>NC_079329.1:15813705-18619538 GCF_029931775.1 Euleptes europaea | reverse complement strand
GCAGATTTTTTGCTGGAGAAGAAGGGAGGAGTGATTCCCATTTGTCCACCAAAAAAGGTGGCCAAGGAGAATAATGCTGTCATAAACAAAAGACACATGGGACAGGAGCTGTAATAATGAAACAAATTGTGTATTATTTAGTGAAAAAGCTGGTTGGATGCAGCCCAATTTATGGATGTTACCTATTTATATATTTTGGCAAATATATATATGTTGTCTTCCCAGAGGGCTGCTCAAGGTGGATCATAAAATTGTCAGAAAAGTAATTCTATATAACCAAAGCATAAAAGCAATCCATAAAAAACGGAGCTCAGCAACTTGAAATATCTTTATGAAACAGTCCTCAGGCAAGAAGCAGACCACACAAACAACTAAAAAAAATGGAGCCCCTTCAGTTGAAATCTTGGGTAAAAATAGAAAGGGCACCTATAGCAAAGTAAGATAGGCACCATGCAAGCCTCAAGGGACTTCCAAATGGGAGGTGTCACCACTGAGAAAGCCCTGTCTTTGTGAAGGCCCTTTTCTTGCGCCCACTGTCTCTCCTTTGCAGGCAGAGAGAGAGAAGTTTTGGAAGATGATTTTAAGTGGTGGGCTGGAACCGTCAATCTATCGAGTTACTACCTTTAAAAATGGTGGCTGTTCAGGACAAGCAAAAAAAGTAACGCAACAACCTTTTCTTAGCAGTGGGGAAAGCCTTACCTGTTGAGTTTCTGATAGATAAGTCAGTATTAAAGATTATAAAGTGAAGAAAATTCTGAGGACAAGGGAAATTCCTTCTATTTGCATGATACGTTTTTGTAAAGAGTTCAGGTGCAGCAAGAATACCTTTTCTGGTTGTATATGGATGAAACAGTGCAATCCAATATAGGGTTTTCCCAGTCTGCAGCAAATGGCAGGCAATGTTATTTATCTCCATGCCATGAAAAGCTTCAATTGTCCATTTTGAGACATTAAGCCTCTATTAAAGGGGCAGCATTTTTTCTCCTGGCCACTTGGTAACTGTAATTGCATTGCAAATCTCTTACTAGTGGAAAGTATTCTTGAAGCAAATTTATAATCTGCACCTGTTTGTTAAGAGGAAGAATGACATGCATATGACACATATATGGCATTCTAGACGGGCATGGAAGGAATACCTCAAGAATACATTACGGCTTTCAGTGTTGAGATTGTACAAATCGCTTCAGATTATGGAAGTTATGAGCATGCCATATTTGGCATAAAATAAAAAATAAAAAAGGCCAGCCTTTTTCTGACCTTACCCTTAGAGGAAGGATTTTTGAATTTTACCCTGCTTGGGATATTTTGATATTGCAATATTTTGGAAACCTTACCCTAAGGCGATTGTGCAATATGGATGTTAACATAGGAATTTATGAGACTTCTGTTATGAAGGACTGACGAAGATTTGAATTTGAGACTTTGAAACAATCGTATCCTCACGATGAACTTTGTCCATTGGCATCCTTTCGTCCATACAAACCTGCTCCTGTTGAAAAAGAAACATAGAAAGATTATTGACTGAAGTGTACTCACCCTATTTATTACTCACCTTTTGTGTTTGATGTATGTTGCGTTTTGTATGTTGATGGTCAACGTGACTATTTTTGGAATATATATGTGTGTAGTCACAATAAGAATTTGTTGATTTCTAATAATATTCGCTCCTGTACTGATTTTCTTATCCCCTGGATATTTGTACAGAGGTGTCTTTTTTCCTCCTCCAATATTTGTTGTTTGGCAGTATTAGTGTCTTTTAATACAAGAGACACTGTTTATTATTATTTTAATGTATATGTTTATGTATATTGTTTTTATGTATATTATGTATATTATTTTTATGTATATTTCCACTGAATGTTACCACACACAAAAATTGGAGGCACATTTGGAAATTTCTTCTCAGGAGTATTAAAAAAATACAATGTTTTGATCATTCTTCAAGGTAGTTCCACATATATTTCAATAATGATTGTGCTTCGACTTAAGCCAAGCTTGAGGTCATTTGTTATGTGTAAGGAAAACCTCTGAGAAATAAAGAAGGAAAGCTTTGAGAAGAGTGAAAGAAATTCGAAAGGAAGAGGTACTTATCGTCCCGCTTTACAGGATTGTAAAATAATTGCACAAATTGTACATGAGGTAGCAAAATATCAACCCACTCCCTCCTAAATCTGTATTTGTGGTGGAAAGTGTCAGTGTGTTCCAGAAAATCCAGAACTTGTTTTAAACATTAACCATCATATTTTTGGTAGTTGGGAAGTTATTTTTCTACCCCAGCATTCACTTGCGAATGGTGAGATACCGTAATTATTCCCTAACGAAGCCCATTTTTTGTAGCAACTGACTTAACACTTCTGTGCTTTCCTGAATCAGTTTGTCTTCACAAAGTTGTTGAACAACTTCTCTGTGTATTCCCCTCTTCCCACACACAAATGCAACTGAGGCAAAATGTAAGGTGCATTATGAGGTTCTTGCTTTAGGGGAATGAAATCTCAAGGAAGAGAAATCTCATCAGCTAGCAAGGTTTTCCAGTGTAATGGTAAAATATTCTTTAATATTCTACACTTGGTTCTTGTAGGTTATCCGGGCTGTGTAACCGTGGTCTTGGAATTTTCTTTCCTGACGTTTCGCCAGCAACTGTGGCAGGCATCTTCAGAGTAGTAACACTGAAGGACAATGTCTCTCCTTCAGTGTTACTACTCTGAAGATGCCTGCCACAGTTGCTGGCGAAACGTCAGGAAAGAAAATTCCAAGACCACGGTTACACAGCCCGGATAACCTACAAGAACCAATGAACTCTGACCGTGAAAGCCTTCGACAATATTCTACACTTGGTTATTCAGTCTTCCTGTATACAATTTTGTGAAGTTGAGTACATCTGAGAAAAAGCTTTGTGTACCTGATCAAGCTTATACTTTAATACATTCATTAGGCTTTATGGGCCACAAGATTCCTGGTTTGTTGACTTTGAAACATATCACCCATTTTTGAAAGATTAAGCCAGAAACACATTTGTACTTACCAGCCATTTCATCCTTGTGAATGCCCACTTAGAGATACTTGCCAGATCGTTTCCAAAGAGGTTTTGGTGAGGATGATCATCACTTTGGCAGTTAGTTCCCTAAAACTTTCATGTTAAAAATATGAAAAGAGGGGGAAAGGGAAAATATACATTAATTGTGCTCCTACAATCTCATTTCCCCCCTCTAGGTTTGAAGGTGAGACCTTCTGCTTATAGCATATATGCTCTCCCGCTGAGTTCTGGCTTGTTCTGAGCAGAATTAGCATAACATATACTTTGAATACCTTGCTTTAACAGAGATATCCAAATGTTATGCATCATAGCTTAGCTTGCTTAATCTCTATGCTGTTTGAAGACTGGAGAATCTTTTTTGAGCACTGTAGTTAAAAAGCTGGATGATGTTATGATGTCAAGTTACCTTCTCTTCTTTCTACCCATCTAAATTCCTCTGGGAGATTCATTCATACTCAGTCCATTCATGTGTTTAACCTTTTAAAAACTAACATGCTTATTATAGCAATGTTTAAGTCTGTTAAAGATTAAGGTGCCATAGATTCATCTATATAGGAAATTGTCTTATAACGAAGAAGCTTTTTAGTCCATATGGTCTACTCTGAGTTGCAACAGTTCTCCAGGGTCTTGAGTATTATTCTTTTCCAGAGTTGCTCAATGAGAAACTTTAAGCAAAAAATGTGAACCATTAAAGCTGATCACATCCATCATATATGGTCACTCATGCTTGCAGGCAGAGGTTGACCAGTGCTGAGCTGCCAACTGCTCACCATGGTGCCGCTCCTGTGCCTCCCTCCAGGTCCACCTTCCCCAGCATTCCAATGGCTCTGGTGACCCTGGTGACCCTGGTGGGTGCAGCGCTTCTACATCAGCTTCGGCTTATGGGCATCTTGACCTAACACACTGTTTGATGTATACACATCCTTAGAAGCCCAGCATGAAACACAAGGTGGGATATGGGACCGAGGGCTGTTGAAATTTTTTTTTTGGTATAGTTCGGATTCGGTCGAATTTGGCCCGCTCTGGAGATGCATACAAGATCGGGTGATCCATTCATCCCAATAGGAAAAAGGGGAAAGCCCATATCTCGGGACCCCCTGACCCAATGTTTACAAAACTTTGAGGGTCTCTTGAGAAGGCTTGTCTGAAGCTATGCTGAATTTTTGGGGGCTGCACCCCCAAAAATGCAGCCCCTGCAGCCACGGAAATGGAAAAGGGGGGAGCCCATATTTCTGCCCCCACTGAACCCATCTTTACAAAACTTGGGGGGGTCTCTTAAGAAGTCTCGACTGAAGCTATGCTGAAAGTTTGGGGGCTGCACCCCCAAAAAAGCGCCCCCTGCAGCCACAGAAATGGAAAAGGGGGAGGAAAAAGGGGTGGAGACCATATCTCGGGGGGCCCTGACCCAATGTTTACAAAACTTGGGGGGTCTCTTAAGAAGGCTTGTCTGAAGCTCCTCTGAAAGTTTGGGGTCTCTACCCCCAAAAATGTGCCCCCTGCAGCCACGGAAAGAGTGAATGTGCACAAGCACCCCCCCCCACGAGGATTTCTCTCACTCTCTCTCTCTCCCCGGCCAGGCCGCACAGCAGCTGATTCCTCCAGTACTCAATCCTGACTGATTGGCCAGAAGACCACCCAGCTTGGCCACCGATTGGCCGGGGGAGGAGAATGCTGCTTACTGATGGTTATGCTGCTTACTGACGCCCCGAATTTGCCGAATTTATTCGTGAACTCCCAAACTCACTGAATTCGGCTCCCCCGGTTTCCCACCATTTTTGAGTTTGGTTCGTCCCAAACTAAAAACCGCCAAATCAGGGGAAATTCGGCTGTTTTTCAGTTCGGGCCTAACCGAATCGACAGCCCTAATGGGACCTATGTTCTAGCATACAAGGAATAAATAATTTTCAAGAAACCTCATTGTACTAGAAGGGCTTTTATGTATTTTCTGCCTTGCATTATGATATTATTATTTTGCTAGGATGTGTACTAAACTACAATTCTATGTCTGACCACTGAGGAAGGTCTTTTTGAGGCCAAAACTCATTTGGTCCTTAACAGGATATTGTCCCATAAGCACTAGTCAGTCAGTTTGGTCTGTGTATGAGGAGATCTCCTGAAGTCACAAGACAAGCTGTTGAGAAAGGACTGTGATAGTTTCACACTGGAACTCAGTTGTCTCATCAGGAGATAGCAGTTGATTACCCTATACTGATTTTCTGTTTTGACCCAAGATGGCTGCATTGCCCCCAGGAGTGTAGGTAGTGCTGGGTTAACAGTTAAATACCAATACTTTTACTGATTAGTTTGTTTAGTACCTACCCATTTTACACAATATGATGCATCAGTAGGGTTGTCAGCTCCAGGTGGGGAAATTGCTGGAGATTTTGGGGGTGGAGCCAGAGAAGGGCAGTGTTTAGAGAGGGGAGGGACTTCAATGCCATAGAGTTCAATTGTCAAAGCCACCATTTTTCTCCAGGGGAACTGATATCTGTCACCTGGAGCACGGTTGTAATAGCAGGAGATCTCCAACCACTTGTATGCCATTAATTTCTTTAAACAGCTGGTTTTCAAGCTGTAGCTAATGGGGTTCAACATGGGTGTTGAAAAGCTATATTGGATGGAGAAAAGATCATCCAGAATTGACAAGGAGACAGAGTTGGGTCTCATATATCTAAAGCAGCCTGTGCCGTAATATAGAACCACAACAATCAAGTGGGCACTGCAAGTGGAGAATGTTTTCTGTTTTGCTGCTGCTGACTGTGTCAATGTGGAAATAGGAGAACAGAATAACAAGGAATGAAAAAACCTGCCACCATACTACTAAAAACAAAGGATGTCACCATATTTGGGGACATATCAGCTCAGGACCAAGCAAGCAATGATGAGTGTTCACAGGTGAAATGCTTTGTAATATTTGGAGCCATGCACCTACCACCAGTCATCTACAAAGCATTCTGGTCACAGTTTGGACATAAAGAAGGGCCTTGCATATGGCAGCATATTTGTCATAGGCCATTGCTGTAAGAATATATGAAAATATATTTCATTCTAAATAAATGAAAATATTCTGAATGTATCTCCTTTCTCTGTCTGCCCATCTTTTGTGCCTCTTTTTTTTACAGGGCCACTGAAAACAACCCACACCAGGATCAGGTAGTAGTCTTACTGGGCTTCTGTGGGGACCAGTTTAGTTTTTATAAAGCAGTTGTTGCTCGTGGTTGTAAAGTGGCTGTACCGCCTCATCTAAAACAAAGATTTGTAAGTGAAGAGTTTCTGAAATACCTAATTGCTT
The DNA here is from genome assembly GCF_029931775.1 of Euleptes europaea. Classification (NCBI taxonomy): domain Eukaryota; kingdom Metazoa; phylum Chordata; class Lepidosauria; order Squamata; family Sphaerodactylidae; genus Euleptes; species Euleptes europaea. The sequence goes on along the minus strand of NC_079329.1, from coordinate 18,613,212 downwards.
CCTTTGGGGAAATTATGTACAGGTTTTGTTTTTTTTAAGTGTCTACTCAAGGAATAAGGGTGATACTTGTGAAGCGGTAATTTTCACCTGCTTGTCCACTAACCGTGTAGAACAAAAAATTGAGGTGTCTGACAGTTTTTAATGAAAAATGGAGGACCGCCACATGAAGCTGTGGCTGTATTATCTTGATACCCCGGCAGCATCAGTAGTACTCAATCCGTGTCTCACAGTGAGCCACATTCACAATTAGAAGGAACCAAAGAGGTGCATGACTACTGTCTTGGTTAGGTCTTGTATGTAGCAATAACTGTAGCCTAAAAATTGCCAGAGTACCTCTGTACATGGAGGGTTGTCTCCCCCCTCCCACCAATGCTGAACTTTAGCTAGTTGTGTATCTGAAGTGGGCAGAAAGGTTTCCCTCACTGCCTTCCCACTCTGTCTTCAGTATGAGGCACAGCAAGTTGGGGGAGACAATGAGATTGCTAAGGTGCTCAGAGGAGGACCAGGTGGCTGTGGAGAAAGGGGAGTTAAACCATTCCCTCCCAACTATTCTGTTTCCTGGGTTGTCTGCTGTAGTGGTTTTACTCCCCCTTCTCTGCAGCCAGCTTGTTCTCCTCTTGCCAGTTTCCCTGGTGCTGAGATGAGGGCATAGGGACTGCAGAGAAAGGGGGGTGTCCTAGAGAGGATGAGCCCTTTACTTCCATCCTGGAATGACCCCCATAGCTGAGGGAGGGTCAAAGCTAATCCATTCCCCAACTCCTCCAGCAATAGCTGTTTCAATGTGGGAACCACCTGCCAAGGAGAGTCTCTGCAAGCTACCCTACAAATTTGGGGTCTCTACCTCAAAAAATGCCCCCCTGGTCCTTCACAAAGCCTGGGGAGAACCTGAAAAAGCCAGAAAATTACTTTCCCCCCCCCCAGGAATGGCCTCTTTAGCTTTGGCTTTCCCACAGTCTTTGGAATTCGGTAAATCCGAACCTGAAATTTACCAAAATGGCTTTTTCTGGCTTATTTTCGGTTCGGGTTTATTGATATGCACAGTCCTATTCTCTTGCAATGCTGAGCCCCTGAGATGTTTGAATAAAATTTTGTAAGGGAATAGTTGCAGATATAAAGACCAAAATACATTCACTGAGGAACCTTTGCATTCAGTGCTACCAAATGTTTTAATATTCTACTTGCATCTTAATCAATCTCCTTCACAGTAGGATGTTTGTAATGGTTTATGAATATGCATATACATAGGTAACGTTCATTTATTATTATTTTTAAAAATAGCTTCATTTACATCTTGCCTTTCTCACCAATGGAGATCCAAAGCAGCTTACATAGTTCTTCTCAATTTTATCCTGATAACAGCCCTGTCAAATGGGTTAGGCTGAGAATGTATCACTGGTCCAAGGCCACCCAGCTAGCTTCCATGGCAGAGGGAAGAGTTTGAACCTGGGTCTTCTGAATCCTAGCCTGACCCTTTTAGCCACTGCACCTTGCTTGCTCTTGTGAGCTGGAAATATACAGTAGACTCTGAAAACCTGCTGATTGTGCACTTGCTGTGGCTGGTACAATGTTCCAAAATGGGGAAGGAGGAAAATAGCATACATTGGTTCTACTTTGGAAGCACGATAAGGTTATACATAATCAAGAAGAAGATTCTGTAACTGATATGAATGTTTTAATGGCATTTGGCATATTAATAAATGAATCTGAATCTAATCAAGAAGTGTGAATGACAAATACATTTGACAGATGCTTATTTTTTTAAAGTCACAGAATTTCAGCACTGTAACAACCTCTTAAATGATGCCTTCATCTCCTTGTTTGGTAAACTGTAGATGACAGGGTTTAACAATGGTGTGAGGATGCTGTATTGTATAGAAAGCATTTCATCCAAAACCACTGACGATGCTGAGCTTGGTCTAAGATAGCGGAAGTAACCTGTCCCATAGAAGAGAGTCACTACAATGAGGTGGGAGCTGCAGGTCGAGAAAGCTTTCTGTCTCCCCTCTGTGGAGGTGATCCTCAGGATGGTAGAAATGATATGAAAGTAGGAGATAACAGTGAGAAAGAGGGAGACTACGCCTACAGTGCCTCCAGAAATGAGGAACAACATTTTATTCATGGACGTGTCACTGCAGGACAAAGAAAGGATAGACGGGAGCTCACAACTGAAATGTCTTATGACATCTGACCCACAGAATTCTAACCTTAACAGTGACAAAGTGTTTGCAAGCGCATACAAGAATCCAATTGTCCATGAAGTAGCCACGAGCTTATAACTGAATGCCATATTCATGATGTTCGCGTAATGCAGCGGTTTGCATATGGCACAGTACCTGTCATAAGCCATCGATGAGAGCATAAAAACCTCGGCGGTGGCTGAAAACAAAATGAAGAATGCCTGAGCGAAGCATCCGCTGACAGATATGGTCTTCTGTCCGGCGATGGTAGTCTCCAGCAACTTTGGGAGCGTGACGGATGAATAACAAACATCAAGGAAAGAGAGGTGACTCAGGAAGAAGTACATGGGGTTCTGAAGATTAGGGTTGAATTTTACAGCCAGCATGACCATAACATTCCCCACTACAGTTAGCAGATAAATTAATAAGAACAGGACAAAAAGGAAAATCTGGAGCCACGGATTGCTGGTAAGGCCGAGGAGAGAAAATAAGCCTTTATCCGTTTGGTTTCCTAGCATGACTGACAATCTGTGACATCTGTAGAAAGAAGGAAATAACATATATTAAAAAAATTGTTTGGAGCAAACATCTCATTTATATTGGTTGCATGTTGCTTCTGCATAGGATCTGCCAACACGGATATTTCAGGGCTTTGTGCATTGCAGATTTATACCAACTAAAATACTGAAAACTAATTTCTATTGTCAGAATATTAAAGGAAATTGTTCTAACATAATTTCACACATTAAAATGCACAAAAAAGTTTGCATTACATATGTTGCATAGATAATGCAAGATTGTACAAACTGTACGTTTAAAATTATGCTAAAAAATAAGGAAGGTGCCACTTTAGCTACATATTACATCTTTATCCCATCCTTTCCCCAAGTCTCTCAGGGCAGTATATATGGTCCTCTCCTCCTTTTTTTTCTCCAAAACAGTCCTGATGAGGTTGGTTAGACTGAGAGGAAATGACTAGTTTAAGGTTATCCAATGAGCTACATGGTGGAGTGGTGATTTGATCTGTGGACTCACCAATCCTTCACCCACAGTGGCTTTCCAGTATCCTTTAGATGTATTTCAGCCAATTCAGTAAACATAATCAGACTTACCGAATGTGCTGGTCCCTTGAGGCTATAAAGCTTGGAACGTAATCTGTTGCTCTTGTACGGTCCCAAATTTTGCAGCATAAACTGAGTAAAAGATAAATGTTTCTTCCTTGCATTAATTTGAGTACTTCTGTGCCTCTGGTTTTTTCTATAAGGAAAGAAATAGTATTCTGTAGACCCTAACAAGAATGAGTTTCTATAGAGCATAAATTAATTTATTAAGGGATTTCCAGCAGCTTGGTTCATCAGTGATGACTGCTGATCAAAAAGATGTCAGATCAGCTTTGCAGAAGCATTTAAAAGAATGCCTGAGATTCTTAATTATCCCCATTGGAAATAAAACATTATACTGAGTTACATGGTGCGAGGGGACCTGGAAACCATCCAGTCCAAGTTCCCTGGCTCAAAGAAGAAACATTCCCCTAATTCAGCATTCCAGTCCAATGCTCCTCAATCTAGTCCGTACTGCAAACTATGCTCCATCCAGACCACAAGCACAGGTCAAATGCACCATAGTAAGGTGTTTAGAAACAGATCTAGGAAAAAGACAGAAGGTAGACAGAAAGACTACAGCACTTCCTGTAGATACATACCTCCTGAGTGTATAGTATTTGCTGTGGATGCAGTTGGTGACATCACTTGCTGGTATCAGGTTCTTCTATCCACTCAGTAGCCATGCAACTCCATGGTACAGCAGTAACCATCCCAGCCCCCCTCTATTGTTGCTCCCAAACACCCTCTGGTAATGATACTAAGATATTCTGGTAAAGATTCTGGACATGCCTGAATAGGAGTCTTAGTAGACTTGCTTAGGTTTCCTCTTGTAGAGAACAATGCTAAGCAGATCTATACAGAATCCTACTAAAGTCTACCTGGAAGGACTTACTCCCAGGAAAGTGTTTTAAGGATTACACTGTCAATCACCTTGAGTCCAGTAGCACCATGGAGATCAAAAAGATTTTGGGGCTATAAGCTTTTGAGAATCAATGCTTTCTTTGCCAGAGAAAGCTTTGACTCTCTCAAAAGCTTACACGCCCAAAATCTTGTTTGTCTCTAAGGTCCTACTGGACTCGAATCTAGCTGTTCTACTGCAGTTCACCTGGAGAAAATGGCCGCTTTGGCAATTAGACTCTATGTCATTGAAGTTCCTCCCCTTTCCAAACCTTGCTTTCCTCAGGCTCCACCCCCAAAATCTTCAGGTATTTTCCAACCCGGAACTGGCAACTCAAGCTACACCACATTTGCTCACTGTTGGACTTGAGAGTTAGGGTTATTTCTGGCTTTGGACAAAATCCCTTCATTGCTTCACTACTAAATACATTATGTAGTGGCTTACAATAAGTATCCAATAACCAAGCGGTCAATCAACATTCATGCCATGAACTGAGATCTGACATAAACTGAAATCACAGGTCATAGGATGCGAACAAAATCCTTAAAGTCAGTGCCCCAATCAATCAATCAATCAATCAATCAATCAATTAATATTTATTGTTATAGTCTAAGACCAGCAAATCAGTGCCCCTCTCTTTTCAGTGATCCAGGTTTGCCGAATATGTGCTTGCAAAAAATGGCTGCACTTCAGGGTGGGAGAAACAGAACTGGGCAAGCAAATGAGTCTTATTGTAGGAACTTCCCAGCTTTTTGCATTGTTAAACTAGCTTTCCAATGCCACAATTGTGATACAGCCGTAATAAGACCTGCTGATCGTAATGTGGTGGTTATTTGTTAAAGAGAGATGTGAACTAATAGTTCCAGGTGGAAATGGACTTCCCCCCGAGAATTAATTTGCTCTTACTTGTTTGGGGAGCCACGTGTACATAAAACAAAGAACAAATACTGACAATGCATTCCATCAAGTTATTGTCAGGTGAGAGAGCTCATCCTGCCTGAATCAGATTCCCTCATTCTATCTTAAATATTATACTGGTCGTGGACTATAATAATAAAAAACTTGATCTATCTTAAATATTAATTGTAGAAGACGTGTTATTCTATCCCATTGCTTGTGCCCATATCAGGTGAGTTTATCCATCTTTTGAAAATGTTCATATCTGAAGGCCACTAGCACAATGGCCGGTTCTTAAACACCCTGAGACTAGATTGATGAATTGTCTGACATTATAAAAGGCAGCTCTACATGGGCAAGCTTTTTTATATCATCCTATTGAAAGCTATCCTCAACCAGGGCCGGTTAGTACCAAAGGGTTATAGCCTCTGAGCATACAGTAGGGTTGCCAGCTGCCCACTGGGGGTGGGAGATTCCTCCCAGTGAGTCTTCTGCACCAGCACTCCCATGGCGAGTGGGAGAAAGAAAAATGCAAGCAGTCATGACATCACTACTGGGAAGACTCAAAAGTGACATTATGCCTCTATATAAAACCACAGAATTTGAAGCAATTCCTAGAAAGGACTGACATCATTTCTGGGTTTTCCCAGAAGTAACATCTCATCATCATAGAAGCCTCCCCCACACACACATGCCCCCCCTTCCCCCAGTCTCCCACTGACTGGGCCTCCCACTGACTTCCCCCCGTCTCCAACCCTCAGGTCCAGATCTTTCATGTCACCTACTATTTGATCCTTTTAACTGTAGAATGTCAGGGATTGAACCTAGGACCTTCTGCATGCCAAGTAAATGCTCTACCTTTGACCAACTGCTCTTCTGCTAATAGTTAAAGGAAAGGGCTATGTTTCTGGAGGCTTCTAGGCTTTCAGTTTCATGAAGAAGAAGAAAATTTGGTTTTTATATCACATTTTTCTGTACTGTAAGGAGTCTCAAAGTGGCTTATGAATGCCTTCCCTCCCCACCCCCACAACAGGCATCTTGTGAGGTAGGTGGGGTTGAGAGAATTCTGAGAGAACTGTGACTGGCTCAAGGTCACCCAGCAGGCTTCATGTGGAGGAGTGGGGAATCAAACCCAGTTCTCCAGATTAGAGTCTGCCACTTTTAACTACTACACCACACTGGCTCTTTATTTGATATCCACCACCTTTTGTCCATTGCATTCATAAAAATTTACAATTCCAAATAATACCTACAATGCAAAGCACAAAAAGGAAAAGAAGTCAGACAAGAAAGAGATATTAACTCTTAGATAGCTTACCGTAAATAGCCCAAGACAGATTGGCCACTAAGGAAATTGCCAGTGGGCCAATGGCTGGGGTGCTGCCCCTATGGGGCCACCCCAGCCTGGAGTGACATGAGACTTGCCTTATGCATGCTGGCACTGCATGAGGGTGCAAACTGACACTGCAAGCTGGAAGCCCTTGGCAAGCCCATGGTCCTCACCCTGTGTGAGGCAGGTGACTTGTTCACATGGAATGGCCACTGTAGGAGTAATACAGCCAAATTATATTTTGGTCCTGTCGCGGTTCGGGCCGTTAAGTGCCTACACTCTTAGAATGTACCATTTACTGAGAAATGGAGTTATCTATTCAGCGAGACACCACTAGACCGGAATCAACGGTTCCTAGAAACTTGTTATTGTTCCTAGGACATCTCTTGAACACGCCAATAAATTTATAATAATGGACAAGAGTAGAAGTATATATAAAAAACACATTTATTTACATTATACAATATATGCTTTCTGGTTGCAAAGCCTTAAAATATCATATAAGGATAGACATCATTAGTCTTAAACATGTTTATGTAGCAAGTAATCATTCACATTCTCTATGCTTCCATAAAGGAGTATCTTAGTCAGAATATACTCATAAAGTATCCTTAGTGCAATGCACCTTCATTCAGAATATAAGGTTACAGAAATCCTGTCAAAATATGGTTAATTCTTTGGAGAAAGATTTGGTTAGAAGTATCCTAACTTAAACCATTCAAAACATCATAACATTTCTGTACAGAAGACACACTATACCTTGCTGTGCCAATCTGTGTATGTGCATTGTGCCTATCTCACAGAGTACAGAAAGTTTCCTTTCCCTTCAGGAACATTTCTAGTCTCTTGCTCTGAGGAGGTTCAGAAGTCCCTCTGTTAAGTAGAGGACGTTCTGACACAATCTCAGAGGTCTAGCTATTAGCCCTGTGTTCAGGATGCTTCTTAGCATTGGTAAGCCAAATAGGCTTAGTTTGTAAGAATCCATAAATCTGATGGACTCTCAGTGTTCCAATACATGGAAAGATCACTGCACTTAGATTCCCATTCAAAGAATAGGAATTCTAAGGGTCTCTATCCTCTTCTAGGAATAGAGCAGTCTCACAAGAAGACTGTAAGTAAGATATGTTGAAATATCCAGATCTTGATAATTCAAGATATCTCAGAACTACTGTCCACGCAAGAACAGAGTTTCAATGTTTTACATCTCAAGCCTTTTGAGATGGAGGTGCTACACCAGACAGCTGCAGTCTGCCAGTCATACCACTCTAAAGTGCCAGCTGTACTGTGGCTGGTATTTATACAATTTCTAGACCCATTAAGAGTGAAGAGTGTTCCTTTTCCCCTCTTCCTTAGTCTTCAAAAGGGTACCTTTATTCCCCTTTCTTATCCGATACCAGGAGCTTAGTGGCATCTGCTCCTGTCTTATGTCCTTATATGGATTTCCTTTTCTTTCACTCCTCTGTGCTTAAAGTATAAACCCTCATTTCTGAGTTACATGATCACGTTAATTTCTATACCATCCTCTTCGTTAGGACTATACGCATTAAATGAGACTACTTAGAAATCTGTAGCACAACGTTTAACTATATAACTAACAGAACACAATTTTAACTGACATTGTCACTTTGCAAAGTGTTTTGTTTACATTAGTTAGTAGGATTGCATCTAGCAAGATTACAGTAGAGCAAGGAAGCATATTACTCTTATCTTGAGAGAACTTATAATGCCTTTAGGCTATATTTTAAGCACAATTCCAACTATTAATGCACTCTTAGTACATTAAGATATCTTAAGACCTTGAAAAGGCCATTTAAGATTCTGACATCTGGCAGCTAAGTCAGAAAGATGACTTTTACGCTGCCCCTTCAAGGGAAAGCCAGAGTAACTTTAGTAGTTAGCTTTGATAGAGCTAACCTTGAGCTAGCCTGTCAGCATGACACAGACTTTCATTATACATTACACAAACCTCTGTATGTGTATGATGTGTTTAAGCTCTATATGGAATTAATTCTGCACATGTTCACAAGATACCATGATCATGTCAGGGCCTGTCATAGTCCCATGCAGACCGGTGATTCCTTTGAAATGTGGTGTTGGAAGAGAGTATTACAGATAGTGGGGACTGCCAAAAAAACAAATCAGTGGGTTATAGATCAAATCAAGCCTGAAACGACCCTAGAAGCTAAAATGACTAAATTGAGGCTGTCGTATTTTGGCCACATTATGAGAAGACAAGAGTCACTGGAAAAGACAGTCATGCTAGGAAAACTTGAGGGCAGCAGGAAAAGAGGAAAACCCAACAAGAGATGGACTGACTCAATAAAGGAAGCCACAGCCCTCCATTTGCAAGATCTGAGCAAGGCTGTCAAAGATAGGACATTTTGGAGAACTTTCATTCATAGGGTCACCATGAGTCGGAAGCGACTTGGCGGCACTTAACACACACACACACAGACGGGTGAAGGGGATGTCATTGTTCCGTCTCTCCCTTTGAATTGGTAAACTAGCTGTCCAGTGCCACAATTGTGATATTTTATTTATTTATTCCTTCAGTTTCTATGCCGCCCTTTCCCGACCCGTCAGGCTCAGGATGGCTTACATCAGTTCCAACAGCACTTTAAAAACACATTAATTGCAATTTAAAACTAATCAGTGTCTATTTAAAATTTCAGAGGCACCCTTAAAACCATAGCGGGAACCAATCAGAGGAGACAGAATAAGGGAAGAGACAACAACAGGATACCCAAAATAAGGGAGGGGAGGGGAATAAAAATAAGTAAAATAATAACTAAATAAGTAAAAGGGAACAGAAGTTTGGGAGGGAGGGCTGGAATCCCTCACTGTCCTCAACCATAGGTTTGGCAGATGTAATAAGACCTGCTGATTGCAATGTGGTGGTTATTTGCTAGAGATGTGAACTACGGTAATAGTTCCAGGTGGAAATGGACTTTCCCCTGAGAATTAATTTGCTCTTACTTGTTTGGGGAGCCACGTGTACATAAAACAAAGGAAAAAATACCCACAATGCATTCCATCAAGTTATTGTCATACAAGAGAACTCATGGATTCTGCCTGGAATAGGTTCAGGATTTGGTTTTCTTCCTTCTATCTCAAATATTCATTGTAAAAGACGTGTTATTCTATCCCACTGCTTGTGACCGTATCAGGTGAGCTTATCCATCTTTTAAAAATATTCATATCTGATGGCCACTACCACAATGGCTAGTCCTTGAACTGCCTGAGTTTATATACACATATATGTGTGTGTGCGTGTGTGTTTATCAGCAAGTTTAGCTTATGACATCTCCAGCTCACAAACATTACCTGTACACAACAGTAGAGCAGTGTTTGTGTTCCATCTCTAAGGACACATCCCACATGGACTAATCTGCTGAGGAACCCCAACTCAGCTGATACATCACCCCTGCATGTTGCAATAGGTTCTTGGAAAATTCTACACACACTCAGTTCATATACAAGGGAAGACCAGTAGTGGTGGCCAGCCAATCTTCCAGAAGTGTATTCCACCTTTATTTATCTCATTTGGGATCATTTGTTAAACTTCTAATGAATCTAAGGCCTCCTGCTAACTCTGTTTGCAAACTAGTACAATAGTATGGTGAGATATAGCCAGCTTTTTTACTCTGTCTCAGCCAATTCCCTTCCTTACTACAGCTGCCATCTCACATGGATTTGGTCCTTGCAGGTTCCATGATCCTTTTCTGTGCAGTCAAAGAGAAACCTTTTCTTTCATTATTAGCTGAAAAATTTGATTTGTATCTCACTCTATTTGACAAGTTACACTTGTCTTAAATTTCTGTTTTATTTAATGTAAACTTTAACTGGTCATGATGCATACCTATTCTCTCCAGGATCATATGAGCATGTGTACTATATTAGGTTCATTGGAACACAGGCAGGAGAATGCTGCTGCAGTCGTCTTGTTTGTGGGCTTCCTAGAGGCACCCAGTTGGCCACCCTGTGAACAGACTGCTGGACTTGATGGGCCTTGGTCTGACCCAGCATGGCTTTTCTCATGTTCTTAATACCTATGAGTCAAAGGTCAATGTGACTTCATGTACCAAACTGCATGTGGTGATTCTTTTCTCTGAGACAGTATAGCATGCATAGGTTAGAGATGAGTGTGTATCTCTGTTGGTCCATGAATAAATAATATATATGATTATGGTGTTTCCAAAAATAACTACATTAAAGTCTAATCAAATACAAAGGAAGGGTTGAAAACAATGGGTTTTAATCATGTTTACATTGCACCCTATTTCTTTTATAGGTAGCTAAAAACAAATGGAGAACCAAACCAGTGCCTCAGAGTTTATTTTTTTAGGACTTTCCAAGGACCCCCAGCTGCAGATTTTCTTCTTTCTGGTATTCTCCACCATTTACCTACTCACCTTGTCAGGAAACCTGACCATCATTCTGGTCATAAGAATGGACCCATCCCTTTACACACCCATGTATTTTTTTCTATCTCACCTGTCTTTTGTTGACATCTGTTATTCGACTGATATTGTCCCTAAAATGTTGGTGGATCTGATGACCAAGCGGAAGACAATATCCTTCGTCGGCTGCCTTACACAGATGTTTTTCAGCCTTCTGTTGAGTGTCACAGAAGTTTTCATTCTGTCAGCCATGGCTTATGACAGGTACACCGCTGTGTGTCACCCTCTGCACTACGTTGCGATCATGAACAAAACCATATGCACTTACTTGGTGATGGGTGCATGGATAATGGGCTTCCTTTTTGCAATAATAAACACAGTGCCGACATTAAACGTACACTTCTGTGGCTTCCATGAAATCAGCCACTTTAGCTGTGAACTTCCACCACTCCTGAAATCATCTTGTTCTGACATTTTTATGAATAATGTGATTCTTTTTTCTTCTGTTGCAATGTTTGGACTTGGATCTTTCCTACCAACCCTAGTCTCTTATATTCACATAATCTCCACCATTCTGAAGATCCGCTCTGCAAAGGGTAGGAGCAAAGCTTTTTCTACTTGTAGCTCCCACCTCATTGTGGTTGGCTTATTATATATGACGGGGATGTCCCAGTACATGAAACCCAGCAAAGTCTCTTCCATGATATTGGATGAGATCTTCTCCATCCAGTACAGTATTGTGACTCCCATGTTGAACCCTATTATCTATAGTCTGAAAAATAAGGAAGTGAAAAGAGCTCTTGGGAAAATATTTGGACACAAGTAAATACTATACATGATATGTGTTAGATTGATAGAATAATGGTAGAAGTTTGATTTTGGTTTTGAGAGCCAGCATGGTGTAGTGGTTAAAAGCGGTGGACCCTAATCTGGAGAACCTGGTTTGATTCCCCACTCCTCCACTTGAGGGGTGTAGTCTAATCTGGTTTGTTTCTCCACTCCTACACATGAAACCTGCTGGGTTACCTTGGGCTGGTTACAGTTCTCTCAAAACTTTTCAGCGGCACCTACCTCACAAGGTTTCTGTTGTGGGGAGAGGAAGGGAAGGTGATTATAATTCGGTTTGAGTCTCCTTGAAAAGTAGAGGAAATTGAGGTATAAAAACCAACTGTTCTTCTTCTCCTTTTGCCAAAACCCATTCACTGTATTTAGGCACAGTAATCAGATTATAGAGAGACAGCATGGTGTAGAAGTTAAGGTGCCAGACTAGGATCTGGATAACCTACGTTCAAATCCCCACTCTGCCATGGAACTTTCCTCGATGACCTTGGGTCAGTTATATGCTCTCAGTCTCGACCCTGGCAAGTATTTGGATGGGAGACCTTTAAGTAATACTAGGGGTATGATACAGAAGCAGGCAATGGCATACCACCTCTGAATATCTCTTGCCTTGAAAACCCTACGGGGTCACCATAAGTCAGCTGTGACTTGATGGCCAAAAAAACAATCAGATGATACAGTGAGAACCTCTATTCTGTCCTTGGAATTGTTGAATTGACCAGAGAACTACAGACATAAAGTGTAGCTCCGTATGTGATGTTCAGTTTTGTTTCCCTTCTGCAGCAATTCTCCATCTTGGCTCACAATCATTCAAAGCAAAAATAAAAGAATAAATAAATACTTGTCTGGTCTACTCCACTTCACAGAACACACAACTTCTCCACTTTCTTAGCTCTTCAAAAAAGCATAGTTTTCCCCTCCTCTGCAGGCCATTTTCTGAAAATTCTTGTTGTTTCAGTTATGTTTTGGGGACCCTAAGTTGGGTGGAAATAAAATCAACAAATATTGGGTTGGATCTGGCCAGCCTTTCAGCTGGAAAAAAGGGACAAAGGATCCCCTTTGACCACAAAAAAGACTATGCTGGTGATTATGGAATCTGCATTGATAAAAGTATGTAAAGAGGATAATTGGTAAGACTGACCTAAACAGCAGACTGGATCCAAACCATGACATTCTCCCATCCACAATATTCCACATTTCATGACTTCTGTTATGTCCCCTTACTACTCCATGCCTCTTGATTAGCTGCTGAGATTTCATTTTGGCCACAGAATGCTCCTAATGTGGGTTTCCTAGTAATTTTCTTTGCCCAGTCATTGATAGATCCAAAAATGAATGTGATTTACTGGTTTCCCCAGACCATAACTTGCTCAGGGGGAATTTGTCTAGTGGTATTCATTGTGAAGAGTTTGGTAGTCAAAGTAACAAAAGAAAAGGCCAAATAACAATAATGATGTACCGTATATACTCGGGTATAAGCCGACCCGAGTATAAGCCGACCCCCCAAATTTGAGGCCAGAAAAGGGAATTTCTTATTGACCCGCGTATAAGCCGAGGGTCAATAAGAAATTCCCTTTACCAGCAATGCTGCGCTCTAAAATGGCGGCCGCCATTTTAGAGCGCAGGGCCCCTGCCCCAGGTCGCCCCCCCCCCGGCCTCCGGGCCCTCCCAACCCACCCCAACCCACCCCGAACCCAGTGCCATCCAAGGGGGGAGGGGGAAGAGCCCCTGAACACCCTACTTACCTGAAGAGGCGGCGAATCGGCGGCGGCGGTACGGCCTTCCTGGGCTAGCAGGAGGCCCCTGCCGGCCGGAGGAAGGCGCCCAGGCGCGTGGTCGGCGGCTGCGCGGCCGGCGGGGGCCTCCTGCCTGCGCAGGCAGGCCCCTCCCGGCCAGAGGGAGGCTGCCAGGCGCGCGGCCAGCGGCGCCGCGGCCGGCGGGGGCCTTCGCAAGGCCCCTCCCGGCCAGAGGGAGGTGGCCAGGCGCGGCCGGCGGTGCCACGGCTGGCGGGGGCCTCCTGCCTGCGCAGGCAGGCCCCTCCCGGCCAGAGGGAGGCGGCCAGGCGCGCGGCCAGCGGCGCCGCGGCCGGCGGGGGCCTTCGCAAGGCCCCTCCCGGCCAGAGGGAGGCGGCCAGGCGCGGCCGGCGGCGCCGCGGCCGGCGGGGGCCTCCTGCCTGCGCAGGCAGGCCCTTCCCGGCCAGAGGGAGGCGGCCAGGCGCGCGGCCGGCGGCGCTGCGGCCGGCGGGGGCCTTTTGCCTGCGCAGGCAGGCCCCTCCCGGCCAGAGGGAGGCGGCCAGGCGTGCGGCCAGCGGCGACGTGGCCGGCGGGGGCCTCCTGCCTGCGCAGGCAGGCCCCTCCCGGCCAGAGGAAGGCGCCTGGGCCCGGCGGCGGCAGTGATGGAGGTAAGTTCCCCCCTCCCTCCTCCCTCCTCCCCCCTCCCCCCTCTACCGTATTGACCCGCGTATAAGCCGAGTTCGGCTTTTTCAGCCCTTTTTTTTGGCTGAAAAACTCGGCTTATACACGAGTATATACGGTAATGCAAAAAATGTTCTGCAAAAATCGACATCTCTGCTCCTATACTTTATAAAACTCCTGTGTACATATCCTGAATTTCTGTTGGTCACAAACATTTGGTGTACACCCCTAGTGGTAAGCAGGGAAGGGAAACAGCAGATGAGTGAATGCCAGCACAATCATGTTCACATGTATGGACAAAAGATTTGTAGCTCAGGTGAGAAACTCCTCCAAAACTGTAGTGACATTCTTTCCATTTTGGGAGAAATCTGGCAGTCCTACCAAAGGGCCCCTGAGAAGTGATGTCCAAGAGAAGGTGTGGGTAATGGAATATCTGTGCAATGGGTTAGATCAAGCCAGATGATGGCTAGTGAAAAAAGAAGGAGAGTCCCCTTTGACCACTAAAACAGGCTATGCTATGAGTGATGGGATCTTCATGGATAAAAGCCAAGAGGTATGGGCTATATACTGAGGAGAATTGGTGGACATTGACTTAAAATGTGGCTGGATTGATTCCATTGTCTATTGGGAGCCATATCATATCATTTTTTTTTGGGGGGGGACTGGTTGGACCTAACCCACTTTGCTAAAAACTGAAGCTCATATAGTGATTAGGATTAATGTTTTGGAGGCTAGGTATCATAAACATCTGGTTTATGATTATTTGACGATAAATTTAAGTGAATCATAGTGAAATGAGTAGCCTACCTTCAGAATCAACATTACTTGAAAAGAATATAGGTTGGATTCAATCAGCTTTTCTGCTAGTATAAAAGGAAGAAGGGGTCCCCTTTGATCACCCAAAAAAGCTATGCTGGAGAACATGGCATCCACATGTACAAAACCACATAGGATGGGGACTGTAGTAATGGAAATTTTTTTGGTGAGACAAAGCAAAAAAAGCTGGTTGGATATGACCCTGTAAATATTTTTGCCTTTACAATTAAAGCGAGAACAAGAATTGTGGTGCTTCAAAATTTAAAAGATTTATTGTGTCATGGGCTATGTTGATTAGAGACCACTCCATCAGTATTCCCTTTCTATCAATGCATATATTGAAAAAAAGACAATAATATAAAAGTCCCTTGCAGGCTGGATTCTCAGTACTCCCAGTACTGGGGATGCAATGCAAACACACTGGGTTGGATCCAGATTTTATGCTGGGGGAAAAGAGAAAGGGGAGCTGTGCCCATCAAAAAAACAAACACACACACACACACACACACACAACTGTGCAGGAGATCATGGGACCTGCATGATCAGGAGCCATGTGTGAGAGGGGCTGCAATAAAGAGATGAATTGAGCTTTATTAAATGGAAAAGGTGATTAGATCCAACTTGTTTTCAGACTCTTGCTCCAACCAGAGATAAGATTATACTAATAAACCAAATACAACAGCAACAGACCAAAAAAATTCAAAGGCTCCAAGCACTGCAGCACCCACCCAACTTTGCCAAATTATACTTTACCATTGCATGTAGAAACAAGCAAACTGATCGTGATAAAGGGAAGCCAAAGAGGTAAATGATGAAATTTATTAATTAGTTATTTAAATTGATATAATAGGAATGGCTTTAGAAAAAAAAACCACATAAAATAAATCAAGGTGTTGTTGTTTTTTTGAAGAAAGCAATAATATAATCTAATTCTTTCTTTATTTGATCAATTAATAAAATTTATATCCTACCTTATCTCTTTAGACTCAAGGATTTTTACACCCTCCATTTAACTCTGTTCCATACATGCAAATTTAATCTGCATCTCTAGTTCAGTTCCCATTTTTATACTACTTGATTGCTCTGCAAGCATACACTTCATCCCAATTGCTTTCTGCAGGGCATCTTTGACCTCCTTGTTTCTCGAGCAGTAAATGATTGGGTTTAGCATGGGGGTGATCACAGTGTAGAACATGGATATGACTTTGTTGAAGTTCACAGAATCCACTGAAAAGTCGGATGTTGGACGCACATACATGAACTTCAGGGTGCCATAGAAAATAGTCACCACAGCCAAATGAGACCCACAAGTTGAGAAAGCTTTTTGGAGCCAAGAAGCGGAGGGAATTTTCAAAACAGTAATTATGATGAAGATATAAGACACCAAAATGAGGAAGAAAGAAGTAACAATGACACTGGTGGCTACCATGAAAATGGACAGTTTGGCTTCATGTGGGTTTAAGCAAGAAAGTTGCAGTAAAGGGGGTACATCGCAAAAGAAGTGGTTGATCTCATTGGGCCCACAAAATGGCAGCCTACAAATTGAGACAGGTGCTGGAATGTTGATAATGACAGCAGCAACCCAAGAACACACAGCCAATTGACGGCAAACCTTGTTATTCATGAGAGTTGGATAGTGCAGAGGATTGCATATGGCTAAGTAGTGATCATATGCCATGACTGCGAGAATGAAACATTCTGCTGTACCTAGAGTAATAAAGATGTAGAGGTGGGTAATACAACCAGCATATGTGATAGATCCATTTTTGTCTAAGAAGACTTCCAGCATCTTGGGAACAATATTAGAGGTGTACCATATCTCCATTATTCCTACCAAGGTGTTAGCCAAATTGCTCTTTGAATGGGGAAATTAGCTGAGCAATTGGAAACTATAATATTTATAAAGCAGGAAGCAACCTTTGTATACCAGAGTCCGTATTCTGTGACCTTAGAATAATGACAGAGACAGGGATTCCAAATTAAGAGAGTTTATGTATTCAAACATTCAATGATGCAACACAAACATACAGAGAATCTAGGAATTCAAAAGAGAGGAGAGTAGAGATGGATGCCAATTTGGCAGGAGATCGTTGGTGGGGTAATACTGCACCTTTTCCTGTAGAGGAGTTGTCCCAAGTTACAGTAGACTAAGACAGAGGAAAATAGAGAGAGGGCAAGGGCAAGGGGTTCCCATGGGCTCAACCAGCAAGGCGGGAGGGAGCATGGTCAGGCTGTGCAAACCTAAACCAACAGAGTAACGACAAATATGTCAGGGAAAGACCTAAGGTAATGCTATGGGTGTGGGCGACCCCAGCTATACTGTTTCTCTGGGGGCGGGGTGACTGGATTACCCCTTCGATGTTCCCAGGTGACAAAAGGTGACAAAAGATTTAATGTTCGGCTACCGGGGTGCTTAGGTTGGAATTTGGAAATCTATTCTAATTCTAGTGGCTTGTGCAACCCGGGAGGAACCGGGAGCTTCTTGCTGATGGGCTTAACGATCCTAAACAATAGGCGCGATCTTACTAACGTCCAGAGATCGCAATCTCGCATAGCTGGAAGAACGAGTCATTGTTATCTTAATGTCTCTGAATGGCTTAGCTTAAGCAGTTCAATGATGCAAGGGGGGGATGCAGATGCAGGCTACGTGCTTGTGCGCTTTCTCTGACATGGCTTCTCCTGGAACGGAGGTGCACAGGAACATGGCATCTCTCGAGTTCATTGGAGGTTTGCTCTGGCCTTGGTTGCTCAGCTGCCAGCTGCTCGGAACACACAGGAGCGGTCGTGTCAGTTTCGCTGGCACGCGCACAAGCATTCCCTGTAGCGTTTAGGGCAGGCGCACGGCTGGAACAGGGCACACACGTATGCTGTTTACGGGTGCCATGACCAGTTCGGGAGATAGGCAACCCATTTGCTTACAATTGGTTTTGTAGAATATAAAACAATTGTAGCTATTAACACAGTGTTTGCAGTTGTAAAAAGGTTCTTTGATTGTGTGTTCTAGGAACTACTTGAGAGAACAAAGGAACCATAGGTGGTTCTGGTGATAACACACCAATCAAATTGTGGGGGGAGAGCTATCTGAAGTGGTCATATCTGTCTAGGTAGTTTGTTCTGAGATATAATCTGTTGTTTGTAAACTCTGGCAAGAGTATGGGTGCAGGGAGAAACCGTGACTCAGTGATAGTGCATCTGCATTCAATGCAGAAGATCCCAACTTCAATCCCTAGAATCTCCAGTTAAAAGTATTAGGTACTTGCTGATATGAAAGAGCTCTACCTGAGACCCCAGAGAGCTGCTACCAGTCAGAGTAGATAATACTGACCCTGATAGACAAATAGTCTGGCTCAGTGAAATTCATGTATGTGGATTCATGTATGTACTCCTATTTGGTGAAATACAATTATTACACACAATCCCTCATGAGTTCATTATTCCCATATTATACAGCTCACCTAAATAGGCTGCTTGAATGAGCAGTTATTTCCTTCAGGCCAAGTACTACCATGATTTGAAGGAAAACAGCGAAAAGAGTTGTGTCTCTATTTTGTCAACAACAACAAAAACAACAGCATATGTTCCACCATTTGTGGATCTTGCATAGCATGAATTCTTGTTTCATCTCCTGCTGCAGTCCACTGAGCCTCTTTTTGTTTTGTTCTGTTCCTGGAACTCACTGGATCCTCAGGAACAGCATAAGGGACAATATGGGAGGATGGAATTGGCAGAAATCCCCCCTCTACTCAAGTGCCCAGGGTAATAATATCCATTAATCAGTACATGTAATTTTCAATGTTGTTCAATTTATGGAAACTTAAATCCAGAGATTGGGGGCATGGAGAGACAAGACAGATATTTCTACAAACCTGAGAAAGCCCCAAGTTTTCAGAAAAATATGAAATCTTAAGGAAAAGTGAGGGAGCTGAAAGTCCCCCCAAATGATATAAGTAGCACCTGTTGCTTGAAGAAACAGATGTCCTCGGTGCCAGGTAACTATAATAGTATTGCCAACCTTAGAAATAGTTTCTGTCAGTAAAAGACAGGGGGAGAGGTCAGTTTCCAGGGCTTTTTTGGGCTTTTTATTAAAGACTCATTGGACCAGATCTGTCAGTAACCACCGGGTGACTTGCTACTACACATCTTGCATCACTCACCCATGTCCAGCTGTTTGCTACTGTGCAACAACAGCCACCCCACGAAAGCCAGTGTGGTATAGTATTTAGAGTTTCAGCCTACAATCTAGGAGATTCAGGTTTAATTCCATTCCCCAGTCTTCTGTGGAAGGTCATTTGGTGTCTTTGGCTCAGTGGCATGCTCTCAACCAAACCTACCTCACAGGGCTGCAAGAGAACAAAATGTTAGGGCTGTCAATTCGGTTCGGTCCGAACTGAAAATCAACCGAATTTCCCCTGATTCGGTGATTTTCTGTTCGGACGGATCCGAACACAAAACTGGCGGGCAACCGGGGGGGCCGAATTCAGCGAGTTCAGGAGTTCGTGAATAAATTCGGCCAATTCGGCCCCCCTTCAGGGGAGCCCGCTGGGAGGCGCAGGTCAGTTTAAAGGGCAGCCCGCCCCCCTTCAGCGGGCTCCGCTGGAGAGGCACGGGCTGCCCTTTAAACTGACCTGCGCCTCCCAGCTGGGAGGCTCAGATCAGTTTAAAGGGCAGCCCGAGCCTCTCCAGCGGAGCCTGCTGAAGGGGGGTGGGCTGCCCTTTAAACTCATCTGCGCCTCCTGTCCGGGAGGCACAGATGAGTTTAAAGGGCAGCCCGCCCCCCTTCAGCGGAGCCCGCTGAAGGGGGGCGGGCTGCCCTTTAAACTCATCTGAGCCTCCCAGCTGGGAGGCGCAGATGAGTTTAAATGACAGCCCGCGCCTCTCCAGCAGAGCCCGCTGAAGGGGGGCGGGTTGCCCTTTAAACTGATCTGCGCCTCCCAGCTGGGAGGCTCAGATCAGTTTAAAGGGCCCCCGCGCGCCTTCAGGGAATCCCTGAAGGCGCGCTTCGGCCGAATTTTCCCCTGAACTCCGGATCCCCCCGAATTACCGGGGATCCGAAGCGGGGGAGTTCGGACTTCGGCACGTACCGAACCCACAAGGGTCAAATTCGGCCGAATCCGAACTGTACCGAATTTTTTTTTGACAGCCCTACAAAATGTACTTCTTCATCAAACAGATCTTACAAAAAATTAGCATATACTAACCTTTGCTTAATTTTGAATGACCAGAAACCTGGCTTCAGTTCTATTTTATGCTTTTGGAGTTTTTCATTCAAATATGGTTAGAAAAACAAAAAAACAAACATTTCTAAATATCATTGGAAGATGTCGAGAGAGCTCCTAAGCATAACACTAGGTCATTTGAATGTTGTGCTGGCTTCAGAGAGAGAGAGACAATTCATTCAGAGGTGTCAGAAAAGGTTGTAGAGAATTGACAGTGCTTCTTTTATTTCCATCTAAGTGACAAAGAGGAAGAATTGTGGTAAATTTAATGCCTGAAACAACACATCTCAATACTCTCTGGGAGCTTTGATTTCCATGGAGGACTGAGAAATAAGTAACTTATTGTGACCCACTTAATTGGGCTGGTAAAGCATCAGTAAAAGGGAGATGCCCAAGTGTATACCTTAACTGCTCTGCAAAGCTGTTTGTTGCTCACAAAATTGGCAGCCCATTCCTGAGGGAGAGGGCTGAGCTGGTGGTTGGAGGCAGAGCAGCTGAGCCACCTCCAAAGGAGGATTCACACCCCCATGGAAGCCGAAATGCTGCCCTTACCCTCAAGCCCCGTGGAGCCGCTCCATAGGGTTCCACAGGGTTAATCCACCAAAAAAGGTGGCGTAACTCGAGGTGTGGGCAAAGGGGGCGTTCCTGGCCTGAAAGGGGTTAGGAAGCTGCCTAAAGGCAGCTCCTCCCCTGGACTGCCCCTGGACTGCCCTGGGAACGCCCCCCGGGAAGACGGTGCATGGAAGTGTGCCATCAGGACACTGGTGGGAGGCTGAGTCGGCGTCCCAGGGCTGTGCTGCCGCAGCAGTGCAAGAAGGGCTGCATTAGCAGACCCTTGCGCACCTCCCAAGGACTTTCAGCCCTCAAGCTCAGGAATGGGCTGTTAATGACAATTAGTGGAATTAGTAGATGGTGCATCAGATACAAACAATAAAGCAGCCAAACAATCAATGCTACTGTAAAGCCACAATTACTACCATGTGGCTTTTCAAGTCTAAAAAGATTTCATGCCATACAATACCAACAAATGTTTGTTAAATCTAAAGCTTATTTTGTGTGAACATACAGTGATTGTCATATAAAACTGAAGCAGGACATGCTTTGAAAGCCTGTACTGTGGAATCTCAAAATGCAACAGAAATCTGGAGAGAATTTGAATATAATTTTAATTACGAGTTCTTAAGTGTTACAATACTTAGAAGTGCATACATGGTTAGTTGATAGAAAGATGACAACAAAACATTCATCACACTAAAGAGTGACAGGAAGAGAAAACAATCTGTGCAGATCTGGCAGAGGTACATATAGGAAAATCTACATAGAAACAGGGGGGAAAGCTAGTCAGGCTGCTTCTATGCCTAAATTCTTTACTTGCACTTAATCTCATGTGTGTAACTTTGCATCGGGTTAGGCTGGGCTTCTAAGGAAGCAATTATGTAAATCAACTTTTTGAGCTCCTCTTGAACTCCAGTACCATTGCTTTATTATCATTGTCATCTCTAATTCATTATCCCACCTGAAATGCTGCTTGATTTTGGCGACAGCAGACAGTTCCCCCTGAGTGCTTTCTGCAGGGCATCCTTGACCTCCTTGTTTCTCAAGCAGTAAATGATTGGGTTTAGCATGGGGGTGATCACCGTGTAGAACATGGATATGACTTTGTTGAAGTTCACGGAATCCACCGAAAAGTCGGATGTCGGACGCACATACATGAACATCAAGGTGCCGTAGAAAATAGTCACCACGGCCAGATGGGATCCACAAGTCGAGAAGGCTTTTTGACGCCCAGAAGAGGAGGGGATTTTCAAAACAGTGATTATGATGAAGATGTAAGATACCAGTATGAGGAGGAAGGAACTGACAATGACACTGGTGGCCACAATGAAATTAGACAGTTCGGCTTCATGGGGTTTAATGCAAGAAAGTTTCAGTAAAGGGGGTGCATCACAAAAAAAATGATTGATTTCATTTGGTCCACAAAATGGCAGCCTACACAGTGAGACTAGTGGTGGAATATTGATAATAAAAGCACCAACCCAAGCACATACAGCCAACTGAAGACAAACTTTGTTACTCATGAGAGTTGGATAGCGCAGAGGGTTGCATATAGCTAAGTAGCGATCATATGCCATGATTGCGAGAATGAAACACTCTGCTGTGCCAAATGTGATAAGAAAATAGAGCTGTGTGATGCAGCCTGTGTATGTGATAGTTTTGTCTTTATCGAGGAAGACTTCTAACATCTTGGGAACAATATTAGAGGTATACCATATCTCTAGGAAGGAGAAGTTGCTGAGGAAAAAGTACATGGGAGTGTGGAGACGTTGGTCAATGTGCACTATGCTAATAATGATGAGGTGTCCACACAAGGTCAAGATATAGACAGTCAACCCAAGAAAAAAGAGGAGAAGTTGAAGTTTCTTCAGAGCTGGGAACCCCAAGATGATGAAGTGGGTTACTGTAGTTATATTCCCAGTGATCATGGTGACATAATTTATACTCTATGGGAAAGAGACATTTCAAACCTTTAATAACAGAGTACTGGTCATTGTGATGACTAAAATATGCTTAAATGATACAGCACAGCTTATCTATTATGTTTTATCATGCTCTTTCTCCAGGGAGCTCAGGGTGACACATTTAGTTTTCCCTATTCTTTGCTACCCTCTCAGCAATATTATGAAGCAGATTTAGCTGAGTGAGAGTGAATTGTGAATTTCCTGCATTGTGCAGGGGGTTGGACTAGATGACCCTGGTGGTACCTCCCAACTCTATGATTCTTTGACTGGCTCAAAGTTGCCAGGGGTATGACAGGGAAACCCAATTTTTTTGCTTTCAAGTTCATCCTGGGCATCTCCAGCTGAAGGAGCTCAGGAATTTGGATAGAGCCACCTATGCCTGAAACTGAACTTCAAGGGATAATGGGGACTTGAGCCATGTCCAAAGCACTAACCACCCCACCATGTGTGGCTGTCAGCATATGACCTTTCAAATAGTTTTCTGGGATTCTTGACTGCAGAGGACTAGATTAAAGGGAAAAGACAGAGATGGGGGGAAATGATAAAAAGATATGAAGTGCATAATCATTTAGTCAATGAGGATTATTAGGAATGTAAATCTAATAATAGCATTACAATACATTTTTAAATTAGACATGTTTCATCAAATTGCAGATTAACATTGGGAGGGAGGCTGAGAAATAACAGCTGGATGGAAACCATACTGAGAGTTCACAGTAAGAGAAGATTTGAGGCAGTGGCCTCCTTCATGTCCCCCATTCTTTTTAAATACACTGTACCACCATTTGATTCATTTTCTTTCCTCTGGACATCTGTTGATTGCTCACCAGAAAGGGCTCTCAGTGAAAGAAAGATCTTAGAAAGGATCTTAAGTTTCTGCCATTCTCTTTCCTTTCTTTTACTGAATGAAAAAAAAATCAAATTCCCTTCACCAAGTATTAATAATATTGAAAATAGATTTTGTAACACAGTTCCAGAAAATGGCTACCAAAAAGTAAAATATCATGAAACATTTCAATATATTACACACACACCCATCAAGTCACAGTTGACTAAGGCAACCCTGTAGGGTTTTCAAAGTAAGAGATATTCAAAGGTGGTATGCCATTGCCTTTGCATCTCAACCCTGGAATTCCTTGGTGGTCTCCCAACCAAATGCTAGCCAGGGCTGACCACGTTTTGGTTCTGAGGTCTGATGAGATTGGTCTAGCCTGCAGTATCCCGGTCAGGGCAATATGTTACTTACCTTCGTATAATTCTGAATGATTGGAAATTTCACTGCTGTGCTTCCTTCCCTCTTCTCACGTATTACTAGAGAATCAAGAATGGAAACAAAAAAAATTTTTTTGGGAAGCAATAAGATGACTTCAAGATATAAAAGTAGGCTATGTGGATATAGAACTGTGTCACTGAGTCCTATGATTCAAGGTGATGTTTTGAAAAATGTCACGAAGCACATGATGGCGCATCCTGTACCTTGACCAAAGTGATAATAACAGTGGGAAATATAATTTCTTCCACTGCATATCTCAATTCTCATCGGGAGCTTTGGTTTCCACAGAGGACTGATACTCTAATGAGATCCTCCCTGACTCAGATAATTAGGTTGGCAAAACTTTTGCAGTGGGGGGGGGGCAGATATTCATAGATATAACTTTTTTAGTTGTGTGGATTCTATTTTGCAGGAGGGGGGGGGTTCTGGCCAAAAAAAGAACAAACACTTCCTCGAATGGGGATGTCACGAAATCATGCATGGATGAGGAGGTCCCTAATCCAGCTTTTCAATCAGCTTTTTCTGTAAATGAAAGACAGAGAAAGGGTGCCTTGTGACCACCCAAAAACTTCCAGGTGAGGCCTGGAGATCTTCAGACTACAGAAAACAGTTCCTCTGGAAAATATGGCTGCTCTGGAAGGTGAAATCTATGGCATTGTACCTTGCTGAGGCCCCTCTCCTTCTCAAATCTCACCTTCACCTGGGTCCACCCCCAAATCCCAAGGGATTTCCCAACCCAGAGTTAGCAACCCTTCCAAAAGGTTCATGCTCAGGATCATGAGATCTGCAAGGCCAAAAGCTGTTTGAAGGAGTAGTAAGAAGGAGATTGGAGTAAGATTGAGCAAAAAAGCTGGCTGGATACCACTCAAGATATCACTGGTTTGTCAGAGGGAAAGGAGTTTGTCATAAGGAAAGGAGTACACAAATGGGGAGGGTGTGTAACTCAGCAGTAGATAGGGTTGCCAACCTCCAGTGGTGGCAGGAGATCTCCCGCTATTGCAGCTGATCTCCAGGCAACAGTTCACCTGGAGAAAATGGCTGCTTTGGAAGGTGTGCTCTATGGCATTCTACACCACTGAAGTCCAGCCCCTCCCTAAACTCCTTTAGCTTTCTCAGGCTCCACCCCTAAAATATCCAGGCATTTCTCAACCTGAACCTGGGAACCCTAGTAGTAGAGCATATCCTTGGTACATGCAGAAGGCCACAAAGGCAATTCAGCAATAGAATCATCGACTTTAGGGGGAGGAGGCCTCATCTTCAATAGTGGTTTTTAAGAAGATGCTGGGCAGGCATTTTTTTGTGGAATATCCATTTGGATTTCCTGTACTGAGCAAAAGGTCAGACTAGTGAAAGTAATGGCTGGTTAAATGAGTTTCAGAAGGGTTTAGGTCACTGAATTTTGAACACTGAATGACAGTGAATGATTCCTGTACTGTTTAACAGGGTCTCATTAATCTACATAGGATTGCCAGGTTCCTCTTTGCCATTGGTGGGATATTTTTGGGGTGGAGCCTGAGGAGGGCAGGGTTTGGGGAGGAGAGGGACTTCAATGCCATAGAGTTCAATTGCCAAAGCGGCCATTTTTCTCCAGGTGATCTGATCTCTATCGGATGGAGATCAGTTGAATTAGCAGGAGATCTCCTGCTACTACCTGGCAGTTGGCAACCCTAAATCTACAACATGTTTGCATGTGTGTGACTGTGCTTGTGTGTGTGTGGAGAAAGAGAGAGAAAGGGTTGGATTTAACCAACGTTTCCACAGGTGAAAGAGGAGGGGTCACCTTTGACCTTCCAAGAGCTATGCTGATCACAGGATCTGCATTTAAACAAAAGCCATATGGAACGGGGGCTGAAGTCAGGAGGAAAATTGGATGAGATTGGGTTAAAAAAAAAGAAACACCTGGCTGGATCCAACTCATAAAGTTGTTGCTTCTTTAATTCCATGCCTGCTTTCTGTAGTATTCTGCCTGGATGTGAACTTTATTTCAATAAAACCATTCTAAGCAATAGTATGCTTGTGACTGAGAAAGGTTCTAACCTTTCTAATAGTGAAGCTAATTTATCCTTCAATGAGGATAAATTCCTACATATAATTAACTGCACAGAAGATCTGAGTATTTTAAAAACTTTTTAAAAGCCATAGTCTCCTCATAGGTGTCTTCTTTAGAGTTGTTATAGTGTAGTAGTAATTAGATCCTCACTCGGTCCATA
Source organism: Euleptes europaea (assembly GCF_029931775.1). Lineage (NCBI taxonomy): Eukaryota > Metazoa > Chordata > Lepidosauria > Squamata > Sphaerodactylidae > Euleptes > Euleptes europaea. The sequence goes on along the minus strand of NC_079329.1, from coordinate 18,587,119 downwards.
GAAGCTTGCTGGGCGGTCTTGGGCCCATTACAATGTCTCATCCTAACCTACCCCACCATTTATTTCATTTTATTTAAGTTACTTCATTTATACAAGCATATATTCCCAATGGGGACCGAAAGTGGTTTATGGCCTTCTCTCCTTCTCCATGTTATTATGTTGCACTTAGCTCAACTCTGCTGAGTAGACAAAGGTAATGCCCAGTCCATGAGGGGTAGGAATTGGACTTGTCTTGGTTTCTTCTAGAAACTTCTACAAGTTAAGACATTACTCCTGATGGAATACAAAAGTGTCTCAGGATGTTTTACTGTAGTTAAGATGGAATGAACAACTACCATGAACTCAAAAGTTGGCAAATTCTAAGTCGGGGCGGGGGGTGCTTTGATTTTTTTCTTGTTTGCTCATTTCTGCTACAAGATAGAATTTGTCCTTTTGAGCAGTGTCATTACAAATAAAGGCCTGCAAGAATATCATTGTTGCTCTCTGATGACATCATAATTTTTAAAAAAATTAACCAGATTTCTGAGGATATGCACAGTGAAAATGAAGGCCTTTTGCCACTCATTTACTACAATATCAGATGAAGAGACTCTTGCTTTTCCCAGTGGAAGGTAGTAGCTTTGAAACAGCAAGGAAGATAAATAACTACCAAGGGAATTTATTAGCAGTTTAAGTTTTTCACAGTAGCAGGCTCACAATATGCCTTCTTTGCCATCTAGATAGTCTGTGCGGTCAGTGGAGGACCAGCCCATTGTGACCTTTTTCAGAACTCATGGTGACCATTGAGGTCACTGTTTTTGAATAAAGAATCTGGTTTTCACTTGGGTTCATTAAACACCTCCTGAGCACTAGATGCCAAATAATTGAATGAATAAAAGAGGACCCAAGTGTGTGGTTCACTTGTGAGAAATACAGAGTCTAATTATCCTGCGGAGCAACAAGTTTCTTCTTGCAGGGTTATCAAAAGGGCATCTCTGATCAAGTAGCAATGATGAGGAATGATGCAAAGAATTGTAGAATTGCCAGTGTGCTTTGTTTATGGGAAGATGTAACACCTCATTAGATTGTTTCTCTAGAGCGTGATTAGTATGTTAGATGGATGAAGTCCCTTCTCACCATACTGTACCTCTAATTGCTTGTTATACACTGATCTTCTTGGGAGGGGGGAAACTTTAGTCCATGCTTTGAAATAGTCAAATAATGACTTGCAGTTGTGCCACAGAATCTTAAAATTATACACACAATATACATGTGATTGGATCTAATCATGTTTTTTATTGATGCAAACCAGAGGATGGGTCCCCTTTGTTCAGCCCAAAAGGCTCTGTTGGGCAAAAGAGCTTTGTGAACTCAACTAGGCATAATCACATAATTAAGCCAATGCAATTAATTTTAATGGGAGAGAGTTAGGCATATGCAAATGTCTCTCGTTGAAATCAGTGGCATTTGAATTGAGAATTCCTACCCTATACCCTGCAACATTTCAAAGGTGAAAGTAGGAACACTGTTGTGCTTGAGTGAGTCCAGAGATGGATCTTGGGGATGGAGTGGAACCCATAAGCCCACAAGTGTATGTTCAGGGCCTTTGCCAGCTCAAAGGGTTAAATGGGTCAGGGCCAGTTTGGGAACTTAACATTGCCTGGAGCAAAACCAAGTGAGTGCCCCTTGTAATTAGGGTAGCCAACCTCCAGGTACTAGCTGGAGATCTCCTACTATTACAACTGATCAGTTCACCTGGAAAAAATGGCCCCTTTAGCAATTGGACTCTATGGCATTGGAGTCCCTCCCCTCCCCAAACCTCACCCTCCTCACGCTCCACCCCAAAAACCTCCAGGTAATTCCCAACCTGGAACTGGCATATCTACCTGTAATGCTGTGAGCTATCCCTGAAGAGGCTACTCAGCCAGTGTTCCATTGCCTCTTCCCACAATGCTACCAACCAGCAGTGTGGTAAAAGGTAACTGGTGAGATGACACATCATCATTGCTGCTGATGAGTCCAAGCCAAGTGTCTCTCCAGTGCTGGCAGATCTACTGGAGTTTGGATGTGCTTGCTCCTAGTTGCCAGCTGCCCTCCAGGGCACCAGCCCATTAGGAAAATTTCCCAGTATCTTAAATGGCCAATCCACACTTGATTCAAATAGGTAGACCATGGTAGAAAATGGATGCAGACAACATAGTTCAGACCACAAATAGTCCTCCAGTGGAAGCCTGTATAGTATATGCAGAGACGAAAAAAAATCTATGGTTTCCATAGAGTTATTTTTGTCTTTTGAGGGACATGCTAGAGCATCAACGTCGCTTCTGGGTTTACCTCAGAAGGGACATTATTGTGCCACCTTGAGCTGGCCTGTTTCCCCCGCCAGCCAGATGAGGGGCAGTGGGCAGGCCTGATCATTGGCAGGCAATTTTCTGCCATTAACGGGCACCTGGCCACCTACCAAATATCCAGGATTTTCCCAACCAAGAGTTGGCAACCCTGTGAGACCTGACATCTGTAATAATAAAAGGTCCATCTGTCTGTCCATAAAGCTACGCTCCTCAAAGCAGGCCACTGTCTTCAATATTATTGTGGGATTTGCTGTGCCAAACATGAAGGATATTGGAGCATCCTGGACCTCAGAATCCCCAGAAACTCCATACACCCCTGCTTTTTGTATTGGAATATATAGTTGTCTTTGGCAGGCATCCAAAAATAAAACTAGGAGCCTCAAATATAGCCACTAGATTCAGAATTATGCTGAGAGTTGCAATGATTAAAATAAAGGGAATCGGAACATCCTGGCCCATGTCACCTCCAGAAACACACACACTTGCAGCTATATGACTTTTCCTAATGGTTTGAGTTAGTATTTTTCCTGACTTTAAGTAATACTATTCTCCTTCAGTAGTTCAATCCCATATGGAATTAATATCACGTGGCTGAGTTCATCTATTTTTCAACCTTCTTAAGTTTTCCTCTTCCCAATCCTCCAGTGAAGTTGTTGCATTGTGGATGCACACACCCTTCCCCCACACACTCCACATACGTTTGAAGTACTGAATGTTTTGTGGTGGACAGTTATTAGAAAATGGAAGGATAACTCTAGAACAGAGTACACTTTTTCCTCCTTGGTGTTCAAGAGAAGCCACCATTAGCAGAATAGATCTTCAGGATCCAACACATTATCTATGTAATCCTACATGCCATGACATTGAGGTTTCTTTTTGAGTGGTGGGGAAAAGATAACAGATGGAAACCACCCAAAAGAATGAAAAGCTGTGGTAAACTGCAACAAACTGTAAAAAAATATGTAAAGATGAAATAATGAATAATTTGAGCAATACTGTGTGCCTGGAAATAATTCAGAAGATAATTTCAGAAGTATTCCTAATGCACAAAGATCGGATTTGAACAATCTTCCCCTCTTTTTGAAGGTGAAGCATAACAAAAATTGGGTATACTTGTACTTCATCCTCTCTGTAGTCCTGTCCCTTGTGGGTACCACAATCCCTGATATGCCATTTGAGGGGGTCAAAAGGAGGCCATTCTGTCTCTTTCTATAGTGGAAATGCTGGTAGGTGCCAACCCTTTAAGCTTAAATCTTGAACTGGATAGTGGCCAATTCTTTATTAGCCATGTTCCAGCATTTACTAATTCCACAGGGACAGTGCCGGGTAATTAAAGATGGTGGAATATTTTCCATTACTTTAATCAGTATTGTTTATAAAGTTAGATAAGGTAATAAAGCTGCCACAAAAGAGGATCTATATTTCTTAACTTTAAACTCCAGTGTTCGATCCTTTGGAGATCAGGTTCCCCAGAGTTTGAAGCTGCTGATGAAATGACTTCAGCTTAGAATGTGCTTATATGCTGGGGAAAATCTTCACATGTAAACAAGATTACAGAATTTATGTTCTGGGCAGTACTTGAGAACATGTCAAAACATCCATATTCTATTCTTATTTTCCACATTTTTTCCCTTCTTCCTACTTTGACATAATCTATGACACATTGTTCCAGAAAGAACTAAATGCCTACCTCCTCCCCAAGACAGGCTTTAAGGGAGTAAATAACTTCAGGATGTGTGGTTTCCATTAAAGTAAGTATGGTCATGCCATTTGACCACTACTTAATGTAATGTAATAGAAGTTGGTTTAATGATAATCATTTTTGTACAAGTCCAGAAAATACAAAATATTTCAAAACACTGACTGTTTTATTCCCAAGATTATGATAAAGGTTATATTACTTTTCTATGATCTGATGATAATTGTATTAAGTTAACAGAGATAAGCGTTAAGATTTTCTTTATGTGCATGCTTTTTATGCTGGTGTACATGGGGAGGAATGACATTTTCTTTACAATGCAATATAACAGGAAGAAAGACGTTTCCATGTGGATTATGCATTCTATAATTGCTTTGTTTTTTCATGCAAAAAATCCAGTATATTTTTAAATATTTCTAATAAATTTGTGAGGGGGATATATTTATGAAATAACTGATATCCAAGGTATGTACTAATATTTCCCTTATAGTCACAAAAATGAAACTTGGGAATAGTACCTATCTGAAAAGGTCATTTGTAAGATGAAAAGATTGTAAGGTATCTTTTAGAACAAAATTAAAGCTGACATACTGGTAGCATGGAACCAATACATGGGGGTGGTGGGGAGAGACCTCTTAAAAGATATGCAGCAAAGTCCTACACATATTTACTTGGGAGGAAATCCCACCAAATGAATTCGGACCTACATTTAAGTACACAAAGGATAATCATCTTGACAAACTGTATGCAGTTACATGTAAATAAATACCTACTGAAATTTCAATAGACCAAGCACAATAACAGTGTGGAGAATACCATTGGCCAAATGTACATAAATGCTATTTTTTTCTCCCCTCAAAAGAGATATGGTTAGAAGGTTCTTGATAGAGCAACTTTGTTAAAGCTAAGCTGGCTTGTGACTGGTCAATAACCTGGATAGGAAACTACCTCTGGAGTTTCAAGGAAACTACATTGAGTTCCATATCTTTTAAAACCCACAATGCATAGGACTAGCATTACATTCCTGGATGTTTTATTGAAACGTTTTGCTCAATTGGAGAGTTTAAGGTTACTCTGTCAAACTGTTCCTACTGAAATATATATGTATTACTCAGAATGTATTTACTGGGGCCAATAACTGTCCTTTAAAAATTTCCTTCTACCTTTCCAGGTAAAGAATAAATTGGAAGATGGCTCTTTCAAATCATACAAGGGTGGATGAATTTATTATCACCGGTTTCCCCAAACTGCAAAATATAAGAGTACTGATATTTTTGCTGGTCTTTATAATGTACACACTATCAGTGATAGGGAATGTGGTCATAGTTGTGATCACCAGATACGAATCCTCTCTTCACACACCCATGTACTTCTTTCTGGGCAACTTTTCCTTTCTGGAGATCTGTTTTACTTCAGTCACAGTCCCAACAATGCTAGTTGACCTCATGAGGGAAAAGAACACTGTATCATTCAACAATTGCCTTGCCCAGATATATTTTTTCCATGGGCTTGGTGGTGTGGAATGCCTACTTTTAGCTGCCATGGCATATGATAGGTATGTGGCTATACGATCCCCTCTGAGATATAACACCATTATGAGTAGTACTGTTTATATTCAACTTGCTATCTGGTGTTGGATTGTTGGTTTGGTCCTGCCATTAATACCAGTGATCCTCATCTCTCGGCTCAACTACTGTGGCAGCAATGTGGTGGATCACTTCTTTTGTGACATCCTGCCTTTGTTGAGGCTAGTTTGCAACAGGACCCAACTGAACGAGATGCTGAGTTTCTTCATCTGTTCATTTATCCTTGTTGGCTCTTTCACAATAACTATAGTTTCTTATGTTGCCATCATTATCACGGTTCTAGGTATCCCTTCTTCAGCAGGACGCAAAAAGGCCTTCTCCACTTTTGCCTCCCACTTGACAGTGGTTGGTGTCTTCTATGGGACAATGATGTTCATATATGTCAGGCCCACCCGAAACCTCTCCTTCAACATGGACCAGTTTGTGGCTGTGTTCTACTGCTTGGTTACCCCCGTCTTAAATCCTATCATATACAGCCTCAGGAACAAGGAAGTGAAAACAGCCCTTAAGAAAGTTATCTTTGCAAAGAGGGGAACTGCAGTGAAAGGCTGAAATAAGCAAGAAGAAAGTGATAACTTCCTGTAAAGCTGACAGAAATAATTCTGATTTTAAAATGCATCCCATAATTATTTTGGACAATCATGTTTAGTGGCTGACATAATCAATTCCTGACAACATGAATGAAATTCTGAAATTTTATGAAAATTCCCTTCCTTCCCCTCCACACATTTCTTTTTGATGAAAACTGAATTGATTAGAAACAAACTCCACGTTCCTGAAAAGAAGGAAAGGAATGGATTGTTGAATTTCAGGGAAAAAACTGGGTAAAGAGGAATTAAGAGAATTTCTTTTAACAATGTACTCCATAATCTGTATTGGCAGTTAATGAAAGTCAAAGTGAAAAAAAAAATTACATGGGAAGAAATAACTGGTTTTATAGGTATCTACATTCTAAAACGTTTACTGATTGGTCAACCATATCTTAAATGAATGAACAAACTTAAATTTGGTTTGTATACAAATATTTTTATATGGTTCAATCATATTTCTAATTACCATGATTACTATTATCCTTCCTCAGTTCTTCTTGGGTTCCAGTGTTTACATACCACAATTTGATAGGTGCTGAGCAGCTTATTGTGAAATGGATCCAGTAATTCTCTTTTACTAACCAAGGAATCTTTTGGTTCTCTTTTCACTCTTGAGTTCAGAAATTAATTTGTATCACATGCACATAATGTAGTTTTTATATGCATTGTACTTATATAAAGTCTGTAATCTAAATAAACTACTAATAATGTTAAAATGAGTACACGTTATGAGAAAAATTGGTGTGTGGAAACGCAAGATAAAGAATCACAATTCTTGCAAGGGAAAAGTAAAAGTAAAGTATGGGATTTCAGGGTGAACCAACAGGGATGAGAAATCTGAAATCATCTTTAATCATTTTTAATAGAAATGGGAAAAAAATCCTGAATGTTTGGTGTTCCACTTGGGCCTAGAAATCCCCAACTATTGCACTTCTGAATGCTTACCTAAAAATGCATTCCTGCATGTATGGATCCAATTATGAATCCAGGCTGAACAAATGGAAGGAAGAAGTTGAGAGCAGCTAATGTGATATCATCCACATTTTTGATATCAATCTACTTAAATCCCATAGGACATCATAAACTGACATGATCTGAATTGATGGCAACCAAAGAGATTATGGAGTTGTGGTGGATACCTCAAAGAAAATATCAGTTCAGTGTGCCGCAGCAGTGAATAAGACACATTCCATGTTATGAATTTTAGGAAAGGGAAGGAAAATAACACTATTTTCATAATGTCTTTCTATAAATCTATAATGCATTGACATTTGGGATACTGTGTATAGTTCTGGTTATCCCACTATTAAAAAGGATATCATAGATCAGGGAAGTCAGTAAAGGTAACCAAAATGATCAGGGGGTTGGGATATCATCCAGATGACATAAAAGCATCAGTTTGGGCCTTTTGGGTTTAAAAGGAAGACATTTAAAAGAAAATTATGTACATTGAGGAAATTATGTACATTGAGGAGGAAGAAGATGATGATGATGAAGAAGAGTTGGTTTTTATACTCCACTTTCCTCTACCGTAAGGAGTCCCAAAGTGGTTTGCAATTGCCTTGTCTTCCCCTCCCCACAACAGACACCTTGTGAAGTAGATGGGGCTGAGACAGTTCTGAGAGATTTGTGACTAGCCCAAGGTCATATTTTGTCCTCTTGTAACATTGGCATCTGTAGTCATTCAAAATTACCCAAAGGAAAGTACTTATTTACATAATACATGAATCACATATCAAATTTGCAGCCATATCATAAAAGATCAGACAAATTCATAGGGTTGGATCCAACTGGTTCTTCTGCTGGTGAAAAAGGGAGGCAGCCTCCTCTTTGCCCACCCAAAATGGTTATTCTGGTGACCATGGGTTATCAATGGGTTGGACCCTACCAGCTTTCTTGCTTGATCTCACCCAATTTCTCTCCTCCCTGAAGACCCCTGTCCCACATGACTTTTGCCCACACAATACCCACAACGTCCAACATAGACTTTCAGTCTATCTACCCAGCAGATAAGTTGATATGTCACAATACAAACAACAACATGAAGATTTAAAAACATATGCCAGTTCATCCATTGCCCAGGGATATGGTTGTGCAAGAAGTGAAAAAAAGAGTAAACCTTAGAGATAAATGCTGTAATATGAATTGTTATTATTCTAGACTCCATGGATTCATTCTCAAGATGCATCTAATGGCATCCCTTAGGAACTAGACTGCATTAAGTGCAGGAAGACATATTTGGACATTCATTTATTAGCCACACCTCTGTGCACTGCCATGAAGCAAGAATGGGTATTCATTCCTTCAGCAAAGAAAAACATGATGGTATGATTGCTTCCTCTATATGGTATTATTGCTTCCTCTATATTAAAGCATTTCACATGATTAGACTGAAAGAAATGAATTATCCAGTACAGAGAAACAAGTTTTGCATTATCTGTGTTTCTATATCTATGGACTGTGAGTATGTATGGGTTTGTGATACAGATGAAATCTGAATACTATTAGCAGCACCTCCCCAAACAGGAGAACAACAGCTTTTCTTGTTCACATGGGAACTCTTTGCAACGTTTCAGTTTATAACCACACATGAAGCTGCCTTATACTTAAAAGACCATTGGTCCATCAAGGTCAGTATTGTCAATTCGGACTGGCAGCGGTTCTCCAGGTCTCAAGTAGAGATCTTTTACATCATCTACTGCTTGGTCCTTTTTACCAAAGATGATAAGGATTGAATCTGGAACTTTCTGCAGAGACACAGCCCTTCCCTTACACCACCACCACTGTGTGTGTGTGTGGTAGGGTGTTTAAATGTGTAGCACATTCTTTTGGCAGACCTCTGTTCAGCATCTGTCTTTAAGATTAAATTTTATCAAGAGATTGAGTATTGTCATGTGAAAGTTTGGATTTGAAGGCAGGCAATCCAGTGTTCTAGTGAATATGGAACTAGGTTCAAATATGTCAATAAGACTAGTAAGATGGTAAGTTACTAGTAATGGTGTTTATTAACTAGAGTGCAAAAACATATAGTAAAATTGTTGTTCATGGGCAAGCCATGGGTGTAATACAGCTCAAAAAAATTCCTTGTCTTTACATATTTGACAGAGCAGTCCTAAACCCAGTTACACCCTTCTAAATCCGTTAAAGTCGATAGGCTTAGAAGGGTCTTATTCTGTTTAAAATTGCACCATTATTCGGTAATCCTTAAATAATATATTGCATAATGTTGGACTGACTTAAATATAGTTTTTGCTTTTACAGTAGTCAGATTGGACATAATGAGCTCAGACTACAACAAGAATCAAACAACTCCTATGGAATTCATACTGCTGGGATTTATAAATATCAAACAGGAAAAGAACTTCCTCTTCCTCCTCTTTCTCACCATGTATATCATCTGCTTTTTAGGGAATGCTCTCATAATCACTGTGGCAGTGGTCAATCCATCTCTCCACACTCCTATGTATTTCTTCCTTGCCAACCTCTCTTTCATAGACATCTGTTACATCTCTGTGACTGTACCCAAAATGCTAGCAGATGTTTGGGCCAAAACTCCGAGCATTTCCTTCATTGAATGTGCAGTACAGATGTTTTTTCTTATCATGTTGGCAGGCACTGAGGGATTCCTCCTGGCTTCTATGGCACTGGACCGCTACTTTGCTATATGCCGCCCACTGGTCTACACCAGACTCATGACTATATGGCTCTGCTTTCAGCTGTCTGCAATGTCCTGGATGTGTGGCTTCCTTAATTCTTCCCTTCACACAGTACTCACATTCCGTCTCTCTTTCTGCCAATCAAATCAGATTAGCCATTTTTTCTGTGACATCCCTCCATTATTGAGTATCTCATGTTCTGACACATCAGTCAATGAAACAGCTCTTTTTACAGTGGGTGTGTTTGTAGGGTTTAGTCCTTTCCTCTTCACTCTGGTTTCCTACATTTTTATCCTTCATGCTGTTTTGAGCAGCCGACAGAAAGGGCAACGCCAGAAAGCCATTTCCACCTGTGTATCTCACCTGACGGTCGTGATTATGTTCTTTTGCTCTGGCATCTTCACCTATTTCCGTCCTACCTCCAGCTACTCGTTGGAAAAGGACCAGCTTGCTGGGGTTTTGTACAACATCTTAACACCAACACTCAACCCACTAATCTACAGCCTACGGAACAAGGAGGTGAAATTGGCAATGAAGAAGCTGCTGATGAGAGAACATCCTCCCTTGAAATGTAGGGTCTTCTACGATACCTGAGTTGAACTAAGAACATCAAATTGTGCTTTAAAAGTAGAATATGATTTTTTTTTTTACATGTATGAAGGAATCACACAACCTCTGGCTACAAAGAAAACTAAACTGTTATTTTTGATACAATGGATCACCAAAATACCAGTAATGACTCATGAGTATGTATAAGGGTCTTATTGACCAGTCCTGCAGCAGAATAGTCTGGGAAGGCTTTGAAGATGGCAAATTGTGTGTCTAAGGATGTTCAAAGCTTACAGGAAAAAAAATGTTCTCTTTCTTAATATTCTACCCTTTTTGCTTGATCAGATGCCTCTAAATGTCTCCGAATTCTATTTTAAGGAGCTCTGTTTGAATCTCTTTGAGTGACTCATATGAGGATGCTAAATTTTGAATGGAAAAGAAAAACACTGTTGTCAAAGCAGCATAAAGCAATAAAAATCCTTTCTAAATTGTTCAGTTTATTTCGGACCTAGAGATTCAATTGCAGATCCATGTGTGGAAACTAAGGTTGCCAGCTCTGGGTTGGGAAATACCTGGATATTTTGGGGGTGGATCCTAGGATGGGTAGGGTTTGGGGAGGGGAGGGACTTCAGTGGGGTAAAATACCCTAGAAGCTACCTTCCAATGCAGCCATTCTCCAGGTGAACTGAAATCTATCACCTGGAGATCAATTGCAATAGTGGGAGATCTCCAGCTACCACCTGGAGGTTAGCAACTCTAGGGAGGACATGTCAACCCTATCCTTAAGCTAAGGACAAAACTCAGCTAAGGACAAAACTCAGAAATATAATTTTTTTTCTTGAACATATTCCTTGGATGGCTCAAATCTTGTCTAACTTGCAAGAAGCAGCGTTGGGGATTTGAATAAACTTTGGTTGTTGGGTGATGTTTGACCTGGAGATTTGGAGGTGGAGGCTGGGAAGAGTGGGGTTTGGGTAGGGGAGGGACCTCAGTGGGTTATAATGCCATGGTGTCTACCCTCCACAGCAACCACATTTTCCAGGAGACCCAATCCCTATGGTCTGGACATCAGTTGTAATTCTGGGAGATCTTCAGAGCCCACCTGGAGGATGGCAACCCTAGAAGGCATATTTCTTTACTCTGAAAACCAGGTGTGTCTGAGGGTCAGTTCACCTACACAAAGAAATGCAGACTATATGTATGAAGTGGACCAAGCTTTGGGCATTTATTCTATCATGTGAATTGTGGCCTAATGAAATAGGCCTTCTTTCCCACAATACCTTTTTCACAGTGGGCAGACTAGGGACAGCTCACACTAGGGTTGACAGGTCCCTCTTCACCACCAGTGGGAGGTTTTTGAGGTGGAACCTGAGGAGAGTGGGGTTTGGGGAGGGGAGAGACTTCAATGCTATAGAGGCTAATTACCAAAGTGGCCATTTTCTCCAGGTGATCTGATCTCTATCCTGGGAATCTCTAGGAATAAGCAGAAACATTATTGTAAGGACTTCTGGTTTTACCATAGAGTTTCCAGTGGTTCCTAAACTGTTACTTCTGGGTAGCTCTAGGAATCACAAACAACTCTATGGTAAGAAATTCCTATAACTTAGGGTGGCCAGCTCTGGGTTGGGAAGTACTTGGATATTTTGGGGTGGAGACTGAGAAGGGCAGAATTGGGGGAGAGGAGGGACTTTAGTGAGGTATAATGCCATAGAATTCACCTTCCAAAGCAGCTATTTTCTCCTTGCAAATTGATTTCTATTGCCTGGAGATCAGTTGTAATCCCACCCAGGAGATCTCCAGCTGCCACCTGGAGGCTAGCAACCTGGGAAGTTGACCCCCATCCCTCCCAGGCACTGCTCTAGGTTGTCAGGCACTGGTTGTCAGGCACTGCTCTAGGAATTGTTGGCACCTCTATGGTAAAACCATAATGTTTCTGGTGATTTCTAGAGCTACCCTATGTCACTTTGATGTTTTCCCTGGAAGTGATGAAGTGACACAGACAACATCAGCATTAAAAGCAAATTCTCCCACCACTGCTTGGGCCACCTGTTGGAAAGCCTGCTGTCATAGCAGAAGGCCTGGCAGCCCTAGGCCTGGGCCACTACAGGTTTTGAGGTGCTGTGGAACACAGCCAGCATAATGCTGCTGCAGTTGGCCACTGTGTGAACAGACTTGGTCTGATCCAGCATGGCTTTTCTTATGTTCTTGAGGCCACATGGAAACAAAAAATGAGGGTCTAAAATAGTTGCAAATCTTACCAAATCAAATGCAATCCCCCTTTGAGATTGAGACCCAAATGTCCCTGTCCCCACAGTTGAGTGAGCTCAGAAACATTTATTTTTCTCCTTACATCTTGAATATCTAGAGAAGACCCCTGTGTGATTTGAAAGGCATGCCACTACATAGTCATTGGCAGTTATTTTATTTTATTTACATTATTTATAGTCTCTCTTTCTCATTGAGACTCAATGTGGATTACAGAATGTAAATCAGTGCAATCAATAGAATAAGACATATGATAAATGAAATAGTAACTAGGATTATAGAAATCTGAAAACAAAGCATAGGTATTAGACATGATATGTTAACAATGGCAACAGATGGAATTACCTATGTAGTGAGAGCAGTGCGATAGAGCGTAGTAAAAGCAAGATACAGCTAGTAGATAATATGTAATACATAGAAAAGTGGTGCAAAGTCCTGTTCCCTTTATTAAACCATCTTCTTGAACCATTGGTGGTAAAGGAAGTTAATAGAAGGCATTCTTTTCCCAGCCCCATTAAATTCTTCAAATAAAGTCAACATGGATATTAAATATTGAGGGCTCTCCTCCAAATCTGCCAAATGGGTGAGTAACTCTTGGCATTGAGAGTCCCTTTTTGTATGGCTTAAATTCAGGTTGAGGGTATTCTGATGTAATTTCTGGCATCATGCGTTATGCTAAATTGTGCTGTTGTTTTATCCCCATTGATTCATTACTAGGATATGCCCAATAGCGTCCCTCAAGAATTAAATTACAGCAAACACCAAAAGATATAAATGGAGACTCTCTTGTGCTTTCATGCCCCACTTCGGACCCAGAAGTGTTTCACTGTTGTTTCAGTGAAGGAAGGAAGCTTGTGAGATGGTATGCTGGTTGCCATTAAATCAAAGACACCCGCAGTGCAATTCTATGCAGAGTTACTCCAGTCTAAGTCCATTGAAATAAATGAGGTTATACTGGAGTAATTCTGCATAGGATTGCACTGTCAGTCTAATATGTTGGTTTAAGAGAGTCTAAATTTTGCATTAGAAGGAAATAAAAATGGTTAAATAAACCAGAGGCAGAGTTAGTAGGCAGAAAAGCTAGCTAGATTACAACAGTAGGAGACAGTCACTGACATTCTGTGGAACCACTTCATGAAGCAGGAGAAATGTTGATGAATAGAGGAGCAAGGGTAAAAAAAAAAATCTGTTTGTGAACTTGACCCAAAGGGCAATCTCCTGTACACTTTCAGGTTTCTATACAATGGCTTGGCTTAATTGGTATTATGGATGGATTTTTGAAGAAGCCATTCTCTAAAATGGCCTGTCAACCAGCTTTCTGTCAACCTGGACCTTAGAATGAAGCGATCTGGAGACATGAAAATCGGGTGAGTCTCCATTCAAACATGCTGAAAAGTGGTTGTTGTTTTTTAATTGTCCAAAAAGGTTTCATGGATGAATGGTGGGCTGCCAAAGAAGACAAAACATACGATGCGGAGGTTAAACAATGGCTGAAGCCTGAGATTTACATCACATTTCATGGGCATCTGCAGTTGCCTAATGACACCCATAGGATCATACAAGAAGGTCTGTGTGAGGCACACTGTATATTGAACCACTAAGGTATGAGAATGTTTTCAGAATAATGATGTACTAGATGGTGATTTAAATTTATGAATCTTAGTTGTATGAAGTTGGATGGACCTTGCTCAAGTATATAAAGGTTACATAGACTTATATCTCTGTCCTAGTTTACATAATAAATAGACTATGTGTGTGTGAAGTGTGTGTAAAGTGCCATCAAGTCACAGCTGACTTAGGGCAACCCAGTAGGGGTTCCTTCCTCTGCACAGCAACCGTGGTATTCCATGGTGGTCTCCCATCCAAACACTAACCAGGGCTGACCCTGCTTACCTTCCAAGATCTGAGAAGATCAGGCTACACCATGCTGCCTTCCAATAAATAGACAATCTGAATAATATCACTTATATTTGTGTTTGCCTCTGTGTGTCTGGTTGAATTCCACAAGTTTTTCTGCTGATGTGAACAAAAAAAAAAAAAACCCTCAGAAGAATTAAACCATAACGTTTTGAGTCTGGTAGCATTGTCAGAAATCCTTTCAACAAACCTGGAAGGTAAATCAGTATCCCTTTGAAGATGGAAAACCCAGAGAGATGTTGGCTACCTAAGGCCACCTATTGACTTTATGGAGGATGCAAAGCTTGAACCATAGATTCTCAGGCTCATTTCTGTCTGTTCACCATCGGAGTTGTCTTAATGGGAGTAAAGCCAAAGGCCTTCTGAGACATCATTCTTAAAAGGGGAAGAGAGGCAATGATTATGTTTATTCCAAAACTGAGAGAATTGGAAAAGTCACCCTCTAGGTACTGAAAATGTTTTTGGGAACATTTAGGAAGATGGCTCCTTCAAAACAAAGGTGTGTGAGAGAGTGGAAGGAGGGAGAGGGAGGGAAATCTTTCTAAACCACCATGGTATATTGTGTTTATGCCACTACATGTGATAATTTTCTGTTGCAATAAGTAATGGCTGACATCAGAGCTACAACTATGCATCAAGAATAGAATATCTGTGAGTGTGATGAAGCTCACACCATTTCCTTATGTCTAAATATGCTGTTCTGAGATATGCAGATGTATTTATATCACAAGGTTATGATTGTTTTTGTACTTATAGGATTTTGATTAGAAATCATGAACCTGTCCTGCTCTGAGAATCAAACGTCTATCAAGGAATTCATATTACTGGGATTTGTAAATATCAAGCAAGGAAGGAGCTTCCTTTTCATCCTCTTTCTTACCATGTATACCATCTGCTTATTAGGGAATTCACTCATAATTGTTGTAGTTCTCTTAAATCAGACACTCCACACCCCTATGTATTTCTTTCTTGGCAACCTCTCTTTCCTAGATGTCTGTTACATCTCTGTGACTGTACCAAAAATGTTAGCAGATATTTGTGCTGAATCCCCAGTCATTTCTTTCATGGGATGTGCAGCGCAAATGTACTTCCTCGTCACTTTAGTGGGCACAGAGGGATTCCTTCTGGCCTCTATGGCTCTGGACCGTTTCTTCGCTATATACCGTCCATTGAGTTATACTCAGCTCATGAATAAATGGACATGCCTCCAGATCGCTGCCATATCCTGGATTTGTGGCTTTCTCAATGCTTCCCTCCACATAACACTCACTTTCCATCTGTCTTACTGCCGAACTAATGGAATTAGCCATTTTTTCTGTGACATCCCTCCACTGCTGAGTATTTCATGTTCAGACACATCAGTCAATGAAGCAGCTCTTCTCACAGCAGGTGTGTTTGTTGGGCTTAGCCCTTTTTTCTTCACTCTAGTCTCCTATGCTTTCATCCTTCATGCCACTTTGAGCAACCGACAAAAACGGCAGAGTCACAAAGCCATTTCCACTTGTGTATCTCACCTGACAGTTGTGATTCTGTTCTATGGCTCTGGTGTCTTCACTTATTTCCGTCCTACCTCCAGCTACTCGCTTGAAAGAGACCAGCTTGTTGGGGTTCTATACAATATCTTAACACCAACACTCAACCCTCTTATCTACAGCCTGCGGAATAAGGATGTGAAATTGGGAATGAGGAGGTTGATGAGAGAACATTTTGTTTTGAAAACTAGGCTCTTCTACAACAACTGAGTTTAATTGGCAGCCTCAATTTGTGGTTGAGGAGCTAAAAACAACAAGAACCTTTCAAGGAACATTTCAAGCTGGGGAGAGGGTGGGGTATAAATTGAATTACTTAAATAAATAATGCAATGAAATAAAAAATGAATTAAGTTTCCTTGACCTAACCAAGATGGCTACAATATGGTATGTCATACTGGTGTCATCTCAGACACTAGAAGGTAGTTTTGGGGTAACAGTTTGGAACCTTCATGAAGTGGTTTTATTTGGATTGGATCTTGATTAGTAAACTTTGAATTGTACATCTCTATTTTTCATCCAGGATATTACTGCATACGTAATTAGCTGTTGCTTTAACCCCCTGTGAATTCATTACTGTGATACTCTCATGAGCTTTCCTTAAATATTAAGTTGCACCAAAGATAGGGGGATATAAATAAATAACTCCTTTGTTTATTGTACATTGGTGAACTGCTTTGAAACAAGAAAGAGCATTTAAGCATCCTGCAAAGTAAGGCTTTGTGTCAGAGGGTCTGTTCTTTGCCTTTAAACAGGATTCCATCTGATTTCATGACTGAAAATAATAATAATAATTTTGCTTCATTCAAACAAAATGCAATAATTGTATGGCATGGTTGACAGAGGGTTATATCCAGCCAGCTTTTAAAAAAAAAAAAAAACTCTGTTTTGGCTAATCTATCTTTACCACATGGTTTTTGTCCAAGAAGATCCAAAGACAACCAACATAGCTTTTATTTGTTCATCAATGGGGAGCCTGCCTTTCTTTTTTCACCATCAGAAAAGCTGATTGGATCCAACCCAACATCAACATTTTCTATTGGTATGCTTGCATCCATTTTTGTTTGTGTGTTTGTTTAATAAAAGAGAGGGAGTTACCCTGGTGGTCAAAGGATTCCCTTGCTAGGAACATCTCAGATGTGAGTGAGTGTCGCCTTCTGTTCTGTTTTTCTCTTGCAATAAGAACATTCAAGGTGGTTAGCTCAGAGAGTATACAATGCAAATGGTTTCACGCCAGCTGGTAGAAAGGTCTTCTTGTTTCCTTCTGCTAAATATGCAGTGGACAACCTCTGGTAGAATCTGACAGGCCTGTTTTGCACATTGTGTACATTAGGTGCCAATGTTCCATATTAGAATAAGGCATCGGAATTATGAAGTGGTAAACTAGGCTTCGCTACTTGAAATTGTGGAGGAGGGAATCACCTTACTGATCCTCTCATGTAAAAACTCCTTTCAGATTTAAAAAAATAACAATAACATTGCAGGAAAACAGTTTCTAATCTGCTCATACTATTCTAGCTTTCTGTCAGCAATGCTGATTCTATGACCTTAGGCAGTTCATGAGAGGCAGTTCATGAGTGGGAGGGGATCTTTGTCATCTTCTCGGCATGGAGTAGGGGTCACTGGGTGCGTGTGGGGGAGGTAGTTGTGAAATTCCTGTATTGTGCAGGGGGTTGGACTAGATGACCCAGGAGGTACCTTCCAACTCTATGATTCTATATGCAGGGAATTATTATGGTAAGGGAACTTTGACGAAAGTAACTTGCCCTCCTCAAATCATTCTGAAGTGATTCTACTTCAGATTCCAGAAAGTGATCTGAAGTTATTCTACCACCTCTGCACCTTATTTCTACATTGTTCAGTTGTATATGCAGGCTAGGCCTGCAAGAGAAGCTGATTTGAACAATACACTTGTAAAGGTAAAGGTAAAGGTCCCCTGTGCAAGCACCGGGTCATTCCTGACCCATGGGGTGACATCACATCCCGACGTTTCCAAGGCAGACTTTGTTTGCGGGGTGGTTTGCCAGTGCCTTCCCCAGTCATCTTCCCTTTACCCCCAGCAAGCTGGGTACTCATTTTACCGACCTCGGAAGGATGGAAGGTTGAGTCAGCCTTGAGCCGGCTACCTGAAACCGACTTCCGTCGGGATCGAACTCAGGTCGTGAGCAGAGCTTTTGACTGCAGTACTGCAGCTTAACACTCTGCGCCACGGGGCTCCTACACTTGTACAAGACCTTATAGTAGGGTTGCCAGCTCCAGGTTTCTTCACTCTAGTCTCCTATTTTTTGGAGGAGGAAAGGGACTTCAGTGCCATAGAGTCCAATTGCCAAAGCAGCCATTTTCTCCAGGTGAACTGATCTCTATCGGCTGGAGACCAGTTGTAATAGCAGATCTCCAGCTAGTACCTGGAGGTTGGCAACCCTATGTATCCCTTGCCATCTTTTGCATGGAAAATACCTGGAGATTTTGGGGGTAGAGCCTGAGGAGGGCAGGGTTTGTAGAGTGGAGGGACTTCAATGATGTGTCATGCCATAGAGTCTACTTTTCAAAGCAGCCTTTTTCTCCAGGTGAAATGATCTCTATCACCTGGAGATCAGTTGTAATAGCAGGAGGCCTCGTGTTACCACCTGGAGTATGTAAGTGGAGTCAGCCAAGGAAGATGTATCCATCCAGCTTGTCTTCATGGGCTGCTCTGAAGTAGGACAAACATAGTGCCTGATAGCCCTGCCCTCTTTGTTCTGAGAGCATGTCAGCCCTTGCACGGAAACAAAAGGTCAAACCAATAGAAGGGTGTGTGTGTGTGTGTGTAAAGTGCGGTCAAGTTGCAGCCGACTTATGGCGACCCCTTTTTGGGGTTTTCATGGCAAGAGACTAACAGAGGTGGTAGGAAATGGATAATTGCATTTTTTTTAAGGATAAGGCATTCTGCATGCTTCTGAAACTGGCTCTCCATTACAAATATGAATTCCAGATTGGGGCTGTTTTGGCAACAACTCTGGATAACAACTTTTCATATCAATTTCCAAGAATGCCTGTGTGAAGGAGACTATCAATAAGGAGCTTATTCTCCATACAGAAATGTTTTTGTGTGGCATCTGGAGTGAAAAACAGACTGCATTTTCTTGTACTTATGTATTCCAACTTTACAGTGCAATTGTAAGCAGACTTACACCCTTCAAAGTTAATTGCAGTCAAAGGGTATAACTCTCCTTAGGAATGCATGGTTAATTCATTTTCAATATTTGTCATGTTCTTATTCATACAGACTACTCATTCTATGGAAGAACTTGGAGAGAATCAGACCAGTCTCAATGAGTTTATCTTAGTGGGATTTTCACACCTGGCTGAGCTGCAAATCTTGCTCTTTTTGCTGTTCCTGATGACATACCTGATCACCATAATAGGGAACATGCTCATTATCTTGCTGATCAAATGCAATCCTTCCCTTCAAACTCCCATGTACTTCTTCCTAGTGAACCTCTCATTCTTGGAAATGTGTTACACAACCAGTGTGGTGCCACAGATGCTGATCCATTTGTTAACAGAGCACAAAACCATTTCTAAGGCTGGGTGTGCGGCCCAAATGTATGTCTTCACTATCCTGGGACTGACAGAATGCTGCCTCCTAGCAGCCATGGCATATGACCGCTATGTTGCCATCTGCTATCCTTTGCAATACACAGTCATCATGAACAGCCAGGTCTGTATTCAATTGGCAGCAGCATCATGGGTCACTGGCATAACAGTGGAAGTGACTCAAACAACGTGGATCTTCAGCTTACCCTTTTGTGGTTCTAACCTCATCCAACACTTCTTCTGTGATATCCCACCCTTGGTGCAAATGGCATGCACAGACACTTTTAAAAATGAAATTGTAGTATTGGCAGTGTCAGTACTTTTCATCATGGGGCCATTTGTGCTCATAATCCTTTCCTATATACGGATTGGGTATACTATCCTTAAGCTTCCCTCAGCAGAAGGGAGAAAGAAGGCCTTCTCTACTTGTTCCTCGCACCTCATTGTGGTCACATTGTTCTATGGGACAGCCCTGTTCACATACTTGAGGCCCAAGTCTAGCAATACTCCAGGGAGTGACAAAATGATTGCTCTGATGTACACTGTGGTTACTCCAGTTCTAAACCCCATAAT
This sequence comes from Euleptes europaea, assembly GCF_029931775.1. Classification (NCBI taxonomy): domain Eukaryota; kingdom Metazoa; phylum Chordata; class Lepidosauria; order Squamata; family Sphaerodactylidae; genus Euleptes; species Euleptes europaea. The sequence goes on along the minus strand of NC_079329.1, from coordinate 18,566,849 downwards.
ATACACCTTAAGGAACAAAGAAGTCAAGGGAGCCTTTAAGAAGACAGTTGTCAGATTTGTCTGTGCACAGAGCTCAGCAATGTGAACCTTTGGAAAAGGGGGATGGTTAGTGAAACAGGATTCTTCTTCATCCATCATTTTTGAGAATCAGCCCATCATTTCTGATGCTTTATTTCTGTAATTTGTAGTGTCTTGCTATAGCTTTGCTTTGGAAAATTGCATTGTCACACCTGGGACTTTGTGGAGCAATTATCAAAAAGAGAATGTGGTACACTTAACTATGCACTGCTCCTTTTCATGCTAGGATGATGGATTGATGGGAGCTTCAAAAAGTGAATGCACAGGTATTTCCCAATCCAGAATTGGCAGCCCTAAGGCAGTCCATCAAGGGATAAATGTTCCTGCTCTTTTTGATTCTTCCATAGTAGAAAAGAGCAAGAGTCCAGTAGCACCTTAAAGACTAACAAAAATATTTTCTGGCAGGGTATGAGCTTTCGTGAGCCACAGCTCACTTCTTTATCTGAAGAAGTGAGCTGTGGCTCACGAAAGCTCATACCCTGCCAGAAAATATTTTTGTTAGTCTTTAAGGTGCTACTGGACTCTTGCTCTTTTCTACTACTGTAGACAGATTAACACGGCTACCCACTGTGAATGATTCTTCCATGTACAAAAAAACAAAACAAAAGCCAAGCACAAGGAAAGCCACTGTATAGGGGTGATGGGTTCTTTTTGGCTTGTTGAGTCACGAGGCCTGGTTTACTGGATCTATTTTAATAAACAAAGGCCTTGATAGGGTTTCTAATAAACACAGAGAGTGTCTGCCAACATTCAAGGGGGGGCTAGAGTTCTCCCAGAATTATAGCTGATCTCCAGGCTACAGAGATCAGTTTCCCTGGAGAAAACGGTAGTGTCAGAGGGTGGACTCTATGGCATAATCCCTGCTGAACTCCCTCCCCTCCACAAACTCTGCCCTCCCCAGGTACCACCCCAAATGTCCAGGAATTTTCCAGCCCAAAGCTGGCAACCCTGGAGTCTTGCAATGGGTATGCCAGCAAATATTCTGCAGAAAAGACCATCTATTAAGCAGCCAAATGTATAACACTGGATAAACTACATTTAATGTTGGTGGTGGAAAGTGTCATCAAGTCACAGCTGACTTATGGTGACCCTGTAGAGTTTTCAAGGCAAGAGACATTTGGAGGTGGTTTGCCATTGCCTGCCTCTGTGCAGATTGAGTTACTAGCATCTTGCTATTTCCATTTAAACTGAATATGCATTTATATTAAAAACATTGACTTTACTACCTTCCCCTCCTTTAACGAACTCATGAACCTGAAAGACCCCAAGGGAACTGGGGTCCAATGTCCCTTTATAATATACTCAACCTATGACAATCCCAACTATTACATCCCAAAAGACAATTACAATTTCTTCAGGGACAAGAGTACCCTTAAAATAATGATCTGTTTGGGGATTATGAACAAACACTTCACCACAAGATCGATTATGACTTGCACACACATATAGCTCATATTAAAGTGTAATTACTATTGGATGGGCATTGCCTTTCAGAGCTGTGATGAACACACAATTTGAAGAATATAAATTCAGAATTCAGTCATCTTCCCGAAGTAAGAAATTATTCCTTTATATTTGAAAGGTGAAAAGGATCATTCTGTTGATCTTTGGTATGCAGAAATGCTTTATTTGGGGATGTAGGTATGGCAAAATGACTCCTCAACCTATAGGCTTCTGTGTCGAAACTCCAATTTAGAAGCTAAATAGTAACTCAGAGGTTAATCTAAAACTACCTTCACAGATAGGCAACAAGACTATATTTTTTTTATAACTAACATTCAGACTGCCTTGCTACAATGATACCAATTCATATGTTAGAACCAAGTTCAAGTCCACTGTCACATTAAAAAAACCAGCCATTGAAGAGACAAAAATTTCATGTCCAGAGGAAGTAAAGTGGCACTGCTTCATAAGTATGTGGTGTGGTGATGACTCTATAAAGGATATTATTTCTGTTGAGGAGATGGTGAAGCAAAAATGGAGAGATGGAATGCTCATTAAGGACCTGAACCAACCTGGCAAATACCACATTCTCTGTAATAAAAGAGAGGACCTATGCAGTCCATTTGGTCCCAGAACACATGCGGTTTCCAGAATGTATGAGGTTCTACAAAATGATTAGAGAGACCCTTGCATGAAGAAGAAGAGGAAGAGGAGGAAGAGGAGGAAACTTGTATGGTAGATTCTAATCATGCAAAGCGTTTAACATACTTTGCCATGAGTACTTACAATAGTCTCTAAACTAGGTCAGTATTAGTGTCACTACATTGTAGACGGGGAGGGGGATGAGAGATATTTGCTTGCTTAATGCCACTTTGTAAATTCAAACATATGTGGAATTTGAACTAGTAACTTATTAGTTCTCATCCCAGGGTTTATAGTCCCTTAGCAAACGTAAAGCCAAAGACACAGATATAATTCTTAAAATGAAAATGGAAGAAAGCCTTCTATAAGATTTCTAGGTCTGGAAAAAAAGTTCAAGGAATAGGAACAATGGTAAAGTATCATTATTAGATGGCAAAGACCATCGTGTTATGCAGGGGCCCTAATTTCTTGAATGTTTGCTTTGCTGGGCAATGACCATAATAAATTGAAATTGACTTGAATTGTTATGCAGGGGCCCTGAGAATAGCTGGTGGCTGGAAATGAAGGATGAAAGTTTTGGCACATAAGAAAATTGATAATGTATAGGGTTAGCTGCAACACTGTAATAGCAGTTCTTTGTTAATCAATGCATAGTTGTTATAGTAGTCATCGAGTCTTCAACTACAACCATATAGCAGAGCTATTGCTCAAGGGCAAAAGTCCCATAATGCTTAAAAAAGTCTCAAATATCCTCTTTTTTATTTGTATTATTCAGGTTAGACATCATGATTGTGCCTTACCCTGAGAATAAAACAGCTTTCACAGAGTTCGTACTGCTGGGATTTGTCAATATCAAGCAAGGAAAGAGTTTCCTCTTTGTTCTCTTTCTCACACTCTATGCTATCTGCTTCTTAGGGAACTCGTTTATAATCACTGCAGTTCTCTTAAATCAGACTCTTCAGACCCCTATGTATTTCTTTCTTGGCAACCTCTCTTTTTTAGATATCTGCTACATTTCTGTGACCATACCCAAAATGCTAGCAGATCTTTGGACTGAATCTCCAAGCATTTCTTTCCTGGGCTGTGCGGCGCAGATGTATTTCCTTGTCATCTTAGTGGGCACGGAGGGATTTCTTCTGGCCTCTATGGCTCTGGACCGTTACTTTGCCATATGTGCCCACTGACTTATACCAACCTCATGAATAAATGGATTTGCCTGCAGCTGGCTGGGATATCCTGGACTTGTGGCTTTCTCAATGCTTCGGTCCACACAGCACTCACGTTCCGCCTGTCTTTCTGCCGCTCTAATAGGATTAACCATTTTTTCTGTGACATCCCACCATTGCTGAGTCTCTCATGTTCAGACACATCATTCAATGAAGTTGCCCTTCTTACTGTGGGTGTCTTCGTAGGACTTAGCCCTTTTTTCTTTACCCTAGTCTCCTATGCTTTCATCCTTCATGCCATTTTGAGCAACCGACAGAAAGGGCAGAGTCACAAACCTATTTCTACATGCGCATCTCACCTTACGGTTGTGATTTTGTTCTATGGCTCCAGCATATTTACATATGTTCGCCCTACCTCTAGCTACTCACTGGAAAGAGACCAGCTCGTGGGAGCTCTATACAGTATCTTAACACCAACACTCAACCCATTCATCTACAGCCTACGGAACAAGGAGGTGAAATTGGCGATGAGGAAGCTGATTGGTGCTAGACCATTTCCTTGTGGAATTTAGAATTGTCCTGAAGAATTAGGGTTGCCAGCTCCAGGTTGGGAAATGCCTGGAAGTTTTGGGAGTGGTGCCTGAGGGGTTTGGAGATGGGAGGGACTTCAATGCCATAGAGTCCAATTACCAAAGCAGTCATTTTCTCCAGGGGAACTGATCTCTGTTGCCTGGGGATCAGTTGTAATAGCGGAAGATCTCCAGCTACCACCTGGAGGCTGGCAACCCTATGAAGAATGGAGCTTAGATGTGACCCCCAATGTGTGTGTTAAGATGATGGTACTTTTCATGTTATCCTTCATATGGGAATTTTAACCTGCTTTAGCTTCTAAAGCAAACCGATTTTTTTTCAAGGTTTCACACAACTTAACTGTAAAACCTACTTTGGCTTTTGAAGGCAAACAATTTTTTTTTAAAGGTTTCACACACTTTAAAAGTTAATTGCAGCAGAATGTGGTGGAAAGTGCTGTCATGTCGCAACTGACTTATGGCAACCCCATAGGATTTCACAGCAAGAGACAAACAGAGGAGAGTTTCCATTGTCTGTGTTCAAGGTTCCTGCATAGGAACCTTGGACTCCCTTGGTGGTCTCCCATCCAAGTGCTAGCCAGGGCTGACCTTACTTAGCTCCAGAGATGTGATGAGATCAGGCTATCCTGGGCCTCCCAGGTCAGGGTCTTCCTGCAGTAAATGAAGCTTTAATCCAGGTTCTTTAAAACCTGTTTTGATTTGCATTTTATCCTAAAGATGTGTGAAACCTAAAAAACACCATCTGCCTTCAGAAGACAAGGTGGGTTAAAGACACCATTTGAAACAAGTAGGCTGACCATATGTACCATTTTGAATGGGACAGTCTTGTTTTTATCATATTTCCTGGCCGTCCTGTCTTTTACATTAAAATGTCAGTTTTGTTCCATTATGTACCTCATTACACTTCCAACGTTGGTTTCCTTCAGTAATGACCTTTCTGATGCTGCATGCAGGCATGGCTGGGGAAATTCTCATAGAAAAAGTGCTCGGATCGGGTTACACTAATATTACATAACTCCTGTCCCATTTCTGCCATCCCAGTGTCCCGTTTTGGTCTCAAGGAAATATGGCCATCCTAGAACCAAGTAATCTGGCTTTGGTGGCAATATGACATGAGGGGTGATGAATGTCACTTAATTGGAATTATACGAAAACAAATGCCAGGAGTGTCTGCTGCATCTTGTCTTTTTGATATCCTTTCAGCTCACCCAGGACAAATGTTCAGCTCTGATCTCATTGGCCTCAACTTCCCAGCATCCTCTTAAGGCACAAGGCTGTGCTTCACAGTGAATTCTCCATTATCATGCCAGCCTTGGTCTATTGCCGTTACTTATTGAATTGCAGTGTATGGCCCCTTTAATGAAACCTATTCATGAGTCTGTTTCTTCTTACCTACCTTAAATCTCCTTCCAGTCACACACTTCTAAATTTACTTTCCAGACAATGGATTAACTAAGCCAGAAACCTACAGAGATACCAAAAGCAAACACAAAGGTGCCACTGATGACATTAGTCTAGTTAGCTAATTTTAGGCTTGGACATAAAGCTCAAATGATACAGACTGCTTTAGCAACCCCGCCCCCCAAGCATCAGGGCCCTGATCCATTGGCCCAAAGTCCAGGCTAGATGACTCTACTAACCAGCCTTTTTAAAACTCTTACTACTGAAAAGAAAGGAGTATAGCTGTATGGCTTCTTGCTTTTGAATTAGGCTCACAGATTTTCCTAAAAGAAAGACACAATCAATTTTGAAAGATGACTTCAGACTCTTGCAAAAAACCTGACGAGGGTAAAATTGACAGCTTTGTCCTATGGAAGTGTGAAGTCTAATGGAGGATTTTTGCAAATCTTATCAAAAATCGTTAGATGTTGCTCATAATTTGTCACAGTCTCTCCTGAGCAACCGCTTTCAAATATGCCTCAGGCTTCCACTTTACATATTTTTATGGGAATTTCATTTGTATCTCTTTGATGATTCACATGTCAGTGAATAATAATAATGTCCTCTTGGGGCTAGTAAAAAAAAATGGTAAAGGTCCCTGTGCAAGCACCAGGTCATTCCTGACCCAAGGGATGACGTCACATCCCGATGTTTACTAGGCAGACTTTGTTTTATGGGGTGGTTTGCCAGTGCCTTCCCCAGTTATCTTCCCTTTACCCCCAGCAATCTTGCAGCTAGAGTCCTCTTTATTTAGGAAGAAAAAATGGAGAAGCACCAGGCATGGAAGAATTAATAATCACCTCTTCTATTTCTTCCACCAATGAAAGAAGCAAAACTAAATTTATAAAATTAATCAATTATCCTTGAGAAAAAAGGTAGGACTGCATTCAGAGCAAATTTGGTGGCATTATCTTCAGTGACAGCTGCTCCAGACCCTCAAATTGGCTGTCCACCAAAAAGAATGGTCTCAATAATCTGGAATCTGAAAACATGGCATGAATGTCTAACCTGAAGGTATAATATGTACTCAAAATGAAGCTATCACGGTACCCCTATTCCAAAGCCTGGACCCCTGTAACAGATTTTTTCTCGGTGCACACCCTTAATAACCCTTCGTAACCACTACACTGTGTTGGCTGTTGTAACAAATTCTAGAGCGTGCTTTAAATTTAATTCCAGAGGTGATGTTCATCATCATGAGGTCTGTGTTCTGAACGACTCCCTCACTCCATATTTCACGAAGTAACTGAGCTTTATTTTATTTCTCACTGAGACTCAAGGTAGATTGCAGAATAATGAGGGAGTATATGTAACCATAAGACACCCAATGACCAATGCAACAGGACTAGGAATACAAAAAATTCAAAAACAGTGCAAGCATCAAAGAAAATAGCAAATTCTGTATGGTAATGTCTTTTAAATGTGCTTTTCCACCAAAGCTTTGAGGGGCTTCTGAGAAAACCCCTTCTGTTATCCTGCTAACCAGGGCATTTTATATCCATTCCTTCAATAGGAGATTGCCTGGGAGCTCCATGTGAGCTGCTCACAAGAAATAGTTAAAAATATAGAGATTGTTAAAACTACAAACAAACCATTAAAATTTTAAACGGAATTCCTCTGAACATACCTACTCCATAAAGCAAACCACTTTGCCATTGCCAGCAATATTTAAACATCATCATTAAAATAGGCTGTGTAATAAAAGTCTTGCTTCACTTTCAAAAATCATTAACTCAAATTTCATACAGATCTTTTCAGCATGGAATCTCATAATATGCAGTATTGTAATTTCATACAGTAGTGTGATAGCCTTTTGGTTGGCTCATTGCACAAAGATTAATTTGTGGAGTAGGATGTCACCATCCAGCCTACAAGTATAAACCCTAAAACCCCACATACAGGCAGTTCATAGGCCTAAGCAGTCTGCCTTCCTGCACAGAATTTCTTTAAAATCATTCTTTTCAAAGCCTTTTTGACATCTTCATTTCTCAAGCTGTATATGATGGGATTGAGCATGGGGGTCACCACACTGTAGATAAAAGACACCACCTTGTTCATTTCCACAGACTTCTTGGCTGCAGGACTGACATACATGAAGATCACTGTCCCATAGTAGAGCGAGACCACAGTCAAGTGGGCAGAGCAGGTAGAGAATGCTTTCTGTCGGCTTGTAGCTGAGGACATCCTTAGGAGGGTGGCCAGGATGCAACCATAAGAAAGCATAGTCAACATGAAAGTGCCTAACACTATGATGGCTGAACTAATGAAGATTATGGTTCTGCTGATGTAGGTGTTTCTGCAAGAGAGGGTGAGCAATGGTGGAACATCACAAAAGAAGTGGTTGATGATGTTGCCACAGAAATGCAATCTGCTAACCAGGATGGTGGATGGGCAAGGATTTAGAAAGCCAGTAAACCACGAGCCAATGGCTAAGAAGACACACACTCGGTTGCACATGAGTATTGGGTATCTCAGTGGATTGCAGATGGCCAGGTAACGGTCATAAGCCATGACGGCAAGAAAGAAACACTCTGTAGAACCCAGGAAGAAGAAGAAATAGGACTGCATCAGGCATGCAGTAAGAGAGATAGTTCGAGCTCTTCCAAGAGAGATTGCCAGGAGTTTAGGGACAGTGACTGATGTATATCCAATCTCCAAGATAGCGAGGTTGCTCAGGAAAAAGTACATAGGTGTGTGGAGGCTTGGCTCTGCCTTTAGCGTGAATAGCAGGGTGATGTTTCCCAAAAGAGTCAGTAGATAAACGAGGAGGAAGATGACAAAATACAAAATCTGAATTCTTTTGTTACCTGGGAACCCAACAATGATGAATTTTGTAACCTCGGTGTAATTTATTCTCATGTTATCCTCCATCTGGATGCCGAACTGAAATAAGTGAAAATCTGGGCATTCATTGGCGGTACTGGCAATGTGATTCCTGTGAGGAGTTAAAGTGAATTACATTAAATATATTCTAAAACTTGTGTAAGAAATTAGTGAATACTTTTATCATTTCACCTAAATTAAGATATGGAGCTAAATTTGTTTGATACATCTGAGCTGTCCAGTAAAAATGGTAAACTTTTCAGGGCATCACATCTAGATTTGGGACCGACAGAAAACTTTTACATTGTTTGGTTAAAGTGCAGCATATATCTTGGACTAAAAAGTTAAAGTTTCACATAATTTGCAATATCAGTAAGAATTGGAAACAGAAATTTATAGAGAAATGACAATCCTAACAAAAAGGATACTCAAATCCTCTGAACTGAGATAAATTACCTAGATAGTAGCCTTTGTTTTTATGAGGATGCTTCCCTTTAACTTACCTTGAGTACTAATATCCCAGAAACAACTGCCATATTCATAATCATAATAAACCTTTAATGGCATATAAATTGTTACAATTGATACAAACAATGGTCATAAATCTTAAAACCAATAAAATAAAATCATAGCCAGTAACATCAGATATCAGAGGTTGTAAGTTTTTGAACATTTATCACTTCTATTAAAAAAATGGCGACATCCACAGTAACCTCTGGAGCTGAATCATTCATTAGAAATTGACATTTAGCTTTATTAGACAGGTAAAACTTGGGATGTAACCAGTTTTTTAACCATTTTCTATGAGGTGTTTCGTATAGAGAGCAATCACATAGAATATGTTCAATTGTATCCAAGGAATTTGAATTACAGGGGCAAGTCCGTTCTTGGATTGGGATTTGATGGAACCTTCCATACAGAATCCTAGATGGGAAGGCATTGACCCTAGCAAGAGAAAAAGCACTATGGAGAGTAGGGATATCCAAATTATAAAAATAAAGGGGAATACTGTCTGTTTAATTCAAAAGGCACAACATTGCTGAGGAGCAAACAGAAGGTTGAGTAGGATGCAACCATTGAAACTCCATATCTAAAAGACGATGTTTGATTATTTAAAAATGTGCGCCTCTGTAAATGGAACCAAGTAGTCAAGAGAGACTCCAATTGATCTTATTTTAGTCAATATCATGTTGTCCCAGGAGGTATTATGAAATTCTTTTAATAATAGAGATAAAAGAGAACCGTGCTCCGCTCTAAAATATAATTTAAGCCAGTAACGAACAGTTAATAACCATGCCTTGGTTTCGCACAAATTTTGGCCTAGTTCAGAGACGATTGCGTAATAGGACACACAGCGAGGGAAACCCAGAATTTGTCTAAAAAAATTGGCTTGAAGAGATTCTAAACCCAGATAGGGATACCGTACAAGATCTGGGGTAAAATTTTAGAGTTAAACACCTTAATTGCAGCCGGGACGTATTGGTTGCCCTTATAAAAGAAAAAGGACTTCAATTGACTCGCAGATATTTTCCCTAATTTAGTGATTCTACTTCTATGTACTGCCCATTTACAGTTATAATTAAAAGAAATGCCCAGATATTTGAAACTTTTAACCTGTTGGATTTTGGCCTTCCCAATGTGCCAGCTGGAGGGCGACCAAACAACTGCCAGCTCCCCCTTTGCTGTAAGATGTGGAGGATGCTTTCCTTTAACTTACCTTGAGTACTAATATCCCAGAAACAACTGCCAGCTCCCCCTTTGCTGTAAGATGTGGGTGACAGAATCTAAGAATTGTCTCACACTGCTTTTGGCCCTCTTGGATACTCAAGTGCAAAGTCAGAATAGCAGTGCTGTTGAGGCATTGTTCCTTGCCAGTACTAAGTCCATAAGCAAAACACTCAGCCTTTTGGAACTAGCCCTGAACAAACATGGGATGTTAGATACAAGGACCACATTTATAAGAAGGTGATAGCTTTGATTGGGAGCCATATGTCACTGGACAACTACTGCTGATACCTTTCCCCTGAAAGTTATGCCTTTCAGGGGATGCTTCACTGAGTGACTGTAGAATCAAAAGAAACGAGTAGCATTTTGTGTCCTATACTCTTTCATGACAAGTCTCTGTTGTGTGTGGTTGCAGAGGGAATTTATCAGGAAAACAAATCTAAAAATATATTCAAATATTCTAAATTCTCTCCCCAACTGATCTGGTGTTTTCTCAGAGTTTACTCAATGACTTCATTGGTGCCTTACATCTCCTGAGAGCTAATCAATTAGGTGTTCCAAGGAATGGGGGGGGGGGATAATTGATCCAGTAATTCTTCTTCTGCACTCTGGTGGTGAAGAATGTAAATTGTGAGTTTGGATCTCCCCAGGATCAGAGAAGCATGCCTGTTATATTAGGTTCTTTGGAACACAGGCAGAATAATGCTGCTGCAGTTGTCTTGTTTGTGGGCTTCCTAGAGGCAACTGGTTGGCTACTGCGTAAACAGACTGCTGGACTTGAAGGACCTTGGTCTGATCCAGCATGGTCTTTCTTATGTTCTTATGTTGTGTATATCAATGCCCCACACAAATCCAGAGACTATCATGCCTATAAAGCACCACTCAGTTATGTATACAATACAGCTTGGCCCAAGCAGTATTTTCTTTGGGGGGGGGGGAGTGGAGGTACAAGCTTGTTGTGGTTGTCAACACATTTATCGTTAAAGGTATGGATTACTGACAACCTACAGCATTGATCTATAATCCAAGTTAACATTTAAACCTGCAAATAGAGCTTGCAAATAGAGACAGACACTTGAGAAAAACAAGCTGGTTGTGAGACAGGATGTTAAACCACAAAAACCAGAAAACCAGGTCAGACATTGTATAGTTTGTCAGGGTTACTGATAATCCCAAGCAGTGGAAAACAAGTTTATCTATCTTTATGGTTTTCCCATACTTTCAAATCAAAGGTGAAAAACAACCTTATTTGTCTTTTGTGGTTAACAAGCCTTGAAGATGAAAGTGTGAGAAAGGAAATTTATTTTGAGAAAGGAAATGTTTGGGCATTATTCCTATGCCATCTGTCTGTCTGATATGAGATCAAAGTTTGGGAAAGAGGTCCGTTAAAGGGATTTTATCTTTTACTACATTTAAATGTTTGGGAATCTGACAAGAATGTCATAACAATTTCTTGTTGATTCTCATTGGTTCTCATAGCCAAAAGTCTATAAAGGGGCTTGAGATTGTGAGAGGCTGGATATTCTTGGCAGGGCAGGCTTGCATGCTGTCTGTCTGAGAATTATCCCTGGCATGGCACATTGAAGGGTATGTAACTTTACTGCATTTTTTCATTGTATTTTTTTACTGTATTTCAGATCTGTGTTATTTTATTAGAATCTGATATATATTTGTTCATGTAATCTACTTTTCATATATATTTGTGAGGTTTTTTTTAGTTTTTCACTTTTTTATTAGTATTATTGAAGCTCTTACAATAAAAAGGAATTTTTTGAAAATTCAAAGTTGTGTTATTGCTTGAGGGGGCTAGTTAAGTAAGATAAAGTATTTTTAGTGAAATACAAGATCTAGAAACTTAGCCACTTATAACAGCAATTGATCTGCTTCAAGCTTGTAACACACACCCCTATACTGCAATCCCTCACCCTATACAGCCCTCATCCTAAGCCTTTTATGAATGGCTATTTCCATTCATAAAAGGCGAGTGAAACAGCCATGCATACAAGACCCTATTCATCCAGTCTCGTTATCAATGAAAAAGTAGGTTTTAATTTGTTTTTAATTCTGACATTATTGGTACCTATTCTATATTTTTTCCCCCAAAGACCAATTTTTTCTGCTTTCGTTTACTAATCAAAGCTTGCCTGAGAATCCTATAAGTTTACTAACCATTTTGTAACTTTTTTGGTCATTAACAAGTTATTATTCTGTCAATGTCAATAGACATTGTGGCTAGGCAATGTCATTAGACAAGGTGACTAGGCAACTTAACTGATCCTGCACCACTGCAGAATGCCTACAGTTTTTGATGAGCACTAGCCTGCTGGAACTTTGTTCAGCTTCTACCACAGTTAGTGGCAGCGTGCAAAAAAATCTGTAGGGCTCTGCACACTGCACACTGAAAATTAGTTGCCGCTGACTCAGCCTCAGTATTGAAATCATTTCCTTCTTGATTTTGTTCACCTGCTCTCCTAGTTACTGTATTGTTGCCTGGCTGCAGAAATACTTCATCTGGTCTGAAACCAAGCTGAAGGAGATGTTGCTGTCCTTTATAGGGTTGCCAGCTCAGGGTTGGGAAATACCTGGATAATTTGGGGGTGGAGTCTGAGGAGGGAGGGTTTGGAGAGGGGAGGGACTTCAATGCAATAGACTCCAATTGCCAAAGCGGCCATTTTCTCCAGGGGAACTGATCTCCAGCCACTACCAGGAGGTTGGCAACCCTAACTGGAAGTGAGATGCTGCAGTGCTGGAACAATGCTAAATATTCCCCCTCCCACACACACATACACCATTCCCCTCCCCACTCTGTTAATAAATGGCAGGGAAAGAGTGTCCAGGGCAGGTTGTCTCTTTCTATGGCTGGAGACTGGGCCACCCTAACAAAGCACAATATTCAGATTTGTGCTTGTCTTCACACAGGGAAAATATGGTTGGGGCCTTACATGAAATAAAAAGTTGTATTTGATCACTTGGATTGGAGGCCTTGGACAATGACTCTAAACTCTCTTTGGTGCTGGAGTTCCTAATAAAACCCACATTGCTCCAGTGTTAATTGCCCAATGGGGAAATAGAAGCTGCCCAATTTACTTTGCCCTTGAACTCAATTAAGTTCTATATCAGATGTACATTTCATGGGAACTCAGAGATTTCTTAAATATCATCCACGATGAATCCTTTCTTCCTTTTGCAGAAGGGTTTCAAGCTAGTAGAGGCAAGTTGGGAGGTAGAGATGGGATCCATCCGGGCAACTGAACGTCTGGGCAACTGAAAGGTCTGGGCAACTGAAATAGAGGCTTTCTCGCGGTTCTCTTACGCTTCAAGCAGCAGTTGATTCCAGCAGTAGTTCCAATAGTAAAGAACTTTTTTTTTGTACTTCCTTCTGAATTGCTAGTTAAGGGAGAGTAAACTTCCATGGTAGTGCAGATGATGAAGACATTTGCTGCTGATGTTCCTTCCTACTAGATTCATCTGCTGCTTCTGACAATTGGTTCAAATGCACTGAAGCAGCATCCACAGGTATCCAAACTTCAAAATATAGATTCATGCCTGAGTTTACATCTTGTGCACATCCAACTGCTACCACACAACATTTTTAAAAAGTCTTTTTTCATTCTGTTGGTTAGGACTTTCAATGGATTTTGCAGACATGTGACAACCTGAGAAAGAGCCTTCTCGGTCTTGGCACCGAGATTTGTCTATCTCCTATTGCTATCTTCCACCAACAGGTGAAGACTTTTTTGTTTTGCTTAGTGTACTCCCAGTAACTAGCAACAGAAAAGAGCAAGAGTCCGGTAGCACCTTAAAGACAAAATTTCTGGCAGGGTATGAGCTTTCAGATCATGATCTATCTCCTAGTAACTGTCACTGGTTCGTCTCCTTTATGATATTGTGCATTTGTTTATTTATATGCTTTTTATTAACTTGTATATTTTATATGCCCTGCCCTGGATGGCCCAGGCTAGCCTGATCTCACCAGATCTTGGAAGATAAGCAGTATTGATCCTGGTTAGTACTTTGATGGGAAAGCACCAAGGAAGTCCAGGGTTGCTACTCAGAGGCAGGAAATGGCAAATCATAGCTCTATTTTCCTCCTGTTTCGAAAACCCTACAGGAGTTCCCATAAGTCAGACGAGCCCGCTCCAGCACCATATTTTATATATACTTTATTTTATATGCTGTTTTAATGTTGAAAAGTTTTCATGTTTGCCACCTTGGGAACCCTATTTGGGTGGGAAAGTGTCAAGAAGTGTTATAAACCAAAACAATTTTCTCTCATGTACATTTTTTTGTTGGGAAAGGGGGATTTGGGGGGCACAGAGTGGGTTAAGAGCAAATAGATTGTTACAAGGGTCTTGGCAGCTGGGACACAGCAAAACAGAGAATCAGCTCTATAATCTTGTTGCCTGCTTATCTGAAAAGCTACTGAAAATGAGACAAGAGTGTTGGAAGGGGAGTGCTTTTGTGTATCAAGCAACAATGTTCTCAAAAATGCCCCTACCCCAGTCTAACTTCCTCATTTTAGGCAGCAATCCTACACACATGTATGTGAATAGTGGGATGAAACCAAATAGCTTATCAGCTGATAAAAAGAAGGGGTCCCCTTTGAAAGGCAAAAAAAGCTATGCTGAAGATCCTCAGACTTGCATGGATAAAAGACAGGTGGAGCAGCAACTATAATAACACAGAGAACTGGCCAGAAATTGATGTATTCTGATTCTGGATAATGGATATTTGGAAATGAAATTGATTCTAAGTCTATATTTTTTTAATAAGCTATCTTCCACTGTCATCCATTACAATATGTATGGCTTTTATGTTCAGCTCTCATTTTATTTTTATTTTTCTCTTTATGTTATCAGTTACAGAACAAGCTAAAATACTTTCAGGGTATAGGAGTCTGGTGTTCTAACACTGGATAGATATGTAATTATCGGTTGGATGAAATTTAGATATTACCATCTTGAAATTCCAAACATGCATCAGCAGAAATAGTTCTGCTAACTTATACAAGAGTCATTTATGTTCTTACATCCTTCTAGTTGTTAAGTAAATGTGAGAAGAAAAGTTGAGACATTTTAATTTGGTGGCCGGGGGGAAAGGATTTTTATTGTTTCCATGGTTGTAAGTTTCCAAGTAAGAATGTTTCCTGTATGATGGGCTATTCCAGTTTCAAACTGTCAATTAGTAAGGAATTATGTGGGTGTGTCCAGTGCATAAAGGGTGTTCTCACTTGTTTGTGCCATCTTGTTTAGACAAATTGGATGAAAACATATGTTATTTTAACATGGCAATATATGTTTGATCTTAACTATATAGCTTCATTTACACACTTCTATACTAAACACTAATTCAAGTATCATGATTGTATTCCCCTCATGTGTCAACAATGGCATACCAGCATGGTGTAGAGGTTAAGAGCAGTAGACTCTAATCTGGAGAAACGGGTTTTATTCCCCTTTCCTCCACATGAGCGGTGGACTCCAATCTGGAGAACCGGGTTGGTTTCCCCATTCCTACCCACAAAGCCTGCTGGGTTACCATGGACTAGGCACAGTTCTCTTTGAACTCTCTCAGCCCCACCTACCTCACAGGGTGTCTGTTGTGGGGAGAGGAAAGGAAAGCGATTGTAAGCCAGTTTGAGACTCCTTAAAAGGTAGAGAAAATTGGGGTATAAAAACCAACTCTTCTTCTTCTTCTTTGAATGTTTTTTGCCTTGAAAATCCCTACAGGGTCACCATAAGCCTGCTGTTTCTTGATGACACACAAACGAGCAAGTCTGTTTGCAATATTATAGTGTCATATATACATTGATATGTACCCAAATTCATCATCCATCTCATAAATGAACACATACACACAAACCTTTAAAAACAAGTTGCTCTGTGGATTTGGTATTAGGGTCAGAGGTGACATGGATACTAGCCAATAGATACCCTCCACAGTTGCCTTTTCCAAGTTAAAACTCAATCCCACTGAAATCTTGTAGTTCTTCAAAGCCTTTCCCAGGGCAGGACATGACCCATTTCAATTTTGCCTTTTGTTCTCCCAGGTTTAAGATTACTACATGATGGGACAGTACAATCAAACAAGCACCAAACAGTTTATTTTCCTGGGATTCTCCAAAGAACGAAGCACCAACCTATGCCTCTTTGCAGTGTTCTTCTCCATGTACCTGGTCACTCTGGCAGGCAACACGCTCATCATCACAGTCATTCGTATCGACTCACGGCTCAGCACACCCATGTATTTCTTCCTGAGCAATCTCTCTTTCCTGGACATCTGCTATACAACCAGTGTGGTGCCCCAATTGCTGGTGCACTTTTTGACCAGTCACAAAATTATCTCTTTCAATCGTTGCATGGCTCAGCTCTACATCTCGCTGTCCCTGGGTGGTATTGAGTTTATCCTGTTAGCGGCCATGGCCTATGACAGATATGTGGCAGTCTGCCACCCTTTGCATTACATGACTATAATGAGCAAGAGGGTCTGCGTGCAAATAGCCATGATGTGCTGGATGGGTGGTTTCCTCAATGCTTTGGTGCAGACAGTGTTCACCATGCACCTTCATTTCTGCAGTTTCAGCACCATCAATCACTTTGCCTGTGAACTGCTTGCTGTTATCAAGGTAGCCTGTTCAGACACGTTTGTCAATGAGATTGTGATTGTGGTGGCAGGTGTCATTGTGCTGCTTATCCCATGTGTCGTGGTGATGCTCTCCTATGTGTACATTATCAACACCATTCTGCGCATCCACTCCTCAGAAGGCCGACATCGAGCCTTCTCCACGTGCACCTCTCACCTGACTGTGGTCACCCTCTGCTATGGCACAGCCATCTTTGCATACATGAGTCCTAAAGCCAACACTTCACCCAACCAGGACAAGATGGTTTCTATTTTTTATGCAGTGGTGACACCCATGCTCAACCCTATCATCTACAGCCTAAGGAACAAGGAAGTAAAAGGAGCTCTGGCTAAAGCTATGGGGAAAAGTACACTCTGAGAAAGGCAGAGAGCCGTCTTATAGGAGGATGTCACAATGAGTTAAAGTATGGAGTTAATCACATGCATATACCTCATTAGAGTGCTGACAATGGAAAGTGTGATTTGACCATTGCAAAACAAGAGCAGTGTTGAGACTAGGGGTCTGCTCCAAAAAAGATTTTGTATCCAGGATTGGGAGCAGGAGGAGGTTTCCATGATTTCTGATTTTGGGGTAGGACAATAGTGGTTCAGGATTCAAATCCAATTGGTCTTTGGGGTTCCGGACCATTATTTGTAATGGGGGAAATTTGAGGGTCCAGGGAAGGTGATTTTTAAAAAGAAAATAGGGCCATATTTGCACAAAACATAGTTCTCCCTCTAATCTAAATCCGCCCTAAATTTCATGTAAATTGAACAAATGGGTTTGATTTTACAGACTCCTAAAGTAGATGCTTCTTGGCACAAGCACACTTCTGTCCACTGATTCCTGTCAGGGGAAATTTTGCTGTCCACCAGCATTTGGACAACAGCAACAACCTGTATGCATTCATTTCATTTTCCTACTCTTACGGTGGCTGACTGACAATACAAAAACTATCCACCGCTGGTCTTTGACCGTAATAAAGTATATATAATATCCACTGAAAACTCAGTGTTTGTCATCCTTCCTTGTGACGTATTATTTCTTTTTAGAAACAATATTATTAGGTCTCTGTACTCTCTTTCTGGCATGTTTAGCTGAGAGGCTAAGGCAGCTCTGTTTCTGGTATTCAGAAACATCCTCTATGATATTTTTGGTCAAGTACAGCATCTGTTCTTTTATATTCCTGGCCACTTTGGCAATTAAACTCTATGGAATTTAAGTCCCTCCCCTCCCCAAATCCTGCCCTCCTCAGGCTCCTCCCCAAAATCTTCAGACAGTGGTGAAGAGGGACCTGACAACCCTAATTGTAGGGTTGCTAGCTAAGGGTTGGGAACTAGATTCTTGAGGTGGAACCTGAGGAGGGTGGGGTTTGGGAGGGGAGGGTCTTCAATGCCATAAAGTCCAATTGCCAAAGTGGCCATTTTCTCCAGGTGAACTGATCTCTATCGGATGAAGATCAGCTGAAATATGCGAGTCTTTTTTTGTTGTTGTTATTAAGTGATTGATCTGGATGTGTGAACTGGTCCACAGATTCAAAGGCGGAATTAAGAGCAGTGTTGAGACTAGGGGTATGCTCCAAGAACGATTTTGTATCCAAGATTGGAGGGGGGGTTGCCATGATTGCTGATTTTGTGGTAGGATATCACTGGTTTAGAATTCAAATCCATGTTGTTTTTTGGGTCCCTGAGTTTTGGGAACATTATTTGTAATGGGGAAAATTTGAGGGTCCAGGACAGGTGATTTTTTTTAAGGAGAATAGGACCAGATTTGCACAAAACATAGTCCTCCCTCTAATCTAAATTCCTCCTAAATTTCATGCAAATTGAAGAAAGGGGGTTGATTTTACATACTCCCCAAATAAGAACATAAGAAAAGCCCTGCTGGATCAGACATTGGCCCATCTAGTCCAGCAGTCTGTTCACACAGTGGCCCACCAGGTGCCTCCAAGAAGCCAACCAATGGACAACTACAGCATTATCCTGCCTATGTTCCACAGCACCTAGTACAGTAGGCATGTTCCTTTGATATTGTACAGAATAGGTATGCATCATGACTAGTATTCATTTTGACTAGTAGCCATGGATAGCCCTATCCCCCATGAACATGTCCACTCCTCTCTTAAAGCCTTCCAAGTTGGCAGCCATCACCACATCCTGGGGCAGGGCATTCCACAATTTAACTATAAATGCTTCTTGGCACAGGAACACTTTTGTTCCCTGATTCCTGTCAAGGGAAATTGTGCTGGCCACCAGCATTTTAAAAAACCCAGTGTGCATTCACTTCATTTTCCTACTGTTACAGTGAAAGACAATACAAAAACTATCCACTGAAAACTCTGTGTTTGCCATTCCACCTTGTTGTGGCATGTTATTTGTTTCTTTTCAGAAACAAAAGGCAACTATGGTTCTGGCATTATTGCCCATGGGGGGCTTTTGCAGGGGGGCTACAGTGACTGTTTGACACCAAAACTACAGGGGAGCTAGCACTGTCTGTCCACTAAAGACCACCCAAGTTTCAAGCAAATTGGACCAAGGGTCAAATTCTATTTGGTTCCGGAACAAGGTGCCCTTGGGCATTTTACTTGTGGAGAAAAAAGGGTTCTGCCCCCACAAAGCAGGGAGGGATGAAGAAGCAAGCCAGAACCACAAGCCAGGTGCCTGGATTCGGCCAATCAGGAGCCGCCATACCTGGGCCATTGCTTGGAAAATTTGGAGAATCAAACAAGACTGCTGCTTCTGTTGGTGCTAAACACTTGGACATGAAAAGCTACACTGATTTTTCTGTGTGTGTTTTTGTTTGGGGTGTGTTTTTCGTAATGCTTCAGAATCCTGGATTTGTCTAACTGTTCTGGAAAATCACAGTAATGACCCGAAACTGCGATTTTTTCATGTATATGTTTAGTTTGGGTATTCCAGAATGCACACCCCTAATTGGGTCACACCAAAGATCTATCTAGATGTGTATCTTGTTTCCCACATTGGAAAACTACATACCCCACCAGGAAGTTCACAAGAAGGTTATATATGCAATGCCCCCCCCGCACACATCTATATATCTAATTTCAATATGTGCCCCCTCCTGCAGATACTTAAATCCACGTATAGGGGACACACTGACCCCCAATAGGTTTTTCTGCAGACTCAGGGGACCCCCTGGTTCTGCAGAAAAACCCAAAAAGTGTAAAAAAGAAAAAAAGGATGGGGAGTTAAATCCCCCTCCAAAACTAAATAATGTGTTATCTGTGCATATTTTAAAAAGCATTCTTTTTAAAGTGCCATTAAAAAATGTTCTGGGTGAGATTGAAACAGAAGGTGCAAAAAAAATAACCACAAAAGCCTCCATGAACAGTTAATAAGTATGGTCTAAAAATTGAAAACAATGGAATTTGACACTACATATGATCTCATTGCCCTCTCCATGTTGAAAGCACTTTTGAACACCTAGATACCCAAAGATATTAATCAGTGGACCTCATTTTATAATCCCATCAAAAGCCCCTTTACACTTCCTAGGTAGATTAAAATTTGTTTTAAACAATCTCAGATGGAGTTGTAAGGAAAAATGTCCTTGAAGTCTATTTCGAGAAATTGGAAAGTAGCTTATTTATCAATTTATTTGAAAATTAACTTCCTTCTTCTCTGGAATAGTTTGAAATAGTTTACAGCAGTGCCAACAAAAAATAAAATAAAAAATAAAGATGACAATAAGAAAACTCAATTCAAACTTAGAAATCAACTAAGAAAAAAAGCCCAGTCTTAATGTGTAACACACACACACACACACAACAATTTTGAACTCTCAGGGGATGGAAAAAAAAAATGCTTTCCAAACCATCTCCAACCACTATTTGTGATGAACAGACCATTTCTGAATAAAGATGGGTGAGCCTGCCCACTATTAAACATATATTCCGCAGGCATATTCAAACCCTACATTAGCAGAGGTTTGAATTAGCAGAGGTTACTCAATGGCCTTATCTTCACAAAGGTGTGTGTATATATATATATATATATATATATATATATATATATATATATATATATATATATTAGTGGACATTTAAAGTTTTACGATACAATGGGTTGGGCACAGTTGGCTTCAGTGCTCAAATACACCCAGTTCTCCTCCATAGTACAACCACCATCCCACATGGCTTTTGTCCATGCGGGTCTCACAATCTCCAGTACAGCATTTTAGGTGGTCAAAGGGGAGCCCGCTCCTCCCTGTTTCACAAGAGAAAAGCTGATAATATCCAACTCAATGTACTCATACCAACTCAATGTACAATGTAGTTCATGGGAACAATTTGGCGTCATTTGTTACTTGTCATTACATTACTTTTAATTCATTATCGACAGTGTATGGGAATAATCAGTGGTTAAAGTGTTGGACTAGGATCTGGAAAATCCAGGTTTGAATCCTGAATCGTGCCATGAAATCTTGCTGGGTGACCATGGGGCAGTCACACACTTCAGCCTAGCCTACTTCACAGGATTCTTGGGAGCATAAATTGGAGGACAGTAGAATGGTGTAAGCTTCTTTGGGTCCCCATTGGGATGAAAAGAAGGATAAAAATAAACAAATAAATAAATAACCAGCTCCAAAAATTAAGAAAAAAAACTGCTATCATGAAGTAAATGTGTATGTCTCATTCACATTTTTCTAATCATGCTTTTCCAGGCATTCTTGACATCTCTATTGTGCAAGGTATAGATAATATGATTTAACAGTGGAGTCAGTACACTGTATATCACTGGAATGAGCCTGGCATGACTGGAGGTATGACTACTATCAGTAGTTGAGTAGGTGAAGAGGGAAGTGCCATAATACAAAAGAACCACTGTGATATGTGAGGTGCAGGTAGAGATTTTTTTTTTTGATCCACCATCTCTGTTTCACTTTTGTTCCTTTATTATGCAGCTAGGGGCAGAGCTGGAGTGAACTCCCTAGAGAAGGCACTGCTGTGGAGCCAGAGACAAAATGGAAGTTTGCTGGCAACCATCTTTGTTACAAACTGCAGAGTTTATAGGGCAAGTCCAGGCTGTCTGCCTGCCTCTCCTGAGGGCTATGGCAGCTGGAAACAGGAGGCAATAAGACAGAAACGCACCTTCTTCAACATACAGTTAGATTTCCTCTGCAGCTGATAAGAAAGCCCTATTAATCTCCTCAGTTAACTAAAGCCCCTTTCAGGAAACCTGGAATCCTTAGTTGGCATATCCAAAGAGCCAGCTAAGCCCACTAAATTGTAGAGCAAGAAGTGCTAATCCCCTCTGAGTCACCTCCTGTCACCTGGAGCATCTTCTTCCAAACCATCTTTCCTCATCAGCAAATGAGCCCCTGGATACTCAAAGATATTAATCAGTGGACCTCAGTTAAGAATCCCGTCAAAAGCCCCTTGACCTTTCCTAGGTAGATTATTATTTTTAAAAAAAAATCTCATATGGAGCTGTATGGAGAAATGTCCTTGAAGTCTATTCCCAGAAAGTGGGAAGTAGCTTATTGATGCGTGTATTTAAAAATTAACATCCTTGTTCTCTGTAGTAGTTTGAAGGAGAATGCTGAAAACCCCACTGGAGTGAAAGGAGTGAAAGGCAGGATATAAATAACACAAATAAACAAATAACCAGTACCAAAAATTAAGCAAACAATTGCACCCAAAGTCATTGCAAAGGCCAAAAGGATTTTAATGGGAAATTTTGGAACACCAATATAACATTTTATCATATGTGGTGGACATGTAGGAAAGCAAGAAAGTATTGGACAATGATACATTATGAAATGCAAAAGATATTAAAAATCAACATTGTATTGGATCTGATAAACATGTTATTAAACATTTTGTTAAGCAAAAACATATAATGAACTATTTAAGTACATGGTGATGGTGGCAAGAATGATATATGAGGCAAAATGGAAAGCAGATCAATATCCAAATTTATAAACTAACAGAGTATGCAACTATGGCAAAACTGACATATTTTATGCATAATAGTTCATTTTCAGAAAAAAATGAATTCTTTAAAATTATGTAGCTAAAATGTGGAACAAAATTAAACTAAATTAAATGAGAATAAGAAAGATTTAGGTAATATGTCTAAAAACAAGTAGTAAATATGTTATTAGATATGGAAAAATATGTTGAGAACAAAGAGTAAAAGCTGATAATTGAGATTTTGAATGGTAAGTTCCATATATATTGTTATATTGTGTATATGTTTTAATGTTTTAACTTTTGTTTGTTAAAAATAAAACTTTAAAAAGAGAGAAAAGAAAAGAATTGCAATCAAGAAATAAACCTGTATGTCTCACAACATTCACATTTTTCTAATCAAGCTTTTCCAGGCATTTTTGACATCTTTGTTGCGCAAGGTATAGATAATAGGATTTAACAGTGGGGTCAAGACACTGTATATCACTGGACTGAGCCTGGAATTACTAGAGGTATGACTAATTCACAGTGGGTAGCCGTGTTAGTCTGTTTGCATTAGTCAAAAAGGGCAAGAGTCCAGTAGCACCTTAAAGACTAACAAAAATATTTTCTGGTCGGGTATGAGCTTTCGTGAGCCACAGCTCACTTCTTCAGATACAGCTAGAATGTGAATCACATCGGTCTTTAACTACTTAACAAGAACATGGACTCTGGCACCAAGGCCTGCAACAAACCAAGGTGCCAACTTTGCCCTCATATAGATTCTAGGAACACCATCTCTGGACCCACCAATGTCAGCCATACTATCTCAGGTTCATATTCCTGCTCATCTTCTAATGTGATTTATGCCATCACATGCCAGCAATGCCCTTCCACAATCTACATTGGACAAACAGGTCAGTCTCTTAGACAAAGATTAAATGGACATAAGTCTGACATCAGAAACCACAATATTCAGAAACCAGTGGGTGAACATTTCAACCTTCCAGGACATTCTGTTGCAGATTTAAGAGTAGCAGTTCTCTTACAAAGGAATTTTAAAGGGAGATTGGAAAGAGAAACTGCTGAATTACAGTTGATATTCAAACTAAAGTCAATGCATTTACCTGGGCTGAATAAAGACCTTTCATTCATGGCCCATTACCAATGCTGATTTCTCCACACCCATCTCTCCCCTGGACATCACAGACTCTTTTGCATATCACACCTAATCCAATCAAGCCTGCTATTCACATTTACATACTGTTCCTCTACTTAAAGACCGATGTGATTCACATTCTAGCTGTATCTGAAGAAGTGAGCTGTGGCTCACGAAAGCTCATACCCGACCAGAAAATATTTTTGTTAGTCTTTAAGGTGCTACTGGACTCTTGCCCTTTTTGACTAGAGGTATGACTGTTATTAGTAGTTGAGTATGTAAAGAGGGCACTGCCATAATACAAAAGAACTACTGTGATATGGGAGGAGCAGGTGGAGAATGCCTTCTGCCTTCCTGCTGATGACTGTATCTTCAAGACAGTTGAAAAGATGTAAGTATATGATAAAAGGATACAAACTAATGGGGTCCAAGCTATGAAGAGGCCTATGGACAACAACAGAATTTGGTTGAAGGAAGTGTCTCCGCATGATAGCTTTAGCAGCGGTGAGATGTCACAGTAGAAAGCATCAATGTGGTTGTCCCCACAAAAAGGCAGCTGGAAGGCAAATGTGGTATGCACCACTGAGTTGAGGAAACCCCCAGCCCAGCAGGCTGTGGCTAGCTGGAGACAAATACCTTTGCCAATAATCAATGTGTAGCGCAAAGGGTTGCATATGGCAACATAGCGGTCAAAGGCCATGACTGCCAGAAGGAGGCATTCTGTACCCACAAAAGAGAAGAAAAAATATACTTGAAGTACACAGCCCATGTAGGAGATCGTGTTCCTTTCAGAAAGAAGATGAGCCAACATTTGGGGGATTGTGGTAGAGGTGTAGCACATGTCAAGAAAGGAGAGATTACCAAGGAAGAAATACATGGGGGTTCTCAGCTTTTGGTTTACAATTGCCATAGTGATGATGAAGGCATTCCACAGCATGGTGAAAAGATAAATGATGAAGAATCCAGTGAAGAGCAAAAGACGCACTTCCTGGAGACTTTTAAATCCCAGTATGATGAACTCAGCCAAGTCCGTTTCATTTTGTGCCTCCATGTGTTGACCAAAACAAGATGTGATTTCCTATAGGGAATACCGAAATGGATGGCAATAAATCCAAGTGTTACACTACTGGAATTTACAATATAAAAGGAATGGGACAACAGATAAATATTTCTAACGTAAATTTCCTTTTAGAGGAAAAGATGATCATTCTGTCTTATGCATGAATGTTGAATGCAGAATCAACGTGACACATTTTTGCAGAATCAATGTGACATATTCTATCTGTGCCTCTCTTCCATTTTCTACCATGGAAATGGAACAACATTCTGCACATTGTCAGCTTTTATAGATGGATAATTAATATGTAGGATATTGCTACTGGGAAGTAAAGCTACAGATGAATGGATATCTCTTGTTCCAATCTTTTATTTTGTTGCCTGGTGGTCCTCCCCTCTTGAATTCTAGCATAAGCAACAGAGTTGTCAAAATTACCTCAAGAAATAGACCATGCACAATATGTCACAGCTTGCCATTCCTTCAGGTCATAGCTTTGCTTTTCCAAATAAGGGTAAAAACACCTGGAAGAGGAAGAGTTTAAAGTGGAAAAAATTGACAGCAGTGAAAAAGTTAAGAAACCTCTCCAAACCGTCAGGCTGGTGTTCCAAATCACTTTGCAACCTAAACAAACACATTGCATAATCATAATCAGAAAGAGTCACAGTATTGAATGTAATGTGTTGTTCCTTAATCACATAAGCCTGTGGCTATCACTTTTTATACTAGGGGAATGAAAAAAAGTAATAGCTGAATGGACTTGCCAAGAGACAAATCAAGGTTGACAAGTACTAGGGTTGCCAACTCTGCCTGGGATAATTCCTGAAGATTCCAGAATCTCAGCTCCTGAATCCTTTTTTCTGTATTAGTAGCAACTTTCTTAAAAATCATGGAATTAGCAGCTGTGCTGCATGCATATAAAAAGCACAATGGAATTTCAACAGCATGTGAGGGTCAACCAGTTTTAGATTGTGTTATTCATGATTCAGAATAATGCGGTAATGATGCAGAAAAATTCTGATCCCAATTATCAATCTTAGTAAGCAGTGTTCCACTGAATGTATCCACACAGCCAGTGTGGTGTAGTGGTTAAGAGCAGTGGTTTGGAGCAGTGGGCTCTGCTCTGGAGAACCAGGTTTGATTCCCCACTCCTCCACATGAGCGGCGGAGGCTAATCTGGAGAACTGGATTCGTTTCCCCACTCCTCCACATGAAGCCAGCTGGGTGACTTTGGTCTAGTCGCACTCTCTCAGCCCCACCTACCTTACAGTGTGTCTGTTGTGGGAAGTGGGAGGGAAGGAGATTTGATTCTGCCTTAAGCCGGTTTGATTCTGCCTTAAGTGGTAGAGAAAGTCGGCATATAAAAACCAACTCTTCTTCTTCTTAGAGTTTGTCAAATTTTGCTTTTTTTTTAATCCAGGAGGATCTGTTGTTTTAACAATACAGTGATTGTTGCTGATGTATGCATTTCTACAATAAGAGGTCATTCAGGGATTTTCCGCCACACAGAAGTCCTCGTTTTCCAAACTGAGAGCAGCAAATATTCTCATCAATGATGCAACATAAATTACTTAAAAGAAGTGGAATTAAAAGAATTATTTGGTGAATAATAGGGATGATCCTAGATATTCTGCTTCTTGAACTGAGAGGAATAGAGAAAAGTAATATGATTCACATTCAGCTCCAGCTACAATTACCAACATAGTAATAATTATGGTATAATTTAATTAGCAAACAAACACACAGTTATTAAAAAAATTATTGTTTATTATTAGATATTTTTATTCTGCTTTTCCAGATGATGTCTGTCCAAAGAAGCTTATACGTATCTAAACTAATAATACTAAAACCAGACTTATTCCCTTCTATATCCAGTGTATTCAGGCTAATAAAAAAGGTGTGATTCTGATCAGGATTGTACATTATCGAGTACATCCAATGATCACATTATATAAATCTGATAGTTATTCCTAAATACCATGCATTTGATTGTCCTTTCTTGCATAAGCTAGTAATGTCACCTGGTGGATCATATTTACCACAGCCCATGATATCTTTCTGTATGGATGACTGGAATCTGGCTCTTCATCACTCTTTTGTTATTGTATGCTGGGTACTGAATACAGCATTTATTTCCTTATATCTAGAAATCGTGCTTTGGGAGCTATTCCCCAAGAGATTTTCTCCTTTTTTCGTAAACAATTCCTCAAGTGTTCCAAACACTTGGATACACAATATTAAGGATGTTTTGGGCATTTTCAACCCTGATGTTTTGATCCACTATCTCTGATTCAGTTTTGCTCCATTAGTATGAAACTAGGGTAGGGGCAGAGCCTTGACTCACTCCACTTATCAAACTCATGGAATTTAACTGTACTTTTGAAACTGAATCAGCAGTTCTGCCTCCAGCCAAAAGAGCTGCAGCAATACCAGATGAAGCAACTGTAAGGGCGATCATCCTTTCTTGGGAACTGCAGTCCAAACCAACATCATTCCCCACCTATCACCCCAATGAATGAATGAATGAATGAATGAATTTATTGATATGGTCTATTTGACCAGCCAAAAGTTGATGCAACAAATTTTCAACTTAATAAAACTGTAAAGCTAATACAAATTACAAAGTTTAATAAAAATATAATATGATTAAATATTATTAGAATAAGATATATTAGTATATATCACATGGTTAAACTTTTCCTCTTAATATTTCTAAAAATATAAGAAGGTTTAACCATTTTTTTTCCATCCTAATTTTGCGTATTTTATTGCGATACCACAACATTTGGTAGTTGGGAGCGAATAATATGGAGTTTCACTCATCAGGAGCCTCTTGGTCAGGAACTCAACTGGCTTGTCGGGGAATCTCCTGATCAGGGAAGATTTCTCCCCAATGGGAAAACAAAGCACCTTACATGTTCTCTACTCCTCCATTTTATTCATGCAACAATCCTGTGCAGTGGGGCTGCTTGACAGTGTGTTACTGCTTAAGATAAGCCAACGACCTTCCATGGCACACTGGGGATGTGAACTTGAATCACCTTGATCCTAGTCTGACATTATAACCGCTGCACCATACAGGCTCTGATAGGTCAGGGAAGTTATTAACTCCCCTTTGTTTTGTCATAAATGGGGTATGTTCCACCCTCGCTATCTGTGCTGAGTGCACTTGACTGGCTTCTTATGAGTAAACCTTTGCTTCTGTTGCAAATACTAGAGGCATGATGAGTGGCTAATCTGGGGCAGGATGTTCTGATTCCCTTCATTTTTGGCACTGCAACTTCCACAGCCATCCTGAAAATGGTAGCCAATCTGAGACTCAATACCATTTTTTTCAGTTGAGTCATGCCTGCCACTAACACTGGACATTTAATTTGAAATAGCAAGGGGGTGATAGTTTATCACAACAGCCTTGACAAGAATGTTTAGTTTCCCTTCATCGAGGCACTGCAGTTCCCATGATTGTTCCGAAGCTGGTGGCTAATTTAGAAATTCATAACTCTATTTTATGATGAGTTATGTCTGCCTGAGACAACCATAGCTTCCCAAAGCAAATCATGGGTCAGTGGGTGTTGTGGAGATTGTGTACGCTGAGATGTTCTGATCTCCTTCATGTTTAGCACTGCAACTCTGACAATCATCTTGAAGCTTGTCATAGTGTTTGAGGATCCTAGCCAGCATGGTGTAGTGGTTAAGAATGGTGGACTCTGATCTGGTGAAAGGTTTGATTCTCCTTAAAAGGAAGAGAAAATCAGCATATAAAAACCAACTCTTCTTCTTTATTTTCAAACAATTTTTGCCTGTCACAGACAACCATACCACTCATTACTAATGGTAGGGTGGCGGTCTAGAGATAATTTGGGCCAGGATGTTCCGATTACCTTCATGTTGTCACAGCAACTCAAATCATTATCCTAAAGCCAGCCATTATGACCTCCTCACCTCTATTTTCTTCTTAATTATGCTTGCCACAAACAGACAATGTTAGCTTCTATTATAAATAGGATGGAAAGTGTGTAGGGGTATGTATGGATAGGATGTGTCACCTGGAGAATCCTCACCCGAACCATCTTTCCTCATCTGCAAAGGAACACCTGGATACTCAAAGATATTAATCAGTGGACCTCAGTTCAGAATCCTATCAAAAGCCCCTTGACCTTTCCTGCGAAGATTAAAATTTCTTTTTAAAAACTCTCAGATGGAGTTGTAAGGAGAAATGTACTTGAAATCTATCCCCAGAAAGTGGGAAGTAGTTTAATTTATTTGAAAATTAACAAAATTAAGTTAACAAATAACCAGTATCAAAAAATAAGAAAACAATTGCACCCAAAGTCATAGCAAAGGCCAAAAAGGACTGTAATGGGAAATGTTGGAAGTATGACAACACAGATGATACATGTTATCATATGTGTTGGACATGTAGGAAAGCCAGAAAGTATTCAACAGTCATCCATGATGAAATACAAAAGATATTAAAACTCAAGTTTGTGTTGGATCTGAAAAACATGTTATTAAACATTTTGCAAAGCAACATATCAGGAACATATAACTGCTGAATTACAGTTGATATTCAAACTAAAGTCAATGCATTTACCTGGGCTGAATAAAGACCTTGCATTCATGGCCCATTACCAATGCTGATTTCTCAACACCCATCTCTCCCCTGGACATCACAGACTCTTTTGCATATCACACCTAATCCAATCAAGCCTGCTATTCACATTTACATACTGTTCCTCTACTTAAAGACCGATGTGATTCACATTCTAGCTGTATCTGAAGAAGTGAGCTGTGGCTCACGAAAGCTCATACCCTACCAGAAAATATTTTTGTTAGTCTTTAAGGTGCTACTGGACTCTTGCCCTTTTTGACTAATGCAAACAGACTAACACGGCTACCCACTGTGAATTACTTTTTAAGTACATGGTGATGGCACCAATCAAAATATAGGAGGCAAAATGGAAAGCAGAGAAAAATACAAATTTAGATGAATGGATTAATATATGGATTAAAGTACATTGGATTAAAGTACATAACTTTAAAATACATAAAGTACATAAAGTACATAAATGAATGGATTAAAGTACATAACTATGGGGAAATTGACATCTTTTATACACAATAGATGAATTTCAGAAAAAAATGAATTTTTAAAAATTATACAGCTAAAAATGTGGAACAGACTTAAATTAAATTAAAAGAGAATAACAAAGATTTAGGTAATATATGTCAAAAACAAGTAATAAATGTGTTGTTAGATATGGAAAATATAATGTGAATACAGTGTCATGTAATTCAAAGAAGTTGATAATTGAGTTGTGATTTTGAATGGTAAGCTCCATGTATATTGTTGTATGGTGTTAATGTTTTAATATTTGTTTGTTAAACATAAAACTGAAAAAACAAAACAATTGCAATCAAGAAATACATGTGGATTTCTCACAACATTCACATTTTTCTAATCATGCTTTTCCAGGCATTCTTGACATCTTTGTTGCGCAACGTATAAATAATAGGATTTAAAAGTGGGGTCAGTACACTGTATATCACTGGAATGAGCCTGGCATGACTGGAGGTATGACTACTATTAGAAGTTAAATAGGTGAAGATGGAACTGCCATAATACAAAAGAACTACTGTGATATGGGATGAGCAGGTGGAGAATGCCTTCTGTCTTCCTGCTGATGACTGTATTTTCAAGACAGTTGAAAAGATGTAAGTATATGATAAAAGGATACAAACTAATGGGGTCCAAGCTATGAAGAGGCCTATGGACAACAACAGAATTTGGTTGAAGGAAGTGTCTCCGCATGATAGTTTCAGAAGAGGTGGGATGTCACAATAGAAAGCATCAATGCGGTTGTCCCCACAAAAAGGTAGCTGGAAGGCAAATGTGGTATGCACCACTGAGTTGAGGAAACCCCCAGCCCAGCAGGCTGTGGCTAGCTGGAGACAAATGCCTTTGCCAATAATCAATGTGTAGCGCAAAGGGTTGCATATGGCAACATAGCGGTCAAAGGCCATGACTGCCAGAAGGAGGCATTCTGTACCCACGAAAGAGAAGAAAAAATATACTTGAAGTACACAGCCCATGTAGGAGATCGTGTTCCTTTCAGAGAGAAGGTGAGCCAACATCTGGGGCATTGTGGTAGAGGTGTAGCACATGTCAAGAAAGGAGAGATTACCAAGGAAGAAATACATGGGGGTTCTCAGCTTTTGGTCCACAATTGACACGGTGATGATGAAGGCATTCCACATCATGGTGAATAGATAAATGATGAAGAATCCAGTGAAGAAAAAAAGACGCACTTTCTTGAGACTTTTAAATCCCAGTATGATGAATTCAGTCAATTCAGTTTCATTTTGTGCCTCCATATCTTGACCAAAACAAGATGTGATTCCTATAGGGAATACCGAAATGGATGGCAATAAATCCAAGTGTTACACTACTGGAATTTACAATATAAAAGGAAAAGAAAAGGAATATAAAACAGATAAATATTTCTAATGTAAATTTCCTCTTAGAGGAAAAGATGATAATTCTATCTTATGCATGAATGTTGAATGCAGAATAAATATGACACATTTTTGTACCATTTCTATCTGTGCCCCTTTATCATTTTCTACCGTGGAAATGAAACAACATTCTGCACGTTGTCAGCTTTTATGAATTGATAACTAATATGGAGGATTCTGTTACTGGGAAGTAAAGCTAAGGACAAATGGATTTCTTTTGTTCCAGTCTTTTATTGTGTTGCCTGGTGGTCCTTCCCTCCTGACTTCTAGCATAACCAAAAGAGTTTGCAAAATTACCTCAAGAATTAGACCTTGCACAATTTGCCATGGCTTTCCATTCCTTCAGGCAATAGCTTTGTTTTTTCCAAGTGAGGATAAAAGCTGCTGGAAGAGGTAGAATTTTAAATGGGGAAAAATTGACAGTGGTGAAAAAGTTAAGAAAATCTCTCCCAGCTGCCATGCTGGGAGTCCTCTTCACTTTACAACCTAAGTAAACATAATGCATAAACATAATCAGAAAGAGTCACAGTATTGTTGAATGTGTGGTTCCTTAATCACATAAGGTGGTGGCTATCCCTTTTTATGCTAGGGGAAAGAACAAAGCAATAGCTGAATGGACTTGCCAAGAGAGAAATCAAGGTTACCAAGTACTTGGACTGCCAACTCTGCCTGGGAAAATTCCTGAAGATTCCTGAATTCCTACTCCGGAATCCCTGTTTCTGTATTAATAGTAAATCTCTTACAAATCACGGAATTAGTAGCTGTGCTGCACGCTTATAAAAAGCTCAATGGAATTTCAACAGCATGCAAAGCTCAACCAGTTTTAGATGGTGTTATTCATGAGTCAGAATAACGCAGTGATGGCGCACACAAAAATTCTGATCCCAGTTATCAGTCTTAGTAAGCAGTGTGATGTTCTCGTGCTGGCCCACTGAACCAAGCCACCCTTACAATCTGCTTTTGTCCACTTTAGTTTAGTTTTTTTTTTCCAATCCAGGAGGATCTGTTCTTTCAACAATATAGTGATTGTTGCTGATGCATGCATATCTACAATAAGAGGTCCTTCGGGGATTTTCAGCCACAGAGAACGCCTCCTTGTTTTCCAAACTGAGAGCTGCAAATGATTCAACAAAAACCAGCACTCTACAAAGGAGTAAAATTAACAGAATTATTTGGTGATTAATATGGATGATCTTAGATATTCTGCTTCTTGGACTAAGTGAGAGGAATGGAGAAAAGTATCATGAGTCACATTCAGCTCCAGCTACAATTACAAACATATCAGTAATAATGGTGGTATTATTTAATTAGCGAACAAATACACCATTGTTATAGAATTTATTGTTTATTATTAGATAGCTTATTCTGCTTTTCCAGGTGATGTCTGTCCAAAGGAGCTTATACATATCTAAACTAATAATGCTAAAACAAGACATACCCTTCTACATCCATTGCATTCTGGTGACTAAGAAAGGTGTGATTCTGTTCAAGATTGTACATCATCCATTGCATCCAATGATCACATTATATAAATCTGATAAGTTATTCCTAAATACCATACATTTGATTACCCTTTCTTGCATGAGCTAGTAATATTTACCACAGCCCATGATATCTTTCTTTACCGAAGTCTGGAATCTGACTCTTCATCACTCTTTTGTTATTGTATGCTGGGTACTGAATACAGCATTTATTTCCTTATATCTAGAAATCGTGCTTTGGGAATTTCTCCCCAAGAGATATTCTCCTTTTTCATAAACAATTTTTCAAGTGTTCCAAACACTTGGATACACAATATTAAGGATGCTTTTGGCATTCTCATCCCTGATGTTTTGATCCACCATCTGTGTTTCTGTTTTGCTCCATTAGTATGAAACTAGAGGCAGAGCCCTGGCTCGCTCCGCTTACCAAACTCATGATATTTAACAGTACTTTTGCTACTGAATCAGCAGTTCTGTCTCCTGCCAAAACAGCTGCAGCAATAGCAGATGAAGCAACAGTAAGAGCAATCATCCTTTCTTGGGAACTGCAACCCAAACCAACACCATTCCCCACCTTTCTCCCCAGTGGGGAAATAAAGCGTCTTACATGTTCTCTACTCCTCCATTTTATACTGGCACTTGACTGGCTTCTTATGAGTAAACCTTTGCTTCTGTTGCAAATAGTAGAGGGTTGTTGTGTGGCTATTCTGTGCCAGAATGTTCTGATTCCCTTCATTTTTGGCACTGCAACCCCCACAGTCATCCTGAAACTGGTAGCCAATTTTGGGTCTCCTAGCATTCTTTTCAAATGCCATAAACACAGTAAATAAACTTGCATTTGAAATAGCAGGGTAGTGGTGGTTCATCACAACAGCCTTGGCAAAAATGTTCAGATTCCCTTCATTGAGGCACTGCAGTTTCCATGATTAGGGTTGCCAACCTCCAGGTACTAGCAAAAAGTAGCCTGCTGTTACAATAATGAGCAAAAGAGAATGAAAATATGACAGCTGCTCAGACCATAAAACACTCACTTCCCTTATGCAATACAATATTTACTATAACACTACTCCACGCTATATAATATATCAATGAAACATACATAGAACAAACAAAAACAGAACAGGAAAACACAACCCCGCATGGGGATTGGAGGCTGCTGACAAACGCCGTTCAGTTGAGCTGTTATATTTTCATTCTCTTTTGCTCAACCTCCAGATACTAGCTGGAGATCTCCTGCTATTACAACTGATCTCCAGCCAATAGATATCAGTTCACCTGGAGAAGATGGCAGCTTTGGCAATTGGACTGCATAGCATTGAAGTCCCTGTGCTTTCCCTGTGCTGGCATTTGGAGCATACTGAAGACCTGTGGACCCTCCTATTGAGGGTAAGCCTGGGACTAGGAGATTGCTTAGGAACTAAGCAAGAATGTTGGGGGTCCTCTCAGATTGGTACATGGAGATGGGACTTTCTTTGCCTTTTCTTGTTTGATATCATTGACCAAGTTTGGAGTTGCTCATGGAGGTAGTCTATCTGGTTGCAACATATCCTTAACACATGAAGTATAAAGGTTATTATGCGGATTGGCCATTCAATTAACCCACATAAATGGTTGGCTCAAGTCTTTGGGGGGGGGGCTGGTACAATATATTGATGAAGAGTGGCATCATGACTTCACTAAACAGCTCCAACAACTATTGTCAATAGCTTGGCTTTTGGTCCAAAAATGTATGCTTCCATTATCACTGGAATCTCCAAAAGTAGGATCCTTATACATGTGTCACAGAAGAACGCAGGATGTGAAGTGATATTGCTGTGGCAAGGGAGAGAATACAAGATTGGTCCTTAACTACATAAGATTGACAAGATCCCCTCCCAACATATGAATGACCAAGTTGCTCATCTTAAAATACAGCATTTGCTTTTGTTACTATTAAAACTAAAAAATGAAGGTAGAGCAATGCTCCTTTCATCTTGTTGACTATATTTATTATTAACGTTATGTGCCCATATTGTCTTGTCCCATGGGTGCAAGCATTTACAGGAGTCTTATCTGAATTAAATGGGCATATGGTCAATACACAAGAAAAAAGGGGGAATATAAGCACCTTAAAATAAATATATTTCTCTATAACATCATTCTACCTTTCTCCATCCAACCTTGGGTACCCAGCTTTTAAATGGGCATATATCCAGTAACAACACATTCATAGGAAGGGAAAAAGGGAAGGAAGAACCCTTCATTGACTCAGCTTTAACCATCTTGCCCTTGTTTTGAACACATGAAGCTGCCTTCTACTAAATCAGACCCTTGGTCCATCAAAGTCCTTATTGTCTACTCAAACCAGCAGCCGCTCTCCAGGGTCTCAGGCAGAGTTCTTTCACATCACCTACTTGCCTAGTACCTTTAACTGGAGATGCGGGGGATTGAACCTGGGACCTTCTGCATGCAAAGTAGATGCTCTGTCACTGAGCCACAGCCCCTCCCTTGGCAGCAGATGGGCTGTTGTAATAGTGGCATCCCAGCAGCAATGTCTACCCCAGTCTTGTGGACCTCAGACTCCCCTGTTTCCTTCATGCCAGACCCCCCCACTCCCACAGCCATTCTGTCAGCAGAAGCTCCCAAAAACTAGAAGATATTGTGAGTGACAATTTGGAATTCATATGGTGGCAATAGGAAACAAAATGCCCCATTTTCAGAAATGAGAGGTTCTGGAGCTCAAGACTGCCTTGAACCACACACATTCACCTCTTCTCTGACAGTATGACTTGGTACAGAGGGAAGGCAGCATGGTATAGCCTGATCTCATCAGATCTTGGACGCTAAGCAGGGTCAGTACTTGGAAGGGAGACCTCCAAGGAAGACTCTGCAGAGGAAGGCAATGGCAAATCACCTCTGCTTCTCACTTGCCTTGAAAGCCCCATGCTGGGTTCGCCATAAGTCAGCTGTGACTTGACGGCACTTTACACACACACACACACACACACACACACACACACACACGACTTAGTGCATTTTTGCAATCTAGAATCTTACCTCTAGCATTCCAATTTTGTTTATCCTTTTGCTCTTGTTTTGGTCACAGCTTCTTTCATTAATGACAAACACCTGAGCTCTAATTTTCTTGATGTGCATCTGGAGGATTCTTCATATCCCACAGGTGTCATCCTAAGACTGAAAGCCACAAGACCTCAGCATCTGTTACCAGAAGAACTGAGCAGCAGTAGAAGACAACACTGAGTTCCACTGGGTATCTTCTGTAGCTCTAAGTAGTACCAAACGAAATGAACTACCGACTCGGTTTGATTTTTGATATGTGATCGAGCCATGTTGATAAGCAAGCTGCTGTTTTACCTCCTTCTTTGGAAGGCAGTTTTGATACTAATTTCACTGGTGAGTTGTTGTTGTTGTTTAGTACCAATTCTATCAGGGGCCAGTCTTTAGACAAATGCCACTTAAATATAGATTTGGGATGATGAAGGGGACTGCAATACTAGGGCTTTCTTATTCAATAGTTCTTTTTTCTGTGAACCTTAAAGGTTTACTTTTGGTCTAGTGAGATCTTATTTTTATGACAGATAAAGATTTCTTGGACTGTGTTACCTACAATGTGTCTAATTATTGGTATCCTTTGCACTAGGGTTGCCAACACTTGGTTGTGAAATATTTAGGGAGGGAGCGTGAGGAGAGGAGGGATCTCAGTGGGATATAATGCCAGAGTCTACCCATCATGATGTTTACTAGCACACTGTGTTTAAGGGGTGGTTTGCCATTGCCTTCCCCACTCTTCTACACTTTACTTCAAGCAAGCTGGGTACTCATTTTATTGACCTCGGGAGGATGGAAGACTGAGTCAGCCATGAGCTGGCTACCTGAAACCAACTTCTGTCTGGATAGAACTCAGGTTTTGAGCACAACTTTTACTGTAGTACTGCAGCTTACCACTCTGTGCCACATAAGCATATCATAGAGAGCATGTGTGGGTTTGGTGAAAATAGCCACAATATAACCAAATATATATATATATATATATATATATATATATATATATATATATATATATATATATATATATATATATATATATATAATACAAAACATGAGTTCTACAGATGGATCCTCAATAGAAATTAAATTGATAATTTCATGACTTTAAAAAATGTGTCTATTGTCTTTGAGATCCGGAAGTTCAGTGTAGTATGACTCTGTTACCATGAGTCCATCCAGTGGCACTGGTTTATAGACAATTTGTTCTTTATCCTATCAATATAGACAAAAAGAAGTACTATTTCACGCAACAATTTCATACAACACAAAATTAATTTATGAAATGTATGACTGAAAGATATGGTGATAGACAGTGAAAGAGTTACATCTCATGAAGTAAAGTTTCTTGAAGTCATCCAAACTCGTGGACATTGGACGTGTTAGGAATATGGGACACCCAAGTCCAGAAGGATTACAACTTTGTTCCTCAGATGTAGGGAGGAAAACTTGGCTGTTGACTTCACAACTCTCTGTTTTTTAGCTTCCTAGAGTTTTTAAGACCACTGGTTTGATTTGATCCAACAAAGTCCATATATCACCACAATTCCCTTTTCTATTTTTTTAAATGGAATTTTTAGTAACTTAGGGTGCAAATCAGCTTCATTTACCTATGTTATTGCTATTATCACTCTCGTTGTACTGTCTTTCTTTCTAGAAAGAGGACCAAATATCCTGAATTATCAGTCGTGAAAGAATCTATGACTGACCTATATCTGCAGGAACACTCAAAACTAGCGAAGGAAATGGCTAACTACAGCACTGTATCTGAATTCCAACTTCTGGGGTTCCAGAGCCTTCCAGGATGGCAGACTCTACTTTTCATTATGTTCTTAGTTATTTACATCTTAACCATCACAGGAAATGTGGTCATCATTTCAGTGGTCAAACTGGAGCCAGGTCTTCATTCTCCTATGTATGCTTTCCTCCAAAACCTTTCTTTTCTAGAGATCTGGTATACCACCACTATAGTGCCCAAGATGCTCAGCAGTCTGGTCATAGAGAGTAAGACCATCTCCTTCACTGGGTGCATGATCCAACTCTACTGCTTTGTCTTCTTTGGGGCGACAGAATGCTTCCTCCTGGCAGTGATGGCATATGACCGGTATCTGGCAATCTGTGACCCACTGCATTATACAGTAGCTATGAACACGCAGTTCTGCTGTTGTTTAGCAGTAGGGTCTTGGGTGGTTGGTCTCTTCACAGGACTGCTGCCATCCCTGATGATCTCCAGACTCAGTTTCTGCAGATCCAACAGAATCAATCACTTCTTTTGTGACATCCCGCCTTTGCTGAAACTCTCCTGTTCTGACACTTCCATCACAGAGATAACTATATTTGTGCTCTCAATATTGGTCCTTTTCACTTGCTTCTTGCTTACCTTGGTGTCTTACGCTTTCATTATCATGACAATCCTGAAAATCCCCTCTGCTTCTGGGAGGAGAAAGACTTTCTCCACTTGCGGTTCTCATCTGGCTGTGGTGGTAATATATTATGGCACCATGATCTCTATGTATGTTCGGCCCAGTGCTAGCCTCTCCTCAGAGCTGAATAAAGTGGTCTCCATATTTTACACTGTAGTAACACCGCTTCTCAATCCTGTCATTTATAGCCTGAGGAACAAGGACTTCAAGGAAAGCTTGCAGAAACTGCTCAAAAGGAAATGTGCCCTGTAGAAGCAGGAATTCTATTTATTCAGTCTGGTTGATATAAAATACAATCAAAGACAATGTTTTCCCATTGCAATTACACACCAGTACAGTTAAGAGCCATCTTGGATGTGGTAAGCTAATAAAAAATGATTGCTATCACGTCAACTAAGTATATGAATTCATCATGATAGTATTGTTCATGGTTAATTCTGCATGGTTAATTCTCCATGTATTTATTCATGCATCCATATATTTCATTGGATTTTGCAATATAAGATTAAAACAAGTCCAATGAAGCAACCTTTGGATCTGCAGCAGAGGGTGACCTTGAAATAATTTTTACCATCTTGATACTTCCTAGATGTCTCCTGAGAAGAAACCTCTCTATTTGCTTAAACTTTTGATCAGGATATGTTCCTGCAACACTTCTGGTTTCTACCATGTATGGGTGAAAGCTGTTTTTGTCCCATCCTAATTCTAAAATGGGGACATGAGTTTTTGGGAGCTACACGGGCTGGTTGCCTATTGCAGCCTAAAAATAAAAAGTGATTTGGCTTTTCCTGGCAGAGCTGCCTGCAGTCTTCCCATTTTTTTTTTTAATGAACTAGCTGGTTGCTATGGGGATAAGCAAGATTTTTTGGGGGGGGTCTTGTCCAGTTTGCTGGGAGAGGGACTTGTTTTTGGTTTCTTCACATTGCATATGGAGGGTAGGGAATTAAATAATCCTAGTAGGTTTGGTTTGATCTTAATTATGTTGGCAGGATTAGTGCAGGTGATGTGTTTGAAGATAACTTAGATTGGTAAACATCCTGAAGCATCTAATAATACCCAAACCAGACACCTTTTGTACCTAGGGGATCTGGTGAAGAAACTTCCTTCATGATGGGTAGCATCACTTGAACTCTTATGCTCATCAGTATGGAGGAATGAAGCTGATGGATAGGATCTCACAGCATATGGTATATGGTAGTAAAAAGCGCCATCAAGTCACAGCTGATTTATGGCGACCCCAGTAGGGTTTTCAAGGCAAAGAACGTTCATAGGTGGCTTGCCATTGCCTGCCTCTGAGTCGTGCATCTGGTATTCCTTGAAGGCCTCCCATCCAAGTACTAACCAGAGCCGACCGTGCTTAACTTCTGAGACCTGACAAGATTGGGCTAGCCTGGGCTATATGTATATACAGCCAAGAAAAAGTACGTTGCAGCAGCATTGCTATTCTATGTTTGGAGCCAGGATGGGATTATCCAATTGCTATCAGCTCAGGGTAAGCATTCAGTACCCGGCATTCCTTGTTTTGTTTTGTTTAGGGTATTTCCAGTCTAAAATTAAACAGCACATTTCAGGAACTGCTTCAGATTAGAAAAATCTGAATGCACACCTCTACTGTAAATTGCTTTAGGCATATTTAAAGCACTAAAGGAGCAAGAGAATAAGCTGCACAGTGTAGCTGCTAAAATTGAATAAACCGTAGTTTAATTCATTGTTGCAGTCTTGTGTCTTCATTTTGGGTGTGGGGTTAATATAAAATTGTGTACAACAGCACTAAAAGATTGTACAAGTTACCAATACATCTTTTGTATTCTTTGAAATGTAATGCTAGCACTAAGATGAAAACTGTGAGGTTCTCCAGCCAACCTCGGCAATCCCAAAAAGTCACTCGCTCAGACAGGCAGGTCTAAAGCAGGTAAATGTTTATTCAGGAGCCGCAGGTACAGCATAAGCAATCCACAAAGGTTCAAAGCTGCTAATGACCATCCATTCTACAAAGCATAACTTTAAGCACAAAGCAACCCCAGGTGCAAGATCAAGCAGGCCTGGGAATTGGGAGATAACAGTGCCTGATGGGAAGCAGGGAGTGAGCAAGCCATAATACTGAAGTTGCCTGCTTGCGACTCAAGATCAGAGCAGGGGGGGGGAGGCAGGGAGCGGGAATCGTTTGAACAGCTCAGGGAAACAAAACCGAAAAATGCTCTTAAACAGAAACGGGCCTAACTCATGTCAAGAGCCTGCCTGGACCGCACGACTCCTGACAAAAACCTCGTTTTTACTTTGAATTTTACATTATGTACAATTCTAATGTAAAGAATATTCATGTATAGGAATATTCACGTTAAAGATGTGCCAAATGGGGACTGTCCATCTCCTGAAATTACAACTGACCTCCAGACTATAGAGATCAGTTTCCCTGAAGAAAAAGGCCTCTATGGAGGTTGTACTCTGTGCTATTATACCCCACTGAGGTCCTGCCCCTTCTCAAACCCCATCTTCTTCAGGATCCACCCCCAAATCTCCTGGAATTCAGAGGTTTCAGCCCTATAATGTTGTGAAAGGGAGACGTATTGTTCCATGAGATGGGAGTGGCAGGCTGACCACTTTTTTCCTAAGTACAGACTGCATGAATTGGATTGGATACTACTAGCTTTTTTGCTTGATCTCGCCTAGTTCTCCACTTCATTGCACCCCCATCGCATGTGACTTTTCTTTACGTGGGTCCCACAATCCTTGGCATAATCTTTTCATTGATCAAAAGGAGGTCTTTCTCTTTTGTCATCTGGTAGCATCAGACACTATGTTTTTAATGCAACCTGCATCCCTTCAAGAAACAGCCATGAATGCCTGTCAAACAGGTTTGGATCAGGTTTTTGCAAAACCAAGAATGCACAAAGAGGCTGCCAGTTCTAACCGACTGGCAACCATTAGTGTCATGAGGGACTATTGAAAAGGACACCGAAGGATAGAATTTTATTAAAATATAGCATTTATTTATCACTAATATATATGGTCTGAGACTGATTTACTTCTGTTTAAACAATTGACTGAAAAGTTATGCAGCACAGATGGGTAGTAGAACTTAATCAGGCTGAGTGACATTGCAAAAAGCCAGTTGTGATGTCCTGCATGGTTAGAAAAGGAAACAGTAAAGCAACATGCCTAACAGTCAAACTGATTGTTGAAAAATCAGCTTGCTGTTTGTTACATGTGAACAGGATGTGAGCTGAACTCTTTGGAGTTTCAGCATCCCTAGTTCTAAACTCAGAAATACAAACACTTAGTTGCCTTCAGCTGACAGGATTGTCTGATAGCAGATTTAAATATATGATCAGCTAAATATATCATTGTAATGAAAGCATGTACACAATAACCTTTCCAGTTTATTGGACTATGCCATGAGTTTGAGAACCCGTGTGGTGAAGTGGTTAACTTTCCAGACAAAGACCAGGTTGAAAGCCCTACTCCGACAGGAATCTCACTAAGTAAAATTGTGCCAGTTACATTGTCTCGTCATGACAACTTTGTGAGATTGTTATGGCTGGGAGGTAGTATGAAATCTCACCATTAGATCACCATTAGTAGCGAGGGAGAAAAGGGTAAAGTAAAATATGGATTAATTAGATAATAGCTCTTTTCTTAGCAATCATTAATTTGAATGCTTCGTGAACTTTTTTGTTCCTCAAGCTGTAGATGAAAGGGTTCAGAAATGGTGTCACCACACAATAAAAGACAGACACAACCTTGTCTGAATCACGGATGTCCCTCACTGAAGGCCTAACATACATATACATGACTGAGCCGTAGTATATGGATACAACAATGAGATGGGCACTACAAGTGGAAAATGCTTTTTGCCTTCCTCCGGCAGACGGCATCCTCAATATGGTAACAATGATGTTAACATAAGACACCACTATTAAGGAGAAGCAACCTAACACCATTGAAGAAATGCACATAAAGAAGGACAATTCAGTGAATGACTTGTTCCCACATGGAAGAGTCAGCACTGGAGCTAGATCACAGAAGAAATGGTTGATTATATTGGGTCCACAAAATGGCAGCTTACAGAGCATAATCACGGGAAATAAGGGTGCAAGCAACCCTCCAACCCAACACCCAAGAGACAAATTTCTGCAAACTCTAGCATTCATTAGAGTGATGTATTTTAGAGGTTTGCATATGGCTAAGTAGCGGTCATAAGCCATGAGTACCAGCAGGAAGTTCTCGGTCAATCCCAGGAAGAGGTTGAAGTAAAGCTGTGTGAAGCAACCCACAATGCTGATAACCTTTTTCTCTTTTAAGAAGTCCACAAGCATTTTGGGAATGGTGTTGGTCATATGTCCAATCTCAATCAAGGCCAAGTGGCTGAGGAATAAGTACATGGGAGTGTGGAGCTGCTGGTAGAGCTGGACAATAGTGATGATCATAATGTTTCCAGCTATGGTCAGAACGTAGGCCAGCAGGAAGAGTATGAGGAGAAAAATCTGGACTTCTGGAGTGTTAGAGAAACCCACGAGAATTAATTCATGTATAGAAGTTTGGTTTTCTGATAGCATGCCTGTATTTTAGAAAATTAAAATATAGAGAAGATGGGGAATTCAGTAGGTTATTGAT
Source organism: Euleptes europaea (assembly GCF_029931775.1). Lineage (NCBI taxonomy): Eukaryota > Metazoa > Chordata > Lepidosauria > Squamata > Sphaerodactylidae > Euleptes > Euleptes europaea. The sequence continues at coordinate 18,524,117 of NC_079329.1, read as the reverse complement.
TAATAATTTCTCCTTTAAACAAGTCCAATATAGCTGTTCTAACAAGAAGTCTGAATGCTAATTCTGGAGACAATAGTCCATAGCACAGAGTTCACAAAGAGACTTTAAATTTCACTGTAATATTTTAATGCAACAAAACCAAATATACTAAGGGAAAGGTGAAAATGAAAATTCAATGTATGTCTACACAAATCCACCCCGAAACAGATAAAGCAAATCATTGAAACATAAAATATGAAGCATGATATATTTAAAGACTGAGAGTCAATTAAATTGATAAAATATATGAAGAACAGATTCAAGGAATGACAGGATCTCATTTTATACAGTACTGATGGAATCATAGCAGGATACATTTATCAGTAAAATAGTATATCCATAGTCATTCACCTGAACTACAGCCGGAACAAAATTATTGCTGCTCATTTGTAATCATCTCCCACACCGCAGAATCCTTTGCAACTTGAAAACATCTAATGCTTTCTTAAAGTAGATGCTATAGTGATGCAATGTGCATTTCCAAACTTTACATCTGAAAAGCCCTGGTGAAAGTTCACAGTCTGTTGAGGCGGTACCAATCTCCAGTATCTTTTTGCACTAACTTTTCAACATTATATTAATCATTTGTTAATAAAACAATGAATTCAGAAATCCTAACACCATGAACTCATGAACACATGAAGCTGCCTTATACTGAATCAGACCCTCAGTCCATCAAAGTCAGTATTGTATACTCAGACTGACAGCAGCTCTCCAGGGTCTCAGGCAGAAGTCTTTTCACATCCCCTACCTGCCTAGTCCCTTCAACTGGAGATGCCGGGGATTGAACCTGGGACCTTCTGCATGCCAAGCAGAGGCTCTACCGCTAAGCCACAGCCCCTCCCCTCGCCTCCCCTACCATTTTAATTTGGTTACTACTATTAATTTATGATACTGAATTAGATAATGTGCAATTATAAAAGCAATTTCTGAAATACTTTTCACATTTTAGAGTGATAAAAAAGAGCCTATGGAATGGAGATTTCAGTCTCGGAGGGAGGGATACTAAACCTATTGATGCTCATTACTTTAACTCTTTTAAAGGAATTGTTGATGTTAGTTCCTATGTGGGCAAAATACAGTTCTAAACCTGGAAGCACTGATGCAGTGAGACTCGATCTGTTCTCAATCTCTCAGCAGTGGATAGCCTGGTCTTCAAGGGCAAGATTCTAGTGGGTGGGCGCCATCCTTTGTCCCTGCATGACATATGCCCTCCTTTCATATGTCATAAACCTTAAATTGTGTGAGACAACCTCTTAAAAGTAGCTCCCACACATCTGTAGGTACATATGAAGGTTACCCTAGATACAATGAAAAAGAGGCTGCAAGGACATTTTTGTCTACTTACCTCACTAGTAAGTATTCTGTTCAGAATGATCTACTAATATTGAAATCACCATAGGATGGGCCTAAGCCATTTGTAGGCCTAAAGCAGAAAAGTAGCATCCCTGAGTTCCAATATCCTAAGGACATCTTCTTAGGAATAAGTCCCCTTAAATAACATACTTACTTATGAGTAGACCTGATTTGGTTTGCTCTCAGGAAGGCTTTTCATAAATGAAAAAGTATATATTTTTTCTTCTTTAAACAGAATTACTAGGACTCTTCATGAAGGACTTCATGTGACTAGTCCAAAAGCTTGAAGGAGACACAGTGTTTTGGTGGCCATGATGCTGAGCACCATGAAAGCATGAGATTCGTATAGCTCTCTATGAAAAGAGAAAGATCTTCAAGTATGAATTGAATGTAAGCTAATGCTTCTGTTGTCTTTTGAATGAACATGTTTGTTTGATGGGGAAAGGGTTGTTGCAAGGTCTGTCAGTCATCATTTCCTACTGGCCTTGAAATAAAGGAAGTCACACTTCAATTCTTGAAAAGTTGACTACGATAAAGTTATCCTTATATCTTCTGCAGTGGCTTGCTGAATAATCTGTGTGATATTTACTAGCTAGCCTGTGTAAATATCTGAAGTAACATTTTCTTTCAAACCAGGAGGAGTACACATTTGCAGTAAGCAAGATATTGTAGAAGCTGATATGGAAAATTATTAAGAATTAAGTGAAGAATAAAGGAAGGCAATTCCCATGCTGAAGACAGGCAGTACATGTCCAGGTTAGAAATCCATCAATATTAATTGACAACCTTTCCCCACATTTCTGAAAAAATACTATGAGGAGATGAGAATGAAATTCTACTGCATGAAGCAGTGTTGATATGGTTCCCCCTCCTAAAGATATAATCTGTGCTTTCAATACCATTTATTTAAAATGTAGGCGATTTCCACAGAGATCCCACGCTAACTCATGGGATCTAATTAATAGGACATCCATGTCAAATATAGATATGTAATATACATAAAGAGCTTTCATTTTGGGATTATTATTTAAAGTGCCAGTGGGAACATTGAAATTACACTGGGGATGTTTATTTTAGTGTGAAAGCACTTGTCACATTAGCCATATCCCAAAGTGCTAGCGGAACTGAGAGTAAATAAATATGAACATCAATCAGAACGACTAACTAGCACTTGCAGCTATGAAATGAACCAACAGAAGGAATTCATATGAAACAAACTACAAGAGGGAAATCTTCCACCCCTCCCAATGTTTTGTTCTCAAGCGCAGGCCATTGGTCCACATCTACTACAGTATCAGGACAGAATTTCATCCTCTGATACATGCACTAAATTAATTAATTTTTTTCTTTATAGCACCGGCCACCTATTTCCCCATTGGGTACCCTTTATGGGTTGGCAGAGGTACTGTGAGATGTGTTATTAGAGACTCCTAGAATGATCTGAGAAGATTCAATATTCATACCTCGCCAGGACTGGCCCAGAACTTTATGGTTTCTTTGATTGCCTTGGGCCTCCCTCAAATTGTGATAGATCCAACACATGAAAGGGGCCACATACTGGATTTAATTTTTTTGACTGAGCAGTTGAGGGAAGGGCTGGTTTCAGGGCTAGAGCTTTGATCTGAAGCATGGTGTGATAGCCCTTCTACACGTACGCAGAGTGCCTGCCATCCTCTACACCTCTCTCTCTCAGGTTCAGGGTACATGTCACAAGCTACCTTTCTTGTCTCTTTTAAAATATATAGAGAGCCATGACCATTTCACAACCCAGGTCTTCTCGCTCACAGAGACATCTGCAGGCTCTCCCACTCTCCTCGCTTTCCACAAACTGAATTATTCAAGAGAACTTTTCCTACACGGGTAATACAGTTGTACTGAACTCAATGATTCACCAAGTTGCTTAGATAAATTATTAGGGACTGTGGTCCGTACTACTGTGTTTAGCTTACTGAACCTAGAATCCTACTATGCAATTTTTGTATCATTTAATGACTCGTGTTAAGATTTATGCTTTGCTTCACTTGTGGGATTTTTTTTTAGATTTCAAATTGGTTTTACAACCATAATTGTATTGTAATTTTTACTGAATACCCCATCCTGTTGATTGTGTTGACTCACTCTGTGTAATCCGCCTTGAGTCCAAGAGAGAAAGGAAGACTATAAATGACGTAAATGTATAAAAAAGTGATCAGTCCTATCCACATTCTTATTATCAAAAGAAATGTCTATCCCAATAAGCTGGTAGAATACAGGATATTGAGCAAACCCCAATCTAGGCAACCACCCATCCTGCTACTCTGATGTTGGCCAGGCTGGTTGGGTCTTCTTCTGCCCCAGGTAGGGGCCTGCAGACCAGTTCATTGTAGCTGCTCATCCTGGTTCCAGGGAACGTCCTGCCAAGGGCTGCAGAGTCCAGGTTGAGTCCGGGTCAGGCATTGGCCCCAAACAAGTATGAAATGCTAAGGTAGAGCAGGATATAAGACTAATATAATAAATAAATCATAAGAATACAAAATTCTGTTAATTGTAAGCATCACAACAAATTCTGCATAGAACCCAAACCATTCTTGTCCTTTCATTGGAAATCATTTTCTGTGCGTTGTTTTCCTTCTTAATTGTTTCCTGGTGTTCAAGCCAGGTCTCAAAACAATAATGTAGAATTTAGGAAGAAAGATGAACCCTAATAAGCTGCTACTGGAGAACAAGATGGAGAAGATCTCCACAGCCACCATGTATTTTCCTTTGGTGCTTAGGTAGGTTGGCACAAAAGACAGCCAAACACTGCAGAAGACCATCATGCTGAAAGTGATAAATTTGCCCTCATTAAAAGTATCCGGCAGTTTTCTGGCAAGAAAAGCCACCACGAAACTGGCAAGAGCTAAAAGACCCATGTAGAAAATGACCACATAAAACATGGCGACTGACCCTTCATTACATTGCACTATGATCTGTCCAGGCTGTGAGTGCATGTCCAATTCTGGAAAAGGAGGAGAGGTTCCCAGCCAAATCCCAGAGATACCCACTTGGACAAGAGAGCAGGAGAGGACAATGACACATGACAATCTCTTTCCCAACCACCCTCTCATCTTGCTGCCTGGTTTTGTAGCCATAAAAGCCAAAACGACAGTGATGGTTTTGGCCAGCACACAGGAAACAGCAACAGCAAAGATGATGCTAAAAGCCGTTTGTCGTAGTAGACAGGTGACCTTTCCGGGCCATCCAATGAATAGCAAGGAGCAGAGAAAGCAAAGCAGGAGGGAGATGAGGAGCCCGTAGGTCAGGCCTCTATTGTTGGCTTTGACTATTGGTGTATTCCGGTGCTTGGTAATGACTCCTAGAACCCAAACATTGATGATGAAGAAGAAGATAGCGAAGGCAGCCAGAACCCCTCCCAGTGATTCTTTATAGGAAAGGAAGGTGATAACCTTAGGAATGCATTCATCTCTCTGCTTGTTAGGATACTGGTCGTCAGGGCATCTGTTGCATTCCTTTGAATCTGAAAGGAGATGATTTTTCAGAATAACATACTGTGAATTTCTCTTTTTAGTGCCAATATTTAAGTGACTTGATAGCTACAATACCCATCATGTAGTATTGCTGGCAAAACCGAACAAACACTCTGGCTACCCTTTGATGCTAAGTTGTTCCTGCTCTGACATGGTGCACTTCCTTCCAGGGAAGGAAGACACTGGCTGAGGGTCAGAAGCATGGATGAGAGTGAGGATTTGGTCTCTTGAAAATAGCATGGTGAAAGGGAACAGGAGCTCCACGCCCCCGCCCCCCACCCCCATGCCATGGTCCTGATCATGATTAACCCCTTACAGATTTGTTAACATAGGGAATTTCATCCCTAAAATGGCAGAGGATACCCTGTGGTGGACTCAGGGACACTATCACATACAGTTTGCCTTTCAGAGCATGTATGATAGAAGATGTGCATACCTCCACTTCACTTGCTGGCTGTTTTCCCACTGCAGACCCAAAGGGAAAATGCAACATTTGCATTTGCTGGTTGCTTTGGAGTTTAGGAGTAATGCATTGATGTATTTTCAGACTGGCATGCAGCATTACCCCATTTTGCCCACTTCAAATTGCTTGGGATATGGTGTGGTTATAGGTCAGTGTCTTTAAATGATGGGATCAGCCCTAATGTTGGTTGATTGGAATAGGGCAGGTTATTGTCTGCCCGGTAAGGAAATGTAATAAGCACGCTGAGGTATCTCTTATGATTAGAAGAAGAGTTTGTTTTTATACACTGCTTTTTTCTACCATAAGGAGTCTCAAAGTGACTCACAATCGCCTTCCCTTCCCCTCCCCACAACAGACACCTTCTGAAGTAGGTGGGGCTGAGAGAGTTCAGAGAGAAATATGACTAGCCCAACGTCACCCAGTCAACTTCATTTGGGAGGGGCCATGGCTGAGTGGTAGAGCATCTGATTGGCATGCAGAAGGTCCCAGGTTCAATCCTTGGCATCTCCAGTTAAAGGGACTAGGCAAGTGGGTGATGTGAAAGACCTCTGCCTGAGACCCTGGAGAGCCGCTGCCTGTCTGAGTAGACAGTACTGACTTTGATAGACCAAGGGTCTGATTTGGTATTAGGCAGCTTCATGTGTTCATGTGTTCATGTGGAGGTGTGGGGAAACAAATCTAGGTTCTCATTAGTGACTAGCCCCATTGGTTCTGTGGAGAGGAGTCCTTCAGTGGCAGGTCTATGTCTGTTGAACCATAATGGTGCCCAGAATAGGGAAACAGTAATGGAAGATCTACTACTGTCAACACATCAAGAAAATGTGGTATTTGGTAGCACTGCTATTCCCACCTTTGAGCCATTCAGGCTCTAACCCTGATAGTCCTCAAGCAGTCCAGTATATAGCGCATCCTGCTCTAAGGGGATAAAAAAATAATTCTCACCATAAACATTCACAATAAAATGTTTACTCTATTTAATATCATATTTTTGCAGGGGACTCACCTATTTTGTCTGCAATGGTACCCTCTGGACATGGGGAGCAACCATGGCAGCAAATGGATTTCCCTTCCTTCACCACTTTATTGTATCCAGGATGGCAGTGGTCACTGCAAATGGATTGTGGTGTTGTCTGAACATATATAAAAGGCACTTGTGAGTTGTCTTTCTGATCTTTTGATTTGTGTCAGTGGTTTATTGACCTAGAGTATCAGCAATCCTACATCTTCAAAACCAGCATGTCCCAGTGAAATGTGTAGATCATTCTCAACCGGTAGTTCATGGCAGTTCACTGATGCTTATTGTTCATGTGTGAGGGGAATCTCTTAACATGATGGATCTAGCTACTTTATAAGTGTTATGGGATGGAGAAGTTGCCATTGGAATGTTATTGCCAGTGACAATAATTTTACAATTTTTAACATGTAGTCTGGATCTTACAGCTTTATATCAGAGTGCAGTGGACAATGTGGGCTGAGATATTAGGACAGGTTGAACAATAGCTAAAATAATCCCAAACGTGTCTGAATCTGACTAACATGGTTCTCCTTTACTAATTTTCATCCTCCAACCAACCCTATTGGTTGAGCTGAGAGAGAGAACGATTAGCCTGAGGGCACCTAGCAAAGTTCTTAGTGGAGTGGGATTTGAAGTTCAGTCTCCCAGCTCCTAGTCTGAGACCTTCACCATTACACCACAGTGCTGAATCAAGCATATTACCACCCCCAAGGCTGAAAGTGCAACTAGTGAAAGTCCAACTATTAAAGTCCAGCTTATCATTCTTTTCAGCTGTGGAGCCTTCCTCCAGTGCAAGGAACTCTCTTCCACAGGGATATGCCTTGTGCTGGAACCAGGATTCACAATCAACAGAATAAAACAATAGATTCCAGCCCCAAAATATTAGGGATAACAAATAATGGGGTGATTTTAATTTAACATTCTTTAGTTGAATATTGTTATTTTTCGCATTCTCAGTGGTTAAACCAGTCTAGAAACATTGTTTATGGGGAGCTCCTAATATTTGCTTTACATCATCAATTGGAGGTGAACTATTTGGTGTTGGAAACAAGGCTGTGGGAGTGGTTGACAGTATGACAAACAAAAATCCTAAGTAAGCAAATGGTCGAGGTGGGTGGACAATGAAAAGACCATTGCAAATAGATGGATTACTAGGTTATGATATATGATGTTGAGGGCTGAATCCAGGCATGATTGTATACAATCTTGTCCACCTATCCTCCTTCTTACAGCTTCTATCCCACATTAACTTTGACTATCCTGTGCCCACGCTTATCCCCAGCATAACCTATTCTGATGGTCAAAGGGCACCACGTCCTCCATTTTTCAAGTAGAAAAGCTGGTTGGATCCAATACAGTACAATGATCAACGACTTTTTCCAAGAGACTGTGACTTGGAGACCAATCAAACAGATCTACTCAGGATCCCACTCATGTGTAGTCAATGGGGCTTATTTCCATGAAAGTGTTCATAGCATTGTAGTGGGAATCACTTAAGGTTCTGAAGTTGATAGTTCAGTCTTACCTGGTTAAATCTACTTGGCCATTGGATGATTTCCTCGCTAATTTTAAATTCTTGCCCAGAAGAAACCTTGGGCTCAATCCTCCCAACTTTTACTCTAGCAAAAGTGTTATTATTCAGTATGATCCAGTTTATAATTTCAAAGCTTGCTTCTAGTTCCCCATCTTCATTAAAGAACACTTCATTCCCAGCACTGTTGTTAAATCGGACTTTCTTCAAATACGAATGAAGCTAGATAAAATGAGATCAAATATATTAATAAAATAGTCTGTCAGACTAGAGATTACAAATTCCTACCCCATGAAACGTATATATACAGGTTGTGTATCCCTTATCCGGGGTGCTTGGGACCACAAGTGGTCGGATCTTTCCATATTTTGGAATGTTTTGGAATTTTTGCATATACATAATGAGATTTCTTGGGGATGGGACCCAAATTCATTTATATATGTTTTATATACCCTTTATACATACAGCCTGAATGTAATTGTAACCAATATTTTAAATAATTTTGTGTACATTGAACCATCCGAAAGCAAAGGTGTGACTATCTCATCAGACTTCGGAGAGACCCGGCGGTGTGGATGTAAGTGAGATCCATGCCACCCAGCCTCTCAGAAGTCAGAAGAGGCTGAGCAGCGCAGATCTGCCTGCATGTCGGCTCAAAAGGTCTCGTTTTTGGATCAGTCTCGATATCAGATGTCCAGATAAGGGATATTCAACCTGTATATATAAACTTAATTACACAAAGAGGATCTTCCTATGGAGAGATAACTCTCATAAATCTATTTGAATATATGGATTTAGTTGCACCTCTGAATGCATAGGATTGGGCTGTTCATGTCATCAAGGAGAGGAGTAAAAGCACACATGAAGATTGAAAGGCCTCCATCTGAGCTCTGAATACCTGAATTCTATACAAAGATCATAAGATTTCCCCCCAGTACATATTAGTATTTATTTTAAAAAAGACAAATATGCAAACATTATCACTTCACTGTCTTAAATAAATACCATTATATAATATTCAAGAGAACAGCATTTATATGGATCAATTGTTAGTCTACAGTTTTGCTTCCAAACTTTACAAAGAAACCTTTTCAGCACTTTGCAAAAATGGTTTTTTATATATATGTTATCTCTCAGCCACACTTAGGGAGCAAGCCTAAGCTGGTCCACTGAGAAGTAAATCCAATATTGTTCAACAGGGATTACTACCAGGACTGCAACCTAATACTCTTAGCTTAGTGTAACCACCTGCCATTCATTGCTTATTGTTGCTTTATCAATTGAAGCTGTTAATGTTTTGCCCCCCTTTTGGCAACAATTATTTTGATATTGGAAAGAACATTCAAAATCATATTGCTTCAACCAGTTAAAACATGTTCATTTAGAAGGCTCAATCAAACAGTTTTGAGGTTAATTCACAATGGGTAGCCATGTTAGTCTAACTGCAGTAGTAAAAAAGGGCAAGAGTCTAGTAGCACCTTAAAGACTAACAAAAATATTTTCTGGTAGACTGGTAGGGTATGAGCTTTCGTGAGCCACAGCTCACTTCTTCAGATACAGCTAGAATGTGACTCCATCTGTCTTTAAGTAGAGGACAGATGGAGTCACATTCTAGCTGTATCTGAAGAAGTGAGCTGTGGCTTACGAAAGCTCATACCCTACCAGAAAATATTTTTGTTAGTCTTTAAGGTGCTACTGGACTCTTGCCCTTTTCTACTAGTTTTGAGGTTGTTTGGGATTTTAAAACCTGATACAGTTTTATTGTTCCTGTCAGTGAAAAAGTGCAAATACTGTGGTAGCCCACTTTCTGAAGAAGAACTCTATTACCTTCCAGCTCTCAACATTCCCCATATTCAACCAGGCTCTATTCCCCAGTGCTTTAAGTCTGGAGCTTGATGAATACATGGCATGCAAAGCATGTGCCACCATGTAGATGGCATTGTAGATGCTGTAGCTATAGATAGACATTTCCATTTCAAACACATTTGCAGGCAGCTCTTCTAGTTTCTCCAGGCTGGTACATCTAGGGCAATAGACCATCTTAGACGCTGAACGACAAACTGGGATGCAACACCTAAATATTAGCTCCCAAAGCCTTTGTATAACGCAATCTCTTTCATCTAATTGAAAGTTTTGGAGAAATTCCCTAAATCCAAACACCTCCTTAGAATGGACTGTGAGGGACAAGGAACCATGGAATTTATCAGAAATAAATTCTGTAGCAAAATTCCACTGGGCTGTTGATATCCAGATTTTCCCACTTGGGATGGATGATGCATGTAAACAACTCTGAGAGTCTCCATAGATGATAATAACATTGACAGCAGCCTGGGTAAAAATTTCCATTTGTTCCTTCAGTCGAACATCATAGGAACCAAACATCATGTAAGGAATTCTAAGCGTGAAGGCAGTACAAATACCATTCTTTGTGAACATTGGTGTGATTGTCTCCAAAAAAGTATCACCTTTGCTGTTGTCCAAAACTACAAGTCCCGTCCAAGTCCATCGAAAATGCAGCAATAATTGTACAATCCCTGATATCTGAAGATTTTGGCTTGGGAACATTTGGTAAAGAAAGGGATATTGGATCTTGTCACTCAATTCGTGAGCCAAGGAACCATAACTGATCTGAAAATAAACAAGAAATGCAGGATGTGTTGCAGCATCTTTGCACGGGTTAAGACCTTGCATCTGGATCACTATATGAATTTGGTTTAATTACATCTGCCAAGTTTCATTAGAATAAAGAAGACGGAAATCAAGGTTCCTTTGAAGAATATTTCTGAAAGTACCAACAGCATTCAGGGATGACAAGTGGCAACATTCTCTGAATTCCTTTTTACATGTTTTCTTCCTAAAATTAAATCATCTGTTTCTTTTCCTCTTTTTTAGGAATCTGGAGACAGCATTATATCAATTCCATTTGGTTCAAAAGAGAAATCTGAATAGTCGAGAGGCAGGAAGGGAGATTCTGCAAAATTTCAGAATTTATTCTGCAGATGCTTAAAGACAGACAAAGGCCATTTATGCATGGCTGTCTCCTTGGGGTCACCCTGCTGACTACTTTGGTTTTTTGTTTTGGTTATGTTTGCATTTTCCAAAAGAAACGAGATGATAAAAAACAGAAAGAAAAAAAAACAAAAAAGAAATCCCCCATTGCCTACAACACTAAAGCTCAAAGGGGCGTTCCCAAGGCGAAAGGGCAGTGGAGGCTGCCTAAAGGCAGCTCCACCCCCGGGAATGCTCCCCTTCTGGGAAAGCCCTTCCAGCATGGCAGGCTGTTAGCTTTCAGAAGACTATGGTCATTTATGCATGGTCGCTTTAGCCTCTTTTATTCCATTTCAGCCAGGATCAATTTTTTCAGTATGCATGCTATCTCCTTCCTTGGAAACTCAACGCTGTTTCGACGCAAAACAAACCCAGCTTTTCCCATTCCTCTTCTGGCCTGAATTAAACTGTTGATCCTGGCTCATTCCGGAGTCACAGAATGTGCATACTGCATTAGGGGGAAACACAGAAGATTGGCTTCTCTCACAGCCAATCATGAAACAGTGTGTAAAGAGGCAGGGATTCAAGAGCTTCCTGCTTCCTGCTACCTTGAAGCTCTTTCTGAGCAAAAGAAAGGCTTTTTAAAAATGAGGCTTGGATTTCCCCACCCCCCTTCTTTCAGATTGCTCCGTTTTTTTGTTTTTTGTTCTTAAAATGCTTTTTTATGCGGCAGTTGGGTTTGGGGGGAAGGAAATCTTCTCTCAAGGTAAGACAATTACAGAGGAGCATTTCAGGGGGTGGGACTTGATTTGAGCTTGGGAGACTGCTTTTCTGTATTCATGGTTCGATTAGCGCACAGTTTCGTCCCTGATCGTTCAAGCCAATGCATACAGTTTCCCCCAACCCGGGTTACTTTAATGAGCAATGAACCCAGGTCCAAGCAGGGAGATCCAACCCATGCATAAAAGACCTATTTCTAAGAAAACCAAGGCACACTCCTCCTACCAAAAAAGAGCAAATGAGCATTGTGTTCTTCTCAAACAATTGTATGAAACTGTTACATCGAACACACAACCTACTTGCGGAATCTTGTAGAGGCCCAAGACAGTTGCCATTGCAATGGAGGTTTCAGAGCTCAGTCCGCCAATGGTGGCCAAGAGATGGTCCGTCTTGTCCCATTTATAATTAGGGATCGTTGCAAGCTGAGTGGAGAGAAGATCTAAGGTGTTCAGGTAAGTAAACTTGATATTAAAATAATTTTCTAGCATGTGGAGCCCCAAGCTGATATTGGGCAACAGTTCAGAATGCTCATTGATCTCATTAACTGCAAACAAAACAGCCAGGTCTTGCTGGTAGTTCTTACGTATGTATCTATAATTTATTTTGGGGAGAAAAAGTATATGGAGCAATGCCATGTAAATGAACACTGAACCGTAACAGTCTAAATTGAATTCCATGAAGAACAGACTACAGAAAGCTCATACCCTGCCAGAACTTTTGCTAGTCTTTAAGGTGCTACTGGACTCTTGCTCTTTGTGGACTCACGGACAAGCGGCTCCAAGGAAAGGGGAAGGAGAAGTAACCTTAAATAAACACACATACACGTACTTTTTGGGAAGTAAATGGCCACAGTTTTTATTGATCACAACAGAATGGAGCATTGGCGGAAAACCATGGGGGCAGATCCAAGATATCGGGTCACCACCCTGTAACCCGATATATATCGAAAGCATCGATAAACAGCCCAACCACCTGTGGGCACAGCACCGGAGTAGCACTTAGGTGGCCCCACCGGACGCACATCTCTGTGTGGAGCCAGCGCCACCTGGGATTGGAGTACCCAATACAGGCCCCCGAGCTGGGCATCACTGTTGTACTCCATCCCAAGACCCCTTATGGGGGTCCCCACAAACGGGAAGGAAAAGCACATCTTCCCTTCTTGGATCAGACCCCATTCAAAAACCCGCCAGAACAAACTGTGACCAAAGAAAATCAAACACATAACTACAGAACATAGGGAGGGTGGGCGGGAAACCTCGCCGTCCTGCAGCAAAACAGGATGGCTGCTGGTCTACGCCGGCTTTAAATTGCCGCGGGAAAGGGTGACGTCAGGACGCCTCGCCCAACCGCTGGGAAGGGCGGGGGAGGGGGAGAAACCCCCAGGCAAGCGTAGCCTCGCGAGACGGCGACGGGCTGCAGTCCAGCCTGGTGGAGACCTTTTACCCTTTCTTGCATCCTGTCCGGTAAGTCCACAATGGGGGGACCTGATTAGTCAGGTCCCCCTTTTTTTCTACTACATTTGTAAGACACAGTAATCAGTGTGAATTCAATTAAAGGAATTTTGGTACCCTTAGTGTGCGCTGAGCTTGACCCAGAGACTTCCAGACTCATAATACAGCTCCCAGCACAAGATCTACCTCCCTCCAAATCCCCCCTTTCTGAAGAAAATACTTTATTTTCACAATGGGGAGGGGCTATCAAGATAGGAAGTGTTCACTGGAAATGGCATCTTTAGAAATGAGCATGCTCTTTAGCATCACTTTCTGCCAGAATATTGATTTTTTTTTGTTACCTCTCCCTCCCTATTCAATCTAGAAGATAAAGGAAAGTCTAAATCACTTTCTTCTACAGAAATGTTGCTCCTGGGCTCCATTCTCATCTCCACTGAGCTCTCCATGGTCATTTATGTTAGGCTGTTTCCTCGCGGTCACCCCTCTGACTTCTTTGGGGTTTGGCTTTGATTATGCTTGCATTTTCTGACCGTCAGAGGTCTCCTTGCTCTCCCCACGCATTTCTGTGCATGTTGCCTGTGTTTTCTGGAATTGTGTTTAGCCAGCATCCAGAAAATGTGGGGGAAATGCACAGGGAGAGCAAGGCAACCTCTGACAGTCAGAAAAGGCAAGCATAATCAAAGCAAAGCCCTGAAGTAATTGGTGGGGTGACTGCAAGGAAACAGCCATGCATAAATGGTCCTTGTCTCACGTTACCCCCTCCCCATTCCGCAAGTGTAAATATATTTGCTTGGGCCATCCAGCAGGTCTATTAATCCAGCAGCTCTCCACCACACCACCTCTTTGAAGCTTTCTTGGGAAAATATTTATTTACCCCCAATCCCTGCACAATATCTTTAAGTGTATAAATGACACAATATCAAATGTTTAAGTACATGGAAGTTTTGACCGTGGAGCTTCTAAATTCTCGGGGATTTGGAGATAATTTTCCCATTTCTGATCAGTTTCTTCTAGCAATACCTTTCAGTTTTATTGGACTCCCTAATTTAAGAAGGAAATCAGATAACATTAAACATGTATTGCAATAAAACCTATCTGATATGGAGAAAGGGAGGAACGATGTGTTCAATAAAATGAAACCAAATACTTACAACACTAAGTGCTTATAATTTGGCTCTGGAAATTGCTTGAAATCGTCTATCTCAAATATATATATTATGTGAGAGAGGACCCCGCCTATAACGTGGTTCCCAGCAGCATAGTACTGATGTTCATGTTCAAACAGTTTGATTTCCATATAATTTTTGTTCTCAGATGGTTTACACACCAAGGAAGGCATGAGAAGAAACTGCAGTAAGAGTAGAAACAATGCCATCACCATGATGATTCCAAGGAAGACCCTTTCCCTGCACGATTAGCTGTAAACCGGTGCTAAATCTCTGTCCATATCCTGTGGAATCAGATGTTCTTTAAGGTAGTTCACCTTGAAACTGATGCCCCAGTATCCAGGCAACAGGACATTCTTTCAGGGCTGAATGGGAGATATGAACAGACATCATCCTGTCTGGTTCAAAGGAAAGCCCTCTTCAGTTCATGCATAGTGCATTTATAGACCCAAATGAACAACAACATAGTCTCTTTGTGTTGCAGTGAAGGAAAGTTCAGTTCTTTGTATAATCTTGTGGTAATTGCAGGGCAGCCTCTATTCTCCAAGGTCAGTCTAAGGGAAAAACATATTTACGATACTTTGATAGAGGGTTTGTTTGTTTGTAAGCTGAGGGTATTTTAGTAGTTCCAGTAATATTCTGTTGATATATTACACATTTTCAGACTTTTCTCAGTTGGAAAATGTGGGGCGAAAATATATATCTGTCATGAAGTAAAAGTTGTGGGATACTATTGATGAAGCAGAAATATCCAGCCCTTTCTGAACTACAACACATTCAGAGCCAACCAGTCTTCGATTCTATTCATGCTTCTAAATCTGGCATATTTATCTTGCAAAAATCAGTGTTGCAATAATGGTTACCCTACTCTGAACAGGACTAGCTGATCGATACCCTTCTACTACATGGGCATAGCAATCCTGAAGGGGGAGGTGAATGTCAGTAGAAGCCTGCATGGCCCCAGCGCCGGCTTTAGTGCCACTTGCACAGCTAAATGAGTACTAATGCTGGTGCAGAGGCAGCGTTTCCCCAGTGCAAGGGCTTGCGCCAGCACCAAGAGGGGTGTCCCTTTCGGCCTGGGTTTTCCTGTTGATATGCAGGAATGATCCAGGCAGCTGACGCATTTGTTTCCAGATCTTCTCTCCCAGCTGTTAGACCTCAAGTTAGACCATGGAGAAGAATTGCTCATCCTCATTCCCCCTTACTTTCCCCTTACTCAGTACTTTTAGTGTGCCAGATTGGGATGGGAGATGTTTACCAATAGGCCAGGGATGAATTGCCTGAGAGATAGCTATGTTCTGACACTGTTGATATTCTCTAGCACCAGTTAGCCTGAGATACTACAGAGATAGAAGGAGGATGTGAGTGGGATCTTGGACTCCTTATCAATGATATGCCAAATCTAATCCTAAGCAAGTGTTATGGTAACCCTGGAGACAAGGGCAGACCCAGATCCCAGGTAATACAGGCCAATCACAATTAGGGTTGCTAGGTCCCTCTTTGCCACTGGCAGGAGGTTTTTGGGGCAAAGCCTGAGGAAGGTGAGGTTTGGGGAGGGGAGGAACTTCAATGTCCAATTGTCAAAGTGGCCATTTTCTCCAGGTGAACTTATCTCTATTGGCTGGAGATCAGTTGTAATAGTGGGAGATCTCCAGCTAATACCTGGTGGTTGGCAACTCTAATCACAATAGATTGGTGTAAGAGGTGGAATTTAGAGGGTATATAGTGAACCCTACACAGCCCAGAAGGAGAAGAACACACACAAAGTTACCTTCTACTGAATCAGGCCCTTGGTCCGTCAAAGTCAGTATTGTCTACTCATACCGGCAGCAGCTCTCCAGGGTCTCAGACAGAGGTCTTTCACACCACCTACTTGCCTAGTCCCTTTAACTGGAGATGCCAGGGATTGAACTTGGACCTTCTGCATGCCAAGCAGATGCACTACCACTGAGCCACAGGCCCTCCCACAGGCCCCGCTTCACCATCATCTTTGCTAAGAAAACTAATCAATGCTAGCATGTGGGTAAGATGGTGTCTTTGCCAAATTAAATGTTGATACCAAAGAACCCTGCACTAAAATCACAGGAAATGGTTGTGAATCCTTTGGGGTGGGCTGATTGAATGTATATATAACCTGTGCTTTGGATGATTTATCTGTTTCTTTGTATATGGGCTCTGAGTGGGGTGTTCAATAAATTGCGTAAGCCGCTAATTCATGAGTGTCCGGACATCTTTGCAGCAAACGAAGAGAAAAGATTCAAGCTACTTCTCCAGCGACATGAGGTCTGGCCAATCTCACAGGGCAGTTTTGGAAGGTTCTAAATGGTTCCCCTGAACCAGGAGCCTGTGATTCACAGACCCTGGCAGTTTTAGGGCTAACAGCGCTGTGAGTAATGAAAAGGCAAAGGAGATGACTAGAATAATAGTGGAGGAAGGCTCAAGACAAATCCAATAAGACACAAACAAAAGCTCATTTTAAAGCATACTCCATGGGGGCGATGGGGGCAAAGAACGCTTTTCTGTCACCATTGTGTCTGTGCAGAATAAGCTTGTGGAGTTGGTCCAGGTGGTCAGAGGCCTGTTGGGATATGGCCTGATCCTAGTGCCAACAAGTGATTTTGTTTCTTCCCTCTGTGCCTTTTAAAGTGCCAAAACAGTTTTAAAAATAATTTGTATCACCAGTATTTGATTTTTTTTAAAAAAAGTAATGTTATATCTAGGGATTTTTCCCCTTTTTCTTTTATTGTAAGATAAACAGTGCATTCCTGAGGGGCCCCCCCGAAACTCCTTTTGAGGCGGTGTGACCCCACCGCCAGTGTAAGTGCGTGTAAAACTGTGATTACATACACTTACACTGGCAGCGAGGCCAGTCCCGCCGGCGGCTGAGCACCGCAGGACCACGCCTCGCCCCTCTGCCAGTGTGGCCTCTCCATGGAACAGGCCATGGTGTAGAGAGGCCGCACCAAATCAGGGGGGTGTTCCAGTGGCAGGCCGTGGGAGGACCTGCCAGTTAGGCAGCTTCCTATCCCCATTTGGCTGGTTACGCCGGTGCCAGGAACGGCGGTACTGTGCCTGCTTTTTAGCAGGCACAGCCTCACTGTTCCCTATGGAACAAGAAAATGCCTCTTCCCCACTGTCCCCATACACCATCAGCTCAGGAAAGGGCAAAAAATGTTTCTAATAAATAAAAAAAAATAAGGTGGCAAAACAGGATCTTGTCGTAGTCTAGTTCACATTCAGATGATCCCTTAAAGAAAAAATGAAATTGCTATGGATTTCAAATGTATTCTATTGTTCTTTTGAAGCTAAGAGTATATCTTAGACAGCCCTTATGTGAACCCCAATCCAACAATAGTTTTTTTTTTCTTTCCAAATTTATTCAACAACCTAAAAGCAGTATTCATCCTTAAGGCAGACTGAATTCCATCTCTGATGTGTCAAAATTGAAATAGAGCATTTTTAATGGGGAAATTCTCTTACTAAACTTTGTATAGGTCAAAAAAACACCTTTCCCTCTAAAGCCTATTCCAAAATGGCTGAACAATTACCTCCATCAATGTGTCTCTACCTAGGATCATAGATCAACTAGCAGAACTGTGAAAATGGCAGGTTATTGGACCATGACCATGGTCATTCTGGCACATGAACATTTCATCCAATGTATTTTTTGCACCATGAAATGCCTAGGAATGAAGCTACTCATCCACTTATATTCATATAAGCATGTATTGCCCTTGAAATAAAAAGTGGTTATTTAGAGTAAAACTGTTTAGTTAAAGAATAACAGAATGTTGTGAAAAGCCAGATATTACAAGAATAGATAATCTAGATCATTTTGACTGTAGCAACAGAAAGTCTACATAAATTCATTACTCCATAAGTTACATATCACTTCCTGTGCATTGTATCCCTTCTTAATTGTTTCCTGGTGTTCAAGCCAGGTCTCAAAACAATAATGTAGCATTTAGGAAGAAAAATGAACCCTAATAAGCTGCTACTGGAGAACAAGATGGAGAAGATCTCCACAGCCACCATGTATTTTCCTTTGGTGCTTAGGTAGGTTGGCACAAAAGACAGCCAAACACTGCAGAAGACCATCATGCTGAAAGTGATAAATTTGGCCTCATTAAAAGTATCCGGCAGTTTTCTGGCAAGAAAAGCCACCATGAAACTGGCAAGAGCTAAAAGACCCATGTAGAAAACGACCGCGTGAAACATGGCGACTGACCCTTCATTACATTGCACTATGATCTGTCCAGGCTGTGAGTGCATGTCCAGTTCTGGAAAAGAAGGAGAGGTTCCCAGCCAAACCCCAGAGATACCCACTTGGACAAGAGAGCAGGAGAGGACAATGACACATGACAACCTCTTTCCCAACCACCCTCTTATCTTGCTGCCTGGTTTTGTAGCCATGAAAGCCAAAACGACAGTGATGGTTTTGGCCAGCACACAGGAAACAGCAACAGCAAAGATGATGCCAAAAGCCGTTTGTCGGAGTAGACAGGTGACCTTTCCGGGCCATCCAATGAATAGCAAGGAACAGAGAAAGCAAAGCAGCAGGGAGATGAGGAGCCCGTAGGTCAGGCCTCTATTGTTGGCTTTGACTATTGGTGTATTCTGGTGCTTGGTAAAGACCCCTAGAATCCAAACACTGCTGCAGAAAAAGAATACAGCGCAGGCAGTCAAAAGTCTTCCCAAAGGTTCTTGATAGGAGAGGAAGGTGATAGCCTTAGGAATGCATTCATCTCTCTGCTGGTTGGGATACTGGTCGTCAGGGCATTTGTTGCACACCTTTGAATCTGAAATCCATAGACATGATATTTCAAAACAATGTCCCCAAAACTGACCTTTTTCATGAAAATTGTTCAATAATTCAAATTACCATCATGGCATGTTGCAAAGCCATTGCTCACTCTTAGTAAAATACAGTGAAATATTTTGCCCGCTGTTTGATACTAATGAGTTGCCATTTGTGAGTATGACACACACAAAGAGATTAAAGAATTTGAACAATACACATGATTAATAATTATGTTCCAGCTTCTCTGCCAGCTTTGTTTTTCATGTATGATCAAAAAGCCATGTTAAAATGTGTTATCATTCACTGTATAACTAATTTTATATAGAAGAAGAAAGAAGAGTTGGTTTTTATATGCCGACTTTATCACTTAAGGAAGAATCAAACCAGCTTACAATCACCTTCCCTTCCCTTCCCCACAGCAGACATCCTGTGAGGTAGGTGGGGCTGAGAGAGCTCTAAGAGAACTGTGACTAGCTCAAGGTCACCCAGCTGGCTTCATGTGTAGGAGTGAGGAAACCAAACCACATCACCAGATTAGAGTCTGCCACTCATGTGGAGGAGTGGGGAGTCAAACCCAGTTCTCCAGATTAGAGTCCACTGCTCCTAACCACCGCACTTAACCACTACACCACACTGGCTCTCTTAAAGGGCACTGACCTGTTTTGTTAGCAGCTGCTCCTTCTGGGCATAGGGAACCACTGTAACAACAAACGGAGCACCTCTCCTTGATTATCTTATCGTAACCTGGTTAGCAGTTTTCAGTGCAAGTGGAATGTGATGTTTCCGCATACTCTTTACATACAAATATTAAGCAACTTGATCACTATGTGACATCATAAACCATGCTGTGTTGAAATAAACATTCAAGTGTATAAAATGCTTGTTCTACCTAATATGTAGATACTCACCTACATTTTTAGCAATGGCACCTTCCGGACATGGGGAGCAACCATAGCAGCAAATAGATTTCCCCTCCCTGACCACCTTATTGTATCCAGGATGGCAGTTGTCAGTGCAAATGGAACGTGGTGTTGTCTGAACATAATTACAAGAAGATGGCAACGTATACATAAAAGACACAGGACAGTTGATCTATTGATTTGCCTCAGTTATTTTTGGCCCAGAGTGTCAGCTATCCTATACTGCATTTTCAAACATTTATATCCCAGTGACATATACTGACCATTCTCAACAGGGAAAATCTCTAATAAAATAATTAATGTGCAGCTTTCTCTTTAATGCTTAATATTGGTGTGTGATGGGGAATCTCTCAAATGTTAGCCCTCATGACTGCATAACTGCTATGGACAGAAAACTTTGCTACTAGAACGTCATTTTCAACAATATTACTGTTTCCATTGTAGCACGCAGCCTGGATCTTAAAGCTGAATATCAGAAACCCATAGACACCATGAACAAGTCAACCATCACAACCATGTCTGAATCTAGTTATCTATCTAGTACAGGAATCCCTACCTTTTTTGATCCTTTGGGCACCTTTGGAATTCCGAAACAGGGCGGTGGGCACAACAATAAAATTACTTCCACAGGAGGCGAAGCCAACCAAAAAATGTCTGGGAGCAAAGCTATTCATAGCTCTCATATTAATTCTTCAACATTTGGACAGAAGTTCTCTTTAACAGAATACCCTTTAATTTGCACAGCAATCAGAAGTCCTACTGGACACAAGCCTTCACATGACCGATCTACTTTCTAAAAACACTTGGCGGGCACCAGAAAATGTGTTGGAGAGCACCATGGCACCTATGGGTGCCATTTTGGGTACCTCTGATCTAGTACAATTAAGCCAAGGAGCTCAGGACAGAATGGTCCCTCTTTCCCCGATTTCATCCAGCCACCCAGTCCTGGGGGTGGGCAAGACGCTGGGAAAACAAGGTTGAACTAGTATGGCAAAAAAAAGAGTGAAAGCTTAATTTATTAAGGAAGATAGAAAATTTAAAGAAGTGTTCAAATGGTGGTATAATGAGATTATGGTATTATGATATTTGATGTGTAAGTCAATACAAGAATGGAATTGCAGTTCAAGTATTCAAGTGACTTTCCCAGAACTCGTCAAATAGTCAAGAATCTGGAGTTGGCAATGAATTCTCACCTGGTTAAATTCACTTGGCCACTGAATGCTCTCCTCATTAATGTTAAATTCTTGGCCAGAGGAAGCATCGGGAACCATCCTCCCAACGTTCTTTCTAGCAACCGTGTTGTTTTTCAATATGACCCAGTTTATAATATCAAAACTTGCTTCCATGTCTCCATTTTCATTGAAAAATACTTCATCCCCAGCAGTATTGTTAAAGCGGCCTTTTTTCAAATAAGGATGAAGCTAGATGAAACAAGAAAGACCACATATATTAAAATATATGTCATAAGTGTCACCGCAAAGATTAGAAACTTCTGTTTAAGAAATGTAAATTTTATGTTGAAAGGAAAAATAGGGCTATAGTTTCTATAAGTCCTGAATTAAATGTATTATGAAGTTACACCTATGGCTTAGATCCTTTACCCTACATTCAAGTCAGACTGACCCAGTGCCATTATTACTTATCTCCTGTAAGAGACAGTCAACCTGAATTCCTTATCCTTGCTTGGTATGCATGTCCTTTCCCCTACATCTTGTTCTCTTTTGGCTCAAGGTTTAGCTCCTAGGAATGAAGTGTTTTACTTAAAGTTGTGCATAATAGTATTCACAGAAGGTAGTTAAGAGAAAATTGTATAGATTTATTTATAGGCTTAGTGCAGATGCTCTAATAGGTTGTGGGAAGGAATCGCTCACTACAATAGGTTTCTTAATGTATTTATTTACGAAGTATTGAATCCAAAGTTTCCATTCGGCTGACCATGCCGCTCTAACCATGCAGCCATCCATTGCACAAATGTTCAAGGAGCCTTCCTTCATCCATGGAATCTGTATGTTCTACCAGTGTTGTAAAAAGACTCCTTGGGCCATTGGGAGGTGTAAGGGAAATCGCTGAAGAACACTGTCATCTCGAGGAGGAGAGAGACATGCCTCACCCCACCACACAACCAAGGCAGAAGGGTAATATGCCTTTAAGCATAAGGCTACAGGCTCCCAGCAATGGCTGGAAGCACCCCAGGTGTAGCCAATTTGTGCTTATCTGTAACAAGGGTAATTAAGAAAAAGATTAAAAGTCAGAGAAAGGCGGGTAAAGAGAGGGAGGGATGGGCTGTGAATTTTTCCCTCACCATCATCTTTGACCCCATTAGGAGGAAGAAGGGGTTAGTAAGTATGTTGTGTGTGTTGCTGTTGGGGGAATATACTTTAAAAGCAGGAGGGCTGGTCTTGCAAGTATACTGTATTGTTGCCTACTAATGAATGGTTGTTGCATGTGGTTAAGTAAAGCAGTTTGTTATAATAAAAACTTGGTTTGAAACCTCATGGGTGTGCTATTGCTTCTGGATCCTATAAAAGAACCACCTGCTAGGATTTGGCAGAACAGGAGGCTCTAAGGTTAATAGTATGGATCACTTTGGGTGAAGAATGCTATAAAGCCTCTTGTCACCTAAAACAATTATTTGGGGGAAGGGGCAGACACCAGTGTGGCCTCAGTGTGACTTTAGCAGCTAGTGATAACAAAATGTCTTAGCATTGATATTCCACTTTCCCCTATTCTAAGTTCTTTACATATTCTCTGTTTAACTGCTGATGTTATACAAAGCACCATAATAATTATCCCAGTAGTACACATATGGCAGCTGAAAACCTGTGGCTTCAATCTAGAGAGTTTTGAACCAGGTATGAACTAGGAAGTGAGGATTGAACCACAAAGTCAGTTCATATATGGTTGTAATAGATTTAGCTCTCATTTTGTACCTTTCAAACATCCCTGAAAGGCCTGAACTGAACTTTGAATGCTTTGCATATATTCTGCAAAATTTTATTATTGATAGCACTTCTATATAAAGCAAAAGGAATGTGGTACTCCACTTTCTGAAGGAGAACAACATTACCTCCCAGGGCTGTACATTCTTTCCATTCTCCATAGCTTGAAGTCTAGATTTTGATGAATGCAGCGAATGCAATGCATGTGCCACTGCATGGATGGCATTATAGATACTGTAGCCATAGCCAGACATTTCCTTTTCTAACACACTTCCAAATAGGCCTTCTATATCCTCCAATCCCATATATTTATTGCAATGTATTTTATTTGCTGAAGGACATACTGGTCTTTGGCACCTAAATATCTCCCAGAGACTTTGTATAATGCAATGTTTTCCATGTAACTGGAGGTTTTGGAGAAATTCCCCAAATCCTGGTACCTCCTTAGAATGGATTGCAAAGGACAAAGCACCATGGAACTTATCTGAAATGGAGTCTGCTGCAAAATCCCACTGGGCTGTTGAAATCCAGACCTTCCCACTTGGGATGGATGGTACATACAAAGAACTTTGAGAATCCCCATAGATGAGAATGACATTGACAGTGCCCTGGGTTAAAGATGTCATGTGTTCCTTCAGTCGAGTGTCATAGGAGCCAAACTCCATGTAAGGAATTCTTAGTGTGAAGGCAGTACAAATACCATTTCTTGTGAACAATGGTGTAATGGTCTGCAAAAAAGTGTCCTCGTAACTGTCATCGAAAACAATAAGTCCAATCCAAGTCCACTGAAAATGAAGGAGTAATTGTACAGTCCCTGATAACTGAAGGTCCTGGTTTGGGATCATCCGGTAAAAAAAGGAATATTGAATCTTGTCACTCAGTTCAAGGGCCAAAGAGCCATAACTGATCTGAAAATAAGCCAGAAATGATGAGACCACCAACTAAGACAATTGCATTCTGGAACATTTTGTGTGCTTTGTTTCATTACAATTGCTAGTGGTTTTGTTTTTTTTTGTTTTTTTGCTGTTTCTCAAGTGTTTATTGAAGCAGGTTGCTCATACTGTGCTGGAAAAAAGAAGTTTTATTCAATTCAGAAACTTTAAAACAGTATTGCAGCACAAAATATTGCTATCAATAGGGTTGCCATCTCTGAGTTGGGAAATATCCGGAGATTTGGGGGGCAGAACCTGAGAAGGGTGGGGTTTGGAGAGGGGAGGGACTTCAATCCCATAGAGTCCAATTGCCAAAGTGGTCATTTTGTCCAGGTGAACTGATCTCTGTTGGCTGGAGATCAGCTGTAATAGCAGGAGATCTCCTGCCACCACCTGGAGGTTGGCAACCCTAACTATCAGTGAACTAGATTCCTTTTTGTAAGCTCTTTTACACCCCCAAGAGAGCCAGCTTGCAGGATCAAAGACATATCTCTTCTAGCATAATCATCTTGCCCTTTTGGCAAAAAACTGAAAAGGTACTTGAAAGCTGTCTTTTAAGTCCTGCTGGTAAAGCTTCATTTCTGCACAAGAATGATGTGTTGTTTTTCCTTTACTCCAGGTCATCATGATGGGAAATTTCATTGATAACCTGTCCATCTCTCATTTCAACAGTCTGGGTCAGGATTGCGCTCTTTGAGTGGGTGTCCACAGTTGGGACAGACTCAAGGTTGACTCAACCTTGAGTCTGTCACAATTGCCAAGTTTTCAATACCAAAAAATATTGAAAACAAAGTTCCTTTGTAGAATGTTTGGGTAAACATCAATGATGTTCGGGATTGCCAAGGGTCACTGCAACTTGCTGCTTGAATAATCTTGTGAAACTATGACATTCAATACAAATACCTACTTGTGGGATCTTGTAAAGGCCTAAGCAATTTGCCATCGCAATGGAGGTTCCAGAGCTTAGTCCACCAATGATGGCCAAGAGATGGTCCTGTCTGTCACATTTGTAATTAGGGATTCTTGCATGTCGAGTGGAGAGAAGATCTATGGTGTTTAGATAAGTAAACCTAGTATTAAAATAGTTTTCCAATATGTGGAACCCCAAGCTTTGGTTAGGCAACAGTTCAGAGTTCTCATTGATCTCATTTATTGCAAACAAAAAAGCCAGGTCATGCTGATAGTTCTTATGCAAGAATCTGCAAATTAAAACAAAAAAAGGAGACTTGGGGAATCACAAACTCTAAAGATTAACTATCTGAACTGAAGTTCTGTGAAGGAGACCATAACATTTTGTCAAGACCTGTGCTGGCATCTGTGCCAGTTTAGCGGGATCAAGGGTCATGCCGGCTCCTGAGCTGCCCCCACCCTTCAGGATTGCTCTGTAAGTCACAGGCACACAGGAAATTTGTCAGGGATCTAATATGTTCAGCCAATCTCACTGAAATATCTTTAAGACCACTAAATATATCACCCTCTTAGCAGTTTAAGTAGAAAGAATATTTCCCTATCCAGATTTCAGAATCTCATGGAATCAGTTTCACCATTCTAATCGGCGCCTTCTAATGTGATTACAATGAAATTAATGGATGAAATCATTACATGTCAGTGTCACCGGAATGTAAGAAATCTGATATATAACACAAACTATCTCATATTAGATTTCAGTCTACTAATATCTTAGAGACCAACAAGAGTTTGGGGGTGTAAGCTTTTGAGAGACAAAGCTCCTTTCATAAGATATCATACTGCCCTTGTACAAATCTATGGTGAGTTCTGGTCACTACACCTAAAAGATATTATAGAGCTTGAGAAGGTGCAGAAAAGAGCAACTAAAATGATTAGGGGACTAGAGCAACTGTCTCACGTGGAGCGGTTAAGATGCTTAGGGCTGTTTAGCTTGGAAAGAAGGTGGCTAAGGGGAGACATGATAGAGGTCTATAAAATTATGCATGGTTTGGAGAGGGTGGACCAGGAGAAGTTTTTCTCCCTCTCCCATAATACTAGAACACGGGGTCATCTGCTGAAGCTGGAGGGTGAGAGATTCAAAACCAATAAAAGGAAGTATTTTTTCACACAACACAAAGTTAAATTGTGGAACTCCCTGCCCCAGGATGTGGTGATGGCTGCCAGCTTGGAGGGCTTTAAGAGGGAAGTGGACATATTCATGGAGGAAAGGGGTATTCATGGCTATTAGTTAGAATGGATACTAGTCATGCTGCATACCTATTCTCTCTAGTATCAGAGGAGCATGCCTATTATATTAGGTGCTGTGGAACACAAGCAGGATGGTGCTGCTGCACTCGTCTTGTTTGTGGCTTCCTAGAGGCACCTGGTTGACCACTGTGTGAACAGACTGCTGGACTTGATGGGCCTTGGTCTGATCTGGCAGGGCCTTTCTTATGTTCTTATACCTTATGAAGGCACCTGTCAAAGGTAGCTTTGACTATTGAAAGCTTATACCCTGGAAATCTTGTTTGTATTGAAGTTGCTACTGGACTCATATCTAGCTGTTCTACTGCAGACCAACATGGCTACCCTCTGGAACTAGATTATATTAAACATGCTGCAATAAATCCTATATGATATGGGGGAAAGGCCACCATATTATCACTGAAATAAAACCAAATACTTACGACACTAAATGTTTATAATTTGGCTCAGGAAATTGCTTGAGATTGTCAATTTCAAATATGTATATTATGTGAGAGAGGATACCACCTATAATATGGTCACCTGAAGCATAATATTCATGCTCATGATCAAAGAGTTTGGTTCTCATATAATATTTGTCCCCACATGTTCTGCACACAAAGGAAGGTGTGAGAAGAAGCTGCAATAAGAGTAGATACAATGTCATGGTGATTCCAAGCCTGGCACATTCCTTCCAAGGTCAGTGAAACTCAGTCTCAGTCCATATACTATGTCATTAAATTTTGTTGATGATGTTCTGATATCCAGGCTATAGCAAACCCTTCCAAGACTGAATGTAAGATATGATCTAACATCATTTTGCTTGGTTCAAGAGGAATAGTTTCTTCAGAGCTATGAATAAGGTATTAATACAACCGATGAACAACAATGTAGTCTCTTTGTGCAGCCTCATGACATATTGTGTTATTACTGTTGCAAGTTAGGGCAAGCCTAGCCCTATGGATAACCATTGTGATAATTGCAGGGCATACTCTACTCCCCAAGGCCAGTTTCTGTCAGTCTGTGGATAGCAGAAACTCTAGGCAAAAACATATTCATGAGAAAGCATTATTTTTTTAAGCTAAGAGCTTTTCTAAGTAGATTTGTTTATTTATAGTCACTGTTGAGTCCAAAGATCTTTAAAAAGCCCAGGTTTAAATCTCCACCCTGCTAGGAAGCTATGTGATATTGATCCAGTTACTGTATCTCTGTGTGGTAAATACCACACGTCTGGGAATATTTTGGAGAACCAGAAATTACCAATATGATTTTTGAGTATATTTTAGGCTTGGTTCCAGCCAAATGCACACCCCTAGTAATTAGATTATAGCTTTTGCTTTAGCAAGCAGCAATTTGAAGGCTTCGTGGACCTTGTTGTTCCTCAGGCTGTAGATGAAAGGGTTCAGAAATGGTGTCACTACACAATAAAGGACAGATACTACTTTGTCTGAATCACGGATATCCCTCACTGAAGGCCTAACATACATATACATGACTGAGCCATAGTATATGGATACAACAATAAGATGGGCAGTACAAGTTGAAAATGCTTTTTGCCTTCCTCCATCAGATGGCATCCTCAATATGGTAACAATGATGTTAACATAAGACACCACTATCAAGGAGAAGCAACCCAGCACCATTGAACAAGTGAATAAAAAGAAGGACAATTCAGTGAATGACTTGTTCCCACATGGAAGAGTCAGCACTGGAGCTAGATCACAGAAGAAATGGTTGATTATATTGGGTCCACAAAATGGCAGCTTGCAGAGCATAATCGTTGGAGATAAGGGTGCAAGCAACCCTCCAACCCAACACCCAAGAGACAAATTTCTGCAAGTTCTCGAATTCATTAGAATGGTGTAGTTCAGAGGGTTACAAATGGCTAAGTAGCGGTCGTAAGCCATGAGCACCAGTAGGAAGTTCTCTGTCAGTCCCAAGAAGAGGTTGAAGTAAAGCTGTGTGAAGCAACCCACAAAGCTGATAACCTTTTTCTCTTTTATGAAGTCCACCAGCATTTTGGGGGTAGTGTTAGTCATATGTCCAATCTCAATCAAGGCCAAGTGGTTGAGGAATAAGTACATGGGAGTGTGGAGCTGCTGCTGGAGCTGGACAATAGTGATGATCATAATGTTTCCAGCAATGGTCAGTATGTAGACCAGCAGGAAGAGTATGAGGAGAAAAATCTGGACTCCTGGAGGGTTATAGAAACCAACAAGGATGAATTCACGTATAGAAGTTTGGTTTTCTGATAGCATTCCTGTATTTTAGGAGATTGAAAAAGAGAATAAATGGAAGATAAGTTACTCTTTAATCTTTTCTTCTTTTTATAGGCATAATGTAGCTTTTCTAACAAGCAGCATTAACTCTAGTTTGGACAAAATTACTGCAGCGACAATAGCCGATAGCAATACAGCCAAATATACTGAGCAAGGAGGCAAGATGCCACAGCAAATTATCAAACAAACCAATACAACAAGGAACATGAAAACTGATATAATTTGAATTCAAGATTTATATTCATTGTGTGTGTGTGTTAAGTGCCATCAAGTCGCTTCCGACTCATGGCGACCCTATGAATGAAAGTCCTCCAAAATGTCCTATCTTTGACAGCCTTGCTCTGATCTTGCAAACTGAAGGCTGTGGCTTCCTTTATTGAGTCAATCCATCTCTTGTTGGGTCTTCCTCTTTTCCTGCTGCCCTCAACTTTTCCTAGCATGACTGTCTTTTCCAGTGACTCTTGTCATCTCAATTATATTCAATACAACCCATTAAAATGATGTGAAATACAAGAAGACAGATACAAGAAATGGCATTGTCAACCAACATTCTGTCACTTTCAGGGGTAAACACGAAAGAGACCCTATGCATGGACAGATTTTTTGGGGTACTGAGATCACTGATTTTCTACAGTTCACCCCTTCATTTCTTTCATGTACATTCCTATGTTTCAGAGATATGCTACCAAAGTTGGGGACAGTGTTACAATGAGGACAAACATGTTTTCTGCCCCATATCAGTGAGTGGTCTGGGCCTCTATGACAGGATCTTAGATTGGTTTCCAACCCCATGCATCCATGCACTACATAAGAACTTTCCCCACATCCTCCTACCCATATATTTGAAAATATTGAATACTGTTTAATAATATTGCAATTTGAACAGAGTTGTTGGGACTGGACATGTTCATTGATTTACTATATTTACACCCCACCTTTCTACCCAATAGGTATCCAAAGTGGCTGTCGTCATTTTCCTCTCCCCCATTTTATCTTCACAACATCCCTGTGAGGTATCTTAGGCTGAGAGGGAGTGAGTAGTCCAAGTCTCCAGGGAACTTCTGTGGCACAGTGGCAATTTGAACTGGGTTCAGCACTCTGACCACTACACCACAACTGGCTCAGGTTTTGTAGTATGTTTCCCCCACACACACAAAATTTGTCTCCCCTCTTCTGGTTGACTTCCATTTTTTCAATGCATCACACAATCTACCCCTTTCACATTGTTATATGACTCGCATGGAGCCTTCAGAACTCCAACAGCGGCAGATGCATGTGAATGACAATCATTGACACATAACGTTTAAGGTAATTTTGTTCTAAGTAGCACTTGACTACACCATGGTGTAGTGGTTAAAAGCAGCAGACTCTAATCTAGAGAACAGGTTTCGAGTCCCCACTCCTACACTTGGAGTCTGGTGGGTGACCTTGGGACAGTCACAGTTCTCTCAGAACTCTCTCAGCCCACACAGAGGCAGGCAATGGCAAACCACCCCCAAATGTCTCTTGACTTGAAAAAGTACATAACAAAGGCCCTGCTGGATCAGACCAAGGCCCATCAAGTCCAGCAGTCTGTTCATACAGTGGCCAACCAGGTGCCTCTAGGAAGCCACAAACAAGACGAGTGCAGCAGCACCATCCTGCCTGTGTTCCACCGCACCCAAAATAATAGGCATGCTCCTCTAATACTAGAGAGAATAGGTATGCAGCATGACTAGTATCCATTCTAACTAATAGCTATGAATACCCCTCTCCTCCATGAATATGTCCACTCCCCTCTTAAAGCCCTCCAAGCTGGCAGCCAAAACCCTATGGGGTCACCATAAGTCAGCTGTGACTTGACAACACACACGTACACCACTTGACTAAGTAATTTGCCCCAGACAATATACAAAGAGCAATGTCTAAATCACTATGGGATGAAGCAAAGACATTTTAATGTCTGGAGGAGAAAAGCTAAGCAGCATTTTTGTGCTTTAGAATGTTTTCTTTGTTTTCTTCTATTTTATTTCACAAATTAAAAACTGGTCTCCTCTAGTTGTCATTTGAGTCGAATTACTAAAGCATCTCATGAAGGAGTTCAAATGGCTAGCCCTCAGACCCCCAAATAAGCAACATTTGAATGGATGTGATGCCAAGGACTCCCCATGAAAAGAGAAAGACTGGCAAGAGGCCCCTGCCAGTGTGACTATTTCTCTTCTCATAGATGATTGCATATGTATACATTTATTCCTTGGCATTTGGGGTGGGGGGGATGGAAGGTTTTCCATTTTTATTAACTTTAGCTAAATTAACTGTTACCTTTAGTACGAAATCGGTTTGTTCCAGGTTAGTCAGACACTGTTTTCTATAGGCCTGGACAAAACCCCACCAAAATATAGTCATACCTACTTGAATTTTTGGAGAAGTTGTTTACAGGAGGATCATCTCTTCATTACTCTTCATTACTCAGTGGCTTCATGAACAATCAGAGTCTACACAGACCTTTTAGCCAGGTACCTGAAGGATCGTTTCATTTCAGTCAAGAAGAGTTTTTCTTTTTTGTAATATGTGAGACATGTAAGAACATTCTTAGCCATTTGCCAGATCAGCTACTCTTGTATCTCACATATTATCACAAATTAACTTTTCTTGACTGACATGAAAATTGAAAAGGGATACAATTCCCATTTTAAAAGCTGGTGGCAGATATTCCTTTAGAGAATCATCTACCATTCATTGATGATGAACTTCCACATTTCCAAAGCAATTTGGTGAGGTTGCAATACCAAAATTCTAATGTCAGAAGCTGTGTTGATAATGCTTCCCCTCCTAGATATATAGTTCAGTGTTCTTTCAGCAGCATTTTCTTAGATTTCTTTAGAGATTTCACACCACCTCCGGGGATCCAATTCATCAGACACTCGTTTAAAATATATATAATCCATATGATAGCTTTTCAACAAGTGATTGTTATGTAAACAACTAGAGAAGAAACCAATTTACAGTGGGATTATTTATTTCTGTGTGAAGTAGTTGTTGTGTGATATCATAATGTTGTGGGGCCAAGAAAACTTAAACATGATAATTGATTCTACTGTCTGGGAAACTGGAGGACTGATTGGCATCCTTTAGCTCTTTTATTTCCCTTTTGTATAACCTCTTTACATGGTCAGATGCCAGACTTTTTTTGCAATAGCCGGTATGGATGGTACATGTGTTTATGCGTGTCTGTGTGCAGACCCAGCATAAGGATTTTTGGTACCCTGGTAAACTGAGGCTATCATACTTTGGTCACATTATGAGAAGATAAAAATCACTGGAAAAGACAATAATGCTAGGAAAAGTTGAAAGCAGCAGGAAAAGAGGAAGCCCCAACATGAGATGGATTGACTCTATAAATGAAGCCGTGGCCCTCAGATTGCAAGACCTAAGCAAGGTTGTTAACGATAGGATGTTTTGGAGGACATTGATTCATAGGGTCATCATGAGTTGGAAGAGACTTGACAGCACTTAACACAAACACACAGGAAAATGACTTAACCACTTCTTAAGGCACTTCTGTTTCTCCCTTCTTTCCCTGTACTACAGGGAAACCACTGCTACCCTCCCTGTCCACCCTGCACTGCTGGGAAGCCACCCCCACTCATGTCATGTGACTGGCCCACAGTCACCCAGCAAGTTTACATGGTTGAAGTATGGATTCAAACCTATATCTTCCAGGAATCTGAGCTGACACTTTATCTACTTTGTCACATCATTTGGCGTGGCTGATGGGTGGGCCATCCTGGGTGTTTGGGTGAAGGAAGGAGTGAAATAGCAGTCACATATATTTGGGGTCTATAAATCCTGTCAACATTAGCTCCAATAGTCCCTGGGATTAAAGTCCCTGGTTGTATTCTTTGTCCTTCCCATTAGCCTTCCATCTGTTTATGTACCAAGAACTCTGGTACTAGTAGTTCTTGAAAGAGCATGTCGCATAGGGAAGCATAAATCTCTCGGTGCAATCCTGACACTCTTCTAAGTCCATTGAAGTGAGTGAGTTTAGAAGGCTAGGACTCTGTTTAGGATTTCATGACATGTCTCTCAAACATCAAATCCTAGTTTACCTGCACGAGCATACTCTCTCTGTTCTGAGCCTGAGCTCAGACAGCAACTCACTCTTCAGAATATTATTTGTTTTGCAGCAATGCTGCTGCTTTTTGGCTTCAGTTAATATCACAATAAGGGATTTTTGGGAGGCCTGGAGGGCTGTTGGGGTGGCTTCCCGCCAAGTGGCAAGGGAACCACGCAGCGGGCTCCCGTCCTAGTGGGCCTGCACAGTGCCATCCCAGGTTACTCCCAGCAGGTGGGCTTGGA
The DNA here is from genome assembly GCF_029931775.1 of Euleptes europaea. Lineage (NCBI taxonomy): Eukaryota > Metazoa > Chordata > Lepidosauria > Squamata > Sphaerodactylidae > Euleptes > Euleptes europaea. Next base: position 18,491,420 of record NC_079329.1, on the reverse strand, counting down.
GTAGGAGATACATCGGTTGGCAGGCGGGTCTGCCGATGCCTTAGATCCAGCCCCTATGCTTTGCCAATGCCCTTGCACTGTAACCAATAAAATTGGTTTTAATTCCAGTAAGTTGTCTGTGTCCTTATTTGCATGCCAGGGTCACCCTGCAAGGGTTCAGTCTGTATATTGCATGCTGGGGACCGGTTCCTGAGGGAAATGGGTGGGGTAGCTGGCTCCAGACATTCAACTCTGGGTCTGCAAACATACTGGGATGAGACAGTAATTCACTCATCCCTGAGACAGTAACTCACTCATCCCTGAGCCTAGGATTGCCACGGGTCTGTGCCTTTCAGTGTCTATGCTCTTAGACCCCTTCCTGAGAAGGAATATGTTATCTTATTCACAGGACTCAGCTAATCCACAGGACTCAAATGGTTCTTACTGAAGTAAACTTTCTGTTGAAGTGTGTCAATACATTATGAAAAGGGACATGATTGTATGTATAATTAAAACACATTTATTTTACACTATGTATATATGCATGTAAATGGTTACAAAATCTTAAAATGTTACACAATGTCAGACATTATGAGTCTTGAACATGTTTATGTATGCAAGCAATCTTAAACAATCTCTATTTCTTTATCTTTCTCTATATAAGAGTTCAAACAAACCTTTTCATTCAGGAAATAAAACAGTTACAGAAATCTTGTAAAATATGGTTAGTACAATGGAAAAAGATCTGATATGGTTAAAGTATCTTAATTCAGAGTACCTAAAATATCATAAAACATAAAATATAAAACATGAGACTTTACCTAGTCATGTCATTTGCAAACCTCCCCAGCTTATATGAAAGGCTTAGAGAGATCTGAAAAGGTCCTAATTCATGTTAAGGATATATAAACCTTTTTGGTCCTCTATGTGTTATTTTAGTATTGCAATGTCCTTGCAATGCATGTCTTTGCTGTATGCAAAGGTCAGATAAATCTCTGGTTCCATGGTTCTATGTATCATGGTATTTTAAAGCATATTTTCAGTCCATGCCAGGACCAAGTCCATGAAATCATAGAAAAATCTCCCAGTGTTCTTAGCCCCTCTGATCTATGTTAGGATCAGAAATATCTATGTGTATGTGCATGCCATTTATAGCTGTTTCAGTATCAGAAAGCAATGCAAAGCTTATTTTAAAGCCATGTAATATGTTAGAGTTCATGTGTAAGCACTGTGTAAGCATTGTGCTCTATCTCAGAGTACAGAGACTCTCCTATCAGTTAGGAAGACCTCTGGCTCCTGCTCAGAGAATGTTCAGAAATCTCTCCGTTAGTTAGACGCATGCTCAGAGAATAAGCATCTAGTCTCTTCAACCCTTTGAAGGACCTGTGTTAAGGAAGTTTGGGGTTTTACAATCTCCATGTTTGTAAGGACTGGGAAGCCAAGCAAGACTAGATAGATCTTTGTTAGTGAGAATTCATTGATCCCTGTTAGAGTCAATGAGCCCTCAGTGTTTCCATTCCAAATATGGAAAGATCCAAACTCTTAGATCCCCACTCTGAGGTTGGTAGGAATTCTAGGAGCCTCCATCCTATTCATGGTATGGAGAAGTCTGCAAGCATTCATTTCAGACATCCAGCCTTAGCAAGTACTGGTTATCCTGAAAATAATCCCCCTCAAAGGAATCTCCCCCTCCAGCCTCACAGGAAGATTTGTAAAATGTTGGAGGTATTTGTAAGTACCCAGAACATGCAAGAACTAAACACTTAAAGAAACCTCTTTTGTCTTGAGAGCTTCAGTCCATGCAGGAATCAAAGCTTCAAGTCTTTACATCCCATGCAAGGGATGGAGAGAATCATGTCAGGTCAGCGGGTGTCAGCCTTTCAATAACTCTCTGCCTTCTGGCTGGCTAGCTCTTTCTTATATACCCTTTAGATCAGTGTTTATCAGATCATGAGCCTAGTGCAACTGCACTTCTGGAGTGCTGACCATGGCCATTTGTGTCTCACAGTCATCCCATGGCTCTGTTATTTTCCTTGACTCATTTTCCAGAATTGTCTCATCGATAAGAATACAGTTAGGCTTACTGGTCTGTACCTCTGGAAGGGGTACCCTGGTAACCTAAAAAGGCTTGTATTTTGTGTCATCTCATTACATCATAGTTCTCAGTCAACTCTCACAGAATAGTTGCACAATACAGCTGTTTCTCTTATCTAGTACTGTACTACTGTACAACTCTATACAGCTCTTACCTATGTGTTAGTGGCATTGTTCAAGAACAGACCTATCTCATATGGATGCAGGACAGGGCTTGATAAAAAGTGTTACAGGGCAGACTTCAGTTTTAAAGTGAGGCTTCTGTAACCCTATTCTTTCTTTACATATGAGGGATTCAAATGGGCAAATTTCTCTCCATTTTCACCATTTCCTATGACAGGATGAGACAGTAACTCACTCATCAGAATATTACTTGTTCTGCAGCAATGCTGACTCTTCCTGGCTCCAGCCAATGTGAATATCTCAAGATAATGGACACCCCCTATAGATACAAGTTCTATATATGGGGATATCCATTTCCATAAACATTCTCAGGAATGATTTATAATCCTGAAGAATGATTTAGAATTTAGTTCCAGCTTCTTTGTTCATGCTCATGCAGCCTGGGCCACCATTCATCCACACTTCTTTAGCCTTTTGAGGCTTATTCAGAAACTGTGCCTATTTCTGGGGGGAAACTCATAATATTCTGATTAGTCTATTATTTGTTTCCCATGTTTATTGCATATATTATGTTACACAATGCCTTAATACATAAGAAAAAAATCAAGGGTGTTTATAACAATTCATAATAAGAAAAGAGTTTTTTAATCTCTTTTTTCCCCATTCCAAAGTATGGTTGCCAACTTCTAAGTGGTGACTGGAGATCTCCTGGGATGGCAATTGATCTCCAGGCCACAGAGATCAGTTCACCTGGATAAAATGGTCATTTTGGAAGGTGAACTCTATGGCATTATACCCCATCGAAGTTCCTCCCCTCCCCAAACTCTACCCTGCCCAGGCTCTACCCCCAAAATCGCTAGGTATTTCCCAACCCGGAGCTGGCAACCCCATTCCAAAGCATAATAAAGATTGCTCAATGCTCCCAAAAGTTATCTGTACTTTGTAAGTAATTTTTTGTGTCTTTTGGTGATCTGTTAATTTAGTTAACAAAGCAACATTTCAAACCCAACGAAACTAGTCTTTTGTGGAGGGGGTGGTGGTTTTTTTTCCTTCCGACGTGCTGTAATAGCCACCTTGTGTGTGTGTGTAAAGTGCCGTCAAGTCGCAGCCAACTTGGCGACCCCTTTTTGGCAAGACCCTCTGTTAGGCAAGAGACTAACAGAGGTGGTTTGCCAATGGCTTCCTCTGCACAGCAACCCTGGACTTCCTTGGTGGTCTCCCATCCAAATACTAACCAGGGCTGACCCTGCTTAGCTTCTGAGATCTGGCAAGATCAGGCTAGCCTGGGCCATCCAGGTCAAGGCAATAGCCGCCTTAGCTGCTGTAAACAAAGTTGCAATTAATTTAACATCTGAACAGAGCGGCCGTTTCCTCCAGGGGAACTGATCTCTGTAGTCTGGAGGTCAACTGTAACTCCAGGAGAACTCCGAGCCCTGCTTGCAAGCTAGCAACCCTGCTTGGGTGTCAGAACAAGAATTATTGAGAATTAAACAAACAGCAATTGTGGACTTGCAGCATGGAGATGAATCTCTACCACAATGGCCCAAGATCAGAGAGATTTTGTGCATGCAATTCTGGGAAAATAGAAACAATGGAACACGTGTTTTTCAGATGCTCATTCTATGAGGATGCCCGCTCTAAGCGGTCCCAGTCCATGCTTGAGAAAATTTCAGGTTATTCTGAAAAAACTTCAGGTTAGGAAGCTCCTCTCAGATGAAATTCCCTTACAAATTAGAGAGGTCGCCAAATTCTGTGCAGCAATCTACAAACTTCGTCAAAGTTTGGTAAAATAAAAGTCAAAAAAATAACAAAGTTAAAAATCTTCTTTTGAATTTGTGTCAAAATGTGTATTTCTTATCCAAATCTTGAAACTTTTTAATTTATATATATTATTTTAAATTAACATGACACAACTTTTAAACAATATCAATGTATCCACTGTAATATTGCTGTTATGTTCTTAATTTTTATTGGCGCAATGCCGCAATAAATGTTTCTGATTCTGATTCTACCACAATGGCTTGGAAACAAAGGCAATAATTTTCTTATGAGACATTTACAGTGGCATCCAGATTGTCTTCAAGATCACAACAATAACAGCATTTAAATAGTGCTATTATGGTTCATAGCTCTTCACATTATCGATACGATGCAATAAAGTGTATTGTTTGTGGCCGAAGGCCATTACAATCTATCATATAAAACCTAGTCATAAATAATAACATTAAAACAGTCTGACCAAAAAAATGCTAGCCATGAAATGCTTGGAATACCCGGATTAAAAACAAGTGTAGCCCAAATTTTATTTGTTGCTAAGGAGACAACTGGATCGGCATCTGAGAGGAGAAAGAGCAGCTTCTCTGAATCAAAAAAGAGATTTAGGCCCTTTAAAAGCGCTGTTAGAAATTTAGATCTGGGCTCTGTATAAAGAGGACAGAATAAAATATAATGCATTAGGTCCACTGGCACTGCGATTCTACAAATGCATAGGTGAGAGGCCCATGGTGTTTGGGAGTAACGCCCAGCTAGCAAAGCCGTTGGCATGGTTTGAAACTAGACTGAAGTAAAAGCTATTCTGAGATTGTGGAAGGGGATACTGATCAGATATGAAGCTCTGACATGATCCCAATCATGTCAGTGAAATGAAGTGAAATAGGTGGTAAATTATTCCTATTTCAAAAGGGAGGCTAAGGCGGCTAGATATAAGCTTTCCTAAGGGCCCAGAGTGAGTTGGTGGCTAAGGGAAGATTTAATCTCCAGGATCACACCATATTCCCTTCACTAGTACATTACATCAGCTCAGAGTTATCTGTTAACTGAAGTGCCGACAGATATCTCAACAAATGGAAGAGCCATTTCATTCTCATCCATTGCCATCACTTATTCCATTTCCCCCCTTTCCTATCCATATCCCGGCTTCAGATTATTCTTTGAATACTTGCCATGCCTGATAAAAAAAATTGCCTTTATAGCATCTTTCACCTGCTGGTTCCTCAAAGTGAAGATGAACGGGCTTAGCAAAGGGGTCAGAACTGTATTGATCAAAGAAACCATCTTATTAATGGAAGGGTTGCTTCCTGAAGGCCGTACATACATGAAGATGCAGCTGCCATATCCGAGGCTGACAATGATGAAATGAGAGGAGCAGGTAGAGAATGCCTTGTGGCGCCCCGAGGCAGATGGAATCTTGAGAATGGTTCGGACTATGTAGGTGTAGGACATCACTGTGAAAATTAAAGATCCCAGCAGAGTGGCTGTTGAGGAGAAGAAGCTCACCAGCTCCACCAGGCTGGTGTCTGTACAAGATAGCTTCATCAAAGCCACACTGTCGCAGAAAAAGTGGTCAATACTGTTGGCATGGCAGAAAGGTAGTTGTAAAACCAGGATGGTGGGGAGGATGGTAGCCAAAAAGCCAGCGGTACAGGATCCCACGACTAGCCACAGGCAAAGCTGAGTACTCATCACTGCTGCATAGCGCAGTGGGTTGCAAATGGCCATGTACCGGTCAAAAGCCATGACAGCCAAAAGGGCAAAGTCACTGCTTCCCAAGAAGAAGAAGAAATAGCACTGGGCAATGCAAGCTGGGTAGGAAATGGTTTTGTAGCCTAGTAAAAGACTCACCAGGACCTTCGGCACTATCGACGTTGTAATGAGGATCTCTAAGCAAGAAAGGTTCCACAAGAAGAAGTACATGGGAGTGTGCAGGTGATGGCTATGAATGACAACAATGATAATCATGGTGTTCCCTGCTAAGGTGAGCAGGTAGGAAGCAAGGAGGAACGTACCCAGGAGGTGGTCCTGCTGGTGAAATTGAGGAAAACCAAGTAGGATGAATTCTGTAATAAAAGACTTGTTCTCCATTGTGGCTCCAGGAGCTCCTGCACAGATGTGGTGAAAATGATTCATAGTACATCAGGAAATAGAGAAGATGAAGAAAAAATGTTAATGGAGAATACTGTTCATTTGATTGTTTTAATGAACCATTTTTAAAGGAATAAAATATGCAAATAAAAGGTAGGAGTATACCAATAGAGAACTGGAAGAGGAACCAATGTAAAGAAGGCATTGTGATATCTATGTCCAAAAGTTCACAGAGGAAAAATAGAAGAAGAAGAAGGAAGAAGAAGAAGAGGAAGAGGTTTTTATGATGACTTTCTCTACCACTTAAGGAAGAATCAAACTGGCTTACAGTCACCTTCCCTTCCCCTCCCCACAACAGACACCCTGTGAGGTAGGTGAGGCTGAGAGAGTGTGACTAGCCCAAGGTCATCAGCTGGCTTCATGTGGAGGAGTGGGGAAACAAATCCAGTTCACCAGATTAGCATCCGCCACTCATGTGGAGGAGTGGGGAATCAAACCAGATTCTCCAGATCAGAGTCCACTGCTCCAAACCACCGCTCTTAACCACTACACCACACCCAGTTCCTCGCATGCCTGGCTCCTTAACCTTTAATCATGTAAACATAATGGGGAATGTTTCTGATACAATTCAACAGTTGGCATATTTGGAAAAGACTTTATGGGAAAGTAGAATATAGATGGAGAAAGAGATGTCATGCATGGCAGACAGTCAACTAAGCTATGGTATACATGCGGAGAGAGTGAAGTACACTTCAGCACCACTGAAACTGATAGAACGTAATGTTTCAACTGACATCTTCTATTTCAATGACTAAAACAGAATAGAATTTCTCCTGACTGATTTATTGGATTATGAGGGAGAAAGAGAGGGGAGGAACTTTTTTGTAAGTATATTCAACTCAGGGAACAACAATAATCACTACAACAAAAATGACAGAAGCAGATTTCTTCCTCTAATTCTAATTCACGACACCATCATTTAAAATAATCCATATGAGAAGATTGCAAATATTTGTTTTAAATGGTAAAAGGCAATCTGTGACCTACATGAATCATGCTTTGAGCTGGTTCCTCTGTGATGCATGCAGACCTTTGGCTAAATTATTTCCTATATTTCCAGCCCTCATCTTCCATCAAACATCACCAACTACAACAAAACCGTTTCTTCTTCTTAATGACTCCAAACTTGCATTAATTGTGAGAGGAGATTTATCTCTCCTGGTCAACTGAAAGATTTCAGAGGCACTTTGAAGGAACTGGTTTTGTTTGCTCAGAACCTTCATCATGAGCTCTCTCAGAAACCCTTTCCTGGCCGTTCTCCCATCCATAGATGCCATTTTCCTCACTTACGTATCATTTTAAAATGAAGCTTCCCGGGGTAGTAGCACTGGGTTCTTTTAGAGAACAGAGTGAGATAAAACGTTCTTTGAGAGGAATGTATCCGTCTGGTGGATTTTATAAAATGGGAATGTTTCATGGAGCCATTCTCATGAGACTGTGATAATCACTTCAGGGGCTAAATTAAGTATAGTGCATTAAAATAAAGTACAATATAACATGCTTTTGTTCTGTTTAAATCAGAGGATTGTGTGCTAAAGGGTCAGATCTAGTCATCTATTTCGCTCAGTCCTGCCCAGTTCCCTTCCTTATGACCTTATTGTGGTCAAAGAAGACCCTCTCCTCTCTTTGTCATCAACAGAAAAAACTCAGAGAGAATACTGGGAGATCTATACTCAAAGATTTTGGCATCATGCAGGGTCGGACAGACTGTCAAATGCTATTAGGGCCTCACCATTGGGGAGGGAAGAGGGGTACACTGTTACCCAAATGGACTACATGTGTATAACACTCAGTGTCTGGAGTATCCCTTTGAATGTCAAGCATACACACATATATCACCAGACAAATTCTGTTAAGGACCACTGTGTAACATATACCAGGTTCTTGAATCTGAGTAGCGCTTTGCTATGGGAATGGGGAGATTCCCAGAATTAAAAGGCAGAAATAAAAATAAATTGAAATCTTCAATATGAAAAATAGTAATCAGAACATCAGGATGCACACAGAGAATGGAACAAGCACATCAGCTAACACACACACACAGAGAGTAAATCCTAGCACTTAAGCAAAACCTAGCACCTAAGTAATGCAGTAAACAAAAACCAAAAAAACAAAAAAACCAGAAGAATGGGACACATAAAAACATACAAGTTGTCCCAAAAAGGAGTGGAAGTTCTTGAGGGTTCAGTGAGGAGGAGGAGGAGGAGGACACACAGCAGTAGTGTTATGTCGGGCAATCTCAAACCATGATCAAGGGGAAAAGATAGAAAAGTGGGGCAGAGGCCGAGGCAGGCTCTAGGTCTCTGAGGTTTCCTGTGATGAGACACAGGGGCAGTAAAACTAGGGTTTTGGAGGGCTATGGTGAAAAAATGCTATAAACAGAGTTATAATAATGCTTCTAGACTTGGGATTGGACTGGAGCCAAGAAGTTTGTATTTTATTGGCCAATTCAGATTTCAACTGCTGGGCTGGGCTGGGCTGGGCTGGGCTGGGCTGGGCTGGGCTGGGCTGGGCTGGGCTGGGCTAGGCTAGGCTAGGCTTGCTAGATAGATAGATAGATAGATAGATGTGGTCAAGAGTGGCAGCTATATGACTGAGATGGCATTGTTACCTGCTGATCCTTAGGAGGTACAAAATACTAGAAGTGTATCAGTGGCTATCCCCAGTGAAATAATGGGTTTAAGATAAGGGTGATTGCCGACTGGATCCTTCCAGGCATTAGGCCTAGTTATCAGATTTAATGGCTGGAATTTTAAGTAGGGAAAGGGCTGACTTGATTAAACCTATTGAAGTTGCTTCCCTTTGTTGTGCTAGAAGTGAAGGCATAAAGTTGCATAACGTTTTCTATTTAAATCTGCGTGCAAATAACACTAAACACCAAGTTATTCTGAAAAACTATTTATTCTCATATAAATAAAAAGGGAAATTCTGCATGAATTCTAACAATGATTTGCCACACACTGAAATCTTGCAAAATATTGTAGCTTGAGATAGAGTGAGATGCACCTATCCCTATTGCTTGTGAAAAAGGAATGAGGGATCCCCTTTGAGCAACCGGAGGGGCCCCATCTGGCCCAGGTACCTTACCAGCCTTTAGATGGTTAATCAACTGTTTAACTTCATCCAGTGATATTGGATCCCAAACAAGCAAAGACTTCTCTAGAATACACTCTAATAAAAACTGAGTTGAGTCATTGAACATTGTTTCCAAGTGGTGTTTCCAAACTTATGTTACCCAGATCGCTAGTACACGTGCAGCCCCTGTAGCTAGCAAAAGTGTCTTTCTGCTAACAAGGAGAAAATGCATGTATTATGGGGTATTAATTACTGAAATCTTAGCTCTGTGTATGCCGGGGTCGAAATACAGACCAACACGAAAGAAATGAGAGGAATTAACTTTTTAAACAAATACATTTATTGAATTAACAGAAAGAAAGCCAAGTTAAATCAGGTAATAAAACTATAAGCACTACAGAAAGAAAACGAATCCATATGTGAAGTATAAACACAGTTTAAACCCTTTCCATAACAAACCACCTGCTACTAAGGGATGGGGAAAGGGGGAGAATCAAAGACATACTAGCCTGCTTCCTGAAGAGGGCAAGGCAACCCCAGAGAGGGAAATTGACCAGACTGGAGAGGCACAGCAGAATGGGATGGAAAAGTGGAGAAGCCAACCATACAGTTGCTAGGTTCATGATAAGGTACACACATGCACAGGGATCAAGAATGGCAGTCCTCATTAAGAGAGAGTCCCAGGGCATCACCCATGGATAAATGTATGTGTTAGCCTGGTCAGCTCAGCCTCAGGGAGGAAAAAAATGTCATTGTGGCTTTGAGTGTGATAGGCTGGTTCCAAAATCATAAAACATTGTGAAAAGCTAGATATCATGGAAATGTATAATCCCGGGTTGCCAGGTTCCTCTTTGCCACTAATGGGTGGGGTTTGGAGAGGGGAGTCTAATTGCCAAAGTGGCCATATTCTCCAAGTAAACTGATCTCTGTCGGCTGGAGATCAGTTGTAATAGCAGGAGATCTCCAGTCACCACCTGGAGGTTGGCAACTGTAGTATAATCCTGAACATGAACAGAATGTTATCATTAGAAATTCAGCAAAAATCTTTAGCACATCAATTGGAAATCATGTTCTTTACAGTGTTTTCCTGATTAACCGTTCCCTGGTATTCAGATCTGGCTTCAGAATTATAATGTAGCATTTAGGAAGAAAGACGAAACCTAGTAAGCTTAAGCTGGAGACCAATATGGAGAAGATCTCAACAGCTACCATGTATTTCCCTTTGGTGCTCAGGTAGGCTGGCACGAAAGACACCCAGACACTGCAAAAAACCATCATGCTGAAAGTAATACATTTAGTTTCATTAAAAGTGTCAGGAAGTTTTCTTGCAAGAAAAGCCACAATGAAACTCATTAGGGCTAACAGGCCCATATAGGCCAGAACTGAATAAAACATGGTGATTGACCCTTCATTACATTGCACAATGATCTCTCCAGGCTGTGAGTGCATATCCATTTCTGGAAAAGGGGGAGAGGTCCCCAACCACATAGTGGAGATACCAACTTGAACCAGAGAACACGAGAGGACAATGAAGCCTGATAATCTCTTTCCCAACCATCCTCTCATCTTGTGGCCTGGTTTTGTAGCCATGAAAGCCAAAATGACAGTGATGGTTTTGGCCAGCACACAGGAAACAGCAACAGCAAAGATAACACCAAAAGCAGTTTGCCGGAGAAGACAGGTCACCTTTCCGGGCCATCCGATGAATAGCAAGGAGCAGAGAAAGCAAAGCAGGAGGGAGATAAGGAGCATGTATGTCAGGCCCTTGTTGTTGGCTTTGATTATTGGTGTATTTCGGTGCTTGGTGAAGACCCCTAGAATCCAAACACTGCTGCAGAAAAAGAGGACAGCAAAAGCAGCCAAAACTCTTCCCAAAGGATCTTTGTAGGAGAGAAAAGTAATACTCTTGGGAACACACTCATCCCTGTGTCTGTTTGGATACTTGTCATCGGGGCATTTGTTGCACTCCTTTGCATCTGAAAGAAGAATATTTGTTTAGAACCAAAACCTTTGATTCCACATATACTGAAACTTCCTATATTGCGAGGGGCTTCTAGCAAACTAAGGCTTCTTGGAGAAAAAAAACAAAACAAAGAAAGCTCCATCATGAGATCAATCCCAAATGAATTTACTAAAAGAGTCCATGCAATTTTCCTTTTGTAGGTAACCCATGATGCTAAGTTGAAACCAATCAATCAATCAATCTTCCTCTGTCATGGCAGTGACTTTTATCAGTAACCTGCTATGGTTGTAACTAGACCAAACCAACTGATGGTGAAAGAACAGGGGTCCCCTTTGGCAGTGAAAAAGGCTATGTTGAGAATCCTGGGACTTGAGCACACACACGAGCAAACAAAGCTGTCTTATACTGAATCAGACCCTTGGTCCATCAAAGTCAGTATTGTCCACTCAGACTGGCAGCGGCTCTCCATGGTCTCAGGCTGAGGTCTTTTACATCACCTACTTGCCTAGTCCCTTTAACTGGAGATGCCGGGGATTGAACCTGAGGTCTTCTGCATGCCAAGCAGATGCTCTACCACTGAGCCACAGTCTCTCCCTATCAAGAGGACACCCAGCCCTGCCTCTGGCTCCCACCACGAGGTTCCCACAATCAGTGGTGTCCACTGTTTATGCTGGGAGCCTTGCTAAAGGAGACAGACTCCCAGAGGACACCATCATCCAAACTTGCATGGATGACAAGCTATAATAAGGAGACAAAATGGGTATGCTTGGGTAAAAAAGCTGGCTGGATCTCCCACATATGATTAAGAAATACTGGGTTTTCAGGCAGGTGCAAAAATTTAATCCAACTTAATTTTAATTAGTTTATTTATACTCCACCTTTCTCCCCAATAGGGACCCAAAGAAGCTTACATTGTTCTCCTCTTCTCCATTTTATCCTCACAATAACTCTGGGAGGTAGGTGAGGCTGAGACTGTGTGACTGGCCCAAGGTCACCCAGCAAACGTCCATGGCATGAGTGAGGATTCAAAACCAGGTCTCCCAGATCCTAGTCTGACACTCTGAACCACTACACTACAATGACTCTCAGTGTTCAAGCACCCACAGTGGTTGCTGCTCATTCTCAAAATCTGAATTTGAGAGATGAAAGCACTAACTGTGTTAGAACTATAGAATCATAGAGTTGGAAGGGGCCATACAGGCGATCTATTTCAACCCCCTGATTAATGCTGGATCAGAGCATCCCTGACAAATCCAACCACTGCTTGAAGACTCCAAGAGAGGAGGAGCTCACCTCTTCCCTGCTACAATATTTTTAAAAGCATATTTTATCCAATGTCCTTTGGAACTACTGACCTATTTTTTTAGAAATGGCTCCTTCTGGACACAGAGAACACTCATAGCAACACACAGGTTTCCCCTCCACGACTACTTTATGGTATCCAGGTAAGCAGTTGCTGGTGCAAATGGAACGTGGTTGTGTCTACACTCAAATATAAAGAAGAAACACATAAAGTACACTTCGGAGAAGGTAATCTGATTGATCCATTTGTCATTACAACTTCATTCTGAACATTACCCCACAGTTCAGTTAAAGTACTACTTTGTACACTGCTTATAGACAGCCCTGATTTGAGATTTCTTCTTTTCTCAAAGCCATTCACTGAGAAAATGGGTGGATAAATTCACAATGTGGTGGTCCTCATAATCTGTTCAGTGAGGACACTTGTGGTGGAGTCGTGGGAGAGAACTTATGACAAGATGCCATTCAGCAATATTTCTGGGACAAAGTTCACATGTATTCCAGAGCACTGTGTATAATGTACAGTATTCTGAAAGATAAGAACCTCCTGCATGATGCCTAAAATATTCCCTTTTTTTCTCTCTTCAGAAATGACAAGAAGAGTTGGTTTTTGTGCCTCGCTTTTCTCTACCTTTAAGGGGTCTCAAAATGGCCTGCAATCACCTTTCCTTCCCCTCCGCACAACAGATACCTTGTGAGGTAGGTGGGGCTGAGTTTGAAGAGAACTGTGACTCACCCAAGGTCACCCAGCAGGCTCCGCAGTGGAGCAGGGAAAACAAACCCAATTCACCAGATTAGAGTTGACCACTCTTAACCATTCCACCACTGCGGTCTCAGCAGCGACAGCAGAGTGACAGCAGAATCCTAAAGGGGGGGAGTGCACAGGTTGGGAGATACCTGGAGATTTTGGGGGCGGGGTCTGAAGAGGGCAGGGTTTGGGGAGGGGAGGGGAGGGACTTCAAGGCTCTAGAGTTCAATTGCCAAAGGGGCCATTTTCTCCAGGCAAACTGATCTCTATCGGCTGGAGGCCCGTTGTAATAGCGGGACATCTCCAGCTAGCATCAGGAGGTTGGCAACCCTACTTGGAACTGCCCCACTGTGAACTACAGATGCACCCAATCACCTCACCTCCTCCCTCTGTGGATCAGCTGGCCAAGCAGCCCTGGGACTCATTCCCTTGCAAGATAGGAGCCCTATGCAACATTAGCACAGCCGTGTTTGCAGTCACTGAGCACTCCCGCCCAAGATAGGTGTCATTTGGATAGCAATAACATCTGCTTCAGGAGGGTGTCTCCCAGTAAATCCCACACACCCGGGATAAGACTGTGGATCCTGCTGGGGTGCTGCTGGTATGGCTTAACCCAACAGCCTGTGCTTTTTGCTACTGCTGTGCATGTCTTTATTTCACTTTCCTGAAGGCAGTGATCCAACGGAGATATCTGCCAACATGGCCATTACTTATTGCCGCAATTTTGGCTTTACATCAGGGCATACCCTGACTAAAGAGGGAGTTGCCTGAGGGCTGGGAGGTTGCTCTGGGCCCTCGCTAGTAAAGCTAAGCTTGCCACCTCCAGATGGTGGCTGGAGATCTTCCATTATCACAACTGATCTCCAGGTGACAGAGATCAGTTCCCTTGGAGAAAATGGCCGCTTTGGCAATGGGACCCTATGGCATTGAAGACCCTCCCCTCTGCAAACCCCACCCTCCTCAGGCGCCACCCTCAAATCTCCTGGTGTTTCCCAACTCAGAGCTAGCAACCCTAAGTAAAGTCCTAGAACCAGAGTAGTGACAGTTAGTTAAGGTCCTTGCCTGCACCAGGCCTGAAGAGGGCAGTATGAAAGAAGGGTGTGTGTGGGGAAGGAGAGATCTCTAGAAGAACATCCCACTTGCATTCCGTAACAGTGTATGAACCAAACCAGAATATTTTCATGGGTAAGCCCATAATTTTCTCTATTCAAAATCCTGCTGAAGCTGCCCCTGACAGTTTGTTCTCACCTGGTTATATCTGGTTGGCCACTGAATTATATCCTTGTCAATCTGAAGCTCCACACTAGAAGAAGTCAGAAAATTCATACTTCCAATTTTGACTCTGGTGGTCTTAGTGTCCGTTATGATCCAGTTGATAATATCATATCTTGCTTCCAAACCTGTGTTTCCATTAAAGGACACTTCATCTCCCGCACTATTGTTAAAATGCAAATTTTTCAAATAAGGATGCAGCTAGATGTAAGGAGAAGATTCAAGAGATTAATAATAGGTCATGCATCTGTTATGAAAATTCTATCTAAAAAAAACTTCTGCCAGAATAAAAGTGTTGTCAGCATATGAGCACAATTCAGAATCAAAAGGTACACATAATAAAAGGATAGAACTGGTTAAAAATTAGTGCAAATATACAATCTACAAGAATTATATCAAAGTCCTCAGGACCCAATCAGTTAAGATAGTGTCAGGACTTGTTTTGGGGGTCTATGGGGTAAATTTTGCTAGTGTTTCTGTGGTCTTCTTGTCAGACTGTGAAAAGAGATTTAACAGATGATAATCCACAGATCTGGCTGGAAAGGGACCCATAAGCAAAGCGCACATATTACTTCTTTGTTAAGCATATATCTTACAGGAAAACAGAAATCCTGCAATATGATCAACAATGCTGGTTCCAAGAAAGAGATAAATAGAAGTTGAAGCCCAAATAACTGAATGAGTAGACTTGTTCAAGTGGATGTGTACTTCATTGTGTACACAAAAACTCAGTGTATTTTTACAGTATATTGAGCCCCACACTTTAGCTGGAATCCTGCTACCCTCATCAATATTAAAGGGGAGATTTCAATCAATACCACTCTCTGCGAGGTTATGCCCCTGTGGAATGAATCACATAGAATCGGTTGCACATGTTCTTTTGCACTGCCTCCTTTATCAGAGAATCCGCCTTGTTTATTAACCCGTTGTTCGCTGGTGAGAAATAGCACCCAGTTGAGGGCAAGGTAGCCTTTCTTATGTCTACTCAGGATGTGGCCACAATTGACCATGTGGCCAAGTTTTTGCAACATGCAATGTGGATCAGCGAAAGACACTGTAAACGTAACAGGTGAGCTCGGTTGACTAAAATTGTATGCTTATGTTCTCTGCAGGTATGTGTATGCCAATAAAGGTTTGATTGATTGATTGATTGATTGATTGATTGATTGATTGATTGGTTGGTTGGTTGGTTGGTTGGCTGGCTGATTGATTGGTTGGTTGGTTGGTTGGTTGGTTGCTGGAATCCTTGCTCCAACCTCTTGTTTCCTACCACCGCTTGGAACAGCAGAAGGGGGGGGGTTGCCATAGAGTTATGGCATGACATCACTTCTCTGGAAAATGCAAAATTGATGTCATACCTCTCCAGGAATTGGTGGAAATCTCCAGAACTCTCTACTATTTATCACAATGCTTATGTACAGTATACAGAGACTGCGGGTCTCCACTTTCTGGAAAACATTATTACCTCCCAAGCCTGCACATTCCAAATATTTAATCTGTCTCCATTCCTCCTGGAGCTTGATGAATACATGGCATGCACAGCATGTGCCACCGCATAAATAGCATTATAGATACTGTAGCTGTAAACAGACATTTCCATCTCAAACACATGTCCAGGTAGGTCTTCTAAATTCTCCAGTCCAGTACACATGTCAAAATACGATATATTGCATATCAACATTGAACAGTCAAAAACTGCCTGCCAGAAATTCTGGATAATGCAATCTCCATCAAGAGACTGAAGGTCCATATTCTGGAGGAATTCCTTGAATCCTGGAACCTCCATGGAATGGACGGCAAAGGACAAAGCACCATGGAATTTAACTGAAATAAGTCCTGAACTCAAATCCCACTGAGCCACTGTGATCCAAACTTTCCCAGATGGCATGATGCCTACAGGGAAGGAATGTTGAGACTGTCCATAGATGATACTAACATTGGTATTACTTTTGGCAAGCATCTCCATTTTCTTCAGGGACTCCAGTGCATTAGCAATGGGATCGTTGTGTCGGTCCGATATTCTTAACGTGATAGAAATGCAAACACCAACCTTGGTGAACATTGGTGTAATTGTCTTCAGAAAAGTATCTCCATTGTCACCTTCAAAAACTGTGAGCCCAACCCACATCCACTGAAAATACAAGAGCAATTCAATGAGCCCTGAACACTGCAGCTCTTGGTTTGGGATCATCTGGTAAATAAAGGGATATTGAGTTGTGTCATAGAGTTCAGGTGCCAAAAATCCATAAGTGAGCTGAAAAATAAAATAAATGAAATGTAAAGAGAATGGTAATAACTTCACATATTTTCAGATGATTGTATTAAAAAAAAAATCTTCTAAATTTGGCTTGATGACCATTACCGAAGTTCTGTTAGAAACACATATTGTTAGCCATGTGTCATTGCATGTCGTTTCTGGATACAATGCTACAAAAATGACTACTGGATGTTCCTATTGAGTGTGAGAGAGTGGATTCCCCCCCATCACCCCAAATGTCTATCCCTGGGATCCTGGGACCTGCATAAACAAAAACCATGCAGAATGGGGCCTTTTTAAGGAGGAGAATAGGCTGCCACTGTCTTTGTTGTTGCAGTTCCTAAGAAAAATAATAATGATCACAATAAGCAAGATCTTAACAATAAAGCCAATGAGATTGATATTCTAAGACAAACATCTCTCATTCAGGTTTGACACAAAGTAGAGTCAGTGCAGAATAGTGGTTTCATCATTTTCATCAAAATTTCCTCAGAGCTTTGTCATGGGAGTTCAGTTGATGGGGCCAAGTACAAGCATACCTTGGAGATAGTGTAGGTTTGTTTCCAGACCACCTCATTAAAGTGAATATTGCAGTAAAGCAAATCACACTTTTGTTTGTTTGTTTCCTAGTGCATATAAAAGTTATGTTTACACCATACTGTAGACTATTAAATGTGAGAGGAGGGGCCATGGCTCAGTGGTAGAGCATCTGCTTGACATGCAGAAGGTCCCAGGTTCAATCCCCGGCATCTCCAGTTAAAGGGACTAGGCAAGTAAGAGATCCTGGAGAGCCACTGCCGGACAGAGAAGACAGTACTGACTTTGATGGACCAAGGGTCTGATTCAGTATCAGGCAGCTTCATGAGTTCATGTGTTCATGTGCAATAGCATTATGCCTGAAAATACACTGTTCTGTAAAAGTAATGAAAAAGTTTGAAATATTGCCAGAATTGCCAAAGTGTGACGCACAGATACAAAGTGAGCCCACGCTGTTGGAAAAATTGTGCTGGGAGAGTTGCTCAAAAATGCAATATCTATTCTGGGTCAGAGGAGACCGTGGCGAACCATGTGGGGTATGGTGCGCCGGCTAAGGGCGGTCGGGGGTTTTAAAAGAACTTACCCCCCGGTAACAAAGTGACACCTCTCGGAGTAAGAGGGAGTGCTGAACTGGCGCAAACAACCGTGCCATCTGTGAAAGCAGTTTCTGCTGAGAAACCAGTGGAAACGGCAGCGGATGAGCCAGGTGCCATTCTGGATTCCTTATTAAGCTGGGTGCTGCCACGAGGGATTTTCTAATCACATATCAAATGCAAGTAAACAAACTTTAGAATTTATATAACAACTGAGGTGCCTAACAGAGAACCTAACTCGAAATAAGTATGCTTTTACTGCTATAACCCCAATAACGGGGTCTGAAGCTGAACTTGGCTCTATGCCAGCCTGACTGTGCAGTTTAAAATCCAGCTATACTTGCCTCTGGGGGAAAGTTGCTAAAGAGGGGAAATTGATTGGGAAATAAAATTCAAGAGGCATGTAACAAGATTGAAGGAAAAAATGGGCAGTCTGAAAACTAATGTTCTCTAAGGACTGAATCCTACCTTAAATGTGAGATTCCAGAATTTAAAGAAAAGACTTTAAGCCCACTCCCCCTTTTATGGATTACAGTTGAGATTTAGCTCAGAACTAATGGATGATAAAGAAAAAAAGACAAGTTTCCTAAAGATCTAAAACAACAGTTACAGCAGCAAATTTCTGCATTACCAAGAAGATCTTCAGTTTCTAAAATAGCTTTGATGCCAGTATCTCCTGTTGCTACAATGGCTACTCCTGCATCTTTTAAAGCGGGATCTAAAACATAATCAATGGAAGAAACTTTGAGTTCTCTCCATGAAATGGTTACCAAGACTTTGCAAGCAGTGACATCCATAAGAGGAAAAATAAGTCAAAATACTGCTGCTATTTCTTCTCTAAAAGATTCAATAAGCTCACTGACTACAAAACAAGACAAGGCAGAAATTAAGTTACAAAAATCTTTACAAGAGAGCAAAGAAATTAGAAAGAAAATAGACACTATGGAACTCTCTATGGAAGCCATACAAGAAAGAGAGGAGAAGAGAGAAGACCAGATTGCAATGATGGATCTTAAACTGAAAGAAAATTACATACAGATACGGGGCCTTAAAGAGAAATTTGAAGGAGGGAATATAAGAAGCTTTCTGAAAACACATCTGGCAATATTACTTGATGAGGATGAGAATTTTGTTGAAGGAATGCTGATTACAGCTTATAGGGTTAATTCAGCTTATGCCAGGAGAAATAATGTTCCAAGGTACTGCCTAATTCAACTTTTTTCTAGAAATCATTGAGATCTCGTCCTGAATCAACATTACAGTACGCCATTAACAATCGAGGGGACTACCTTGAGAATGATGAAAGAGATTCCTATTAGACTACTGAGGAAAAGAAAAGACTTCATGGTGATTGTAGAAAGGTTGAAATGTAATGATATTCAATTCAGATGGGAATACTCTCAAGGTGTCTCTTTTTCAAAACCAAAAGATTCAGGATTATAGAAACTCTTAAGGCTGAAGAGTTCTTAAGAAGATATGACAAAGATCTGGCAAAGCCACCTAACCAGTTCCTGCCCAAAGACAAGCCAGAGAAACCCAAATTTGAAGAGGCGACTGGAGGAGAAGGCCAAAGTGGAATATCGGAAGTGGAGTCCCCATTAGAAGACAATGATGGCTGAGCTATAATGGAATGATGGGACTAAAGGATAGGGAGGGGGAGGGGTGGGTGGGAAAAATTATTATCTGGTTACAAATGCGGATAAAAAGTTAAAGAGAGACTAAAAATGATTAAGGCTCTATCTTGGAATGTTAATGGTTTGAATTCTCCAAATAAGAGGAGAAACGTATTTCATCATTTAAATAAATTTAAGGCTAATGTATTTTGTCTGCAGGAAACACATATTTTGCCAAAAGATATAATGAGGTTAGAGCAACCTAGGTTGGGGAAATTATTTATATCTTGTAATGAAAATAGAAAGTTTTATGGGGTAGCCATGTATGTTCCTATGATAATGGAACCAAAATTCATATATAAGGATAAAGAAGGCAGAATATTGTTAATAGAGGTCACAAGTGGTAATAAAAATATACTTATAGTAGATATTTATGCTCCTAATAAAAATATATATATTTTTCAATAATTTGGCATTAATAATGGCAGAATACGCCAAAGAGAAAATGATCTGGATGGGGGATTTCAATGGGGTAATGGAACCAAAGCTAGATAGAACTACCAAAAAGGGGAAAAAATGAACTGTGAAGGAAAACTGCCTGGTCTGTTTAATACTATAGTAGATCAGTGGGAGATGTTTGATGTATGGAGATTATTAAATGGTTCTAAAAAGGATTTTACTTATTTCTCATCCAGGCATTTAACCTACTCTAGAATAGATATGATATGGGTCTCCAAAGCATTAATGAATGTGTCTGAAAGACCGGAGATACTAGCTAGAGTATTATCTGATCATAACCCTATTAGACTTACATTCAAAATAGGAGATAGGAAGAATAGATCCTGGTCAATTAATGAGTTTCTATTGAAAAATAAAAATATCACAGATAAATTGAAATTAGATATTAACAACTATTTCATTGAAAATATAGAGAAGGGAGCAGATGATACAATAGTCTGGGATGCAGGGAAAGCAGTGATAAGAGGTTTCCTGATCCAGTATAACACAAGGTGGTTTAAAAAGAAGGAGATACAAAAGAGAACAATTTTGGAAGAAATTAAACTAGTGGAAAAAAGGTGAGAAAGGCACAAGATAAATCCTTCAAAATGGAACAGGTAAAAAAATAAAGTATTACAACAACAATATATGATGTGGATAACTTCAGAGATTAAAAATAAAATAATGTTTAATAGACAGAGGTTCTTTGAACATGCTAATAAACCTGGTGGTAAGCGATTAGCTTGGCAACTTAAACAAAAGGAAAAGAAGATGCCAATATTAAGCATTAACAAAGATGGTTGTTAATAACCAAAAGATTATGGAAACTTTTGTAGAGTATTATATAAAATTATATAAAAGAAATTTGGTTACAGACAAAGAGATAGAGGCCTATATGAGGCAATTCCACTGGGAGGCTATATCACAGGAGAAGAGGGACTTTTTAGACTCTTCTATATCTCCTGAAGAACTAAGAGATGCAATATGTAAAAGTAAGCTGAATAAATCTGGTCGGGATGGTCTTACAGCATTATATTATAAAACTTTTGAAGGACACCTATTGCCTTGTTTATTGAAGGTAATGAATTTATGCTTACAGAAGAGTTCCATTCCTCAAACTTGGGGGTAAACAAATATTGTGTTAATACCCAAACCAGATGTAGACTTAATGGATGTTAAAATTATAGGCCAATTTCATTATTAAATGATGATTATAAACTTTTTGTTGATATTTTAGCTACAAGATTAAAAGAGGTACTAAACCAGTTCATACATGAAGATCAATCGGGATTCCTGCCTGGTAGAATGATTACCCAAATTGGTTCTTGTAGGTTATCCGGGCTGTGTGACCGTGGTCTTGGTATTTTCTTTCCTGACGTTTCGCCAGCAGCTGTGGCCGGCATCTTCAGAGGAGTAACACCGAAGGACAGTGTCTCTCAGTGTCAAGTGTGTAGGAAGAGTAATATATAGTCAGAAAGGGGTTGGGTTTGAGCTGAATCATTGTCCTGCAAAAAGTATCAAAGGTAATGTGCTAATCATTGTCCTGTAAGTATCAAGATAATGTGCTAATGAGGGTGTGGTATGTTAATATGGAACCATTGTATCCTGAAGTGATCTGTTAATGTGTGAAATCCAAAACTAATCTGCATGGCTATTGTGGACTGTAGTCTTTGTTAGTCTGGAGGTTTTCAGGACAGGAAGCCAAGCCTTATTCATTCTTAAACTCTCTTCTTTTCTGTTAAAGTTGTGCTGATGTTTATGAATTTCAATGGCTTCTCTGTGCAATCTGACAAAATAGTTGGTAGAATCGTCCAGTCTTTCAGTGTCTTGGAATAAGACCCTGTGTCTTGTTTGGGTCAGTTCATGTTCAGCCACTGCTGATTTCTCAGGTTGGCCAAGT
Source organism: Euleptes europaea (assembly GCF_029931775.1). NCBI lineage: Eukaryota > Metazoa > Chordata > Lepidosauria > Squamata > Sphaerodactylidae > Euleptes > Euleptes europaea. The sequence goes on along the minus strand of NC_079329.1, from coordinate 18,469,545 downwards.
CTGCAGTATCTTTCATGTTCTTTTATCCTTGTTTGTATGCTGCGTTTTGTGGTACCGATGTAAATTTCTCCACAACTGCAAGGTATACGATATACTCCTGCAGAGGTGAGGGGGTCTCTTTTGTCTTTTGCTGATCGTAGCATCTGTTGTATTTTCTTGGTGGGAGAAATCAGCAGTGGCTGAACATGGACTGACCCAAACAGGACACAGGGTCTTATTCCAAGACACTGAAAGACTGGTCAATTCTACCAACTGTTTTGTCAGATTGCACAGAGAAGCCATTGAAATTCATAAACATCAGCACAACTTTAACAGAAAAGCAGAGAGTTTAAGAATGAATAAGGCTTGGCTTCCTGTCCTGAAAACCTCCAGACTAACAAAGACTACAGTCCACAATAGCCATGCAGATTAGCTTTGGTTTTCACACATTAACAGATCACTTCAGGATACAATGGTTCCATATTAACATACCACACCCTCATTAGCACATTATCTCGATACTTACAGGACAATGATTAGCACATTACCTTTGACACTTTTTGCAGGACAATGATTCAGCTCAAACCCAACCCCTTTCTGACTATATATTACTCGTCCTACACACTTGACACTGAGAGACACTGTCCTTCAGTGTTACTCCTCTGAAGATGCCGGCCACAGCTGCTGGCGAAACGTCAGGAAAGAAAATACCAAGACCACGGTCACACAGCCCGGATAACCTACAAGAACCAATGAAGTCTGATCGTGAAAGTCTTCGACAATATTAACCACAATGTTAGGACGGTGATAGATTTGATTGAACTGATAGAACATAACCCAGATATCCCAGTTGCTATGATATTTGTAGACGCAGAGAAGGCCTTTGATAACGTCAACTGGAGTTTTATCAAAAAAATTTGGAATTTATGGAATTTGGGGATGGCTTTAAAAGAGCTATAGAAAGTATATACACGCAACAAATGGCTAGATTACTTATTAATGGTGAATTATCACCACAATTAGAAATTCAGAAGGGAACCAGGCAGGGTTGCCCTCTTTCACCCTTACTGTTTATTTTAGTTTTAGAAGTATTGATGAATAAAATTAGGATGATAATTTAGTTGATATAAATTTTGGGAGAAATCATTACAAGGTTAAAGCTTATGCAGATGATTTAGTATGTTTTTTGACTAACCCTAGTTCTCAAGTTGCAAACTGGAATAATATTATTGGGGTTTATGGAAAGTTTGCAGGATTTAAGATAAACAGAAATAAGACAAAAATTTTGGTTAAAAATATGACTTTATCACAGCGAAGGGAACTGATTAGTAAAACAGGATTTGGCATTGAAAGTAAAGTAAAATATTTAGGAGTTTGGTTAACTTAAAAAATTTGAATCTGTTCCAGAACAACTATGTTAAAATTTGGCAAAATATAGTAAGGGATTTTAAAAGGTGGAAGAAGTTGCCTTTATCACTCTGGGGAAGGATTTCAGTAGTTAAAATGATGGTATTACCCAAAATGTTTTTTTTTATTTCAGAACTTGACAATTATAAAAGGCGTAAAAAAAAATAACAATGGAAGAAAGAAATTCTGAACTTTGTTTGGGGTAAGGAGAGGCATAGGATAGCTTATAATAATTTAATTGAGTGAAAAGAATCAGGGGGAATGGGTCTCCCAGATTTAAAAATGTACTATGAAGCATCCTGCTTTGGTTGGTTAAAAAATTGGATTTTTTTGGAGAATCCTAGGCTGTTAGAACTGGAAAGATTTGATCTCAGATTCGGCTGGCATGCATATTTGTGGTACGAAAAGGACAAGGTAAACAGGTATTTTAATCAACATATTATTAGGACCAGCCTGTTACAAGTTTGGAAAAGGTATAAGAGGTTTTTAGAATATAAAACCCCAGGCTGGCTCAACCCTATTGAAGCATTTATGAAAAGAGGAACCCAGCTTAATCTGGATCTAGGTAATTATAGATATATTATTGACTGTATTGGAGAAGGTTGGCAACTTAAACCAAGAGAAGAGCTTAAGATTAGAGATTGGTTCATGTATTATAAGTTAAATGATATATTCAATAAGGATAAACGTATAGGTTCCAGTATAAATAAATCCAAACTGGAATTAATACTAGATTTGGGAAATAAAGCATTGATAGCTAAGATATATAGAATTTTAACAGAAATGAATTTAGAGCAAGAAAGGATTAAACTGGTGATGATAAAATGGATGAGAGATTTAGGATATAACATTAACTTAGAAGTGTGGGAAATATTATGGAAAAGAGAATTTAAATTTACAATCTCTAGTGAAATAAGGGAGAACATGTATAAAATGTTTTATAGGTGGTACACCACACCGGTGATGATAAGCAAGATGAAAATAGGAAATACAGATCTATGTTGTAAGTGTGGAATTGAAAGTGGAACTTTTATTCACTTAGTGGCACTGCAAGAAGATCAATATTTTTTTTTTGGAGAAAGGTAGTTAAAAAAACTAATAATTTAATTAACACTAGGGTAAAGCTAGATCCGGCCTTCTGCTTATTGGGGATTGCAATGGATAAAATAAATAGAAATGATAAAGTCATATGCCAATACAGTTTTGCAGCGGCAAGAATTACAACAGCAAAATCCTGGAAGCTGGTAAATAAACCTGTAATTAAAGACTGGAGAAAGAAACTATGGTTTTATGTGCGAATGGCCAAATTAACAAATTCCCTTTATGGGAAAGATATGGAAGAATTTAAAAAGTCTTGGTCAAAGGCCTTTGCATATTGGGATAAACTGGCAAAGATGAATTTTACTAACTTTGTGAAAGGGTTATAAATATAATTTTTAAAGCTTAGTAGTATGGTAAATTGTTGTAATATTAAACTGTTAGGACACTTCTCTGGAAGTTTCCCACGGTGGGGGGTAGTCACGGGGGGTACACTATTGGTGGGTGGTGGGTACTATAGGTACTATATATGGATTTTTTTTTACTTGATTTAACTAGCATAACTCAGTTTTTTCTATGTACTTTTTCACTCTGTATTTCTAATCGGTTTCTTTTGTTTTCAAAATAAAAAAAATAATTACAAAAAGCAATATCTGTGAAGTGCAATAAAGTAGAGCGCGATAAAATGAGGCATGTCTGTATGCTGCTTTCAGCCCACTGGAGGAAGGCCACAGGTAAAATGATGAGGCTCTCAGTAACAACTGGAACATGCCCAACTTATTACAGAAAATGATAAACTCAGAAAAGATGTAACTTAGTGTGAGGTCCCTGGGAGGCAGAGGCAGGTTGAACCAGACCTCTGCCTGGAATTAAAGTTGCAGGAGCCAGGAAGTGGCTTGTAACCAGGTATATTGGTCCATCTGATGGAATGTCTCAGGGCTCAGTTATGTTACCACAACCCTTTGTCCTCTCTTCTCCCCACTGTCCTCACTAATCCTTCTCTGGCTTCTCCCTTTGAGCATCCTCCCTCTTCAGTGTCCTCCCAGCTGCCCTGGGTGCTCTTGCAACGCTGACCCTCAGCTCCACCTCTCATTCCTCCCATGCTTCCTTTTCTTGATCTCTCCCTAGGATCCATATCATGCTTCATGCATCCTTCCAAGGCCATTGGTGGCCCCTTATCACCCCCCACCAAGACTACAGATGATCAGCAGGATTCCCAGTGGGGACCCTGCTGTTCCCCCCCCCATGGACCAATCTGGTTTTGGGGTGGCAATCTTACTGGGTGGGGCATACTGTGACTGATCTTCTTTGAGGATTTCCACCCAGTCTCAATGTCCCTCTCAAGAAGCCCAGTAAAACTGAAACCAGCAGTTGTCCTCCCTCCAGGCGGCCTTGGTGCTGACCCCTGTCTCCATGTTGTAACCATCTTTCTCCCCTTCCTGGAGGCCTCTTGACCCATCTCCTGGAATTTACCAGCCCCAAAGTTCTCCCTCTGCAGGCTAGGGTGGACACTCTTTTAGGGTGGGATCTCACACTCCATTTCAATTTAAGAATTACATGATGAAGAGTGAATTTCTGGGACAGCTGGTGTAGACTTCCAAAGCAAAAGGGAGAGGTACTCCATTTCAAAAACATCCAGTGTGAACATGTACCTGTGGTGTCTTGTAGAGGTTCAAGAGAGTTGCCATTGCAGTTGAGGTTTCAGAGCTCAGTCCCCCAATGATGGCCCAGAGATGGTCCTCCTTGTCACATTTATAATTAGGGATCCTGGCATGCTTAGAAGAAAGAAGATTCATGGTCTGCTGATAAGTAATCTGAGGATTACAGTAATTTTCAAATATGTCGAAGCCCAAACTCATATTGGGCAAGAAATTAAGATTCATATTGATCTCGTTCACTGCAAACAGGAAAGCCAGGAGATGCTGATGGTTCTTACGCATGGAGCTGTAATTAAAAAAAAATCAAGTATCAATACCTGTGGAAAATACTCCCTGCTAGAATGAAGACTCAACATTTAGCTGAGATTTATGCCAAAACCGTCTTCTGAAGTATGTACTTTATAAGTAGCTTGCAGGATAGATAAACATGACATTCTGTATAATTTGACCCTATACATTAAGAAATTTCTTTTAAAATCAAGGAAATAATATTTAGCATGGTTTATAAAACATATCCTATATGAAAAACAATGAATAAAAATAAAATACTATTTGTACATTATCCGGGCTGTGTGACCGTGGTCTTGGTATTTTCTTTCCTGACGTTTCGCCAGCAGCTGTGGCAGGCAGCTGCTGGCGAAATGTCAGGAAAGAAAATACCAAGACCACAGTCACACAGCCCGGATAACCTACAAGAACCAATGAACTCTGACCGTGAAAGCCTTCAACAAAATAATATTTATTTATTAAAATGAAATCAAGTACTTACAAATCAAAATGCACATAAATTGGGTTTGGAAACTCAGTGAAATTCTGACTGAAAAACTCATATTCTGTATAAGAAAGGATGCCACCTATCATGTGGTCCCCTGAAATATAGTGCTTGTGCTGGTACATAAAAGGTTCGGTGAGCATGCATTGTTTGTGCTCAGATCTTTCACAGACACAGGATGGCATGAGAAGAAGCTGCAGAAGAAGCATTTGAAGCAAGGCCATCCTGAGTACCAGAGACTTTCCCGCTAACATCAGATAAATCTCTGGGACTCATTTTGAGGTAGTTGGAAATAAAAAGTTTTTCATTGTCCCATGCCTTGGAAAATTCTGCGCTGAGCTGATGTTTGAGTTTCCAGGCTGTGATAAGCCGAAGACGTGAGCAGACTCAACTCTCAAGCAGAGGTTTCTCTTCAAAGCAACACAGACTGTATTTATAGAACCATCAACAGAGCCCCTGAAGAAGAACAATCTCTTGTGTGCCCGGTGAGGCATTTTGTTATTGACTTTTGCAAGTAATGGCCAGTACCTCTTTCTGGATAGTCATTAAGATAATTTCAGGGACCACAGAAAGCTGGAGAAAACATGTTTATCGTGTCTCTGTAACAGTTCTTTCCAAGAGACTAAAGAAGCATGCATGGAAACAGAATGACTTTAAGTACAGAAAAACAACTTGAGCCCCAGCGAAGAGAAACCTGATTGCCTTTGGAAGCAATGAGGCTTAAATCAGGTATAAGTTGATTGCTCTATCAGTTTATTTATGATAAAGTCAGAACACATTTTAAAGGGACTGATCTCCTGATTCTTTGTTGGAAGGCAAAACCATGTTCAGTAACATAACTTCGGGACGGCCTCTCCTGATATACCCCCTGAAGGACTTTGCGATCATCCGGTGCTGGTGGTCCCTGGCCCTAAGAGTGTACGGCTGTCCTTGACAGCTTTCTCAGCCCTGGCTCCAGCCTGGTGGAATGCTCTGCCTAGTACCACCAGGGCCCTGTGGGACCTTAAAGAGTTCTGCAGGGCCTGTAGGACAGATTTTTCCTCCAGGCCTATAGCTGAGGACAGCTGCAGGTATCATATGGCCTCCCTGCCTTCCCCCTTTCCATGTGCTAAGTTGGTAGGGACTTGAAGGGGTGGCTGCTTGTTTATCTCATCCAGCACAATGAAAACTGTACACCATCTTTGTTTTTGATTGTCAATTTTAATGATTTCACACACTTGACATTATACAGTATGTATAAACTTTAGAATCTTGAAGCCATAAGAGTGAAGCAGCCCTTAGAGCACCATGTCAAACATCTGAAATGCCATTGGGAGCAGATGGGTAACTATCTCAATCTTTATTTACATCTTTATTTTATATACTTCCTTAATAGAGACTCACTTTTCTCACTGAGACTCATGGTGGATTACAAAATATAGAAAACAATTCCATCAGAGAGCACAAGGCAACCATTAACAAGGCAAAGGGACTTGGATTGCAGAAATTAGGAAACTGCAAACAGAAAACTGTCTAAGGCATGACATACCATAAACAGTCTTGAGAGTGGATTACAAAGTTCAAAGACAGTGCAGTGAAAGCAGATATGATACATGAATAAATATTAATAATACATTAATAAAGGATGATACATGAATAAATATTGCTATATACTACAATCCTGTCCCTTTATAAAAGTGTCTTCCCACACTGTATATGACATTTTCATTTTTGCCTTTTATTTATTTATTTATTTATTTACTCAATTTCTATCTTACCCCTCCATGGCAAGCCAGGCTTGGGGCAGCTCACAACATATTCCAACAGTTACAACATAATAAATTGTACTTTAAAGTGGTCAACATCTATTAATTTTTTAAAAATACAAATGATGGAAAATCTTCACTAGCTTGGATAACCTCCCCATTGGCTTGAAGAAATTACAAGTCATAAGTATTTTTACAAAACTGGGGACTTCCCATTTATTGTTCGTGTTTAGCATAACACGTTAATGGTCTCTGCACTTTTCTTGACGAAATCTGAAATTTGCATCATTACATTTTACCCTTTAATTCTACAATCTCATGACCCTTTTACCCCATTGTTTTACCCACCCCTCATCATTCTATGTAAACATCTGCATAGTAACGATTCACTCATTGCATCAGAAAAGGTGGGCTCTGGGCCATGAAAGGAAAAAAAATGTTTGTCTTCAAGATGCCACGACTCCTATTTATTTTTTCATATGCATAGATTATTTAATATTTGCAAAAGAGGAGGAAGGAAATGTGCAATTTTCGTATAAATTTAGAGTGGCAAGGTTAATTGTATTATGGAATGGGGGAAGCTGGAGAGCCATCAACTCATGGAATGACTTTGGGCTAGTCACCATCTCTCTGCCTAACCTTTGCTGCAGGGTTATTGTGAAGATAAAATAAGGAGCACAAGGGTAGGGGAAAAGGGATTTAAAAAGTAAACCCAATTCAACCTGCTTGTCTCCTCCCTATGCACTTGTTCATTGAATCCCTGAATGCCTCTTGGACTTTCTGATTTCCAAAAGTGAATATGATGGGATTAAGCATGGGTGTAACTGCTGTGGTAACAAGAGAAGCAATTTTGTTCAGATTCATTGAGCTGGCTTGGGAGGGTCTCACACAGATGAAGATGGAGGTTCCATAACCAATGGTAACCACTGTGAAGTGGGAAGCACAGGTAGAGAAACCCTTCTGCCTCCCTGTAGCAGTAGGGATACAAAGAATGGTGCTTATAATGTAAACATAAGAGATAAGAGTCAAGAAAAGAGAACCTAGAATCACAGGTAGGGAGACAATGAAGTCTATTAACTCCACTAGGTGGATGTCAGCACAGGCTAAGTGGAGCAAAGGGGCACTGTCACAAAAAAAGTGATTTATCACATTGGGACCACAATAGGACAAACCCAGCTTCATCGCAGTGGGAACAAGAATGGAGAAGAACCCACTCATCCAAGAGCTTACAACAAAACAAACACATTCCTTCCCACTCATGATGGTGTTATATCTAAGTGGGTAGCATATAGCTATGTATCGATCATAGGACATCATAGCCAGTAGAACATATTCAGAGGTGCCAAATAAGAAATAGAAGTATGACTGAGCGATGCACCCATAGAAGGAGATGGTCTTCTTTTCCAGTAGGAAGTTTTCCATTATTTTTGGTACTACTGTCAGAGTAATAAGGATTTCAATGAAAGACAAATTGCAGAGAAAGAAATACATTGGAGAATGTAGGTGGTAGTCAGTAATAATCAGGGTTATGATGATGGTATTCCCAATCATTGTTGCTACCAGAATAATGAAGAACAACAGAAAAATCAAAATCTCTATCTCCCAGGGATTGGGGAATCCAACCAAGACGAATTCAGTCACAGGCGTCAAATTCCCTATTCCATGTTTCATCATGTTTACCTCTTTATCTGGAGAGTTTAAAAAAATCTTATTAAATTTAATGGAAGCTGCAGTGCACAGTCTTACGGATAACTAGTCAAGCAGTGTATTGTTCCTACCCTACTTATACAACAGTTCTCCATTTTAACCTGATTTGATCCCATTCAGATGAGACCATGACATCCTTGGTATCACAATCTTAATTCATGAGGGCAAAATTAGTTTTCTCCCAGTTGTTTTGGCTTAACCAATATGTTCAGGATACTGTCACATGATCAGCATCTGAATAAGCTGGATCCACCATGGGAGAACTTTTATCTATGTTCAAGTAATTTGATACCTCTGTAACCCTCCATTGTTATATCAGGCATACGGTGAAGACAGAGATAAGATCTACACATCACTGGATGCTGTGATATATTCATCTCTTGTTTTTTTTATACCCACACCCAAAAAAATCCAGGAGGTGAATGATTATAACAGTGTAATATCCACCCAACAACATGAGTGGGTTCATTCAGAGACAACATTTGGCAGCAGTTAAACACATAGGGTTTGGTCAGTTAAAGAGAGAAGGGTGTCCCAGTCGATCACCAAAGAGCCTGTAGTATTTCACACATGAGGACAGGTTAGTGTGATTTCCTTGCTGCTGCTAAGGCTGCTAATACAGAACAGTGGTCACAGGGATTCCACACAGCAGGTCTCACGTGAACACATGAAGCTACTTTATACTGACTCAGACCATCAGTCCATCAAAGTCAGTATTGTCTATGCAGATTGGCAGCAGCTCTTTAGAGTCTTGGGTAGAGGTCTTTCACATCACCTCATCATTTTAACAGGAGATGCCAGGGACTGAACCTGAGACCTTCTGCATGCAAAGCAGAAGCTCCACCACTGAGCCACAGCCCCTCCCCAGGATTCCCTGGTAGATTTTTTTTAAATCGGCAATTTAATAGTGTTATATCACTATCAAGGCAATGGCAAACCACCCTGTAAACATAGTCTGCCTAGTAAACGTTGGGATGTGATGTCAGTAATGACCCGGTGCTTGCACAGGGGACTACCTTTATCTTGTTATATAACTATATTGTTGTACTATAATATGCATCATGGAAGGCAGAATGGTCTAGCCCGATCTTGTCAGATCTTGGAAGCTATGCGGGGTCAGCCCTGGTTAGTATTTGGACGAGAAATAACTAAGGAATACCAGGGTTGCTATGCAGAGGAAGGTACTGGAAAACAACCTCTGTTAGTCTCTTGCCTTGAGAACCCCATAAGGGGTCTCCATAAGTCAGCTGCAACTTGACAGCACCTTACGCACACATTAACAGAGAACTGGACTGAATTAGTATTTCTGCTGTTTGAAACGCGTACGATCATATGAGGCTTATAAAGATGTAGTTCATTCGTCTATCATCAGCATCATCTACTCTGACTGGAAGGAGAACATAAACATTAAGAACATAAGATATGCCCTGCTGGATCAGACCAAGGCCTATCAAGTCCAGCAGTCTGTTCACACAGTGGCCAACCAGGTGCCTCTAGGAAGCCACAAACAAGACAAGTGCAGCAGCACCATCCTGCCTGAGGTCTCCAAAGCCTGAGGCAAGGGCCTCTCCCTGCTCAGCTCACCATGATCCTTTTCACTGGGGATGCCAAGGACAGAACCTCTTACGTGCAAGCATGTTCTATCACTGAGCTGGAAGTCCTCCTCACTGGTACTGGTGAACACAGATAGATAATTTAGAATTACTCACTGTATTGTAGTCATCCACGCTCCATCATTATAGCTGTAGTAGTAGTTGTTTTTTACTACTGCTCCGGAGGAAATAACTCACCGAACATTACTTCCATCCACTAAATCCAACAAGTTCTGTTATTGGTTTGTGTAAAGGAAGAAACCCTGGAGGGGGGGGGAATGCAGAAGTTGTTTTTAATATGATTCTCACTTCTAGAATACTACTGGCAAGCTCCTGAAAGTCAAAACATGGTTTTATAACATGGAGTCCACCTCGAGTCTCAGTGAGAAAGGCGGGCTATAAATAAAGTAAATAAATAATGCATTAAATAGCGAGTCTCTATCACATAAGTGATGGGATGGAATTACATGAACAAATCATGCTGAAGTAAAAGTCGCAAATCAGACAATGAGCTTGGGATTCAGAATGCCTTCATTGGTTTCTGAACATTCAATGATACAGAGTAGATGGTGATAGAAATCTGTGACTACCATGTGAGAAAAGTCATAGGAGTTAACTGAGATGTTATGTCATATCAATATTAGGAGCAACCTGTACTCCAACACACCTCAGATGCCAAACAATGTCTTGTTTAGCATAAAATCTGCTCTGCTCTGGTATCCATATACCAGGTGAGTAGGGCAGAAACTAACAGGGTTCCCCCCTCCCTACAATAGAGTTACTCACCAAGAAAAAGCAGTGGTCATAGATAGTTTCAGAATGAGGATTAGTTTTTGCAGCATCAAGGAAGATAGCAACCATAATCCTTCAAAAACAGCAGTCCTTTTGCCTGTTTTCTATATGCATTTTTGCTGCTTATGTTTTCCCATCATATCTCTGAGGTCTTGTTACTATGGAATTATAGGTGGTCCTCTTGGGTGACAGAAACTTTCTGAAGATACTTCAAGATTTTCCGAAGTGAGTCAATGGGATAAACGTTAATGAGATGAGGATAGAGGACTGAAATAGAAACGTTACGGGCTTTATCATGAGGTCTGTACTGTTCAGACATAAAATTACCTTCTCCATGCTGGGAGTCATTGTATCCTTAGTAACTTGACCATTGTCTTGCTGAGCTGTGGATTAAATGTATGTTACCAACTAAAAGGGTGGGATCAAACCAACTTCTTCACTCAATGTCTTTCTTCCTTTTCTTCCTACTACTATTCTTTCTTCCCTTTTCCACCAGAAGAGAAGTTGATTGGACCCACCCCCAAAGACTCCATAGTGTTCAAGAGAATGTTTGGCCTACAGCAGCAAGAGTGGTCCTGGCTTCAGTGTGGAAACAAAAACATATACCAGATGTGGGAAGATGGCAAGATAAAATGGCTGAATATGCAGTGATGGCAAAATTAACGAATTTACTGAAAAGAAAGCCGATGGAGAAATTTCAGAAGAAATGGGCACCTTATTATGATTGTTAAATTGAAATTTTAATTTAGTAATGCAGAATAAATGGAAAATATTTTGTAGATTAGAATATCAGTATATAAGCAACAGATCAAATGATTGTAATAAATAGAGCAGTTTGGAAACGTTAGAGGAGATATAGAATAACACAGAGATTATCTGGAAGATAATAACTCAAATAATAAACATAGTGATCATTTTGTAAGTCGAGGAAATGATTAAATGATTAAATGATTAAATATAACTTTGGTTTTGCCAGTCTATAGTCGGAATAATAACAATGGGTTTAGAATAGATTATCAATTAATTAATCTTTAGTAAAATATAAATAGAGTGTATTAGAAGGTAATATATACACCGATGCCCTTGGAAGTTTGAATATGCTGTATGTATGAGTGTAATTTGATTTTATGTATTATATAAAATTTTAATACCCATCATGATCCCCCGCCCCTCCCAAATATGTAACACCTTTTCAGCCTAAGAAACCAGTTTGGGTGAACTCTGTTGAAAAGTTTTCTATATTAGTAAAACACACAAATCTAAAAGCAAGACCCACTTCTCTGTCCCAGTAGCCCAGAAGACTGCAAACTCTGGACAAGGGCCCCTCTATCCTGAAATATTTCCCCTTCCTTTGCATTTTTGTACTGAGTATCTAGCCTGATGAAGAGTTCTTGGGAACTGAAAAGTATGCTCATTGTTTTGGAATAATTTGGTCCTAATAAGTAGAGTTATAGATCAAATCAAGCCTGAACTGACCCTAGAAGCTAAAATAACTAACCTGAGACTATCATATTTTGATCACATTATGAGAAGCCAAGAATCACTGGAAAAGACAGTCATGCTAGGAAAAGTTGAGGGCAGCAGGAAAAGAGGAAGACCCAACAAGAAACGGATAGACTCAATAAAGGAAGCCACAGCCCTCAATTTGCAAGACCTGAGCAAGGCTGTCAAAGATAGGACATTTTGGAGGAGATTGATTCATAGGGTCGCCATGAGTCGGAAGCAACTTGATGGCAGTTAACACACACACATACAATAAGTAGGGTTGCCAACCTCCAGGTACTAGCTAGAGATCTCCTGCTATTACAACAGATCTCCAGCTGATAGAGATCAGTTCACCTGGAGAAAATGGCTGCTTTGGCAATTTGACTCTATGACATTGAAGTCCCTCCCCACCCTCCTCAGGCTCCACCCCCAAAACCTCCCACCGGTAGTGAAGAGGGACCTGGCAACCCTACTAATAAGATACCTGAAGGACTGGCTCGTCCCATACTGTTCAGCCCACCACCTTAGAGCCTCCTCACAAGCCCTACTCTGGGAGTCATCAGAAGTGAACTTAGTGGTGACTAGAGACAGGGCTTTTTCATTGGTGGCACCTTGCTTGCGGAAGGCCCTTCCCCTGAAACTCACGTAGCACCTACACTGTTGTTGATGTGCAAGGCTGGAATGTTTCTGTTTACTAAGGATTTTAATGAAGGGTTTATTTTTAAGCATAATTTTATAGTCAGATTTTTAGCATCATAACCCACAGGTTATGCCATGGATAAGGAGACCTGTGTTGACAAAACCATGTGGGATGAACACTGTGGTAAGGAGGGAAATCAATGGATATTGAGCTGAAAAGCTGGGAGGATTCAGTCCAATATTTCATGTATGTGTCTCAACATTCTTCCAAAGTGGTCTTCTATATGTAGAAACACTAGAAAAGTTGATCTAAAGGTTGCATACAAAGTCAAAGTCCCATCAGCAACAATCCTTTCCAATCTCTTCTAAGTATTTGCAAATTTTTCTCCTACAGAAGTGTCTGTGCTAATGACGTTTCTCTGTTTTGTTCATACTTTCTGCTTCATTTCATTGTTACCAAGTAAAATATAACTTCTGTACTAGAAGCTGCTTAAAACATACTTTAAAATGTCAAAAGGGAAGGAAGTACAGATGAAGTGAACAAACATACAGCATATTCCCTGAATCACTAGGTCCCAAATGAAAATAAACATCTCACTTCTAATACAAAATGTGAATTGTATTAATTAGTCTCTTGATAATTAAGTTCTTTTTAAAGTATTTGTGTTAGTTTCTAGTGTAATATTCAGTATTAAGAGAAGAAGGAATTCCCAGGAGAAATAAAATCTTTAATGATCCAAAGGATTTTAGTGAGCCAACGTTGGGTGACAAAATTTACATTGTTCTGCTCTACTGATTCCTAACGTATTAAGGTTAAACAAGGAGTCCAGGAGAACCTTAAAGACTAACACTTTCACACACACTGAATAATGTACTTTCAATATACTTTCAATGCACTTTAATGATGGATTTGCAAGTGGATTTTGTTGTTTCACACCGTCAAATCCAGCTGCAAAGTGCAATGAAAGTGGATTGAAAGTGCATACTTTTTTTGAGTCAGAGTTGACTTCTTCAGATATTTAGGAGTGTCTGTCCAAAGACACATCCAAATTTATCCCCAGGGTTCAAGCAACAGAAAAGGGAGACGGAGAATTACAGCGAGAGACCAGTGTAAGAAAAGAAGTCATCAATGATTAATCAATCAGTTTAGAGTGATTGAGATCTGCCAGCTGTTGACAGATAGGCAGGGTACAGTATACAAAATTTACTTAAGGGATATACAGTGTAAGACATATTATCAATGAATTCAGTAGGGCAGTATTGAGGCTATATTAAGGTGCACCTGACTACATTAACCCCTATAAGGTGTGGATCTTGCAGAGGCATCATCTGAGGAAACCAAGGTTTTTATTGAAGCCTGGGGAATTTGTTAATGCATTTCATGCATTCTTAATCAGCATTTTCATAATGTTCACTGAAGTTCATCTGAAGGAGAATGATAACCATTAAATCAGCAACAGAAGTAACTTTGTGAATAAGTTAGTACAATGCAACTCTATTTCCTGAGCAGAAAAGCTCTCTTGAATAATTCAATTTTGTATAGTTTGCAGAAAGCCAGGAGAGTGGGAGTCTTCCTGACCTCATCAGACTTTTTGGTGGGATCCAAGGTACATACAAAAGAAACATATGCTCTCTGCCTTTTGATCTGATTATGCGGATTTCTTCCTAGTTCTTCATGGAGTTTCTGTATGCATAGGTTGTATTGTTCACTGTGAATAAAAGTATGATTTAAATCACTTCCCTTGTTATCTTCCCCCCCCCCCCCGGGGGTGTAGTCAGGTCCTTTGGTAAATTCCTCTAAGAGGAGAAATTGTACACAGTGAAATTCACCAGTACTTTGGTAAATTCCTCTAAGAGGAGAAATTATACACAGTGAAATTCACCAGTACTTATACAAAACTATAAGAGGAAAAGGGCTACAACTTTTGTAGAGTTAGATTATTATCTATATTTTGGATGGGGAGTAAATCTAAATTGCTATTAATGGCTTTTATTCTTTGAAATCTAGAGCTGGAAGTGATATGAACCTGATATTTGATAATTATGGGTATGGAGTTTCAATTGCAAACTTCCTTAAGTTCTACAGTAATAATAACAGACCCCAAAATAACCGAGATATGGTATTCCAGAAAACAGTATATGAAGAAATGCTCTTGGAAAGTCCCAGAATTTCTCAAGCAATCTTCCACCTGCATTAAGAAAATAAAGTGAAGATGAATAAGGTAATATGTTGATACAAAATGTCATTTAGGGGTACTTACAGCACATGCTTAGATTATTCATTTACTAAGTGAAGTGTTTCAGCCATTTTAAAAGGATTTATGAATATCCAGAATATTTAGGTGAGGATATGAAAAAAAGCATTTGTTTTGAACTTCTAATTCTCTTGAATCACCATTTATTCTCTGTTCTTTCTAGTGGTGTCGCTGAGTAACACTGTATCAAACTCAGATAATGTCTGTTGGCAGCCTAAAAGCTACATAATTCATTTCAACATATGTTTTCATGGACTAGAGCTCACTTCTTCAGATGCTTCGTATTAACTAATCTGCATCAACGAAGAGCTTTTGTGCTGGCCAGGTTTAATTTTTTGCCCTCAGTGCAGAGAGAGAGGCGATATCGTAAAGTTCCATATATGAACAGACTCTGCCCTTGTGAGTATGCTCATGTTGAAACTGTTACTCATGTTTTGTTATATTGCCCCTTGTTTGCAGAAATCCGGATCAAATTCTTATTACTCTTGCTAAGTAAAAAAAAGGTGTCGTCTGATAAATACAAATTATTGTTTTTATTGGATAACCAGAACCCAGACTTAACCAATTGAGTAGCAGAATTCGTACAACATGCAATAAGCATTAGGGAGCTTGTATCTTAACTGGAAAATTTTTAAACTTGATGCTGGATGTATTTAGACTGTTCTGATTATTCCTTTTTATGCCAATAAAGGTGATGATTGATTGATTGATTGATTAAGAATGGTGACTTTCACATCAGCAACAGAGTTTTTTGGGAGACTGAAATGTTTGTCTATTGCTTTCTGAATAGGGTGAGTTTTAATGCATGCCTCACAAGTAAATGTCTGCACTCATTGCAGCCGAAGAGCAGAGCTCTAGTCCTTGAAAATATTTGATGAAATAAAACTCTGTTAGTCTTGAGGTTCCACTAGATTCCTGTTTCTTTTTCTGGCAACAGCTGGAGTGTCCATTAAGAATTGATTAAGAATAGAGACTTACACGTCAGCAACAGAGTTTCGGGGAGACTGAAATGTTCATCTATTGGTTTCTGAGTAGGCTGATTTTTAAAGCATGCCTCAGAAATAAATGACTGCATAATGAGGATCCATTCATTGCATCTGAAGGGCAGAGCTCTAGTCCTTGAAAGCTTATGGTGAAATAAAACTCTGTTAGTCTTGAGGTTCCAGTAGATTCCTGTTTCTTTTTGTGGCAACTGCAAATTTTATCAGTTAGTAGAGAATTTATGTCTCCCCTCTCCATAATTTCCTCACAGAAAATTCCTCTTCTCAATAAATAATTGTCTTTTAATAAACAGTTCATTCAGTGAGCCAACCAGTTAAAGTGGAGGCTATTATGGTGTATTATTCAGAACATTTGTCTATCATTCTTCTCTTTGATTTTCTTCTCTCATTTACAAAAAAACAGGAAATAGAGAAATATGTAGCAATTCCTACAAGGGGTTAGATCCAGCCAGCCTTTTCACTCCATCTTGTCCAATTCCTCCCCTTACTACAGGCCTCACGCTGTACAGTTTTGTCCATGCAGGTCTTGTGTTTCCTATCATAATCAGTCTGGGTACTCAAAATAAACCCCTCTTTTTTTTACAAGCAGAAAAGCTGGTTGGATCCAACCAAAAGTCAAATGTAAATCATGCCTTTATTTAACACAATTAACAAGGGATATGGTTACTGCAGTTGTATTGTATTTTTCAGACTGGGAATTACTCCAAAATATTATATTGGAATATTATTGCATATTTGCCTGGTCTTGATGAATGTTTAAGATACATGCATTACATGTAATTGACTTGATTGGTAAAGTAGCTATTCACTCCAGCCCTAAGAAAATGTATTTAAGATTGCAAGTTTGAATAGCTTTCCCATTTCACCTTTAATAACTGTTCATTTCCCTCATACATTCCAGATGCCACAACATGGAAATGGGCAACATGACATCAATCACTGAAATCCTTTTGCTTGGATTTATATATGACCCTGCTTTGGAGATTGTCCTTTTCCTGGTTTTTCTTTTTGTGTATATAGTGACCGTGCTTGGGAATGCCCTCATCATTGTACTCATCAGCATTGATTCTCGCCTCCACTCCCCCATGTATTTCTTCCTCAGCAATTTGTCCTTCATCGAGATACTCATGACAACCTGCATAGTGCCGAAAATGCTGGCCAATTTCTTGTCCACGAGAAAAACCATTTCACTGGGTGGTTGCTTTGCTCAGTTATACTTCTATTTCTTCATGGGTTCCACTGAGTTCATCCTATTTGCCGCTATGTCCTTTGACCGCTACATGGCCATCTGTTACCCACTTAGGTATCCTACCCTCATGACTGGGACTGTTTGTGTCAAGATGGTGATTGGCTCTTGGATCGGTGGTTTCCTGTCTGTGTTCTTGTCAATAGTACTAAAGGTGAGATTGCCTTATTGTGGACCTAATGTCATCAACCACTTCTTCTGTGACAGTGCCCCTTTCCTACATCTTGCCTGTGCAGACATAAGCCTTATTGAATTGATTGACTTTGTTGGTTCTTTACTTCTGCTGCTTGGGTCCCTTTCATTCACTGCTACTTCTTATGTCTACATCATTACAACCATTCTTAAGATTCCTTCTGCTCAGGGTAGGAAGAAGGCCTTTGCCACCTGTGCCTCTCACTTCACTGTTGTCTCCATGGGCTACGGAATCTCAATTTTTGTGTATGTCAGACCATCCCAGACTGACACCATGAGCATGAACAAAGCATTAGCTGTTTTTTCTAGCATCTTGACTCCCTTGTTAAATCCTTTCATCTTCAGTCTGAGAAATGAACAAATGAAAGAGGCACTGAGAGATATCCTAAGCAGAATAACTTCAAAAATAAAATATAGCTGATTCCCTAAATTCAGAATAAATTTCTTACTCTGTACCTCACAGTGTCAACATAGTCCTTTGAAATATTTAACTCAATAAAAAAAACTTTCTGGGATATAAGGTATTGGTCTGGGAACTTCACTGTGGCTGGGAGCTAGATAAGTAAGTTACTTGGTACTGCTTACTGCCAAGAAAAAAACTTCAGGCATAGAAAGAACCATGTGCAATATTGGTTCTTATGAATGGCTAGCAATGTTAGTCTACTGCAGTGAAGGTCTAGCATAAAATTTTAGAAGCCTAGCCTTACATCCTTGATGGATCATCTTTTTTCCACTTCAGATTCCAACTTTCCCAGCTCCATATTCAGTGCTCAGATAAAAATCCTGTCCTTGTCCATATCCAGCAACTGATCTCAGAGACATTGGGATAGCAAATGTACATGCTAAGCTAAATTTGGGTTTGGACACTCACTCTGCACCAGCCTAGATATGTCATATGTTTGGAGGTTTGAAAATCGTGAGAGATAATCCATGAGAGTTGGTGGATCTAAGGACCCCATCAATAGCTCTTATTCAGGATTTTATAATTTCTATGAATTCCAAACTGTACTCTACAGTTTTCCCACCCCACCTCACTACCACCCTAAAAAACATGATTGTGATATTGGTATAAATATTTATGAAAAATTATATTCTTGACAGTTAAAAATGTGTATGAAAGAATGGAAGGAAACCAACATGAAAAAAAACAATTTTCAAATATGAATGATTTGGGTCCACTATAACCTCAGGGCTCTTAATCGAGTCACCAAGGATCAGCTGAAATCTATCAAAAGTTGGGAGCACAATGTCCTTCATGGTCTCTACCTTCTAAGGTTACCAACCTCCAGGTACTGGCTGGAGATTTCCTGCTATTACAACTGATCTCCAGCCAATACAGATCAGTTCCCCTGGAGAAAATGGCTTCTTTGACAATTGAAGTCTATGGCATTGAAGTCCCTCCCTTCCTCAAACCTACCATTGGCGAAGAGGGACCTGGCAACCCTACTACCTTCCCAACTAACATTATTTCTGTCTTCTCAAGGTTTAGTTTCCATTTTTTTACTCTAAGCCATTTTACTACAGCGGCCAGGCAGAGATTGAGGACCTCTACTGCATTGCCAGGAGACTTGGATAAGGATACAAAGAATAAGACTCATTTCAGTGAGCAGGGGCTTTTTCTTGGTGGAGGAAATCCTTGGATCCAGCCCACTGATTTTAGCATTATTTATTTATTTACAAAATGTATACCCCACCTTTTTGCCCTCTTCAGCGCCTAAAAGATTAAAAACATATATCACATATATCATAAAAACACAAAACACATTAAAACTCTCACCCCAAAAAACTCATCAAAGCAATTGAAAGCAAAGCTAACATTCACATATAAAAGCAGCAATTAAAACACAGGGCAAGTAGGAGAGATTAATAAAGAAAAGCCACACACAACAAAAAAAAAGGCTTCACCAGCAACAGAAAAGGATGGATGAGTGTCCCTGGGAAGAGAGTTCCAGAGAACATTACAACCACAGGGCTAACCAATGATTAGTAGTCAATGGCATAATCAATAAAAGCCCTCCTAAGAGGGGCATTTTTAGTATATAGGAGGACACTAGCAGAGATGGGCCTTTTTCAACAAAGTATTGCAGAGATTTGGTGCTGCTATAGAAGGTCCTCTGTTTTTTAACCATCTATCAAGTTAAGAAAGAGAGGAATGATGTCCAGGCAAGTCGAAATGAGAATGTCACACACACACACACACACACACACACTCCTTCAGAGAACGTCAGTCATTTTTATGTGAATATTTATCCATTGATATATATCTCAGCTACAGTAATTTGGATTTTTTATTTTGAATAAAATGGTTCTCTCTGCCTTTTGATCTGAACATGTGGGTATTTCCTCAGATATTTTTGTCTAGAACTGGGATTAATATAGTAAGCATAAAGTGAACAGATAAAAACATAAAATATACCATGTATGAAATATCTTATATTCTAATAGTGAAGTCAGCCACATTTTTGGATACTTAAATCCAGTGATTGGAGCTGTGAATGGGCAGGACAGATCTTTCTAAAAACGTGAAAAAGATCCCAGGTTTGCAAAAAAATATGAAATCTAATATATATATATATATATATATATATATATATATATATATATATATATATATATATATATATATATATATATATATATATATATATATATATATATATATATACATTGAGTGGTTTTTTTTTAAAAAAAACTTAAAATGATAAAAGGGGAGCCTGAAGCTTTAAGTAACGAAAAGCTTAAAACATAGGGGCAGATAAAGGCAGCTTAGCTGTTGGGTGGGAAGGAGATAAGGCTGCCAGCACTAGGTTAGGAAATGCCTGGCAATTGGGGGGTAGAGCCTGGGGAAGGTGGGGTTTGAGGAGGGGAGGGACCTCAGAGGGGTATAATGGCATCAACTCCACCTTCCAAAGCAGCCATTTCCTCCAAAGGAATTAGAATTGCCAACGTCCAGGTGGGGACTGGAAATAACCTGGAATCACAGCTGCTTTTCAGATGACAGAAATCATTTCCCCTGGAGAAAATGACTGCTTTGGAGTGTGGACTCTATAGCATTATACCATGTGCAGGTCGCTTCCCTCCCCTCACGTTGTCCTCCCAAGTCTCCCCCCCCCCAAATCTTCAGCAATTTTTCAACCTGCAGCTGGCAACCCAAAACAGAAACTGATCCCTGTAGTGGGGAGATCTGTTGTGATTCCAGGAGATCTACAAGCCACACCTGGAGGTTGGTGACCCTAGAAGGATTGAAGGAAGCTGGAAAAAAGGAGAGGCTATGGAGGCTTTCGGGAAAGGGAAAGAGGAAAAAGTGGGGGAGAGGGAAATGAGATGCCTCCTAGAAGTTGTTGCGGGTTCCCTCTAGTATAGATTAACTCTCTTTCTCTCTCTCTCTCTCTCTCTCTCTCATAGCTATAAAATGAACAGATGAAAAAGTGATGAGAGAGATTAAATGTTTCTGACTTTTATTGCAGACCGGCTTAGATCCCAATCAAAGCTTCTATGGATGGAAGAGTTTCCATCTGTGGGGTGTGGCATTTCTACTCCCAGCTCTGCTGCAGTGAAAAAATTCCCCCTGGAACACTGCTGGGGGGACATGAAGCCTTCACGGCAGTAGTTGGGGGAAGTCAGCTGTCAGCCATGGGAGGGGGAGATTGGCTAAAATAGCTGCCTTCAGCCCACAGAACTTTTTGGTGGAATCCAAAGTATATATAAAAGAAAAGATTCTTTTTGCCTTTTGATTTGATTATGGGGGGTTCCTTCCTAGACAGGTGTTCCTGTATGCATAGGTTGTATCACTCACTGTGAATAAAAGTATGAGGTTAATCACTTCCCTTGTTATCTTTTTTTCCCAGGGGTGTAATCAGGTCCTTTGGCAAATTCCTCTAAGAGGAGAAATTATACAATGAAACAGTGAAATTCACCAGTACTTATACAAACCTATAAGAGGAAAAGGGCTCCAACTTTCGTAGAGTTAGATTATTATCTATATTTGGGATTGGGAGCACATCTAAATTGTAATTAACTGCTTTTATTCTTTGAAGTTTAGAGCTGGAAATGATATTAACCTGATATTTGATAATTATGGGTATGGAGTTTCAATGGAGAACCACCTCCGGTTCTACAGTTATAATAGTGGGCCCCAAAATAACCAAGATACGTTATTTGAGAAAACAGTATATGAAGAAAAGCGCTTGGAAAATCCCAGCATTTCTCAAGCTATCTTCCACCTGCATAAAAAAAATAAAGTGAAGATGAATAAGGTAATATGTTGATACAAAATGTCATTTGGGGGTACTCATACATACTTAGTTTATTCATTTACGAACTGAAGCATTTCAGAGATTTTAAAAGGGTTTATTAATATCCAGAATATTTAGATGAGGATATAGGGGGGAGAAGCATTTCTGAACTTCTAATTCACTTGGATCATCATTTATTCTCTGTTCTTTCTAGTGATGTCGCTGAGTAACACTGTATCAAACTCAGATCATGTCTGTTGGCAGTCTGAAAACAAAATTTATTTCGATGTAAGTTTTCATGGACAAGAGCTCACTTCTTCAGATGTAATATGTGGATCCTCACTGTTCATTGATTGATTTATTATCTATTTACTTCATTTATACTCTGCTGTTATCCCCAATGGGGACCCAAAGCAGCTCACCCCATTCTCCTCTCCTCTCCTCTGTGAAGTAAATTAGGCTGAGAGTATGTGACTGATCCAAGCAAACGTCCAGGTCAAAAAGCTATGAAAACTAGGAAGTACACTGTGAAATATCCTTAAATAAAATTCAAATCCAATCAGGAAAGCTACAAAAACTATTCACTAGTTAAGCTAGTTAACACTTGTACTGGATGGGGATGGTTGGCGGTTTCTAGATTTTAGTTAACAGCCATAGTGAGGAAGAATTTCATGCTGGAGTATCCCTTTGAAGTTCTTTTGATTAAGAATGGTGACTTTCACATCAGCAACAGAGTTTTCGGGGGGGCTGAAATGTTTGTCTATAGGTTTCTGAGTAGGGTGATTTTTTAATGTATGCCTCAGAAATAAATGTCTGCATAATGAGGATCCACTCATTGCATCTGAAGAGCAGAGCTCTAGTCCTTAAAAGTTTTTGCTGAAATAAAACTCTGTTAATCATGAGGTTCCAGTAGATTCCTGTTTCTTTTTGTGGCAACTGCAAATTCTATCAGTTAGTAGAGAATTTATGTCTCCCCTCTTCATAATTTCCCTCACAGAAAATTCTTCCTCTCAATAAAACATTGTCTTTTTAAAAACAGTTTGTTCAGCTAGCCAACCTGTGTTCCCTATCATAGGGTACTCAAAGTAAACCTTCGTTTTTCACAAGCAGAAAAGCTGGTTGAATGAATGGACGAATCAGAAAAGCTGTTTGGACCCAACCCAATGTCAAATGTAAAGCATTCATTTATTTAACACAATTAACAAGGAATTTGGTTACTGCGGTTGTATATATCAGACTGTGAATTACAATGCTAGCATCCATTACTCCAGAACATTATATTGGAACTAATACAGTTTATTGCATATTTGGCTGGTCTTGATGAATGTTTAAGATAGATGCATGACATGTAATTGACCTGATAAGTGAAGTAGCTATTAATTCCAGTCCGAAGAAAATGTATTTAGGATTGCAAGTTTTGATATCTTTCCCATTTCCCCTTTAATAACTGTTCATTTCCCTCACACATTCCAGGTGCCACAACATGGAAACAGGCAACGTGACATCAATCACTGAAATCTTTTTGCTTGGATTTGTATATGACCTTGCTTTGGAGATTGTCCTTTTCCTGGTTTTTCTTTTTGTGTATATAGTGACTGTGCTTGGGAATGCCCTCATCATTGTGCTCATCGGCATTGATTCTCGCCTCCACTCCCCCATGTATTTCTTCCTTAGCAATTTGTCCTTCATCGAGATACTCATGACAACCTGTGTGGTGCCGAAAATGCTGGCCAATTTGTTGTCCAAGAGAAAAAGCATTTCACTTGCTGGTTGCTTTGCTCAATCATACTTCTATTTCTTCATGGGTTCCACTGAGTTCATCCTATTTGCCGCTATGTCCTTTGACCGCTACATGGCCATCTGTTACCCACTTAGGTACCCTACACTCATGACTGGGACTGTTTGTGTCAAGTTGGTGATTGGCTCTTGGATCGGTGGTTTCCTGTCTGTGTTCTTGTCAACAGTGCTGAAGGTGAGGTTGCCTTACTGTGGACCTAATGTCATCAACCACTACTTCTGTGACAGTGCCCCTCTGCTACATCTTGCCTGTACGGACATAAGCCTTATTGAATTGATTGACTTTGTTGGTTCTTTACTTCTGCTGCTTGGGTCCCTTTCATTCACTGCTACTTCTTATGTCTACATCATTACAACCATTCTTAAGATTCCTTCTGCTCAGGGTAGGAAGAAGGCCTTTGCCACCTGTGCCTCTCACTTCACTGTTGTCTCCATGGGCTACGGAATCTCAATTTTTGTGTACGTTAGACCATCCCAGGCTGACACCATGGGCATGAACAAAGCATTAGCTGTTTTCTCAGGCATCTTGACTCCCTTGTTAAATCCTTTCATCTTCAGCCTGAGAAATGAACAAATGAAAGAAGCGTTTAGAGATATCCTAAGCAGAATAGCTTCAAAAATAAAGGACGGCTGATTCCCTAAGTATGATTTCAGAATAAAATTCTTGCTCTGAACCTCACAGTGATTGAAACACTTGACTTAAAAAACCTTTCTTGGATTTAAGGGCTTTATCTGGGAACGTGATAGCATGAGTCTAGGAGCTAGATAAGTGAGTTACTTGGTACTGCTTACTGCCAAGAAACAACTTCAGGCACTGAAAGAACAGTGTGCAACATTGGCTCTTATGAATGGCTAGCAATATTCATCTACTGCAGAGAGCAGTTCAGAATTAAATTTTAGAAGCCTAGCTTTACATCCTTGATGGATCATGAGAACCCTATCTTTTTTTTATTCAAATTCCAGCTTTCCAAGCCCCATATTCAGTTCTCAGATAAAAATCCTGCCTCAGTGTCCATATCCAGCAACTGACCTCACTGACATTAGGATAGCAAGTGCACATGCTAGGCTAAATTTGGGTTTGGACACTCATTCTGCGCCAGCCTAGATAAGTCATATCTTTGGAGATTAGAAAATCATGAGAGATAATCCATGAGAGTTGGTGGATCTAAGAACCCTACTGATTGCTCTTATTCTGAATGTCCATTAATTACAAACTGTTCTCTACAGTATACCTGCCCCACCCAGGAAAGCTCAATTGTGATATCAGTTGAAATATTTATGAGTTGAGTGATATTCTACAGTTGTCTTGACCACTAAAAACTGGTATGGGAGAAGAGCAGGATACTACCAAGATCCCCCCCCCCCCGAATATAAATGATTTGATTAAAATTTGGGTTGGGTGCAATGACTAATTTTTGCTGAGAAGTCTTCCTACAATGCAGATCTCCTTCTGTCAGTGGAATTCTCCTCACTTAGCAGACATGTGTCATTGTTTTTAAAGTACATGATACAAATGTGGGGTGTTAATTGAACAAAGACACATCTGTTCAATTGTTTTCAATAAATGGCTTTTCCTCCCTCCTGGTTCCTAGAGAGAATTCAAATTGAGCATAACTGATGTAGAAATAGACTCATGAAACTCTGAGTCAGAATGCAATGCATCACATTTTGACATTTTTTTCTCATATGTTTCATTCTTTCAAGATACACTTTTCATAATGCACCATGAAATTTGTATGGTTCCCTCTTTTCCATCTATGCAGACATAAATTTTGACAGATTCAGAATCAAGTTTATTCTGTGTGTGGTTTTTTCTTTCTTTAAACACTTGGATCAGGTTGTTTGATATCAGAGATAAAACTAGTTCACAACTAGCCATTTTTGTATTTTATAATTGCACAGTTTATTTGGATTTTATGCTTAAGCTTTGACTTTTGATCTTATGCTTCTTATGACCACATAGTTACAATAAACTTATCTCTCTAGTCATATGCGGAAATCTGCCCAAAAGTTATTTCCACTGGTTTTATTAAGGAATATGTTTTTGGGTCTAACTCTCCCTCTTCCAGTTCACTGTAAAGTGAATGGCCGGGTGCATAGAAGAAAGTAAAGTAGGTGCCATGAGAGCCTCAAAGGGGAGGGCTTTCCAAAGACAAGGTGCCACCAAAGAAATGCCCAGTCTTTAGCAGCTACCCACCTCATCTCTGAAGGTGGGGGCACCAAGAACAGGGCTTGAGAGGTAGATATTAACTGGTGGATAGTATGGGAGGAGATGGTCCTTCGGGTACCCTAGCCCCAAGCCCTAATGAGGTTCTGGGCATTCTACCTCTCTGAAACATAGAGTTGCCAGCTCCAGATTGGGAAATACCTGGATATTTGGGGGTGGAGCCTCAGAAGAGTGGGGTTTGGAGAGGGGAGGGACTTCAATGCCATAGAGTCCAATTGCCAAAGTGGCTGTTTTCTCCAGATGAACTGATCTCTGTTGCCTTGAGATAAGTGGTAATAGTTGGAGCTTTCCAGATACCACCTGGAAGTTGGCAACTCTAATCCTGACCCAAACCGGGAGTGTAAAATGTAATGGTCTGAACTTTGACTCTTTCTGATACACTCATTGGAATTGGGGTTCAGTCCCATCTGACACTCATATTTGATTTTAAAGGTCTAGTTTGGCCCCAGGAAAAACCTTTGGGCCTACTCTGCTTGCCACTTTCTCCATTCCAGTATGGCCTCTATTCTGTGAATTAAGAAAGTAAAGTACAAGTTTGAGATGTCTATTTAATTGGCCACATGAGATCTCCTCACTAGAACATTAATAAAACCATCATGCAGAAGGGTTTTTTATTTTTTATTTTACCTCCTCTGACTTCAAGTGTCATAGAAATGGACAGTGTACAGGTAGGTTGCAAAATTCAGTCTAGTTCTTTTTATTTGCTTAAAATATGGTTTTGGATAAACTAACGAATGAGCACTTTGGTCTCAAGGAACTGTTTAATATGATTTGCTGTAGTTTAGAGTTTAGGAAATGTTGTTCTAAGCATGCATCTACACATAGATGAGATGGTGTGACAGCAGCAATGCATCCAACCCTTCATCATTATGATTTCCCACCTATTATTTTCTCCAACCCAATGGATTAGGCTGATAGTAAAACTAGAGTGGGTTGTTCTTTTGGGAGTGGCCAAAGATGCTGTGTGTTTTTAATTTTAAACTTCCAACAGAAGTCTACCCTGAAAATCACAAATATCCCAACAAACTAGCCCATAAAACCTATGAATTTCAAATCAGGCATTGGCAGAAACATAGTGGTGGGAATCTACCCAAAGCATGGTCCTCATCTATAACCAAACTAACCACCCTAGGATTGACTCTATAAAGAGATGGATTGACTCTATAAAGGAAGCCACGGTCCTCAGTTTGCAAGTCCTGATCAAGGCTGTTAAAGATAGGACATTTTGGAAGACACTGATTCATAGGGTTGCCATGAGTCGGAAGTGACTTGACAACACTTAGCACGCACACACACACACAACCACCCTAGGTGCCAGGTGAGCCAGTGTAACAAAGGAGTAACATAAGAAAGGTGACACAACTGAGAAGTCTGTCTCTGGCAGACAGAAACCTAGACTCTGGAGATGCAAAAATACTGAGCAGGACTTCTGATAAAGATTTTGATTGAAAGACAGTTAACTGGGAAGAGATCTATTTTCAGGTATCCTGGTCCCAACCATTCATGGTTTTAAAGGTAATAACCAGCATAAGTAGTAATATGTGGAATCAATTAGAAAACAAGTGCTGTCCCTTTAGCACTGGCAAGATGTACTCTCATTGGCGTCCCTGTGCACAGCCCAATAGTCCAGTCACCTGGATGTGGAGAGAGAACAGGTAAGCATGAGCAAATTGCACTTCTCCTAGAAAGATTGTAGTTTGCACACCAACTGAAATTGGGCAATGTCACAGAAAATACTGAGCCTCCTTCTGTACCTTTAGATCTAATAGCACCTCCAGGGAGGGAACCTTCAAAAGGAGTGCAACTCTATGCAGAATGGTTTAACTCCTTAACCACTGAATTTCAAGATAGACGGAAAGCATATTGTTCATACTATTCTCATGAAATGGGAAGTGGAGGAAGAAGAAGCTGAAGTGACATTTATGTCATGTACTATACTTAGATTTTATTATTGTGTATTAAAATTTGTTTAATAGAGAAAAACATTCGAATGAATACCAGGAAGATGACAATTATATATGGATTTATTTTCCAATATCAGCAAATTATTTTTTAGAAATGTATTCTTAGATTTACTATTATTGTTATTGCCACTCAATATTTATTATTAGGTCACCATTTACTGTTCACTATTATTGTTATTACCATTTATTGCTTATTATATGTATATTTTTTCTTTTCTATTTATTTTGAGGAAACAGTATTATATTCTATGTTTCTTTGGTTCTATGTTTCGTTTTTATGTCTCTGTGTCTATTTTTATTTTAATTAACAAAAATAAAATCTTTTAAAATAAAATAAAAACCCCAATAGTAATCAGTCTTAGTTCATCCATTGTCTCCTGTACTGCTGTCAGTTTCATAGAATCATAGAGTTGGAAGGGACCACCAGGGTCAAAGAGGAAGCAATTGATG
Organism: Euleptes europaea; assembly: GCF_029931775.1. Classification (NCBI taxonomy): domain Eukaryota; kingdom Metazoa; phylum Chordata; class Lepidosauria; order Squamata; family Sphaerodactylidae; genus Euleptes; species Euleptes europaea. The sequence continues at coordinate 18,441,364 of NC_079329.1, read as the reverse complement.
AGCAAAGGCCCACTTCTGGAGCTGATGGACTCAGTGGTCCCTGCAGCCCTGGTTTATAGAGCCACAAGGACCACTCATTCTGGTTTGATCAAGGGCTATTTTATTTCCCAGTCCATTTCTATTTAGAACTTTAGAAGAAGAAGAGTTGGTTTTTATGCCCGCTTTTCTCTACCTTTAAGGAGTCTCAAAGCATCTCCCTCCCCACGACAGACACCTTGCAAGGTAGGTGAGGCTGAGAGAGGTCTGAGAGAACTGGGACTAGCCCAAGGTCATCCAGCAGGCTTCATGTGGAGGAGAGGGGAAACAAACCCAGCTCTCCAGATTAGAGTCCACCGCTCATGTGGAGGAGTGGGGAAAACAAGGGTGTCAAGATGCCATAGAAAATAGCTAATGCTTTGTTTATGCTTACGCTGCCAGGCTGGGATGGCACAGGTTCCCCAGATTAGAGTCCACAGCTCTTAACCACTACATCACGCTGGCTCTCTTTAGGAGAAGCCTTGATGTGACCATTATTGTCTCTAATGCCTTTTTTTATATCTCAGACACTACAGTATAGCTATTTTGGGGCATTATCTTATGTTTTTCTTCTTAGGTAGATTCGACAGGACATAATGAGACATGAGAATGAAACAGAAGTTTTGGAATTCGTACTGATGGGTTTTTCTAATCATCCCAGAATGGAACCATTACTCTTTGTGCTGTTCAGTTTCATATATATGGCAACCCTCTTTGGTAACTTTGGTGTCATTGTCCTAGCCACAGCAGATCCCCACTTACACACCCCCATGTATTTTTTCCTTAGGCACCTGGCTTTTTTGAATCTTTGCTACACAACTGCGGTGGTCCCCAAAATGTTGTCCAATCTCATATCTGTTAAGAAAACCATATCCTACCTACTGTGCATGGTGCAAACTTACATCTCTGCCTTTATGGGAGCAGCAGAATGTGTCCTTCTGGCTGTGATGGCTTTGGATCGCTATGTGGCTGTCTGTCACCCCTTGCGCTACACCATTATAATGAACCACCATGTCTGTGGGAGGATTGCAGCAGCATCTTGGACGCTGAGTTTTCTAGTTTCTGTAGTCCCACTCAAATTAAGCCTGCCTCCTCTTTGTGGACCATATATCATTGACCACGTTTTCTGTGAAGCTCCCGTTCTACTGCATATGATCTGCTCTGACACCTCCTTGAATGAGCTCTTAATGTTACTGTCAGGTATCAGCACATTAATGCTGCCTTTCATCTTGGTCCTTGTGTCCTACGGCCACATTATCCGGGCTGTCATCAGAATCCGCACTGCAGGGGGCAGGCACAAAGCCTTTTCCACTTGCTCTTCTCATCTAACAGTAGTGACCATTTATTATGGTACTGGCATGTTTATGTACATGAGGCCCAAATCGAGTTACTCGCCAGAGAAAGACAAGTGGGTTTCTGTATTTTATGCTGTCATCAATCCGATGCTGAACCCCATTATATACAGTTTCAGGAATAATGAAGTCAAGGAGTCCTTAATGAGGGCCTTTGGAAGGAATAAGTTGCCCAAAGCTCTCTAGTAATTGACTAGTAAGACTGGAGGTGCATTTTCCATCAGCTTGGTGTTTCCAATATGCATTCAATTGTCAACAGCTCAAAATCATCTTATTGCACAGTATCTTGAGTTATGCGCTTACATCTAAGAAGCAGCTGGGATACAGAGTGTTTATCTATAATATTAAAAAAATCTATCCGTCTGCTTGTCTGTTCATCTGTGCCAAGAATAAATCCTCAGAACTACAAAGCTGTACGGGGGAAAATCGAGAAAGATTTTGAAAGGTGGAACAGACTGAAATTATCGCTATTGGGTCAAATTGCAGTTGTGAAGATGAATGTCCTACTCAAATTGAACTTTCTCTTCTTGACGCTCCCCATTTCTATTAAATCTGATAACATACAGAAATGGCAACAAAAGACAAACAAATTCATTTGGAATGGGGAAAAAACCAAGAATTTGATTCACAGTTTTGCAAGATGAGAAAGAAAGAGGTGGATTGGCAGTCTCAAATTTCAAGCTGTACCATCAAGCAGCCGCATTGGTGACTCTGACAGATTGGATACTACGACCAGAAGACCGTAAGATAAGACTGGAAAAAATTGGATTGGAGAAAGGACTACACTATCTGTTATGGAAAACTGGAGATTTTAAAAACCCGGAATTAAAAGTCTTCGACACTGATATAAGAGATCATCTGAAGACAATATGGGATAATTTAAAAAGAATTTTGAGCCCTTCCCCTCCAAGAATAATGTCTCCAACAGAAGCATATCTCGGTTTTGCAACAAGGAAAAACATTGACTTTCTTCTTTATCAAGATCTTATCACTACAGAAGGAACAGTGTAAACCAAACAAGAACTACAAGCTGGGAGTCAAGAAATTCCATGGTTTACTTACCACAAAATAGTTCATAGTTTGAAAACTGATTGCTACATAAAAGGAAATATGAGACACTTAACAGAGTTTGAACAAATGATAACTAAAACCAAGACCACTTGCTATCCAGAATTTAAATAAATAAAAAGTTGATAGCGGAACTCAATGTAATTTGGTCATAGCTCAGTTTGGTATAGTACGGAGTGTAATATTATAAAACTTTGTAACAGTAGATAATGAAAAATATAGAGATCAATAGTAGAGACAAATAGAAATTGCTGAGGATAATATGTATATTGATTTTAGGTAAAAAGTGTAAAGAATTTTTTAAATGTAATGTGCTAATGAGTTAATTATTAGATGTGGTGGTTTGTCACAGGGATACATTCCCATTTTATTTTTCCCCTCCCTTCCTGTCCCAGTTTTATTCTGTACCCCCAAAAAATCCATTAAAAAAAAAGAATAAATCCTCAGAAAATAAAGGTAGTCTCCTCAAGATTGGTTAACAGCTTCAGGATGTTAGTGGGAGTTGCACTGGCAAAAAAATGAAGGGTGCAGGGAAACCTTGGTCCTCTCAATCCCCAGAAACCCTCCCCCTCCCCCTGCTTTTTGCTTTAGAAGCTATAGTTGTCTCTGGTTGAGAGCCAGCGTGGTATATTGATTAAGAACAGCAGACTAACCTGGAGAATTGGGTTTGACTCCCCGCTCCTCCCCATGAAGCCTGCTGGATGACCTTGGACTAGTCACAGTTCTCTCAGAATTCTCTCAGCCCCACCAACCTTACAAGATGCCTGTTGTGGGGTGGGGAAGGAAAGGCGATTGTAAGCCCCTTTGAGACTCCTTATGGTTGGGAAAAAACTGTGTATAAAAACAAACTCTTCTTCTACTCTTCTTCTCTGGCAGGTGTTCAACAACATTTTTCTGAACCTGGTAATGGCTTCATGGCACATCAGGGAAGGGGGCTGGGACTGGGAACCTTTTCACATAGTATCCGTGGGTAATGACAAAAAAGGCTGGCGGCAGCCACTGGTCGAGTTTGGAGCCAGGGTGAAGTTGCCAAAAATAAAAAGTAAGCCCTGGCTAGGCTGCCTAGTGCAACTATCATAGTTAACTGATGACATAGATCAGCTGTTTTAAATAAACTAGTTAAACCCATGTTGCCATCTCATGTCTTTTTTGGGTACTGGGGCAACACACATACAACATACAAACAACAAACACAGCCAGAGAGGAGGATCAATAAGAGTTTACTGGGAGTGTGCCAAATAGGGTTGCCAGCCTCCAGGTACTACCTGGAGATCTCCTGCTATTACAACTGATCTCCAGCTGATAGAAATCCATTCACCCGGAGAAAATGGCCTCTTTGGCAATTGGACTCTATGGCATTGAAGCCCCCACACACACCTGAAACCCCACCTTCCTCAGGCTCCACCTCAAAAATCTCTCACTGGTGGCAAAGAGGGACTAGGCAACCCTAATGCCAAATGAAACAAAGAAGTCTTCATCTGTTGGCATAAAACAGACGTAGACAGATGAATCGCCCTGGGGAGTGAGTTCCAAATTTTGGTGTCACATCTGAGAAGGCCTTTTAAGTACCCATGGGAGAAAGGCAGCCCAGACAAGGGTGACAGAATGGATTTCCTCCATTAAAAAGAAAGAGGGTTAAGGACCTTCCTGGGCTATCACATCCAGTGTGGTGTAGTGGTTAGGGTGTCTGACTCAGAGCAAGGAGACCCAGGTTTGAATCCTACCTCAGCTGTGGTAGCAACAGCAGCAACATGCTGTGGTGGTTTGTTAAACGCAGCAGAGCAATAATAATTATTGAGCATTTTGCTGCCTTCTTCTCTTATGTCTCAGATTCTGGCCAGTAAAGCTTTAATTGATTCTCAAAGGATGGTTAGATGTTTTGAGGAAACACCCTTGAGTGCTTTCAAGAAATGATAATTCACAAATAGCCTAGATTTATCAACTCTACTGATTCCAAGTTCAGATAAGTGGCAGCTCCTCAGAAGATAACCTGTCAGGTTTTCCTACATATGCAGAAGCAAGAAGGGAGGGTTGAGGTATCCCCAAACCTGCTTGCAGAACCTGGCAAGGATCCTTGAATAATATGACAGATTTTTTGGAAAATATTAATGAATGACAGTAACAAACCTCATCAAGAACATTCCATTTTAAAGAAAGAATTCTCAGAAATAAAATTGATGGAAATAGATGGAAGATTCTACTTCCATTAATGTTTTAGGGTTTAATTAGTCACCTATCTCAGCGTTATGTCAAAGATTCCACCTACGTCTTTGGAAACCAGAAAAGAAGAAGAGCATCTTCAGGTGGGTTCCATCATTGTTTCAGGCATTGATACAATGACAAAAATGTGCACTCAGAAGCTTCCTATTTTCTTGCTCTTTAGAAAGCCATTGATATTTAATTCCAGCTTTCAGATGCATCTAATGGCCTAATCTTGAGAGCTGCAGATTTTAACTATTCTGATTTCTTTGTTTAATGTTAATTTGTGTGTGTGAGTGAAGTGCTGTCAAGTCGCAGCTGACTTATGGCGACCCCTTAAGGAGTTTTCAAGGCAACAGACAGAGGTGGTTTGCCATTGCCTTCCTCTGCTTAGCAACCCTGGTATTTATTGGTGGTTCCCCATCCAAGTACTAGCTAGGGCTGACTCTGCTAAGCTTCCAAGATCTAACGAGATCAGGCTAGCCTGGGCCATTCAGGCCAGGGCAATGTTAATATAGTGTTGTATAAATGTATCTCCATTAAAACCCAAGAATGCATCTTTCAAATAGGAAAGTATAGTTCCCTGTTGAGAAGAAGAAGCTAAGTTGTTTATACATAAAGGAAAACTGAGTGGTATTTTTTTTTCCTGGAGGGTATCAGTTCAGGTTGCAAGTAAGGAACCACATGAGGAAATGTTTCACTGCTATAAAACAAACACACAGAGGATGATAGACATGTACTAGTTTCTCAAAGAGAAGAATTCATCCAACTCTTCTGCCTAGAATATGCTGATCTTTTTAGGGTGCACAGAAGATTTTATTTCTGATTAAGCACTCAAATATGCAAACTCCTCATCTTCAGCTTGAAGTAGTAGAACCCAGGAAAAAGTATTACCATTATTGTTCAATGTGTAGAATCCCCAAGCACAATAGTATCAAATGGTGAATAAGGTGTTGGATCCAAAAGTTCCATTCTTCTATTAGTGGAACCTTTCTCCATTGAAAGAGGCTTATTCAACCAGTGGAAAGTTTCTTGCACCAAAGGAAACTTCCAATGTTAGTTGAATGGATCCAACCAATGGCTAATAAAGGCTAGAGAGCCGGCGTGGTGTAGTGGTTAAGAGTGGTGGACTTTAATCTGGAGAACTGAGTTTGATTCCCCACTCCTCGACATGAGCAGTGGATTCTTATCTGGTGAACCGGATTTGTTTCCCCACTCTTACACATGAAGCTTGCTGGGTGACCTTGGGCCAGTCACAGTTCTCTCAGAACTCTATCAGCCTCACCTACCTCACAAGGTGTCTGTTGTGGGGAGAGGAAGGGAAAGTGATTGTAAACTGGTTTGGGATTCCTTAAAGGCAAAGAAAATTGGGGTTTAAAAACCAACCCTTCTTCTTCTTCCTCACTCCCAGAATAATTTATTTTCATTCTCTTTCCCCAACCCTGTTTTTTTATAGGAAATATGATGCACTAAAATATGGAGGAAAGTAATAAAACAATTGTGACTGAATTCATCCTTCTGGGATTTCAGAGCACTCACTCATTAAACATTTTGCTCTTCATTGCCTTCTTCTTTGTATATGTACTGACCATTGCAGGTAATGCAATAATAATTGTATTAGTATTGACCAGTCACCACCTTCAATCACCCATGTATTTTTTCTTGAGTAACCTCTCATTCCTGGAACTCATGATCACTTCCACTGTCATGCCTAAGATGTTAGTAAATATTATTACAGGGAAGAAGACCATCTCCTTTGTGGGCTGCCTTACACAGTCATTCTTCTATTTCCTCATGGGCTCCACTGAATTCTTCATCCTGGCTGTTATGTCTTTTGACCGCTATCTGGCAATATGTTACCCACTACGTTATGCATCCATCATGAACAGCAAGGTCTGTTTCCAGCTCCTCTTGGGGTCATGGACGGGTGGCTTCTTAATTATTCTAGTTCCCAGCATTGTGACAGCTGGCCTGCCATTCTGTGGCCCAAACATTGTTGACCACTTCTTCTGCGACAGCGCCCCATTGCTCAAACTTGTCTGTGCTGACACATCACTGGCTGAACTGGTTGACTTTGGGACCTCTTGCATACTGCTTCTGGGCTCACTTCTTATAACAGTTGTGTCCTATGTTTACATCATTATTGCTGTCTTGAGGATACCATCAGCAAAAGGCCGAAAGAAGGCCTTCTCAACATGCATATCTCATATGACTGTGGTTACAATGTATTATGGGAGCTCTATCTTCATTTATGTCCGTCCTACCAAAGGGAATGTTCTGGATTTCAACAAAGTAGGCACTGTGTTGAACACAATGATGACCCCTATGCTAAATCCTTTCATATATAGTCTCAGAAATGAGAGAGTAAAGGATTCCTTGAGAAGTATCCTCAAGAAGGCCATGTTTGTGTGTAAAGTGCCATCAAGTCACAGCCGATTTATGGCGACCCCATAGGGTTTTCAAGGCAGATGAAAAGCAGAGGCAGTTTGTCATTGCCTTACTCTGCAAATATTTCCTTTGTAGACTACCATCCAAGTATCGACCATGCCTAGCTTCAGAGATCTGATGAGATCAGGCTATACTGTGCCATTCCACATCCCCAAGAAGACCGCAGTCTTTCTTAAAAGTGAGTAGGACATTTAAAGCACAAGTCAGCCGAAGCTAGCAAAATTATATATCCTATCAAAATAGATAGGACTTGAAAGTTATTTCAATAGGAAATATGGTATGGTGGGTTAAATATTTGACTAACTGGGGAGACCCAGTTTTAAATTTACACTAAGCCATGGAGCATACTAGGTGATGTTGGACTAACCGTATCTATTTCCTAGGGTTGTTGTGAAGATAAAATCATGTTCTGGCAGAGTAATTATGAGTTGTAAGTTGTGTCACTTCAAAAGGAATTGATACATGTAATTTTGAAATTCTTGTTTAGGATAAAGTTTCAGGTTTTTTTTAGGGAAACTAAGATTTTAACAGTGTATTTTTCTTTGTATTTAAGACATGTTTTGCATTATTCAGAATATAACCATTTGTGAAATGCCATATTATGTGTTTGTATCATGCATTATGAGGGTGGTTTTTTTGGTTTGCTAGTAGAAACTATGGAGTGGATCCAATGAGCTTTTCAGAAGATGAAAAAAGAGTAGGTGATCCTTTTTTGATAACCAAAAAAGGCTATACTGGACATAATGAGACCTGCATGAAAAAAATCATGTAGGACAGGACTATAATAAGAAGGAGAATTTGATTAGATTGTGCAAAAAAACATACTGCATCCAATTCCAAGTATACCAGTTCTTGGAATCATAGTTGGATAAAATTGTAATAAATCAACAGGCACATTTAAATCTTGTGCTTAAATGCCACTTACAAGTGAGTTTAGTGGGTCACATCCTTTGAGGCTAGACTGGCATGTGTTCAACATTTTTAATCAACAAATTACATACACATTCTGTGATTTAGTACTGATTTCTCATAACTCCATAAAAATAAAACTATTCTAAAAGTGGTGTTTCTATATTTTTGTCTTCCCTCCCTTCATGTTGGCTCAGTTTGTTTCCAATAATATTTTTTATTGTGAAAGGTTAGATTCCATTGTAAAGAATTAAGCACAGTCATCATAATGGGTTGCTTCAAACCACTTCACTGTTTGTTGGATCAAATGACTCTGGGTTGTATCCAATCAGCTTTTCTGTTGGCGAAAAAGGATGGAGGGGGTCCCCTTCACTGCTAAAAATGCTTTGTTGGGCCTAAGCCATTGGGATGGGGACTGCAGAAAGGAGGGGAATTGGATGAGATAGAGCAACAACAACAACAAAAGCTGGCTAGATGCAACCCTGTGTTCCATGAAGAAGAAGGAGAAGAGCTGGTTTTTATACCCCAATTTTCTCTATATTTAAGGAGACTCAAACCGGCTCACAGTTGCCTTCCCTTCCTCTCCCCACAACTTCCAAAGTGGCCATTTTCTCCAGGTAAACTAATCTCTATTGCCTAGAGATCAGTGGTAATAGAAGGAAGGCTCCAGCCACCACCTGAAGGTTGGCAACCCTAGAGATTACTGAACTGTCCCAAACTGTGATCACGCAGATCTTCAATACTTATAACTTCCATTAATTATATGAACAAATCTTTTGTTTACTGAGAAAGACACACACATGTGCGTGCACACACACAGAATGCAATCAGTGACAATATATGTATGTATCATTATGTAACTATGACTTCTGAAACCATGAACATTATTTCAGTAATCTCTCTTGTGATTTGATTCCCTGTTCGCAAAAGATCCAATGTTCTTCTTCACAGTCTGATTAGGGCTGTTGATTCGGCTCGGTCCGAACAAAAAAACAGCTGAATTTCCAGCAATTCGGCGGTTTTTCAGTTCGAACGAACCAAACTCAAAAAAGGGGGGAAACCGGGGAGCCGAATTCGCCAAATCGGGGTGTTCCTGAATAAATTCGGCGAATTTGGCCCCTTTAAACAGATCGGCCCCTTTAAACAGATCTGCACCTGCGTCTGTTTCTCTCCCCCCCCCCCCCGCGCACCTTCAGGGAGCTTCCCTCGAGACGCGCGGGCGGCCCTTTCAATAGATTTGTGCCTCCCGGCCGGGAGGCACAAATCTCCCCCCCACGCACCTTCAGGGAGCTTCCCTGAAGGTGCGCGGGGGTCTTTAAACAGATCTGTGCCTCCCGGCTGGGAGGCGCAGATCTGTTTGAAGACACACACCCCACGCGCGCCTCCAGGGAGCTTCCCTTGAGGTACGCGGCGGGCCCTTTAAACAGATCTGCGCCTTCCGGCCGAGAGGCACAGATCTGTTTGAAGACCCCCACGCGTGCCTCCAGGGAGCTTCCCTGGAGGCGCGCGGCGGGCCCTTTAGCTCCAGGAAGCTTCCTTGGAAGCCCCAGGGAGCTTCCTTGGAGGCGCGCGGGGGGTCTTCAACCCCCTCTGTGCTCTCTGTGCAGAGAGTGCAGAGGTGCTTGACCCCCCCCGCCTGCCTTCCCAGGAGTCCCGGGAGGGGGGGAGGGGTCTTTAAACCCCTCTGCACTCTCTGTGTATATATCATTATGTAAGTATGACTTCTCAAACCATGAACATTATTTCAGTAATCTCTCTTGTGATTTGATTCCCTGTTCGCAAAAGATCCAATATTCTTCTTCACAGTCTGATTAGGGCTGTTGATTCGGTTCGGTCCGAACCAAAAAACAGCTGAATTTCCAGCAATGAACTGAACTCAAAAAAGGGGGGAAACCGGGGAGCTGAATTCGCCGAGTTCAGGGTGTTCCTGAATAAATTCGGCAAATTCAGCCCCTTTAAACAGATCTGCACCTTCCAGCTGGAAGGCGCAGATCTGTTTCTCCCCCCCCCTCGCGCCTTCAGGGAGCTTCCCTGGAGACGCACAGGGGGCCCTTTAAATAGATCTGTGCCTCCTGTCCGGGAAGCACAGATCTCCCCCCCCCCACACACGCCTTCAGGGAGCTTTCCTGAAGGCGCATGCGGGGTCTTTAAACAGATTTGTGCCTCCCGGCCGGGAGGCACAGATCTGTTTAAAGGACCCCCCGCGCGCCTTCAGGGAATCCCCCTGAAGGCGCGCAGGGGGGCGAATTTTCAGAGCATCCCCCCGAATTTCCGGGGATTTGAAGCAGGGGAGTTTGGACTTCGGCACGGACCGAATAAAAACGGGCCAAATTTTGCTGAAGCCGAACTATACCGAATTTTTTTTTCAACATCCCTAAGTCTGATGAAATGAGATTAAGACAGCTGACTGCTGGAACAGAGCAATAACACAAGGTGTGTTAAGAAGATTTGTTTTTTATACTCTGCTTTTCTCTACATTTAAGGAGTCTCAAAGCAGCTTACAATCACTTTCCCTTCCTCTCCCCACAACAGAAACCTTGTGAGCTAGGTGAGGCTGAGAGGGTTAGGAGAGAACTGTGACTGGCCCAAGGTCACCCAGCAGGCTTCATGTGGACAAGTGGAGAAACAAACCTGATTCACTAGATAAGAGTCTGCAGCTCATGTGGAGGAGTGGGGGATCAAACCCAGTTCTCCAGACTAGAGTCTGTCACTCTTAACCACTACACCACGCTGGAGCTTTTCCGCATAACAGATCTCAGCTATCAGCCTCCCTGTTGAATCTGCAGGAAAGCCAAACAGACACATGCAGCAATGGAACCGGGTACAAGAACCATGCTGGTTTCAGCCCTGTCTATAGTACCCTAGCAGGTATACAATCCCAGCCCCATGGCATGGGACTTTGCTTCAACACCCCCCACCCGAGGCAGATGATGGTGCTGTCCAAATTTACACTCACCCATCCTATGTTGAAGTGCTCCGTGACAACTATTCACCGCAGCAGCTCCAGCTGCTGCACAAGGCTCCAACCCTGCAAGGGAATGAGTCCAAGGGTCGCCCAGCAAGCTGGTCCTCTGAATAGAAAGGGGCAGCTGCCAGACCCCCCAAATCACTGAAGAGCACTGCCCTCCACTTGGGGAGGTAATAGGCCAAAGGATGAGCTAACAGCTCAGTGTGGGGCTGAAAACATTCCCTCTCCCCCAGCAGTTTGCCCAGGAAACTTTCCTAGGATCATTTCCCATTGCATGAGAGGGACCATGGTGCTGGGACACTGTGGTTCATGCCACCCCACGTGAATGCAGTGCTGGGCTTGATTGTGGGAGGCTGCATCACTGGGGCGGCAACCAGTCTCATGCAAAGGGAACGGGGACACAGATGTGGGTTCTTAGCATTTGCTTACCTGTCACCACATGGTCGCCCCTTTGGGACGAATTTTGGAATTTTCATGTAGCAAATATGCTGTATCAGGTGAAATGAATAAATTGGACTGCTGGCACATGCAAGAGTTACTTTACCCTTCCGGACAGGGGCCATATAAGACCAATTCATTTTTTCTGTTGAAAACATTGTTCAGATTTGGCTCGATGTGTACTAAGAAATGGGAGACAGAGGGAAAATGCACTGTAACTCCCTGTCCATTGAATGCACCATCTCCAGCTCTGACACCACTTTCCATCCACACTCTATCATAATGTCAGAATAGGGCGAATTCTAATGGACATTCGTTTGCTTGCTTGGCCAATTTCCCTGGAGCCTGGAGTTTTCACAGAATGAAAACAGATCTCCAGACTACAGCAATCAGTTCTCTTGGAGTAGGTTTGCCAAATGCCTACTCCAAGAGAATTCATACCAGATGCCTTCCCATACCAATTGATTTATTAAGCATGGGAAAAATGGCAATGATGCTCTACTATGATAACCACAGAGACTAGAAGGAAAAAATCATAGAGTGTCATCAGTGCCACCTAGAATTAAAACTTGGCTTGTACCCCCAGGCCATATGGAGTTCTACAAGAAGGAAGAAGTAAAATCAGCAGCAGCTTGCTTATCAGGGCAGATCCCACACCACCACATACACTTTTTCTCAGCTTTCACACAGGTGCAAATAGAAAGAAAGTCACCTTTGGCTACCAAATAGTTGGAGGGGGTCATGGGAACTGCAAAAACAAAACTTATATGTGATGGAGAGTGAAATAATAAAAGAGAAATTGGTGGAGCAAACCCATTATTTTCCATCTTTTATTGCGAGTGACATCATTTTTCTAATCAATTTTCGAATAGTACCTTTCATTTCTCTGTTTCGCAGAGTAAAGATCATTGGATTTAACATTGGAGTGATGAAAGTATAGCACACAGAGACTATTTTGTCTCCTGGAAATACCTGGAAAGGACGATCATAAATGAACATTCCTGGAACAAAAATTAAGCTCATAACTATAATTTGTGCAGCACATGTAGACAGGGCTTTGTGCTTCCCTTCTGTGACATGCGTTCTGATCTTTACCAAAATGACACTGTACGATACAAGTAAGATGCAGAAGATTAGTGTGAGTAGCAATCCGCTGTTTGAAACCATCAGCAGCTCTGTGGTGTACGTGTCTGTACATGCCAGTTTGATGAGTTGTGGGACATCACAGTAGAAATTGTCCAATACGTTGGGTCCACAGAAGGGCAGCTGAAGTATTAATGCTACCTGGACAATGGAGTGCGCAAAGCCACCCAACCAAGCACCTGCAACCAACCCAATGCAAACTCCTTCATGCATAATAAGCAAATACTGCAGTGGTTTGTAGATTGCTATGTATCTGTCAACAGCCATTACTACTAGGAAAAAAACCACAGTCCCTCCAGTAAAATGGAAGAAGAAAATTTGGGCAAGACACCAGTTGTAGGAGATGGAATTGGTATGGGAGATGAGATCCCACAGCATTTTGACTGACGTAACTGTGGAATCACTGATGTCTATGATAGCCAGGTTGGCCAAAAGGAAGTACATCGGTGTGTGGAACTGAGGCACAAAAATGACAATAATGATGATTGTCAGATTCCCCAGCCAGGTTGTGATGTAAATGGCAAGAAAAATGAGGAAGAGGATGGTCTGCACCCGTGGACTCTCCGAGAAGCCCAAGAGAATAAATTCTGTTACTGTTGTATTTGTTGCCATTTTTCCCTTATGAAAAAAAAAATTATACTTGAAATGTGAGGAATTATCTTTTGCATATTGCAGTCTTAGATTTTGCCCAGTTCATTATTTCAGGTTCTGTATCATTTCTGTATTCTGTTATGAGCAAAAGTGAATTTCTATTCATTGGGTCAGCTGAGCACATTCTACATCAGTCTCAGTTATAGTTTCCCATGAGTAGACACACCAGGAGAGATCAGTTTGTTTGGAGCCCGAACTTCAGCGCTGAAAAAAGGCAAATCATAAAGTAAAATTCGGTGAATCTAAAGCATAAATGATGCTGTCAAGCTGTACAGAATAAGGCTACCATTAACACTAACTTGAATAGATTCATTTATATTTGTACTGGTCTTTTACTGTGACAATAAATATTATTAAGGATTCAAAGCAACATAGGCTACAATCCTAAGAACGCTTCTTTCCTGGAAGTAAGCCCCGCGAAATAAAATGAGACTTACTTATGATTAGACCTACTTAGCATTGCTCTCTGAATTGTATAATATGCAACTGCCATCCCTAGTCTCAAGGAAACAAAACCTAATTAAGCTGTATTTATTGTGTTCATATAGAGCCAATGGATAAAATCATCAGTACACTGCTATCATGTGGCTTCTTTCTTGCTGATTTGGAAAATCCACTAATAAACAGGTTATCCAGTGCACATCTTGGTTTGTATGAATATAATTCGTACACCACCCAATAAATAATGCCCTCCTCATCTTATACACACTTCTAAGGTTGGGGGACTTCAGTGGAAGTGCAGAATCTACAAATACCACCTTCCCCCAATTTTGTGAATTGGCTTATCTGAGCAGAGAAGGAATAAATGATTCAAGCCATAGTAGAAATTTCTATAAATTATATCCCAAATTTCTGGAGCTTTTAATTTCTACCCAAACTAAAAGACCTCCCAGGTTCCTTTGCTTAGCACCTTAGTGGCTAAAGATTTCATACATGGTATTATCTTACCTATTGAATGCTGCAGTTCTGTGCCTATGAGGGAAATGGGCATATTCCCTTCTTCATTTCTATTTGTTTCAATTGTTGGAGATGGGAGTTGTTGTTTTTTCATTCCGCCCATTTGCATTGATCGTCTTCCCAATGCAGTTGTTTCTTTTATGTCCTATGCACTGTTTCTGTGCCATTCACCGTCAATATGCTAAAAACAGAATTTACAGACATGTACATTTAATTGGAAAAAATCCAACAAAATAGAAAATGGTGCAGATTTGGAGAGTGAGGCAACCTCTGACAGAAATGGCATGCATAATCAAAACAAAGACCTGAAATTGTTAAAGGGATGAAGGTGAGGGAAACAGCCATGCATTAAAAGGCCTTTGTCTATCATTCCCTGGATACCATGTGCCGAGAGGTGCCTAGCCCCAGTCCCCTCACATGATGTGATGCATAGCCACGACCAGGTTTGGAAAGATGTTGCTCATCATCAAGAGTTGCTCACTCCCAGATGCACCCTGCCCACCATGCTGTGTTCTGGACATTCCCTCCACCACATGGATGTCTCAGGGTGACTGCTGATAATCCCTACTTCTCATGATCAGCCTGCTCAATCCCTGCCAAAACTAGTCATGGCTTACACAGACAAAATACCAAGCCTATTTACAGAAAAAACCCATCACCACAACATCATGACGCAGAAGAAAAACAGCATCCCTACTGGCCAACTAGGGGGAACCCCAAAAATTCTTGCTTGGCCCCAACAGGCGACCAGCTAGCCCATGATGCCAAATACAAAAATTCCTGGATACTAACCTTGACCCTTGTTTCATACTGAATTTTACAATCATTTCCTGGTTTTAGGTATTCCTTTGCACAGGTATGTCCACTACAATAATCAAGCAACCCACAAGGCTTCCTCTTATCATTGCTGGATTTGCCATGTCCACATATTCAGGGAGATTAAGAAATAAATCTTAACCCCCAAGAAAAATCCAATGACATGTCCTGAAAAAAGAATGTCATGATCTGAATGGTTACAACAGTGTTCCTATTTATCACACAAGAATACTGCCTCATTCTGGCATAGCGGAAAGATAATCAAAACATTTCGACGATTTGGGGATTAGACCACAAAGGACATCATTTAAAAGTATATGCATAACTAAGTTACTTTTTTCCATTGAATATGCTGATGCCGTATCATTAGATGTACAGATATGAAAAAATATTGGTGATACGGTTCATTAAATTGTGGAAATGTAGAACCCCTGGGATTTTACCAACAGACAGGACACTGAGCAATACATTCATTTCAATGGGATGCATCCTACTAGCTTTTCCACTCATGACCATCAAAAAAGCTATGCTGTGGATTGTGCATATGGACAAAAGCTTGCTTGCATTATGTATTTCCCAGGGTCATCATTGGCAGGTTATTGCATTATTTTAAATTCTGTACATAAGAGTGAGTGTGCTGCTTTTGTGCCTGAACAATTAGTCTCGGGTGGTTTTATTCCAGTTGCATAATTAAGAATAGTGCTATTCGTAGTTGACCTCAGCTCTTCACCAGTAGCTGATTGAGTGCTATCTGACCTAGGGGCTCCATCTTCCAGTGCTATATCTCTGCTTCTCATTCCCGTGGGAAATCTGCTTTGAGTTTCTTTGAGAAAGATGGACTATGGATAAAGTCAATAAGTCAACCTTCAGGTTGGGGAGGGTGGGGTAAGAATGTAATATCATCATCATCATCATCATCATCATCATCATCATCATCATCATCATCATCATCATCATCATCATCATCTTACAAGAAAGGCACACTGACAATAGGAAGGGAGTCCTGAATCAGCAGTTTTATATTTGATTGGTGAGAAGGTCAGATCTGGAGATGTAATAATGATTTGGCGGTAGGATGCAGATCCTGAGGTGTAACTGTTAGCCAAATTACTCGGTTATGAATATTTATATGGGGAAATTAGCATTCAATAACCGGTTATGGGCATAACCTACAGGATCTAACCTGTGTCTATGGGAGTCCAAACTGTGATTCAAAGAATAAAGCGATTCAAAGAACAATGGATTTTAGTTTCAAAGGTTTACTTATTAAAATGTGTGCACAAGCACTCAAATATCATACACACACCAACACAGAGAGTCTAGGAAATAAAGAGAGTAGATTTAGAAACATTTGCCAATGTGGCAGGCACTCTGAAGATGGGAAATACTGCACCTGTCCTGGAGCAGAGTTGTCCTGGGTTCTGTAGGCTAAGATACTGGGAAAGAGGGGTGAGAAAGAGGGGTTCCTGGAGACTCGACCAGCGAGGCGGGAGGGGAGCGTGATCAGGCTGTGCAAAACCCAAACCAACAGAGTGACGGCGAGTATGCCAGGGGAAGACATAAGGTAACGTATGGGCTGAGGGGACCCCAGATATACTCTTTACCGGGGGTGGAGTAATGAGATTACCCTCTCGTGGTTCCCATTGTAAACAAAAGGTGACAAAAAAACTAATGGTCGGCTGCGGGGTGGGGCGAGGGGGCAATTGAGAAAACTATCCTATTTCCATTGATTTGTGCAATTCCAGGAAGACCGGGAGTTGCTTGCAGATGGGATTAACGATCGTGAACAAAAGCATGCATAGCTGTATCCGGGGCGTGTCACTTTGCATAGCCAGGAGAATGATCCTTCATTGGTATCTCGATGTCTTCCGATGGGCTATTAATCATGCAGATGAGGCAATGGGAGGGGGGTGTTGACGATGACTACGTGCTTGACAGCTCCCTGCAAGATGGCTTCTGCGGGAATGGGGCACACAGGAAAATGGGTTCCCTCTGGTTCGCTAGAGGGGTTGACCTGGCCATTGTTCCTTGACTGCCGGGTTCACGGGATGAAGAGGCACCCTTTCCGTGGTGACATGGGCTCGCCGCTTGGTCTGAAAAGGCGGAGGCACGCATCTGCTGGGGTTGCCATGACCAGTCCAGAAGATTGGCAACCCATTTGCTCACATAACCATGATTGAACACGTGATGTTGCCCTATACTTAGTCAAATGATCAGTCTATCTAGGTCAGTATTGTTTACTTTGACTGGCAGTGTTTCTCCAGAACCTCAGCTGGAGGCCTTTCACATCATCTAGTATCTGATCCTTTTAACTGGAGATGCTGGGGATTGAACCAGGGATGTTCTACATGGAAAGCAAAGGCTCTGCCATTGGGTCATGGCCTCACTGAAATTGTCCCTTGAATCAAGCAAACCAAGTGAGTCTCGCTGTATAATAGGCCAGAGCTGATCAGCTAATACTCTTTATAATGGTTCCTTAGCCAGGCTTTGTCAAACTGAGATATTTTCTTTTGCTTTCTGCTCACTCATCTTCTCCTTGCTTCCTCTCTGCCTTTACTCTATCCCATGTTAGACTGTAGTTGTGCCTAAATGTAATGTATTTATGCTGAGATAAGAGATTTTATTGGGCAGGATTCTTCTGTTGTTTTGGAGTAAAGAATTATGTATAACATATTAAATGGTGTTCTGGTCTTGGGATGTTAGAACATCAGGGCTGGTGAAGATCTTCAGTCTTCTAGTAGTGCAGTCCTGATCCTGCTGGCCAATGCACCAAAGCAAGCTGCAGCCCTTCCCTTTCTGGATTAGGGAGGACGGCACACCATACATCTTGCAAAACAGTAGGGAAAATGTTCCACTCCTCTGCTATAACAGCAAAGCAGGTTACCAAAGTCTCAGGTCGAGTGAAATTGCAAGCATGGGCTCAATGAAGATCTGAAATCTCTCCCAAAGCAATTCTGAACTTGCTGGGCCAAGATGTAGGGTTGCCAGCTCTGGGTTGGGAAACACCTGGAGATATTGTGGGTGGAGCCTGAGGAGGGCGGGGTGAGGGGTGGGAAGGGACCTTCCATAGGGGCCATTTTCCCCAGATGAACTGACCTCTGTCACCTGGAGATCAGCTGTAATCTTAGGAGATCTCCAGCTACCACCTGGAGGTTGGCAACCCTATCAAGATGCCAAACCAGATTGCAGCCCTTCTGTTTTTGGAAGCAGAAAAAAGCATTCACCATCTGAGACTAAACAATGTTTCCAATTGTTCCGGCACAGCAGCAGCACATTCACTCAAATGTAAAGAATTCTAAATAGTGTTATAACCTGCCAATGATGGCCCTGGGAAACATGTAATGCAAGCAAGGCTTTGTTCATATGCACAATCCACAGTATAGCCTTTTCAGGGTCCACACGGAACCCTTTTCTTCTCTTTGAGAGCCAGCGTGATGTAGTGGTTAAGAGCGGTGGTTTGGAGCGGTGGACTCCGATCTGGAGATCAGAGTGGTGGAGGCTAATCTGGTGAACTGGATCTGTTTCCCCACTCCTACACATGAAGCCAGCTGGGTGACCTTGGGCCAGTCACACTCTCTCAGCCCCACCTACGTCACAGAGTGTCTGTTGTGGGGAGGAGAAGGGAAGGTGATTGTAAGCCGGTTAGAGTGTGGAAAAGCTGGTAGGATGTATCCCATTGAAATTAATGCATTGCTTCAATGGCCTATCCGTAGGTAAGATCTGAAATCTTACATGTCCAAATCACTAGTAACCTTTGTTTCATATCTGCTCATCTAAGGATACACAAGCAGCATATTCAAATAAAAAAAGAAACTTTAGTTATGCATATACTTTTTAATTATGTCCCTTGTGGTCTAATCCCCATATCGTTGAAATCCCTTGATTATCTTTCCACTGTGCTAGAGCGAGGCAGTATTCTTGTGCGATAAATAGGAACACCATTGAAACCATTCAAATAGTGTTTTCACAATATGTCACTGGATTTCCCTTGGGGGTTAAAGATGTATTTTTTATCTCCCTGAATATGTAGACATGGCAAATCCTGCTATGATATGAGGAAGGCTTGTGGATTGCTTGATTATCGTAGTGGCAGTACCTGTGCAAAGGAATACCTAAAGCCAGTCAATGATCAGTATGAATCATTCAGTTCATTCAGTATGAAACAACAGACCAGGTTAGTATCCGGGAATTTGTCCATTGTGTGCCCAATACATATTCAACTCTTTATAAGTGAAAAATACTACAGATCATGCAACTGCCTTTGGCGATCATGGTGGTCAAGGGAACACCAACCAGAAAAGCTGGTTGGATCCAACCCAAAGTTTTTATAATGATTGTGCACCATGTTGAATGTCACTTCTATGGCAGTGAATAGAGCATATCCATTTTAAAGAGACAAAGAAAGAAGGCATTTACTATGAATAGTATGCTAAAAAAAAGCTTACTCCACACCTCTAGCAAAGTTGTCTTCCAGCCTATTATACTATGATTAAAATGTGCCAAGTTGTGCCCTTCTAAATCCACTGACTTCAACAGAGTAGGATCTGTTGAGGGCTGCACTATAGCGCATACTGTATATTGGGCAACTGCAGAATATTTGAAGCTGTAAAGTGAAAAAGTTCACCAGAATCACAATTCTGCTAGATTTTAACATAGCTACCATACTCTTCTTCTGTGAAATACTGAAGACCACAATTCTATGCACACTTACTTCAGAGTAAGTGCTTCTCCCTTGTGCTCATCAAACACAAGAATGTTCAAAACGGCATCATTTTCTATTTCATTGTCTTGATTTTTTCCAATTAAATGTACATGCTTGTCAAATCTGTTTTTAGCATATAAATGATGAATGACACAGAAAAAGTGCATAAGGCATAAAAGAAACAACTGATATGGGAAAATGATCAAGAATAACTCATATCTCCAACAAATGAAAACAAATAGAAATGGAGAAAGGAATACGCCCACATCCCTCAAGCATAGAATTGTAGTACTCAGCAGGTAAGATAATAACAAGTATTCAATCATCCTTTCTTTGGCAATGAAGATGGTAACCACAGGAACCAGTGAGGTCTTTTAGTTCGGATGGCAATAAAAGCTACAGAAATTTGGGATTTATAGATGTTTCTATAAATTTATAAAAGTTTCTAGTATGTAGGGCTGTCAATTCGGTTCGGCCCGAACTGAAAATCAGCCGAATTTCCCCTGATTCGGTGGTTTTTAGTTCGGGAGGAACCGAACTCAAAACTGGCGGGCAACCGGGGGGGCCGAATTCAGCGAGTTCGGGAGTTCGCGAATAAATTCGGCAAATTTGGCCATCAGTAAGCAGCATAACCGTCAGTAAGCAGCATTCTCCTCCCCCGGCCAATCGGTGGCCAAGCTGGGTCTTCTTCTGGCCAATCAGTCAGGATTGCATACTGGAGGAATCAGCTGATGTGCGGCCTGGCCAGGGAGAGAGAGAGAGCGAAATCCTCGTGTGTGTGTGTGGGGTGCTTGTGCACATTCGCTCCTTTCTGTGGCTGCAGGGGGCGTATTTTTGGGGGTACAGACACAAAACTTTCACTGGAGCTTCAGATTAAGCTTCTTAAGATACCCCCCCAAGTTTTGTAAACATTGGGTCAGGGGGTCCCGAGATATGGGCTCCCCCCTTTTTCTTTCCATGGCTGCAGGGGGTGCATTTTTAGGGGTACAGACCCCAAACTTTGAGCGGAGTTTCAGACCAGTGTTCTTAAGATACCCCCCAAGTTTTGTAAACATTGGGTCAGGGGGTCTCGAGATATGGGCTCTCCCCATTTTCCCTCCCCCCTTTTTCCATTTATGCGGCTGCAGGGGGCGCTTTTTTGGGATATAGCCCCCAAACGTTTAGCATAGCTTCAGACACTTATTCTTAAGATACTACCCAAGTTTTGTAAAGATGGGTTCAGTGGGGGCAGAAATATCGCCTCCCCCCTTTTCTCTTTCCATGGCTGCAGGGGGCGCATTTTTGGGGGTGCAGATCCCAAACTTTGAGCGGAGTTTCAGACCAGTGTTCTTAAGATACCCCCCAAGTTTTGTGAACATTGGGTCAGGGGGTCCCGAGATATGGGCTTTCCCCTTTCCCCTTTCCCCTTTCCCCTATTGGGATGAATGGATCAGCCGATCCTGTGCATCTCCAGAGCAAAACGTCCCGTGCCTAATTGGAATCATCTTGGATTACAAGTCCTCTTCAGCCCCTCTTGATGGAACAGAAGACAGCCACAGTAAGACCCCTTTGGGGGCTTTAATCTATAATTTTTCTCCTGTGTATGTGTGTGTGTGTGGGGGGGGGAAAGCAGAGTCTGTGTGTGTGTGGGGAGGGAGCAGTTTCTGTGGGTGGGGGGGAAGCCAAAGGAGGCTTTCGTCAGTTCTGCCTGGGGTGTGTGTTCCCCCTCGAGTCTCTCGCTCCCTGGTTTGAGGGGGGAGGTTTCAGTTGTGTGTTGCAAAGGTGTTGTTTAACAAGGTTGTGTTGTTTTGCAGTTGCTTTGCAAATTTTTCAGCTGTTGTCGGGGCTGGGAGCTTTATGCGTGGGCGGCAAGCTCTGCTGAGAGATGCACATTAAGGGTGGGGGGAACCCCTTTCAGGGCCCATATCTCAGCCCCCCCTGACCCAATCTTTACAAAACTTGGGGAGTCTTTCAATAAACGTCCTTTGAAGCTCTGCCGAAAGTTTGGGACCTCTAACCCCAAAAATGCCCCCCCAGAGCCGCGGAAAGGCGCGATTGTGTTTTTAATGGCTTTATTCGGCCGAATTTGTTTCCGAACTTTGAATTCCCGCCGAATTGAACGGATCCGAAGTGGGGGAGTTTGGACTTCGGCATATCCCTAATCTAAACGGGCTGAATTCGGCCGAATCCGAACTATACCGAATTTTTTTTAATTCAACAGCCCTACTAGTATGGCTTAGAATCATAGAGTTGGAAGGGACCACCAGGGTCATCTAGTCCAACTCCCTTTACTCCTTCTCTGCTCACAGAAGGCAATTCTGTTCACAAAATGGGGGGGTGTGTGATATTTACAGATCACCCACTCGCATTCAAGCCCCCACCTTGACCTTACCTTAGAAGAATGTATCTGCTTAGGAGGGCACTGTTTACTGGTTGGTTTATGAATTATGTTCACCAAAGATAATCTGGATAATCTGTTTATTAGTGAATTTTCCAAGCCAGCAAGAAAGAAGCCATAGTGGGGTACATGATGGGAGTAGACTAATGGTTTTATGCACTGGTTCCATATGATCACAATAACTACAGCTTAGTTAGGTTTGGTTTCCTTCACACTAGAGATGACAGTTGTATACTATGAAATTTGGGGAGCAACCTAAAACTGATCTAATCATAAGTAAGTCTCATTTTTATTTCATGGGGCTTAATTCCAGGAAAGAAGCATTTTTAGGATTGCAATCAATGTTGCTTTGAATCCCATTCAAGTTAATATGACCAGTAGCCTAACTCTGCTCAGCACAGCAGCATTATTTATGCTTTTGAATTAACTAATTTTGCTTTATGATTATATTTTTTCCAGCACTGAAGTTTGGGCTCCAGATAAACAGAACTGTTTTGTTGTGTCTACTTATGACAAGATATAATTGAAATTAATTTAAGATTGTGCTCAGCTGACCCAATGAATAGAAATTCACTTCTGCGCATAACAGAATACAGAAATTATGGACATTTTAAAATAATGAATTATGGACATTCTAAAATAATGAATTGAAATCTAATTATGTAGTACACAGAAACTGAATCCTCAGTTTTCAAATATTTTCCCCCAAGGGGTAAAATGGCAGCAAATACAACAGTAACAGAATTTATTCTCTTAGGCTTCTCGCAGAGTCCAAGGGTGCAGACCATCCTCTTCCTCGTTTTTCTCATTATTTACATTACAACCTGGCTGGGGAATCTGACAATCATCATTATTGTCATTTTTGTGCCTCAGTTCCACACACCAATGTACTTCCTTCTGGCCAACCTGGCTATCATAGACATCAGTGACTCCACAGTGACTGCAGTCAAAATGCTGTGGGATCTCATCTCCCATACCAATTCCATCTCCTACAGCTGGTGTCTTGCCCAAATTTTCTTCTTCCATTTTACTGGAGGGACTGTGGTTTTTTTCCTAGTGGTAATGGCTGTTGACAGATACATAGCAATCTACAAACCACTGCAATATTTGCTTATTATGCATGAAGGAGTTTGTGTTGGGTTGGTTGCAGGTGCTTGGTTGGGTGGCATTGCGCACTCCATTGTCCAGGTAGCATTAATACTTCAGCTGCCCTTCTGTGGACCCAACGTATTGGACAATTTCTACTGTGATGTCCCACAACTCATCAAACTGGCATGTACAGACACGTACACCACAGAGCTGCTGATGGTTTCAAACAGTGGATTGCTACTCACACTAATCTTCTGCATCTTACTTGTATCGTACAGTGTCATTTTGGTAAAGATCAGAACGCATGTCACAGAAGGGAAGCACAAAGCCCTGTCTACATGTGCTGCACAAATCATAGTCATGAGCTTAAATTTTGTTCCAGGAATGTACATCTATGACCGTCCTTTCCAGGTATTTCCAGCAGACAAGATAGCCTCCATCTTCTATACTCTTATCACTCCAATGTTAAATCCAATGATCTTTACTCTGAGAAACAGAGAAATGAAAGATACGATTAGAAAGTTGATTAGAAAAATGATAGCATTCACAATAAAAGACTGAAAATGATGGGTTCGCTCCAGCCAGCGTTTTTGCTAAATCTTGTCAATTTCTCTTTTATTATTTCATTCTCCATCACATATAATTTTTGTTTTTGCAGTTCCTGTGATTTCCCATAGTAGGGTTGCCAGGTCGCTTGGATTGGTGGGCCTGCCAAGCCACTTGCCCGCCAATCCATCACCCAGTTCAGGAGGGGGGAATAGCATGAGCGCATGGCCGCACCAATGCGATTGTGTCACTTCTGGCTTACACCTGGAAGCACCACATTGTGACAGGCCATTTACCACTGAAACCCCGGGGTTTGAGTGGTAAAACGGCCCATCACGATGTGGCGCTTCCAGGTGTAAACCAGAAGTGATGTAATTGTGTCGACGTGACTGCACACACACAATCCCCGCCCCAGCTCCAACCCAAAAGCCTCCCACCAGAGGAAAGGGAGGAAAGGGACTTAGCAACCCTATCCCATAGCCATTTGGTAGCCAATAATGGATCTCTTCTTCTTTTTGCACCCATGGAAAAGCTGAGAAAGAGCATGTGTAGTGACGTGGGATCCACACTGATGAGAGAACTGCTGCTGAACTTGCTTCTTCCTTCTTGCAGAACTCCACATGGCCAATTTGTAATGCTAGGCGGCACTGGTGATACTGAATTTTTCTCCTACTCTGTGGCTAACTTAGAGACTAGACATAGCACAGGCGGAATGTTTGTATGGTTTTGACTTGTATGAGCACACATCTGAGGAAGACCTGGGGGCCGAAACACATTTGGCATGTGGTTTTAGATTATCAACCCTGCATTTGCTGCCATAAGGGATTGTTTTTAACATTTATATGCATGAGCGCTTTGTAATAAATACATTTCATTTTTTAATTGAATTTTATTTCACCCAATCTTTTGGGTACCCAAATTACAGTCTAACCATAGAGAACCATTGCCCTTTTTCAGTGTTTTGGTATTCAAAACGGAGTCTTCCAGATCCTAGTTTGACACTCCAATGAATACACCACACTACAATTTTGCCTAAAAATTTGAGATAGATTAAGAAGTTCCTAAAAAGGTTTTTTTGTTTTTTTTTTTGCGGGGAGGGGATATGAGTTTCAATAAAGCCAATTAATGTTCTCAAGTTGATGCCTCACATTTCTGGGTATTGCTGTTATCTTAGAAGAAGAAGAGTTGTTTTTTATGACCTGATTTTCTCCACCTTTTTAAAGGAGAATCAAACTAGTTTACAATTGCCTTCTCTTCCTCTCCCCTCTATAGACACCTTGTGAGGTGGGCAGGGCTGAGAGACTTCAGAGAGAACTGTGACTGGCCCAAGGACACCCAGCAGGCTTCATGTGTAGGAGTGGGTAAACCAACCCGGTTCTCCAGAGTGCTCGGTTCATAACCACTATCCCAAGCTGGCTCTCATCTCTTTCTCATTATATTCACTTAATTCTATGAGTATATTTCATGTGTGCTCAAAATGCAAGAGAAAAAATAGTACTCATTAGTAAAATCTGAATTAACTTTCACTGCAGTTTTAATTTCTAAAACCTGGGCTGTATTTTAATGGGCTCCTTTGTGATTTTATTTCCCATTCACTCACATGGAGAGAAGGCTACATAAGAGACAACATTCTTCTTTGTCTAATAAAGCTTTACCATAGCAGATGAGAAAGTTTACAGACAAAGATTATGGGACTTGTTCCTATCATTATTATCTAGGTTTTATAATGCACATTTAGTAAGTAATAATTCTAGTACACAAATAACTGAACCCATCTTACTCTGTCTCAGAGAACCATAAAAGAATGGGGAGGGGCTGTGGCTCAGTGGTAGAACATCTGCTTGGCATGCAGAAGGTCCCAGGTTCAATCCCTAGCATCTCCAGTTAAAGGGACTAGGCAAGTAGGTGATGTGAAAGACCCCTACCAGAGACCCTGGAGTGCTGCTGCCTGTCTGAGTGGACAATACTGTCTTTGATGGACCAAGGGTCTGATTCAGTATAAGGCGGCTTCATGTGTTCATGTAACTTTGTAGACAAATCTACCAGCTATAGAACTAAAACAATAAGAGAGAAAGTTGTAACTTCTAGTTCAGTTCCACTGCTGGAAGAATGACATGTGTCTCGGTGGAAAGCGAAGAACCAAGAATTGTTGGAGAATCCATTTGGCAGTGATGCAAACCAGACTTCCTGACATTGACTGCTTGCTATGGTGCCTCAATTGATTTGGACGGAAACGAAAATGAAGGTGATTTAGAAGTGATATTTATTAAAGATACATCCTGGTTTCATTGAGGTGGAGACCTGTTTTCATCCAGCCTTTGTGTCTACGGGGGTTGGGGGCTCTTGTGTATTTCAATAAATTTCACGTCAGATAAAATTAGCAATTATTTAACAATGGCTCTTGGACTGTGTGTCTTACATCTGCAGTGAAAATAGAAAAGCAACTTGCAGTTAGCCTTAATACCCTAGTCATCTACACCAGTATCTCCCATACCCAGCACCAATGATTAACATGCCAAGAAGCAAACAGTGTAGTGTTCTTGCTTTCAAATCAAAAACCCAAGCAATTAATCCCAATTATCTCTGAGTAATATCAGGAGGTATGTCATCTCAAACTTTATTGTCATTGTTGTCTTTTGCCTGTTGCAGGTATATTGTGAAGGTTCAAGATGGCTCAGGAAAACCTGACCACAGAAGTCACAGAATTTGTACTAATAGGTCTTTCACAGAATCCAAAATGGAATTTCCTCCTCTTCCTGATCTTTCTCACGATCTATGTAACAACGTGGCTTGGAAATCTCATCATTATCTTCACAGTGATATTCATGCCTCATCTCCACACACCTATGTATTTCCTGTTGGCCAGTCTTGCTGCCAAAGACATTAGCGACTCCACAGTCACTGCTCTCAGGATGTTGGTAGGCCTTCTCTCAAAACACAATACCATCTCCTATAATTGGTGTATCACTCAAATTTTCTTTTTTCACTTCAGTGCAGGTGCTTCAAATGGTTTGCTAGTTTTGATGGCCGTTGACAGATACATAGCTATTGTGAAACCACTGGAGTATTTACTTATCATGAATCGAGGCATTTGCATAGGTTTCTTGGCGGGAATCTTGTTGGGTGGTTTTGTTCACTCCATTGTCCAGATTGGCATTCTTGTTCAGCTCCCCTTCTGTGGATCAAACGTATTGGACAATTTCTACTGTGATGTCCCACAAGTCCTCAAATTGGCTTGTAGTGACACATATGTCATAGAATTGCTGATGGTTTCTAATAGTGGACTACTTCTCATAATAATCTTCCCTGCTTTACTTGTATCATACTCTTTTATATTGATCAAGATTAGAACCTATGTTGCAGAGGGAAAGAACAAAGCCATTTCTACCTGTACAGCACAGATGATGGTACTCAGCTTAAATTTTGGGCCTGCGATATTTATTTATGACCGTCCTTTCAAGATATTTCCAGGAGATAAGATAGTTCAAATAATGTATACTCTCGTCACCCCTATGCTGAACCCAATGATCTTCACTCTAAGAAATACAGAAATGAAAAATGCTATTAGGAAACTCAAAGGAAAAATTCAGTCTTCAAATTCTATCTTCAAGAAAAAGGACTTTCATTAGAGAAGACTCTTGCTGTCCAGGCGCGACTTCTGTTATTAATTACAATAATTACAAAAATGGAGTGCTTTATAATGCTTGTAATTAATATGAAAATAAATAAATAAAACAAATTCCCCATCTAAAAAGTCTATAAGAAGGGGGGCAAACCAACAATTTTATTTTGTTGTGATTTATTTCATTATTGCAGTCTCTGCTTCTATTTGTTTCCACTTTTACAAGGCAGCCAATGTGTTTCTAACAAGGACAGAGAGAAAAGCACGGTGTTCCTTAGCCAGATGTGGGAGAGGCTCTTGGCTTTCTTGATTGACTGCGAGCTGTAGCCACGAGAATTACATATCCATGCAAGATATTCATTCCAGTCCAGAAGGATATTGGGAGACATGTCTTTTCCTAATGCACTCCTCTACTTGTCTATTGCTTTCTAAACCTTAACAAGCAAATCTACCTCAAGGCTCTCCTCCTTCTACCTGCCTGCTCAGATGCTTTTCCCTCCTTGTGCCTCCCTCCTTGTCAGTCTGCTTATTCCTTGTGCTACTGTTCTTCAATCCAAGAGGCTGCAGAGCTGTCTGCGTTACTGGCTGAAATCATTCCTGTCTATTTAGCCATAGACTTTAATGTTAAACATGCCTTTCATTGCCTTGGGTGGGAGAGTAGTCCATGTGCCTGAAATTTAGCAACATAGGTGTTCTAGGGGCACACTACAATCTCTCTGCGTTTTGTCCAGTTTGGATGGAAAATCATGACGGTACAGACCTGAGAAGGAGAGGGCCTTCCATTGAAACCAATGGGAAATATTAATAAAATAGCATTATGAAAAGGAAACATCAATGTGGATAGAAAAAGGGACAAAACAACCCAATAATGAAACTGTCTCTTTGGAATTAATAGTTATTTTTTTAAAAAGCATATGAAACAAACTCCCATGTACAAGTCTAGTCTAGGCTTCAATTCAAAAATTTTGAAAAGTGGAACATACATTTGAAAGTCAGGCTTAGTCTTCCACTTCCTGATAGCTTTGTTGTCAGAGAAGAAAAAGGAAAATGCAAACAAAAACTTAAACCATACCACTGTGAAAATAGCTTTTGTAATGTCATAGGGAATTCTAGTTTCTTTAAGGCTAGGGTGGCATACTTGGAGTGAATACTGATACTTTTTTCCCCCAATGAGGTAAATTACCACATTGGTCATATAATTATGGTGGCTGTGGCTAGTATGGTAAGTGCAATTATACAATGTTGTGGGAGAGCTATGTGGGTGGGTGTTAAATTTATTTATGTGCCCTCTTTTTTAAAATCACCCTTTCAGTTTTTGGAAGTCTGGATTTCTCTGTGGTTAGAGGTTTGTCCCCTGGTCCCCAGAAATAAAGATACTGACTAGAAATAAAGCTATCGACAAAAAAGTGGGTTAATCAGAAATGTCTTTATTCAGTAGCTGTTCTAATCCTCATTATAGCCCAGATCCAATGGGGGCACCTTAGTGACTGGGTTCCCAAAGGTATGCCAGCATTATGTGCAATCTCACCTGGCCCTAAACACAGAGTGGAATTGATCTGCCCAAAGCTTTTCCTTGGTATGCTAAGAGGAACTGTTACTCCGCCAGTAGGGTTGCCAGCTCCAGGTTAGGAAATACCTGGAGATTTTAGGGGTAGAGTCTGAGGATGGTGGGGTTTGGGAGGGGAGGGGCTTCAGTGCCATAGAGTCCAATTGCCAAAGTGGCCATTTTCTCCAGGGGAACTGATCTCTATTGGCTGAAGAGCAGTTGTACTAGCAGGAGATTTCCAGCTAGTACCTGGAGGTGGGCAACCCTACCTGTTGGGGAAGCTTTTTCCATCACAAGGTGTCTCTGGGTAATCATCAGACATTTGCAACTTCAGCAAAAGCCCGCACTGTACCACCCAACCCCAATAAGACCTAACCAGTCTAAACAAGACTT
Source organism: Euleptes europaea (assembly GCF_029931775.1). Lineage (NCBI taxonomy): Eukaryota > Metazoa > Chordata > Lepidosauria > Squamata > Sphaerodactylidae > Euleptes > Euleptes europaea. The sequence goes on along the minus strand of NC_079329.1, from coordinate 18,412,125 downwards.
ATTTTCATGCGTATTACCTAGTTTTGGCAAAATGAAGCAGATTTTGAAAACCTCAAAAACCTTTTGTGGCCAGCCTGAAAGAGCCCAACAAATTCTTAATTGGACTTGAAGCAACCAGCTAATCTCACTTTGCCACATGGTGAGTGCAGTTCTCAAGAAGGCGCAAGTATCTTAAGTTTTCTTGGTGCCTCCCCTTGAATGGATGAGGATCCCAGTCTCCTCAAAGGCCCACCCAGAAGCTCAGCTTTTTTCATTTCTAGAAAGGGGGGGCAAAGGCATTTTGTGAGCACAAGGGAGGGGCGTGACCTTCTTTCAGTAGTTTGTAGGCGCTCTGCCTACAGTATGTCTTGGACTAGCAATCGCTGATATGGCACATGTATATTTAGCTTTTGCACAACCATTCAGCAATAACCTCCAAAGGGAAACTCAGTGAAGTTGGTCAGTCACTGTAGCCAAGGGAACTTTCAGTAAGAATGGCCAACCGATATATAATAAAACTCCTGAGTCAGCCTTCCTCCGGCTAGCATACAGGATGTCAGCTAGCTAACAGCAACAGCAACAACATAATATGTAAACTTTACAAAACCAGCTTCCATCTTTTTTTTTCCTTGAAGGAAATATACATAATGTGACCTTTTACCCAGTGGATGACTACCTAATTCCTAAAAGGAGCAACTAAAGCGTGGACTTCCTCATTTCAGACTTCTATGGGGATACTTTCCCCCCATTCCGAATAAAATGCTTTTAAACCAGGTCTGGTCCCTGCTAGGGAATTTAATAGATAAGACTGATTAGCCGCTATCCTAAGACAAAAATTCTGATGGCAGGTGATTTCAATGTCCGTATTGGGAAGGAGGATTGAGTAGCAGTGCCCATGACAGTTCTATGAAGAATGTAAACTGTCATCTACTTCAACAAATTCCACAGTTAATTTGTAATCACCAATGAGTAACATTTTCTTCTTCAAACTGCTAACCACATTTTGCATGGATCTGAAGATTATTTTAAAACAGATCTTTATATTTATTGATTTGTGTCATTAAAATTGCAGTATTAACTTGAAGTGATTCACACCATACAATTGTTGATTATCTCTGTAATCAGGGAGGGTCATTTTGAAAGTATACCAATAACTCAAGTTACTTCAAGATTTGCCATCCAATTTCATCTGATAGAAAATGTGAAATGTGGAGGCTCCTATTCCAAGAAAATATCTGCAGAATTTCAAGAGAAGAAATAATTTATTAGTGGGTACTCCAAATATGTGTAAGTTGCTACTGAAGGCAAAGCTGTCATTTTAAGTGATCTTTTATTTTATACAGTGATGGAAGAAGGGTGTTCTTAATCCTCCCCCCTTATTTCATTCATTCGTTCGTTCGTTCGTTCGTTCATTCATTCATTCATACGCAGCCTTTCTCCCCAATTGCTATCTGAAGCAGCTTACATCATTCTCCTCTCCTCCATTTTATCCTCACAACAATCCTGTGAGGTAGGTTAGACTGAGAGAGTGTGACTGGCCCAAGGTCATCCAGCAAGCTTCCGTGGCACAAGTGGGGGTTTGAACCTGGGTCCTCCAGATACTAGTCCAACATGATTAACCACTACACACTTTTCTTTGTTGTTTCACTGAAAAATACACATACATATATCCCAACTACTTTTACCATTTTGTGAAAGAATGCTTAAGTGTACCCATCAAATACCCAGGGGAAGAACTTTTAGTGGGGAATAAGGGCTAATGGGGAGGGTTAAATAGCCGCTACCTACATATGACTCTATCCCTTTAAACCACTCCTAGCTATTACACTCTCTAAAGTTACTTGGGTTTTCATTTGACATAGAAAGGCAGAATGACATTGCAAGTGTTTCTATATATTGGGCCCAACAGAGAACAAAATATATTGATGTCCTAAGCACTATATCTATAACTTTTAGAGGTTCCATCACACTGTAGGGCAGGGATGGGGAACCTCAGGCCCGAGGGCCATATGCGGCCCCAGAGGACATTTTTGTGGCCCTCGGGAGCTCCAGGGCCCTGCCGCTGAGGCACGGCATAGGGCGGCCCTCCTCGAGGGTGTTCCTGGGGCTGCGGCTTGCAGGGGCGCTGCGGCGCCCTTTGGACCTCCTCTTGCTGACTGGTGTTGGTCAGCGAGAGGAGGGGGAGGGACACTTCCCCCAAGGCTGCCCTCTATTGCCGCAGTATGCAGGAACGCCAGGTCACACTGTAAGCCCCTCTAGCTGCCTGTCGGCTGTTGAGCAGCGAGGGGGGGGAAAGAGGCCCACAGCTCCCGGCGGCAGAGCATGAACACAGGAGCCGATCAGGCTTCCCCCAAGGCTGCCCCCTATTGCCGCAGCGTGCAGGAACGCCGGGTCACACTGTAAGCCCCTCTAGCTGCCTGTCGGCTGTTGAGCAGCGAGAGGGCGGCAGAGCATGCGCGCAGGAGCCGATCGGGCTTCAGGGGGCCTTTTGTGGACTCTGGGGAGGGGAGGGCATGGAGCCTGTCTCTTTCTTTGTCTCCCTCTGTCCTTTTCTTTCTCCCCCCTTTCCATTTTTTTCTCCCTCTCTCCCTTTTCCTCTTTCTCTGTTTTCCTTCCTTCTTCCCTTTCCTCCCTTCCTCCCTTGCCGATTGACCACGGGCTGTGCCCCCCTGGTGCCTCGTTTGCTCAGGCCCACTGCTGGCTGCCCTCCTGCCTGGGAGGGGGGAAGACCAGGGGAGTGGGGGCACCCTCCAGGCCTTTTCTGTGTGGCCTCCCCTGGGGTTGCCAACCTCCAGGTGGTGGCCGGAGTCCTGGCAACCCTAGCCTCTCCCCCCCACACTCAGAGATCTACACCTGGTATGGCCCCCAAATGATGTTATAAATGTGCAAATGGCCCTTGGCAGGAAAAAGGTTCCCCACCCCTGCTGTAGGGCATATACAATGGCAAGATGTAACACTTTCCCTTCAGCTATAACAGAAGGCCGGTATAAAAAGTTACCATTGGAAGAGCGATTTTGCCCCTGTGGATCAGGGAAGATTGAGTCGATTGACCATATTTTATTGCATTGTAGGTTCTATGAAGCAAGTAGAATTAAGCTTATTTCTCCAATAATAAAGTGATGGCATGGTATTACTGATGTGGAAATAAGCCAGAAATTACTATTTGACGTAAACCCGGAGTTCATATTGAATTGTGCTAGATTTTTAGCTAGAATTCGTAAAGATAAATTGGTGATTTAAATGAAAGGTTGTTACCTAGGTGATTGGAAGGGCTTTATATGTGCATTTTATACCTATGTTTGTTTTAAATTTTACTGTGGGGTGTTGTATTCCATCCATTGTATTTGGATGGCGGGTTAGATTTAACAGTGTATTAGGATTAGGGACTTTTTGTAACTTTGCTGGTTATATACCAAATAAAGGCTATCTATCTATCTATGCACTCTCTAAAGTAATAAGAAATAATAAAAAGGATTATGGAACTACATATTGTGTCCTGCCCCTGATCTGTCTGGGGGGGGGCAGGACGTGAAGAAAATGTGAATGTTTTGCTTGGGTGAAATATGCAGAAGTAAAAAATAAATTTAATAAGATTACTAAAAGTTATAGAAATCTGGGTATCTCTATCATACTCTCTAGGTTCTTCACTCATTCTTTCAAACAATTATATGTGTAAATCTTGCTTTTGCTCAAGGAAAGACAAAATTAGCACTCAGGTGTAATATTTGCATAGCCTTTATCCAATTGTGACTTTTAAAGTGTAGAAAGTATTTTAATGGCCCCCCTTGTGATTTGATTCCCCATTCACAGAAAAAAGAAAGAAAACATTCTTCTGTGCAATCTTATAAATTTCAATCATAGCCGTTGAGTGGAAGAGTACCGTTTTCAAATGATGCTAACTATTTTGCTGTATACGTGTTTTGGTTTTGAATTTGGTTAATAGAGATTATTTAAACAGTACATTCACTGACAAATGACTAGGTGAATGACTATCAATATCTTGGCTTCTCAGGAAGTCATTTTAGGCACACTGTCCAGCCCTGTGGAAAGAAGCCTTAGAATATTATTTATTAGAAAGGTACATGCCTGCCTTAAGTATAACAGTGAATATGAGATGATTCTGGAGCAGGCAGTAGATGAGTTTGCCTCATTCTTTTTGAGAGAAATTTAAATTTACTCATTTTTGAAATAATTTATCAGTTATATTTCTACGACATAGGGAAAGAACCAGGGTCTCATGACTGTCACTTCTCAACCAATTCCTTTTTGGGAAGAAATATGGAATTATTGGTTGAACATCAAGAACTTTAATCAAGAATTGTGGGAGTGCCCATTGGCATGGACCCAACTGAGATGTCCTAGGATTTATTACTTGGTATGTTACTTTATTTTATCCAAATGTAAAACAACAAGGAAATTGGTTTGCAAAAGGTATTGGGTTGGATCCAATCAACTTCGATGCTTGTGAAAAAGAGAGGAAGGGGGCCCATTTGACAATGAAAAAGGGTATGCTGGGAATCATGGAACCTTTGTGGAGAAATGCTATGTGTTATGGGGGCTCTAGTAAGGAATAGAGTTGGGTGGGATTGAGCAACATAAACTGGCTGTTATTAAAACATATTGATATTCCATTGAATTCGGTTATATATTTGCATCAATTGTCTTTACCAAAGAATTTGGTACTATATTATATTCTCATAGATTTAGATTTCACATGTGTATCAACTTGGACCTTGCTATTTAATAGCTGTTCCAGGTCACAGCTCCATAAAGAATGTGTCTCACCTTCCCACCCAGTACCTCTGATGCTACTGAATAGCCATATAGCACCATTCATCAAAGAGCAGCAAATCTAATGTAGGGACATTCAGATTGCATGATAGATTCTTGGCTTTTATCTGGAATACTGAGCGCGCAGTCTGAGTCTATATATATTTAATTTGGTTTCATTGTCACATATCACATCACAATGTGTTGGCCAGTGGTGTGAGAGGTTAGACAGGTTGGTGGGATTTTAGATGCTCTCTTGCATTGTCCCCTGCTCCCCATCACATCTAGGGCCAAGTTTAAACAGATTATATGTTATAAAATTATGGGCTGATGCTCAAGCATATTGAATCATACCAAAGTGCACAAGGACATGTCTGTCAGAGAGGGCTGAAATTCAGAAGGATTAATTGTGACCTGTGGAAAATGCTTAGCCATAGTTTACAGGGTAAATATTCAGTAGACTTAGATGGGAGTAACTCGATACGCTTTAATCATAAATATTAGATAAGCCCCAGTGGACTTAGAGTAACTCTGGATACACTTCCATTGTAAATATTAGATAAGCCCCCAAACACCCATAACAATAAGGAGAAAGAATGGAAGGAAGGAAGGAAGGAAGGAAGGAAGGAAGGAAGGAAGGAAGGAAGGAAGGAAGGAAGGAAGGAAGGAAGGAAGGAAGGAAGGAACCCCAGAACTCAACCAAGAAAAAAAAATCATTAATGACTGACAAAGTATGAAAATGAAAGATATAGATAAAGGAACTGGGAATCACTAAAGTCTAGAAATACAAAACTGAGCTAAATGAGTTCTTCATGATAGGAACCTCCCAATCACTGGCTTCCCCACAGCATGACTAAAAACAAAGCTATGTTATTCCCATTTATGTTCTAGTAATAATGAGCTGGCCATTTTGTTGTAAAGGTTGTATTGGTTAAAAAAAAAAAAAACCTCACTGACCATAATGAGATGGACGTTGTGATCTTGAATTTCCCTTCATTGCCAATTTCATATTAATTCAACCATGTCACAAATATCTTTTCACCATTTATTTTGCCAGTTGCAGAGAAAATAGCAAAGAATTCGACTTAATACTCCATTATTAGCTTTAATACCCCAGTCACCTACAACAGTAGCAAGTGTCTCCCAGGCCCAGCACCAATGATTAAGACGCCAATGATTAAGACGCCTGTTCTTGCTCTCAAACCAAGAACTCAAGCAATTCTTCCCAATGATCTCTATCAGGAAGTATGATGTCATCTCATATTTCATTGTCTTCTGCCTGTTGCAGGTACATTGTGAAGGTTCAAGATGGCTCAGGAAAACCTGACTACAAAAGTCACAGAATTTGTTCTGTTAGGTCTTTCACAGAATCCAAAATGGAATTTCATCCTCTTCCTGATTTTTCTCACGATCTATGTAACAACATGGCTTGGAAACCTCACCATTATCTTCACAGTGATATCCACACATCAGCTCCACACACCTATGTACTTCCTATTGGCCAACCTTGCTGCCTTAGACATCAGTGATTCCACTGTGACGGCTCTGAAGTTGCTAGCAGGCCTGCTATCACATCCCAATACCATTTCCTATGACTGGTGCATTGCTCAGATTTTCTTTTTCCACGTTACTGGTGCTTCTGTGGATTTCTTGCTCACAGTCATGGCTGTCGATCGGTACCTAGCGATCTACAAGCCACTGCAGTACTTAATTATTATGAATCAAGGGGTTTGCATAAGGTTGATAGCAGCTGTTTGGTTGGGTGGCTTTGTTCACTCCATTGTCCAGATTGGGATCCTCATTCAGCTGCCCTTCTGTGGACCCAACATATTGGACAATTTCTACTGTGACATCCCCCAAGTTGTCAAGCTTGCTTGTACCGACACATACATCACTGAGCTGCTGATGGTTTCTAATAGTGGGTTAATCGTTGCCGCTATGTTCTTTGTATTACTTGTGTCATACTCTGTCATTTTAGTGAAAATTCGAACCCATATCACTGAGGGAAAACACAAAGCTCTTTCTACTTGTACAGCACATATGGTGGTACTGAGCTTAAATTTTGGGCCTGGGATATTCATTTATGACCGTCCTTTCAAGGTATTTCCAGGAGACAAGATAGTTCAAGTAATGTATACTCTCATCACCCCAATGCTGAACCCAATGATCTTTACACTGAGAAATACAGAAATGAAAAATGCTATGAGGAAACTCAAAAGGAAAATTGTATCTTCAAGAAGCAGAATCTTTGCTAGGAAAAATCCTTTGTCTCTAGACTTCACTGAAAAATAAGTGTGGGAAAAATAGACAGTGGTTGTGAGTTCTTGAAATGTAGAAAATATTTTCAGTCAGTTAATTATTAGCTCTGAAGATGCTGTGAACTCCTTAAACAGCTCTAATAGTAGAATAAAAATAATAAGAAAAATACACTAAAACTTACATTGATCAAATACCTACCAGTGCAATGCTAAATAAATTTACACCTTGAAGAGCACAACTCTGTTTAAGATTGTACTGTTCATCATTTTGACAAACAATATGTTTTGTTTTGATTTTTTTTGCTTAGATTGGTGTTGTGTATTTTAACTCTGTTTTTAATTGTTTTAATGATGCATGTTTGGGAGGGGATGGTTTTAAAGGTTTTAAAATGTGATTTTACCATTTGTCTTTGACAAATGGTAGTCCTTGTAAATAAATATATAATAATAAATGATGAGAGAAATGTTTTTGAATCTTTGGTGCTATGGTACATTTTGTAAAGAAAAAAAGTTAATTAAAATGATCGCAGAATTTGTTATAGCATGTAGTTCCACGCTCATGTTTTACTGGAGATTATTTCTTTTGTGTAATGTGAGAAATTTTGAGGGAAAGGAAAAACAGAGTTTCAAGACTGAACTTTCAGGGATTATCATAGAATCATAGAGTTGGAAGGGACCACCAGGGCCATCTAGTCCAACCCCCTGCACAATGCAGGAATTTCACAACTACCTCCCCCACACACACCCAGTGACCCCTACTCCAGGCCCAGAAGATAGCTAAGATGTCCTCCCTCTCATGAACTGCCTCTCATGAACTTCCTAAGGTCATAGAATCAGCATTGCTTACAGTTGGCCATCTAGCCTCTGCTTAAATCCTCCAGGGAAGGAGCACTTACCACCTCCAGAGGAAGCCTCTTCCATTGAGGAACCGCTCTGTTAGAAAATTCTTCCTAATGTCTAGATGGAAACTCTTTTGATTTAATTTCAACCCATTAGTTCTGGTCCGACCTTCTGGGGCAACAGATTATTTTGAGTATGTTTGGGTGTGGCTATCACATTCCATTAGTTTCCTGTTCATTAAGTGAATCAATAGTGTGAACAAATCTTCGTTATGGTGAAGTGAAGGAAATCTTTGCATTCACCCAATTATGACTTCGAAGATACAGACAGTACATTAATACGTCCTCTAGAGACTTTATTCCTCAATAAGAAAACAAAACAGCATAATTCTTCAGTCTGATAAAGTCTCAAGGCAACTTCACAGTCTCACATCAACTGAGGAGGGGAGCAGAGTTTTAAAAGAACACTGAATATGTTTTTAATAACACTGAAAATTTGGTCATTTACCTCACACTAAGCAGGAAGGCAAAATACTGTGATGGTTATTTCCTGTTTTGACTGTTTAACAGTGGTTGCTGGCGTTCCTGGCCCCAATTTCAGTGTTTTAATAACTGAAGCCAATCTGTTTGTCCCAAGGACAAAAATAATGGACGAGACTGGGAAGGCTGTGAGAAAAAAGTTGCTCTAATAACTGGGACGTATCTGCATCTGGAAAGAAGACCATTATGACTGAATTCTTTTCCTGTGTTCAGAATCAAAGATTTCCAACTTGCATTCTTGCCTGATGACATTAAAAGGTAGATGAAGCCAACTGTGTTTTGCCGGTTGTGGTTTGAGGAACAATCATTGTACCGAATTATATAATTTGCCTGAAAACATGCACTTTTGCTTACTGGCAAATCTGCTGGACTCTTGGATGAAAAGACTCTCTGGACTTCCATATTCAACATCCAAAATTACCCAGTAATCTGTTTATGTGATTAATGCATAAAACAGCATTCAGCCAGTGGGATCCAGCCAGTTTTTCACTCAGTCTTGCCCAGTTCTCTTTATAGGGCTTTGCTCCATGCAGGTGCCATGATTTTCAGCAAACCTTCTGGGTGCTTAAAAAGGAGCACCCACCTACCTTTTTATCCAAGCAGAAAAGCTGTTTGGATCCTACCCAGTGAAATTAATGTAAGGCTGTTTGATTATTGGTTGTTTCATTTTTTAAATCCTACATTGGTTTTTTAAGTCCCTATCTATCATGAAAAACAATTTACTACATTAAAAAAATAACAGTGTTTTATGTGACAACATATATTATTTACTAAAATATATGCAGAATAATATGTTTATATGGACAGTCAAAATAATGAATAATATAACACTAGTCATCGTCATTAACATATACTGGAGCAGCTATTGTGACTGCACATTTTGCAACATTTTTGTTACTAAAATAACTTTTATATGTTATTGATACTAAAAATTAAGAAATGATCTTCAGAAGCTAACAATAAGTACTGTGTCTACGTATACTTCCAGCTGCCTCAGGATGAGGATGAGTCTCTAAGAACAGCATAAATCTAACTTTGAATTGTGGGGGATGTGGGGAAACTTCGGGGATAATGTACTGTACGCTGTCAAATCAAAGGGCTTGTTTTCAATGGGATTGAGACTTGCATCTTGGTTTTCCTCTTAGTTAACTTCTATAACTAAGTTCAGAGTAAGCTTCTAATGTCTTGGAAATCTTTTCAAGCCATCATTGGCTGTGCTACTGGTAACTTGCAAAACTCTCTTGTCCCTCCAACAGGATGCCGAATGGAGAACAACACCCAAGTGACAGAATTTGTCCTCCTAGGGCTCTCTCAGAATCCTAAAGTACAGTTTGTTCTCTTCTTCCTTTTTCTCACCATCTACAGCACAACCTGGCTTGGAAACCTCACCATTATTATCACTGTGATCTCTACACCCCACCTCCACATTCCCATGTACTTCCTGCTGGCAAATCTTGCTGTGATAGACATTAGTGAATCATCAGTTACGTCACTCAAGCTGCTGTGGGACCTCTTTTCCCATTCCCATATTATTTCCTATAACTGGTGCATTGCCCAGATCTTCTTTATCCATTTAACTGGTGGTACAGTGGTCTTCCTACTCATAGCAATGGCTGTTGATCGGTACATAGCTATCTACAAACCATTACGATACTTACTTATCATGAATCATAGTGTTTGTATAGGTTTAGTAGCAGGTGCTTGGTTGGGTGGTTTTGCTCATTCTATTGTCCAGATTGGGATTCTTGTTCAGCTACCATTTTGTGGACCCAACATTCTGGATAATTTCTACTGTGATATCCCTCAACTCATTAAATTGGCATGTACCAACACATACACCATAGAACTGCTGATGGTTTCTAATAGTGGACTACTCCTCACACTTATCTTTTTCATCTTACTTGTGTCATACACCATTATCTTGGTGAAGATTAGGACACATGTCACAGAAGGAAAGCACAAAGCCCTTTCTACATGTGGTGCACAAATTATGGTCATGAGTTTAAATTTTGTTCCAGGAATGTTCATTTATGACCGGCCTTTCAAAGTATTTCCAGGGGACAAGATAGTCTCAGTCCTCTACACTCTCTTTACCCCAATGCTGAACTCAATGATCTTCACTCTGCGCAACACGGAAATGAAAAACAATGTTAGGAAGCTAATGAGAAAATGTCTGCTTGACAAAAGGACAGATCTATTACAATGACTTCATCACAAAAAGTCCTAGGAATGCAGGTCAGGTTCTTCACCCTAAGTGCCCCCCTTTTTTGCTAGAATTCAGAGTCTTCCCTGACCACCACAGAGGCAAAAATAACATTAAAAGGGGGGGAGCCCCGTTGAATATCCCTCAAGGGGGAGTTCCCAAGGCAAAAAGGCCGTGGAAGCTGCCTAAAGGCAGCTCCACCCCCAGGAATGCCCCCCCATGTCCACATGTTCTTCCGCTTCTGGGGAAGCCCTGCTGGCATGTCTGTACTGGCATTGGGGGCTGGCAGCATCTTATTGGTGGCACCTATGCCAGTGCAGGGTTATGCCAGCTCTGAACGAGCTTTGCCCCACCCTTTCAGGAATGGGCTCTAACAGTATATGTTGTTTTTTAAAAGGTATATATCCTTATTTTAATGTATGTATTACTAATGCTGCACAATATATGGTTAACTAATATATGCCCTATTGTATCTGCTAGTGCTTTTTTCATAAAAAGAAAAAAAGATAAATGAGTGCTAGTACTAATACATAAGGTTGCACCGATTTCCACCAATCCCCCCTCCCTCTGAAGAGTCCCACTGGGCTGTATATCAGGGTCTACTCTCTCTGGCTGTGGGGGACAGTCCAGTGCGCAAGGATCAGCACTTGGGAGAGCCCCCCAAAGGTTTCCGGTAGTTGTTACCAGTGAGTACTACCACAAAATGTCCTGGTAGCTGCTAAGTGTAATGTGCATATATCAATATTTAAAGATGTGCACTTGCAGGGTTATGTTGAGCTGGTTCTAGCCAGCTTTTCACTCAGTTTTCCAAATTCCTCTCTTAACTACAACCAACATCCCACATAGTCCCATGATTCCCATCACAGCCTTTTTGAGTGGTCAAAGGGGGGCATTTCTCCCTTTTTCACCAGCAGAAATGCTGGCTGGATGCATCCTTGTGTATTGAGTGTTATTAGCATAGTGGCACCGAAACTGAGCCAAATCCTGTCCCAAGACCTTATCAATAATGTAACAACACTTGCTTGTTCAATGTGCTGAAACCTATAAACCCTCCTTAATATTCCAATTTCACTGCAGTGTTCAAAAAACACAAAATTGGTAAAGTGCCCTATTCTGATCCCCAAAGATGAACTGCCTTGTTTGTGTGAGAGAGAGAACACATCCCGTGATGACACATAAATATTAATCTCATTAGGATGTGTGCAGCTGGCTTGGTCAGGTGAACACATTTTTTACATGCACATATTTGTGGAGGATTTCTTGATAAAAGAGGTGATACTTCTGCAGGTTGCCTCCCTACACTGTGCGGGAGGGGAGAGATGTGGAAGGAAGCTCTGAATATGTAACTTCATAGTTTCTGAAGTCTACAATTGGAGGCATTTAAGTTCAGAAACAAAACAGGTCAGTTGAATCAGGCAGACTGCTTCTGCCTTTTGTATTCTATTGATAGATAGATAGATAGATAGATAGATAGATAGATAGATAGATAGATAGATAGATAGATAGATAGATAGATGATAGTGCAATTGCAATCCACATTCAATGCACTGATCATTTGCAAGTGGATTTTGCCTTTTCACACAGTAAAATCCATCTTCAAAGTGCATTGAAAGTGGATTGAAAGTGCATTATTTGGCATGCGTGAAAGTGCCTTAAACCAGTTTTGTATTAAATGGAAGCAAAAGATGAATGCTTTTTTTCTCAACCTTCCTTGTGGGCCATAATCTCAGTTAAGAATAAGAACATGTAATGAACAGACTGTTGGATTATCCTTAATTTGTTTTCGATTGTGTTCTTAAACATTGCTTTTCTAAACTTTCTTTGTGATTCGAATCTTGACAAAATATAATTCTAAAAAAAATGTAGATCTGGTTTAAGAAATGTTTTCCTGACAATCCCCATTTCTCAAGCTAGGTCATGAAGTCACAAAACAACTGTGTGGGATATCATTCTCAATAGCTGCTATATCTGTTTTTTTGGAAAGCTGCAAAAGGAAGAACTAATCTCCTTGCCCCAATAGTCCACAACAAAGTTATTAAATGTTATTTGTTATTGCTTAAGTATATCTGTTCTATAGGGGCATCAGAGTCAAAATATTTACCATGAGAAAGAGTTCATTGAGTCCCTGAGATCAGGGAAGAATTTCACAAAGAATTCCACTTGATCACGAAATTTCAGTCTGCTCCATTAGAAAGTTCACAGTGCAATCCAAAGAACACTTCCCTGGGAGTAAGCCTCATGGAATAGACTTGAGTGATGTTCTGAGTAGACTATCTTAGGACTACTCTGTAAGCTTCTTCTTGGGTCTGATCCCTTCTACCATAGATATACTGAGCTGCAGTGCAGAAGTGAAATTTAACTATGTAATAGAAGACCCAGGTGCCCAAACCCAAAAGCTGTAGGGTGCGTGAGAGGATGCAGCTCAATGCCACAAATACTGGTAGATGGAACATTTTGAAAGGCATGATTTAACTTAACAAATATTTATGAGTGGAGGAAAATGTACATCTCTTACAGTGAGTATTCAGAGTGTTGTGAATGCTGATTACACTGTTAATGACTGCCAATATTCAAAGGGGTACCTCAGTTTCTGAACTTTCGTTCAGGGGAGGTACTATGGCTCAGATTGTAGAGCATCTGCTTGGCATACAGAAGGTCCCAGGTTCCATCCTTGGCATCTCCAGTTCAAGGAACTAGGCAAGGGGGTAAAAGACCTCTACCTGAGACCCTGAAGATCTGCTGCTGGTCTGAGCAGGCAATGCTGACCAAGAGCCTGTAGCATCTATGTGTTGGTGCTACAACGCAACAGTATCTTTAATACCATGGTCTCTCAACCAGACTTTTGAAAAAAGACAAATTACCCATACAAACACATGAAGCTACTACTAGATCAGACCATTGGCCTCAGACCATTGGCCTCAGTACCTCAGTACTGGCTATCTAGAGTCTCAGGTAAAGGTCTTTTGCATCATCCACTAACTGGTCCTTTCACAGGATTGAACCTGGGATCTTCTGTGTACAAAGCACATGCTGTACCTCAAACCACAACCCCATCTCTATTATAGACTGTGTGTGTGTAAAGTGCTGTCAAGTTGCAGCCGACTTACGGTGACCCCTTTAGGGGTTTTCATGGCAAGAGACAAACAGAGGTGCTTTTGACAGTGCCTTCCTCTTCACAGCGACCCTGGTATTCCTTGGTGGTCTCCCATACAAATACTAACCAGGGCTGACCCTGCTTAGCTTCTGAGATCTGACGAGGCCAGGCTAGCCTGGGACATCCAGGTCAGGGCCTATTATATACTACACACATTTAATTGAAATGTAAGTTAAATGGGGATAAGAGCCCATTGATTGCTGGCCCAATCATGATTGCTGGCCCAATGGATTGCTGCTTTCCTCTGTCCTGGAGAAAAGTTCTTTGCTTTGAGGCACAATTGGGCACCATGTGAAGCAGTAGATTTGTGACTAGGCTCACTGGCTGAGAAACTATTTGGAAAACTGTTCTTTTTGCTGGCATGGTTCCTTTTTCTTTTCTTTTCTTTTTTAATTAAAAAAGTGGATGGTACATGACTGAAATCAGCCATCCTGAATTAAAGGTTCACCCATGCACCCCCCACCAACATCTGCATAATTACATAACTTGTATTTGGCTGAGGGTGAAGATTTGGTAATTTGGAATATCAATTAAAAGTTATGAAAAAAGGGGAATACTTCCACAGAGGTCTCACATCACTTAACTGCAATTCTTCTTTGTACAAATGTTTTCAGTAATGAATCCAGAAAACATCACCAGAAGAGTGAAAGAATTTCAGCTTGTAGGCCTCACAGCAAACCGTTCTCTACAGTATATCCTTTTTATGGTGTTTTTCACAGTATGTGTCACAACTTGGTTTGGCAATCTTACAATAATCACCGCAGTGATCACTGACCACCGGCTTCGGTCCCCAATGTACTTTCTGCTGGGAAATCTGGCCTTCATAGATCTCAGTGAATCTTCAGTCACTGTGCCAAAAATGCTCTGGGATCTCCCCTTGCGACACAAGGTGATTTCTTTTGGTGGGTGCATGGCACAGATGTTCTTCTTTCACTTCACCGGAGGGGCTGTGGTTTTTCTTCTCATGGTGATGGCGTTAGACCGGTATGTGGCTATCCATAAACCACTTCAGTATTTCACTATAATGAACCCTGGCATGTGTGTAGGACTTGTAGCAGGAGCATGGGTGGGAGGATTTGTTCACTCTCTCGTCCAGATAGTTCTAATGGCGAGATTACCATTCTGTGGACCCAACGTTTTGGACAACTACTACTGTGACGTGCCTCAAGTTATCAAGCTAGCCTGCACTGATACATTTGTTGTAGAGCTGCTGATGTTCTCTAACAGTGGGCTTCTCACCATCATTATTTTCATTGCATTGGTTGTGTCGTATACTATCATCTTGGTCAAAATAAGGGTGCATGTCACAGAGGGAAAGAAGAAGGCTCTATCCACTTGCGGTGCCCAGATAACAGTGGTATGCATCCATTTTGTCCCCTGCATCTTCATCTATGCTCGACCTTTCCAGACATTTTCAGGGGATAAGGCTCTTTCTGCTCTCTACACGGTTCTCACACCAATGCTGAATCCTCTGATTTACACACTAAGAAACACTGAGATGAAGAATGCCATTAGGAGATTATTAAAAAGAAGTGTATCGTCAGAGAGAAATTAAGATGTACCCTTTCCCTCACATTTGCAGCTGAATGATATTTGAGACTGTTGGGGTTGTAGCATAGCCATAGTTCATTCATGTCTGAATTTCTTTCCAGATTCTGGAATACCAAATTACCTGTTACTGTGCCTGAAGAAAGGTTAACACATAAGACGTTCTCCTGAAAAATAGTATAATTTAAAAATGTATACAGTGCACCATGCAAGTTATCAAATGTATGCCCCCACTGCCAATCATACCTAGATTGTTTTTAATGTGAAAAGAATCTTATTACTGATTTTACAGGGCTGATTTTAACCATTGTTTAACAATTTTATTGTATTTTATGATATAATTCAGATTTATGTGAATTGCCCTGAGCCTGGTTTTTGCTGGGGAGGGTGGGTTATAGATTTAATAAAATAAATAAATAATCTCTTAAAATGATGTTACTTTTACATATGGACAGTTGTTTTCTCCCTCTGACACATACATCACTGAGCTGTTGATGGTTTCTAATAGTGGATTAATCGTTGCCGCTATGTTTTTTGTCTTGCTTGTGTCATACTCTGTCATTTTAGTGAAAATTTGAACCCATACCACAGAGGGAAAACACAAAGCTCTTTCTACTTGTACAGCACATATGGTGGTACTGAGCTTAAATTTTGGGCCTGGGATATTCATTTATGACCATCCTTTCAAGGTATTTCCAGGAGACAAGATAGTTCAAGTAATGTATATTCTCATCACCCCAATGCTGAACCCAATGATTTTTACACTGAAGATGCTGTGAACTCCCTAGACAGCTCTAATAGTAGAATAAAAATAAGAAGAAAAATAAACTAACAGCGTATTCCTGAGCTTTCGGCGTGGGGGAATGGCAGGGAGGAGATGCAACTGCAGCGCCTCCTAACCCATTTCCCCGGCACTGAAAACTAAAAAAAAAAAAAAAATCTTTAAAAGGCTTTTAAAATTTTAAATGGGGCTTTGCACCCATAGAGAAAAGTGAGGCTGCACCTGCTAAAAAGCAGATGCAGCCTCGCTCTTCTTGCCGCCAGCGTACCCGGGGCGATTGGGGACAGGAGGCTGCCTCCCAGTATACCGGAACGCCCTCCAGAATGCTGGCACAGGCCTTTACACTGGTAGGACACCGGTGGCTGGCCTTGCTGGCGTTCCAGGGTTGTGCTGCCATGACAGTGCCTGGCACCTGGCATCTGGGCCTCCACACCAGAGCTGGGGACACTAACACTGTGGTAAGTAGCCCGGGCATCTTTCTGGCCTCCTAAGGGCTTTCGCCCTTAAAGGTCAGGAAAGCACTGTAAAACATACATTTATAAAATACCGACCAGTGCAACGCTAAACAGCTTTACACTTTGAAGGGCACACTGTTTAGGATTGCACTGTTCATCCTTGTGACTAACAATATGTTTTGTTTTGATTTTTTTTAAATTAAAGTTTTAAACTGTGATTTTATCATTTATCTCTGAATTTTTTTGCACTCTTGGTCGTCCTTGTAAATAAATATATAATAATAAATAACGAAAGAAATCTTTGAATCTTTTGGTGCAGTGGTACATTTTGTGAAGAAAAAAAAAACAGAATTTTATATGGCATGTACTTCCACACTCATGTCTGACTAAGCCATTACTGGAGATTATTTCTTTTGTTTAAGGCAAGCTTGCCTTTCAGAGAGCTCAACCCGGCGGGGGACAGGATCGCCTTCCCTTTCCCCCCCCAATCTCCCGGGCAATCCTGGCCCCGGGATCGCCTTCCCTCCCCCCCAATCTCCCCCCAATCTCAGCGGAGCACTTCAAAGACCCACCCGCCCGCCTTCCCGGGGCTTCCAGGAAAGCGGATGGGGGTCTTTAAGCTGATCTGGGCTGCCAGCCCTGGCAGCGGGGAGCAGTTCAAAGAGCCACCCGCCCGCTTTCCTGGGAGCCCCAGGAAGGGGGTGGGGGGGCTTAAAGTGCTCTGCACTGCCAACCCTGGCAGCATGGAGCAGTTCAAAGAGCCACTTGCCCGCTTTCCTGGGAGCCCCAGGAAGGGGGGCAGGTGGGTCTTGGCAGTGGGGATCTGTTTAAAGAGCCATCTGCCCGCCTTCTCTGGGCTCCCAAGAAGGCGGGTGGGATCTTTAAACTGATCCCCACTGCCAGCTTTATTCAGCCGAATATTTTCCTGAACTGCAATCTCGTGCCGAATTCCACGGAACCGAAGCGGGGGAGTTCGGACGTCGGCATTTCCTGGATCAAAACTGGCCGGATTTTGCCGAATCCGAATTTTCCCGAATTTTTTTTCAACAGCCCTAGTGATAAGCCCAAGCTGGCTTCATGTTTAGGAGTGGGGAAACAAATCCAGTTGACCAGATTAGCGTCCGCCACTCATGTGGAGGAGTGGGGAATCAAACCCAGTTCTCCACATCAGAGTCCACTGCTCCAAACCACCACTCTTAACCACGCTCTTAACCATGCTTGTTCCACCTTTGCATCACCTACTGCAGTGTTTACTGGATGTCCCATTCTGTTGGTGGTATTTGACTTGTTTAATCTACCTTCAGTCTCACTGAAAAAGGCAGTCTATAATTAATCTACATAAATAATGTAAGTAATGTAAATAAATAAATAACACCCCCTGGATTAAATCTCCAATTTAAAAATGGCATTCTACATGGAGAACAACTTGCAGTCTAAACAGATAAGACAGAAATGGGTGATCCAATGACCTCATACAATAAAAAGCAGCTGATAAGAAGGGCTGTAGGAAGCCCTTCCTGTTCCCTCTGAAATTTCTCTGAAGTGGTGAAATATGAATTGATTATCTTCCATGAATCCTACTTTGCTTCCCATTGATCCCTAAGTCACATCAGTTTTGCATCACAAGACACAGATATGGGAGAATTCTTCATTGATGGCCAGTTTTAGATTATGAATTTGGTGGGTTAGGGAAAACTAACATGCAATGTTTGAAGGCAAAGGAGTAATATCAGTGTAAAGAAAAATCTGAGCTTGCAATCAACTCTTTTTCTTTATTTTCCCCCCTTTACAAAATCTTGAATCTGGAAGAGCTGCTGTAGTGTAACAGCTAAGAGTCTTACAGCACATTCCTGAAAGGAATGCCCACGCCGGGCATTGGAGGCAAACTAGCGGCATTGCCTCCTAAAGAGGTTTCGGCACAGCCGAAATCTCAGCCCGGCGCAAAAAACCCATGCAACCCTACTCAAGGTAAAAGCTGGCGTATCTTTGCAAAAATAAAAAGGGGCGTCCCCGAGCCTATAGTGCTCGTTGGATCCGCCCCGCAGCTGGCGCCATTATGCCCTGGGAACACCTCCTGGGGCGCCGTTATGCCCCAGGAATGCCTCCCTTGGTGCCAGAACGCCTCCTGGCTCACTGCCTTGGCCTGTGCCAGTGGCTGGAGGCTGCCGGTCGGTGGCGGCGGTCAGGGAGTGGTGCCCGGCCCTGCACGCCAGTGCTGGGGCCACTAACGCCGGTGTGTGCCTTCCGGCTGCCGTCGGTGTGGGCCCCTGCACCGGCGGAGGCCGTAGTCAGCCTCCTAAGGGCTCTGGGCCCGATTTTCAGGAATGGGCTCTTAGTTATGAATCAGGGAGTTCTCAAGTTTGCCATGAGCTTACTGAGTAACTCAGTTTCTTTTAGCCTAATCTATCTGTATCTGCAATCTGGAAATAATACCCACCTACTTCAGTTGGTTCTGGTACTGATCAGAAAGTACTCTGCCTGAAATGCTTTGAACACTCTGAAGTTCACTGAATGAATGAATGAATGAATGAATGGTTTTATTTGCATTTAGCCATAGGCCATTACAAACATATCAAGGATACCACAAATACATAATAAAATATTAGATTAATAACATACTGGATTAATAATCAATATACATAATAAAACTTTGCTAAATGAATGCATACAAAACAAAAATAATAGCTAAAAATTGGGGTGATTCACTGAAGTTCATTGTATATTGCTCTATAACCAAACTATTTTACAGGCAATACATACCACAAATACATATTAGATTAATAACATTCTGGATTAATAATCAATATACATAACTATTTTACAGGCAATACATGCTTCATCTTTACATTCCTATGGGAGAAAAATATCTTGCCTGTTAATCTCCTAATGGCATTTTTCATCTCTGTGTTTCTTAAAGTATAGATGATTGGATTCAACACAGGTGAAATAACTGTGTAGATGACAGAGACAAATTTATCTTCTGGAAATTTTTGAAAAGGCTGATCGTAAACAAAGGCACATGGGATGAAGTGCAAGCACACCACTGTGATTTGGGCCACGCAAGTGGAAATAGCTTTGTGCTTTCCTTCGGAGAGATGGTTTCTTATCTTAAACAAGAGGACAGTATATGAAAAGAGCAATACAGTAAAGACCCCTGTAATAGCCAGTCCATTGTTGGTAATAATAAACAGCTCAACAAAGTAGGTGTCTGTGCAGGCTAACTGGACCACCTGCGGGATATCACAATAGAAATTGTCAAGTATGTTGGGACCACAGAATGGTAATTGAATTACCATTGACATCACAGTAATGGTATGAATGAAAGCAACTGTCCAAGTGCCTACCATTACCTTCAAACACATGTTCCGGGTCATGATAGTCATATATTGCAATGGTTTATGAATAGCCAGGTACCTATCAGCTGCCATCACCACAAGAAAAGAAACGACGGTACCACCAATGAAGTGGATGCTGAACATCTGAATAATACAGTTAGTGTAGGAGATGGTTTTGTGCTGAGAAAGGAGAATTTGCAACAACTTCGGTGCTGTGACTGTGGATTCAGAAAGCTCCAGCAAAGCCAAGTTAGCCAAAAGAAAGTACATAGGGGTGTGAAGATGACAGTCACAGATCACAGTGATGATTATTGTGAGATTTCCAAGCCACGTAGCTAAGTAGATGAACAGAAAGATGACAAACAGGAAGTGCTGGTGTTCTGGACTTTGGGACAAACCCTGGAGGACAAATTCACTCACTCTTCTGGTGTAATTCTCCCGCTCCATTCCACAACCTTAATCAATAGGCAGACAGAGAGAAATAAGATTTAAAATTAGTTAGCCATGCTCCCATTGTCCAGTTACTCAGCTAATACTTTGAGTGACACTTATTTAATTTTTTTTTGCAGTAATTAAAAAAACAATTGGCAGGATTCAGTCTCTGTTAAACTCCTTTTGGATATGCTGATTGCAGTGCCAAAAGTTAAGCCCATACCTTCAACTCCAACTTTGATTGGATCCTAACTCAGCTTTTCTAATAACAACTGCAAGCATAGGGTTGATTTTATGACTTTCTTCTGCAGTCTTCTTTTAAGGGTTAAAAAAAATCCCAATAGAGAATGATTTTTTTTTCTGGTGGAACAACTGCTTCTCCAATGGAATATATATATATATAGATTGTCTAAATCCAACCCTATGACTCCCTTCCTTTGTGCTGAATTATATGATTCCCTTACCACTGCATCTTCTTTCAACAGGGAACAACTTCCTTCAAACAAATATATATATATATATATTTGTTTGAAGGAAGTTGTTCCCTGTTGAAAGAAGATGCAGTGGTAAGGGAATCATATAATTCAGCACAAAGGAAGGGAGTCATAGGGTTGGATTTAGACAATCTTTTCACTCAGTCTTGCCCAATTTCCTGCTACTATGGCACTTATCTCATGTAGCTTTTTTCTGGGCAATCTTTCTCAGTAATCAAAGGGGATTCTGCTCCATTTTCATCAGCAGGAAAGCTGATTGGATCTAGCACATAGGATCCAGCCCATAATTTTCATATGGATTCCATTGCTAATAAAGTATACTCCTGTTAAAACGAACAGAGGTTACATGGCATTTTACTCTGTCTAGGTTATTCTCTTCCCCCCCCCCCTGCATATATAGGACTAGATCCAATGGTTCCCTTCCATTACATGAGGACTCTTACACTGGCAAAAAGATTCCTTCTTCTAGTGGAAAGATCTGTTCCTTAGCAGAGGTGAACTATTAGATCCAGCCCATTTTCTATACAAGATAGCCAAAATAAAACCAACATATCAAATTTAGTGGCTAACAATCTGATCTCAGTTGTCACCAGCTGTGATACTTGTCAAATGCCACTCCACTGTTTCATAAAATTCATAACAGTGGAAAAGGTGCCATTAGGCAAGATTAGCAGTTGTCAAACTGTAATTAATGTCTTTCAGGTGATTATCCCTAGACATTGTGCGAGAGAGTAAGTGTATCTTCTACAGGTGATTGGAGAAATAAAACCACAAATACCTATAATAATCCATATTAAAACAAAACAAAAAAACCCCATGAAGTTATGATTTTACTTGATTGGCGGTACATGTTAATCAAAACCAGTGCTAAAATATATCTCCTTTCACATTAGTGGAAGGGATATTGTAATCACCAATCAGACATGGAACTAACAAGCAATGCATGTGATGCTATGGAGTGTGACAGTGAAACCAAGAAGCCTCAATGACATCCATGGATGAAATTTAAACTCTCTTGAAACAGATCTGTGGGCAACCAAGTTGATAGCATATCATGTACAGTGAGAATGAGTATGTCAACAGCTTTCAGTGCCTTTTTAAATGTATTCCAGGTAAATGAAGTACATGCTATGATGTCTTTTAATTTTTGCAGATGGTCCAATAAAAATAGTTTCCGCAAAACTCCTTGCATTTGTTTAAATATAACATTGAAAAAACATCCAATTTATTTATCTTTCTCACTGAGATATTTCAATTCATGTTTTTGTTGCTGTTGGCACATAAGATTACTTACTCTTTTTTTGGGAGTAACTATAGGACAAAATAAATATACTAAACAAGGTCACATGTATCTAGGCCACTGGAAACATTTCTGGTTAATTTTTTTCTTCTGGAAAACCCGCATCATTCTTGCCTCTGACAAAACTAGCCATTCAAACAAATGAATCAGACCTTAATATATTTCAAAACTGTCAATATCCCATGGTTGTCCAATTGTTATGATAGCTTTTTTCCAGATACTTACATTTTACATATACATACACATCCATCCTTCCATTCAAAAGTTTGTATACTCTATTATACAATACTGGGAAATCTTTAAAATCACAACATACAAGATAAAGGACAATATGAAAGAATCATTTTCTTCTTCATTTAAAGATTGCAGGGACTACCTGAGTCTATAGCATTTAAAATTCTCAGAATATAGTCCGTATTGATTTAAACTAAAAGGCAGAACATTGTTAAAATTATGATTTGTTGGGTAGTAATTTCATAGGGCCCTGACCTGGATGTCCTAGGCTAGCCTGATCTTGTCAGATCTCAGAAGCTCAACAGGGTTAGTCCTGGTTAGTACTTGGATGGGAGACCACCAAGGAATAACAGGGTCACTATGCAGAGGAAGGCAATAGCAAGCCACCTCTGTTAGTCTCTTGCCTTAAAAACCTTAGTGGGTTGCTATAAATCAGCTTGACTTGACAACACTTTTCACACACAATTAAGCAGGATAATGAAAGTACGGTGTTGTTGGGGTTGTCATGCATAATAAAATGTACTTACTAGAAGAAGAAAAAATGCCTCCATGTACAGAACCAGTTTCATTTCATTTTTCATTTCATTTCATTAACCTTTACTGGCATACCAAAAGACAGAGATACAGAACCAGTTAATTCCTAAGTCATAGCAATTCTGAAGAAGTGAGCTGTGGCTCACGAAAGCTCATACCCTACCAGAAAATATTTTTGTTAGTCTTTAAGGTGCTACTGGACTCTTGCCCTTTTTGACTATAGCAATACTGTGTGTTGTTTCTTTCTCATTTGGCAGCTAAACTGAGTTACACCTTGCTGATGCTTTAGTAAGTTTACCCAGCATTTGAATCAGAAATCACTGCCACAAATAGTCTGTGAGGTCCCTGAATCCTTTTTCCCCTAAGAAAAAATACTATAAAATCTCTTGAGACTTCACATCTGTTATTAGAAAGAGTCTTGCTCTGAGAGCGTAACAAATGATGGAGAAGGAATCACTGTTGGAAAATAAAGTCAGTGTATATAAACTGTTAAAGATGTTCCTCCCTGGAGATTCTGCATTGCATGTATTGATCTGTGGGGCTTTCTCTTGCCTAATGAAGTGTATTTAATTGTTTTTATTGTTTTTATTTATTTTTTTTGTAATCAGCCAAGAGTTTCAGAACTAGGGTTGTGCAAAAAAAAAAAAAAGTAAATTTCGGGTTTGGTTTTTTTCAGGCCATTTTTTTTTTTTTGGTAAACCTGAAATAAGCCAAATGACCCTACCAGTAAATATGGGTATTTGGCTTATTTCCTGGTTTCCTGAAAAATTCAAGCCCATTGTTGTCAATGGGAATTTCTATGAAGCTCGGGGAGGTATTTTTGGAGGTAGAGTCTCCAAATTTCCAGCATGGCTGCAAGGGACTCTCCTCCAACAGTCACTAAAGTTTGGTGAACTTTGGGACAGGGGGTCCAATTTTATGGGCCTGCAAAGGGGTCACCTTATCCTCCAAGCATTTGCAAGCAGAGCTGTCTATCAGGTTCAAAAATTCAGTGTTGCCAAGGACTGGTGAAAAGAGGTGATTCCAAGCTGGTGCCTCAAAGTCTGGGGTCTGCCTTTGTTTCTGGGTCACTTTGCATGATGTCCTTGCAAATGAGCTTCCAAATGGAGGGGAAAGGCTTAATGCAATAGAAATAAGGCACAGAAAACATTTTTTTTTTTTTGTGGCAAATGACATCCTGTGAGCAGGCCTTTATTGTGGTCATGAAAAATCTGATTCCAAGAGATAGTCATGGTGTGGGAAAATCAAGCCTCTACTCAGGGCAACCTTCTTTTGGAAAGCAGGTTGTCGGGGGGGGGGTGATATTAGAGCCAACTGAAGTCATGACCACAGGAGCCACACTGGAATCCTACTATACATTATCACCAAATTAAAATGAATAAACCAGGATTTTTAATACCACCACAGTGGTCACCACTACAGTTGTCACCAATTGTATAATCAGAGACTCTTCTATTCCCCTTACTTGCACAGAGTTTTTGCTCTAGCTTGGATTCTTAACTACATTGCCCCCCCCTCAACTTTACAGTTAGCATCACTTGCCAGTCATTGTGCTGAATTTCTCCTAACTTTCTGCTGCATTTTTTCATACCACCTTTGTGGCAATGTGTCTGGAAGGATGACTCCTGAAGTTTTTGTGTGTGTAGTCTGTACAGTTTGTTGCACTTTTTAAGGACCTGCCCACAACCAGCCACTTGCACACCCCACTTCCTAGCCAGCTCCCATTTTTCTCAGCTGCCACTTACAACAACAATAACAACCTTGTACAGAATTCTGTTTATTTATAAGGACACTTTGTAAAGGCCTATGGCTATACAAATAAATGTATTCATTCATTCATTCATTCAACAACATTGTAAACATGCTGATATGCTGCAATAGCAGATGACCATAAACTGAGGTCAATGCTTCTCTAATGATGCAGCATGTTGAGAAAATCAATGGAAAATTGTTATGGACTCTCCGTCACTAAGTCAGATCACAGAACTCCCATCAAGATTTCCAACGAATGTTTTTCTCCATAACAGAAGATATTTACAATAACTAATATTAACCATTAATTTGTGGTATTGTCAAAAATGTACTATAAATGGTTGTCAAAGTTGCATAAAAATAAACTGCTACTTTCTTCTTGTTGGCAATAGCTTATTACTTGAAGAGCTAAAATATTATGTCCCTTACCAGTCCAGTATGATTCATAAATACTTCTCTGCAATCATTCAATTGCACATACGTGGAGTTACATAAAAAGAAGAGAAATTGTCTCTGCTGGCATTGCTCTCTGGCCTCCTTCAGTGCAATGTTTGCAGATAGTCCTTTTTCTATAGTGCTCTTCTATGTGCTTTCAGTGCACATGGGGCTGAACTTTTCCACAAAATCATGGTTGGTGGATGAAAGATAGAGCAAGGATAAAGTAGAGCTAGGGTGTGACCACATTTGACAAGCTAGCTAGATCAGTTTGAACAAAACAAATTCAATTTTGTTTCTGTTTTAGAAGCACCAAATCCTGTGGTTGTTTTAACTTTTAGTTTTGCACCTGATTATGTTTCCTTGTGCCAAACCTTTCCTACAAAAAAGGATTGATTGTTTGCCGGGCTAGTGCCTAATTGTGTGGGGCGCTCTAGCGGGCCCGGCCCATTAAGCGTGAGAACCCAGCCATACCCCAGCAGAGTGACCCAAAGATGACATACAACCAGCTTGGAGGAATGGCACAACTTTATTGTTTGCAGCAGCAAGGCATTGGCATGGCATGGGAGCGTTATCCTACCATCGGCCTGCCACCATAGCAGGCCGATGAAAATACCCAGCCATGCTGGGCCACTTTTGAGATGGCAGTTCCTGGGACACACGAGGGCGGCAGCCAGCTGTGTGGTCCCCCGCCACTTGGAAGGAGGCCATTTGACAGCACATGGCAAGGCATGCCCCCTGACAGCCCCCACCGGGTTGTTCATGGCAGCCTTCCATCTTGGCCTGTCCCCTTCCGGCCTCCCCCAAAATCCCTCATTGGGATCCTCCCTGTTGGGGAAAAAAGGCACGCAGGCCAGTTTCCCCCCCAAACTGGATCCGGCCCCCATGCCAAACCGCACAAAGTTGTGACGAAAGAGCAAGAACAAATTAAACAAACCTCAAATAGTATGATACAGCGGTGGGTGGGAGGGACAATTGGAAGCCGACTGAGGGCTGCCCTGAGCGCGGCCTCTTTAAATGCCGGGAAGCCGGACCCGAGTGAAAAACTCAGGTCCGGCTGCTCAGAGGCCAGCTCCCCCCCCCATTGGGAGCCCGAGCCTGATTGGCTCGTTCAAACTGGCTCCCTCCAATGACGGGCGGGCAGGCACGCAGCTGCAAAAGCAGCACATGGTACGACGCTGCTTTCCCCCATCCAGCTGCCTGAGGAGTGAAGGAGCCCGCGCCGGCCAGAAGCCCCGGGCTCCCCCTGTTCAGCAGCCGCCCGCCCTCGGAGCGGGGGGGGGGGGGGGGCGGTCCGGTTCGCTTGCACCCGCCACAGCCCAGCCCAGCAACCTTGGGCTCTGCGGGTAAGTCGGAGCCCCGTTTATAAATGGTGCACAAGTGTTGTATAAATGGCATAAAAACACAACAACAAAAGTCATACAAGCCCTAGTTTTAATTACCATTGCTTAGTGTTGCAGAGGTTAATGGGATCCTTCAACCTCTATTTTGTCACCCCTACATCTAGCAAATTGGTTTGTTGGGAAGGTGGATGAGCAGTGAGATTAGGATTCAGAGATTCATTGGAAGGAAGAGTCACTGTGAGAGCCAGCATAGTGTAGTGGTTAAGAGCAGTGGTTTGTAGTGGTGGACTCTACTCTGGAGAACCAGATTTGATTCCCCACTTCTCCACATGAAGCCAGCTGGATGACCTTGGGCTAGTCACAGTTCTTTTAGAGCTCTCTGAGCCCCACCTACCTAGAATCATAGAATCATAGAGTTGGAAGGGACCACCAGGGTCATCTAGTCCAACCCCCTGCACAATGCAGGAAATTAACAACTACCTCCCCCCCACATCCTCAGCGACCCCCCCCCCCTGCAGTGCAGGATCCCACAATCAAACTACTCCTGACAGATGGCCATCCAGCCTCTGCTTAAAGAACTCCAAAGATGGGGACTCCACCACTCTCCGAGGCGTCTGTTGTCACAGGGTGTCTGCTGTGGGGAGGGGAAGGGAAGGTGATTGTAAGCCGGTTCGATTCTTCTTTAAGTGGTAGAGAAAGTCGGCATATAAAAACCAACTCTTCTTGTTCTTGTTCTTGTTCTTCTTCTTCTAATGTGGAAATAGGGACTCAAATTTTGCATTTTGTCATGTTTTTGAAGGAGTCAATTCTGCACTAAGACTATAAAATGAATGGAGAGAAACATCACAAAATACAAAAAAATTGAGTTGCAAAATCATAATTGTGGCCCTGAGTACTTCTTGTTGCTAGATATTACCAAGATTTCTACAACTGTCCCCAAATATATAGTCATTTCACTGACAAAACAACAAACCCATTTCTTTCTATGTATGTGTCACACAGCTTTTCTTAGTTGCCACATTTCTCTACAGTGAACTTGCCATCCTCATTTTCATGGCTTATGATAATTATGTAACCATTTGCCATCCTTTACTATACAAGACAATCATGATTTGGTGTGCATGTGATCATGTGGTAGATGCTTCCTGAATAAGTAGTGTAATTCATGCAGACTTAGAAACTACTATCACTTTTAAGTTAAAGTTCTGTAGGTCCAATATCATTGAGAGGGCATAAACCTCTAACATTTCAACAATCCCCAAAACAGTCCTGGAAAGGTCCTTGCCACCCCTGCCTTTTACTGAGATATCAAGCCTGGAATGCTGGCAAAACATTTGTGGTTACCTAACAATGGCCACTGTGGGCATCTGTTTCTTAAAGACACTCTTTTGTCATTTTGGGGGTTTTAACCCCCCAATTAAAAAAAAAAGTTTCAGATTTTTCTGCAAACCTGGGGCATTTTTTAGGTATATAAAAATATCTTTCTTGTCTGTTCATGTCCACTGCAAAGGCTTCAGCTGTGTTCTCTTTATTGTGCACAAAGGAGTAACATTTTAACCTTCTGGTATGATAAGGCAACTCATGGTGTTTAGTCTGGCTAACCCTAGCAACATTGCCAACACCCCCTCTTTCATCAGCGCACCCTGATTTCCAGCCTGAATGTATGTACTACATGTGTAACACAGTGAACAAGATCTGATGAGATCGGGCTATACTATGCTTCCTTCCCTCCCTTTGCATAGATACCAGGGGTAAAGTACCAGAGGGGAGGGGCTGTGGCTCAGTGGTAGAGCATCAGCTTGGCATGCAGAAGGTCCCAGGTTCAATCCCTGGCACTGCCAATTAAAAGGACTAGGCAGGTAGGTGATGTGATAGACCCCTGCCTGAGACCCTGGGGAGCTGCTGCCAGTCTGAGTAGACAATACTGACTTTGATGGACCAAGGGTCTGATAAGGCAGCTTCATGTGTCCATGTGTAAAGTATCATTTCCCTGCAAAGAGATTACGAGGCTACTTTTTCTATCCAGTGGTTCCTATTAATGGGCTTTTCTAATTCCTTCTTTAGTTTGATAAAAAGTCTGACAAGAAAATTAAAAAGGTATGCCCTCTAGAGCATATCTCAGCAACAAAGACCCAGAGGGACAAATGGTTAAAATATCAAAACAAGAGCAAAGACAGTAAATCTGTTTCCTAGTGCTCTCTCCTCCTGAAAACCACATCTGAGAAAACAAGACGAGGTTAATATTTTTATATCATTATTTTGTCTGAAGAATGACAAGGATGTTTTCATTTTTAGATAGCATTGCCAAGCCTTAATAAGTGATGTGCAGTTGGAATGAGATCTGAACAGAAGTTGGGATATAAAGGGGGAAGCAGCAATGAAACCAGGAGCCACACTACAGTGAGGAAGCAGGTTCACAAGACATGGTTATGGATGTCCCAGTTTTAATGCTAACTATTGAAATGCTTGTGAGGTTTTAAAGAAGGCTCCCAGTGGGGGTGGAGAAGGAAATATGGGGTTATTGGAGAAGTGTTTCTGATTCCATAAAGTAAGATATAATGAGTTGGATCCAGCTAGCTTTTTTATTCAATGCCACACACTTCTCATCTTTACTGAGTAGACCTGCTTAGGATTTTGAGCTTCTGTCTTGTTGCCTTACCATCTTTGCTTACTATAACCACTAGTCTTCATCCCAGGGGCTTGGGGTCTCAAGTGGGTCAGACACCCCAGGACTGCCATTTCTGCTGTTTTTTTGGAACACTGTCCTGGTAGATAATCTGAGTAGAGAGCAAGGACAGCATTCCTCCTGTCTCTTTTCCACACATCCAGGGAGAAGCATCAGGACGGTGGGGCAAAATGACTTATGAAGTTACTGGCACTGTGTATGCGTAGGCTCTATCACCACAATCAGGAACATTTAACATTTAGCATAGCATCCCCATTACTTGGATCACCAGGTGAGCCAGCATGGTGTAATGGTTAAGAGGGAAGACTCTAATCTGGAGAACCGGGTTTGTTTCCCCACTCCTACACATGAAGCCTGTTGGGTGACCTCGGGCTAGTGACACTTCTGTCCAAACGCTCTCAGCCCCTCACAAAATGTCTGCTGTGGGGAGGGGAAGGGAAGGTGATAGTAAGCCACTTTGAGACTCCTGAAAGGTAGAGAAGAAGTGAGGTATAATAACCACCACCTCCTTCTCCTCCTTCTTATTTCTATGTGTATATACACCATCCTTACTTTCCAGCAATTGCATGTAGGTGGGGTGTGGGACCCAAACATTTGTTCCTACTCCACTTTCTATATACCCTAATTTCAGAGTGTAGATAACATCTCAAGAAGCCTCAAACTATGATTACACAATGAGGTGGTAGTGTAAAGGTGCTGATCATGCCTATATTGTTGTAATGATTATTCAAATATTGATTTTTCAGAAATCTGCAATAGCTGTATGATGGAAAATGAAACTTTGACCGGACAGGTGAGAATATATAGGTCACTAGAAAATTCTCTGAGGAAATGTATCTGTAGGTGAAGTCTAATTCAAATTGCTCTTGGTCTTTTGGTATGACAATTCCTTTGTTTTTTGTTTTAAACCTGTAAGATGGCTTACTGTGACACAAAACACAATCAAGCACACATGGTAAACGACAACATTATGTGATTGAAGAATTTATCTGGACCATGGGATACAGGTGAAAAATGTGATTTAGCTTGCAGCGGCCAGCGGCCATAGAGGGGACTAAGTGGTGGTGTTCGCAGGGATATTTTAATAGTGACACAAGTCACTGATGTGGTCATTTCACTAGAGGAAACATGGGGAACTGTTTCCATGCATTCATATGTATGTGATTTGACAACTGCAGAACAAGGCTGCAAGCAATTCTGTTCCTACAAACAAAGCCTCTTGAACGTAGGCAGTTGGATTACTTTTTGTTAAATGCTGAAATAAGCCCATCAGACTTGTTAAAAAAGTTATAATCATTTCATAATGCAGTTATACATTTTATATATTTTATTAAAAATTAACATTGGTTGAATTAACATTGGTTGGTTGGAGCCCTCTTTTTTGCTCCATCTCACTGAATTCTGCCCCCATCCCCTTATAACGGTGCAGTACCATATGGCTTTTGACCTTGATCCCCACCCATAATTCCCACTATTGCATTTTTGGTGGTCAAAGGAGACCCCTTACTCCCTTTTTCACCAGCAGAACAGTTGGTTGGATCCAATCCTTTGTACTTCCATTTGAAATGGGAGCTTGAAATTAAGAATATTCAACCAAGTCAATCATAACATTGCACAAAGGGATATCACAAAGCATGGCAACAATAAAAATAGTTCCAACATTGAAACAGACTTCTTGCAGACTACTTTGCTTAATTTATAGTATGTGCATGGGGGGAGATGTTTCTGAAATCCTATTACCGATAATTTCTCCTGTCTCTCCAGTTTCTATTTTTCCAGAACAGAAATGATAAATCAAACAACGATGACAGAATTCTTCCTTCTGGGATTTTCTGATCTCAGAGAGCTGCAGATTTTACACTTCATGGTATTCCTCTCCATTTACTTGGCAACCCTAATGGGGAACTTCCTTCTCATCCTGACAGTAGCCTGGAATCCCCACCTTCACAACCCCATGTATTTTTTCCTGGTCAACCTATCATTATAGATGCCTGCTTCATTTCAACTACTGTTCCTAAATCCATGGTCAATTCCTTGATGAACACAAAACAGATTTCATTCTTTGGATGTGTCACTCAGGTTTTCCTAGTAGTCACTTTTTTATTTGCTGAGCTGTCCTTCCTCACCATCATGGCTTATGACCGCTATGTGGCAATCTGCCGTCCTCTGCAGTACCAGATGATCATGAACTGGAACACTTGCCTCCAATTGGCAGGTGCTTCTTGGATGAGCAGTCTCATCTATGCAGTCATACAAACAGCATATACCTTTCGGTTATATTTCTGTAGGTCAGGTGTCAAGCAATTTTTCTGTGACATCCCTCAATTACTGTTGATATCTTGCACAGATACAGCGGCCAATGAATGGCTTTTTATCGCAACTACACTTACTGTAGGCTTATTTTGCCTTTTGTGTATATTCATTTCTTATAAGTTCATCTTCTCTGCGGTGTCCAAGATCCAGTCAGCTCAGGGCAGGAAAAAAGCCTTTTCCACCTGCACACCACACCTGATAGTCTTTTCTTTGTTTTTTTTCACTTGTGCATTTTCATACATTAAACCAAAGGCCTTGTCATCTACACCTGTAGACTTATTGGCTGCTTTCTTGTATACAGTTTTGCCCCCTATCATGAATCCCATCATCTATAGCTTGAGAAACAAAGATATCCGAATGGCCATGCAGAAAATGTCAAAGTGTCTTGGATACCACATGTGAATCTCAGTCATTTTCAGAGAAACTGTAATAAAGGGGGGAGTGTTTCTTGGTTTTGTTAACTTCAGAATGTCATGATTCATTGGTACAAGCATAAGCTAACATGCTGATTCTATATGATCTATGTAATTGCTCAATTTTTATGCTAAACCATATGGTAGAGTATGACACTTCAGCAGTTTCTCCCTTTTCCCCTCCCTTTTCTCTCTGTATTTTTATTCCTCAATGCTACAATAAATTGTGAGGATTATGGGTCTTTCCAGTCCCAGCTGCCTGAACAACCAAATGTACTGTTTTGTTGTCCTTCTGTAGTCTTCTGTAGTGTACCAGCAAACATGGTGACACATTCACACCTGGTTGTGCCCTCGGTCTCCACATTGTTACCTATGGCACTATTGTAGATTTTCATCTCTTGAATAAATTAACTGAATATGCGGCTATGGCAAAACTAACATCCTGTCTACATAGTAGACCAATTTCAGAATTTCAGGAAAAATTGAATGTTTTTTTTAAAATTATATGCCCCCCCCCAAAGAACTCTACGCTCTTCTTGAAGTAATCTGCTGGTGATCCCTGGCCTGAAGAATGTGCTGCTGTCCTCAACAAGGGCCAGGGCTTTTTTGGCCCTGGCCCCAGCCTAGTGGAATAGCTTTCTTGGTGACATAAGGGCTCTGTGGGATCTTAAGGAGTTCCACAGTGCCTGTAAAACAGAATTATTCCACCAGGCCTATAATTGAGGTCAGCCATGAGTATATCCATCATTGCTAGCCTCCCCATCTCCCCTCCCCACTCTTGGCATCTGGGAGGGGGCTGACCTGCTGAAATCCAGTTACATGATGGCATCTGGGTTATTTTAGACCACATTATTTATGGTTTATAATATGATGTTTTATTGATGTTTACTGATGTTTTATGGTTTTATGTATTTTAGAGGTTGTTCCCCACCCAGAGGCAGATCTACTGTGAAACTAATGAAGCTGAAGCTTCAGGGCCCCTAATCCCAGAGGGGCCACCTGAAGCAACTTTTTTTAATGAGTGAATTTCTCAACAAAATCGATGGAGTTTTTAAAGTGATAGAATCATAAGCCAATGGGTTGAAGTACTTAATATTGACCTTAGAGTATGCTCTAATACCCATTTCATAGGGCCTCAAAATGTCCCTGTAATTGGTCAAATTTAAAAATTTGCTCAGGGGCTTGCAGTGCTCGAACCCCCAGCTGTAAGGGCTCACTGAGCTTGCCAGGATCTATTCAGAGCCTACATTTGGGCAGCTGGATTGTTGGTGCATGGCTTAATAGTTCTGTAGTTTTATTTCATCACTGTATGGCCCATTTTCAAGGACTCCACCCCACTACCCTGTTCTCCACCATTTGAGCCTTGAGGTTCTTGCAAGGGCAGCAAGGTCCTTTGGACCTTGTTGGACGATGCCCTATTGTTGCTGGTTGCGAAGGGGCCCCCATAACAGTTCGAGCTTCAGGGCCCCAAAAATGTAGGTCCGCCACTGTCCCCACCCTGAGCCTGGCTTGGCTAGGAATGAGGGCAGGCTATTAATTTGAAATAAATAAATAAATAAATAAATATGAATTAAGAATAACATTAAGTTAAAATAGAAGAAGAAGGATTTAGGCAATACATGTTTTCCAATAAACACGTTATTAGATATGGAGATATATTGAGAATATAGAGTTATGTAATTCAAAAGAAGTGAACTACTAAAATGTAATTTTAAAAAAGTAAGCTCCATATAAATTGTAACAATATTATTGTTTTTGTTTGAACGTTTATATGTTTGTGTGTGTAAAGAAATAAAACTATATAAAAAAGTAATGGTTCAACTCCTTTGAATTTCCTATCCACACATGAATGCACTCAGTCACACTGCTGGTGGCATGTAGCTCCTCCTCAATGGGCTCTGGGTTGCAGAGGGAGGAAGAAAGGGAGCAGAAGCAAACAGATACTGCTGGACCTATGGCCTTACTCAGTAGGGTTGCCAGCTCCAGGTTGGGAAATACCTGAAGATTTCTAGGGCGGATCCTGAGGAGGGCAGGGTTTGGGGAGGGGAGGGAATTCAATGCCTAGAGTCCAATTGCCAAAGCAGTCATTTTCTCCAGATGAACTGATCTCTATAAGCTGGAAGGAGTTGTAATAGCAGGAGATCTCCTGCTACAACCTGGAATTTGGCAACCCTATGAGAAATGGAAGAAGGCTCTGTGGAATAACTATTTTTTTCTGCTGTAAATGTGATGATATTAAGCACAGTCCTGATTTTACTCTGCCTTGTTTCATTTCAATGATTGGAAACCCATTTCTTGGCACTTGGCCACATGCTGAGCAGAGCTGGTATGTGTGTACCCCTTGCAAATTCAGAGTTGGTTTGTGTCAACTTACAGCTGCAGAAATGGAGCTAGCAGCAAAGTGGGGAAAGATAAGCCCTGCATAGTACTAATTGGTTTAAAGGTATTTGGCTTGTTGGGTTATTAACAACATTGATGTATTATCAAAAATCTCAAAGAAATAACTTTTACAGCTGGGATCAGTTTAATGAATTTTGATCATGTTTTAGAGAAATAATGTATGAAACTGTCACTCCCTCCCCCTTGGCTTAAATACTACTTTTAAAATATAGAATAGTTTTAAAGTAACTATTAATAAAATACACACAATATATAGGTAATGACTGGGATAATGCTAACAACTGTAACCTCCATATGAGCCATTCTAACATATGCAACAAGATCTCATCACAGTTTTACCAGACTGTAACTGAGGCGATGGATGTTCAAATAGAAAAGGCAAGAGAAAAGCCCTATACATCAAACACTAAAACATCTTCTCTAGTTTAGAACAAAAATACCCAATCTAAGATTTCCATGGACAGGGGATCGGTGATCAGTCATATAGATAGATAAATTTATTGTCATTGTTTAGAGAGATAGTAAAAAAAAACACCTAGCAATTATGTTATACATTGAACTCAGATACATCCTAACAATGCAAATTCATCAGTCACCAAATCCAAAATGGTATACCTGAGCTATTCACATTAGTGTCAGCTGGGTTCTCTTCATTGGGTACTTTATCATATCATCAGGCAAAATCCAAACAGCTTCTTGGACATTTTCTGCATGGCCACTCGGATCTCTTTGTTTCTCAGACTATAAATAATGGGATTCAGGAGCGGTGGCAAAATAGTGTACAATACAGCAGCCATCAGGTCCATTGATCCAGAAGACATGGATTTTGGTCTCATGTAAGAAAACATAGCAGTAGAGAGAAACAAGCAAAACACAGTCAAGTGTGGAATGCAGGTGGAAAAGGCTTTGGATCTGGCCTGGGCTGACTTAATTTTCAGCACGTTAGACAAAATGAACCCATAAGAAGTTATTATACAACAAAAGCAAAATGAGCCAACAACAATTGTTTCAGAAAGAAGCACTACCACACTGGCTGTTATATCACTGCAAGAAATCATTAATAATTGGGGAATATCACAGAAAAATTGCTTAATCTTAGACCTGCAAAAATGCAACTTGAATGTGTTTGCAGTGTGTATAACTGCATTGATTAGGCTGCTAATCCAAGAAGCTGCTGCCATTTGGACGCAGGTATTCCTGTTCATGATGACTGTGTATTGTAGAGGATGACAAATTGCTACGTAGCGGTCATAAGCCATGGCAATGAGAAAGGTCAGCTCAGTACCTGCACCTGTTACCACTAAGAACACTTGCATGACACATCCAGAGAAAGAAATCAGTTTGCTGTTTGTCCATGAAATTGCCATGGATTTGGGTACAGTGGCAGAGATATAACAAGCATCTGATAATGAAAGGTTGACAAGGAAGAAATACATGGGACTATGAAGGGATGGATTCTGGACTACAGTCAGGATCAGAAGGAAGTTCCCCACCAAAGCTGCTGAGTAAATGGAAAGAAATATCACAAAGTATAAAATCTGGAGCTCTGGGAGATCAGAAAATCCCAAAAGGAAGAATTCTGTGATGGTTGTTTCATTTACCATTTTTTCTTTGAAATAAACCTCTGTGGAGACAAAAGGAAATGTGTCACTGTGAAATAGATATAATGAAGAAAAAGCAAGTCTTTGTCATTGGTACCAATGTGGTTGGACTTTAGGTCAAAAATCCAGGGACCTGGATCACATAAAGAGAAAGGACCCTGCAGAAAATAATTCCTCAGCTTCTCATCTGAAGTATTCATTCCCATCTGGACCACTGACAGAATAAACAATTCCTTATCGGTACCAACAATTATTATAGGATTTCCTCCAAACTGGTAACTTTCGAATCTGCTTCTCAAAAATGAACATGGCACAACATAAGAGTCTGTTCAGTTATGAAGATGAACAACAAAAAGATGTACCAGTTTTACTGGGAGGACTTAAATCCTGCTATGGCTCTCTGTCCAATTTTTAACGTACCGGGTTTCTATCACATGAATATACATTCAGAAGCACCTGAGAAGTGCTTTGGGTCAGATCAATGACCCATCTAGTCTAATTTCCTATTCCCACCAATGTCCAGAAACAAGTTATGGAAGATTCTCTGTCCCTATTATTTCAATTTGCCTCTGGTGTTCAAATGTATATTGCACAGTTAGCTATCATACTTAACAATCATTGATAGAAATATCCTCCATGACTCTGTTTATGAAGTTTATGAAAACTGTTTATGAAGAAATCTGCTACCACCATATTTTGTGGTGATGAGTTCCATACATTATGACAGGGTGTAACTATTATTTACACACCTAATAACGCTCTAGTTTTAATAGACATTACTTAAATACCTTGGATATCTGGTGTACTACTTCACTGCATTCTGATTCAACAGTTGTGCTGTGCTCATTGGTACCTTGTTTCTTTGACTATATTTTCTCATCCTTCTTGAAAGCTTGCTGCACTATTATAAACAAGACACTCAAGTTATCACAGACTTCAGAGACCAGTATTATAAGATTTACTTTTCTCTTTCCCTCTGTGCTAGTGAGCTATTCCTGACAGAAGAAGAAATGGAGATGTGAAGGAGATTCACACATTTTTGTTTTTATTGGCTTATTAAATACTTGCTCCCTGGAGTCTCTTGTGTCTCATCAGAATAAATTAAGCAAAATAATTAAAAATGTTTCACGATGCACACTTCTCTGAAGTTTCATGAAACTGTGGAAGAAACCATTAGGAAGGCTAGAATTGTTTTGTAGTGGAGAGCTGCTGAAATCCTGGTAAATAACCTGCATTCACATCCCAAAAGAGATACAGCTTATGTGTCTGACCACACATTGTTTCCCTCTATCCATTTCCCTTTACATTGTTTGCCTGTATCCATTGGGTGAGGATCTAACCAAGCAAGCAGACAGTCAGGTAGGCAAAGTAGGATTAGCTGGTGGGCTTTGGAAGGTGGTAATCGCATCAGCAGCCCTGACCTGGATGGTCCAGGCTAGCCTGATCTCGTCAGATCTCAGAAGCTAAGCAGGGTCAGCCCTGGTTTGTATTTGGATGGGAGACCACCAAGGAATACCAGGGTTGCTGGGCAGAGGAAGGCACTGGCAAACCACCTCTGCTAGTCTCTTAACATGAAAACCCCAAAAGGGGTCGCCATAAGTCAGCTGCGACTTGACGGCACTTCTCACACACACACAATTGCATCAGCCAGTGGGGACAAATGGGGACATTAAATTGCCCCATTCCTCCAGCACAATAGTACAGCTATGGGGCCAATAGTACAACTATGGGGCCCTAACAAAACCAGTCAAAAAAAAAAGGGAAGAAAAAGGGGGGAAAGCACAGAGCCATGCCTCTAAGCAAAGGTGAATAGTTGAGCCCAAAAAGTCGAATATCTATTTGGCTATTCAGCTTTGGCTTTATCCCCAGGTTTGGAGTTCAGTAAACCTGAATCCTGAAATTTACCAACACGGCTAATTTTGGGTTTATTTTTTGTTCGGGTTTATCGATATGAACAACCTTATTCAGAACTCAAATCCCGAAATTTACCAAAATGGCTAATACTCTGAAATTTACCAAAACTCTGCAAAGTTATGAAAATACCTTCCTGCCGATTTTTTCTGACTTTTTCACATTTGACTTTTTTTTTTACTGCTATAAAAAGGCACTTTTTTGGCCTCAAAAAAAGCAAAAAAAATGCCAAAATTGTATTTTTGGGATTTTTGGTTCGGTAAAGCGAAATGCACACCTCTATTTATAACATTTAAAGGTGACCCTGCCCACTTTCTAAAAAGAGTTGCAGGGCTCCAGGAAAGGGGTCAGAGGGGAACCCTGGCACCCACAGGAGCCACACCAGGATTCCTGTTATATGTAATCACCAAATTAAAAGGAATAAACCAGGATTTTTAATATCACCACAATGGTCACCACTACAATTGTCACCAACTGTAAAATCAGAGACTCTTCTATACCCCTTACTTGCACAGAGTTTTTGCTCTAGCTTGGATTTTTAACTACATTGCCCCCCCCCCACTTTACAGTTAGCAGCACATGCCAGTCATTTTGCTGAATTTCTTTGTGGCAATGTGTCTGGAAGGAAGACTCCTGAGGTTTTTGTGTGTGTAGTCTGTACAGTTTGTTGCACTTTTTAAGGACCTGCCCTCAACCAGCCACTTGCATGCTCCCTTTTTTCTGAGCTGCCATTGAAAACAACAACAACAACCTTGTACAGAATTATGTTTATTTATAAGGACACTTTGTAACTGCCTATGGCTATACAAATAAATGTATTCATTCATTCATTCATTCAACAACCTTGTAAACATGCTGATATGCTGCAATAGCAGATGACCATAAACTGAGGTCAATGCTTCTCTAATAGTTATATGATGTAGCACATTGAGAAAATCAATAGAAAATTGTTATGGACTCTCCGTCACTAAGTTGGATCACAGAACTCCTATTATGATTTCCAAAGAAAGTCTTTCTCCATAACAGAAAATATTTCTCCATCAGAGAAATATAAGAGAAGGGAACAAGGTGTCCAAATTTAGCAGAAGGGATTGTATAATGTAGCCTAAAATTTCAATCTAAAAATTCTTCCAGTGGACATCAAAAGACACCAGAATGACTCAAGAGCTCTACTTTCTGAGCTACGGTGTTTATTCAAGTGCAAGACTTAGGTTTTTTCACATGTATGCCATCAAAGTTATAAGTTACAGGTATATCCAATAATATGTATATTTGTGGGTATAGCAGTTTTTTTCTTCATTCATTCATAGCCTTATTTATTGGAATAGTATACAGCAGTTTTAAGGGGTTGCCTTACATTTAGGGTCATCTTCCTTTTGAGTATATAGATTGGCTCGAATCAATGTGCTCTACCTCTGGACCTACGTAAATCCATAAACTCCCGTCTCTTGATCTATCCCTGGGTGTACTCTGAATTCCCATCACCCTGACCCAAGGCTTCTGCCCCAAGTTGTGCTTTGAAAAAAGAATTTGTCATGTAAATAGTTGACAGATTTGGCACCTATCCATAAATTGTAATGCGTACTCATTATCACTTTAAAATATCTCATACTTTAGATGTACACATAGAGAAGACTATAATGCTTGTGTCTCCGGTTGTTTGTTGTTGAGCTCTGTAGTCCTTTAGGGAATGAATGCCTACACATCCCCTGAGAATATGTTTGGCTATATCTTTCCCACAACACAAGTGTCTCGTTGACTACTGGGAAAACAGAGAATATCTGAGGTCATATGTGGAGAGGAATACATTTGTTTAAGGTTCCTATCAGTATGAGTGGTGGCAGAAACATAATATTCCTCCGCAAAAATGGAAGACATCATACTACCCTGAAGATCTCTCTGTGTTCTGAAGCTATCCATTCTTGCAATCAGATTTTGGCCAAGTGAAAGGTATTATCTCATTTGTGCCTTCCTTCCTTTTCTTTATTTAGTTTCTTTATCTAATTGATCTTTAAAATTGCCCACATTTTTTTCATCCTTATCTGTACCCATCAATTGACTAACTGCTACATTGTTTCTGAATCAACCTCTTTCCTTCTCCATCTTACCATCTCCATCACAAGGGAGAGGAAATGGGAAGAAGGGTGGCTCAGAGCATTCTCATTCTTTTTGGCCAACTCTCCCATATTGCATCAACCCATATTCACAACAAAGTAAACTAAGACTTCTTCCACACATGTCATTTCCCCAATTGTCTTATTGTTTAGTGTAGGTGTGTTTCAATATGGGACTGCAGCACAATTACTGCTGGCATGGACTGGAATAATGCTATTGTCTGGTGTTTTCTAAAAGTTATGTGTCTGGTGACAGTATCTGTGTCCAATTCTATTTGCTTCTGTGGTGCATTACTCACCTGCATCTTTGCTGTTACCTTTCCTGCAAAGAAGCTCCTGTTTGGTTATTCTTTTTCTTAATAAAGAAGGGAGTGATACCTTCTTGATTAAGACAGCCTTTCCCTCCCTCTCCTTAGCAGTTGATTATTGCTTTCACAACAGTTAGCCAGTGCTCACATTGAGTTCATGCCATATCTATCCTGGGCCAGTTCTTCTGCTAAGCCACTTAATTGACTGCACTATGAGAAGGCCATCAATGCACCACAGGGACTTGGCTACCTCTCAGCCATTGCATCCTGGAACGATGTTGAAAGATGTCAAGTCCAAGCCAAGCACCTGTGGCAATGTTCAGTATCTCTCTGCCAAATAATTTTTTATTGAAAATGAGACAATAATTATTTCCAAAAATTATGCAATACAAGGGAAAGTCTGTTTTACCTTACTAATCTTGTTCATACCTTCTGTCTTTTTTCATGCAGGACATGGCTTAAGTCCAAAATGTCCAATGAAAGCTTCGTTACTGAATTCCTGCTCTTAGGTTTCTCTGAGGTTCGAGAGGTACAACTCGTACAGTTTGCGGTCTTTCTGCTGATTTATCTGGCAGCACTCATTGGGAATATTCTCATCATCACAGCTGTAGCTACCGATTCTGGTCTCCACAGTCCCATGTATTTCTTCCTGGCAAATTTGTCCCTCATGGACCTGGGTTTCATCTCAGTAACTACACTCAAAGCCATGGCTAACTGTTTAATGAACAGCAGATTGATATCTCATTCCGAATGCATTATCCAGGTCTTCTTCCTCTTCTTCTTCATGGCATCAGACTACTTCCTCCTCACGGTCATGGCTTATGACCGATATGTTGCCATATGTGATCCACTGCATTATGAAATAGTGGTGAATAAGGAAGTAGCCATCCAAATGGCAGCCATCACGTGGATCAGTGGTCTTTTTTATGCATGCGTGCACACTGGAGCCACCTTCACAGTTCCTTTCTGCTCCAACATCATCAATCAGTTCTTCTGTGAGATCCCCCAACTACTCAAGCTCTCCTGCTCAGATTTGTACCTTATAGAAGTTGCGGTACTTGGTTTTAGTGCATGTTTAGGACTGGGCTGTTTTGGTTTTATAGTTGTATCTTATGTGGAAATCTTCAAAACGGTGTTCAGAATCCCCTCTGTGCAGGGCAGAGAGAAAGCCTTCTCCACTTGCATCCCTCATCTCATTGTGGTCTCCTTGTTTCTTTTCACTGGTACCTTTGCCAACCTAAATCCAACATCCAGCTCTTTGGTGGGTCTGGACCGGGTAATTACTATGTCTTACTGTATTCTCCCCCCAGTGATGAATCCCATAATTTATAGCATAAGGAACAGGGAGATCAAAGCAGTGCTGTGGAAACTCTATTATAAGTCCTGGAGAGAGTCCATCAACCAAAAATGAAGCTGTGTATCTCTGTGGCATCACATCCAATCAGGACGCAAAAAATCCTGAGTCAGAAAGGAACCCATTACTTCTCTTATAAATTGTCTTCATTGTCATCACAGAAAAATGTCATTAAGAAGAAATGGAGAGATTTGTCCAGCATCTTCTACAGCAATGTAGTATAAATTAATATTGTAAGATGGCCACATTTACAATATTAACCATTAATTACTGATGTTGTAAAAAATGTAGTATAAATGGTTGTCAAAAGATGCATAAAATAAACTGCTAATTTGTCCTTCTTGGCAGTGGCTTATTTCCTGAACAGCTAAAATATTGTGTTCCTTATCAGTCCAGTAAGATTCATCAATACCTCTGGGCTAACATTCAATTGCACGTACGTGGAGTTACATACAAGGAAGAGAAATTGTCTCTGCTGGCATTGCCCTCTGGCCTCCTTCAGTGCAATGTTTGCAGACAGTCCTTTTTCTATAGTGCTCTTTGTAGAACTGGCTCCCTTCTATGTGCTTTCAGTGCATACGGGGCTGAATATTTCCACAAGATCATGGTTGGTGGATGAAAGGTAGAGCAAGGATAAAGTAGAGCTAGGGTGAGACCACATTTGACAAGCTAGCTAGATCAATTTGAACAAAACAAATTCAATTTTGTTTCTGTTTTAAAAGCACCAAATCCTGTTGTTGTTGTTGTTGTTGTTGTTGTTGTTGTTTTAAGTTTTAGTTTTGCACCTGATGACGTTTCCTTGTGCCAAACCTTTCCTACAAAAAAGGATTGATTGTTTATAAATGGTGCACAAGTGTTTTATAAATGGCATAAAGTCACAACAACAAAAGTCATACAAACCCTAGTTTTAATTATGTTCCATTGCTTACAGCCCATTCCTGAGCCCCCCCCCCCCCGAAACCTATACCTTTAATAAGGATAAATCACACTACAATTCTACCTAAACTAGCGGACAGGCATATTCATATTCTGCTCTATGCCGATGACGCAGTACTTCTTTCAAGAACCCCAGTTGGCCTAAGGAGGGCGCTAGTGAGTGGGAACGTTCTGTGAGAAGGAACGCCTGACTATCAATTATGACAAAACAAAAGTAATGGTGTTTGGTAATCGCCCTAATTATAGGAGGTGGAGCATAAATGGCCATAGGTTGGAACAGGTAACCCAATTTAAATATCTTAGAAAGACAATCCAGTCATCTGGCTCCAAGCTGGCCCATAATACCTATGTTGCCAATTTAGGAGAAAGATCAGCCCATTCAATAATAAATTTTCTCCGGACCAAAGGGGCACACTATATTCCAGTCACCCTTAAACTTTTTCAGGCGAAAACTCTAGCACAAATGTTATATGGAACACAACTTGACTCTCCACCCTCATGTCTTATTCTCATGGAACGAGTGCAATCCAAGTTTCTTAGAGCTGCCCTGCAATTGCCAAGATGTGTATCAAATGCTATGATCCGTTTAGAAACTGGCATGATGAAGGTGGAGGCGAGGGTTGTCCTCGCTTTATCTCTGGTTGAAAATAAATTTCAACCCCAAGGGTCTTCTTCCTCTGATTCTTTGTGATACCTTTAGGTCAAAGTGGATAATAGCCAATGAAGACAAACTAAATAACCTGGGTTTTTCCCCCCTAGCACCACTTCCGTTAGGGTGTGATCAAGCTAAGTCAACTATAAACCAAAGAGTTAAAGATATTGAGTGACAAGTAGATCTAGCAAGAGTGCCCCTATTTATGGCTCCCCCCCACTCCAAATTTATCCTTGCACCGGCAGCCTATCTCCGTTACTTAGAGCTAAACAAATATAGGAGGGCTTTTACCTTGGCTAGGTGCGCAGCCTTACCCTCTGCTACGTTAGAGGGGAAATTCAAGAAGATATCCAGGGCAGAGAGACTATGCCCCTGCAAATCTGGGGATTTAGAAACCACTGAACATGTTCTCCTGAACTGTAACTATTACACTATACCTCGTTCTAAGTTTATTGAGCCCCTCATAGGGAGAATGGGACCCGACAGGGAAAGAGAAAAGATAGAAAAGCTCCTACAAGGAGATAATCCCTCAGTCACCTCTCAGGTAGTAATATTTAGTACGGCTGCAATGAAAATTCGTTGCCACAGAGTAGTCGCTTAGTCCAAATGGCAGATATAACTCGGATGTTATTTATTTTATTATTTTAATTTTTTAAAGTGACTTAAGACTCGGACTGTAAACCTTTGTCGGTAAAACCATTTTAGTCCATGTATCTTGTTTTATCTGGCCAAGGGCCACAAATAATCTATCTATCTATCTATCTATCTATCTATCTATCTATCTATCTATCTATCTATCTATCTATCTATCTATCTATCTATCTATCTATCACACTACAATATCTTTTACATTTTTCCCTGCTAGTTATCATGCAGAGATGCTATTCAGACATGACATATAGAACAGTATTCTCAGTGTGTATACCAGCTATCTATCAGACATAACTATACAATTAATTTCAAAGAAAGGCCATAGAGTTAAGTAATAATAGGAAAAAGAAACAGTGGCATACCCGCATCTTCCACATACGCTGGTATAAGGGGTAATCTGTTGTTTAAACTTGGATAATGGAATTCTGACCTGAACATGCTTACCTTACCAAAGTGCAATGCTAATGCTCAAATCTTCTCCCAAATCTCCCCCCCTAAAATGGCCTGATCCCAGGTTTTTGGCAGTCTGAAATGCCTGTGCCAGTATGCAGTGCTCCACCTACCTCATCATTTTTTTTAAATCTGCATGCCAGCATTTCAGCAATTGAGCATTAGACCATGCATGCTCTGAACAAAACAAGGCCAATCAGAAGACCCCAAACAAGCAGCCAATCATTTCGTTACTCCTTCATGGTACATTCTAGGGTTGCCAGCTCTGGGTTGGGAAATACCTGGAGATTTTTTGGGGGGGAGGGACTTCAATGCCATAGAGTCCAATTGCCAAAGCAGCCATTTTCTCCAGGTGCACTTTGTCTGGAGATCAGTTGTAATAGCAGAAGATCTCCAGCTATTACCTGGAGGCTGGCAACCCTAGTACATTCCCTAGAGCACATTTGAGCAGTGTGACTGGGTACCATTTTCCAATTCTACATATGTTGTGGGTGGTTGAGCTGAGGCAACACTGAGAGAGCAGGCAGCCCAATGAGCCCCTTGTGGACAGGTGAGCCAAGACAGTAGCAAGGCAGCTGTCAGCCTAGGCCCTTGCCTGGTGGGCAAGCTAAGACAGCAGCCCCAACCTCTGCTGGCCAAAAGAGGTGAATTGTTTTTTTTCCCCTCTCTCTCTCTCTCTCTCTCA
The DNA here is from genome assembly GCF_029931775.1 of Euleptes europaea. NCBI lineage: Eukaryota > Metazoa > Chordata > Lepidosauria > Squamata > Sphaerodactylidae > Euleptes > Euleptes europaea. Next base: position 18,367,265 of record NC_079329.1, on the reverse strand, counting down.
CACACACACACACGCACACAGACACACTTTCTATGAATAAAATCGGTGCACAATATAATGAATGGAGCATAAACATAGCAAAAGTCTTTATTGATAACAGAACAGGACCAGTATAAGGTTGATTTGAAGAACCTCAACAATAACTTTCCAAAGAAATATTCCTTTAGCCCAGCAATCAGCCATAATCATAATGATGCTGAATTCTTTTGTTACTGTCCATAATGCAAAAAGAGAAGGAAGGGCAGCACAGCCAATCAAAATAGCCAGTATAATGAAGGAAAGGAACTAACCAATCAAGCAAACAGGTAGGCAAGGTAGGATCCAATGGTAGGCTTTGGGAGTTGGTAATTGCATAAACCAGTGGGGACCAATGAGAGCATTAAATTTTGCAGTCGCTACAGTGCAAAAAATCCATGCAACCCTCATAGGGTTGCACAGGAGATAAGCCACCAAAAAGGTGGCATATCGGGGGTGTTCCTGGGCCAGAACGGCTTTGGAGGCCACCTAAAGGTGGCCCCGCTCTCAGCCCGGCACCGAAACGCCCCAGGAACGCCTCCTGGGATGCCAGAGCAGCTTTTGTCAACGTTTGGACACCGGCAGAAGAGGTGAGAAATCTGACAACATGTTCTCTGAAGTCTAGCTTGCAGTGTTGAGTGTTAGATGTTTCAGGTTTTTTCAAAGCTTTGGTGAAGGCAGAGCAAGCAGATGAAATCAATAATAAGCTTTAATTGATCAAAAGAGTCAGGACAGGGTCACTAGCATTTAAATATCTTTTAAAGTATTTGCTTCTGGATCAATATTACTATTGCAGAAATTCTAAAAACAGAATTGTGGACATTCTAATGACAGGCTGAAGTCCAAAGAACAAATTCCTGTGACTAAACACCTTTGGATAAAATGGGATTTACTGTATTTTTTGCTCCTTAACACGTACCTGACCATAACACGCACCGAGTTTTTAGAGGAGGAAAAAAGGGGAATTTTTTTTTCCTCCTCTAAAAACATCCCAGGAAGGGGGGCGGTGGGTCTTTAAACTGCTCTGCGCTGCCTGCCTAGGTAGTGCAGAGCAGTTTAACCTCCCCCCCCACTTCCCCATCCCGAGGCTCAGCTGGTGGGCGGGTCCCCGCCACCAGCTGAGCCTCAGGACTGGGAAGCGCGGGGGGGGGGGAGTGTGCGGAGTCCCAGGAAGGGGGCGGGGGACTTTAAACTGCTCTGCGTTGCCTGCCTAGGCAGCACAGAACAGTTTAACCTCCCCCCAGCGCTGTAAAGCCTCCCAGCTGGCCGTTGGGGTGGGCAAGCGGGGCGCACAGAGCCGGCTGGGCGCGTGCGCATCCGGACGGTGTGACAGCCAGCTGGGAGGTGGGCGGGGCACACAGAGCTGGCTGGGTGCATGCACGTCTGGACGGCATGAACCGGAGTTCCCCGCCTGGGGAATGCCGGCTCGCAAAGTCCCGACGCTCACGCGCCCAGCCGGCATTTGCTCCGGCTGGAACACGCACCGACATTTCCCCTCACTTTTGTGGAGGAAAAAAGTGCGTGTTGTGGAGCGAAAAATACGGTACTTTCAATAAAACCTGCTCAGAACTCCTCCACCTGATTGCTACTAATTTCTTATTAGTACGTGTTCCTTGTTATTCAACTCAGGCCTCAGAATAATGATATAACATTTTGGAGAAAACACACAACCCAGTAAACCAGCACTAGAGGACAAGATGGAGAAGATCTCCACAGCCACCATGTATTTCCCCTTCGTGCTCAGATACGTTGGCACAAAGGACAGCCAAACACTGAAAAACACCAACATGCTGAAAGTGATGAACTTGGCTTCATTAAACGTGCTGGGCAATTTGCGAGTAAAGAAAGCCACAAAAAAGGTCACACTAGCCAACAAACCCAGATACCCCAGGACACAGTAAAACATAATGACTGATCCTTCCTTACATTCTATTACTGTTTCTTTAAACATTGAATGGGTGTCCACATTAGGGAATGAGGGAGCTGTGTAAAGCCATAGGCTACAAAGTCCTGCTTGAATAATGGTACAGGAAAGAATGACGGAGTGTGCCAGTCTCATCCCCACCCATTTCTTTGTCTTGCTTCCTGGCTTAGTGGCCATGAAAGCCAGAACCACAGTGATGGTTTTTGCAAACAAGGAAGAAATAGTCACTGAGAAAATGATGGCAAAGATTACTTGACGGAGAAGGCAGGTCAGCATCTGAGGCCGACCTATGAATAGTAATGAGCAGAGGAAGCAGAGCAGGAGGGAGATAAGTAGACAGTAGGTGAGACTCAGGTTGTTGGCTTTGACGATGGGGGTGTTCCGGTGTTTAATGAAGATTCCAAGTACTAAAATTGTGATGACAGACATGGACACCACCAAGAAAGTTAAAGTGATCCCCAAAGGCTCATCATAGGACAGGAAGTTGAGAACCTTTGGCAGGCATTGATCTTTGTCTTTGTTTGGATATTCATCATCCGGGCATTTGGAACAATCATCCATGTCTGCACAACAAAAAAGATCCCAATCGGTTTCTCAACAGTATCATTTTTCTGTTCACATAAATTATGATTAATCAACCAGTGAAATTAATGGTCCCATCTTTTGAAATATCATTCTTATACATTGAACCATATTCTAAACAAAGAAACCTTTAACAAAGACATTATTAAGACTATAATCATGAAGGGGGGTGATGAAGCTCTTTAGGAGCTGGCATGACCCCATGCTGGTGTAGGTGCCACCTTATCATGAAATAAAAAGGCATCTCTGCCGGTGTGGGGGAAATCATGCTGACTCCAGAAAGCCACATCTCTGTGTGGGGCTCTGCCGCTGGCCAGCTATACTGACAGTGAAATCCTGGAAGTGGGAGCCCACACTGATGTGTGGGTGATGTGGTCACCAAAAATGTGTTCCCCAAAGACTTAGATACGATAGGATAGAAGTTAGAAACTGTGATGGATAAGGGGTTAATCTGCAGCAAGAGCTGACAGACCAAGAGTGGGCAGAGCCAGAGAGCTGACACTCTGAGCTCTGAGAGACAGAAAACATTTGAAGCTTGGGACCCAGCCTGAGAGGAGGCTGTGAAAGAAGTCGAAGCTTGGGACCCAGCCTGAGAGGAGGCTGTGATAGATTGGAAGCTTGGGAACCAGCCAAGAGAAGGCTGTGATAGATTCTGAGCTTGGTAGCGAAAATGAGCAGAAGCCAGACTGTACTCTGTGAAACTGAGGGTTCTGTTAAAGCCGAAGCTATTGAAACACGGAACCTGTGGGAGTGACAGGAGTGAGAACTGGGTTAGAGAGGGCCCATTCTCAGGTCACAAAGGGGAATTATTCTCTGAGGTAGAGCTATTCTGGTAGCAGGGAGGTGTGGAGGATTACAGCCACTAAGGTGGGGTAGTCAGAGATAACTGGAAGAGGAATTTTGGATATTTCCCCAAACTTCTGTGAGTTCTCTGAGGAGAGAAAGGAACTCAGACTCCCTTCGCTCCTGTGAGCTAGGCTGGGGACAGAGTCTGAGAAACTGAATCTGAGTAACAGATTTGAGGGACAGAACTAAGCTTGAAACTAAGTATGAAAAGAACTTGATTGAAGAAAACATCTAAGCTATCTCTCTGAAGTAATCTTGTGTAGAAAAATCAGACTTTGAGTTTTCTCTCCAATTCTGCCTTTTCCTTAAAAAATCAATCTGTGACTTCTGAGCAATAAACTTCCCTGTTTTGTCTCAATAAGTTAAAAAAAACACCTCTTGTGTCATATTTCTCTCTGAGATAAATACTGGTGTGGGACTGGAGGAGAAGGAAAATAATCTCCTCACAAATATACTCAGGCCAACGCTTTTACCTCAGCATATACGGCCGGGCTGAGAGAGTGGGATGTTGAAGTGGTTGAAAGGGAGGTGCGTCATAGAAACATTGTAGATGGAGAAATAGGTGCTGAGGACAATTCCTTCCAGGCTTAGGTATAGTATGCAAACACTACCTAAGTGACAGGGAAACTTATATACATGAATATCTATATTATTACAAATATAAAATTCATACTTTAGTAAGAGTCTAATATAAGTGAAGACTCCCATGTGTGTGTGTGTAAAGTGCTGTCAAGTCGCAGGCGATTTATGGTGATCCCTTTTGGGGGTTTTCATGGCAAGAGACTAACAGAAGTGGTTTGCCAGTGCCTTCCTCTGAGCAAGAACCCTGGTATTCCTTGGTGGTCTCCCATCCAAATACTAACCAGGGCTTACCCTGCTTAGCTTCTGAGATCTGATGAGATCAGGCTAGGCTGGGCCATCCAGGTCAGGGCAAAGACTCCCATAGAGCTATCTTAATTACACAATAGATCTAAATGAAGAAATAATTATGTTTTGTTCTCACAAACACTGGAGATAGAGATAGGCAAGGAACATCCTGTAGTAATAGACAAGGGCACACTTTACTGCTGTAGCAACATAAGAACAGGACAAACTGAAACAAGAAAGTCACACCTGAAGGGTTCAGGGGATATCACACTCAGGGGATAAAGGCAGTAGATCACCAGACAGGCCATAAAGTTCCCGGACAAATGACATAGTAAAACAACATCAAACTATGGTTATAAACATGTAAATCAATTTGTCAACATTCCAGGGAAAGGTAACCCAAAGTTCTCATTTCAATAGTAAAAATCACATCCACTAGGAGTAATTTAGTATTTTAATTAAACATGCTAAAGGTTATTATGGGATGCTGAACATGCTACACACGAGCAGTGGATATATCAGTGATGTAGTGCTTGAAGAAACAATGAACACTACTTTATAATGATTTCCTTGAATGGACAGTTTTTGGCAGATACTTCTTGTATAAATACTGTGAACTGACAACTGAATGTTACCTCTGTCTGTCGAGCGACTGCATATGCCTTATTTGTGCACAAATAAAACTGTATCTTGTTTTTGCTCTTGGGATTCTGCTCACTGGCCTCAGCAGTGCCAGGCTCAGAAAACCTGTTACCCAAATTCACGGGTTAAATGGGGGTATCCCCTTTAGGCAGCTTCCTAACCCCTTTGGACCTGAAAATGCCCCCTTGAGCTACAGCATGGCTATGCCACTTTTTTATGGAACATCCTTGCGTTGCTCTATGGAGACATTTCCCCTTTTTTTGGTGGCAGAAATCATTTTTATTTTATTTTAGGCGGCAGGGAAGCTTCTGTGGAGGCAGTGTGGCGACACCACTCCTGGTTGCCACAGATCTGCCCCACCTCCAGGAATGAGCTGTAATAGGATAAAACAGTGATGGGAGGTAGTTGAAAATCAGGAATGGAAGGATTCTTTGTTTCTATTTTGAAGCCAGTTGTGATGATTTGACGTTTGATGGTTTCTTTTGTGATGTAACCTTGGGTCTTTTCTGAGGAATGAGTGATTTTCCTTGCTGAGAAGCTTCACTGATTCTCTTTGGAGTCTCTTGCAGAGCCCCCAAATATGTAACCCACCAGACATTTGCTTTAATGAGAGCCTGCTGCATATAGAATTGCTCCTCAAATCTTTCAAGGGGAAGGATACATTATGCTGGTGCAGGGAATTTATATCACCCACCAGACATTTGCTTTAATGAGAGCCTGCTGCATATAGAATTGCTCCTCAAATCTTTCAAGGGAAAGGATACATTATGCTGGTGCAGGGAATTTATATCACCACAGATTATTGCCATGATAGTTTACCACAAGCATTCTGAGATTTGCTTTTGAATAGCTGGGGGCAAAGTTACCTATGAATGCTGTGAATTTTACCATGAATGTGTTTTACACCCCAGCTTACTGTGTTTGTTGATTGACCATAAGCAAAGTTCTGCAAAGGGTAGTAATAAGGTCATCCAGATATTCACATGCACTTAAAATGTTTTGTAATAATGACAATATTTCTCCTACCCTTCTTGTTTGACATCTTCCCTTTGGGACATGGAGCACAATCATAACAACAAAATGGCTTCCCCTCCTTTGTTTTTCTGCTGTAACCTGGCTGACAGTTGTCATTGCACACAGAAAAAGGTTGGACCTATCCATATAAAGACAATGTAAAATATTTGTTCCTTTTTCATCTTATTGGCTGTTTCATCTGTAAATGATTGGTTGCGGAGTTCACTAAACTATTCACAGTTCACTAAACGGAGTGGATAGAGAAATGTTCTACATTGTTATAAGACCTCTCTGTTTGTTTAAAAGCATTTTTACCACTACCTGCAGCCTGATCCCACCTGATTAAACTTCCTTTGCCATGTGATTAACTCCTCATTAATGGTGAACTCTGTGTCCTGTGAAGCCTGTAGATCCATCCTTCCTACTTTCACTTTTAGAAAGCTTTGGTTTGGGAAAGTCACCCAGTTGATAATGTCAAATCCAGTTTCCAGTTCACCTCTCTCATTAAAGTGAATGGGGTCCCCAACACTGTTGTTAAATGAGACACTCCTTAGGAAAGAGTGAAGCTAGAGGGATAGAGACATAGACAGAGCTTAGCATATAGCAAAGTAGAACAAATGGGTATTTCCCCTTTTCAAAAAACAATTTTTCGGGTATTGGGTTTCTTTCAATTGGGGCAAATTGGGCGGGGGGAGACAAAAAAGACATGTTTGCCATTTTTGGGCTTTTTTCAGCTGAAAAAATGGATTCTTTTAAATGAATCTGAAACATCCTAACCTGGAAAGCCAAAAAATTCAGGTTTTTTTTTTGGCTTTTCAGGATTCTCCAAATGCCTCCGTTGTAGTTTATGGGGAATCTTTGTAGGGCTTGGAGGGGTGCTGTTTTTTAATGTGGAGGCACCATATTTACAGCCTACCTGCTGGCAACTCTCCTTATGGGAACTGCTGAGTTTTGTTGTAAAGATTGAATCAGGGGTCCAATTTTATTGGCCCCCAAATGGAGGGGAAATGGAGGCCAATAAAGTTGGACTCCCTGATCCAAACTTTATCATACCTGGGGGTTCTTCTAAGGAGAGTCACAAGCAGATATGCTGCAAATTTGTTGCTGATACCCTAAAAAATAGCCCCTTCCAGAGCCCCACAAGTATTCCCCAAATGGTATAATGGAGCTATAAATTTTCGGATTTATGAAAAAGCTGAAGAAACCCATACTGGTATGGAGATTCGGCTTTTTTCAAAAACCCTGAAAATGTTCTCATCTAATGTACCTGAATCTGGTGGAGAAAAATATATATTTTTTGGTTGCACACCCTTACTCAGTACTAATGATAATTGAGGTTCACTAGATCTAACAAATTACCTGCCAAGACTGCTGATCTGACGCTTGCAGGAGGTCTCCATTCTTTGCCATTGTCCTGTATTTTTGTCTGGCTACCCACAAGGTATGTAAAGCATATGCTATTGCATGGACAGCATTGTAGATGCAGTAGCTTTGGGCAGTCATGCTTATTTCAAAAAAAGGACCAGGAAGGCTCTCCAGCTTTTCCTCCCCAGTGCATCTCTGTGTTTTAACCTTATCCACTCCAGAATCTGACAGTAAACACGTAAAAGCCTGTTCCCAGAAGACCCGGATGAAGCCATCTTCTTTTGGCCAAGGAGAAGTTACAATACGAAGGAAATTTTGAAATGAAAACACCTCTTTGGACTTAACTGTAAAGGATAAAGAACCATGGAAGACTTCTATGTTCAAAAACCGCTCAAATGTGTGCAAGGAGAAATCCCATTGGGCTGTCATAATCCATACCTTACCCATGATGGCCTCAGTCATAACTACCCTTTGTGCGATAAATAGAAAGCATTTCAAGGAAATCATGGTGTGAGTATCGCCACTTAAAACAAATACTTTTATTTTGATCTGGGTTAAAAAAGACGGATTGTCTTTGGGTTTTGTCAATAAGAAATCATCTATCATGTCTTCGGTGGAAGAGAAAGGTGGAAGCCTGTCAATGAAGGCTGGGCAAATGCCATTCTCAGACAGGAGTGCCAATAATATCTGCACAAACATGTCTCCTTGACCATCATTGACTGCAATGATTCCAACCCATGTCCATTGGAAATGCAGAAGAAGCCGTACCACCCCAATGCATTGATGTGTTTCACTAGGGACCATCTGGTAAATGGAACGTAGTTGGGTTTTCTCCCTCAGTTCTGGAGAAAAGAAGCAGTAGGTGACCTAATGAAGAACATATAGATAGGACAAAGTAGTAAGCAAAGATATGTCTCTTCCTTTTTCCCATTTCTTTATTCCTAATAATCAGTGTGAACTGATTAATGAACTGCCCATTTAAGGTTATAATTAAAAGTAATGCCGAGATATTTAAAACTCTTCACCTGTTGGATTTTGGCCTGACCAATACGCCAGCTGGTGGGTGACCATTTTTTTGAAAAAACCACGACATTAGTCTTAGAGTAATTAATTTTAAGAAGATTTAGATGACAGTATTCCTCAAACGCACTTAAGTAGCGTTTGAGTCCGATTTTAGAGTAGGATAAAATAGCGGTGTCATCGGCATATAAAAGAATAGGAACGGCTTTGCCTCCCAATTTAGGAGGGTGTCCATTAATAGGCTCTAAAGAACAAGCCAGGTCTGACAGAAACAGATTAAAAAGAAGGGGAGCAAGTATACAACCTTGCTTCACACCCTTATTAAATGGGATCTTATCAGTAAGGCCACCGTTTGAAGAATATTTTACTTGGCATGTTGTGGATGAGTGAAGTTTTTTAAAAAGGAATAAAAGGTGAGGGTCAATTCCCATACTAGACAGCTTAGACCAGAGTTTATCTCTGATAATGGAGTCGAAGGCAGATTTTAAGTCGGTTAGGTCTATTTTGATGCTTGCTCAAAACTGGTTTTCAAATGGTTACTTAAAGAATGCATTTGCCTGATCCCGGGTCCGATGCAAAAGGGGAAATTCCACCCCTCCTGCTCATTATGCATAGCTAGCTGCCTCTGTCCCTTTCCATGATTTGCAAACTCCCAGATGTCAGGTGTTGCTTTGCATGGTTGCAAAGGTGTTGCTTTGCAGTTGTGGGTGTTGCTTTGCAGTGTTGCTTTGCAGTTGTGTTGCTTTGCAAACTTCTTAGCACCTGCCCGCCCTTGCTCTCAGCTGTTTGTCGGGGCTGGGAGCTCTGTGCGTGGGCGACAAGCTCTGCTCAGAGATGCACATTAAGGGTGGGGGCCCATATCTCAGCCCCCCCCAACCCAATCTTTACAAAACTTGGGGGGTCTTGCAAGAAGGGTCCTTTGAAGCTCTGCTGAAAGTTTGGGACCTCTACCCCCAAAAATGCCCCCCTGGAGCTGCAGAAAGGCACGGTTGTGTTTTTAACGGCTTTATTCGGCAGAATTTTTTCCCCGAACTTTGAATTCGCGCCAAATTGCACGGACCCGAAGCAAGGGAGTTCGGACTTCGGCATATCCCGAATCCAGATGGGCCGAATTCAGCCAAATCCGAACTATACCGATTTTTTTTCAACAGCCCTAGTTTCTATATAATATGAAAGAACTGTTAAATCTGTATTTAAAATAATTTTCCTTGTAGAACACAGAAAGCATGGATCAATCCTAAACTCACTTCTTAGAAGAGGTACTTAGGATTGTTCCTTCTGTCCATTCTGTACCTATTTTTCATCTATTTCTTTTTTTGTTCTTAGAACATTGTTATAGCAGTAAGATGGAAGAAGTGCCAAAATTGTGAAATGATCACACACCAAACATCCATATTCCTACCTGTGGAATCTTGTAGGCACTGAAGGTGTTGGCCATGTACAGGGATGTTTCAGAATCAAGTCCACCAATGATGGCTATCATATTCTTCTGTGTATCACAACGGTAGTTGGGGATGATGTTTTTGGACTTGAACAGGAGGTTCAGGGTGCTCTGATAAGTCATCCTTGCATTGAAGTAACTGTCACAGATATGGAAACCCAGGCTGATGTTTAGTAAAATCATGGGGTTGTCGTTGATCTCCTTCACAGCAAAGACCAAGGCTAGGACATGCAGGTAGTTCTTTGTAATAGCGCTAAAACAAGGTTTACATGTTGCATAAGGAAAATATCCAGCACAGCATAAACTCCCTGCAACTCTATTGTTATGGTGAGAGCATCTGTTTTACTGTACACAGTACATAATCACTGTTACACACATTATTTGAATTAAGGGTTACATATAAGTATAAATAAAAAAAATACGGAAATCATTGTTAGGTATTGCAGAAGTACACAGATATTCCAGAATTACAACTGATCTCCAGATTGCAGAGATCAGTTCCCCTGGAGAAAATGGCTGCTTTGGAGGGTGGACTGTGTTGCATTACTCCATTGGCTTTTAGAAGGAACTCAGAAAGCATGCAAAACATAGTTTGATATATAATCAACCCACATATCTTTTGAGTCAACACATATCTAAATCAACAAATGAAATCGTACAGGTGACTGGTTGAAGAAACAACAGTCACTTAGAACTATGAAGAGGCACCAACATTCTCAGAGCTATTATGGAGAAGAGACTGTAATATATGATTGAAAGGTGTGAAAACGATGATTGGAGAAAGATATTGGTCCAATAAAGAACTGAATGTATAAAGAAATTGAGCATAAAATGAAGACAATCACAAGAGAGTTGCGTAGAAAGATATAGAGCCAGAGCAGATTGACCTTCTACAATCATGGGAATGGTTGCTGTTGGGCTACTATTTCTAGAGAAGATTGCAAGCAACCAGAACTAATCCATGCTGAGAGTCAGGATGTGAGGTGCTGCTTGATTTGGACCTGGCTAGAGGTGCTCATGACCTGAGTTCGATCCCGACGGAAGTTGGTTTCAGGTAGCCCGCTCAAGGTTGACTCAGGCTTCCATCCTTCCGAGGTTGGTAAAATAAGTACCCAGCTTGCTGGGGGTAAAGGGAAGATGACTGGGGAAGGCACTGGCAAACCACCCCGTAAATAAAGTCTGCCTCATAAATGTTGGGATGTGATGTCACCCCATGGGTCAGGAATGACCCGGTGCTTGCATATGGGACCTTTACCTTTACCTTTTTAGAGGTGACAATGACAAGAATAGGGTGGCCTGCCACCTCCTCCTGTATTGATACCTTTGAATATTCCCATGTTGCAGGGAAGGAGGTGACAGGCAAGCTTCTAACTGCTAACGGCATTTCTGCTGTCTCATCTTGTTCTTGCTCATTTTGATGACCCTTTCTGCCCACAGAATCCCACAAAAATTGGTGCATGTTTTTTTGTTGCATAATATATTTTTCTGTGTCTATCCCTCTTTAATTCCCTCATGCATGGCCCCATTTGTAGGCACACAACTCAGCATTTCTCACACCTGAGATCTCTGGTCCGCTCAACTGCAGCAGACTAATTATTTCTTCTTTCCTTTGATTTAACAGCCATTGACTATTTATCAATCATTTCACACTTTAAAAAAGGGAGAAAATGAAATTTAATTTTTCCTTGACACTATAAAGAGAAATGTTTCCACATATCTCATGCAATTGACTGATCTACTTGACAGCAGTTAACGCAGTATACACCTCTCAGAAAGTGTCTTTAGCTGTTTAATCCAGGAGTGATAGATTTATTTCATGCATTATTATTTTGTGGAGATGCTTAAACAATGTGGGCTAGGAACTCTACTTGGGCTGGAGAAAATGGGAATGTTTGCTCTTCAGCAATAACTTTATTGTATTGCCCTTGTGTCTTGGCGGAGTCTAAGGCATTACATCTCACTGATAAAAAAGCTCATCTAAATTTATGGATTTCTAAACAGAAGAAATAATCTGGCAAGGAGAAAGTTCTGTTGAAGGGTATCTGGAAGAATCAAGGTGCACATTTACGATGTGCAGAGTAATTGTTTTGCACTGGGTTGGATCCAGTAAGCTCTTTCACTCAAGCTCCCTCAAAATTTCTTCTTATTACAGACCTGTTACAAATGACACTTGTCCATGCAGGTCCCCCAATCCGAGCAGAGCATTTCTCAGCAGCAGAAAAGGTGGATGCACCCAACTCACTGCTGCTTGACCCTTAGTCTTGTCTTCCCCAAGGCTTATTGTAGTGACAGGCTTTCTTTTATGGTTCAAATATTCATACAGATTGTATAAAATCTCCATAAATTAGCCGATAATTGGGAGGAATTCATGTCAACCAACTGATTCAACAGCTCTTACAGTCAATCAGACAGAGAGTGAAGCCTTTGTCCATTACAGAAAATTTAGTCAGGTTTATCTGATTTAGGGGCGAGAGGGTAAAATTACAAACAGGTCTGTAATAGGAAGAAATTTTGGGGGAGCTTGAGTGAAAGAGCTTACTGGATCCAACCCAGTGCAAAATAATTACTCTGCACATCGTAAATGTGGACCTTGCTTCTTCCAGATACCCAGATCCCTGTGCTCTGTGTTTTAGGTTTATTTCTCTCTCTTTTTCCCCCCTTTAACTATAGCGACTACCCTATAAAGTAATATAAATCTGGCTTTGCCCTCACAAACCAGAATGTATATGTTTCCAGGAATAGGGTGTTTGTTTTTTAATTTGGAAATTAAGGATATTGTTTAGTTAAAACAAAACAAAGCATAGCTGTTCTTGTGTTAAAGAGTTTACCAGCCCTGTCGTATGTTATAGATTTTTTTTTAAAAAAGCACTTACACATTTGTATCAATTAGCTGGGTCTTTGGGTGTTCTGTAAAGGAGAAGGGTTCAAAATAAGGGAAGAGCTGTGAAGCCATCCCACCAATGATGAGGTCACCTTCTTGATAATACTCATGTGGAATTTGGAAGGGTTCACTCATGCCACACATCAGTGTATGTGCCTTCCATTCAACCGATAGCAGTAGCAATAATAGAAACCCCAGCATGGAAAATAGCACTACTATCCTGAAATAAAATCATAGAACAAATGTTAGTTTTATCTTACTCGTGATTATCTATCAACAATTTACTTACAATGCCGTCATTTTAATTAAGCTTGACTCCTTAGATGGACAGAGTACAAACCCAACCTGTAATACCAAAAACTACACTATAGAATCCTTGACTGTCCTCCATAGCATTATTGAATGAAAGTATTTATCCTTTCAAAACATAATTATTGGTTATACTCATGGCCTCTGAAAATCCATGAGGTCCTGAGCAAGGATTACTAGTTTGAGATAATTGCAGGATTCACAATTATTACTTTGAAGGATGCACAACAGATGGAGAAAAATCCCTGACAGAATTACAGACAAACATGTTTCCCCCCTGAAGTTCTGAGGACAGAACAAATGAACTAAACCAAAGATAACCAGATAAAATATTGCAGTTGAAGTGTCCCCTCAAATGAGGCCTAAATACTGCCACCAGAACTGACACAAAATCCCTTCTTATCCTCATAAAGCTCATTCAACCATATGCCAGAATGCTCCATGAATGGCTTCTGATCCCAATCAATGATATAGATCTCACTCTGTGCCATGGGGCTCCTAGCAGTACGAAATCTGTGGAACCTGAGTTGCTCTAATGGCCTGAAAAGCCAAACTGTTCAACTGCCACACTTTACCACATTTTTCAAGAGCAAGAAAGCAGCTGACATAATGCCTGTTAAACCTGGGCCAGTAGCTTAAATTCTGGTTCCTCAAAAACATTTGGAAGCTTTGCTAAGAATCAAATCTTCTTCACTTTAACTCTTTGCTTGACCTGAAGACATAGCAAGTGCTCTCCTCATCTCAAAAGCACTATCTACATTGCCCAGTTCTATGAATGGTTAAACAATATTTAAGACTCGTAGTTCCTTAAAGACCATGGGCAAAATAGCATGGTCGCTGTAGCCTCCATTACTCCGTGTTTCAGCCAGGATTCAGCCAGGATTCAGCCAGCATGCGTTTTCGCCGACGTGCGTTTGATTCATGCTAAATCCTGATTGAAAAAGGGAATAAAGGAGACTAAAGCAACCATGTGTTTTCGCCCCAAGATAGTTTAGAAGAAGAAGAAGGGGAAAAATTTATACCCCAATTTTCTCTAGTTTTAAGTAGTCTCAAACTGGCTTACAATTGTCTTCCCCTCCCTACAACAGAGAACTTGTGTGGTCGTTGTGGCTGAGAGAGTTTAGGGAGAACTGTGACTGGCCTTAGGTAGGCTTCATGTGTAGGAGTGGGGAAACCAACTTGTTTCACCAGATTAGAGTCTGCCAATCGTGGAGGCGTGGCGTGGGGAATCAAACCCAATTGTCCAGATTAGAGTCCGCCACTCTTAACCACTACACCATGCTGGCTCTCAGTTTATCAGGGTGTTTTTTTTTGGGGGGGGGTAAAAACTTACATTGTCAGATGAGTATCTGACAAAGTGAGATTTGATTCACTAAGGTGCTGCTGGACTTGAGTTTTGTTCTACTACCACAGATGAATACGGATATCAACCTGAAATTATGAATGGTTAAAGTGAGAAGCTCTGGATTCATACATGGGCTTTTTGTCCAACTCTGTTCCTTTAAGCAGTATTTAGTCCCTTCTCTCTCTACCCCAAAATTCATTGGTTTGTAAGGGTCCCTCTCTCTCTGGTTTACCATGGTGAAGGGTGAAAATGAAGCAGAAATTAATCCCACTGAGTTCATGAGCATTTATTTCCTTTTCCCTATGCACATCCCTCAATTCTGTCCTCCTTTCTGCCATTAAGTGTTCTTTAAATGTACCTGGAAATGGCTGGTGTCAAGACTGGTCACCTTCACCTGAGCTCTAGCCTTGTTGTACCGTAACTGAGTCAGGTCAATAAATTCAAACCACCTTTAAAATGTAAAGGTTTATTTGCTAAATATACTTACTACATTAGTAAGTTCGGGTCATTCTTGCTTGCATTGAGGCGTTGAGATGGTTATTGTAGATAAGACTGAGTAGCGTGAAAAGCAATAGTAGAATAGAAGGATAAAGTTCAGAAGCGTGGCTGAACTTATGGCAAAGTGAACCTAAGTCAGATGTCCCATGACTTCCATTCAGAGTTGTTACCAAGGAAAGGTCTCTGGATGGTTCAAACTAGTTTAGGCCAGAATACAGTTCTCAGGAGTAAGGAGTGAAATCATTCCCTCCTCCCAGCTTCCCACAGATGAGTCAAATTGCCCAATTATGCTGGTATGCCAGTGATGGTACTCAGAGCCCTCTCTGTGGGCATGTGAGCCATCACCCCAGCACAGAGTTTGCCTGAGTTTTTTCCCCGGCTGAGGAGGCTGGGGACCAGCGGTGCCTTCCCGGCTCCTCTGGGAAGCGCTGGGCTCCTTCCCAGTGCTTTCTCTGCAGTCGCTGGCTGCGCACTCTGGAAGTGAAGTCAATGACGAGCCTTCTGCCGAGGACTGGAAGAGGTGGAACCAGGATGGGGTGGACTGGGAGTGGGACGCCTGGGCGGCTTTCTGCGGCGGGCTGGTTGGTGACTGCAGCGCAGGGGGTTGGGGATGAGGGCCGAATGGGGGCCCTCCTGGAGTTTGTGCTGGAGCCAAGCCCTTCGCTTAGCTCTGGTTTCCATTCTGCTCGTTCATGCAACCAAAGGTGCCTCTGAGCGCATGCAGAGGGCTGTCCCCACCATCAGCCCACCCCCCACATAACAGTCTTTTTAAATTTGTATGAAGATAACAGTTGGGAAAAGAACCAAACTGAAGGGGTGGGGGCTATGCTCCAGCTGCTTTCCTTCCCCTGCTCAGCTGCCCATGCAGGGTTGCCAACCTGCAGGTAATAGTAGGAGGAAAAGACACCACTGTACTACTATCAGGAGATTAGGAAATCAGTACAGGGGCGACAAAAATGTACAATAATAATTACTGTTAAGTGCAACCACTATTTATCCTGTAGTGTCTAAATACAACTATACATTTAAACATACTGTGTTATGTACAAGCATACAAAAATAATAAGCACAACCAAACAAGACCACATGGATGGTGACACAGACAATAACAAAAATATTCACAAAAATGCAAGGTCTTTTGCTAGGTGCTGCTTTCTTCTATAAGTCCCATGCAGGTAAGTGTGCAATTCTAGCAGAAATATCAATTTTAGAGGAGTAACTTGATGGAGGATACGGCCGTTTCAAATTCTTATGGGTAGAATTCTTCATCAGTCCTTCATATAGATTCCTCTTATATTGCACATCTTAAAGATTAAATTTCAAAATGGCTGCTTTAATGATAACTACCCTTTGCGGGAACTAACATGCATCCAGCATTTTGAAATTTAATCTTGTGAATATTTTTGTTATTGTCTGTGTCACCATCCATGTGGACTTGTTTGGTTGTGCTTGTTATTTTTGTATGCTTGTACATAACACTGTATGTTTAAATGTATAGTTGTATTTAGACACTACAGGATAAATAGTGGTTGCACTTAACAGTAATTGTTATTGTACATTTTTGTAACCTCCAGGTAATAGCAGGAGATCTGCTATTTCAGTTCACCTGGAGAAAATGGCCACTTTGGCAATTGGACTCTATGGCATTAAAATCCCTCCCCAAACCCCACCATCCTCAGGCTCCGCCCCAAAAACCTCCAGCAGGTGGCAAAGAGGGACCTGGCAACCCCTAGCCCCATGTGGACTTCTAGCTGTGTTGGCACTTTGCGATAAATAAGTGGGTTTTGGGTTGCAGTTTGGGCACTCGGTCTCTGAAAGGTTCGCCATCACTGCGGTATGCTTTTCTGTCCTTGAACAGGCCTTATCTGCTTGGTAACAGGCTGTCGGTGTTGCTGGTTAGCCATAAGCTCTGCTACGCCTTTGTAACTACCAAGCAAAGTCTAGGCACACAAATGGAGAATAACTGATGCTAAGCACAAAATGGTTCTTCTGCCTTCACAGCTGGTCAGCGTGAATCTTCTTCTTGGGATGTATGATGGTGTCATGGACAGGTAGGGTTGCCAGGTCCCTCTTCACCACCGGCAGGAGGTTTTTAAGGAGGACCCTGAAGAGGGCTGGGTTTGGGGAGGTATAGCCAAGCCTGGAATCTGTGGTTACCTAGCAACAGTCACTGAGGAGGTTACCGCACTTTGTATTCCCAGCAATGTATTAACAGTTTGAAAATGTTTAAAAAAAACATCGCTTTAAAAGGGTTTTTGGATACCACGGCTTATAAATGGTTGGAAGACGTCTTCACAGCTAAAGGGGCCAAACAAAGTGCGAACAGTATTTTTTATAAAGTTTTCAAACTCTTAATACATCGGTGGGAATACAAGTGTGGTAACCCCCTGAGATAATCCATTGCTTAATGCTACAGCCACTCCTTTTGTCATTTTTGGCTTATTTAAACTCCCCAATTTTATTTTTAAGATTTCAGATTTTTCTGCAAACCTGGGGCCCTTTCCAGGTCCGTAGAAAGATCTGCCTTCCCGTTCATAGTTCCAGTGACCGGACTTAAGGTTTGCTGACTTTGCTATTAAATATATAAATATCGATAATTTAGTATCAGAAAATTAAGAACGTTCACATTATCGGTATGATATGCTGCCTCGCCGGCGGCATATTCCTGGCAGAAGGGCTTGCACTGGCATCAAAGGGGGTGTTCCTGGGGGTGGAGATGATGTTAGTCAGCCCCCTAAGCTCTTTTGGCCTGGGAACGCCCCTTTTTGCAGGCGCCGAGTTATGCCTGATAAAAGGCAGACATAGCCCCGTGGAACTCAATGGAGTGTTCCACAGGATTTTCTTCAAAATTACTTTCTCAGCGTGCTGCGCCATCTACAAGCCCCATCTACAAGCCCCATCTACAAGTCAGTACCCCCCCTTAGGACTGTGCTCTTACAGTAGGTTAGGATCGCCACTGGAGGGAGAACATTGCAGGAAGGAGGCTATGTAAATGCATTGCAATAATATCCAAACTGCTTGTTCTCATAGTTTTATTCATTTGTTTTCTTCTTTTATCCACTGTTATGCATGTCTCAGAAGGCTCCAAACAAGCAGCCAATCATTGCCTTGCTGCCTCATGGTACGTTCCCTAGAGCACATTTGAGCATTGTGATTGGGTGCCATTTTCAAATTCTACATGTGTTGGAGGTGGTTGATAGGGTTGCCAGGTCCTCTTTGCCACTGGTGGGAGTATTTGGGGGCAGAGCCTGAGGAGGGTGGGGTTTGGGGAGGGGAGGGACTTCAATGCTATAGAGCCCAATTGCCAAAGCTGCCATTTTCTCCAGGTGAACCGATCTCTATTGGCCGGAGGTCAGTTGTAATAGCAGGAGACCTCCAGCTAGTACCTGGAGGTTGGAAAGCCAATGAGCCCTTTGTGGACAGGCAAGTCGAGGTGGTGTCCTGTCAGCCTGATCAGCCCCTTACTAGTGGGCAAACAGAGATGGCAGCCCCAGCCTCTGCTGGCTTAAAGAGGTGTATGGTTTTCCCCTCATACACACACAATCACTTTCTGTGAATAAAATCAGTCCGCAGGACCTACCTTACCAAGTTGTTGGGATAATAAAATGGAGTAGGGAAGAACAACGGCAGCCACTTTATTGTTGCTTTGGGGACAAAGGCTTGTTATATAACATTTTATATAAATAAAATTTTGCCTACAGTTTGCAAAAGGAATGATTGTACCTGCTGTTGATTTTTCTTGTCTTGCTGAAGCCCTATCCGCAGAAGGCAAAACTGCCCATTAGGTTTTCTAACTACCATTATATATGGTGATCTCAGGGAGCTTTGGGTTGGTGGGCAGAGCAAGCAGATGCAATCAATTAATAGATCAATAATAGCCTTTAATTGATCAATAGAGTCAGGACAGAGTCACTAGAATTTAAATATCTTTAAAAGTATTTGCTTCTATAGCTGTACTACTATTGCAGAAATTCTAGAAATATAGAATTGTCGAAATTCTAAAGACTTAGGCTGAAGTCCTAAGAACACATTCCTGTGACTAAATGCCTATGGATAAAACAGGATTTACTTTCAGAGACCTGCTTAGAATTCCTCCACTTGATTGCTACTAATTTCTTAGTAGTACGTGTTCCTTGCTGTTCAACTCAGGCCTCAGAATAATGATATAACATTTTGGAGAAAAGACACAACCCAGTAAACCAGCACTAGAGGACAAGATGGAGAAGATCTCCACAGCCACCATGTATTTCCCCTTCGTGCTCAGATACGTTGGCACAAAGGACAGCCAAACACTGAAAAACACCAACATGCTGAAAGTGATGAACTTGGCTTCATTAAACGTGCTGGGCAATTTGCGAGCAAAGAAAGCCACAAAAAAGGTCACACTAGACAGCAAACCCAGATACCCCAGAACGCAGTAAAACATAATGACTGATCCTTCCTTACATTCTATTACTGTTTCTTTAAACATTGAATGGGTGTCCACATTTGGGAATGAGGGAGCTGTGTAAAGCCATAGACTACAAAGTCCTGCTTGAATAATACTACAAGAAAGAACGACGGAGTATGCCAGTCTCTTCCCCACCCATTTCCTTATCTTGCTCCCTGGCTTAGTGGCCATGAAAGCCAGAACCACAGTGATGGTTTTTGCAAACAAGGAAGAAATAGTCACTGAGAAAACAATGGCAAAGATTACTTGACGTAGAAGGCAGCTCAGCATCTGAGGCCGACCTATGAATAGTAATGAGCAGAGGAAGCAGAGCAGGAGGGAGATAAGTAGACCGTAGGTGAGACTCAGGTTGTTGGCTTTGACAATGGGGGTGTTCCGGTGTTTAATGAAGATTCCAAGTACTAAAATTGTGATGACAGACATGGACACCACCAAGAAAGTTAAAGTGATCCCCAAAGGCTCATCATAGGACAGAAAGTTGAGAACCTTTGGCAGGCATTGATCTTTGTCTTTGTTTGGATATTCATCGTCCGGGCATTTGGAGCATTCATCCATGTCTGCACAACAAAAAGATTCCAATTGGTTTCTCAACAGTATCATTTTTCTGTTCACATAAATTCTTATTAATCACCCAGTGAAATTAATGGCCCTATCCTTTGAAATATCATTTTTATACACTTATGCATTATTAATCACCCAGTTAAATTAATGGCCCCATCCTTTGAAATATCATTCTTATACACTTATGCATATTCTAAACAATGAAACCTTTAACCAAGACACTATTAAGGCTGCAATCCTGAAGGGAGGTGATGAATCTCTTTAGGAGCTGGCATGATCCCGTGCCAGTGTAGGTGCCACCTTATCATGAAATAAAAAGGCACCTATGCTGGTGTGGGGGCAATGACACTGGTGCCAGGAAGCGACACTACGCCACTGTGTGGGGCTCTGCCACTGGCCAGCTATGCTGACAGTGAAATGCTGGAAGTGGGAGCCCACACTGGCGTGGGGTTGTTGTGGTCACCAGAAGTGTATTCCCTGAAGACTTAGAGTGATAGTGTGAACAGAGAATGGAATAGAAGTTAGAAACATTGTAGATGGAGAAATAGGTGCTGAGGACAATTCCTTCAAGGCTTAGGTATAGTATTCAAGCACTACCTAAGTGACAGGGATACTTTTATACATGAATATCTATGTTATTAGAAATATAAAATTCATAGTTTAGTAATAGTCTAATATAAGTGAAGAATCCCATAGAGCTGGCTTAATTACACAATAGATCTAAATGAAGAAATAACTGTTTTGTTCTCACAAACACTGGAGATAGAGAAAAGCAAGGAACATCCTGTAGTACACAATTTACTGCTGTAAACAAGGACACAATTTACTGCTGTAGCAACATAAGAACCAGACAAACTGAAATGAGAAAGTCATGCCTGAAGGGTTCTGGGGATATCACACTTAGGCAATAAGGGCATTAGATCACCAGTCAGGCCATAAAGTTCCCGGACAAATGACATAGTACAACAACATCACTGTTTTCCTTTGGAGTCCCTTGCACTAGTTTAAGATTCTCGATGGTGGGCAGAGCCCCCAAATATGTAACCCACCAGACATTTGCTTTAATGAGAGCCTGCTGCATACAGAATTGCTCCTCAAATCTTTCAAGGGAAAGGATACATTATGCTGGTGCAGGGAATTTATATCACCACAGATTATTGCCATGATCATTTACCACAAGTATTCTGAGATTTGCTTTCGAATAGCTGGGGACAAAGTTACCTGTGAAAGCTGTGAATTTTACCATGAATGTGTTCTACACCCCAGCTTAAAGTGTTTGTTGATTGACCATAAGCAAAGTTCTGCAAAGGCTAGAAATAAGGTCATCCAGATATTCACATGTTCTTAAAAGGTTTTCTAATAACGACAATATTTCTCCTACCCTTCTTGTTTGAAATCTTTCCTTCAGGACATGGAGCACAATCATAACAACAAAATGGCTTCCCCTCCTTTGTTTTTCTGCTGTAACCTGGCTGACAGTTGTCATTGCACACAGAAAAAGGTTGGACCTATCCGTATAAAGACAATGTAACATATTTGTTCCTTTTTCATCTTATTGGCTGTTTCATCAGTAAATGTGGGGAAATTCTCATTCCACCCTCCCCCCGCCTGTGGCTGAGTCCAAGTCCTCAGAGGCAGAACTGGAGCAGTTGGCTGTCTCATCGGCAGCCCAGGAATGCCGCTGAGGAGCCTTCCCAGCCAGATGCCAAATTAAAGAGGGCGTCAGATGCTTCTACGTCTAGCCAGGCCATGGGATTCCAGTCCCCCTTGGAGGCCCAACTGCCAGAACCAGCCAGACACTCAGAAGAGTCCTCCCCCACGGTTCACCAAAGGCAGAATCTCCAGACCCTGCTTCCTGAAAAAAGACGATCGGCTCGGCTGCAAAACCGGAGAGGCATTCCAGCTGTAGAGAATGACAGTGAGTGATGACAGTACCAACCTCACTCTGATAGCTGGCCAGATTTAAGACATGGCTAAAGTCAGCCCAGGCGTGGAAGCAACGTACTGAATTCTTGGTTTCAGCTGACCTCCACTCCTACACCCCACTCCGTTTGCTGTCTTGTCTGAGAACGACTTTGGACTGTTTGACGACAATGCTTGCTGCCTTGCCTGTGACCTGGACCTTGGACTGCTTGATGACGACCCTTGCTGCCTAGCCTGTGATACGTAAGAGACCCCGGGCTGACTTCTTGGACTGCTTCCCATGCTTTGCCTTACCACTGCTGACCATATTGTTTCGGTGCAGCCACCCAGTCTGCAGAAGCCTCAGCTTTCGTACCCTCTGCCACTTGCTGCCATGCCCACTCTCACCATGCTGCCATAGCAGCCCCAGCCAGCCTGCCCTGCCAGTACAGGAATGATGTCATTGGAGTAGGAGAAAAGGACTTTCACCCCTTCCTCAAAGCCGCAGCGGCTGGGTATGATGTGGCCATGAGACCGCCGTGGTGCCTCCACAGAGGTTTCACACTGCTGTGGGAAGGGGAAAGGGACTTTTAAAAATAAAATTTAGAAAAAGGGAGGAAAGGACCCAATAGAAAAAACGTAAAAAGAGTGGTGGGTGTAGAAATGCTGCTGCTGCAGCAGGCATTCCCAGCCCAAAAGGGTTTGGAAGCTGCCTAAAGGTAGTTCTACCCCATGGACAGGCCAGGGACTCCTCCTAGGATGCCAGCACGGGGACTTGCGGGAGGTTGTGCCAACGTCCAAGGGTTGCTCTGATGCCAAGGTCCCGGGGGGTAGCGTAAGTGCCCCTACGTTGGCATCAGTGCCAGTTTGCATGGCACCACCTCCTATGCCCATCTGGTCCCCAAACTCAGTAGTGGGCTGTTAATTTCCAAGAGTCTGCTAGAATATTTTTGAGCTGGATGAGTGCAGCTAGGGTTGCCAACAAATTGGGAAATTCCTGGAGATTTGGGGTGGTGCCTACAGCAGGTTGAAGCAGATAGAGTCTGTGGAGGAGTGGAGCAGTCCCTGGGATCTTAATTGTAATGATCAGCCACCTGACACCCAAGAGTAAGTGCTATTCACAGTTCACTAAACGGAGTGGATAGAGAAATGTTCTGCATTGTTATAAAACATCTTTGTTTGTTTAAAAGGAGTGTTTACCACTACCTGCAGCCTGATCCCACCTGATTAAACTTCCTTTGCCATGTGATTAACTCCTCATTAATGCTGAACTCTGTGCCTGGTGAAGCCTGTAGATCCATCCTTCCTACTTTCACTCTTAGAAAGCTTTGGTTTGGGAAAGTTACCCAGTTGATAATGTCAAATCCAGTTTCCAGTTCACCTCTCTCATTAAAGTGAATGGGGTCCCCAGCAGTGTTGTTAAATGAGACACTCCTTAGGAAAGGGTGAAGCTGGAGGGATAGAGACATAAGCAGAGCTTAGAAGATAGCAAAGTAGAACAAATGAGTATGTTCCCTAATTTCCACAAAACCATTTTTCAGGTATTGGGTTTGTTCACTTAGGGCATTCTTTTTTGTGTGAGGGTGAATTCATAGCATAATAGACCTCTAAAAATGAAAAGATGAGCTTTATTTACAGCTTATCACATATTTTTTGTTTATATTTAATATTTATTAGCAACCTTCCTATTTTACAGAATTAAGGGTAGCCTGCAATGCAAACAAAACAAAGACCATAACTGACCATAAAAATTAAAAACCACAATTTAAAATCACAAGTTAAGACTGCTCATAAGTAGAAACTGAATTAATCAAATGCTGCCTGTGCTGTCTGGTCTGGAAGCCTTCTAAGCAAGTTCCAGCCCCTTCCTGGGCTTTCGACGGCCAGGGATGGCATGGCTGAGGCACCACTGCAGTGGCTCCTAAGCCGTTTCCCGGTCACCAAAAAGCTTTGATTTTTTAAATGAGGCTTTTTGCCCCATTGAGAAAAGCTATTCTACGCCTGCAAAAAAGCAGGTGCAGCAACGCCATTCTCCTTGCCGGCATGCTGTGCGAAAAGGGGCAGTAAGCTGCCTATCGGCAGCTCCGCCCCGCAGCATGCCGCGACATCCCTGGGTGGCATTGCTGCGGCAGCACTGGGAGACTGGTGTCCGAACTCCCCCCCCCCCGGCATTGAGGCCACTCACTCTGGCATAAGTAGCTTGGGTGCCAACACAGGGGCCCCAGTACTGGTGCATCCCTTTTTTAGCTTCCTAAGGACTTTTTTCCTTGGAGGTCAGGAATGGGCTGCCAGACAAATGATTGGAGTTGTTTCAAGAATAATTAATTATTTGACTTGAAACTAATTTAAATGATTGTTCATAGGTTTCAATAACTAATAACAAGTGCTTTATGAACAAAATTCATAACTCACTTTGTCACATACCACACTGACTCATACAAGCTTACACCATGAAAAAATTGTTGGTCTTTATCTGCCCATTCTGGAGAGCAGTGGCAGCCAGGGATTGCGTGGCCATGGTGGTGGTGTGGTGCCTCCAAAGAGGTTTTGTGGCTGCTTCATGGGGCAAAAAGTGTGGGTTTTTTAAAAATAAAAATGGGAAAGGAGGGGGGAAGCCCCATAGGAAAAAACTGATGCTGTGCCAACAAAATGGTGACCAGAAGACACTCTATATTATTATATTGAAAAATGCTCTTGCAAAAATGCAAGTTTCAGAAACACTTTGCCATGTGAACCATCCGAGTAAAAGTGCCACAGACATGCATTTATTCCGGTTACACTTTTATGGACTAAGACATGGGCTTTGAGGGTGGACCAGAAAAGCAGCACCACACATGCTTTGGTTGACAGTCCCAGGTATGTGTTGGGGGGGGGGGCACAAGAAGGAAGGGTAGGGACAATTGAAAAAGCATTATGTCATATCCCCTCAGCAAGTAATAATATTTATTTGTGTGTGTTAACAGTTAAAAATGAAAGAAAGGAAAGGAAGCTGTTCCTAGGAACACTAAAAGAAGAAAAGTGTGGATCAAATCCTGTTCTGATTAGGAAATGGTGTACTCTTCGAACATTTCCCATACTCAGTATTAGGGGCGAGTACTCTGCTTTACAAATTGGGGAGGGAGGAGGCAGAAAATACTTGTTTGTCATTTTTTGGCATTTTTTTGGCTGACAAAATGGCTCCTTTAAACAGAAGCTGGAAAAGCCTAAATATTCCGCTTTGTGGCTTTTCAGGATTCCCCAGATGCCTCCATTGAAGCCTACGGGAAAACTTTGCAGGGCTCGGGGGGCTGTTTTTTAAGGTAGAGGCACCAAATTTGCAGCATTGGTGCTGGTGACTCTCCTTATGTGAACTGCTGAGATTGGTAAAGATTGAGTGGGGGTCCAATTTTATTGGCCCCCAAATGGAGTAAAACTGGAGGCCAATAAAATTGGACTCCTTGATCCAAACTTTATCAAACCTGGGGGTTCTTCTAAGGAGAGTCACCAGCAGATAGGCAGCACATATTATGTTGATACGCTAAAAATCAGCCCCTTCCTGAGCCCCAAAAATATTCCCCATAAGGTATAATCTAACAAAAAAAATTCAGAATTCCCGAAAAAGCTAAGAAACCCATACTGGTATGGAAATCCAGCTTTTTTCAAAAACCCTGAATATTTTCTAGTCTAATATACCCGAATTTTTTTTTGGGGGGGGCTTTTGTTGTTTGAACACCCCTACTTAGCACCAGTGATAATAGAGTTTCACTAGATCTAACAAATTACCTGCCAAGATTGCTGACTTGAAGTTTGCAGGAGGTCTCCATTCTTTGACATTGTCTTGTATTTTTGTCTGGCTACACACAAGGTATGTAAAGCTTGTGCTATTGCATGGACAGCATTATAGATGCAGTAGCTTTGGGCAGTCATGCTCATTTCAAAGAAAGGACCAGGGAGGCTCTCCAGCTTTTCCTCCCCAGTGCATCTGCGTTTTTTAGCTTTATCCACTTCGGAATCTGACAGTAAACACATAAAAGCCTGTTCCCAGAAGCCCCGGATGAAGCCATCTTCTTTGGGCCAAGGAGAAGTTACAGTATGAAGGAAATTTTGAAACTCAAACACCTCTTTGGACTTAACTGTAAAGGATAAAGAACCATGGAAGACTTCTATGTTCAACATCCGCTCAAATGTGTGCAATGAGAAATCCCATTGGGCTGTCATAATCCATACCTTACCCATGATTGCCTCAGTCATAGCGTCCATTTGTGCGACAAATAGAAACCATTTCAAGGAAATCATGGTGTGAGTATCTCCACTTATAACAAATACTTTCATTTTGATCTGAGTTAGGAAAAAAGACAGATTCTCTTTGGATCTTGGCAAGAAGAAATCATCTATCATGTCTTCAGTGGAAGTGAAAGGTGGAAGCCTGTCAATGAAAGCAGGGCAAATGCCATTCTCAGATAGGAGTGCCAACAATATCTGCACAAACGTGTCTCCTTGACCATCATTGACTGCAATGATTCCAACCCATGTCCATTGGAAATGCAGAAGAAGCCGCACCACACCAGTGCATTGATTTGTTTCACTAGGGACCATCTGGTAAATGGAACGTAGTTGGGTTTTCTCCCTCAGTTCTGGAGAAAAGAAGCAGTAAGTGACCTAATGAAGAACATATGGACAGTTCAAAGGGGTCAACAATGTTACATCTCTTCCTTTTTCCCACTTCTTAATTCCAAATAATCAGTAAATATTGTAACAATTTAAATGGCCTGTTATATGTACAATCATAAAGAAACCAATATATTAAATAAATGAGGGAAATGCTTAACAGTTTCATCATTAAGGAATTCATGGCAGCAGATTGAAGGGGATCAATGTAACTGAAATTAATGTATTGTATTAACCATTTTTCAGATACTACATGATGTTTCCCTACAGTTTCCCAGACTCATTTTTTTCTTTACTGGTTTCAGACCAGTATCACTGGTGATTTGGGATCAAATATTTTTAATAGCTTGTTCTTGACCTTTTCATTATGACTCATCAATTTAGTTGATTGTCAACCAATATTTGTGTAGGAAGGAGATCTTTTCTTGGAAGAAAAGGAAGTTAAATTGGTTATTGCTCTACTCGTAAATTTTAACTGTTTACCAAATTATATAGTTTATTTATGTAAAACATTTGTTAGCCCCCTTACTCTCTTGTAGAGCTCAAGGTAACTTGCAATTTAAATAAAATATTACCAAAAACACAATAAAACTATTTTAAACCCTGTAAAAGTCACAGTTTAAATCATAAGGTTGATCATCAATCTATCTGGTCAGGTTTGCTTTAATAAAAGAAGAAGCAACAGCAAAGAGAATATTTTTTTTACAGCCTGGGTCCCTCATATTTATCTGGTTTATTGCAATAACATCACTACCATAGCAGCCATAACAACTTCACCCTATTTATAGGCATATACCAGAGAAAAGTTGATCATTATGCTGCAGTTTTGTTTTTGTTTTTTTTACAGTTTCTGCTATGGATATGCATTATTTCTATTTCATTTATTGTACAGAATTTATATTTTATTATAGGTATTCATTTAAAAATCAACATTCATATTTTTATTGTTGTATATGATAATGCTATACTGGTTTTATTATCTTTATCTTCTCAGTCATTTAGAGAGCCAGCCAAATTAATAATCTAAGGACTGCCAATAAATGCCTCATTGATATTCTCATTTCACCACAAGATTTCACCAAAAGATTTCATCATAGCCTTCATGAAATAAAAAACCCATGTGAGAAATGAACTCTGTAAATTTACATCAGAAACAAATCAGTCCAGAAAGTTCACTAAACAGGATGCATTGCTGTCATTTGGGGCCAGCCCAGAGGAGTTTCTATATAATATGAAAGAACTGTAGAGCAATAGTGATCACAATGGCATCAAATTTAATTTATATGCAAATGGGAAAGTGACTGGGAAATCTCACACAATTACCTTTGACTTTAAAAGAGGGAACTTCTCTAAAATGAGAAAACTGGTAAAGAGGAAGTTGAAAGGAACAGTTAGGAGGGTAAAATCTCTTGAAAAGGCTTGGGGGTTACTTAAATCCAGATTACTAGAGGCTCAGCTAGCTTGTATACCGCAGGTCAGGAAAGGTAGTAATAAGTCTAAGAGGTCACTACAATGGCTAACGGGTAAGGTGAAGGAAGCAATTAGAGAAAAAAAAGTCTTCCTTCAGAGACTGGAAGGTTTGCCCAAACGAGGCGAACAGAAGCAAACACAAACTTGCCCAAAAGAAATGCAAGCAGATGCAAAAAAAAAAAAAAAAAAGGTTTTGAAGGGCATATTGCTAAACACATCAAAACAAACAATAAGAAATTCTTTAAGTATATTAGGTGTAGGAAACAGCTAGGGAAGCGGTTGGACCATTGGATGACAATGGGAGTAAAGGAACTCTAAGGGAGGATAAAGCGATTGCTGAAAAACTAAATGAATTCTTCTCATCTGTCTTCACTGTTGAAGATACAGGGCCGATTCCTTCTCCTGAACAGAGATTTTGGAGAGGGGACAATGAGGAACTGAGGCTAATAGTGGTAACAAGGCAGGAAGTCTTAGAACGTTTAGACAAACTGCAAACTAACAAGTCACAGGGACCAGACAGTATTTATCCTAGAGTTCTTCAAGAACTCAAATGGGAAATTGCTGAACTTCTAACAAAAATATGTAATATGTCCCTTTGATCATCCTCTGTACCAGAGGACTGGAGAATGGCCAATGTAACACCCATTTATAAAAAAGGTTCCAGGGAGGACCCAGGAAATTACAGGCCAGTTAGCTTAACGTCTGTTCCGGGTAAATTAATGGAAAGCATTATTAAAAATAGAATTGTCAAGCATATAGAAGGGCAAGGTCTGCTGGGCAAAACCCAACATGGCTTCTGTAAGGGTAGGTCCTGTCTCACTAACCTATTAGAGTTTTTTGAAAGCATCAATAAGCATGTGGACAGGAATGAGCCTGTGGATATTGTGTATTTGGATTTCCAAAAAGCTTATGACAAAGTCCCCCACCAAAGACTGCTAAGCAAACTTCATAGTCACGGGATAAGAGGAAAAGTCCTCTTATGGATTGTGAGCTGGCTGAAAAAATAGGAAGCAGAGAGTAGAAATCTATGGTCAGTTCTCACAATGGCGGGATGTGAGCAGTGGGGTGCCTCATGGATCTGTGTTGGGACCGGTGCTTTTCAACCTGTTCATCAATAACCTGGAGTTGGGATTAAACAGTGAAGTAGCCAAGTTTGCAGATGACACCAAATTATTTAGGGTGGTTAAAACAAAATCGGACTGTGAAGAGCTCCAGAAGGATCTCTGCATACTGGAAGAATGGGCATTAAAATGGCAAATGAGATTCAATGTAAGTGTAAAGTGATGCATATTGGGACAAAAAATCCCAACTTCACATATACACTGATGGGATCTGTGCTGGCAGCAACAGACCAAGAAAGGGATCTTGGGGTGGTAGTGGATAGCTCAATGAAGATGTCAACCCAGTGTGCGGCTGCTGTAAAAAAAGGCAAATTCCATGCTGGCTATAATTAGACGAGGAATAGAGAATAAAACTGCTGATATCATACTGCCCTTGTACAAATCTATGGTGAGACCACACTTGGAATACTGTGTACAGTTCTGGTCACCACACCTAAAAAAGGATATTGCAGAGTTTGAGAAGGTGCAGAAAAGAGCAACCAAACTGATTAGGGGAATAGAGCAACTGTCCTATGGGGAGTGGTTAAGACGTTTAGGGCTGTTTAGCTTGGAAAGAAGGCGGCTGAGGGGAGACATGATAGAGGTCTATAAAATTATGCATGGTTTGGAGAGAGTGGACAGGGAGACGTTTTTCTCCCTCTCCCATAATACTAGAACACAGGGTCATCTGCTAAAGCTGGAGTGTGAGAGATTCAAAAAAGATAAAAAGAAGTATTTTTTCACACACATAGTTAAATTGTGGAACTCCCTGCCCCAGGATGTGGTGATGGCTGCCAGCTTGGAGGGCTTGGAGGGGAGTGGACATATTCATGAAGGAGAGGGGTATTCATGGCTGTTAGCTAGAATGGATACTAGTCATGCTGCATACCTATTCTGTCTAGTATCAGAGGAACATGTCTATTATTTTGGGTGCGATGGAACACAGGCAGGATGGGGCTGCTGCACTCGTCTTGTTAGTGGCTTCCTAGAGGCACCTGGTTGGCCACTGTGTGAACAAACTGCTGGACTTGATGGGCCTTGGTCTGATCCAGCAGGGCCTTTCTTATGTTCTTATGTAAAATCTGCATTTAAAAATTTTACTTGTAGAACACAGAAAGCATGGATCAATCCTAAGGACACTTTTCTAGGAGTAAGCTCACTTCTTAGAAGATCTGCTTACGATTGTTCCCTTGGCCAGTTCTGTACCTATTTTTCATCTATTTCTTTTTTTTCTCTTTTTTTCTTTTTGTTCTTAGAATGAAGTTGTAACAGAAAGATGGAAGAAGTGCCAAAATTGTGAAATGATCAGACACCAAACATCCATAGCCCTACCTGTGGAATCTTGTAGGCACTGAAGATGTTGGCCATGTACAGGGACGTTTCAGAATCAAGTCCACCAATGACAGAGATCACATTCTTCTGTGTATCACAATGGTAGTTGGGGATGATGTTTTTGGAACTGAACAGGAGGTTCAGGGTGCTCTGATAAGTCATCCTTGCATTGAAGTAACTGTCACAGATAAGGAAACCCAGGCTGACGTTTGGCAACATCTTGGGGTTGTCATTGATCTCCTTCACAGCAAAGGCCAAGGCTAGAACATGCTGGTAGTTCTTGGCAATAGCGCTAAGACAAGGTTTGCATGTTGCATAAGACAAATATTGTGCACAGCATAAACTCCTTGCAACTCTATTACTATTGTGAGAACATCTGTAATCAGTACATAACCAGCCTCGTTTACGCACTAGCAACTTGCCTCGCAAATCACCCGCATCCAATACACAAGAATCGAGACCGCCTTTAAATTCCTGTTCCCACCACGCCTTCTTTCCCTGCTGCACTTGAAAATCCCCAGACCGGCAAGCTTCCAGGCATGCCCAGTCAGTGCTCCAAGCAAGGGTTGTGATTGGTTCAGCTTTAGTAAGGGAGGCGGGGCATTGGCTGGTAGCAGGAATGAGGACGCATTGCATGTTCCCACTTCAAGGCACCGAGTGTGGAGGACGCTTTATTTTTTTAACTCGCCTTATCAGCGGATCCTCTTACCACGGAGAAACTGCGCTCTGGAGACGTCCTGGGAATCCTTCGGGTGAGTTGCAGTGGGACCATGCAAGGAAAGCCTGCAGAAGCGGGTGCCACAAATGGTAAGTGCGGACACGGCCCAGGGTTACACATATTATTTGAATTAAAGGTTACATCTAACTATAAATATTAAATATGGAAACCATTGTTAGATATTGCAGAAGTTCACAGATTTTTTTAAAAAAAATACATCTCCAAACTGCAGAGATTAGTTTCCGTGGAGAATTTCACACTTTAAAAAAGGAGGAAATAAAATTTAATTTTTCCTCAACACTATAAAGAGAAAAGTTGCCACATGTCTTACGCAATTAATCAATCTACTTGACAGCAGATATCATGGTATCCGCTTCTCAGAAAATGTCATTAGCTGTTTAATCTAGGGAGTGATATATTTATTTCATGGAGTATTATTTTGTGGACATGCTTAAACAATGTGGGCTAGAAACTCTACTTTATCTGGACAAAATGGGAATTTTCGTTCTTCTGCAATAATTTTATTGTATCGCCCTTGTGTCTCAGCTGCGTATTAGGCATTGCATCTCTCCGATAAGAAAGCTTGTCTAAACTTATGGATTTCTAACCAGCAGAAATAGTCTGGCAAGGAGAAAGTTCTGTTGAAGGGTAGCCAGAAGAAGTGAGGTGAAGTGGATTGGATCCAGCCTGCTCTTTCACTTAAGCTCCCCCTAAACTACTTCCTATTATGGACCAGTTACAAATGACTCTTGTCCATGCAGATCCCACTGTTCGAGCAGAGCCCTTTCCCTTTTTCAGCAGCAGAAAAGGTGGATACATCCAACTCACTGCTACTTGACCCTTAGTCTTGTCTTCCCCTTGTACTGACAGGCTTTCTTTTATGTTTCAAATATTCATATAGATTGTATGAAATCTCCATAACTGAGAATTGGGAGTAGTTCATGTCAACCAACAGATTCAACAGCTCTTACAATCAATCAGACAAAGAGTGAAGCCTTTATTAATTACAGAAAATTTAGCCAGGTTTATCTGATTTATGGGAGAGAGGATAAAATTACAAAAATGGTATTTCCCACAAATCTCTCTGCTCTGTGTTTTAGGTTGATTTCTCTTTTTTTCTCCCTTTAACTATAGTGACTACCCTAAAAAGAAATATAAATCTGGCTTTGCCCTCACAAACAGGAATATATATGCCTCCTGGAATAAGTTTGGAAACTGAGAAGATGGTTCTGTTAAAAAAGTATAGTTGTGCTTCAGTTAAAGAATTTCCTTGTCCTATTGTGTTATAGAATTTTTTTTAAAGCACTTACACATTTGTATCAATTAGCTGGGTCTTTGGGCTTTCTGTAAAGGAGAAGGAGTCAAAATAAGGGAAGAGCTGTGAAGCCATCCCTCCAATGATGAGGTCACCTGCTTGGTAATACACATGTGGAATTTGGAAGGGTTCACTCATGCCACACATCAGTGTATGCGCCTTGCATTCAACTGGTAGCAGTAGAAATAATAGAAACACCTGCATGGAAAATAGCATTGCTATCTTAAAATAAAATCATAGAACAATTGTCAGTTTTATCTTACTCGTGATTATCTATCAACAGTTTAATTACAATGCCCTCCTTTTAAATAAGCTTGACTCCTTTGCTGGAAAGAGTACAAACCCAACCTGTAATACCAAAAACTACACTATAGAATCCTTGACTGTCCTTCATAGCATTATTGAATGGACCTATTTATCTTTTTAAAACATAATTGTTGGTTATGCTCATGGCCTCTGAAAATCCATGAGGTCCTGAGCAAGGATTACTAGTTTGAGATAATTGTAGGATTCACAATTATTACTTTGAAGGATGGCGCAACAGATGGAGAAAAATCCCTGACAGAATTTCAGAAAAACATGTTTTCCCCCTGAAGTTCTGAGGGCAGAACAATGAACTAAACCAAAGATAACCAAATAAAATATTACAGTTGATGTGTGCCCTCAAGTAAGGCCTAAATACTGCCACCAGAACTGACACAAAATCCCTTCTTATCCTCATAAAGCTCATTCAACCATATACTTGGCAGACAATGTTTATGGGGTGGTTTGCCTTTGCCTTCCCCAGCCATCTTCCCTTTACTCCCAGCAAGCTAGGTAGTCATTCTACTGACCTCAGAAGGATGAAAGGCTGAGTCAACCTTGAGCAGGTTACCTGAAACCAACTTCCATCGGGATCAAACTCAGGTCATGAGCAGAGCTTGGACTACAGTACTGCAACTTAACACTCTGCACCACGGGGTTCCTAGCAATACAAATTCCGTGGAAACTGGGATGCTCTAATGGCCTGAAAAAACAGACTGTTCAACTGCCACACTTTACCACATTTTTCAAGAATAAAAAGCAGCCGACAAAATGCCTGTTGAACCTGGGTCAGTAGCTTAAATTCTGGTTCTTCAAAAACATTTGGAAGCTTCACTAAGAATCGAATCTCCTTCACTTTAACTCATTGTTTGACTTAAAGGCATGGCAAGTGCTCTCCTCATACCAAAAGCCCTATCTGCACTGTCCAGTTCTATGAATGGTTAAACAATATTTAAGTCCAGTAGCTCCTTAAAGATCATGGGTGAAAATGCATGGTTGCTTTAGCCTCCTTTATTCCCTGTTACAGCAAGGATTCAGCCAGGATTGAACACATGCATTTTTGCCGAACGTGCGTTTGATTCTGGCTAAATCCTGGTTGAAACAGGGTATAAAGGAGGCTAAAGCAACCATGCATTTTTGCCCCAAGACAGTTTAGAAGAAGAAGAAGAGTTGTTTTTTATACCCCAATTTTCTCTACCTTTAAGGGGTCTCAAACCGGCTTACAATTGTCTTCCCTTCCCCTCCCCACAACAGAGAACTTGTGTGGTAGTTGTGGCTGAGAGAGTTTAAAAAGAACTGTGACTAGCCTTAGGTAGGCTTAATGTGTAGGAGTGGGGAAACCAACCCATTTCACCAGTCAGCCAGTCATGTGGAGGCGTGGGGAATCAAACCCAATTCTCCAGAATAGAGTCCGCCACTCTTAACTACTACACCATGCTGGCTCTCAGTGTATCGGGTTTATTTTTTTAGGGGGGTGGGTAAAAGCTTACATTGTCAGATGAGTATCTGACAAAGTGAGATTTGAATCACAAAGTTGCTGCTGGACTTGAGCTTTGTTCTACTACCACAGACGAATATGGATACCAACCTGAAATTATGAAGGGTTAAAGTGAGAAGCTCTGGATTCATACATGGGCTTTGAATCAAACTCTGTTCTTTTAAGCAGTATTTAGTCCCTTCTCTCTCTACCCCAAAATACATTGGTTTGTAAGGGTCCTTCTCTCTCAGGTTTACCATGGTGAAGGGCGAAAATGAAGCAGAAGTTAATCCCACTGAGTTCATGAGCATTTAATTCCTTTTCCCTATGCACATCCCTCCTTTCTCTCCTCCTTTCTGCCATTAAGTGTTATTTAATGTACCTGGAAATGGCTGGCGTCAAGACTGGTCGTCCTCACCTGAGCTCTAGCCTTGTTGTACTGTAACTGAGTCAGGCCAATAAATTCAAACCACCTTTAAAATATAAAGGTTTATTAAGGAATAAAAATTTTAAATTGATTTAAACACAGGCTGCAGAATTCTTAAGGCATACTGGCAAGAAAATAATAAGAGATTTGCTAAATATACTTATTACACTATTACATAGCAAACGTTGTAGCTATAGACTTAAGCAGTTTCAGGTCATTCTTGCTTGCATTGAGGCATTGTGATGGTTGTTGTAGATAAGGTTGAGTAACTTGAAAAAAAATAGTAGAATATAAGGATAAAGAGTGTCTCACGATGAGCATGGCTGAAATTATGGCAAAGTGAACCTAAGTCAGATGACCTATGACTTCCAATCAGAGTTATTACCAAGGAAAAGTCTCCAGATGGTTCAAACTGGTTTAGGCCAGAATACGGTTCTCAGGAGTAAGGAGTGAAACCATTCCCACCTCCCAACTTCCCACAGATGAGTCAAATTGCCCAAGTATGCTGGTATGCTGTTCTGTCCTTGAACAGGCCTTATCTGCTTGGTAACAGGCTGTCGGTGTTGCTGGTTAGCCATAAGCTCTGCTAGGCCTTTGTAACTACCAAGCAAAGTCTAGGCACACAAATGGAGAATAACTGATGCTAAGCATAAAATGGTTTTTCTGTCTTCACAGCTGGTCAGCGGGAATCTTTTTCTTGGGATGTCATGGACACATAGGGTGTCCAGGTCCCTCTCAAACTCCGGCAGGAGGATTTTGAGGAGGACCCTGAGGAGGGCTGGGTTTGGAGAGGTATAGCCAAGCCTGGAATCTGTGGTTACCTAGCAACAGCCACTGAGATCATCTGTTGCTTAACGCTACAGGCACTAATGTCATTTTCGGCTTATTTAAACTCCCCAATTTTATTTTTAAGATTTCAGATTTTTCTGCAAACCTGGGGCCCTTTCTAGGTCCGTAGAAAAATCTGCCTTCCTGTTCATAGTTCCAGTGACCGGACTTAAGGTTTGCTGACTTTGCTATTAGATATATAAATATAGATAATTTAGTATCAGAAAATTAAGAACTTTCACATTATCGGTATGATATGCTGCCTCGCCGGCAGCATATTCCTGGCAGAAGGGCTCACACTGGCATCAAAGGGGGTGTTCCTGGGGGTGGAGATGATATTAGTCAGCTCCCTAAGCTCTTTTGGCCTGGGAACGCCCCTTTTTGCAGGCGCCGAGTTATGTTATGCCTGATAAAAGGCAGACATAGCCCCATGGTACTCAATGGAGTGTTCCACAGGATTTTCTTCAAAATTACTTTCTCTGCGTGCTGCGCCATCTACAAGCCTCATGTCACTACCCCCCCCCTTTAGGATTGTGCTCTTACAGTAGGTTAGGATCGCCACTGGAGGGAGAGCATTGCAGGGAGGAGGCTATGTAAATGCATTGCAATAATATCCAAACTGCTTGTTCTCATAGTTTTATTCATTTGTTTTCTCAGTGTGGAAGTTTTCTTCTTTTATCCACTGTTATGCATGTCTCAGAAGGCTCCAAACAAACAGCAAATCATTGCCTTGCTGCCTCATGGTATGTTCCCTAGAGCACATTTGAGCATTGTGATTGGGTGCCATTTTCAAATTCTACATGTGTTGGAGGTGGTTGATAGGGTTGCAAGGTCCTCTTTGCCACTGGCGGGAGTATTTGGGGGCAGAGCCTGAGGAGGGTGGGGTTTGGGGAGGGGAGGGACTTCAATGCTATAGAGCCCAATTGCCATTTTCTCCAGGTGAACCGATCTCTATTGGCCGGAGGTCAGTTGTAATAGCAGGAGACCTCCAGCTAGTACCTGGAGGTTGGAAAGCCAATGAGCCCTTTGTGGACAGGCAAGTCGAGGTGGTGTCCTGTCAACCTGATCAGCCCCTGACTAGTGGGCAAACAGAGATGGCAGCCCCAGCCTCTGCTGGCTTAAAGAGGTGTATGGTTTTCCCCTCATACACACACAATCACTTTCTGTGAATAAAATCAGTCTGCAGGACCTACCTTACCAGGTTGTTGGGAGAATAAAATGGAGTAGGAAAGAACAACGACAGCCACTTTATTGTTGCTTTGGGGACAAAGGCTTGTTATATAACATTTTATATAAATAAAATTTGGCCTACAGTTTGCAAAAGGAATGATTGTACATGCTGTTGATTTTTCTTGTCTTGCTGAAGCCCTATCCGCAGAAGGCAAAACTGCCCATTAGGTTTTCTAACTACCATTATATATGGTGATCTCAGGGAGCTTTGGGTTGGTGGGCAGAGCAAGCAGATGCAATCAATTAATAGATCAATAATAGCCTTTAATTGATCAATAGAGTCAGGACAGAGTCACTAGAATTTAAATATCTTTAAAAGTATTTGCTTCTATAGCTACTATATGTACTACTATTGCAGAAATTCTAGAAATATAGAATTGTCGAAATTCTAAAGACTTAGGCTGAAGTCCTAAGAACACATTCCTGTGACTAAATGTCTATGGATAAAACAGGATTTACTTTCAGAGACCTGCTTAGATTTCCTCCACTTGATTGCTACTAATTTCTTAGTAGTACGTGTTCCTTGCTGTTCAACTCAGGCCTCAGAATAATGATATAACATTTTGGAGAAAAGACACAACCCAGTAAACCAGCACTAGAGGACAAGATGGAGAAGATCTCCACAGCCACCATGTATTTCCCCTTCGTGCTCAGATACGTTGGCACAAAGGACAGCCAAACACTGAAAAACACCAACATGCTGAAAGTGATGAACTTGGCTTCATTAAACGTGCTGGGCAATTTGCGAGCAAAGAAAGCCACAAAAAAGGTCACACTAGACAGCAAACCCAGATACCCCAGAACGCAGTAAAACATAATGACTGATCCTTCCTTACATTCTATTACTGTTTCTTTAAACATTGAATGGGTGTCCACATTTGGGAATGAGGGAGCTGTGTAAAGCCATAGACTACAAAGTCCTGCTTGAATAATACTACAAGAAAGAACGACGGAGTATGCCAGTCTCTTCCCCACCCATTTCCTTATCTTGCTCCCTGGCTTAGTGGCCATGAAAGCCAGAACCACAGTGATGGTTTTTGCAAACAAGGAAGAAATAGTCACTGAGAAAATGATGGCAAAGATTACTTGACGGAGAAGGCAGCTCAGCATCTGAGGCCGGCCTATGAATAGTAATGAGCAGAGGAAGCAGAACAGGAGGGAGATAAGTAGACAGTAGGTGAGACTCAGGTTGTTGGCTTTGACAATGGGGGTGGTCCGGTGTTTCATGAAGATTCCAAGTACTAAAACTGTGATGACAGACATTAAAACCACCAAGAAAGTTAAAGTGATCCCCAAAGGCTCATTGTAGGACAGGAAGTTGAGAAACTTTGGCAGGCATTGATCTTGGTCTTTGTTTGGATATTCATCATCCGGGCATTTGGAACAATCATCCATGTCTGCACAACAAAAAGATTCCAAATAAGGTCATCCAGATATTCACATGTTCTTAAAATGTTTTGTAATAATGACAATATTTCTCCTACCCTTCTTGTTTGAAATCTTCCCTTCGGGACATGGAGCACAATCATAACAACAAAATGGCTTCCCCTCCTTTGTTTTTCTGCTGTAACCTGGCTGACAGTTGTCATTGCACACAGAAAAAGGTTGGACCTATCCATATAAAGACAATGTAACATATTTGTTCCTTTTTCATCTTATTGGCTGTTTCATCAGTAAATGATTGGTTGCGGGGAAATGGTCATTGCCCCCCCCCCATGGCTGAGCCCAAGGCCTCGGATGCAGAACTGGAGCAGTTGGCTGTCCAATCGGCAGCCCAGGAATGCCGCTGAGGAGCCTTCTCAGCCAGATGCTATGAAATTCCAGTCCCCCTTGGAGGCCCAACTGCCAGAGCCAGCCAGGCAGTCAGAAGAGTCCTCCCCCACGGTTCACCAAAGGCAGAATCTCCATTCCCTGCTGCATGAAAAAAGACAATCAGCTTGGCTGCAAAGCCGGAGAGGCATTCCAGCTGTAGAGAATGACTGTGAGTGGAAGGGTGTCAGTGGGAGGCCGCACTGGCTTCCAAGGGCCGCCCTGATGCCACACTCCAGGGGGTAGTTTAAGTGCCCCTATGTTGGCATCCATGCCAGTTTGCATGGTGCAAGTGTCATGGATGCTCCTCCTCCTAAGTGCATTCGGCCCCCAACCTCAGGAATGGGCTGTTAATTTCCATGAGGCTGTTAGAATATTCTTGAGCTGGATGAGTGCAGCTAGGGTTGCCAACAAATTGGGAAATCCCTGGAGATTTGGGGTGGTGCCTGCAGCAGGTTGAGGCAGATAGAGTCGGTAGAGGAGAGGTGCAGTCCCTGGGATCTTCATTGTAATGATCAGCCACCTGATACGCAAGAGTAAGTGCTATTCACAGTTCACTAAACCGAGTGGATAGAGACATGTTCTACATTGTTATAAGACCTCTTTGTTTGTTTAAAAGCGTTTTTACCACTACCTGCAGCCTGATCCCACCTGATTAAACTTCCTTTGCCATGTGATTAACTCCTCATTAATGGTGAACTCTGTGACCTGTGAAGCCTGTAGATCGATCCTTCCTACTTTCACTCTTAGAAAGCTTTGGTTTGGGAAAGTCACCCAGTTGATAATGCCAAATCCAGTTTCCAGTTCACCTCTCTCATTAAAGTGAATGGGGTCCCCAGCACTGTTGTTAAATGAGACACTCCTTAGGAAAGGGTGAAGCTAGAGGGATAGAGACATAGGCAGAGCTTAAAAGATAGCAAATTAGAACAAATTAGAATGTTCCCTAATTTTCACAAAACAATTTTTTAGGTATTGGGTTTTTTTCAGTTGGAAATAAATTGGGTGGAAAAGCCAGAAAATACATGTTTGACATTTTTTGGGTTTTTTGGCTGAAAAAATGGATCCTTTAAACAGAAACTGAAAGAGCCTAATCTGGGAATACCGAAAAATTCGGCTTTTTCAACTTTTCAGGATTTCCCAGAAGCCTCCATTAAATTTTATGGGGAATCTTTGCAGGGCTTGGAGGGGTGCTGTTTTTTTTAATGTGGGGGCACCATATGGGAACTGCTGAGTTTCGTAAAGATTGAATCAGGGGTCCAATTTTTTTGGCCCCCAAATCGAGGAGAAATGGAGGCCAATAAATTGGACTCCCTGATCCAATCTGTATCAAACCTGAGGTTTCTTCTAAGGAGAGTCACCAGCAGATAGGCTGTAAATTTGTTGTTGATAATCTAAGAAACAGTCCCTTTCAGAGCCCCACAACTATTCCCCAAATGGTATAATGGAGCCAAGAATTTTCAGAATTAGGAAAAAGCTGAAGAAATCCATACTGGTTGGAGATTTTTTTTTTCAAAAACCCTGAAAATTTTCTAGTCTAATATACCCAAATCCGGGGGAGAAAACCCTTTTTTTAAATTGTACACCCCTACTCAGTACTAATGATAACTGAGCTTCCACTAGATCTAACAAATTACCTGCAAAGACTGCTGATTTGAAGCTTGCAGGAGGTCTCCATTCCTTGACATTGTCCTGTATTTTTGTCTGGCTACACACAAGGTATGTAAACCATGTGCTATTGCATGGACAGCATTGTAGATGCAGTAGCTTTGGGCAGTCATGCTCATTTCAAAAAAAGGACCAGGAATGCTCTCCAGCTTTTCCTCCCCAGTGCATCTGTGTGTTTTATCCTTATCCTCTTCGGAATCTGACAGTAAACACATAAAAGCCTGTTCCCAGAAAACCCGGAGGAAGCCATCTTCTTTTGGCCAAGGAGAAGTTACAATATGAAGGAAATTTTGAAACTCAAACACCTCTTTGGACTTAACTGTAAAGGATAAAGAACCATGGAAGACTTCTATGTTCAACAACCGCTCAAATGTGTGTAATGAGAAATCCCATTGGGCTGTCATAATCCATACCTTACCCTTGATTGCTACAGTCGTAACTTCCCCTTGTGCGACAAATAGAAACCATTTCAAGGAAATCATGGTGTGAGTATCTCCACTTAAAACAAATACTTTGATTTTGATCTGGGTCAAAAAAGACGGATTCCCTTTTTTATAGAAATCATATATCATGTCTTCAGTGGAAGAGAAAGGTGGAAGCCTGTCAATGAAAGCAGGGCAAATGCCATTCTCAGATAGGAGTGCCAACAATATCTGCACAAACATGTCTCCTTGACCATCATTGACTGCAATGATTCCAACCCATGTCCATTGGAAATGCAGAAGAAGCCGCACCACACCAATGCATTGATTTGTTTCACTAGGGACCATCTGGTAAATGGAACGTAGTTGGGTTTTCTCCCTCAGTTCTGGAGAAAAGAAGCAGTAGGTGACCTAATGAAGAAGATATGGATAGTTCAAAGTGGTCAGCAATGTTACGTCTCTTTCTCTTTCCCATTTCTTAATTCCTAAAAATCAGTGTCTAGAGATAAATAATGTAACATTTTAAATGGCCTATTATACGTACAATCATACAGAAACCAATACATTAAATAAATGAGGGAAATGTTTAACAGTTTCATCATTAAGGGATTCATGACAGCAAATGAAAGGGGATCAATGTAACTGAAATTAATGTAATATATGAACCAATTTTCATATGACCTTTCCATACATTTTCCCAGACTCATTTTTTTTCTTTATTGGTGTCAGGCCAGTATCATAGATGGTTTGGGAGGAAATATTGTTAATAGCTTGTTCTTGACCTTGTCATTATGCCTCATCAATTTAGTTGATAGCCAACCAATATTTGTGTAGGAAGGAGATCTTTCCTTAGAGGAAAAGGAAGATAAATTGGTTATTGCTGTACAATTTTATACAACACTAGATATATAAATTTTATTGGGAGAAAACCAATGACAACAACAACTAAAAAAAGCGAAATTACTGACAGTGTTCATAATTTAACATTCTCTCTCTCTCTCTCTCTCTCTCTCTCTCTCTCTCTCTCTCTCTCTATATATATATATATATATATATATATATTCACACACATACATATATGTATATGTATGTATGTATACATATATATATACACATATATATGTATGCATGTGTGTGTGTGTATATATATATATATATATATATATATATATATAATAAAATCAAGTCTCCCATGCTACAGCTTATATCTATGTCTTCATATTCATTATTATGTCCTGATTGAA
The DNA here is from genome assembly GCF_029931775.1 of Euleptes europaea. Taxonomy (NCBI): domain Eukaryota; kingdom Metazoa; phylum Chordata; class Lepidosauria; order Squamata; family Sphaerodactylidae; genus Euleptes; species Euleptes europaea. The sequence goes on along the minus strand of NC_079329.1, from coordinate 18,325,616 downwards.
CTAAACACATTCCTCTTTCCCGCCCTTATTTATGAAATTCTCTATTTTACTTATTGTATGTGACCATACCGCATCCAGTCTCATCTCTATGTTTCTGATATGCTGTTAGCTTAACATTAACCAGCCATTCCTTTGTCTTTGGAGTTGATTTTGTTTCCTGTGACTGGCAAAGGTCATTCTAGCCACAGTTATCATATGTAACACCATACAAAGTTGATCTTTAGCTAGATTAGGTACTAGATTTATCAAGAATATCTCACATTTACATGGAATATCCACCTCCATTCCAACCATTAGATATTTCACTATATCAGCCAAAATGATATAGCTCTCTCACATTTCCACCACATGTGTATAAAATCTGCTTGTTTTCTACCACAACACTAGATTCTTAATGCTAACTTATAAGTTTCAGCTATTCATCAGAAACATATCAATCCAGCAAGTTCACTAAACAGATAGGTTGTTGTCATTTGGGGTCAGCCCAGAGGAGTTTCTATATAATATGAAAGAACTGTTAAATCTGCATTTAAAATAGTTTTCCTTGTAGAACACAGAAAGCATGGATCAATCCTAAACTTACTTTTTGGAAGATGTACTTAGGATTGTTCCTTCTGTCCATTCTGTACCTATTTTTAATCTATTTCTTTCTTTCTTTTTTGCTCTTAGAACATTGTTATAGCAGTAAGATGGAAGAAGTGCCAAAATTGTGAAATGATCACACACCAAACATCCATATTCCTACCTGTGGAATCTTGTAGGCACTGAAGGTGTTGGCCATGTACAGGGACGTTTCAGAATCAAGTCCACCAATGATGGCTATCATATTCTTCTGTGTATCACAACGGTAGTTGGGGATGATGTTTTTGGAATTGAACAAGAGGTTCAGGGTGCTCTGATAAGTCATCCTTGCATTGAAGTAACTGTCACAGATATGGAAACCCAGGCTGACGTTTGGTAAAATCTTGGGGTTGTCGTTTATCTCCTTCACAGCAAAGACCAAGGCTAGGACATGCTGGTAGTTCTTGGTAATGGCACTAAAACAGGGTTTACATGTTGCATAAGACAAATATTCTGCACAGCATAAACTCCTTGCAACTCTATTGCTATGGTGAGAGCAAATGTTTTACTGTACACAGTACATAATCGTGGTTACACACATTATTTAAATTAAGGGTTACATATAACTATAAATGAAAAATACGGAAACCATTTTTAGGTATTGCAGAAGTTCACAGATATTCCAGAATTACAACTGATCTCCAGACTGCAGAGATCAGTTCCCCTGGAGAAAATGGCTGCTTTGGAGGGTGGACTCTCTTGTATTACTCTATTGGCTTTTAGAAGGAGAAAGACTCTTCAACTAGGAACTCAGAAAGCATGCAAAACATAGTTTGATCTATAATCAACCATGTATCTTTTGAGTCAACACATATCAATATCAACAAATGAAATAATACAGGTGACTGGTTGAAGAAACAACAGTCACTTAGAACTATGAAGAGGAACCAACATTCTAAGAGCTATGATGGAGAGTAGACTATAATATATGACTGTAAGGTTTGAAAATGATTGGAGAAAGATATTGGTCCAATAAAGAACTGAATGTATAAAGAAATTGAGCATAAAATGAAGACAATCACAAGAGAGTTGCGTAGAGAGATATGTAGCCAGGGCAGATTGACCTTCTACAATCCTGGGAATGGTTCCTGTTGGGCTATTATTCCTAGAGAAGATTGCAAGCAACCAGAACTAATCCATGCTGAGAGTCAGGACGTGAAGTGCTGCTTGATTTGGACCTGGCTAGAGGTGCTCAAGACCTGAGTTCGATCACGACGGAAGTTGGTTTCAGGTAGCCGGCTCAAGGTTGACTCAGGCTTCCATCCTTCCGAGGTTGGTAAAATGAGTAACCAGCTTGCTGGGGGTAAAGGAAAGATGATTGGGGAAGGCACTGGCAAACCACCCTATAAACAAAGTCTGCCTCGTAAATGTGGGGATGTGACGTCACCTCATGGGTCAGGAATGACCCGGTGCTTGCACAGGGGACCTTTACCTTTTTTAGAGGTGACAATGGCAAGAGTAGGGTGACCTGCCACCTGCTCCTGTACTGATACATCTCAGTCTTCCCGTGTTGCAGGGAAGGAGGTGACAGGCAAGCTTCTAACTGCTAATGGCATTTCTGCTGTCTCATCTTGCTCCTTGTTCATTTTAATGACCCATTCTGCCCACAGAATCCCACAAAAATTGGTGTATGTTGTTTTTTGCATAATATATTTTTCTGTGTCTATCCCTCTTTAATTCCCTCATGCATGGCCCCATTTGTAGGCACACAACTCAACATTTCCACACCTGAGATCTCTGGTCCACTCAACTGCAGCAGACTAATTATTTCTTCTTTCCTTAGTTTTAACAGCCATTGAAAATTTACCGACCATTTCACACTTCAAAAAAGGGAGAAAATGGAATTTAATTTTTCCTTGACACTATAAAGAGAAACATTTCCACATATCGCATGCAACTGACCAATTTACTTGTCAGCAGTTAACGCAGTATCCACCTCTCGGAGAGTATCTGCAGCTGTTTAATTCAGGAGTGATATATTTATTTCATGCAGCATTATTTTTTTGAGATGCTTTAACAATGTGGGCTATGAACTCTACTTGGGCTGGAGAAAATGGGAATGTTTGCTCTTCTGCAATAAGTTTAATGTATCGCCCTTGTGTCTTGGTGGAGTCTAAGGCATTACATCTCACTGATAAGAAAGCTCATCTAAATTTATGGATCTCTAAACAGCAGAAATAGTCTGGCAAGGAGAAAGTTCTGTTGAAGGGTATCTGGAAGAAGCAAGGTGCAGATTTACGATGTGCAGAGTAATTATTTTGCACTGGGTTGGATCCAGTCAGCTCTTTCGCTCAAGCTCCCCCAAAATTTCTTCCTATTACAGACCTGCTACAAATGACACTTGTCAATGCAAGTCTCACAATCTGAGCAAAGCCTTCTCAGCAGCAGAAAAGGGGGATGCATCCAACTCACTGCTGCTTGACCCTTAGTCTTGTCTCCCCCAAGGCTTATTGTAGTGACAGGCTTTCTTTTATGGTTCAAATATTCATACAGATTGTATAAAATCTCCATAACTGAGCTGATAATTGGGAGGAGTTAATGTCAACCATCCGATTAAACAGCGCTTACAGTCAATCAGACAAAGAGTGAAGCATTTCTTCATTACAGAAAATTTAATCAGGTTTATCTGATTTAGGGGCGAGAGGGTAAAACTACAAACATGGTATTTACTACAGACCCCTGTGCTCTGTGTTTTAGGTTTATTTCTCTCTCTTCCCCCCCCCCCTTTAACTATAGTGACTACCCTAGAAAGTAATATAAATCTGGCTTTGCCCACACAAACAAGAATGTATATGTTTTCAGGAATACGGTGCTTGTTTGTTTTTAATTTGTAAATTAAGGAGATTGTTCAGTTAAAACTAAACAAACCAAAGCTGTTCTTGTGTTAAAGAGTTTCCAAGTCCTGTTGTATGTTATTGATTTTTTTTTAAAAGCACTTACACATTTGTATCAATTAGCTGGTTCTTTGGGTGTTCTGTAAAGGAGAAGGGTTCAAAATAAGCGAAAAGCTGTGAAGCCATCCCACCAATGATGAGGTCACCTTCTTGGTAATACTCATGTGGAATTTGGAATGGTTCACGTATGCCACACATCAGTGTATGTGCCTTGCATTCAACAGGTAGCAGTAGCAATAATAGAAACGGCAGCATGGAAAACAGCACTGCTATCCTGAAATAAAATCATTGAACAAATGTTAGTTTTATCTTACTCGTGATTATCTATCAGCAGTTTACTTACAATGCCCTCGTTTTAATTAAGTTTGACTTCTTAGATGGACAGAGTACAAACCCAACCTGTAATACCAAAAACTACACTTTAGAATCCTTGACTGTCCTTCATAGCATTATTGAATGAAACTATTTATCCTTTTATAACATAATTATTGGTTATACTCATAGCCTCTGAAAATCCATGAGGTCCTGAGCAAGGATTACTAGTTTGAGATAATTGCAGGATTCACAATTATTACTTTGAAAGATGGCACACCAGATGGAGAAAAATCCTTGACAGAATTTCAGAAAAAAACATGTTTCCCGCCTGAAGTTCTGAGGACAGAACAAATGAACTAAACCAAAGATAACCAAATAAAATATTGCAGTTGATGTGTGCCCTCAAATACGGCCTAGCTACTGCTACGAGAACTGACACAAAATCCCTTCTTATCCTCATAAAGCTCATTCAACCATTCGCCAGAATGCTCCATGAACGGCTTCTGATCCCAGTCAATTATATAGACCTCATTTCTTCTGGTTAGACTTTGTAAGACCCCATGGCAAAATCACATCAGAGGGTTACCAACCTCAAGGTGTGGGCTTAAGTTTTCCTATGATTACAACTGATCCCCAGACTACAAATGTTAGTTCCCCTGGAGAAAGGGGAAGATTATAGAGCATCAGTTGGTATACTGTCCTCTTTCTAAAATGCCAACATCCTCTGGCAACCCAATCTAGAGAGGGAATAAATGTAAAGGTAGTCCCCTGTGCAAGCACTGGGTCATTCCTGACCCATGGGGTGATGTCACAGTACGAATTCTGTGTAACCTGGATTGCTCTAATGGCCTGAAAAGCCAGACTGTTCAACCGCCACCCTTTACCACATTTTTCAAGAGCAAGAAAGCAGCTGATATAATGCCGGTTGAACCTGGGCCAGTAGCTTAAATTCTGGTTCCTCAAAAACATTTGGAAGCTTTGCTAAGAATCGAATTCTTCACTTTAACTGTTTGCTTGACCTGAAGACATAGCAAAGGCTCTTCTCAACTCAAAAGCACTATCTACACTGTCCAGTTCTATGAATGGTTAAACAATATTTAAGTCCAGTAGCTCCTTAAAGATCATGGGTGAAAATGCATGGTTGCTTTAGCCTCCTTTATTCCCTGTTACAGCAAGGATTCAGCCAGGATTGAACACATGCATTTTTGCCGAACGTGCGTTTGATTCTGGCTAAATCCTGGTTGAAACAGGGTATAAAGGAGGCTAAAGCAACCATGCATTTTTGCCCCAAGACAGTTTAGAAGAAGAAGAAGAGTTTTTTTTTATACCCCAATTTTCTCTACCTTTAAGGGGTCTCAAACCGGCTTACAATTGTCTTCCCTTCCCCTCCCCACAACAGAGAACTTGTGTGGTAGTTGTGGCTGAGAGAGTTTAAAAAGAACTGTGACTAGCCTTAGGTAGGCTTAATGTGTAGGAGTGGGGAAACCAACCCGTTTCACCAGATTAGAGTCTGCCGCTCATGTGGAGGCGTGGGGAATCAAACCCAGTTCTCCAGATTAGAGTCTGCTACTCTTAACCACTACACCATCCTGGCTCTCAGTTTATCAGGGTTTTTTTGGGGGGGAGAGGGTAAAAGCTTACATTGTCAGATGAGTATCTGACAAAGTTAGATTCGAATCACAAAGGTGCTGCTGGAGTTGAGTTTTGTTCTACTACCACAGATGAATATGAATGCCAACCTGAAATTATGAAGGGTTAAAGTGAGAAGCTCTGGATTCATACATGGGCTTTAGTCCCTTCTCTCTCTACCCCAAAATACATTGGTTTGTAAGGGTCCCTCTCTCTCTGGTTTACCATGGTGAAAGGGGAAATGAAGCAGAAGTTAATCCTGCTGAATATTGTTGAAGGCTTTCATGGTCAGAGTTCATTGGTTCTTGTAGTTTATCCGGGCTGTGTGACCGTGGTCTTGATATTTTCTTTCCTGACATTTCGCCAGCAGCTGTGGCAGGCATCTTCAGAGGAGTAACACTGAAGGACAGTGTCTCTCAGTGTCAAGTGTGTAGGAAGAGTAATATACAGTCAGAAAGGGGTTGGGTTTGAGCTGAATCATTGTCCTGCAAAAAGTATCAAAGGTAATGTGCTAATAAGTATTTACAATTGTGCTACAGGACAATGATTAGCACATTACCTTTGATACTTTTTGTATCCCTCTTTTCTCTCCTCCTTTCTGCCATTAAGTGTTCTTTAAATGTACCTGGAAATGGATGGTGTCAAGACTGGTCGCCTTCACCTGAGCTCTAGCCTTGCTGTACCGTGAGTCAGGCCAATAAATTCAAACCACCTTTAAAATATAAAGGTGTATTAAGGAATAAAATTTTAAATTGATTAAAACACAGGCTGCAGAATTCTTAAGGCATACTGGCAAGAAAATAATCGAGATTTGCTAAATATACTTATTACACTATTACATAGCAAATGTGGTAGCTATAGACTTAAGCAGGTTCAGATCATTCTTGCTTGCATGGAGACATTGCAATGGTTTTTTGTAGATAAGGTCGAGTAACTTGAAAAGAAATGGTAGAATAGAAGGATAAAGAGTGTCTCACTATGAGCGTGGCTGAACTTATGGCAAAGTGAACCTAAGCCAGATGACCCTTGACTTCCAATCAGAGTTGTTACCAAGGAAAAGTCTCTGGATGGTTCAAACTGGTTTAGGCCAGAATACGGTTCTCAGGAGTAAGGAGTGAAATCATTCCCCCCTCCCAACTTCCCACAGATGTGTCAAATTGCCCAAGTATGTCGGTATGCTGTTCTGTCCTTGAACAGGCCTTATCTGCTTGGTAACAGGCTGTCGGTGTTGCTGGTTAGCCATAAGCTCTGCTAGGCCTTTGCAACTTCAAAGCAAAGTCTAGGCACACAAATGGAGACTAACTGATGCTAAGCACAAAATGGTTCTTCTGTCTTCACAGCTGGTCAGCGGGAATCTTTTTCTTGGGATCTATGATGGTGTCATGGACACGTAGGGTTGCCAGGTCCCTCTTCACCACCGGCGGGAGGATTTTGAGGAGGACCCTTCATAGGTTGGGGTTTGGGGAGGTATAGCCAAGCCTGGAATCTGTGGTTACCTAGCAACAGCCACTGAGATCATCTTTTCCTTAACGCTACAGGCACTCCTTTTGTCATTTTAAACTTATTTCAACTCCCTAATTTTATTTTTAAGATTTCAGATTTTTCTGCAAACCTGGGGCCCTTTCCAGGTCTGTAGAAAGATCTGCCTTCCCGTTCATAGTTCCAGTCACTGGACTTAAGGTTTGCTGACTTTGCTATTAGATATAATTTAGTATCAGAAAATTAAGAACTTTCACATTATTGGTATGATATGCTGCCTTGCCGGCAGCATATTCCTGGCAGAAGGGGGTGTTCCTGGGGGTGGAGATGATATTAGTCAGCTCCCTAAGCTCTTTTGGCCTGGGAGCACCCCTTTTTGCAGGTGCCGAGTTATGCCTGATAAAAGGCAGACATAGCCCCGTGGAACTCAATGGAGTGTTCCACAGGGTTTTCTTCAAAATTGCTTTCTCAGCTTGCTTCGCCATCTACAAGCCCAGTATAAGTACCCCCCCCCCAATTAGGATTGCGCTCTTACAGTAGGTTAAGATTGCAACTGGAGGGAGAGCATTGCAGGAAGGAGGCTTTGTAGCTGAATTGCAATAATATCCAAACTGCTTGTTCTCATAGTTTTATTCATTAGTTTTCTCAGTGTGGAAGTTTTCTTCTTTTATCCACTGTTATGCATGTCTCAGAAGGCTCCAAACAAGCAGCCAATCATTGCCTTGCTGCCTCATGGTACGTTCCCTAGAGCACATTTGAGCAATTGGGTGCCATTTTCAAATTCTACATGTGTTTCAAGTGGCTGATAGTGTTGTCAGGTCTCTCTTTGCCACTGGTGGGAGGTTTAGGGGGCAGAGCCTGAGGGGGGTGGGGTTTGGGGAAGGGAGGGACTTCAATGCTATAGAGTCCAATTGCCAAAGCGGCCATTTTCTCCTGGTGAACTGATCTCTAGCTGCTGGAGGTCAGTTGTAATAGTAGGAGATCTCCAGCTAGTACCTGGAGGGGTTGGCAACCCAATGAGCCCTTTGTGGACAGGCAAGTCGAGGTGGTGTCCTGTCAGCCTGATCAGTCCCTTACTAGTGGACAAGCTGAGATGGCAGACCCAACCTCTGCTGGCTAAAAGACGCGTATGATTTCCCCCTCATACACAAACACACACTTTCTGTGAATAAAATCAGTCAGCAGGACCTACCTACCTTACCAGGTTGTTGTGAGAATAAAATGGAGTAAGGAAGAACAATGGCAGCAACTTTATTGCTGCTTTGGGGACAAGGCCGGGTTATGTAACATTTTATATAAATAAAATTTTGGCTAAACTTTGCAAAAGGGGTAATCACTTGCTGTTGATATTTCCTGTATTGCTGAAGCCCTATCTACGGGAGGCAAAACTATCCATTCAGTATTCTAACTACCATTCTGTATGGTGAGCCTAGGGAGCTTTGGGGTAGGTGGGCAGAGCAAGCAGATGTAATCAATCAATAGATTAATAATAGACTTTAATTTATGAAAAGTCAGGACAGTCACTAGAATTTAAATATCTTTAAAAATATCTGCTTCTAGATCTATATTAATATTGCCGAAATTTTAGAATTATAGAATTTTGGACATTCTAAAGACTTAGGCTGACATTCCAACAACACATTCCTTTGAGTAAATGCCTTTGGATAAAACGGGATTTACTTTCAAAGAGACCTGCTTAGCATTTCTCCACTTGATTGCTACTAATTTCTTACTAGTACGTGTTCCTTGCTATTCAACTCAGGCCTCAGAATAATGATATAACATTTTGGGGAAAAGACACAGCCCAGTAAACCAGCACCAGAAGACAAGATGGAGAAGATCTCCACAGCCACCACATATTTCCCCTCTGTGCTCAGATACGTTGGCACAAAGGACAGCCAAACACTGAAAAACACCAACATGCTGAAAGTGATGAACTTGGCTTCATTAAACGTGCTGGGCAATTTGCGAGCAAAGAAAGCCACAGTAAAGGTCACACTAGCCAACAAACACAGATACCCCAGCACACAGTAAAACATAATGACTGATCCTTCCTTACATTCTATTACTGTTTCTTTAAACATTGAATGGGTGTCCACATTTGGGAATGAGGGAGCTGTGTAAAGCCATAGACTACAAAGTCCTGCTTGAATAATGCTACAGGAAAGAACAATGGAGTATGCCAGTCTCTTCCCCACCCATTTCTTTGTCTTGCTTCCTGGCTTAGTGGCCATGAAAGCCAGAACCACAGTGATGGTTTTTGCCAGCAAGGAAGAAACAGCCACCGAGAAAATGATGCCAAAGATTACTTGACGGAAAAGGCAGGTAAGCATCTGAGGCCGGCCTATGAATAGTAATGAGCAGAGGAAGCAGAGCAGGAGGGAGATAAGTAGACAGTAGGTGAGACTCAGGTTGTTGGCTTTGACGATGGGGGTGTTCCGGTGTTTAATGAAGATTCCAAGTACTAAAATTGTGGTGACAGACATTGACACCACCAAGAAAGTTAAAGTGATCCCCAAAGGCTCATCATAGGACAGGAAGTTGAGAACCTTTGGCAGGCATTGATCTTTGTCTTTGTTTGGATATTCATCGTCCGGGCATTTGGAACAATCATCCATGTCTGCACAACAAAAAGATCCCAATTGGTTTCTCAACAGTATCATTTTTCTGTTCACATGCATTATTAATCATCCAGTGATATTAATGGCTTCATATTTTGAAATATCATTTATATATATTGATGCATACTGATCTTATCAATTTTTTTAATTCCTTCTACCTGTTTTAGTGCTGGTCGTGGACTGAAATAAAGTTTTAATGATATATATTGATGCATATTCTAAACAAAGAAACCTTTAATCAAGACACTATTAAAGCTGCAATGCTGAAGGTGTGTGTGTGTGATGAAGCTCTTTGGGAGCTGGCATGACCCCGTGCCGGTGTAGGTGCCACCTTATCATGAAATAAAAAGGCACCTATGCTGGTGTGGGGGCAATCACGCTGGCACCAGGAAGCTACACCACTGTGTGGGGTTCTGTCAGCTATGCTGACAGTGAAATGAAGTGGGAGCCCACACTAGTGTGGGGTGATGTGGTCACCAGAAGTGCATTCCCCCAAAGACTAAGAGTGATAGATTGAACAGAGAATAGAACAGGATAGAAGTTAGAAACATTGTAGATGGAGAAATAGGTGCTGAGGATAATTCCTTCCAGGCTTAGGTATAGTATGCAAACACAACCTAAATGACGGGTACTTATATACACGAATATCTATATTATTAGAGATATAAAATTCATAGTTTAGTAGGAGTCTCATATAAGCGAAGACTCCCATAGAGCTAGCTTAATTGCATAAAAGGTCTAAATGAAGAAATAACTATGTTTTGTTATCACAAACACTGGAGGTAGAGATAAGCAAGAAACATCCTATAGTAACAGACAAGGACCCAATTTACTGCTTTTACGACATAAGAACCGGACAAACTGAAATAAGAAAGTCATACCTGAAGGGTTCTGGGGATATCACACTTAGGTAATAAGGGTAGTAGATCTCCGGACAGGCAAATGACATAGTACAACAACATAATAAACACATAAATCAATTTTGTCAACATCCCAGGGAAAGGTGACCCAAAGGTCTCATTTCAGTAGTAAAAATCACACTCACTAGACGTGGTTTAGTATTTTAACTAAACATGCTTAAGGTTATTATGGGATGCTGAACATGCTACACATGAGCAGTGGATATATACGTGATGTAGTTCTTGAATAATCAACTATCACTCTACTGTATAATGCTTTCCTTGTATGGAAAGTTGTTGGCAAATACCTCTTGTATAAATACTGTGAAGTGACAACTGAATGTTGCCTCGTCTATCGAGCGACTGCAGATGCCTTATTTGAGCACAAATAAAACTGTATCTTGTTTTCGCTCTTGGGATTCTGCTCATTGGACTCAGCAGCGTGAGGCTCAGAAAACCTGTTGCCCGAATTCCTGGGTTACATGGGGGTGTCCCCTTTAGGCAGCTTCCTAACCCCTTTGGACCTGGGAATGCCCCCTCGAGCTGCCCCATGGCTATGCCACCTTTTTGGGGGGTGGCACAGCCTTGCTTTGCTCTGTGGAGGCATTTTCTCTTTTTTTTGGTAGCAGAATTCATTTTTATTTTATTTTAGGTGGCCGAGAACCTTCTGTGGAGGCGGTGCGGTAGAGCCACGCCACTCCTGGCTGCCACAGATCTGCCCCATCCCCAGGAATGAGCTGTAAAAGGATAAAACAGTGATGGGAGGTACTTGAAAATCATGAATGGAAGGATTCTTTGTTTCTGTTGTGATGACAGTTGTGAAGATTTGACATTTGATGGTTGCTTTTGTGATGGATCCTTGGGTCTTTTCTGCAGAATGAGTGATTTTCCTTGCTGAGAAGCTTCACTGATTTCCTTTGGAGTCTCTTGCACTAGTTTAAGATTCTCAATGGACGGCCAGGGTCCCCAAATCACCAACCCACCAGACATTTGATTTATTTAGAGCCTCGTTTTTGGAAAGAATTTTCACCTGCTGCATATGGAATTGCTCCTCAAATCTTTCAACTAGATGGATACATTATGCTGGTGCAGTGAATTTATATCACCACAGATTATTGTCATGAGAGCTTACCACAAGCATTCTGAGATTTGCTTTCAAATAGCTGTGGGCAAATTTACCTATGAATGCTGTGAATTTTGCCATGCATGTGTTCCACTGCCAAACTTACTGTGTTTGTTGATTAACCATAAGTAAAGTTCTTCAAAGGGTAGAAAAGAGGCCATCCAAAGATATTCATATGCTCTTAAAATGTTTCTTTTAAGTGTTATAAGACTCGGACTGTAATTGTTTGCTTGTAAGAGTATTTTAGTCCATGCTTCCTGATTTATCTTGTTTTATCTGGCTAAGGGCCGCAAATAAATTATGTATCCTAAGTTAATCACCCAGTATGTTTGTGCAAATAGCCATGAATATGTGTTGAACATGTTGTGTGTTAAGTGCCGTCAAGTCGCTTCCGACTTATGGCGACCCTATGAATGAAAGTCCTCCAAAATGTCCTATCTTTGACAGCCTTGCTCAGATCTTGCAAATTGAAGGCTGTGGCTTCCTTTATTGAGTCAATCCATCTCTTGTTGGGTCTTCCTCTTTTCCTGCTGCCCTCAACTTTTCCTATCATGACGGTCTTTTCCAGTGACTCTTGTTGTCTCATGACGTGACCAAAATACGACAGCCTCAGTTTAGTCATTTTAGCTTCTAGGGTCAGTTCAGGCTTGATTTGATCTATAACCCACTGATTTGTTTTTTTGGCAGTCCACGGAATCCGTAACACTCTTCTCCAACACCACATTTCAAAGGAATCTATTTTCTTCCTATCAGCTTTCTTCACTGTCCAGCTTTCACACCCATACATAGTAATAGGGAATATGATGGCATGAATTAATCTAGTCTTGGTGGCCAGAGTCACATCCTTACACTTCAAAATATTTTCTAGCTCCTTCATGGCTGCCCTTCCCAGTCTCAATCTCCTTCTAATTTCTTGGCTGCAGTCTCCCTTTTGGTTGATGGTGGAGCCAAGGAATAGAAAGTCTTGAACAATTTCAATTTCCTCATTGTCAACCTTAAAGTTGTGTAATTCTCCTGTAGTCATTACTTTTGTTTTCTTGATGTTCAGCTGTAGTCCTGCTTTGGCACTTTCTCTTTTAACTTTCAGCAATAGTTGTTTCAAATCTTCACTATTTTCTGCCAATAATGTAGTGTCATCAGCATATCTCAAATTATTAATGTTCCTCCCTCCAATTTTCACTCCACCTTCATCTAAATCTAATCCAGCTTTCCTAATTATATGTTCTGCATATAGATTGAAGAGATAGGGAGATAAAATACATCCTTGTCTGACACCTTTGCCAATTGGAAACCATTCCGTTTCTCCATATTCTGTTCTAACTGAGGCCTCTTGTCCAGAGTACAGGTTGCGCATCAAAACGATCAGATGTAGTGGCACACCCATTTCCTTTAAAACCAGCCATAGCTTTTCATGATCCACACAGTCAAAAACTTTGCTGTAATCTATGAAACACAAGCTGATTTTCTTCTGAAATTCTCTCGTACGCTCCAGTAACCAGCGTATATTTGCAATATGATCTCTAGTGCCTCTTCCTTTTCTGAAACCAGCTTGAACATCAGGCATTTCTCGTTCCATATATGGTAACAGCCTTTGCTGTAAGATTTTGAGCATCACTTTACTTGCATGAGAAATTAATGCAATGGTCCGATAGTTGTTGCAATCTTTGATGTCTCCTTTCTTGGGAATTGGAATGTAAATGGATTGTTTCCAGTCTGTGGGCCATTGTTTTGTTTTCCATATCTGTTGGCATATTCTTGTCAAGATTTTGATGGACTCCGTTTCTGTGGCTTGAAATAGCGCTATTGATATCCCATCTGCTCCTGGTGATTTGTTTCTCCTGATTGCTCTCAATGCAGCTTTCACTTCACTTTCTAAAACTGTAGGTTCTTCTTCAAAAGATTCTTCTTGGAAAGAATCTTTTATCCTTTCATCTCTTCTGTATAGTTCTTCAGTGTATTGTTCCCACCTTTTCTTTATTTTGTCCTGTTCAGTTAATGTATTTCCATGCTGAGCTTTCAGCATGCCTAACCGTGCTTTAAATTTCCCTTTGATTTCTTGGATCTTGTGGAACAGATCTCTTGTTCTTCCTTTTTTGTTGTTCTCTTCTATTTCTTGACACTGGTTATTATAATAGGTCTCTTTGTCTCTACGTGCTAGTCGCTGGAACGTTGCACTTAGACTTTTGATTCTATTTCTGTCACCTTCTACTTTTGCTTCTCGTCTATCTCTGGCAATTTTAAGAGTCTCCTCAGACATCCATCGAGGTTTTTCTTTTCTTTTGGCTACAGGAATAGTCTTTGCACATTCTTCCTTGATAATATCTCTAGTTTCCACCCATAGTTCTTCAGGTTTACATTCACTTGAACTTAGTAATGCAAATCTGTTCCTTACATGGTCTTTAAACTCTTCCGGAATATTGCTTAGATTGTATTTTGGTGCTATGAATGTTTTGGTGTTTTTCTTAAGCTTTATCTTTATTTTTGATATTAGCAATTCATGATCTGTACCGCAGTCGGCTCCTGGTCTTGTTTTGGCCGAGAGAATAGAGCTTCTCCATCTTCTGCTTCCAATTATATAATCTATTTGATTTCTATACTGGCCGTCTGGTGATGTCCATGTATACAATCGTCTATTTGGTTGCCTGAAACATGTGTTTGCAATGAACAGATTGTTGTCTTCACAGAATTCTACGAGGCGTTCTCCTGCTTCATTCCGTGCTCCTAGCCCAAATCTGCCAACAACATTTGATTCTGCTTTGTTTCCTACTTTTGCGTTCCAATCACCTATGATTATCAGCATATCTTGTTTAGGTGTGTGATCAATTTCTTCCTGAACACTGGCATAAAAACTTTCAATTTCTTCCTCATCAGCATCTGAACATGTTACTATTACATTTTTGCAAACCTGCACATGTGTAGAGAATCTACTGATTCAAACCAATTGGCAGCCATTAGTATTAATGTTGACTACACAGATGGGCAGAGAGCCAGCATGCTGTAGTAGTTAAGAGTGGCAGACTCTAATCTGGAGAACCGGGTTCGATACTCCACTCCTCCACATGAAGCCTGCTGGGTGACCTTGGGCCAGTCACAGTTCTCTCAGAACTCTCTCAGCTCATGCAGAGGCAGGCAATGGCAAACCCAATGTCTCTTGCCTTGAAAACTCTATGGAGTTCTCATAAGTCAGCTGTGACTTGAACAGCACTTTCTACCACCACATAGATGAAAATTAAATACAATTTTATTAAAACATATAATTTACTTATGACTGATTTATATGACTTGTGCCTGATTTGTCTATTTAGAGTGCATTGTAACAAATGCTTCAAAATTATATATATTTTAAAGTACACTGGGAGACACAGTGTGGCCTTGAATGCCTCCAAGAGAGGAGGCTGGTTGCATCTGGCTTTTTTGCTGGTCAAACTGTAAAAAGAGGTCTCCTTTCACCACACAAAAAGACAATGCCAGGATATCATGGAACCTGCATGAACACAAGCTATGTGGCAGCACGGACACAAGCTATGTGGCTATAATAATGAGAGAACATAGGTAAAAGATGAGCAAAAGCCTGGCTGAATCAAACCCAGTGTTTAGTTCACAACATTTGTTAAATTTTGAGCTCTCTGGTGCACAGAAAATGATATTTCACTTACAACTTTTCAGAGGCATGAATGTCACAAGTGACAGCCAGATATATGGGCTTTTAAAATATTGTCGAAGGCTTTCACGGTCAGAGTTCATTGGTTCTTGTAGGTTATCCGGGCTGTGTAACCGTGGTCTTGGTATTTTCTTTCCTGACGTTTCGCCAGCAGCTGTAGCAGGCATCTTCAGAGGAGTAACACTGAAGGACAGTGCCTCTGCAGGAGTATATCGTATACCTTGCAGCTGTGGACAAGTTTACATTGGGACAACAAAACGCAGAGAGAGACACTGTCCTTCAGTGTTACTCCTCCGAAGATGCCTGCCACAGCTGCTGGCGAAACGTCAGGAAAGAAAATACCAAGACCACGGTTGCACAGCCCGGATAACCTACAAGAACCAATTTGGGCTTTTCTTCCAATTATAGTTTCCTATTATTTGTTAGATATTTTAAAGTTCTACATAGAAACAAGATCATCCAAAGATGTTCACACGCTCTTAAAATGTTTTGTAATAATGACAATATTTCTCCTACTTTTCTTGTCTGAAATCTTCCCTTCAGGACATGGAGCGCAATCATAACAACAAAATGGCTTCCCCTCCTTCTTTTTTCTGCTGAAACCTGGATGGCAGTTGTCATTGCACACAGACAAAGGTTGGACCTATCCAAATAAAGACAATGTAACATATTTATGTACCTGATTGGTTGCAGGGAAATGATGTCATGGGAGTGGGAGAGTAGGGCTTTCAGCCCCTTCCTCAAAGCTGCAAAGGCTGGGTACCGCTGGGTACAGTTGCCATGGTGCTGCTGCAGTGCCTCCAAAGAGATTTCATGGCTGCTTCAGAGGGGAAAGGGGGCTTTTAAAAATAAAATTTAATAAAAGGGGGGAAAGGCTCCATAGAAAAAAGCGACAAAAGGGTGCAGCAATGCTGTAGTTGTAGGGGGCGTTCCCAGCCCAAAAGGAGTTGAGAGACTGCATAAAGGCGGATCTACCACCCAGAACACCCCGGGAACACTTCCCAGGATGCTGGTGCTGGCACTTACCAGTGGGAAGGATGCCAGCGGGAGGTCGCACTGGGGTTCCATGACCACCCTGATGCCGCAGTCCATGGGGGCAGCGTAAGCACCCCCACGTTGGCATCCGTGCCAGTTTGCGTGGTGCAAGTAGGATGGATGCTGGCGTAAGGGGTCACACCATTTCCTAAGCCCATTTGGCCCCCACCCTCAGGAATGGCCTGTTAATTTCCATGAGTCTGCTAGAATATTCTTGAGCTTGATGAGTGCAGCTAGGGCTGCCAATAAATTGGGAAAATCCAGATTTGGGGTAGTGCCTACAGTGGGTTGAGGCAGATAAGAGTCTGTGGAATAGAGGTGCAGTCCCTGGGATCTTCATTGAAATGATCAGCCACCTGATACCCAACAGTAACTGTGCTATTTACAGTTCACTAAATGGAGAGGACAGAGAAAAGTTCTGCATTGTTGTAAGACATTTTGTTTGTTTAAAAGCATTTTTACCACTACCTGCAGCCTGATCCCACCTGATTAAACTTCCTTTGCCATGTGATTAACTCCTCCTTAATGGTGAGCTCTGTGTCCTGTGAAGCCTGTTGATCCATCCTTCCTACTTTCAGCCTTAGAAAGCTTTGATTTGGGAAAGTCACCCAGTTGATAATGTCAAATCCAGTTTCTAGTTCACCTCTCTCATTGAAGTGAATGGGGTCCCCAGCAGTGTTGTTAAATGAGACACTCCTTAGGAAAGGGTGAAGCTAGAGGGATAGAGACATAGACAGAGCTTAGAAGATAGCAAAGTAGAACAAATGGGTAGTTTCCCTATTTTTCACAAAACAATTTTTCAGGTATTGGGTTTTGTTCACTTGGGGAACTCTTTTTTTGCGTGAGGGTGAAGTCATGGCATAATAGACCTCAAAAATGAAAAGCTTTATTGATAGCTCATCACATTTTTTTTTACTATTTATTAGCCACCTTCTTATTTCAGCTTTCAGTGGCTGGGGATGGCATGGCTGAGGCACCACTGCAGTGCCTCCTAAGCCATTTCCCGGCCACCGAAATGCTTTAAAAAGAGACACTGTCCTTCAGTGTTACTCCTCTGAAGATGCCTGCCACAGCTGCTGGCGAAACATCAGGAAAGAAAATACCAAGAGCACCGTCACACGGCCCGGATAACCTACAAGAACCAGCTTTAAAAAGCCTTTAAAAGTCTTTTTATTTTTTAAATGGGGCTTTCCGCCCCATTGAGAATAGCAAAAATAGCAGGTGCAGGAGCGCCATTCTCCTTGCAGGCATGCTGCGTCGAAAGGGGCAGGAAGCTGCCTATTGGCACCTCTGCCCCTCAGCATGCCGCAGCATCCCTGGGTGGCATTGCTGTGACAGAAATGGAAGAGAGGCATCCGGGCTTCCCCGCCAGCATTGGGGCCACTCCCCCTTGCATAAGTAGCTTGGGCACCAGCATGGGGGGTCCCAGTAGTGGTGCATCCCTTTTTTAGTTTCCTGAGGAATTTCGTCCTTGGAGGTCAGGAATGGGATGCCAGACAAATAACTGGAGTTTTCAACTGTTTCAAAAATAATTAATTATTTGACTTGAAAGTAATTTAATTGATTATTTATAGGTTTCAATAACTGCAGTGGCAGTCGGGTATGGCGTGCCCATGGCGGTGGTGTGGTGCCTCCAAAGAGGTTTTGTGGCTGCTGCATGGGTCAAAAAGGGTGTGTTTTTAAAAAATAAAAATTGGAAAAGAGGGGTGAAGACCCATAGGAAAAAACTGATGCTACGTTAACAAAAAGGTGACCAGAAGACATTCCACATAATTATATTGGAAAATGCTCTTGCAAAAGTGCAAGATTCAGAAACACTTTGCCATGTGAACCATCCGAGTAAAAGTGCAACAGACGTGCATTTATTCCAGTTACACTTTTATGGACTAAGACATGGGCTTTGAGGGTGGACCAGAAAAGCAGCACCACACATGCTTTGGTTGACAGTCCCAGGTATGTGTTGGGGGGCACAAGAAGGAAGGGTAGGGACAATTGAGAAAGCATTGTGTCATAGCAAGTAATAATGTTTATTTTTCGTGTGTTAACAGTTAAAAATGAGAGAAAGGAAAGGCAGCTGTTCCTAGGAACACTAAAAGAAGAAAAGTGTGGATCAAATCCTGTTCTGATTAGGAAATGGTGTACCCTTCGAACATCTTCTTTTCCCATACTCAGTATTAGGGGCGAGTACTCTGCTTTACAAATTGGGGAGGGGGAAAGCCAGAAAAGACTTGTTTGGCTTTTTTTTTTTTTTGGCTTTTTTTCTGGCTGACAAAATGGTTCCCTTAAACAGAAGC
This sequence comes from Euleptes europaea, assembly GCF_029931775.1. Taxonomy (NCBI): domain Eukaryota; kingdom Metazoa; phylum Chordata; class Lepidosauria; order Squamata; family Sphaerodactylidae; genus Euleptes; species Euleptes europaea. The sequence continues at coordinate 18,307,045 of NC_079329.1, read as the reverse complement.
TGGAAAAGCCAAAATATTCTGCTTTTGTGGCTTATCAGGATTCCTCAGATGCCTCTATTGAAGATTATGGGGAATTTTTGCAGTGCTCGGGGGGCTGTTTTTTAAGGTAGAGGCACCAAATTTGCTTCCTATCTTCTAGTCTCCTTATGAGAACTGTTTAGTTTGGTAAAGATTGAGTGGGGGTCCAATTTTTTTGGCCCCAAAATGGAGGGAAAATGGCCGATAAAATTGGACTCCCGATCCAAACTTCATCAAACCTGGCAGTTCTTCTAAGGAGAGTCACCAGCAGATACGAAGCAAATTTGGTGTTGATACCCTAAAAATCAACCCCTTCCACAACCCTGCAAATATTTCCCTTACGGTATAATGGAGCCAAAGATTTTCGGAATTACCGAAAAAGCTGAGAAACCCATACTGGTATGGAGATTTGGCTTTTTTCAAAAACCTTGAAAATTTTCTAGTCTAATATACCCAAATTGTGGGGGAGGGCTTTTTTTTGTTGGAACACCCCTACTTAGTACCATTGATTATAGAGTTTCACTAGATCTAACAAATTACCTGCCAAGATTGCTGACTTGAAGTTTGCAGGAGGTCTCCATTCCTTGACATTGTCTTGTATTTTAGTCTGGCTACACACAAGGTATGTAAGCTTGTGCTATTGCATGGACACTATTATAGACGCAGTAGCTTTGGGCAGTCATGCTCATTTCAAAAAAAGGACCAGGGAGGCTCTCCAGCTTTTCCTCCCCAGTGCATCTGTCTGTTTTATCTTTATCCATTTTGGAATCTGACAGTAAACACAAAAAAGCCTGTTCCCAGAAGCCACTGATGAAGCCATCTTCTTTGGGCCAAGGAGAAGTTACAGTATGAAGGAAATTTTGAAACTCAAACACCTCTTTGGACTTAACTGTAAAGGATAAAGAACCATGGAAGACTTCTATGTTCAAATCCCTCTCAAATGTGTTGAATGAGAAATCCCATTGGGCTGTCATAATCCATACCTTACCCATGATCGCCTCAGTCATAACGCCCCTTTGTGCGACAATTAGAAACCATTTCAAGGTAAGCATGGTGAGAGTATCCCCACTTATAACAAATACTTTGATTTTGATATGGGTTAAAAATGAGAGATTATCTTTGGATTTTGTCAAGAGGAAATCATCTATCATGTCTTCAGTGGAAGTGAAAGGTGGAAGCCTGCCAATGAAAGCAGGGCAAATGCCATTCTCAGATAGGAGTGCCAACAATATCTGCACAAACGTGTCTCCTTGAGCATCATTGACTGCAATGATTCCAACCCATGTCCATTGGAAATGCAGAAGAAGCCGCACCACACCAGTGCATTGATTTGTTTCACTAGGGACCATCTGGTAAATGGAACGTAGTTGGGTTTTCTCCCTCAGTTCTGGAGAAAAGAAGCAGTAGGTGACCTAATGAAGAACATATGGACAATTCAAAGTGGTCAGCAATGTTACGTCTCTTCCTTTTCCCATTTCTTAATTCCAAATAATCAGTAAATATTGTAACAATTTAAATGGCCTGTTATATGTACAATCATAAAGAAACCAATATATGAAATAAATGAGGGAAATGCTTAACAGTTTCATAATTACGGTATTCATGTCAGCAGATTGAAGGGGATCAATGTAACTGAAATTAATGTATTGTTATCAACCAATTTTCAAATACTACATGATGTTTCCCGACATTTTCCCACACTCATTTTTTCTTTATTGGTGTCAGGCCAGTATCATTGGTGATTTTGGATGAAATATTGTTAATAGCTTGCTCCTGACCTTTTCGTTACGACTCATCAATTTAGTTGATAGTCAACCAATATTTGTGTAGGAAGGAGATCTTTTCTTGGAGGAAAAGGAAGTTAAATTGGTTATTTCTCTACAGTTTTGTATGACACTAGATTCTTATCATAGCCAAAAATCCATGTGAGAAATGAACTCTGTAGATTTACATCAGAAACAAATCAGTCCAGAAAGTTCACTAAACAGGATGCATTGCTGTCATTTGGGGCCAACCCAGAGGAGTTTCTATATAATATGAAAGAACTGTTAAATCTACATTTAATATAGATTTCCTTGTAGAACACAGAAAGCATGGATCAATCCCAAGGACACTTTTGTAGGAGTAAGCTCACTTCTTAGAAGATCTGCTTAGGATTGTTCCTTTGGCCAGTCCTGTACCTATTTTTCATCTATTTCTTTTTTTGTTCTTAGAATGTAGTTGTAGCAGTAAGATGGAAGGAGTGCCAAAATTGTGAAATGATCACACACCAAACACACGTATTCCTACCTGTGGAATCTTGTAGGCACTGAAGATGTTGGCCATGTACAGGGACGTTTCAGAATCAAGTCCACCAATGACAGATATCATATTCTTCTGTGTCTCACAACGGTAGTTAGGGATGATGTTTTTGGAACTGAAAAGGAGGTTCAGGGTGCTCTGATAAGTCATCCTTGCATTGAAGTAACTGTCACAGATATGGAAACCCAGGCTGATGTTTGGCAAAATCTTGGGGTTGTCATTGATCTCCCTCACAGCAAAGACCAAGGCTAGGACATGCTGGTAGTTCTTGGTAATAGCACTAAAAGAAGGTTTGCATGTTGCATAAGACAAATATCCTGCACAGCATAAACTCCTTGCAACTCTATTGCTATTGTGAGAACATCTGTACTCAGTACATAACCGTGGTTACACATATTTTTTGACTTAAAGATTACATATAACTATAAATATAAAATACGGAAACCACTGTTAGGTATTGCAGAAGTTCACAGATTTTTAAAAAAATACATCTCCAAACTGCAGAGATCCGTTTCCGTGGAGAATTTCACACTTTAAAAAAGGAGGAAATAAAATTTAATTTTTCCTCAACACTATAAAGAGAAAAGTCGCCACATCTCATTCAATTGATCAATCTACTTGACAGCAGATATCATAGTATCCGCTTCTCAGAAAGTGTCGTTAGCTGTGTGTGATATATTTATTTCATATATTTATTTCATGTTCATTTTGTGGACATGCTTAAACAATGTGGGCTAGAAACTCTACTTGATCTGGACAAAGTGGGAATTTTTGTTCTTCTGCGATAATTTTATTGTATTGCCCTCAGCTGCATTTTAGGCATTACATCTCTCCGATAAGAAAGCTCGTTTAAACTTATGGATTTCTAACCAGCAGAAATAGTCTGGCAAGGAGAAAGTTCTGTTGAAGGGTAGCCGGAAGAAGTGAGGTGAACATTTATGATTTGCAGACTAATTATTTTACACTGGGTTGGATCCAGCCAGCTCTTTCACTCAAGGTCCTCCAAAACTACTTCTGTTATGGGCCAGTTACAAATGACTCTTGTCCATGTAGGTCCCACTATCCGAACAGAGTGCTTTCCTTTTCTCAGCAACTGAAAAGGTAGATACATCCAACTCACTGCTACTTGACCCTTAGCCTTGTCTTCCCCAAGGCTTATTATACTGACAGGCTTTCTTGTATGGTTCAAATATTCATACAGATTGTATAAAATCTCCATAACTGAGCTGATAATTGGGAGGAGTTCACGTCAACCAACAGCTCTTACAGTCAATCAGACAAAGAGTGAAGCCTTTATTAATTACAGAAAATTTAGCCAGGTTTATCTGATTACAAACATGGTATTTCCTATAAAACTCTCTGTTCTGTGTTTTAGGTTTATTTCTCTCTCTTTTTCCCCTTTAACTATAGTGACTACCCTAAAAAGAAATATAAATCTGGCTTTGCCCTCACAAACAGGAATATATATGCCTCCTGGAATAAGTTTAGAAACTGAGCAGATGGTTCTGTTAAAAAAACAAAGTTGTGCTTCAGTTAAAGAGTTTCCTTGTCCTATTGTGTTATAGATTTTTTTTAAAAAAAAAACCACTTACACATTTGAATCAATTAGCTGGTTCTTTGGGTTTTCTGTAAAGGAAAAGGAGTCAAAATAAGGGAAGAGCTGTGAAACCATCCCACCAATGATGAAGTCACCTGTTTGGTAATACACATGTGGAATTTGGAAGGGTTCACTCATGCCACACATCAGTGTATGTGCCTTGTATTCAACTGGAAGCAGTAGCAATGATAAAAACATCAGCATGGAAAATAGCATTGCTATCTTGAAATAAAATCATAGAACAATTGCCAGTTTTATCTTACTCATTATTATCTATCAACAGTTTAATTACAATGCCCTCCTTTTAATTAAACTTGACTCCTTTGATGGACAGATTACAAACCCAACCTGTAATACCAAAAACTACCCTATAGAATCCTTGCCTATCCTTCACAGCATTATTGAATGGACCTGTTTATCCTTTTAAACCATAATTGTTGGTTATAGTAATGGACACTGAAAATCCATGAGGTCCTGAGCAAGGATAACCAGTTTGAGATAATTGCAGGATTCTCAATTATTACCTTGAAGGATGGCACATCAGATGGAAAAAAAATCCCTGGCAGAAATATAGACCAACATGTTTTTCTCCTGAAGTTCTGAGGACTTCAGAGTTCTCCAACTCTTCTCCTTTAAGCAGTATTTCGTCCCTCCCCTCTTTCCCCCCATATGCATGGATTTGTAAGGGTCCCTCTCCCTCTGGTGAAGGAGAAAAGTTAAGCAGAAGTTAATCCCACTGACTTCAGAAGGGTTTATTTCCTTTTGTTTCACGGTTTGCACATCCCTCTTTTCTCGCCTGCTTTAAGTGTTCCTTAAATGTATGTGGGGGAGGCTGGTCAGTGGGAATCCTGTTCTGGGGATGAATGGACAGGTCCAGTTCTGCCTTCCAAGAGATAGCCAGTGGGAGCTGAGCGAATGTTGGGAAAAGCTGGCAGTTAGAAAGAAGGTGGCAAGCAGTAAGTCTGAATAAAAGAAAGATTCTGAGTCTTTGAAGAAAGCAGCCTGAGCTAGGGCTAGGGTTGCAAGACTCCCACAAGGGCAGTGATCACCCACTCTGGGATTCCTCCCTGGCATAATTCAGCCAGCCAGCAAGGGGTGGGCATACAAGCAGCAAACTGAGACCCAGGCAACACATTGAGGTCACTTCCGGTGCTTACCGGAAGTGACATCATCACATTAAATGCATCTACAGTTGAACCTGTGATACAAACTCCACATTTATCCAGATACCGGTCCCTAGTTTCAATTATATTCAAAATGGCAACTAGCTTCAGAATGATGGTGCTAGATGCAGTGGCCAGTATGAAGGGAAATAGGTTCTTCCTGGCACTAGGGCTGTCAAAAAAAAAAATCGGTACAGTTCGGATTCGGCAAAATTCGGCTTGTTTTTATTCGGGCCGTGCCGAAGTCCGAACTCCCCCGCTTCGGATCCCCGGAAATTCGGGGGGATCCGGAGTTCGGGGGAAAATTTGGCCCCCGCGCGCCTTCAGAGGGATTCCCTGAAGGCGCACGGGGGCCCTTTAAACTGATCTGAGCCTCCCAGCTGGGAGGCGCATGTCAGTTTAAAGGGCAGCCCGCACCTTTCAGCGGGCTCCCCTGAAGGGGGGCGGGCTGCCCTTTAAACTAATCAGTGCCTCCCGGCCAGGAGGCGCAAATCAGTTAAAGGGCACCCCGCGCCTCTTCAGCCGGCTCCCCTGAAAGGGGGCGGGCTGCCCTTTAAACTGATGTGCGCCTCCTGGCTGGGAGGCACAGATCAGTTTAAAGGGCACCCCGCGCCTCTTCAGCTGGCTCCCCTGAAAGGGGGTGGGGTGCCCTTTAAACTGATCTGTGCCTCCCAGCCGGGAGGCACAGATCAGTTTAAAGGGCACCCCGCGCCTCTTTAGCGGGCTCCCCTGAAGGGGGGAGGGCTGCCCTTTAAACTGATCTGTGTCTCCCGGCCGGGAGGCGCAGATCAGTTTAAAGGGCACCCCGCGCCTCTTCAGCCGGCTCCCCTGAAAGGGGGCGGGCTGCCCTTTAAACTGATCTGCGCCTCCCGGCCGGGAGGCGCAGATCAGTTTAAAGGGCACCCCGCGCCTCTTCAGCAGGCTCCCCTGAAAGGGGGCGGGCTGCCCTTTAAACTGATCTGTGCCTCCCGGCCGGGAGGTGCAGATCAGTTTAAAGGGCACCCCGCGCCTGCTTACTGATGGCCGAATTTGCCAGATTTATTCGCGAACTCCCGAACTCGGCCCCCCCGTTGCCCGCCAGTTTTGAATTCAGATCCGTCCAAACAGAAAAGCGCCAAATCGAGGAGAATTCGGTTGATTTTCTGTTCGGACCGAACCGAATTGGCAGCCCTACCTGACACAGCTTATCTCCAGATACGCCCCATATCAACTATTTGCAATGGAAGCTAAGGTTATCTTTGGCAAACATAACTTATCTGAAAACAAAGCTAGGAGCTTCAACATTAACCTCTGGCTTCAGGATGATTGTAGGAGATGAAAGATCAAAAAGGAAAGGAATCAGAGCATCATGGCCAAAGTGATCTGCAGAAGCCCTCCCCAATATACACACTGTTTGCAAGTGAAACTACGTACTTCTGTGGCTAGCATATCTCATCAGAAAATAAAGTGAGAAGTCTCAATATTGGCCACCAGCTTTAGAACAGTAATGCCAGTTGCAGTGCCAAAGATGAAGGGAACTGGAACTTCCTGAGCCATGTAATCTCTCGAAAACTCCTCCCCACCCCTGCTTTCTGTATTGGAAACTAGGGTTGTCTCTGTCAGGTGTAACTCGTCAGAAAATAAAGCTTGGAACTTTATAATTTGTCTCCAGTTCAAGGATAACCTTAACTTTTTTTAGTCATAGACCAGTCAAGATTAATACATAGAGTCATCGACACATCTACATATAATAACATTTGAAAGCCACATAATAGGTTGGTTTAAATAATACAGACATCATTCATTGTCAGGTGATATCAAGTCAACCAGAGGATGCTTCCTGAACTAGGATTGCCAACCTTCAGGTGAGACACAGAGATCTGTCCCCCTGGAAAAGATGACTGCTTTTGTACGGTGGATTCCAACCATGCATTCCTGAAGGGAATGCTTGCTCCGGGCTTAGGAGGCAATGCAGCGGTGCTGCCTCCTAAGGAGGTTTTGGCCCTACCTCCGCCCAGCGCCAAAAATCCATGCAACCCACATAGGGTTGCACAGGAGATACGCCACCTAAAAGTGGCGTGTCTCAACAAAAAAGGGGCATTTCCAAGCCATAACGCCTTAGGAGGAAGCCTAATGGTGGTTCCGCCCCCAGACCAGTGCTGTGATGTTCCGGGAATGCCACCTGGGATGCCATGGCGGCCTTTGCCAGCATCCCAGCCTGGCACTGTGGGCCCTTGCACCAGCGCAGCCCTTCGCCGGCCTACAGAGGCCTTTTGTTCTGGCCACCGGAGTGGCTCAGGAATGCACGGTAAGGCAATATATTCAGCTGAGACCTCATCTCTTCCCAAACCCTGCCCTTTTCAGACTGTACCACAAAATCTCTAGGAATTTCCCAACCAGGAGTTGGCAACCCTAGTCATGCCTGGCCCCAGCAAGGCCTCCCTCAAAGGCCAAAATAAGCCTGGAAAGGGCCCTGCCCCCTGCTCCTCCCTTTTACAGGTAGAACCAAGCCTGGAATCTGTGGTTATCTAGCAACGGTCATGAGAGAATCCATTGCTTAATGCTACAGGCACTCCTTTTATCGTTTTCAGCTTATTTAAATTCCCCAATGTGTTTTTGTGTGTATGCTGTTTTTTGTTTTTTTTAAGATTTCAGATTTTTCTGCAAACCTGGGACCCTTTTCAGGTTTGTAGAAAGATTTGCCTTGCCTGTTTACAGTTGTAGTAACTGAATTTAAGTTTCCAAAGGTTTGCTGACTTCACTATTAGATATATAGATAATTTACTATCAGAAAATTAAGAACTTTTACATTATCTGCATGAATTGCATCTCTTCCTATCCTTGTATAAATTATCTCTCTCCCAACATGATGAACACTATAAAATACATTAAAACCATGTTTGATTTTGATGTGGAATGGGAAAAAAGGGTTGGGAATCAGAATGTTGCCATTATATGTTTCCTTTCAGTTCTGCTGCAGTAATATACAAATATAGGCATTGCAAATTCTTATAAACCTACTTGTTCCTTATTAACAGGTGGCCCTTGCTGTTCAACTCAGGCCTCAGAAGAATAATATAACATTTGGGGGCAAAGATGCAACCCAATAAACCAGCACTGGAAGACAAGATGGAGAAAATCTCCACGGCTACTGTATGTTTCCCCTTCGTACTCAGATACGTTGGCACAAAGGACACCCAAACACTGCAAAACACCAACATACTAAAAGTGATGAACTTGGCTTCATTGAATGTGTTGGGCAGCTTGCGAGCAAAAAAGGCCACAATAAAGGTGACACTAGCCAAGAATCCCATGTATCCCAGAACACAATAAAACATAATGCTGGCACCTTCATTACATTCCACTACAGTTTCTCTAGGCATAGATTGGGTGTCTAGATGTGGAAATGGGGGGTCTATATAGAGCCACAGAATACACATTACTGCTTGAATAGTGGAACAGAGAACAACAAATGAGTTTGCTAGTTTTTTCCCCACCCATTGCCTTATTTTGGCTCCTGGCTTAGTGGCTATGAAAGCGACAACCACAGTGATGGTTTTTGCCAACAAGGACGAAACAGCCACTGAGAAAATAACTGCAAAAGATACTTGGCGTAGCTGGCAGGTATGTGTCTGAGGCTGGCCAATAAATATTAGTGGGCAGAGGAAACAGAAGAGCAGGGAGATGAGTAGACAACAGGTGAGAGTCCGATTGTTGGCTTTGACTATTGGAGTGTTCCGGTGTTTAATGAAGAGTCCAAGCACAAAAGCTGTGATCAGAAAAAAAGCCAGCGCTAGAAATGCTAAACTGATCCCCAAAGGCTCATCATAGGACAGGAAGTTCAGAATCTTAAGAAGACATTTATCATGGTACTCGCTTGGATACTCATTGTTGGGGCATTTGAAACAGTCATCCATGTCTGAAAAAAGAAAATATTCAGTTTAAGAGCCTCAAACATTTTACTAATGACTGTCTATGAGAACAGAGCTTTAAACATAAAACATTAACTCAGCCACCAGTCCATACTCATAAAATGGGCTGTCAAATTGCAGCTGACTTATGGCAACCCCATAGGTTTTTTCAAGGCAAACAGAGGTGGTTTGCCATTGCCTGCCTCTGCACAGCAATCCAGAATGTCATTGGTGGTCTCCTATCCAAGTGGTCTTCAGGTAATGGCAATAATAAAATATAGGGACCCCCCCCAAAAAAAACGGTGGCATATTCCTTCCCCCCACTCTCCTTTTTATTGTGTGAGTCCAAGGCAACCCTGATGGCTGTTTCCAGTGCATTCCTATTGTAAGCCCAGGCCCCTCTATGACTTGATAAATGTTTTTATTAATTTAAATAAATTGGTAAATGAGTTTTATAAATTTCCTGAGTAATTATAATTTTGCTGGCTCCGACATTTTGGCGGCAATCATAAGAACATTTTATTGTTAGTAAGCCCTAATAAATCACATAGGATGCACTTCTGAGTGAGGCTGCTTAGGTTGCTCTCTTTGTTGTTGTTTTTAATTAGATTAGCTTAGTTTATTTCAAAGCTCTCAATAGGACCGAGCTCTTACAAGCTACAAAAAGGACTTATTTCATTTTTCTCCTGTGAGAGAATGACGGGTTCCTTTCTTGACAGAGTAACCCTTTCCCAAAGTTATGTCTACTTTCCAAAGATGGGATGATTAATACACCTGGAATAACTGGAGAACTGTAATATCATGATCATGTAGTGAATTAGTACATGTGGAGAAATGCCTCTTTCCTGTTGCAATTCATGTTGATAATCCATAAATGTCCAGAGAGCTATTATACTTCCACAACTCTATTTATATGACCACATGTGAATTTCCTCTGGTTAGAACATTGATTTGGATACAGTAATAAACCATGTAGTTCTTTCAAAGGCACAAATCATCATCATCATCATCACTGTCGTCGTCTTTGTTGTTATTGTTGCTCTTATTTTATTTTATTTATATCCCACCATTCTTCCCAATGGGGACCCAAAGCCATTAAAAACACAACCACGCCTTTCTGCAGCTCCAGGGGGGGCATTTTGGGGGGTAGAGGTTCCAAACTTTCAGCAGAGCTTCAAAAGACCCTTCTTGCAAGACCCCCCAAGTTTTGTAAAGATTGGGTCAGGGGGGGCTGAGATATGGGCCCCGAAAGGGTCCCCCCACCCTTAATGTGCATCTCTGAGCAGAGCTTGCCGCCCACGCACAAAGCTCCCAGCTCCCAGCTGAGAGCAAGGGGGGACAGGTGCTAACAAGTTTGCAAAGCAACACAACTGCAAAGCAACACTGCAAAGCAACACAACTGCAAAGCAACACCTTTGCAACCATGCAAAGCAACACCTGGGAGTTTGCAAACCATGGAAAGGGACAGAGTCAGCTAGCTATGCATAATGAGCAGGAGGGGTGGAATTTCTCCTTTTGCATGGGACTCGGGACCAGGCAAATGCATTCTTTAAGTCACCATTTGAAAACCAGTTTTGAGCAAGCATCAAAATAGACCTAACCGATCTTATGAATGAGGGAAAACCTGAGGACACACAACTGAAGCCCCCCCTCAAACCAGGGAGAGAGACTCAAGGGGGCACACACACCCCAGGCAGAACAGGCAAAAGCCCCCTTTGGCTTCCCCCCCACCCACAGAAACTGCTCCCTCCCCACACACACACACAGGAGAAAAATTATAGATTAAAGCCCCCAAAGGGGTCTTACTGTGGCTGCCTTCTGTTCCATCAGGAGGGGCTGGGAGGACTGGGTAATCCAATATGATTCTATTTAAGCACGGGAGGTTTGCCTTGGATTTGCCGCTCTGGAGATGCATACAGGATCGGGTGATCCATTCATCCCAATAGGGAAAGGGGGAAAGCCCATATCTCGGGACCCCCTGACCCAATGTTTACAAAACTTGTAGGGTCTCTTAAGAAGGCTCGTCTGAAGCTATGCTGAATGTTTGGGGGCTGCACCCCCAAAAATGCACCCCCTGCAGCCACGGAAAGAGAAAAGGGGGATCCCATATTTCTGCCCCCACTGAACCCATCTTTACAAAACTTGGGGGGTCCCTTAAGAAGGCTCGTCTGAAGCTATGCTGAAAGTTTGGGGGCTGCACCCCCAAAAAGCACCCCATGCAGCCACGGAAATGGAAAAGGGGTGGAGGGAAAAGGGGTGGAGCCCATATCTCGGGACCCCCTGACCCAATGTTTACAAAACTTGGGGGGTCTCTTAAGAAGGCTCATCTGAAGCTCCGCTGAAAGCTTGGGGTTTCTACCCCCAAAAATGCACCCCTTGCAGCCACGGAAAGGAGCAAATGTGCACAAGCACCCCCCAGAAGGATTTCTCTCTCTCTCTCTCTCTCCCCGGCGGGGCCGCGCAGCAGCTGATTCCTCCAGTACTCAATCCTGACTGATTGGCCAGAAGAAGACCCAGCTTGGCCACTGATTGGCCAGGGGAGGAGAATGCTGCTTACTGACACCCCGAATTTGCTGAATTTATTCATGAACTCCCGAACTCGCTGAATTGGGCTCCCCTGTTTTCCCGCCATTTTTGAGTTCGGTTCGTCCCGAACTAAAAACCGACGATTCAGGGGAAATTCGGCTGTTTTTTGGTTTGGGCCGAACCGAATTGACAGCCCTAGTTAACAGTATGTCATTTGCCACCAACATCAGTTTTCTGTGCCATATTTTTCTTGCATTTAAGCCTTTTTTCTCTGTTTGCAGGCTGATTTGCATGGGGATCTTGCTATGTGCCCCAGAAACGAAGGCAGCCTCCAGACTTTGAGGTGCCACCAGCATGGCAATTGGCTCTTTCCAGCAGTCCTTGGCAATGCTGAACTTCTGAACCCGAAAACCAATGGACAGCTCAGCTCGCAAATGCCTGGAGGATGGGGGCGATCCCTTTGCGGGCCCCTGTCCCAAAGTTCACCAAACTTCAGTGTCCATCTATGGAGAGTTCCTTTCAGCCACACTGCAAATTTGGTGACTCTACCTCCAAAAATGCCCCCCAGCATGGGTATTCAGCTTATTCCGGGTTTACCCCAAAAAAATTGGGCCAAATAAATCCAAACTTGAAATTTACCGTTTTTTCTTCTTCTTAACCCTATAGTCCACTATATCATGCATTTTGACTTTGCTGAAACTTGCCTTTGGAGACATCTGGAGACATGCGCTTATTTGCAGTTTTCTCATATTTTTCTCCCATTATCCATTTTAAAAGTAACAAAAATGGTGAAACAAGGACAAACAAAGATATAAGATATGTTCTTAATGGTTTCATAGATTGACACATTCTTTCTCCTACCCTTCTTGTTTGAAATCTTCCCTTCTGGACATGGATCACAAACAAAGCAACAAAATGGCTTCTCCTCCATTTTCTTTCTGCTGTAACCTGGATGACAGTAGCCATTACACACAGAGAGAGGCCGCACCTACTAGTATAAAGAGAAATATATTTATTCCATTTTCTTCTCATCCACCCTCGCTTCCATAACCCAAAAACTATTGAATGGAAATGGTGACATCATAATAGAGAAAAAGGACGGGAGTTGTATGGTCAATATTCAGTTCTGTATCACCTACAACTATCACTCTGTAAAGAATATTCTGGAATAAGTAAAGTTCTGGAACTCATTGATAGCTGGGGTTCCCAGTTCTGGGTTGGGAAATACCTAGAGATTTTGGGGGTGGAGCCTGAGGAGGGTGAGGTTTGGGTAGGGGAGGGACTTCAATGGGATATAATGCCATAGAGTCCACCTTCCAAACAGCATTTTCTCCAGGTGAACCGATCTCTATCACCTGGAGATCAGTTTTAATCCCAGGACATCTCCAGAAAGTACCTGGAGGTTGGCAATCCTATTGATAGATGATTATTTTGATTCCAACTATGGGATTGCATCCAGTAGTAGATCAGACACAGAGAGTTTTTCACTTATTCCCCTTTATACTACAAACCTTCAACTTGTTTATCACTACTGTTTGCCAGCTAATTCCCAGGGTGTTACCCCAGATGATTCCAAATTTTCGTGACTGGGTTTTTAATCTTGATGCCCTGTTCAAAAGGCTTTCTGGATCCAACTCCACATTTTCCCTACAGTTTGATCAAAAGGGATCACAACAGAGCCTTTTACCTTTCTAATATCACCTTCCATAAGTTTAGAATAGCTTTCACAGCCATTCACTTCCAAACTATGCCAGCAGCCGTTCAGCATCTGTGTCTCTGTGGAGCCCCAGAAGAGGAGGACATTCCTTTGTATGCTTTGCCATTCCCTCCTTTCAGGAGCCTAGATCTAAATTTCTTGCAACCATCTTAGCCAGCCATGATTGGAACCAGCAGTGGAGAAAATTCTTTTTCTTCTAGCTGATGTAGACCCACATGTCACTCACATGGCTTCATTACTTGCATTGGCTGCTATGAAATATTGAACTAAAGTCATGCTCAGGGGCTAATTTGTTTTTTTTTTTTAAAAAAAATAATAATTCCCCAGTGAGGAATCAAAGCCCCTCGCATCATTCTCCTCTTCTCCATTTGATCCTCACAACAACTCTGTGAGATAGGTTAGGGTAATATAGTGTCACTGGCCCAAGGTCCCTCCACGAGCATCCATTGCACAAATGGGAACCTGAACCTAGGTATTCCAAATACTGTTTCAACACTCTCAATGATTACACCACACTGGCTCTCTTAACAGGCTTCTTGAAAACTGATCTGCTTCTTTGAGCCAGGACACCTTTATTTTGTTCCTTATTAATTTTCATCTCATCTGGTTTATTGTTGATCTCTTGTTAGCCCTCACTTCTAATGTATTTTAATGGCTTTTGCCCATATGTAATAAATATTATTCTGCTGCTGCTATTCCTTCTACTCCTGAACTGTAGGCTGAGTATCGCAGGAACATATTAAGCTGCCTTATGCTGAATTAGCCCCTTGGTCCATCAGAGTTGATACTGTCTACCCAGACTGGTAGTGGCTCTACAGGGTTTCAGGCAGAGGTTGTTCACCTCACCTACTGTCAGATCCTTCAAGTGGAGATACCAGGGATCGAACCTGGGACATTCTGCATTCCAAGCAGATGCTCTGCCACTGAGCCACAGCTCGTCTCTGACTCAACCATCAACCATAAATCAGTAAATGAGATTTCATGGTAACAAAAAAACCACAAAAAACACACACACATGCAAATCTATTTGACTATAAGCAAGTTATAATGGAAAATGAAGATGGGATTCCACTCTGTTTTGTAATGCAGCTGGAATATGCTACGTTTGTTATGTCATTTTCATGTACCTGACTCACCATATGAAAGGAGGATAGGAGTAAATGAAATTTTAAGGATGAACAATTTTTGAACAACTAGCAAAAGAAGAACCAACAAGTGTGGGCAAGAAGAGAAATACTTGAGGAATCTTGGGCCACAGCACTCTGCAATGGGATTTCACCTTTTAGCCATAGGCAAGATTATCAAGGGTCAATGCTTAAATTAGTTCAACGTTAATGTTCCTACAGCCAAATCCCACCTGATTAAATGCCATATGCCAGGTGATGAGCTCCTCGTTAATGGTAAACTGCTGATCCAGTGAAGCCAGTGGATCCATCCTTCCTATCTTCACTCTTCGCAAGCTTTGGTTTGGGAAAGTCACCCAGTTGATAATGTCAAATCCTGTTTCTAGTTCACCTTTTTCATTAAAATGAATGGCGCTCCCAGCACTGTTATTAAATGAGACGCTTCTGAGAAAAGGATGAAGCTAGATTTAAAGAGTTTAAAGGCAAATATTAAAAGATGACAAAACAGAACTTTTCTTTTTTCTTCCCAAAGAACTTTTCAAGCATTGGTATTTAGATATTTTAATTATTCTTTCTTCCCGAGGATCAGTTTATGCAATCAGAGAGCTGGTAAAATGGAATATTGATCCTTGTCTCAAAGGTGATTGACACATGTATGCTATTGTATTTCTGACCATAATCTTGCCCTTTTGTCTGGACTTTGGTTTTCTCCCCAAACCAAACCTCTTCTTTCTTTTTAAATCAAATGGGTAGCAGTGGGAAATGGGGGAGGGAGAGCAGAGGTGGATCTGTGGTTATATGTAGGTTGGATACAGCCAATGAGTACTCAGCTGAAGTTGGCAACATGTGTAAGTTTAATGAACAATCCAGTTTTGTCTTCACATGTTGTTGACATGAACTTCTCAACCTGATTCTTCACTCC
This sequence comes from Euleptes europaea, assembly GCF_029931775.1. Lineage (NCBI taxonomy): Eukaryota > Metazoa > Chordata > Lepidosauria > Squamata > Sphaerodactylidae > Euleptes > Euleptes europaea. Next base: position 18,291,787 of record NC_079329.1, on the reverse strand, counting down.
AACAATCCCTAGTTAAACTTCCCTTCTCCCTTGTGCAAATTGAACCTGTAATTCTTCATTACCATATTTACTCGAAAGGAAGATGACCCTGAATGTAAGATGACCCTCTAAAAATGATTGGACATAACTATAGCAAGTATGCAAATGAAAGATGACCCCTTCTTTTTTATGACCTGTAAAAAAAGATGACCTGTAAAAAAATCTTGCATTTGAATAATACTTTATCATTTTGTTTTTGTTTCTTCTCATTGAATTTTCAACAATTTTGACAAATAGACATGTTTAATTAATAAATATAAATTAGCACTAGACATATAACATATGAATAATTTACATACATTAAAGTGGAAGTATCAAAAGTGATGCACATAAACCATACTATATACATGCATTATACGAATGAAACTTCATGTTCTCCTGATGGGCTGTTTATCTTTTTTGACTTATTCAATCATGACTAAGTTTCTTTTTCAAAATATGGATGTATATATTTATATCTTGCACTTTCTTCTGTGGTGTTATTTATGTATTTAGTACACTTTTATCCTGCCCCTTTTCCAAAGAGCTGAAGGTGCCAAACATGATTCTCCCTTTCCCATATTGTCTTCACATCTACCCTGAGAGAGTGACCAGTTAAGTGCGACCTGCCCAAGAGCAACTGTTCAGCTTCATGGCAGAGTAAGAATTCAATTGCACATCCAGTAGGACCTAGTCCAGTACTCTAACCATTACACAGCAATGACCTTAATATCTGTATTGAATGTATTAATTAAGAAAATTCATTGTTTCAATTTGAAGCATTGTTTCAACTGTAAATTCTTGTGTTTCATGCCAACTGGGATGACACGATCAGAGATTCTACTTCTCACCAAAGGAATCCTCCCTGATAAATGTCAGAGAAATCATCCCCATTCTATACATAATTAAAATTCTGGGTTCAATATTGATTACAGAGAGAAGCAACACCCATTGACATATGCTTGAACACATGAACACATGAAGCTTCCTTATAATGAATCAGACCCTTGGTCCATCCAAGTCAGTATTGTCTGCTCAGACCGGCAGAGGCTCTCCAGGGTCTCAGGCGGAGGTCTTTCACGTCACCTACTTGCCTAGTCCCTTTAACTAGAGATGCCGGGGATTGAACCTGGGACCTTCTGCATGCCAAGCAGATGCTCTACAAACTGAGCCACATCCCCTCCCCTTCTTTCCCTCCCTTCATGAATGGGCTTACAGAAGCAGAACACATGGAGCAAAGTTAGAACAAAAAATAATTATCTTTTTTGTTACTTCTCAATCAAAGCTTTCTCTTGGATTCCTGAAAATGGGAAGGGAGGTTTACTAGGATAATGGGTGCAAGGCCTAAGAATTTAATTGTGATCGGAGAAAGAAGAAGTTAGAAATAGGAAGGGGAAAATTCCCAGAAGTTATTTAAATTCAATGAGTTATCTAAAATATATGACATGGTGATCACTCAGATCACATTTTATTTTTTAACTTTCTATATATCATTGCAGTAGATACAATATCTTACCTGCCAAGGTTGCCATTTAAGGAGATCCAAAATGTTTCCATTCCACAACGTTTGCCTGTATTTATGCCTAGCTGAGTGCAATGCATGCAAAGCTTGTGCTATGGCATGGACAGCATTGTAGACACAGTAGCTTTGGGCAGTCATGCTCATTTCAAAAAAAATACCAGGGAGGCTTTCCACTTTCTCCTCTCCAGTGCATCTGTATGGATTATCTTCATCTTCTTTGGAAGCTGACAGGAAACAGTTAAAAGCCTGCTGCCAAAAGATCCTGATAAAGCCATCGCCTTCTGGCCAATGAGAACTTACATTGCGAACGAAATCTTGGAACCCCAATATTTCGTCGGACTTAACTGCAAAGGATAAAGCACCATGGAAGTCTTTAATATTGAAAGTCCTATAAAAGGTCTGCGATGAGAAATCCCACTGGGCTGTCATAATCCACACCCTACCCATGGTAGTCTCTGTCATATGTTCCACTAGAGCACTATGTAGAATCCATTTAAAAAATAAAACTGTATGAGTATCTGCACTGATGACAACTACGTTGACATTGCCTTGTGTTAGAAAAAGGGTTAAGTTCTTTTTGGGTCTTAACATGAAGAAAAAATTGGTCATGTCATCAGAAGAATCCAAGTTTGGTATCCGATCAATGAAAGCAGGACAGATGCCATTCTGAGACAGCAGAGGCATCAGCATCTGGACAAATTTGTCTCCTTGATCGTCATCCAATGCAATGATTCCAACCCATGTCCACTGGAAATGCAGAAGTAGCTGGACAATCCCGGTGTACTGATTAATTTGGTTGGCAAACATCTGGTAGATGGAAGGGAAGCGGTTTTCATCATTCATCATTGCTGCAGCTGTGAAGGAGTAGGTGACCTAAGAAAATTAAGTGGGTCATTACAACGTATAAGCATGCTTATGTCTCAAATCTGTTTGTCCACAGTCAGTCCCATCCTAGTCATAATGATAAGCAATGATATGCATGATTTATAATGATTCAAATGACTTATGAATGCAAAGAAAATTATATTTATTTCTAAATAAATAAATATGCACAAAAAGCAAGATATGGACATTCAGTTTCTATACAGATTATATATTGTTTCTGAATGGAGAGAATACCAGTAACTGCCAGCCTACTTTTTCCCACAAGAGCTGTTACGTTTTTCCACAGGTTTCCTAATTTCAGAGCCTTTAAAGCACAGATCTGCCCCACAGCCTTCAAATAGACCAGAAAGACTACACAAGAGAACAGGCATCCAGCTTTGGCCGCTCTAGGGAACCCACAGTAAATAGCTGTTTTCCCCTTGAAAGAACTGGAGATAGAGTCAAAATCCCTAACCTGACAAAGAGATTTTGAAACCCTATCTTCACAGAAATCTTTCACCAGCTTTTTTTCCCCTGTGCCCCCTCCTCTTTCCACTCTGTGAAGGTTCTGAGGTATGATAAAGTAAATATTTTGAGCCATGATAATGTAAATATTTAAAATGTATAAATTAAAACTATCCCACCTGTGGGACATTGTAGTTGCTTAATATATTGGCTATGAGGAGAGAAGAATCAGGATCAGGCCCCCCAATGACAGCAATAAGATTCCTCTGGATGTCACACCTGTAGTTGGGGATGAGCCTTTTCATGGTGAAGAGGAAGCTCAAGGTGTTTTGGTAAGTCATCTTTGCATTGACGTAGCTATCATAGATATGGAACCCAAGACTCACGTTTGGCAAAATCTTGGAGTTGTCATTGACCTCCTTTATGGCAAAGACCAAGGCAAGAAGATGCTGATAGTTCTTTGGTGTTGCACTAAAACAAGTTTGATATGATGCATAAAGTAACTCTGGGCTAAGGATGTGCACTTGAAAAAAATCAAAAAGGGATTTATACCACACAAGTAGTACCACACAATTTCATTCATTTTCTCAGACTTTTGAGCACAATGGGCACATACATATATATTGGGGGAAACAATCCAGCATATATGGGGCATCATGCCATTAAGGGCTTTATAGGTCAAAAGTGGCATCATAAATCAACCTTGGAAACAGATAGGAAGGCAATGCAAAACCTTGAGAACAGATATAATATGAGGGAAACAATTCCTTACCAATAATAAACAAGAGGTCACATTTTGAGCTAATAGAAGTTGCCAAGATTTCTTCATGGACAGCATTGCATTCCTACAGAAGCACAGATAGGTGTAGCTAGGTCAGGCGATTCCGAAAAGTGGAACCAATTTACAGACTACGGATTGGATCGAACCTGTTTATTTCTGCTGGTGGACTTTTTGGTGGGCAAACAGTCTGCCAGGATCATAGGACCTGTATTGTAGACATAACCATGTAGTCTGGGGACTACAGTAAGATAGGTTATGGGCCCAGATGTTATAAATCACATTAATCAATGCTGTTGGCCAGTATTGCTAGCAGAAGGATCAGGTCCGCAGGTATCCTCAAATTAAATAGACTTTTAAAATGCACTTTATTGTGCCCTTTTATTGTCTATAACCTGCCCCTCAGAACATTATAGAAGAAAAAATGTCACCTTACACATTTTCATCAATCAGATTTGACTTTGGGTGCCTTTCAAGTAATAAGGTTTCAAGAAAGCAAAAAAGCTGAGATGTCATCCCACCGATGGTGACATCACCTGTCTGATAATATTCATGTGGCTTCTGGATGGGATCGCTCATGCTACACATAAATGTATGTGCTTCACTCTCAAGTTGAGGCAGTAAGAGCAGGACCATCAACAACAGAAATGTCATTGCTCTCTTAAAGGCACGTCCTACTGTCACAACACAGAATTCCTTTTTCTATCAAGATTCTAATTGCTTATCACCACCAACCCAGTTACAATACCAGGACTTCAATAATTCTTAACTCTTCTGATACAATGTTTTAAAGCTTAGTGGGTATAACAGAAGGGAAAACTACCAAAAGCCAGATCATCATGGCTGCATCTGTCCACAGACCTTTGGGACAGAATTTTATGGTTCTGAGGTCTTTATGTAGTCTTGGAAATGTATTCATTGAATGTGGAAGTGGAGTCTGATAATTCTTGTGGGCCCTGGCAAGAAGAAGGATTAATCACAGGGATTTGAGATAATTGTAGGGTTCACCTTTTTTTACCCCTAAGGCACTGTGCAACTTGTGACACCATGTGGAAACAACAAAGTTGTATGAAGGGGAAAAAAGTCTCTTTGTATTACAAGTTGTATTACAAGTTGACCATTACAAGTTAACCAGACATCCAAAAAAACGGAATGACCTGAAAACGGAGGTTTTGAGCCAATATGCTGGTATTACCCACAGGCTCTCAGTAGCATCTCTCACCTTTGCTTTCTGATGGTTCAATGTACACAAAATTATTTAAAAATATTGTTTAAAACTACATTCAGGCTGTGTGTATAAAGTGTATATAAAACATAAATAAACTTCTTGTTTAGACTTGGGTCCCATGCCAATGACATCTCAATATGTATGTGCAAATATCCCAACATATAGAAGGATCTGAAATAGAGAACACTTCTGGTCCCAAGCATTCCAGATAAGGGATATTCAACCTATATTGCCAGAAGTTGTGGATAGGGTCATTGAGAAATTCTCTTAATTCCCCCCCCCGCCAATTTCTCCCTGAAATACAACAGTTTTTTTTTCCCCTTTTACAAATTTTGAGTCAATTTCTAATCGATTTTGGCTTGACCAAAGAGAAATTTTAAAAGAGGTGGGGTAGGAAAGAAAGGTCTGCAACATTTAAGAATTTCACTCTGTAGATGCTCAGGGGCAGGCAGCGTTTCTCCAAACTTTCCAACCCGCTTGCTACAGCAAAATCCTGTGGTGTGTCACATAAAAGGGCAGAAGTCACAAAAAGATGTGTTGATTGCTCTTTAAAGAGAAATCAAAGAGAAATTTAAAAAGAAACCCCTATCTTAAAAGATAACAAAGAAAATGAGAAGGACCGATGGCTGTAATTTTAAAACTGAATTTTGGAAAAAGACATTTCCCCTCTTCATAGTAACCTTAGTTGTGAAGAAAGAAGTTGAAGGTAAAAATGTTCTTCATCTTCCTATTAGAAAACATGTGGTTGGATCTAGCTAACTTTTGATTTAGTGAAACGGGACAAGGGCTTCTTTTTGACAACTAAAAAAGTAGATTGTGCGACATGAACTGGCACAGCCATGTAGGACTAGGGCTGTATTAAGGAGAATTGGTTGACAGACCTAAATGCTGGCTGGATCCAACTCATGAACAATTTAGGGAACATGTGCAACTTGGAAAAGGTTTCACCAAGAGATGTCATTGTATCATAAATAGTTGTATCATAAACAGTACTTATAATTCCTTGGTAAGAACATCTTTGGGTATCAGATCTTCAGGTCTCTCTACCCCCCCCTCCTTTCCAGGCTATATATTATATCAACTGAGCAGGTAGCCTGCCACCTATCTTGAGATTCCTTGGGTTTATTTTAATTAAGGATTTTGCTGTTTTAAATTTAGAATGTATTGTTAATTTTATTGTTTTAATATTGTTGATGTATTTTAAATGATGTCACCCACCCTGAGCCTGGCTTTGGCCGGAGAGGGTGGGCTACAAATCACACAAATAAATGAATGAATGAATGAATTAACCAACCAACCAGGGATTGGTTTTGAATAATATTTAATATATCAGTTGGATCCCATGGCTTCCTTCCATAACAGAGGGTTGTTCTCCAGACTTCTAAATCACAGGATGGAATGTGCTCCAAAGAGTAGGATTTCCAGTAATATCTAGCTCCATATAAATCCAAGCTGATAGATTAACCAAACTTTGTTTCATAATGGAGATGCAAGTGGAACCAGCTGCATTTGGTCCAAAGTATTCTGCCACTCCACTCAGCTTACAGTTTTGCTTTTCCTTAATTGTCCACATTAGTCCTTCATCCACCCAGTGAGTTAATAGGAAATAACCTTCAGGATTGGATCCACCCAGCCATTTCACTAAACCTTTTGCAGTTCTCCTCTGTATTAAAAAACCTGTTCACACATTGGTTTTGTTCATGGGAGTGTCATGATCTCCACCATAGCCATTTTTGTGGCCAAAGGGGGATGCCTGCTCTCTTTTGTATCAATGGAAAAGCTGGAACCCCTTGTACAGGGATGTTGACAAAAAGTTGTTAATGCAGATCTGAGGCAGAAATATACAACTATAGGCATTTGAGATTCTAAAATATCTACTTCTTTTTTATGGATAGGTGGTCCTTGCTGTTCAACTCAGGCCTCAGAAGAAGAATATAACATTTGGGGGCAAAGATGCAACCCAATAAACCAGCACTAGAAGACAAGATGGAGAAGATCTCCACAGCTACCATATGTTTCCCCATCGTACTCAGATATGTTGGTGCAAAGGACACCCAAACACTGCAAAACACCAACATGCTGAAAGTGATGAACTTGGCTTCATTGAATGTGTTGGGCAGCTTGCGAGCAAAAAAAGCCACCATAAAGGTGACACTAGCCAAGAATCCCAAGTAGCCCAGAACACAGTAGAATGCAATGACTGATCCTTCATTACACTGAGCGACCATTTCAGTAGTTATAGAATATGTGTTCACATCTGGGAATGGAGGAGCTATATAGAGCCACAGACTACAAATTCCTGTTTGAATAGCAGAACAGAAAACAACAACTGCATATGCCAGTCTTTTCCCCACCCACTTTCTTATCTGGCTTCCTGGCTTAGTGGCCATGAAAGCCAGAACCACAGTGATGGTTTTCGCCAATAAGGAAGAAACAGCCACTGAGAAGACGATGCTGAAAGATGTTTGACGAAGAAGGCAGGTCAGAGTCTGAGGCTGGCCAATGAACAGCAAGGAGCAGAGGAAGCAGAAGAAGAGGGAGATGAGGAGAGAGTAGGTGAGGTCCCGATTGTTGGCTTTGACAATCAGAGTGTTCTGGTGTTTGACAAAGAGTCCAAGAACCAAAACTGTGAGCAGAGAAAAAGACACAGCCAGAACAGCTAAAGTGATCCCCAAAGGCTCATCATAAGACAGGAAGTTTAGAACCTTAAGAAGACATTGATCATGGTGCTTGTTTGGGTACTCCTTAGCTAGGCATTCGACACAGTCATCCATATCTGAAAAAGAGAAAGCATTCAATTTCAGCATCTCAAACATTTCATCGATATCTATTTATGAGGATAGAGCTTTTAAGTATAACAGCCCATTCCCAAGCTTTTCGGTGGCCAGGGACTGTGTGGCTGAGGTGCCGCTGCAGCACCTCCAAAGTAGTTTCCCGGCTGCCCAAAGGCAAAATAAAGCCTTTAAAAATGTTAAAAGGCAGTTGCCAGATTTCTTTCCCATCAATTAAGATTAAAAAAAAATACTAATTTCCTTATGGGCCATTCAGATAGTTCCTTTTTTCTTCCCTTTTATTTTGATCTCAGTGTGACATTGTTCAGGGCTAAATTTGCCATGTGAACAAGATCATTAAAGTAAAAAGGTTAAAAAATGAAAATGGGGCTCCCCTCCCCGGAACACACTGAGAACAGCGATGCTGTGCAAAGAAAAACATGGCAAAGTAATGTTGCTGTAAGGGGCATACCCAGGCTGGAGGGGTTTAGGAAGCTCCACCCCCAGGAATGCCCCCCCCCATGCCAGTGCCACTCTTCTCTTCCAGTATTTAGGCCTTGGAGAGGCTGCAGAGTTTGAGGAGTGTTTTGCAGCTCTGCAGCAGCCAGGCGCCAACAGAACTACCCCTGCCGCCAGCCTCTTATTCTGCAATAAGAGGCCACTTGCGCTAGCGGGGGGGTCATGCTGCCTCCACTAGACTTTCAGCCGAATTCTCAAGAATGGGCTGTAAAACATTAACTCAACCACCAGCTGATAGTTTTATATTGTACGAATGAACATTTGTGAAGTATAATTTTTCCCGTCTTTTAATGTGGGTCAGACAAAGGCGAACCTGTAGGCTGCTCCAAGTGTATGGCAATGGTAATCCTAGCTTCCGGGTATTCCAAAGCTAAGTCTGAAATCAAGCAAAGGATTTAGCACATTGAACTTCAACCCTATTTAAATTCTAATGCAAAATACCATCACTTCAGGAACAAGAAATTTGTGTGGTTAACTATCTAGCTAGTCTACCAATTCCAAAAAATATGATAGCTTTCTCTCTGGCCAATCTCAATGTTCTTCCTTAGACAAGAGATACCACTTCAGGAGCATTTATGCCTTTAATTTACTGAGGAAATTGAAATGGCTGGGCATGTACTGCTCCATTGCCCCTTCTATAATGATCTTACATGTATATTTATGACAACTATTCTCAAAAATCCTGGGAAGATCAGACAAATGATATACCTCCCTATGTTTTTCAGTCCTTGGAAATGGAACCTTGGATAGTAGAGTTGCCAGGTTCCGTGCAGCTGCCAGAGTCTACTGAGTTACAGTGCTGAATTAGTGACACATTTTTGCTGTTTTATATCTCTTAATGGAAAATTGTACCAAGGGAAGGTGGCATGGTATAACCCGATTTGGTCAGATATTGGAAGCTAAGCAGGTTTGGTACTTGGAAAGGAGACCACCAAGGAAGACTCTGTGGGAGGAGGCAATGGCAAACCACTAAGGGTGTGCATTTGGCTAAAGCTGATTAAAAAAAAATACCCTGAAAAATACTGTTTTGGATCCCGAATAATGCCAAATTTTCCTGCATTATTCAAGCCGCTTTGGCCCTGCTGCCACTTTCCCTCTCTCTTTCCCCTCTCTCCCCCCCTTACTTACCTGAGTCAGAACTAAGCTCTGAACTCCACATGGAGCTGAGCTGGCAAGCAACATGGATCTGGGTGCCCTTTCATTCAGATCCCCGCTGCTTCAGATCCCCGCTGCTAATACAGAATGTATTACCTACACATGGAGGTCCAAACTGGCAAGCTCTGCATTCAGATCCACGCTGCCTGTGGGCTCTGACCTCCACATGGAGGTCCGAGCCGGCAAGCAGCATGGATCTGAAAGCCCCAGAGCTCAGTATTCAGCCCTGTGCCGCGTATTTTTTGGGTTCAGATTTAATAAACCTGAAAATTTTCATTTTTTTAAGAACCCATTATGATGGCGACTGTAATGACCTCTGAAGTAGAGCTAAGCGATACAATGGAATATGTGTGTGTGTGTGAAGTGCCGTCAAGTCGCAGCAGGCCCCTTTTTTGGGGGTTCTCATGGCAAGAGACTAACAGAGGTGGTTTGCCAGTGCCTTCCTCTGCACCGCAACCCTGGTATTCCTTGGTGGTCTCCCATCCAAATACTAACCAGGGCTGACCCTGCTTAGCTTCTGAGATCTGACGAGATCAAGCTAGCCTGGGCCATCCAGGTCAGGGTCACAATGGAATATAGGCGTCCATTATCGAACTTGGACCTCACTTTGATCTCTTGGCCATGCAGCTAGTTTTGGGCCATTCTCTTTCATCGTGTGGACAACTGGGATGAGATCACCCCTATATGCCCTACTGAACTCCTTGGAGGAATGGCAAGATATGCATGTGAGAAATAAATGTCCAATGTACTACTGCATCTCCACTACGTGTTTCTGACCACACGTTAATGTGCTCCCATCTTTCATGCATTTTATTTTAAATAACAAAAATGGTGGAACAAGCATAGCCAAAGATACGTTACATGTTCTTAAAAGATTTCATGGCATGACACATTCTTTTTCCTACCCTTCTGGTCTGAAATCTTCCCTTCTGGACATAGATCACAAACATAGCAACAAAATGGCTCCCCCTCCTTCTTTGTTCTGCTGTAACCTGGATGGCAGTAGTCATTACACACAGAGATAGGCAGCACCTGACAATAAGAAAATAAAATATTGTTATTCCATTTTCTTCTCATTGGCTGTTCCATGTACAACCCAAGGGTTTTGAATGGAAATAATAACATGATAAGAAGGAGAGTTGGTTTTTATATGCCTATTTTCTCTACCTTTTAAGGAGAATCAAACTGGCTTGCCATTGCCTTCCCTTACTCTCCCCACAACAGACACCTTGTGAGGTAGGTGAGCCTGAGAGATCTCTAAGAGAACTGTGACTAGTCCAAGGTCACCCAGCTAACTTCGTGTGTAGGAGTGGGGACTCTTAAACCTGGGACTCCAGGTTAGAGTCCACCACTCTTAACCACAACACCAAGCAGAGAAAGAGGACTTTGTATAAAAGAAGCTGCAAATTCTGTCCTGAATATTGCCACTACCAGAATTATTACCAAGGTAAACTTGCAATGAGGAGAAGAGCGGCATACATGGATACATGAGGATTTAAATTACAAATATTGGGATGGGTCTAGTGGTAGTTTTCCACAAATGGAAGGGGGTAACTGATTCCCCACTTTCACCACAGTCCTCCAACCTACCTTTTATACTATTCCTAGTCCTGACCTCTGGTGCTGCATTATGGGAGCATTTCAGGCTTCATCAGGACAGGGGAGGCAACAAAGTCCTGTTCCTCTAGTGGCTGGATTCAACCCATGGCTACTATTGGGTGTCATCACATAGAGGATGTGACAACAGAATGTATTACACCTTAACCAGCCTTTTGCACATATAGTATGAGCACTTCTAAAATTGTGCGAGGTAACAAAAATGATATTGCATGGGTGAGAGTATCCAGGGTCAATACATGAATGAGTTCAAAATCATACTTCGAAATTACTGTTCCCACCTGATTAAATGCCATATGCCAGGTGATGAGCTCCTCGTCAATGGTAAACTGTTGGTTCAGTGAAGCCTGTGGATCCATCTTTCCTACCTTCACTCTTAGCAAGCTTTGGTTTGGGAAAGTCACCCAGTTGATAATGTCAAATCCTGTTTCTAGTTCTCCTTTCTCATTAAAATGAATGGAATCCCCAGCACTGTTGTTAAACGAGACGCTTCTGAGAAAAGGGTGAAGCTAGATAGAAGGAGGCAAAATGGCAGATCTTAGAAGAAGACAAAGGGGAACAAAAAAAAAGTTTTGGTCTTTCAGAAAAAGATTTGCAGCACCAGTCTTTAGATATTTTACAGTTCTTTTCATGAGGATCAGTTCATGCCATGAGAGTACTCATTGTCACAAAGCTAATTCACACAAATAAGTTCTTGAATTTCAGACCATCACATATGTTACCTTTTTTTCTGGACTTTTTATTTTGCCCAAGATATTTCTTTTGGTAAAGAAGAATTAATTTTTCCAATTGCAAATATAATTGTTAGGGGAAGTGGAATTTCTTTTTCTAAAAATTACTTTTTAGATATAACCATGGATTTCTCTTATTCTCTGTTTTTTTCTCTTTTTAAAAAATATTTCTGTTTAATTTCTCTTAGATTTCTCTTTGTAGTTTTCTATTAGACAGCATGGTGGTACTCTGTGTGCCTTTTAATAAATTCATCCCTTAATAGGGTTTTGTTTTGTTTTTGGACGGGGGATGTTACACACCACAGGGGGCACTAGCAGGAGGGCAGAAATGCTGGGGAGACCATAGCTGCCTCCGAGCATTTGCATAATGAAATTCATAAAGTGTGTAGAACCTTCCTTTCCGCTCTTCCTCTCTTTGAATTTTCTTCTTTCGATCAAAACAGAATTGATTTGAAACAGACGCCACATTCCCAAAAAGAGGGAAAAATACAGATGGTTGGATTTGTGGGAGACATTGGGTAAAAAGGAACAAAGATATATCCTCTTAACAATATGAGCTGCAAAAATTAGGTGGTTGTGGGAATAGAGGAACATTGGACCATTTGTGGCCTTCTGCAGATTGGATACAGCCAATGAACTGAAACAGACAATTCATGTAGGTTTACTGTGCAATCACTTGCACAGATTGGTCTCCAGATGGGTTGATGAAGCATGGACTTCATTTATATTTCTTCAAATTGTAAAATTGTATTTCAGCTCCCAAATGAATTTGTAATTCTTATGATACTGCGTTTGTTTCCTTACATGGAATTTCCCCTGTAAAATACATGCATTGTTCCAAAATTGTTTCTCTGCACACAATCAGCATTACACTGTACATATACAAGTTTGATGTCAGAACTTTGAAATAAAACAGCCCCCTGGAAAGATGCTCCATAGGGAAAAATAGAGCTCAACAATATTGACCCCCCTTAAAGGATCTGAATACCATAACAGCATTTGGAACTCAAGAAAGTGGGAAAAATATACTTTTTTTGCTGCACACCCCTAGGAGGGAAATGGGAAACAATGTAGGGAGAGGATAGAGGGTAAAAGGAGGCACCCCTCACAAGTACCCCTCACTCTGCAACTGGGTCTGCCCCAGCAACCGGCACCTCTCATTTGGACGGTAGTTTTCCTGAGTAGAGGCTGCAAAGGATAGGGAAGGAGGCAAAATTGAAGATGGAGCCAAATAAAGGTAGGTTGGCCATTGAATGAGAAGGAAAAAAGGAAGCAAGAGAAGGGTAGAGGTTGTAGGGGATTTAAGGGATGGGAAAGAGGGAAAAGAAGCAAAAGGAAATGGGATGCCCCCTAAAAGTCCTTGTTGGTCCCCTGCTACTAACCTGTTAAAGGATGGGCATTGACCAAGTCAGAAAATATCTTATTCACTCTCTGGACATCACTGTGATGGATACAATATCTTACTTGCCAAGGTTGAAGATGAAGTAGCTTCAGGTTTTCTCCTTTCCTCATCATGGTCCCGTATTTCTGCCTAGCTGGGTGCATGGCATCAAGAGCACGTGCTACAGCATGAACAGCGTTGTAAATACAGTAGCTTTGGGCAGTCATACTCATTTCAAACAGAGGACCTGGAAGGCTTTCCACCTTCTCCTCCCCAGTGCATCTATATGGATTATCTTCATCTTCTTTGGAATCTGACAGGAAACAGTTAAAAGCCTGCTGCCAGAAAATCCTGATAAAGCCATCGCCTTCTGGCCAGTGGGAACTTACATTGCGAATGAAATCTTGGAACCCCAATACTTCATTGGACTTAACTGCAAAGGATAAAGCCCCATGGAAAGTTTTCACATTGAAAGTCCTATAAAAAGTCTGTGATGAGAAATCCCACTGGGCTGTCATAATCCACACCTTACTCATGGTAGTCTCTGTCGCAATTTCTCCTGCAGTATTATGTAGGATCCATTTCAAAAATAACACTGTACGAGTATCTGCCTTTATGACAACTACGCTGACATTAGTTTTTGTTAGAAAAAGCTTTAAGCTCTTGTGGAGCTTTGGCAAGAAGAAAAAGTCTGTCACATCATCAGAGGAATCTAAGTTGTGTATCTGATCAATGAAGGCAGAACAGATGCCATTCTGGGACAGCAGAGGCATCAACATCTGGACAAATTTGTCTCCTTGATCGTCATCCAATGCAATGATCCCAACCCATGTCCATTGGAAATGAAGAAGTAGATGGACAATCCCTTGGTACTGATGGTCTTCTTTGGGTATCGTCCGGTAGATGGAAGGAAAACAGTTTTCATAATTTATCGTCATTGCAGAGAAGGAGTAGGAGACCTAAGAAAAACCGAACAGATACTTCGAAGCGGTAAGCAATGTTTATTTCTAGCATGTTTTCCACAGTCGAGCCCTTCCCAATCATAAAGTTTTATAATGAGAAGCAGAGTTTCCAACAACTGAAATCAGCTACGCGTGTATAGAAAATTATATCAATACGAAGAAGATGAAGTAGAAGAAGAGTTGGTTTTTTAACGCCAACTTTCTCTACCACTTCAGGAAGAATCAAACTGGCATAAAATCACCTTCCCTTCTGCTTCCCACAAAAGACACCCTGTGAGGTAGGTGGGGATGAGAGAGCTCTAAGAGAACAGTGACTATCCCAAGGTATATTCACCTACCTAGTTTTTATCTGCCTCCCATCTTCATGTACATGATTTGTTTGTTTGTCTCCCATGCCAGGCTTTAAAATGGTAGTGGCATCCTTGGATCAGAACTACAGATGCCTTTACATCAAGTTTGGCCCTAAGGTTGCTAATGATAAAGCCACAACCTATAAGGCAGACAGCATAACTATCACCCAAACCTCAGCATTCCCTGCCCATCAGCATCTCCTCCATTAAGGTGGTTTAATGGGGAAGATTTTGTAAGTATAAAAGCAAGTGTCTATACTCTGAGATATTTACTTCCCTCAAAGTCATCCTACCTGTGGAATCTTGTAGTTGCTTAATATATTGTCTATGAAAAAAGTCGTATCAGAATGAAGTCCTCCAATGACCGCTATCAGGTTCCTCCGGGTGTCACAACTGTAGTTGGGGATGAGCCTTTCCAAAGGGCTGAGGAAGTTCAAGGTGTTTAGGTAAGTCACCTTTGCATTGACATAGCTGTCATGGATGTGGAACCCGAGGCTGATGTTTGGCAAGATCTTGAGGTGGTCATTGACCTCCTTCACAGCAAATGCCAAGGCGAGAAGATGCTGGTAGTTCTTTGGTGTGGCACTAAAACAAGTTTGATATGGGGCATAAAATGTATATGCTGGTCTCAGGATGTGCATTTGAAAATAAAATTAAATGAGAAATTAGCTGAGGGCTCTCTGTTCTTTAATTGCAGAGGTGTTAGTGACCTGAATGACATTTCTTCTGTCTCTTGAATGCAGGCTAACTAGGTTTGCTACAGGTAGCTATTTTTCAGCCTGAGACATCGGTGGCTGCACTGAATTTTTAGTTTCCATTTCTATCCATGATCATTAAGTTGATGTTTCCATTGGGATGGTGTAGTGAGAATGGATAGATGAGAAGGTGCTTCCATTTGAAATCAGTGGGTACTACAAATCAGGGTTGCAAACTTCCTGGTGAGCCTGGAATTTCCCCCAAATTACAACTCAACTCCAGATTAAAGAGATCGTTTCCACTGGAGGAAATGGCACCTTCATAGGATAGACTTTATGGCATCACATCCCAGCTGAGCTATCTCCCCTCCCCAAACTCAACCTTCCCCAGGATTGCCCCCTCCAGGAATTTCTCAAGTCACAGTTGGTATCTCTACCTCAAATTCATTAATGACCCCAAACATGTATGTGGTGTCAAGAGGTAAACAACCATGAAACCGCATAGATATGAGTCATGGAAGAAAGAACTAAAAAACAGAGGGCAAAGGCATAATTGAAGAAAGTGACAATAGTCCTAGCTAGAACAATATACAGTGAAAATGCAGGGCTGTAACTGGGGAGCGGGTGAGGAGGGCAGCCTCTACCCCTGTGGCATGCAGAGAGGGCAGCAGAACTGCCTTTCCTACCCAGCCTGCTCCTCTTGTCAGAGAGGCAGCTCTGCTGCCCTCTCTCCATTCCCCAGGGGCAGCAGTTGCTCTCCCCGCCCCGCCCCCCAGCTACAGCCCTGCTAAAATGTTCCAGACTGATGGAGGTCCACATAAGTGTTCAGATTTGGGAGAGGGGAATCATTGTCTAGGACTTTATTATATCACACACTTTTCCATTGCAGCCCCAATCCACATGACTCCAACACATGAAAAGCTTCTACACGGGGAATTCATAAGCAAATCTTAAACACAGTACCAATCATTTAGCACTTTTGAACAGACGTTTGTTTGATGAAACTTCAAACAGTAGAATGTCCATAAACATTCCGTTATACCTGACCATCATAGTCAATGATTAGTTAGTGCATTCAGTCAACTGAAGTCACAGCTCTTACAGGATCATGCAGAACATACTACTTCTGCAGCGTTTTTATTGACGTTTCTTTTTCCTCGGTGTGGTAGAACAAAAAAATGGGCAAAACAACTATGCTACGCAAATCTACATGTGCTGTGGTTTTGAAGGAATCTTCAGTTTGACATATCATTTTGTATCTTTGAAGATAATTTTTTTTAAAAAGGGAACAAACGGTGTCCTCACCTCAAAAATATCTACATTCTAGAAAATGTTTTTTATATTCATTTATCTGTTAATTAAAATATTTATTATTTGCCTCTCTCAAAATAAAATACAAGTTTTGTACATAGCATAGAAACAGAAATGAAAGTCACAGAAATAAGCCAATCAATAAATAAGAGGAAACAATCCAATAAAAAAGCAAAAAAGGACTCACTTAAGCAATGGAACAATTCTAATTTAAATTGGCAGAATGCTTCAAAGTTTTGGAGCGATCACAGAAAATGGTACGGAACAGGCAGCAGGGGCTGCTTTCTCCTCCCTACAGCAAGAGAATATGTGAGATGCATCACATGAGCATATATATTGGGAAAGACAATCCATCAAATCTCACAAGTCCCACACTGTAAATCTTCAGAACACATGTAATATGAATGAAAAAATAATAATTAATGAGCTGCTGCATTTTAAACTAACTGAAGTTTCAGAGACGTCTTCATGGGCAATGTTATATGGTTATGGCCTTTTATGAAGGGATCTTTCCCCATGTTCACCCCCACTGAATGCTTCGGGGCTTCCGTTTGATTATGCATGCCTTTTCCGCCTGTCAGAGGTCACCTCACTCTCCCTGTGTGTTTGGCCCATGTTTTCCTGATGCCGTTTTAGCCAGAACCCAGAAAATGCGGGGAAAGCGCGTGGGGAGAGCCAGGCGACCTCTGACGGGCGGAAAAGGCATGCATAATCAAAAGGAAGCCCTGAAGCGGTCGATGGGGTGACCACGGGAAAACATCTCTGAATAGAAGGCCTATAGCACCTAGCAGCAATCCCGCTTGGGCCTTCTAGAAGCACGGATCATTGTTGCTTGTTCACCCAATTCCAAAAGGAGAACCAATCTACAGTCCAAGTGCAAGTGATAAAAGCACTCTTAGCAATATCGCTCATCTGTTTCTGTAGCAAGGCCAAGGGGACTCCCAAACTAAATATATGCACTAAATAGACATTCTATAATTCAGTATTCATATGATCCACTTTTATTGGTTATACCCTCTCCCGTTAAACATTAGGGTATAAAAATGTCTCCTTACATGTCTTCATCAATCAGATTGGACTTGGGGTGCCTTTCAAACAAGAAGGATTCAGCATAGGAAACAAGCTGAGAGGTCATCCCACCAATGGTGACCTCACCTGCCTGATAATATTCATGTGGAATCTGGGGGGGGTCACTCATACTGCACATAAATGTAGACACCCCACAATCGATTTGAGGCAGTAGAAGTAAGATCATCATCAACGGAAATACCACCACCATCTTGAAGGCAAGTCCTAGTATCCAACGTAAAATCCCCCGTTTTTAATCTATCACCTGATAGTCTAACACAACCAACCCCATTACAACACCAGGACTTCAATCATTTTTGACTCTTCTGATGCATTGTTTTAAAGCCTGGCAATTAAAACAGAAGGGGGTACTACCGAAAGCCAGATCATCACAGCTGCATCTGTCCACAGACCTTTGGGACAGAACTTGATGGTTTAGGAGTCTTTATATAGTTTTTGGGAATGAGCTTATTGATTGTGGTAATGGCCTCTGCAAATCTATGTGGCTTTGGCAAGGTGATTCATCACAGGGAATTGAGATAATTGCAGCGTTCACAATATTTTCTCCGAGGCACAGTGCAACATGTGGCACCTTCTGGAAAAAAACAATGTGGGGTGGGGAAAAACATGTCTGTGCTACTGGTCAAAATTGTGAAGAAAAAATCTGAATATTAGAAAAATGGATCACTGAGGGAACACATATTACTTATGACATATCAAAAGTTTAACTGACAGATTGTCTTGTACTGTGACTGGGTTAAATAGTACTTGAAACAGCTTTATAGGAACATGTTGGAAAATATTTGTGACTGGAGTTTGAAAATTTTCAGGTTTATTAAATCCAAACCCAAAAAATATGTGGCATAGAGCATTCACTTCTGTGCGACTGGGCTTTCAGATCTGTGCTGCTTGCCAGCTCAGACCTCCGCGTGGAGGTTGAGGCCCTCAGGTGGTGGGGATCTGAATGCAAGGGCATTAAGAGTTACTATTAGAGTTTCACCTGACATCACTCCCTAACATTTTGTGGTTAGTTCTGCTTCCTGCAGGAGCCATTCGAGGTTGCGCCCATGAACCAGTGTCAGAATTTGAAAGGTGCCCACAGATTCAAAAAGGTTGGATACCCCTGGTCTATGGAATCACATCCCCATATTTTCTTAAATGTTTCCCCAATTCCCTTATGTAATTCATCAAGCAATGAGAAGATGTCACCAGAAGGAGGAATGGTGGGTTCTACATTAGTCAAGGGCAGGAAAAATTAACCCTCAACACATGCTCTCTCTGCAGGTTCAATCATTGCACACTTAGCGGGAGGCAGGTTTAAGCACATTGACCCTGACAACTACCAACAAGTGATCACCAGCTCATGATCATGCTGCCTAGGCAAGAAGCAAGTGTACCCGGGTAGATATTACTTCTGTGACTGAGAACCTTCTTTTTTCCAGTAATAGTAGTGGTGGTGGTGGTCGTGGTGGTAGTAGTAGTAGAAGTAGTAGAAGAAGAAGAAGAAGAATGAAAAGGGTGAGCCCACAACCCCTCTATTGTAAGAAAAAAGTTCTCCACTATTAATTTTTTCTGTTTTCATTTATATTGATACACATGGTATTTGCCATGTGTACCATTCTCATATAGTGTCATGAGGAGGAAATGGAGGATGGACTGCTGTAAGCTGTTTTGCATCCTCATCTGGAAAAGGTGAGCTATGACACTGATTATAAATCTAATTGTGCCTACAGCTCTCCAACAAATGATGACCACTCTTGCCTTTGCTTCACCCTGTATTGCTGAGGCCTTTTGGCAGGAGACTTAACTGTACATTCAATATTTACCATTAAATGTGGCAAGCAATGGGAGATATGGAGTTGGCAAGTGGAGCGAGCAGGGGTGAAACCCCTAGTACAGGAATATTGATGAAAAGTTGTTAATGCAGATCTGAGGCAGAAACATACAATTATAAGCATTTAAGATTCTAAAATATCGACTTCTTTTTTATGGATAGGTGATCCTTGCTGTTCAACTCAGGCCTCAGAAGAATAATATAACATTTGGGGGCAAAGATGCAACCCAATAAACCAGCACTGGAACTCAAGATGGAGAAGATCTCCACAGCTACCATATGTTTCCCCTTCGTACTCAGATACGTTGGCACAAAGGACACCCAAACACTGCAAAACACCAACATGCTGAAAGTGATGAACTTGGCTTCATTGAATGTGTTAGGCAGCTTGCGAGCAAAAAAAGCCACCATAAAGGTAACACTAGCCAAGAATCCCAAGTAGCCCAGAACACAGTAGAATGCAATGACTGATCCTTCATTACATTGAGCGACCATTTCAGTAGTTATAGAATATGTGTTCACATCTGGGAATGGAGGAGCTATATAGAGCCACAGACTGCAAATTCCTGTTTGAATAGCGGAACAGAGAACAACAACTGCATATGCCAGTCTTTTCCCCACCCACTTTCTTATCTGGCTTCCTGGCTTAGTGGCCATGAAAGCCAGAACCACAGTGATGGTTTTCGCCAATAAGGAAGAAACAGCCACTGAGAAGACGATGCTGAAAGATGTTTGACGAAGAAGGCAGGTCAGAGTCTGAGGCTGGCCAATGAACAGCAAGGAGCAGAGGAAGCAGAAGAAGAGGGAGATGAGGAGAGAGTAGGTGAGGTCCCGATTGTTGGCTTTGAAAATCAGAGTGTTCTGGCGTTTGACGAAGAGTCCAAGAACCAAAGCTGTGAGCAGAGAAAAAGACACAGCCAGAACAGCTAAAGTGATCCCCAAAGGCTCATCATAAGACAGGAAGTTTAGAAGTTTAAGAAGACATTGATCATGGTGCTTGTTTGGGTACTCCTTAGCTAGACATTCGACACAGTCATCCATATCTGAAAAAGAGAAAGCATTCAATTTCAGCATCTCAAATATTTCATCAATATCTATTTATGTTGATAGAGCTTTAAAAAAAATTGTCAGTACAAAATGGTTTTAATGGCAAACAGCAAAAAAGATGTATCAAATAGAATCCTTTACATGGTTGAAAAATCTAAAGACTTTCCCTTAAAAGTCCCTGTCAGTACCAAGGATGTGAGGTTGCCATTGATAACTGATTTCTCTCTCTATAGATATATTTTTAGGACTGACACAGAGCAATGTTTTAACAATGGGGATAGAGCTTTTAAGTATAAAACATTAACTCAGCCATCACTAATATTTATATAATATAGGAATGAATATTTGTGAAGTATTATTTTCCCCTCTTTTAATGTGGGTCAGCCAAAGGCAACCCTGTTGGGGGCTCCCAGTGTATGCCAAAGGTAATTTTAGTTTCAGGGTATCCCAAAGCTAAGTCTGAAATCAAAGAATTTGGAACATTGAACCCTATTTAAATTCTGGTGCAAAATACCATCATTTCAGGAACAAGAAATTTGTGTGGTTAACTATTTAGCTAATCTATTGATTCCAAAACACATGACAGCTTTCACTCTGGCCCATCTCAATGTTCTTCCATCTGCTTTATTACATGAGAGACGCCACTTCAGGAGCATTTATGCCCTTGATGTACTGAGGAAACTGAAATGGCTGGGCGTATGCTGCTCCATTGCCCCTTCTATAATGATCTTACATATAAATTTTTGACATCTATCCTCAAAAAGGCTGTCAAAGATAGGACATTTTGGAGGACTTTCATTCATAGGGTCGCCATGAGTTGGAAGCGACTTGACGGCACTTATCACACACACACATCCTCAAAACTCCTGGGAAGATCAGACAAATGATATACCTCCCTAATTTTTTTTCAGATCTTGAAAATGGAACCTTGGATAGAGTTGCCAGGTTCTGTGCAGCTACCAGAGTCTACTGAGCTAGTGCTGAATCAGTGGCACATATTTGGTTTTTTATATCTCTTAACAAAAGATTGTATCAAGGGAAGGAGACATGGCATAGCCCGATCTCATCAGATCTTGAAAGCCAAGAAGGTCTGGTACTTGGAAGGGAGACCATCAAGGAAGACCCTACAGGGGAAGGCAATTGCAAATCATTGGGGTGTGCATTCGGCTAAAGGAAAACCAAAAAATACCCTGAAAAATACTTTTTTGGTTTTTTACGGGAAGTTTTTCAAGGTTATAAAATGACGGTAGTAAAGGGAGCCAAAAAAGCAGATCCCGAATAATGCCATTTTTTCTGCATTATTCGGCCACTTTGGCCCTGCCACCAGTTTCCCTCTCTGCCCCCCCTCTTCTCCTCCCTCCCCCTTACTTACCTGAGTCAGATCCAAGCTTCCTGCAAGCTCTGAACTCCACATGGAGGTCGGAGCCAGCAAGCAACATGGATCTCGGTGCACTTGCATTCTGATCCCCACCACCTGAAGGCCTCAACCTCCACATGGATGACTGAACTGGCAAGTTAAAATTTAAGAAAATGAATCCATTATGATGGTGACTGTTACGACCACTGAGGTAGAGGTTAGGGACATAATGGGATGTAGTTGTTCCATTATTGGCCTTGAAAGACCTGAGCTTGAGAACTTGGCCATGTAGCTAGCCTTGAGCCATTATCTCTCTCTTATCATGTGGACAACTGGGATGAGATCACACCTGTATGTCATCCTGGAGGAATGCCAAGATATGATTGTGAGAAATAAATGGCCAATGGACTAATGCATCTCCATGACTCCATGTTTCTGACCACCTGTTAATGTTCTTCCATCATTCATGCATGCTACTTTAAATATCAATCAAAAATGGTGGAACAAGCATCGCCAAAGATATGTTACATGCTCTTAAAAGATTTCATGGCATGGCACATTCTTTTTCCTACCCTTCTTGTCTGAAATCTTCCCTTCTGGACATGGATCACAAATATAGCAACAAAATGGCTCCCCCTCCATCTTCTTTCTGCTGTAACCTGGATGGCAGTAGCCATTGCACACAGAGAGAGGCAATACCTGTCAATAGACAAGTAATATATATTTATTCTATTTTCTTCTCATTAGCTGTTCTATGCACAACCCACAGGGTTTTGAATGGAAATAATAACTCAGTGTAACATTGTTCAGGGCCAAATTGGCCATGTGAAGAATATCATTAAAGTAAGTTTTTAAAAAGAATGGAAATAATAACAGAAGAAGAAGAAGAGTTCGTTTTTTATATGCCGATTTTTCTACCTTCTAAGAAGAATAAAACTGGTTTACAATCTCCTTCCCTTTCTCTCCCCACAATAGACACCTTGTGAAGTAGGTGAGGCTGAGAGAGCTCTAAGAGAACTGTGACTAGCCCAAGGTCACCCAGCTGGCTTCATGTGTAGGAGTGGGAAATCAAACCCGGTACTCCAGATTAGAGTCCACCACTCTTAACCACAACACCACACAGAGAAAGAAGAATTTGGAAAGACGAAGCTGCTAATTCAGGCCTGAATATTGACACTACCAGAATTATTTCCTATGTAGAGAACAATTTACAAGGAGCAGAAGTATGGCATACATGAATACAAGAGGATTTGAATTCCAAATATTGGGCTGGATATAGTGGTGATTTTCCACAAATGGAAAGGAGGATGTCACTGGTCCTCCAACTGACCCTTCATGGTGTTCCTAGTCCTGACCTCTGGTGCTGCATTATGGGAGCATTTCAAGCTTCAGCGGAACAGGGGAAGCAACAAAGTCCTGTTCCTCTAGTGGCTGGATTCAATCCATGGCTACTACTGGGTGCGATCACTTAGAGGACGTGACAACAGAATGTATTACATTTTAACCAGCCTTTCGCACATGTGCAAGGTAACAAAAATGATATCTCATGGGTGAGAGTATCCAGGGTCAATACACGAATGAGTTCAAAATTATACTTCAAAATTACTGTTCCTACAGTCTGATCCCACCTGATTGAACGCCGTTTGCCAGGTAATGAGCTCCTCGTCAATGGTAAACTGTTGGTCCAGTGAAGCCTGTGGATCCATCTTTCCTACCTTCACTCTTAGCAAGCTTTGGTTTGGGAAAGTCACCCAGTTGATAATGTCAAATCCTGTTTCCAATTCTCCTTTCTCATTAAAATGAATGGAATCCCCAACACTGTTGTTAAATGAGACACTTCTGAGAAAAGGGTAAAGCTAGATAGGAGACAAAATGGCAGATCTTAGAAGAAGACAAAGGGCAAAAAATAGTTTTGATCTTTCAGAAAAAGATTTCCAGCACCAGTCTTTAGATATGTTAGGTATTTTTTCATGAGGATCAATTCATGCCAGAGTACTCATTGTCATAAAGCTAATTCACACAAATAAACTCTTGAATTTCAGACCATCACACATTTTGCCTTTCTTTTCTGGACTTCCTCATTTTGCCTAAGAGATTTATTTTCATAAAGATAAATTGTTTTTTTTTTTCCAGGTTGCAAATATAATTGTTATGGGGACTGGAATTTCTTTTTGTAAAATTCACTTTTTAGATATAACCATGGATTCATATTATTCTATTTTTTTCTCTTTCAAAAGAAGAATTAATGTTTAACTTCTCTTAGATTTCTCTTTGTAGTTTTCTATTAGACAGCATGATGGTGTTCTATGTGCCTTTTATTAAATTCATCCCTTACAGGGCTGTTGGTTTGTTTTTTGGTGTTTGTTTTTTGTTTTGCTTTGTTTTTGAGATGGGATTTTACACACCACGGAGTGCTCTAGCAGAAGGGCAGAAATGCTGGGAAGACCATGGCTGCCTCTGAGCATTTGCATAATAAAATTCTGAAAGTGTGTAGAACCTCCCTTTTCGCTCTTCCTCTCTTTTTATATTTTCTTATTTTGATCAAAACAGAATTGATGGGAAAAAGACTCCACCTTCCCAAAAAGAGGAAACTAAACTGTTGGATAAAAACTGTTCGGTAAAAAGGAATCAAGAGATATCCTCTTAACAAGATGAGTTGCAAAGATGAGGTGGTGGTGGGAATGGAGGAACACAGGACCATTTGTGGTCATCTACAGATTGGATACAGCCAGTGAATTAAAACGGACAATTCATGAAGGTTTATTGTGCAATCACTTGAGCAGTTTGGTCTGCCGATCGGTTGAATGAAGCATAGGCATCATTTTAAATTTCTTCAAATCATAAAATTGCAATTCAGCTCCCAAATGAATTTTTAATTCTTACCATATTATGTTTGTTTTCTTACATGGAGTTTTCCCTATGACATTCATGCATGGTTTCAAAATTGTTTTCTGTTCAAAATCAGCATAACCCTATACATATGCAAGTCTGATGTCAGTACTTATAAAAAAGCAGCCCCTTGGAAAGAGTCTGATTAATACAGTATCTTACTTGCCAAGGTTGAAGGTGAAGTGGCTCCAGGTTTTCTTCTTTCCTCACCATTGCCCTGTATTTCTGCCTAGCTGAATTCATGGCATCAAGGGCACGTGCTACAGCATGAACAGCATTGTAAATGCAGTAGCTTTGGGCAGTCATCCTCATTTCAAACAGAGGACCTGGAAGGCTTTCCACCTTCTCCTCCCCAGTGCATCTGTATGGATTATCTTCATCTTCTTTGGAATCTGACTGGAAACAGTTAAAAGCCTGCTGCCAGAAAATCCTGATAAAGCCATCACCTTCTGGCCAGTGGGAATTTACATTGCAAATGAAATCTTGGAACCCCAAAACTTCATTGGACTTAACTGCAAAGGATAAAGCCCCATGGAAGGTTTTCACATTAAAAGTCCTATAAAAAGTCTGTGATGAGAAATCCCACTGAGCTGTTATAATCCACACCTTACCCATGGTAGTCTCTATCACATTTTCCCCTGCAGCACTATGTAGAACCCATTTCAAAAATAACACTGTAAGGGTATCTGCCTTTATGACAACTACATTGGCATTAGTCTTTGCTAGAAAAAGCATCAATCTCTTTTGGGGCTCTGGCATGAAGAAAAAGTTTGACACGTCATCAGAGGAATCCAATTTGTGTATCTGAGCAATGAAGGCAGAACAGATGCCATTCTGGGACAGCAGAGGCATCAGCATCTGGACAAATTTGTCTCCTTGATCATCATCCAATGCAATGATCCCAACCCATGTCCACTGGAAATGGAGAAGAAGATGGACAATCCCTCGGTATTGATAGTCTTCTTTGGGGATCATCTGGTAGATGGATGGAAACCAGTTTTCATAATTTATAATCATTGCAGAAAAGGAGTAGGAGATCTGAAAAAAATAGCTTCTTATAACTGTTACACCATGTTTATGTCTCTAGCAAGTTTTCACAGCCTAACTCTTCCCAATTAAAAAATATATATATGAAAGGAATAATTTACAATAGTTTACAATCGGAATACCCCCTCCACGAGGTCTGCCTGCCTATACATATTATCTGACAACTCCTCGTCTCTGTAGAGTTTTTTGCTTGGCTAGATTGAATGCTAACCCTTCTATGGTAATGCAGGGCAGAATTCTGAATATACCATACTCAGACAGGATCTGCCCTTGCTCTTCTGGCTCTATTGACTCATTAGCCCATGCCCTTTTGGAATGCTGCTTTTACAAGGAACTTCGATCGCACTATATTTCCCCCCTTTTAATATACAAATCCAATGCCTCTGTGACTGACATAATGCCTTTTTTATTAAGCGATAGGGACCCCAAGGCTACATTGTCAGTGTCAAGATTTGTTTCAATCCTTATATCCCTCCAACACTAGATATATGTTGCTCAAGGTCAATTGATCAAGGAGCTTCTAAGGGATAAAAGGAAAGGAATAGTTTACAATTGTATCAATTTACAATTATATCAATGCATAGGCAAGTTGAATGAATTAATATATTAAACATATGGGGGAAAGGCATGTGGTTCGTCATAATCAAAAGTAGTAATAAATGAGAACCAATGAAATACCAATGAAATAAGTTGACCTGTTAAATGAACACACATTATTTATTTATTTGATTTTCTTTTTACAGGATTTATTCTTGCTTTTCTCCCTATCTACCCGATTAAATACTGCTCAGGTCATTAATCTCATGTGAAACTCCATAGATACACACACTCACACTACTTAAGGCTGAACCAGGATCAATCCCTTGCAGCATTTCCAAATTTCCCATGTCAGGTTCTAAAATGGTAGTGGCATCCCTAGGTTTGAACTGCAGATTTCTTTACATCAAATTTGGCCCTAAGGCTGTGAGTGCTATAAGGGAAACAGCATAACTGTCACCAAAACCTCAGCATTCCCTTCCCATCAGCATCTCCTCCGTCTTACAAGTATTAAGCTGCTTAAATGGGGAAGGTTTTGTAAGTATAAAAGCCAGTGTCTATACTCTGAGATATTTACTTCCCTCAAAGTCATCCTACCTGTGGAATCTTGTAGTTGCTTAATATATTGTTTATGAAAAAAGAGGTTTCAGAATTAAGTCCTCCAATGACAGCTATCAGGTTCCTTCGGATGTCACAGCTGTAGTTGGGAACAAGCCTTTCTGAAAGGCTGAGGAAGTTCAAGGTGTTTAGGTAAGTCAACTTTGCATTGACATAGCTGTCATAGATGTGGAACCCGAGGCTGATGTTTGGCGAGATCTTGAGGTGGTCATTGACCTCCTTCACAGCAAACACCAAGGCGAGAAGATGCTGGTAGTTCTTTGGTGTTGCACTAAAACAAGTTTGATATGGGGCATAAAATGCCTATGCTGGTCTCAGGATGTGCATTTGAAAATAAAATTAAATGAGAAATTAGCTGAGGGCTCTCTGTTCTTTAATTGCAGAGGTGTTAGTGACCTGAATGACATTTCTTCTGACTCTTGAATGCAGGCTAACTAGGTTTGCTGCAGCCAGCTATTTTTCAGCTTGTGCCATCTGTGGGTACACTGTGTTTTCAGTTTCCATTTCTACCTATTATTGTTAAGCTTATGTCTCCACTGGGATAGTGTGGTGAGAATGGATGGGTGAGAAGTTGTTTCCCTTTGAAATCAGTGGGTATGGCAAATCAGGGCAGCAAACTTCCAGGAGGGCCTGGAATAGCCCCCAAATTACAACTCATCTCCAGAATAAAGAGATCATTTCCACTGGAGGAATGGGCACCTTCATGGGATGGATTTTATAGCATCACATCCCTGCTGAGCTACCTCCCCATCTCCCAAAATCAACCCTCCCCCCTATCTCCAGGAATTTCTCAAGTCACAGTTGGTATCTCTACCTCGAATTCATTAATGACCCCAAACATGTATGTGGTGTCAAGAAGTAAACAACCATGAAACCACATAGATATGAGTTTTAGAGTCATGGAAGAAAGAATTTTAAAAAGTGGGCAAAAATGAAGAATTCTAGCTAGAACACTGCACAGCGAAAATGCAGGGCCGTAACTGGGCGGGGGATGGCGAAGAGAGCAGTGGCATGCAGAGAGGCACCCTCCTCCTGTAGGAGAGGCAGTTCTGCTGCCTTCTCTGCATGTCACAGGGGCGGCGGCTGCCCTCCTCACCCCCCCACCCCAGCTATAGCCCTGCTAAAATGTTCAGCATCCAAACTGGTAGAGGTCCACATAAGTGTTTAGATTTGGGAGAGGAGCATTGTTCCCTAGGACTTTGTTATCTCACACACTTTTCCATTTACAGCCACAATTCACATAACTCAAACACATCTAAAAAGCTTCCACATAGCGACTTCATAAGCAATCTTAAACACAGTACCAATCTTTTAATACTCCTGCTTATTCTCTTTTGTACATACCTCTAGGCCTTTTGAACTGAAGTTTTTTTAAAAATAAATTTTGAACAGTAGAATGTCCATAAACATTCTGTTATACTTGACCATCTTAGTCAATGATCAGGATTGATTGATTAATTGATAGTCAATGATCACTTAGTGCACTCAGTCAACTGAAGCCACAACTTATACATAATCCCACAGAGTGTACCAAGTCTGCATTGTTTTTATTGAAGTTTCTTTTTCCTCAATGTGGTAGAACAAAAGATGGGCAAAACAACTATGCTTTGCAAATCTACACATTCTGTGGTTTTGAAGGAATCTGCTGGTTTAGTTTAACAATATCATTGTGTATCTTTGCAATTAGGGCATTAAAAAGGTATCAAAAGGTGTCTTGACCTCAAAAATATCTGCCTCCTAGAAAATGTTTTGATATTCCTTTATCTATGAATTACAATATTTATTATATGCCTCTCTCAAATAAAATACAAGTTTTCTACAAAACATGGAAATAAAAAAGAAAACTGCAGAAATAAGCCAATGAATAAATAAGAGAAAACAATCCAATGAAAAGCAAACAGGTCAAAATTGACAAAATTAAGTCAAGGAATAGTTCTGATAGTTTAAGCAAAGGAATAGTTCTAATTTAAATTGGCAGCATGCTTCAAAGTTTTGGAGCTATCATAGAAAATGGTCTGGAACAGGCAGCAGGAGCTGCTGTCTCCTCCATACAGCTAGAGAATATGCAAGGAGATGCATTGCATCAGCATATATTGGGAAAGACAATCCATCAAATATCACAAGTCCCATGCTGTAAACCTTCAGAACACATGAATTATGAATATTAAAAAAAATCATGACAGATAGTTAATGAGCTGCTTCATTTTAAACTAACTGAAGTTCAGAGATGTCATCATGGGCAGTGTTACATTATTATAGAACATAGTAACAATCCAGCTTGGACCTTCCTGAAGCATGGATCATTGTCGCTTGGTCATCCAGTTCCAGAAGAGAAACCAAACTACAGTGCAAGTTCAACTGATAAAAGCACTCTTAGCAATATTGCAGGTCTCTTTCTGTAGTAAGGCCCAAGGGGACTCCCAAACTAAATATATGCACTAAATAAGCATTCTACAATTCATATTAATATGATACACTTTTATTGGCTATAACCTCTCCTGTTGAATATTAGGAAATCAAAAATGTCTCCTTACACATTTTCATCAATCAGATTTGACTGTGGGTGCCGTTCAAACAATAAGGATTCAACATAGGAGAAAAGTTGAGAGGTCATCCCACCAATGGTGACATCACCTTCCTGATAATATTCATGTGGAGTCTGGGAGGGATCACTCATACTGCACATAAATGTAGACAACCCACATTTGATTTGAGGCAGTAAAAGTAAGATCATCAACAACAGAAATACCACCGCCATCTTGAAGGCAAGTCCTAGTATCCAACGTAAAATTCCCTCTTTTTTTTATCTAGCATCTAGTTGTCTACCACCAACAACCCAGCACCAGGACTTCAATCATTTTTTACTCTTCTGATGCATTGTTTTAAAGCCTGGCAAGTAAAACAGAAAGGGATACTACCAAAAGCCAGATCATCACAGCCACATCTGTCCTCAGATCTTCACGACAGAACTTTATGGTTTGGGGGTCTTTATGTAGTCTTTGGGAATGAGCTTATTGATTATAGTAATGGCCTCTGCAAATCCATGTGGTTATCACAAGGAATTGAGATAATTGCAGCATTCACAATATTTCCTTCGAGGCACAGTGCAACATGAGGCACCTTGTGGGGAAAAAACCAATGTAGGATGGGGGAAAACATGTCTGTCTGTACTACTGCCCCAAATTGTGAGGAAAGAATCTTTTTATTAGACAAATGGATCACTATGTCATAATACTTATGACAGCAAAGGTTTAACTGACAGATTTTCTTATATTGTGACTGGGTTAAATAGTACTCGTAACACCTTCATAGGAACATGTTTGAAAATATTTGTGACTGTAGTTTGGATAATGTTTGACAAAATGAGTTGGATCCAACTTCTCTCTTCCATGACGAGAAGCTTTCCTCTGCTTGCAGAAGGCTCTTTCTACAAGATCAAGAGTCTTTCGATGGAGGATGGAACTTCTTGGTTTCAACCAACATAAAATTCTACATAAATACTTACATATAAAATCAAGGTTTTGCATTAATTAAGATTTTTGATAACGGAGCTACAAAGTTAAACTGGCAATGCTGGTTCATGGTATATTGTCATTTCAAGCAAAATATAATTTTGCTTACCTATGCCACCCCCTGTTAGTCCTTAAACCAGAGTACCCCAATTTGGCACCTGTGGGCACCATGGCACCTGCCAGGTTGTTTCCTGGTGCCTTTTAAGTGTTTTTTAGAAAGTGGGTGGAGTCATATGGAGCTTTTGCCCCGCAGGTTGTCTGATTGGCCACTAGAAATCTGATTGGCTGTGCAGATTTTTAAAAACCGTTGCTCTGGCAGCAGCTATCACCACATCACAAGGATCTTCACTGTGTGACTGATGGTAAGCTGTATGTGTACAAGAAAATACTTTAAAACAATACATTCATTTTAAAAGATATCCTGTTAAAAAGAGCTTCTGCCCAAATATTTGAATAGTTATTATTATATATATTATCAGAATTTCAAAGGTGCCCACAGATTCAAAGATGTTAGATACCCCTGTTCTATGACATCATATCCCTATATTTTCCTCAAACTTTTCCACAATTACCTGGTGTCATTCATCAAGCAATTAGAAGATGGAAAAATTAAAACGGTACATTGGATTATATTCCTGGTTTCATGGTGATATCAGTGAAATCTTCTGTTCTCCAAACTTTGGCCTGAGGATCTCGTGAAACTTGACACAAGAAGTTGGAATGGAGGGTTCCACGTTAGTTAAAGGCAGGAAAAAGTAACCCTCAACACATCTCCCCCTGCATGTTCAATCATTGCATACTTAGCGGGAGGCAGGTTTAAGCACATTGACCCTGACATCTTTTCTAGCATATCTGTTGATGAGAATGGATCTCTGCATGTGCACTTCCTACATTACTGCCTGCCCTCCACCATGTTTTTCAGTGCAGATTGAATGCATATAACAGATTGTGTGTTGAGAGCTAGTATAAACTTGGATGAAGGAGCAGTCTGGGTTATGCCTGGTCATTATTGCTTCAACTGCAAAGTTTTCTTTTCCTAAGGAGATATACACAACTTTAAGGTTTACACAAGGAGATTACAGAAGGAGTTTACACAAGGTTTACTAAGGAGATATACACAACTTTAAGGAATTACACAACTTTAAGATTGACAATGAGGAAATTGAAATTGTTCAAGACTTTCTATTCCTTGGCTCCACCATCAACCAAAAGGGAGACTGCAGCCAAGAAATCAGAAGGGAAGGGCAGCCATGAAGGAGCTAGAAAATATTTTGAAGTGTAAGGATGTGTCACTGGCCACCAAGACTAGATTAATTCATGCCACCGTATTCCCTATTACTATGAATGGGTGTGAAAGCTGGACAGTGAAGAAAACTGATAGGAAGAAAATAGATTCCTTTGAAATGTGGTGTTGGAGGAGAGTGTTACGGGTTCCGTGGACTGCCAAAAAAAAACAAATCATGGGTTATAGATCAAATCAAGCCTGAACTGATCCTAGAAGGTAAAATGACTAAACTGAGGCAGTCATATTTTGGTCACGTCACGAGACGACAAGAGTCACTGGAAAAGACAGTCATGCTAGGAAAAGTTGAGGGCAGCAGGAAAAGAGGAAGACCCAACAAGAGATGGACTGACTCAAAAAAGGAAACCACAGCCTTCAATTTGCAAGATCTGAGCAAGACTGTCATAGCCTTTCTTCCAATAAACAAACAGGAGTTAAGGACTTCCCTGAACTATCAAAGCCAGTGAGATGTAGTGGTCATAGCATCTAAATAGGATTGAGAAGCACCATATTGGAGTCTCACCTTTGCCATGGAAGCTTCCTGTGTAAACTTGGGCAGGTAACACCTGTTACTCTTACGAAGAAGAATACTTGGTTTTTATATGCCGACTTTCTCTACTACTTAAGGAAGAATCAAACCAGCTTACAGCCACCTTCCTTTCCCCTCCCCACAACAGACACCCTGTGAGGTAGGTGGGGCTGAGAGACTGTGACTGGCCCAAGGTTACCCAGCTGGATTCATGTGGAGGACTGGGGAAACCAACCAACTTCACCACATTAACGTCCACCGCTCATGTGGAGGAGTGGGGAATCAAACCTGGTTCTCTAGATCAGAGTCCACCACACTAAACTAGGCCTGTCGATTCGGTTAATCCCAAACTGGGACAATCCCGAATCAACGTTGATCCGGATTTCCCCAGTTCCGGATTAACTAAAGCAAAAAAAGGTGGGAGATTCTCGAAGCCAAACTTAGCCACTTCGGGAGAATGCTGATTTAATTCGGCTTTCCCGGCTTCAGGAATCTCCCGCCTTCCTTTAAGGCACAGATCCATGCTACCAAGCCTGGCAGCATAGATCTAAACTAGCCCCCCTGCCCACCTCCCCGGGAATCCCAGGGAGTTTAGATCCATGCTGCCAATCTTGGCAGCTTGACAGTGTGGATCTGTGCCAATTTTTTTCGGTATTATTCGGGTCCAGGTTATTGACCTGAATATTTTCAGAAAATCCGGGTTTTCCAGATTTCCTGAAAATTTTCTGGTTCAATAAACCCAAACCAAATACCGAATACCGAAAAAAGATTGACAGCCCTACTCCAAACCACTGCTCTTAGCCACTACACCTACACCTAACCACTGACCACTACACCTCACAGTATTGGTGTTGTGAGGAGGAAATGGGGGAGAACGATGTGAGCCAATTTGGTTCCTCATTGGCAAGAAAGTCAATGTGTGACATTTGTTATAAATCTAAATGATCACACTTGGAATCATGGAATCATAGTGCTGGAAGGGTGTTACTTCCTTTTAAAAAGAGTTTTATTGTTAAAAAATACAAAGAAAAACAGAACATCACAATTAAACATGAAAAAATGATACATAAATTACATAGACCAAGAAAAAAAAAAAACTAGAAACAAGACTAAAAAGACCAAAGAGAGAAGCCATGCATGAACTTCATTTGCTAACTCCAATGGGGGCATCAATACATTCAATTAAATTATCTGCTCAGTAAGACATAAAATATTGGTTTGCCTAAATAAATTACTTATATTACAGTCAGACGTTTTCCCAAAATAAAGTAACAAATTACCCCACACCTTATTGAATTCTTCCTTCACCTTACAACCTTGAATTACTCTGATATTAGAAGTATTTTTTCCAAAATCATAAACATTTTTATTTTCTGTCACCATCTGTCCAACGTAATATTTTCTGCCATTTTCCAATTTGCAGCAATTACCAACCTCACTGCTATAATCAAAAAACTTACTAATGTTTTCTGTATACAATTCCCATTTTCATTCAAAAATAGATTGAAAAGAGTAATCTGCATTGTGGGTTCTATTTTTTCTTTGGTAATTGCCTCAATTTCCTTAAAAAAATCTTTCCAATTTTTTTGTATAATTGGTCAGTCCCACCACATATGAATAAATGTACCAATATCCCCACACCCTCTCCAACAATTCCTATCTACTTCCTTATCTATACAATGTAATTTTTGTGGGGTAAAATACTATTTCTGCAATACGTTTATACCTTGTTCCTGAATTTTCATAGCTATTGATTTAAAAGTGGGTCTTTTAAAAATTTCCTTCCACTCCTCCTCACTCAAATTCACTTGTAGCTCCCCTTCCCATATCACCTTTAATGATGATGCAGTTTTATATTCCTGATTGGTTAATATCTTGTGTATACTTTTAAACAGAAGGAAGGACTCCTTATTTATTACTCAAACTACTGTTAAATGTCACCAGTACAGTAACTACAGGGTTGGCAGTAGATCAGGGTAGAACTGCTAATGACACAATAAAATAATTATTTGCCCAGTTTAAAATGCAATGTAAAAACAACAACACTTGAGTTGGAATGGGATCAAGAGAATATCTGAATATGTTTTATTCCTTTCTTACATTAACTTTCAGTTCCCTTTCTTCATTCCCGATGTACCTGTGGGAATTCCAAATGCTTCAGTTTCTACTTCTTTCTCATTAGTAGCTGCTCCTTGATATTCAACTTGGGTTTCAGAATAATTATATAGAGCTTGGGGGAAAAAATACAGCCAAGTAATCCAGCACTGGAAGCTAAGATAGAGAAGATCTCCACAGCTACCATATGTTTGCCTTTCGTACTCAGGTAAGTTGGTACAAAGGATAACCAAACACTGCAAAACACCAGCATGCTGAAAGTGATGAACTTGGTTTCATTAAATGTGTTGGGTAACTTGCGAGCAAAAAAAGCCACAGCAAAGGTGACAGCAGCCAAGAATCCCATGTAGCCCAAAACACAGTAAAGCATGGCAGCAGACCCTTCATCACATTCCAGTACAATTTCTTCAGTCATGGACTTTGTATCCTGTCCAGGGAATGGAGGAGCTATGTAGAGCCACAGAATACATATCACCACTTGAACAGTGGAACAAGAAATAACAATTGAACATGCCAGTTGGTTTCCCACCCATTTTCTTATCTGGCTTCCTGGTTTAGTGGCCATGAAAGCTAGAACCACAGTGACAGTTTTTGCCAACAGAGAAGAAACAGCCACTGAGAAGATGATGCCAAAAGATGTTTGGCGGAGAAGGCAAGTCACTGTCTGAGGTCGGCCAATGAACAGCAAGGAGCAAAGGAAGCAAATCAGGAGGGAGAAAAGTAGACAGTAGGTTAGATTCCGATTGTTTGCTTTGACAATGGGGGTGTTCCGGTGTTTAATGAAGATTCCAAGTACCAGGGCTGCGATCAGAGATAAAGAGAGAACCAAAAGAACTAAAGTGATCCCCAAAGGTTCGTTATAGGACAAGAAGTTTAGAATCTTAGGAAGACATTGATCATGGTGCTTGTTTGGGTACTCATCTTCTGGGCATTTGACACAATCATCCATGTCTGATAAAAAGAAAAGACTCAGGTACATCATCTCATACATGCTGCAATTTATCATCACATTTGTCTTGCAGAAGTTTAGTGTTCTCAGTAGACTCAAAGAGACAACCATATGCTCCCTTCGTCCAGCTCCATTAATGGCACTGCCATGTTACTCATAGTTTATACTTGGTTGGCTGAGAATGCGACTGTGATTTAAATCTTTTGACTTATCGGAATGCTGTTATAGACTTGTGCAGGGAATTTATGCTCTGCCAGATATATGTTATGACAATAGAATGTATGGGTTGTCATATAGCATTTTAGATTGATGGAGAGAGGCTTGGATCTTCTGTATGCTTTAAACCATAGTTGAATATTCTTTAGTTACAGATATGGCTGTACTATGTGCACTGGTTCAGTACTGACTAATTTATTTTATTCTACCCGGGGCTTTTTTTTTTTTGGTGTGTGTGTGTGTGGTGGTCCCCATTGGTACTAAGTACCAGCACCATTGTGGGAGGCTCTCCAAGTCCTGAGGGAGGAATTGGTGGAAACTGGTGCAAACGTATGAGTCCTAGACTTTTTTTTAACAAAAGAAGCACTGGTCCTGTCCTATTCTAATGTTCCAAAATTAGTGTCTTATATGTTTTCCTTTAAAACCCTATTTTTTCATTAGCCATGTAACACTTTAAACTATGGAAAAAAATTGGGATCAGGCTCAGCCAAAGATATTTCACAGCCTGGCATACTGTGGAATCCAGCCAGTTTTTCTGCTGATGAAAAAGACAACATCAAAAAGGCTCTGCTGGGAATCATGGAACCTGCATAGACAAAAGCCATGTAGGAAAGAGGGCATATAAAGAGAGGAACTGGGCAAGACTGAGTAAAATAGCTGGGTGGATCAAGCCCATCTTATTGAGAAGAAGAGTTGGTTTTTATACCCCACTCTTCTCTACTGAAAGGAGTCTCAAAGTGGCTTACAATCACCTTCCCTTCCTCTCCCCACAACAGACAACTTGTGAGATAGGTGGGGATGGGAGAGTTCTGTGACTAGCCCAAGGTCACTTAGCAGGCTGCATGTGGGGAATCTAATCAGGTTCTCCAGATTGAAGTCTGCCTCTCACATGGAGGAGCATGGAATCAAACCCGGTTTTCCAGATTAGAGTCCACCACTCTTAACCACTACACCACACTGACTCTTAAATATCTTACTTAAATATTCATCACTTTACTTCTTTGTGTGTATATATACCCTACCCTTCTTGTCGGAAATCTTTCGTTCTGGGCATGGAGCACAATCGTAGCAACAGAACGCCTCCTCCTCCTTCTTTCTTCTACTGTAACCTGGATGGCAGTTGTCGTTACACACAGAAAGCGGCTGAACCTTTATAAGGAGATGATCATATATTTACTCAATTTTCCTCTCCTTTGCTCTTTAATGTGTAATCAATAGAATATTGACTGGAAATGACAGAATGTAGGGATGTGATGAGAAACATACATTTTGAATGAAGTGCACCAGCATGTAAATTTAATTGTGGTAGCACAACAATACTTATATCTTGTCCGAATTAAGTTCCTGTTTGTTTGCTCATATCCAGGCCTTTACCATCTCTAACCATTGATTTATAGTATACACACACACGTACACATACAGTATTCTGGAATTATTAATTGTACTCTAAATGTTTTTATTTTTTATTTATTGTGTTTGGTTTTGTGAGCCACCATGAGCCTGGCCTTTGGATTTGGGTGGGCAGGGTAGAAATGTAAACAAACAAACAAATGGAATGGAAAAGTCAGATACAATTTTTTATCATTAGAATATTGATGACATATTCACATTTCCAAGCAATCTCCAGATCCCCAAAGGCTAAGGGTCACATCACTAGTCCCCTATTAGCATCTTTTAAATGTATCCACCATGAAAAATTAGAGCACTAAAAATCATTGTCCAACTCACTGTGTGGTTATCAGAGCCCAATCCATGGTGCAATGGGCTAGCTCAAAAACAGACAATGGTCAGTTCTCTGAGCAGTCCCATAAGGTTGCAAGGGTCAAAGGTGATAGGGAGAGTAGGGAGGGGCAAGCAGGTTAGCTCTGTCTGGGCCTGGTCTGTCTGCAGTTTGTCAAGATGTCCAGACTGAACAGGAAGTTTGTAATCCAGGGTTTTACAGAGCCTGTGGCTAAACCGTTCTCACCAGTCATGAGCTGAAGCCTGTTTAGATGATTCCTGAAACTTGGGTAGAGTTTGCAGTCCACATGACATCGTTAGCACACAAGCATCCATTTCACCCCCCGAAATTTCTAATAAAGTTGGTCCGGTGGCTCACACACTATGTTGCTGTGCTCTGGATGCTAGAATTCCCAGCTAAGTTTCATCTAGGTGTCTTACAGTGCTATCTCAGCTAAGTTGTCCAAAAGGAATTCCATGGTAGATGGTTCCAAACCCCCTGAAAGGTTTGGAAGAATCACAGAGTTGTCAGTTGCCCAGGAAAGGTCATAACAGGATAAAAATAATCTATGAAATACAGAATTACTTTGACAGAAATGCCATGTGCAGAAACGGTAAAGGATAATTGTCAAAGCCTAGAAATCAACAGTATTTTCCCCCCAGTAAAGTTCATATCACAGCTTTTTTTAAAAAGCAACCTTAGGAATGGACCACTCTTGGAGTGAAGAATTGAAGCACTGAAGCATCCATTCTGTCAGCCCTATCTTGGCAGTTTTAATTAGGTTGGACAACGATCAAAAACAGAAGTGGTAACTTTAATATCCCAAGGGATTCTTACCACATTCTCAGGTGACATGATGAAAAGTATCCATAAAAATATTAGTAGCAGTCTCAGAAACATTCAGCACTGGAACAAGAGTCAATGTGACATAAAAGATGGATTCCATATGACCTATTGGACCCTAGTCCAATAAGCTAGTTACTGCTCCAGCAGGTTCATTACTCCAAGCTTCCCAAAAAACAAGGAGATGGTGGAAGAAGACATTTGAGGCTAGCTCTGTCCAATGCCCTGATCATCTTCTTTTGACCTTTAAAATCCTAAAAGGTTTGTGCCTTGGAAACATCTTATCAGATATTATTTTACTATTGTCATGTCAGGGAGGGAAGGTAGCATGTTATAGCCCAATCTCATGAGAACTCCAAAGCTACGCAGTGTCAGTACTTGGAAGGGAGACCTCCAAGGAAGTCTCTGCAGAGGAAGGCAATTGTAAACCACCTCTGTTGAATCACTTGCCTTGAAAACCCCACCAGAGATTGCTATAAGTCAGCTGTGACTTGATGGCACTTTAAACACACACACATTTTCATGTCACCCTCTTTTATGTATTCCTACCATCTGCATTGGACTGGGTGAGCCCAAACAACGCAGCATTTTCAGCGGTGTGATTAATTTTTTGAAATCCCTCCTCAGGGATTTAGCCTGGTTTTCTCATAGTGGCCATAAGACAGCAGCTGTTCTGGACAGTATTCTGCTCTCGACCCCAGCCCAGAGCCATGCAGTGAGAGTAATACATCTTCACAGAACCCAGAGAGTAATACTTCTTCACAGGATCCTGGACAAAACACAATGCATCCAGAGGAGCTCAACTGCCTGCCAGCAGTGCAGCTGAGCCTGATTACCTCCCAGCCTATTTAGGCTGAGGATGGGAAAGGCAGCCTTGTTTGATCAACTGGTCTCCTAGATATAGGCCTGTGTTCCAGTTGCTTATGGTGAGCTCCTGTTGATGCCCCTGAGCCTTGCTATCCAGGCCTCAAGAGGAGACCTGCCTGAGCCTGCTTGCAGAGTGCAAGACACTTAGAATGTGTTTTAAAATCCCACGTGCTTTTGGAAGAAGACTGTAGCTCAATTTCATTGAAGGCTTGGACTGATGCAGTTAAATTTATATTCTTTTTGCTAGATTGTGTTTCTTTGCCAGATTTAGTACAGCAGTCACAGGATTCCAAGTGCCATCTTGGAGCATCTTAGGAGATACAAAGTTAAGAAGCACTGGAGTACTGTTGCCACCTTCTCTGGATATCCCTAGTGTAAAGGAAGTATGATCAGGATAGCATCAATCAGGATGCTGAAACGGTATGCTCTGCACTTTTGGGGGGCTTTTCAACCCTTTTATCTCCTGCCCAGGAACAATATTTTAACTTCCTTACAGTCCCAGCTTATCATCAGCTTTTCTTTTCAACTTAGGTAAATGCTCTAACTTTGGCAGAAACTGTAGGTGATTGTGCTGGAGTCCCTCTAGCCCAGAGATTTTGTCCATGTAGAAGAGCAGGCATCAAATTATTAACTCATCTTTTCTTTAGTTGTGGTTTCTATTCCACTCCATGGGCAAAATCCATGTGCGATGGGGCTAGAGTAAGGCGGTAAGGAAGAGAACTGGGCAAGAATGAGCAAACAGCTGGTAGTATCCTACCCTAGATTTTGTTGTAGTTGTGGATATAAAGATTGTAAAGATGTTTTTGCTTAAGGAGATTTTAAAATGTTCAAATAAAAGCATGGGATATAATTGTGAGTATGAAACTACTAGATCCTTGAAATATAGACTAAGCACCAAGCTCAAGGAACGCCTGAGAGCTAATCTAAGTTGCCTATCAAAATGTATCATTCAGCACTGCTTTGAGCTCATGAGTTGCCAATACCATGGAAATTAGCACGGTAACTCAATCAGTTAGGCTGTAATTAACCATCACCCTGAGCTCAATGAAGAAAGTGGGGATGGAGGTTTGTTTTTAAAGAGGAAGGAAGAATAGATGGCTCAAAAGAGCTCCATCCCACATTTGTTAAAGACCACTTGGGTAGATACAGGAGACAGCATGGAGTGATGGTTTGCTTACACTGATTTCTAAAAGATGAAAAGCTAGGGATTCTGGCCAAATGGAGATACCCTTGAGAGATTTCAAGCCCGAACACTATCAGTGCAATTCTAAGAAGAATTACTCTAGTCTAACCCCATTGAAATGAATGGGCTTAGACTGGAGTAACTCTTCTTAGGACTGCACTGTAGATAACGGAATTTTGCCCAGAAGCATGAGAGAGACTATCAAGGGGCAAGTACTTTCCAAATTAGTCCTCCCCTCAAAAAGAAAAGAAATATCTGAAATGTCTTCCTACCTGATTAAATGCCATGTGCCAAGTGATGAATTCCTCTTTAATGGTGAACTCTGTGCCCGGTGAAGCCTGAGGATCCATCCCTCCTACTTTCACTCTTTGAAAACTTTGGTTTGGGAATGTCACCCAGTTGATAATGTCAAATCTTGTTTCTAATTCACCTCTCTTATTAAAGCGAATGAGATCCCCAGCAGTGTTGTTAAATGAGATGCTCCTCAGGAAAGGATGAAGCTGGATGGGAAGAAGCAAATGAAAAATGCAGTTGATGACTGAACACACGAACACATGAAGCTGCCTTATACTGAATCAGACCCTTGGTTTATCAAAGTCAGTATTGTCTACTCAGACTGGCAGCGGCTCTCCAGGGTCTCAGGCAGAGGTCTTTCACTTCACCAACTTTCCGAGCCCCTTCAACTGGAGATGCCGGGGATTGAACCTGGGACCTTCTTCATGCCAAGCAGATTCTCTACCACTGAGCCACAGTTCCTCCTAAAGGGGCTGAATGATGGATTTCTAGCCTTCACAATGTTCAAGCACTGGTCCTTGAGACAGGGTGGGTTGTTCTTTTTCTCCCCGTCAAGATGAAAACAGGCTATGGCAAAGCACTAAAAATGGGAAAGGTACTGAAAGAAGCCTTGGTCTTTGCCTCTGTGTGTGAAGTCTGAAGCAAATGAACGGTCAATAAAGGAGAAGGAAAAGTCTGAACATCTGAGTGTCTCTTGCTCATTTTGTATAGACAAACCCTTCACCCATATCGCCTTCACTGCATGGCATGTTGTCTCTCTCTGTGTGTGTTATGTGCCATCAAGTTGCCTCCATCTTATGGTGACCCTATGAATTAATGACCTCTAAAATGTCCTGTC
This sequence comes from Euleptes europaea, assembly GCF_029931775.1. NCBI lineage: Eukaryota > Metazoa > Chordata > Lepidosauria > Squamata > Sphaerodactylidae > Euleptes > Euleptes europaea. The sequence continues at coordinate 18,250,675 of NC_079329.1, read as the reverse complement.
ATTAACAGCCATGCTCAGCTCTTCCAAACTGAACCCCATGGCTTCCCTGATGGAGTCAATCCATCTCATGGTGGGTTTTCCTCTTTTCCTACAACTTTCCCCAACATTATTGTCTTTTCCAGTGAGTCTTGCCTTCTCAAGATGTGACCAACATATGATAGTGTCCATTTAGTCATTTGAGCTTCTAGGGAGAATAAAGACTTGTGGGGTGACAAATATAGCTACAGCCTCTTTATCTCCCCCACCCCCCCAATGCATTTACTGTCCTGCCAACATGCCCAAAAATTGCAAGCAAAATGTTTGCCACTCCACCCTGAATGACAGGCATGTTGCCATTCTTATGGATGGAAGAGAAAGTACAGAGTCTCTTCCACTGTCCCTTTCCCAAACTGCATCCCTGCTTGTCTGTGGGTTAGAAGACAATTTCATCTGGCCTAAAAGGCATGAGCCTAGATAATGAAGTGACTCACACAAGCAGGAGCCACACTTATATAAAATTGAAGTCATTCCTGAACCACAAATATTGTGCAACAATTTGCAGAGAAATTGGAAACACTGTGACCAAAAACACCATGGTAGTTGATCCAGTGTGGTAGAAACATGGATTCATTCTTCTGGTTGGATGAGGCTCATGCAAATCATATATCAGTTGCACTTTAAGTCCTTCCCACTGCCCAGGTCAAAGCCAAAATGGACAATAACAAATGGGGTTGAACTTTTCCAATTACTACCAAAGGTCAGAATTTAAATTACTTGTACGGATTACCTTAAATGTGTTAAAATGAGCCCACATTGGGTTAGGTTTCTTTCTTTATTAACAAGCTACATATCACTGCTAAATTGCTATAGATGTAAAATATTACCTGCCAAGGTTGTAGACTGAAAGACTCCTTTATGTTTCCTTCCACTACTGTTAAAGTGTATTTTTGCTTCACTGAGTACATGGCAAGCAAAGCTTGTGCTACAGCAAGGACAGAGTTGTAGATGCTGTAGCTCTGGGCAGTCATGGTCATCTCAAAAAAAGGAGCTGGAAGGCTCTCAGGCTTCTCCTGCCCAGTGCATCTGCCCATGTCTTCATTCAGTTTGGAATCTGACAACAAACAGTTAAATGCTGGCCCCCAGAAGACCCTGATAAAATCATCTTCTTCTGGCCAATTGGAACTTACAAAGTGAATGAAATTTTGGAACCCAACTATTTCATTGGTCTTCACATTAAAGGACAAAGCACCATGGAAAACTTTAATATCCAAAAGCCTGTCCAATGTTTGAAAGGAGAAATCCCACTCTGCTGTCAAAATCCATACCTTGCCCATGATTATTTCTGGCATAACTTCCATTTGTGCCAAATATAAAAACCATTTCAAAGAAGACATTGCATATGTATCTGCCTTTATGATAAATATATTGACTTCCATCTTGGTTAGAAAAAGGGCCAAATACTCTCTGGGCCTTGTCATGTAGAAAATGTCATTCATGTCTTCAGGAGAAGTCAAGGTTGGTAGCCAATGGATGAAGGCAGGACAGATACCATTCTGGGACAGCAAGGATGTCAAGATCTGCACAAACATTTCTCCTTTATTGCTACGCAGTGCAACAATCCCAACCCATGTCCACTGGAAATGAAGAAGTAGTTGGAGAATCCCCTTGAACTGGTTGGCTTCATTGGGGACCATCTGGTAGATGGAAGGAATCTGGTTTGTTTCATCTGTCAATGGGCCATAGAAACTGTAGGTAACCTAAGCAAAAATCAAACAAACTGTTACAACTGACCATGAAATATTTAGGTAAATGTGCATGTCAGTATTCAAACACATTCAATATTTATTCACATGTCCTATTCTCAATGTGGCACTATCTGTGGATACTTAAATCTGGAGATTGGGTCCATGAACAGACCAGAAAGATCTCTCTACAAACCTGAGAAAAACCCCAGATTTGAAGAAGCTTCCTTTATTACTTTTATCACTAAAAACGGTCAACCCCCATGTATTTTTTTGGTGGCTGTTGCAAGGCATCCACAACCATATTGAAACATTGATTTTTGTCAGTGGGGTGGGAAGGTGCCTTTCCCAGGGCTGTGTCTATCACAAGACTGAAGCATCTCAGAAATATTTAATGATATTACTACTCTTTGGGGGGAAAAAACATGGAAGCTTCTCTTTTGAGTATTTCTTTGGAAAATGTCTCTGTAGATTATGTGGTAAGTGTAAGCGGAAAGTATAAGTGTCAAGATGGTGAAATGTTTACAAACACTCAACACATCCTACCTGTGGAATTTTGTATAGGTTAATAATGTTGGCAATGTGGAGAGATGTTTCGGAATCAAGTCCCCCAATGACAGCCATCAGATTCCTCTGGTTGTTACTACTGTAGTTGGGGATCATCCTTTTCGAGGGGCAGAGGAAGTTCAAGATGTTCTGGTAGGTCAACTTGGCATTGGAGTAGCTGTCATAGATGTGGAACCCGAGGCTGATATTGGGTAAGATCTTGGGGTTGTCATTGACCTCCTTCACAGCAAATGCCAAGGCAAGGACATGCTGGTAGTTTTTCAGTGTTACTCTAAAACAAGAGTTATGCCTCAAAATCTCTTAAACACCTTCTAAGTTTGCATTGAAAAGAGAAGGGCATCAGATTCATGACCCAAGTTTGCATTGAAAAGGTGAGATAAGATTCATGACTCGACCACCATATTACCAATAGGCCAGTGATGTACACATTTTCAAAACAAATCAAAGAGGATGCAAAAAGCAATTTCAGGTTTTGCAAGCGTTTGCTTAAACAGCAAGGAGTACAATTCCATGCATTTTTCATGGACCCTCACCACAAATGCTTTGCAGTAATTTTAGACATGTTCATGGAAAGTGTTTTGGGGGAAAACTTTGCATAATGGTAATGGCTGGGGTGTAACCAGAATTGTAGGTCAATCTTGTGTGATTCCCCTCTTTAGTGCAGACATACATACATACATGAACCTTTATTGGCATGATAACCACATTGCCAAATGGGTTTATACACCTTAAGAGAAAAAAAGAAATCATGTTCCATCACAAAATGACAATCAGTTAAAATCAGTATATAACTAACATTTAAAAAGATCTCCTCATATTTCAAACTAATAAAACCATCTGGACCCTTTAATAAGAAATATACTGATACATCTCTATGGTTACTTTTCTTTTTTTTCCCCACCTTTTAAAAAACATTTTATTAAATTTTTAATTAAAAATTGGGAAGGTAAAAGGAAATAGGAATAATTGTAAAATATGATACATGGTTGACATTTGGGATGGGCCCACATCATTTTCATCATTTCGTTGTATTCGTAATTTCTTATCTACCAAAGTCTAGTGTTACATTCTTAATCTGTTTAGTAATATTATATCATCTAAATTTTATCATCAGTATTCTAATTGCTGTAATTCCTATTTATCAATAATCCTATTGTAAATTTTTTTATCATAAACAATCAATATTCCATCGTAATTAAAAACTTATATTTACATCTTATTACTCTTTCTAATCTTTTCTGGAACTCCTTATCTTCAAGCATGCATTGACTAGTCACCATCTGGAGTGACTAGAGCAGGCTGGATGTCTTATTGCTTCTTTGACAGCATATCTTCTGTAAAGTGCTTGCCACTTTTGATTGTGTTCATCTGGTGGTTTCTCCTTCATCCAATTTGAAAGTCTTGCCATATCCGCATATTCATGCATTTTTGTTATCCATAGTTCTAATGACGGTGTCATTTTTTTCTTTCCAGTATTGTGCATATAAAGTTCTTGCAGCTGTCATTCCATACAAGCTCTTTATTTATAGAGTCTATTTGTACTGGAGCCATTCCTAATAGAAAATATTTAGGTTGAAAATCAAAGGGCAATATTTCTTGTATTTCTTCATGTATATCTTTCCAGAATTTTTTGCCTTTTTACAACTGCACCATTGGTGAAAAAAGTGCCTTGAGTATCTGAACATTTCCAACAGTTGTCTTGTTTTGATTTATACATTTTTGTGTAGGTCTTTAGGCGCAAAGTGCCATCTATAAAACATCTTGTACCAATTTTCTCTTAATGTTTGAGAACTCATGAATTTTATATCTTGTTGCCAATTTTATCCCAGGTCTACAAAGGTAACATTTCACCAAAGTTCTGCATCCATTTAGCCATACAGACTTTGATTTGTTATGAAGCTGTTTCTAATGCCAATAACATCTTATAGATTTTAGATAATAAGTGATCCTGAGTTTTATTTATTAATGTTTTGAATTCTGTTGGCTTCCTTAGTTTCCCCTTCTGGAGGTATTCCATTTTGAGTGCATGAGTTATTTGCATGTATGGAAACCATGATATTTTAAAATTTTCATCAGTTAAGTCTTGGAGAGTTTTAACATTGCCTTGCTTGTTAATTAAATCCTTGTTAATTAATCCCATATTTCTGCCTAGTTTTCCAATCCCAATATGCTTCTGTGGGGGACTTCATCTCTGGTGGAGATGGACGTACGATATATTTCCGTTCTTGCCATTTTCTATGTAACTGGAACGTCAGATTTTCTTGAGCCCTGTCTTTTGGAATTGGCATGTTTTTCTCTGGCCACAGCCAGTGGAGAAATCCTCTATCCAAACATGATTTCTCCAATCTTATCGACCGATCTTCTGGTTTTTTTTATCCCTTCAGTGATTGCAACTAATGATGCTGCTTGATGGTAAATTTTCAGGTTGGGTACTGCAAGTCCACCTCTCTTCTTTTCATCTTGAAGCACCTTAAATCTTATTCTTGGTTTTTTTGTCATTCCAAATGAATTTATTAATAATTCTTTGCCACCTTTCAAGAGTAGACTTGGAATTCCAATTGTTAACTTCAAAAAGAGAAAATTTGACCTTGGTAGAATGTTCTTTTTAATCACCGCAATTCGTCCAAGCCAAGATATTAAAAGTCTTTTCCATCTTTCAAGATCATCTTCAATTTTTTGAAGATAAAATAAAGGTAAAATACCAGATTCATGGAAAGAAACTCATATCTCATTAATTCCTAAAGATGAAAGAGAACAACATATGCCAAAAGCCTACAGACCGATTTCCTTATTAAATGTGGATTATAAAATAATGGCAACTATATTCACCGGAAGACTGAAGAGACATATTTAGGAATAGTACACTCTGACCAAACTGGATTTATGCCTAAAAGACAATTGAAGGACAATCTCAGAGTAGTTTTAGCGGCAATTCACTACATCAAAACACACAAAAAGAAAGCAGTAATGCTATTCTTGGATGCAGACAAAGCATTTGACAATGTTTCATGGAATTTTCTTAAACAGATATTGAAATACTTAGACTGTGGAACACAATTCATGAACGCAGTGAATGCTATTTACTCATCACAAAAAGCGAGATTACTTATAAATGGTATGTTAACAGCACAATTTGATATTAAAAAGGCACAAGTCAAGGTTGTCCATTGTCACCTTTGTGGTTCAACTTGGCTATGGAAGTTTTAGCAAACAAAATAAGAACAGACCCAGAATTCCACGGATTAAAATTTGAAGATCAGGAATCTATGGTTACTTTTCTTGTCTAATATCATCATATATTCTCTCTCTCTCTCTTTCTCTCTTTCTCTTTCTTTATAATGATTGCAAGAAATTCAGCGGCATGCCCGGTGACTTCTGTAGTTTTATCCATCAAGAAAAATTTGATACTCTTGTCTGCTGAATTTTTTTTAACTTGAAGGTGAGGATTAATTAGTTGTAAATGCTGTTGAGTAAAAAATGGACAGCGCAAGAGGATATAGTGGACTGAATCTGGTTCTTAAAGATGACAATCGCAAAACCTTTTCTCGAGCTTTAGCACAGCCACAATATCAGGTCTTTTGTTCATGTAAGTCCCCGATCCCAGAATAATCCTCCCCCCCCCCGTGGCCTAAGTGAATTCCCTCCTCCCTGTTTCACCAGCAGAAAAATAGTCTGTCTCCAGCCCAATGTATCTTTTGTCATCTCTGGGAAGATAATTTAAACAGCAAATATACAGCAAAACAATACCAAACCCTCAACCCCTGAACACATCAAACTTTCATCAACTGCAAAAATCCAGGGTAAGAGGATGTTATAAGGGAGACTCCTGGACTAGACAGCTCTTATCCATCTACCTGTTACATCAAAGCATATAAGTATCAGCAAACAAAAGGATATCAGTGATTGAATAAAGCAAGAGAAACTGAAATGGCTTAGAGGAAAAGGAAAAAGAAAAAGCTCCTAATGCTATTTGGAATTGTGAACAAACTACATAAAAGGGGAAATGGAGAAGCAAATTTATATAAATATCACAGTTAGTATTGTCTACTCAGACTTCCAATAGCTCTACTGGGTCTCAGGCAGAGGTCTGTCACATTACCTCCTACCTAGTCTTTTCAACTGGAGATGCCAGGAATGGAACCTGGGATTTTTTGCATTCCAAGCAGATGACCACAGCCCCTCCCCAGAAAGGAAAGAGCAAAACACATGGAGCAATGTGGAATACTAGCAGAAAACATAACTAACACAAAGCAAATTAAGGAAAATCACAAGGTATTGTATAGTGTGAAATGGCAGCTAAAATGTTTAACATCGAAACAAGAGGATTTCCCCATACATTTTAAGAAGCAGAGAAAATTTGCTTTCTCTTCTATTTATATTTGTTGATTCCCCCCCACCACTGTTTTGGATTTTCAGCTTTTGCTATCCATTGTCAGATTCATTCATTATACAAATAGTCCAGGCTAGCCTGATCTCTTCAGATCTCAGAAGCTAAACAGGGTTGACCCTGGCAAGTATTTGGATGGGAGATCTCCAAGGTATACCAGGTTTGTGACATGGAGGCAGGCAATGGCAATCCACTTCTGAACGTCTCTTGCCTTGAAAACCCTTGCAGAGGTCACCATAAGACGGATGTGACTTGACTGCAAAACATGGCATTTAAACCTAATATTTATGCCACTTAAGCATTGCATATACAGACAATAATTGACACTCCCAAAACAAGAAAATATATGAGGTAAGGAAACAGAAAATGGTTTGAAAATAAAGAATGATGGGTTCAATCAACATAAAGATAAAGTGGGGTGGTGGAGTATGATCCATTTGCACTGGTTATAATGTGTCCTTACAAAGGTTCCCTAGTCAGCTTTGTCTTGGGATGTTCAGCAAAAGATAAGGGCTCAAAATAAAGGGAAAGCTGAGAAGTCATTCCACCAATGATGAGGTCACCCTCCTGATAATATTCATGTGGAATATGGAGTGGAAGACTCATGCTGCACATGTTTGTCTGTCCCTTGCATTCAGTTGGAATCAACACCAGCATCAACAAAGATAAGATTGCCATCTGGAAGGAAAATCCTATAATCATGACCCAGAATCATCCGTTGATTTATCTAGCTCATCTTTTGCTGTCAAGACTACCACAGTTAACAATTGTCTCAGATAATACTCTGCAATTTCAGAAAACCTTGACTGTTCCAATAAACTAGCATGAATTATTGTCTGCAAAACAGAAAGAGGGAGGCTACCAAAAGCTAGCCCATCACAACCCTGCTTATGCACGGACTTTCAGGTTACAACTGAATGGTTCTGAGGTCTTTTATATATATATATATATATAGTTTTTGAAACTTGCTTATTAATTGCACACTTTCAATTTCCTCTGAAATCCATGTATCATGAAATTGACAAGAGGAACAATTGATCATGGGGACAATGTAATGACAGGGTTATCAATTAATTCCCCAGTGGACTGTAAATACTGTGGCAGTGTTTGGAGCAGAAGGAATTAAAATAACATATTGGTCTCTGCTTCTGGCAAGGGATCTCAGAACAGAAAAAAATCAGTAAAGTAAGGAAATGATCAGCATCATCAAATGAATGGGAGAAGTGCCCTGCAATGGCCCATTAGACCAATGGCCCATCTAGTCTAAAATTCTGTTTAAGGGTATGGCAATTAAAGTATTTCTCAACCTGGAGCTGGCAACCCTAAGTATGGCCAAGTCCCTCATAGCTTCCTCCACCATTTGAAAAAGGAAATTGTCAGGCAGGTCAGGAAGTTGAGTGACTGTGGATATTTAGCAGACTTTGTCCCCCGTCACATATTAGGTAAATTGAAGTCATGGAAGAAAGAAGAGAGGAATAAAACCCAACCTAACAACAGAAGCTGGGTTGGGTGGAAAAACCAAGGTTGGGTGGAAAGAAAATATATATATCAGTGGTATCAACCTAGTTGATACCTGCACACATAGTATATGAAAGAGATATACTAACCAGTATTACTACTAGAACCTATCTGACCAGGTGTTTGAGTGATTGAGTATAGATTTTACAACCTATGCACATGCCTGGTTGGGTTTGAACTGTTTGTGTATGTATTTATTAATTTATTTCTGTAAATGTGTGCAGTTTTAACAAAGGTTTTAATTAACCACTGATGAAGGCCCTATAGGCAGAAACTTGTTTGGTATGTGGTTATAGTTATCAACCTCATGAAATGCCATTGTGCTATTTTAATGCTTTTAAATAATTTTAACTTTTGTATTATACACACACACACATATATTTCTTTCCACCCAACCTTGGAAATTGAAGTCACCCATAACTACAAGGGCATGTTGCTTGGAGACATTGTTAAGCTCCTCAAGGATTACATTACATTACAGTCTCACCCCACATACAATGAATGAATGTCTAAGAGGCTGCATATAACTGCAGCACAGGAAGGGGCCACTGGGGATGGAGCTGAGAGAAGATTGTGGAAGATGGGGCACACTGAAAGGGGATTTGACAAGTAATGCCAGCCAGGAGGCAATATAGTATGTGTGTGTGTGTGTAAAGTGCTGTCAAGTCGCAGTTGACCTATGGCAGCCCCAGTAGGGTTTTCAAGGCAAGAGACTAACAGAGGTGGTTTGTCATTGCCTTTCCCTGCATAGCCACCCTTGGATTCCTTGGTGGTCTCCCATCCAAGTACTAACCAGGGCCGACCCTGCTTAGCTTCCGGGATCTGACAAAATCAGGCTAGTCTAGGTACAACAAGCATAATGGTAAGAGTGTTAAACAGGGACCTATGAGATCTGGGTTCAGTTATGGTTGCCAGCTCCGAGTTGAGAAATACCTAGAGATTTTCTAGGGCGGAGCCTGAGGAGTGAGGGGTTTGGGGAAGGACTTCAATGCCATATCTAGTTGCCAAAGTGGCCATTTTCTCCAGATGAACTGATCTCTGTTGGCTGGAAATTAGTTGTAATAACAGGAGATCTCCAGCTGGTACCTGGAGGTTGGAAACCCTAGTTCAAATCTCCACACTGTCATGAGGCTCTCTGGATGATTTTGGGCCAGTTACAGCCTAGGTGTGTGTGTGTGGGGGGGGGGTGGACGGGACATCAGCATTCTTCTAAAGATTGCCTGCAAGAAAGCAAACAAGCAAGCATCCCTTTTAGGTGAGAAGGGCTGGAGCCAAAAATTAGAATAAGATGCAATATGTTACCCCCCCCCTTAATTGTCTTGCCAAATTCTGTTTATGAGAGGCTACAAGGTAGCTTATTTTATTTATTTATTTATACTACACTTTTGTTCTGCTCTTTGTCTAAGGAGCTCAGGGTGGCTTAAATCATTCTTCCCTCCTCCAGTTTATGTTCATATCAACTCTCTGTTGCAGGATTAGCTGTGGGCCAAACTAGATGATACAGCCATTCCTGTCATGTATGTCCCCCAGCATGGTTTCAGGTTGGAAAAATGGCATGGGGTGGGCAGAAGCCCACAGACTCAAGAAGGTTCAATACCCCTGCTCTACGGTATCACAAAGTTTTCTCAAACTTTTCCACAACTCCTTGTGTCATTAACCAAGCAATGAGACGATGACAAAAATAAAACTATGCATTGAATTATATTCCAGTTTTCATTATTTATTTGTTTGTTTTATTTATACCCTGCCCTCCCCAGCCTTTGCCTTGGATTATCAGTGAAATCTTCTGTTATACAAACTTTGGTCTTAGGATCTCATGAAACTTGACACAAGAAGTAGGAATTAGCTAAGGGCAGGAAAAAGGAACCCTCAATCTGCATGTTCAATCTGTATGCCCCACTGCATGTTCAATTGTTGCATACTTAGCAGTAGGCAGGTTCAAGCACATTGGCCCTGATATATACCTAGAAGTGGCCACCAGCTCATGAGCATGCTACCTTTACATGAAAGCAAGTGTACTCATGTAGGCATTATCCCTGTAATTGGGAACATGCTTTTTTTTTTTTAAGACAAATTGGTTTTTAAATGCCGACTTTACCTTTTAAGGAGAATCAAACCAGTATACAATCTCATTCCCTTCCTCTCCCCACAACAGACACCTTGTGAGGTAGGTGGGGCTGAGAGAGTTCAGAGAACTGAGACTAGCCCAAGGTCATCCAGCTGGCTTCATATGTAGGAGTGGGGAAACAACCCCGTTCTCCAGATTAGAGTCCACCGCTCTTAACCACTACACCATGCTGGCTCTCTAGCATACTTGAGGATAATGGATCTCTGCATGAGCACTTCCTACATTCATGCCTGCCCCCCCCCCTATTTTCTGTGAGCAGATTGAATGTGTAAACAGATTGTGTGTTGAGAGCTAGCATAAACTTGGGTGGAGGAGCATTCTTGGTTATGTCTGGTCGCTATTGCTTTAATTGTAAAGTTTTCTTTTCCTAAGAGGATATAGTCGACATTTTATTTGAATTATTAACCTGGTAATTCGATTATGAAATGGTGATGGGCAAGAAATCAAGATTATGATTTTTTTTGTTTTAATAAAATAAGAGTTTACTAGTTGTGTGTATTTGAGATTGACTTTTATCTATTGCTAAATTACATGATTTAGCAACATTTTAAAAACCAGGTGTTTTAGACCTATTACTGGTCATTGATCATGTCCACCCAGTCTGGTAGTTTAGTAGTGGATCAGAAAACTAGAATATTCTGTACTATCAGTATAGCTCAATTCCCAACACACATTCATAAGATGATGACACTATAAACCACATGACAACTATCTTAGACTTTGATGTGAAGGAGTGGGGAGTCTAGGGCATCACACTTTTTTGGGCCTTTGTGACTTTCCCTATCAGCTGCAGGAATATACAATTACAGGCATTTAAACTCTTAGATACTTAAGTATTTCTTATAACCAGGTGACCCTTGCAGTTCAGCTCAGGCCTGAGAAGAAGTATATAGCACTTAGGGGAAAAGATACAGCCAAATAAACCAGCACTGGAAGACAAGATGGAGAAGATCTCCACAACTACCATATGTTTTCCTTTCGTACTCAGGTAAGTTGGTACAAAGGATAACCAAACACTGCAAAACACCAACATGCTGAAAGTGATGAACTTGGCTTCATTGAATGTATTGGGCAACCTGCGGGCAAATAAGCCACAATGAAGGTGACAACAGCCAAGAATCCCATGTAGCCCAGAACACAGTAAAACATAACAATTGATCCTTCATTACATTCCACTATGATTTGTTTAGTCACAGAGTGAGAGTCTAGATCTGGAAAGGGAGGAGCTATAAACATCCATACAGCACAAATTCCTGCTTGAATAATGGAGGAGAAAAGAACAATTGAGTAGGCCAGTCTTTTCCCCATCCATTTCCTTATCTGGCTTCCTGGCTTAGTGGCCATGAAAGCCAGAACCACAGTGATCGTTTTTTGCCAACAAGGAAGAAACAGCAATGGAGAAGATGATTCCAAAGGTTGTTTGACGGAGAAGGCAGGTCAGTCTCTGAGGATGGCCAATGAAAAGCAAGGTGCAGAGGAAGCAGAAGAAGAGGGCTATGAGTAGACAGTAGGTGAGATCTCGATTGTTGGCTCTGACGATGGGAGTGTTCCGGTGTTTAATGAATATTCCAAGCACCAAAGCTGTGATCAGAGAGCAAGATGAAGCCAAGAATGCTAAAGCGACTCCCAATTGTTCACCATAATACAGGAAGTTTAGAACCTTAGGAAGGCATCGGTCTCGGCCTTTGTTTGTTTCGATTGCCCTGAATATGAGTATCCAATCTCCCATATCTAATGATAGGAACAGATTCAAGTTCATCATCAGAACCATATCACATTTTCTCTTCTGTATATATTTTCTTATTTTCATTAAAATTAAGGAATCTGCCATGCATACTTTGCACGTTCTTTCCTTTAAAATAACTGTATATTATAATACCTAGTGTAAACACATTCTAAAACATGATAGCAGAAATATGAAGAATATTTCCCCCTTTCCCCCTTTTCTTAAGTGTTGGGCGAGGGAACAGGATCACCATTTTATATTTGCCTTAATAGTACCAGCTCTCTTTCCATGTTATTCAGAGGGGAAGCTTGTTTCTGCTTGCTTTGAAGACTCACTGATTTCTCTCAGAACTTCTTGAATATGTTGTTTATGGCAGAAGAAGACAAAGAGTTAGTTGTTGTTTTTAATATGCCGACATTCTCTACCATTTAAGGAAGAATCAAACCGGCTTACAATCACCTTCCCTTCCCCTCCCCAAAAAAGACACCCTGTGAGGTAGTTGGGGCTGAGAGAGCTCTGAGAGATCTGTGACCAGCCCAAGGTCACCCAGCTAGCTTTATGGGTAGGAGTGGAGAAACCAACCCGGTTCACCAGATTCGACTCTGCCATTCATGTGGAGGACTGGGGAATCAAACCCAGTTCTCCAGATTAGAGTCCTACTCTCTTAACCACTACAATACACTGGTTCTTGGTAGGATCCCAGAGACTAAGAAATGAGGATATTTTCACACATCAGTCTTATGACATAATGAGGAATTACTTTTTTTGACATTTTTAATATATTTTAATACACTTTATAGCATGGCAGGCTATTTTACCCTTCTTGTGTGAAATTTTCCCATCTGGGCACGGAGCACAGATGTAGCAACAAAATGGCTCTCCTTCCTTCTTTTGTATGCTGTAGCCTGGGTAGCAGTTGTCATTGCACACAGAGAGAGGGACCACCTAGCCACAAAATAAGAATATGTTTTTATAATTCTAATTATTTATCATTCGCTGTTAGATGTGAAATCAACAGGGTTCAAAAAACAGAAATCATAGCAATGCAGTGGTCTGCCGCGGCAGTCCGGAGGGGGCTGGCACAAGTGGCACTATGCCGGTGTCCGTGCCAGTTTGCACGGCGAAAGTGACATGGATTCTGTGCCACTTTTCTTGTTAACTGTCGTGCAATGGTCACCTGATTAAATGTCTTGTGCCATGTGATGAATTCATCATTAATGATTAATTCTGAACCCACTGAAGCCTCTCCTACTTTGACTCTCAAAAAGGTTTGGTTTGGAAAAGTAATCCAGTTGACGATATCAAATCCAGTCGCCAGTTCACCATTTTCATTAAAATGAATGAGGTCCCCAACACTGTTATTAAATGAGATGCTCCTCAAGAAAGTATAAATCTAGATGGAAAGAGGGGAATAATCATCTTAGAAAATGTTTAAAAAAGAAGAAGACGTATCTTGAGCTTTCACAAAGTCATTTTCAAGCACTGGTCTTTAGACATTTTGGGTTGTTTTCTTGTGAGAGGATGAATTAATATTTTAAAAAGAACTCTGAAAATGGAACATTTTCTCACATTTTCTCATACCCACATACCATCGTGCATTGCAGGTGTAACGTACTTTGCTTTAATAGACAATTGTGACTAATTGTAACTTACAGCCCATTCCTGAGGTTGGGGGCAGAATGGGCTTAGGAGGTGCTGTGACCCTTATGCGGCTTCTGTGTCACTTGCACTGTCCAAATTTGCATGGACACCAGCGTTGGGGCACTTACGCCACCCACCCCCTGGACTGCCGTGGCAGTGCAGCCCTCAGACACCAGCTCCTCCTCCCACTGGCATCCTCCTGGCACAGGTCCTTGTGCCGGTGTCCTGGGAGGCATTCCCGGGTTGTTCTTGGGGGCAGAGCTGCTGTTAGGCAGCTTCCTTACCCCTTTGAGCCCGAGAACACCTCTGAAGCTATATATATATATCTCCTGTCATATTGTAATTTGGATGGGCAAACTCCATGGAATACCAGGGTCATGATGTGGAGGCAGTAAATGGCAAACCACATCCAAATGTCTCTTCCCTTAAACAACCTACAGGGTTGCCATAATTCAGCTGTGACTTGACAGCTCACACACCCATTATTGTAATATTATTTACGCTGCAATATATATAGACTGTGCTTTTTTGTTTGTTTGTTTTACAGCCAATTTGAATCAAATTATCAAAGATTCTACTTGTACTTAAAAGGATCCTGACTACCTTAACTCTGGCATAAAGAAATAACCCTATCTGTAAGCAATTATTTTGATCATGTCATGAGATGACAAGAGTCGCTGGAAAAGACAGTCATGCTAGGAAAAGTTGAGGGCAGCAGGAAAAGAGGAAAACCCAACAAGAGATGGATTGAAATCTCAGTTATGAAAACAATAAGCCTGACTTAGAACAGCTACTGTGAGCTTTTTCTTGTGTTTCAAATTGAGCAAGGGCTCCAGCACAAGCAGAAATTTTGTACTGGATCCAACCCATCAAATATCTGCAAACGGACCATTTTCTGTGATTGAACAAAGCAAAGGAAGCAGCAATTGTAGAATTGTTTGGAATCAATGAACTAAAGTTGAGAAAAAAAAGATGAGAGGATAGGTGAAATCCAAAGGAAGGAATTAAAACAATGACACTGTGTGAAATGAGAAAGAGGTCACAGAATATAGAAGTTGGACAGAAGACAGTAATGACAATCAGGGCAGAATACAGAAAGATGTAAAACTAACAGTTCCTCATTTCCCTCTTGGCTCCTACTACTACATAGCTTTTGTTCACACAGGTCTGATGATCCATATTAATTACCTTTAATATTAATTATTATCAATTGTCCAAAGCTCAGGCACTGTTCCCACTATCCACTTTTATTGGCTATAATGTGCCCTACTGTGGACTATGGATCTTTCTTTTTTTAAAAATCCTTACATAGGTTCCTCGATCTGCTTTCTCTTGGGGTCTTCTGCAAACGACAAGGGTTCCAAATAAGCTAAGAACTGAGAAGTCATCCCACCAATGATGAGGTCACCTGCCAGATAGTAACCATGTGACATATAGAGAGCATCGTGCATGATGCACATATATTTCTCTGGTTTGCATTTCATTTGAGACAGCCATTGCAGTAATAGAAGCATCAGCAGGAGAATTGCCATCTTGGAAAGCTTACAATTCCACAAAATCCTGCAGCCCATGATTATCTACAATATGCCTAGTTCCAACCTGTTTCATTGCAACATCCTGCCTTAACTGTTCTAAGGAACTGAACTTGTAAAGCCTGAAGTGAATTTTTTCAAACACCTAAGTGATTGCGACCTCACCTCTAAGCAGCTCTTCACCCCAGCACTGAGTGCTTCTGAGGATTTGTCTTTAGTCTTCAAAGCACATTCAGGGGTTGCGCTCGTGACCCCTTGCCAAGGGGGAGGATTAATCATAAGAATCTGAAATAATTGCTGGATTCACAATGATTTCTCCAAAGGATTTCTGTTCCCTGTGGCATCACATTGAACAAAAGGGTAGGAAAAACATGTTTGTGTGTAGCTCAGCCAAAAGAAAGGAAGAGAGGAAGAAAGGAAGGAAGGAAGGAAGGAAGGAAGGAAGGAAGGAAGGAAGGAAGGAAGGAAGAAAGAAAGAAAGAAAGAAAGAAAGAAAGAAAGAAAGAAAGAAAGAAAGAAAGAAAGAAAGAAAGAAAGAAAGAAAGAAAGAAAGAAAGAAAGAAAGAAAGAAAGATCAAGTAAACCAGGAAATGTGTATAGAGAGGACAGTGGGAGTTCTGCAACTTTTGAAAGTTTGCTACCAATTTCAGAGTGATGACAGAAGTTGCAGTGCCAAGAAATGAAGGGAATCAGGATATCCTGACCAAGGTTATCTCCAGATGCCCCTCAATGCTATTTGCAATGGAAACTAAGGTTGTCTATGGCAGGCATAACTCATCCAACAATAAAGCTGGGAACCTCTAAACAGGAAAACAGCTTGAGGATGGTAGTGGGACTTGCAATGCTAAAACTGAAGGGAATCAAAGCATTCTGGCACAGATTAAGTCCACTCTGCTATTTGCTATTGAGGCAAAAGTTTACTCACAGGAAGCCACATAAGGGTAGGTAGCGCAGAGGGTAGAAAATATCCCTCTGTGACAAAACCAAGGTGGGAGGATTAACAACTGCCCTGTCTCTGACCTACCACAGCCTATGTGATCTAGTGGTTAGAATGCTGGACTGGGATCAGGAAGGTTTGAATCCCTAATCTTCCATGGAAGCTTGCTGGGTGATCTTGGCTAGCCACAACCTTTCAGACAACCTACCTCCAAGGATAAGAACCTCAAAAAGTAGGGGCGAGGTATCCCACAGATCCATTCTGTTCATAAAGGAACCTTCCTCTGATGTAAGGAACCGTCTGCTAGCACAAGAGTCTCTTCTGTTCCTCATGCTGGAGGACAACTTGGCGATGAACAGAACAGATCTTTAGGAGCCAATCATTGTCTGCAAGACCTCTGAGTACGGGAAAAGTTGTGTATGGCTAATGAAACTTCTGAGGTTTCGGTGAGGATAAAATGGAGGAGAGGAGAATAATGTGACTCACTTTGGATCCCCATTGTGGTGAAAAGAAGCACAAAGAATGAGGACAAAACATATCCTCTCTTCCAATAAACAAACAGGAGTTATGGACTTCCCTGAACTATCAAAGCCAGTGAAATGTAGTGGTCATAGCATCTAAATAGGATTGAGAAGCACCATGTTGGAATCTCACCTTTGCCATGGAAGCTTCCTGTGTGAACTTGGGCTGGTCACGCCTGTTACTCTTATGAAGAAGAAGAATACTTGGTTTTTACTTAAGGAAGAAACAAATCTACTACTTAAGGAAGAATCAAACTGGCTTACAACCACCTTCCTTTCCCCTCCCTACAACAGACACCCTCTGAGGTAGGTGAATGCTTCACCAGGTTGATATCTGCACACAAAATATACAAGAGACTTATACTAACCAGTACCAAAACAACAACCCAATATACCAGTTGTTTGAATAATTGAGAATAAACTTTACAACATATTCACTTACCTGGTTGGGTTTTAAACTGTTTGTATTTGCATTTGTTTACATCATTGTATTTCTATATACAGTGTGTGTGCAGACTTAAGAAAAGGTTTTAACTAACCACCGCAGAAGGCCCTAGAGGCCGAAACGCATTTGGGTTTGTGGTTATAGATATCAGCCTAAGTTTTGCCATTGTGCTATTTTAATGCTTTTAAAGAATTTTAAATTTTGCATAGTGCTTCTAATAAATTATATTTGTAATATTTCTACATTGACTTTTATATATCTTCCTTTCACCCAACCTCAGGTACCCATCTCTAAATCAGAGTCCACCACTACAAACTAGGGCTGTCGAATCGGTTAATTCCAAACTGGGAAAATCCCGAATCAACATTGATCCGGCTTTCCCCAGTTCCGGATTAACTGAAGCAAAAAAAGGTGGGAGATTCTCGAAGCCAGATTTAGCCACTTCGGGGGAAAGCCGATTTAATTCGGCTTTCCTGGCTTCGGAAATCCCCTGCCTTCCTTTAAGGCACAGATCCATGCTGCCAAGCCTGGCAGCATGGATCTAAACTAAGCCCCCCTGCCCAGGTTATTGACCTGAATATTTTCAGAAAATCCGGGTTTTCCAGATTTCCTGAAAATTTTCTGGTTCAATAAACCCAAACCTGAACAATACTGAAAAAAAGATCGACAGCCCTACTCCAAACCACTGATCTTAGCCACTACACCTACACCTAACCACTGACCACTATACTTCACAGTATTGGTGGTGTGAGGAGGAAATGGGGGAGAACGATGTGAGCCACTTTGGTTCCCCATTGGCAAGAAAGTCAATGTGTGACATTTGTTATGAATCTAAATGATCACACTTAGAATCATAGAATCATAGAGTTGGAAGGGTGTTACTTCCTTTTTTAAAGAAGATGGGTGCAATTCATCTGGCCCAGAGGATTTTGTTTCATTTAAAGAAACCAGGTGTTTGTGCACTACCCCAATGCCAATTCTAGGCTGCAAATCCCTTCCCTCATCACATGTTCTGTTTATGCCATGTTGAGCACCACTTCCCTCACGAGAAAAGACTGAGGAAAAGTAGGAATTGAGGAATTCTGCCCTCTCTTCATCTCCTGTTACAATTTCACTTTCCGGTCCATGCAATGGGCGTATCTTGTCCTTGTTCTTACTCCTACTCTGTACATAGGAAAAGAACCCTTTTTTGTTGCATTTAGCATCTCTCGCTAGCCTAAGTTCATATTGAGCTTTAGCTTTCCTAACACTCTCCCTACGAGCACTAATTATTTGTTTATATTCCTCTTTGGTTATAAGGCTGAAAAAACTTTTGATAATGTCAATTGGCAGTTTATGTTTAAGATATTAGATTTTATGGATTTTGGTGTGAATTTTAAAACAGCTATAAAAGGAATATATACACAACAAACTGCCAACTTGATTATAAATGGGTCATTATCACCAAATATTGAAATACAAAGGGGAACGAGACAGGGATGTCCTCTTTCCCCTTTACTGTTTATTTTAGTATTAGAACTCTTACTGTATAATTTTAGAATAAATGACGATGTAGTTGGTGTACATATAGGTAAAAATCATTATAAACTTAAAGCATATGCGGATGATTTAGTTTGTTTTTTGACTGATCCGATTGTACAAACTGACAGATGGAATAAAATTTTGGAGGTTTATGGAAAGCTTTCAAGTTTTAAAATTAATAAAACTAAAACCAAGATTTTAACTAAGAATATGACTCTTTCACAACAACAAATATTAATAAAAAAGACGGGGTTTAATATTGAAAATAAAGTTAAATATTTAGGTATATGGATATCAAATAATAACCTTGATTTATTTCAAGATAATTATGTGAACCAATGGCAACAGATAAAAAAGGACTTGATAAGTTGGGAAAAATTGCCACTATCATTGTGGGGAAGAATTTCGGTAGTTAAAATGATGATATTACCTAAAATGCTTTTCTTGTTTCAAAACCTCCCAATAGTTAAGGGTGTACAGACATTTGATGTTTGGAAAAAAGATATTATGAGATTTCTCTGGGGTAAAGAAAGACACAGGATTACATATAATAATCTAATTGAACTGAAGGAAACGGGAGGATTTGGTCTACCAGATTTGAAATTGTATTATCAAGCAGCATGTTTCACCTGGATCAAACACTGGATTCTCTTAGAGAACCAGAAATTATTAGAATTAGAAGGATTTAAATTGAGATTTGGGTGGCATGCTTACTTGTGGTATGAAAAGGAGAAAGTAAATAAAGAATTTAACTTTCATATTATTAGGAAAAATCTATTAAAAATATGGAATAAATACAAGGATGTTTTTGAAAGCAAAACTCCCGGCTGGATTAATCCTGTAGAAGCATTTTTGAGAAGGTGTATACATTTAAATTTGGATGGTAATAATTATAGAGAAATGATAGAATATAAAGATGGTATATGGGTACTGAAATTAAAAGAACTTCAGATTAAAGATTGGTTCATGTATTATAAATTAAGAGATGTTTTTAACAAAGATAATAAGTTGGGTTTTAATCAAACTAAATCGGAGTTTGAGATTATACTTTCAAAGGGCACTAAAGGATTGATAGGGAGGGTATATAAATTACTTATAGAAATAAATTTAGAACAAGAAAGGATTAAGCCGGTGATGTTGAAATGGATGAGAGATTTAGGTTATAAAATAGATCTGGAAATATGGGAGAATTTATGGAAAAAGGAATTTAAGTTTACCATTTCAAATGAAATAAGAGAGAACTTGTATAAAATGTTTTATAGATGGCATATAACCCCAGTATTGTTAAGTAAAATGAAGAAAGAAGATGAAGCTTTATGTTGGAAATGTGGTATGGAAATAGGTACATTTATGCATGTTTGGTGGTTTTGTAAAAAAATGAGGTTTTGGAGATTAGTTTTGAATGAAACTAATAATCTGATTAAATCAATAATTAAGAGAGATCCCGCCTTTTGCTTATTGGGTATTTCAAAAAAAGATTTAGATAAAGGTGACAGAGTCATATGTCAATATAGTTTTGCAGCAGCAAGAATTATAATTGCAAAAAAATGGAAGCAAACAAATAAACCTTCAATTAAAGAGTGGAGAGAAAAATTATGGATGTATATGCGGATGGCCAAAATTACAGCTTCTTTTCATGGTAAAGATATGGAGGAATTTAAATTTACATGGTTAAAGGCTACCGCATATTGGGATAAAGTGGCAAAAACGGATTTTAAAAGTATAGTTAACGAACTATAGTATAATAAGATTTTAAATATGATATAATTATAGATATTTTATTTGGTAATGTCATAACACTCCATCGGAAGTCCAATGGTGAAGGGCACTGTGGTGGGGGGGTGGGATTTGGATTCAGGGCACGATGGAATTTAGAGAACTGAATATTGTATTAGTATGTTGAACATGTATTGTATGGTGCGCTGAACATGTATTCTTCTGTTTTTGTTTTTTTTATTAATGTATTATTTTTTTCTTTTTTGTTTATGTTTTATTATAAAAATTATAAAAAAAATTATAAAAAAATTATAAAAATTATTTAAAAAGAGTTTTATTGTTAGAAAATACAAAGAAAAACAGACATCACAATTAAACATGAAAAAGATACATAAATTACATAGACCAAGAAAAAAAACTAGAAACAAGACTAAAAAGACCAAAAAGAGAAGACATGAACTTCATTTGCTAACTCAAATGGGGACATCAATACATTCAGTTACATTATCTGCTCAGTAAGACATAAAATATTGGTTTACCTAATTAAATTACTTATATTACAGTCAGAGGTTTTCCCGAAATAAAGTAACAAATTACCCCACACCTTATTGAATTCTTCCTTCCCCTTACAACCTAGAATTACTCTGATATTAGAGGTATTTTTTCCAAAATAATAAACATTTTTATTTTCTGTTGCCACCTGTCTAACGTAATATTTTCTGCCATTTTCCAATTTGCAGCAATTACCAACCTCGCTGCTATAATAAAAAAAAAACTTACTAATGTTTTCTGTATACAATTCCCATTTTCATTCAAAAATAGATTCGAAAGAGCAAATAAAATTGAGGGTTCTATTTTTTCTTTGGTAATTGCCTCAATTTCCTTAAAACAATTTCCAAAATTTTTGTATAATTGGACAGTCCCACCACATATTAATAAATGTACCAATATCCTCACACCCTCTCCAACAATTCCTATCAACTTCCTTAATTATACAATATAATTTTTGTGGGGTAAAGTACCATTTCTGCAACATTTTTATACCATGTTCCTGAATTTTCATAGATATCAATTTAAGAGGGAGTCTTTTAAAAATTCCCTTCCACTCCTCCTCACTCAAATTCACTTGTAGCTCGCCTTCCCATATTATCTTTAATGATGATGCAGTTTTATATTCCTGATTGATTAATATCTCATATATTCTTTTAAACAGAAGGAAAGAGTCCTTATTCATTACTGTTAAATATCACAAGTACAGTAACTATTGGGTTGGCAGTAGAGCAGGGTAGAACTGCTAATGATACAATAAAATAATTATTTGCCCAGTTTAACATGAAATGTAAAAATAAAATATAACAATAACACTTGAGTTGGAATGGAATCATGAGAATATCTGAATATGTTTTATTCCTTTCTTATATTAACTTTCAGTTCCCTTTCTTCATTCCCGACATAACCTGTGGGAATTCCAAATGCTTCCATTTCTACTTATTTCTCATTAGTAGTTGCTCCTTGATGTTCAACTTGGGTCTCAGAATAATTATATAGAGTTTAGGGGGAAAGATACAACCAAATAATCCAGCATTGGAAGCTAAGATAGAGAAGATCTCCACAGCTACCATATGTTTGCCTAATTATTTGCCCAGTTTAAAATGCAATGTAAAAACAACAACACTTGAGTTGGAATGGGATCATGAGAATATCTGAATATGTTTTATTCCTTTCTTACATTAACTTTCAGTTCCCTTTCATCATTCCAGACATAACTGTAAGAATTCCAAATGCTTCAGTTTCTACTTATTTCTCATTAGTAGCTGATCCTTGCTGTTCAACTCAGGTCTCAGAATAATTATAAAGAGCTTGGGGAAAAAGATACAGCCAAGTAATCCAGCACTGGAAGCTAAGATAGAGAAGATCTCCACAGCTACCATATGTTTGCCTTTCGTACTCAGGTAAGTTGGTACAAAGGATAACCAAACACTGCAAAACACCAACATGCTGAAAGTGATGAACTTGGTTTCATTAAATGTGTTGGGCAACTTGCGAGCAAAAAAAGCCACAGCAAAGGTGACAGCAGCCAAGAATCCCATGTAGCCCAAAACACAGTAAAACATGGCAACAGACCCTTCATCACATTCCAGTACAATTTCTTCAGTCATGGACTTTGAATCCAGTCCAGGGAATGGAGGAGCTATGTAGAGCCAAAGAATACATATCACCACTTGAACAGTGGCGCAAGAAAGAACAATTGAGCATGCCAGTTGGTTCCCCACCCATTTCCTCATCTGGCTTCCTGGTTTAGTGGCCATGAAAGCTAGAACCACAGTGACAGTTTTTGCCAACAGAGAAGAAACAGCCACTGAGAAGATGATGCCAAAAGATGTTTGGCGGAGAAGGCAAGTCACTGTCTGAGGCCGGCCAATGAACAGCAAGGAGCAAAGGAAGCAAATCAGGAGGGAGAAAAGTAGACAGTAGGTTAGATCCCGATTGTTTGCTTTGACAATGGGGGTGTTCCGGTGTTTAACGAAGATTCCAAGTACCAGGGCTGTGATCAGAGAACAAAAGAGAACCAGAAGAACTACAGTGATCCCCAAAGGCTCATTATAGGATAAGAAGTTTAGAAACTTAGGAATACATCGATTGTGGTCCTTGTTTGGGTACTCATCTTCTGGGCATTCAACACAGTCATCCATGTCTGATAAAAAGAAAAGACTCAGCTACATCATCTCATACATACTGCATTTGTCATCACATAGGTCTTATCCTGTATCCAGTACAAGAAAAATGCCTATCCTCAAAACATTTAAAGACTACCTATGATAGTAGAGAAATCAAATTCACTGAGAAACTTTACTGATCTTTATTGGAGCTGCTTGGAGAAGTTTAGTGTCCTTAATGGACTCAAGGAGACACCCAAATGCTCCCTTTAACCAGCTTTTTGGTTTAATAGCTCCATTAATGGCCCAACCATATTACTCATGGTTTATGCTCTGAGCCCATTTCTGAGGTGGAGGGCCAAAACTGCTATGGTGGCATGACCCCGCCACCAGCGTAAGTGTCTCTTATTCCATGATAAGAGGCACGCTGGGTGCCTGGGTGCCGCGGAGCTGTACGCCACTCCCACAGAGGCACAGTGTCTCTGGGACCTAAATCCCAGAAGAGACAATGCAGCACCAGTGTGGGGGAGGAGAGTTCCTGGGGGCGGAGCTGACATTAGTTAGCTTCCAAAGCCCCAGCCTCACTGTTCTCATTGGGGAAAATGCCCCATTTTTGAGTTTTAGAATTAAAAAAGGCTTTTTAAAGCTTTTGGGCAGCCTCTTTGGAGGCTCCACAGTGGTGCCTCAGCCACACAGTCCCTGGACGCCAAAAGGCTCAGGAATGGGCAGCCCATTGAGAATGGGACTGTGATTTAAATCTGTTGTCTTATTGGAATCCAGTTATACACTTGTGTAGGGAACTTATGTGCTGTCATATTTATGTTGACAGTAGAATGCATTGTGATACAGTATTTTAGACTAATGGAGAGAGGGTTGGATCTTTACCTCTGTATGCTTTAGACCATAGCTGAATATTCTTAAGTCACAAATACGGCTGTACTATGTGCACTGGTTCAGTACTGGCTAGTTTATTCTAGTCTATCCAGGGCTTTGTGTGTGTGGGTGGTGGTCCCCATTAGTACTAAGTACCAGCACCTTTATGGGAGGCTTCCCAAGTCCTGAGGGGGGAATTGGTGGAAATTAGAGCAATCTTATATATGAGTCCCAGACTTTTTTAAACAATAGAAACACTGATCCTGTCCTATTCTAATGTTCCAAAATGGGGAGGGACTGTGGCTCAGTGCTTGTGCATCTGCTTGGCATGCAGAAGGTCCCAGGTTCAATCCCCACCATCTCCAGTTAATATGGGACCAGGCAGACCTCTGCCTGAGACCCTGGAAAGCTGCTGCCAGTCTGCGAAGGCAATACTGGCTTTGATGGACCAAAGGTCTGATTCAGTATAAGGCAGCTTCATGTGTCCATATGAGTGCCTTATATGTTTTCCCTTAAAACCCAATATCTTCATTAATCATGTAACATTTTGAAAAATGTTATATGAAAAATGTTACATGAAAAAAGTGCGATCAAGCAGCCAAGTATATTTTATGTTCTCTTAGAATGTTCTATAGCCTGGCATAGTGTGGAATCCAGACAGCTTTTCTGCTGATGAAAAAGACAACATCAAAAAGTCTGTGCTGGGAATCATGGGATTTGCACAGACAAAAGCCATCCGGGGAAGAGGGCATATAAGGAGAGGAACAGGGGCAAAACTGAGAAAAATAGCTGGGTGGGTCAAGCCCATCTTATTTAGAAGAAGAAGAAGAAGGGCACTTTCACACAGCCTAAATAATGCACTTTCAATCCACTTTCAATGCACTTTGAAGGTGGATTTCACTGTGTGTACTGGCAAAATCAACTTCCAAACAATGTTAAGGTGCACTGAAAGTGGATTGAAAGTGCATTATTTGGGCTGTGTGAAAGTGCCAGAAGAGTTGTTTTTTATACCCTGCTTTTATCCACTAAAAGGATTGTCAAAGTGGCTTACAATCACCTTCCCTTCCTCTCCCCACAACAGACAATTTGTGAGATAGGTGGGGATGAGAGAGTTCTGAGAGTACTGTGACTAGCCCAAGGTCACCCAGCAGGCTGCATGTCAGGAATCGAATCCAGATTGGAGTCTGCCACTCATGTGCAGGAGCAGGAAATCAAACCCGGATCTCGAGATAAGAGTCTGCCACTCTTAACCACTATGCCACTCCTGGAAAGGTCTCTGCAATGGGATTACAGAGTTTTGACCCAACACACAGGATAAAAGACAGAGACCACATGGGCTGGATTGATTTTGGGCACCGCAGTGCTGAAGAATACAAGTATTCTTCTTAAAGATGACCAAATGATCCTTAACAGGAATGAAAATTAAGTCCCATTCCTGTACAATGCCAACCACTACACCACGCTGGCTCTTAAATATCTTACTTAAATGTCCCCCACTTTCCTTCTTTGTGTATATCCTACCGCCATTTAATGCTCAGCCATCTGCCAGATCCTCAGCGTATAAGACCAAAAAGGGATATGACTCGCCTCCTTTTAGCAGATCAGGACAGGAACCTCACTGCTTTAGTAACCTCCTTTTTAGCTACAGCCCTCACTGAGAGAATCTCCAAAAATCACCCAGTTCAAGAGAGCTTAAGTACTTTGCAAAAATCTAATTTTAATCGATAAACTATCACTATTAATGAAAAATAAGAATGATTTTAACCTCTTTTTGCCAGCTGTTCGGCATGTTTTATTATCTCAAGATAATAATAATATTGTATTGTATTGTTGTGTATCCTACCCTTCTTGTCTGAAATCTTTCTTTCTGGGCATGGGGTACAATCATAGCAACAGAACGCAGCCTCCTCCTTCTTTCTTCTACTGTAACCTGGATGGCAGTTGTCGTTACACACAGAAAGCGGCTGAACCTTTATAAGGAGATGGTAACATATTCACTGCATTTTCCTCTGATTTGCTCTGTCACATGTAATCAAAAGAATGTTGACTGGAAATGACAGAATGTAGGGATGTGATCAGAATCTCATACATTGTGAATGGAGTGCACCAGGATTTAAATTTAATTGTAGTGTCAGCTCTACATCCAGTCAACAATACTGCTATCTTGTTTGAATTAAGTTCCAGTTTGTTTGCTCACATCCAGCCCTTCACCATCCCTAACCATTGATTTATGGTATACACATACATTATTCTGGAATTAAATGGAAAAGTCAGATATATTTTTGTCATCAGCATATTGATGAGATATTTCACATTTCCAAGCAACCTCTCCCAGCACTTTCCCATAAATATGAAATCGTATGGGACAGAGATGCAGATCCTCAAAGGCCCCAAGGGTCACATCACTAACCCTCTATTACCATCTTCTAAATTTATCCACCTTGAAAAATTAGAGCACTTAAAATCATTGTCCAACTCACTGTGTGGGTACCAGAGTCCAATCCATGGGGCAAGTGGCTAGTTCAAATACAGACAATGGTCAATTCTCAGAGGAGTCCCATAAGATGTCAAAGGTGATAGGGAGAGTAGGGATGGGCAAGCACATTAGCTCTGTCTGGGCCTGATCTGTCTGCTGATTGTCAAGATGTGCAGACTGAACAGGAAGTTTGTAATCCAGGGTTTTACAGAGCCTGTGGCTAAATTGATCTCACCTCTCATGATCTGAAGCCAGCTTAGATGATTCCGGAAACTTGGGTGGAGTTTGCAATGTAGACATTGTTAGTCTACATGCATCCATATCACCCCCTGAAATTACTAATAAAGCTGGTCCTGTAGCTCATGCACTATGTTGCTGGGCTCTGGATGCTAGAATGCCTGGCTGAGTTTCACCTAGGTGCCTTACAGTGCTATCTCAGCTAAGTTGTCCAAAAGGGATTCTATGGTAGATGGTACCAAACCTTCCGAGATACCTTTTCTCTCTCTAATTGTTTCCTTCACCTTACCTGCTAGCCATGGTGGTGACCTTTTGGACTTTTTACCACCTTTCCTGACCTGTGGTATACAATCTAGCTGAACCTCTAGTAATGCAGACTTCAGTAACCCCCAAGCCTTTTCCAGAGATTTAACCCTCCAAACTGTTCTTTTCAACTTCCTCTTTACTAGGTTTCTCATTTTAGAGAAGTTCCCTCTTTTGAAGTCAATGCTAATTGTGTGAGATTCCCCTGTTACTTTCCCACTTACATATAAATTAAATTTGACACCATTGTGCTCACCACTGCCAACTGGCTCAGCTACATCCTCATCCTGCACTAAGTCGCTGGCAGCACCACAGAGTATTAAGTCCAGGACCGCCTCCCCTCTGGTTTTGTCTTTGACTAACTGTTCGAGGGCACAGTCATTTAGGATGTCTAAAAATTTTATCTCTTTGGCTTGACTGGAGCATACATTTATCCAGTCATAAAACTACTAGATCCTTGAAATATAGACTAAGCACCAAGCTCAAGGCAAGTCTGAGAGCTAATTTAAGCAGTCTATCAAGTTGTATCATTCAGCGCTGCTAGGAGTTCATGAGTTGCCAGTTTCACTGAAAGTAGCAGGGTAGCTCAATCACGAAGGCCCTAATTAACCACCAGCCTGAGCTCAGTGAAAAAAGTGGGAAGGGAGATTTGTTTTTAAACTGGAAGGAAGAAAAGGTGATCAAAAGAGCTAAACCTGGCTCCATCCCCCATTTGTTAAAGGCCACTTGGGTAGGTACAGGAGGCAGCCTGGAGAGATGGTTTGCTTTCACTGATTCCTAAAAGAGGAAATGCCAGGGATTCTGGACAAGTGGAGGAAATCTTGAGAGATCTCAAGCCACACTATGCAATGGAACTTTACCCAGCAGCATGGGAGAGATTATAAAGGGGTAAGTGCTTTCCATTTAGTCCCCCCTCCCCACAAAAAAGAAACATCTGAAATTTCCTCCTACCTGATTAAATGCCCTGTGCCATTTGATGAGTTCCACATTAATGGTGAACTCTGTGCCCGGTGAAGCCTGAGGATCCATCCCTCCTACTTTCACTCTTTGAAAACTTTGGTTGAGGAAAGTGACCCAGTTGATAATGTCAAATCCCGTTTCTAGTTCACCTCTCTCATTAAACTGAATGAAGTCCCCAGCAGTGTTGTTAAATGAGATGCTCCTCAAAAAAGGGTGAACCTGTATGGGAAGAGGCAAATGAAAAATTTAGATGACAGAAGGGTTGAATGATGTATTTTTGATCCTTCACAAAGTTCAAGCACTGATCCTTGAGACAGTGTGCTTTTTCTTTCCCGGCTATGGCAAAGCACTAAAAATAGAAAAGGTGTAGAAAGAAGCCTCAACCTTTGCCTCTGTGTCTGAAGTCTGAAGCAAATGAACTGTCAGTTACGGAGAAGGCAAAGTCTAAAAATCTGGCTGTCTCTTTCTCATTTTGTACAGATGAACCCTTTGCCTATGTCCCCTGAACTGCATGACATGTTGTCTCTGTGTGTGTTATGTGCTGTCAAGTCACCTCAAACGTATGGTGATGCAGCATGGTAGTATGGTTAAGAGCAGTAGACTCTAATCTGGAGAACCGGGTTTGATTCCCCACTCCCCCATATGAGTGGTGGACTCTAATGGTGAAACTGGTTGGTTTCCCCACTCCTCCACATGAAGCCAACTGGGTGACCTTGGGCTAGTCACAGATCTCTGAACTCTGTCAGCCCCAAGGTGTCTGTTGTGGGGAGGGGAAGGGAAGGTGATTGTAAGCTGGATTGATTCTTCCTTAAGTGTAGAGAAAATTGGCAAATAAAAACCAACTATTTTTCTTTTTCTCCTTTCAGGGAAGGCACTGGCAAACCACCCCATAAACAAACGTCGGGATGTGACATCACCCCATGGGTCAGGAATGAACTGGTACTTGCACAGGGGACCTTTACCTTTAACTTAAAATGTTCTATCATTAACACCCCTGCTCAGGTCTTGCAAACTGAAGCCCATACTTCTTTGATGGAGTCAATCCATCTCATGTTGGGTTTTCCTCTTTTCCTACCCCCTTCAACTTTCCCCCAGCATTATTGTCTTTTCCAGTGAGTCTTGCCTTTTCATGATATGACTAAAGTCATTAGTGTCAGTTTAGTCATTTAAACTCATAGGGAGAATAAAAACTTGAGGGGTGACAAGTATAGCTACAGCCTCTTTATCTCCTCCTCCCCCCCCCCGAAGTATTTACTGTCCTGCCAAGATGCCAAAAACTTGCAGGCAAAATGTTTGCCACTCTGTCCTGAATGACAGGCATGTTGCTGATTCTTATAGATAAAACCAAAAATACAACCAGAGCTTCTTCCACTGTCTCTTTCCCGCATTGCATCCCTGCTTGCCAGTGGCCACAAAAAAAATTCATCCTGCCTAAAAGGCATGAACCTAGATAATGAGGTGACTCACACAAGCAAGAGCCACACTTATATAAAATCATAAAGCCGTCCCTGAACCACAAATCTTGTGCAACAAGTTGCTGAGAAATTGGAAACACTGTGACAAAAAAACAATATGGTAGTTGATCCTGTGTGGTAGAAACATGGGTTCATTCTTCCGGTTGGATGATGCTCATGCAAATCATATATCAGTTGCACTTTAAGTCCTTCCCACTGCCCAGGTCAAAGCCAAAATGGACAATAACAAATGGGGTTGAACTTTTCCAATTGCTACCAAGTTAAATCATTTGTATGGAATACATTAAATGTGTCAACATGAGCATAAGTAGGGTTAGATTTGTTTCTTTATTAACCAGCTACATATCACTGCTACATTGCTATACATGTAAAATATTACCTGCCAAGGTTGTAGGCTGAAGGACTCCTTTATGTCTCCTTCCACTAATGTTAACATGTCTTTTTGCTTCACTGAGTACATGGTATGCAAAGCTTGTGCTACAGCAAGGACAGCGTTGTAGATGCTGTAGCTCTGGGCAGTCATGGTCATCTCAAAAAAGGGAGCCAGAAGGTTCTCAAGCTTCTCCTGCCCAGTGCATCTGCCTGTGTGTCCATCCAGTTTGGAATCTGACAACAGACAGTTAAATGCTGGCTCCCAGAAGACCCTGATAAAGTCATCTTCTTCTGGCCAATTGGAACTTACAAAGTGAATGAAATTTTGGAACCCAACTATTTCATTGGTCTTCACATTAAAGGACAAAGCACCATGGAAAACTTTAATATCCAATAACTTGTCCACTGTTTGAAAGGAGAAATCCCACTCTGCTGTCAAAATCCATACCTTGCCCATGATTATTTCTGGCATAACTTCCATTTGTGCCAAATATAGAAACCATTTCAAAACAAACATTGCATGTGTATCTGCATTTATGGTAAATATATTGACTTCCATCTTGGTTAGAAAAAGGGCCAAATACTCTCTGGGCCTTGTCATGTAGAAAATGTCATTCATGTCTTCAGAAGAAGTCAAGGTTGGTAGCCAATGGATGAAGGCAGGACAGATACCATTCTGGGACAGCAAGGATGTCAAGATCTGCACAAACCTTTCTCCTTTATTATTACGCAGTGCAACAATCCCAACCCATGTCCACTGGAAATAAAGAAGTAGTTGGAGAATCCCCTTGTACTGGTTGGCTTCATTGGGGACCATCTGGTAGATGGAAGGAATCTGGTTTGTTTCATCTGTCAATGGGACAAAGAAACTGTAGGTAACCTAAGCAAAAGTCAAACAAACTGTTACAACTGTCCAAGAAATATTTAGGTAAACGTGCATGTCAATCTATAATTTATATATTACATTTTTAATTTATCAACATGTCTAATTCTGTGGTTACTTAAATCTGAAGATTGGGTCTTTGCACAGACTAGACAGATCTCTTTACAAACCTGAAAAAAGCCCCAGGTTTGAAAAAAGCTCAGGCATAGAGGTGAGCACACTCTACATCAGGGTTGGGGAACATAAGGCCCGGGGGCCGTTTAAGGCCCACGAAATCATTTGGTCTGGACCTTTGTGGGTCCTGGCAGATCTCAAGCTCAGAAGGATCTAAGACTGGTGATTCACCCCCTCCCATGGACAGGAATAGCCTCTATTCAAGGTAGATGTGAGTTTGTTTTGCCAAGGAAAAGAACCTTTTTCCCCCCTTGCAGAAGAGTCGTTAGTAATGGAGTTGCTCGCGGGAGGGGGAGTTCTTAGCCAATGTGTCTTCTTTTCACCCCTGCAGGCGGAGGTAGCAGGAGCCGGCTGTAGAATCCAGCCCCAACCATGCAGAGCAGGAGCAACTCCAGCGTGCGGCTGGACAGCTACGCCCAGCTGGTGCAACAGACCAGCCTGTGTCACCAGGTGGGTGAGTGCGCTACCGGTTGGATGCCTGCCTGCTTGCCCTTGCCGGGGGGGGGTCATTTGGGGCAGCTGCCTGCTTGGGGCTTGGTCGGCTAATTTTTAAGTTGATAATTTTGTATGGCCTGCGAATGATGTTATAAATATCCAAGTGGCCCTTGGCGGAAAAAAGGTTCCCCACTCCTGCTCTACATGCTCTTATTGTAGTACTTCCAGAATCCAGTTTTTGCAAGCAGCTCAAGATGGAAGAAAGAGCTGCCGATGACCCATGCTTTTTTAGGTCAGAAAGAGAGATATCTAAAGACTGGATATGACATTTGACCTGTTTACTCCACAGGGTTTGGTAAGAATCAGCTTGAAGAAGGTGTAAATATCCATTCAACTCCATGGAGAAATAAATCTTAACCCAGAATTTAAAGTTCGCAGCCCAAATCCGACCTTCAAGGGAGCTAAGGCCCAGTTCAGCATGCAGTGATACTCCAGCAATATAGTTAGGAGCACCAGTAATTTTACAAAGAAATTAATTCAGAAGGGAATCAATAGATTCTCCACAAGCTTCACAAAAGCCAGTATAGTTGTTAAGAGTTTCAGATTAGGATCAGGGAGACCCAGGTTTGAATCCCCATTTTGTTGTGAAAGCTCATGGGGTGACTCCTAGGCCAGTCAAACATTCTCAACCTTACCTACTGCACAGGGTGGTTGTGATGATAAAATGTTGGAGAGGAGAATGATTTGGGTCACCATTGTTGTGACAGTGGGATAAATGAAATGAATAAATAATAATTATAGCTAAACAACGGGGAGACAGGTGGAACTCATTGACTGGTGAGACTCACTTGATCAGCTTGCTTGTGTTATTAAAGAAGGCTCTTTTCCATAGCATCACTTTGGACATTTTTGTGTGACACATTACACTTTATTACAGTGATTTTTATTGTTGTTCAGGGGTTGCTTTAGCAAATGAGTGAAAAACTGAATATGCAATAAAGGCTGCATTGTTTCATTCCTGCTGAGTAATCCAAACACTCTTGAAACAAGAAACAAATGTAGAGAATAAGTTTTGTACACCTACTTAACCATTTTTATCCAGCTTGTCCTCCAAAGAATACAGGGTAGCGGCCTTATCATCTAGATTCTTGCAAGGGAGGTATCTT
This sequence comes from Euleptes europaea, assembly GCF_029931775.1. Taxonomy (NCBI): domain Eukaryota; kingdom Metazoa; phylum Chordata; class Lepidosauria; order Squamata; family Sphaerodactylidae; genus Euleptes; species Euleptes europaea. Next base: position 18,218,304 of record NC_079329.1, on the reverse strand, counting down.
AAAATAACCTACTCTGATAAGAGTATGTGACTGCAATGCAGGTAGTGTCTCATGTGACTTTTGAATGCAACTATTTTGCAGAGGCTAGAAATCTTTTATTTTTTTTCCTTTGCTCCAACATATAGATCAAGTGGAGACATTGCCTCTTTTATTAGAAGATAATAGTAGAGATATCACTCTTTCAGTTGTGAAATGTTATGCCGTTATGATTGATTTTAAACTAATAAGTTAAGGAACACTATGAGGCAGGCAGACAGAGAGAGACCAAGAGTGAGAATTCTGAGATGTAGGTTATGCTGAAATAAAGCAACTGACTTAACCCTGTGGGCTTTGTGGATGAGCAGAGATTTGTACTGGTGAATGCACTCCTACTCCAACCCTAAACTACACCATACTGGGTTTATCATAAGACTGAAGCATCTCAGAAATGTTGCCTGTATTTAGGTTTGTGGTACTGATTATTAATAAAGTAATATTTGATGGTATTGCTACATACTTCTGTTTTGAGTATTTCCTTTGAAAATGTCTCTAGAGACTAAATGGTAAATGTAAGTGTCAAGACTGTGAAATCTTTACAAACATTACACATCCTACCTGTGGAATTTTGTATATGTTGATAATGTTGGAGATGTGGAGAGAGGTTTCGGAATCAAGTCCCCCAACGACAGCCATCAAATTCCTCTTGTTGTTACTATTGTAGTTGGGAATCATCTTTTTCGAGGTGCAGAGGAAATTCAAGATGTTCTGATAGGTCAACTTGGCATTGGAGTAGCTGTCATAGATGTGGAACCCGAGGCTGATATTGGGTAAGATCTTGGAGTTGTCATTGACCTCCTTCACAGCAAATGCCAAGGCAAGGACATGCTGATAGTTTTTCAGCGTTGCACTAAAACAAGAGTTACACCTCAAAATCTCTTAAACACCTTCTAAGTTTGCACTGAAAAGATAACAGCATCAGATGCACGACACGTTTGCATTGAAAAGGTGAGATCAGATTCATGACCACCATATTATCAATAGGCCAGTGATGTAAGAGGATGATGTAAGGGAGACTCCTGGACTAGACAGCTCTTATCCATCTACCTGTTACATCAAAGCATATAAATATCTAAAATAAAAGGATACCAGTGATTGATTAAAGTGAGAGAAACTGAAATGGCTTAAAGGAAAATGAAAAAAAAAACCTCTTAATTTTACTTAGAATTTGGGGTAAAAAAAACTACTTGAGAGGAGAAAGATGAACTAGAAAGGAAGGAGGAAAATCCATGGTGCAATGTGGAATACTAGCAAAAAACATAACCAACATAAGAGCAAATTAAGGTCAATCACAAGGTATTATATAGTATGATATGACAACTAAAATGTTTAACATTGAAACATGAAGTTGTCCGCATGCATTTTAAGAAGCAGAGAAAATTCCCTTTCTCTTTTTATATTTGTTGATTCTCCCCCCTCGATTGTTTTGTAATTCCAGCTTTTGCTATCCTTTGTCAGATTCATTCATTATACAAAAAGCCCAGGCTAGCCTGATCTTGTCAGATCTCAGAAGCTAAACAGAGTGGAACCTGGCAAGTATTTGGATGGGAGACCTCCAAGGTATACTAGGGTTGTGACACAGAGGCAGGCAATGGCAATCCACTTCTGAATTTCTCTTGCCTTGAAAACCCTTCCAGGGAGCGCCATAAGTCAAATATGACTTGATGGCAAAAAATGGCATTTATACATAACACTGGTGCTATTTATGCATTGCATATACAGACAATACCGATTAATTGACACCCCCCAAAACAAGAAAATGTATGAAGAAAGGAAAGAGAAAATTGTGTGAAATAAATAAATTTTTTAAAAAAATTAAAAAAGAAAGAAAATTGTGTGAAAATAAAGAATTATGGGTTCAATCAATATAAAGATAAAGTGGGGTATGATCCATTTGCACTGCTTATAACGATTCCTTACAAAGGTTCCCCAGTCAGTTTTGTCTTGGGATGTTCAGCAAAAGATAAGGCCTCAAAATAAATGAAAAGCTGAGAAGTCATTCCACCAATGATGAGGTCACCCTCCTGATAATATTCATATGGAATATGGAGTGGATGACTCATGCTACACATGTTCGTCTGAGCCTTGCATTCAGTTGGAATCAGCACCAACATCAGCAAAGATAAGATTGCCATCTGGAAGGAAAATCTTACAATCATGACCCAGAATCACTTGTTGATCTATCTAGCTCATCTTTAGCTGTTATGACCACATAGTTAACAACTGTCTCAGATAATACTCTGCAATTTCGGAAAACCTTGACTCTTCCAATAAACTAGCATGAATTATTGTCCAAAAGAGGAAAACCACCAAAAGCAATTCCATCACAACCCCTGCCTATGCACGGACCTTCAGGTCACAGCTGAATGGTTTTGAGGTCTTTTATCCATACATCATTTTTGAAATTTGTTTATTAATTGCACACTTCTAACGTCCTCTGAAATCTATGTATCATCAAATTGACAAGAGGAACAAATGATCATGGGGATGATGTAATGACAGGGTTCACAATTAATTCCCCAGTGGACTGTGAATACTGTGGCAGCGTGTGGAGCAGAAGGAATTAAAACAACATGTTGGTCTCTGTTTCTGGCGAAAGATCTCAGAGATGAAGAAAAAAAGAAAACAAAGGAAATGATCAGCATCATAAAATTAACAGGAGAAGTGCCCCACTGGATTAGGCCAATGGCCCATCTATTCTACAACTCTGCTTAGGGGTATGGCAACTTGAAAGCAGAGCTGAGTCTGTGCACAGCAGAAGTCTATAGTTTGGCTGCTTGAGGAATATGTTCACACTCAGGCTTATAACTTTAGAAAATACATAGAAGTTCTTTATTGTAGGTGAACTCCATACTGGACAGGAAAGACAGAGTAAAGGCTTCTAACTAACTAACTAAGCTAAGATGGAGAGAGATTGTAGAGCACATGTCCAGGCCTCATGGTGGACAAAAGGGAGAGAGAAGAAAGGAACTGGAAGGAAGAGGAAACCCCTAAGAGTAGCATTCTGGGTAACAAAGGGACAGCAGTGGGAGTGGTTAAAAGGAAAAAAGGTCCTATCTACCCCTATACTAACTAACTCTCTACTGCCCTCCCTAGTTGATCCAAGGCCTGTGCTAGCATTAAGCGACATTGCACAGTCCATTCCTTCCAACACCCCCTCTCAATGGAGCATGTGCTAGGGCACAAGGTTCATCTTTTCTCGCAGATACTGGAACCGAATTCTAGGAAGTGGCTTGGTTAGTGCATCTGTGATCATTTCCTCTGATGGGCAATAAACCAATTCAATTAACTTCTTTGCTTGCAGTTTTCTCACATGGTGATACTTCACATCGATGTGTTTGGTGCGGGCATTCACCTTCTCTGTTTCAGAAAGTTTGATGCAGCTCTGATTGTCTTCCATGAGTTGTATAGACTTTGGCTCTTCTATTCCAAGATCTTGCAGAAGTTGGTACAGCCATTCTAATTCCTGACAGCCTTGGGCAGCTGAGATATACTCCGCTTCAGTGGATGAGAGTGCAACAGTGTCCTGCTTTTTGCTTGACCAACTTATGGCCCCCTCTCCATAAAAGAATATATGTCCACTGGTGGACTCTCTGTCAGTGACATCTCCGGCCCAGTCTGCATCTACATATCCCACCATCCTGGGATTTCCTACAGTGGGTAGTTTGAGTTTGAGGTGTGCAGTCCCCATCAAGTACTTTAAGTCTCTTAACTGCATTCCAATCCTTTCTAGTGGGTGACTGAGTGTTTCTGCATAACCTACACACTGCCTGTGATATGTCGGGCCTAGTAACTGTGCTAATGTATAGCAGCTTTCCAATAGTTTCACAATACTTGTTGGTTTTTGGCAAAGGTTCTGTGTCATCTCTTTGCTTTATGTAACTTTCTTCCATAGGCGTGGGTGCAGGTTTGGTGCCTTCCATGCCCAATTATCTCAGAAGCTCTTGTATCTTTTGTCTTTGGTTCAGGAGATAACTTCCATCATCTAATCTCTCTATCTGGATCCCGAGGTAGTGTGTCACATGGCCCAGTTGCTTTACCTCTACTTGATGATTGAGATCCTGTACCACCTTTTCACAGTCCTCTGGATTCTCATATGCCAGTATTAGGTCATAAGTTAGGATGTAGGTCCATCTTCCATCTCTGACTCTGGTGTAAAGGCAGGGCTCAGCTTCACTTTGCTTGAATCCTTGTTGTGTAAGCATGTGGTTAAGTTTCTCATTCCATGCACGAGCAGCCTGTTTGACCCCATAGAGACTCTTTGCAGTTTGCACACAAGTCCCTCTTTACCTGGTTCCAGGAATCCAGGGGGTTGTTCCATATAGATGTATTCTTCCAGCTCTCCATGTAAGAAGGCAGTCTTCACATCTAGATGCTCGACTTGCATACCCTTGCTGGCTGCTACACTCAGAAGTATCCTTATGGCTGTGTGCTTGGCTACAGGAGCAAATGTTTCATCAAAATCTTCTCCAAATGTTTGAGAGTATCCTTTTGCCACCAGTCTTGCTTTATAATGCTGGATTTCTCCCTCTGCCTCTTGTTTTATCTTAAAAACCCATTTGCATCCCACAATGTTCTTGTCAGGAGGTGGTTCTGTAAGTGTCCATGTCTTGTTTTTGTATAGAGCCTCCAGCTCCTCTTGTGCTGCCTGTTTCCATTTCTCTGCTTCATCTGCAGGCATCTTGCCTAGTTCCTTCCATGTTTTTGGTTCGTTCACTTGCACTGACCTTGCGAGGTAGGGCAGTCTTTTTGCAGGCTTGCTTCTCTGCGTCAGGCATCATGAATGGAGTGCTAGACTTCGTTTGATCGACCAAGATCATCTCTGGATCTGGTTTCTCTTCCTTCAGGCAGCTCGCATTGGGATACCGTAGCTGGCTGTTTGCTTCAACATAGTCCCCCTCTGGATGTGGAGGTTTCTCACGCTCATCGAAATAGACAGCCGTGCTGATGCAGATCTTGTGTGTATGTGGGTCCATAATTCTGTAGCCTTTACATTTGGCAGAGTAGCCTACCATAATTCCTTCTGAAGCTCTGTCATCTAGTTTTGTCCTTTTCTCCTTCGGGATGTAAGCGTAAGCCTTGCAGCCAAACACTCTAAGGTGCTGTACACTAGGCTTTCACCCATGCCAGAGTTCATACGGTGTGGCATGTGTGGCCTTTGTAGGTAACCTATTCTGAATGTATGTGGAGGCATTACAACCTCTCCCCAGAAGTGGTTGGGGAGGTGTGCGTCATGCAGCATACATCTTACCGCATCAGGAAGAGTTCTATTCTTCCTTTCGGCAACTCCATTTTGCTGGGGAGTGTAAACAACACTTGTTTGGTGCTCAATGCCCCGTTCCCTCAGGTACTGCTGGGTAGCTGTAGCTGTGTATTCTGTACCGTTGCCTGTTCGCAGGATCTGGGGTTGTCGCCCAAACTTGTTGCTCACCATTGCAGTGTATTCCTTCAGCTTGTCCAGCACCTGTGATTTTTGACTAAGCAGATAGGTTACTGAATAATGTGAATAATCATCAATGAAAGTCAGAAAATATCTGAAATGACCTATAGTCTGCGTGGGTAAGGGTCCACAGATGTCACTGTGAATTAGCTCTAGAGGTTTTCTGGTCTTCCTCTCACTTTGTTTGGGAAAACACGGCCTGGTAGCCTTTGATTGAATACAACAGACACAGTCATTAGAAACATTGCAGCTTTTGAGATCAATGCCAGTGGCCAAACCTTGCTTCTCCAGCTCTAGGATCACATTATAATCGCGATGTGCAAATCTCCGGTGCCACAGATGGACACAGTCCTTGGAGGTGCATACCCTTGTGCAGTTAACCTTTTCTGTGGGCTCTTCCAAGTTATAAAGTCCATCATGTATAGTTGTTACTGCACACAATTCACCATCTAGATAAATCATACATTGTGCATGTTTGATTCTCATTTCATATCCTTCTTCAGCAAGTTTTGGGATAGATATAAGATTAGCATTGAAATCTCCCAGAAAAAGCACATCTTTCAACAGAAATTCTTTGGTCTGACCCTGGGGCAGTTTACAGTGCATTACACCATCACCCTTGTGGCAAGAAATCATCTCTTGATCATTTCCCAGACAGACTTTCTCAGACGGAACTTGCTTCAGTTCAGTAAAGAAGTCCTTGGAGTTGGCTTTGTGACAGGTAGCCCCTGAATCAAGTATGAAAGTGGTCTTGCCATTAGTCTGAACAACTTTATAATTACGTTGGGAGTTATTGTGGCCTCTGTAAAATTGGTTCCCTCTTTCACCTTGAGGACAGGCATTCCTAAAGTGTCCTGCCTTCCCACAGAGGAAGCATCGCTTCACTTTGTCTTGCCTAGGGGGCTGTGTTTGGGGATCATTTCCCTCCTCCCATTTTGGTCTGGTTGTCTTGGCAAACTGACTGGTTCTCTTATTCTCAGACCGTCCAGAAAATTTGCATGCACCTCCCCTTCTGGAGGTAACTTTATATGCATTCTCTATTTTATCATCATCCTTAAGTATGGCACGTCTAGCCAGTTCTGTCTGCACCCTTGTGAGGGCATCCTGATATGTTAATCCATCTTTTCCTTCCAGAGCATTAATGATGGGGCCAAAACTTTCTGGCAAACTGATAAACAGGTAAATGTAACGATCTCTCTCTGAGATAGTTTCTCCTGCATCCTGAAGCTCATTCAAGAGACTAGTGAGCTGATTCACATGCAAATCAAAGTCCTGTCCTTCTTGGTAACGAAGTGTGAGTAGCTTGCGTTTTAAGGCAAGAAGGATTGGCCACCCTGAACGCTGGTGCATAGCCTTTAGATTTTCCCACATTTCTTTTGCAGTTGTTACTCCCACCAAAAGCATTAGATAAGTATCAGGCACAGACCTGGAAATGAGGCTTTGGGCATCTGCATCCTTTTAAAGCCATGCATCTCGTCCTTCAGCATCAGGAGCAGGGGGTGCTTTGGTAATCACATCCATTAGCCCATCTTTCCGGAACGCAATCTCCAAGTGCATTCGCCATATAGCATAGCTTCCTGGTTTCAGCATCATGAGTTGGTGCATCTTATCTACAGACGTAGCCATTGCTCGTTTCTGCCTTTCTAAACTGTTCTAAGCCTTATTGTACTTAGGAAATTTTCCTCCTACTTCAGCAGCACTCCTTTTTGTTATCCACTCAGCTAGCAGATTAACTTTTTTGTCTGGGCTACATAAGCTGAAAGCAGAGCTGAGTCTGTGCACAGCAGAAGTCTATAGTTTGGCTGCGTGAGGAATAAGTTCACACTCAGGCTTATAACTTTAGAAAATACATAGAAGTTCTTTATTGTAGGTGAACTCCATACTGGACAGGAAAGACAGAGTAAAGGCTTCTAACAAACTAACTAAGCTAAGATGGAGAGAGATTGTAGAGCACATGTCCAGGCCTCATGGTGGACAAAAGGGAGAGAGAAGAAAGGAACTGGAAGGAAGAGGAAACCCCTAAGAGTAGCATTCTGGGTAACAAAGGGACAGCAGTGGGAGTGGTTAAAAGGAAAAAAGGTCCTATCTACCCCTATACTAACTAACTCTCTACTGCCCTCCCTAGTTGATCCAAGGCCTGTGCTAGCATTAAGCGACATTGCACAGTCCACTCCTTCCAACTAAATTATTTCCCGACCCCCTACTCACGCTCCTGGAAACGGAACTTTTACCGCTCTGAGACTTGAAAGCGCAAAAGCTCTCGCGGATAGGGAAGCTGCTGAAGCGGCTAAGGCGGAAGCCGAGGCTCAAGCCGCAAGGGATAAAGAACTGCAGTTGGCTGCGGATCGGGCGCGGACAGGTGGCCGCCCCAAAGACTCCAACTAAATTATTTCCCAACCTGGAGCTGGCAACCCTCAGTATGGACAAGTCCCTCATAGCTTCCTTTACCATTTGAAAAAGGAAATTGTCGGCCAGGTAGGTCAGGAAGTTGTGTGACTGTGGATACTTAGCAGAGTTTGTCCCCCAGTGCACATCAGTCACCCGTAAGCTCCTCAAAGATTAAATTACATTACACTCTCACCCCTACATTACATTCTAACCCTCATACAACGAATGAATGTCTAAGAGGCTGCCTATAACTGCAGCATAGGAAGGGGCCACTGGGAATGGAGCTGAGAGAAGATCGTGGAAGGTGGGGCACACTGAAAGGGGATTTGAAAAGTAATGCCCAGCCAGGAGGCAATATAGTATGTGTGTGTGTGTGTAAAGTGCCATCAAATCGCAGCTGATCTTTGGCAGCCCCAGTAGGGTTTTCAAGGCAAGAGATTAACAGAGGTGGTTTGCCAGTGCCTTCTCCTGCATAGCCACCTTTGGATTCCTTGGTGGTCTCCCACCCAAGTACTAACCAGGACCAACCCTGTTTAGCTTCCGGGATCTGACAAGATCAGGCTAGCATGGGTACAGCAAGCATAATGGTAAGAGTGTTAAACTAGGACCTATGAGATCTGGGTTCAATTAGGGTTGCCAGCTCCGAGTTGGGAAATACCTGGATATTTTTGGGGCAGAGCCTGAAGAGGGTGGGGATTGGGGAGGGGAGGGACTTCAAAGACATAGATTCCAGTTGCCAAAGTGGCCATTTTCTCCCAGTGAACCAACCTCTGTCAGCTGGAGATCAGTTGTAATAGTAGGAGATCTCCAGCTAGTACCTGGAGGTTGGCTTCCCTAGTTCAAATACCCACACTGTCATGAAGCTCTCAGGATAATTTGGGGCCATTGTCAGCCTAGGTGGGGGTGGGGGAGGACATCAGCATCCTTCTAAAGATTGCCTCCTAGCAAGCAAGCAAACATCCCATTTAGGTGAGATGGGCTGGAGCTGAAAATTAGAGTAAGTTGCTATATATTACCCCCCTTAAGTTCCTTGCCAAACTCTGTTTATGAGAGGCTACAAGGTGGCTTATTTTATTTATTTATTTTAGTACATTTTTGTTCTGCCCTTTGTCCAAGGAGCTCAGGGTGGATAAAATCATTCTTCCCTCCTCCAGTTAAGGTTCATATCAACCCTCTGTTGCAGGTTTAGCTTTAGGCCAACCAAATGATACAGGCATTTCCATGTTACAGGCACAGAGCCCCTCCTTCCCATGCTAGGGTTTCCAACCTCTAGGTAGGGGCTGGCGTTCTCCTGGAATTCCAACTGATCTCAAGATTACAGAGAGCAGTTCCTCTGGAGAAAATGGTATCTTCAGAGTGGGGGATGTACGCTATCACATCACTGCTGAGCTCTCTCCTTTCCTCAAACTCTACCCTCCCCGGCCCCCCACCCCAAATCTCCAGGAATTCCAAACCAATGTTGGCAACCTTACCTCATACCATGGTGATGCCGACAGACTTGCCCTACCATAGTGTAGTTTAAAGGGGTTCCTGGTGGCAAACATTGCTTCAAAATGGCAGGCATCCCCAAGGTCGCATGTACAGTCTAGTTTGGCCGTAAGCGAGAGTGACTGACCCAAGATCACCCAGTAAGCTTTGTGAAAGTGGGAATTTGAATCTCTACATCATACTGGCTTCAAACAAAACAAAACAAATACTTTTAAAAATATATAAGTTGTCATATACTACAGCCTTTCTTATTCCCTACAAAATTCAAAAGTTACCACTGACTTCTCTGGGAAACATTTATGAGGATGCAGTTAGGCAGAAAGAAGGCATAGGGGTTAAATGGTCTAAAATATCCTGATACTTGGATGTTTACTGGTGTCTAGTGTAAGGGAACCAGATTTCACGTCTACCACAGCTGTAGGCCCAACTGAAAAAAAAATTTCCCATATAGAAGAGAGTAATTTAACAGGCACACAACATTCAGACATAGACACAAAAACTAGGCAAGGTTTTCTCAGTTGAGCACAACTGAGCACACAGTTTTGACAGAGCAAACTTGATATCCTTGTTCCTCATGCTGTAAATAATGGGATTCATCATGGACGGAACAAACATATAGATTACAGTTAATGCCAAATCCAGGTCAGACGGTGTTTGAGAGGGAGGCCTCAGGTAAGTGAACCACCCTGTGACTACAAATGTAGAGAAAACCATGAGATGTGGGAGGCAAGTGGAGAAGGCCTTTTGCCTTCCCTGGATGGAGGGCATTCTCAGCACTGTAGAAAAAATCAGCACGTACGTTACAATTATGAAGACAAAGCAACCAAACTCCACAACTGCGCTGACTGCAAGAGCTCCAACTTCAGTTAGATATGAGTCAGAGCAGGAGATCTTAAGCAACTGTGGGATTTCACAATAGAACTGATTGACAATATTGGAACAGAAAGTCGCAGCAAAGGTGCCCCCAGTGTGCAGTACACTATAAAGAAAGCCAGTGATCCATACACTGGCAACCATTTGGGTACAGGCTTGCTTGTTCATCACCACTTTGTATTGTAAGGGATTGCAAATGGCAACGTACCGGTCATATGCCATGAGGGTGAGGAGAAAAAATCAGCTCCTACAAAGAACACAAAAACAGAAAACTTGAACTACACATCCAGAATAAGAAATGTCTCTGGTATCCGTGAAGGAATTGACCATGGATTTGGGGATAATGGCTGAAACGGAGCCAAGGTCCTGTATGGCCAAGTTCATGAGAAAGAAATACATGGGGGTGTGCAGGTGGGGGTCAAAAGCCACCACATAGATGATGAGAAGATTCCCTGTGACTGTTGCGAGGTACAATGCCAGGAATAAAAATAAGTGCAGGATCTGCTGTTCCCGTATTGTTGAGAATTCAAGGAGCAGGAACTCTGAGATGGATGTTTCATTAGCCATTTTTTAACTACTAAAATGGATGCCAGTTCTGGAAGTAAACAGAAGGACAAATATTGAAATTTTGACTGAAGAAGAAACATTTAATTGAGCAGAGCAGAGCACAGAGCTGAGGGTTTTACCCTGTTCGCAAGTGACAGTGAACATAGGTATCATCCATGTATAGCATACACTTGTGCTTTCTTGATATGTATGTTGTACTGCTATCTAACTATTGAAACTATCTAACACATCAAGGAAAGAGGGAACTCCTGCCAGACAACAAGCAATACAGAGAAGCAATTGGAAAATTATTGTACATAAGCACAGTAACACATCCTGACACCACAGCAGCTATGGGCATGTTATGCAGAAAGATAGAATCGGTGAGCAAAAGGGACTGGAATGCAGTCAAAAGACTTGTGAAATACCTGAATGGGACTGCAGTTCTGAAACTAAAGTATTCTTCTATGGCAGAGGAGTCATCAGCTGAAGAAGTAGGAAGCAAGAATCTATAGCTGTGTCATCAACTGAAGCTGAATATCTATCTGTCTGTCTGTCTGTCTGTCTACCCTACCCACCCCAGTCAAAGGCCAGGCTCAGGGCAACTCTCAAGAACACCACATACGATAAAAACAGAATAAAAATATTAAAACTATAGTTAAAATATCCCAATACAATCTAATAAATAAGGGCAAAGATGCCCAATGGTGCCAAAAAATGTATATCTGGCTGCAGCTGGGTGAGCAGATGGACAAACCCCAAGATGGTCTAAAACAAGAGGGGGAAGTGTGCATACAATTTAAGCAGATACAGCAACTAATTCAAGACTTTGGGACAGATGAACCCAAACCCTTACAATTCTTTGAAAACAACCAAGGATGCAAAAACTTGGACAGATGGAGAAGATCAACTCAAGAACTAAACACATAGATGTGAAGCACCACATATTGAGAGACATGCAAGTAGGAGAGCTTGTTGAGTTACAGTACTGTCCTATGGAAGAAATGATTGCAGACGCACTCACCAAGCCACGTTCCTGAGAGAAGTTTGAAAATCTGCATAAGAAGATGAATTTTCTGCACATATGTAAGAGGAAGAGGTTAGGTGGATGGAAAAGGGTGCTGGCGCTATCATTCTCATATCAAGCACAATGGTGCATGTGTCGATCTGCCTCCTTCTCCTCCATACAATAGAGCACAAGGAGAGAAGCTGCTGTGGTAGCAGCAAATTCACTTGTAGCTCCCCTTCCCATATTATCTTTAATGATGATGCAGTTTTATATTCCTGATTGATTAATATGTTGTATATTCTTTTAAACAGAAGGAAAGAGTCCTTATTCATTACTCAAACTACTGTTAAATATCACAAGTACAGTAACTACAGGGTTGGCAGTAAAGCAGTGTAGAACTGCTAACGATACAATAAAATAATTATTTGCCCAGTTTAACATGAAATGTAAAAATAAAATAAAACAACAATACTTGAGTTGGAATGGAATTATGAGAATACCGGTATCTGAATATGTTTTATTCCTTTCTTATATTAACTTTCAGTTCCCTTTCTTCATTCCCGACGTACCTGTGGGAATTCCAAATGCTTCCATTTCTACTTATTTCTCATTAGTAGATGCTCCTTGATGTTCAACTTGGGTCTCAGAATAATTATATAGAGTTTGGGGGGAAAGATACAAACAAATAATCCAGCACTGGAAGCTAAGATAGAGAAGATCTCCACAGCTAAAATATATTTTCCTAATTATTTGCCCAGTGTAAAATGCAATGTAAAAACAACAACACTTGAGTTGGAATGGGATCAGGAGAATATCTGAATATGTTTTATTCCTTTTTTACATTAACTTTCAGTTCCCTTTCATCATTCCAGACATAACTGTGGGAATTCCAAATGCTTCAGTTTCTACTTATTTCTCATTAGTAGCTGATCCTTGCTGTTCAACTCAGGTCTCAGAATAATTATAAAGAGCTTGGGGGAAAAGATACAACCAAGTAATCCAGCACTGGAAGCTAAGATAGAGAAGATCTCCACAGCTACCATATGTTTGCCTTTCGTACTTAGGTAAGTTGGTACAAAGGATAACCAAACACTGCAAAACACCAACATGCTGAAAGTGATGAACTTGGTTTCATTAAATGTGTTGGGCAACTTGCGAGCAAAAAAAGCCACAGCAAAGGTGACAACAGCCAAGAATCCCATGTAGCCCAAAACACAGTAAAACATGGCAACAGACCCTTCATCACATTCCAGTACAATTTCTTCAGTCATGGACTTTGAATCCAGTCCAGGGAATGGAGGAGCTATGTAGAGCCAAAGAATACATATCACCACTTGAACAGTGGAGCAAGAAAGAACAATTGAGCATGCCAGTTGGTTCCCCACCCATTTCCTCATCTGGCTTCCTGGTTTAGTGGCCATGAAAGCTAGAACCACAGTGACAGTTTTTGCCAACAGAGAAGAAACAGCCACTGAGAAGATGATGCCAAAAGATGTTTGGCGGAGAAGGCAAGTCACTGTCTGAGGCCGGCCAATGAACAGCAAGGAGCAAAGGAAGGAAATCAGGAGGGAGAAAAGTAGACAGTAGGTTAGATCCCGATTGTTTGCTTTGACAATGGGGGTGTTCCGGTGTTTAACGAAGATTCCAAGTACCAGGGCTGTGATCAGAGAACAAAAGAGAACCAGAAGAACTACAGTGATCCCCAAAGGCTCATTATAGGATAAGAAGTTTAGAAACTTAGGAATACATCGATTGTGGTCCTTGTTTGGGTACTCATCTTCTGGGCATTCGACACAGTCATCCATGTCTGATAAAAAGAAAAGACTCAGCTACATCATCTCATACATATTGCATTTGTCATCACATAGGTCTTATCCTGTATCGAGTACAAGAAAAATGCCTATCCTCAAAACATTTAAAGACTACCTATGATAGTAGAGAAATCAAATTCACTGAGAAACTTTACTGATCTTTATTGGAGCTGCTTGGAGAAGTTTAGTGTCCTTAGTGGACTCAAGGAGACACCCAAATGCTCCCTTTATCCAGCTCTTTGGTTTAATAGCTCCATTAATGGCCCAACCATATTACTCATGGTTTATGCTTTGAGCCCATTTCTGAGGTGGAGGGCCAAAACTGCTATGGTGGCATGACTCCGCCACCAGCATAAGTGCCTCTTATTCCATGATAAGAGGCACGCTGGGTGCCTGGGTGCTGCGGAGCTGTACGCTGCTCCCACAGAGGCACAGTGTTTCTGGGACCTAAATCCCAGAAGAGACAATGCAGCACCAGTGTGGGGGAGGAGAGTTCCCGGGGGCGGAGCTGACATTAGTTAGCTTCCAAAGCCCCAGCCTCACGGTTCTCATTGGGGAAAATGCCCCATTTTTGAGTTTTAGAATTAAAAAAGGCTTTTTAAAGCTTTTGGGCAGCCTCTTTGGAGGCTCCGCAGTGGCGCCTCAGCCACACAGTCCCTGGCCGTCGAAAGGCTCAGGAATGGGCTGCCCATTGAGAATGGGACTGTGATTAAAATCTGTCGTCTTATTGGAGTGCAGTTATACACTTGTGTAGGGAACTTATGTGCTGTCATATTTATGTTGACAGTAGAATGCATTGTGATACAGTATTTTAGACTAATGGAGAGAGGGTTAGATCTTTACCTCTGTATGCTTTAGACCATAGCTGAATATTCTTAAGTCACAAACTCCGCTGTACTATGTGCACTGGTTCAGTACTGGCTAGTTTATTCTAGTCTATCCAGGGCTTTGTGTGTGTGGGTGGTGGTCCCCATTAGTACGAAGTACCAGCACCTTTATGGGAGGCTCCCCAAGTCCTGAGGGGGGAATTGGTGGAAATTAGAGCAATCTTATATATGAGTCCCAGACTTTTTTAAACAATAGAAACACTGATCCTATCCTATTCTAATGTTCCAAAATGGGGAGGGACTGTGGCTCAGTGCTAGAGCATCTGCTTGGCATGCAGAAGGTCCCAGGTTCAATCCCCACCATCTCCAGTTAATATGGGACCAGGCAGACCTCTGCCTGAGACCCTGGAAAGCTGCTGCCAGTCTGCAAAGGCAATACTGGCTTTGATGGACCAAAGGTCTGATTCAATATAAGGCAGCTTCATGTGTCCATGTGAGTGCCTTATATGTTTTCCCTTAAAACCCAATTTCTTCATTAATCATGTAACATTTTGAAAAATGTTATAAGAAAAATGTTACATGAAAAAAGTGTGATCAAGCAGTCAAGTATATTTTATGCTCTCTTAAAATGTTTTATAGCCTGGCATAGTGTGGAATCCAGCCAGCTTTTCTGCTGATGAAAAAGACAACATCAAAAAGTCTGTGCTGGGAATCATGGGATTTGCACAGACAAAAGCCATGAGGGGAAGAGGTCATATAAGGAGAGGAACTGGGGCAAAACTGAGAAAAATAGCTGGGTGGTTCAAGCCCATCTTATTTAGAAGAAGAAGAAGGGCACTTACACACAGGCCAAATAATGCACTTTCAATCCACTTTCAATGCACTTTGAAGGTGGATTTTACTGTGTGAACTAGCAAAATCCACTTCCAAACAATGTTAAGGTGCACTGAAAGTGGATTGAAAGTGCATTATTTGGGCTGTGTGAAAGTGCCAGAAGAGTTGTTTTTTATACCCTGCTTTTCTCCACTAAAAGGATTGTCAAAGTGGCTTACAATCACCTTCCCTTCCTCTCCCCACAACAGACAAGTTGTGAGATACGTGAAGATGAGAGTTCTGAGAGTACTGTGACTAGCCCAAGGTCACCCAGCAGGCTGCATGTCAGGAATCGAATCCAGATTGGAGTCTGCCACTCATGTACAGGAGCAGGAAATCAAACCCGGATCTCGAGATAAGAGTCTGCCACTCTTAACCACTATGCCACTCCTGAAAAGGTCTCTGCAATGGGATTACAGAGTTTTGACCCAACACACAGGATAAAAGACAGAGACCACATGGGCTGGATTGATTTTGGGCACCGCAGTGCTGAAGAATACAAGTATTCTTCTTAAAGAGGACCAAATGATCCTTAACAGGAATGAAAATTAAGTCCCATTCCTGTACAATGCCAACCACTACACCACACTGGCTCTTAAATATCTTAAATGTCCCCCACTTTCCTTCTTTGTGTGTGTGTATATCCTACCCCCATTTAATGCTCAGCCATCTGCCAGATCCTCAGCGTATAAGACCAAAAAGGGATCTGACTCGCCTCCCTTTAGCCGATTAGGACAGGAACCTCACTGCTTTAGTAACCTCCTTTTTAGCTACAGCCCTCACACAGAGAGAATCTCCAAAAATCACCCAGTTCAAGAGAGCTTACAAAACTCTAATTTTAGTCGATAAACTATCACTATTAATGAAAAATAAGAATGATTTTAACCTCTTTTTGCCAGCTGTTTGGCATGTTTTATTATCTGAAGATGCCAATAAAGGTATTGTATTGCATTGTTGTATATCCTACCCTTCTTGTCTGAAATCTTTCTTTCTGGGCACGGGGTACAATCATAGCAACAGAACGCAGCCTCCTCCTTCTTTCTTCTACTGTAACCTGGATGGCAGTTGTCGTTACACACAGAAAGCGGCTGAACCTTTATAAGGAGATGGTAACATATTTACTGCATTTATCTCTGATTTGCTCTGTCACATGTAATCAAAAGAATGTTGACTGGAAATGACAGAATGTAGGGATGTGATCAGAATCTCATACATTGTGAATGGAGTGCACCAGGATTTAAATTCAATTGTAGTTTCAGCTCTACATTCAGTCAACAATACTGCTATCTTGTCTGAATTAAGTTCCAGTTTGTTTGCTCACATCCAGCCCTTCACCATCCCTAACCATTGATTTAAGGTATACACATACACTATTCTGGAATTACCGGTAAATGGAAAAGTCAGATATATTTTTGTCATCAGCATATTGATGAGATATTTCACATTTCCAAGCAACCTCTCCCAGCACTTTCCCATAAATATGAAATCGTATGGGACAGAGATGCAGATCCTCAAAGGCCCGAAGGGTCACATTACTAACCCTCTATTACCATTTTCTAAATTTATCCACCTTGAAAAATTGGAACACTTAAAATCATTGTCCAACTCACTGTGTGGGTACCAGAGTCCAATCCATGGGGCAAGGGGCTAGTTCAAAAACAGACAATGGTCAATTCTCAGAGGAGTCCCATAAGATGTCAAAGGTGATAGGGAGAGTAGGGATGGGCAAGCAAGTTAGCTCTGTCTGGGCCTGATCTGTCTGCTGATTGTTAAGATGTGCAGACTGAGCAGGAAGTTTGTAATCCAGGGTTTTACAGAGCCTGTGGCTAAATTCATCTCACCTCTCATGATCTAAAGCCAGGTTAGATGATTCCTGAAACTTGGGTGGAGTTTGCAATGTAGACATTGTTAGTCTACAAGCATCCATATCACCCCCTGAAATTACTAATAAAACTGGTCCTGTAGCTCATGCACTATGTTGCTGGGCTCTGGATGCTAGAATGCCTGGCTGAGTTTCACCAAGGTGCCTTACAGTGCTATCTCAGCTAAGTTGTCCAAAAGGGATTCTATGGTAGATGGTACCAAACCTTCCGAGAGACCTTTTCTCTCTCTAATTGTTTCCTTCACCTTACCTGCTAGCCATGGTGGTGACCTTTTGGACTTTTTACCACCTTTCCTGACCTGTGGTATACAATCTAGCTGAACCTCTAGTAATGCAGACTTCAGTAACCCCCAAGCCTTTTCCAGAGATTTAACCCTCCAAACTGTTCTTTTCAACTTCCCATTTACTAGGTTTCTCATTTTAGAGAAGTTCCCTCTTTTGAAGTCAATGCTAATTGTGTGAGATTCCCCTGTTACTTCCCCACTTACATATAAATTAAATTTGACACCATTGTGCTCACCATTGCCAACTGGCTCAGCTACATCCACATCCTGCACTAAGTCGCTGGCAGCACCACAGAGTATTAAGTCCAGGACCGCCTCCCCTCTGGTTTTGTCTTTGACTAACTGTTCGAGGGCACAGTCATTTAGGATGTCTAAAATTTTTACCTCTTTGGCTTGACTGGAGCATACATTTATCCAGTCATAAAACTACTAGATCCTTGAAATATAGACTAAGCACCAAGCTCAAGGCAAGTCTGAGAGCTAATTTAAGCAGTCTATCAAGTTGTATCATTCAGCGCTGCTAGGAGTTCATGAGTTGCCAGTTTCACTGAAAGTAGCAGGGTAGCTCAATCACGAAGGCCCTAATTAACCACCAGCCTGAGCTCAGTGAAAAAAGTGGGAAGGGAGATTTGTTTTTAAACTGGAAGGAAGAAAAGGTGATCAAAAGAGCTAAACCTGGCTCCATCCCCCATTTGTTAAAGGCCACTTGGGTAGGTACAGGAGACAGCCTGGTTTGCTTTCAGTGATTCCTAAAAGAGGAAATGCCAGGGATTCTGGACAAGTGGAGGAAATCTTGAGAGATCTCAAGCCATAATACTATGCAATGGAACTTTACCCAGCAGCGTGGCAGAGATTATAAAGGGGTAAGTGCTTTCCATTTAGTCCCCCCACCCCACAAAAAAGAAACATCTGAAATTTCCTCCTACCTGATTAAATGCCCTGTGCCATTTGATGAGTTCCACATTAATGGTGAACTCTGTGCCTGGTGAAGCCTGAGGATCCATCCCTCCTACTTTCACTCTTTGAAAACTTTGGTTGGGGAAAGTGACCCAGTTGATAATGTCAAATCTTGTTTCTAGTTCACCTCTCTCATTAAACTGAATGAAGTCCCCAGCAGTGTTGTTAAATGAGATGCTCCTCAAAAAAGGATGAACCTGTATGGGAAGAGGCAAATGAAAAATTTAGATGACAGAAGGGTTGAATGATGTATTTTTGATCCTTCACAAAGTTCAAGCACTGATCCTTGAGACAGTGTGCCTTTTCTTTCCAGGCTATGGCAAAGCACTAAAAATAGAAAAGGTGTAGAAAGAAGCCTCAACTTTTGCCTCTGTGTCTGAAGTCTGAAGCAAATGAGCTGTCAGTTACGGAGAAGGCAAAGTCTAAAAATCTGGCTGTTTCTTGCTCATTTTGTACAGATGAACCCTTTGCCTGTGTCCCCTGCACTGCTTGACATGTTGTCTCTGTGTGTGTTATGTGCTGTCAAGTCACCTCAAACGTATGGTGATGCAGCATGGTAGTGTGGTTAAGAGCAGTAGACTCTAATCTGGAGAACCAGGTTTGATTCCCCACTCCGCCATATGAGTGGTGGACTCTAATGGTGAAACTGGTTGGTTTCCCCACTCCTCCACATGAAGCCAGCTGGGTGACCTTGGGCTAATCACAGATCTCTGAACTCTGTCAGCCCCATCTACCTCACAAGGTGTCTGTTGTGGGGAGGGGAAGGGAAGGTGATTGTAAGCCGGTTTGATTCTTCCTTAAGTGGTAGAGAAAATTGGCAAATAAAAACCAACTCTTCTTCTTTTTCTTCTTTCAGGGAAGGCACTGGCAAACCACCCCGTACACAAAGTCTGCCTAGAAAATGTCAGGATGTGGCATCACCCCATGGGTCAGTAATGACCCGGTGCTTGCACAGGGGACCTTTACCTTTACCTTTAAATGTTCTATCATTAACACCCTTGCTCAGGTCTTGCAAACTGAAGCCCATGGTTTCTTTGATGGAGTCAATCCATCTCATTTTGGGTTTTCCTCTTTTCCTACCCCCTTCAAGGTTTTCCCCAGCATTATTGTCTTTTCCAGTCAGTCTTGCCTTCTCATGATATGACTAAAGTCATTAGTGTCAGTTTAGTCATTTGAGCTCCTAGGGAGAATAAAGACTCGAGGGGTGACAAGTATAGCTACAGCCTCTTTATCTCCCCCCCCCCGCGAAGTATTTACTGTCCTGCCAAGATGCCAAAAACTTGCAAGCAAAAAGTTTGCCACTCTGTCTTGAATGACAGGCATGTTGCTGGTTCTTATAGATAAAACCAAAAATACAATCAGAGCTTCTTCCACTGTCTCTTTCCCACATTGCATCCCTGATTGCCAGTGGCCACAAAGAAAAATTCATCCTGCCTAAAAGGCATGAACCTAGATAATGAAGTGACTCACACAAGCAAGAGCCACACTTATATAAAATCATAAATCCGTCCCTGAACCACAAATCTTGTGCAACAAGTTGCTGAGAAATTGGGAACACTGTGACCAAAAACACCACAGTGGTTGATCCTGTGTGGTAGAAAAACAGATTAATTCCACTTGTTGGATGATGTTCCTGCGAATCACATATCAGTTGCACTTTAAGTCCTTCCCACTGCCTGGGTCAAAGCCAAAATGGACAATATCAAATGGGGTTGAACTTTTCCAATTGCTACCAAGGGTCAGAGGTTAAATGTGTCAACATGAGCATAAGTAGGGTTAGATTTGTTTCTTTATTAACCAGCTACATATCACTGCTACATTGCTATACATGTAAAATATTACCTGCCAAGGTTGTAGGCTGAAGGACTCCTTTATCTCTACTTCCACTAATGTTAACATGTCTTTTTGCTTCACTGAGTACATGGTATGCAAAGCTTGTGCTACAGCAAGGACAGAGTTGTAGATGCTGTAGCTCTGGGCAGTCATGGTCATCTCAAAAAAGGGAGCCAGAAGGTTCTCAAGCTTCTCCTGCCCAGTGCATCTGCCCATGTCTCCATCCAGTTTGGAATCTGACAACAGACAGTTAAATGCTGACCCCCAGAAGACCCTGATAAAGTCATCTTCTTCTGGCCAATTGGAACTTACAAAGTGAATGAAATTTTGGAACCCGACTATTTCATTGGTCTTCACATTAAAGGACAAAGCACCATGGAAAACTTTAATATCCAAAAGCCTGTCCAATGTTTGAAAGGAGAAATCCCACTCTGCTGTCAAAATCCATACCTTGCTCATGATTATTTCTGGCATAACTTCCATTTGTGCCAAATATAGAAACCATTTCAAAACAAACATTGCATATGTATCTGCCTTTATGGTAAATATATTGACTTCCATCTTGGTTAGAAAAAGGGCCAAATACTCTTTGGGCCTTTTCATGTAGAAAATGTCATTCATGTCTTCAGGAGAAGTCAAGGTTGGTAGCCAATGGATGAAGGCAGGACAGATACCATTCTGGGACAGCAAGGATGTCAAGATCTGCACAAACATTTCTCCTTTATTACTACTCAGTGCAACAATCCCAACCCATGTCCACTGGAAATGAAGAAGTAGTTGGAGAATCCCCTTGAATTGGTTGGTTTCATTGGGGACCATCTTGTAGATGGAAGGAATCTGGTTTGTTTCATCTGTCAATGGGCCATAGAAACTGTAGGTAACCTAAGCAAAAATCAAACAAGCTGTTACAACTGACCATGAAATATTTAGGTATATGTGCATGTGAATCTATAATTTATAGATTACATTTATAATTTATCAGCATGTCAAATTCTGTGGTTACTTAAATCTGAAGATTGGGTCTGTGCACAGACCAGACAGATCTCTCTACAAAACTGAAAAAAGCCCCAGGTTTGCAGAAAAATCTGAAAGCTTAATTAAAAAAAATAACTTGGGGGATGACTGCCTTCAGTGATAAAAGAAGCACCTGTAATTTTTTGAATGATGCTCTTGGTGGCTGTTGTAAAGCATCTACAACAACATTCAAACATTGATTTCTGTCAGTGGGGTGGGAAGGTACCTTTCCCAGGGTTATTTTGGTTTTTGTGAGAAGTATTTATTAGTCTGGCAGCAGCCATTGGTCAACTTGCTATCAAATGATGTGCATGACTCACCCAGGCCTGGCTATTGTTCTACCGCAGCTTCCCCCTCTCATCCACAAAAGCAGTTTATTATGCATTAATGATATTGTTCACATGGCCAATTTGGCCCTGACCAATGTCACACTGAAATCCAAATAAAAAGGAAGAAAAAGGAACTATTTAAATTGTCCATAAGGAAATTAGTATCTTTAAAAATCTTAATTGACTGGAAAAGAAATTTGGCGACTGCCAATGTAATATTGAATTCTGCCCCAGCTAAAAGAACCCTCAGATTATCCAGTTTAGAGACAGATTCCTGAATAAAAGTCATTATCCGTCTGTCTCTAGCCTCGCTGAACAAGTCACAGCTAAACAAGGAATGCTGAAGAGTATCTATTTGGCCAGAACCACATTGATATACTCTCTCAGAATGGTACCCTATTTAAACCACCTATCAACTCCCCTGATGGGATGGCATTCAGTCTAGCCAACATAAATAATTGTCTGTATTGCGGGATTATCATAAAATCAAAATACATTGGGAGGGATTGTGGCAAATACCTTGGTATAGAGGTGAGCACACTCTACATCAGGGTCGGGGAACATAAGGCCCGGGGGCCGTTTAAGGCCCGCAAAATCATTTGGTCTGGACCTTTGTGGGTCCTGGCAGATCTCTCGCTCAGAAGGATCTAAGACTGGTGATCCGCCCCCTCCCACGGTCAGGAATAGCCTCTATTCATGGCAGATGTGAGTTTGTTTTGCAGAGAAAAAGAACCTTTTTTCCCCCCTTGCAGAAGAGTCGTTAGTAATGGAGCTGCTCGTGGGGGGGGGGGAGTTCTTAGCCAATGTGTCTTCTTTTCACCCCTGCAGGCGGAGGTAGCAGGAGCCGGCTGTAGAATCCGGCCCCAACCATGCAGAGCAGGAACAACTCCAGCGTGCGGCTGGACAGCTACGCCCAGCTGGTGCAACAGACCAGCCTGTGTCACCAGGTGGGTGAGTGCGCCACTGGTTGGATGCCTGCCTGCTTGCCTTTGCCTGGGGGGGGTGTCATCTAGGGCAGCTGCCTTCTTGGGGCTTGGTCGGCTAATTTTTAAGTTGATAATTTTGTATGGCCTGCGAATGATGTTATAAATATCCAAGTGGCCCTTGGCGGAAAAAAGGTTCCCCACTCCTGCTCTACATGCTCTTATTGTAGTACTTCCAGAATCCAGTTTTTGCAAGCAGCTCAAGATGGAAGAAAGAGCTGCCGATGACCCATGCTTTTTTAGGTCAGAAAGAGAGGTATCTAAAGACTGGATACGACATTTGCCTTGTTTACTCCACAGGGTTTGGTAAGAATCAGCTTGAAGAAGATGTAAATATCCTTTCAACTCCATGGAGAAATAAATCTTAACCCAGAATCTAAAGTTCGCAGCCCAAATCCGACCTTCAAGGGAGCTAAGGCCCAGTTTAGCATGCAGTGATACCCCAGTAATACAGTTAGGAGCACCAGTAATTTTACAAAGAAATTAATTCAGAAGGGAATCAGTAGATTCTCCACAAGCTTCACAAAAGCCAGTATAGTTGTTAAGAATTTCAGATTAGGATCAGGAAGACCCAGGTTTGAATCCCCATTGTGTTGTGAAAGCTCATGGGGTGACTCCTGGGCCAGTCAAACATTCTCAACCTTACCTACCGCACAGGGTGGTTGTGATGATAAAATGTTGGAGAGGAGAATGATTTGGGTCACCACTGTTGTGACAGTGGGATAAATGAAATGAATAAATAATAATTATAGCTAAACAACGGGGAGACAGGTGGAACTCATTGACTGGTGAGACTCACTTGATCAGCTTGCTTGTGTTATTAAAGAAGGCTCTTTTCCATAGCATCACTTTGGACATTTTTGTGTGACACATTACACTTTATTACAGTGATTTTTATTGTTGTTCAGGGGTTGCTTTAGCAAATGAGTGAAAAACTGAATATGCAATAAAGGCTGCATTGTTTCATTCCTGTTGAGTAATCCAAACACTCTTGAAACAAGAAACAAATGTAGAGAATACGTTTTGTACACCTACTTAACCATTTTTATCCATCTTGTCCTCCAAAGAGTACAGGGTAGGGGGCATGGATCTCCCTTTCTCTATTTTGTACTCACCAAGAATTCGGGCCTTACCATCTAGATTCTTGCAAGGGAGGTATCTTAAAATAACCTACTCTGATAGAGTATGTGAAGGACACTATGAAGCAGGCAGACAGAGACAGAGAGAGACCAAGAGTGAGAATTCTGAGATGTAGATTATGCTGAAATAAAGCAACTGACTTAACCCTTTGGGCTATGTGGATGAGCAGATATTTGTACTGGTGAATACACTCCGAGTCCAACCCTAAACTACACCATACTGGGTTTATCACAAGACTGAAGCATCTCAGAAATGTTGCCTGTGTTTAGGTTTCTGGTACTGATTATTAATAAAGTAATATTTAATGGTATTGCTACATACTTTTGTTTTGAGTATTTCCTTTGAAAATGTCTCTAGAGGCTAAATGGTAAATGTAAGGGGAAAGTATAAGTGTCAAGACTGTGAAATCTTTACACACACTATACATCCTACCTGTGGAATTTTGTATATGTTGATAATGTTGGCGATGTGGAGAGAGGTTTCGGAATCAAGTCCCCCAATGACAGCCATCAAATTCCTCTTGTTGTTACTACTGTAGTTGGGGATCATCTTTTTCGAGGGGCAGAGGAAATTCAAGATGTTCTGATAGGTCAACTTGGCATTGGAGTAGCTGTCATAGATGTGGAACCCGAGGCTGATATTGGGTAAGATCTTGGAGTTGTCATTGACCTCCTTCACAGCAAATGCCAAGGCAAGGACATGCTGATAGTTTTTCAGCGTTGCACTAAAACAAGAGTTACACCTCAAAATCTCTTAAACACCTTCTAAGTTTGCACTGAAAAGATAACAGCATCAGATTCACAACACAAGTTTGCATTAAAAAGGTGAGATCAGATTCATGACCACCATATTATCAATAGGCCAGTGATGTAAGAGGATGATATAAGGGAGAGACTCCTGGACTAGACAGCTCTTATCCATCTACCTGTTACATCAAAGCATATAAATATCAGCAAATAAAAGGATACCAGTGATTGACTAAAGTGAGAGAAACTGAAATGGCTTAAAGGAAAATAAAAAACAAAAACAAAAAAACCTCTTAATTTTACTTTGAATTTGGGGTAAAAAAACTACTTGAGAGGAGAAAGATGAACTGGAAAGGAAGGAGGAAAATCCATGGTGCAATGTGGAATACTAGCAAAAAACATAACTAACATAAGAACAAATTAAGGTCAATCACAAGGTATTAAATAGTATGATATGACAGCTAAAATGTTTAACATTGAAACATGAAGTTGTCCGCATGCATTTTAAGAAGCAGAAAAAATTCCCTTTCTCTTCTTTTTATAGTTGTTGATTCTCCCCCCTCAATTGTTTTGTAATTCCAGCTTTTGCTATCCTTTGTCAGATTCATTCATTATACAAATAGTCTAGGCTAGCCTGATCTTGTCAGATCTCAGAAGCTAAGCAGAGTGGAACCTGGCAAGTATTTGGATGGGTTGTGACACAGAGGCAGGAAATGGTAATCCACTTCTGAATTTCTCTTGCTTTGAAAACCCTTCCAGGGAGCACCATAAGTCAAATATGACTTGATGGCAAAAAATGGCATTTATACATAACACTGGTGCTATTTATGCATTGCATATACAGATAATACCGATTAATTGACACCCCCCAAAACAAGAAAATGTATGAAGTAAGAAAACAGAAAATTGTGTGAAATAAATAAATTAAAAAATTTTTAAAAAGAAAAGAAAACTGTGTGAAAATAAAGAATTATGGGTTCAATCAATATAAAGATAAAGTGGGGTATGATCCATTTGCACTGCTTATAATGATTCCTTACAAAGGTTCCCCAGTCAGCTTTGTCTTGGGATGTTCAGCAAAAGATAAGGCCTCAAAATAAACGAAAAGCTGAGAAGTCATTCCACCAACGATGAGATCGCCCTCCTGATAATATTCATATGGAATATGGAATGGATGACTCATGCTACACATGTTCGTCTGAGCCTTGCATTCAGTTGGAATCAGCACCAACATCAGTAAAGATAAGATTGCCATCTGGAAGGAAAATCTTACAGTCATGACCCAGAATCACTTGCTGATCTATCTAGCTCATCTTTAGCTGTTATGACCACCATAGTTAACAACTGTCTCAGATAATACTCTGCAATTTCGGAAAACCTTGACTCTTCCAATAAACTAGCATGAATTATTGTCTGTAAAATCGAAAGAGGAAAGCCACCAAAAGCTATTCCATCACAACCCCTGCCTATGCACGGACCTTCAGGTCACAGCTGAATGGTTCTGAGGTCTTTTATCCATACATCATTTTTGAAATTTGTTTATTAATTGCACACTTCTAACGTCCTCTGAAATCCATCTATCATCAAATTGACAAGAGGAACAAATTATCATGGGGATGATGTAATGACAGGGTTCACAATTAATTCCCCAGTGGACTGTGAATACTGTGGCAGCGTGTGGAGCAGAAGGAATGAAAACAACATGTTGGTCTCTGTTTCTGGTGAAAGATCTCAGAAATGAAAAAAAAATAAGAACACAAAGGAAATGATCAGCATCATAAAATTAACAGGAGAAGTGCCCCACTGGACTAGACCAATGGCCCAACTATTCTACAACTCTGCTTAGGGCTATGGCAATTAAATTATTTCCCAACCTGGAGCTGGCAACCCTCAGTATGGACAAGTCCCTCATAGCTTCCTTTACCATTTGAAAAAGGAAATTGTCGGCCAGGTAGGTCAGGAAGTTGTGTGACTGTGGATATTTAGCAGAGTTTGTCCCCAGCGCACATCAGTCACCCGTAAGCTCCTCAAAGATTACATAACATTACACTCTCACCCCTACATTACATTCTCACCCCACATACAATGAATGAATGTCTAAGAGGCTGCCTATAACTGCAGCATAGGAAGGGGCCACTGGGCATGGAGCTGAGAGGAGATCGTGGAAGGTGGGGCACACTGAAAGGGGATTTGAAAAGTAATGCCCAGCCAGGAGGCAATATAGTATGTGTGTGTGTGTGTGTGTAAAGTGCCATCAAGTCGCAGCTGACCTATGGCAGCCCCAGTAGGGTTTTCAAGGCAAGAGACTGACAGAGGTGGTTTTCCAGTGCCTTCCCCTGCATAAGTAG
Organism: Euleptes europaea; assembly: GCF_029931775.1. Classification (NCBI taxonomy): domain Eukaryota; kingdom Metazoa; phylum Chordata; class Lepidosauria; order Squamata; family Sphaerodactylidae; genus Euleptes; species Euleptes europaea. Next base: position 18,191,497 of record NC_079329.1, on the reverse strand, counting down.
AAAAGGGCAAGAGTCCAGTAGCACCTTAAAGACTAACAAAAATATTTTCTGGTAGGGTATGAGCTTTAGTGAGCCACAGCTCACATCTTCAGATACAGATGTATCTGAAGAAGTGAGCTGTGGCTCACGAAAGCTCATACCCTACCAGAAAATATTTTTGTTAGTCTTTAAGGTGCTACTGGACTCTTGCCCTTTTCTACTACTGCAGACAGACTAACACAGCTACCCACTGTGAATTATTCCCCTGCATAGCCACCCTGGGATTCCTTGGTGGTCTCCCATCCAAGTACTAACCAGGGCCAACCCTGCTTAGCTTCTGGGATCTGACAAGATCAGGCTAGCCTGGGTACAGCAAGCATAATGGTAAGAGTGTTAAACTAGGACCTATGAGATCTGGGTTCAATTAGGGTTGCCAGCTCCGAGTTGGGAAATACTTGGATATTTTTGGGGCAGAGCCTGAGGAGAGTGGGGATTGGGGAGGGGAGGGACTTCAAAGACATAGAATCCAGTTGCCAAAGTGGCCATTTTCTCCAGGTGAACTGTCCTCTGTTGGCTGGAGATCAGTTGTAATAGTAGGAGATCTCCAGCTAGTACCTGGAGGTTGGCTTCCCTAGTTCAAATACCCACACTGTCATGGAGCTCTCTGGATGATTTGGGGCCATTGTCAGCCTAGGGGGGGGGGGAGGACATCAGCATCCTTCTAGAGATTGCCTCCTAGCAAGCAAACTAACATCCCATTTAGGTGAGATGGGCTGAAGCTGAAAATTAGAGTAAGTTGCTATATATTACCCCCCTTAGGTTCCTTGCCAAACTCTGTTTATGAGAGGCTATAAGGTGGCTTATTTTATTTATTTATTTTAGTACATTTTTGTTCTGCCCTTTGTCCAAGGAGCTCAGGGTGGATAAAATCATTCTTCCCTCCCACAGTTAAAGTTCATATCAACCCTTTGTTGCAGGTTTAGCTTTGGGCCAACCAAATGATATAGGCATTCCCATGTTACATGTATGCCCCCCCAGCATGGTTTCATGTTGGAAAAATAGCACAGGGCCGATCCTTCCCATGCTAGGTTTGCCAACCTCTAGGTAAAGGCTGGAGTTCTCCTGGAATTCCAACTGATCTCAAGATTACAGAGAGCAGTTCCCCTGGAGAAAATGGTAGCTTCAGAGTGGGAGATGTATGCTATCACATCGCTGCTGAGCTCTCTCCTTTCCTCAAGCTCTACCCTCCCTGGTCCCCCCCCCAAATCTCCAGGAATTCCAAACCAGTGTTGGCAACCTTACCTCATACCATGGTGATGCCGACAGACTTGCCCTACTGTAGTGTAGTTTAAAGGGGTTCCTAGTGGCAAACTGATTGCTTCAAAATGGCAGGCATCCCCAAGGTCACATGTACAGTCTAGTTTGGACATAAGCAAGAGTGACTGACCCAAGATCACCCAGTAAGCTTTGTGAAAGTGGGGATTTGAATCACTACATCACACTGGCTTCAAACAAAACAACAAAACAAAACAAATACTCACTTTTAAAAATATATAAGTTGTCATATACTACAGCCTTTCCCATTCCCTACAAAATTCAAAAGTTACCACTGACTTCTCTGGGAAACATTTATGAGGATGCAGTTAGGCAGAAAGAAGGCATAGGGGCTAAATGGTCTAAAATGTCCTGATAGTTGGATGTTTACTGATGTCTAGTGTAAGGGAACCAGATTTCACGTCTACCACAGCTGTAGGCCCAACTGAAATATTTTTTCCCATATAGAAGAGAGTAATTTAACAGGCACACAACATTCAGACATAGGCACAAAAGCTAGACAAGGTTTTCTCAGTTGAGCACAACGGAACAAACAGTTTTGACAGGGCAACCTTGATATCCTTGTTCCTCATGCTGTAAATAATGGGATTCATCATGGGCGGAACAAACGTATAGATCACAGTTAATGCCAAATCCAGGTCAGATGGTGTTTGAGAGGGGGGCCTCAGGTAAGCGAACCACCCCGTGACTACAAATGTGGAGAAAACTATGAGATGTGGGAGGCAAGTGGAGAAGGCCTTTTGCCTTCCCTGGACGGAGGGCATTCTCAGCACTGTAGAAAAAATCAGCACATACGTTACAATTATGAAGACAAAGCAACCAAACTCCACAACTGCGCTGACTGCAAGAGCTCCAACTTCAGTTAGATATGAGTCAGAGCAGGAGATCTTAAGCAACTGTGGGATTTCACAATAGAACTGATTGACAATATTGGAGCAGAAAGTTGCAGCAAAGGTGCCCCCAGTGTGCAGTACACTATAAAGAAAGCCAGTGATCCATACACTGGCAACCATTTGGGTACAGGCTTGCTTGTTCATCACCACTTCGTACTGTAAGGGATTGCAAATGGCAATGTACCGGTCATATGCCATGAGGGTGAGGAGAAAAAAATCAGCTCCTACAAAGAACACAAAAAAGAAAACTTGAACTACACATCCAGAATAAGAAATGTCTCTGGTATCCGTGAGGGAATTGACCATGGATTTGGGGATAATGGCTGAAACGGAGCCAAGGTCCTGTATGGCCAAGTTCATGAGAAAGAAATACATGGGGGTGTGCAGGTGGGGGTCAAAAGCCACTGCAGAGATTATGAGAAGATTCCCTGTGACTATTGCGAGGTACAATGCCAGGAATAAAAAGAAGTGCAGGATCTGCTGTTCCCGTATTGTTGAGAATTCAAGGAGCAGGAATTCTGAGATGGATGTTTCATTAGCCATTTTTAAACTATTAAAATGGATGCCAGTTCTGGAAGTAAACAGAAGGATAAATATTGAAATTCTGACTGAAGAAGAAACATTTAATTGAGCAGAGCAGAGCACAGAGCTGAGGGTTTTACCTGTTCGCAAGTGACAGTGAACATACGTACCATCCATGTACAGCATATACTTGAGTTTTCTTGATATGTATGTTGTACTGCTATCTAACTATCGAAACTATCTAAAACATCAAGGAAAGAGGGAACTCCTGCCAGACAACAAGCAATACAGAGAAGCAATTGGAAAACAATTGTACATAAGCACAGTAACACATCCTGACACCATAGCAGCTATGGGCATGTTATGCAGAAAGATAGAATCGATGAGCAAAAGGGACTGGAATGCAGTCAAAAGACTTGTGAAATACCTGAATGGGACTGCAGTTCTGAAACTAAAGTATTCTTCTATGGCAGAGGAGCCATCAGCTGAAGAAGTAGGAAGCAAGACTCTATAGCTGTGTCATCAACTGAAGCTGAATATCTATCTATCTATCTATCTATCTATCTATCTATCTATCTATCTATCTATCTATCTATCTATCTATCTATCTATCTACCCTGCCCACCCCAGTCAAAGGCCAGGCTCAGGGCAGCTCTCAAGAACACCACATACGATAAAAACAGAATAAAAACATTAAAACTATAGTTAAAATATCCCAATACAATCTAATAAATAAGGGCAAAGATGCCCAATGGTGCCAAAAAATGAATATCCGGCTGCAGCTGGGTGAGCAGATGGACAAACCCCAAGATGGTCTAAAACAAGAGGGGGAAGTGTGCATACAATTTAAGCAGATACAGCAACTAATTCAAGACTTTGGGGCAGATGAACTCAAACCCTTACAATTCTTTGAAAACAACCAAGGATGCAAAAACTTGGACAGATGGAGAAGATCAACTCAAGAACTAAACACATAGATGTGAAGCACCACATATTGGGAGACATGGAAGTAGGAGAGCTTGTTGAGTTACAGTACTGTCCTATGGAAGAAATGATTGCAGACGCACTCACCAAGCCACGTTCCTGAGAGAAGTTTGTAAATCTGCATAAGAAGATGAATCTTCTGCACATATGTAAGAGGAAGAGGTTAGGTGGATGGAAAAGGGTGCTGGTGCTGTAATTCTCATATCAAGCACAATGGTGCATGTGTCGATCTGCCTCCTTCTCCTCCATACAATAGAGCACAAGGAGAGAAGCTGCTGTGGTAGCTTTAGAAGGGAAGCCTAAGGAAGGAATGACTGCAGAGTGGGAGGAGAGACAAAGGGCTACCTTTAAGTGCTTGGAGAGTGACTATTCACATCCAAATAACCTTCTGCTCACCTCCCTATGGATCCAGTGCTTTCTTACATACAATCAGGAGCAAGTTGTTGATCGACACCTCTTTCTTTTACAAGATGGATAATTTGGACCTGTTCATTCTGGGCATACCTTATGCCTCTGTGTCCAATCACTCTTCCGTAGCTGGGTTCAGTACACCTGGGATCCTTATCTAAGACATTATCTCAAAAACATTTCTTTTGGTGTAGATCTTTTTTCACAATGTTATCTGAATTGCAGCCAAGTCCTTGTTTTCATTTTCTGTGGCTAGCTGCTCATCAATAATGAGAATAGATTTCAGTTTTTGTGATTAGCACTTCCTGTTGATTCTGACAAGAAATAAAGCATACAGACATGACTTTTTCCATTTAACCTATAACTGGACCAAACTCAAAGAACTGCAGGTTCCTCAGAACCTTATAAAAGCCATAATATGTCCCCCAAAAGGCTGCCATTTTTGCTCACCATGTACACTTTTATGTTCTTATGTAACAGGAGAATTTCATGATCAATTCTTACCCATACACGAACACTGAATTGCTCTTTGGAGCAAAACCCAAGCTGTGACAATAATCTAGGTACAGGCATGTTGCTAGGTGAATCTACATTTGGTAAAAGAATAAACCTGCAGTGTCCAAAATTTGGTTTTCCTTTTATGTTTCTCTTTTAATTGTATTTCTGTTTGGGCATTGACTGAGGAAACTCACACACCCCAATTATTGGTTCCATTCCCCTCCACATTTTGCTGACCAAGCATTTAGAAACAACACCTGAATCCATTGGACTGTGCATATCGGGTTTGCCAAACCAAAAATAAAAATGAAAAATGCCTTTTTGGCTACTTTGGGGTTTAATTTTGGCCAAATATTAAACCTAAGCCAGATAGTCGATCGCCAAAAAAAGCCGAATATGTATTCGGCTTTTTTTGGCTTTGGCTTTCCCCAGGTTTTTCCCTATGGATTTTTTTATTTTTTTTGAGGAGCTCTGGGGAAGCATTTTCAAGGTAGAGTTACCAAATTTTCAGGGTAGCTGCAAGGGACTCCTTGCATGAGCTCTGAAATTTGGGACAGGGGGTCCATCTTTATGGATTAGAATAAATTAAAATCCATAAAATACAAATAATAAGATGGCTCCCGATGGTCCCATCAGAGCTGACTCCTGAGATTAACAGACCCTCTGCAAGTAAATGGGGAGAGGAACCGAGGAGAGCATATAGAAGGGGGGGTCTGCCCGGTGACCATTGGACTTAATAGAGAAGCCAAAAGTCCTCAACCATGTGCCTGGTGGAACATCTCTGTCTTGCAGGCCCTACAAAACTGGGCCAGATCCCGCTTGGAATACAAACAAGTATAATATCTAGCATGTAAGGTGGGCAGTACCAACACTTTTAAACTTGGATCTGAAACTAGGCCAAGATTCCAGGCATGTCAAAAGAAAGAGTTGGCCTTAGCAGTCCTGTATATATTGAATTTATGTGGTTTATTGTAGAAGAGTGGCTGGACTGGGTTGCTGTTATGGCCATAATTGACTGAAGGCCAAATCACGTCTTATTCCTCTGCTTTAATGGGAGTTGAAGGCCTGATTTTTTGTTTAATCATAAAGGTGCATTCTTTGAAGTCATACTTTTTTTCCAGGAGTGCATTTTCATTTTGGAACAGTGAAACAAAGACAAAACAGTGCTAGCTACAGGCTGCTTTAATTAATTTCTCAGGGCAATAAAAAAACTCAACAGAAAATATCCTTTCATTGAGACTCGTTTAAGGGGGGGTAGTTGTGAATTTCCTGCATTGTGCAGGGAGTTGGACTAGAGGACTCTGGAGGTCTCTTCCAGCTCTATTATTCTATGGTCATACCGTTTTCAGAACTCCAATTAGATGTCCTAATACCAGTGACCTAAAGTGATCTTCTCATGCCCTAGGGAGTCTAATTTTCAAATGTCAACTGTAACCACCCCCTTGTGGAGGGGTGTGGAGAAATCAAGGAGGAAATAAGGCATGTAGAGCATTTTAGTATTTCCCAATTACTATAATGAAGTGTTAGAAAAGAGCAAGAGTCCAGTAGCACCTTAAAGACTAACACACATATTTTCTGGCAGGGTAGGAGCTTTCGTGAGCCACAGCTCACTTCTTCAGCTCATACCCTGCCAGAAAATATGTGTGTTAGTCTTTAAGGTGCTACTGGACTCTTGCTCTTTTCTACTACTGCACGCAGACTAACACGGCTACCCACTGTGAATTATAATGAAGTATAATTACCTGACAGTTTTACCAGACATTTATGAACTCATTTTAAAAATTAGATGTAATTGTTTCTCTAGGGACAACCCTGAATCTTTGTGCTATTTTAACTTAGAATATGAAGTTTAAAATAATTAGGTCACTGTAAAATTACTTTTATTACTTACAGCCAAGACAAAGAGTTACAAGATACATGTAATTCAGATGACTATAATAAATCCATTGGAAGCCATTTTGAAACGACATGGATAGAATTCCCTCTACCCCATGTTACTGGAAGATACAGTTTTCCCCCCTAAACAACGCTGCTCTTTAATCTATTCCAGTGTGAAAAATTAATGTAGGTTTCTTTGTTCTGTCAAATCAAGCATTAAAAAACACACAGTCAAACCTGAGGGAGGATACACGGTTCAGGTCAGACATTTCCCCTAATTTCACAAAAAAGCACTATCAAATTCTGGTGAAAAAGAACCTTGATACAATAAGATAGGGTGGGATGTTACTGCTGCAGGAAGTATACTTTTCACCATTCTGAAATAAAGCAATCAACTTCTCTGCCTCCTTCTCTTTTCTCAGGAAACTACTAATTTTTTAGTAATTCTGGTAATTGTTTATAAAACCTGACATGAATTTTAGGCCATGTGCCCTGCCTGAAAGTTTTTAGTTATTAAAAGATAACACAGCAGGAGCCCAAGAAGTTTCTGAATTACAGCCCATTCCTGAGGTTGAGGCCCAAATCGCCTTACAAGGTGGCGTGACCCCTACACTGGCATCTGTTCCACTTGCTGAAAACTGGCACAGACGCCAGTATGGGGACATTTATGCTGGCACTCCTGGACCGCAGCAGCAGCGCAGCCCTCGGACACCAGCATGCCCCCCTGCCAGCATTCTTCCAGTGCAAGTCCCCACACTGGCCTCCCAGGAGGCGTTCCTGGGGCATTCAGAGGGATAGAGCTGTCTTTAGGCAGCTTCCAAATCCCTTTCACCCTGGGAATGCCTCCCGGGAATGCCAGCAGTCTTGCACCACATTTTTTGGTGGGTGGCACAGGCCCACTATCCCTTATGGGGGGGGAAGACTTTGTCTGATTTTTATATTGGAAAAAAAGCTCCCCCCCCCCTGTGGTGGCCGGGAAGCCTCTGAGGAGGCTTCTGAGCTATGCCATCCTGGTCACCATGGTCCCCCCACTTAGTGTTCAAAGGACTTCAGTAACCTCTGTAGCTTTTGCCCATCCCCATGGTTAGCAAAATAAAGTATTATATGTATTTTACGTATTTATTAATTTTAGGTATTTTATAAGATTATGCGCATTTGTTTATTTTCTTATGGCTTTGTTAATGAGCAATAAAAAGGTAAAGGTCCCCTGTGCAAGCACCGGGTCATTCCTGACCCATGGATTGACATCACATCCCGACGTTTCCAAGGCAGACTTTGTTTGCGGGATGGTTGCCAGTACCTTCCACAGTCATCTTCCCTTTACCCCCAGCAACCTGGGTACTCATTTGACCAACCTCAGAAGGATGGAAGGCTGAGTCAACCTTGCATCGGCTACCTGAAACCGACTTCCGTCGGGATCGAACTCAGGTCGTGAGCATAGCTTTTGACTGCAGTACTGCAGCTTACCACTCTGTGCCACAGGGCTCCTAATGAGCAATAAACCAAACTTAAAAATAAAGTATGCAACTTAAATGAAATTATACCCATCTGTTAACTGATGCAGATCTCAGATTCCAGCTTTCTTTCAGTATAGAATATTTAGTTAACACAAAGACCCATGCACATTTTATTTAACAAAGATGTCAACCATAGCCAACTTCTCACATGTGACAAAAGACAGATTTTAGGAAGCAAAAGTGTTTCCTCATTGCCATTTTGATTTCTTTGTTCCGCATGCTGTAGATGATTGGATTCATCAGTGGAGGAACTACAGAATAGATGGCAGCAGCAGCCAGGTCCAGATCTGTGGCTGAGTTTGAGATTGGCTTGAGGTAAGCAAAAGCTGTTGTTAAAATGAACAGGAAGACGACAAGGAAGTGGGGTATACAAGTGGAGAATGTCTTTTTCCTCCCTTGTGCAGAGGGGATTCTCCGCACGGCTCTGAAGATCTGCATGTAAGAGGAGATGATAAAGATGAAGCTCCCAAAGGCCAAGCACCCACTGAAGCCAAGGACACCAACTTCAATCTGGTACTGGTCAGAGCAAGAGATTTTGAGCAATTGTGGGATTTCACAGAAAAATTGATTAATGACTTTGGAACAGAAGGATGTTGAAAAAGTGCCAAAGGTGTGTAAAGTGGCATACAGAAGGGCAGCAGTCCAAGAGATAGCTGCCATTTGGATGCAGGAGTCTTTGTTCATGAGAGTTTCATAATGTAATGGATTGCAAATAGCAACATAGCGGTCATATGCCATAACGGTGAGGAAAGCAAGGTCTGTTGCCATGAAGAAGATGAGGAAAAACACTTGACTGACACATTCAGAATAGGAAATCAGTCTGGTGTTGAAGAAAGAATTGGCCATGGACTTTGGAATTGTAACAGACACTGAGCCAATGTCTGCAAGGGCTAAATTCAACAGAAAGAAATACATGGGCTTGTGGAGGTAGCATTCAAAAGCAATGAGCTTGATGATGAGAAGGTTCCCCACCAGGGCTGCTAAATAAAAGACAAGAAAAATGATGCCATGGGAAATCTGAAACTCTCGAATTTCAGAAAACTCAAGGAGAAGGAATTCTTTGACAGCAGTTAGGTTGGACATTTTGGTTTAAATGCATCGTAGATAACCACCACTGTTGGAAGAAGGAAAACATGGGATGAATCATGGGACACAGGTCTACCAGGTGAATTCTTAGATCCACCAATAGTCTGCCATCAAAAGACAGAGATTAATCTTTATTTATTGATTTTTAAAATTTCCAACTTGCCCTCCCCAGCCAAGGCTGGGTTCAGGGCAGGTAACAACATTAAAACCAAAAATATCCATAAAATATCTAAAACCATAAATACAGTCTCCTGAACTATTAAGAAGAAGAGTTGGTTTCTATATGCCAACTTTCTCTACCACTTAAGGGAGACTGAAACCAGCTTACAATCACCTTCCCTTCCCCTCCCCACAACAGACACCCTGTGAGGTAGGTGAAGCTGGGAGAATGTGACTTGCCCAAGGTCACCCAGCTGGCTTCATGTGTAGGAGTGGGGAAACAAATCCAGTTCACCAGATTAGCCTCCACCGCTCGTGTGGAAGAGTGGGGAATCAAACCCGGTTCTCCAGATCAGACTCCACCACTCCAAACCACCACTCTTAACCACTACACCACGCCGGCTCCCAATGATCGCCATTTAATATAGTGCCTGGTGCAGCAAAAAATGCTAAAACCTAGTCAAAACTATATAAGAACTGTAAAATTGCACTGCTCAGAACTTCTAAAGAAATTGACTGATTTCTAAGCATGTCATTAATTCTAACAAAAACCCTTGGTATGAAGTAGTACTGCATTAGTGCTACATTAAAAATAGCATGTACAGTTATATCTACTTTATGTCTATCCACAGTCACAAATTAATATATTTGGTATATTTGGTATATTTATATATATATTTTGGAAAATTATATCTTAGCCATCATAGTGCCATTGCATAAATTATAATTTAATTACATAATATCAGTACATAAGGATATCATTACGTAATTACTCAATGTTGTTGTTGTTGTTGTTATTATTATTATTATTATATAATAGTAATCCAGGAATACAAAAAGGAATAAAAATGTAGAGAAACAGAATGCAAAGTAGAATAGAATAGAAAATAGTGCTCAGACAAATAACAAAGAATCCTGTAACTTGCAAGAAAATATGTTATTTTTTTCCAACCTTGCTTTATTTTTCTTCCAACTTGTGGTATAAATGACTGTCCAGTTCTGCTTTTTCATGGTGATTGATACATGTATTCTTTGCATTTCACACAGACATTTTATCTGCTCAGGATATCATCAAAAATAAATATATTTCTAATTGCATTACAGTGAATTACCTGGTAGTCTGGTTTTGTGGTCTGGTTTGGAGAACCTCTTCCTTTTCTACATTGCTGTTTGGAGACTAATTCTCTAGAGACTTATTTACCAGAAACCTATGGTGACAGAAAAGTTCCTTTTATAATGAGGACCAAGGGAGCAGTATGTCAAAATACTAAAGGTGTTACAGTCCATGTTCATAGGTGGAATTTAAAATCACAGAGCCAGTGTGGTGTAGTGGTTAAGAGCAGTGGTTTGGAGTGGTGGACTCTAATCTGGGGAACTGGGTTCGATTCCCCACTCCTCCACATGAGCGGTGGACACTAATCTGGTGAACTGGGTTGGTTTCTCCACTCCTACACATGAAGCCAGCTGGGTGACCTTGGGCTAGTCACAGCTCTCTTAGAGTTCTTTCAGCCCCACCTAGCTCATAGGGTGTTTGTTGTGGAGAGGAGAAGGGAAGATAATTGTAAGCCGGTTTAATTCTCCCTTAAGTAGTAGAGAAAGTCGGCATATTAAAAACCGACGCTTCTTCTTCTGCCAATGCTTATTCAGTACACCTATAGCTCTTACTAGAGGCCCACACAATCACTCCAGCATCAATATGTGATTTGTATTCAAAGGTGAGATAGAACTTTCTTTCAACTCATATCACTCATCAACACAATGCTATCTGAAGTCAAAGATATGCACATTCACTTTCTAACCACTGTGCAATTCTATAAAGAGAATTGAGAATTAGGGCTGTCAAAAAAAAAAATTCGGTACAGTTCGGATTCGGCCGAATTTGACCCTTGTGGGTTCGGTACGTGCCAAAGTCCGAACTCCCCCGCTTCGGATCCCTGGTAATTCGGGGGGATCCGGAGTTCGGGGGAAAATTCGGCCGAAGCGCGCCTTCAGGGATTCCCTGAAGGCGCGCGGGGGCCCTTTAAACTGATCTGAGCCTCCCAGCTGGGAGGCGCAGATCAGTTTAAAGGGCAGCCCGCCCCCCTTCAGCGGGCTCCGCTGGAGAGGCGCGGGCTGTCATTTAAACTCATCTGCGCCTCCCAGCTGGGAGGCTCAGATGAGTTTAAAGGGCAGCCCGCCCCCCCTTCAGCGGGCTCCGCTGGAGAGGACGGGCTGTCATTTAAACTCATCTGCGCCTCCCAGCTGGGAGGCTCAGATGAGTTTAAAGGGCAGCCCGCCCCCCTTCAGCGGGCTCCGCTGAAGGGGGGGGGGTCCCCTTTAAACTCATCTGCCCCTCCCGGCCGGGAGGCACAGATGAGTTTAAATGACAGCCGCGCCTCTCCAGCGGGCTCCGCTGAAGGGGGGCGGGCTGCCCTTTAAACTTTAAAGGGGCTGCCCTTTAAACTTTAAAGTATTTAGCACACCCCTCCTCCATATAGGGTTGCCAAATGGAGAAAAAATAGGGACAAATAAAATTGGACTCCTTGAGCCAAATCTAAGAAGTTTTACCAGCAGCTATGCTGCAATTTTGATGCCTCTACCTTAAAAAAACAGCCCTCCCAAACCCCACAAAGATTCCCCATAGGCTTCAATGTAGGTATTTTGTCTCAATAGAAACCTACGAAAAATCCTGAAAAACCGAAAAAAGCTGAATTTTTTTGGCTTTTTCTGATTTAGCTTCCCCACCCCTCCAGTCAAATGTTTTTTTCCCCCAGCATATCCAACTGAACACCCCTAGTGGAATCTGGCGTGTTTGAAAGCATCCAACATAGTGGATAGTCAATTAAAGCCTATTTGTACCTGAAAGCATGAAAGAGAATTTAATCCACACTCTGAAGCCATAACCAGCTTAAATTTATGTGCCTTGGCCAAGTTTCTCATTTGACTATCTGGTGGCCTGCACTGCTGATCTGTTCTTTAAAACAACCTGTAAATAAATAAATATTCTTTGTTATTTACATACAACTCCTGCCTAGTGATCTCCCTGTTCTTCTTGCTCACCACAAAACTTACCTCACAACAGTAAACCTAAAGCCTTTACAGTTGCATCCCTAATAACATCTTGTAACAAACCTGGTTCCCTAAAATCATTAGAGGCTGTGTGGGACCCCTTGGTTAAAAGAAAAAGTATATGTTAATCATGAACTGGGATGTCTGCTCTCACCTGGCAGCCGCTTCCTGGATCAGCAGTGTGATACATGCAATAATAGAAACTGGTATTACATTTCGGTTAAGCTTCTGTGGGTCCAATATTATCGAGCAGTTTTTCTGTGATATCCCTCAGCTATAAAAGATCTCTTGCACAGATACAGAAGCTAATCGAGTTCTGATCCTCGTTCTTGGACTCATTGTGGATTCCTTCTGCTTTGTGTTCATCTTTGTTTCCTATGGCTATATCTTCTCAGCAGTGCTGAAGATTCCATCAGTCCAGGGCAGAGCCAAAGCCTTCTCTACCTGCACCCCCCACTTGACAGTCTTTTCCTTATTTATTTTTACAGGTGTGTTTTCATATATGAGGCCCAAAGCACTTTCCTCTCCCTCTGTTGACCTGCTCTCTGCAGTTTTATATGCTGTTTTACCTCCAGCCCTGAATCCAATCATTTATAGCCTCAGGAACAAGGATATCCGAGAGGCAGTGTGCAAAATATTAAAAAGAGTTAAAAATCTTATTATGTAATGTTGTAGGTCTTCAGTAAAGAGAAACAAAGGAACCCAAAAGCATTGGTACACACACACACAGAGGAAGCATTGTTAATATATGTACATAAGTACAGGCATACCTTGTTTTATTGCGCTTTGTACTTTGCAGATATTGCATTTTTGAGCAAGTCTATTGGAGATTGTAAGCTGGTTTGACACTCCTTAAAAGTAGAGAAAACTGGGATATAAAAACCAACTCTTCTTCTTCCATCCAAGTGGAGTTGGAAACTCTGATTTAGTGGATTCCTGGAGATTTGGGGGTTATGCCTCTTGATGGCAGAGTCTGGGAAGGGGAGGGAGCAGAGTAGGGACATGATACCATAGAGTCTGTCCTCCATTCGCAGAGTTTTCATGCTCGCTAGACTTAACATTCTTCCTTCAGCTATTCTACAAGGAAGATACAAAGGAATTTCTTTTATTGATAGGTATTGTCCATTTAAGACTGAGGATCCTGAACACTTTAACCAAGTGCTGTTGTACTGCCAGCTTTACATGAGGCCAAGGAATACCTATATTAAACCCCTACTGCCCAGTGATCAGAGTCTCTCAGATCAGCAGTTGGTGATGTACCTTTTATCTGATAGAAACCCCTCTGTCACCCAACAAGTAGCTAGTTTTCTCCTTTCTGCACAAAGAATTCACGAGCAGTTTCTCATACTTCTAAGTAATGTCATTTTAATGTAACCTGTTTTAACCGTTTTCACAACTCTGTTTATTGTATGCTGATGCAAATGCCTAATAAAGGTAATGATGATGAGTCTGTCCTCCAATGCTGTTGTTTCCTCCAGGGGAAGTAATCTCTGTATTTGAGAGATCAGTTGTAATTTCAGGAGAACTCCAGGCCCCACTTTGATGTTGGTAACCCTACACACAAGGATAAAGGAAGCATTACCCTTTATGACTTCTCATGATGGATCAGCATAAGGGGATTGGTGAGGAGGTCTACATTGGGACCTGGTTATATCATGGAACCTTAATGTCCACAGTTCATGCATAGAACCATCCTTACAAGCCCTTCTCTCCGTGCCTTCTCTGCAGTTTCAGAGATGAAGCAGATACTGACCAGAGACAGGGATTTTTCAGTGGTAGCACCTGATCTTTGGAATGTCCTCCACCTTAAGGCTCACCTGACACCAACGTTACTATATATTAGGTGCCAGACCAACAAATTTCTTTTCATCAAGGCTTTTAATCAAAGGGTTGATCTTTTAAACTTATTTTTACAGTTGGCTTCTAGCCTGACAGCTGTTTTAGGATACTTGTTTTAGGATGCTATGAAGGTTTTATGCTGTTGCTGAGATTTTTTGGCTGACCTTTTAATATTTCATTCCTTGTTACAACTTTTATGGTGCACAACTTTTATGGTCTTACATTTTACATTGTAAACTGCCTCAAACTGGCTCTATGGGGAAGCAGCATAACCTATATGTAGGGTTGCCAGCTCAGGGTTGGGAAATACCTGGAGATTTGAGGGTGGAGTCTTCAGAGAGTAGGGTTTGGGGAGGGGAGGGGCACTTGGGGAGGGAGAGCCAGTGTGGTGTAGTGGTCAAGAGCGGTGGACTCTGATATGGAGAACTGGGCTTGATTCCCCTCTCCTCCATATGAGCAGTGAACGCCAATCTGGTTAACTGGATTTCTTTCTCCACACCTACATATGAAGCCAGCTGGGTGACCTTGGGCTAGTCACAGCTCTCTCAGCCCCACCTACCTCACCGGGGAGGGAAAGGGAAGGTGATTGTAAGCTGGTTTGATTCTTCCTTAAGTGGTAGAGAAAGTTGGCATAAAAACCAACTCTTAAGCAATGGCATATAAAAACCAACTCTTCTTTTTCTTCAATGGGTATAATGCCATAGAGTTCACCTTCCAAAGCAGCCATTTTCTCCAGGTGAACTAATCTCTGTTGCCTGGAGATCAGATGTAATAGCTGGAGATCTCCAGCTACCACCTGGAAGTTTAGTTAACACTGAATAATTGCTACATATGCTGATAAACGTGTAGTTAAGGGAACAAACAGCACCACAGCTCAATTCATAAGAAGCTATTATGTAATAATCATAACATGGGAAAAAAACTCAAAGCATACACGCAGGTATGAAGACAGTCCGGAACCCCAAATATAATAGAACAGGGGTGTGTCCACAGGTAAGTTCCGTTTAGAAACACAGTAGGTGAGAAGACCAGCTGTCTCACTGTCGGGTATCCTCCCGAAACTCCAAAGTAAATAAACACAGGTTACTTCACCGTATTCCAAATGACGAAAAATTATGGATGATGTTTCCAAGATAATTCAAAATAAATGTTCAAATTGAAATGAAACAATCTTTCCGGATAATGGAATCGTTTCGCAGTCAGTCGCTTCTTCAGTCAAAGTCTTTGTATTTTTTTGGGTACAGCGTCCTCTGCAATGAATAATACAACCCCACAATAATCTCTAATAATACAAAAAATTCAAAAAATATTCAAATATCTACAAATATGTGTATATATCTTACCCAGAGGTGACCAGCGACCCATAGGGCTTCTTATTATCTCTGATGGCTGGTACCAAGTCACGCCTGAATCCTCATTATAACCAAAATAGTCTACCTGCACAGCTGAAACGGATTGAAGCCTTAAAGGAAGCTTGTCAAGTCGAACTCACTATTAAGTCCTAAAGGTGCTAAAGATTTAAATAAGTGGATGTATCCCATCTCCTGTTGGTGTAAAATCTTCATAACGTCTTGATGTTGATATGGGCGAGGTCTATACTGCCAAAGGGCAAAAAACAGGATATCATTTTCAGAGTGGCCCTGTTGGATGTAGTGCTCAGTGAGCGGAGCCTCCAGAGTTTTTGAACGGATCCTTGTTCTATGCTCGCTAATGCGTATTTTTAATTGGCGAGAGGTGGATCCTATGTAAATTTTTAAACAGGGACATAGGACCGCGTATATAACATTTTTAGAAAGACAATTAGTAAATTGCTGTAAGGAATATTTAAAATTGAAACTGGAGGAACTGACCTCCTTAATGGGCAGACTATACGGGCACATTGCACACGTGCCGCATTTGTGATGTCCCCGGATATTAACCCTAGGAAGGCTCCTGACTCTGTCGGTTTGAACCAAAAAATTACGTATAGACTTGGTCTTCCTCAGACCAAAAATAGGAGGTTTAGAACAGCCTGGAATGTTAAACAAGACGTGCCAGTGGCGTCTGATGATGCGTTGGAGTTCATTTGTAAGATGATTAAATTGTAAGGAGGCAAATACCCCCTTAGATTGCTCATCTGAATGAGAGGAAGATTCCAGGAGCCCCTTTCTGTCCCTGTCTATCACTCTGTCAAGTGCTGAAGCCAGAACAGAGTCTTCATAACCCCTACGCTTTAGCACACCACAAAGCTCCCGTGCTGCCGGGTGAAAGTCCAAAGGGAACGTAGAGTCCTGTTTGAGCCTTAGAAGTTTGCTGAATGGTAGATTGCGGCACAGGTGTAGAGGATGATTCGAGGTGAAATGCAAACCTGCGCCCACATCAGTGGGTTTACGATAGGGCTTTACAGCAATGGTATCCTCCAGGGTCCTAAAGACCCACAGATCTAAGAATGCAACGGCTTGTTTATCACATGAACCAGTGAACTTAAGACTGGAATTCAACGAATTGAGAGTCCTGGACACAATGTCAAAAGAGTCAGCAGAGTCTAATATACAAAATAAATCATCAATATAACGAAAATAGTGAAGAATGTGCCTAGAATAAACCGGATGCTTAGTCCAAATTTCCTCAAACGAAATCATGTAAATATTGGCCACTGACGGGGCGCATGCTGCACCCATCACCACTCCTTGTGTTTGCAAAAAGAAAGATTCATGATACCTGAAAAAATTATTTTCAAAAATAATGTCAACTAAACTGAGTAGAAAATGAGTAGGAATATTAGGATCCGTCCTAGTACTAAGCAATTTTCAATCTTATTAATGAAATCTCTAGAATCTTTGATATAGGAGACGGTAAGCTTACTAAAAGGTTGTAGAAAAAAATCAATAAACCTAGACAAAGGTTCAAGTAAACTTCCTATGGCAGAGATGGTGGGTCAACTAAAGATTTATGAATTTTAGGAAGAGAATAAAAAATAGGAACACGAGGATATTTAACCAAAAGAAAATCTGCTATGGCCTTGTCTATATAATTAAGGGATAAACCCTCATAAATGACAGTCTTAATGATGTTCATAACCCTCTTAGTAGGATCAGCAGACAATGGCTTGTAAAAATTCCTATCATTTAGTTGTCTTAAGTTTTCCCGATTATACGATTCGGTGTCCAAGATAACCAAAGCCCCTCCCTTATCAGCAGGTCTACAGATAATATTTGGATCAGATGAGATGTTCTCCAAAATGTGAAACTGCTCCCTAGTGAGGTTGGTCTTATCACTCTGCCATCTTCTTCTCTTTTCTAGCTTGTCCACATCTCTTAATACTAAAGTTTGGAATGTATTCACCTGAAATCCAGGATTTTTGGGGACAAAGGAAGATTTAACCCGAAATTGA
The DNA here is from genome assembly GCF_029931775.1 of Euleptes europaea. Lineage (NCBI taxonomy): Eukaryota > Metazoa > Chordata > Lepidosauria > Squamata > Sphaerodactylidae > Euleptes > Euleptes europaea. The sequence continues at coordinate 18,173,978 of NC_079329.1, read as the reverse complement.
CTATACTCATTTGCAGTCCTGTCCTGTCATTTAAAAAATTCTTTCAGCTTAATATTACGAAAGAGCTTATAAAGATCTACCCGGGTCTGAAAACCCGAGTATTTCGGTGTAGGAACAAAGCCCAGTCCTAAATTCAAAACGGTAAGTTCTTCTTGTGTGAATGTCCATGAGGACAAATTTACTACTAAGTCTGTTTTTGTTGTAGCTGTTGCTTCCTCCGGGGTCCTCTTTGAGGTCCCGGTGCATAAGAAAAATCCCGACGGTTAGATCGGAGGTAATATGAAGAGCCGTAAGAACCATTGCTGGATATGCTAGATCCGCCCATCTCTCCGGAGGAGCCCTCAGAGTCAGAATAGTTTCTGGCCCCTCTGCTCTTAAAGGGGCGCGGTTTGTCCTTACTGTTCCAAAAGTAAACCCTATCTTTACTGAAATCCTCCTGGTCTCTAATAAACTTGCGTTTTTTATAGGCGTAAATATCAGATCCATATTTATTCAAATCCTTCTCCAATTGTTCTAATTGTGTCGCAATTTCGGGTTAAATCTTCCTTTGTCCCCAAAAATCCTGGATTTCAGGTGAATACATTCCAAACTTTAGTATTAAGAGATGTGGACAAGCTAGAAAAGAGAAGAAGATGGCAGAGTGATAAGACCAACCTCACTAGGGAGCAGTTTCACATTTTGGAGAACATCTCATCTGATCCAAATATTATCTGTAGACCTGCTGATAAGGGAGGGGCTTTGGTTATCTTGGACACCCAATCGTATAATCGGGAAAACTTAAGACAACTAAATGATAGGAATTTTTACAAGCCATTGTCTGCTGATCCTACTAAGAGGGTTATGAACATCATTAAGACTGTCATTTATGACAATTATATAGACAAGGCCATAGCAGATTTTCTTTTGGTTAAATATCCTCGTGTTCCTATTTTTTATTCTCTTCCTAAAATTCATAAATCTTTAGTTGACCCACCTGGCCGTCCTATCATCTCTGCCATAGGAAGTTTACTTGAACCTTTGTCTAGGTTTATTGATTTTTTTCCCCCAACCTTTTAGTAAGCTTACCGTCTCCTATATCAAAGATTCTAGAGATTTCATTAATAAGATTGAAAACCTACCTCTGCCTTCAGGAGCGGTGTTAGCCACGTTTGATGTTTCATCTCTCTATACAAATATTCCCTTGGAAGAGGCAAGAAATATTATTGATAGATTGCTTAGTACTAGGACGGATCCTAATATTCCTACTCATTTTCTACTCAGTTTAGTTGACATTATTTTTGAAAATAATTTTTTCAGGTATCATGAATCTTTCTTTTTGCAAACACAAGGAGTGGCGATGGGTGCAGCATGCGCCCCGTCAGTGGCCAATATTTACATGATTTCGTTTGAGGAAATTTGGACTAAGCATCCGGTTTATTCTAGGCACATTCTTCACTATTTTCGTTATATTGATGATTTATTTTGTATATTAGACTCTGCTGACTCTTTTGACATTGTGTCCAGGACTCTCAATTCGTTGAATTCCAGTCTTAAGTTCACTGGTTCATGTGATAAACAAGCCGTTGCATTCTTAGATCTGTGGGTCTTTAGGACCCTGGAGGATACCATTGCTGTAAAGCCCTATCGTAAACCCACTGATGTGGGCGCAGGTTTGCATTTCACCTCGAATCATCCTCTACACCTGCGCCGCAATCTACCATTCAGCAAACTTCTAAGGCTCAAACGGAACTCTACGTTCCCTTTGGACTTTCACCCGGCAGCACGGGAGCTTTGTGGTGTGCTAAAGCGTAGGGGTTATGAAGACTCTGTTCTGGCTTCAGCACTTGACAGAGTGATAGACAGGGACAGAAAGGGGCTCCTGGAATCTTCCTCTCATTCAGATGAGCAATCTAAGGGGGTATTTGCCTCCTTACAATTTAATCATCTTACAAATGAACTCCAACGCATCATCAGACGCCACTGGCACGTCTTGTTTAACATTCCAGGCTGTTCTAAACCTCCTATTTTTGGTCTGAGGAAGACCAAGTCTATACGTAATTTTTTGGTTCAAACCGACAGAGTCAGGAGCCTTCCTAGGGTTAATATCCGGGGACATCACAAATGCGGCACGTGTGCAATGTGCCCGTATAGTCTGCCCATTAAGGAGGTCAGTTCCTCCAGTTTCAATTTTAAATATTCCTTACAGCAATTTACTAATTGTCTTTCTAAAAATGTTATATACGCGGTCCTATGTCCCTGTTTAAAAATTTACATAGGATCCACCTCTCGCCAATTAAAAATACGCATTAGCAAGCATAGAACAAGGATCCGTTCAAAAACTCTGGAGGCTCCGCTCACTGAGCACTACATCCAACAGGGCCACTCTGAAAATGATATCCTGTTTTTTGCCCTTTGGCAGTATAGACCTCGCCCATATCAACATCAAGACGTTATGAAGATTTTACACCAACAGGAGATGAGATACATCCACTTATTTAAATCTTTAGCACCTTTAGGACTTAATAGTGAGTTCGACTTGACAAGCTTCCTTTAAGGCTTCAATCCGTTTCAGCTGTGCAGGTAGACTATTTTGGTTATAATGAGGATTCAGGTGTGACTTGGTACCAGCCATCAGAGATAATAAGAAGCCCTATGGGTCGCTGGTCACCTCTGGGTAAGATATATACGCATATTTGTAGATATTTGAATATTTTTTGAATTTTTTGCATTATTAGAGATTATTTTGGGGTTGTATTATTCATTGCAGAGGACGCTGTACCCGAAAAAATACAAAGACTTTGACTGAAGAAGCGACTGACTGCGAAACGATTCCATTATCCGGAAAGATTGTTTCATTTCAATTTGAACATTTATTTTGAATTATCTTGGAAACATCATCCATAATTTTTCGTCATTTGGAATACAGTGAAGTAACCTTTGTTTATTTACTTTGGAGTTTCGGGAGGATACCCGACAGTGAGACAGCTGGTCTTCTCACCTACTGTGTTTCTAAACGGAACTTACCTGTGGACACACCCCTGTTCTATTATATTTGGGGTTCCGGACTGTCTTCATACCTGCGTGTATGCTTTGAGTTTTTTTCCCATGTTATGATTATTACATAATAGCTTCTTATGAATTGAGCTGTGGTGCTGTTTGTTCCCTTAACCACCTGGAAGTTGGCAACCCTACCTATATGCCTACCTATTAGTTAGAGTACCACACACTAAAGAGGCTGTGAAGTGACAATTGTATTGCTATGGCTGGTCAGTCATTAATAAAGAGCTAATTTAATCAATTATTTGAGCCTTGTCTTTTCATTCTGAAATGCAGAGATAATAAATACAATGCAAAACCAATGTAAAATACATTGCAAGAAGAATCAGTAAGAAAATCTGGTTAATACAGATGATGAAAGAACCATCTTCATATTAATAATGTGTGCCATTGAAATGTGTCACTGGTAACCATTTAGCAACAATTAGCTTGTTAATCATAATTTTCCTCTGCATCATTTTTTTATGGAAACAGTTTTCCATGCCTTCAGGATTCTCCATTTCACAGAGTAGAGTTGAACTTCAATATTTTGCTAACTTGATCAGCAATGAGACACCAGACAATGCATACGAGGGCATGTTGCAACACCTGTAGCATGTTTACAAATGTATGGCATGACACTGATTACTTGTACGCTCAATAATCCTACACTTGTTGACTAGCAACTGAATGAATAAACTCCACTAAAAAGAATTCACAGATTGCATCACTGCAGATTACTGCTCTCTGGGGTGCAATTCCCTGATTCATCTCCCTGAAGAAAACAGAGATGATTCTCTCTGTTCTTCACAACACAACCATCTTCCAATAAAGACCAAAGGCAAGACACAAAGACCCACTCAATTTCTGATAGAAGCTATGGAAGAGGTGAGTTTTATCCTATATTTCATTACCCAATCCATATGGTGGTCTCTTCAGATGAAAGGAGTATATCAGATAAAGGAGCTTAATGCTTGAGGAAATTTCAAAACTAAGACAATATCAGCCATCACATTTTGCACCTTGAAAGAACAGTTTAAATGTGGGTTTATAAAAATGGGGGTTTATAAAAATATTAAAAAAGCAACTATTTGTTTCATCCATATGTGTTTTTGAAGGCATGGTTTTTGCTAACAAATATTTTTGGGTCACTCTGAGGGTTTCATTGTTGCACAGAAAATTGTAGATGACCCATACAGGGGTTGCCATAAGTCAACCGTGACTTGACGACACTTTATACACACACTCTTGACTTGAATGTATAAGGAGCAAGCTTGGAAGATTGTAAAACTTGAAGGTTTACAGGTATATTACAAAATAAATAGATTAGATAGATAGAACTATATTTTTCTAAAATGAATGATATAGATGCAATAATTGTTCTCTAAAACTGGATATTCTTCATTAATAGCTTCCTTTCTCTCCACAGAATGGCTCAAAGCAATCAAATAGACAACCAATCTATGGTGGACGAGTTTCTTCTGATGACGTTTTCTGACGATCGAGACATGCAAATTTTGCATTTTGTGATTTTTCTCTCCACCTATTTCTTAGCTGTAATAGGGAATAGTCTCATTGTCATAGCCGTGGCCCTGAACCATCACCTCCACACCCCCATGTACTTTTTCTTGGTGAATTTATCGTTGATAGATACCTGTATCATCTCCACCACTGTCCCCAAATCCATGGCCATTTCCTTGACAAACAACAAACGTATTTCTTTCTCTGGATGCGTCACACAGATCTTCTTCGTGGTCACATGTGTTACCGCTGAGCTTGCCATCCTCACTGTCATGGCTTACGACCGCTACGTAGCCATCTGCCATCCTCTGCAGTACAGATTAATCATGAGTTGGGATGCCTGTGCTCAGATGGCAGCTGCCACTTGGATAAGCAGTGTGATGCATGCAGTGTTAGAAACTGGCGTCACATTCAGGTTATGCTTCTGTGGGTCCAACCTGATAGAGCAGTTTTTCTGTGATATCCCTCAGCTACAAAAGATTTCTTGCACCAATACAAAAGTTAATGAGCAATTGATTCTCATTCTTGGGCTGATTGTGGACTCCTTCATGTTTATATTCATCTTTGTTTCCTATGGCTACATCTTCTCCACAGTCCTGAAGATTCCATCTGTTCAAGGCAGGCACAAAGCCTTCTCCACCTGCACTCCTCACTTGGCCGTCTTTTCTTTATTCATCATCACCGCTGTCTTTTCCTACATGAGGCCCAAAGCCCTTTCCTCTCCAGCTCTGGACTTGATCTCTGCTGTTGTGTATACTGTTTTACCACCAGTCCTTAATCCAATCATTTATAGTCTCAGGAACAAGGATATTCAAGAGGGTATGTGTAAAATACCCCAAAAAATTAAGAATCTCATTGCATGATGTCAGAAGAAGGATGGGGAATGCTGAAAAGCAGGCAAGCAAAATTTCCCCTTCCCTAGTTTGACAGGTCCTAAGTAGATATTAGTTAGCAGGAGCAGTGTGGGTTTGGGAGGGAAAATATCAAGAAAGTTGCTCACTGTGTGGTATTCAAGGAGAAAGGAAGCCCCACTGAATTCAGTGGATGACTAGCTTGAGGGAAAGAGTGAGGAGACTATACTCAGGCTGGGCATGGGGTCATTTACCTCCAGATGGAGGCTGGAGATCTCCTGGGATTACAACTCATCTCCAGGCAACAGAGGACAGTACACCCAAAGAAAATGGCTGCTTTGGAAGGTGGACTGTATGGCATGATACCCCACTGAAGTCCTTCCCCTCCGCAACCCAGAGCTGGCAACCCTAGCTGGGCAGCATTACTGAATGCCAGTGTTAACCACCAAAGGGGGATGGTAATAAGGCAAAACTTTTCTTTAGAAATAGGAGTGCTGGCAATGAAAAATGAGCTACAGCAGGCCTGTAGTGCTGGGGTTTAAGCTTGGGTGGGCTGTCTGAATGCTAATATCATACATGACTACACATTAGGTACCATAATGTACACTGATAGGGGAGAGAAGCCTTAAATGCATTGCTATGGCAGATCTTCAATTAATAGAGGTCTAGTTTAGCCCATTGTTCGATTCTTGTCTCTTCTTTCTGGGATGTGGAGACAATAATGTTGTACATATCCTCTATTGTCTGTATCATACTGTGTTTTTTACATGTTGTTGTTCTCTAATTCTTTTGGTGGCTTGTATTATACTGCTCTTACCTGTTGGAATCTGTCTCATCTGGGAAGGTGCACTATATGTGATGTAAAGAAAGTAGTTAAAGAAATAAAGATATGAAATCCATCGTAAGAAAACCCAGTCTGAAAATCATCTTCATGGAGATTATAAAGGAACTGAATGCCAATTATTAAACAGCATATTATGAATGCCTATTATTAAACAAATCAAGTGTGTTGATATTAACAAATTTAGTATAATGATAGTTTTGCCAGCTATTTGTGATGTAGCACAATGGGATGCCAGTCAGGCATCCTACTTCTTAATAACCTCTTCATGAAAGTAAAACAATACTTGAACAGATGCTAAAATCAGTATTGAAGATTCTTCCTCTGCTCAGGAGCTGCATTCAGTAACTGAGGCCATTTCCAAACAGGTTACTGTTTCAGGTTTAATGTGTTTGGGAAGCAGTTCCCCCCTCTGCTTTCCTACAGTAATGTGGCACATTAATGAACCCCCTGCAGTCTCCCCAGCTCTTCTCCAATCTTTCTCAAACCAGTTTTGCTGTGTAGTAAAGCCTGTGAGTGGGAAAATTCAGATTTCCTTTTTCACATGGCAGCATTTTTCCCTAACCTTGTCCCCAGAGCAGTCATTTCCTCCCCCTGCCATTTGGGAGGCTTGGGTGTTATTGTTTTTAAAATCAGCACTAAAATATTGTTACGTGGATATAATGTTATGCCAATATGTGGGCCAAGCTCTCTGAATTCCCAATTTTTTTTTTAAGTAAGTATCTGAGTGGGTTGCCAGGTCTCTCTTTGCCACTGGTGGGACGTTTTGGGGGCGGAGCCTGAGGAGGGCAGGGTTTGGGTAGGGGAGAGACTTCAATGCCATCGTTTTCAGTTTCTCTTTCTCTCTCTCTCCAGTCTGTCAGTTACTGATTCCAAAACAGCCCATTCATGTTTAAACTTGAGATGTGGTAGGCTTTTGTATATACAATTCCACTAGGACAAGGTGGTCTCTTGAGTGGGCACCCCATCTTCAAGCACATACAGAAATATCTGTCTATCAATATGGACATTTCTTAAGGTCCAAAAGAGCTTGGAAAGAATGGCTGCCACACTATAAGCTACTTTCCCCAGAGGGCAGGGAAATCAACAACAACAACTGGCCTTCATGTATTTCTGAAGTCGGGTAAAGCTAAGGGATTTTTGTGATATTACAAGTAGCCTGTGGGGAAATGGTTAACCCCCACTGCTGCTGTTCATGAATTTATAACATACAGGGGGGGGGAATAGAAGACTCCACATGCATTTCCCATGACCCTGATATATGTATTTCTCTTGGGACTCTGATACAAGCATATGTAGCATTGCTGAGATTACCTTCTTCAAACACCAGGAGCAGTACAAGCAAATGCATCTCCACAATATAGCCCTATCCTGCCATAACAGACCACCTGAAAGGAAGGCAAGAGATGAGTGATCTCAGAATACTGCTTTCAGATGTTTTGCCAGGTCAGTGGAGTTTGGTATTTTCAACAGTACAACAAAGCTTTAATGAACGATAAAAAGGGGCAAAAGGCAGATGGAACTAGATGGTGATGAACACAGAACTACAACTGAATCTGGGGGGGGGTGGCTGTGAATCAGCTAATAGGGGGCAAAAAGCTCATGCTAGAAAGAAAAAAAACTTGTTAGCCTTTACGATAACACTGTTCTGCCAAATAGTTCTTTCTTTAGGATTCAGAGGCAAAGCACACCAGTGAGTTTCAAGCAAGCTGAGGTTTATTTTAACAGGCTGATTTAATCATAAACATAAAGTATAGCCCCAACTGTTAGGAAACACAAGTTGCTTAACAGGCAATCCCCCCCTGCTATTAGGGCTCTGGTCAAATGGTGAGGGGGAATGCCAGAGCCCTTCTTCCCCCTGCTATCACCTCTTTTCCTGGCTTTTTAACTCTAATTCATTACCCCTGTTCCAGATCTGTTTACCAAGCACAGATTGGCCACAACTGGGTTGTTTCCAGCATTCACAGGGAGCCTGCACCCTTGGGCTTAAAGGCATATCAACCCAACCTGACTTTGTCATGTGAGGAGGAGTGAGACATACTGCTATCTCCTCAAGATAACAATGTTCTTCCGCAATGCCGGTACAGACACAAGATTCCTGTTTATTTTATCAGATATCCATAATACTAATGCCCAACTAGTAGTTGGCCCTGCAGATTTCCCCCCAAGAATATATAACTGTACGATGTGAGTTGAAATGAATGCTCCATGAGACCTCTATGTTGGAGGCAGTTCTTCTGAATGCCAGTTGCTGATGTGTAGCAGCAAAACGGGTAGGCTTTGTACCCCTGTTGCGGGCACTCTGGACCATTTGGTTCACCACTGTGAGAAACAAGATGCTGGATGAGACAGACCTTTCGTCTGTTCCAGCAGGGCTCTTCTTATGTTCATCCAGGAAAATGACAGGAAAGGATGCATATATATCTGTAAATGCTAGAGTATGAGGACAGATTCACACAGCCCTGGATTAATGGTATGCAATAGTGAGAGAGTCATTGAAATAGTGCATCACCGAGTAAAAAAACTGTGATTTCACTTACAAATGGAAGGGATCGTCAGGTATTGGTAACTTACTGAAATCAATGCTCCGCCAAGGGCATATCACAGGAAATCTTCATTGTGCAAATTATCTGCAAATTATCATTGTTGCTAAAACATACAGACAGTTATGCCTGCTCAAATTCATGTGAATTTGTCCCGAGTGGTACATAATATATCTGGAAATCCTATGTATATTTACTGAGAATAAACCCCTTTGGACTCAGTGGGAATCACAAAATAATTTCCCTTGGATCAGTTTGTTAAGAGTATAATTTTATTGGAATTATGATTCTTCAGTGTTCAAAGTACTAATCTATTCCTGTCATTATCTAACATGTTTTATCTTCTTTTGTGAAAGAGAATTGTGCATATATATTTTTAATAGGATGTGAAAATAAAAAAAAAAAATTACAGTGCAATCCTAAACAGAGGTACACCCTTCTATATCCATCCAAGACAGTGGATTTAAAAGGGTGTAACTCTGTTTAGGACTGTACTGTTAACATTTTAAGAAATAAATAAATAAACAGCAATACAAGAAAGTCTTGGGAGAAAAGCAGATAAATCAAAACATCACTTTTTTAAAAAAAATCATTACTGACACAGAAGATAAATTATTTTTCTTTGTCAATTTCTGGGGGGAAAAAGGCTTAGATACACACCAGCAAATGCTATCTTTATTGAAAAGGGTCCAGTAGCACCTTAAAGACTAACAAAAATATTTTCTGGTAGGGTATGAGCTTTCGTGAGCCACAGCTCACTTCTTCAGATACAGCTAGAATGTGAATCCCTTGGTCTTTAAGTAGAGGAACAGTATGTAAATGTGAATAGCAGGCTTGATTGGATTAGGTGTGATATGCAAAAGAGTCTGTGATGTCCAGGGGAGAGATGGGTGTGGAGAAATCAGCATTGGTAATGGGCCATGAATGCAAGGTCTTTATTCAGCCCAGGTAAATGCATTGACTTTAGTTTGAATATCAACTGTAATTCAGCAGTTTCTCTTTCCAATCTCCCTTTAAAATTCCTTTGTAAGAGAACTGCTACTCTTAAATCTGTAACAGAATGTCCTGGAAGGTTGAAATGTTCACCCACTGTTTTTTGAATATTGTGGTTTCTGATGTCAGACTTATGTCCATTTAATCTTTGTCTAAGAGACTGACCTGTTTGTCCAATGTAGATTGTGGAAGGGCATTGCTGGCATGTGATGGCATAAATCACATTAGAAGATGAGCAGGAATATGAACCTGACATAGTATGGCTGACATTGGTGGGTCCAGAGATGGTGTTCCTAGAATCTATATGAGGGCAAAGTTGGCACCTCGGTTTGTTGCAGGCCTTGGTGCCAGAGTCCATGTTCTTGTTAAGTAGTTTATCATCATGGGTGAGAAGTTGTTTTAGGTTAGCCGGCTGTCTGTAAGCAAGAAAGGGACATCCCCCCAGTGCTTCAGCGAGGGAAGTGTCACAATCCAGCATTGGTTGTAGGTCCTTAATAATACGTTGGACTGGTTTTAGTTGGGAGCTATAAGTGACAACCAGAGGTGTTCTGTTGTCGTTCTCTCTGGGCTTATCTTGTAGTAAGTTGTGCCTGGGTATCATTCTGGCCTTCTCAATCATCTTTCGCACCATATCTGCAGGATATTGTAGTTGCAAAAATGTTTGCTGTAGGTCTCTCAAGTGTGTATCTCTGTCTGAAGGATTGGAGCAGATGCGACTATAGCGTAGTGCTTGGCTAAAGACAATGGATTGTCTGATATGGTTGGGGTGGTGGCTGGACGCATGTAGATACGTTTGCCGATCTGTCGGTTTCCGGTACAATGTGGTGCTTGTGTGTCCCCCATGGATCCGTACTGTGGTGTCTAGGAAGTTGATTTCTTGTTCGGAATAATTCATAGTTAGATTGATGGTGGGGTGGAAGTCGTTGAAAGCCTGGTGAAATCTTTCAAGGGCTTCTTTGCCATGAGTCCAGACAAAGAAAATGTCATCAATGAACCTCAGGTAAAGGAGAGGTGCCAGTGGGTATGAGTTCAGAAAACGTTGTTCTAGATCTGCCATGAAAATGTTGGCATATTGTGGAGCCATGCGAGTGCCCATGGCAGTGCCATTGATTTGAAGGTATAAGTCCTTACCAAACCGGAAGTAGTTGTGAGTGAGAACAAATCTGCAGAGTTGTGTAGCCAGATCAAACTAAAGTCAATGCATTTACCTGGGCTGAATAAAGACCTTGCATTCATGGCCCATTACCAATGCTGATTTCTCCACACCCATCTCTCCCCTGGACATCACAGACTCTTTTGCATATCACACCTAATCCAATCAAGCCTGCTATTCACATTTACATACTGTTCCTCTACTTAAAGACCAAGGGATTCACATTCTAGCTGTATCTGAAGAAGTGAGCTGTGGCTCACGAAAGCTCATACCCTACCAGAAAATATTTTTGTTAGTCTTTAAGGTGCTACTGGACTCTTGCCCTTTTTGACTACTACAAACAGACTAACACGGCTACCCACTGTGAATTATCTTTATTGAGATCATCATTTTCACAGTATTTTTTTTTCTTTCCCAGATGGTACTAGATGAAGTGGTTATAAAACTGGGTTAGTATAGTTGAAAGTGGAGAAAATAATTAAAGCAAAGTTAAGTTAGGGAAGATCAGTATAGTTAAGTAAAGATGCAATATTTATTGTTTATAATTGTTCAATTTAGAAATAAGATTAATTATAAGTTTGGAATTGATAAATAGTTAGATTAATACACAAAGTATTTACAGTCTAAATGGAAGTATCTGCTTCGGTTCTAGAAGAGTGTATTGATAAGATAGATTTGTTGTAAGGCTTAGAAAGTGTGCATTTGTAAAGGCAATTACTTAACAAAATCCCCAGAAGTGTGAATATACTGTATGTGTATGTAATTGTTATGATCTTTATGTGAAATGTTTAATAAAATATTTTAAAAAGAAAAAAAAAGAAAAAATATTTTTTTTCTTTCCCCTTCACAGAGCTTTTCCACGTAATCAAATGGTTAACCAAACAACTGTTACAGAATTTGTCCTTCTGGGATTTGCCAATCTTCGAGAATTACAGATTCTACACTTTGCGGTCTTTCTCTCCATTTATTTAGTGGCTTTGGTGGGAAACGTTCTCCTAGTTACAGCTGTAGTCCAGAATCACCATCTTCACAGCCCCATGTATTTCTTCCTGGTCAACCTGTCCATTGTCGATGCCTGCTACATTTCGACGACGGTACCCAAATCCATGGCCAATTCTTTGATGGGCAGCAAGCATATTTCAGTCCCTGGATGTGTCACTCAGGTTTTCTTGGTGATTATGTTTGCAAGCGCTGAACTGTTCCTTCTCACCGCCATGGCTTATGACCGCTATGCAGCCATCTGTCATCCTCTGCGCTACCAGCTGATCATGAACTGGACTCTCTGCTTCCAAATGGCAGCTGTTTGTTGGGTCACCGCTGTCATCATTGCAGCGGTAGCTACAGGGAACACATTTGCATTACGTTTCTGCCAGTCCAATCTTATTGAACAATATTTCTGTGATGTCCCTCAGTTATTAAAGATCTCTTGCACTGATACATCGACCGCTCAAAGCTTTGTTTTTGCCAGTACTCTTAGCTTAGGCTCATTTTGCTTTACATTCATATTTGTTTCCTATGGTTACATCTTCAGTGCTGTTTTCAAGATTCAGTCGGGGCATGGCAGGCAGAAAGTCTTATCTACCTGCACTCCCCACTTGACAGTCTTTTGTTTGTTTTTCTTCACTGCTTCATTTTCGTACGTGAGGCCCAAAGCTTTGTCCTCTCCGACTGTGGATTTGTTGGCTGCTGTCCTGTATACTGTTTTGCCTCCAATCATGAATCCCATCATCTACAGCATGAGAAACAAAGACATCCAGTTGGCTCTGGGTAGAGCCATGACTCATCTTCCTTGCATTTCCTGGGTGGGCTTTGGAGAAATGAATGGGAAATATTGACTGCTTTCTATCCAAACAGAACCACCTAGAATCCTACCTCCAATTCTAGCTGTCTTTGTGTATTTTAGTGTCTGTGTAGAGGGATCCAAGTATACTGTGAGATGTATTGTTGGTAAGTTCAGAATTTTTCACTTATAATTAACACTTAAAAAAATAAATTAACAAGTGGGAAAATTTCTACAAACGATTTTGGTTGGCTGCTTGAAAATGTAGGAGGTCTACATTGGGACCTGGTTATATCATGGAACCTTAATGTCCACAGTTCATGCATAGAACCATCCTTACAAGCCCTTCTCTCCATGCCTTCTCTGTAGCTTTCAGAGTTGAAGCAGATAGTGACCAGAGACAGGGGTTTTTCAGTGGTGGCACCTTTGGAATGTCCTCCACCATAAGGCTCACCTGGCACCTACTTTACTATATGTTAGGTGCCAGACCAAAATATTGCTTTTTATCAAGGCTTTTAATCAAAAGGTTGATCTTTTAAACTCATTTTTACAGTTTTCTTCTGCCTGACAGCTGTTTTAGGATACTTGTTTTAAGATGCTATGAAGGTTTTATGCTGTTCTTGAGATTTTTGTGCTGACCTTTTAATATTTCATTCCTTGTTACAATTTTTATGGTGTTTACGTTCATCTTACACTTTACTTTGTAAGCTGCCTCAAACCGGCTTTGTGGAAAAGCAGCATAGAAATAATCAAAATAAATAAAAAGAGGCAAAGCATCAATTCAGTGCTGAGCTTTGCATCTGGTGAACTAGTCTGAATGCTGCTAGCCTATATGTCGGGTTGCCAGCTCGGGGCTGGGAAACACCTGGAGATTTGAGGGTGGAGCCTTCAGAGAGTGGGGTTTGGAGAGGGGAGCGGGGGGGTGTTTGGGGAGGGAGAGCCAGCATGGTATAGTGGTTAAGAGCAGTGGTTTGGAGCAGAGGATCTGATCTAGAGTACTGGGTTTGATTCCCCACTCCTCCACATGAGCGGCAGACGTTAATCTGGTGAAATGGATTTGTTTCCTCATTCCTACAGATGAAGCCAGCTGGGTGACCTTGGGCTAGTCACAGCTCTCTCAGCCCTACCTACCTCACAGGGTGTCTGTTGTGGGGCAGGGAAGGGAAAGTGATTGTAAGCCAGTTTGATTCTTCCTTAAGTTGTAGAGAAAGTTGTCATAAAAACCAGCTCTTAAGCAATAGGTATAATGCCATAGAGTCCACCTTCCAAAGCAGCCATTTTCTCCAAGTGAACATATCTCTGTCACCTGGAGATCAGATGTAATAGCTGGAGATCTCCAGCTACCACCTGGAGGTTGGCAACCCTACCTATATGCCTACACATTAGTTAGACTACCTCACACTAAAGAGGCTGTGAAGTGACAATTGCATTGCTATGGCTGGTCAGTCTTTAATAAAGTGGTAATTTAATCCATTATTCGAGCCTTGTCTTTTTATTCTGGAATGCAAGGATAATAAGTACAATGCAAAACCAATGTAAAATACATTCCAAGAAGAATCAGTCTGAAAATCTGGTTAACACAGCTGATGAAAGAACCATCTTTATATCAGTAATGTATGACATGGAACTCACTTTAGCTAGGTGTTCAGCCCTACCCTCTGCGGCTTTACAAGGGAGGTATAACAAGATTTCAAGATCAGAGAGATTTTGTCCATGCAATTCTGGGGAAATAGAAACAATGGAACACATGGTGTTCAGATGCTCGTTCTATAAGGATGCCCGCTCTAAGCTGTCCCGGTCCATGCTTGAGAAAATCTCAGGTTATTCTGAAAAACTTCAGGTTAGGAAGCTCCTCTCAGATGAAATTTCCTCACAAATTAGAGAGGTCGCCAAATTCTGCGCAGCAATATACAAACTTCATCAAAGCTTAGTAAAATAAAAGTCAAAGAAATAACAAAGTTAATTTTTTTTTTAATTTGTGTCAAAATGTTTATTTTTTATCCAAATCGTGAAACATTTTAATTTATATATATTCTTTAAAATTAACATGACACAACTTTTAAACAATATCAATGTATCCGCTGTAATATTGCTGTTATGTTCTTAATTTTTATTGGCGCAATGCCGCAATAAATGTTTCTGATTCTGTATGACATGGAAATGTGCTGCTGGTAACCATTTAGCAACAATTAGCTTGTTAATCATAATTTTCCTCTGCATCGTTTTTTTATGGAAACAGTTTTCCATGCCTTCAGGATTCTCTATTTCACAGAGTAGAGTTGAACTTCAATATTTTGCTAACTTGATCAGCAATGAGACACTAGACAATGCATATGAGGGCATGTTGCAACACCTGTAGCATGTTTACAAATGTATGGCATGACACTGATTACATGTACGCTCAATAATCCTACACTTGTTGACTGGCAGCTGAATGAATAGGCTCCACTAAAAAGCATTCATAGATTGCATCATTGAAGATTATTTTTCTCTGGGGTGCAATTCCCTGATCCACCTCCCTGAAGAAAACAGTGGTGACTCGCTTTGTTCTTCACAACACAGGCATCATCCAATAATCAAAATTGCCTACTGTCACAGTCTTCCCTTTTGGGGGAGACATGGCAGTTCAGGAGCCAGGGTTTCCAACTAATGGCGGTTACCAAATTACCTTAAACAAGCCAGTCTGTTTCTACTTGAAAAGGGGGAGAATTCGAATGCAGCCCAGGAGTGGTGCGGGCAAAAGTTGTTTGGAGGCACGTAAGCACCCGCGCCAGAGAACCAGCACTGTGATTTGGGTAAATTGGCAGAAGCACATTAGTGCTGGTTCTCTGCATAATGTTGATTCACACGTCCTTGTTTGTTGCTGTCTGAAATGTATTGATTCATGTCCAAATGTTCATCACAAGATTAATAAAACTTGTTGCATTGTCATTCAAATACTTCTTTTTCCTATATTTAATAGCCACTGGCCATCCATCAACCAATGCACACTTTAAAATGGGGGAAATGAAATTTAATTTTTTCTTGACACTGTAAAGAGAAAAGTTGCCACCTCTCTCACGCAATTGACTGATCTATTTGACAGCAGATAATGCAGTATCCGCTTCTCAGAAAGTGTCTTTAGCTGTTTTATCCAGGGAGTGATATATTTATTTTGTGCATGTTTTATTATCAGAGTTCTAACATTTATAGATATAACTATATTCAACAGTACGTTTGTTAGAGCTCGTAGGGTATGCTCGTCTTCCTTTTTGGGTATTGCCATTCCAATGCAACTGCCAAAGTATTTCTATTGCCTGATAATACCAAAACTCAGAAGCGCTTTTATTTTGGCAAGAATGAATGTCTTTCCTTCGGTGGCTTTGGAGAGCAGATATAATAAAGTGCCACACTCAAATAAAACATGTAGATGCTCACATAATAAAGTTGAAACTATTGAACATATTATCATGGAGTGTCCTGTATTTAATGAGCTGAGGGCCAGTTTAATTAATCCTTTATTTAAAAATATGGAAAGGTCCAATGAGGTATCTGGCAGTACAAGGGGAAAGTGACGCGGCTACTATCAGACACAAATGATTCTGTTACTCTGTCTGAAGCAAAATTTATAGGGGCAATAATTAAATACCAAAAGAATAACACTAAGTAAGGCATTTTATTCCTTTATTTTCTGCTCAAGGCTATTATATGAGCACAGACAGACAGACAGACAGACAGACAGACAGACAGACAGACAGCTAGATAGATAGATAGATAGATAGATAGATAGATAGATAGATAGATAGATAGATAGATAGATAGATAGATAGATAGATAGACGGACAGACAGATAGACGGACAGACAGACAGACAGACAGACAGACAGACAGACAGACAGACAGACAGTCTGTCTTCTTCAGGTACAATAGTTTTCACCAGACAACTCTGATCTCTTTCTTTCTCATCCTGTAAAACATTGGATTCAGAGGGAGAGGGCAAACAACAGAATATGTCATTATAAATACCAAATCCAGATACAATAAGTTTGCCCAGCGTGTTGGCCCTGCTTTAAAACAGGATGCTGGGCAACACGGACAACTGGTCAAATCCACCAGGACTCTACTTATGTTTGTATTGACCTCACTAAAAGCATACTAATAATATTTTTACAGGATAAACCCAGAAAAAAATACATTCTTTTAAAACAACTTCAAGTTTAAAAGTTTACACATGGCAAGCTTTATCTCCTTGTTTCTCATGCTGTAAATCACAGGATTCATCATGGGTGGGATTACAGAATATATGACAGCAAACGCCATGTTGGTATGTGGAGAAGGGTGGGGTATAGGTCTCAGGTAGACAAGCATTCCACCAAGTACGAACATGGAGAAAACAATGAGATGGGGAATACAAGTGGAAAAGGCCTTTTGCCTTCCCTGTGAGGAGGGGATTCTGAGCACTGTAGTGAAGATCTGCACGTATGTTATGACTACAAATATAAAGCAGCCCAATGCTGCTGCAACACTGAATATCAGGAGTATGCTTTCGACGAGATATAAGTCAGAGCAAGAGATCTTTAGTAGCTGTGGGATCTCACAGAAAAACTGTTCAACAATATCGGAACAGAATGTCATGGAGAAGGTGGTACTGGTGTGCAACAAAGCATAGAGAAGGCTGCTAAGCCATGTACTGGCTGCCATTTGAATGCATGCTCCTTTGTTCATAATTGTTTCATAGCGTAGTGGGTTGCAGATAGCCACATACCGGTCATGGGCCATCACTGTGAGAAGGGTAAGGTCTGATGCCAGAAAGACCAGAAAGAAATAAACTTGAGTGACACACCCAAGATAGGAAATTGACCTGGTATTCATGAGGGAATTGACCATGGATTTGGGGATGGTAACAGAAACGGAGCCAAGGTCTGTCATAGCTAGGTTCATCAAAAAGAAGTACATGGGGGTGTGAAGATGCTGATCAAGAACAACCACGGAGATGATGAGAAGATTTCCTGCAACTGTAGTCAAGTACAAAGCCAGGAATACAATGAAGTGAACAATCTGTAATTCTCGTTCATCTGAGAACTCCAAGAGCAAAAAATCTGTTGTGGAAGTTTGGTTAGACATCTTCCCCCTCAGTCTGAGATTGCGGAATGATCTACAGGAGGAAAAAGAAATAAATATTAAACTATTTCAAAGATGCTGTTGTGTTAGTCTGGAGCACTACAGCTATAAATGCATTTGTTTATTTACAGTATGTCTATGCCATATGAGAGTCACCAAGGAAGTTAACATTTAAAATAAAACATTATGAAAGCATATAGTTAAAACAATTAATAAGGAACAGAAGGTAAGCTAAATATTATTAATATCACAAAAACAGTAATTAAAACATAGGGCAGCTAGGAGGGATTGTTGTAGGCACGCCAGAAAAAAATCACCTGCTACTAGAAGACAGTGACAGATGTGGACAGATAATTATCACTGGGTAGTTTTAGTGCCATGGTCAAGAAAGCACTCCCTCTGGTTCCCTCCCACCTAATCTCAGAATGTGGGGGCACCTAAAGTAGGACTTCAGCAGATGATGTTAACATTGAAGTAGGTTCTTAAGGGAGAAGATGGTCCTTCAGTCATGTTGGTTCTGAGCCTTATCATGCTTTAAAGGCCAACACCAGCAATTTGGATTGCCCCTGGAAACAAATTGAAAGCCAGTGTAGACGGGACAAGACTGGAATGATATAGTCCCTGCTACTCAATCTAATCAACATCCTGGCTGCGACATTCTTTTAGCAACTGAGGTTTTTGAATGCTTCTCAAGGGCAGCCCCACGTAGAGTCCATTGCGGTAAGCTAATCTAGATGTTACCCAGGCCAGATGTAACCACACTGGCCAGATCTTTTCAGTCTAGGAAAAGTTGCAGCAGGCGAACCAGTCGAAGCTGGTAAAAGGCACTCTTGACCACAGCTGTACCTGCTTATCCAGCAGTTGGCCTGGGTCGAGGAACACCCCCAAGCTACAGACCTGTTTCTTCAAGCAGAGTTCAACCCCATCTAGAACAGGGGACACCTTAAATCCAGGGTCAAGCCTTCAGCTCACCAATAGCATTTCCTTCTTGTCAAGACTAAGCTTTATTTTATTAGCCCACATTTAATACTGTGATGTAAATGAAGGTAGAGAAAATTCAGTGAGTGACCTTGGACTAGTTACAGTTCTCTCCGAACTCCCTCAGCCTTACCTACCTCACAAGCTGTCTGTTGTGGGGAGGGGAAGGGAAGGCAATTGTAAGCCAGTTTGAGTCTCCTTAAAGGGAGAGAGAATCAGGATATAAAAACCAACTCTTCTTTCTTTTCTATTCCCAAGCACAGGAATTAACCTCTTTCTGTACAGCCATCATATTTGCTCTCTAAAATTTATTTGTTCCCTGACCTAAATGGTCCAGGCTAGCCCGATGTCAGATCTTGGAAGCTCAGCAGGGTCATTCCTGGTTAATACTTGACTGGGAGACCAATGAGGAAATCCAGGATTGCAAAGCAGAGGCAGGCAATTGCAAGCCACCTAGGAGTGCAGACCTTGAAAAGCCTTTTGTACCTTCAGAAGTAGCACCGAAAGGGGGAAGAATGGAGGGGCAGGAAGGAAGGGTCTGCAACATTCCAAAATTTCACTCTCTAGATGCTCCACAGCAGGCAATGTTAGGCAATGCATGACAATGTGGGTGTTTGTACTGATATAAACACAAGAGAGATGCAATACAACAATACAATACAAATACCTTTAAGGGCATAATACAGTTTTAAAATACAATTTTGAAATACAAGGAGTGAAATCGGGTTAAAAATTGGGAAGTAGTTCATTGGGAAGTAGATGGATTGACTCAATAAAGGAAGCCACAGCCTTTAATTTGCGAGATCTGAGCAAGGCTGTCAAAGATAGGACATTTTGGAGGACTTTCGTTAATAGGTCGCCATGAGTCGGAAGCGACTTGACGGCACTTAACACATACAGTTCATTCCTTGGCGTTATAGTCTGTCTTCTGACTGAGTCCCCATTGAGTAGCAGCTATCAGCAGGAATCTAGCCACGTTTCCTGTGATCGCAGGATCCCAATCTGCTAGTAGATTCTGAAGCATTTTCTTTTTGATTGGGGAAAAGTTTAGGGCAAAGTTCGAGACTGAGGGTTTTATGAGTTTTTCTCTTGCGGTGTCATAGAGGTGACAGTCCAGGAGAATGTGGGACAAGGAGTCAGGGTATCCTACACAACATCTGCCGACCCTTTCAGTGTGAGGTATTTTCAGGAATCTGCCACGTAGGGTAGCCAAGGGTAGTGTGTTAGTCCTGGCTTCCATAAAAGCTTTCCTGAGCTTGGGATTGTCAAGATGTTCCAAATAATTTAGGGTGAAGTTTGGTGGAATTCCAAAATGTTGGGGATATAAACATAAAAGACCCAACCCTCTTTAAACAGCAGTGTTTTGTGCCAAAGGCTTTAACAAAGCAGGTTTAATTCAGTATACAATCTACCATCAGTATATCATCTACCATTAGTATACCATGCTTGGTTCCCATGACCATTCTGAAATGACCCTGTATCAGAGTGTGGCTCAGCTGTTGGCAAAAAGGAACTGAGATTCAAAACAATCTACATTATAGTTGCTACTACGATTTACACAGTTTGTGAAAAGTAAGTTTTAAAAGTATCGAGTACCTCCCCCCCCCCTAAAAAAAAACATACTTAAGACTTTTGGAGGTATGCATGTCTGAATGTTTCTCCACAAATCAAATTATTTGCACATAGGTCAGACTCATGTTCAGTCTAGTCATCTATCTCACATGCTAGTTTTTAGGTCAGGGAGGGGGGTTCTTTTTATGATCATCAAAACGTCTGTTGTCTGACGTGAGACAAGCCTCAAAACCCTTAAACCTTTGATTCTGCTGTTTGTATCAACTGTGAAGAATGTGAATGGGAAATAAGTAATCATATAAAATTGCCTTACAACATTATAAATAGGAATCTAGCGGAATCTAGTGACTTCAGCCATAAGCTTTATTAGACTAGAGCCCACTGAAGAAGGGGGTTCTAGTCGACAAAAGTCTATGCTGGAATAAAATATAGTTTTTAAACTGTCATTAGACTCCTTTATGTTTTCGCTGCAACAAACTAACATGGTTATCCCTCTTGAATCAAAAATTATAACTCTCAGACAATTCAAATAAACCCTGTTCTTGGTTCAGTTCAATTGGAGATGACTTACACACACATCTAACTGCCCAAATAAGAGGCCTATTGGCAAAAACTGCCATGAGGTCTCATTTTCTGTTTTCAGGTGCAAAGAACTGTCCTTATAAGTGATCTTCTACAATAAATAATTGAGATGAATATTACAACACTGGCAAAATAGGGGGAAATCATAAATCCTGTTCGGTGATTAGGGGTAGTAATTGCAGTCTCATCTCGTCTTCATGCAGGTAGCTTTCTCTTGTCTGAACATTTATTGCCACAGGGAAACCAGGTAAGAAATATCTGCACAGATCTCTCAACTAGAGGAAGAAAAGGAAGCAATGAAAGGGAAAGAGGAAAATAGAGAACTTACTAATTTTCTTCACAGATATCTTCTGATCCAGATGCAGTTCCCCCTCCCATCACACCACTGTATTATATTTAGGTTAGGTACTTCATAAAGAAATGTCATGCCTTATTCTTGAAACTTTGAGCAGTATATGCAACATATAAAACAATAATACACAGCATGGCACTGCAGATTTCTGTGCCATCTCTTCAGCCCCTTCATAAAATATAAAATTATATATATGAGTATTTCCATCTATTTCTTTTGAGCCAGCCTGTTCACACTAGCACTTAGAGATTGCATTCTGAGAGGAGATATTTTGGTACCTATATTGTGATCTGGAGACTTGTTCCCAGGAGCCCAGTGTGGCTAAGGACAACAGGGTTTTGGAGAAGCTTTTTATTTTTTATTTTTAAAGGGGCCCCATGGCGCAGAGGGGTAAGCTGCAGTACTGCAGTCCAACCTCTGCTCACGACCTGAGTTCAATCCCAACAGAAGTCAGTTTCAGGAAGCTGGCTCAAGGTTGACTCAGCCTTCCATCCTTCCAAGATTGGTAAAATGAGTACCCAGCTTGCTGGCGGTAAAGGGAAGTTTACTAGGGAAGGCACTGGCAAACCATAAACAAAGTCTGCCTAGTAAACGTCGGGATGTGGCGTCACGCCATGGGTCAGGAATGACCTGGTGCTTGCACAGGGGACCTTTACCTTTTTTTTATTTTTATTTTTTGTAGCTATGCTTCAAGCTCTTTAAAGGACTGATGTGGGTAAATTGGCAGAAGCACATCAACAAGTGGTTCACTGCATTAGAATAAATGCATGACGTTGATTCACACACCCTTGTCTGTTGCTGTCTGACATATATTGATTCATTGTCAAATGTTGATTAGAAGATTAATGAAACTTGCTGCACAGTCACACAAATACTTAAGATTAGGAATGAACCACTGATGTTGTTTGAAATTCAGGACACCACCTAAGAAACTCCAACTCCTCTCTGAAAGAGAGGTCTACCATGGTGATGAAAACCCAGAAATCCAGCACTCAAATACTGGTTTGCTTTGGTATATGCTGGTTTCCTTGTATTTGCTCTGGAGTGGACATCAAAGTTAAGATATAGGAGTCAGGCCATTGGCCTATCAAGACCACCATTGCCTACTGACTAGCAGCAGCTCTCTGGGATCTCTGGCTGAGGTCTTTCATATCACCTATCATTTGATCCTTCCATTTGGTGAGGCCAAGAATCATTTTGTGGCTCTGGTAGCCACTTTTAAAATTCTTGAATTGTCATTTACACTTTCTTGACTATCTCAATGAGCCATATGAATAAAAAGCCTTACCTGGATAGCCCCAGGCTAGCCTGATCTCATCAGATCTCAGAAGCCAAGCAGGATTGGCCCTGCTTAGAATTTGAGTGGGAGACCTCGAAGGACTGCAAGAGTCGTGACATGGAGGCAGGCAATGGCAAACCACCTCTGAATGTCTCTTGCCTTGTAAACCCTATAGGTTTGCCATAAGTCAGCTGTCCATCACCATCTCGTATTGCAAGGGATTGCAAATGGCCACGTACCGATTGTATGCCATGACTATGAGCAGGAAGAGATCAGATGGTAAAAAGAAGGAGGTTTTGAATCACACATAATGCATAAGAAATGTGTCTTGCATTTAAGAGGGAATAGACCATGGAGTTTGGGAGAATTATTGAAATTTGGTCAAAGTCCTGCATGACCAAGTTCCTCAGAAAAAAAGTAGAGGGTGTGTGTAAGCGGTGATCAAAAGGTCCCAAAGAGATGCTGAGAAGGTTTCCTGATGCAATTGCCAATCAGAACACCAAGAACACAATGAAGTGTAGAATGGACAGTTTGTGAAGCCCTGAGAATTCCAGAAGCAGAAATTCAGACACAGTGGATTGATTAGTCATGGGTTATCCCCTTTTACAATGCACACTGTGTGAAGAAGGAAGCAGAAAGGCACCTGCTAAAACAAAAGCCATGTATTGCAAAGTTAAGCTCTAACATCTGGATTTTAAACTGTTATTATTTTTCCACCATTAACCCTGTGGTTCAGTTCAGACCTAACATGAAATCATAGTCTATAACTGTGTTTCGTCTGTTTAAACCAGATTTCAGTTCACAGACAAGCACTCAATTTAGGGCTGCCAACCTCCAGGTGATGGCTGGAGATCTCCCATTATTACATCTGATCTCCAGGCAACAGAGAACATTCCATCTGAGAAAATGGCCTCATTGGACAGTGAACACTAGGGCATTGAAGTCCCTCCCCCTCCCAAACCCTCCTCTCCTCAGGTTCCACCTCCAAAATCTCCATTTCTCAGGCCAGAGCTGGCAACCCTAACTCAAATACTGGTTTGCCTTGGTAAATGCTGGTTTCCTTATCTTTGCTCTGGCTACACATCTCTGTAGCCGGGGAGTTGTGAAGGTGGCATCAGAAGACATAGAATAGAATCATAGAATCATAGAGTTGGAAGGGACCACCAGGGCCATCAAGTCCAACCCATGCACAATGCAGGAAATTCACAACTACCTCCCCCCTCCACACCCCTAGTGACCAGAAGATGGCCAAGATGCCCTCCCTCTCATCATCTGCTTAAGGTCACAGAATCAGCATTGCTGACAGATGGCCATCTAACCTCTTCTTAAAAACCTCCACGGAAGGAGAGCTTACCACCTCCTGAGGAAGCCTGTTCCACTGAGAAACCGCTCTAACTGTTAGAAAATTCTTCCTGATGTCTAGACGGAAACTCTTTTGATTTAATTTCAACCAGTTGGTTCTGGTCCGACGTTCTTGAGCAACAGAAAACAACTTGGCACCCTCCTCTATATGACAGCCCTTCAAGTACTTGAACATGGTTATCATATCCCCTCTCAGTCTTCTCCTCTTCAGGCTAAACATACCCAGCTCCTTCAACCTTTCCTCATAGGACTTGGTCTCCAGACCCCTCACCATCTTTGTTGCCCTTCTCTGGACATGTTCCAGCTTGTCTACATCTTTCTTAAATTGTGGTGCACAAAACTGAACACAGTACTCTAGTTGAGGTCTAACCAGAGCAGAGTAAAGCGATACCATCACTTTGCGTGATCTGGACACTATACTTCTGTTGATGCAGCCCAAGACTGCATTTGCCTTTTTAGTTACAGCATCACACTGCTGACTCATGTTCAGTGTTTGGTCTACTAAGACCCCAAGATCCTTTTCACACACACTACTGCTCAAACAAGTCTCCCCCATCCTATAATTATGCACTTGATTTTTCCTACCTAAATGCAGAACTTTACATTTGTCTGTGTTGAAGTGCATTTTATTAGTTCTAGCCCATTTCTCCAGCCTGTCAAGATCATCCTGCATTTTGGCTCTGTCTTCTACCATATTTGCTACCCCTCCCAATTTAGTATCATCTGCAAATTTAATAAGCATCCCCTCTATTCCTTCATCCAGATCATTTATAAAGACGTTGAACAACACAGGGCCCAGCATAGATCCCTGAGGAACTCCACTAGTCACTTCTCTCCAAGTGGACGAGGAACCATTAACTAGCACTCTTTGGGTACAATCGGTCAACCAGTTGCAGATCCATCTAACAATAATAGGGTCTAACCCAAATTTTCCCAATTTGTCAACTAGAATACTATGTGGAATCAAAAGCCTTACAGAAATCTAGATAAACTATGTCTACATGACAGGATATCTACACTCATATTTTACCTGAAACCAGTTAACACTAATTGCAATTAGTAACCTAACTTAAAATTATGGGTTTGGATCCAGTGCTAATTTTGCTTTACAAAAGGGACTTTCATCAGTGAAACAGGACTTTCTCAGCTCTCCTCCCCTGCTGCCACCTGAAATGTTCCTTAAATGTTGGGTAGTGGGTAGGGGATCCTAAGGAATAGCATGTGGGTGAATTCGGGGGGGGGGTGAAAGGAGAAAATTGAAGGGAATTGCTTCTTTCTGTTAGTGTAAATCTACTGCTGTATTCAGTCATGGATTCAGATTCTGATCTGATGTACCCCAACAAACTATCATTAGTCAGGGACCAGAGATTAGACAGTCACAATTGGTATGTATGGATCCCAGTGTTTTGTGAAAGAAACAGGCCTATCTTGGGTCCCTTTCATACAGGTTCTTTAACCTGCTTTGACTTCCCAGTACATACATGTGACAGCGAACTGGGTCAGTCTTTGTGTCCTGACATGTGTCACACATAACGCCTTGTTTGGCTCTTAAATCCAAGGTTTCTTTCCCTAACCATGATTCTTTCAGAAATGAAAAGGCTGAGGCTCCCTGGCAGCCTGAGGGAAGTGTGCAGACGCACAGGAAACAGGAAAACACTGACAGCTGAGAGGAACCAGGTCACAACTTTATTGAAGGAACACAGCATAACATTTGGCACTTAAAACTAGTATATAAAAATTGTTATCACCCACCTGATTACCATTTCCAGGAAGATATGGAATTCAGCTTGGTACTAAACATATCTGTCAGAAATGACACTGAAGAATTATGCAACAGAGACAGTGCTGGCTAATTTGAGTTGAAGGAGGTTTAATCAAGGGTGTATGTAAGAGGCAGAGCTGTGTGGATTAATTGGTTTGCATGTAATTTTAGGAAGAGCCAACTGCATGGAGATGTCAGATCCAGGATGATAAATTGACATATTTAGACCTGAAGAAATGTTCTCCAGTTCAGAGTACATGAGGTCTGGGAAACTGAGGAAATTTGATTATGAAGTGCAGCATGCAGAAGATACTGACCCATCGACTTCAAAAACCAAAAGCCAGGCTCTATAGTGTGAGAGTTCCCAACCGACCTGTGCAAACTCCATAAAATCACTTGCTCAGACGTTGATGCAGAAACAAGGAGTTTATTGAAGGCTTCAGACAGTATAGGTCAAACACGAGTAAAAGTTGCAAGTGAGCAAGACTCCAAAGCTACAGAATTATATCCCCTACAGGGTACCAAAGTTCACACCTATGTTATGGGAAGCTACAAGATAGATGGGTACAATACAGACATCAATCGACCCCAGAGGGCTTGTTAGGGCTATCTGGTCTCCAAGGCCGAATCTGGCATGAGGGAGTGAATCAAAGCACAGCAGGGGAGGCATCTGTTAGAGGGGAGGCATTCCAGCCAGGGCCTGACAGATATGGCGCCTGAACCCAGGAAATGCCAAACGGTGTGAACTGCTTTTACGAGTTCAGAGGGTGGGGGGAAACTGGAACAGCAGACAGAGACATACAGACCCTCACATTCTGCCCCCCTTAAGGCCTCCTCCCCCGAGTTCGGGCGGGCGAGGCTTATCTGGGTAGGCAGAGTGGAATTCTTGAACCAGGCGGGGAGCGGCCATGTGGGGAGCTGCCACCCATTCATCATGAGCGGGGCCCAGATGTTTCCAGCGAACCAAATAGAACACTTTACCCTTCTTTATCTTAGAGTCCAATACCTTGGAAACTTCCAAATGCATCTCTCCCCCCACGACTGTAGGAACCTCGGACTTAGGGGGAGGATGGAATTGAGGGGCAGCTACATATGGTTTGAGCAAACTGATATGAAACACCGGACGTACACCCCGAAGGGATTTGGGGAGTTCCAATTCCACCGTGACATCGTTGATCACTCGGGATATGGGGAAAGGACCCACGTATCGGTCACTCAGCTTTTTACAAGGTCGAAGTGAACGTAGATTCTTTGTGGAAAGGTAAACTTGCCCCCCCCACCTTGAGTTCCCATCCCGGGGACCGATGCCGCTTGGTCCTTGTATTTACGCTTGGCCCTCTCTAGGTTTTTCTGCAACCAGGGCCAAGTGGACCGCACCACTTGCACCCAATCCTGGACCTCCTGAACCCCCTCGAGTTCAGGTGTGATTGTGGCTGAGCCAAAGGGTCCAAAGTCCTTCCCATACACCACATGAAAAGGACTGAAACCTGTGGAGGAATGGGGAGCATTATTATAGGCATATTCAGCAAAAGGTAATAGGTCCACCCAGTAGTCCTGGTGGTAATTAACATCTGAGATAGCATTCGACCATGGCATTGACGCGCTCTGTTTGACCATCGGTCTGGGGGTGGTAGGCTGAAGAAAGCCCTTGCTCTTCCACCCCCATGACTTTCAAGAAGGCTCTCCAGAATTTGGCAATGAACTGGGCCCCTCTGTCGGAGAGGACCTTCCTAGGGATCGGATGATGTTTCATCACGTGATTAATAAACAATTTAGCCAACTTTTGGGCTGATGGCAGCCCAGCACAAGGGACGAAGTGAACCTGTTTGGAAAATAGGTCAGTGATTACCCATAGTACAGTTTTTCCCCGACTGGACGGTAAGTCAGTGATAAAATCCATAGCGATCACTTCCCAGGGCATGGTTGGCGTTTCCAGAGGCTTCAAAAGTCCAGGGGGCTTTCCCATCCGTTTTTTGGCCGTGGCGCAGACAGGGCAGCTGCGGACGTACAGTTCCACATCGGCTCTCATGCTAGGCCACCAAAATTGCCGTCTTACCAAATGCAAAGTCTTAACAAACCCAAAATGACCCGCAAGTTTGGCCCCGTGAACCATTCCCAACACCTCTTTGCGAAGAATTTCAGGAACATAGAGTTTACCCCCCTGCACCCACCAAGATTCTCGTTGTTCAATGCCCGCGGGAAGGGTCTGCTGCTCTGCTTCCCTCAGAGCAGCGTCCCGAAGCCGTTGTTGAAAAGCCTCCGGGACACCTCTGAGGGGGGGGCTTCTTGACGGTGGGATTGGGACCGGGTGGTTACTGCGAGTCCCGAAACGTCTCCTCTCTGCTCGGGGGTGAACAGGGAGTCCACTGGCCGGTCAAAATCATTGCGGTACTGTGGGAGCTGGGAGAGAGCATCCGCTAGAGCATTATCCTTCCCGGGCACATGTTTCAGGACAAAACGGAACTTAACAAAGAATTGAGCCCAACGAATTTGCTTTGCATTGAGCTTTCTAGCTCCTTTTAAAGCCTCGAAATTCTTGTGATCGGTGCACATCTCAAAAGGAATCTCTGCCCCTTCCAGAAAGTGCCTCCAAATAGTGAGGGCATGTTTAACGGCAGCCGCCTCCTTCTCCCAAATGGCCCAGTTAATCTCGGACTGGGAAAACTTTCTAGAAAAATAGGCGCACGGTTTTAAGCGACCGTTCTCGTCCCGTTGCAAGAGGGCCCCCCCCATGGCAACATCTGAGGCATCGACCTGAACCACGAAAGGTTTATTACAGTCCGGGTGAGCAAGCACGGGTTCGGACGAGAAAAGCAGCTTAAGCGTATCGAAGGCTTGCTGGCAGCCCGGAGACCATTGCAACCTGGCACAGGGCAGAGCAGCGTTTGCCCCCTTCCCCTTGGTGCGCAGAAGCGAGGTGAGGGGAAGCGCCACTTGCGCAAAGTTGGGGATGAAGTTTTGGTAAAAGTTGGCAAAGCCCAAAAACTGTTGCAACTGTCTACGCGTAGCGGGAGGCTCCCAGTCCATAACTGCCCGAACCTTCTCGGGGTCCATTTCTAAGCCTTGATGGGAAATCACATAGCCCAGGAAGGTGATGGAGGGTTGATGGAAATCAGATTTGGAAACCTTAGCAAACAATTTATGCTCACGCAGCCGCTGGAGGACTTCGCGCACCAGCCGCACATGCTCTTCCATGGTTTCCGAATAAATGAGGATATCGTCCAAGAAAACCACCACCCCACGAAACAATAAGTCATGTAAAACTTCATTGATTAATTGCATAAAGACACTCGGAGCCCCCGAAAGCCCGAACGGCATCACTAAATATTCAAACATTCCAAAACAACTAGAGAAGGCAGTCTTAGGTTCGTCCCCTTCTTTTATGCGGACGCGGTGATAGGCCTCCACCAAATCCAAATGGTGAAGATCCGGCCCTCCTTCAATTGCGCGAGAAGGTCTGGAATGAGAGGGAGGGGGTAAGCATTAGACTGAGTGACTTCATTCAGTCTACGAAAATCAATACACAGTCTTAAATCTCCCGTCTTTTTCTTGACAAAGAAGGCGGGGGCCGAGTAAGGAGCCTTGGACGGGCGGATAAAACCCTGTGCTAGGTTGGTGTCCAAATACTCCCGCAGTACCGCCTTTTCGTATGGACTCATGGGGTAGACCTTCCCTTTGGATAATTTACCATCCCCCACAATTTCAATAGCGCAGTCAGTTTCTCGGTGGGGGGGGTAGTTTGTCGCATTCCCGCACGTCAAACACATCGGCGAATTGGGAGTACTCGCTGGGCAGCTGGGGCAAGGGAGTCTCAAGCACTGGGGCCCCACCAAAGCGGCTGCCGGAGTGCAAAGCACACGGTCTTTATCGTGCAATTCGCAAGGGTTGCTAGGGAAGGTGAGCGTCCACTTCACCCAGTCTATGGAGGGGTTGTGACCCTGCAACCAGTTCATCCCCAACACTACTGGTGCGACTATGGGGGCAATAGTAAAGTAAAGCCGTTCCCAATGTTCCCCCACGGCCATGACCACCGCGGCGGTGCGGTGAGTTACGGGTCCCTTCTTAAAGTCGCTGCCATCCATCTGAGAGAAGCGGAGGGGGTCTGGGAGACGCTTACGTTTAACTCGCAATTGTTTGGCAGCTTCTTCGCTTAGCAGGGTGCGAGCGCAGCCCGAGTCAACTAGGGCTGGGAATTCTAACACAGGACCCCCTTTGGGTAGTGAAAGGTGGACCCTAATGTATACATTGTCCTCTTGAGCGCTTACCATCAATGGAGCTCCTTGCACAACTTTCGGAGCGGTCTGCTGAGGAGCCCCCTTTACAGCAGACCGGCGGCGTTTTTTGCCGGCAACTCCCAATCCTCCTCTTCGCTGGAGGAAGTAGATGTGGTATTTGTAATCCGTGACTCTGACGAGTCAAAGGTTTCATTTGTAATCCGTGGTCCCGATGGACCAGTCGAGGCCGAGGTTTCGGCTTGGGCGCGTGCGTGTAGGGCGGGAGGTGCGCTACGGCGGCTGGTTGCGCCGCTACGGCGGCGAGGTTGCCCCTCGGCCGGGGTCTTTTCCGTTTCGGCCGTAGTCGGGCGAGACGGTCCCGGGCGTCCGGAACGGGAAGGACATTGAGAGGCAAAGTGTCCTTTCCCCCCGCAAACGAGGCAGACCCCGCTCTCAAAGCGTTTGCGGCGTTCGGCCATGGAGGCCCCCCCCGAGGGGGCGAGAGTCCTTCGGGCCACCGGGTCTGTCTCCACGGGGTTTAGCTTCTCGCCCGGTGCGTTGTCTGGATAGGGTCAACAGCTGTTTTTGGTTCTCGATGTCGGCGGCATGACGAACCCATCCTTCGACATCGGGAGGGTTACCTTGCATGAAAGCCCAGTGTTGCAACTCCGGGTTCAGCCCCTCCCGGAAGCACTGTACTCGGGTAGCTTCACTCCAGTCCAAAATCCTACTTGAAGGCGACTGAAATTCGCTCGCATACTGCGCAACCGATTTATTCCCTTGGCGCAGTTGCAACAAGGTGGCTTTTGCCCGCTCCCCCAAATTCGGGTCCTCGAAGCGGTTTCTGAGGGCGACCATGAAGTCATCGAGGCTTCGTAAGACTGGGGAGCGGAGCTCATACTGCAGTACCATCCAGGCGGCCGCTTCACCCTGGAGAAGAGACGCCACATACTGAACTTGGGACTCTTCTGAGGTAAAGGTTCGGGCCTGCTCGCGCATAAAAATGTCCACTTGCACCATGAAAAACGTCAGTTGGTCCCCCGACCCGTCATACGTGATTTTCAGATCCCGGCGGGCTGGTGGAGCGGGGCGGATGGGCGGCGCGGCTGGTGCTCCATCCGGCGGATCCCCGGCGGGGGTTTGTACCTTCAGTTCGTCCATGGCGTGGGCCATCTCAAGCATCACAGCTTGCATAGTGTCCATCCAATCGAGCAACCCCTGGCGCTCCTCCTGCCAGCGTTGCCGTTCCTCACCCATCTGGTGAAGTAGTAGGGCCTCCTTCCGAGCGGGATCCTCCTCGAACCCCGCACCGGGAACCGCTGTCCGTCGTGCCCGCACATCGCTTCGGGAGAGCGACCACCCTCGGGGGGGATCCAGCCAGGAATTAAAGGTGGTAGTTTTGGGTCTCGTACCCAACCCCGACCCCGAGTCGGGTCCGCTAGGCACCTTCCCATCCGGCTTCCCATCCGAGGGGGTAGGGTCGGGCCGTTTAGGTGCCACGTTGTCCTGTGGTTCTTCCTTCGGGTCATTGTTATCCCCTCCGTCTTGCATAGCTGTCCAGAAACGGTACAGGAGCAGTACGAAGAGGCAAAGACTTGCAACTTAATGTGAGAGTTCCCAACCGACCTGTGCAAACTCCATAAAATGACTTGCTCAGACGTTGATGCAGAAACAAGGAGTTTATTGAAGGCTTCAGACAGTATAGGTCAAACACGAGTAAAAGTTGCAAGTGAGCAAGACTCCAAAGCTACAGAATTATATCCCCTACAGGGTACCAAAGTTCACACCTATGTTATGGGAAGCTACAAGATAGATGGGTACAATACAGACATCAATCGACCCCAGAGGGCTTGTTAGGGCTATCTGGTCTCCAAGGCCGAATCTGGCATGAGGGAGTGAATCAAAGCACAGCAGGGGAGGCATCTGTTAGAGGGGAGGCATTCCAGCCAGGGCCTGACAGATATGGCGCCTGAACCCAGGAAATGCCAAACGGTGTGAACTGCTTTTACGAGTTCAGAGGGTGGGGGGAAACCGGAACAGCAGACAGAGACATAAAGACCCTCACATTTAGAACCTTCTTCTTGTAGGGAACAACACTGTCTCTCCTTTTCCCATCTGCATCTAAAGTTCCCTGCTTCCATTTATTTAGATGTGGAATACCTGACTCCATAATACAATATTCATACACCAGAAGTCAATTTGTGGAATTCATTGCCAGTGACCTAGTGATGGCCATGAGCATAAACAGCTTCAAAATGGAGGTTAGATCTGACAGTGGCCACCAGCCAAAGTGACTAAAGGGAATCTCAGTATTCAGTATGTAAACCTATAAAAGCCAGTGCTCAGGAGGCACCATCAGGGGAAGGCCTTGGCTTCTATGCCTTGTCTTTTGGCCCTCCAGGGCCACCTGTTGGCCCTTCTATAAAACAGGATGCTGGGCAACACGGACAACTGGTCAAATCCACCAGGACTCTACTTATGTTTTCATAGTTATTAACCTCACTAAAAGCATACTGATTATATTTTTACAGGATAAACCCAGGAAAAATGTATTCTTTCACAACCACCTCAAGTGTAAAAGTTTACACATAGCAAGTTTTATCTCCTTGTTTCTCATGCTGTAGATCACAGGATTCATCATCGGTGGGATTACAGAATATATGACGGCAAACGCCATGTTGGTATGTGATGAAGGGTGGGGTATAGGTCTCAAGTAGACAAGCATTCCTCCAAAAAGGAACATGGAGAAAACAATGAGATGGGGAATACAAGTGGAAAAGGCCTTTTGCCTTCCCTGTGAGGAGGGGATTCTGAGCACCGTAGTGAAGATCTGCACGTATGTTACGACTATAAATATAAAGCAGCCCAGTGCTACTGTAACACTTAATATCAGGAGTATGCTTTCAACGAGATATAAATCAGAGCAGGAGATCTTTACTAGCTGTGGGACCTCACAGAAAAACTGATCAACAATATTAGAACAGAATGTCATGGCGAAGGTGGTACCAGTGTGCAACACAGCATAGAGAAAGCTGCTAAGCCATGCACTGGTTGCCATTTGAATGCATGCTCCTTTATTCATAATAGTTTCATAGCGTAATGGGTTGCAGATAGCCACATACCGGTCATGGGCCATCACTGTGAGAAGGGTGTAGTCTGATGCTGCAAAGAGCAGAAAGAAATAAACTTGAGTGATACACCCGGGATAGGAAATCGACCTGGTGTTCATGAGGGAATTGACCATGGATTTGGGGATGGTGACAGAAACGGTGCCAAGGTCTGTCATGGCTAAGTTCATCAAAAAGAAATACATGGGGGTGTGAAGGTGCTGATCAAAAACAACCACAGAGATGATCAGAAGATTTCCTGCAACTGTAGTTGAGTACAAAGCCAGGAAGACAATGAAGTGAACAATCTGCAATTCTCGCACATCCGAGAATTCCAGGAGCAAAAATTCTGTTGCTGAAGTTTGGTTAGACATTTTACCTCTCCGTTTGAAATTGCAGAATGCTCTACAAGACAAAAAAGAAATGTTAAACTAATTCAAAGATGTTATTGTGTTACACTGGAGCACTACATCTATAAATGCATTTATATATTTAACAATATATGTAAGCCACATATTATTTTAGGGAAGATTAAATACAGAGGAATAATTTGTTCATAGAATAGTTGATTTTACCATCATTCATGTCTAGACAAATATTGTTAGGTCACATTTTTTTTCTTTTCTATTCCCAAGCAAAGGTATTACCCATTACTGTTTCCATCTCTACCACATACATGGATTTCTTCCATTACCTCTTTTTGCACTGCTATCATATTTGCTCTCTAACATGTATTTGTGCCCTGACCTGAATCGGCCAGGCTAGCCCGATGTCAGATCTTGGAAGTTAAGTGCTGTCTGTCAGCAATGCTGATTCTATGACCTTAGGCAGTTCATGAGTGGGAGGGCATCTTGGCCATCTTCTGGGCATGGAGTAGGGGGTCACTGGGGGTGTGGGGGGAGGTAGTTGTGAATTTCCTGCATTGTGCAGGGGGTTGGACTAGATGACCCTGGTGGTCCCTTCCAACTCTATGATTTTATGATCCCTGGTTAGCAGTTCGTTGGGAGACCATCAAGGAAGTCCAGGGTTGCTAAGCAGAGGCAGGCAATGGCAAACCACCCCTGAATGTCTCTTTCCTTGAAAGCCCTTTGGAGTTGCCATAAGTTGGTTGTGGCTTGATGGCACTTTCAACCACCACCAAAATATATTTGCAGCCATGGCAGCTTTCTATGGGTACAAACAGTAGTTCCAAATGCCACTAATAGCTGGTGCTACATAAGCATAACCAAAAGGCACATCCATACAATAGGGGTGCAGACCCTGAAAAGCATTTGTACCTTCTCAGAGAGCAGCAAAAGGGATCTCATCTGTGCCGATTTTCCGATCACAGCACTACCTTGTTGGATAAAGGTTTCCTATAATCCCCTTTTACTTTCTGCGTATCTCTTATTCAAACAGTGTGGAATCCAACCAGAGTTACTTATGGTGCAAGATAGGAATGGGTACTTTTTGATCCCTCAAACTTTTTGTTGGGCATCATGGGGTCTGCATGGACAAGCCATGCAGGATGGAGCTTTAGGAAGGAGGAGAACTGGGTGAAATTAAGGGGGAAAGTCAAAAAAGTCAAAAGAGGAAGACCCAAGAAGAGATGGATTGACTCTATGAAGGAATCATCGGACCTCAGTTTGCAAGACCTGAGCAAGGTTGTTAAAGATAGGATGTTTTGGAGGACATTGATTCATAGGGTCGCCATGAGTCAGAAGTGACTTGATGGCACTTAACACACACACACAAACACATGTGTGTGTGTGTGTGGGGGGGGGTCAGCAGGATCCTACTCACAGCTTCCTTACCAGATTCTGTATATCACAATCTTAAATTTAATAAATGACCTGTGTCTTCCAGTTATATCCTGGGCTGAGAATCAGAATCAAACCAAGTAGTGCAGATTAACTTACATCATACAGGATATATAGCTTTGTCTTATTTATTTTTCCCCACAGCTTATTACTTTTTTCCCCACAGATACGTTATTATTTAGAAATTAAAAAAATAAGTAAAAAGATACATATTACTGAAGTAAAGAGAAAAAAATACTGAACATGTAGCATATTCAATGCTATAACCCCCCTCCCAATACACAATGATATCTATACAATACCAACACAAGCTAATCTATGTATAATTGTTGCGGAGGATCTCGTCAGTTCTACTTTATTATTCTGCATTTCCTTTACGTTCTTCACAGGTTTGAATCAAGAAAGAAAGGACATTTTTGGAACATGAATTATACACAAGAAACAAGTGTAACCCTTTGAGCTTTATGAATACACTTAAAAATGAAACAACTGCCTTCCATGAAAGAAAAATATATATATAATTTTCATTGCCTTTCCACAGCAATACAACAGCACAGTGGTACAACATAATAATTTTTAAAAATCAAATGGTCCTTCGAAGAGAGCCCCACGTGTTCCCCTCTAAAAATCATTGCTATTGATACTCTTGTAAACCTCTAAAAATAATTTCCTCAGCAAGATTTTTTTAAAAAAAGTTTATTGCATGCATTCTCTAAAAACATCACTAGAAGAACTTGGATTATGATATTACGAGTCATAAGAACATAAGAAAAGCCATGCTGGATCAAAGCAAGGTCCATCAAGTCCAGCATGGCTTTTCTTATGTTCTTATGACTCGTAATATCACACAGTGGCCAACCAGGTGGCTCTAGGAAGCTCACCAGCAAGACGACTGCAGCAGCATTATCCTGCCTGTGCTCCACAGCACCCAATATATTAGGCACGCTCCTCTGATCGTAGAGAGAATAGGCGTGCATCATGACTAGTATCCATTTTGACTAGTAGCCATGGATAGCCCTCTCCTTCATGAACATGTCTACTCCTCTATTGAAGCCTACTCCCGTAAGTATTTCTTGTAATACAAAATTGAAAATCTGAGGAGAAAGTCAGCAGTGGTAAATTTCATAGGCATTCCTAACAGCACTATTTAAAGTCATTAAACAATTCATTCAATCCATTTTATAGCTCCTGAGAAATGCTGCTAGTTCTTTAAAAGCCCATCTTGTTTTCTCTGATGTTTCCCTCAACCACTTTTGTGTCTCCAGATTTGCCCCCCCCCACCAAAGTTCATTTTAAATGAACTCAGAGGTGCTGCTAGTGACACAGAAACAGTGAATGGGATAGATCCAACCTCCTTTTCTACTAGTGAAAAAAGCCACAGGTTCTGTTTGGGGTTTATTGGACCTTCATGTATACAAGCCAATTATCACAGGGGCTATAGTAAAGAAGGGATTTGGCCAAGTGCGAAAAAGGTGGCTGGAACCAAGTCATAGCATGCTATAGAAAGGACATAAAGATTGGCAAATGCACATGAAAGGGTCTTGCTTGAAGTGTGACTAGTGCTAGTCAGCTTCTAACAAAAATAATTGTGTACTGTCAAGTCGCGATGGACTCATGGCAACCCCAGGACCATGGGGTTTTCAAGGCAATAGATGAGCAGAGGTGGTTTGCCATTGCCTTTCGTCTTCATAGCAACTCCAGTCTTCCTTGGTGGTCTCCTATCCAAACTACTAACTGTGACAGACCCAGTTTAACTTATGAGTTCTGAAAAGATCAGGTTAGTTTACTTTCTAGGCTATTTTAATTAAGATTATTGTAGTCATTTTGGCTGGTTAAGAGGGGATGAAAAGACTGGATTTACAGCTAACTGGTGGAGATCTAAAACGTGACCTAGGGGGAAAAAACAGCCGGTCTTCCTTAATACATATTTAAAAAAAATATTTATCTTAACATGGGTCACACAGAAACCTGGTATGAAATCAACACGAAGGAAGTAAATCCCCATGTGTTTCATTATAATTTTACTGGATGGGTTTGACTCAGTGAGGATCAGACAATGAAGAGAGATTTGAATGGGAACAGGTACTTTTGCTGGTGTCTTAAAATCACTATTACTTCCATCTGTATCTAGTTTCTCAATCCACCTGGAAAAAAATACTCACAACCTGATCCTCAACCCTGAAAAGCTGAAGCACTCAGATTTATACAGCTGAGGCCCTTTTGATCTTACTGACTGAGAGAATAAATGGTGAACAAAAATAAAAACTGGAAAAGAAGTGAAAAATAGGGAAGAATAGTAATTAGGTTTTTTAAAGCACTTTTGAATTTTCAGAGTGTTTAACATACGTACTTTAGTTATCCTTACAGCAAGCTGGTAAATGTCAGTTTAGCCATCACCCTGCAGCAGAAAGGAAGCAGGTTTGGGAATGTGCTACAGGCAGCAAATTTACCTAAGCTCCTTTTGTACCCTTCTGTATTATGTATTTATGCCAATAAAGGAATGATGGTGATGATGACCTAAGCTCTTTCCTACAGTTTGAGGCTAACACTTAGATCCAGAAACGTCTGGAGTCACAGCCCAATCATAAGCAGGTCTACTCAAAAGTAAGTTCCATTTAATTCAGCCTTTCTTATACCCAGGAAATGTTTCTTTTAGGATTGTGGCCTTCGCTCCTGTTTACTTAGAGCCCAATTAATTTGTCAGAATAAGTTTTAAGTAAGTATGATTAGTAATCATGATTAGTACACTTGGCCATTAGGCTATGCATTACACCATTACATTGTACAATGGGGGGGGGCAGGAAGAGCGAAAACAAAGGAATGAGTGAGGGAACCTTGAAAGAACCTTCTTATGGATAAATTAATAACTTACTTTTTTTTTCCTTCCAGAGCTTTCATTCAGATTGGGATGAAATTTTGCATCCACTTGTGATGATCATAATGGCAAAAACTATAAAATATCACTTTTTTTAATCAACTCAGAATGTAGGGAGCTAATCTCTGTCTATGGAGGCAGTAAGAGTTTTATTAATGCCTCTGTGGAGCTTGGGGAGTTTTTATTCTCAAGAGTTCTGCATAACTAAGTTCTTTGGAGTTCTGAACTTTTATTTCAAGTTTATTAATGAGCCTGAACTGATCATCGTTACCAATGAGTGATTGTTGGCACAGGGGAAAGCATGACTGTGCATGTAAGTGGTTGCAGTGGTCAAAGTGTCAGAAGAGACCCGAGATTTGAGCCATGAAGGTCACTGGATGATGTTGGGCATTGACTCTCTCCCAGAATGGCTTACTTCAAAAAACTGTTGTGAGGATAAAATGGAGGGCAGAACCAGGAAGGTCACCCTGACCCTGCAAGCACACGCTGGGGAGGCAAAATGGCCCAGGGAAAAGTCAATGTCCTCTCACCTGCCATTCCTTCGATGGAAGGAAAATTGGCTGGTGGCAGCAGTTGCAGACAAATGCCCAAGGCTGCCATGCACAGCACTACACTGGCCTCACCTCCTGAGGAGCTTCCACAGGTGATGTGAGGAGAATGTCACCTTGCAAGGAGATGCCCACCAGAACTTTTCCCCATGGTCTTAATGTTCAGTCTGCCCCGCCTCCTTGGAAAAAAAGCAGGAAGAGCAGTTTTTTAAAAAAAAATTACAACGCAGGCTCTGTTATTATTTCAGACATTATCTTAGACTTCTTTACTCAACAAGTAATGCAAGGAATTCAGTGCCACATAGTGATGGTCATGAGTATAGGAAGTTAGACAGATTCAAGGAAGTTAGAAGGAAGTTAGACAGATTCATGGAGGAGAAGTCCATCTACTAGCCACTGCCAGTGCTAGTTTATGGAAGCCAGTGCTAGATTATGGAAGCCTGCATAAACAAAGGCAGCAAACCTCTGAATACTATGGCTAGGAGGCAGCATCTGGTGAAGGTATTGGACTCTATGCTGTTTGTTTGGCTCTCCAGGGCAACTGATTTACCATTGAATGAAACAGTATGTTGAACTAGATGGACCATTGGGTAATCAAGCAAACACTACTTATATTTTTATTGGATGACTGAATTACATTTGCTGTGATGGAAATGAACACAAATATTGTTGACCTTTCCTTTCCTTTATTTCTGTTCTTTATGCTCATGGACTAACAGGTCATGAGCAAAACAAATTCATAAAATTCAATAATACGGAAATAACCAAACATACAGAAATATAAAATCTGAGGAATACAGTTAAAAGGAAGTATCATTAAAAAAACATAAACTAGTTTACATGCAGTGGGATATTCCATTTGCTTTAAAACGTCAAGGGCCAAATCCAGTCTCTGAAATCTATCCTCAACGAATTTTTGCCATGAACTCTGAAAGCCATCTTAAGCCAGTAAATGCAAATTGCACCCCTCTGAAGAATAAATATTTTTTAATGTGGTGGGCTTTTGTGACCTAAGTTGCATAATTAGTGAGTGGGACCCATCCAGCTTTTCTACCGGCCACCCAATCATTCAAGAAGAAGAAGAAGAGTTGGTTTTTATATGCAGGCTTTCTCTACCACTTAAGGAAGAATCAAACTGGCTTACAATCACCTCCCCCTCCCCACAACAGACACTCTGTGAGGTAGGTGGGGCTGAGAGACCTCTAAGAGAACTGTGACTAGCCCAAGGTCACCGAGCAGGCTTTATGTGTAGAAGCGAGGAAACCAAACCGGTTCACCAGATTACAATCCACCACCCATGTGGATGAGTGGGGAATCAAACCCGGTTCTCCAGAGTCCAGTGCTCCAAAACACTGCTTTTAACCACTACACCACGCTGGCTCCCACCTGCAGGAAAGTATACAAATCCATTCTCATACAACAATTCTGCAGGAGATGCTTTTGGAAAAGTGTACCACGGTGAACAGCTTCCATAAGGCAGTCTTGATCTCTTTGTTTCTCATGGTATAGATAAATGGATTGAGGAATGGAGGGAGTATAGCATAAAAAACTGCAAAAACTATATCTAGATGTGATGAACTATCAGCTATAGACCTTCCATATGCAAATATTCCACTGAATACCAGCAGAAAAACCACAGTGAGGTGAGGAATGCAAGTGGAGAGGGCTTTTTTCTGACCCTGCACAGATGGGATTCTGAGCACTGTTGCAAAAATCTTTGTGTAAGTTAGAATGATGAAGATAAAGCATCCCAGCACTAAGCCACAGGTAAGCACCATAACCCCAATTTGCACTAAATACAGGTCAGAGCAGGAGAGTTTTAGTAATTGTGGGATTTCGCAAAAGAACTGATTGACCACATTGGAGCAGAAAGTGATTGCAAAAGTGCTTCCAGTGTTTAATGATGCATGAAAGACACCGCTGATCCATGCACTGGCTGCCAACTGAATGCATGCTCCTCTGTGCATAATTGTCTGGTAATGTAATGGATTGCAGATAGAGACATACCGATCGTGTGCCATCACTGTTAGGAGGGCAAAATCAGACTCTAAAAAGAACACCAGAAGGAAAACTTGAGTTATGCATCCAGAATAAGAAATTGTCCTGCTACCCATGAGGGAATTGGCCATAGCTTTGGGTACCAAGATGGAAATTGAGCCGATGTCCAGAACAGCCAAGTTCATTAAGAAAAAGTACATGGGGGTGTGCAGGTGATAATCAAGTGTTACTGCCACAATGATGAGAAGATTGGCCATCACTGCTACCAAGTACAATGCAAGGAACCCAAAGAAATGCAAGATCTGCAATTCTCGAATATCTGAGAACTGCAGAAGCAGAAATTCAGTTGGGGAGGTCAGGTTGGATTTCCCCCCCTCTGGGTCCATCTTCATTCTACCTGTGGAACAAATACAGTTCATATGTAAATGAAATCAATCAATCATGACAACAATCAAATAGGTTTACACTTGGTCCTCGAATCTTCATAGCGGCTAAAAGAAACTTTGCTACCTCCTCTGTAATACAGGGGCGCTGATCAGCCAGGAGGAAAGCAGAGATCAGTCCCTCAGGGTTTGAAGCTCCAGGTTGGGAAATTCCTGGATATTTGGGGGTGGAGCTTTGGAAGGGTGAGGTTTGGGGAGAGAAGCAACCCCCACAGAGTATAATGCCATAGACTCCACCCACCAAAGCAGCCATTTTCTCCAGGGGAACTGATCTCTGTCATCTGGACATCTGTTGTTATTCCAGGTGATCTCCAGCCCTCACCTTGTGGTGGCAATGCTAGTTCTCCTGGAGGAAATGGCTACTTTGGAGGGTGGAGGACATGGTATTATACTTTTCTTAGGTCCTTCCCTTCCTCAAACTTCACCCTGCTCTTGCTCAACCCTTCACATCTCCAGGAATTTCCCAACTTTGAGTTGGCAACTCTATCTCCTTCCCACCCAACAGCCAACCTACCTTTATCTGCTCCTCTGCCTTAAACGTTCTGTCTCCTCCCTCCCCCCTGGTGCTTCTACCTTGGAAAACTAGTCTTTCTCCTCAATGGGGACCAAAGCAGCTTATGTAGTCTCCTCTCCTTTTTAGCCACACAACACCCATGTGAGGTAGGTTAGGCTGAATGTATGTGACTTGACAAAATCACCCACTGAGCTACCACAGCAAGATGAGGATTTGAATCTGGGTCTCTCAGACCCTGGTTTGAAGCTCTAACTGTTATGCCACACTGGCTTTCATAGGGTGGCTGCTGTTGAACAGCAGAAAGCAGCTAGGCCTAGTTGATTCAAGCAAGTCAAGTGGTATCAAATCACCTAAAGGTTACCAGATCTGTCTTGCCCATTCATAGCTCCAAAGGTTTGGCCTTCATTGCTTTTAGAATATATACTATATTTATATATAAATTGATGGTGGTGGTTTTAAAGTGTTCAGAAGTACCTTTGAATTTCATGGGGGTTCCTTCTTGCTTACTTGTACAAATAGAATCCCACCTCTTCCCTGACTTCCTTTATTTGACATTTTTGCAGAAAATCTTATCTCTTTGTCTTTCTGTCTGTTTAACTTCTTGTTCACACAGTCAAGCCTGTACATGCATTTCCTTTCTGTTTCAAACATGCAGTTCCTGCACTACCACCCTTCTCCCCTCCATTCTCTCTTACACATTCTCTCTCACAAACATTTGTCTGGACCCTCTTACCTTCCTCTTATACTGTAATACCTGATGTTGCAAGTCAAGACAACTCCCTCTGTCACTCTGCACAGGTTGGCTTAGGGGGCTTCTACTGGGCCATCTCCAACACAAAACCTTTCATCAGCCAAGTAGCTGAAACAAGAAAAGCATTTGGCAGGTGAGGAAGAGGTACCTTGCTGTCCTGTGCCCTGTTTCTGTAATTCTGATTCCTAGTTTCTTTACTCTTAAATTTTACTGAAGAACCTTCTGCTCCATCTGTCTGGCAAAAATGTGAAGATGGTTTCAAAGAAGAAGCTGTCAGCTGCGCTATAGATAGTGGTGTGCTTGCTGAAGTCTAGAAAACTGAAACAGTTTGCTCAGAGGCAGAGAGATGGAGCTTGCGGACCTGAGTCTCCAGACATGACCCCCAAACAAGGAAACCCTAACTGTATCCCTTCAGAGTGTACGTGGGCATCTCATGATTCAGTGTCCCTCTAAGCACCTAATTCCCAGTGCTCATGAAGGTGATGCAAATGAATACATCAGGAATGTTTGTGAAGAAGATGGGTTGCTCTCAATAAGATTTGACCAGGCTTTAGTCAGGAAGGCAGAGGACAACAGTGCCAATATAAGAGTACAACCCTACTTCTAGATCATGCTGCAAATGAATACGATCTATTTTTATCTTATGTCATGTACACCTAAGTGGCAAAATATATAGTTAGATAGTTACTTGAAATAGCTCCTCTGAAAGTATAAAAGGAATTGGGTTGGATCCAGCCAGATTTTTCTGCTGGTGGCAAAGGGAGCAGGGATTCCCCTTCAGCCACCAAAAAGGTTATACTGAAGATTTTGCACCTGTGTGGACAGAAGGCATTTGGAACTGGGGTGTAATAATGACAGGAACTGGACAAGATTTAGAGAGTAAGTGGCTGGATCCAACTGATTGTCAGTTTCTACCTACTCCCTGCCTTAGAGGCTACCCTTTTGTTCCCAGAGATGGTCATGTATGAGACTGTTACCCAAAAGATTTTCATAATGGACCAGAGCATCTAATAGACATGGAATAAATTAAACTATGCTAAATGATTACATTGTTTCAGCAAGGCTTAGGTTGCTAAAAGAAGTTGTATTGTATCACTTCATAAAATAAGTGGAGATGCTGATGAATCAATTTTCCTCCATAAAAGAACAGAAGTTGGTATGATATCATGCCACTTAACCAAGTCTAAAGCCTTTCTCCAGCCTTCTGATGGTAGACAGAGTAAACCCTTTTGGGTCATGGCCTATGTCAGATTTAATTTCTCCATGAGATGCTTTAGTCCCTACCTCAGTTCATCTAAGCCATTGGATCTTCTTATGGAGCTTGGCATAATGTACGCAGCTGATTCCTCCCTACACCAGGATGAAAAAGGCTCTGAGCATGGGAAGGAGATTAATTTGAAGTCTTTTCGGTCATGGCAAGATGCTCCCAAGAGTCTGGCATCCCTAACCAGAAAAAAAAAGTCTGTGGAAATTCTTTTCCCTCTGCTGCATTTGTGTTTCTATTTATGTCACAAATTTCAACAGATAATTAGTGCATGCTGGCTGAGTTTGAATGCATGAAATACTCTGAGACTTTCAAGAGGAAAGTTTATTTCTCCCGCACTATATGGACAAGGCAATCCTTT
Source organism: Euleptes europaea (assembly GCF_029931775.1). Classification (NCBI taxonomy): domain Eukaryota; kingdom Metazoa; phylum Chordata; class Lepidosauria; order Squamata; family Sphaerodactylidae; genus Euleptes; species Euleptes europaea. The sequence continues at coordinate 18,130,421 of NC_079329.1, read as the reverse complement.
GTGGACAAGGCAATTCAGATGTGAATTGTGCTATAGTGCAAATATAGTACAATGTCCAACACTGTGTGGACGGACCCGTTAAGACAGACTGTTTCTTCCTTTTCCATTTGGCTTTTCTAATTGTTATTACAATTTATGTAACACCGCTCACAGTATTAACACCGCTTTCCTGTGCGGAATGGCTGCGCCAGTTATAGGAGGCAGCGTGGGGCCTCCCACTGGGGCCAAAACCTCCTCGCGGCAGGAAAAAGCCATGCAATCGTATCTCACCACAATAAAAAAGGGGTGTTCTTGGCCCGAAAGGGCTTTGGAGGCCGCCTCAAGGCAGCTCCTCCCCCAGCCCGGCACCGGAACACCTCGGGAACACCCTCCCAGGGACGGAAGTGCACCATCCGGATGCCGGTGCAAAGCTGTGCTGGCATCCCTGGGCCCCGCTGCCGGAGCAGCACGGGGAGGACAGCATCCGGGGCTCCCCGCCGGCCTCCGGGCCACATTGTGTGGCGCAGCCCCTTTTTTGCCTCATGAGCTCTTTCGGAAAAAGAGCTCAGGAGTGCTCTGTAAGTGGCTTACAATTCCTATCTCTAATACAACACTGTGAAAAAGCTGAGATTAACTAACACCAAGTTTTTCCTGACCTTCAAGGCATTCATGTACCATTCATAGGTGGTTTATTCCAGCATTTTGCATTTGATTTCATTATTGCACGATGTGGCAATATGGAAGTGGGACTTTACACTTGTCAGTAATACTGTTGCCTTGTGCCCTGCTGAATTTAAAAAAAACAAAAAAAAACATGTAATGGTTACTTTATTATTGTTTATTGCAGTACTTGCTTTAGTCCCTACCTCAGTTGTGCCCTGCTGAATTTAAAACAACAACATGTAATGGTTACTTTATTATTGTTTATTGTATTGTTTATTGTATTACTGTCCAGCTGGATAGGCAGATCATTTTAACCTTTGTTTAATTTCTATAATGTGGTATATTTTATATATTCTATATTTATTTGTATTTTATATATTTTGTATATTTCTGAGCCTGACAGGGGCCCTGGCTGTTTATCTTGGGTTGGTGTGATTTGATTTTGATCGTGAGAATCTGTATGAGATGTCTTTTGAACTATGCCTATTAAAGGTTAATGAATGAATGAATGAGTATTTCACTTATATTCCATCTTGAACACATGAACACATTAAGCTGCCTTATACTGAATCAGACCCTTGGTACAACAAAGTCAGTATTGTCTACTCAGACCGGCAGTGGCTCTCCAGGCAGGGGTCTTTCACATCACCTACTTGCTTGGTCCCTTGAACTGGAGATGCCGGGGATTGAACCTTGGACCTTCTGAACCTTCCGTCTCAATGGGGACCCAAAGCAGCTTACGTTGTTCTTCTCTCCTCCATTTTATTCTTGCACCAACCTCATGAAGTAGGTTAGGTTGAGAGAGAGTGACCAGCCCAAGGCCACCTAGCAAGCTTCTGTGGCAGAGCAGGGATTCAAACCTGGATTACCCAATTCCTAGTATGACACTCAAACCACTACTTCATATATGTTGGCTGTTTGTTTGTTTTTATTAATATATCATCCATGTCATTTCTTTTGGTCTCCCTCATTTCCTTTGTTGTTTTTAATTATTCTTTTGTTTCTTTTATGGAATTTATATGATTGATATGAAATTCATATACCATTTACAGGCATACCTCATTTTATTGTGCTTTGCTTTACTGCGCATTGCAGATACTACTTTTTTGAGCAAGTCTATCAGCTCCATTTTTCCAACAGCATGTGCTCACTTCATGTCTCTGTGTCACATTTTGATAAGTCTCGCAATATTTCAAACTTTTTCTTTATTATTACAGTACATTTTTTTTAGAAACAATGCTTTAGTACGCTTAATACACTAGCTCTAGGTGGCACCTGGAGAACTCCCGCGATTACAATTGATCTCCAGATGATCAAGATCAGTTCCCCTGGAGAAAATAGGCTGATTTGGAGGACAAATTCTATGGCATTATATCCTGCACAAGTCCCTTTCACGATGGGGGAAAGGTAAAGGGCCCTTGATATCTTCTTTACCACTCAAGATTAAAAATAATGTCAAGGATAACCATGCACTTCCAGAAAAATATACAAATCTATTCTCATAGAAGAATTCTGTTGGAGATGAGTTTAGACAAAGGCCCCAAACGCAACAACTTCAGTAATGCAGCCTTGATCTCTTTGTTTCTCATGCTATAGATGACTGGATTGAGCAATGGGGAGATTATAGTATATATCACAGCACAAACTACATCTAGAAGAGAAGAAGTATTAGTGGGAGGCCTTGCATAGGCAAAGATGCCACTGAATACGAGGAGAGATACCACAGTGAGGTGGGGAAGGCAAGTGGAGAGGGCTTTCTTCTGACCTTGCACAGAAGGGATTCTGAGCACTGTAGCAAAAATATTCATATAAGTTACAATGATGAAGATAAAGCATCCTAGCACAATGCTGCAGTTAAGCACAAGAAGGCCAACTTCAACCAGGTACAAGTCCGAGCAGGCAAGCTTTAGCAGTTGTGGGACTTCACAGAAGAATTGGTTGACCACATTGGAGCAGAAGGTGACAGCAAAAGTACCCCCAGTGTGTAAAGTAGCATTAAGAATACCACTGATCCATGCGCTGGCCACCATCTGAATGCAGGCTTCTTTGTGCATAATTAACTCATATTGTAATGGATTGCAGATAGCAACGTATCGATCGTGTGCCATTATCGTGAGCAGGGCAAGGTCTGAGGTTGCAAAGGCAAAGAAAAAGAAAACCTGAGCCACACATCCAGAATAAGAGATTGACCTGCTGTTCAGGAGGGAGTTAGCCATTGCTTTGGGTACCATAACGGAAATCGAACCAATATCCAGAATACCTAAGTTCATTAAGAAAAAGTACATGGGGGTGTGTAGGCGATGATCAATAATTACTAAAATGGAGATGAGAAGATTGTTGGTCACAGCTATCAAGTACAATCCTAGGAATGCAAAGAAGTGTAAAATCTGTAGGTCACGGCGCTCTGTAAATTCCAGGAGCAGAAATATGGATGTGGTGGTAAGGTTAGGCATTTTGTCCTCAGTACCTTGATTCTTGTAACCTGTGGGACAAAGTACTACTAATTGATCAGAATTTCTTATTCCGAGAACCACACTCCACCAAGGTATTGACTTAATATATTTACTTAATATTAATATTTACTACATTGTATCTGCTTGTCCTTATCCCAGCCATCAAAGACTGATCTCCTCTAGGGTGCACAGATCCAAACACGTACCTAAACGTGTATAATTTGTGGGCATATACGTTTTATAGGCTTGATCAGGAATGATCACATATTGCTCAAGGAGAGCTGCATGCATTTAATTTGCACACATATAGAATATGTGCAGGCAAAAATGAGCAATGCATTGAATATGAAGAGCAGCACCTTAGGCACATCTTCCCATATCCATACTTCACTTACTAGAATCTGCCCTTTCCTTAACCAAAGAGTTCTAGGTGATCCTTCACCAAGATTCCATCCAGTCCAGTACCTTTCCATACAGGCTAGCCAGATACTTCTCAGAAACCCACCAATGGACTATATCTAGGGCTGTTGAATTAAAAAAAAAATTGGTATAGTTCGGATTCGGCTGAATTCAGCTTGTTTAGATTCGGGATATGCCGAAGTCCGAACTCCCCCGCTTCAGGTCCGTACAATTTGGCGGGAATTCAAAGTTCTGGAAAAAAATTTGGCCGAATAAAGCCATTAAAAACACAATCGCGCCTTTCCGTGGCTCTGGGGGGGCATTTTTGGGGGTAGACTTTCAGCGGAGCTTCAAAGGACGTTTCTTGAAAGACCCCCCAAGTTTTGTAAAGATTGGGTCAGGGGGGGGCTGTGATATGGGCCCCGAAAGGGGTCCCCCCACCCTTAATGTGCATGTCTGAGCAGAGCTTGCTGCCCACGCACAAAGCTCCCAGCCCCGACAAACAGCTGAGAAGTTTGCAAAGCATTGCAACACGGACTGCAGAGCAACACAACCTTGTAAGCAACACCTTTGCAACTGTGCAAAGCAACACCTGACACCTGGGAGTTTGCAAACCATGGAAAGAGACAGAGGCAGCTAGCTATGCATAATGAGCAGGAGGGGTAGAATTTCCCCTTTTGCATGGGATTCCAAATGCATTCTTTAAGTCACCATTTGAAAACCAGTTTTGAGCAAGCATCCAAATAGACCTAACCGCTCTTATGAATGAGGGAAAACCTGAAGACACACAACTGAAACCCCCCTCAAACCAGGGAGAGAGAGAGACTTGACGGGGAACACACCCCCAGGCAGAACCAGCAAAAGCCCCCTTTGGCTTCCCCCACCCACCCACAGAAACTGCTCCCTCCCCACACACACACAGACTCTGCTTCCCCCCTCCCCACACACACACAGGAGAAAAATTATAGATTAAAGCCCCCAAAGGGGTCTTACTGTGGCTGTCTTCTGTTTCATCAGGAGGGGCTGGGGAGGACTTGTAATCCAAGACGATTCCAATTAGGCATGGGACGTTTTGCTCTGGAGTCAGAGATGCATACAGGATCAGCTGATCCATTCATCCCAATAGGGGAAAGGGGAAAGGGGAGACCCCCTGACCCAGTGTTTACAAAACTTGGGTGGTCTCTTAAGAAGGCTTGTCTGAAGCTCCGCTCAAAGTTTAGGATCTGCACCCCAAAAAATGTGCCCCCTGCAGCCACGGAAAGAGAAAAGGGGGGAGCCGATATTTCTGCCCCCACTGAACCCATCTTTACAAAACTTGGGTGGTATCTTAAGAAGGATTGTCTGAAGCTATGCTGAAAGTTTGGGGGCTGAATCCCCAAAAAAGCACCCCCTGCAGCCACATAAATGGAAAAGGGGGGAAGGAAAAGGGGTGGAGCCCATATCTCGAGACCCCCTGACCCAATGTTTACAAAACCTGGGGGGTATCTTAAGAAGGCTCATCTGAAGCTCCACTGAAAGTTTGGGGTCTGTACCCCCAAAAATGCGCCCTCTGCAGCCATGGAAAGAAAAAAGGGGGGAGCCCATATCTCGGGATCCCCTGACCCAATGTTTACAAAACTTGGGTGGTCTCTTAAGAAGGCTTGTCTGAATCTCTGCTGAAAGTTTGGGGTCTTTACCCCCAAAAATATGCCCCCTGCAGCCACAGAAAGGAGCGAATGTGCACAAGCACCCCCCCCACACACACACAAGGATTTCCCTCTCTCTCTCTCTCTCTCTCTCTCTCTCCCCGGCCGGGCCGCACATCAGCTGATTCCTCCAGTACTCAATCCTGACTGATTGGCCAGAAGAAGACCAGCTTGGCCACCGATTGGCCGGGGAAGGAGAATGCTGCTTACTGACGGTTATGCTGCTTACTGACGCCCCGAATTGGCTGGATTTATTCGTTAACTCCCGAACTCGCTGAATTCGGCTCCCCCGGTTGCCCTCCATTTTTGAGTTCGGTTCGTCCCAAACTAAAAACCACTGAATCAGGGGAAATTCAGCTGTTTTTCAGTTTGGGCCGAACCGAATCAACAGCCCTAACTATATCTCATTGAATATAATAGGACGTACTTCTGAATGAACCTGGTGAGAATTGTTCTTCACAAACAATCAATGTATGAATCAGTTTACATGCATTTATGCTGAATATCCTTGGTCACATTGATGCCCCTTCACTAATTTTGGAAAGATACTTTTGCAAACATTTGCTCTCTGCTTGGATTTTCATCATCCTGGCTAATTTGGCACACTGTACAAACCTGTCTAACTCACATGGTCACAAATCTTCTCAAGGTGACTAACAGAAATCCCTTTAAATAAGAATTCAGTGTTAAATTGCACCTTCAATATCTTGATGGCAGGTTGGTTAAGCAGTTGGATCTTAGCCCTGATTGAGGATGATCTTCTTTTAGTTGACACTTGGTAGCTGGCTGGCCAGAGCTCCTTGCGTAGGTAAGGACTTGGGCTGACCAACTACATCTTACTCAGCAACCGTCTTCCCTTGGCTGACAGTTAGTGTCCAATCATTAAAGAACAATTTAGACAATTTCAATGCCAGTTGAGATTCTTGGAGCACCTACTGCTAAGAACCCTTCTTTGAATGAACAGTCTATCTATTTCCTACCTCTTATTCATATACTTTAACCACTTCTTAAATCAGTCTGCTTGTCCCATGATTACTAAGTTTTCTGTAGATCATTTTGATTTATCATAACTTTTTTGGGGATGTCAAATTATATAATACATACTGGATTACGTCAACACAAAATTTCAAATGTCAGAAGCACAATGCATGGGATTAGATCTAGCCAGCTTTCTCATGGAATCCCACTCAAATTGCCGAAGAAGAAGAAGAAGAGTTGGTTTTTATATGCTGACTTTCTCTACCTTTTAAGGAGAATCAAACCGATTTATAATCACCTTCCCTTCCTCTCCCCAGAACAGACACCTTGTGAGGTAGTTAAGGCTGAGAGAGTTCTGAGAGAACTGTGACTAGCCCAAGGTCACCCAGCTGGTTCATGGGTAGGAGTGGAGAAACCAACCTGGTTCACCAGATTAGAATCCACTCACTGCTCATGTGGAGGAGTGGGGAATCAACCCCATTCTCCATATTAGAGTCCACTACTCTTAACAGCTACACCCCCCTCCAATATAGCACCTGTCCATGAAGATCCCATGAAACTCAGCATTGCCTATTTTGTTGGTCAATGAAGAACTCTCCTCCCTTTTCTACCAGCAGAATAGCTGGTTTGGGACAGTCAAAGAACTTGAAGATTATAAAAGGAAAGTCTGACAACAGCAGAATTCGTGAATCCATAGCAGGGAACATAAAGCCCATGCAAAGCAGTTACCTACATGGAGTCAGCCCACTTTCTCATACTTGCGCATCCTCATGCACACACAAGAAATCCAGAACCCTCCCAATCACAAAGAGAACTTTCAAATTAATCAGTGTCTTGCCAAGCATTTGTTAACAGCATCATTGATAGTACAGTAAACCTTGTGGCATGCATCCACCATTTCAGGAAAAATGCTAAACCGAAAGGGTTGGCAAAAATCTAGACTAGCAAAAATAATAATTTAGCATGGGTTATATTCTCACCTTCCTTTGTTGAGGTTGTAAGTCAAGGAAAATCAGTCCTCCAGTCTGCACATGCAGGCAATAGGTAGCTAGGTGGCCGCTATTGGCCCATGCCTGACCCCAAATCTTAGACTCAATGCCTGTCTTGGAACAAGAAAAAGAGCTGAGAGGTGGTGTACTGCTGCCACCTCATTTTCTGAGCCTGGTAACAGATTTCTTTATATGAACATTGCATGTATGTGCCTATTCCAGAACAATGCTCCTCCTTGAATATGGCAGAGATATGAAGATGGATTCAAAGAAGAAGGCATGAAGAATCCCATACATGGTTGTGTGCTATTTGAAATCTTAAAGATTTAAACAATCTGGGAGGTAGAGCTTGTGACCCTGAGGATTCAGAAAGCCAAGAAAAGAAAAGAACTCCTTCTGAGCCCAAACAGAAAATGTCATGGTTCAAAATGAATCCAATGAACTTATTCCCTCTGCACAGGAAAGTATAAAATTCAGAAACTGTTAGAGAAGAAGAAAAGAAAAGACTGACGGATTTTTTTCTACACACACATCATATAAAAAGAAACTCACCATGACAATTCGAACATATTTAAAGTTAAGAATCTGTTGGTTTGAACATTGTCTCCAAGCCATTCCCACAAGCTTCCTCTGGAACTTGCCATAATATATGTACCAGATTCCTTTCTAAACCTGTCTTAGAAAAGCTCCACATGTGAGAAGAAGACTAATTTACTGTCTGCTTCTTCTGGTGACTTGGCAAATAACTCCCCGAAGTCCTGCCTACCACACGGGAAATCCTGGTCCCCCCCCCCCACACTACTGTAATATTTCTTATACTTCTGTAACTTTTTTGACTACATGAATCAAGAGCAAACTTGATACCAAAAAACTACTCTTCTCACTTTCTCGGTGGGTTTTTTTCAGTCTTTCCTGTTTCAAATAATGTACTGGAGTGTGAAATAAGGAGTATGAGAGAGAACATTATTAATATCGAACAAATGACATGTCATTCCCCCTCCCTCAAAAGACAGTTTTCCATACAATGACAAATGACCCTACATGAGTCTCTTTAGAAGTGCAGCACACATGATTAGTTCAATTCCAAAAAATAGTTAACTTCGGGAAACTTGAGAGTTCGTGTGGCTTGGTGGGTAGTGTTGGACTAGGTCTGGGAGACCCTTATTTGAATCCCTGTTCTGCCAGAGAAATTGGTTTGGTGACCTTGGGCCAAGTCACACATTCTCAGCATAACAGGGGTGTTGTGAGGATAAAATGGAGGTGAGGAGGAGGATGTAAGCCACTTTAGGTCCCCATTGGGTAGGAAGGCAGGGTACAGGATTTATAACTTAAATATTGAAAGGACACGTGGAATGCAGTGTAGATTTTCAGGAATATTCAGATCAAACTCTGTAATGTGAAAGTGATAAGCCTGTCTTATTGTGTTAATACCCAATAACAATAAAACCAGTAGGAGGTTGAAGATTCAAAGCAGTTTGTTTTATGGCCAATACACAAAACGCCTGGTGAAAATTGCCCAAAACGCAGGACAATTCACACCCACATCAAAAGATTGCAAGCATGAATATAGACTTCGATAATGGGTGGTTACAGAGGCATAGTACACACATAAGGACCCAAGTATTGGGACCCCCAAATTAGAATAACCTGTTACAGAATTGAAGGCGGTTACAGAGAAAGTGATGATCTCATGCTCACTAATAAGCAAGAAGACCCTTCAGTTCAGGTGCTGTTCTGTTTGATCCTAAGTTACTGCAGTTCTTCTTATCTTGGACCCTGGCAGCTGCCAAGGCTAACTAAGGGAGTTTTCCTAGCTGGCCCTTATGAGTGGAGAGCCAGCTTATGAGAGCATACTCGGGCCTTCTATGGATTCTCTAATTAGCTTCTAACTAACATATATGTGCTTGGTGTGACTTTAATCATAGATTCCAACTCTTATACACTGAGTATGGCATATTCATAAGTGCAGACTATACTTTATTGATTACAAAGAATATATTTCAAATCAAAGAATACATTTCCCATAGCATATAATGATTTCAGGCATTTCAAAAGGCTGAAATCTCCAGACGATAGAGATCGGTTCCCCTGGAGAAAATGGCCACTTCGGCCATTGGACTCTATGGCACTGAAGTCCCTCCCCTCCCCAAACCCCACCCTCCTCAGACTCCGCCCCAAAAACCTCCCGCCGGTTACAAAGAGATACCTGGCAACCATAACCACAACCCAGATGCATTACTGAGTGTGTAGCACCTGCCGTTTCCCTCCAGACACAGAGTAGGTTCTCATCTAATGGAAGGATAGCAACCAAGGACTGAGAAAGCTCTAGGTCCTGACATAACTCCCATGGTATCATTGAGTTTGAACTTGGGCTGCTTCTAAAATCACCTATTTCTTCTTTTGTGGATTAGGCCTCTCTCTGTATGTCCTGACAAGAATGCATCTCCCTTACATGGTCTGCTGGTGGTGCCCAGTCAACAGCTGGCTCTCTTGTTCTTAAATGAGGGCAAGAGGTTCTACTTGTATTTTGCTTGGTATTTTGTTTCTGACCATTCTAACTGGATCCAAACCTCCTGTTTTGTGCAAAAAGGGGTTCTTAAGTACTGATTGTCCAGGTGTGGTGTGATCCCTACTTATGTACCTAAATGCCATCAAGTCACAACCTACTTATGATGACCCCAAGCAAGGGACTTCCAAGGCAAGTGAGAGGCAGAGGTGGTTTGCCCTTCCCTTCCACTGCAGAGTCTTCCTTGGTGGTCTCCCATCCAAGTACTGCTCAGCTTCCCTGCTTAGCTTCCATGAGATTGGGCTACACCATTCTGATTTCCCTACTGCCCCTACTTGAAACTCTAAATGTGAGCCCATAATTTTACCCTGAAAAGTAGCTAGAACCTTCTGCTTTCTTCTTTTGTTCTATCTATCATCAGCTCCTTCCTTCCCTTTTGGATTGTACAACTGTGTGTGGATGTTTGGAATACATGCATCCCAATATGAGTATTTTAGTATTTGGTGCTATATCTGTGGACTTGATATCATTGTGACTGTTTGACAGTATTGTTATTCCCCTTAATACAAGTACTCTCTGTTTTCAATATATCCTGGGTCCTAGTATTCTTTCCAAACTTACTAGCCTCATTATTTTGTCAAATGAGCCAATAGTTATTTGTGTGTGTTTTATCCTGTGAAGTTGGGTATATCAGCCAACCTTCTAGTTCTTACTCCTGTTTTAATAGGAATATGATTCTTGTGATCAGGCTTCCCACACTTATTTTGGACAAGACTAGAAAGCAGGTCTCATTCATGTGGACATGTACCTTGGATAAGGGGGTTCATCCTAACTCTGTACAGTAATAAATATGAAGTCTGGAATGATATTGTCCTAGCAAATCAAATAAGATGTTTGCATATGTGAATAACCATACTTAAAAAAGCTGGCACTTATTGTTTGAGACATTTCTATCTTTTTTTCACATTAAAAGTCTTCAAAGTGAAAAATAAATATAGAAGAACCCATCGTAAACACACTCAATAAAGATAAAACAATAGAAAAATGTGAAGTGCTAAAGAAGTCCTTATCTAAATGCCCAGGAGACCAGGACTAGATTAACCAGCACCTAAAAGAAGACAAAAATTTTCTTCACATCAGATTTTCCTACCAGTCCGATCAGAGCTATCATGTTGTAGTGGATGAGAGTGGTGGACTCCAACCTGGAAAGCCGGGTTTGATTCCCCGCTCCTCCACATGAGCGGCAGACTCTAATCTGGAGAAGCAGATTTTATTTCTCTTTCCTCCACATGCAGCCTGCTGGATGACCTTGGGCTGGTCACAGTTTTCTCAGCCTCACCTACCTCACAAGGTGCCTGTTTCGGGGTGGACAGAAAGGTGATTTTAAGCCACAGTGAGATTCCTTTCTGTAGAGAAAAGTATAAAAAACAATTTTTCTTTTTTCTTCTTCTGCTTCTTCATCACTCTGTGGACACAAGACCTTTTCAATAGCAGCCCCACTGCTATAGAACCATGAGGCAGAAACCTATCCTTGGGGCATTCCATTAAGGCTGTATGGCTGAATGTTTAAAATACTTTATGGGGAGTTTGAAAGGGGCTCTGGATTGCTTGTTTTAACTATCTGTCAGGCTTCAGCAAATACACAGAGTTTCAGGCAATAGACCTTCAATCCAGGCAGAGCAGCGATTCAAAGATTTATTTCAGAAAGTCAGTGACTTCAGTAAGACACGAGCAAGGCTGGAATACATGGCTGGGAAAGTATGGATACATATATAGGGCTAATACAATAGACATGATTGGGTTACAGGAACAAAGAAACAATGTAGTCACTTCCTCCCGGTAACGACTTAAGTTAAACTGAAACAGAAACAATTAAGGGCAATCAGTGGAGGAGATGGCTGAGCTCTTGGCTTTGTGTGTGGGACCCAATATCAGATCAGAGATTTACACAGGCGGGTCCCAATACAATTGCAAATCCCTGGCCGGAGCTCGTGTGCAAAACCAAAAGGGGGGGAGTGCACGGAGAACTCCATCTAGTTTGGGGACGGGGCTGTCAGAAGCCCTATCTGACACTATCTCTTTTAATTATTTGTTTTACCAATCTGGATTAGCCCATGATTATTTTGGGGATTGCATTTGTTGTTACCCACCCTGGAGCCTGACTGTAAGAAAGGAAAAGTTATATTTGTAATCTCAACAAATAGATACAACTAAAACAATAATTAGGGGCATATGTTTGCTTAAACCTAAAGCAGCACATCTGCAACAAAGTGAGGATCATGGCTCCATTCTTGACAAACCCAAATGTCATGAAAAATAATTCACCTGTAGAAAAGTATTTAAATCCATTCTCAAAGGGCAACTCTGCAGAACATACTTTTGGGAACATGTGCCATATGGAACAGCTTGAGTATGGCAGTCTTGATCTCTTTGTTTCTCATGGGGTAGATAAATGGATTGAGCAATGGAGGGAGTATACCATAAACCACCGCAAAAACTATAGACCAGATGACATAGCAGTGGGAGGCCTTCCATAGGCAAATATTCCACTGAATACAACCAGGAAAACCACAGTGAGGTGGGGAATGCACGTGGAGAGGACTTTTTTCTGACCCTGCACAGATGGCATTCTGAGCACTGTTGCAAAAATCTTTGTGTAAATTAGAATGATGAAGATAAAGCATCCCAGCATAATCGCACAGCTAAGTATCATAACCCCAATTTCAACTAAGTATAGGTCAGAGCAGGAGAGTTTTAGTAATTGTGGGCTTTTGCAGAAGAATTGATTGACTACATTGGAGCAGAAAGTGACTGCAAAAGTGCCTCCAGTGTTCAGTGATGCATGAAGGATACCACTGATCCATGCACTGGCTGCCATCTGAATGCATGCTCCTCTGTGCATAATTGTCTGGTAGTGTAATAGATTTCAGAATGCATACTGATCATGTGCCATCACTGTTAGGAGGGCAAAATCTGATGCTACAAAGAACAACAGAAGGAAAACTTGAGCTATGCATCCAGAATAAGAAATTGTCTTGCTGCCCATGAGGGAATTTTCCATAGCTTTGGGTACCAAGATGGAAATTGAGCCGATGTCCAGAACAGCCAAGTTCATTAAGAAAAAGTACACAGGGGTGTGCAGGTGATAATCAAGTGTTACTGCCACAATGATGAGAAGATTGGCCTTCACTGCTACCATGTACAATGCAAGGAACCCAAAGAAATGCAAGATCTACAATTCTCGAATATCTGAGAACTGCAGAAGCAGAAATTCAGTTGGGGAGGTAAGGTTGGATTTCCCCCCCTCTGTGTCCATCTTCATTCTACCTGTGGAACAAATACAGTTTATATGTAAATGAAATCAATCAATCCTCCAGCTCTCTGCTCATAAAAGTAGGATACAAGCCATTCTCTCTATGTATAAAACTGAATATTAGGGGAAATTGATAAACCTACTGTAGTGAAGCAAATTAGAGGAAAAGACAAGGTTGACAATCTGTTTTAGAAATGTTGTGATCACTCATATAAAAAATCTTACTGATGCACTTTAAAAAAAGTCAGTTTCAGATTTTTGAGCATGTCAGATTTAATTTCTTTGCTAGATGCTTTAAGTCCATATATCAATTCATCTAAGCCATTGGATCTTCTTACGGAGCAGGTCATAATGTGTGCAGATAATTCCTCCTCCTAGGATGAAGAAGGTTATGAGCATGGGAAGGAGATTCATTTGAAGACGGATTGGTCTTGGCAAGGCTCTCCCAAGAGTCTGGCATCCCTAATCAGAAAAATCTGGGGAAATTCTTTCCCCCCAGCTGCATTTTTGTGTCCAGTTATGTCACAAATGTAAACAGATAATTAGTACATGCGGGCTGTGTTTGAATGCATGAAATAAGACGAGACTAAGGTTGGGCATTTCGTTATACCCGAACTGAAAATAAACCAGAAATTAGCCATTTCAGCAATATTCGGGTTTTGGTTTTACCAAACCAAATCTCCTGGTGGTCAGAGGGGACCTTTCCTTCTTTTTTCACCAACAGAAATGCTGACTAAATCCAACCCAATGGCTTTTTCTTTCAACTCAAAGGACAAACTCAGCAACTCAGCATGAATATGTTTTGGGGTTTGCAGGAAAATAGTAGGCTTTTTAATGCTGTTGGATATGTACAAAAGGGCAACACATGCTGATGTGAGCCATACATTCTCAAACGTGTTTGGGTCTAATTAAACTGGGTAAATTAGATTAAGGTAGAAGTAGGATTGCTAGTTGGGTGGTTTCAGCAGGCAATCGCCCACCCATCCACCCAGCTGCTCCGGAGCAGGGATCACACGTGTATGTGCTCCACCTCCAAAAACCTCCCACAGATGGAGAGGGTGGACCTGGCAACCTGGCTGGCCACTGTGTGAACAGACTGCTGGACTTGATGAGCCTTGGTCTGATCCAACATGGCCTTTCTTATGTTCTTGTGTTCTAACCCTAGGTAGGCAGGATTTATACTGTGCACAGTTATGGATTCACGCTTTCAAACATGATTTTATGCAGCTCTACAAGATTTGTTCAGAACCAGCCCTTGGACAAGGCCTATAGGTCCCAGTACCTGTACATCTTAGCTGCATCATTATGTTTGTGCTGGTGCATAGGCCTTAGCACATGTTGCATTCCTCCGTGCACAAAGCAAGCTCTCATTGGGTATGTGGCAAGGAATAACCAATGTTCACATAGATAGAGCAGTGACAAATTATTATATATCAACATTACTCCAATATCACTGGGATTTAAATTCTAAGAACATTTTCCTGGGAATAAAGCCAGTAATAGTAAGATTCATAGCAGATATGAATTGCACCAATCTTAACCACTCCCCCTCGCTGGCTCTCTAAGGAGTTTCTGCCAGTCTGTCAAGACAATACCAACATTGATGGAGCAATGGTCTAATTCAGTATAAGGCAGCTTTGTGTGTGACTGTTTGTGTGACTCAGATGGAACTAATGGGTTGGACCTTTGATGCAATATACCTTGCATTCAAGTTAGAAGACCTCATTGCATCATAGGCTGGGGTGGGGCAGTTTTAATGGCTTCCTCCTCCTTATTGCAGATCTCTTTCAAATGGTTTTTGTTCCATGGGGGACCCCTAGGCCCCATCATCTCTAGGCCCTATTACATTGTCAGTCCTCACAATTAGCTACAGGAAGCAGGGGAATAAAATTAAAAACCTCTACCCATCCCATCACTTTTTACTTGAGCTTTAGAGAATCCAACCAAATATTTCCTGTATGTTACATTGTGTATTTCCCAAGGTACAAAATCAATAAAGAAAATCATCTGGAGACAACCATTCCAAACCAGTTTTACTAGTATAATTTTGCTGGAGCTGGTTTTGGGAAAATACCCCAAATCAGGAGCTTTGACAATGCCGTCTTGATTTCTTTGTTCCTCATGCTGTAG
This sequence comes from Euleptes europaea, assembly GCF_029931775.1. Lineage (NCBI taxonomy): Eukaryota > Metazoa > Chordata > Lepidosauria > Squamata > Sphaerodactylidae > Euleptes > Euleptes europaea. Next base: position 18,115,326 of record NC_079329.1, on the reverse strand, counting down.
ATGAATGGATTCAGCAGTGGAGGCAATAGAGCATAAATCACAGCACAAATTACATTCAACTCAGAAGAAGTGTTTCCGGGAGGCTTCGCATAGGCAAAGATTCCACTGAATACAAGCAAAGACACCACAGTGAGGTGGGGAAGGCAAGTAGAGAGGGCTTTTTTCTGACCATGCACGGAAGGCATTCTCAGTACTGTTGCAAAAATTTGCAAGTAAGTTATAATAATGTAGATAAAACATCCTCCAGCTATGATACAGTGAAATATAAGAAGTCCCACTTCAACTAGATACAAGTCTGAGCAGGAATGTTTTAGTAACTGTGGAACTTCACAAAAGAATTGATTAATCATGTTGGAACAGAAGGTGATGGCAAAAGTACAACTGGTGTGTAATGTGGCATCAGCTATGCCGGTAACCCATGCACTTACAACCATCTGAATGCAGGCTCCTTTATGCATAATTGTCTCGTATTGCAATGGATTGCATATAGCGATATACCGATCATATGCCATTACTGTTAGGATAGCAAAATTTGATGTTCCAAATAAAAAATAAAAGAACACTTGAGCTACACATTCTGAATAAGAAATTGACCTGCTGTTCATGAGGGAGTTGGCCATAGCTTTGGGTACCATGACAGAAATTGAGCCAAGATCCAGAACGGCCAAATTCATTAGGAAGAAGTACATGGGGGTATGCAGATGATGGTCAAGCACTACAGCAATGATGATGAAAAGATTGCCTGTCATTGTAATCAAGTATTCTGTGAGAAACACAAAGAAGTGTAAGATCTGTAGTTCCCGAATGTCTGAAAATTCGAGGAGCAGAAATTCAGATGTGGAAGTAGAATTAGGCATTGCACTCTCAATATCCAGTTACAGGTTACCTGTAGGATTGAGCAGAGGAAAATCTTTTAGGAACAGTCATCAGCAGATCTCCTCAGAATCCCATTCTGGTCAGCTCAGTGGTACTTTCTCTCAGGGAAATGTTCTTCTGACTGCACTGTGAATCTATGAATATCAGTGAACAATCCTCAGCAGGTCTCCTCAGGATCCTACTCTGGTTTATTCAATGGTGATTTCTCTCAGGGGAATGTTCTGACTGCACTGTGAATCTACTAATATCAGTGAACAGCCCATAAGGATTCCTTTTTCAACCATCTCAGCCTAATAGATAGCCATGTGTTGAATGAGCAAAGGATGGGATCATTTGCATGTTGGTAAACTAGACAGGTGATCCACATCTCACTGGCTGTCCCAAACACCCCATATTAGTTTGCCCAGGCCTAAGCTTGTAAAACTTTAATGCACTTACACTATGGATGCTTGATCTGGAACGGTACTGAATCTCACCAAGGGACTTAATTTATCCAACTTTTATATGCACAGATTTCGCAAACTGCAGAATGGAATTGGAGGAAGGAGCAGTTAAGAGGTTCCTGATCCCTTATCCTCACATAAAGGATGTTGTTGCATAGACAACACTCCCTGCCCCACAGGAATGAGTCACTTGGGAGGCTCCCTTCTTTGCAGTCCTGCACCCCTGAAAGACTGAAAAAGGGTAGCTGCCCACTAGGATCCCTCAATTTTGGAGTACATTCTTCACCAGTAAAGAATTAAGCTTGGCCATAATGTTAACGGAAATAATACACCAACACAGCCTCAAGGAAAGCCTCAAGGGCCTGTCATGGATACCTGAAATTACTTTAACTATGCCTGGATGACATCTGTGAATGCTGCATTCCCCTATTAGAGCTTTCAACTCATCAATTGCAATCCAAATGAAAGCAGATGCCCTGAGTCACCCAGAGCAGCAGTACTTTAATCATGCCACCACCAGCCATTCTAGTCCTTTGCCCTTAAAATTTTAACTCAGTCTGGTTTCTCACACCCTAGCAGCAGTCTCAGCTCTGCTCTGCACTTCAGGGTGTTTTTTTCCTAGCCCCAAATTCCAATTCTGATGGTTCAGAGGAACAATAATATCCAAAGGGCCCTTTCATCCAGCAATTCAGATTCAGGAACCCCCAGAAACCAAGAGTGGACTCGGTCTTCCCCAAGGACCATCTTTCACCCACAATCTTCAGAGACTCTCACACCATATAACTCCCCCACTCCTTCTAATCAGAGAGGAAAACTATATTTTTATTCTCCCTTTTCTCCATTTAGACAGGAACAAGCACTTCTTTAAAGAATACGCATCTGTGGAGCTCTTAAGTTTTGAATATGTTCTCTCCACTTTTTTTGTACTTTGCCCATTTTATTCTGAATAAAAGGGTACATTTTGAATGTCCTTTGCCTCTTTCCATTTCTGGGAGACATGCTGCCAAGCTTGAACTACGAATTAATGTTCTTAATGCCCCAAATGGACACTGTTCTAGAAATGCATAAAGGAAGGATGTACCCCTGGTTACCGGCACAGTTCCTACAACATGATGCTGTCAATTTTGTTACTGTGCTGCAATCATTCTACACTCACACACTAATTTTCTAATATCAAATATTCCTAAATACCTTGGAGCCCTGTCTCTTCTCCAGCCGCTGTCATCCTAGGTTCCCTTTCTCAGTTCCTGCTTTAATCGTTTTGTTGAGTATTAGTTCTCCATTCTTGATGTGGATGTGGCTCAATGGATAAATAACGTTAGTTATGATCCGAGACACCTTACAGAAGGTCACTTTCCAATTTTCTTCAGCTATTTAAATTCATATAGGTTGGGCTATGGCATTCCTTGGAGACTGTTTTGGGGTTTGCTACAACGTACACTGCTAATTTCTGTCAAATCATCATCAAAAAAAGTTGTGCCAGTTAGACAGACCTTAATTTATGTTCTGTTCTTGGGAATTAGCTCCCAAGAGTTCACCCCACTTAACTGCTGAGGGATGCTGAAGTCTCTCCCTCCTTCTTTGTTTCTTTGTAACTCTTGACTTCACTCCTCCTGCTTGGTCCTTGATACAGCAGTGTCTATGCAGCATGATCCAGCACAGTATCTGTGTAAAACCTTATTCAGAAAACTAGCTTACAATCACCTTCCTTTCCCCTCCCCACAACAAACACCCTGTGAGGTAGGTGGGGCTGAGAGAGCTCTAAGAGAGCGGTGACTAGCCCAAGGTCACCCAGCTGGCTTCATGTGTAGGAGTGGAGAAACAAATCCAGTTTACCAGATTAGCCTCTGCCGCTCATGTGGAGGACTGGGGAATAAAAGCTGGTCTTCCAGATCAGAGCCCACCACTTCAAACCACCTCTCTTAACCACTACACTATGCTGGCTCTGGGTGTGTGTCAGTATGTGGTACACAGAATTATCAGGCTGGACCTAAGATGCAAAATGCCTTCCTCTGAAGCTAGAAGACCTCATGGCATAATAGGCCAGATGTCTGGTTTTCATATCTTTCTCCTCCTTATTACAGTTACCTGTTTCAACTGGTTTTTGTTCCATGGGGAACCCCTAAGCCCTAGCATTACATTTTCAATCTACACACCGGGGCACTGGTAAAAGGGAGAGCAAAAAAAAAAAAAAAAGTTTACCTGTCCCTCCACCTTCTGTTAATTCTTTACAGAATCCAAAGAATTATTTCCTGCATTTGTATTGTGTATACCTCAAGGTGCAAAACCAATACAGAAAACCATCTAGAGAAGATCATTCAACCAAATTTTATTAGGACTTTGCTGGAGCCATTTTTGGAAAAAATGAACAAATCAATGAGTTTTAACAATGCCGTCTTGATTTCTTTGTTCCTCATGCTATAGATGAATGGATTCAGCAGTGGAGGTAATATAGCATAAATCACTGCACAAATCACATTCAGCTCTGAAGAAGTGTTACCGGGAGGCTTCACATAGGCAAAGAGTCCACTAAAGATAAGCAGAGACACTACAGTAAGGTGGGGAAGGCAAGTAGAGAGGGCTTTTTTCTGACCATGCATGGAAGGCATTCTGAGTACTGTAGCAAAAATCTGTATGTAAGTTATAATGATGTAGATAAAACATCCTACAGCTATGAGACTGCTAAATATTATAAGTCCCACTTCAACTAGATATAAGCCTGAACAGGAGAGTTTAAGTAACTGTGGAATTTCACAGAAGAATTGATTAATCATGTTGGAACAGAAGGTGATGGCAAAAGTGCCACCAGTATGTAATGTGGCATAAACTATTCCGGTAACCCATGCGCTTACGGCCATCTGAATGCAGGCTCCTCTGTGCATAATTGTCTCATATTGCAATGGCTTGCAGATAGCAATATGCCGATCATGGGCCATTATTGTAAGGATGGCAAGATCTGCTGCTGTAAATAGAAAGAAGCAGAAAACTTGAGCAACACATCCTAAATAGGAAATGGACCTGCTCTTCAGGAAGGAATTGGCCATAGCTTTGGGTACCATGACAGAAACTGAGCCAAGATCCAGAATAGCCAAGTTCATTAGAAAGAAGTACATGGGGGTATGCAGATGATGGTCAAGGGCTACAGAAATGATGATGAGAAGGTTGCCAGTAACAGCAATCAAGTATACGGTGAGGAACACAAAGAAGTATAAGATCTGTAGTTCTTGGATGTCTGAAAATTCCAGCAGCAGAAATTTCGATGAGGAGGTAAAGTTGGGCATTTTGCTCTCAGTGTCCAGATGCAGGTTACCTGTAGTTGAGTAAAGGAAATATCTTAAAGAACAATTCTCAGCCAGTCTAATCAATGGGGCTCTCTGTCACAAAATTGCACTATGAATCTACTAATATCAGAGAATAGTTAATCAGGATTCCTTGTTTGACCTCCTCAGACTGATAGATAGCCCTGTGCTGAATAAACAAAGAATGGACAGTTTTCACGTGGGCAAATAGAAGAAGAAGAAGAAGAAGAAGAAGAAGAAGAAGAAGAAGAAGAAGAAGAAGAAGAAGAAGAAGAAGAAGAAGAAGAGTTGGTTTTCATATGCCGACTTCCTCTGCCACTTAAGGGATAATTAAACCGGCTTACAATCACCTTCCCTTCCCCTCCCCACAGCAGACACCCTGTGAGGTAGGTGAGGCTGAGAGAGAATGACTTTCCCAAGGTCACCCAGCTGGCTGTGTATAGGAGCAGGGAAACAAATCCAGTTCACCAGATTAGCCTTTGCTGCTCATGTGGAGGAGTGGGGAATCAAACCTGGTTCTCCAGATCAGACTCCACCGCTTGGGAGTCTGGATGGGTGATGACATCAACCTCTCACTGGTTGTCCCCATTTTCCACATATTAATTTACCCAGACCTAACATTGTTCCATGCACATAGATTCTGGCTGCTTGATCTGCTAGTATACTGAATCTCACAGAGGGACATTCAATTTATCCAATGTGTGCATGCATAGACATCGTAGCTTACAGAATGAAAATTGAGGAAAGGTCAGTGGAGAGTTTCCTGAGGTCTTATCCACACTCAAAGGATGTCATTGCACAGAAAACATTCCTTCCATGGGGATGAGTCCCTTGGGAGGTCCCCTCCCTTGGAGACTTATACAAGGCTTAGACTGACTGGACAAAAGCAACTGGCCACTAGGGTCTCCCAAGTTTGGAGGACATTCTCTCTCAGCAAAAAAAGTTAAAGATAGTCATATTGTACATGGAAATAATACATCAAGAACCCTGATAAGTCATGGGGCACCATTGTCAAGGACCTGTCTTGGATACCCGGGAATTACTTTAACTCTTGCCGGAAAGAAGAAGAAGAGTTGGTTTTTATATGCCGATTTTCTCTCCCTTTTAAGGAGAATCAAACCGGCTTACAATCTCCTTCCCTTCCTCTCCCCACAACAGACACCTTGTGAAGTCGGTGAGGCTGAGAGAGCTCTGAGAGAACTGTGACTAGGCCAGGGTCACCCAGCAGGCTGCATGTGGAGGAGTGGGGAATCAAACTTGGTTCTCCAGATTAGAGTCCACCGCTCCTAACCACTACACCGTGCTGGCTCTGGATGAATGCTGCATCCCCTCTTACTGCTTTCAACTGATGAATTTCACCCCAAATGAAAGCAGGTACCCTGAGTCGCTCAGAGAAGCAGCCCTTTAATCATGTCACCGCTGGCCACCCTTGTCCTTTGTCTTTTTAATTTTAAATTTGTCTGGTTTTTCACATCCAACAAGACTCTCCGGAGCCCTCTTGCTAGCTCTAACTCAAACTGAGTTCTTTTTCCAGCCTAAAATTCTGATTCTAATGCAGCCATGAAGGAGCTAGAAAAGATTTTGAAGTGTAAGGATGTGTCACTGGCCACCAAGACTAGATTAATTCATGCCATCGTATTCCCTATTACTATGTATGGGTGTGAAAGTTGGACAGTGAAGAAAGCTGATAGGAAGAAAATAGATTCCTTTGAAATGTGGCGTTGGAGGAGAGTGTTACGGATTCCGTGGACTGCCCAAAAAACAAATCAGTGGGTTATAGATCAAATCAAGCCTGAACTGACCCGAGAAGCTAAAATGACTAAACGGAGGCTATCGTATTTTGGTCACGTCATGAGACGACAAGAGTCACTGGAAAAGACAGTCATGCTAGGAAAAGTGGAGGGCAGCAGGAAAAGAGGAAGACCCAACAAGAGATGGATTCGGAGATTCCTCTGTGAATTGGCCAATATGCAGTGCCTGAATCTAGCATATCTCCCTATCCACTGATGCATCAGGAAGGGGTCATATGTCAACAAGTGTCATATTTCAGGACTCCATGAGAGCCCTCTGGCCTTTCTCATTTATAGGAAAATACTATAATTCAGTATGGAAACGTTGGAAAGGGTTTCACACTGGGACCCAATTTATGGTGGTCAGATTTGTTATTAATCTGTGAAAACAACACTAATTACCTAGATTTGAGCTACACTTTCAGAATCAAATACAGATCCTCCAGATCAGACCCAGAGAGTTGGAAGCAGTAGACAATTGTGACCTTGAGAGACTAGTGGTGTGACTGAGTATCCCTGGTCACAGGCTGCAGTGAACATACATACAATTTGTGCACAATATACATTTGATTTTTTTTATATGTGTGCTGAGTAATTCTCATAGTACATTCAACACAGCTGAACAATGATCCCACCTTTTCCTAGGTACAAGTCTGCAGTTGCATTTGAACACATGAACACATGAAGCTGCCTTCTACTGAATCAGACCTTTGGTTCATCAAAGTCAATATTGTCTACTCAGACCGGCAGCAGCTCTCCAGTGACTCACGAAGAGGTCTTTCACATCACCTATCTGTCTAGTCTCTTTAACTGGAGATGCTGGGGATTGAACCTGGGACCTTCTGCATGCCAAGTAGAGGCTATACCACTGAACCATGCCCCCTCCCCAAGTGAGAGCCCACTGTCTCTTTCTTAGAAACCGATGTACATGCGGACATGAAGGATTTGCAACCATTCACAGTAACATAAATACAAAGCTACCATAAGGCAGCTTTATGTGCTCCTGTGTTCAACAGAAGCATTTCTCAGAGAATAAAACTTGGATTAACCATTGGTGGAATTATGACACATATTTATCTAGACCAGAGGAACAGTCAGAACAGAGGAACAGTACAGAACAGAGGAATGGATTAACCATTGGTGGAATTATGACACATATTTATCTAGACCAGAGGAACAGTCAGAACAGAGGAACAGTACAGAACAGAGGAACAGTCAGAACAGAGGAACAGTACACATTTTATCTAGACCAGAGGAACAGTCAGAGGGAGGCCTTAGACAGGAAAATATTGAACTGAGTACAAGCACAAACACAATAGTAAGGTGGGAAGGGAAGATGAGAGAGAACTGTTCTCACCCTAAGAAGAAGGGATACTGAGGCAAAAATCCATGGGGAACCCCAAAGCCCTAGCATTATATTTTCATTCCTCACAGCAGGGTATTGGTAATAAGGGACAACAAAAAGAAAGTCTACCTGTTCTACCACCTTCTATTCATGCTTCACGGAATCCGAACCATTATTTCCTGCATATTATATTGTGTAAACCCCAAGGTACAAAAGCTATAAAGAAAATCATCTAGTGAAGATCCTTTAACCAAATTTCAGTAGAAGAATTTTGCTGGAGCCAATTTTCGAAAAATGACCCAAATCAGCGAGTTTTGACAATGCAGTCTTGATTTCTTTGTTCCTCATGCTATAAATGAATGGGTTCAGCAGTGGAGGCAATATAGCATAAATCACAGCACAAATTACATTCAGCTCAGAAGAAGTGTTACTGGTAGGCTTCGCATAGGCAAAGGATCCACTAAATATAAATAAAGAAACTACGGTAAGGTGGGGTATGCAAGTAGAGAGGGCTTTTTACCTACCATGCACAGAAGGCATTCTGAGTACTGTTGTGAAAATCTGTATGTAAGTTATAATGATGTAGATAAAACATCCTCCAACTATGTTACAGCTAAGTGTAAGAATTCCCACTTCAACTAGATATAAGTCTGAACAGGAGAGTTTTAGTAACTGTGGGATTTCACAGAAGAATTGATTAATCATGTTGGAACAGAAGGTGATGGCAAAAGTGCCACTGGTGTGTAATGAGGCATAAACTATACCAGTAACCCATGCACTTACAGCCATCTGAATGCAGGCACCTCTGTGCATAATTGTCACATATTGCAGAGGATTGCAGATAGCAATATGCCGATCATGCGCCATTATTGTTAGGATGGCAAAATCTGCCCTGGTAAATAGGGAGAGGCAGAAAACTCTCCTGAATAAGGAGTGGACCTGCTCTTCAGGAGGGAATTGGCCATAGCTTTGGGTATCAAGACTAGGGCTGTTGAAAAAAAAATTCGGTAAAATTCAGATTCGGCAAAATTTGGCCTGTTTGTATTCGGGAGATGCCGAAGTCCGAACTCCCCCACTTCGGGTCTGTGCAATTCAGCATGAGGTCCAGAGTTCGTGGAAAAATTCGGCCGAATAAAGCCATTAAAATCACAACTGCACCTTTCTGCGGCTCCGGGGGGCATTTTTGAGGGTAGAGGTTCCAAACTTTCAGCGTAGCTTCAAAGGACCCTTCTTGCAATAACCCCCAGGTTTTGTAAAGATTGGATCAGTGGGGGCTGAGATATGGGCCCTGAAAGGGGTCCCCCCTCCTTAATGTGCATTTGCAATTAGCAGAGCTTGCCGCCCACTCGAAGCTCCCAGCCCCGACAAACAGCTGAGCTACGGGGAGCAAGGGCGGGGCAGGTGCAAAGAAGTTTGCAAACCATGCAAAGCAACACAGCCATGCAAACCATCATGTTTGCAACCATGCAAAGCAACACCTGACGCCTGGGAGTTTGCAAACCATGGAAAGGGACAGAAGAAGTTTGCAAACCATGCAAAGCAACACAACCATGCAAAGCAACACGTTTGCAACCATGCAAAGCAACACCTGACGCCTGGGAGTTTACAAACCATGGAAAGGGACAGAGGCATGCTAGCTAAGCATCAGGAGCAGGAGGGGGTGGAATTTCCCCTTTTGCATCAGACTCGGGACCAGGGAAATGCATTCTTTAAGTCACAATTTGAAAACAATTTTTGAGCAAACATCAAAATAGACCTAACCGATCTTATGAATGAGGGAAAACCTGAGGACACACAACTGAAGCCCCCCCCCTCAAACCAGGGAGAGAGAGACTCCAGGGGGCACACACACCCCAGACAGAATGGGCGAAAGCCCCCTTTGGCTCCCCACCCACAGAAACTGCTCCCTCCTCACACACGCTTCCCCCCCCCACACACACACACAGGAGAAAAATTATAGATTAAAGCCCCAAAAGGGGTCTTACTGTGGATGTCTTCTGTTCCATCAGGAGGGACTTGGAGGACTGGGTAATCCAATACGGTTCCATTTAAGCACAGGAGGTTTTGCCTTGGATTTGCCGCTGTCGAGATGCACATAGGATCGGCTGATCCCATTCATCCCATTAGGGAAAGGGGGGCCATATCTCAGCCCCCGCTGATCCAATTTTTACAAAACTTAGGGATACGTTCAAGAAGGTTCCTCTGAAGCTATGCTGAAAGTTTGGGGGCTGTACCCCCAAAAATGCACCCCTGCAGCCATGGAAAGGAGCGAATGTGTGCTGTAAATTGAATAAAAATGCACATTAAGGGGAGACCCCTTTCGGGGCCCATATCTCAGCCCCCCTCCCGATACAACCTTTACAAAACTTGGGGATTCTTTCAGAAGGCTCCTCTGAAGCTACGCTGAAAGTTTGGGGGATGTACCCCAAAAAATGCGCCCCCTGCAGCCACGGAAAGGAGTGAATGTGTGCTGTAAATGGAATAAAAATGCACATTAAGGGGGGACCCCTTTCGGGGCCCATATCTCAGCCCCCCTGATCCAATCTTTACAAAACTTGGGGATTCTTGCAAGAAGGCTCCTCTGAAGCTATGCTGAATGTTTGGGGGCTTTACCCCCCAAAATGCACCCCCTGCAGCCCCGGAAAGGAGCGAATGTGCACAAGCACCCCCCCACAGGGATTTCTCTTACACACAAACAGATACTCGCTCTTTCTCTCCCTGGCCGGGCCGCGCAGCATCTGGGCTCATGCACTCAATTGCGACTGACTGGCCAGAAGAAGATCCAGCTTGGCCACCGATTGGCCGGGGGAGAATGCTGCTTACTAACTGACAGTCATGCTGCTGCGCTGAACCCCAAATTTGCTGAATTTATTTACCCAACACCCCAAACTCGCTGAATTCGGCTCCCCGTTTTCCCGCCTTTTTTGAGTTTGATTTCATCCGAACTAAAAAACTCAGAATCAGGGGAAATTCGGCTGTTTTTTGGTTTGGGACTAACCGAATCGGCAGCCCTAATCAAGACAGAAACTGTGCCAAGATCCAGAATAGCCAAGTTCATTAAGAAGAAGTACACAGGGGTATGCAGATGATGGTCGAGGGCTACAGCAATGATGATGAGAAGGTTGCCAGTCACTGCAGTCAGGTATATGGTGAGGAACACAAAAAAGTGTAAGATCTGCAGTTCTTGGATGTCTGAAAATTCCAGCAGCAGAAATTCCGATGTGGCGGTAAACCTGGGCATTTTGCTTTCAGTGTCCAGATGCAATTTACCTGTAGCACTGAGTAGAGCAAATACTTTAAAGAGCAATTCTCAGCCAGTCTACTCAGAATCCTACTCTGGTCTATTAAATGGGGCTTTTTCTCACAGAATTGCACAGTGAACCTACTAATATTAGTGATTTCTTCTTTGACTATGTCAGCCTAATAGATAGCCAGTTTGCACATTGGTAAATTGGATGGGTGGTCATATCAGCCTCTCACTGGCTCTAGCCATTTCCCACTTATTAGTTTGCCCAAACCTAAGCTTGTATGAGTTCCATGCACATAGATTCTAGATGCTTGATTTGCTACTAAACTGAATCTCACAGAGGGTTATTTGATTTATCCATCATGTGCATGCATAGACTTCATAGGTTACAGAATCTAAACTGAAGAAAGGTTGGTGGAGAATTTCCTTATCTCTTATCCACACTTAAATGCTGTTGTTGCACAGATGGTATTCCCTCCATGGGGAAGAGTCCCTTGGGAGGTCCCCTCCCTTGGAGTCATCTAACTCTGACAAACTGGACAAAGGAAACAGGCCATTAGGGTTTCCCCATTTGGGAGAACATTCTCTGCCAGTAAATAAGTTAATGATAGTTATATAGTCCATGAAAATAATACACCAACAAAACCCAGAAAAGCCTTGGGCCACCCTTGTCAAGAGCCTGTCTTGGATGCCAGGGAATTATTTTAACTCTTCCTGGCTGATGTCTGTGAATGCTCCATCCCCTTCTTAGTGCTTTCAATGAATCAGTTTCACCCTAAATGAAAGCAGGTACCCTGAGTCGGCTGGGGAAGAAGGACTTTAATCATGTCAACGCTGGCCACCCTAGTCCTTTGTCTTTTTAATTTTAAATTTGTCAGATTCCTCCCATCCAGCAAGCCTCTCCGGCAACCCCTTGGTAGCTCTAACCCAAGCTGGATTTTTCCCCCACACCCAAATTCTGATTCAAATGGTCCATAGGACCAATAATATTCAAACGGCCCTTTCACCTAGCAGTTCAGATTCAGGAATCCTTGGGAATGAAGAATGGACTCTAGATTCCCCAATGACCATTCTCCCCTCTCATAATTGTCAAAGAATCTCAGGTTATGTAAACCCCGCCCTTTCTAATCTGACAGAAAAAGCGTATTTTGTATTCTCCCTTTCCTCCATCTAGACAACAACCACCACTCCCTTAGGCTGAACTCTGCTATTCAGCTATCAAGTTTTGCATATGTTCTACCTCTCCACTTTTCTTGTATGCTGCCCTTTTCATTCTAAATAAAAGAGTATGGTTTAATGCCCCTATGGTACTAAACAGAAATGGGTCTGTAAGTGCATATAGGAAGGCTGGTGTCAGAGTTCCAGGAGCAATTCCTGCATTCTTCTAGTGTAACATTATTATTATTTTTAAAAAAAATTGTTTAATGAAACATTTTTAGATAGCACAGAAGGAATGTATTTGTCATTGTGCTGCAGTCATTCTATACTCACAAACTGATTTTGCAATCTCAAAAATTGCTGATTACCTTGGGGTCCTGTTTCTTCTCCAGCCCCTTTCATATGAGGCTCCCTTTCCCAATTTCTTCTGTTGTTGTGTTGTTCAGGGTTAGTTCTCCATCCTTCACGTGGAAGTGGCCCAATGGATAAATAACACAAGTGAGGGTCAGATTCAATTCCTTTTCAGCTGTTTAAATGCATATATCCTTTTGCCAATGCCATTCCTTACACACTGCTCTATGGTTTGCTACCATGTACACTGTTGTGTGTATGTAAACTGCCGTCAAGTTGCAGCCGATTTATGTTGACCCAGTAGGGTTTTCAAAGCAAGGGACTAACAGTGATTGTTTGCCATTGCCTTCCTTGGAGGTCTCCCATCCAAATGCTAAACAGAGTCAACCCAGCTTAGCTTCTGAGATCTGATTAGATCAGTCTAGCCTGGGCCATCCAGATCAGGACTAATGTACCTTGTCAGTTTCTTTCACTTCACAATGAAAACAACTTTGTCAATGAGACAGAGATTAATTTATGTTCTGTTCTTGGAAGCTTGCTCCCAAGAGTTCATCACACTTAACTGCCAAGGGATGCTGAAGTCTTTCCCCTCTGCTGTACTATTTATTTTATTATTTTTATTTTTTATTTATTTACTTATTTAATCATTCTTATAGCCGCCCTACCCCAGCAAAGCTGGGCACAGGGTGGCTCACATAGCAATAAATATACAGTAAGACTACAAAATCACGTAAAATAATAGATTAAAAACAACCCTAACAAATTCCCCAGAAATGTCCTTTCCCCAAGACCCAAATTGCATTTCTGGCTGGAGGCCAGTTAGTGATGCTCAGCAACACCTGGGATGAGACAGTGTGCTGAACCACACTCAGGGCCGGTTGGAGGTCCAGAGTGGTCCAGGACAGCTCACCATACGAAGGCCAGTGATTCCAACAGGTGGTCAGGCCCCATGGTGGAGCATTCTGTCTCCCAGTCACTTGTGGGTTTTGCTGTGTAGTAACTAACCTTAGTTGATACTTAGTACAGCATGCATGTTTCCTAGTGCAGGAAGTAAGACCAGATAAACAGCCAAATCTGTGTCTGTCTCTGCCATTTTGCTACCACGTAGCAAAAGAAAGATCTCAGAAGAGTTTTCGGGTATAGTTTAGGTTTATATTGTAATTTGAAGTGCACAAGCTTAATTTATTTTTGATGTTTTTGTGGAGTTTCTGAAAAGCTCCTAAGAGTGTTGCCAATATTTAGGCAGACCCAAACGAGTTCCAAGCTTGCCTAGGTATTCTCACCACACCTTGCTTTTCTTGGCCAACACATGAATCCAGTGCAGAGAGATGTTCATCAATACCCTTCCCTGTACTCAGCATATGAGTTCAGGGGATGATGTTGAATATAGAGCTGTTGAATTAAAAATTTTTTTGGTATAGTTCGGATTCGGCTGAATTTGGCCCATTTAGATTCGGGATATGCCGAAGTCCGAACTCCCCCGCTTCGGGTCCATGCAATTCGGCGGGAATTCAAAGTTCGGGAAAAAAATTCGGCCGAATAAAGACATTAAAAACACAACCGCGCCTTTCCGCGGCTCTGGGGGGGCATTTTTGGGGATAGAGGTCCCAAACTTTGAGCGGAGCTTCAAAGGACGCTTCTTGAAAGACCCCCCAAGTTTTGTAAAGATTGGGTCAGGGGGGGCTGAGATATGGGCCCCGAAAGGGGTCCCCCCACCCTTAATGTGCATCTCTGAGCAGAGCTTGCCGCCCACGCACAAAGCTCCCAGCCCCGACAAACAGCTGATAAGTTTGCAAAGCATTTGCAACACAACTGCAAGCAACACGACTGCAAAAGCAACACAACCTTGTAAGCAACACCTTTGCAACTGCAAAGCAACACCTGACACCTGGGAGTTTGCAAACCATGGAAAGAGACAGAGGCAGCTAGCTATGCATAATGAGCAGGGGTGGAATTTCCCCTTTTGCATGGGACTCCAAATGCATTCTTTAAGTCACCATTTGAAAACAAGTTTTGAGCAAGCATCCAATTATGAATGAGGGAAAATGACACACAACTGAACCCCCCCCCTCAAACCAGGGAGAGAGAGACTCGAGGGGGAACACACACCCCAGGCAGAACCGGCAAAAGCCCCCTTTGGCTTCCCCCCCCACCCACAGAAACTGCTCCCTCCCCCCACACACACAGACTCTGCTCCCCCCCCCAAACACACAGGAGAAAAATTATAGATTAAAGCCCCCAAAGGGGTCTTACTGTGGCTGTCTTCTGTTCCATCAGGAGGGGCTGGGGAGGACTCGGTAATCCAAGACGATTCCATTTAGGCACGGGACGTTTTGCTCTGGAGATGCATACTGATCCATTCATCCCAATAGGGGAAAGGGGAAAGCCCATATCTCGGGACCCCCTGACCCAATGTTTACAAAACTTGGGTGGTCTCTTAAGAAGGCTTGTCTGAAGCTCCGCTGAAAGTTTGGGATCTGCACCCCCAAAAATGCGCCCCCTGCAGCCACGGAAAGAGAAAAGGGGGGAGCCGATATTTCTGCCCCCACTGAACCCATCTTTACAAAACTTGGGTGGTATCTTAAGAAGGATTGTCTGAAGTTATGCTGAAAGTTTGGGGGCTGCATCCCCAAAAAAGCGCCCCCTGCAGCCATGGAAAGAAAAAAGGGGGGAGCCCATATCTTGGGACCCCCTGACCCAATGTTTACAAAACTTGGGTGGTCTCTTAAGAAGGCTTGTCTGAATCTCTGCTGAAAGTTTTGTGTCTGTACCCCAAAAAATATGTTCCCTGCAGCCACAGAAAGGAGCGAATGTGCACAAGCACCCCCCCACACATGAAGATTTCCCTCTCTCTCTCTCTCTCCCCGGCCGGGCCGCACATCAGCTGATTCCTCCAGTATTCAATCCTGACTGATTGGCCAGAAGGAGACCCAGCTTGGCCACCGATTGGCCGGGGGAAGAGAATGCTGCTTACTGACGGTTATGCTGCTTACTGACAGCCAAATTTGCCGGATTTATTCGTGAACTCCCGAACTCGCTGAATTCGCCCCCCCCCCGGTTGCCCGCCATTTTTTAGTTCGGTTCGTCCCGAACTAAAAACCACCGAATCAGGGGAAATTCGGCTGTTTTTCAGTTCGGGCCGAACCGAATCAACAGCCCTGGTTGAATATGGAGAGTGCCTTCACAGGTATGTGGACTGATCAATCTGCAGTGCCTGGATCTATCATGAATGTCCCAGATTCAATCCCCAGCTTCTCCAGTTAAAGGGACTAGGCAAATAGGTTATGTGAAAGACCTCTGCTTGAGACCCTGGAGATCCGCTGCTGGTCTGAGTAGACAATACTGACTTTGATGGTCCAAGGGTCTGATTTTATCAGTCCATAAGGCAGCTTCATGTGTTCATGGGTCTCCCTATCCACTGTTATATCAGCAAGGAGTAAAACAAGTGACATATTTGAGAACTCCAGGAGAGCCCCTGGGCCTCTCTTTTATAGGAAATTTCTGTCATTCAGGATGAAAATGTTGGGAAGGGTGACACACTGGGACCCAAATTATTGTGGTCACATTTATTATTAAACTTAGAATGCAGCCTTAATTACCTAGATTTGGGCTACACATTCAGAATCAAATAAAGATCCTCCAGATCAGACTCAGAGACCTGCAAGCCTGTCGAACCCCACACTTCCTAGGTAAAGGATTTTCATTTGTGTATGTCAGTTGGTTTCCTCGTGACAGTGTCCTAACAAAGTTACTGAAAAAAAAATGAAACAAAATGTTTAAAATTAGTAAAGACACCACATTTTTTAAATTAAAGATGGTCCTTCCTATGTAAAATGATTAAGGCACTAATCAATTAATGGCCATAGTCTATTCAGGAGTGGCCTCTTCTAAAGCCCTCTTCACCTATTACTTTTTCCTCAGCCATCCAAGTAGTTTCTTTTGCAGAAAATTTGCATATAACTTACCAATGACTTCCAAGAGGATGATTAGTCGATAATTTTTAGATAAATTTTGTTGCTTTTTTGTATATATAGTTGGTGATGAGTGATATTTTCCACAAATCATGTATGACCCCTTCTTGATTTATTAGTGAAAATATAGGGGCCAACACTTGGGCCCACCAATTAGGAGCTATTTACAAAAGAGCAGAGTGGAAGGCATCAAGACCAGGAGATTTTCTGGGTTTTAGTGCCTTAATCAATTTATATAGAATCATAGAGTTTGAAAAGAACTCCAGGGTCATCTAGTCCAACCCCCTGCACATTGCAGGTAATTCACAACCACAACCCCCACACACCCCCTCGGTGACCCCTATTCCATACCCAGAAGATGGCAAAAATAAACAAACAAACAAACAAATAAATAAATAAAAATCCTCCAGAATCCCTGACCAATCTGGCCTGGAAGAAAATTGCTTCCTGACCCCAAAATGAGGGCCATCTTTGATTTAACAAATGTAGTGAATAATGTTTTGTTTCATGTTTTCAGTAGCTATGTTAGGACACTGTCATGAGGAAACCAATTGACATACACAAACGAAAATCCATAGATTTTTAACCTAGGCTGTTTGGGGATCTAAAGGCTTCCAACTCTCTGGGTCTGATCTGGAGGATCTGTATTTGATTCTGAAGGTGTAGCCCAAATCTATGTAATTAGTGCTGTTTTCGCAGATTAATAACAAATCTGACCACCATAAATTGTGTCCCAGTGTATCACCCTTCCCAACATTTCCATGCTGAATTACAGTATTTTCCTATAAAGAAAGAGGCCTCTCTTGGAGTTCAGTGGATAGGGAGGCAGGGTAGATCCAGGCACTGCAGATTGACCAGTCTGCATACCTGTGGAGGCATTCTAGATTTTGCTCACTTGCATTTGGTCTAACTTCCTGTACACAGAAACAAGCATTCTGTGCTACCTATTGTCTGATTAGTTACAAAAATAGAAGAAATAATACAGCAGAGGGGAAAGACTTCAGCATCCCTTGACAGTTATGTGCGGTGAAGTCTTGGGAGCTAGTTGCCAAGGCCAGAACATAAATTAATCTCTATCTCATTGAAAAAAGCAGTTTTGATTATGATTTGACAGGAACTAACAGTGCACATTGTAGCACACTGTCTCTAAGGAATGGCAGAGGTAAAAGGATATATGAAGAAGTAGAGTTGGTTTTTATACCCTGCATTTTTCTATTTTAAGGAGTCTGAAAGCAGCTTACAACTGCCTTCCCTTCCTCTCCCCACAACAGACACCTTGTGAGGTAGTTGCATCTGAGAGAGTTCTGAGAGAACTGTGACTAGGCCAAGGTCACTCAGCAGACTTCATGTGGAGAAGTGGAGAATTAAACTCGGTTCTACAGATTAGAGCCTGCTGCTCTTTACCACTACACCACGCTGGCTCACATTTAAACAGCTGAAAAATAATTGAAGCTGACATTTTTGCTCCATTGGGCCATTTCCACATGAGGGATCGAGAACTAATCCTCAACAACACAACGACAGAAGAAATTGAGAAAGGGAGCCAAAGATGAAAGGGGCAGGAGAAGAAGCATAACTTCAAGGTAGTCAGTAATTTTTGAGATTGCAAAATCAGTTTGTAAGTATAGAATGGCTGAAGCACAATGCCAAAGATATTCTTTCCAATCTTCTAAAACCTTTTATTGTGCTACCTGAGAGTGTTTCATTAAACCCAAATCATTTTACAAAGTAATGTTACAGGACAGAATTACATGAATTGTGCCTGAAGCCATGACACTAAACCCATGTCCCTTTAGGACCATAAGGGCATTCAAAAGATAAACCTTTAGTTAGAATAAAAAGAGCAGCATACAAAAAAAGTGGAGAGACAGAACATTTTCAAAACTCAATAGCTGAATAACAGAGTATACCTAAGGGAGTAGTGGTTGCTGTCTAGATGGAGGAAAGGGAGAAATACAAAATATGCTTTTCCTGTCAGATTAGAAGTGGTGGGTTTTATATAGTCTGAGATTCTTTGACAATTATGGGGGAGAGATGGTTGTTGGGGAAGACAGGGTCCATTCTTAGTTTCCAAGGGTTCCCGAACCTGAATTGCTGGGTGAAAGGTTCTTTGAATAATATTGGCCCTATGAGCTATTAGAATCGGAATTTAGTGCTGCAAAAAAATCCAGTTTGGGTTAGAGCTACCAAGGGGGGCACATGAGAGGTGTGCTGGATGTGAAGAACCAGGGGCAGTTAAAATTAAAAAGACAAAGGACTAGGGTGGCCAGCTGTGATATGATTGAAATCCTGCTTCTCTGGGTGACTCAGGGTACCTGCTTTAGCACGGGGTCAAATTGATTAGTTGACAGCCCTAAGAGGGATATGAAACATTCACAGACATCAACCAGAAAGAGTTAAAGTAACTCCCAAGCATGCAAGACAGGCCCATGAAAATGGTGCCACAAGGCTTTTCAGGGCTGTGTTGGCGTATTATTTCCCTGTACAATATGACTATCTTTAACTGTTTTACTGGCAGACAATGTCCTCCAAACTTGGGAGATCCTAGTGGCCAGTTTACTTTGTCCAGTCTGTCAGAGGTAGAGGAATCCAAGGGAGGGGGCCTCCCAAGGGACTCATCCCCATGGAGGGAATGTCATCTGTGCAACAACAGCCTTTAAGTGTGGATAAGAGATCAAGAAATTCTTGACCCTTCCTCAGTTTTCAATCTGTAGTCTACAAAGTCTATGCATGTACATGTCAGATAAATTAAATGTCCCTCCGTGAGATTCCATATAGTAAAAGATTTATAATCCAGAAACTATGTATATAAAGCTCATATGGGCTTAGATCTGGGCAAATTAATATGAGGAAGAAGGGCACAGCCATCCACATGCAAACTGCCCATTCTTTGTTTGTTCAGCGCAGGGCTGTCTATTAGGCTGAGATGGTCAAACAAGGAATCCTGGTTCAATCTTCACTGATATTAGTAGATTTGCTGTGCAATTCTGTGAAAGAAAGCCCCATTGTATAGACCAGACTAGGATTCTGAGTAGACCTGCTGAGAATAGTTCTTTAAATTATTTGCTCTACTCAACACTACAGGTAACCTGCAACTGGACAATGAGAGCAAAATGCCCAACCTTACCTCCACCTCTGAATTTCTGCTGCTGGAATTTTCAGACATCCGAGAACTACAGATCTTACACTTCTTTGTGTTCCTTACAGTATACTTGACTGCAGTGACTGGCAACATTCTCATCATCATTGCTGTAGCCCTCAACCATCATCTGCATATCCCCATGTACTTTTTCCTAATGAATTTGGCCGTTCTGGATCTTGGCTCAATTTCTGTCATGGTACCCAAAGCTATGGCCAACTCCCTCATGAACAGCAGGTCAATTTCTTATTCAGGATGTGTAGCTCAAGTGTTCTTTTATTTTTTATTTGAAACATCAAATTTTGCTATCCTAACAGTAATGGCATATGATCGGTATATCGCTATATGCAATCCATTGCAATATGAGAAAATTATGCATAAAGGAGCCTGCCTTCAGATGGCCATAAGTGCATGGGTTACCGGTACAGTTTATTCCACTATACACACTAGTGGCACTTTTGCCATCACCTTCTGTTCCAACATGATTAATCAATTCTTCTGTGAAGTTCCACAGTTATTAAAACTCTCCTGTTCAGACTTGTATCTAGTTGAAGCGGGACTTCTTATATTTAGCTGCATCATAACTGGAGGATGTTTTATCTACATCATTATAACTTACATACATATATTTGCAACAGTACTCAGAATGCCTTCTGTGCATGGTCGGAAAAAAGCCCTCTCCACTTGCATTCCCCACCTCATTGTGGTGTCCCTGCTTATATTTAGTGGACTCTTTGCCTATGGAAAGCCTCCCGGTAACACTTCTTCAGAGCTGAATGTGATTTGTGCAGTGATTTATGCTGTATTACCTCCACTGCTGAACCCATTCATCTATAGCATGAGGAACAAAGAAATCAAGATTGCATTGTTAAAGCTCACTGATTTGGGTCATTTTTTTTCCAAAACTGGCTCCTGCAAAATTCTTCTACTAAAATTCGGTTGAAATCTAGACAAGATTTTCTTGGTTAGTTTTGTACTTGGGGTATACACAATATAAAATAGAGGATTGAAAAAAATATTCTGTGAAGCATGAAGAAATGGTGGGTGGGACAGGTAGATTCCCCCCACCCTTTTACCAGTACCTAGCTGTGAGGATGGAAAATATAATGCTAGGGCTTGGGGATTTCCTATGGAACAAAAACCAGTTGAAACAGATAACTGCAATAAGGAGGAGGAAGACATGAAAACCAGACTCTTGGCCTATGATGCCATGAGGTCTTCTAGTTTCAGAGGAAGAAATCTTACATCTTATGTCTAATGGAGTATTTCCATCTGTGTACCACATACTGACACACATACACACAAAGGAAGTTGCTTTATAGAAGAAGCAGAAGCAGAAGAAGTAGTGATGGCACCCGATTGCTAATTCACTATTTGTCATTGATTGTAAAACGAGACAGTTATGCATAAAGGAACCAGATGACAGTAAGTGCGTGCTTGAGTGGTTTGTTCATTGATGGGACTACCCACTGTTGGGAAGTTTGCGAACAACTTCTGCTCCAGTGTGGTCAATCAGGTCTTCTGTGAAGTTCTAAATTTACTGCAGTTCTCTTGCTCTGGTATAGGATCATTGACGTTGGTAATATGACGTTTATGTTCAGCCTAGGGTTAGATCTTCATCATTGTAACTTACTTACAGATTTTCGCTATTGTTCTCAGAATGCCTTCTTTCCCTGCAATAATTTGTTGGAAACTAAATGGCCTTAGGCACTGCTCAGATCCTGGACTACTCTTCTTTATTATGGGAAACTTCATCTTGTCCTGGTGGGGCCACCTAAGCACTACTCTGGGTTGTCCCAACATGGGTGTTGGCCCGTTTATCGATGCTTTCGATGAATGGGATAACAGGGTGGTCACCCGATATTTGGATCCACCCCCATGGTTTTCCACCAATGCTCCATCTGTTGTAATCAATAAAGCTGTGGCCAGTTATTTCCCAAACAGTACAGTTGTTGGTGTGTTTATTTCAGATTCAGACACCTTTATTGGCTTAGTAAAATAGCAACAAGGGACCAGTGTTTATTTGCTGTTCCCCCTTTTATGTGGAGCCGTTTGCCCATGGGACCACAAAGAGCTATTTTCAAAAGACCAGGACGGAAGGCATCAAGACCAGGAGAGTTCCTGGTTTTTAGTACCTAAATCAATGCACATATGGAGGTCCCTCTTTCACTTACGAAATGTAGTGTCTTTACTAGTTTTAAATATATTTTTTTTTCATGTTTTCAGTAGCTATGTTGGGAAACTGTCATGAGAAAAACGACTGATGTACACAAATGAAAATCCATAGATCCTCTACCTTGTCTACCTGGAGGATCTGTATTTGATTCTGAATGAGTAGCCCAAATCTTGGTAATTAGTGTTGTTTCCATTGTTTAATAACAAATGTAGCCCCAATAAGCTGGGTCTCAGTGTGTCACCCTTCCCATCATTTCCATACTGAATTACATAATTTTCCTATATAAAAGAGAGGCCAAAGGGATTTCTTGGAGATCTGAAATATGTCATTTGTTTGACCCCTTCCTGAGGCATCAGAGGATAGGGAGACATGATAGCTCCAGGCACTGCAGATTGACCAGTCCCCATACCTGTGGAGGCACTCTCAGTATTCAGCAGCATCCCTTGAACGTATATGCTGAGTACTGCTGAAAGGTGTTTATGAACATTCCTCAGCACAGGGTTCATGTGGGGGCCAAGGGTTTAGTGAGAATAGTACAGTAAGCTTGGAACTAGTGTGGGTCTGCCTCAGTATTGGTAACACTGTTGGGAACCTTTCAAAAGGTCCTCATAAAAAGTCAAAAATAAAGTAAGTTTGTGCACTTCAGTTTAAAAATGTGAACCTAAACTTTACCCTAAAAGTCTTGTGAGAGCTTTCTTTTTTTCTATGTGGTAGCAAAATGGAAGAACTCTAACACAGTGACAGACGTAGATTTTGCTCACTTGCATTTGGTTTTACTTCCTGCACTCAGAAACAGGCATACTGTGCTAAGAGTAGATACTAAGAGTAGATTATAAGAGTAGATACAGGCATGCTGTGTTAAGCTTATGGTTACTTACAAAATAGCAGAAATAATACAGCAGAGGAAAAAGATGTCTGCATCCCTTGGCAGTTAAGTAAAGTGACCTCTTGGGAGCCAGCTGCCAACAACAGAACATAAATTAATCTCTGTCTCATTAATAAAGCAGTTTCTATTAAGATTTGACAGAAACTAACAGTGTAAATTGTAGCAAACCCCAGAACTGTCTCGGAGGAATGACATTGGCCAAAGGATAGATGTATTTAAACAGCTAAAAAAGAATTGAATCTGACCTTCTGTAATGTTATTTATCCATTGGGCCTCTTCCACATGAAGGATGCAGAACTGATCCTCAATGACACAACTACAGAAGAAATTGAGAAAGGGGATGGAGAAGAAAAAGGGCACTAAGAAGAAGACTTGGTCTTTATATGATGGCTTTCTCTACCGCTTAAGGAAAAATCAAACCAGCTTAAAATCACCTTCCCTTCCCCACAACAGACACCCTGTGAGGTAGGTGAGGCTGAGAGAGTGTGACTAGCTCAAGGTCACCCAGCTGGCTTCATGTGTAGGAGCAGGGAAACAAAACCAGTTCACCAGATTAGCCTCTGCTGCTCATGAGGAGGAGTGGGGAATCAAACCCGGTTCTCCAGATCAGAGTCCACTGCTTCAAACAGGGCTCTTAACCATTACACCATGCTGGTGTAGTAATCAGTATTTTTTTTTTTTGAGATTGCAAAATTAGTTTGTGAGTATAGAATGATTACAGCACAATGCCAAAGATCTTCCATCCCAGACTCTAAAACCTGTTACTCTGCTATCTGGAGATGGTTCATTAAACCCAAATCATTTTTAAAAAGTAATGTTACAGAAGAAAATTACATGAACTGCTCCTGGAGCCATGACACCTATCTTCCTATATGCACTTATCGACCAGAATCTGTTTGGGATCATAAGGGCATTCAAATGATATGCTTTTATTTAGAATAAAAAGGCAGCATAAAAGAAAAGTGGAAAGATACAACATATTCAAAACTCAATGGCTGAATAGCAGAATGTACCCAAAAAGTGTAGTAGCTGCTGTCAAGTTGGAGGAAAGTGAGAATACCAAAAATGCTTTTCCTGTCAGATTAGAAGGGGTGGGGTTTACATAGTCTGGGATTCTTTTACAATTATGGGGGAAAGATGGTCTTTGGGGAAGACAGAGTCCATTCTTAGTTCCCAAGTGTTCCTGAATCTGAATTGCTGGGTGAAAGGGCTGTTTGAATAATATTGGTTCTATGGAACATTAGAATCAGAAATTTGGGCTGGAAAAATAACCCAGTTTGGATTAGAGCAAGCAAGAGGGCTCCTGGGAGTCTTGTTGGATGTGAAGAACCGGGCTAAGTTAAAATTAAAAAGAGAAAGGACCAGGTGGCCAGCGATGACACTATTAAACTCCTACTTCTCTGGGTGACTCAGGGAAGCTGCTTTCGCTTGGGTTGAAGTAAATTTGTTGAAAGCACTAAGAGGGGAATGCAGCATTCACAGACATCAGCTGGGAAAAGTTAAAGTAACCCCTAGGCATTCAAGACTGGCCCTTGACAATGGTGCCACAAGGCTTTTCAAGGCTGTGTTGGCGAATTATTTCCATGCACAAAATTACTAATCTTCACTTTTTTACTAACAATGTCCTCCAAAATGGGGAAACCCTAGTGGCCAGTATCTTTTGTCCAGACTTTCAGAAGAGGAATCCAAAGGAGGGGGCTTCCAAAGGGACTCATCCTTATGGAGAGAATGTTGTCTGCACAACATCCTTTAAGTGTAGATAAGAGATCAAGAAACTCTCCACTGACCCTTCCTCGATTTTCATTCTGTAACCTATGAAGTTTATGCATGCACATGTCGGATACGTTGAATGTCCCTCTGTGAGATTCAGTATAGTTAGCAGATCAAGCATCCAGAATCTATGTGCATAGAACTCGCATGGGCTTAGATACGGGCAAACTAATATGTGGAAGATGGGGAGAGCCAGTGAGAGGTCATGTGCTCACCCATCCACTTTGCCCACATGCTAATTGTCCATTCTTTGGGTATTAAACACAGATCTATCTGTTAGGATGAGATGGTCAAACAATGAATCCTGATTAAGTATTCACAGAGTCACAGTGCAATTCTGTGAGACAAAGCCCTGTTGAATACACCAGAGTACAATGATAGGTAGACCTGCTGAGAATTGTTCTCTGAAATATTTCTTCCACTGACTGTTACAGGTAACTTGCATTTGGACACTGAGAGCAAAATGCCCAACCTTACCTCCACCTCTGAATTTCTGCTGCTGGAATTTTCAGACATCCGAGAACTACAGATCTTACACTTCTTTGTGTTCCTCACAGCATACTTGACGGCGGTGACTGGCAACCTTCTCATCATCATTGCTGTAGTGCTTGATCATCACCTACATTCCCCTATGTACTTCTTCTTAATGAACTTGGCTATTCTGGACCTTTGCTCCGTTTCTGTCATGGTACCCAAAACCATGGTCAATTCCCTCCTGAACAGCAGGACAATTTCTTATTCAGGATGTGTAGCCCAAGTTTTCTGCCTCTTCCTATTTGTAGATGCAGATATTGCTATCCTTACAGTAATGGCATATGATCGGTATGTCGCTATCTGCAATCCACTGCAATATGAATCAATTATGCATAAAGGAGCCTGCATTCAGATGGCTGTAAGTGCATGGGTTACCAGTATAGCTTATGCCATATTACACACCGGCGGCACTTTTTCCATCACCTTCTGTTCCAACATGATTAATCAATTCTTCTGTGAAGTTCCACAGTTATTAAAACTCTCCTGTTCAGACTTATATCTAGTTGAAGTGGGACTTCTAATATTTAGCAGTGGCATAGGTGGAGGATGTTTTATCTACATCATTATAACTTACATACAGATTTTTGCAACAGTACTCAGAATGCCTTCCGTGCATGGTCGGAAAAAGGCCCTCTCCACTTGCATACCTCACCTAACAGTAGTGTCTCTCCTTATATGTAGTGGAATCTTTGCCTATGTGAAGCCTCCTGCTAACACTTCTTCAGAGCTGAATGTGATTTGTGCAGTGATTTATGCTATATTACCTCCACTGCTGAATCCATTCATCTATAGCATGAGGAACAAAGAAATCCAGACTGCATTGTTAAAGCTCACTGATTCATTCATTTTTTCCTAAACTGGCTCTTGCAAAATTCTTCTACTAAAATTTGGTTGTATGATCTTCTCCAGATGATTTTCTTTTTTTTTCTTTTTTAAAAAAAATATTTTATTGATTGGTTTTGTACCTTGGCGTATACACAATATAATATAGAGGAAATAATGGTTTGGATTCAATGAAGCATGAGCTGAAGATCGTGAGACAGGTAGATTTTTTTTGTTTCCCCTTTTACCAGCACCCAGCTGTAAGGATTAAAAATGTAATGCTAGGGCTTAGAGGTTCCCTATGGAACAAAAAACAATTGAAACAGATAACTGCAATAAGGAGGAGGAAGGCATGAAAACCAGACACCTGGTCTATGATGCCATGAGATCTTCTAGCTTCAGGGGAAGGCATCTTGCATCTTAGTTCCAACATATTAATTATGTCTGTGTACCACATACTGACACACACATTGGAAGCTGCTTTATATTGAATCAGCCTTTTGGTCCATCAAGGTCCGTGTTGTCACACTGGCTGCAGTTCTTTAGGGTCTCAAGTTGAGGTCTTTCCCATCACCTACCACCTGCTCCTTTTAGCTTGAGATGCCAAGGATCGATCCTGGGAGTTTCTGAATGCTAAGCAGATGCTATACTGCTGAGCTATAGCCCTTCTAAGGGGCTGAGGTCACTATGGCCTTTTATGCAGGGACATTTCCTCCAATAAGGTGAATATATCCTTGTGTGAAATCACACAGTTAATAAAGCTCTTCTGTTCTGAAATGGACCTAGTTGACATTGGTATTATTGTTTCATTTTTACATCTGGCCAGGGTGTTTTCCTTTTTGCAATGTACCTTGAGATTTTTGCCTTGGTATCCCTTCTTCTTAGGGTGAGAATAATGCCATTCCTCTTTGCCTTCCCACCTGAGTACTGTGTTTCTGCTTGTATTCAGTTCAATCTTTGCCTGTCCAAGTCCTTCCTCTGACTGTTCCTCTGGTCTAGAAATAATATGTACAGTGATATGTGTCATAATTCTACCAATGGTTAATCTATTCATCAATAGTATGAGAAACAAAGAGATCAAGAGTATGAGAAACAAAGAGATCAAGAGTTTTTTCTGAAACTCTCTCCAACCAAATTATTTCTGAAAATTGGTTCTGTTGAACACATGAACACATGAAGCTGCCTCCTGCTAGCCTTGTTTTTATGTTAAGGTAAATGGCGGAATTGGGCTAAAACTAATAAAATGCATTTCAACAGAGATAAATGTAAAGTTTAACAGAGATAAATGTAAAGGGTGAGAGTTTCAAAACAGATAAAAGGAAGTATTTTTTCACACAACGCATAGTTAAATTGTGGAACTCCCTGCCCCAGGATGTGGTGATGGCTGCCAGCTTGGAGGACTTTAAGAGGGGAGTGGACATATTCATGGAGGAGAGGGGTATTCATGGCTATTAGTTAGAATGGATGCTGCATACCTATTCTCTCTAGTATCACAGGAGCATGCCTATTATTTTGGGTGCGGTGGAACACAGGCAGGATGGTGCTGCTGCACTCTTCTTGTTTGGGGGCTTCCCAGAAAGCACCTGGTTGGCCACTGTGTGAACAGACTGCTGGACTTGATGGGTCTGGTCTGATCCAGCAGGGCCTTCCACGTATTTACATTTGATACCATAAGTGAGTGTCATTTGATACCATTCTTTTTTCCAAAACTGGCTCCAGCAAAATTGTTCTACTGAAATTTGGTTGACTGAACTTCTCTTGATGAGGTATGGTTTACGCCACATTAAATACCAGTTGCACTTTTGCCATCCCCTTCTGCTCTAACAGAATAAATCAATTATTCTGTGAAGTTCTACAGATACTAAAACTTTCCTGCTCAGACTTATATCAAGTTGAAGTGTGACTTATATATAGCTGCATCATAGCTGAGGGTATATTTTATATACATCATTATCATTTATGTACAGATTTTTGCTATGGTACTCAGAATGCCTTCTGTGCACCACCAAAATAAAGCCTTCTCCACTTGCCTTCTCCATCTTAATGTAGTGTCTCTGTTTATATTTGGTCAACTCTTTGCCTATGTCAAGTCTCCTTGTAAAACTTCTTCTGAGCTGCATGCAATTTGTGCTGTAATTTATTGCATGAGAAACAAAGAAATCAAGACTGCTTTGTCAAAGCTCACTGATTTGTTCATTGTTCCCAAACTGGCTCCAGCAAGATCCTCTAGTAAAATTTGGTTGAATGATCATCTGTAGATGATTTTCTTGATTGGTTTTGTATCTTGGGGTATACATAATATTATATACTGGAAATAATTGTTTGGATTCTGTGAAGCATGAACAGAAGGTGGTGGGACAGGCAGACTTTTACAAGTAACCATCTGTGAGGACTGAAAATGTAATGCTAGGGCCTAACAGTTCCCTATGGAATATATCAGTTGCAACAGATAACTGCAGTAAGGAGGAAGAAGACATGAAAACCAGACACCTGGCCTATGATGCCATGAGGTCTTCTAGTTTCAGAGGAAGGCATCTTGCATCTTAGGTCCAGTGCAATAATTCTGTCTGTATACCACAAATTGACATACACACAGGAAACTGCTTTATATTGAATCAGGCTTTCTATTGAATCATGGTCAGCATTGTCACACTGGCAGCAGTTCTCTGGGGTCTCAAGCAGAGTTCTTTAACATCACCTACCACCTGATCCTTTTAGCTTGAGATGCTAGGGATTGATCCTGGGAGTTTCTGCATACCAGCAGATGCTCTATTGGTGAGCTATAGTTTGTCCCTTAACCACAGCCCTTCTTCTAAAAGGCTGAGGTCACTATCTCACCATTCAAAAAGGTATGTTAACATTTCCCTGGGTTTTTCTTATTTGACATTCCTGTAAACTAGCACAAAAGAGGGTGGGAGACGCATATGGAGGAAAGCACGTATTCTTGTACAATTTCATTGGAAATAAACAGAATTTCAATGTATTGATTTGTAGCATGACAAGTTGACAGTAAGTTTTAATGTATTTTACTGTTATGATTTTGTTGACATTTTTCTTTTGCAGTTTGCTTCCTGCACTCAGAAAAAAATATGCTGTTCTAATTATCTACTAAGGTTATTTACTAATAATAGAGCAGAAATAATATAGCAGAGGGAGAAGACTTCAGCATCCCTTGGCACTTATGTGAAGTGAACTCTTGGGAGCAAGCTGCCAAGAACAGAACATAAATTAATGATTGTCTCAATAATAAAGCAGTTTTGATTATGGTTGGACAGAAACCAACAGTGCACATTGTAGCAAATGCCAGCCAGAATAATTTCTAAGGAATAACATCTACAAAAGGATATGTGCATTTAAACTGCTGAAAAAGAATTGAATCTGACCTTCTGTAAGGTTATTTATCCATTGGACTACTTCCACATGAAGGATTCAGAACTAATCTTCAACGACACGACAACAGAAGAAATTGAGAAAGGGTGCCTAAGATTAAAGGGGCTGGAGAAGAAACAGGACCCCAAGGTAATCAGTATTTTTTTTTGAGATTGCAAAATCGGTTTGTGAGTATACAATGATTGCAGTGCAATGCCAAAGATATTCCTTCCAGTCTTCTAAAACCAATTACTGTGCTATCTGAAAATGCTTCATTAAGTGCAAATCATTTTTAAAAAGTAATGTAACGGGAGAGAATTACACGAACTGCTCCTGGATCCATGACAGTGGTCTTCCTATGTGTGCATATTGACACATGTCTGTTTGGGACCATAAGGGCAATCAAACCATACACTTTTATTTAGAATAAAAAGGGGAGCATACAATAAAAGTGGAGAGGTAGAAAACATTCAAAACCCAATAGCTGAATTGTAGAATTTACCCAAAGAGATTGGTGGTTGCTGTCTAGATGGAGGAAAGGCAGAATACAAAATATACTTTTCCTGTCAGGTTAAAAGGGATGGGGTTTACATAGTCTGCGATTCTGGGTATTAAAATGACCAATGAGATTCAATGTGAGCAAGTGTAAAGTGATGCATATTGGGGGGGAAAATCCCAACTTCACATATTCACTGATGGGATCTTTGCTGGCAGTGACAGACCAAGAAAGGGATCTTGGGATAGTAGTGGATAGCTCGATGAAGATGTCAACCCAGAGTGCAACTGCTGTTAAAAAGGCCAATTCCATGCTGGCCATAATTAGACAAGGAATTGAGAATAAAACTTCTGATATCATACTCCCCTTGTACAAATCTATGGTAAGACTTGGAATACTGTGTAGAGTTCTGGTCACCACACCTAAAAAAGGATATTACAGAGCTTGAGAGGGTGCAGAAAAGAGCAACCAAAATGATTAGAGCAACTGCTCTATGAGGAACGGTTAAAACACATAGGGCTTTTTAGCTTGGAAAGAAGGCGGCTGAGGGAAGACATGATAGAGGTCTATAAAAGTATGCATGGTTTGGAGAGAGTGGACAGGGAGACGTTTTTCTCCCTCTCCCAAAATACTAGAATGCGGGGTCGTCTGTTGAAGCTGGAGGATGAGAGATTCAAGGCAGATAAAAGGAAGTATTTCTTCACACAACACATAGTTAAATTGTGGAACTCCCTGCCCCAAAATGTGGTGATGGCTGCCAACTTGGAAGGCTTTAGGAGGGGAGTGGACATGTTCATGGAGGAAAGGATATTAATGGCTACTAGTTAAAATGGATACTAGTCATGACACATACCTATCCAGGATCAGAGGAGCATGCCTATTACACTAGGTGCTGTGGAACACAGGCAGGATGGTGCTGCTGCAGTTGTCTTGTTTGGGGGCTTCCTAGAGGAACCTGGTTGGCCACTGTGTGAACAGACTGCTGGACTTGATGGGCCTTGGTCTGATCCAGCAGGGTTTTTCTTATGTTCATATGTTCTTAATTATAGGGGAAAGTTGTTCATTGGGGAACACCGAGTCCATTCTTAGTTCCCAAGGATTTCTGGATCTGAACTGCTGGGTAAAAGGGATCATTGAATATTATTGGTCCTGTGGAACATTGGAATCATAATTTGGGGCATGAAAAAAATCCAGTGTGGGTTAGAACTACCAAAGGGCATCTGAGGGGCTTGTTGGATGTGAGGAACCAGATGGGCACAGCCAGAGAGAAGTTGATGTGATCACCCATCCAGTTTGCCCACATGCAAACTGTCCATTATATGATTATTCAAAGAAGGGTTCTCTATTAGGCAGAAATCTTGATTAACTATTCACTGATATTAGTAGATTCACAGTGTAATTTTGTGAGAGAAAGCCCCAATGTATAGACCAGAGTAGGATTCTGAATAAAACTTCTGAGAATTGTACTTTAAAATATTTCCTCTACTCAACGCTACAGGTAACCTGCATCTGGACACCGAGAGCAAAATGTCAAACCTTACCTCCACAACTGAATTTCTGGTCCTGGAATTTTCAGACATCCGAGAACTACAGATCTTACACTTCTTTGTGTTCCTCACAGTATACTTGACTGCAGTGACTGGCAACCTTCTCATCATCATTGCTGTAGCCCTCGACCATCGTCTTCACACCCCTATGTACTTATTCCTACTGAATTTAGCCATTCTGGACCTTGGCTCAATTTCTGTCTTTATACCCAAAGCTATGGCCAATTCCTTCCTGAACAGCAGGTCAATTTCTTATTCCGGATGTGTAGCTCAAGTGTTCTTTTACTTTTTATTTGAAGCGTCAGGTTTTGCTATCCTAACAGTAATGGCACATGATCGGTATATTGCTATCTGCAATCCATTGCAATATGAGACAATTATACATAAAGGAGCCTGCATTGAGATGGCTGTAAGTTCATGGGTTACCGGGATACTTTATGCCATATTACACACCAGTGGCACTTTTTCCATCACCTTCTGTTCCAACATGATTAATCAATTCTTCTGTGAAGTTCCACAGTTACTGAAACTCTCCTGTTCAGACTTATATCTAATTGAAGTAGGATTTGCTATATTTGGCTGTATCATATCTGGAGGATGTTTTATCTACATCATTATAACTTACATACAGATTTTTGCAACAGTGCTCAGAATGCCTTCCGTGCACGGTAGGAAAAAAGCTCTCTCCACTTGCATTCCTCACCTTACTGTAGTGTCTCTCCTTATATGTAGTGGAATCTTTGCCTATGCAAAGCCTCCCGGGAGCAGTTCTTCTGAGCTGAATGTAATTTGTGCTCTGATTTATTCTATATTACCTCCACTGATGAATCCATTTATCTATAGCATGAGGAACAAAGAAATCCAGACGGCATTGTTAAAGCTCATTGATTTGTTCATTTTTCCAAAACTGGCTCCAGCAAAATTCTTTTACTGAAATGTGGTTGAATTATCTTATTTAGATGATTTTCTTTAGTGATTTTGTACCTTGGGGTATACACGATAAAATATACAAGAAACATTTGTTTAAATTCAATACGCATGAACAGATGGTGGTGGGAAAAGTAGACTTTTTTTCCCTTTCCCTTTTTACCAGTACCCAGCTGTGAGCATTGAAAATGTAATGCTAGGGCTTAGGGGTTCCCTATGGAAAAAAACAAAACAAAACAAAACAAAACAAACACCAGTTGAAACAGATAACAGCATTAAGGAGGAAGAAGATATGAAGACCAGACTCATGAGGTTTTCTGGCTTCAGAAGAAGTCATCATGCATCTTGGGTCCAACATAATAATTCTGTCTGTGTACCACATACTGTCAGACATGCAGAAAAAGCTGCTTTATACAAACTGAGACTTTTGGTCCCTCAAGGTCAGTATTGTCACACTGGCAACAGTTCTCTAGGGTCTCAAGTTGAGGTCTTTCACATCACCTACCACCCGATCCTGCATTGTTAAAGCTCACTGATTCGTTCATTTTTCCAAAACTGGCTCCAGCAAAATTCTTCTATTAAAATTCAATTGAATGATCTTCTCTAGATGATTTTCTTGATTGGTTTTGTACCTTGGGGTATACACAATATAATATACAGAAAATAATGGTTTCAATTCTGTGAAACATAAACAGGTAGACTTTTCTTTCTTTGTTTCTTGTAGGTTATCCGGGCTGTGTAACCGTGGTCTTGGAATTTTCTTTCCTGACGTTTCGCCAGCAGCTGTGGCAGGCATCTTCAGAGTAGTAACACTGTCCTTCAGTGTTACTACTCTGAAGATGCCTGCCACAGCTGCTGGCGAAACGTCAGGAAAGAAAATTCCAAGACCACAGTTACACAGCCCGGATAACCTACAAGAACCAATGAACTCTGACTGTGAAAGCCTTCGACAATATTTTCTTTCTTCTTCTTTTTTTTTTTTTTTTTTGCTTTCCCTTTTACCAGTACCCAGATGTAAGGATTGGGAATTTAATGATAGCGCTTAGCTATTTTTTATGGATCAAAAACCAGTTGAAACAGATAACTGGAATATGGAGGATGACGACATGAAAAGCAGACTCCTGGCCTATGATACCATGAGGTCTTCTAGATTCAGTAGAAGTGATCTTGCATCTTCAGTCCAACTTAATAATTCTGTCTTTGTACCACATACACTGGACACTGCTTTATATTGAATCAGACTTTTGGTCCATCAAGGTCAGTATTGTCCCATTAGCAGCAGTTCTCTAGGGTCTCAAGCTGATGCTACCACCTGATCCTTTCAGCCTGAGATGCCGGGAAGTGATCCTGGGAGTTTCAGCATGCCAAGCAGATGCTCTACTGGTGAGCTATAGCCCCTCTGCTAGCCACAGTCCCTCTTCTATGGGGCTGGGGTCACTGTCTTACCATTCAAAATTGTGTATTCGCACTTCCCTGCATTTTTTTAATTTTATTTTTGCATACCTCTAAACTAGCACCAAACAGAATGGGAAACACATATAGTGAAGATCACATATTCTTTTGCAATGTTGTTGGAAACCAGCATAGAGAATTATGATGTGTTGACTTTTGGCTTGACAAGTTAACTCTGAGTTTGAATGCATTTTACTGTTATACTTTTATTTTTTGCATTTTTCTTATGATATTAAAAAATGTAACTTTGTATAATTCATAAAAATTTAACCAGAAGAATTTTAGTTGGGAAGTATGACATTTCAGTAGCTCTGTTGTACCGGGATGATACCAAGTTGTACTTGCTTATTCGTTTTCCTTAAATGCCCCATTCTTATTTCTGTCATACTACAGTAGTCTATGAGAATCAGCATGAAGTAGTGGTTAAGGTGCCGGACTAGGACTTGGGAAACCCAGGTTCACATCCCCACTTGCGCCATGGCAGCTTGCTGAGTGACAGTGGGCTAGTCATACACTCTCAGCCCTGACCCTGGCTAGCATTTGGATGGGAGACCTCCAAAGGAACATGAGAGTGATGCAGAGGCAGGCAACTGCAAACCACCTCCGGATTTCTCTTTCCATGAAAACTCTATGGGTTTGCAAAACAAAGAAAATAGTAACCTATGGCCAACTTTCTCTTAAACTAGCAGGTCAAATTCATCTATTGAACAATTTGCTCCATCTTTTGTTTTCCTCTTTTTTGGAGGGTCAGATTGTGCCTCTCCTAAAAATGATGGCACATGATTGGTATGTTGCTCTCGGCATTCTGTTGCAATATGAGACAATTATGTACAGAGGAGCCTGCATTCAGATGACGATGAGTGGATGGATTAGTGGTATACTCTATGGCACATTAAAACTGTTGACACTTCTCCTCCAATAAGCCCAATCTATCCTAGTATGAAATCCCACGGTTAGTAAAGGTCTCCTGCTCTGAAATCGGTGTAGTTAAAGTTGCTATTATTATGTTTCACTGTTATATAGAGTTTTCTTTTCACTGTTGTTATGTACCTTGAGATTTTTACCTCACTATCCCTTCTCTTAGGGTGAGAACAGTGCCCTCTCCTCTTGTCTTCCCACCTTACTATTGTGTTTCTGCTTGTATTCCATTCAATCTTTGCCTGGGGACTGGTACCTGGTTAAATATGAGGTCAGTGTTAAGCTGTCCATATTTTCAATGTACTATGAGAATTACTCAGCACACAAATAAAGAAAAACCAAATTTATATTGTGCACACACTGCATGTATGTTCACTGCAACCTGTGATCAGGGATACTGGGTCAGACCTTTGGCCTATCAAGGTCACTATTCTCTACTGTTAGTACCCTTGCAGGGTCTCAGGTACTGGTCTTTCACCTCATCTCCTCCTTGATCTTTTTAACTGGTCATGGTGGTGATTGAACTTGGGATCTTCTGTGATGCAAAGCAGGTGCTCTGTCCCTGAGCTACTGTGGGTGAATAATCTACTTGACACTTTTAGCTCCCAGAACACCTCTACTCAATGAGAACTTACTTTGTGCCTGGAGATATTAGGAGCTATTTTCTAAAGACCGATGGTGAAGGCATCAAGACTGGGAGATTTTCTGGTTTTTCATGCCTTGATCAATTTACACAGGGAAGATATCTTGAATTTAAGAAATGTAGTGTCTTTAGTAGTTGTAAATGTTTTGTTTCACATTTTCAGTAACTATGTTAGGACATTGTCATGAGGAAACCAATTGACATACACAAATGAAAATCCATAGATCCTTTTTCTAGGCAGTCTGTGGATCTTCAGGCTTCCAACTCTCTGGTAAGATCAGGAGGATCTGTATTTGATTTTGTATGTGTAGCCCAAATCTAGTCAACTAGTGATGTTTTCACAGATTGATTAAAAAAACTGACCACGATAAGTTGGGTACCAGTGCGTCACCTTTCCCAACATTTCCTTACTGAATTATTGGATTTTACTATAAAAGAGACAGGCCAAAGGGCTTCTTCTACAGTACTGAAATATGTCACTGGTTTGACCCCCTTTTTGAGGCATCAGGGGATAGGGAGACATGACAAATGCAGACACTTCAGATTGACCAGTCGACAAACTTGTGGAGACACTAGAGAACTCCACAATTAAACTGACATACAGTGCAATCCTATGGAGAGCTATTCCAGGCTAAGCTCATTAAAATTAAAGAGCTTAGACTGGAGTAACTTTCTGTAGGAGCATCAGGGGATAGGGAGACATGACAAATGCAGACACTTCAGATTTATCAGTCGATAAACGTGTGGAGCATTCTTGGTTTTCAGCATCATCCTGTGAACTCATAAGCTGAGAACATGGGAAGGGTGTTGATTAACATCTCTCTGCACAGGATTCATGTAAGGACCAAGAAAAGCAAGGTGTGGTGAGAATAGTTAAATTGTGAAATAGTTAAACTGTGGAACTTCCTGCCCCAGGATGTGGTGATGGCTGCCAACTTGGAAGGCTTTAAGAGCGAAGTAAATACGTTCATGGAGGAGAGGGGTATTCACGAGTACCAGTAAAAATGGATACTAGTCATGATGCATACCTATTCTCTCCAAGATCAGAGGAGCATGCCTTTTATATTAGGTTCTTTGGTACACATGAAGGACAATGCTGCTGCAGTTGTCTTGTTTGTGGGATTCCTAGATACACCTGGTTGGCCACTGTGTGAACAGACTGCTGGACTTGATGAACCTTGGTCTGATCCAGCATGGCCTTTCTTATGTTCTTATGTACCAAGGTGAGCTGAGAACTAGTGTGGGTCTGCCTAAATATTGGCAACACACTTGGGAGCCTTTCAAAAGGTCCACAAAAAGTCAAAAATAAAGTAAGTTTGTGCACTTCAATTTAAAATATTAACCTAAACTTTAAATCCAATCTGGAGAACCGGGTTTGATTCCCCACTCCTCCACATGAGCGGTGGAGGCTAATTTGGAGAACTCTATTTTTTCCTCATTCACTTGCTTTGGGTCTTACCCCTTGCACTCAGAAACAAGCATGCTGTGCTAAGGATTGACTAAGCTTAGTTACAAAAACAGGAAAAAATAATACAGCAGTGGGTCAAACTTCATCATCCCTTGGAAGTTAAGTGAGGTGAACTCTTGGGAGCCAGCTTTCAAGAACAGAACACAAATTAATATCTGTCTCATTAATTAAGCAGTTTTGATTATGATTGGAAAGAAACTAACAGTATATATTTTAGCAAACACAGAACATTCTCTAAGGAATGGCATCTGTAAAAGGATATAGGCCTTTAAACAGCTAAAAAGAATTAAATCTGACCTTCTGTAACGTTATTTATCCATTGGGCCATTTCCATTTGAAGGATGTAGAAATAATCCTCAACAACACAATGACAGATGAAAT
Source organism: Euleptes europaea (assembly GCF_029931775.1). Lineage (NCBI taxonomy): Eukaryota > Metazoa > Chordata > Lepidosauria > Squamata > Sphaerodactylidae > Euleptes > Euleptes europaea. The sequence continues at coordinate 18,078,318 of NC_079329.1, read as the reverse complement.
TGAGAAAGGGAATCTAAGATGAAAGGGGCTGGAGAAGATATGGGACCCCAAGGTAATCAGCAGTTTTTGAGATTGCAAGATTAGTTTGTAAGTACAGAATGATTACAGGACAATGCCAAAGATATTCCTTCACTTCTAAAACCGGTTACTGTGCTGTCTGGAAATGGTTCATTAAACCCAAATCTTTTTTAATGTTAATTAATGTTCCAGGAGAGGATTACATGACCTGCTCCTGGAGCTATGTCACCGGTCTTCCTATATGCACTTATTGACCAGTGTCTGTTTGGGATCATACGGGCATCCAAACCATACACCTTTCTTTAGAATAAAAAGGTCAGCATTCAAGAAAGGTGGAGAGATAGAACATATGCAAAACTTAATAGCTGAATAGCAGAGTTTACCTTAAGGGAGGGGTGGTTGCTGTCTAGATAGAGGAAAAGGAGAATACAAAATACACTACTATGCTACATACACAAATGAAAACCCATAGATATTTACCTAGACTGTATGGAGATCTACAGGCTTCCAGCTTTCTGGGTCTGATCTGGAAAATCTGTATTTGATTCTGAAAGTGTAGCCCAAATCTTGGTAATTTGAGTTGTTTTCACAGATTAAAAACAAATCTGACCACAACAACTTGGGTCCATGTGTGTCACCCTTCCCAACATTTCCTTGCTGAATTACAATATTTTCCTCTAAAAGAGAGAGGCCAAAGAGCTATCCTGGACTTCTGGAATATATCACTTGTTTTACTCCTTCCTGTGGCATTAGTGGATTGGGAGACATGATAACTCCAGGAACTGCAGGTTGACTTGTCCACATACCTGTGGTAGCACTCTCAGTATTCAGCATCATCCCTTGAACTCATGTGCGGAGTACAGGGGAAGGGTGTTGATGAACATCTCTCTGCAGAAGATTCATGTGCAGGCCACAAAAAAGGTGTGGTGAGAATACAAAGGCAAGCTTGGAACTCGTGTGGGCCTGCCTAAATATTGGCAACACTCTTGGGGGGCTTTCAGAAGGTCCACAAAAAAGGCACAAAATAAAGTAAGTTTGTGCACTTTGAATCAAAATATTAACCTAAGATATACCCTAAAACTCTTGTAAGACTTTCTTTTTGCTATGTGGTAGCAAAATGGAAGAAATTCAATACATTGACAGTCATAAATTTTGCTCTCACTTGCATTTGGTCTTACTTCCTGCTCTCAGAAACAGGCATTCTGAGCTAAGTATCTACTAAGTTTAGTTACAAAAATAGAAGAATACAGCAGAGGGAAAAGACTTCAGAATCCATTGGCAGTTCATTGTGGCCACTGGCCAGCTCTTGGGAGCCAGCTGCCAAGAACAGAACATAAATTAATCTCTGTCTCATAGGGCTGTCAACAAAAAAAAAATTCGGTACAGTTCGGATTCGGCCGAATTTGGCCCTTGTGGGTTCGGTACGTGCCGAAGTCCGAACTCCCCCACTTTGGATCCGTTCAATTCGGCGGGAATTCAAAGTTCGGAAACAAGTTCGGCCGAATAAAGCCATTAAAAACACAACCGCGCCTTTCCGCGGCTCTGGGGGGGGCATTTTTGGGGTTAGAGGTCCCAAACTTTTGGCAGAGCTTCAAAGGACGTTTATTGAAAGACTCCCCAAGTTTTGTAAAGATTGGGTCAGGGGGGGCTGAGATATGGGCCCTGAAAGGGGTCCCCCCCACCCTTAATGTTGTGCATCTCTCAGCAGAGCTTGCCGCCCATGCACAAAGCTCCCAGCCCGACAACAGCAGAGAAATTAGCAAAACAACTGCAAACACAACCTTGTTAAACAACACCTTTGCAACACACAACTGAAACCTCCCCCCTCAAACCAGGGAGCGAGAGACTCGAGGGGGAACACACACCCCAGGCAGAACCGATGAAAGCCCCCTTTGGCTTCCCCCCCACCCACTGAAACTGCTCCCTCCCCACACACACACAGACTCTGCTTTACCCCCCCACACACACACACACATACACAGGAGAAAAATTATAGATTAAAGCCCCCAAAGGGGTCTTACTGTGGCTGTCTTCTGTTCCATCAGGACGGGCTGTAATCCAAGATGATTCCAATTAGGCACGGAACGTTTTGCTCTGGAGAGATGCACACAGGATCGGATCGGCTGCCCCATTCATCCCAATAGGGGAAAGGGGAAAGGGGAAAACCCATATCTCGGGACCCCCTGACCCAATGTTCACAAAACTTGGGGGGTTCCTTAAGAAGCTTAATCTAAAGTTCCAGTGAAAGTTTTGTGTCTGCACCCCCAAAAATGCGCCTCCTGCAGCCATGGAAAGAGAAAAGGGGGGAGGCGATATTTCTGCCCCCACTGAACCCATCTTTACAAAACTTGGGTAGTATCTTAAGAATAATTCACTGAAGCTATGCTAAAAGTTTGGGGGCTATATCCCCAAAAAAGCGCCCCCTGCAGCCACATAAATGGAAAAGGGGGGGAGGGAAAAGGGGGAGAGCCCATATCTCGAGACCCCCTGACCCAATGTTTACAAAACTTGGGGGGTATCTTAAGAACACTGGTCTGAAACTCCGCTCAAAGTTTGGGATTTGTACCCCCAAAAATGCGCCCCCTGCAGCCATGGAAAGAAAAAGGGGGGAGCCCATATCTCGGGACCCCCTGACCCAATGTTTACAAAACTTGGGGGGTACCTTAAGAAGCGTCATCTGAAGTTCCAGTGAAAGTTTTGTGTGTGCACCCCCAAAAATGCGCCCCCTGCAGCCACAGAAAGGAGCGAATGTGCACAAGCACCCCACACACACACGAGGATTTCGCTCTCTCTCTCTCTCTCCCTGGCCGGGCCGCACATCAGCTGATTCCTCCAGTACTCAATCCTGACTGATTGGCCAGAAGAAGACCCAGCTTGCCCACCGATTGGCCGGGGGAGGAGAATGCTGCTTACTGACGGTTATGCTGCTTACTGACGGCCGAATTGGCTGAATTTATTCGCGAACTCCCGAACTCGCTGAATTCGGCCCCCCCGGTTGCCCGCCAGTTTTGAGTTCGGATCCGTCCGAACAGAAAAGCACCGAATCAGGGGAAATTCGGTTGATTTTCAGTTCGGACCGAACCGAATTGACAGCCCTACTGTCTCATTAACAAAGCGATTTCAATTATGATTTCACAGAAACTAACAGTGTACATTGTAGTAAACCCCAGAACAGTCTCTAAGGAATGGCGTCGGCAAAAGGATAGATGCATTTAAACAGCTGAGAAGGAATTGAGTCTGACCTTCTCTAACATTGTTTATCCATTGGGCCACTTCTACGTGAAGGATGGAGAACTAATCCTCAATGACACAATGAAAGAAGAAATTGAGAAAGGGAGCCTAGAATGAAAGGGGAGGGAGAAGAAACAGGACTCCAAGGTAATCAATAATTTTTGAAATTGCAAAATAAGTTTGTCAGTCTAGAATGATTGTGGCACAGTGTCAAAAATATTCCTTCCAAGCTCTAAAATCTGTTTCTGTACTATCTGGGGGTGTTTCAATAAACACAAATAATTAAAAAGATAATGGTACAGGAGAGAATTGCAGGAATTGCTCCTGGAACCTTGACACCAGCCTTCCTACATGCACTTATGGACCTGCTTCTGTTTAGGAACACAGGGGCATTCAAACTATACAGTTTTATTTAGAATGAAAAGGGCAGCATGCAAGAAAAGTGGAGAGATAGAACATATGCAACACTTGATAGCTGAATAGCAAAGTTCACCCAAAGGGACTGGTGGTTGCTGTCTAGATGGAGGAAAGGGGGAAAATAAAATATGCTTTTCATGTCAGATTAGAAGGGGTAGAGTTTACATGGCCTGAGATTCTTTGTCAATTATGGGGGAGGGGTGATGGTTGTTGGGTAAGGCAGAGTCCATTTTTAGTTCCCAGTGGTTTTTGATTATGAATTGTTGGGTGAAAGGATACTTTGAATAATATTGGTCCTATCGACCATTAGAAATGGAATTGGGTGCTGGGGGAAAGAAGCAGTTTGGGTTAGAGCTACCAAGGGGTTGCCTGAGAGGCTTGCTGGATGTGAGGAACCAGATGGAGTTAAAATTAAAGACAAGTTTCCTTTGTCCAGTCGGTCAGAGGAAGAAGACTCCAAGGAAGGGGGCTTCCAAAGGGACTCATCCCCATGGAGGGAATGTCATATGTGCAGCAACAGCCTTTGAATGTTGATGAGAGATCAGGAAACTCTCCACTTACCCTTCCTCAGTTTTCATTCTGTAACCTATGAATTGAATGTCCCTCTGTGAGACTGAGTATGGTAGCAGAAAAAACATCCAGAATCTACGTGCATGGAAGTCATACAAGTTTAGATCAGGGCAAACTAATACATGGAAGATGGGGACTGCCAGTGAGAGGTTAATGTGATCACTCATCCAGTTTGCCCACGTGCAAACTGTCCATCCTTTGTTTATTCAACACAGGGCTACCTATTAGGCTGAGATGGTCAAATAAGGAACCTTGATTAACTTTTTACTGATATTAGTAGATTCACAGTGCAATTCTGTGAGACGAAGCCTTATTGAATAAACCAGAGTAGGATTCTGAGTAGACATGCAGAGAATTGTTCTTGAAATATTTCCTCTACTCAATGCTGCAGGTAATCTGCAACTGGATGCTGAGAACAAAATGCCCAACCTTACCTCCACATCTGAATTTCTGCTGCTGGGATTTTCAGACATCCGAGAACTACAGATCTTACACTTCTTTGTGTTCCTCACTGTATACCTGACTGCAGTGACTGGCAATCTTCTAATCATCATTGCTGTAGCTCTTGATCATCATCTGCATACCCCTATGTACTTCTTCCTAATGAATTTGGCGATTCTGGATCTTGGCTCTGCTTCTTTCATAATACCCAAAGCTATGGCCAATTCTCTACTGAACAGCAGGTCAATTTCTTATTCAGGATGTGTAGCCCAAGTTTTCTGCTTGTTCCTATTTGTAGGGGCAGATTTCGCCATCCTTACAATAATGGCACATGATCGGCATATTGCTATCTGCAATCCATTGCAATACGAGACAATTATGCATAAAAGAGCCTGCATTCAGATGGCTGTAAGTGCATGGATTACCGGTATAGTTTATGCTGCATTACACACCAGTTGCACTTTTTCCATCACCTTCTGTTCCAACATGATTAATCAATTCTTCTGTGAAGTTCCACAGTTACTAAAACTTTCCTGTTCAAACTTATATCTAGTTGAAGTGGGACTTCTTATATTTGGCTGTACCATAACTGGAGGATGTTTTATCTACATCATTATAACGTACATACAGATTTTTGCAACAGTACTCAAAATGCCTTCCGTGCATGGTCAGAAAAAAGCCCTCTCCACTTGCCTTCCCCACCTCACTGTGGTGTCTCTGCTTGTATTTAGTGGAATTTTTGCCTATGCGAAGCCTCCCGGTAGCACATCTTCTGAACTGAATGTGATTTGTGCTGTGATTTATGCTATATTACCTCCACTACTGAATCCATTCATCTATAGCATGAGAAACAAAGAAATTAAAAGTGCATTTTTGAAGCTCTCTGTTTTGGGGCATTTTTTTTCCAAAACTGGCTCCTGCAAAATTCATTAGTTAAATTTGTTTGAATTACCTTCTCTATATTATTTTCTTTTTTATTATTATTATTATTATTATTATTATTATTATTATTATTATTATTATTATTAACCTTGGGGAATACACAATATAATATACAGAAAATAATTGTTTGGAGTTTGTAAAGCATGAACAGAAGGTGGTGGGACAGGTAGACTTTTTATTTTTTTTATTTTTTGCTTTCCCCTTTTATCAATACCCAACTGTGAGGATTGAAAATGTAATGCTAGGCCTTAGGAGTTCCCTATGGATCAAAAACCTATTGAAACAGGTAACTGCAGTAAGGAGGAGGAAAATATGAAAATCAGACTGCTGGCCTATGATGCCATGAGATCTTCTAGCTTCAGAGGAAGGGATCTAGCATCTTAGGTCCAATGTGTTGAGTGTACTATGATAATCACTCAGCACACATATAGAGAAAATCCAACTGTATGTTGTGCACAGATTGCATGCATGTTCACTGCAAACTGTGTCCTGGGATATTGAGTCAAGCCATTAGTCTACCAAGTTCATTATTGTCTCCTGCCAGTAGTCTTCCAGGATCTCAAGTTCTGGTCTTTCACGTCATCTACTCCTTAATCCTTTTAACTGATCATGGTGGTGATAGGATCTTCTGTGATGCAAAGCGGGTGCTCAGTCACTGAGCCACAGTTGGTTAATATCTACTTGACCCTTTTTAATCTTGTGGTTCATATCTTCCTCCTCTTAAACATTCAAACTTCTCACATAAAACATGCTCTTTCTGCTTCAAAATGGAGAGGGAAAGGGGGTTGAATAGGACTGTTTAAGTCCTACTTCCTCACTGCTAGAAGCTGCTGAGATTTGGGCCCTGCAACCTGTCCAAATCAATCTAGATCTTATTATGGATGTGAAGCGCAAGTTTTCCTTTTCCTCTCATTTGGAGTATCAGATTTTACCCTGTTCCAGTATGGTAACTCAGGTCTTCTGTGAAGGTCTACGTTTACTGCAGTTCTCCTGCTCTTTTATATGTTTCTTGAAGCTGGTAATATGAGGGTTATGTTCAGCGTATGGTTAGGATGTTTTATCTTCATAATTGTAACATACATACATATTTTTGCTACTGTTCCCAGAATGCCTTCTGTGCTCGGCAATGATTGGTTAGTAACACACACTAACAATAGGGAATGGCTTTTTGATGAAATTAGGACATCCTACCTTATTACCACATAAAATCCAAAAATAATTGAATCAGTTGCAACAGTTCACAATTAGATATTGTGAATAGTATGTAGCATTCCTTAATGAATGATTCGGGATTGTTCTATCAAATTTTATCTATTTGTACACGGATCTATCCTCATGTATCCTTCCATATGCCAATAAAGGTGTTTGTTTGTGCAATGATTTGTCGAAATGTAATGGCCTTAGGCACTGCTCAGATCGTGGATCCTTCTTAAATATGGAACCCTACTCTCACACCTCCACTACCACCTCCACCCTAGGTTACACATTAAAAGCAGTAGTTAAAACCTGCTCCACAATAAAAGAGGCATACTATAGGACAAATGTTCTAAGTGCAACTTATAAAGTACAAACTTAGACAGCAGTCCTAGTAGGTCTACTTAGAACCCTTCTTTATTTCTATTCAATGAGGCTTATTCCCAAGAGAGTGAGTATTCTTAGGATTTCACTGTCAGTAATACCATTAAGAGATGGATTGACTCAATAAAGGAAGCCACAGCCCTCAATTTGCCAGATCTGAGCAAGGCTGTCAAAGATAGGACATCTTGGAGGACATTGATTCATCATGGGTCAGAAGCGACTTGATGGCACTTAACACACACAATACCATTACGATTATGTCAATATATAAAAGTTTATCATCTCGATAAATGTGTGAACATTGAGTTCTCCTTGCCACATACTCAATGAGAGCTTCCTCTGTGCCTGGAGGAATGCAACAGGCTCTGAGGCCTAATGTTTTCTAACATACTTAAGAATGAATGTAGGCTGTGCTGGGGCTTACAGTCCAAGTCCAGGGGCTAGTTCTGAACTAATCTTACAGAGCTGCGTTAAATAAATGTTTGAAAAAATGAATCTGTAACTATGCGTGAGAAAAATCCTAGCTATGATAATCTAATTCCCCCCCTTTTAATTACAGTTCCAATTAATTGCAGCTACTGCTGTTATGCTGGTTTTTGACAGTTATAAAGTATAATAATAATAATTGCACCAGCCTGTGTGTATTGCCTTTCTCTAAATTTAATATTTTCCTGCAGATGCCAGGAAGCATTCTTGCTGAAATGCCGGGGTTGTTCTTTAAGGTGAAATAAGTTTTTGGGTTGGATTTAGCCAGCATTTCCGCTGGTGAAAAGGAAGAAAAGGTCCCCTTTGACCACCATAAGAAGCTCTGCTGGGGATCATGGAACCTGATTGGGCAAAAAAATGGCATGCAACTGAGGGCTGCAATAGGGAAGGGAACTGGGTAACACTGAGGAAAAGGTGGCTAGATCCAACCTATTTGTTCTATTTGAGAGCCAGCAAGGTGCAGTGGTAAATAGTGGTGGAGTCTAATCTGGAGAACTGGGTTTGTTGAGACTTCTTAAACATAGAGAGAAAAAGTGGGATATAAAAACCAACTCTCCTCCTCCTCCTCTTCCTTTTCCTCCTCCTCCTCCTCCTCCTCCTCCTCCTCCTCCTTCTATTGCATTTCTGCCCTCACTGTCTATTCTCCTTTTCTGCACCTTCCTTCACATTTCAGCCCATTGATCAGATATCATTTGCCAACAGTATCTAGACATAATGAAGGAAATCTCAGGTAATGATAGGCAATAATTTTCTTCTAAATCTGGTCTTGTATCATGTACTCAAACAGACTCAGAATTCAACAAATTAATTATCAATTTAAGTTTGTTGTATAAAGATGTGAAGCAACACAGCTGAGAGGAAAAGATGTAGAAAGGATTTTTAAATCACGTGTACTGGACTCTTGGGAGTACGTCAGAATAGGCTTTAAATTAAACTCCTTTCTGGGCACATATGCTTTTTTCATTCTGGTATACAGAGACAACAATTACATAAATTGTGGCAAATTCTACAAGAAGAGTCAATGGCTTGGAAGAGAGTAAAACTGCACCTGGAGAAATTGAATCGGACAAGGGAAAAGATCTGCCACATATTCTAACGGTAGGGTAAGAATAGCTTTTTTAAAGGACTGACATTCCTGGGTGACACCACCCTGGCTCCAATCTCAGCTAGTATTGCTTTTCGTTAAAATCCTACTCTCACCAAAAACTGGGCAGAAAGGTACCAGTCCAAAGCTGTCATATTCTTTGGGTCTCCATTGGGGAGAAAGGAGAGGTATCAATGTAGTGAACACGTATTTTAAATAAAATGAAACATGGTGTCCTAATTTAAGATTATTTTTAAAAATTGTGACTTTAAAGGGGTTCTTACTATTGTTGTTTTTATAAGGTTTTGCTTTTATTGGTTGATGCTGCTCCAACTGAGTCCCCTCCTGTCTGTCCCAACCATGCAGCCATTAAGTAGCTGGTTCTTCAAAGCTTCCTTTCACCTTCAGATGCTTTCAGTTACCCATAAATTATCCTCTCGATATGTTTGTCAGCTGCACTATTCGTGCCAAACTTGTTACAGCCTAACAAGTCAAACAACCATGTCTATTTATGATGACTCTTACAATACAAAGCAAGCACTTCAGGCAATTTTAGGGATATCCAGAAAAATCCAGGCTGGACCTTATATGGTGCTATGGTGATCCTGTGCTATGATGAAAGGATGGGTGCGTGGGGAAGTAGTTACAAACACAATGGCTACCGGAAGTGCAGCTGACTTCAATAGTCACTCCTTTCACCTCTTATTATTGGCTGGGCTGCCTACTGTTTGCCCTCTACCCTAAATCTCATGCTCCATTTTGAAAAGGAGGGGCATCACCTCTGGATTATGTAGTGGGAAATGACATTATGAACCCAGGTGAGGACTTTGTTCTTTTTCTGCATTAGAGACTATATTAAATCCCTTAACCAATTATTTATCAGACACACATGTCCAGTACAAACAGAAAGGCTGGCTCTGAGAAGGAAAACTATTCAAATGACTTTCTCATGGTTAGCCTCCTCTGTGGAGATCAGCTTCCTGATGTCATTCTTCTTCTTTTTTTGCTTGTCTGCCTGTTTCTTTCTCCCAATTCTGTCCTAAACTCTTGTCTGTGTCTCATACTTGGGTCAATGAAATGTGATAATTGGATGTTTTCTGAGCTGATTTTTTGGCTGACAAAAATGTATGGAGGGTGCCCTTTTGACCACCAAAAAGTCTGAGTCTAGGAATCATGGGAACTGCATGGCCAAAAGATCATGGGGTGGGGGAGTAGAGTAATTGGGAATTGAATGAGATGAATGAGCCAGCTGGATGCCACCTCTGATCATCTAAAATTCCTGTATAATGCTTGCAGAATAGAGCTGAAGGATCACCTTCCTGCTTCCCTCTGCCTGCTCTGCTGATATCTCAGATGTGTTTCACTCACTGACCTAAAAGGCTTGTTACAATTTAATATCGCACAAGAAGTGGGCAAATGTCTAGGAATAGAAATCTAGGCCTCCTCCCTCCCCTGATATTGTCTGATTAATTTCAAGAGCTGAGCCCGTCATAATAGACTGTGTGTAAATTAGAAATCCATCAGAATCCTTCCTCCATCCACCATGCATGGATTGTCTCTGTATATGCAACATGCATGTATGTAGTAGATGTCACATAGAGTACCTCAATGGCATATAGTTGAATACAGACCAAGGATACCTTCTCTGTGTTCATGGAACTTGTACATGCTGATGTACAATGTGTGGTTGTGGATCTAATCTGGGTCCTCTGTTCATTTTACCACAATTAAAAATGACTGAATAGTGCTAAATGCTTGAACGTTGTATCCTCATACCTTATCTAGTGGGCTGGGAGGATCAAACAAAGGGTTAAAAGTCTCCTCTATTTCATTATGCAGGTAGCTCATATATTGATATTGAGGGCAAAATGGCCAATCTTACCTCCCCATCTGACTTTCTGCTCCTGGAATTCTCAAATATTCAAGAACTACAGATGTTACACTTCTTTGTGTTCCTGGCAGTATACTTGACTGCAATGACCGGCAACCTGATCATCATCCTTTCAGTAGCCCTCGATCACCATCTACACACTCCTATGTACTTCTTCCTAATGAACTTGGCCATTCTGGACATTGGTACAATTTCGGTTACGATACCCAAATCTATGGCCAACTCCCTCTTGAACAGCAGGTCGATTTCTTACTCTGGATGTGTATCTCAGGTTTTCTTTCTCTTCTTCTTCGGAGGTTCCGACTTTGCCATCCTAATGGCAATGTCGTATGATCGCTATGTTGCCATCTGCAAACCACTGCAATATGAAACAATTATGCACAGAGGAGTCTGCATGCAGATGGCAGGAAGTGCATGGATCAGTGGTATGATTTATGCCCTAGTACACACGGCTGGAACTTTTGCCATCACCTTCTGCTCTGATATGGTCAATCAGTTCTTCTGTGAGGTCCCAAAGTTACTAAAGCTCTCCTGCTCTGATCTATACTTAGTTGAAATTGGCCTGCTTATTTGTAGCTTTATCATAGTGTTGGGATGCTTTATCTTCATTGTTTTAACCTATATGGAGATCGTCGCAACGGTGCTCAGAATTCCTTCAGTGAAGGGTCGGAAAAAAGCCCTCTCCACTTGCCTTCCCCACCTCACCGTGGTGTCTCTGCTTGTTTTCACTGGGATGTTTGCTTACGTGAGACCTCCAGCTAGCACATCATCCGATCTCGATATCGTTTTCGCAGTAATCTATGCTATACTCCCTCCATTGCTCAATCCATTCATCTACAGCATGAGAAACAAAGAGATTAAGACTGCTTTGCTGAAGTTGTTCAGTTCTGGGCATTTTTTTGTAATCACCAACAAAGCTGTTCCATGACAATGGGACTGTACAATCTACTTCATCAAAATATTTCTCTTTAATGATTTTTGACCTTGGCTTATAAACATTGCTGTATATAATAAACATTAATTGCATCTGACACCCTAACCCAGCCTTATACAGCCTGTGTATCTTTTTTTGAAAATGTATATTTCACTGTGTTTGTTTATTCCATGACAATGGGATTGTACATTCTATATCATATGGATGTTGTTACGGGGAATGCTGGGGGTCTCCAATATTTAATGAGGAAATTAGCTACTTGGAGACAGAATTTTAGAGCACTAATGAGAGGCTTGATTTAAAGCAGACCTTGAACCTTTGCCTACAGGTTGAGCAAACCAGAGGAATAAACTGAACTGGAAGCAATTCAAACTAAAAACAGGTTGGTTTTATTTAGGGGAACTGAAAAGGGGGTACACAAACACACAGAAAGCATTAAGGCAAAACGATCACACACACAGAGTCCTAATAGGGATATGGTAATTGGATTCTATAGCTACCTTCTGGGGTCTTCTGAGGAGGTCAAAAAGAGAGGCTGCAGCAAAATAGGATTGCGCAGTGACCAGCACTTTGTGATAATGAGAACGTTCTATGGCATGGGGCAGTCATTTGGATCCAAAAAGAATGAGTAGCAAATGCCACTGTGAGGGTGGCAATATGTATAGTAAAATTCTGCCTTGAGGCAGGATGACTCTCTGGATAGGTGGTCTTGGGTAAACAAAGGTAAGATTTCTTCTCAAGTATTGGGATGTTGTTATGGAGATGGGAGCTAAACTAAACTATGGGAGCTAAGCTAAACTATTCAGAGGGTGAAAGGATTATTGATGACTGGCAAGTACTGATATCAGACAGCTGTCAGGAATTCAAGATGTGAAGGTGAGGAGGAGGAATTAGAAGATGGGATTAGCTTAGTCCCAGGCTCTCCCAGGGAAGGAATTTAAGGTGTGACAGGGGAGCGCCATCGTCTCTCGCTCTGGTCGTCAGGCAGATCTTGATTGGACAGCAACATTGATGGTTATGCAAATGTCCCAATGTCCTATCCATTGTCTGGAAGAGAGCAGTTCTTCCATAGTTCAAGGGGGTGCAGGCGAGGCTGGAGGTCAGTCTTTTCCTCCACTACTGAGCATCTACATCCAAGATGGAGTTCAGCTCACTTCCTCTTCTGGATCCATAGTACTGCTTGCATCTGCAGAGTCCTGCTGGCTCCATACAGCTTGGTCCAGGGTAGTGTCTGGGTCACTTCCATGCATTGGCTTGCTGCGTTGTAGGCTCTCTGCATAGTCCCTTCATTCTGCACACTAGTCCATGTATGTCAGGGAAGCTAGGTATGAGAAGCTAGGGTCACAATGTTTCCATGTATTTTGCATTTTTTGTTATCTTAGATTTGGTTATCAGCAGGCCAGTTCACAGTAAATTGAAATAAAAATGATCAGGTATCGTTTTTGAATAATCATTTGTTAAAATGGAAAAGAATATTGGGAGAAGGAATATTTATGAATGAATGATATTGACTTTGGATAACAGTACCTCCAAAATTAATGTTGGTAGACTGTAAATTTTTTTTTTCAAAATAATATTTGGTTGTTTTCTAACTCAACATAAACGGGCTAGGATTTATTTCTTGACAAGGGGAAGGGGGAATATGTGGAAATCACAACCCCCTCATTCAAAGCCAAGTGTCCTTAGGTTTTTGGTACTTGTTGGATGGATATATTCAAATAAATCAAAAATAAAATATAATTAGTTTGTTCCTAATATATCATTGCACATGGAAATGAATCCGAAGCTATTTGAGAAGCTTTGGACCATATTGCAGCATATTATTTAGTGGCCCTGGTGTCTGAATGGGAATTCTCCATTATACTTTGGTGGGAAACTGCTTAGTATCCTTTTGCTTGGCTGACACATCAGGATATCTCATGAAGAACATTGGTTCTTCAAATTGAGAGGCTGCAGTCTCTAAGCAGTATTCTGCCCATCCACAAAATAGCTCAAGGTTATGTACATCATTCCCCTACCCCTGATCATCATCATAACAATTTTGTGAGGTAGGTTAGAGTGAGAAAGAATGAACAGTTTAAGGTAATCTTGTGACGTTCATGATGGAGTGTGGGTTGGATCCTAAATTTTCCAGATCCTAATCCAGGAACCTAGCCCCCACTCTGATAATCAATTCATCTTATCATAATATTAATATCCAGTGCACACAAACACCAATTGTATATTCATATGCAATTTCACAAAAATGTTGCCTGCACATGAACACAGCCTACGTAGTTGCAAGCAATTTCTTCCACGTTTGCAAATGTTTTATTGGGACATGTTTTATTTGGGTTTATTAAACCTGAAAATTTTTGACTATTTGAAAAAGCCGAATTGCTTATATTCGACTTTTCAGCCTTCCAGGTTTATTAAACCTAAACCCGAAAAATACCGAAAAAAGATGAACTACCCTTGTCTACACATTCTTTTTATATCTAGAAGATTGGACACATCCTCTTCATAACTGGCACTATACCGCCAAATAAACAAAACAACCCCTCCCCCCAAATGAAATAGAGTCATTCAAAAATTGTAACGGGAATTTCTGCCCAGATTATAATAGTGTTAACACAAGAACAAAGGATATCCGCATACCAAATTATTCTTGGACACCTGATAGACGGGCTCATTCCTGACTCTCTAGTTGTGAGCAAGCTGATGGGCAGACAGTTGAGATGCATCATTCATAGCATAATTAGAATAACTGTCTCACACGGCCACCATTTCCTGACAGAACACCCTGCCACCCATTTGTTGTTTCCATCAACTCCTGTTTTTGAAATTACTCAGAAGAGTGTCCCAGCTGGCCTTGACCAGGCCTAGGGCTTTTTCTGCCTTGGCCCCTACCTGGTGAAATAGCATCTCCAGTGAGACCGGGCCCTATGGGACCTTAAAGAATTCCACAGAGCAAGACAGAGCTTTCTACCAGGCTTATGGTTGAGGGCAGCTATAGTTCCTTCCTCTATAAATCCTGGCCTCCCCAACCACCCATCGCTGATTTCCCCCCCTTTACCATCTATGGGGGCCATCTATGGGGGCCTATTCATCTGTTCACCCGACTGTAACTCCATGTTACAATCGGGGGCGCCATTGGGTAGTTTTATGCTATTAAGGATTTTATAAGGCTGCCTTAATTTTAATGTCTGTTGGAGTTTTATGTTAGCCACTCTGAGTCTTATGGGGAGGGCGGGGTTTGAATAAAATAAAAAAAGAAAATAATAAAGAAAATGAAGAAAAAACCCACCAGGTTTTTATATCAGACTTTCTACTATGTGTCCCCGTGTGCCTTAGGTGTCTATCCATCAACTCAGGCAATCCTGCAATCAGTTCTCAAACAGATACTGCTGACTATGCATGCACAAAAAGCAATGCATTGTATTCTGTGGACATGACTGTGTAGGTGAAAAGTGAAGATGAACGGCAAATGGTTCTGTGCTTCACATAAGAAAGTCATAATCTGTCTCAAAGGAATTGTTCTCTGAATCAAGTTTCACAGAGATACCTTTCAGGATCACTCTGCTTGGACACTGCTGCAGATTTTCTGTACCAAGGGCCAATCAGGAGAGGTGAAGACAAGTGTTACCAAAAATAAAAATAAAAAAATACAGCACAGGGAAAGACTTTACCATCGCTTGGCATACAAGTGAGGTAAACTCTTGGGAGCAAATTGCCAAGAACAGTACATAAATTAAGCTCTATCTCATTGGCATGACTTTTTGTTTTGGACAGAAATTAGCAATGTACATTGTAACAAACCCCAGAACATTCTCTAAGGAATAGCATAGGCAAATGGATATATGAATTTCAACTGCTGAAGAAGAATGGAATCTGATCTTCTATAAGGAGCCTCTGATCATAACTAATAGTATTTATCCATTGAGCTACATCCGCATCAACGATGGAGAACTAATACTCAATGACATGACTACAGAAGAAATTGAGAAAAGGAACCTAAGATGACAGAAGCTGAAGAAGAAACAGGACTACAAGGTGTTTGGTATTTTTTGATATTGGAAAATCAGTGTGTGAGTGTAGAATGATTACAGCACAGTGACAAAAGTTGCAGCATATTGTTATAGGAACTGCTCCTGGAGCAATGGATACAGCCTTTTTGCATGCATTTATAGATGCATGTCCATTGGGACCTGAAGCCTATAAATACCTGGGTCAAGCTTGGCACCATGTCTCCCAGAAATGGAAAGAGGCAAAGGGCATTCAAAGAATACACTTTTATTCAGAATAAAATGGGCAATGTACAAGGAAAATGGAGAGATGTTCTTTCTCAAAACGTAATAGCAGAACTGCAGAGTATATCCTAAGGGAGTGGTTGTTGCTGTTTCAATGTAGGAAAGGGAGAATGCAAACTATACTTTCCTTGTCTGGTTAGAAGGAGTGGGGAGTTATACCATGTGAGAGTCTTTGAAGACTGTGGGTGATGGATGGTCCATGGGGAATCCAGAGTCCACTCTTGGTTCCCAGGGGTTCCTGAATCTGGTTTGCTGGATGAAAGAGCCCTTTGGACATTATTGGCCCTCTGAACCATCAGAATTGAATTTTGGGGTGAGGAAAAAAACAAGCACAGGGCAGACCTACCAGGGGGACTGCTGAGTGGCTGGTTGAGTGTGGCTAACCAGTTAAAATTAAAAGGGCTAAGGGTGGCTGGTGATTGCCTGATTGAAGTCCTGCTTCTCTGGGCGACTCAGGGTACTAACTTTCATTTGGGGTGAAATGGATGAGTTGAAAGCTCTAAGAGGGGAATGCAGCATTCACAGACATCATCCAGGCAGAGTTTAAATAATTCCCAGGTATCCATGACAGGCCATTGACAATGGTGCCCCAAGGCTTTTCAAGGCTGTGTTGATGTATTATTTCTGTGGAGATAGATCACGATGGGTAACCGTGTCAGTCTGTCTGAAGAAGTGAGCTGTGGTTCACGAAAGCTCATACCGTGCCAGAAATTTTGTTAGTCTTTAAGGTGCTACTGGATTCTTGCTCTTTTCTATTATTTCTGTGTACAGTATGGCCAGAGAGTGTACTCCAAATTGGGAGAACCTAGTGGCCTTGTCCTGTCTGTGAGGGGTGTAGGAGTGCAAGGGAGGGGGCCTTTGAAATGTCTCATCGCTGTGGGGAAAATGTTGTCTACACAACAAACAATTTTATTTGTGGAACTTAAGTATGGATACCCAAGTATGGATACCCAGCTTGCTGGAGGTAAAGTGTAAACGACTGGGGTAGGCAATGGCAAACCACCCCATAAACAGAGTCTGCCTAGTAAATGTTGGGATGTGACATCACCCCATGGGTCAGTAATGACCCAGTGCTTGCACAGGGGACTACCTTTACCTTTTGAAAAGTATGGATAAGGGATCAGGAAACTCTCCACTGCCCCTTCCTTAATTTTCATTCTGCAGTTGATGAAATCTATGCTTGTAAAAGTTGGATAAATTAATTCCAGATTAAGCATCCAGAATATTTGTGCATGAAAATTTTACAAGCTTAGGCCTGGGCAAACTAATATGTGGAGGTTCGGACAGCTAGTGAGATGCTGATCACCCATCCAGTTCATGTGCTAACTGTCCCATTCTTTGCTCATTCAACACAGAGGTCTCTATTAGGCTGATAAGAATGAAAAAGAAATCTTTATGAACTGTTCGCTGATATTTGTAGATTCACAGTGCAGGCGGAAGACTACATCCCTGAGAGAAAGCCCCTCTGAATACACCTGAGTAGGATTCTGAGGAGACCTGCTGAAGATTGTTCATAAAACATTTCCTCTACTCTACACTACAGGTAACCTGCAACTGGATATTGAGAGCAAAATGCCTAATCTTACCTCCACATCTGAATTTCTGCTCCTGGAATTTTCAGACATCTGGGAACTACAGATGTTACATTTCTTTGTATTCTTAGCTGTATACTTGACTGCAGTGACTGGCAATCTTCTCATCATCATTGCTGTAGCCCTCAACCATCATCTGCATACCCCTATGTACTTCTTTCTAATGAATTTGGCCATTCTGGATCTTGGCTCAGTTTCTGCGTTGGTACCCAAAGCTATGGCCAATTCCCTCCTGAAGAGCAGGTCCATTTCTTATTCAGGCTGTGTTGCTCAAGCATTCTTTTTCATCGTATGTATAGGGGGAGATTTTGCCATCCTGATAGTAATGGCACATGATCGGTATGTAGCTATCTGCAATCCATTACAATATGAGATGATTATGCATAAAGGAGCTTGCATTCAGATGGCTGTAAGTGCATGGGTGACCAGTATACTTTATGCCACATTACACACCAGTTGTACCTTTTCCATCACCTTCTGCTCCAATAGGATCAATCAATTCTTTTGTGAAGTCCCACAGATATTAAAACTTTCCTGCTCAAACCTGTATCTAGTTGAAGTTGGAGTTATAATATTGAGCTGTATCATGGCTGGAGGATGTTTTATCTACATCATTCTAACTTACATGAAGATTTTTGCAACAGTACTTAGAATGCCTTCAGTGCATGGTCAGAAAAAAGCCCTCTCTACTTGCATTCCCCACCTCACTGTGGTGTGTCTGTTTATATTTAGTTCAATCTTTGCCTATACGAGGCCTCCCGGTAACACTTCTTCTGTGCTGAATGTATTTTGTGCTATGATTTATGCTCTGTTGCCTCCACTGATGAACCCATTTATCTATAGCATGAGGAACAAAGAAATCAAGACTGCACTGTTGAAGCTCACCACTTTTGGACTTTCCCCCAAAGCCAGCTCCAACAAAATTCTTCTAGTAAAATTGGGTTGAATGGTTTTCTCTAAATGATTTTTCTAGATGGTTTTTTTCTATATGGTTTTATACCTTGCAATATAAACAATAGCATGTAAAGGAAATAATTGTTTGGATTCTGTGAAGTATGAACAGAATGTGGTTGGACAGTAGAGGTTTTTTGTTTGTTTGATTGTTTCTTTTTCTGGGTATTTTGTGTGTGTGTGTGCTTTCCTCTTTTACCAGTAACCAGCTGTAAGGACCGACAATGTGATGCTGAGGCTTATGGTCAGCATGGGATAAAAAAACGTTTGAAACAGCAAACTGCAATTAGGAGAAGACATGAAAACCAGACTCCTGGTCTATGATGCCGTATCTTCTAGCTTCAGAGGAAGGCATCTTGCCTCTTAGTTCCAACTCAATAATTCTATCTGGGTACCTCCTAGCAGCGTTCCAGTGGCACAAGTCCCCACACCAGCATCCTGGGAGGCATTCCTGGGAGCAGAGCTGCCTTTGGGTGGCTTCCAAACCACTTTCGTCCTGGGAACACCCTTTCCTGCAGTGGTGAAGCTACAACGGCTTTTTTGGTGTCATAGCCTCACAGTTTTGAACGGGTCATTTTCCTTCTTTTATATCTTAAATTTCATTTATTTTATTGTAAGCAGCCGGGAAGCCTCTGTGGAGGCGATGTGGCTGCACTGCTCCTGTCCGTTGCCTAACGCCCCCCCTTTTAAGAAAGGCCCATCAGTTTGAATGTATTTAACTGTTATACTTTGTATTAAGAGTTTTTTGTATTTTATGTGTTTGTTATTTTTCTTATGCTATTAATATCAGTAAATTTATAGAAAGTCTCTCTCTCTCTCTCTCTCTCTCTCTCTCTCTCTGCTCCATGGTTTAGTGCTTGTTAAGTAAAAGCTCGTATTCTTGTTCAGTGAATGGATAATTATCTATGTAATTAAAATGGACAAATAGATTTAAAATATTATGAAAAAGAATGATCAGGGTTTTTTTTTTAATACTATGCAAGCTGATTAAAATCACATATAGCATTCCTCAAAGGCTATCTTGGAAACAGGTATGCTCAAAGGAGATACCTGTCCTCCTTTTTTCACCAGCAGGAACCCTCCTTGGATCAGACCAATTAAGAATATCTCCATTTCTCTTTCATTTCTCCCTCCTCAGAGACCACCCCAGCCAGTTCCTCCTTCAATGTACAGGATAACCCCCTCCCTTGAAATTGTATGCATTTTTCAATGTTATCTGTGCATCAACTGGATGTTAAAATTACGTATATCATGCTGCTTTATACTTTTTTAAAACCAACAGAATTAACGGCAGCAAGATAAATGAGGTGAACCAGAATAAATTTCAGTTCTAATGTGTTGTCCTGTATCAAAACGTCTGCAGAGCTAATGGGCATGGATGTTCCACCTACCCTTCTGTGTCAGCTGACTTTCTCCCCTAAGTATGGTTTGTGTGGGTCACTGGACAGTCAATAACATCACAGTGGGCAAACTAGGGGTATGTAGTGGAAGGGGGAATATGTGGAAATCGCCACTCCCTCATTAGAAGCCAACTGTCCTTAAGTCTTTGGTACTCATTGGTTGGATATTTCCGAATAAAACTGAGTGACACATAAATGGTTTATTACTAATTTCTCATTGCACCTAGAAATAAATCAGAAGTTGTTTGGGATGTTTGAAGAACATAGATCCCCCCCTTTGGGGAGGTTGAAGTCTCCAGACAGTATTCTGCTCACCCTCCAAAGAGCTCATGGTCCTTTCTCCTTTGCTTGATTCTATCATGGTAACAACTCTGAGGTTGGGTTGGATCCTAACAGTGCATTCCTAGGGAGAGTTACTCCAGTCTAAGCCTATTCATTTCAATGGGCTTAGTCTGGAGTAACTTTCTTTGGTTATGCACTAGGGCTGTCAAAAAAAAATTCGGTACAGTTTGGATTCGGCCAAATTTGGCCCTTGTGGGTTCAGTACGTGCCGAAGTCCGAACTCCCCCACTTCGGATCCGTTCAATCGGCGGGAATTCAAAGTTCGGAAACAAATTCGGCCGAATAAAGCCATTAAAAACACAACCGCACCTTTCTGCGGCTCTGGGGGGGGGCATTTTTGGGCTTAGAGGGCCCAAACTTTTGGCAGAGCTTCAAAGGACGTTTATTGAAAGATTCCCCAAGTTTTGTAAAGATTGGGTCAGGGGGGGCTGAGATATGGGCCCTGAAAGGGGTCCCCCCACCCTTAATGTTGTGCATCTCTCAGCAGAGCTTGCCGCCCACGCACAAAGCTCCCAGCCCGACAACAGCGGAGAAATTAGCAAAACAACTGCAAACACAACCTTGTTAAACAACACCTTTGCAACACACAACTGAAACCTCCCCCCTCAAACCAGGGAGCGAGAGACTCGAGGGGGAACACACACCCCAGGCAGAACCGACGAAAGCCCCCTTTGGCTTCCCCCCCCCACCCACAGAAACTGCTCCCTCCCCACACACACACAGACTCTGCTTTCCCCCCCCACACACACACATACACAGGAGAAAAATTATAGATTAAAGCCCCCAAAGGGGTCTTACTGTGGCTGTCTTCTGTTCCATCAGGACGGGCTGTAATCCAAGATGATTCCAATTAGGCACGGAACGTTTTGCTCTGGAGAAGATGCACAGGATCTGATCCATTCATCCCAATAGGGAAAAGGGGAAAGGGGAAAGCCCATATCTCGGGACCCCCTGACCCAATGTTCACAAAACTTGGGGGGTATCTTAAGAACACTGGTCTGAAACTCCGCTCAAAGTTTGGGATCTGCACCCCCAAAAATGCGCCCCCTGCAGCCATGGAAAGAGAAAAGGGGGGAGGCGATATTTCTGCCCCCACTGAACCCATCTTTACAAAACTTGGGTAATATCTTAAGAATAATTCACTGAAGCTATGCTAAAAGTTTGGGGGGTATATCCCCAAAAAAGCGCTCCCTGCAGCCACATAAATGGAAAAGGGGGGAGGGAAAAGGGGGAGAGCCCATATCTCGAGACCCCCTGACCCAATGTTTACAAAACTTGGGGGGGTATCTTAAGAACACTGGTCTGAAACTCTGCTCAAAGTTTGGGATTTGTACCCCCAAAAATGCACCCCCTGCAGCCATGGAAAGAAAAAGGGGGGAGCCCATATCTCGGGACCCCCTGACCCAATGTTTACAAAACTTGGGGGGTACCTTAAGAAGCTTCATCTGAAGTTCCAGTGAAAGTTTTGTATGTGCACCCCAAAAAATGCACCCCCTGCAGCCACAGAAAGGAGCGAATGTGCACAAGCACCCCACACACACACACGAGGATTTCGCTCTCTCTCTCTCTCTCCCTGGCCGGGCCGCACATCAGCTGATTCCTCCAGTACTCAATCCTGACTGATTGGCCAGAAGAAGACCCAGCTTGCCCACCAATTGGCCGGGGGAGGAGAATGCTGCTTACTGACGGTTATGCTGCTTACTGACGGCCGAATTTGCCGAATTTATTCGCGAACTCCCGAACTCACTGAATTCGGCCCCCCCGGTTGCCCGCCAGTTTTGAGTTCGGATCCGTCCGAACAGAAAAGCAACGAATCAGGGGAAATTCGGTTGATTTTCAGTTCAGGACCGAACCGAATTGACAGCCCTATTATGCACTGTAAATCTCCCAGATCCTAATCCAGCAACCTAGCCATCACTTTGATAAATAATTCATTTTATCATAATCTTAAGCGAAATCCAGTGTTCACAAACATTATTCTTATAGAATTTCACAAAAAAGTCGCCTACACAAGAAGACACCTGGTTGCAATCAATCCCTTCCATATTTGCAACTGTTTTATTAGGACATATAGGAACTCAATTATCACAGACTAACTTAAATCTGCAAAATTTGAATTGTTCAGATTTTAGCTAAGCAAAGTGAAGACATAAATCAAAATTCAAACATATTTCCAGAGAGAATGTCTGTACAGACAGATAGAAAATCAAGTGTACAACCTGCTATATGGGCAGGTACCAGAACGATCTGTTAAGTCTATGGTAGTCATAAAGTCCTGAGCATCCCATTCTCCTGCTAAGCTGCTTAGCAATCTCGGTAACACTGAAGTGATAAATCAATTCAATTCACCATCACTGTGTCTTGGAAACAAAATTAGGAAGCAGTGGCAATGATTCGGCCTTCGATTAGAGGAAGGGTTCCCTCTTTACTTAATAAAGTGATATGATCCGTGCCAGTTCCAGGTTTTGGGAAAGTCTGGGGAGAATGGATATGGCCAATACTCTTATGAACAGTAGGACAATTGCTTATTATAGATGTGCAGCTCAAACTTCATTTTTCCACTTTTCCTAACTATGGTGGCACATGATTGGCACGTTGCTATTTGTAATTCTTTATAATATGAGACAGTTGTGAATAAAGGAACCTGCATTCAGATGGCAGTAAGTGTGTCAATGAATGGTTTGCTCATTGCTACATGACATACTTACGGTATTCTTGTGATCACCTTCTGCTCAAATGTGGGCAAACCTTTCTTTTGTGTACTTTCACATTAGTTGAAGTTCTCTTGCTCTGATTTGTATTAGGTATTGCTTTGGAAACCAAGTATATGTCCGAGCAGGAGAGCTTTACTAACTACGGGGTTTCATACAAGAATGTATTTACTTTATTGGAGAAGCGGGTGATTGCAGAAGCGCCAACACAGTTGCAATGTGCCATGGTGTATACCACCAATTCATGTACTTACTGCCATCTGAATGCAGGCTCCTCTGTGCATAATTGTCTCATATTGCAAAGGACTGCAGATAGCAACATAGCTATCATGTGCCATCACTGTTGTGGGGGGGCAGAATTTGACCCTCAAAAAAAACCCCCCAAAAAACCTGAGCACATGGTACAATGCAGGAAATTCACCTGCTGTTTAAGAGATGGTTGGCCATAGATTATGATATCACGATGACAGAAATCATAATGGAAGCATTCAAAGAGAACCCAATAATGTGTTGACATCCTGGTAGATGAAAGCATTGAGACTGTCATCTTTTCCAGTGGAAATAAATTATATATTTATTCTTGGTGTTTTTGTTTTTTTATATATTTGCAGATATTAATGCATAAGGAAAAATAACATAGAAAAATACAAGAAAATCTCAAGACAAATTATAATAATATAATACATGCACATTCAAACTTAAATTCAGCTTTTCATTCTAGAAATCAATACATCTGTATTCCATATGATCTACTGGAATGCAAAATGAGCAAAACACAGGGAAATGGGAGCTAGCAGTTTTGAATGGTGGGATAGTGATCTCTGAGACAGGCAGAACTATTCGCTTGGACCTCAGGTGCAAGATGCCTTCTATTACAGCTAGAAGACATCATGGCATCAGAACTGGAGGGGGATTTCGATGAGTTCCTCCACCTAATTGCAATTATACCGTATATACTCGGGTATAAGCCGACCCGAGTATAAGCCGACCCCCCAAATTTGAGGCCAGAAAAGGGAATTTCTTATTGACCCGCGTATAAGCCGAGGGTCAATAAGAAATTCCCTTTACCGGCAATGCGGCCGCCATTTTAGAGCGCAGGGCCCCTGCCCCAGGTCCTCCCGACCCACCCCAACCCCAGTGCCATCCAAGGGGGGAGGGGGAAAAGCCCCTGAACCCACTACTTACCTGGAGAGACGGCGAAGTGGCGGCGGCGCGTCCTTCCTGGGCCGGCAGGAGGCCCCTCCAGGCCGCTGCCGGCCAGAGGAAGGCGCCCGGGCACGTGGGCGGTAGCGGCGCGACGGGCAGGGGCCTCCCATGCCCCCTCCCGGCGGGGGAAAATGGCGGCGGGGGCCGGGGGGGCAGGGCAGCTTCCCTGCGGCTGCAGAGAGGCTGCCCAGGGCCCCTCCCGGCGGGAGAAAATGGCGGCGGGGGCCCGGGGGGGGCAGGGCAGCTTCCCTGCGGCTGCAGAGAGGTTGCCTAAGACGCCTCCCGGAGGGAGAAAATGGCGGTGGCTCGGCGGCGGCGGTAAGTTCCCCCCTCCCTCCTCCCTCCTTCCCCCTTCTACCGTATTGACCCGTGTATAACCGAGGCCGGCTTTTTCAGCCCTTTTTTTGGGCTGAAAAACTCGGCTTATACACGAGTATATACGTTAAGTTTCAAAACGTGTTTGTTCCAAGTGGGAACCCTAACTCCAAGCATCACATTTTCAGCCCTTATAGTGCATTACTGGCCAAACCTCTGCCTGTCTTGCCACATTCTTCTTGTGCTTCACAGAATTCAACAAAAGGTTTGCTGAATATTATATTGTATCTACCCAAGGAACAAATTCTATTGAAGGCTTTTCATTCCAATTTTACTAGAAGATTTTGCTGGAGCTGGTTTTGGCAAAATGTCCAAAATCAAGGAGATTCAACAATGCAGTCTTGATTTCTTTGTTCCTCATGCTATAGATGAATGGATTCAACAGTGGAGGTGATATAGTATAAATCATTCCAAAAATAATATCAAGATCAGATGATGTGTTAGCAAGAGGAGTTGCATAAGCAAATATGCCAGTGAAAACAAGCAGAGACACCACAGTGAGGTGAGGAAGGCAAGTGGAGAGGGCTTTTTTCCGACTGTGCATGGAAGGCATTCTGAGTACTGCTGCAAAAATCTGCATATAAGTTAAAATGATGTAGATAAAACACACCCCAGCTATGCTACAGCTACATATAAGAAGTCCCATTTCAACTATATTTAAGTCTGAGCAGGAAAGTTTAAGTATCTGTGGAACTTCACAAAAGAATTGATTGATTCTATTGGAGCAAAAGGGGATGGTAAAAGTGCAACTAGTGTGTAATGTGGCACAAACTACACCAGTAACCCATGCACTTACAGACATCCAAATGCATGCTCCTTTATGCATTATTGCCTCATATTGCAATGGATTGCAGATAGCAATATGCCGATCATGCGCCATTATTGTTAGGATGGCAAAATCGGATGCTCCAAATACGAGGAAAAAGAACACTTGAGCATCCTGAATAAGAAATCGACCTACTGTTCAAGAGGGAATTGGCCATAGCTTTGGGTACCAGGACAGAAACTGAGCCAATATCCAGAATGGCCATATTAATTAGGAAGAAGTACATGGGGGCATGCAGATGATGGTCAAGAGCTACCACAATGACGATGAAAAGATTGCCAGTCACTGCAGTCAAGTATACTGCCAGGAACAAAATGAAGTGTAAGAGCTGTAGTTCTGGGATATCTGAGAATTCCTGGAGCAGAAATTCAGATGTGGAGGTCAGATTGAGCATTTTGCTTTCTGTGTCCAGTTGCAGGTTACCTATAGAGGAAGTGTTTTAGAGAGCATTCCTCAGAAAGTCTACTGAGATTCCTACTCTAGTCTCTTAAAAGGGGCTTTCTCTCAGGGAATTGTTCTTCTGATTGCACCATAAATCAACTATTATCAGTGAACGGTTAATCAGGATTCCTTCTTTGACCATCTCAAGCTTGTAGCTCGCCCTGTGTTAAATGAGCAAAGAACAGGCTAGTTTGCATATGGGAAAAATGGATGAGTGTTCAACATCTCACTGGTTGTCCCCAACCCCACCCACACATGGTGATGAGTTATTTGGGAGCCCCCTCCCCTGGAGTCCTGTGCCCCTGGCAGACTGGACAAAGGAAACTGGCCACTAGGGTTCCCCCTTGTTGGAATAGTTTTTCTCCTAGTAAAGAGTTAAGATTAGCAATACTGTGCATAAAAATAAATCCTAACAAATCCCTGGAAAATCTTGAGGTTGCATTGATAAGGGTGTCTCTTGGATGTGTGAATCACTTTACTCTACCTGGCTGAATGATCAGTGTCACCCCAAATGAAAGCAGGTTCTCTGAGTCATCCATAGAAGCAGGGCTTTAATCTGGTCACCACCAACCACCCTAGTCCTTTGTCTTTTTAATTTCAACTTAGTCTGGTTCCCCACATCCCTCAAGTCTCTCAAGAACCCCCTTGGTAGCTCTAACAGGAGGAGGGCGGGGTATAAAATAACAACAACAACAACAATATTCCAACTCCAATGGTCTATAGGACAAATGATATTAAAAGGGAACTAAGAGTGGACTCTGTCTCTCCCCAAAGACCATCTCTCACCCTCAATCTTAAAAAAAAAACCTCATACAAGGTAACCTCCAACCCTTCTAAGCAACAAGAAAAGCATAGTTTATATTCACCCTTTTCCCTATTCAGCTATTAAGCTTCAAACACCTTCTGTATCCCCACTTTCCTTTATGCTGCCCATTTCAATCTAAATAAATATGTATGTTTTGAATGCCTCTTTCCATTACTGGGAGAAATACTGCCAAGCTTGACCCAAACAAACATGGGTCTATGAGTGAATTTAAGAAGTCTAGCATCATGGCACCCAGAGCAGTTTCTGTAACTCTCTGATGCCACTTTAATTTTTTCAAGGAGATTTGGTATTAATGTAACACTTCCAGATAATATAGTAAAACATTGTAAAAGAGTGGAAGAAATATCTTTGGAGCTATGATGCAATCATTCTATACTCGCACACCGATTTCAAACATGACTGAATACCTTGGAGTCCTATTTCTACTCCAGCCCTTTTTGTCTTAGGTTCTCTGTCTCAATTTCTGCTGAAGTTGTATAATCAAGTATTAGTTCTTCATTCTTGATGCGGAGGTGGACCAATGAATAAAAAGCATTAATTATGATCTGTGACAAATGAGAGAAGGTCACTTTCAATTTCATCTTCAACTGTTTAAATTCACGTCTGCGATCAACTTCTGCTCCTCTGTGGTCAATCAGTTCCTCTGTAAAGTTGCAGTTTGACTGCAGCTCTCCTACTTTGATATGCATTAGTTGAAGGGCAGGGCTGACTTCAGTCAGCTCACTAAGCTCTCTCACCCTAGGAACGCTCCCTTTTGGAGGTGCAAACTTGCATCTGCAAAAAAATGGAAGTGCAG
Source organism: Euleptes europaea (assembly GCF_029931775.1). NCBI lineage: Eukaryota > Metazoa > Chordata > Lepidosauria > Squamata > Sphaerodactylidae > Euleptes > Euleptes europaea. The sequence continues at coordinate 18,050,971 of NC_079329.1, read as the reverse complement.
CCCCATGTAACTCAATGGGGCTGTTACATGGGGTTTTATGGGAAAATACATTTCCCCCTTCTGTGTGGGGCCACCAGGCTGCTGTAGGTGGTGCAGCTGCACCGTCCCTGAGTCTGCCATAACTACCCCCTTCAGGATCGTGCTGTAAGTCTGCTCTTGTATCATGTACTCAAACAGACTCAGAATATAACAAATTAATTATCCATTTAAGTTTGTTGTATAAAGATAAGAAGCAACACAGCTCAGGGGATAGGGCGTAGAAAGGTATTTTTTAATCAGGTGTACTGAACTCTTGGGAGTACAGCAGAATAGACTTTAAATTAACCTCTTTCTCTTGCACCTTTGCTTTTTTTATGCTGCCATACAAAGGCATCAGTTACATACATTGTGGCAATTTCTGTAAAAAGAGTCTACAAGAAGGCTTGGGAGAGAGTAATGATGCACCTGGACAGGTGAGAATTAAGACTCTATTTTCTTCAATATAGGCCATATTGAATCCATTAACCTCCACTCAGCTTAGTTCAGTTATTTATCAGGCACTCTAGTCCAGTGCAAACAGAAAGGCTGGCACTGAGAAGAACTAGGTGGGCGACTCTCTCATGGTTAGCCACCTCTGTGGAGATCAGCTTGCCTCGAAGTGTTGAAAGCATGGCAGCCCCATGATTATACCCTCAGAGGCATGTTATGGATGGGCATTCCATTATACATTTCACCATAAATCTGCACAGGATACCAGCTAAACATTTCTTATTCCTGGGCAGGGTAATGTAGACATCCAAGCAAATCCAGTGATCCCAATTTGGCTCAGTCATCTCTCAACTACACCATGCCATTGCCACTGTCACTTTCATAATAAAGCAATCTATTCTCCTGATGTCATTCTTGTAATTCTATTCTGCTTGTCTGCCTCTTGTCTCTTCCCCCTTCTGTCCTGAACTCTTGTCTGTGTCTCATTTTTTGGAGGTTTCCAATCTACTTGGGTCAATGAAATGTGATAACTGGATGTTATCTGAGCAGCTTTTCTGCTGATGAAAAAGTAATGAGGGGGGCCCTTGGAGTACCAAGAAGTCTGAGTCTAAGGACCATGGGAAGTGCATGGGCCAAAAGGCAAATGGGGTGGAAGGGTAGAGTAATTGGGAATTGAGTGAGAGTGAGTAAAAAAGGCAGCTGGATTCTACCGCCTGTAAAATTCCAGATGTGTTTGTATAATGCTTTCAGCATAGTGATGAAGTGCCACCTTCCTGTTTTTCTCTGCCTGCTGCAGTGCTATCAGAGACCTAAAAGGCTTGTTTCACTGACCTAAAAGGCTTCTTACAATTTAATATTGTACAAGTGGACAGATGTCCAAGGATAGAAATTCAGGCCTCCTCCCACCCCTGAAATTGCCTGACTAATGTCAAGAGCTGAGCCTGTCATAATGGACTGCATGTGAGGAACAAAACTGTGGATTGAGAATTAGAAACATGTCCTCAGACCCTTCTCCATCTTCCATACATGGATCATTTCTGTATGTGTAATGTGTATGCATGCAGTAGGTGTTAAGCAGGTGCCTCAATGGCATATGGTATAATGCAGACCAAGTATACATACCCTGTGTTCATGGGACCTGTCCATGCTGATGTACAATATGTAGTGATGGAGCTAATCTTGGCCCTCTGTTTATTTTACTACAATTTAGAATGACTGAATAGTGCTAATGGTTGATCATTGTATCTTCACATCTTATCTGGGGTGCTGGGAGGGTCAAGCAAAGGATTTAAAAGTCTTCTCTATTTCATTCTGCAGGTAGTTCCCATGATATTGAGGCTAAAATGGCCAATCTTACATCTCCATCTGACTTTCTGCTCTTGGAATTCTCAAAGGTTCAAGAACTACAGATTTTACACTTCTTTGTGTTCCTGGCAGTATACTTGACTGCAATGACCGGCAACCTGATCATCATCTTTTCAGTTGCCATTGATCACCATCTGCACACTCCTATGTACTTTTTCCTAATGAACTTGGCCATTCTGGACATTGGAACAATTTCGGTTACGATACCCAAATCTATGGCCAACTCCCTCTTGAACAGCAGGTCGATTTCTTACTCTGGATGTGTAGCTCAGGTTTTCCTTTTCTTCTTCTTTGCAGGTTCCGACCTTGCCATCCTAATGGCAATGTCATATGATCGCTATGTTGCCATCTGCAAACCACTACTATATGAAACAATTATGCACAGAAGATGTTGCTTTCAGATGGCAGGAAGTGCATGGGTTACCGGTATACTTTATGCCGTACTACACACGGCTGGCACTTTTGCCATCACTTTTTGCTCCAATATGGTCAATCAGTTCTTCTGTGAGGTCCCACAGTTACTAAAGCTCTCTTGCTCTGATCTATACTTAGTTGAAATTGGCCTGCTTATTTGTAGCTTTATCATATTTCTGGGATGCTTTATCTTCATTGTTTTGACGTACATGGAGATTATTGCATCAGTGCTCAGAATCCCATCAGTGAAGGGTCAGAAAAAAGCTCTCTCCACTTGCCTTCCCCACCTCACCGTTGTTTCTCTGCTTGTTTTCACTGGGTTGTTTGCTTACATAAGGCCTGCTGCTGGCATATCATCCAATCTTGATCTCGTTTTTACAGTAATCTACGCTATACTCCCTCCATTGCTCAATCCATTCATCTACAGCATGAGAAACAAAGACATCAAGACTGCTTTGCTAAAGCTGTTCAGTTCTGGGCATTCTTCTGCAATGACTAGCAGAGGTATTCCATGAGAATGGCAGAGTAGACTGTTCACCATCGTTTTTGAATATTTTAAACTTTGGCTTATAAACATTGCAGTATATCAAAAACATTAATTGTATCTGCCACAGAGAACACTCAACTTGTGTGTGCGTGTGTTAAGTGCCGTTAAGTCATTTCCAACTCATGGCGACCCTATGAATCAATGTCCTCCAAAGTGTCCTATCCTTAACAGCCTTGGTCAGATCTTGCAAATTGAGGGCCATGGCTTCCTTTATAGAGTCAATCCATCTCTTGTTGAGTCTTCCTCTTTTCCTGCTGCCTTCAACTTTTCCTAGCATGATTGTCTTTTCCAATGACCCTTGTCTTCTCATAATATATCCAAAGTACAACAGCTTCAGTTTAGTCATTTTATCTTCTAGGGTCAGTTCAGGCTTGATTTGTTCTAAAACCCACTGATTTTTTTTTTTTAATTTGGCAGTCCAGGGTATTCGTAACACTCTTCTCCAACACCACATTTCAAAGGAATCTACTTTCTTCCTATCAGCTTAATAACACATTATCGGTATCTTCCATTTTTGTTATTCTAGATTTCACTATGTAACAGTCCTGCAGATCAGTTCCACTATGTAAAATTAATTGGGGGGGGGGGGGAGATGTTCATACAAAATTAGTTACTGAATAATATTTTTTAAATGGGAAAGCATATTGGGGAAAGAGATCTTTAATGATGAATGGTGTTGGGTTTTTAGATTGTATTTCTGTAGGTACTAAACAATGTCTGTAGATTGTAAAAAAAAAAATCCCAAAAAACATTGTTTGGCTGATACTTTGTTGATGGTAATCTGCTGATGCAGTTTTATTTCATATTTTCAGGATTGTGTCAAGATTCAGAAGTTCTGGGGTTCAATATTCAGTTTGGTTTATGATATCTCTGTATGTACTAGCCTTTGAAATCTGTAAGTGGTTTTACTTAAAAATATGGTCCATGATGTTGATTTAGAAATGATTTTGAATCTCATAATTTCTGCTCGAACATGTATAGCATCTTACTAGAATGTATAAATACAGCAACAATATCTGAATGGTTGTATAAAATTTGGAATATTGTTCAAAATTACGTATTATAAATACTCTCTTTTCTGTTGTAGAAATTTACAATGTACATTAGATTCACCAAAAAATCATGCATTGCTTCTACTTTATAGTCTGTTTGACTCACTGATCCATGGTGAGGTACTTTCTATTTGTACACTTGAGTCACTAATTTTTGAGGTACTTGTTATTTATAATTTGCTTGACTCACTTATTATGGAGATGTAATCATTTATTAATAATCTGTTTCTTGGTGTAGTGCTTGTTACCTAAAAGCTCCTATTTTTGTTCAACTAATGTATAATTATCTATGTAATTTATTTATTTTATTTTTGCTCTTATATCCTGCCCTCCCCAGAAAAGCTGGGCTCAGGGTGGCTCACAACATCATAAATTCAACAAAATACAACAAATAGCAATAAAATGACATCAAAATTATTCCAAGCAGTTAAAAACAGGTCCCATAAATCAATCATAATACATAATTAAAAATTCAGATGGCTCCAACTGCAGAAATTTGCATTCCAGCAGGACCTGTGAGCAGTCAGAACCCCCATACCATTATTGGAGGTAAGGGAAGTGGGTGGGAGGGGAGGCATTGATAGTAAACCATAGCATTGATGGTAAACCATAGCTGCCTGGTGGAATAGCTCTGTCTTGCAGGTTCTGCAGAACTTCTTAAGGTCCACCTGAGGAATTCCTTAAGGTCCACCAGACAGGGGGCAGGGCAGAAAAAGCCCTGGCTCTGGTTAAGGACAGCTGGACACTCCTTGGATAATTATATTGACAATTAGTTTTAGAAGTTATGAAAAAGAATGATAAAGTGTTTTTTATACTATGTAAGCTGATCAAATCACGGCTATCAATCCTCCATGGCTATCTTGTAAACGGGTATGAATCTGCAATACAATGCAATGGTGGTTTACTTTTCTATGTGAATGAAGACTTAGCGGAGTGCGTGGTACCATGGTACATAGGGACATCTCAGTGTCTCATCCCAATTAGAGAAACCACTATATCCATCAATCTGGTCAACAGTGTAAATTGGGCACTCTGTGTCCTCTCCTCCTCCAGTTATAGTTGGATCACATATAACATAGAGATGGGACTGAATTTCTCAAATTTACTCATGCTTTGGGATAGATCTCTCTTTTTTTTGCTCAATTTCACCCAATTCTCAATCACCCCCACCCCACACAAGATTTTGTCCATGGAAGTTCCATCATTCCCAGAAAAGCTTTTTGGGGTGCTGAAAGGAGATACCCCTCCTCCTGTTTTCACCAGCAGAAATGCTTCTTGGATCAGAGCAATTAAGAATATCTCCATTTCTTGAGGGGGGGGGTAGACTCTCCAAAAAGGAGGAAAACAAAAACCTGAACACATAGTCCAATATAAGAAATTCACCTGCTATTTAAGAATGGGTTAGCCATAGACTATCAAAATGGGACATTCAAAGAGAACAAATAGGGAAGCACAATGTAATTTGAGACCAGTAGATCAAAGCATTGTAAATGTCATCATTCCCAATGGAAAGAAATTATATATTTATTGTTTGTGGGGGTTTTAATCTTTTTTAATATATAGGCATATATTAATGACATCAGGAAAAATAACAGAAAATGTACAACTAAGTCTCAAGACAAAGTATTACACTTGTGTACATTGAAACTTAAATTCAACTTTTCATTTTTGAAATCAATGCATCTTAACTCTCTATGGTCTAGAGGAATGCAAAACACAGGGAAATAGGAACAAAAAATTTTGAATGGTGGGATAGTTATCTCTGACACAGACAGAACTATTCGCTGGGATCTCAGATGCAAGATGCCTTCCATTGCGGCTAGAAGACATCATGCTTCATAGCTGGGGGGTGATTTCGATGTCTTCCTCCACCTATCTGTTTCAAATAGTGTTTGTTCCAAGTTGGAACCCTATGGTGTATATACCCAAGGTACAAAACCAATAAAGAACATCATCTACTGAAGACTGTTCAATCCAATTGTACTAGAAGATTTTGCGGGAGCTAGTTTTGGGGAAATGTCCAAAATCAATGAGCTTCGACAGTGAAATCTCGATTTCTTTGTTTCTCATGCTATAGATGAATGCATCAGTTTTTCTAAACAATCATTCCATGGTTCAAGTCCTGTGGGTGTTGTCTGGGCTTTTTAAAAAAAGGGTCAGGATCTGGATTCAGCAGTGGAAGCAGTATAGTATAAATCACCGCAAAAACGATATTGAGATCAGATAATGTGTAAACAACAGGCTTTGTATAATCAAGCATTCCAGAGAAAACAAGCAGAGACACCACAGTGAGATGGAGAAGGCTCTAGACAGGTCCTGGAGTTTCACACCATCCTGCTGGCTGGCACTGCCTGGCTGTCTAGATACAGCCTGCGCCTCCTGAGCCAGGGTCTTCCTTAGGTTTGCCAACCTCCTGCTATTACAACTGATCTCCAGGTGACAGAGGTCAGTTCCCCTGGATATGACTGCTTTGCCAATTGGACTCTATGGTATTGAAGCCCCTGCCTTCTCCAAATCCTGCTGTTCCCAGGCTTCACCCCCCCCCGCCCCAAATTGCCAGGTATTTCCCAACCTGGATCTGGCAACACTAGCCTTTCTCCTGCCAGATGACAGGTATTGTCCAAGATCTTCTGACCTACCCCATTCCTCCTCATGGCGTAGGATGAGGAAGACTCAGCCTGGGGGCTAACTGTCCTCTTGGGTGGCATGCTGGCACTGAATGCCTATTGCCTACCAGCCCAGTGGTTCACAGTTCCCCCTTCAACATTTTCTTTCTTTCTTTCTTTCTTTCTTTCTTTCTTTCTTTCTTTCTTTCTTTCTTTCTTTCTTTCTTTCTTTCTTTCTTCTTCTTCTTCTTCTTCTTCTTCTTCTTCTTCTTCTTCTTTTTGAAGAAGCAAAATATGAGTTGACTAACCGCCACTAGAAATAGGGTTGCCAACTCCATATTGGGAAACACTTGGATATTTTGTGGGAAGGGCTTGGAGAAGGGGGGGACTTAAATGCCATAGACACCAATTGCCAAAGCTGCCATTGTAATAGCAGTACCTGGAGGTTGGCAACCCTAACTAGAAATGGGAGAGGATGTGTCCAATCCATACCCTGTGAAACTCCATTCCTCAGTGATTTCAGCACCCCTTGGTGTCTCAAGGGTTCAAAATCCCACCAGAAAGAGAGGGGGGATGCCCAACACATGGTGCAGTGAGTGCTGCTCCCCTGGTGGTTGCAGCTTGATTTGGGAAGGGGGCTAGCTGACCATTTCCTTGAATCACTGAACCACTGAGAGCATGAGGTGTCCTGAACAAGAATGGAGGCTGGTGCCTCTAGCATTCCCTCCTTTTCACAGTTAACTATTTTGGATGGATACAGTTCCATTTGAAAGCCCCAACACTCAGCATCTCATTTTGAACCCTCACAGTTGAATGCTGGTGAGAAGGAGAAACCAAAACTTTCTACATCTAACTGCACTTTCTGAAGTGCTTCGTGCACTTTCACAAGTGCTCTCTTGTGTACTGTTTGCGGCCCCAGCCTTATGGGGGGGAATGGAACGGGGGGGAATGAAAGCAGGGGGGGCATGGCCACCCCGGGGGCCACCCCCCCCTGGAGGCGGGAAGGCATGTTCTTACCAAAAAAGACTAGTACTCAGCGGCTGGGGTAAACAGGCCACAACTTTTTATTGATTACAGCGTTAGGCATTGGCAAGCATGGAGGGCGGGATCCAGGGATCAGCTGACCTGTCTGCCAGCTGATCACACCCTGCGCCCAACCCGCCTGCTGGGCGCAGCCTAAGATGGCAGTATGCTGGGACCCACGTGGTGGCAGCCAGCCGTGGTCCGCTGCCACTTGGGAGGAGGCCCCACCGCAGCCCCCGAGACAGGCTTAACCATTCCTGGCCTCCCCCCAAAACCCCTTATTAGGGTCCCCAGAATGGGAAGCAGGCCACGCAGGCCATCTTTCCCCGAAACTGGATCCGGCCCCATGCCCAAACCGCCAACCATCAGTTGTGACATATAACCCAGCAGAAACCCCTGATGCACAGCACTTAAATGTGGCTTGGTGGATAATAAAATCATGGGGTAAAACATTTCACAGGTTGTTCTTTTACCTCCTTTTTATTAAGAGAAAGTAAATTGTAATTTATGTGGCTATACTGGATATTGTTTCCTACTGTACAGGTGACATTATCTGAAGGTGAAAAGTTTCTAGAGACATTTATGTTTGCATTGTGCCAAACAAGTACAACTGAGGTAGCAAACCACCTTAAAAAAACATGTTACATATTGCATGGTGTTCATTTGTATGTGTATATGTACAGTGCCTTCAAGTCGCAGCTGACATGGCGACCTCAGCAAGGGGCTTTCAAGGCAAGTAAGAAGCAGAAGTGTTTCATCATTGCCTACTTCTGCACAGGCTTCCTTCATGGTGTCCATTCCAAATACTCACCTGGCTTAGCTTCCGAGATCTAACAAGATGCAGATATACCATGCCACCTTCCCTTCTGTGTATATTTGTACCCCAAACCAAATTCCCCATATATCTAGTGGTGAAAACTGTCCCACCATTTTTGTTGGTTTGTTGTGTGAGAGGTCATGGTGCTTCACAATACTAAGACACCCAGAGTTTGAAAAGACACTTTGCCATAAGGCAGAATGTTTCTTTTGTCCAGATTTATCTCTTGCTTTTTCCATATGGGATAACTTACACCAGTATGACTCCTTTACAAATAAGGTTGCCAGGTCCCTCTTCACCACTGGCAGGAGGTTTTTGGGTCAGAGCCTGAGGAGGATGGGGTTTGGGGAGGGGAGGGACTTCAATGGCTTAGAGTCCAATTGCCAAAGCGGTGATTTTCTCCAGGTGAACTGGTTTCTATCAGATGGAGATCAGTTGATAAGTACCAGGAGGTTGGCAACCCTATTTACAAAGCTATATATTTTTGTTTATTTTGAAACAACATCAATGGCTTTCCATCTAAGATATTGGACAAATGGTGTAAACTTTCATGATTTTTAACACAGGATGACCAGTTTAAACTCAACACTAGTTCTAACCATGAAGCTCCAAAGTAGCTGTGAGAGAGAACATGGAGCTAATGCTCCAAATGGTGGTATGCTCTGTCACTTCATCCTGTAAATTCCTATGATTTCTCTTCTTGGGGTTTTACATAGGACTGTGCGTGTATATTTAAGTTAGAGGTATTTATTGAGAAAATCTTTATTTTACTACCAATAGTAACGCATTTTTCATTTGTATTACATTGTTTCGTACATTTCTATCCTGCCTTTGGTCCAGGAAGCTCAGGCTATGTACATTGCTTTTTCCCCTTCTCCACTTTATCCTCTCAATAATCCTGTGACATAGGTTAAGCTGAGAAAGAGTGACTGGCCTAAGGTCAACCAGTGTGGTTGATGGGAGTACAGATTTGAACCTGGGCCTCCCAGATCCTCATCTGAAATCCTAGCCATTACATGACAATGGAAAATAAAAAAAAAATAGATTACATATCATAGCTGATTGAAATATATCCCTTCATGAACACAAGGTAGTATTTGATCAGTGTGAAGTACAATTGGACCAGAGCAATGCATTTTAACTTCCTGTTGTAATTTTCCCATAAAATTGCACATGGTTTTGTGATTTTTCACAATACATGTATTGTGTTTCGTTTAGTTCTGTCTTGGAGGACTACAAAATAGCAAACCAAAGGGACATTTGGAACAACAATTTTGAACATGTTCGCAGGGTGAGATAACAATCTGTGTCGTAAATGGAATTATTAGGTAAGACTTATTACTTCTTTTTGCCAGGACAAGAAGTCCTCCAAGAGAGGCAGAAGCCCCAATGTCACCATAGGTAGGATGGGTGTTTCTGAAGTCTATCTCCTCCACACTGCAATTACCTGTTCCAAATGGATTCTATTTCAATATTTTACCACTAATAGTAAATCTTTATTGATTAGTATTGCATTGTATTGTACATACAATGCAATACTTTGGTCCAGGAAGCTTAGGTTTTGTACATTGCTTTTCCTTTCTCCATTTTATCCTCTCAACAATCCTGTGAGGAAGGTTAAGCTGAGAAAGAGTGACTGGCCATAGGCCCTCTAGTGTATTTGATGGAAGAGTAAGGATTTGAACCTGGGCCTCCCAGATCCTCGTCTGAAATCCTAGCCATTACATGACAAAGGAAAATTGTAAACAGATTACATATCATATCTGATTGAAACACATCTCTTCATGAATACAGGGTAGGATTTGATCAACATATAATAGATAAATGCATTTTAAGTTCCTATTTTAATTTCCTATTAAATTGGACATGGATATGTGATTTCTCCTAATACATGTACTGGGTTTTGATTAGTGCTGTCTTGGGGGACTGCAAAATAGCAAACCAAGGGATATATGGAATAACAATTTTGAACGTGCTAGAAGGGTAAGATAACTATCTGTGTCATAAGTGGAATTATTCGGTTCAATTTATTACTTATTTTGCCAGCACAAGAAGTCTTCCAAGAGAGGCAGAAGCCCCAATGGCACCATAGGTAGGAGGGGTGTTTCTGAAGTCCACCTCCTTCTCATTGCAGTTACCTGTTTGGGATGGATCCCACTCATCGTGAAAGCTCCAGCACTCAACATCACATTTTCAACCCTCAAAAGTGCATGCTAGGGAGAAGGGGGAAACCAAAAACCTCTGGCAGTACCTTCTGAAGTGCTCCACATAAATTGACCTAATCTTCCTTGTGTACTGTATCTGAAGCACAAAAAAAGAAAGAAATTCCCTGCAAAAGGTTATTCAATCCCATTTTTGTATAAAAGCTTAGCTTGCAATTAATTTAGAGATATGCTTCAAATCAGAGAGTTTCAACAATGCAGTCTTGATTTCTTTGTTTCTCATGCTATAGATGAATGGATTGAGCATGGGAGGGACTATAGAGTACATTATTGCAAAAAGAACATTCAGTTCAGAAGAAGAGTAACTGCGAGGCCTCACATAGGTAATGATACCAGTAAATATAAGCAAAGACACCACAATGAGGTGGGGAAGGCAAGTGGAGAGGGCCTTTTTCTGACCATGCACAGAAGGGATTCTGAGCACTGCTCTAAAAATCTGCACATAGCTGACAATGATGAAGATGAAACCTCCTATTGCAAGTGAAGAGGAAAGCATGATCATACCAACTTCTAGATACATGTCAGAACAGGCGAGTTTTAGAATCTGTGGTATTTCACAGAAGAACTGATCAATCATGTTGGAGCAGAATGTGATGGCAAATGTTCCTCCAGCATGCAACATACCATTGAGTATACCAGCAATCCATGCTCCTGCTGCCATCTGAATGCAGGCTCCTCTGTGCATAATTGCCTCATATTGCAATGGATTGCAGATAGCCACATATCGATCATGCGCCATTACAGTTAGGATGGAAAAATTTGCCCCTGTTGATAGGAGGAGGCAGAAAACCTGAGCTACACATCCGGCATAAGAAATTGACCTGCTGTTCAGGAGGGAATTGGCCATGGCTTTGGGTAACATGACAGAAACTGAGCCAAGGTCCAGAATGGCCAGGTTCATGAGAAAGAAGTACATGGGGGTGTGCAGATGATGTTCCAGGGCTACAGCAAGGATGATAAGAAGATTGCCAGTCACTGCAATCAAGTATATTGTGAAGAACACAAAAAAGTGTAAGATCCGTAGTTCTCTGATGTCAGAGAATTCCAAGAGCAGGAAGTCAGATGTGGAGGTAATATTGGGCATTATGCCATCAATATTCAGCTTCAGTCTCCCTGTAGGATATATTACCGTACATAAATCATTTTATTCTAGTAATGTCAATTAACAATTCATCTGGCTTCCTTGTTTTACCATCTCAGTCTGCAAAGCGGCCCTGTATTGAACTGAATGTGGAGAAAATCAGACATTCTTCACCAGTAACAAAATGGAGAGGGAACTAGGTCTCTCACCCTCTGTCCTCAAACACAACCCCCTTATATCAAATAGCACTGACCTAAGCTTGTACAGATTCCATGCTTATTGATTCTGGCTACTTGATCAGAAACTATATCTAACCTCACAAAATGACTTGACATGTCTGCAGCTGATTAATGCTTGACATTGTGCATACGGAATGATCTATACATGGAAAATGAGACGCTGGATAGTTTCCTGAGCACCGATCTATGCTCTTATTCTATACTTAAACGTTCTGCTGTAACTTTGGATTTGAGCTCAAAGAAACAATTTCAAATGGTAAAGTAAAAGGTTAAAGTTGATAGGAAGGAGTAACTTTAACATTGTCGAAGGCTTTCATGGTCAGAGTTCATTGGTTCTTGTAGGTTATCCAGGCTGTGTAACCGTGGTCTTGGTATTTTCTTTCCTGACGTTTTGCCCGCAGCTGTGGCAAGCATCTTCAGAGGAGTAACACTGAAGGACATTTTTCTATAGGTGAGATTATCAATCTTGTCCCAATTGTGGCTTCTCATTTTGTGGCTAGTGTTGAGAAGCCACAATTGGGACAAGATTGATAATCTCACCTACAGAAAAATGGAACAGGGGTTAACCAGCCATACTTCCAGACAGAAGCAGAAGTTTAACAAATTACAAGAAAGAAGACAGACCAGTCCAAAACTTGACAACAAATGGATTATCTTCAATCTGACAGACCTACAACTCTCATCTGAAGAAACTTCCATCCTAGCCAAGGGAGGAAACTTTGCAGTCACTCCCACCCAAATTCCAGTGGAAGACATCATTGCAAATGTAGAAACTGCCATTCATAATCTACCTGAAGAAGATGCTGAGGAAATAAGAGGAGAGACAGCAAGAATTCTACGAAAAGCAAAGCCCCCTGCTAGCAATATAACACGCAAGGAGAGAAACACCATCAAGACCCTCAATGCAGATCCAGAAATCATTATTCTACCAGCTGACAAAGGCAATGTCACGGTGATCATGAAAATAGAAGAATACAAAAAGAAGATTGAGGAACATCTGGACCCTGCCACATACAAAAAACTAAAACGGGATCCAACCTGCAAAATTACCAGGAAAACTAGCATACTGATCAAGAATTCCACTCTTTATTCAGACACACACAGAAAACTATGCAAGACAGAAGCACAACCACCACAATTATATGGACTACCTAAAATTCATAAGGATTCAGTCCTACTCCGACCCATCATGAGCGCCATTGGTTCCCCAACATATGAATTAGCTAGATATTTGAACACCCTCCTACAGGACCACATCAGAAAAACCACTTATTACATCAAAGATTCAACTCATTTCATCAACAACATCAGTCCATTGAGACTCAATCCACAGGATATATTAGTCAGTTTTGATGTTGTATCCCTCTTTACCAAGGTTCCAGTAAAAGACACAATCTCATTGATTAACCAGATTTTTCCGGAAGATATAACAGCCTTATTATACCATTGTTTGACAGCAAGTTATTTTCTATGGGATAAAGAATTTTATGAACAGATTGATGGAGTAGCTATGGGAAGTCCTCTCAGTCCAGTAATAGCAAACTTTTACATGGAATATTTTGAAAAGACAGCATTAGAATCGGCACCTTACAAACCTACAGTCTGGTTCAGGTTCGTGGATGATACATTTACTATTTGGAGCCATGGTGAAGAAAAAATAATGGACTTTCTAAACCATCTCAGTAATATCCATCCGAACATTCAGTTTACCATGGAAAAAGAAATTGAGGGTAAACTCCCATTTCTTGATACTCTTGTCATCCATAAAACAAACTTTCAGTTAGGTCACAAGGTCTACTGGAAACCAACTCACACAGATCACTACTTACACAAAAACTCCAACCACCACCCCGACAGAAAAGAGGAATAATCAAAACATTAATGAACCGTGCAAGACGGATCTGTGAACCACAGTTTCTCAAGGAAGAAATTAATCATCTAAATCACGCACTGCTAGCAAACGGCTATTTCAGAAATTAAATCAGAAGGGCCATTAAACCAAACAAAAATTAGAAAACTCAGGAAAAACAGTCTCCCATAGGAAAGGTATTCTTGTCATTTATTAAAGGAGTCACTGATAGGATGGAGAAACTTTTGAAAAAACATAACCTACAAACAGTGTTTAAACCCACCAAGAAAATACAACAGATGCTACGATCAGCAAAAGACAAAAGAGATCCTTTCACCTCTGCAGGAATATATCGTATACCTTGCAGTTGTGGACAAGTTTATATCGGGACCACACAATGCAGCATACAAACAAGGATTAAAGAACATGAAAGATATTGCAGACTTGGCCAACCTGAGAAATCAGCAGTGGCTGAACATGGACTGACCCAAACAGGACACAGGGTCTTATTCCAAGACACTGAAAGACTGGACAATTCTACCAACTATTTTGTCAGATTGCACAGAGAAGCCATTGAAATTCATAAACATCAGCACAACTTTAACAAAAAAGAAGAGAGTTTAAGGATGTATAAAGCTTGGCTTCCTGTCCTGAAAACCTCCAGACTAACAAAGACTACAGTCCACAATAGCCATGCGGATTAGCCTTGGATTCCACATGTTAACAGATCACTTCAGGATACAATGGTTCCACATTAACATACCACACCCTCATTAGCACATTATCTTGATACTTACAGGACAATGATTTGCACATTACCTTTAATACTTTGCAGGACAATGACTCAGCTCAAACCCAACCCCCTTCTGACTATATATTACTGTTCCTACACACTTGACACTGAGAGACACTGTCCTTCAGTGTTACTCCTCTGAAGATGCCTGCCACAGATGCGGGCGAAACGTTAGGAAAGAAAATACCAAGACCACTGTTACATAGCCCGGATAACCTACAAGAACCAACTTTAACATTGTTCTGCAATAATTCTATACACACAAACACTCATACTTACTGATTGTCTATTCCAAGTAGTTCTTTTTCTTTGTTTCATCTTGGGATCTCCCGAGACATATGGTCAGATTGATGAGCAGCAAGACTTATAAACACAACATTCAGGATAGAAGAGAGTTTGGGAAACTGTGATAATGAAGCAAAAGATACCAGCACTACAAACACATGATACAATACAATGTATTTTTATACTGATAATGTTTTTACAGTGATAATATCAGATTCAATTTCTTCTCCAGCTGCTTAGATACATACGTCCTTTCACTCATGTCATTCCTTAGATCTTGTTGTGGGACTTGCTACCATCTGCGTTCCTAATTTCTGTCTAACCAAT
The DNA here is from genome assembly GCF_029931775.1 of Euleptes europaea. NCBI lineage: Eukaryota > Metazoa > Chordata > Lepidosauria > Squamata > Sphaerodactylidae > Euleptes > Euleptes europaea. The sequence goes on along the minus strand of NC_079329.1, from coordinate 18,035,883 downwards.
ACCAAAATGGCTGTGTAAATGAGAAAGAGATCCATTTATATTCTGTGCTTGGCAACTTGTTCCCAAGAGCTCAGCTCATTTAACTATAATCTGAGGCTGAAACCCTTTTCCCTCTGCTATATCGTTTTTTTTCCCTATTTTTGTAACAAGCCTAACTTGATAAATAATACAGCATGTCTGTGTCTCAAACCTATTAATACATCAGATTTCTTCCATTATGACTAAATCCAGCTGCTAAATGACATAGGATCAATATGCTTGGATGTGCAAACAAGTTGTGTATGAGGTCAGGAAAGAAACTTGAAGGAATGATATGAGTAACCCATGAACAGAAGAAACATTCTTTGGTCTCTCTAGTTTGGTGAGGTAAAAGTTCAAAACAACAGATTTTATCCATAACAGAATGTAGGATGAGGATTTAAGCAGGAAAACTTGGGTTCAGAATGGTAATAGGTTGGTCATAAACCAATAAAGAGAAGGCACTTCACACTTAAATATATGTACAAGGCCATTTATGCATGGTCAGTTCTGATGTTTGCTCAAAGCTCTTTTTAAAATGTGACTTTGAAAATTCACGGTCCGACACAAAAGGAGAAATTTCCCCACCCCCCACTCGCCTGCTCCTTCGTTCCTGTTTGCATAGTCATTAGCATATGCATAGCTAATGCACTGCTGTTAATTTGCATGGTTCCTTGAGGGGATATTTCGCGGCGGGGCGGAGGAAACACCAAAGGTTGCATTAAAAGGGCTTTTAAGTAATGCAAAGCGGATATGCGCCAGCTTCGCAGTCACTTCCGGAATGAAGGTTCAGAGTGAACCTCATCCTCAGTACAGCCCCCTCAGTACACCATGGGTATTAGTCCATTGTGGGTGGCTCATCAATCAGAAAGGGACAGTTGGTGAGAAGAATATGACAAAGAAGTCCCTCTGCCAGCATCTTCTGCTGGCCAACATCTGGATCCAGTTTATTACACAGAGTTACTGGTGGCTAAAAAAAATATTCAGTGTGTATAATTGTAATGTAATAATTTATGGTGAGGAAACAGCAAATGTGACAAAACAAAATAATCATTTTTCAGTTTGCAAACTGGAAAAATGCTACTGAAAGCAAAGTTAAAGGATAACATCTAACAATAATAGCATCCATGTTGGTACCGTATTTCTCTACGTCACATATTACTGTGGTGAGGCAAATATTCCCCAGGTTGTCAAGAAGGGCTGTATTTCAACACAGCACTTAAAAGTGGTTCACTGGATAATAAATTCATGGGGTAAAAACACTATGCAGATATACAATTCCTGGGTTGTTTTTTACTTCCTTTTTAAAAATTAAAATACAGTAAATTGTAATTTATGTGGCTGTACTGAAGGGACATTGTTAACTACTGTACAGGTGACAATATCTGAAGATGAAAAGGTTCTAGAGACATTTATGTTTGCATTGTGCCAAACAAATACAACTGAGGTAGTAACTACCACCTAACAGTGTTTTTGGCTTTTAACTCTCAAGTCACCTTAAAAACACACCATATTGCATAGGGTTCATTTGTATGTGTGTGTGTGTGTACAGTGTCTTCAAGTCACAGCTGACTTATGGTGAACCCAGCGAGTGAGAAGCAGAGGTGGTTTGCCATTGCCTTCCTCTGCACAGCCTTCCTTGATGGTCTTCCTTCCAAGTACTCACCTGGCTTAGCTTCCGAGATCTGACAAGTTGGGCTATACTATGCCACCGTTCCTCCCATGTGTGAGAGATCCCCTCTCTCTGAGTTTACTTCTCAAAATCAAATGTTCAGACGTTGATAAAGAAACAAAGGATTTATTGAAGACATCAGGAGCTGAGACAGGCACAGATAGCAAGTTGCAAGTGAGGGGCTAATCGGGTTTACAGAATATATTGACTCCAGGGCACTGGGGCACTGGGGTTCACACTTATTGTTATGGGAAGTTACAAGCTTGGCATAATACAAAACATCAGACAAATCCCAGGAAGTCTGGTGAAGCTATCACACTTCCAAGGCCGCATCGGCCTGAGGGAGTACTGACAGGAAGAACAGCGGGGGGGAAGATACATGGGGCAATCAGGCCTGGCGCCTGAGACCAGAAGGTGTGAACTGCTTTTACGAGTTCACTGATAGCAGGTGATGGGAAGCAGAGACACATACACAGAGACCCTCACATTCTGCCCCCCTTAAGGCCCCCCTCCGGGGTCCTCGAGAGGGCGAGGCTTATCGGGATAAGCGAGGTGGAATTCTCGGACCAAGCGAGGGGCCGCCATGTGGGGTGCGGCCACCCACTCGTCGTGAGCGGACCCAAGGTTTTTCCAACGAACAAAGTAAAACAGTTTCCCCTTCTTCCATTTGGAATCTAAGACCTTGGATATTTCCAGATGGGTATCCCCTCCTACCACAGTAGGAATCTCACGGTCGGGAGGGGGGTGGAACTGGGGGGCCGCCACATACGGTTTGAGAAGACTAATATGAAAAACCGGATGGACTCCCTTGAGAGTCTTTGGGAGCTTCAGTTCCACGGTAACCTCATTGATCACTCTGGTAATGGGGAAAGGTCCCACATAACGGTCGCTCAGTTTTTTGCAGGGCCGCAGGGAGCGGAGGTTTTTGGTGGACAGATACACTTGCTCCCCCACCTTTAGCTCCCATCCCGGAGACCGGTGTTTGTCTGCTTGTTCCTTGTACTTGCTTTTTGCCTTCTCAAGATTTTTGAGCAGCCACGGCCAGGTAGATTTAACTGCCTGGATCCACTCCTGAAGATCAGGGGTGGTTTGGAGCTCTGGCGTGACGGGGGCGGAACCGAAAGGACCGAATTCCGTCCCGTATATTACTTGGAAGGGACTAAAGCCGGTAGAGGAATGAGGCGCATTGTTGTACGCATATTCGGCGAATGGCAGCAGGTCGACCCAGTCATCCTGGTGGAAATTGACATAGCAACGCAAATAACATTCTACCACCGCGTTTACTCGTTCCGTTTGACCATCCGTTTGGGGGTGATAGGCGGAAGACAAACCCTGTTCCTCCACCCCCATGAGCTTTAAAAATGCTCGCCAGAATTTGGCAACAAACTGGACCCCCCGGTCGGAGAGGACCTTCCTCGGTACCGAGTGTAGCCTGAGGACATGTGTAACAAATAGTTTAGCCAAACCCTGGGCTGAAGGAAGACCTGCACATGGAACAAAATGGACCTGTTTGGAAAAAAGGTCCGTGATTACCCAGAGAACCGTTTTTCCCCGACTAGGAGGTAGGTCGGTGATAAAATCCATGGCTATGACTTCCCATGGGCGGGAGGGGTTCTCCAGCGGTTTGAGAAGCCCGGGGGGTTTTCCCATCCGTTTCTTAGCTGTGGCGCAAGTGGGGCAGCTGCGCACATACAGCTCCACATCGGCTCTCATACCGGGCCACCAGAACTGCCTCCGTACCAGGTGAAGTGTTTTAATGAAGCCAAAATGACCCGCCAATCTGGCACCATGTACAAGTCCCAATACCTCCTTGCGAAGGGAGGACGGGACATACAGTTTCCCCCCCTGCATCCACCAAGTGTTGGTTCGTTCCAGGCCAGTAGGGAGGAGATGGTGCTCCTCCTCCTGTAAGGAAGCGTCCCGGAGCCGCTGTTGGAAGGCTTCCGGGATACCCTTGAGCGTAGGGGGGGTCTCTGGGCGATGGGCTTGGGAGCGGGTGGTGACGGCTAAGCTGGGGACCTCCCCACGCTGCTCGGGCGTGAACAGGGAGTCGACAGGGCGATCGAAATCGTTGCGATACTGGGGGAGTCGAGACAGAGCGTCGGCCAGGGCATTGTCCTTCCCCGGGACATGTTTGAGAGTGAACCGGAATTTGGCGAAGAATTGGGCCCACCAAATTTGTTTGGCGTTGAGCTTTCTAGCTCCCTTGAGAGCCTCGAGATTCTTGTGGTCGGTACACACTTCAAACGGCAGTTCGGCACCTTCTAAAAAGTGCCTCCATATGGTGAGGGCATGTTTGACCGCCGCCGCCTCCTTCTCCCAAATATCCCAGTTAATTTCGGACTGGGAAAACTTTTTGGAGAAGTAGGCGCATGGTCTCAACCGCCCCCCTTCATCCCTCTGCAATAGGGCCCCACCCATGGCCACATCCGAAGCATCCACCTGCACCACGAAAGGCTTGGTGCAATCTGGGTGAGCCAAAACGGGTTCGGATGAAAAGAGTAGTTTTAAACACTCAAAAGCCTGCTGGCACTGGGGGGACCATTGCAAACGGGCTGAGGGAAGCGCGGCACTAGCCCCCTTGTCTTTGGTACGCAACAGATTGGTGAGAGGAAGCGCAACTTGGGCAAAGTTGGGAATGAAGTTTCGGTAAAAGTTAGCGAATCCCAAAAATTGCTGAAGCTGGCGGCGGGTAGTGGGGGGTTCCCAATCTCGCACCGCCTGGACCTTGGCGGGGTCCATTTCTAAACCTTGGTGGGAAATCACGTACCCAAGAAATGTAATGGAAGGTTGGTGGAACTCACATTTGGATACCTTAGCATACAGTTTGTGCTCCCGCAGCCGCTGGAGCACTTCTCGCACTAGGCGCACATGTTCTTCCATGGTTTCAGAGTAAATAAGTATGTCATCGAGAAATACCACCACCCCCCGAAACAGCAAATCATGTAAAACCTCATTAATCAATTGCATAAACACACTGGGGGCCCCCGAAAGTCCGAACGGCATGACTAGGTATTCAAACATTCCAAAACAGCTGGAAAAGGCCGTTTTGGGTTCGTCTCCTTCTTTAATGCGGATGCGGTGGTATGCTTCCACTAAGTCCAGTTTGGTGAAGATTCGGCCCTCCTTTAATTGTGCTAAAAGGTCGGGAATAAGAGGGAGAGGGTAAGCGTTAGACTGGGTGACCGCGTTTAGCCTACGAAAGTCAATACACAGTCTTAGATCTCCCGTCTTTTTCTTCACAAAGAAGGCCGGGGCCGAATAAGGAGCTTTGGAAGGGCGTATGAAACCCCTCGCCAAGTTAGCGTCCAAATAGTCCCGCAACACCGCCTTCTCACTAGGGCTCATGGGGTAGACCTTCCCTTTAGACAGTTTGCCTTCCCCCACGATTTCAATGGCACAGTCCGTCTCTCTGTGGGGAGGTAGTTCGTCACATTCTTTAACATCAAAGACATCCGCAAACTGCGAGTATTCTGTGGGAAGTTGAGGAGGGATGGAGATCGGGTTGGGGGACCCTACCAATGCGGCGGCCGGAGTCCTGAGTACCCGTTCCTTGTCATGCAACCCACAGGGGCTGTCGGGAAACGAGAGCACCCGTTTAACCCAGTCGATGGAGGGGTTATGTCCCCGTAGCCAGTTCATCCCTAACACCACTGGGGTTACAATAGGGGCGATGGTAAAGTACAAGCGTTCCCAATGTTCTCCCACCGACATAATCACGGCAGCAGTTCGGTGGGTCACTGGGCCCCGTTTAAAATCGCTCCCGTCCATTTGGGAAAAGCGGAGGGGTCCCGGAAGCCGCTTGCGCCGGACTCCCAGTTTCTTGGCGGCTTCCTCACTAATCATAGTGCGGGCACACCCCGAGTCAACCAAAGCGGGGAATTCTAAACTGGGACCCCCTTTGGGTAGGGACAGGTGAACACGTACATACACATTGTCCTCTTGGGCGCTTACCATCGGTGGAGCTCCTTGCACAACGACAGGGGCGGTCTGCTGCGGAGCCCCCTCTACAGCAGACCGACGGCGTTTTTTGCCGGCTGTTCCCACTCTTCCTCCTCGCTGGAAGAGGGGGATGGAGTGGTGGCATTCGGGGATCCGTCCGAATCAAAAGTAGTATTTGTAATCCGGGACCCCGTTGGGCCTGTAGAGGTGGAGATCACATCCTGGGGGCGCGCATGGAGAGCGGAGGGTGCGCCGGAACGCCGGCCCGGTGGCCCGCTCCTGCGGCGGGGCTGGTCCTCAGCGGCCGCCTTCTGCGGTTCGGTCGGGGCTTGGCGAGGGGGGTTTGGACGACCCGCACGAGAGGGGCATTGCGACGCAAAGTGCCCCTTTCCTCCACAGGTCAGGCAGACTCCGGTCTCAAAACGTTTACGGCGTTCAGTGGCCGAGGGACCCCCGCTCCCTCCCGGTCGGAAGTCTCGGCCCCGGTCACTCCGGGGTCTCGGGTCTCGTCCAACGCGTTGTTTGGACAAGGTCAGGAGTTGTTTGCGATTCTCGATGTCGGCAGCGTGGCGAACCCAACCTTCCACATCCGGGGGGTTCCCTTGCATAAAAGCCCAATGCTGGAGGTCCGGGTTGAGGCCCTCCCTGAAGCACTGTACCAAAGTGGCCTCACTCCAGTCCAGGATTCGGCTGGCCAGTGATTGAAACTCACTTGCATACTGCGCCACCGACTTAGTCCCTTGGCGCAGTTGCATCAGGGAGGCTTTAGCCCGCTCACCCAGAGTCGGGTCCTCGAAGCGGTTTCGGAGTGCTACCATAAACTCATCCAGGGTTCGTAGCACCGGCGAGCGGAGTTCATACTGCAACACCATCCAGGCGGCCGCCTCCCCTTGCAGCAGGGAAGCCACGTACTGCACCCGGGACTCCTCGGAAGTGAAGGTTCGGCCTTGTTCTCGCATAAAAATGTCCACTTGGACCATGAAAAAGGTCAACTGGTCTCCTGAACCGTCATATGTGACTTTCAGGTCCCGACGGGACGGGAGGCTAGGAGGCGCGGGGGGGGCTGCCGGTGTTCCGTCCGGGGGGTCGCCGGCAGGCGGTTGCACTTTCAAGGCGTCCAGGGCCGCGGCCATCTCACCCATCACCCGCCGCATGGACTCCATCTGTTCCTGCATGGCTTGGCGATCCTCCAGCCACTGCCTGCGTTCCTCTTCCATCAGGGCCTCCTTGCGCGCCGGGTCCCCTTCAAGTCCCGTGCTGGGGAAGGCCAAACGGCGATCCTTCGCCGCGGTTCGGGAGAGCGACCAACCCTTGGGGGAGTCCAGCCAATTGTTAAAAAGTCCTCGGCCTTGGTCGGGGATGGGACCCCTAGGCTTCTTTGGCTTGGCACCCTCCTCCTTGGGATCCGGCTTCTCCGGTACCACCGGTCCGTCCGGTGCGTCAGGGGTAGTAGGGGTGTTTTCCTCATCGCCTGACATTCTGTCCCAAAAGGTACAGCAGCAGTTCGAGAGGCAATGACTTGCAACTTAATGTGAGAGATCCCCTCTCTCTGAGTTTACTTCTCAAAATCAAATGTTCAGACGTTGATAAAGAAACAAAGGATTTATTGAAGACATCAGGAGCTGAGACAGGCACAGATAGCAAGTTGCAAGTGAGGGGCTAATCGGGTTTACAGAATATATTGACTCCAGGGCACTGGGGCACTGGGGTTCACACTTATTGTTATGGGAAGTTACAAGCTTGGCATAATACAAAACATCAGACAAATCCCAGGAAGTCTGGTGAAGCTATCACACTTCCAAGGCCGCATCGGCCTGAGGGAGTACTGACAGGAAGAACAGCGGGGGGGAAGATACATGGGGCAATCAGGCCTGGCGCCTGAGACCAGAAGGTGTGAACTGCTTTTACGAGTTCACTGATAGCAGGTGATGGGAAGCAGAGACACATACACAGAGACCCTCACACCATGTATATTTGTACTCCACACCAAATTCCCCATATATCTAGTGGTAAACATGTCAAGAGCCCCATGGCACAGAGTGGTAAGCTGCAGTACTGCAGTCAAAAGCTCTTCTCACGACCTGAGTTCGATCCCGATGGAAGTCGGTTTCAGGTAGCAGGCTCAAGGTTGACTCAGCTTTCCATCCTTCCAAGCTCGGTAAAATGAGTATCCAGCTTGCTGGGGGTAAAGGGAAGATGACTGGGGAAGGCACTGGCAAACCACCCCGCAAACAAAGTCTGCCTAGAAAACATTGGGATAGGTTAGGAATGACCTGGAGCTTGCACAGGGGACCTTTAACTTTACCTTTTTAAACATGTCTCACCATTTTTGTTGGTTTGTTATGTAAGAGGTCATTTTGCTTCACAATACTAAGACTCCCACACTTTGCCATGAGACAGAATGTTTCTTTTGTCCTGATTCCCCTCTCCCTTTTTGCATATGATTTTGTATGGTTCCTTTACAAAGCTATATATTTTTCTTTAATTTGAAACAATAACAATGGTTTTCCACCTAAGATTTTGGACAAATGATGTAAACTTTCATGACTTTTAGCGTAGAATAGAAAGGATGACCAATTTGAACTCAACACAGGTTTTAACCATGAAGCTCAGAAGAAACTGTGATAGAGAACATGGAGATGACAATCCATGTTGGCATAGCCCGTCACTTCAACCCGCAAATTCCTGTGGTTTCTCCTTTTTTGGTTTGACACAGGACTGTGCATGTGTGTGTGTGTGTGTGTGTGTATTGAAGTTGGGGATATTTATTGAGAAAAATCTTTATTTTACCACCAATCGTAAAGCTTTATTGATTTGTATTACATTGTTCAGTACATTTCTATCCTGCCTATCCAGGAAGCTCAAGCTGTGAACATTGTTTTTTTCCCTTTTTTACTTTATCCTCTCAACAACCCTGTGAGGTAGGTTGAGAAAGAGTGACTGGCCCAAGGCCATCCAGTGTGCTTGATGGCAGAGTAGAGATTAGAACCTAGGCCTTCCAGATCTTAATCTGAAATCCTAGCCATTACATGAAAATGTATAATGGAAAATAGATAACATGGCATACCTGATTGAAATATATCCCTTCATGAATATAAGGTAGGATTTTATCAGCATGAAATACAATAGGTCCAGATCAATGCATTTTAACTTCCAATTTCAATTTCCCATGTAATTGTGCATGAATCTGTGATTTTCCAATTCATGTACTGAGTTTTGTTTAGTACTAACTTGGAGAACTGTAAAATAGCGAACCAAAGGATATCGGAATAACAATTCTAAATGTGTTTGAAGGGTGAGATAACTGTCTGTGTCATAAATGGAATTATTAGCTTTGACTTATTACTTCTTCTTGCCAGCACAAGAAGTCTTCCAAGAGAGGCAGAAGCCCCAATGTCACCCTAAGTAGAATGGGTGTTTCTGACGTCTTCCTGCTTCTCACTGCAGTTACATGTTCCAGATGGACCCCATTTGAAGTGAAAACCCCAATTCTTAGCATCACATTTTAACACTCAAAAGTGCAAGCTACAGAGAAGGGGTAACCAAAAACATCAACCTCTGAAAGCACCTTCTGAAGTGCTTCAAATAATTCAACCTGATCTTCCCGATCTTCTGAAATCTGAGAGCTTCCACAATGCAATTTTGATTTCTTTGTTTCTCATGCTATAGATGAATGGATTAAGCACGGGAGGAACTATAACATAAATTATTGCAAAAAGAACATTCAGGCCAGAGGAAGAGTAACTGTGAGGCTTCACATAGGCAAAAATGCAACTAAATACAAGCAATGACACCACAGTGAGGTGGAGAAGGCAAGTGGAAATGGCCTTTTTCTGACCGTGCACTGAAGGGATTCTGAGCACTGCTCTAAAAATCTGCACATAGCTGACAATAATGAAGATGAAACATACTATTCCAAGGAAAAAGGTAAATATAATCACACCAACTTCAACTAGATACATGTCAGAACAGGAGATTTTTAGAATCTGTGGTACTTCACAGAAGAACTGATCAATCGTGTTGGAGCAGAAAGTGATGGCAAAGGTTCCTCCAGTGTGTAACATACCATTGAGTATACCAGCCAACCATGCTCCAACTGCCATCAGAAAGCAGGCTCTACTGTGCATAATTGTCTCATATTGCAATGGATTGCAGATAGCCACATACCGATCATGTGCCATTATTGTTAAGATGGCAAAATCTGATCCTCCAAGGAAGAAGAGGAAGAAAACTTGAGCTACACATCCTGCATAAGAAATTGACCTGCTGTTCAGGAGGGAATTGGCCATGGCTTTGGGTACCATGACAGAAACTGTGCCAAGGTCCAGAATGGCCAAGTTCATGAGAAAGAAGTACATGGGAGTGTGCAGATGATAATCCAGGGATACAGTGAGGATGATAAGAAGATTGCCAGTCACTGCAGTCAAGTATACTGTGAGGAACATAAAGAAGTGTAAGATCTGTAGTTCTCGGATGTCTGAGAATTCCAAGAGCAGGAAATCAGATGTTGAGGTAATATTGGGCATTGTGCCCTCAATATCCAGCTGCAGTCTGCCTGTAGGACATATTATAGAAGCCATTTTATTTTAGTAATGTCAATTAACAATTCGTCTGGCTTCCTTGTTTTACCAGCTCATTCTACAAGGCAGCCCTGTATTCAACTGAATGTGGAGAAAATTAGATATTCTTCATCGTGGACAAAACAGAGAGGTAACAGGGTCTCTTACCTGCTGTCCTCAAACACAACCTCCTCATATTTAATAGAACTGACATTAGCTTGTACAAATTCTATGCTTATCGATTCTGGCCACTTGATCTGAAACTATATCTAACCTCACAAAATGACTCGATTTGTCTGTAGCTTGTTAATGCATTGACATTGTGCATACAGAATTATCTGTACATGGAAACTGAGACAGTGGATACTTTCCTCAGCACTGATCCACACTCTTATTCTATACTTAAAGGTCCTGCTGTAATCTTGGATTTGTGCTCAATGTAACAATTTCAAATAGTAAAGTAAAAGGATAAAAATATTGTCGAAGGCTTTCACGGTCAGAGTTCATTGGTTCTTGTAGATTATCCGGGCTGTGTAACCGTGGTCTTGGTATTTTCTTTCCTGACGTTTTGCCAGCAGCTGTGGCAGGCATCTTCAGAGGAGTAACACTGAAGGAAGTGTCTTTGTGTCTCTGTCCTTCAGTGTTACTCCTCTGAAGATGCCTGCCACAGCTGCTGGCAAAACGTCAGGAAAGAAAATACCAAGACCACGGTTACACAGCCCAGATAACCTACAAGAACCAATAAAAGGGTAAAGTTGATGGGAAGAAGTCACTTTAACACTGTTCTGCAATAACACACAAACACACACTATCTAATATTATAAATTATTGAATACCTAGGAGGAGGCAGTATTCCAAGTTGTTATAGTTTGTTTATTTCATCTTGGAGTATCTTGTGCCTATTTCTGCTGAGACTGTCTCTGAGTTTGCATATATCAGGTCTTCATTCCATATGCTCATATGGTCAGAATGATGAGCAGCATGAATAATAAACACAAAATTCAGGATAGAAGAGAGTTCAGGATGCTGTGATAACAGTGCAAAAGAAACCAGCTCTACAAACACAATACAATAAAATGTATAAGAACTTTGATAGAAACAGATTCCATTTCTTCTCCAGCTGCTTGAATACAAACATCCTGTCACCCAAGTCCTTCCTTAGATCATGTTGCGGGACTTTTTACAATGTACGCTCCCAATTTCGGTCTAACCAATACCAAAAAGGCTGTGTATATGAGAAAGAGATCCATTTATATTATGTGCTTGGCAACTTATTCCCAAGAGTTCAGCTGATGTAACTACAATCTGATGCTGAAACCGTTTTCCCTCTGCTATATTATTTCTTCTGTTTTTGTAACAAACCTGACTTGATAATTAATACAGCATGTCTATGTCTGAATACATGAAGTAAGATCAAGGTCAGGAGAGAAAAATCCACATTTAATTCTACATCAGATTTCTTCCATTATGCCTAAATCCAGTGGCTAAATGACATAGGATCTATTTTCTAGGATGTGCAAAGAAGGTATGTATGAGATCAGAAAAAAAACTTGAAGAAATCCAGTGTGGTGCAGTGATTAAGAGCAGCAATAATCTAATCTGGTGAACTGGGCTCCATTTCCCGCTCCTTCACAAGATGCCTGCTGGGTGACCTTGGGCCTGTTACAGGCTTTGACATATTAGAGCACATGAACTATGGAATTAGTGTTGTACATATGCAGAAATATTCAATGTAAAACCAAGCTACACATATGAAGTACAAACTATACAGCAGAGGCTTAAATTTCCTTTTAAAAGGAAAGAAAGCCTGGATATTCTTTGCCAGAGGCTTATGTTTCTGAATTACTCTGTCAAAGATTTCAGTGTTAGTGCAGATTTGCTCATCACACTTTCAGCCTTTTTCTATGACCTTTCCCAGCTTTCTCAATGGCTAGAGAGCAAAGCCTTTTCAGCACCTCCTATATTTACATTAAGTAATTTTTCCCACACTCCTGTCCCCAGGCTGATGAAGCCCTCCAGCGAAACATTATTAATAATCTAGAGACCACGTTCTGTTCACCTTGTCTTCTGTACCAAGGCTACAGTTCGAATTTCTATGCAGCTAACTATTATAACATTTGAAAGTTGCGCTAATTCTTCCCTGCGGAGCTTGCCTACTGCGCATGAACTATTTCTTCCAGCAGCCACTTACCTTCAATCTTTCTACTGCGCATCTTTCCAACTTCACTCCGGCAGCCGCTGCATTGCGCATGCCCATTAATCTCCGCCTTTGATTGTTTCAAACGGGACAAGCTTTCACACTTACCAACTTTGGGATTGAACTTTTCAGCCACACGCATTGTTGATTTTCATCTGTTTAGCTGTTAAAATATGTTGCTTTTGCCTATATGCCTATGGTACAGTTTGTTTTTTGTATTTGTAGTAGTGTGTGATTCTACATTCCATATTATTCCATACTATTGTCCTAGAATACAGCATTGTTCTTTGTTAAGTTAAGAGCCTGTGCTGTTCTTTTGTATTGGAGTGTCATTTATACAGTGCAAACCATCTGGTGGTGGCTGGAGATCTGCTGAGATTACAACCAATGTCCAGGGCAGGTGACAGAGATAATTTCCCCTGGAGAAAAGGGCTGCTAACAAGAGCAATGCCCCATGTTTGTACCTTGGGTTATTTTTCTGTGTCACAAACACATACTTTGGTGGTAAGGCAAATATTCCCCAGGTTGTCAAGAAGGGCTGTGTTTCTCCACAGCACTTAAATGTGGCTTGATAGATAATAAAATCACGGGGTAAAACATTTCACAGGTTGTTTTTTTACCTCCTTTTTATTAAAAGAAAGTAAATTGTAATATATGTGACTATACTGGATATTGTTTCCTACTGTAAAGGTGACAATATCTGAAGATGAAACATTTCTAGAGACATTTATGTTTGCATTGCGCCAAACAAGTACAACTGAGGTAGCAAACCACCTTAAAAAAAACATATTACATATTGCATGGTGTTCATTTGTATGTTTTATGTACAGTGCCTTCAAGTCGTAGCTGACATGGTGACCCCAACAAGGGGTTTTCAAGGCAAGTAAGAAGCAGACGTGTTTCACAATTGCCTTCTTCCGCACAGGCTTCCTTGATGGTCTCCATTCCAAACACCCGGCTTAGCTTCCGTGATCTGACAAGATGGGGATATACCATGCCACCTTCTCTTCTGTGTATATTTGTACCCCAAGCCAAATTCCCCATATATCTAGTGATGAAAACTGTCCCACCATTTTTGTTGGTTTGTTGTGTGAGAGGTCATAGTGTTTCACAATTCTAACAGCCCATTCCTGAGGGGGGGAACTCTTAGGAGGCGGCCTGACCCTGCTGGCAGGGAGGGTGGCTCTGCCGACGCCCAAGTGCTGCGGAGCCGTGCCTCTCTCCTCCTCCGGCGCGGCCTCTCCGTCGCACAGGCCACAGTGTACAGTGGTTGCACCGGCACAGGGGGGCATTCCGGGGGCATTCTGGGAGGAGGAGCCACCGGTTAGGCAGCTGCCTATCCCTGTTTGGCCCGGTACGCCTGTGCAGGTAACGGCAGTGCTGCACCCTATGGGGTGAAAGACCCCAGTTAAACAAAACAAAAAAAGTCACGAAACGGCTTTTTTTTTTTGGTTTAACGGAGTGCGCGATTCAGCTTAGGAAGACGAGCCGCTGCTCCTCTTCCCCGCCGACTCCACATGCCGTTAGCTCAGGAATGGGCTGTTAGACACCCAGAGTTTGAAAATACACTTTGCCATTGTTGGAATCAGCTGCTACCATTAATCAGAGGTTATGGATCGTGTGGTTATGGCTAGTGATAGAGTTAAGCATTCGCACACACAAAAGACAGAGTTGTTTGTCTTAGTAAAAATAACCTTTACTTTCTAAAAATCAGGAAAAGGTTCACGGGAGATTAAAACAATAAATTTCTCTCTACATTGCTAAGTTCCCTAAACTTGCCAGAATGGTCCTGGCAGGTTCTAAGCTTACAAGCTTGGTATTTCTAAAAAACAGAAATACCCCATCTTCACTAGATGAGATCCAAATTGTAACTGGGAACTGCCTTCACTACAACACAAAGGAAATAGCAAAAGCAGTAAAATGTAGATTAGCTGTGTACGTGACAACAAGCATGTCTGCAATGAAGTTCTCTCTGACCAATAGCTAATGGACACATTTGGGATTACATCATCTTTTACAACTGGTCAGCATCCTATACAATCAATATTAACCCTTGTCTGTCTGACATGCAATGAAGCTTGCTACCTAATTCCCAACAGCCATGAGGCAGAATGTTTCTTTTGTCCAGATTCAACTCTCCCTTTTTTCCATATGGGATAACTTACACCAGTATGATTCCTTTACAAATAAGGTTGTCAGGTCCCTCTTAATCACTGTCAGGAGGTTTTTGGGTCAGAGCCTGAGTAGGATGGGGTTGGGGAGGGGAAGGATTTCAATGCCATAGAGTCCAATTGCCAAAGCAGCCATTTTCTCCAGGTGAACTGATCTCTATCGGCTCGAGATCACTTGTAATAACAGGATATCTCCAGCTAGTACTTGGAGGTTGGCAACCCTATTTACAAAGCTTTATATTTTTGTGTATTTTGAAACAACAAATGGATTTCCATCTAAGATATTGGACAAATGATGTAAACGTTCATGGTTTTTACCATAGAACAGTAAGGATGCCAATTTGAACTCAACACTACTTTTAATCTTGATGCTCCAAAGTAGCTGTGAGAGAGAACATGGAACTAATGCTCCAAATGGCGGCATGCCCCTTCACTACATTCTGTAAATTCCTGTGATTTCTCTTCTTGGGGTTTGATACAGGACTGTGTGTGTGTATGTATATTTAAGTTAGAGGTATTTATTGAGAAAATCTTTATTTTACCACCAATAGTAAAGCATAATTGATTTGTATTACATTGTTCAGTACATTTCTATCCTGCCTTTGGTCCAGAAAGCTCAGGTTGTGTACATTGTTTTTTCCCTTTTCCACTTTATCCTCTCAACAACCCTGTGAGGTAAATTTCTCTGAGAAAGAATGAATGGCCTAAGGTCAACCAGTGTGCTTGATGTGCGGAGTAGAGATTTGAATCTGGGCCTCCCAGATCCTCGTCTGAAATCCTAGCCATTACATGACAATGGAAAATGAAAAAAAATAGATTACATATCATATCTGACAGAAAAACACACAAGGTAGGATTTGATCTACATAAAGTACAATAGGTCAAGAACAATGCATTTTAACTTCCTATTTTAAATTATCATGAAATTACACATGGATTTGTGATTGTTTATTTAATGCTGTCTTGGTGGACTGCAAAATAGCGAATCAAGGGACATTTGAAATAACAATTTTAAACATGTTAGAAGGGTGAGATAACAATCTGTGTCATAAATGGAATTATTAGGTTTAACTTATTACTTCTTTTGCCACCACAAGAAGTCCTCCAACAGAGGCAGAAGCCTGAATATCACCACAGGTGGGTTGGGTGTTTCTGAAGTCTACCTCCTCCACACTGCAGTTATCTGTTCAAGATGGATCCCATTTCTCAAGAAAGCCCACATTCAGCATAGCATTTTCAACCCTCAAAAGTGAATACTAGGGAGAAGGGGAACCAAAAACTTCAACCTCCGACAGCACCTTCTGAAGTTCTTCAAAGAATTCAACCTAAACTTCCTTGTGTACTATATCTCAAGCACAAAAAAAGAAAATAAATTCTTGTCAGAAGGTTATTCAGTCCCATTTTTGTAGAAAAGCTTAACTTGCAATTATTTTAGGAAAATGCCCCAAATCAGAGATCTTCATCAATGCTGTCTTGATTTCTTTGTTTCTCATGCTATAGATGAATGGATTGAGCATGGGAGGGAGTACAGCGTAAATTATTGCAAAAAGAACATTCAGGTCAGAGGAAGAGTAACTTTGAGGCCTCAGATAGGCAAAGAAGTCAGTAAAGGTAAGCAAAGACACCACAATGAGGTGGGGAAGGCAAGTGGATAAGGCCTTTTTCTGACCGTGCACTGAAGGGATTCTGAGCACTGATCTAAAAATCTGCACATAGGTGACAATGATGAAGATGAAGCATCCTAGTCCAAGGAAACAGCTAAACATAATCATACCAACTTCAACTAGATACATGTCAGAACAGGAGAGTTTTAGAATCTGTGGTACTTCACAGAAGAACTGATCTATCATGTTGGAGCAGAAAGTGATGGCAAAAGTTCCTCCTGTGTTTAATATACCATTGAGTATACCAGCAATCCATGCACTGACTGCCATGTGAATGCAGGCTCCTCTGTGCATAATTGTCTCATATTGCAATGGATTGCAGATAGCCACATACCGATCATGTGCCATTATTGTTAAGATGGCAAAATCTGACCCTCCAAGAAAGAAGAGGAAGAAAACTTGAGCTACGCATCCCGTACAAGAAATTGACCTGCTGTTCAGGAGGCAATTCGCCATGGCTTTTGGTACCATGATAGAAACTGAGCCAAGATCCAGAATGGCCAAGTTCATGAGAAAGAAGTACATCGGGGTATGCAGATGATGATCCAGGGCTACAGCAAGTATGCTAAGAAGATTGCCAGTCACTGCAATCACGTATATTGTGAGGAACACAAAGAAGTGTAAGATCTGTAGCTCTCGGATGTTTGAGAATTCCAAGAGTAGGAAGTCAGATGCTGAAGTAAGATTGGGCATTGTGCCCTCAATATCAAGCTGCACAGTCTGCCTGTAGGATATATTACAGACACAATTTTATTCTAGTAATATCAATTAACAATTAAACTGGCTTCCTTGCAGCCATGTATTTAACTGAGTGGAGAATATCAGACATTCTTCATTATTGAAAAAGTGGAGCGGGATCTAGATCTCTCACCTACTGTCCTCCTCAAACACTGCCCCCTATTAACCTGCATTGAACTAAGCTTGTACAAATTCCATGCTTATAGATTCTGGCCACTTGATCGGAAACTATATCTAACTTCACAAAATGATTAAACATGTCTGCAGCTTATACATGCATTGAAATTATGTGTAAAGGATGATCTATACATGGAAACGGAGACAGAGGATACTGCCCTGAACACTGATCCACACTCTTACCTTATACTTAAATATTCCACTGTAACTTTTAGATTTGTGCTCAATGCAACAATATCAAATAGTAAAGTAAAAGGTTAAACTTGATGAGAAGGAGTAACTTTAACACTTTTCTGCAAAAATTCTATACACACAAACACACACACTTACTGATTGTCTAATATTTTAAATTATTGAATACCTTGGAGGAGGCAGTATTCCAAGTAGTTCTATTTTCTTTGTTTCATCTTGGGAGCTCCTGTGTCAATTTCTGTTGAGTGTCTTTGAGTTGGCAAATACTGGGTTTTCACTCCATATGCTCATGTGGTCAGATTGATGAGCAGCATTAATTATAAAAAAAACAAAATTCAGGATAGAAGAGAGGTCGGGATGCTGTGACACCAGCCCTACAAACGCATGATACAAGAACATGTATAAGAAGATAATGTCAGATTCAATTTCTTCTCCAGTTGCTTAAATACATACGTCCTTCCTTGTTGTGGGACTTGCTACCATGGGAGCTCCTAATTTCTATCTCACCAATACCAAAAAGGCTTTGTAAATGAGAAAGAGATCCATTTATATGATGTGCTTGGCAACTTATTCCCAAGAGTTCAGCTCACTTAACTATAATCTGAGGCTGAAACTCTTTCCCCTCTGCTATATTGTTTCTTCTGCTTTTGTAACACACCTACCTTGATAATTAATACCGCATGTCTGTGTCTCAGTACATGAAATAAGATCAAAGTCTTGAGAAAAACACCCACACCTATTACTACATCAGATTTCTTCCATTACGACTAAATCCAGCTGCTAAATGACATAGGATCAATATGCTAGGATGTTCAAAGAAGGTGTGTATGAGGTTAGCAAAAAAACTTGAAGAAATGATATGAATAACATGAACAGAATAAAAGCTCTTTATTTTCTCTCATTTACAGGAAAATATTAGGATTTTGTATGGAAATATTAGGAAGGGTGACATACAGGGACCCAGATATATGCACCTTGTGGTGGTTCGATGTGCAATTAATTTCTGAAATCAAGTCTGATTACTCGGATACTGATTACTTGACACTCAGAATCTAATTCATATCTTTCAAATCAGTGTATTCCAAATTATTGTCTGTATACTAATTAGATTCCTCCTTACAGTGTCCTAACAAAGCATTTGAAAAAAAGGAAGAGAACATGTGAAATTAGGACACTACCAGATCATTCCTGAGGAGGGGGTGGATCCATGGTGGCTGGGAGCAGCGTATTCATGAGCCCCCTCAGAGGCTTCCTGGCTGCCCCAGAGAATTAAAAAAAAAACCTTTTCTAAAAATAAAAAAAGGCAAAAATGGGGGAAATGCCCTCATTGAAACTGGGGGGCTGCAATACCCAAAAAGGTGTTATAGCAGTGGAAGGGGCATTCCTGGGCTGGAAGGGGCTAGGAAGCTGACTAAAGTCAGCTCTGCCGTTTGGAACTCCCAGGACCACCCCCTCCCATGCCAATGCCATTCTCTTCTGGGATTTAGTTCCTGGAAAGGCTGCGCCAGTGGGGGAACCCCGCACAGATCCGTAGCACCCAGGTGGCAATGTGAATGCCACCCATGGCAGTGGAACTGCCCTTTATACAGTGATAAGTAGTCACTTACGCTGGGGCGGGATCATGCCACCTCCAAATGACTCCCCTCCTCAGGAATGTGCTCTACATTTTTGAAATTAAAGATGGCTATCCCAGGGTGCTTTGGAGCACTGTTGTCTTCTTCTATCCTGAATAAATAGAATCTGTTCATCCATATATATATATATTCTGATATATATATTCTGAAGATAGGATTAAACTTCTCCATAACAGCCCCCATAAGCCCCGAATCACTTACAAACACTCTTCAACTCCAATAATAAAGTTCCATTCAAAAATTGTAATAGGAATTGGTTCTTGTAGGTTATCCGGGCTGTGTAACCGTGGTCTTGGAATTTTCTTTCCTGACGTTTCGCCAGCAACTGTGGCAGGCATCTTCAGAGTAGTAACACTGAAGGACAGTGTCTCTCAGTGTCAAGGGTGTAGGAAGAGTAATATATAGTCAGAAAGGGGTTGGGTTTGAGCTGAGTATTGTCCTGCAAAAGTATTGTCCTGTAAGTATCAAGATAATGTGCTAATGAGGGTATGGTATGTTAATATGGAACCATTGTATCCTGAAGTGATCTGTTAATGTGTGTAATCCAAAGCTAATCTGTATGGCTATTGTTGAATGTTGTCTTTGTCTGGAGGTTTTTCAGGGCAGGAAGCCAAGCCTTATTCATTCTTAAACTCTCCTCTTTTCTGTTAAAGTTGTGCTGATGTTTATGAATTTCAATGGCTTCTCTGTGCAATCTGACAAAATAGTTGGTAGAATTTTCCAGTCTTTCAGTGTCTTGGAATAAGACCCTGTGTCCTGTTTGTGTCAGTCCATGTTCAGCCACTGCTGATTTCTCAGGTTGGCCAAGTCTGCAGTATCTTTCATGTTCTTTTATCCTTGTTTGTATGCTGCGTTTTGTGGTCCCGATGTAAACTTCTCCACAGCTGCAAGGTATACGATATACTCCTGCAGAGGTGAGGGGGTCTCTTTTGTCTTTTGCTGATCGTAGCATTTGTTGTATTTTCTTGGTGGGTTTAAACACTGTTTGTAGGTTATGTTTTTTCAAAAGTTTCTCCATCCTATCAGTGACTCCTTTAATAAATTTAAAGCACACACCAACTATTTTGTCAGATTTGTCAGAGGAAGGTGGGGTTTGCAGAGGGGAAGGACTTCAATGCCATAGAGTCCAAGTGTCAAAGCGGCCATTTTCCCCAGGTGAACTGATCTCTTGGCTGGAGATCAGTTGAAAAGAAAAGTTGAATGGCAAATACTGTACTTCTGTGTCTCACTCAAGACGGTCATGGTATTGGAGTTCTTCGATTGTGCCAGCACACACCCCAAAGAAAGATCCCACAACAGTTTTGGGGTTAGGCTTACATTTCTTACATTTTTAAGGTGAAGTGTATATAATTAAAAAAAAAATTGGTTGACCTTCTGTAAGGTTTCCTAGAGTTTATATAGTTGGGTAGGCAGATAACTCTGGTTCCAAGCTTGCCTTGGTATTAGGGCTGTCAAAAAAAAAAATTCGGTACAGTTTGGATTCGGCCAAATTTGGCCCTTGTGGGTTTGGTACGTGCCGAAGTCCAAACTCCCCCACTTCGGATCCGTTCAATTCGGCGGGAATTCAAAGTTCGGAAAAAAATTCGGCCGAATAAAGCCATTAAAAACACAATTGCGCCTTTCCGCGGCTCTGGGGGGGCATTTTTGGGGTTAGAGGTCCCAAACTTTTGGCAGAGCTTCAAAGGACGTTTATTGAAAGACTCCCCAAGTTTTGTTAAGATTGGGTCAGGGGGGGGCTGAGATATGGGCCCTGAAAGGGGTCCCCCCCACCCTTAATGTGCATCTCTCAGCAGAGCTTGCCGCCCACGCACAAAGCTCCCAGCCCCGACAACAGCGGAGAAATTAGCAAAACAACTGCAAACACAACCTTGTTAAACAATACCTTTGCAACACACAACTGAAACCTCCCCCCTCAAACCAGGGAGCGAGAGACTCGAGGGGAACACACACCCCAGGCAGAACCGACGAAAGCCCCCTTTGGCTTCCCCCCCACCCACAGAAACTGCTCCCTCCCCACACACACACAGACTCTGCTTTCCCCCACACACACACACATACACAGGAGAAAAATTATAGATTAAAGCCCCCAAAGGGGTCTTACTGTGGCTGTCTTCTGTTCCATCAAGAGGGGCTGAAGAGAGGACTTGTAATCCAAGATGATTCCAATTAGGCTCGGAACGTTTTGCTCTGGAGAAGATGCACAGGATCTGATCCATTCATCCCAATAGGGAAAAGGGGAAAGGGGAAAGCCCATATCTCGGGACCCCCTGACCCAATGTTCACAAAACTTGGGGGGTATCTTAAGAACACTGGTCTGAAACTCCGCTCAAAGTTTGGGATCTGCACCCCCCAAAAATGCGCCCCCTGCAGCCATGGAAAGAGAAAAGGGGGGGAGGCGATATTTCTGCCCCCACTGAACCCATCTTTACAAAACTTGGGTAGTATCTTAAGAATAATTCACTGAAGCTATGCTAAAAGTTTGGGGGCTATATCCCCAAAAAAGCGCCCCCTGCAGCCACATAAATGGAAAAAGGGGGGAGGGAAAAGGGGGAGAGCCCATATCTCGAGACCCCCTGACCCAATGTTTACAAAACTTGGGGGGTATCTTAAGAACACTGGTCTGAAACTCCGCTCAAAGTTTGGGATCTGTACCCCCAAAAATGCGCCCCCTGCAGCCATGGAAAGAAAAAGGAGGGGAGCCCATATCTCCGGACCCCCTGACCCAATGTTTACAAAACTTGGGGGGTACCTTAAGAAGCTTCATCTGAAGCTCCAGTGAAAGTTTTGTGTCTGTACCCCAAAAAATACGCCCCCTGCAGCCACAGAAAGGAGCAAATGTGCACAAGCACCCCCCCACACACACACATGAGGATTTCGCTCTCTCTCTCTCCCTGGCCAGGCCGCACATCAGCTGATTCCTCCAGTACTCAATCCTGACTGATTGGCCAGAAGAAGACCCAGCTTGCCCACCGATTGGCCGGGGGAGGAGAATGCTGCTTACTGACGGCCCCAAATTTGCCGAATTTATTCGCGAACTCCCAAACTCGCTGAATTCGGCTCCCCCGGTTGCCCTCCATTTTTGAGTTCGGTTCGTCCCAAACTAAAAACCACCGAATCAGGGGAAATTCGGCTGATTTTCAGTTCGGGCCGAACTGAATTGACAGCCCTACTTGGTATTCTCACCACACCTTGCTTTTCTTTGCAGATACAGTCAGCCTGTGCTTAGAGATGTTCAACGACACCCTTTCTCTTTACTCAGCTTATGAGTACAAGGGATGATGCTGAATACTGAGAGTACCACAACAAGTATGCAGGCTGCTGAGCCTCCAGTGCATGGATCCAACTTATCTCCCCATCCACTGATGCCTCAGGAAAGGGTCAGACAACAAGTGACATATGTCAGAACTGTAGGGAAGCCCCTTCAAGTCGTAGCTGATTTGGCCACCCCAGCAAGCGGCTTTCAAGGCAAGTGAGAAGCAGAGGTGGTTTGTTATTGCCTTCTTCTGCACAACCTTCCTTGATAGTCTCCAATCCAAGTACTCATCCAATTTACCTTCTGAGATTTGACAAGATCAGGCTATACCATGCCACCTTCCCTTCCTGATATATTTGTACCCCAAGCCAAATTCCCCATATTTAATGGTAACACATGATTGACAATTTTTGTTTGTTTGTTGTGTGAGAAGTCATCATGATTCACAATACTAAGACTCCCAGAGCTTGAAAAGACACTTTGCCATGAGGCAAAATGTTTCTTTTGTGTAGATTCACCTCTCCCTTTTTGCATATGGCATACCATACACCAGTATGATTCCTTTACAAAGCTATATATTTCTGTTTAATTTGAAACAACTATTTTCCACCTAAGATATTGGACAAATGATGTAACTCAACACTAATGTTAACAATGAAGCTCAGAAGTAGCAGTGAGAGAGAAACTGGAGCTGACAAGTTAAATGGCCGCACGCCTCGTCACCTGTACATTCCTGTGATTTCTCTTCTTGGTGTTTGACAGAGGACTGTGTGTGTGTGTCCGTGCGTGTGTTTGCGTATGTGTATAAAAGTCGGAGTCGTTTATTGAGAAAATCTTTATTTTACCACCAATAGTAAAGCATTATTGTTTAGTACATTTCTATCCTGCCATATGGCCCAGAAAGCTCAGGCTCTGTATATTGTTTTTTTTTTCCTTCTCCTCTTTATCCTCTCAACAACCCTGTGAGTAGGTTAAGTTGAGAAAGAGTGACTGGCCCAAAGTCATCCAGTGTACCTGATGGCAGAGTAAAGATGGCAAAACAGCAAACCAAGGAAAATATGGACTAACAATTTTCAACGTGCTACAAGGGTGAAATAACTATTGGTGTCATAAATTGAATTATTAGATTCGAATTACTACTTGTTTTTGGAAGACGTCTTCCAAGAGAGGCAGAAGCCCCAGTGGCACCATAGTTAGGAGGGGTGTTTCTGAAGCCTTTTTCCTCCTCACTGCAGTTACCTGTTCAGGAGAGATCCCATTCCTTATGAAAGCACCAATACTTAGTATCATATTTTCAACTGTCAAAAGTGCATGCCAAGAAAAAGGGGAAACCAAAAACTTCTACCTCTGACAGCACCTTCTGAAGTGATCCAAGAATTCAACCTAACCTTACTTGTGGGCTATATGTGAGGCACAGAAAAAGAAAGAAATTATTTACAGAAGGTTATTCAATCCCATTTTTGTAGAAAAGCTTTGCTTGCCATTAATTTAGAAATATGCCCCAAATCAGAGAGCTTCAACAAGGCAGTCTTGATTTCTTTGTTTGTCATGGTATAGATGAATGGATTGAGCAAGGGAGGGACTATAGTATAAATTATTGCAAAAAGGACATTCAGGTCAGAGGAAGAGTAACTGCGAGGCCTCAGATAGGCAAAGATGCCACTAAATACAAGCAAGGACACCACAGTGAGGTGGGGAAGGCAAGTGGATAAGGCCTTTTTCTGACCATGCACAGAAGGGTCAAAACAAAAGACAGAGTGAGCTGGGGTGGGCCCCGCTCCCCCTTAAATACCTTCAGGGCGGGGCTAGCCCGTCCTCGCCCGACTCCCACCCATTCCTGTGATTACTCTTCTTGGGGTTTGACAGAGGACTATGTGTGATGCATGTGTATAAAAGTTGAAGACATTTATTAAGAAAATCAATATTTTACCAATATTTTACCACCAATAGTAAATCTTTATTGATTTGTATTACATTGTTTAGTACATTTCCATCCTGCCCTTGGTCCAGAAAGCTCAGGCTGTGTACATTGTGTTTTCCCTTCTCCACTTTATCCTCTCAACAACCCTATGTTGTAGGTTAAGTTGAGAAAGTGCCTGGCCCAGGTCATCCAGTGTATTTGATGGCAGAGTAAAGATTGCCGAATAGCAAACCAAGGAAAATATGGAAGAACAATTTTGAACACGCTAGAAGGGTGAGATAACTATCTTTGTCATAAATGGAATTATTAGATTCAACTTACTACTTGTTTTTGCCAGCACAAGAAGTCTTCCAAGAGAGGCAGAAGTCCCAATGGCACTATAGCTAGGAGTGGTGTTTCTGAAGTCTTCCTCCTCCTCACTGAAGTTATCTGTTCAGGATGGATCCCATTCCTTGTGAAAGCCTCAACACCTAGAATAGAGCCTGGAGATCACTGGCCACCTCCTCACAGATAATGTGGATCATGTGGATGACTGTCTAGGCGGAAGCAGTCCAGGCCCTTGCTGTGCAAGAGCCAGAGGGTGCTGATGCACCCCCTGTACCTGCGGCCCTGACGACGGTGCGACCACCGGAGAGCCGCCCACAAGTCCAGAGCTGGCAGCAGGTGGACCACTCGCAGGTGGCCCAGGGTCGCCCCAGAGAACAGGAGACACAGGCGGGACTGGAAGATTGCTCCTGGTGATTCCTTGGGAGGGACACTGGCAGTTATGATAAGGGAAGGTGTGGTGCTTGGATGTGACCGAAGGTTGGGGCGGTGACTCGTGGTGGGGGCGATTCTGGCTAGACAGTGCTCCATATTTCCGCCGCAGTTGTCTTTCTTGCCGAAACAACTTGTGGTCCCCCCCAGACATCTAGCCTTCCTCTCCTGCCCTGGCCCCACACCCACCCTCCCAGACCCTGCCCCCAATCTTCTTCTCTTTTTTTTTGTATAAATTTTATTAGGTTTTATACTATAAATTTTCCATTGCAATAAACAACATCTATAACAATATAAAATTTCAGTTCTAACTTAAAGTTGTTATAATTCCATAACATATAGTAATAAAAAAAAGAAAATGGAAAATCTGTGACTTCCCCCTCACCTCCATCTGCCTCTTAATAAGAAATTCATCCCGTCGTAGTTAATCTAATCTTGATGCTCTATCAATATCATTTAACAAAAAGAAAACCATAATCTGTTAGTAAATATAATTATACTTATTCATTATAAAAAAGACAAAGAAATCCTCTGGATCAGATTAGAAAATATTCTTCCATTTTTCCCAATTTTAACTCATATTCACAATAATGCATCCACGCCTCCCATTCCCCCAAAAACCGAGCCTCACTTTCTTCATTTAAAATAGCTGTGAGTTTTGCCATTTCTGCCACTTCAAACATTTTAACAATCCAGTCTTTTTTCTCGGGAGTTTCGATCCCTTTCCATTTCGCTGCATAAAGCAGTCTCGCAGCTGTTGTGGCATAAATCAAGAAGGTTCTTTGTGTTAATAAGTCGTCTGGAATCATACTCAGTAACATCATTTCTGGTGTTTTGGGTATATTTTTTTGTAATATTAGTCTCAATTCATTGTAGATCATGTCCCAAAAGTCTTTAGCTTTATCACAGGTCCACCACATATGATAGAAGGAACCAATTTCTTTGTTACATTTCCAACAGATAGGGGACATTGTTTTGTAAATCTTTGCAATCTTCTTAGGTGTTAAATACCATCTATACATCATTTTATAAATGTTTTCTCACACTGACTGTGCTTTTATTCCTTTTAGATCTTTAGACCATAGTCGTTCCCATTTATTTAAGGCAATATCATGTCCCACATTTTGAGCCCAATCGATCATAGTTGGTTTGATCGTGTCCTGCTCACAATATAATGTTAAAAGGAGATTATACATTTTAGAAATCAGTTTTGTATTATTATCTAATAGAATCCTTTGAAAAGAAGATTTTTCTTTAGAAAATCCTTTTTTGACATCTTGTACAAAAACTGATTTAATTTGATAGTATTGAAGCCATTGTAAATCGTCCTTAAGAAGTTGAAAGTCTTTTAGTGAGCATTTCTTTCCATCCCATTTAATTAAATCTTGATAGGTGATAAATTTGTCTGGTCTAAGTGGGCGCAGTGTTAACATTTCTTGAGGCGATATCCACATTGGTGTTTCTGGTTCCAAAATATGTTTATATCTCATCCAAATACGGAATAAAGAGGACCTGATTATATGATTACGGAATGTTGCTTGTAATTTAATTTTATCATACCACAAGTAGCCATGCCATCCGCTTAAGTTATTATAACCTTCCAAGTCTAGCAAACGTGTATTTGACAAGTCCATCCAGTCTTTTATCCATACTAAAGCTACCGCTTCAGCGTAAAGTTGAAGGTTAGGTAGTGCTAAACCTCCTCTAGTTTTTAGATCCACTAAATATTTATAAGCAGTCCTTGGTTTTTTCCCTTGCCAGATGAAATTTGAAATGTCTTTCCTCCAGGTATCAAAGTATTTAGTATGTGATATTATTGGCAAATTTTGGAATAAAAAGAGCATCCTTGGTAGAACATTCATTTGAATCGTTGAAATACGTCCCATTAATGACAATTTTTTATTTGACCATATAATCATATCAGTTTTAATCTTACCCCATAACTTGAGGTAATTGTTAATTATCAGATCTTTATTCTTTGCAGTAATCCAGATTCCCAGGTATTTAACTTTGTTGGCTTTCTCCCAACCAGTATATGATATAAATTCCTGTTGCTGTATTTCCGGTAAATTTTTAAATATTATCTTTGTTTTTTCTTGATTCACTTTAAAGCCTGATATTTTCCCAAAATCGTCCAAAGTCTCCCGAAGTATGTTCATTGACTGTGTTGGATTCTCCAAAATTAACAGGAGGTCATCCGCGAATGCTCTCAACTTGAATTCATGTTTTTTAATTCTTAATCCTGCCCCCAATCTTCTGATGGCCCTTTCTGGGCTCGGGCTGCATCGTGGCAGCCCAGTGCCACTGCCACCCTGCAACTCACCTTCTCCCTTCTTTTTCGCTACTATTTTCTGTGGCAGCACATGCTGCCAACAAGCCCCTTAGGAAGCCTCCTGGCTGTGCCATTGCTGTGCATCTCCCCGCTGTAGTGCAGAGCCTGTGGCCTCAGGAATGAGCTATTAGTATAGTAAAACAGAGAGCTGACAGATAGTCTGAGAGATACTTTAACAAGTCAACGTAACAGGAAAACAGCAGCGTTCCAACTGACAACAAAACCTCCCAGAATGCTTTGCTCTCTCCCTCCAGGAGAGAGGAGGATGTACTAATGCAATGCTGAAACATCCCAACATAACCAAGGCACAAAAAAGGAAGAAATTATTTGCAGATTACTCCTTCACTTTCTGTAGAAAAGCTTTGCTTACAATTAATTTAGACATATGCCCCAAATCAGAGAGCCTCAACAATGCACTCTTGATTTCTTTGTTTCTCATGCTATAGATGAATGGATTGAGCATGGGAGGGACTATAGCATAAATTATTGCAAAAAGAACATTCAGGTCAGAGGAAGAATAACGGCGAGGCCTCACATAGGCAAAGACAGCACTAAATATAAACAAAGACACCACAAAGAGGTGGGGAAGGCAAGTGGATAAGGCCTTTTTCTGACCATGCACAGAAGGGATTCTGAGCACTGCTCTAAATATCTGCATATAGGTGACAATGATGAACACAAAGCATCCTGCTGCAAGGAAACAGCTAAACATAAGCATACCAACTTCAACTAGATACATGTCAGAACAGGAGAGTTTTAGAATCTGTGGTACTTCACAGAAGAACTGATCTATCATGTTGGAGCAGAAAGTGATGGCAAAAGTTCCTCCTGTGTTTAATATACCATTGAGTATACCAGCAATCCATGCACTGACTGCCATGTGAATGCAGGCTCCTCTGTGCATAATTGTCTCATATTGCAATGGATTGCAGATAGCCACATACCGATCATGTGCCATTATTGTTAAGATGGCAAAATCTGACCCTCCAAGAAAGAAGAGGAAGAAAACTTGAGCTACGCATCCCGTATAAGAAATTGACCTGCTGTTCAGGAGGCAATTCGCCATGGCTTTTGGTACCATGATAGAAACTGAGCCAAGATCCAGAATGGCCAAGTTCATGAGAAAGAAGTACATCGGGGTATGCAGATGATGATCCAGGGCTACAGCAAGTATGATAAGAAGATTGCCAGTCACTGCAATCACGTATATTGTGAGGAACACAAAGAAGTGTAAGATCTGTAGCTCTCGGATGTTTGAGAATTCCAAGAGTAGGAAGTCAGATGCTGAAGTAAGATTGGGCATTGTGCCCTCAATATCAAGCTGCACAGTCTGCCTGTAGGATATATTACAGACACAATTTTATTCTAGTAATATCAATTAACAATTAAACTGGCTTCCTTGCAGCCATGTATTTAACTGAGTGGAGAATATCAGACATTCTTCATCATTGAAAAAGTGGAGAGGGATCTAGATCTCTCACCTACTGTCCTCCTCAAACACTGCCCCCTATTAACCTGCATTGAACTAAGCTTGTACAAATTCCATGCTTATAGATTCTGGCCACTTGATCGGAAACTATATCTAACTTCACAAAATGATTAAACGTGTCTGCAGCTTATACACGCATTGACATTATGTGTAAAGGATGATCTATACATGGAAACGGAGACAGAGGATACTGCCCTGAACACTGATCCACACTCTTACCTTATACTTAAATATTCCACTGTAACTTTTAGATTTGTGCTCAATGCAACAATATCAAATAGTAAAGTAAAAGGTTAAACTTGATGAGAAGGAGTAACTTTAACACTTTTCTGCAAAAATTCTATACACACAAACACACACACTTACTGATTGTCTAATATTTTAAATTATTGAATACCTTGGAGGAGGCAGTATTCCAAGTAGTTCTATTTTCTTTGTTTCATCTTGGGAGCTCCTGTGTCAATTTCTGTTGAGTGTCTTTGAGTTGGCAAATACTGGGTTTTCACTCCATATGCTCATGTGGTCAGATTGATGAGCAGCATTAATTATAAAAAAAAAACAAAATTCAGGATAGAAGAGAGGTCGGGATGCTGTGACACCAGCCCTACAAACGCATGATACAAGAACATGTATAAGAAGGTAATGTCAGATTCAATTTCTTCTCCAGTTGCTTAAATACATACGTCCTTCCTTGTTGTGGGACTTGCTACCATGGGAGCTCCTAATTTCTATCTCACCAATACTAAAAAGGCTTTGTAAATGAGAAAGAGATCCATTTATATGATGTGCTTGGCAACTTATTCCCAAGAGTTCAGCTCACTTAACTATAATCTGAGGCTGAAACTCTTTCCCCTCTGCTATATTGTTTCTTCTGCTTTTGTAACACACCTACCTTGATAATTAATACCGCATGTCTGTGTCTCAGTACATGAAATAAGATCAAAGTCTTGAGAAAAACACCCACACCTATTACTACATCAGATTTCTTCCATTACGACTAAATCCAGCTGCTAAATGACATAGGATCAATATGCTAGGATGTTCAAAGAAGGTGTGTATGAGGTTAGCAAAAAAACTTGAAGAAATGATATGAATAACATGAACAGAATAAAAGCTCTTTATTTTCTCTCATTTACAGGAAAATATTAGGATTTTGTATGGAAATATTAGGAAGGGTGACATACAGGGACCCAGATATATGCACCTTGTGGTGGTTCGATGTGCAATTAATTTCTGAAATCAAGTCTGATTACTCGGATACTGATTACTTGACACTCAGAATCTAATTCATATCTTTCAAATCAGTGTATTCCAAATTATTGTCTGTATACTAATTAGATTCCTCCTTACAGTGTCCTAACAAAGCATTTGAAAAAAAGGAAGAGAACATGTGAAATTAGGACACTACCAGATCATTCCTGAGGAGGGGGTGGATCCATGGTGGCTGGGAGCAGCGTATTCATGAGCCCCCTCAGAGGCTTCCTGGCTGCCCCAGAGAATTAAAAAAAAAACCTTTTCTAAAAATAAAAAAAGGCAAAAATGGGGGAAATGCCCTCATTGAAACTGGGGGGCTGCAATACCCAAAAAGGTGTTATAGCAGTGGAAGGGGCATTCCTGGGCTGGAAGGGGCTAGGAAGCTGACTAAAGTCAGCTCTGCCATTTGGAACTCCCAGGACCACCCCCTCCCATGCCAATGCCATTCTCTTCTGGGATTTAGTTCCTGGAAAGGCTGCGCCAGTGGGGGAACCCCGCACAGATCCGTAGCACCCAGGTGGCAATGTGAATGCCACCCATGGCAGTGGAACTGCCCTTTATACAGTGATAAGTAGTCACTTACGCTGGGGCGGGATCATGCCACCTCCAAATGACTCCCCTCCTCAGGAATGTGCTCTACATTTTTGAAATTAAAGATGGCTATCCCAGGGTGCTTTGGAGCACTGTTGTCTTCTTCTATCCTGAATAAATAGAATCTGTTCATCCATATATATATATTCTGATATATATATTCTGAAGATAGGATTAAACTTCTCCATAACAGCCCCCATAAGCCCCAAATCACTTACAAACACTCTTCAACTCCAATAATAAAGTTCCATTCAAAAATTGTAATAGGAATTGGTTCTTGTAGGTTATCCGGGCTGTGTAACCGTGGTCTTGGAATTTTCTTTCCTGACGTTTCGCCAGCAACTGTGGCAGGCATCTTCAGAGTAGTAACACTGAAGGACAGTGTCTCTCAGTGTCAAGGGTGTAGGAAGAGTAATATATAGTCAGAAAGGGGTTGGGTTTGAGCTGAGTATTGTCCTGCAAAAGTATTGTCCTGTAAGTATCAAGATAATGTGCTAATGAGGGTATGGTATGTTAATATGGAACCATTGTATCCTGAAGTGATCTGTTAATGTGTGTAATCCAAAGCTAATCTGTATGGCTATTGTTGAATGTTGTCTTTGTCTGGAGGTTTTTCAGGGCAGGAAGCCAAGCCTTATTCATTCTTAAACTCTCCTCTTTTCTGTTAAAGTTGTGCTGATGTTTATGAATTTCAATGGCTTCTCTGTGCAATCTGACAAAATAGTTGGTAGAATTTTCCAGTCTTTCAGTGTCTTGGAATAAGACCCTGTGTCCTGTTTGTGTCAGTCCATATTCAGCCACTGCTGATTTCTCAGGTTGGCCAAGTCTGCAGTATCTTTCATGTTCTTTTATCCTTGTTTGTATGCTGCGTTTTGTGGTCCCGATGTAAACTTCTCCACAGCTGCAAGGTATACGATATACTCCTGCAGAGGTGAGGGGGTCTCTTTTGTCTTTTGCTGATCGTAGCATTTGTTGTATTTTCTTGGTGGGTTTAAACACTGTTTGTAGGTTATGTTTTTTCAAAAGTTTCTCCATCCTATCAGTGACTCCTTTAATAAATTTAAAGCACACACCAACTATTTTGTCAGATTTGTCAGAGGAAGGTGGGGTTTGCAGAGGGGAAGGACTTCAATGCCATAGAGTCCAAGTGTCAAAGCGACCATTTTCCCCAGGTGAACTGATCTCTTGGCTGGAGATCAGTTGAAAAGAGAAGATGAATGGCAAATACTGTACTTCTGTGTCTCACTCAAGACGGTCATGGTATTGGAGTTCTTCGATTGTGCCAGCACACACCCCAAAGAAAGATCCCACAACAGTTTTGGGGTTAGGCTTACATTTCTTACATTTTTAAGGTGAAGTGTATATAATTTAAAAAAAATTGGTTGACCTTCTGTAAGGTTTCCTAGAGTTTATATAGTTGGGTAGGCAGATAACTCTGGTTCCAAGCTTGCCTTGGTATTAGGGCTGTCAAAAAAAAAATTCGGTACAGTTTGGATTCGGCCGAATTTGGCCCTTGTGGGTTTGGTACGTGCCGAAGTCCAAACTCCCCCACTTCGGATCCGTTCAATTCGGCGGGAATTCAAAGTTCGGAAAAAAATTCGGCCGAATAAAGCCATTAAAAACACAATTGCGCCTTTCCGCGGCTCTGGGGGGGCATTTTTGGGGTTAGAGGTCCCAAACTTTTGGCAGAGCTTCAAAGGACGTTTATTGAATGACTCCCCAAGTTTTGTTAAGATTGGGTCAGGGGGGGGCTGAGATATGGGCCCTGAAAGGGGTCCCCCCCACCCTTAATGTGCATCTCTCAGCAGAGCTTGCCGCCCACGCACAAAGCTCCCAGCCCCGACAACAGCGGAGAAATTAGCAAAACAACTGCAAACACAACCTTGTTAAACAATACCTTTGCAACACACAACTGAAACCTCCCCCCTCAAACCAGGGAGCGAGAGACTCGAGGGGAACACACACCCCAGGCAGAACCGACGAAAGCCCCCTTTGGCTTCCCCCCCACCCACAGAAACTGCTCCCTCCCCACACACACACAGACTCTGCTTTCCCCCCCACACACACACATACACAGGAGAAAAATTATAGATTAAAGCCCCCAAAGGGGTCTTACTGTGGCTGTCTTCTGTTCCATCAAGAGGGGCTGAAGAGAGGACTTGTAATCCAAGATGATTCCAATTAGGCTCGGAACGTTTTGCTCTGGAGAAGATGCACAGGATCTGATCCATTCATCCCAATAGGGAAAAGGGGAAAGGGGAAAGCCCATATCTCGGGACCCCCTGACCCAATGTTCACAAAACTTGGGGGGTATCTTAAGAACACTGGTCTGAAACTCCGCTCAAAGTTTGGGATCTGCACCCCCCAAAAATGCGCCCCCTGCAGCCATGGAAAGAGAAAAGGGGGGGAGGCGATATTTCTGCCCCCACTGAACCCATCTTTACAAAACTTGGGTAGTATCTTAAGAATAATTCACTGAAGCTATGCTAAAAGTTTGGGGGCTATATCCCCAAAAAAGCGCCCCCTGCAGCCACATAAATGGAAAAAGGGGGGAGGGAAAAGGGGGAGAGCCCATATCTCGAGACCCCCTGACCCAATGTTTACAAAACTTGGGGGGTATCTTAAGAACACTGGTCTGAAACTCCGCTCAAAGTTTGGGATCTGTACCCCCAAAAATGCGCCCCCTGCAGCCATGGAAAGAAAAAGGAGGGGAGCCCATATCTCCGGACCCCCTGACCCAATGTTTACAAAACTTGGGGGGTACCTTAAGAAGCTTCATCTGAAGCTCCAGTGAAAGTTTTGTGTCTGTACCCCAAAAAATATGCCCCTTGCAGCCACAGAAAGGAGCAAATGTGCACAAGCACCCCCCACACACACACATGAGGATTTCGCTCTCTCTCTCTCCCTGGCCGGGCCGCATATCAGCTGATTCCTCCAGTACTCAATCCTGACTGATTGGCCAGAAGAAGACCCAGCTTGCCCACCGATTGGCCGGGGGAGGAGAATGCTGCTTACTGACGGCCCCAAATTTGCCGAATTTATTCGCGAACTCCCAAACTCGCTGAATTCGGCTCCCCCGGTTGCCCTCCATTTTTGAGTTCGGTTCGTCCCAAACTAAAAACCACCGAATCAGGGGAAATTCGGCTGATTTTCAGTTCGGGCCGAACTGAATTGACAGCCCTACTTGGTATTCTCACCACACCTTGCTTTTCTTTGCAGATACAGTCAGCCTGTGCTTAGAGATGTTCAACGACACCCTTTCTCTTTACTCAGCTTATGAGTACAAGGGATGATGCTGAATACTGAGAGTACCACAACAAGTATGCAGGCTGCTGAGCCTCCAGTGCATGGATCCAACTTATCTCCCCATCCACTGATGCCTCAGGAAAGGGTCAGACAACAAGTGACATATGTCAGAACTGTAGGGAAGCCCCTTCAAGTCGTAGCTGATTTGGCCACCCCAGCAAGCGGCTTTCAAGGCAAGTGAGAAGCAGAGGTGGTTTGTTATTGCCTTCTTCTGCACAACCTTCCTTGATAGTCTCCAATCCAAGTACTCATCCAATTTACCTTCTGAGATTTGACAAGATCAGGCTATACCATGCCACCTTCCCTTCCTGATATATTTGTACCCCAAGCCAAATTCCCCATATTTAATGGTAACACATGATTGACAATTTTTGTTTGTTTGTTGTGTGAGAAGTCATCATGATTCACAATACTAAGACTCCCAGAGCTTGAAAAGACACTTTGCCATGAGGCAAAATGTTTCTTTTGTGTAGATTCACCTCTCCCTTTTTGCATATGGCATACCATACACCAGTATGATTCCTTTACAAAGCTATATATTTCTGTTTAATTTGAAACAACTATTTTCCACCTAAGATATTGGACAAATGATGTAACTCAACACTAATGTTAACAATGAAGCTCAGAAGTAGCAGTGAGAGAGAAACTGGAGCTGACAAGTTAAATGGCCGCACGCCTCGTCACCTGTACATTCCTGTGATTTCTCTTCTTGGTGTTTGACAGAGGACTGTGTGTGTGTGTCCGTGCGTGTGTTTGCGTATGTGTATAAAAGTCGGAGTCGTTTATTGAGAAAATCTTTATTTTACCACCAATAGTAAAGCATTATTGTTTAGTACATTTCTATCCTGCCATATGGCCCAGAAAGCTCAGGCTCTGTATATTGTTTTTTTTTTCCTTCTCCTCTTTATCCTCTCAACAACCCTGTGAGTAGGTTAAGTTGAGAAAGAGTGACTGGCCCAAAGTCATCCAGTGTACCTGATGGCAGAGTAAAGATGGCAAAACAGCAAACCAAGGAAAATATGGACTAACAATTTTCAACGTGCTACAAGGGTGAAATAACTATTGGTGTCATAAATTGAATTATTAGATTCGAATTACTACTTGTTTTTGGAAGACGTCTTCCAAGAGAGGCAGAAGCCCCAGTGGCACCATAGTTAGGAGGGGTGTTTCTGAAGCCTTTTTCCTCCTCACTGCAGTTACCTGTTCAGGAGAGATCCCATTCCTTATGAAAGCACCAATACTTAGTATCATATTTTCAACTGTCAAAAGTGCATGCCAAGAAAAAGGGGAAACCAAAAACTTCTACCTCTGACAGCACCTTCTGAAGTGATCCAAAGAATTCAACCTAGCCTTACTTGTGGGCTATATGTGAGGCACAGAAAAAGAAAGAAATTATTTATAGAAGGTTATTCAATCCCATTTTTGTAGAAAAGCTTTGCTTGCCATTAATTTAGAAATATGCCCCAAATCAGAGAGCTTCAACAAGGCAGTCTTGATTTCTTTGTTTGTCATGGTATAGATGAATGGATTGAGCAAGGGAGGGACTATAGTATAAATTACTGCAAAAAGGTCATTCAGGTCAGAGGAAGAGTAACTGCGAGGCCTCAGATAGGCAAAGATGCCACTAAATACAAGCAAGGACACCACAGTGAGGTGGGGAAGGCAAGTGGATAAGGCCTTTTTCTGACCATGCACAGAAGGGTCAAAACAAAAGACGGAGTGAGCTGGGGGTGGGCCCCGCTCCCCCTTAAATACCTTCAGGGCGGGGCTAGCCCCGTCCTCGCCCGACTCCCACCCATTCCTGTGATTACTCTTCTTGGGGTTTGTCAGAGGACTATGTGTGTGTGCGTGCATGTGTGCACGCGCACATGCATGTGTATAAAAGTTGAAGACATTTATTAAGAAAATCAATATTTTACCAATATTTTACCACCAATAGTAAATCTTTATTGATTTGTATTACATTGTTTAGTACATTTCCATCCTGCCCTTGGTCCAGAAAGCTCAGGCTGTGTACATTGTGTTTTCCCTTCTCCACTTTATCCTCTCAACAACCCTATGTTGTAGGTTAAGTTGAGAAAGTGTGCCTGGCCCAGGTCATCCACTGTATTTGATGGCAGAGTAAAGATTGCCGAATAGCAAACCAAGGAAAATATAGAAGAACAATTTTGAACACGCTAGAAGGGTGAGATAACTATCTTTGTCATAAATGGAATTATTAGATTCAACTTACTACTTGTTTTTGCCAGCACAAGAAGTCTTCCAAGAGAGGCAGAAGTCCCAATGGCACTATAGCTAGGAGTGGTGTTTCTGAAGTCTTCCTCCTCCTCACTGAAGTTATCTGTTCAGGATGGATCCCATTCCTTGTGAAAGCCTCAACACCTAGAATAGAGCCTGGAGATCACTGGCCACCTCCTCACAGATAATGTGGATCATGTGGATGACTGTCTAGGCGGAAGCAGTCCAGGCCCTTGCTGTGCAAGAGCCAGAGGGTGCTGATGCACCCCCTGTACCTGCGGCCCTGACGACGGTGCGACCACCGGAGAGCCGCCCACAAGTCCAGAGCTGGCAGCAGGTGGACCACTCGCAGGTGGCCCAGGGTCGCCCCAGAGAACAGGAGACACAGGCGGGACTGGAAGATTGCTCCTGGTGATTCCTTGGGAGGGACACTGGCAGTTATGATAAGGGAAGGTGTGGTGCTTGGATGTGACCGAAGGTTGGGGCGGTGACTCGTGGTGGGGGCGATTCTGGCTAGACAGTGCTCCATATTTCCGCCGCAGTTGTCTTTCTTGCCGAAACAACTTGTGGTCCCCCCCAGACATCTAGCCTTCCTCTCCTGCCCTGGCCCCACACCCATCCTCCCAGACCCTGCCCCCAATCTTCTGATGGCCCTTTTGGGCTCGGGCTGCATCGTGGCAGCCCAGTGCCACTGCCACCCTGCAACTCACCTTCTCCCTTCTTTTTCGCTACTATTTTCTGTGGCAGCACATGCTGCCAACAAGCCCCTTAGGAAGCCTCCTGGCTGTGCCATTGCTGTGCATCTCCCCGCTGTAGTGCAGAGCCTGTGGCCTCAGGAATGAGCTATTAGTATAGTAAAACAGAGAGCTGACAGATAGTCTGAGAGATACTTTAACAAGTCAACGTAACAGGAAAACAGCAGCGTTCCAACTGACAACAAAACCTCCCAGAATGCTTTGCTCTCTCCCTCCAGGAGAGAGGAGGATGTACTAATGCAATGCTGAAACATCCCAACATAACCAAGGCACAAAAAAGGAAGAAATTATTTGCAGATTACTCCTTCACTTTCTGTAGAAAAGCTTTGCTTACAATTAATTTAGACATATGCCCCAAATCAGAGAGCCTCAACAATGCACTCTTGATTTCTTTGTTTCTCATGCTATAGATGAATGGATTGAGCATGGGAGGGACTATAGCATAAATTATTGCAAAAAGAACATTCAGGTCAGAGGAAGAATAACGGCGAGGCCTCACATAGGCAAAGACAGCACTAAATATAAACAAAGACACCACAAAGAGGTGGGGAAGGCAAGTGGATAAGGCCTTTTTCTGACCATGCACAGAAGGGATTCTGAGCACTGCTCTAAATATCTGCATATAGGTGACAATGATGAACACAAAGCATCCTGCTGCAAGGAAACAGCTAAACATAAGCATACCAACTTCAACTAGATACATGTCAGAACAGGAGAGTTTTAGAATCTGTGGTACTTCACAGAAGAACTGATCTATCATGTTGGAGCAGAAAGTGATGGCAAAAGTTACTCCTGTGTTTAATATACCATTGAGTATACCAGCCATCCATGCACTGATTGCCATGTGAATGCAGGCTCCTCTGTGCATAATTGTCTCATATTGCAATGGATTGCAGATAGCCACATACCGATCTTGTGCCATTATTGTTAAGATGGCAACATCTGATGCTCCAAGGAAGAAGAGGAAGAAAACTTGAGCTACACATCCTGAATAAGAAATTGACCTGCTGTTCAGGAGAGAATTGGCCATGGCTTTGGGTACCATGACAGAAACTGAGCCAAGATCCAGAATGGCCAGGTTCATGAGAAAGAAGTACATGGGGGTGTGCAGATGATGATCCAGGGCTATAGCAAGGATGATAAGGAGATTGCCAGTCACTGCTATCAAGTATACTGTGAGGAATGCAAAGAAGTGTAAGAACTGAAGTTCTCGAATATCAGAGAATTCCAAGAGTAGGAAGTCAGATGTGGAGGTTAGGTTGGGCATTGAGCCCTCAATATCCAGCTTTAGTCTTCCTGTAGGATATATTACAGAAGCCATTTTATTCTAGTAATGTCAATTAACAATTTGTCTGACTTTCTTGCTTTACCATCTCAGTCTCCAAGGCAGCCCTGTATTGAATTGAAAGTGGAGAAAACCAGACATTCTTCATTACTGGCGAAATGGAGAGGGAACCAGGGCCTTCTATGCAGGGATGTTTCCCTGCAGTCACCCCGTCGACTGCTTCAGGGCTTCCTTTTGATTATGCATGCCTTTCCTGACCCTCAGAGGTCGCCTCACTCTTCCTGTGTGTTTTGCCTGCATCTTTCAGATTCTGGCTAAGGGTTGCATCTTAAAATTCAGGACAGAAGAGAGTGTGATAACATAGCAAAAGACACCAGCACTACAAACACATGATACAATAAGATGTATAAGAACATTGAAAACGTCAGATTCAATTTCTTCTCCTACTGCTTAAATGCATATGTCCTTTCATCCAAGTCATTCCTTAGATCTTGCTGTAAGAATTGCTACCATCTGTGCTCCTAATTTCTGTCTAACCAATACCAAAAAAAAACTGTGCAAATGAGAATGAGATCATTGGTTCTTGTAGGTTATCCTGGCTGTGTAACCGTGGTCTTGGTATTTTCTTTCCTGACGTTTCGCCAGCAGCTGTGACAGCATCTTCAGAGGAGTAACACTGAAGGACAGTGAATGATATCCATTTATATTCTGTGCTTGGCAACTTATTCCCAAGAGTTCAGCTCACTTAACCTGAAACCCTTTCCCCTCTGCTATATTGTTTCTTCTGTTTTGTAACAAACCTAACTTGATAATTAATACAGTACGTCTGTGTCTCATTACATGGAATAAGATCCAGGTCATGAGAGAAAAATCCACACCTATTACTACATTAGATTTCTTCCATTATGACTAAATCCAGCTGCTAAATGACATAGGATCAATATTCTAGGATGTGCAAAAATGTGTGTATGCAGTCATGGAAAAAAACTGAAGAAATGACATGAATCACATGAGCAGAATAAAAGTTCTTTGGTCTCTCTCGTTTATAGGATAATATTTGGATTTTGTACGGAAATGTTGGGAAGGGTAACACACATCTGCATAGCATTTTCTTCCAATGCAGGAAAGTTGATTCCTAGGGCTGTAGGGTCCATGTAAACTAATGACCTCAATGGTTTGTGGCCCTTGAGGAGAAGGAAAGGGAAGCAATTACATCCACTTCTCTCTTCTGCTGGTGCAGCTCTGCAGATGTCAGAGGGAAGACGAGCAATTCCTCCCTCCCTCCTCCTCGGTACAGCCCCCTCAACATGCATGGCTAATAGTGTGTGGTGGGTGGATGACCAATAAGAAAGGATTGCTTGAGGTGAAGAATGTGGCAAAGAACTCCATCTGCAAGCATTTTCTGCTGGCTGTTTCCTGGATCCAATTCATTATGCTGAATTACTGGTGGCTAAAATTATTCAATGTGTACAATGGTAATGCAGTAATTTATAGTGAGGAACTAGCCAATGATACGAAACTAAATAACCATAGGTTTAGTTTGCGTAGGTTAAAGGAAGAAGACAACAAGTTGGTTTTTATATGCCGACTTTCTCTACCACTTAAGGAAGAATCAATCTGGTTTACAATGATCTTCCCTTCCCCTCCCCACAATACACACCCTCTCAGGTAGGTTGGGCTGAGAGAGCTTTAAGACAACTGTGATTAGCCCAAGGTCACCCAGCTGGCTTTATGTGTAGGAGTTGGGAAACCAACCCAGTTCACCAGATTAGAGTCTGCTGCTCCAAACCACCACTCTTAACCACTACACCACGCTGGCATCTAACAATAATAATGTCCGTGTTTCTACCTTGGATTATTTTTCTGTGTCACAAACATATACTTCTCTGGTGAGGCAAATATTTCCCAGGTTGTCAAGAAGGACTTTATTGCTCCACAGCACTTAAAAGTGGTTCGCTGGATAAATAAAGTCATGGGGTAAAAAAAAAACTAGGAGAAGAAGAAGAACACTTGGTTTTTATATGCCGACTTTCTCTACCACTTAAGACAGAATCAAACTGGCTTACAATCACCTTCCCTCCCCCTCCCCACAACAGACACCCTTTGAGGTTGGTGGGGCTGAGAGAGTGTGACTAGCCCAAGGTCACCCAGCTGGCTTTGTGTGTAGGAGTGGGGAAACAAATCCAGTTCACCAGATTAGTGTCTGCCACTCATCTGGAGGAGTGGGGAATCGAACCCAGTTCTCCAGATCAGACTCCACCACTCCAAACCACCGCTCTTAACCACTACACCACTCTCGCTCAGTGATATACACTTCCCAGGTAGTTTTTATGTCCTTTTTAAAATTAAAAAAACCCAATCATTTATGTGGCTGTACTGAAGTGACATTGTTTACTACTGTAGATGTGACAATATTCAAAGATGAAAAGGTTCTAGAGACATTTATGTTTGCATTGTGCCAAACTAGTACAACTGAGTTAGCAACTATCCCCTAATTGTTCTTTTAACACTCAAACCACCTTAAAAAAACATATTGCATATTGCATGGGGTTCATTT
Source organism: Euleptes europaea (assembly GCF_029931775.1). Classification (NCBI taxonomy): domain Eukaryota; kingdom Metazoa; phylum Chordata; class Lepidosauria; order Squamata; family Sphaerodactylidae; genus Euleptes; species Euleptes europaea. The sequence goes on along the minus strand of NC_079329.1, from coordinate 17,995,182 downwards.
GTGTGTGAGTGTGTACAGTGCCTTCAAGTCGCAGCTGATATGACGACCCCAGCAAGGGGCTTTCAAGGCAAGTGAGAAGAGGAGGTGTTTCACCATTGCCTTCCTCTGCACAGCCTTCCTTGGTGGTCTCCAGTCTAAGTACTCACCTGGCTTATCCTCAGAGATTTGACAACATCGAGCTATACCATGCCACCTTCCCTCCCCAGTATATTTGTACTCCAAGCCAAATTCCCCATATTTATTGGTAACACATTTCCGACCCTTTTTGTTAGTTTGTTGAGTGAGAAGTCATCATCAATACTAAGACTTCTAAAGCTTGAAAACACACTTTGCCATGTGGCAAAATGTTATTTTTCTGTAGATTCAGCTCTCCCTTTTTGCATATGTGTGTGTGTGTTAAGTGCCGTCAAGTCACTTCCGACTCATGGCGACCCTATGAATGAAATTCCTCCAAAATGTCCTATCTTTGACAGCCCTGTTGAGATCCTGCAAACTGAAGGCCGTGGCTTCCTTTATTGAGTCAATCCATCTCTTGTTGGGTCTTCCTCTTTTCCTGCTGCCCTCAACTTTTCCTAACATGACTGTCTTTTCCAGTGACTCTTGTCGTCTCATGACGTGACCAAAATACGACAGCCTCAGTTGAGTCATTTTAGCTTCTAGAGTCAGTTCAGGCTTGATTTGATCCAGAACCCACTGATTTGTTTTTTTGGCAGTCCACGGAATCCGTAACACTCTCCTCCAACACCACATTTCAAAGGAATCTATTTTCTTCCTATCATATGCACATGGAATATGTTAAATCAGTATAATTCCTTTACAAAGCTATACATTTCTGTTTAATTTGAAACAACAACTGTTTTTCACTTAAGATATTGGACAAATGGTGTAACTCAACACTAGTTTCAACAATGAAGCTCAGAAATAGTTTTGAGAGATAAATTGGAGATGACACTCAAAATGGCGGCGTGCCTCATCACCTGTACATTCCTGTGATTTCTCTTCTTGGGGTTTGAATGAGGACTCCGTGTGTATGTGTGAGTGACTGAGTGAGTGAGTGAGAGAGAGAGAGAGAGAGAGAGAGAGAGAGAGAGAGAGAGAGAGAGAGAGAGAGAGAGAGAGAGAGAGAGAGAGAGAGAGAGAATGTGTATAAAAGTCAGAATCATTTATTGAGAAAATCTTTATTTTAACACCAATACTAAAGCATTATTGATTTCCATTACATTATTTAGTATATTTCTATCCTGTCTTTGGTCCAGGAAGCTCAGGCTGTGTACACTTTTTTCCCCTCTTCCACTTTACCCTCTCAATAATCCTGTGACATAGGTTAAGCTGAGAAAGAATGACTGGATCAAGGTCATCCAGTGAACTTGATGGCAGAGTAAAGACTGCAAAATAGCAAACCAAGGAAAATATGCACTAACAATTTTGAACACGCTACAAGGGTGAAATAACTATCTGTGTCATAAATTGAATTATTAGGATAGACTTACTACTGGTTTTTGCCAGCCCAAGAAGGTAGCCAGCGTGGTGTAGTGGTTAAGAGCAGTGGTTTGGAACAGTGGAGTCTGATATGGAGAACTGGGTTTGATTCCCCACTCCTCCACATGAGCGGTGGAGGCTAATCTGGTGAACTGGATTTGTTTCTCCACTCCTACACACAAAGCCAGATGGGTGACCTTGGGCAAATCATGCTTTCTCAGCCTCACCTACCTCACAGGGTGTCTGTTGGGAGGGGAAGGGAAGGTGATTGTAAGCCAGTTTGATTCTGTCTTAAGTGGTAGAGAAAGTCGGCATATAAAAACCAACTCTTCTTCTTCTTCTTCCAAGAGAGACAAAAGCCCCAATGGCACCATAGCTAGGAGCGGTGTTTCTGAAGTCTTCCTCCTCCTCACTGCAGTTACCTGTTTGGGATAGATCCCATTTGGGATAGATCCCAACACTCAACATCACATTTTCAACCCTCAAAAGAGCATGCTAGGCAGAAGGGGAAACCAAAAACTTCTACTTCTGATAGCACCTTCTGAAGTGCTTCAAAGAATTCAACCTAATCTTCCAAGTGAGCTATATAACTGGGGCACACACACAAAAAGAAATTATTTGCAGAAGGTTATTCAATCCCATTTTTGTAAAAAAGCTCTCCTTGCAATTCCTTTAGAAATATGCTCCAAATCAGAGAGCTTCAACAATGCAGTCTTGATTTCTTTGTTTCTCATGCTATAGATGAATGGATTGAGCATGGGAGGGACTATAGCATAAATTATTGCAAAAAGAACATTCAGGTCAGAGGAAGAGTAACTGCGAGGCCTCACATAGGCAAAGATGGCAGTAAATATAAACAAAGACACCACAATGAGGTGGGGAAGGCAAGTGGAGAGGGCCTTTTTCTGACCATGCACAAAAGGGATTCTGAGCACTGCTCTAAAAATCTGCATATAGGTGACAATGATGAAGGTGAAGCATCCTGCTGCAAGGAAACAGCTAAACATAATCATACCAACTTCAACTAGATACATGTCAGAACAAGAGACTTTTAGAATCTGTGGTACTTCACAGAAGAACTGATCGATCATGTTGGAGCAGAGAGTGATGGCAAAGGTTCCTCCAGCATGTAACATACTGTTAAGTGTACCAGCCGTCCATGCACCGACCGCCATCTTAATGCAGGCTCCTCTGTGCATAATTGCCTCATATTGCAATGGATTGCAGATGGCCACATACCGATCATGTGCCATTACTGTTAGGATGCAAACATTTGCCCCTACGAATAGGAAGAGGAAGAAAACTTGAGCTACACATCCTGAATAAGAAATTGACCTGCTGTTCAGGAGGGAACTGGCCATCGCTTTGGGTACCATGACAGAAACTGAGCCAAGATCCAGAATGGCCATGTTTATGAGAAAGAAGTACATGGGGGTGTGCAGATGATGATCCAGGGCTATAGCAAGGATGATAAGAAGATTTCCAGTCACTACAATCAAGTATATTGTGAAGAACACAAAGAAGTGTAAGATCTGTAGTTCTCAGATGTCAGAGAATTCCAAGAGCAGGAAGTCAGATGTGGAGGTCAGATTTGGCATTGTGCCCTCAATACCCAGCTTCAGTCTTCCTGTAGGATATATTACAGAAACCATTTTATTCTAGTAATATCAATTAACAACTCATCTGGCTTCCTTGTTTTACCACCTCAGTCCGCAGGGCAGCCCTGTATTGAAGTGAATGTGGAGAAAATCAGACCTTCTTCACCAGTTACAAAATGGAGAGGGAACTAAGTCTCTCACCCGCTGTCCTCAAACACAACCTCCTCATATTAAATTGCACTGACCTAAGCTTGTACAGATTCCATGCTTACAGATGCTGGCCACTTGATCCAAAACTATATCTAACCTCATGAAATGACTCAACGTGTCAGCAGCTTATTCGTGCATAGACATTGTGCATACATAATGATCTATACATGGAAACTGAGTCAAAGGATACTTTCCTAAGCACTGATCTACACTCTTATTCTATACTTAAAGTTTCTGCTGTAACTTTGGATTTGTGCTCAATGCAATAATTTCAGATAGTAAAGTAAAAGTTTAAAGTTGATGGGAAGGAGTAACACTGTTCTGCAATAATTATATACACAGAAACACACACACTTAATGATTGTCCAATGTGAAACATTATGGAATACCTTGGAGAAGGCAGTATTCCAAGTAGTTCTATTTTCTTCATTTCATCTTGGGATCTCCTGGGTCAATTTCTGCTGAGACTATATCTGAGTTTGCAAATACCGGGTCTTTGTTCCCTATGCTCATATGGTCAGATTGATGAGCAGCATGAATTATAAACACAGAATTCACGATAGAAGAGAGTTTGGGAAGCTGTGATTCAGAGCAAAAGAAACCAGCACTATAAACACGATACTATAAAATGTATAAGAACTTTGATAATGTCTGATTCAATTTCTTCTCCAGCTGGTTTAATACATACGTCCTTTCACCCAAGTCCTTCCTTAGATCTTGTTGTGGGACTCGCTACCTTGGGCGCTCCTAATTTCTATCTTACCAATACCAAAATGGCTGTGTCAATAAGAAAGAGATCCTTTTATATTTTGTGTTTAGCAACTTATTCCCAAGAGTTCACCTCACTTAACTATCATCTGAAGTTGAAACACTTTTCCCTCTGCTATACTGTTTCTTCTATTTTTGAAAGATGAATGGCAAGTGCTTCTATGCCTCACGCAAGACGGCAGGGCTGTTACTTGGGGGGCGGCGAGGAGGGCAGCCACCGCCCCTGTGGCATGCAGAGAGGGTGGAAGAAGTGCCTCTCCTACCTGGCACCGAGGTGCCTACAAGAGAGGCAGTTCTGCCACCCTCTCTACATGCCACAGGGGCAGCGGCTACCCTCCTTGCCCACCCCCCTAGTTACAGCCTGCAAGATGGTCATCATTGTGATCAATAGAATGGTTTCTGAATAAGGGTTGACACAGATACCCCGATGGATCACTCTGCTTGGATACTGCTGCAGAACTCATGTACCAAGGAATTAGCAGGAGAGGTAAAGACGGGAGGAGACTGGGTTTCTACTGAAGGAAACAATATGTATTTAATGTCCACTATGCAGGAACACAGAACGGTTTGGAACTGCACCCAAGGCTTCTGCCATTTGTACAGCAGAGAGACCCTTCTGAGACAGAGGAGCACATCAGTATAATTCTGGCATCTAAAAGATAGTGAACAAAAGTGTTCTAGCTCAACTATATGACTGATATTTCTGCTATAGTATTGGACAGGGATGAAGGAGAGTGGTAGACTCCAAAAAAATGTTTCCCAGGGTATAAGCTTGTTAGAGTCAACACTTCCTTCCTCAGATTAATTAAATAGACACTCCTGAAATACCCGAAAATGAACTGATGTTGTGACATCACTGTACTATAATCAATTATGATTAAAATACAGTGATGCCACTGCATAAGTTTCAGAGCAAGTAAAAGGCTCCCTTACCCTCTGCAAGTGCGACATCGGCGTTTCCACATAAACGGGAAGTTATGTCATCATGCAGGGGCTGCCCATCATTCCCACTCCCTTCCTCCTGCCTGCTGCTGTTCGGCGACCAGCTGAGTCTCAGCGGACAGCCAAACCAATTGGTGGGCAATTGCCCGCCATTACCAGGCAATTGGGAACCCTACTTACAGGAAGCCTTTTCCTTGCCATGAAACCCACTGGGTGCTCAGCCTACCATTTCATAAATCAGTCTCTTTCACTGTGTTGAACTAGGGATGAAATATGCATTTATAAATTTCTTTATGTAATGACAAGTGATATATAAATTGTAGTAACTATTATCAGCCTATCTCACTGCTCCTCCAGAAGACTTGATTCTAGCAATGCCTTTACATCAGCACTCTTCTAGGAAAGGAACTACATTTCCCAACTTGTACTTCATGACCCTTTTCCTGTTTTCCAGTCATACCAACCTCTGTGATCTATAGCTCTCTCCACTGGAAAAAAAATCTACTTTCTACATATCTGACATATCTACATATGTTGTAATAGCAGGAGATCTCCAGCTAGTTCCTGGAGGTTGGCAACCCTAGGTAGGACTGGAACCACTGCAAAGTGGTACCTCCAAGACCCAATCCACAAAGGTGGTCAAGAAGGATATTCTGGTCAGTGGTATTAAAATGGGGCTGCAAGGTCTCCCACTATGGCAGGAGGCCTCCAGCCGACAGCCATCCTTTCCCACAGCTGCTCCAAGTGGCAGTGGGAGAATTTTTTTTAAGGCCAGGGTTATGTGCGCCAGTACATCACGTCCAGGGAAAAACTGAATAAATCTTGCCAGTCCCTTGGTCAGGGTAGTGATCCCTTGTACCCATGTTCTACCACCCGCTGCTGCTTAGAGTGACAGCAGGGATTTTTAAAATTCTGATTTAGGCTTTGTCACTCTATGGTTTTACCATAGAGTTTCAGGTGATCCCTAGAGCTCCCATATATCACTTCTGGGTTTTCCTTGCAAGTGACATAGTGGTGCACACAAGGTTAAACAGCCCTCCTGCCCCTGCCCCTGAATGTCCCATTGGCTACCATGCATGGCCTGGCAACCCTACATTGAAAACCACTGAAAGGTTTAGGAAAGTCAATAGAGCTGCACTCCCTCTATCCATCTCCCACAGCAGGTCATCCACCAGGGTGGCCAAGACCGTTTCAGTCCCATAACCAGACCTGAGAACAGGTTGTAAAGGATCGAAACAATCTGAACAATGTTGCCATTGGGGGTGGGCAGATGGAGATGCTTCAGTTATATGAATATCAAATCAGTGGTCATCCATCTGCTTCCCTTTTGGCTGCAAAAAGAGGACTAGACAATGTTTTAATTTTAAAAGATTATTTGAAATTAATTCACCCTTGTCCTGTGTGAAGTATTTTTAATATAGTGTACTTTATTAACAAAACACGCAAAGTAAAACACACAAACGAACTGCAAAAATGCCCTATTCTTTTTGGAAAAGATATTGGACTAATGAATCAAAGAGAAATTATTGCTTTCTGTGAGCTCTCTTAATTAATCTCCTAGGAAATGAGGAGAAGAAAAAAAGATGATTCTTTCTGGCTCATTTATTAAGTAATACCATCAGAGCTAGGATTAGAACAATGTTGGCATTAACTTGAAGTTGAACTCTGTAATGTTATCATTATTGCCACTCTTTAAAACTTTAGATCATTTCAGTCACATTCACATTTAATTATCTCTCTGAAGAGAGATGGAAAGAAAATTAGACATGTTCATGTGAATGCTTTGGATAATGATGCTTTCCAATTAGTACAACGAAGCACAGTTAACCAGCAGCTTCCAAAGGGTTTTGCAGACTCTTTTTAGAAATTAATTGATCCTCAAGTGGTCACATTGCATCTCTGTACAAGTTTAGCTAAAAATACCAAAGTTTAAAATAGTGATTAACAGCATGTTTTCCATGCAGGTTTATACATATGACAAAGATAAAGTTACAGATACATTCCAAGTGTTAAACATAATATTTCGGCCAAATCATGATCTACAACCTACATCTTCTATTGGCAAGGGGTGATTTGGGGTTGGATCGAACCTGCTTTTCTGCTGCTGGTGAAAAAAGGGGATTCCCTTTGACCACACAAAAAAACAATGCCAGGGATAAAGGGACATGCATAGACAAAAGCCACATGGGATGGGAGCTATAGTAAGGAAGGGAATTGGACAAGATTGAAAAAAATCATTGTCTGGATCCAACCTTTTGAAACTCACATTCCTGCAGTTTCAAACTTGAATCTCTGTTTTAAAGTTATGTTATCTTTGTGCTGATTGGACGTTTTTATGATCTCAACCATATTTTTCCTGTAACATGTTCACATTTTCAATACTACTAGCAGCAGGTTTACATTAAATATATGGGTTACATATTTGGGCATATAAATCTCACATACTTGCACATAAAAACTGTAGAACTTGTGTACATAATAGAAAGCAAATAATCATCATGCCCTTCCCAAAAATAAGGAATGAAATGAAAATGATAATTTTTAAAGTGCGCAGTCTTACCTCTAGTTGACAAAATACGATAAACCAGGAATAACTTTGCTTAATCACAGGTGAGCAAATGCAATGCATTCCAGCAGGGAGCAGATTCCTATCACCCTAGCAAGACAATGTTCTGGCTGCTGTGGTTGATGGAGAAAAGAAAAGCCTATGGAGGCTAGATAGGGTTGTTAACCTCCAGGTGGGGCCTGGAGATCTCTTGAAATTACAATTTAATTCCAGTCTACAGATGATCTTCTCAGACGTCTGGATTGGGGTGGGTCTGCGCTGCTGTTGTTGTTAGATCCTTCAGCAGTGTTTGACATGGTCAACCATGATTTGTTGACCTTCCACCTTGGCGACATTGGAGAACGTGGGACAATCCTTCAATGGCTGATCTCATTTCTGTAGGGTCAGGGACAGAGGGCGGCATTGGGGAACAGGGTCTCGACATGGTACCTTTGGATGTGTGGAATTCCACAAGGGGCGATCCTCTCGCCAATGCTCTTTAACATCTACTTGTGTCCCCTCACCCAGCTAGTTAGGAGTTTTGGACTGGGTTACCATCAGTATGCAGATAACACCGAGCTATATCTGTTGATGGCCAGCGGGCCTGACACAGTCCCAGAACATCTGGCCTGGTGTCTGGAAGCTATGGCTAGATGGTTGAAACAGAACCACTTAAATCGAACCCATCAAAGACAGAGGTCCTGTCAGTTAAGGGGGCTGCCCATCTCCCTTCAGGCCAGCTGAAGGGGGACAATTAACATCACTTCTGGGTTGATCCTGAAAGTGACAAAGATGCTCTAGCACATTCCTCCAAAAACTCTGTTCTCTATGATTCAAGGTCTCCACTGTTATTATTGACTCAGAACAGTTTTGTAAGAAACAGTGGGTTGGTTCCAGCCAACTTTTAAGGTCAGTCTCATATGATTCTCCTCCATATGACAAACAGGCACATGGCCTGGCAGAGGATGCAATGGGGAGGGGAAGAATGGGAAATCACCCCTCCTCCCTCTCGCACCAGCAAGTGTCTGTTGCAAAAAAAACTTTAATTCATTTTGTTTGTACGGAATTGTCATGTTGTTGAAGTTGGGTTGCCATTTCTACCTAGAAATACCTAGAAATTTGGGAAGGGGGGAGCCTGGGGAAGGCAGAGTTTGGGGAGAGACCTTAGCAGGGTATAATGGCATAGACTTCACCCTCCAAAGCAGCCATTTTCTCCAGGGGAACTGATCTCTATAGTCTGTGGGTCAATTGTAATAGTGGGAGATCTCCAGGCCTTACCTGTATGTTGGCAACCTTATACAATAGCCTGTATAACACAAGTGCCACCTAGGGAAGGCACAAAGGAAGTCAGACACACCCATGCACCATGTTTCTGGCTACACATGACAATTCCTCCAAAGAAATATTTATTAGAAATACATATTTAAAAGGCCACAACATTTTTTACAAATAATTTTGCTATGGAATCTTAAATAGAAAATATCTTCATTCCCACATCTTTGCATTGAAGCCTGACATTCCTTTCTGTCCTAAGGTTTCCAGGTCCCATCCTCTCCATTGGCGGGAGGTTTTAGGGGGCAGGGCTGGGGCGATGGCATGCGAGGATGCACATGGCATGATTACGTTACTTTTGAGTTTCACAGCCGGGTGGATTGGCAGGCAATTGCCCACTGAAACCCCCCACCTAGCAACCCTAATCTCTCCCCTGCAATATAGCACTCTTGTTTATCCAAGGCCAGCATTTTCATAACAGGAATGCACAGAAAAAATCGCATTTTATATTATGGAGTCAGTTTTGAAAAAGGGACAGAGTTACATTACAAAATGATTGTCACGATGAATATACATCTGTATTAGAGAAATTGCAAGGAGGACGTGTGAAATGGTGGGGAGAAAATATTGGGTCCTCTGCCCTCCCACAAGACATTTACATCTTCTCCTCCAAAAGTCTATAAACTGTCAGAGATTTGGGCAAGTCATTTTCCCCATCTATCGCTGTTTCCCCTTTATCAGCGTGGTGTAGTGGTTAAGAGTTCTTTTTGAGCTCTCTCAGCCTCACCTACCTCACAAGGTGTCTGTTGTGGGGAGAGGAAGGGAAGGAGACTGTAAGTCGGTTTGATTCTCCTTAAAAGATAGAGAAAACCGGCATATAAAAACCAACTCTTCTTCAACCCCCAACAGCTTTCAATATTCCTTATCTTATAGAGAATATTCACTCCTCTCTGGGACATTTTTGGGTGTCCTCCTTCCCCTTTAGTTAATTTTCTTTTTCTGCCTAACCTGGACTGTCCCCAAAGGTACAGGAACCTTTTTCTTGCCTGTGGATGGTCTGGTTTCTCTGCTTTCATGATTGACATAGACACAAGCTTACAATTTCATTATGAGAGATACTGGCATTGTATTGGATATACATGCCGATGGTTCCACTGCCTGTTTCTGATCAAATGCTAGCCACCACACTTTACTAGACCCCCCCAAAAAACAATTATACAAAATTAATTAATATGTTGAAATGTTCGACTTCTTGCAATATTTTAATACAATGAGGCATTTTAATCAACTTTCTTTTAAAAAAAGGTTTTTTGATGTTACTAAAAAAAAGCCTAAACAGCCAGTTTTTACACAATCTCACCCAATTCTCCTCCTTACTAGAGTTCCCACCACACATGGCTTTTGTCCACAAATGATCATAGCATAGCCTGTTTGGGTGCTCAAATGGAACCCCTCTGCCCCTTTTCACCAATCGAAAAGCAAGCTGAATCCAACCCCATTTCCAGAATTTAGCCAGTTTTATTTCCATTCTTTTATTTCCCATGAATTGTATTTACACTTTGAAAATTTCCATAAAACCACATGTTAAATTGAAAACTACCTCTAGTTAATCAGTTTCCACAGAGCTCCTTTGATATCTTTGTTTCTCATGCTATATACTAAAGGGTTCATGAATGGTGGCACAACGTAATAAGCTACACCAGCCACCAGATCCATCGTTGATGGAGCCCTGTTGATTGGTCGGAAGTAGGCAAAGACACCAAAGAAATAGAACACGGAAAGCACAGTGATGTGGGGCAGGCAGGTAGAGAAGGCCTTTTGTCTTCCCTGTGCAGATGGGATTCTCATCACTGCTTTGAAGATCTGGATGTAAGAAATGATGATGAAAAGGAAGCAGGTAAAACATAAGCAACAAGTTAGGATAAGAACCCCAACTTCAAGGAGATACATGTCAGAGCAGGTGAGCTTCAGCAGTTGTGGGATTTCACAGAAGAACTGGTTGATGATGTTCGAGCAGAACGGGCCTGCAAATGTGGCTCCTGTATGTAAAGTTGCGGCTAGAATGCCAGATGTCCATGCAAAACCTGCCATTTGGATGCAGGCCCCTCTGTTCATGACAGCTTCATAATGCAGTGGGTGACAAATGGCAGCATAGCGATCGTAGGCCATAACCGTCAGGAGAGAGTTCAGATGCTCCAAAGAGAACAAATATCTGGGCAACTCAATGTGAATACAAAATGCACTTTGTTTTCATTAAGAAGTTGGCCATTGCTTTGGGGACGGTGACTGAGATGTATCCAAGGTCAACAACAGACAGATTTAAGACAAAGAAATACATTGGAGTATGGAGGTGATGGCTGACAGCTATTAGGGTGATGATGATAAGATTGCCCATCACAGCCACAAGGTATGTTATGAAAAATAACACAAAAGTGTAAATGTTGTACCCCCTGGACTTCAGGAAAACCTACAAGTAGAAAGTATGTTATTGTGCTTTGGATGGGCATTACTTCTTCTGGAGATTCTCCTATTACCTCTGCAATGGAAAAGCAAAGAAAATAGTTAGAAGTTCAGACAGAAAATAAGGTCAGGTTGCTTGAGCCAATGAAGATAAAGGTTCTGTAGCACTCTCAGGGTCCTGTTGATTTCATGGAACCCATACTGAAATGTTTTAACTAAAATGATCCAAAGTAATCTGTCCAAATGACACAGCATTCACTGCACTGAAAAACTTGATATTTTGAAACATTGTTCATTTTAAAATCATTTTGAAGGACTGATCACCTCCTGTTTCAAGGTCTGGAAATTGTTTTTCTTGGTCTTGGTTGTTGTTCCAGAGAATCAGATCTATTTTCCTGAAACATAAAAAGAAGGGTAGTGATCCATCGCCCACAGAAAAACAAATATGGTCATTCTTAAATCTTTTTTAAGTAGGGAGCTGTTCCAGCTTTGACCTGGATGGTCCAGGCTAGCCCGATCCTGTCAGAAGCTAAACATGGTTGGCCATGGTTAATGTGTGGATGGGAGACCAACAAGGAATTCCAGAGGCACTATGCAGAGGAAGGCAATGGCAAACCACCTCTGTTAGTCTCTTGCCTTCAAAACCTTATGGGGTCACCATAATTTGGCTGTGACTTGATAGCACTTTATACACACACACACACACACACAGTTCATGTCTTGGAACCCACACTGGAATATGTTTAACAAAAATGATTTAAAGTCATCTATCCAAATTAGATTAAAGTTTATAGCATTGAAAAACTTGATGTGCTAAAATGTTGTTCCATTCCCCTCCTTTCCTCTCATATTTGCATCTATGCCAGAAGCTGATCCTCATTTAGCATATGGTAGCAAGCTACTGTACATAAGCATGGGTATTATAAAAAATACAGCTGGGGATGTTCTTTCTTTCTTTCTTTCTTTCTTTCTTTCTTTCTTTCTTTCTTTCTTTCTTTCTTTCTTTCTTTCTTTCTTTCTTTCTTTCTTTCTTTCTTTCTTTATCTCTCCAAAGAGGCTCAAGTTGACCTACATCCCAATATACTGACAGACACACCAATTTAAACAATACAGTATTTAGACAATCAAAAAGCACACAAACACAGATGCTAACATCTGGCCATCACAATACAAACAAATTTTGATTCAACCCAGACAACAGCAGAGCCTTTTGCAGAACAGATTAGAGAATTCAACTGTTTCAGACAGTTCCCTGCTAAACTTCTCCTGCAACCTGCTCCATAAACATGGGGCAGTAAGCCAAGAGGAACACTTCTCTTCAAAGGATGTAACAGAAAGCAGGGCCGGATAGGAGAAGTGCAGTTGGCATCTCGGTTTGTGTGGGTTGACAAGATTTGGTTTCTTTGTAGATTTCTTCCACTAGCCCACATTCTTTCCCTTCTTGCAATACCTTTGTGTGCTATGTGCAATTTTTGAAGAAATTGTCCATCCATTTGATACTCTGTACCTCGGGACAGAGCAATAGTAATAAAGGCTTTGCCTGGAAAGAAGCTTTTATTCAAATCTCGAATAGTTGGATGTTCAGGGATTCATTCCCTGAAGCAAGCAAAGCTCAAAGTGGTGATTCTATAATTTGTGTACACATTCAGTGAAATTAAAAAGGAATACTGATCAGACATACTGATCTATAGGCAATAGTCTTAGTACTGGTGTGAAGAAAGACTAAACCTTTGACACCTTCTTTCAAATATATTACTGGAATTATCAGCATCAGGGCGGTATGGACCATATTGATGAGTAGGGTTGCCAGCTCTGGGTTGGGAAATACCTGGAGATTTCTGGGGTGAAGCCTGAGGTCGGGTTTTGGGAGGTGTTTGGACTTCAATGCCAGAGTCCAATTGCCAAAGTGGCCATTTTCTCCAGGGGAACTGATCTCTGTCACCTAAAGATCAGTTGTAATAGAGGGAGATCTCCAGCTACCACCTGGAGGTTGGCAACCCTATTGATGAGCTATTTCATTAGTTAGGGCCCAGCCAGTCCTACAACCAGGCCTTTTAAAATTAATTGTCTCATGGTATAGCAACGTGAAGCAAGATAAAAGGGCTTTTCAAAATCCAGCCAGAAAGTACCCCCCAATTCCTGCTTGGACCCAAAGTGACTTGCTCATCCACCAGTGCTTAAAGGAAGGTGAGAGGCTGGGGAAACCCCAGACGGCAATTGCCAGTTGGTGGGTGGGGCATGCATTTTCCTACCCAAATTCCAACTGGTTGGGGCAAAATGATCCTCGCATCCTTATTGCCCTCCTTTTATGAAAGAGGGAGGTGGGGAAAAGCAGCTCCTGTTCCATGGTTTCAAAGCAATTGACGGTTGTTTGTTTGCTTTTATTTTCCTTGGTTTTTCTTTTGTAGTGATGATTACAGGTTGGACAATACAAATCTTTCTCTAACCCCCCCCAACCCCCCCTTTTTTTGCCCAGGGGAATGTATTGGAGTTCACTCTGGGAGACAAAGGTTTTTCCCCCCAACTCTTTAACTTCAGATCCATTTCAGTCTTCCTTTCCACGATCTCATTCTTGCAGATCATACACTGTATCACTGAAATATGGTCACTTTAAGAGAGCTGAAAAAATGTTTACTTATTTACTAAGCTTTGTTTCTATTTACTGAAGCTTTGGCCAAAATTAAAAAAGTTCATTAAAGAGCATGATTGTAACAGCCCTACTTTTCGTGCTCACCACGTTTGTTCATCTCAGTGTTTCAGAATATCACCACCACACAGTTTGCCTGTTTATACTTATTATTTAACAACTCCTCGTCTTTCTAGAGCCTTCTGTTTAGCTAGACTGAATGCTAACCTCTCTATGGTTATGCAAGGCAGAAATTTGAATATACTATACCCAGACAGGACCTGTCCTTGCTCTTCTGGCTTTATTGATTCATTATTGATTCATTAGCTCATGCCCTTTTACAATGCCGGTTTTATGAGGAACTTAGATGACGTTATACGGTATCTCTCCCCTTTTACCATATAAATCTAATGCCTCTGTGTCTGACATAATGCCTTTTTTTAAGTGACGGGAGCCCAAGGCTACATTGTCAGTGGCAAGATTTATTTCAGTCCTTATATCCCTCATACATTAGATTTAAAATCACGCTGCTCAAGATCAATGGATCAAGGAGCTTCTAAGGGATAAAGGATAAGGAATGCTCTATTTACTCAGATTCATTTTTATCCTGTCATTGGATCTGGTTGGACAGTGGATTAACATTTTTGTGTGTGGGGGCGACAAGACTATATGAAAATTCTCTCGACATGGCTTACTGGGTGCTAGCTTAAACAGGGAAGTCTTACAAAGGTTCACAGAGGTATTGTGGACACATTCGTGGAAGAAAAAAGGGGAATAAAACCCAACCTGAAAACAGAAGCTGGGTACCCAAGGTTGGGTAGAAAGAAATGCGTCTGGTATGTGGTTACAGATATCAACCCTAGGAAATGCCATTGTGCTATTTTAATGTTTTTAAATATTTTTAACCTTTACATAGCACTTCAAATAAATTATATTTTCAGTATTTATTTATTTATATATATATATATATATATATATATATATATATATATATATATATATATATATATATATATATATATATATATATATATATATATTCTTTCTATCCAACCTTGGGTACCCAGCATTGTGGACACATTCTCCATGGGAATTAAGTTACCACTTATTTAACACAGGTCATTTTTTTAAAGAATACTCTTATGTTGGACAATGAACAATGGAAAGAAATAGATGAGAGGGAATGAGTGATCATTAGATAAAAATACTTAACTTCCTTTATGGAGTCAATCCATCTCATATTGGGTCTTCCTCTTTTCCTGCTGCCTTTGACTTTTCCTAGCGTTATTGTCTTTTCCAGTGAGTCTTGGCTTCTCATAATGTGTCCAAAGTACAATAGCCTCAGTTTAGTCATTTTAGCTTCTAGGGGCAATTCAGGCTTGATTTGATGTAGAACCCACTTATTTGTCATTTTGGCAGTCCACGGTATCCATAAAACTGTCCTCCAACACCACATTTCAAAGAAATCTACTTTCTTCTTTTCAGGTTTCTTCCTTGTCCAACTTTCATACCCATACATAGTAATAGGGAATACTATGGCATGAGGTGAGTTTATATACCACTAAACACGCTAAGGCATAGGAAGATGGTTTACAATTGGAGAATGGGAGGTGATGGAAAAATTAAGAAAAAAAATATTCCAGCTGCAAATATAGTATACATGGGCCCTGGGATACCAAAAAGCCAAGGAAATGATCAAACAAAGACTCTGGGACCACACCCTTCAATCAAATAGGGCTCAGATTCATAAATACTCACCCATCCTGCAATACGTTATACCTTTTCATTCTGCAGACTATCTTGGATTCCTGGAAGTATGTAAATACCAAAGGGACTTTACTCTTGCACATTTCAATGTCCTACCTTCAGGCTTCCTGGATGACAGGTATCACCGAACTCCTTTTTATCAATGATTATGTCCATGCAAAACAGAGAAAGTAGAAACCATAGAACATGTCCTGCTGCAATGCTCTTTCTACAATGATATAAAATCACACTTTATTCTCCCCATATTGTCAACCTTTCCTGGGAGATCTGAAGTATCTCAAGCTTCCCTTCTCTTAGCAGACTCCTCTTGGGAGATAAACCACCCAAGTAGCCAAATGTTGTCTTTGGTCTTGTGGGATTCATAAATGGCTGACTGAAAATCTTACCCCATAGATTATTTTTCCTCCCCCTTTCCAAACCTCTCCCAGAATCATCAAATTATTTCATTATTTTAACCTAACTTTTTAATCTTTATTCAGAGCTGATCTTGTATCAAAATAAAGATGATTTGATTTGATGTATACATGATTTTTTTAAAAAAAACAATTGCAGTGAACTGCAAGATATTAGTTTTTATAAAGGCATAGGCATCAAACCAGCTAAACTTAGTCCCTTTGGAAGTCCCGCAACTAGTTAATTGACACTAACATTCCACCAGGTTTGTCTGAAATTAACCACAGCTAACATAACAGATCAGGGCTGTGCGATCTGAAAACACATTTCTAAATGGAACTTAGATTTTTGTTTTTATGTGAAAGCTTCCAAAGTATGGCTATGATGTCCTTGTTCCTCATGCTATAGATGAGGGGGTTCATAAAAGGAGGGACCATTGAATACAGCATGGCAAGAAGAAGGTCTAAACCTGACGATGTCCGAAAGGTTGACCCCAGGCAAGCGTAGAGCCCGGAGAAATAGAACAAACAGAGCACGGCAAGGTGTGGCAGGCAGGTAGTTAGGGCCTTTTTTCTTCCCTGTGTTGAAGGCATATTAAACACAGCTCTGAAAATGTGCACATAGGAAACAGTGGTTAAACCACAACTGGTCATACACATCAGTGCAGTAAAGATAAGAGCTCCCATTTCCATGAAGTAGGAGTTGTTGCAGGAGAGCTTCAGCAGCTGCGGGATTTCGCAGAAGTACTGGTTGATGACATTGGAGCAGAAGGTAATTGCAAATGTGCACACGGTGTTCAGGGTGGCGTCCAACATCCCAAACATCCATGCACTGGCAGCCAGTTTTATGCAGACTCCCATGTTCATTTCTTTCACATAGTTGAGGGGATTGCAGATGGCGACGTAGCGATCGTAGGCCATGACCGACAGGAGGAAGAGTTCCGACGCCCCTGCCCAAAAGAAGAAGAAGACCTGTGCCATGCATGCAAAATAGGAGATCCGCCTGGTGTTCATCAGAGAATTGGCCAAGGCATTGGGCACCGTGACAGAGATGAAACTGAGATCAATGACAGCTAAGTTAGCCAGAAAAAAATACATCGGAGTGTGAAGATGTTGGTTGAGGATTACAATAGTTATCATGAGAAGATTCCCAACCAAGGCTGCCACATAGATAAGCAAAAAGCCCAGAAAGTGTAAAATGTGCAGCTCTGGAATGTCAGAGAATCCTAGAAGCTGGAATTCAGTCACAACACTTTGGTTGGCCATTTCCTTCTGGACAAAACTGTATGCTGCCTGTAGTTAGGAAACAAAAACTTTAAAATAGGTCTATGACACATGTGTACAACTGATATCTCTCCAAACTTGTGGCAGGTCAGGATGCTTTGAAATGTCCTATCCCTGTTGTTTCTACCAGAAAAGCTGCATTTTGATCTTTCACATGTGCAGATCATACCTGGGCTTGTTTATCTTTCTCACCATGTTCTGTTTCTTCACACCATGAAATGCACATGTTGTTTCAATGTTTTTATGGTGTCAGTATATTAGCATTGTACATTCTATGCCGATTGCACATTGAAATGCCATGTAGATGATATGTTAATTTTATTTATTTATTTATTGTTAGTTGCCTTTCTCCCTTGTGGAACTCAAGGGGGCTTACGACATAAATAAAACATCATGAAAAGCACAGCAGAAAATTATAAAAACCCATACAATCACAGTTTAAAAACTCCAGTAGAACTGCCAATAATTAAAGCTAAATAAATCTAAAGGCACTCCTAAATACAACTTGTATTTTACCGCCTCCTGAAAATCCATAAAGAGGAACCTGGACACACCTCCCTAGGAAGGTTGTTCTATAATTGTGGGGCTACCATGGGAAAGCTCTTTAATTGGTGGGACAGTCAGGAGGGCATCTCCCTGTAATCTTAATTCCTGGACAGGAACATATGGGAGATGATGGTCCTTCAGATACCCTGATTGCAAACCCTGTAGGGCTTTAGAGGATAAAACCAACACCTTAAACTGGGAGACGTCATCAGGAGGTATGGGCTGTTGTGTCACGGTCAAGTTCTCTGTGGCCTCAGATTGGGGGTCCCCTCTGGATTTACCAGCAGGGGTCACCCTCCCGAGTTCCCCAGGAAAACAGGGCATATTCTTTTCAGAATACTTTACCTGCTGTGAATTCTGACTTATTTCAATGGCATCTGCGAGGTGGGAATCAGCAACTGTCGAGGAAGGAGCCAGACCTGTCTGAATACTATCAGCCTGACCAGAAATCAATGTACCTGCCAGCCTTTTCAGTGAGTGAATTTTTTCCTTGCATTCTGAGATTTTCTTCCTAGAATTCCTTAGTCAAGCCTGTGAGTTGCCACTAAGCTAATGTCCTCTCAGAGTAAATAAGAAGACTCTGTGATGCTAGCTTATGATATTCTGCCCATGCTTCAGACAAACCACATCTGGAAGCAGTTGTTTCCCTCTCATGATGAACATATGCAAGAACTTTGTGTGAGGGAAATTAAGCATAACTGGAGAACATTTTGCACACACACAATCTCTTTTGTACAGCTCTTATGCTCTCCCAGTTACACAGTTGCTTGTGCTATATTATGTGGCAGTGAAGAATAAATGATGTACTGACTTGTACAAGTGGAATATCATAAGAATTTTCAATAACTAAGCAAAATGAGTCACAATGATGCATTCCAAAAAAAAAAAAAGTGGATATGTGAAAGAAAGATAGTAAAAACACTTACTTTTTCACTGAACAGAATTCTTCCAAGGCCTATAAACCATACTCTAGTGTTCTTCCAATATTTACCTTGAGATGTATTTTTTATTTCTGTAACTCGGACAAAATCATCTGTCACCATGAAAGGAACTGTCATACCCAAGCTTATTTTGCTAAAGCGATTCACTGCTAACCATAAGCAGTGGCCAATTCCTTGTTTGGGGAGGAAGTTTATCTCTGCTTCATCTATGAGAGTGTTCAGAGATTTCTACTCTGGAGCTTATGGTAATTAACCCCTAAGGAATGAGAGTTATATCTAAATGTTTAACTGGGTAAACACGAAGACATGGCCCCATGGAGAAACATTCACAGACAACAAGGCAGATGATTCAAGATATAACGTTTGAATGGCCCACTCCCAGTATATCATTAAAATATTATTTATTGACTCAGAGTGTTTCATGACCAACTTTCCTCCACAGTAGACACCCAAAGTGGATTACCACAAATGTCAATGTATTAAACAACATCCTGGGCTCATCTCAGATCCACTGAGCTTATCTCTCAAGGTCACAGGCTGAAAGATATGGGCTAAGGGCCAAGAGCTCTTTGGTTCTTGCCCTTTGGATTGCAGCAAAATTGATTTATTTTATTTGGAAAATGTCTATGCCACCACTCCAGGGAACATCCCAAGAAAGCTTACAGAAGAAGAGCCAGATGAAACATGGTGGCTGCCATCATTTTACAGTGATTTCAAAATTTTGCAAGGCCCTAATAAGTCTCAGGCCCATGGTGCAGAACTCTTCCCCCCTCCAAATACACACACCTTTTCAAATACCAAAACACTTGTGGACCTTATGGCATTTAAAAATCACTGTAAAACTGTGATGGCAAACTTGTGGGGGCCGTGAGTTAACCATAGGATTGCCAGGTCCCTCTTTGCCTTCAACAAGAGGTTTTTGGGCCAGAGACTGAGGAGGGTGGGGCTTGGGGAGGGGTGGGACTTCACTGCCATAGAGTCCAATTGCCAAAGCGGCCATTTTCTCCTGGTGAACTGATCTCTACCGGCAGGAGATCAGTTGTAATAGCAGGACATCTCCAGCTAGTACCTAGAGGGTGGCAGCCCTATTTCACCACCGCAATTAGTTGGGAATGGATCAGTTTCAACAAGTGGACAGCAAACTATGCACAAAAACAAAAGAAATGGCAATAAGAACAGCTGGCAGCATGGTTAGGGTAATAGACAGGTGACCTACATTAAAATCCCCATCTGACCAATTCTAGCTTCCAACTGGAGCTTTATTATAAGCCCTACAAGTGAGGGACATGTAAGGACTTGGGGTGAGATCTCATTGTCCCATTCCCTCTTCCATTTCCTGTTTACTTCCCTCTTCCATTTCCTGTTTACTTCCTGCAGTGCTTGCAACCTATCCTGTTTCCTTCTCTCGCAACCACCTCCCCACCTCTTTTGTTTTCCCTTCCTGGCAGCCTCTGCCCCCTCCCTTCCTGAACCTTTTCTGTTCCCCTCCCCAGCTGCCGATTTCCCTGTCGACCTTTTCTGCTCCTTCCCCCTCCATCTTTACCTTCCCATCCTCCTGCCTTTTTACCGTTTAAAATCTATCTCCATCCCCTCGGCAAAAAAAAAAAAAAAAGCAAAGATTTGAGAGTGGGAGATATGGGCGGGCCTGTATTTCAGCGTCGGAGCATGTATATTGAATGCAAAAGCAATCTCTGTTACGGACCCATGGCATAATAATTTACGGAGCAGTTTTATACGTTCGGAGGATTCACACAACTTGAATGGCCTGATTTAGGATACATGCGATGTTTAGTTTTAAAAAACATTGGAACATTTGTTGCAGCAACATTTTAAAATACTTGCTATGATCCAGAGGTGTCGGTTCTTCTCAAAAACGATCTCAAATGGCCAGAAGCCATGGCAGAGGAGTATAACTCTTAATCTAACAGCCCATTCCTGAAAGCTGCCATCATGGCCAGGGATGGCGGGCTGTGGTGCCACCGCGGTGCCTCCAAAGAGGTTTGGAGGCTGTTGCGGGCGTTGTCCTCCTGCCGGCCCTGCCCCCCAGCCGCCACATCCGGGCCTCCCATGGAGCTGCTGCCCGGTAAGTGCAGCTGGAAGGGGGAGTGCCGGCCGCCACTAGAAAAGCTGGTTGGATCCAATCCATTAACTTTTATATGAACTGTGTTGTTTATCACTTTTTAAACGTGCAGATAACTAGGATGTACTTTGGATACTCCTTGATGCATAGGCATTCTGGAATGTTCTCAATACAATTTAGTATTATGAAAACATCATGAAGATCCTGCCAGTCCAATCCTAAGGGGAGTTCCACCACCATTGAAGCCAATAGATTTAGAATGGTTTAATTCTGTTTAGGATTGCACTGAAATATTGTACTCTTATTCACATGTATTTCTGACATACCTGGTCACAGTTACTCAATTTCAAATAAGATCTTTGCTAATTCACACAGCATACTTTCTAGTAACCCAGGATATATGATCAATTCACATTGATAGATATTGGGTTGCTTCCATACTGCTTTTCTACTAAATTTTGCCCAGTTCCCCTTTATTAGAGCCCCTATCACACATGCAGATCTCATAATGCACAGTTCTGGCAAAAGGTCACTGCTTCTGTTCTTTACTTGTGTGTTACCTGGATCTAATCCACTGACAATATATTGAAGTTTTCTTTGCTTCTCTAAACTACAACAGATTGAGATCAATGAAGCTATCTGGAAATCAGACATGCTACTCATATACATATTCCCAGATCAATGGACACACTCACTGATGGTCTAATAGTTATTGTTAAAGCAATCAAGATCTCTAGTGTTCACCAAACATCAAAAGCAATTGCATTCACATCTGATATTTCTTGCTTGAAAAAGTAGTATTAGAGTTCAAATATAATATTTGCAAGTATCGACCTTGATGTAGTCCTCACTCCCTTGTCCCTGAAGAAGAATTGATTTTTATATGCTGATTTTCTTGGCCTTTTTATATGCCGATTTTCTTGGCCTTTAGAGTTCAAATATAATATTTGCAAGTATCGACCTTGATGCAGTCCTCACTCCCTTGTCCCTGAAGAAGAGTTGATTTTTATATGCCGATTTTCTTGGCCTTTTTAAGGAGAATTAAACTGGTTTACAATCTCCTTCCCTTCCTCTCCCCACAACAGACACCTTGTGAGGTAGTTGAGGCTGAGAGAGCTTGAAGAGAACTGTGATTAGCCCAAGGTCACCCAGCTGGTTTCATGTGTAGGAGTGGGGAAACCAATCTAATTCACCAGATTAGAGTCCACCGCTCATGTGGAGGAGTGGGGAATCAAACCTGGTTCTCCAGATTAGAGTCCACCACACTGGCTGGTGACTTGCTGAAGATGAAATGACTGATTGACAACAAGCATTTTGTGAAAACAGGAGGAAAGGAATAACTGTTGGAAGGGGAGAAACATTTGCTAATAAACTGTGGGCATACCAAACTGCACGTGTGGACCGGTGTAAGTATACATCAGTGTGAAAGGGAACAAGAGAAGAGATAGGGATATTGGTTTAATGCATACATTCAATTATTATGTTTCTACCTGGGTTGTGTCTCCACCACCCTAAGAGATGCAGAGGTGAGATTACCATATGGTGATATTACACAATTCTTCCTACCATGCAGAAGCAAAGCTAGGGAACCATGATCACTGGTACAGAATATGAAAGTGTGTTTCTATAGAAATACAAGGTGGTGCGTTGCTTTGCATAGTGGGGAATAGCATATTGAGATATGTAAAATATCAGTTGGATCCAATCAGCTTTGCCTGGACAAAACCCATGTGGTTCAGGACCTGTAGTCCGGAGAAGAACTGGGCAAGGTTCTGCTCAGTAACTATACAATGCTAAAGGCAGGCATGATGCCTCACTCAGTCTAAACAAGCTTACTTATTACATTCCCAAGTATTTCACCTTCATAGCTAGTTTGCAACATTTAGGTAGCATATTCAATATGTTACAACTGCTACCATCCATTATTGTAGTAATGATTACAATAACTTTATAAATTAAGTTTATGGAGGAAGGATGTTTATCCTGGAAGAAGATTATGTCTTCACCCTCTAGAAAGTTCATATATTGTTAATTTTTCAGAGAAGATTCTTGTTGGATGACAATGGAAAAGGCTGAGATGACTGAGAGGGTTTTACCTTTCAGGGAGGCACTTTCTCATTGGATGTCTTCTTTTCACGAAGAGATTTCCAAAAGGTGACAGTGAATTCTATGTCCATCCACATCCTCTGCAATAATGAGCTCTTTGAGTTAACAGTAAATGTATACTTTGTGGGAAAGAAGTTTTATATATGTATGCTCCACATAGTTCTTGAGGATATTCACCACATATTCCAGAAGAGTTCCGTAACACAGGTCCCAGGAGAAGTTATTCCTCTCTGTAGCCTGTAACAACTTTGTGATAAAAATATTCACTGGACTATGTGCCTGTAAGGATAATTCTCCAATTCTCAAAGAGGATGAACATCATATCCCACCCTTTCTAGAACAAGATTGAAAGAATTAGTGTTTATTTTTTAGGACAGCAACATTTCTGGTTAAAAAATCAGTGGTCACTGGTGTTCCTGAAAGTGACAATGGACTGTGCTCAAAACTCCACCCGTCTCACCACATCTATTCTGCCCATTCAAATTTCCTCTGGGGGATTTTTTCAAAAACACTACATAAGAACATAAGAAAGGCCCTGCTGGATCAGACCAAGGCCCATCAAGTCCAGCAGTCTGCTCACACAGCGGCCAACCAGGTGCCTCCAGGAAGCCACAAACAAGATGACTGCAGCAGCACGATCCTGCCTGTGTTCCACCGCACCCAAAATAATAGGCATGCTCCTCTGATACTAGAGAGAATAGGTATGCAGCATGACCAGCATCCATTCCAACTAATAGCCATGAATACCCGTTTCCTCCATGAACTTGTCCACTCCCCTCTTAAAGCCCTCCAAGCTGGCAGCCATCACCACATCTTGGGGCAGGGAGTTCCACAATTTAACTATGTGTTGTGTGAAAAAATACTTCCTTTTATCTGTTTTGAATCTCTCACCCTCCAGCTTTAGCAGATGACCCCGTGTTCTAGTATTATGGGAGAGGGAGAAAAACTTCTCCCTGTCCACTCTCTCCAAACCATGCATAATTTTATAGACCTCTATCATGTCTCCCCTCAGCCGCCTTCTTTCCAAGCTAAACAGCCCTAAACATCTTAACCGCTCCCCATAGGACAGTTACTCTAGTCCCCTAATCATTTTGGTTGCCCTTTTCTGCACCTTCTCAAGCTCTGTAATATCCTTTTTTAGGTGTGGTGACCAGAACTGAACACAGTATTCCAAGTATGGTCTCACCATAGATTTGTACAAGGGCAGTATGATATCAGTAGTTTTATTCTCTATTCCTCGTCTAATTATGGCCAGCATGGAATTTGCCTTTTTTACAGCAGCCACACACTGGGTTGACATCTTCATTGAGCTATCCACTACCACCCCAAGATCCCTTTCTTGGTCTGTAGTTGCCAGCACAGATCCCATCAGTGTATATGTGAAGTTGGGATTTTTTGCCCTAATATGCATCACTTTACACTTGCTCACATTGAATCTCATTTGCCATTTTATGCCCATTCTTCCAGTACGCAGAGATCCTTCTGGAGCTCTTCACAGTCCGATTTTGTTTTAACCACCCTAAATAATTTGGTGTCATCTGCAAACTTGGCTACTTCACTGTTTAACCCCAACTCCAGGTCATTGATGAACAGATTGAAAAGCATCGGTCCCAACACAGATCCCTGAGGCACCCCACTGCTCACATCCAGTCATTGGGAGAACTGACCATTGATTCCTACTCTCTGCTTCCTATTTTTCAGCCAGCTCTCAATCCATAAGAGGACTTTTCCTCTTATCCCGTGACTGTGAAGTTTGCTTAGTAGTCTTTGGTGGGGGACTTTGTCTTTACATTTAAGGTGTTATGTAAAAACCACCTTCAGTTAGATCCTATCATTTCTTCTGCTTGATTTCTTTCTGCTTGATTTCTTCCCCTTCCATCCAATCCCTGTTATGGACCCGTGGCACAATAATGTGCAAATAAGTTTTATATGTTCTGGGGATTCAAACAATTTGAAGGGACTGATCTAAATTACACGCAGTATTTACTTTTAAAGCCGATGGATAATTTGTTGCAGCAACATTTTAAAATCCATCCTATTTACTACGGGTGTAGGTACTTCTGTAGAATAATCTCATATGGGATAAGATTATAACTCTTATGCTAAATGTTGCTACCACATTAAAAACTTTAAGAAAACAACAAGATTTTTAGGGTGGGATAAGCTTTCAAGGGTCAAAGCTTATACCCCGAAAATCTTGTTGGTCTGCAAGGTGCTACTGGACTCCAATCTAGTTGTTCTACTGCAGACCTCTGACTCTATTGTAAAGAAATGCACTAGTTTGCAAAGCTTCCCTTCAGAACTATTCATGCATAAGGAAAAACAGTTTTGCTGAAGTTGTGCCCTACTTTCTT
The DNA here is from genome assembly GCF_029931775.1 of Euleptes europaea. Taxonomy (NCBI): domain Eukaryota; kingdom Metazoa; phylum Chordata; class Lepidosauria; order Squamata; family Sphaerodactylidae; genus Euleptes; species Euleptes europaea. The sequence goes on along the minus strand of NC_079329.1, from coordinate 17,969,812 downwards.
GGAGACCTTTTAGCTATAAAAATGATTTTATTATTATTTGACAAATTATGCCAGGGCATTAGATTGATGGGAGAAACCTTGCTTTTCTTCCAGAAAAAATGCCACACTGAAACATTTTCCAAAGTGCAGTTTTGATGTCTCTGTTCCTCATTGAATAAATAATTGGATGCATCAGTGGAGGTATGACAGAATACAGGACAGCAACCACCAAATCCAGATCTGAAGGGGATTGTGAGTTGGACTTCATGTAGGCAAAGCATCCAGTGCTGATAAACAAGGAGACCACAATCAGGTGGGGTACACATGTTGAGAAAGCTTTGTTCCTTCCCTGTGTGGTGGGGATTCTGAGCACTGACTTGAAAATGTGCACGTATGAAACAGTTATGAAACCAAAACATGAGAAGACCATAAACGCACTGAAAACAACCACTCCAACTTCAATGAGGTACAAATTGTCACAGGATACTTTCAGTAGCTGTGGGATTTCACAGAAGAACTGGTTGATGACATTGGAGCAGAAGGTGATGGCAAAAGTACAACCGGTATGTAAACCTGAGTAAAGAAGACCAACAACCCATGCGCTGGCTGCCATCTTGATGCAGACTTTTCTATCCATCACTGCCTCATAATGCAGCGGGTCACAGATGGCGACATATCTATCATAGGCCATGCCTGTGAGGAGGAACAAGTCCGATGTCAAGAAAAAGAGCAAGAAATACACCTGTGCAACACATCCAGAATATGAAATTTCCCAGGTGTTCAAGAGGTAATTAATCATGGCATTTGGGATGGTGACAGATATGGATCCCAGATCGACGACAGATAAATTCACCAAGAAAAAGTACATGGGAGTGTGTAACCGCTTGTCCAGAGAAACAGCTGAAATGATGAGGAAGTTTGCTGTCAGAACTGCCAAGTAAACCACTAATAAAAGAATGAAGTACAATACATTTTGCTCCCATGTATCAGAGAAACCCAGAAGAAGAAAAGTCGTAACCATGCTTGAGTTTGACATTTCCTTGTAAGGACTTCCCGTGTATTGCTGTTGAGAGAAAAACAGCTTGATTAAGATTTTATTAATGAAGGGAACTGTCTCACTGGGTTGGATCCAGCCATCTTCTGTTGCTCAATCTCACCCCATTCCCCTCTTTACTGCGGTCCCTATTCCATATGGATTCTCTGAGCTTTCAGAGTAGTACAGTAAAAACAAATGAATTGTGTTTGGCAACATATTTTTTTCTAAATGACAGAAAGAGGGTGAAGAGAAAGAGGGCATTCACAAGTGCCGAGAAAGATACCGGTATGCGGCTGAAGGCAACCAGCTTTTCTGCTGGCAAATCTGCTATCAGAACACAAGTGTTCATTGTTTGTGGTCCTTTGGTTTTGTGCTTTGTAATGCTGGCATTGAAGACCAGCTTTTTCATTATTCCAAAGAAACCACAGTTTGTCATTTTGTCCAGTTGGGACAAAAGTGTTTTTTTATGCTGACAGAACAGGACTGCAAGCCAGGGACTAAACTGTGTGTGTTAAGTGCGGTCAAGTCGCCTCCAACTCATGGTGACCCTATGAATCAATGTCCTCCAAAATGTCCTATCTTTGACAGCCTTGCTCAGATCTTGCAAATTGTGGGCTGTGGCTTCCTTTATGGAGTCAATCCATCTCTTGTTGGGTCTTCCTCTTTTCCTGCTATCCTCAACTTTTCCTAGCATGACTGTCTTTTCCAATGACTATTGTATTCTCATAATGTGACCAAAATACGATAGCCTCAGTTTAGTCATTTTAGCTTCTAGGGTCAGTTCAGGCTTGATGTGATCTATAACCCACTGATTTCATTTTTTGGCAGTCCAGGGTATCCATAACACTCTCCTCCAACACCACATTTCAAAGGAATCTACTTTCTTCCTATCAGCTTTCTTCAATGTTCAGCTTTCACACCCATACATAGTAATAAGGAATACGATGGAATGAATTAACTTAATCTTGGTGGCCAGTGACACATCCTTACACTTCAGAATCTTTTCTAGCTCCTTCCCAGTTTCAATCTCTTTCTGATTTCTTGGCTGCAATCTCCCTTTTGGTTGATGATGGAGCCAAGGGATAGAAAGTCTTCAACAATTTCAATTTCCTCATTGTCAGCCTTAAAGTTGTGTAATTCTCCTTTGGTCATTACTTCTGTAGGGACTAAACTAGAGAATATGAAACATGTTTCTATGGAAATACAAGGTGATGTATTGGTTTGCATAGTGGGGAATAAAATATTGATAGATTTTTAAAAAGTTTGTTGGGTGTGAATCATGGGACTTGCCTGGATTTGACTGTGGATCAGGACCTGTAGTCCAGAGAAGAATTGGGCAATGTTCTGCCTAGTAACTACATGATGCCAACTGCAGGCATGAAGGCTCACTCGCATACTTCAAATAGTAGGCTGTAAGCCTAATTACTTCATTCCTCAGAATTTCACCTTCAAAGCTAGTTTTCAACATTTAGGCTACATATTCTAAATGTTCCCACTGCTTCCGTGCATTATTGTAGCAATGATTACAAGAAATCAATAAGTTTATGGAGACAGGAGGAAGGATGCTCATCCTGAAAGAAGATTATGTCTTTACCACCTAGCAAGTTCATATACTGTAGACTTTTCAGTGAAGGTTCTTGTTGGATGACAAAAGAAAAGGCTAGATAAGGAGATGACAGAAGGACTTTTACCTTTCAGGGAGGCACTTTCAGTCTTCCTCATTTGATTTCTTCTTTTCACACAGAGATGTCCAAAAGTTGACAGTGAATTCCATGTCCTCCACATCCTCTGCAATATTGAGCTCTTTGACTTCAAAGTAAATGTATACTTTGTTGGAAAGGAGTTTTATATATGTATGTTCTGCATTGTTCTTGAGGATGTTCACCATATATCCCAGTAGAGTTCAGTAACAGGGATCCCAAGAGAAGTTATTTGTATCTGTAGACTGCAATGACTTTCTGATAAAAAAATATTCCATGGATTATGTGCCTTCAAGCATGATCTGCCAATTTGCAGAGTGGATGAGATTAATGTCCCATCCTTTCCAGAACCCGATATTTAATGTATGATGTTTCCATTGCAAGAATTAGTGTTTCTTTTTAGGATAGCAACATTTCTGCTTAAAAAAAACAACAGTGGTCACTGATGTTCCTGAAAGTGGCAATGGAGTGACAAAACTCCATCTATCTTACCATATCTATTCTGCTCACCCAATATTTGCTCTGGGATATTTTTCACTACCATCTTTATATTTAAGGTATAATGTAAAAACCCACCTATGGTTGGATCCTACCATTTCTTCTGTTTGATCTCACCCAGTCCCCTTCTCATTGTAACCCGTCCCATGTGGCTTTCATAAACACAAATGCTAAGAATCACAGCATAGCCTTTTGGATGGTTTCACTAATGGGAATGTTTGTAAGATACAACCCACTATGATTGAGAGCATGGCAGGCCGCTCTCAAGAGATTTTTGTTTAAAGAATACTTGTCTGGGACTTTGCATCGGCATCCATGTGCCCAAATCTCTGCTCCAGGGTCTGATCAGCTCTGGGACAGAAGGTAAATGGGCCACATTTGTATTGTATACATGGTATGTATTCAAAGATCAGGCTTCAAGCATTCAAAAATAAAAAGAGTACACATGGTGTCTTCAAGCATCAGGCTGAGCAAGGATACAAGAAAAGGTGAAAATATGAAGTCCTCACCCTACACTTGGTAATAATAATAATAATACATTTTATTTGTGGCTAATATGCCAGCTAAAACAGAAACTGACCATACAGAGTAGATATTTAAAACCAAGGCCAACAACATTAGGAATCGGCCACTTTTACACTTCCACAGATTAGGGAACATTGAGGTGACGTAGCTTCATTGCTACTGCACAATATTTTGCAACCTGGGTGGTGATTGGTGAGCTGTCTCCCAGCAGAAACCTTTTGGTTCATTCACCCTCATCAATAAAGCCCATTTCTTTAATCAAAGGGTCAATAATATTGAAGCGGGCTGACTTGTAAAGGGGACATCTAAAAAACACATGCTCAATGGTTTCCAGTTCCCCTGTGTTACATGGGCAAAGTCTCTCCACCCTGGGGATCTTCTTAAAACTCCCTTCTAATATGGCAGATGGTAGGGCGGCACATCTGGTCAGGGTATTGGCCCTCCTATGTGTGTTCCTTTCCAAGGAGTATATGCAGCTGGTGCTAGAATATACCTGGAATGTTGAGGTGCTATAAATGCAGGGGATCTCAAGAGATCCGTTTGACGCTCATCCCTACACTTGGTAGTTATCCTGAACAATTTTATCTAGGACAGGCATGGGCTTTTTCCCATTGTCTCTCATCACATGTGCAAGGTGGAGTCCATAGATAAAGACGGAGGCCGTGGCTTTTACCCCTCCGTGAAGAACAAGATTGAAGAGAGCTTTGTTCCTGTGTCCTGGGAATTTATCATCTCTTCTTGGGGTCCCATTCCTTCTTGTGGTCATTCTGATCTTTCTTCCTTAAGAGGAAGAGAAAACTAGCCATTTGGCTGTCCATGACTTTGTCCCTTGAAGTGTGACATCCTAGCAAGGTGTGAGGTGTCAAACCCTTTGTTTCTCCAGGCATTCCATTTGCTGAACTAAGAGCTTGGGTGCTCTGTGCTTGGGAAGGGATGCATCATTCCTAGTACCTGTCACTTCTGCCAGCTACAGATTTGTAGAGGGGTTCCTCAATACAGTGTGACTAATGGTTGAATTACTGGGGGGAATTACGTGGTGGATGGCATTTCTCTACAGGGCCTCTTTTGGTTCAGCCAAGGTTCAGCCACTCTGCCCTCCTGCCTTAACTGCTTCCCAAATAAACTTCACAGACAAAAGCAAACTTTTTCAACCCTCTTTGATACAATTGTTTTCTCAAAAAAGTAAACACTTCCAAAGCAAAATACTATGTCAACTAGTCCATAATGAAAGGAAAGCCAGGCTGGAAGAGGTTAGGGGCAAATTGTGCAGCACATAGAATAATGTGTAATTGTTCTTTATGGAATACATGCAATGTATGTTTGCACAATGAATAAAAGGATGTGCTTTTGCAAAATCTTCTACCTCAATGCCACTGAATCTTACTTTGGCATTGGCTGAAGCTGCACAATCTGATTTGGTGAGCCATTACTATCTGGGAGAGATATGGGAGGCTGCAAGGCAGACAGAGAGAAGTGCAAGACATGTCCTGGGCGAGCACTGACAACAGCAGGAACCACCACTTGGTTTCAGTAACTCTGTAGCTGTAACTCACTACCTAGAGGAGATGAACCAACGATGAACCAGGATTCTGCATTAAGGCATCAAAACAAATCATACTTAGTAGAAGCCCATATTTACAAGCAAAGAAGGAGGAGGACAAGGAGGAGGTTGGTTTTTACATCCTGCTTTTCTCTACCTTTAAGGAGTCTCAAAGTGGCTTACAATCACCTTCCCTTCCCCTCCCCACATCAGACACCTTGTGAGGTAGGTGGGGCTGAGAGAGTTCGGAGAGAACTGTGACTGGCCCAAGGTCACTCAGCAGGCTTCGTGTGGAGGAGTGGGGAATCAAACCTCTAGATTAGAGTCCACTGCTTTTAACCACTACACCAAGAGGGCTAGGGAAAGGAAGTATTCAAATAATTTCATGTGTACGTTTAAAGAAAATGGCCCTTACATGTCCATAGCCACGAGAGCCAATCATTGACACAACCCTTCCTTCCCTCCCTCTCATGATCTGCCTAAGTTCATCTCCTGGGGGAAGCTCTTTGAGTCCACCATGTTGCTTTCACACCTGTTCTCTTCCTCAGAGCTGCTTGGATGTCTTTGTTTCTCAGGGTATAAATGATAGGATTCATGAGTGGTGGCAAAATGGCATACAGAATAGCAGCAAACAAGTCCACAGATAGAGATGACATCTCTTTTGGTCTCATGTAAGAAAACATGACAGTAAAAGCAAACAGAGAAAACATTGTCAAATGAGGGATGCAGGTGGAGAAAGCTTTATACTTCCCTTGGCCCGACTGAATCTTGAACACAGTAGAGAAGATGCAACTATAGGAAACCAATAGGAACACAGAGCCAACCGCCCCCATAGTGAGAACACAGGCGAAATTGAAGATCTCGTTAAACTGGGTATCTGTGCAAGAGAGCCTTAATAACTGGGGGATGTCACAGAAATATTGTTCAACAACTTGCCAGCAGAACTGTAGCCTAAATGTGTTTGCTGTTTGTGTTATTCCATTAATGAGACTGAAGACCAATGCAGCGGCTGTCATTTGGAAGCAGGCATTCCAGTTCATGATCAGCATGTACCGTAGGGGATGGCAGATTGCCACAAAGCGGTCATAAGCCATGACAGCAAGCAGGGAAAGTTCTGCCGTGGCACATGCAATAACACAGAAAACTTGGACGACACATCCTTCAAAAGAAATCCTGTTGTCATTTCTCAAGGAGTTGACCATGGATGTAGGAACAGTGGAAGAAATGAAGCAGATGTCTACCGATGACAAGACAGCCAGGAAAAAGTACATGGGGGTGTGAAGGTGAGGAATCATTGCCACAGAGGTAATGATGAGAAAATTTCCCATCAGGGTTGCTAAGTAGAGGGAAAGGAACACCATAAAATGTAAAATCTGTAGCTCTCGCATATCAGAGAATCCTTGAAGGATGAATTCTGTCACAACTGTGTTGTTTACCATTCGTTTTTTGTTAAGAAAATTATGTGGAGAGAAAGAAGAAGCAGAAGCAGCAGAAGCAGAAGCAGAAGCAGAAGCAGAAGCAGAAGCAGAAGCAGCAGCAGCAGCAGCAGCAGAAGAAGAAGAAGAAGAAGAGTTGGCTTTTATACCCCCATTTTCTCTACCATTAAGGAGTCTTCAAACCGGCTTACAATCTCCTTCCCTTCCTCTCCCCACAACAGACACCTTGTGAGTTAGGTGAGGCTGAGAGCGTTCAGAAAGATCTGTGACTAGATCAAGGTCACCCAGCAGGCTTCATGTGTAGGAATGCAGAAACAAACTCTAATCACCAGATTAGAGTCCACCGCTCTTAACCCCTATACCAGCAGAATGTTTATAAATTTCTCTGCCTTGGTCTCTGTCTCTCTCTGTTTCCATGACAAATTGATCGAGAGCATTATAGAAAGGTACTAAAAAGTCAAATAAAAATTCCCATTTGTCAACTGCATGTGCAAAGTGAGAAGGGAAGAAGTCCACTTGCGAATATATAATGAAATTGCTTGGAAGCCTTGACGCCTGCCCCAGCTTCTTTAGCATGGATCCATAGCATGTTCAAGATGAAGTTCTCCCCTACAATGCATGAAAAACAGAATTGTATTTCAACCGGACAGCAAGCACCATGGTTATTTTCCCCCAAGAATTTAAGTAAAGGATATCATGGTGTCAAACACACCAAGACTAGCCTCGAACAGCAAACTTGGGATTCCCAGCTCAGTATTTGGTACTTAAAGGGGGTGTGAGTTGGGGAGATGAAGACAGTGATGGTGGGCTGCTGGACTCTTTCCCAGCCTTCACTATCCTCTTCTCAGCATGGCCCCACATCAATTCTTGTCCTCCATCCATGCTCTGAGACCAAAAAAGAAGGACCTCTTCCCATTCAGCATATATTTCCTGTAAATGCCCACCTCTGCATTCAGATTAGGTGGGAAACATGATCGTTAAATCAGCTTTTGCCATGTAATCCCTAATTCCAGGCGTCAATAAAATTAAAAGTACATGTTGGGTTTATATTTATGCACAGTTTGGAAAACAATTCTGATGTGGTCGACAGAAATGTGCTAGAAAGATCCGTTGTGCTAGACAGAAAGAGAACACCCACCTGAGCAGATACACTTCGCAGAACAAAATAATAAGGTTACTGACCTCATCAATTCTTTTCAGATTTGCTGGACTTGGATATAAAGACAGGGTGTGGAACTGGGAGAAGATAGAGGATATAACTGTATAGACCATTGCCTCTTCTCTTCTCTTCTCTTCTCTTCTCTTCTCTTCTCTTCTCTTCTCTTCTCTTGTAAAGGATTCTAGGGTCTGTTCCCCAAAGCTCCACATGAGTAGTAATAGAGAACCAGAGGGAGAAATTAAAACAGCTCCTGACATGGGAGAGTGAGATGCCCTGGTCCCTCCAGGGATATTCAGAGACCTTTCATTGAACATTGAAAGCTGCTGCTGAGACTTGGCCAGGCAACGACAGAGGTCAGAAGTCAGCAGGTGTGAAAAGACTCTCCCTCACTTCTTCCCCAGCTCTTCAGATGCCCTAGTGCAGGGGTGTCAAACTCATTTGTTACGAGGGCTGGATGTGACATGAATGTCACTTGTTCGGACGGGCCATGTGTATTATAAAATTTAGAAGACATCAGCAAAGTCAATTTATGATATTTTTTTAACGTTACCTTTTACTTAAAATACAAACAAACAAGGGACCAAGTTTTGAAAAGTGGCCATCAACCAGTCTCAGAACCGACACCAAATCATTCATAAATGAATTTAAAAGACAGCGAGCCAGAACACACCCCTGTTTAACCCCCCCTGTTTATAGCTCCAAATCAACATGTATTTCTTATCAACCTATATTTTGTAGACTTCTGCCATATTTCGATCACTGTTCCATAATATCTAGGGGATTCTTTAATAAACAACAAAGATTTCATTCTTGGGATACGTAACCCAAGTCTTCTTGCTTAACACATGTGCACCTGGATCAGTTGTTGTTTCTGGCTCCTCTGGCGCATGACTTCTATGCAGCAATCTGTCAACTTCTCTACTATAAGCTGATCCTATGTTGGAATGCCTATTTTTCAACTGGTGAATGCTCCTTGGGCCGTTGTTGTAGTCAGTGCAGTGGTACAAACTGAGTATGACATCTCTCAGCTCCTGATAATAACTTGCACTGATACAGTGACCCAATAAAGAATCTTCGTGGTTACTGCTTTGGTTCCAGAGTCAGTGTTTGTGTTGCTTATATTGATTTCATATATGTTCATCATGTCAACTGTATGCATTCAGCCAATAGCAGGCATAAATCTATTTCCATTTGCATTTCATACTTGACTGTTTCTGCTTGTCTGTGATCCCTGGTGCATTTTCTTACTTTTGATTACAACCTCGTCCTCTCTATCTCTGGGCTTATTGACTGCTCTTTAGTTCTACCACCAGTATTCCATCTGTTCGTCCGTCCGTCCGTCCATACATTCATTCATTCATTCATTCATTCATTCATTCATTCACTCACTCACTCACTCACTCACTCACTCACTCATTCATTCATTCATTCATTCATTCATTCATTCATTCATTCATTCATTCATGTGTTTACATTATTTATAGTCCAGTTTCTCACTGAGATTGAGGGTGAAATACACAATGTAAATCAATGCAATCAATAGGGTGAGATCTCTAATAAGCAATGTAATAGGACTAGGAATGGTAGAAATCTGAAATGAAGCTGCCGTCTGCACAGCATAAATATTAAAGATGACATATCAAACAATACAGACCATGGTATTACATCAGGAGAAACACAGTGCTCCCCACCCCCACCCCTCGGGACAGTGTGGTGCAATGTACCTCTTCATCATTGTATACTGAGGAACAAAGAGTTCCAGATACCTCTGAGAAATATGCTAAAGGAGAGTTTTAATTTTGTCATAGTGCCCTCATAGACCTTTCCAAAGATTTTTCAATTCCTAGAGTATGAGAAAAATGAGGTTACATATAGCCTCTTCAGCTGTATTATGGTGAATTCTAATGTTTCATTTTGATATAATGTTCCTGAGTGAAACCTATTTGTATCAAAAAATTATATAAATTCTAAAATGAAACGGGTTGCATCCTAAAAGCATCTCTGCTGGCATAAGATAAAGAAAGAGTGATCTCTCTTGGTTCCTGTCTTCACTGCTAGCCCTTCCTGCATCTCATTATTTCCAATAGAGACCTTAATAGGGTTGCAGTGGAGATCCTTCTCCCCACTGGATCTTCCCACTGTCATTCATCTGACACCTAAATCTATTAACTGTTGGGTGAAACCTGGCCCCAGGTCTTGAGAAGTTTTGTCCAATTCATGAAAAATGAGAGGTCTCATGTCCCCTTCTCTAAAATGGAACTTGGTTTGAAGAAGGAGCTTGGAACATCCCTAGAGAGACTGTATCATCAAGAGCTCCCAAGGGGCTGTAGGCAAGTTTATTCAAGAGACATTTCAATTTCTCCCTCTGGGAAGCGTACACATGTGGATCTATGGAAAACAGATGACTGAAATCCAAACAAGAAGAGATGAGGCAATCTCATCTGTGCAGCTAAACCACATCTTCTCACAGTCAAGTCCAGTCATTCTAAAAACAAGAAGTGAACAGGTCAGTGATCTTATTAGGTTATTCTGTGAACAGAATCTGGTCAGATAAGATGTTTCATTTCTGGCTAGCACATAAACTAGCATTCAGCATCCAGCATTAAGAGATTAATTCCAAGATGAATAGCATCAGATGGACCACAAAATTAACAGAATTCCATCTAGAGGTAGTGAAATTTGATGAAAGAGATGCATGGTGTAGGTAAAAAATCTGGGGAAGTTTTAAAGGTATGTTCTATGCCTTGGGAGGCTGACTCATTTTTCATGTTCACAAAGCCCATTTCTGCCAGAGCTTGGCTGGACTATAAAATGGGGGAAAGTGACTGGGGACTAGGTTGTGAAAGGGAAAGCTATGGATGGAAAGAGATTGTGTATCTAATCTGCCATCCCTCTCTTAATATCACCTCCCACATCCCCTTTAAGCATCAAATACTAAATTGGAAACACTTGGTTGCTGTTCAAGTGTTTTTGACACCTTGCAAAAGACAGGTATTGTATTCTTAATTGAATTTAAGGGGGAAAATATCCATGATGATCTCTTTATCGTTTCAATCTTCTGCCTGATCCTCTGCCTTTCAAAATGTAGGAGAGAACATGTCTTTACATACGGTAGACACATATTGAGGACATTGGGACCCTCAGCAAGCTGTATATTTGCAACTGAACATATCCATTTCTCACCTTGTGTCTGCATTTGGCAACACATGGCTTTTTAGTTGCCTTTTAAAATAGACTTCCATAAGTCTTCTCACAAGCGATGCATCATGGAAACAAAAAAGTATAACCAATAGTAAACCTCGTTCATTCCTTTCTCTCCACAGAATTTTACACAAAGGGACGCATGATAAACCAAACAGCCGTGACAGAATTCATCCTTCAAGGATTCTCTGATATGCGAGAGCTACAAGTTTTACATTTTATGGCTTTTCTCACTCTCTACTTAGCAACCCTGATGGGAAATTTTCTCATCGTCATAACTGTGGCCCTGGTTCATCACCTTCATACCCCCATGTATTTTTTCCTAGCTGTCTTGTCATCAGTGGATGCCTGCTTCATCTCTTCCACCGTTCCCAAATCCATGGCCAATTCCTTTATGAACGACAACCGGATTTCATTCTGGGGATGCGTCAACCAGCTTTTCTTCGTCGTTGCGTGCACCACAGCAGAGGTTTCCCTACTCACTATCATGGCTTACGACCGCTATGTAGCAATCTGCCATCCTCTACAGTACATGCTGATCATGAACTGGAACGCCTGCTTCCAAATGGCAGCTATTGCCTTGGTCTTGAGTGTCATCAACGGAATAATACAAACAGCAAACACGTTCAGGCTACAGTTCTGCTGGTCCAATGTAGTTGAACAATATTTCTGTAATATCCCTCAGTTGTTAAGGATCTCTTGCACGGACACCAAGTTCAATGAGATCTTCACTTTTGTCTGTGTTCTTACTGTGGGTTTTTTCTGTTCTGTGTTCATCGTGGTTTCCTATAGTTATATCTTCTCCGCTGTGTTCAAGATAAAATCAGGCCGGGGAAAGTATAAAGCTTTCTCCACCTGCATCCCACACTTGACTATGTTTGCTCTTTTTGCCTTTACTGTCATGTTTACTTACATGAGACCACAGGAGATGCTGTCTCCATCTGTGGACTTGTTAGCTGCTGTTCTGTATGCAGTTGTGCCGCCACTCATGAATCCCATCATTTATAGCCTGAGAAACAAAGACATCCAAGCGGCTCTGAGAAAGTGGAAAGGTTTGAATGTGACATGATGGCCTCAAAGAGCTTTTCCAAGATGGTTTGCAGTATTGGACAAATATGACCTTCTGCCATCTTAACAGTGGGGCTTGGCTTTCCACTCAGCAAACTCAGTTTGGCATCTATGAGCCCATTCCTGAAGGGGGGTGAAGCTCCTTAGGAGCCAGCATGACCCCATGTTGGAGTAGGGGAAAACACACCAATTTCTGGGCACTGCCAGCCCCCCGCCACCAGTGCAGCCATGCCGGCAGGGCTTCCTGGAAGGGAAAGCCCACACTGGTGATGGTGGAGCATTCCCAGGACATTCCTCACCTCTTTCGCCCCAGGAATATCCCCTTGTGCTGCAGTGGTGCTCTGCTAACTTTTTTGGTGGCACAGCCCCATTGAAGGTAGGGTTGCCAAGTACCTCTTCGCAACTGGCGGGAGGTTTTTGGGGCGGAACCTAGGGAGGGCAGGGTTTGGGGAGGGGAGGGACTTTAATGCCATAGGGTTCAATTGCCAAAGCAGCCATTTTCTGCAGGTGAACTGATACCTATAGGATGGAGATCAGTTGTAATAGCAAGAGATTTCTTTTTTTAAAAAAATATTTTTTATTGATTTTATTAGGGATACAGAAAAGAAAAAAAGGGATAGAGGTGTGATGGGGTAAATTTAACAACATTTCAGGGGTTAACGTCCCAGACAATTCCTCAACTATCCTAACCCTTGTTTTACTTCTATCATATTCATTTTTGTCTCTATTATCTATTGGATCTGTTTTAGTCTTATGTCTAGTTTTAACTTCATTTGTCTATAATATTTCACAAATTTTATACTATAATACTACTGTAATAATATCACTTTTCATTATTTCTATTCAAACAAATATCTAAAATCTTATCTACAGATTTTGCTTCTAACATGTTTAACTTAAATTCCCCATGTATTTTTTGTAAAATAGTTGCCATTTCTGTTCGTATTCTTCTGCCATAGGGTTCAATTGCCAAAGCAGCCATTTTCTGCAGGTGAACTGATCTCTATCGGCTGGAGATCAGTTGTAATAGCGAGAGATTTTGAGCTACTACCTGGAGGTTGGAATCCCTGGTTGTAGGTAATGGGGGATTTTCCCCCTTTTCTCTATTTTATGTTTTAATATTCCTTTTTTGCCTCTGTCGCAGCCGGAAAGACTCTGAGGTGGCGGCGTGGCTGTGCTGCTCCCAGCCTCCACGGATCTGCCCCCTCCCTTCAGGATTGGACTGCCCGTACTCTTTATGAAGCACAACATGGAAATTTCACCTGTGTTTATTTATTTCAACTCAAATCCTCTTAGACTTTTGTGGTGTAGTGGTTAAGAGCGTGGTGTAGTGGTTAAGAGCAGTGGTTTGGAGTGGTGGAGTCTGTTCTGGAGACCTGGGTTTGATTCTCCACTCCTCCACATGAGTGGTGGAGGCTAATCTGGTGAACTGGGTTGTTTTCCCCACTCCTACACACGAAGCCAGCTGGGTGACCTTTGGCCAGTCATGCTCTCTCAGCCCCACCTACCTCACAGGGTGTCTGTTGTGGGAAGGGGAAGGGAAGGTGATTGTAAGCAGGTTTGAGTCTGCCTTAAGTGGTAAAGAAAGTCAGCATATAAAAACAACTCTTCTTCTTCTTCTATTCTTGTTTGAGCTTGATATGGGAATGGATTTCTGGAGTGTTCAAACCTTTACCACATACATAGGGGCCAAGATGAATTCTAGGATAGAAGTCCAGCAGAATTCTGGAGATGTGGGCACAACATTTGGTGAACATCAAAACAGAAGAAGAAGAAGAGTTGCTTTTTATACCCCGCTTTTCTATACTGAAAGGAGTCTCAAAGCAGCTTACAATCACCTCCCCACCCACCCCTTGCCACAACAAGCACCTTGTGAAATAGGTGAGGCTGAGAGAGTTCTGAGAGAATTGTGACTGGCCTAAGGTCACCCAGCAGGCTGCAAGGGGAGGAATAGGGAACCCAATCTGGTTCTCCAGATCAGAGTCCACCGCTCATGTGGAGGAATAGGGAACCCAATCTGGTTCTCCAGATTAGAGTCCGCTGCTCCTAGTCACCACACAACGCAGGCTCTCGTTCAACAGCTGATTTCTGACAGAATAATTTTTAAAAGTCTACATGCCTCTTTATGCTCTGAAACAGGATGCAAGGAATTCTAGAACAATATGCAATTAACATAATTGATCCATGTTTTGCTAGATACCTTGAAACATATTTTTGAACATTCATTTCAAGCTAGATGGATCAGTGTTCTGACTCAATATAACCAATGTTCATACATTCCTGTTTATATTCTCCCTCACTCTGTATTATCTCTGTATTATTATCTGGTCAGATAAAGTGTTTCCTTTCTGGCAAGCACCTCGGAATCTTATTCTCCATTAAAATCAGAAACAGGTAGTATCAGAGGGACCCCAAAAGTAATAGAGTTCTATCAGAAGGCAATGGAATAAGGGAATGGAAATATATGGTGTAGGTAAAACAACCGGAGAACTTTCAAAGGCATATTCTGTGTGCTGGAAGGGTGACTCATACAATACATTTCCCCTGTAATTTTCCTTGTGTTTGTTTGTTACGTAGTTCATTGCAAGTGGGGAACAGATGATTCAGAATAAGCAATAAAAGTAGAATAGTGAAATAGTTCGATGTAACCTGGTTCCATGAAACCATTAAAAAAAACGCCTAGAAAGCAGAAGACTAGGGCTTTTAAATGTTCAGGCCGCTTTGCTCAAGCCATCCTATGACACTCTCTCCACTCAACAAGCGGGCTTAAGAGAGGGCTGAGTAACACTTTCTGAACAAATTGCATGCTACTGCCTTTTGGTGACTCATTTAATGAAAGGGGTCTTCTTCTGTAGGTCATGCTATGTGTGCATACATATTGCTGATTATTACTGGCAGGCTGAGGCTGTCTGACCTGCCACCACGAGATTCCATCCTTAGGGAAGACCAATACACAAATACTTCAAACGGTAGAACTGGTTTGCTTTATTTAGATGACTCCGTTCCAAGAGCAGGAAGATCGAACAGCTATTTCTTACATAGAAGTATATACCACAACATCACACCATTACACCTAAACTTTCAGATTATCTTCGCATCATCTGCCTAATACTTTATTATCTCACCTCCCACTCAGTTCCAGCATACAGAATTAGCCCCAAGGGTCATTATAGAGCTGGAATAACTTTCTTAATATTATCTCACCCTTCTGCCAAGGAACTTCGGGCACTATTCAAAGTTTTCCCTTTGAAGAGTTTTGTGCAGGGAAAGCTTCATATTCTTATGCTAAAATATAAAACTATGATTCCTGGCAACAGCCAAAAACAAGAAGCCAAACTTCAACTAAGAACTAGGCAGAACAGGCAAGCTTTAGTAAATAATGGATTTCACAGAATAACTGATTGATAATATTAAGCAGAAAGTAATTGCAAAAGGGTGCACCAGAATAAGAAATTGACCTTGTGCTCATCAGTGAACTGGCCATTGCATTGGGTAGTATGCCAGAAATGAAGCCAATGTCCAATATGGCCAAATTTATTAGGAAGAAGTACATGGAGTTGTGAAGGAGGTGATCAAATGCTGTTGGATGGGGGGGGGGGATAAAAATGGTTTTTAAACTGAGGTGGAATCTTTATTGTTACCAGACTTAAGGCAGACTGGAAAGAATGCTATAGTACTCATGACCTGAATGAACAGGAGATTATTGTCCACAGATTTAGTGGTGAAGATACACAGGCAAACAATTCTATTTGCATCATATAGGAGACCAAAGTCACCAACTCAAGGCTGGTTTTTCTGAGCTTAGAGCCCCCTCCAACAATAATAGATGTGTATCAAGAACTCTGGCCCTGTAAGATAATCAGTGGATCTGCTATGTATACCTGCCTGCAAATAAAAGTGTTGATATCAGGGTGCATTGACAGGGAGCAAATCAGTGTCTTCATGATCTCACCAATAGATTTTGAAAGCACAGATCCCCATCTTTACATTTGGAGGCTTTTTACAGACTTCTGCTCCCATGGTATCTTGGGCTAGAACTCATGAGCAGTTTCCATGAATCATGCAGGAAACCACTGATCAAAAGGTGGAAATGGAAGTTCTGAATTTGGTCTCAAGTATATTTTAATGACCGTGAAATGTAAAGTGACATTAGCAACAGAGAAAACTTTGAGTATGTATCTCAAGACATTTGTGGAAAGGGGAAGACATGAAATACACTGGTTTGGGTTGAGATGAACAAAGAGAAAATTTAATAATGATATCAAATGCTTAGATTGATTGGATGATAAAATTTATAACCTCCTTTTCTAGCAAAAAAGTCCCTAAATAGTTTTACTAAAATGAGACAATAAAACACAATGAAAAGAGAGCAGTTCTATAGAACTTTTCATTTCACACTTACCAATTTATAGAATAAAGAAGATCTAAAAAAATGTTTGCTTTAGAAGAAAATATTTTTTTCTGAAATATCTCTAGCATGGGAATTCCAACACGGCCTTCTTTGGATTGCCACTCAGTATCACTTAAATGTGCGTTTGGAAAGTCTTTTTCATGCAAACTATCAGCAGATTTCTAAGACCCACTGGCTTGGATTGTGTAACTGAGAAAGTGAGAAAAAACTGATGTTAACCTTTTAGTAGCCCTCCCCTCAGGAACGAGAAATGATCCACTGAATTTTCTCCATTCCTCCATAAATCCTTTCACATGTACTTTATACAATGTGGAACATCTTCACAGGGCAATTCTGGAAATACTATCTAAAGAATGCCCGATACCCAATAGTTTCCATAGTGCAGCCTTTATGCTCTTGTTCCTCATGCTGTAGATCACTGGATTCATTAAGGGTGGGACCATGGTATATATAATAGCAATGACTAGGTCTTGGCCTGATGAAGAATTAGTTGGGGACCTTGTATAGGCTAAGACAGCAGTGGTCTCAAACAGGCAGAAAACAGTGAGGTGGGGGATGCAAGTAGAAAGGGCCTTTCTCTGACCATGTACTGAAGGGATTTTAAGTACTGCAGTGAAGATTTGTACATAGGTTACAATGATAAAAATGAAACAGCCTAATGACAAGCCAGAAGTAAATGCAAGAAGTCCCACTCCAACTAGGTACAGGTCTGAACAGGAAATACTCAGCAGTGAAGGAATTTCACAGAAGAACTGATTCACAACATTAGAGCAGAAATGCAGAGAAAACGTGCTACCCGTATGCATCGCAGCATTGAGAAAACCAGCAATCCACGCGCTGCCAGCCATTTGAACACAGGCTGCTTTGTGCATAATTGTCTCATATTGCAGTGGGTTGCAGATAGCGACATAGCGATCACGCGCCATCACAGTCAGAATGACAAAATCTGTGGTTTCAAATAAGAAATAAAGGAAAACCTGAGCGGCACATCCAGAATAAGAGATCGACCTGCTGCCTGTGATGGAATTGGCGATCGATTTGGGTATGATGACAGAAATAGAAGCAATGTCCAGAATGGCCAAATTCATGAGGAAGAAGTACATGGGAGTGTGCAGGTGATGGTCAACAGCTATTGCGGCAATGATGAGAAGATTCTCCATCATGGTTGCCAAGTACAACACCAGGAATACCAGGGAGTGTAAGATCTGCAGTTCCCGGACCTCTGAGAATTCCAGCAGCAAAAATTCAGACTTGAAGGAGAGATTAGACATTTTCTTCCCTAATGCTTCCTTTCATTCTACCTGTGAGAAGAAGCAGCAGCAATATCACTTCCTCCAGAAATATAGATTATTAGTTTAAACTATCCAATCATATTTTCTGCTGGGGGAAAATAGAGGAGGGGTCCACTTTGACCATCCTGAAATTCTCCGCTAGGAAACACTGAACAGAAGCCATATAGGATGGGAGGCAGTAGTAAGGAGTAGTATTGGGCAATAATGAATAAAAGCACTAAATTTATGCTACCCACAGTTTATAATAAAAAATTAGTTAATAAACGTAAATAAAAAGTGTGAAATAAATCAACAGATTTTTCTCTAAATCTGCGATAAAGTGGAATGAGTTAAAATATTGTGAGGCACGTACTGACACTGACAAAAGGAGCATTCTTTTCTGCAATGCTCTTGAAAGCATAGCCTTGCAAAACACGAATCCCCATCCAAAGAGGAAGGCCCGAAATAAGTAATTCCAAATATTCCCTCCTTATATAAAGATCTCGGGAGAGAGGCAGCATGATACAGGCTTATTGCATCAGATCTCGGAAGCTAAGTAGGGTCAGTATTTTCCTAGTTCCAGTTGGGAATCCAACCGCTCTCTCCAAACCGGTGACATTCAAGTCCTCGTTTTATATCTGAAGAATCCCATTGAGTTTCATCATTGAGTCAATGCTGGAAGAAAGAGAATAAAGTATGATTGGAGTAGCTGTTGGGGAGAGAGTAGAAGAATGATGAATGGAAAGTGGAGCATTTCAAAATCTTACTTTTTCCATAGGTGGCTTCCACTGTTAAATACCATTCTCGCTCAGTATGCATCTGTCATCTGAGAACTTTCAGCTTCTTTTTGAAGCTGCCTACTATGAGGGCAGCTGATTTTTATTTCAATTGCCAGTAGAAGACTATTTTTTTTTTCAAGGAAGGTGGTTTATTAATGTTTGGTCGCACTTCTGGGAAATGGTTTCCCAAGAGTCCAATCTAGCTGAGGGGGGGATTACCCTCCGCTTTGATTTCTTAGCAAATTTGCAGGACAATCCTCAGCAGAGCTAGGCCTTTCCAGGCTCACTGTCATGACTCTGCTTCAAATAATGATATACATAGTACCTGATGAAGCTTCGCAGCCATCCGCAAAGCAACAGAGAGGCACACTCCTCATGAAGCAGGGCCCTTTGGCTTGTGCAACAATGTTTCCATATCAGCAATGCGAGGTTGGCTTCAAAGAAGACCTGCAAACTTCTGAGTAGCTTCTGGAGCACTATCATCCCCAAGGAGTTAAGCTGATGAAGCCTCACTTGGTGAAATGCAATTAAATACCTGGGATTTGCGTCCTTTATGTGGTCCAGAACAAATCTCTTCTGTGGGTCCCACCAGACGCTCGACATTACCCTTTAAGGGATCCATGTTGGCTTCGATACTACGAGTGGAGTTGAAGATATTTACCATGCTTTGAAGGCTTACATAGTCCATACACGGCTTATTATCTTTTGTACCTACGACCCCTATTAGCGTGCTGTGGGACAATTTTGCTTATTTTGCTCGTTGTATATAGTTTTAAATATTTTTGTTCAGCACCATTGTGTGTTTGTTCACATATTCCATGTTATTAGATAGTTAGTTAGGTAGTTCCTTTATTCTTGTTATTTCTATATAAATACACTTCGTGTTTGCTTGTGTGTGCTGTTAACCTCCAGATAATAGCAGAAGATCTCCTGCTATTACAACTGATCTCCAGCTGATAGAGATCAGTTCACCTGGAGAAAATGGCCGTTTTGGTCATTAGACTCTATGGCATTTAAGTCCCTCCCCTCCCAACCCCGCCCTCCTCAGGCTCCGCCCCCAAAATCTCCCGCCGATAGCGAAGAGGGACCTGGCAACCCTAATTACAACTGATCTCCAGCTAATAGAGATCAGTTCACCTGGAGAAAATGCCCGCTTTAGCAATTGGATTCTATGGCAATGAAGTCCCTCCCCTCCCCAAACCCCACCCACCTCAGACGCCACCCCAAAAACTTCCTGCCAGTGCTGAAGAGGGACCAGGCAACCCTAACTTTTATTTAGGGGTGTCAAACTCAATTGTTGTGAGGGCTGGATATGAAATAAATGTCATTTGGTCGGGCTGGACCAGGCCTCGCCAGCCCAGATCGAGAGTGGCAGCGGGGGTGGGGTGGGGGTGTTGGCTGCCTCTCTGTATCCCCAGCCAGTGTAAAAAGATACACCTTTCTGAGAGAGAGAGGCAAGCTTGGGTTTCTTAGAAACATAGAGAAACATAAAGGGTTCTAAAATGGCTATGCTTTGATCAGTAAGAAAGGCCTAGCAAAAAGTAGGGGAAATGCATCAGAAAATACAATGTTGGTTTTCATTTTTGCCACTAGGACCCTCAAAACTGGTCCTGAGCATCAGGATAATTATGGGTGTTGCAGTGCCAAATATGAAAGGAATAGGAATATCCTGGCCAATGTATAGGGTTGGCAACTTTCAGGTACTGGCTGGAGATCTCCTGCTATTACAACTGATCCCCAGCTGATAGAGATCAGTTCTCCTGGAGAAAATGGCCGCTTTGGCAATTGGACTCTATGGGATCGAAGTCCCTCCCCTTCCCAAACACCTCCCTCCTCAGGCTCCACCCCCAAAATCTCCAGGTATTTCCCTACCCAAACTGGCAACCTTCCCAATGTAATCTCCAGAAACACCTCACCACCCTGTTTTTTGTACTGAAAGTCATCTTCTCTCTGGAAGTCAAAACTCATCCAAATATAGTTAGGCTTTTGAAAATGAGTTCAGGTTGTTGATGGGACTGGACAAATCATTACGAATTGGTAATGGTGAGAGGATCGTTAAATATTCAATCGTATGTGGGTTCAGGCCTTGACCTGGATGGCCCAGGATAGCCTGATCTCATGAGATCTCAGAAGCTAAGCAGGGGTGGCCCTGGTTAGTACTTGGATGGGAGATCACCAAAGAATACCAGGGTGGCTATGCAGAGGAAGGCAATGGCAAACCACCCCTGTCAGTCTCTAGCCTTGAAAACTCTACTGGGTTGCCATAAGTCAGCTGCCAATTGATGGCACTTTACACATATATGTGTGTGGATATAGTGCTTTTTTGTCTGCTTTAAAAGTTTCAGTATCCACATATAAGGTTGCACTGATTTAAGACCAATTCCCCCCTCAGGACTTGGGAGACCCCCTCCTCCCCCCCCAAAAAAAATACTGGTACTCAGTACTGGTGAGTACTGCCACCACAAAAATGGGTGGATGTCGCCCAACTCTTCATCAGGAAGAATAAGGTAATAGCAAAGCCAGCAGAAATCTGTTTGATGTCATATGTTGCATTTAGACTGGGGAGACCTGGCTTCAAATTACTATTCAACCATGAAGCTCACTAGATAATTTGGACCAATCGTTATCCCTCTGACTAACTTTCCTGAGTTGTCATAAGAGTCAAACGGGAGAGGTAGGGATGACAACATCACACACTATCTTGAACTGCTGGGAGAAAGATCAGGGGAAACTTGGTTGTTTATTGATTTATTGAAATTAACGGTTTGTAACACATAAAGGCTAGCATACAAAAGCAACTATGACATTCTTGATAAATGGAATCAGATCCAGGCATGAGAGAGGGGCACCTGGTTGCTGTCTATGATAATTTCAACAATGAGAACTGGAAACTGGAGGGAGGGGCTCTCAATGGAGCTTGCTGCAAAATGGTGGGTAGATGCCTCGCAGTTCCTGTTCTCCCTCTGGCATTTGCATAAGGCATGATGAAGATTGAGATGTTTCCGGCCTTTCCCCTAATGGGTTAATCAGTGACAGCGGAAATAAAATTTGATGCATTCCTATGAAAGATCACACCAAAATTTGAGGTTGACAATGTTTGATGAATATTTGTGGGCTAAACAAAACATGCCCACGAACAGACTCTGGAATGAATATGGGAAAAGCTTGAAGTGAAACTGGAATTCAGGGATGAGCGAACGGACCAGGGGAGATCTATTCATCTTTATAGGGGAGTATGTGTCAGTCCTTTGCAGTTAGCTGAAGTAAAGGCTCTTGACATAAGTAGGCCAGTCTCTGGATTCATGTCAAGTTTTTGGTTCTCATGCCTGTAAACTCTGTGTACAGTTTTGCTCGTCCTGTTTTCCGCAGCTGTGCTAATATTTAGTCTGCCCTTCCTGGGAATCGCTTATCTCGGGATTGCTTAGCTTTGTTTTACTTTCACAGGCTTGAGTGCTTTTAAACATGTAACCTGCCTATGTTTCGCCATTAACAGACTTATCTGTTTGAAGACAGTCAGTTCTTAAATCTGTCTTTTTGCTC
Source organism: Euleptes europaea (assembly GCF_029931775.1). Classification (NCBI taxonomy): domain Eukaryota; kingdom Metazoa; phylum Chordata; class Lepidosauria; order Squamata; family Sphaerodactylidae; genus Euleptes; species Euleptes europaea. The sequence goes on along the minus strand of NC_079329.1, from coordinate 17,947,669 downwards.
CTAATAAAGTATTACTGCTTCAGAGTTACCAGCCTGGATGAGTATGTAAATGAGTATGTAAATATGTTCCTTAAGGGGTTTTTTTCCCTGCATATGTCTAAAATAAAATTAAAGGTTTTAGATTGCACTTATATTCTTACTTCCGTACTAGTTGGTGCCTACTATTCAACTCAGGCCTCAGGATAATTATGTAGCATTTCGGGAAGAAGATACAAACCAGCAGCCCAGCACTAGAGGCCAAGATAGAGAAGATCTCCACGGCTACCATATATTTCCCCTTGGTGCTGAGGTAAGATGGAACAAAGGACAGCCAAACACCGCAAAAAACCAACATGCTGAAAGTGATAAATCTGGCTTCATTGAAAGTGTCGGGCAACTTCCTGGCTAGGAATGCCACAATGAAGCTGACAATGGCCAGAATTCCCAGATACCCCAGCACCAAATAAAACATTGTGACTGACCCTTCATTGCATTCCACTATGATTTCTTCAGCCAGACTGTCAGTGTCAAAATGTGGGAATGGAGGAGCAGTGCAGAGCCACACTGTACAAATAATGGCTTGAATGAGGGAGCAACAGATGAGAATGGAGCTTGCCATTCTTTTCCCCACCCATTTCCTCATCTTGGTGCCTGGCTTAGTAGCTGCGAAAGCCACGACCACAGTGGTGGTTTTGGCCAACATACACGAAACAGCCGCTGAGAAGATGATGCCGAAAGCAGTTTGCCGTAAATAGCAGGTCACTGTCTGAGGCTGGCCAATGAAGAGCAAGGAGCAAAGGAAACAGAGCAGCAGGGAGAGGAGGAGAGAATAGGTGAGGTCCCGATTATTGGCTTTGACGATCGGCGTGTTTTGGTTCTTGATGAAAATTCCTAGCACCACAGCTGTGATCAAAGAAAGGAAGAGAGCCAAAGAAGCTAAAATGATCCCCAAAGATTTTGTGAAAGGGAGGAAGTTTAGATCCTTGGCAATGCATTGATCTTGATTCTTGTTTGGATATTGGTGTTGTGGACATTTAAAACAGTCATCCATATCTGAAAAAAAATAAAGAAATACTTGGTTTCAAGTTCTCAATCATGCCCACATTTTTTCCCTGATGTTTCCTCCATAAACTATCTTTCTTAGAAAAGGTGTATACCATAATTAGCAAACTTTTTGTAATAATGTTCAATAAGAGACCAGAAATGGGAGGGAATTCAAGAGAGACTCCAGTATGAAGCTATTGAGTTCGCATACAGACTTAATACTGCCAAGACTGGGTGTTTACATTTCTCCAGAAAATACTTTTCCCTCTGTTGAACTGTATGTACAGTATATATCTGCTCATACACATACACCACACATACACATACCCTTATTGGATCATATATCGTTGATCAGATTCCCCCCCCCTCCATTTCATAGTAACATAACACACACAGGTCCTGCTGGACCTTCCACCTTTTCTTTGTGATAGATCCCACACCACTTCCACATTTGGAATAACTTTGTGGAATAATCTGTACGTGTGTATATAAGTCAGTGAGGATTACACTTTTGCATTTCTAGTTGCTGCTGTCTGGTGCTCAGAGTGAAGAGTGACAACCTTGGCCAGACAAAAATACACCACCCAAGGAATTACCTGATGACAGGTGTTTAGGGTTGCCAGCTCCAGGTTGGGAAATACTTGGAGATTTGGGGGGTGGAGCCTGAGGAGGGCAGGGTTTGGGGAGGGGAGAGACTTCAATACCATAGAGTGCAATTGCCAAAGTGGCTATTTTCTCCAGGGGCAATGATCTCTGTCGCCTGGTGATCAGTTGTAATAGCGGGAAATCTCCACCCACCACCTGGAGGTTAAACAAAATAAATTCACCTATACTATGAATTAAAGCTGTAGTAAAGAATAGTAAGGGGCTCTCAATGGTTCTACAAAATCACAAGTATTCAGTTTCATGTATAACAATTTACTGTGTCAACATTACCACACTAAAACAACGAAGTGCAATGTGAATCTATCTATGTGTCACTAACATGTAGCATACAAGATTATACAAAATAATATTAAAGTAGTCTTAAAGTTGACAATGTAACTCTGCAAAATATATTGCTACTGTGCAAAAATAGCAATGAAACAGAGGACAATGTAGCTTAACAGGATATAATGCTACAGTACATTGTCAGCTTTAAGACTCCTGGCTACACAGAATCCTTGTTTTGTGGCACAAGAAAACTGTTTTGCTATACTGTTAAAAAGAGTGACTTTGTATAGCTAAAATAATAAGAGAGTAAGAGAAAAAGATTCTACATATCCAAATGTTTAAGAATATATAGAAAAATGAAAGTCTGATGACTTAAACAAATTTTGGGTTTCAAACCATTGTAATATTGTTTTGTATGTTCTTGTATGTTACATGTTAGTGACACATAGATAGATTCACAGTGCACTTTGTTGTTTTAGTGTGGTAATGTTGACACAGTAAATTGTTATACGTGAAATTGAATACTTGTGATTTTGTAGAACCATTGAGCGTCCCTTACTATTCTTTAACACACCACCTGGAGGTTGGCAACCCTACAGGTGTTGGGGTGGTGGTTTTGCTTTTCCTGTTCCACCAGCCCTTGGTCTCAGCATCAGCCTGTTCCACCTGTGCTCTCTATGGCCTCAGCTGCAAGGGAAAGTTGGACTTGGATCTGGGGAACCGGGTTTGATTTCCCCACTCCTCCACAAGAGCAGCAGACGCTAATCTGGTGAATCGGGTTGGTTTCCCCACTCGTACACATGAAGCCAGCTGGATGACCTTGGACTAGTCACAGTTCTATTAAAAGCTCTCTCAGCCCCACCCTCCTCACAAACTGTCTGTTGTGGGAGGGGAAGGGAAGGTGATTGTAAGCCGGTTTGATTCTGCCTTAAGTGGTAGAGAAAGTCGGCAAATAAAAGCCAACTCCTCCTCCTCCTCCTCCTCCTCCTCCTCCTTCTTCTTTTCTCACTGACGTCTTCCTCCACCTGCCCAACTACCATCCTTGCTGCTGGGAGCTGCTGGGTAGTTTGTACATCCTTGGTAGTTCATATATACTCCTCTAAACAGCCCATAACAAAAACCACCACACCTTTTTTTTTTTCTTTTGCTTTCTTTCTTTCATTATTACAGTCTTGGTTTTCTCTGACTCTGCTAGTTTCACTTTTACAAGGCAACCAAAATTATCCTAACATCATAATCTGTGCTCATTAAAGGAAGGGAGGGAGGGAGGTTCTTTGGGATTTTTTGATTGCCTGAAAACTGTAGTCACATTCATCTGTGAGGTATTCCAATCTTGAAGGATATGGTATATGACTTTGCCTTCCTTTCTCCTCCCAATGCCTGCCCAGTTGTGCCAAATTTCCCCTTCCTTTCTACACTCCCCTGCTTGCCTGTGGCACTCCAAATCAAATCTACCTCAAGGTCCTCCTTCTACTGCCTCCCTGCTCTGATGCTTTGCCCTTCTTTTGGCCACCAAATTCCATCCTTTGTCAGTCTTCCTCTTCCTTGTGCTACTCTCTTTTTCAAGCCATGTGGCTGCAGTGCTATCTGTGTTGTTGTTGTTTGGAAGTGTTCCTATCAATTTTCTCATAGACTTTAATGTTAAACATGGGTGCCTTTGCCTCAAAAGGGGGACCCCCAATAATGAAACAGTCACTTTTGGAATGAATAATAAAAAAACAAAGAAATGATCAAAACTACCAAGCACAAGTTTAGATCCAACCTGATGAATATATTAGAGGTGGAGAGATTTTGGATGTGAGACTTTCATATCATATTTTAACATTACACATTATGTCACATACCCTTCTGATCTGAAATCTTCTCCTCTGGACATGGAGCACAACTGTAGCAACAAAATGGTGCCCCCTCCTTCTTTTTTCTGCTATAACCAGGTTGACAGTTGTCATTACACAGAGAAAGGGGAGGGACCTACCTTGAAAAATGTAAGGAAAATGTGAAACTTTTCTAGTTTATCAACTATGTTCTTTTCAAAGGCTGTAGGTTTCAGCAATTCAATTGAGGGCACAAAAATGGATTAAAAAGTAATCCAAAGACAAGAAAACAATTTGAAAATTAGTGATACTGAATTTCACAATTTTCCTAAGTGAGTAAATGACTGGGAAGCTCACAGATATGTAATGGAATTTATACAGTAGGAGGAGAAGGACCACTTAGGCTATTGGAACACAATCCCAGTTACTATTATTATAACCAGAGGACATGCAAGGCATATAAGGGGGTCACATTTCAGTCCTCCTCTCCCCTCACACTCTTTCTACTTTTCCTCTTTCCTCCCTCAGCAGTCCCCACAGTCTCACTTCTTTGACTACTTTGTTCTTCCTTCCCACCTATCAAGATTTAGCAAATTAAATCAAATTGATTAATGCAACATTAGATCATAACATAAATATTAGATATAGACACATGCCATAAGATATAGACACATGCCATAAGTAAATAACATAAAAATGTGTCCAAATACAAAAATCCCATTCAAATACAGCTTAAATACCAAGTTTTATCATACTCTTCCTCCCTCCAGCAGACACTAATCCTCAACAATCTGTTGAGATCTTTTTTTAAGTTACAATGTCTGCCTTGACACAGACATTGTTTCTACAGTTTGAGGATTTTTCACACACACACACTCACACACACACACCATTTTTCAGTCTCAGAAACATCTGCTCTACCTGTGCATGGCCTCATTTTCTGATTCATACTTGGAGCCAAGTTCAGAATTAGATACGTGATTTGGATCCCACCTGATTAACCATATTATGCCATGTGATGGCCTCTTCATTAATGTTGAACTCTCTGCCAGGTGACCCCTCTGGGTCCATCCTTCCAACTTTCACTCTTACGAAGGTTTTGTTCGGCAAAGTAACCCAGTTTATAATATCAAATCCGGCTGCTATTTCACCATCCTCATTAAAAAAGATCAGGTCTCCAGCACTGTTGTTGAATGAGATGCTTCTCAGGAAAGGGTGAAGCTAGGTGAAAAATGTGGATGTTAACAAAATGATCATTTAAAAAAAAACCACACTAATATTCACAAGTCATAGGATTTGAATTATTTCATATTTGTTTAAAGGGGGGGAGCCATAGAATAAATATGGCTAAACAAGAGACCAAGTTTTCAAAAGGAACTTTTGGATCTAAACCATGATGTTGGAATTGTTAAAGATATTCTATTCCTTGCCTCAATTGTCAACCAAAAGGGAGAATGCAACCAAGAAATCAGAAGACGATTGTGACATGCAAGGTCAGCTATGAGATAATTAGAAAAAGTCCCATAGTGTAAGGAAGTGTTTCTGGAGACCAAGATCAAGATAATTCATACTATGGTATTTCTGATTGCTATGTTTGGATGTGGAAATTGAACAACAAAAAGATGACAGGAAGAAATTGTTTCATTTGAAAAGTGGTGTTGGAAGAAAGTTTGAGGGATACCATGGACCACCAAAAAGATAATTGAGTGGGTTCTAAATCAAATCAAGCCTGAATTCTCCCTAGAAGTTAAAATAACTGAAATGAAGCTATTGTACTTGGGTTGGTTTGTGAAAAGACAAGAGTCACTGGTAAAGACAATAATGCTTCGAGAAGTTGTAGGCAGTAGGAAATGAGGAAGACCCAATGTGAGATGGATTGACTCAGTCAAGGAATTCATGGACTTCAATTTGCAACACCTGAAACAAGTCTGTTAATGATAGGACATTGGACACATGACCCACACACTAGTGTTCCCTGCCTTTATTCCAGAACATGAGAGCAAAGAGAAAGTGGAGCAAAGTGTAATGGGTTTGATTTGCACAAAAAAGTAAATCTGAAAGGATGAACCAGCAAAAATCAGATATCTGATCCCATTTCTAATTAGACAAATTCTCCAATGAATACTCTAATATTTGTCAGAGAAGTACATAAATGAGTCGAATTGCAGTGACACACAAAGTTGTTTAACTGGTCCATAGGAAAGAAAATTATGGGGAACATCATGATTTGATGCTTCAGTGGTACTTCAGCATCTATGAAAGGGGAAAACATTAAGACATGAGAGAGGTTAAAGCTTTTTACCATAGAGAAACGCTGTGTGGATATTTGGACATGATGCTGCACTCCCTGCATCAGATACTTTCACACATTAGAAAACAACCCAAGGGATCTGCTCTGAATATCAGAAAAAATTACCTTCCAAGGCTGTAGATTTAAAGGATTCCATCTACTTCTGTCGACAATTGCTCCATTTTTCATTCTGGATGCGTACATCTTATGTAAAGCATGTGCAATGGCATAGACTGCATTGTAGATGCTATAGCTCTGGCCAGTCATGGTCATTTCAAAAACAACTCCAGGTAGACTATCCAGCCTCTCTTCTCCTGTGCAAGCATTATTCCTTTCCTTCTTTTCATCAGAATCAGACAATGTACAGTTGAAGGCCTGTTCCCAGAAGACCATGAGAAAACCATCTTCTTGTTGTAAGTCAGGGTGTATTCTCTGAAGGAATTTTGTAAAATCCAGTACCTCATTTGAGTGAATTGTAAAGGACAAAGCACCATGGAAGATGTTCATGTCAAATTCCCTGTGCTCTGTCTGTGATGAGAAATCCCAGTGGGCTGTCATAATCCATACAATTCCCTTGAAAGTGTCGGTAATACCTCTTAATATTTCATTAATATATATCAACCATTTTAAAGCATTTATGGTCTGAGGGTCTGCATTTACAACAAATAGTCTGACATTGGAACTGGCAAGGGAAACAGCCACAGGTACAATTGATTCTAATGATCCAAATGTGTGTGATACCTGATATATTGCTGGTGTCTTTTCAATGTGGGCTGCACAGATTCCATGCTGGAAAAGCATAGAGGTCAAAGTTTGGACAAATTTTTCTCCTTGATCATCATCCGTTGCCATGATCCCCACCCATGTCCATTGGAAATGCAAAAGGAGCTGGATGATGCCACTGTACTGAAATTCTTCATTGGAGACCATGCGATAGAAGGAAGGGAGCTGAGTTTTAACATCTGTCACTGGAGCAAAGACACAGTAGGCCATCTGAAAAAAAAATATGTTCACGATCACAGTTCTCACTTATGATGAATTACAATGAGTCATTTAGGGAGGGGCTGTGGCTCAGTGGTAGAGCCTCTGCTTGGCATGCAGAAGGTCCCAGGTTCAATCCTCGGCATCTCCAGTTAAAGGGTCTAGGGCAAGTAGGTGATGTGAAAGACCCCTGCCTGAGACCCTGGAGAGCCACTGCTGGTCTGAGCAGACAATACTGACTTTGATGGACCAAGGGTCTGATTCAGTATAAGGAAGCTTCATGCGTTTATGTGCTCGTACCAATTAGCATTTGCAATGAAACCGAGGGAGAAATCTCAAAACAAACAAAAAATACTAAATTGAGTATTTTTTTACTTCAATGGATCTGGAAAGGTGTAACACTGTTTAGGATTGCATAGTAAGTTGGGAATGTGGAAGATTTCACTGGGAAATATGCATACAGCTCTCGTGACATGAAGAAGAAGAAGAAGAAGAAGAAGAAGAAGAAGAAGAAGAAGAAGAAGAAGAAGAGATCCTTTTTTGTATGCCAACTTTCTCTACCTCTTAAGGGAGACTCAAACCGGCTTACAATCACCTTCCCTTCCTCTCCCCACCGCAGACATCCTGTGCGGTAGGTGGGGCTGAGAGAGCTCTGACAGCTCTAACGTTCCCAAGGTCACTCAGCTGGATTTGTGTGTAGGAGTGGGGAACAAATCCAGTTCACCAGATTAGCCTCCGCTGCTCATGTGGAGGAGTGGGGAATCAAATACAGTTCTCCAGATTAGAGTCCACCGCTCCAAACCACCGCTCTTAACCACTACTATACCAACAACAAAATTAGAGATGTTATCAAAGACATGAAGCCGCCTTATACTGTCTCAGACCACTGGTCCCTCAAGGTCAGTGTGGTCTAGGCAGACTGGCAGCTGCCCTCCAAGGTTTCAGTCAGAGGTCTTTCACATGACCTACTGCCTGCTCCTTTTAACTGGAGATGCCGGGAACTGAACCTGGGACCTTCTGCATGCCAAGCAGAAGCTCTTCCCCTGAGCCAAGTTTGCAGATTTTGAATATTCTCATTTCCATTTTGCTATTACATGTGCAAATTGAACTCATTGGCCTCGTGGTGCAGAGTGGTAACCTGCAGTACTGCAGTCTAAGCTCTGCTCACGACCTGAGTTCAATCCCAATGGAAGTTGGTTTCAGGTAGCCGGCTCAAGGTTGACTCAGCCTTCTATCCTTCCGAGGTCGGTAAAATGAGGACCCATCTTGCTGGGGGTAAAGGGAAGATGACTGGGGAAGGCACTGGCAAGCCACCCTGTAAACAAAGTCTGCCTAGAAAACGTCGGGATGTGACGTCACCCCATGGGTCAGGAATGACCTGGTGCTTGCACAGGGGAACTTTACCTTTTACCTGAATTTTTGACCCCTTTGGCCTGGCCCAGAATTGCAGCAGGATGAGTTAATATTGAAGCAGCACATTGCTGAGATTGTAGAATGGGCTGTAGCGCTTCAGACTACTGAGGAGGCGGTTACATTTTTCAAACTTCTATGAGATTAATACTCCCCTGTAAGTGAAATACCAGCATACAATAGCAGGCAAAGGGCTAGGATCAGACCTTTATCCCTGATGGGCTACTTTTAATTTAGTGGAATTTTCCCCTTGAGAGCAGTATGGTACAGCTAAGAATTCCACCTAAATATTCTACCACCACAGTCTCCTGAGTATGCATATGCATAGACATCTCTCTCTCTCTCTCTCTCTCTCTCTCTCTCTCTCTCTCTCTCTCTCTCTCTCTCTCTCTCTCTCTCTCTCTCTCTCTCTCGTAGAAAATGACAGTCCTGAAGGTATAGTAGGACAGTACAGATGTAAAAACTTGTTTTACCTGTGAGATCTTATAGATGCTTAAAATAGTAATTATGTGAAGGGCCATTTCAGAGTTAAATCCCCCAACCACAGCAATTAAACTTTTTGTCTTGTTGCAGTTGTAGTTGGGGACAATTCTTTCCCAGGAAGATAGAAGTTTCAGGGTATTTTGCTGAGTCATCCTCACATTCAAATAGCCATCAAAGATCTGGAACCCCAGGCTGATATTAGGTAAGATCTTGGGGTTTTCATTAATCTGCTTCACAGCAAATACAAATGACAAGACTTGCTGGTAGATCTTTGGTGATACACTGAAGGTAGTTTTATGTTATGAAAAATATATATTCAGAATTTCAAAAACAACCCATTGAAGTTTCAGATGTATTTTTAGTTGTATATAGTTTTTTTGCATGTTCATTTTGCTATTTATTTATTTGTGTAACAATAATGTACATTTCTCAATATATCTGTACATTTTGCATATAAAAAGTTGCACATAGTTTCAACTCCATATAACATATGGAAATCAGAAACTTTTAAAATATATTTAACCTATGTTTCTCAGAAGAGGCTCAAAAGGTAAATATGATGGCAAAACACAGCAATCACACACACACACACACACACACACACATACTTAAACTCACCCCCCACCCTCCCACCCCAGTCGGAAGGAAAAGAAGAACCCAACATCAAACAGAGCCACTAGTTGCATAGAATCAACAGAACCAGCTGAAGGCTCAAGATAGCAGCTTCATGTTGGGGCCTTAGCTGAAACACCCCACATCTGAGCAGAGAATGACTATTCCTCTTTGATGGATAACAGAGAGAGCGAGAGCTTTTTTTCAGCAGACAGGATGACACCAACTGTTGGGCTCTGCCAGTTTTAAGGTGAAATTCATGGGCACACTACTGTCAAAAATAAGCATATATAAATCCCATGGATTTCGAGATAAGTGTTCAGCCATTTTTGACCCACTTATTTTAGTGCAAGATTGAGCATCCTGTGCTCAACTGGGTCTCGACTGTGCGCAGTCTCATCAGACCCAGAGCCCAGTCACTCCTGGCACTGAACAATTTGTCCTGAGTTGCTAAAGAAAGCAGCATGCTGAATTCTTTTCCTCCAGCATCTGCTGCCATGTGGCACTTGACCTCGACTGTTTCTTATGTTCTCAGGTCATGTGTGTAATCGGCAACAAGGCAATGTTTCCAAGTAAAGGAGAGCCTGGCGGCTCTCACTCAAATGCTATCTGGAAGACATCTAGCCTAATACAGAAAACAAAATGAGTTCCTTACAAAAGTCCATCTACCACCATAGTTCTAGGGTTTTCAGTGTAAGTAGTTTTATCAAAAATGCATCCATACTGAGTCACAATGTCTCCAATGATTACATCACCTCTCTGAGAATACTCATGTGGGAGCTGGAAGAGTTCAATCATGGTACACATAGGGTGTACCTTGCCAACAACTGCAGGTAGCTGTAGCCACAGAAAGAACATGAGGAACAGAACTATGTCTGGCATCTGGGAGCAAATTATTACAGAATGTGTTTCTCTTTTGTCTGCCCCCTGATGGTTTTCCCTGTCCATAATCCCGACTATGAAGAGCAGAGGGAAATTTTATATGAGAGTTCATCTTTTTCAGATTTATAGTGGGAATTTGTTGGGCCTCAGAACATGCATGTGACAACTGGCAATATAAAGGGTAAATCCTAATAATTAGAGATAATGACACCACCCAAACCATTCCTCCAGAGGAGTGTGCGGTGTGAGACATCACTTGCTTCAGAAAAAGAGACGAAAACAAGTTTCTCTGTAATCAGCATAATTTAGGTGAACATCAGGGACATGTATGACTTAATCTGATCAAGAGGGGGGAAATTGCTACATCACAGAAAGTCCTCAGGGTGGAAGCAGAGTGAATTGGCGTATTTGAGATATCAGGCAGCAATGCTATTCCTAGGGTTGGGCAAGCACCACCTAGCTGATTGAGAGTCACTGTTTGAAAAAAAACAAAAACCCTGAGGCTAAGTTCTGATATTGTGTAAAATCATGATTTAGTGTAACTGTAGTTATGCAAGTCATTCCATTGTCTATGGTTTGCTACAACTGATACAACTAGAACCTCAAGTTGGCTTGATAACCACAGCTTATTATTGTTGTTGTTGTTAATATTATGGTTGTTATTGCTATTATTAAGAGCCCTGTGGCGCAGAGTGGTAAGCTGCAGTACTGCAGTCCAAGCTCTGCTCACAACCTGAGTTCGATCCAAACAGAAGTTGGTTTCAGGTATCCGGCTCAAGGTTGACTCAGCCTTCCATTCTTCCGAGGTCGGTAAAATGAGTACCCAGCTTGCTGGGGGAAAGGGAAGACGACTGGGGAAGGCACTGGCAACCCACTCCGTAAACAAAGTCTGCCTAGTAAACGTCAGGATGTGATGTCACCCCATGGGTCATGAATGACCTGGTGCTTGCACAGGGGACTACCTTTACCTTTATTGTTATTATTATTAAAGGGAACCCATTAATTTTTAACTGGAAATGTTTGTAACTATTATTTTAAGCCACCTTGAACCACAAGAAAAAGGGATTAAATAAACATCCAGTTGGGTCCTGGAGATCTCTTGGAAACACAGTGGCTCTCCAGATGGCAGAGATTAATTCCCTTGGGTGGGGGGGAATGGCTGTTTCGGAGGGTAGACTTTATGGCATTATATCCCTCTGAGGTCTTACCCTCACCAAACCCTGCCCTCCCCAGGCTTCATCCCCAAATCTCCAGGAATTTACCAACCTGAAGCTGGCAACCCTGGGGTTGGGGTGAGAGAGAATCTGGAGCAGGATGTTCCATTCCCCTTCATTGTGGACACAGCATCTTTCATCAAAATCCAGAACCTACAAGCAGATTTTGAGGCTCCTGGCTTTAATTTTGGATTAGTTATGCCTGTAAAAGTTAACTGCAGCTTCCAGTACAAAAGGGCAAGTTGTTCGGGAAATAACCTGGGCCGGGTTCTGTTTCCTTTCATTATGGGTTCCTGTCTTCAACCTGAAGCCAGAGGCAAATTTTGAGACTCCTAGCTTTAATTTTGGATGAGTTACCACCTGCCACAGACAACCATCGCCTCCGTTGTAAACTCCCACAATCATCCTCATTAGCCAGTAGACAATTTTGAGGTTTCTAGCTTTATTTGTGGATGAATTATGCATGCCAAAGCCTGGCAGATGGATGGATGGATGGACAGACATATCCTTTTATTTATATAGATTCTGCATTCCCCTCAAACCATTTTAGCAGTTGGGTTTAAGCAGAAAGCTCAGATTCTACTTTCACCCAAAGAGCTAAAATGCCATTCTCAATGTTCTTGCCCCATATATCAAGTATCCTAAGAATGGATGGAATTTGGAGGATTGTCTCAGATTGCAGATAAAGATTCAAAAGGAACATAACTTTGGGTCACTGGCTGACATGCAGGGCATATATTCAATAGGGAATTTTATCAGACTGCTAACATATTAAAAATGCTTGTAGAATTATATTTAAATAGTAAATAGTAATTATTTTCACCTAATCATAGATTAGACCAAATAAAAATTTATTTATTCAAACTATATGTGGGATAAAAAAGAAGGCAATTCTGATCACTAACTAATAGGCCTTATTCAAGTGTAAATTATTTGAAATGACTTAAGTTCTTTCAAAAGGCACCTATGCTAAGATGCTAGTGATGTGACAATGCATTTAAATTTCATTAATCTGTTAACTGAATAAAAGACAGTGGATAAATTAGCTACATTGCTTTATTTTTCTGGCTGCCTCTTTGGTAATTGTAAAAAGTAGCAGGATCAAGGATAATACCCCAAAGCCAACACTAGGTGCCATTTTTCTACTACTTGTATATATGCTATTCTAGTTGCCCATGGTTCTAAACTTCAGTTCTGAAAAGGTAGAGTGGTAAACCATCCCATCTTACTAAAGTCTTTGCACTTTGTATCATAGTATCAACATTAGAACATATATCATTAGCAACATTAGAACATTATTCACAATGAATATAAGTAAATTCAACTCTAAACCACAGTCTCTGTAGATACTCTCTGAACATAGGTCAAGAGAAGTCACTGTCACTTAAAGTTCATTTCAGTATCAGTTCTCTTACCCCATGCCAGTTTCTCCATTTCTTTCCATTGACTTCCTTCTTGCCCTTCTCTTTCTCCAGGTCACTCATTGGCTTCTTCTTTCTCTTTCTCATCAACTGACCTTGTTCTCCCTCAACTTTCCCACCCTTCTCGTCACTTGCCCTACATTCTATTATATTGCAAGAGCAGCCATTTCAACAACACTTGGGGAACCATTATTAAGGAAATAAAATTCACATCATTTCATGAAGCCTATATACAGTATAAGCTGTCAGACTCCTCCCCCCACTAAGAAGTACCATGATGACACAGGGGCCAAAGACTGGTATAAGTGTAAGACACTGCTCCTCATAAAATGGATACCTTTCAGAGAGTTTTGGGAACCATCTTTTGTGTAAAGCCTGGACAGTAAGGCAGTTGGCCACTGAACTTTTCCCTTGGCCTTAAGGTGTGCCTGGCTATACAATGGGGCTAGCTCATTATTGCTTTGTTTCACCCTAAGGTATTTTAATCAGCACACTGAGCAGACCATTACTTACCCTATCTGCACCCATCCAAGCAATCAATCAGTATTCAAGAGAATGGCCCAGGCATTCTCTTGGGCCCTGACAATTCATCAAGCCTTTCCTATCTTTTTGTTGGAACCCCAGAAAAGCAATCAATTATTTGTCTCTGGCTTTCCTGCCAGCTTAGCTCATACTGCCTCAGGACCCATTTTGGGGTATAAATATTGGTCCTTCGGCCATTCATGATGTGGGTGTGTTCCTGATCCGTGCATGCACCCCCACGTGTGTGGGCTCTTTTCTTTGCTCATGGAAATGCTAGTTAGTTTCCTCTGCAGTGAGCTTTCCCTGGATGTCCCTTCAAGACCGGTAACTATCACCAATCCTTGAAACCCTATCCTACTTCCTCCTTTTTCTCTCAGTCAGCTTATGTATGCTTTGTGTGTGCATGTCCATTACTTGAGATAAATTTCTTGTTTTTACTACTTCTTTAATAAAACCCATGTCAAGGGTACAGCTACCTGCTCATTTGAGAGTTTTCTACCAGGACTATCCTGGTATACATAGGTTATCAATCCCAGTTACCCTCTCTCATTCTCGGTTTCCAGCTAATTCCCAGAACCAAAGTGGAGACTGCCTACTTAGGGTAACAATAGTAGGATTAACCTTTGGCTGTACTGTACTTCTACAGATGTAGAAGCTTGCTTTACCTGTGGGATCTTGTAGATGCTTAAAAGAGTAATTATGTGCAGAGCCATTTCAGAGTTAAGTCCTCCGACCACAGTGATCAGACTTTTTGTCTTGTTGCAGTTATAGTTGGGGACAATTCTTTCCCAGGAAGATAGAAGTTTCAGGGTGTTTTGATGAGTCATCCTCACATTCAAGTAGCCGTCAAAGATCTGGAAACCCATGCTGATATTGGGTAAGATCTTGGAGTTTTCATTAATCACAGCAAATACAAATGACAGGACATGCTGGTAGTTCTTTGGTGATACACTAAAGGCAGGTGTATATTATGGAAAAAAAACATTTCAAGAATCACCTATTGAAATTTTAGATGTTATTACTCATATTGATTTTGTATTAGAATGTTTGCTTATTTTTGAGGATGCTTAAAAACTTTAAAGCTATTAGCCCTTTGCTTAAAGGCTAACCGATGGTAAATCAATGGAATGAGGACCTTAGAACTCTATCAGTATTTAATGCATGGTATATAGACAATTGTGTATGGACACAAGTTTTTATAGAAACTTGTGTGTAAATCTGCCACCACTGTTGTTACATTTTTGTCTCTATGTATTCCGTTTTGCCATTTTTAAAAATTCTATCTAGTTACTGGGCTTTGAGGTTTTTTTATCCTTGAAATTTTAGTTGTATTTTAGTTGTATGTGTCTTCAACTCCATATAAAAATATGAAAATCAGGAATATAGAAGAAGAAAAAGAAGAATAGTTGGTTTTTGTACACCAATTTTAACTACCTTTAAGGAGTCTCAAAGTGGCTAACTATCACCTTCCTTTCCCTCCCCACAACAGACATCTTGTGAGGTAGGTGGGGCTGAGAGAGTTCTGAGAGAACTGTGACTAGCCCAAGGTCACCCAGCAGGCTTCATGTGCAGGAGTGGGGAACCAACCCGGTACACCAGTTTAGAGTCTACCGTTCTTAACCACTACACCATGCTGGCTCTCAAATCTTAAGTATTAAAATATGTTTATCCTGTGTTTCTCAGAAGAGGCTTAAAAGGAAAATATGATGGCAGGCATAGGGAAAATACAATAAAACGCTTAAACTTATCCCCCACCCATGGGAAGCAAAGAAGAACTCAACAACAAACACAGCCACCAGCTATATTGAATCAACAGAACCAGCTGAGGACTAAAGACAGAAGCTTCATGTTGAGGCCTTAAGTGAGAAGCCCTGTATCTGAGCAGAGGATGAACGTGCCTCTCTGATGGAATTTCACAAATAGCGAGAGTTGATGGGAGGAGTTGATGGGAGCAGTACAAACATTGCTAGCTTGTTAGGTAAGCTTCAAGTACAAATTCTTTGTTTCCTTTTTTCAACAGACAGGATGAGTCTAACTGGCTCTGCCGGTTTTAAGACGAGACTCATGGGCACGATACAGTCAAGACCACCATATATAAATCCCACTGATTTCAACAGAAGTGTTAAGCTATTTTTGACCCCCGTTTTTCAGTGGAAGATTAAGCATCCTGTGCATAACTGTTCCTTGATTGTGCCCAGTCTTTTTCAGGGAGGAGTACATAAAATACAGAGCCCACTCACTCCCAGAACTGAAAACATTGTCCTGGGTTGCTGGAGAGAGCAGCAAGCTGATGTCTTCTGCTCCAACATCTCCTCCAGCATTTGCTGCTCTGAGTCACTTCACTGTGACTGTTTCTTATGCTCTTAGGCTATGTTCTCAGGTAAAGCACAACCTGACCACTCTCACTTAAGCGTGATCTCAAAGACATACTGAAAACAAAGTGATTTCCTTACAGAAGTCCATCTACCACCATAGCTCTAGGGTTTTCAGTGTAAGGAGTTTTATCAAAAATGCATCCATACTGAGCCACAATGTCTCCAATGATTATGTCACCTCTCTGAGAATACTCATGTGGGAGCTGGAAGGGATCAGTCATGGTGCACAAAGCGGGGACGTTGCCCAGAGCTCCAGGTAGCTGTAGCCACAGAAAGAGCACTAGGAACAGAAATCCGCCTGCCATCTGAGAGCAAATCATTTCAGAATGTGTTTCTCTCTTTTGTCTGCCGCTTGATGGTATTCCCTGTCCATAATCTTGACTTTGAAGGGAAGAGCGGAATTTTATTTAAGCATTTGTCTTTTTAGATTTATAGTGGGAATTTATTGGGCCTCAAAACACGCTTGTGACAGCTGGCAATGCGGAGAGTTAATCCTAATAATTCGAGATAATGACACCTCCAATATCATACCTCCAGGGGAGTATGCCGTGTTAGACATCACTTCCATCAGAAAAAGAGAAGAAAACAAATTTCTTTGTAATCCACATAACTTCATTGAAAATCAGGGACGTGTATGACTCAGAGTGCATTCCTGGGGGTGGGGGAGTCATTTGGGAGGTGGTGTGATCCCATGCCAGCATAAGTGCCCACTTATCACAGTATACTGGGCACTTACACTGGCACGGTGGGCATTCCCATCAGCACCTGGGCACTGTGGAGCTGTGCATGGCCCCCACACCGCGCAGCCTCTCCGGGAACAAAATTCTGGAAAAGAACAGCAGCGTCCGCGTAGGGAGGGGCAGTCCTGGTGCGTTCCCAGGGGCAGAGCTGACTTTACTCAGCTTCCTAACCCCTTCCAGCCCAGGAACACCCCTTGCTGCTGCTGTGGAGCTACAGCGCCTTTTTTTTTGTGTGTGTGTGTGTCACAGCCCCGCTGTTTTCAATTGGAGGAATTTCCCCCCATTTTCACCTTTTTTATTAAAAAAAAAGGCTTTTTTATTCTCCACAGCAGCTAGGAAGCCTTTGAGAAGGAGGTGTGGCTACACCGCTTCCTGCCTCCATGGATCCCCCTCCCACCCCTGGATTGGGCTGCCCATTTGACCCAAGAAAAAAATAGCTGGATAACAGAAAGTCCTCAGGGTGGAAGCAGAGTAAATTGACATATTTGAGATACCAGGCAGCAAGGCTATTCCTAGAGATGCACAAGCTCCACATAGCTTACTGAGAACCTCACTTTGAAGAAAACATGAAGCTCAGTTCTGATATAGTGTGAAATCACAGTTTAATATAAGTGTAGTTATGCAGGCCTTTCCTTTGTCTATGGCTAACTACAATCGATCCAACTAAAATATTAAGCTGGTTTGTTAACCACACTTAATCTTTATTGTTGTTGTTGTTGTTAATATTATGGTTATTATTGTTATCATTAAGGAAACTCATTAAATGTAATATATTTTTTAAATGTTCTTGCTTATTTATTTACTTACTTAATACAATTTCAGGTTTGTAACACATAAAAGCTATGATACAAAAGCAACTATGAGATTCTTGGTGAATGGAATCAGATCCAGGCACAAGAGAGGGGTGCCAGCTGTCTATCTCCTCACCCTCTGATAATTTTAACAATGAGAATTGGAAATTGGAAGGAGGAGCTCTTAACAAAAGAAGAAGAAGAAGAGTTGGTTTTTATATGCCGGTTTTCTCTACCACTTAAGGGAGACTCAAACCGGCTCAAACCTTCCCTCCCCCTCCCTACAACAGACACCTTGTGAGGTAGGTGAGGAAGAGAGAGTGTGACTTGCCCAAGGTAACCAAGCTGGCTTCCTGCAGAGGAGTGGGGAAACAAACCCTGTTCTCCAGATCAGACTCCACTGCTCTTAACTGCTACACCATGCTGGCACTACACTACACCACAGAATGGTGGATGGGTGCCTGGCAGTTCCTGCTCTCCCTCTGCAGCTGGTTTGGCACAATGAAGACTGGGATGTTTCCTGCCTTTCCTGTTACGGCTTCATTGATACCAGTTGGAAGGTGCATACCTATTTCCTCCCCCACTTCTTTGCTCCTATGACCCATAGGTCCTGAGCGGTTATTTCTGACTGGAAAATATGATGGAGAGATATTTGGCCATAATCAAAGTTATGTTTGGATCTCTATCCATCAGCAAAAAGCGGGCTATTTTGTCTCTTGTTATGGTGCCAGGAATTCTCGCCAATATGGGGGTAATCCATTTATCTTGGTGGTGTTTAAAGATACTTATGAATGGTCACTCCCAGATTTCTTGTTGACAATATTTGATGATACTAACGTTAAAAATGAAATCTACAAAAAACTGCCCATGCACCAATTCTGGAATAATATTGAAAAAGCTTCAAATGAAAGTGGAATTCAGGGATCTGAGAATGGACCAGGAGAGATCTATTCATCAGCATGAAGGAAGATGTAAATATGTTCCTTGAATTTCTTTCCATATAATTCTTAAATAAAACCAAAGTTTAGATTGCACTTCAGTTCTTACTTCTTCATTAGCTGTTGTCTATTGTTCAGCGCTGGCCTCAGGATAATTATGTAAAATTTAGGGAAGAAAATACAAACCAGCAGCCCAGCACTAGAGGCCAAGATAGAGAAGATCTCCACGGCTACCATATATTTCCCCTTGGTGCTAAGATAAGATGGAACAAAGGACAGCCAAACACCACAAAACACCAACATGCTGAAAGTGATAAATTTGGCTTCATTGAAACTGTCGGGCAACTTCCTGGCTAGGAACGCCATGATGAAGCTGACAATGGCCAGAAATCCCAGATACCCCAGCACCAAATAAAACATTGTGACTGACCCTTCATTGCATTCCACTATGATTTCTTCAGCCAGAGTGTCCATGTCAAAATGTGGGAATGGAGGAGCAGTGCAGAGCCACACCACACAAATAGTGGCTTGAATGAGGGAGCAACAGATGAGAATGGCGTTTGCCAGTCTTTTCCCCACCCATTTCCTCATCTTGGTGCCTGGCCTGGTAGCTGCGAAAGCCAAAACCACAGTGGTGGTTTTGGCCAACATGCCCGAAACAGCCACTGAGAAGATGATGCCAAAAGCAGTTTGCCGTAAATAGCAGGTCACTGTCTGAGGCTGACCAATGAAAAGCAAGGAGCAAAGGAAACAGAGCAGCAGGGAGACAAGGAGAGAATAGGTGAGGTCCCGATTATTGGCTCTCACAATTGGGGTGTTTTGGTTCTTTACGAAAATTCCTAGCACCACAGCTGTGATCAAAGAAAGGAAGAGAGCCAAGGAAGCTAAGGTGATCCCCAAAGACTCTGTGAAAGAGAGGAAGTTTAGGTCCTTGGGAAAGCATTGATCCTGCTTCTTGTTTGGATATTGGTCTTGTGGACATTTAAAACAGTCATCCATGTCTGAAAAACAAGGGGAAAATCTGGGTGCCTGTTTGTAACCATGCCATCATCCTCCCTCCAAAAAAATATATATAATGCTAACTCAACAACAGGGGAAGGGAATGGATCCCTTTCAAACATGTGATATTCCGTCTGTAAGCTTCCTTTCTTCAAAAAGTTGGTATATTCTATAATTATGAAACTGATCTATTAGAGATGTTCAGTAAGAAAACAGAAATGCTGCAATAGTTGACCCAAATAAAACGTTCAAAGGGAGACTCCTCATGAAGCCACGAAGTTCATAAGCAGACTTTACACTTCCAACTAGGTTGCCAACCTCCAGGTACTAGCTGGAGATCTCCCGCTATTACAACTGATATCCAGCTGATAGAGATCAGTTCACCTGGAGAAAATGGCCGCTTTGGCAATTGGACTCTATGGCATTGAAGTCCCTCGCCTCCCCATACCCCACCCTCCTCAAGCTCCACCCCAAAGCCTCCCGCCGGTGGCGAAGAAGGACCTGGCAACCCTACTTCCAACTTGCACTTCCAACTTGGTATCTATACGTTCTGGGTGGTAACATCTCTTCACAAAGTAGTTTTCTGTCTGTAGAAATGTATGTGCAGTATACATCTGTACATGCACACACATGAGCCATACATATATATATACCCTTACTGGCTCATTTGTCTTTTGAGCTGATTTCCCCCATTTTTATTGCCACACAACATACCCATATCTTACTGGACCTCCTGCTTTCTCTTTAGGATAGCTCTCACTTTCACGTATGGAATAACTTTGTGGAATAAACTTGGCCTCTCTTGGCCCTTTCATAGAATACAGTGCACATGGAGGGTCAAAGCCTCTCATGAGAGTTCCTGCTTTTAAAAGACATTGAGATCCTCCTCTATAATGACACATTGTCAACATGGCCTTCCATGGAGACAGTAAGATGCTCAGACAGTGCATTCTTGAGAGCAGTGCCTGTGCTGGGTGTTTCATAACTATAGTAATTAATACGAAAACAAAACAAATCCCCCCTCCAAACAGCCCATAACAAAAAACACCATGTCTTTCCTTTTGCTTTCTTTCTTTCTTTATTATGTTCTTGCCTTTCTCTCACTTGACTAATTTCACTTTTATGAGGCAACCAGAATTATCCTAATGGCATAAACTGTGTTCATGAAGGGAAGGGAGGAGAGAGAGGGTCTAGGCCTTCTTGATTGACTGCAAATTGTAGCCACTAGGATTACATTCATGTGTGCGGTATTCTAAACTTGAAGGATATAGGATAAGACTTTGCCTTCCACTCTCCTTCTAACATCTGCCCTGCTGTGCCAAAGTTCCCCTTCCTTTCCACACTCCCTTGCTTGCCTGTAGCTCTTAAAACCAAATCCACCTCAAGGTCCTCCTCCTACTGCCTCTCTGTCCAGATGCTTTTCACCCACTTTGGTCGCCAAATGCCCTTGCCTTGTCAGTGTGCCTCTTCCTTGTGCTACTCTTTTTCAAGCTAAGTGGCTGCAGTGGTATCTGTGTTATTGTTTGGAAGCTTTCCTATCAATTTTCTCATAGACTTTAATGTTAAACATGGGTGCTTTTGCCTCAAAAGAGGGACTTCCAATAATGAAACAGTCGCTTTTGGAATGAATAACAAACATCAAAGAAATTAGCAAAACTACCGAGCAAAAGTTTAAATTCAACCCAATGAACATATCAGAGCTGGAGTTATTTTGGATGTGAGTCTTTCCTATCACATTTTAACATTGCACATCATGCCTTGTACCTTTCTGATCTGAAATCTTCTCATCTGGACATGGAGCACAAGAGTAGCAACAAAATGGTGCCCCCTCCTTCTTCTTTCTGCTATAACCAGGTTGACAGTTGTCATTACACACAGCAAGGGGAGGGACCTACCCCAAAAAGATAAGAAAATGTAATGCTTTGTAAGTTTATAGACCATGTGCTATAAACAGCTAAATTATTCTTTTGAAAGGGGGAGATATTGGGGAGTACAGCATAACTGAAATGATTAAAAGTCTATTGATTTCAGAAATTCAGTTGAGAGCAGAAAAATGGGCCTTCAAATTCAATTTAAAAGTAATGCATTCAAATATGAAAAAATAATTTACAAATTAATGACAGTGAATTTCACAAACTTTCCTAGGAGAGTAAAATGACTGAGAAGCTCATGGATATTTAATGGAATCTGTACAGTAGGGTGAGAAGGATCACTAAGGGTTAGTGTTGGAACAGAATTCCATTGTAAAGTTTCCAAAGGTTTCCAAAGGACGGTGGGGGCGACCCCTTCGGGGGGCCCTAAAATTGGACCCCCTGACCCAAAGTTTACCAAACTTCAGCATTCATGCAAGGAGTCTCTCACAACAATGCTGTGAATTTGGTGACTCTACCTCAAAAAAGCCCTTCCCCCCCCACAAGAGCTCATAAAAAATTTTCATAGGGGAAAGCCTTGGAAAAGCTGAAGCCAACAAAAAGCCGAATACCTATTTGGCTTTTTCAGCTGTCTGGCTTAGGCTGAATTCCCAGTTTTGCTCGTTGGCCAACAAACCCAAAATGGCTTTTTTCAGGTTTATTTTTGGTTTGTTAAACCCAATATGCACACCCCTACTTGTGCTGGTAAATAAGCTTGAGATACAGCAATTTAAGAGGTGACCACCACTAGAGGGAACAAACACACGAGGGAAATGATGCAATACAAGCATCAAGCAAGGATATAATAGGTTGGAAAAGCCTATAATCTGATAACTTTTTAAAGTTGTGCTATCTGCATGGATACAGGCATTGTTTCTACAGTTTCTACAGGATTTTTAACGCATACACACACTTTTTTTTTAAGGTTTCAGAAGCATCCCCTATCTGTACATGGCCTCATTTATTGATCCAAGTTTGGAATTAGACGTGATTTGGATCCCACCTGATTAACCATATTATGCCATGTGATGGCCTCTTCATCAATGGTGAATTCTCTGTGAGGTGACACCTGTGGCTCCATCCTTCCAACTTTCACTTTTATGAAGGATTTGTTTGGCAAAGTCACCCAGTTTATAATATCAAATCCAGCTCCTATTTCACCATTCTCATTAAAAAATACCAAGTCGTCAGCACTGTTGTTGAATGAGATGCTTCTCAGGAAAGGGTGAAGCTAGGTGGAATAATAATAGCAATATATTAACAAAAAGATGGGAAAAAATTAAGCCACTCTAATATTCACAAACAAAAGACTTTGAGTTATTTCATATTTTTTTAACCGGGGAGGGGGGGAGAGAATTCCAGAGAATATGACTAATCAAAAGACCAAGTTGTCAAAAGGAACATTTGGACCTAAACCATGACATTGGATCTAAAGATATTTCTTTGCTCTGGCAGGAAGACTTTCTGTGAGTGGTTGAGCGAAGTAATTTGGTTAAATAAAGCCCGTGACCAAATGCTGACAGCCAGAGGAGGCTCCCTGGCAGGAATAAACCGAACTAAAAATGAATAAACCTAGTTTAACCTGCATTCTCTTTTTACAACCAGTCTAGTGTTTCCTACAATTGGGGAGAGGTTTTGGCTCAGTGGTAGAGCATCTACTTGGCATGCAGAAGGTCCCAGGTTCAATCCCCAGCATCTCCAATTAAAGGGACTAAGTAAGTAGGTGATGTGAAAGACCCCTGCCTGAGGCCCTGGACAGCCGCTGCCAGTCTGAGTAGACAATACTGACTTTGATGGACCAAGGGTCTGATTTAGCATACGGCAGCTTCATGTGATCATGTGTACAATAGACCTAGTGACGAAGGTTAAAGGAGAAACGCGAAAGAGCAAAATAATGGTTACAGCTGAACATCAGGAAGACTACATTAGGAATGATCAAAGAGGAATTACACCATTTTAAGGCTGTCAATAAAGAAATTGGAATTGGTAAAGATTCTGTTCCTTGGCTCAATTGTTAAGTTGTCAACCAAAAGGGAAGCTGCAACCAAGAAATCAAAAGGAAACTGTATCTTGGAAGTGCAGCCATGAGGAAATTAGAAAAGATCCTTAAGTGTAAGAGAGCATTGCTGGAGACCAAGGTCAAGACAATTCATACTAATGTATTAATTTCCCCTTTCTATGTATGGATGTGAATGTTGTACAATGGAGAAAGCTGACATGAAGAAAATTAATTAATTTGAAATATGGAGTTGGACGAGAGTTTTACAGATACCATGGACCAGGGCCGGATTTAGGTTTGATGAAGCCCTAAGCTATTGAAGGTAATGGGGCCCTTTATATGTCCAGCTATGCTTTGTCAACAACAAATTGTCGCTGTTTTTTGTGTTGAATATATGCTATATGGTAATTTATGGACCTAATAGGTATCTAAAGCCATTTGCACATAACAAAATATGCAGACGGGGCCCATTACTTACATCATAGGAGCCTACACAACACAAAACACTGTTGCTGTATGTAGGTTTTATTTTATTGGTTTTTAATCTTATATTTTGGAAATGTACATCCAGTTTTTTTTCCTTTAAATTTTTTGGGGGGCCTCAACACAGTGGGGCCCTAAGCTATAGCTTGTTTAGCTTATACATAAATCTGGCACTGCCATGGACCACCAAAAAGATAAACAAGTGGGTTCTAGATCTAATCCAGCCTGAATTCTCCCTAGAAGATAAAATGACAAAGAGCCCATTCCTGAAGTGGGGTCAACAGCACCGTAGGAGCTGGTGTGACCCTGCACCAGCATAGGTGCCACCTTATCATGGAATAAGGTGGCACCTATGCTGGTGTGGGGGCAAACACGCCAGCATCCTGGCACCACTGCCCCTCTCCGCCAGTACAGTCATGCCAGCAGGACTTTCCCAAAAGGGATAGCCCTCACCAGTGTGGGGGCCATTGCCAAGGGTGGAGCTGCCTTTAGGCAGCTTCCACAGCCCTTTTGCCCTGGGAACACCCCCTCAAGTGGCAGCCCTGTTGGAGGTAATGGGGGATTTTCCGCATTCCCTCTTGTGAGCATCTTTGTCTTGCGGGTTTGGGGCTTAAGTGATTTTTCTCCCCCTTCCCCCCCCACTACCTTTAGAGATTCTTGAGGCCCAAAAAGTCCTCCTTTTTCTCTTCCCAAGGGAAGTCAGTGCTGCCTCAGATGCATGAGTTTGTGAGGGACCGCTCGTCCACTTCAGCCTTCACTCGTTTACTCCGAGAAGAAGTCTCTCAATGTAACTTCTTCTCAGACCCGTCTCCTCCTCGGCTTGTGCTTCTGCCTTCCCTTTTTAATCATCCCTTTCCCTGCATTATTTGTTCTGCCCACCAATTAACCTTAATTGCTTTCTGCTTGGACTCCGCGTGTTGTCTTGTCACACCCTCCTGGCCAAGTTTCACTTGTCTCCCTCTTCCTTCTTTACTGGCTTCTCTCCAGATATCTCCCGGCCCTTTGTAAGCTTCTACCTGTGCCTTTCCTCATCTGTAACCCTTCAGTTCCTCTGTCTCCCTCTTGGGCCTCTCTTCTCTGCCTCCCTGGTCCCCCTCTCTGTCTCCATCTAGCTTCTCCTGCTGTACTTCCCCTCCTTCCCCCTCCCCCCGGGAGTGATTCGTCTGACAACCAGCAGGTTGCTTCTGCTCGTCTCCTCTCGGGGAAGTGCCGAGATTGGCACACCTCTATTTTTATTTTGAAAAATGCTCTCTTTTTGGCTCTGCAGCAGCCAGGAAGCTTTGGAGGAGATGGTGCAGCTGCGCCGCTCCCAGTCACCATGGACCTGCCCCCCCCCTTAAGGATTGGGATGCCCACTTTGGTCACATTAACAGAAGACAAGAGTCACTGCAAAAAACAATAATGATTGGAGAAGTTGTAGGCAGTAGGAAATGAGGAAGACTCAACATGGGATGGATTGACAATAAAGGAAGCCATGGCCTTCAGTCTGCAACACCTGAACAAGGCTGTTAATGAAAGAACATTTTGGAGGTCTCATTGATAGGGTCACTAGATGTTAGAAATGACTTCACAGCACATCACACATGCACTAGTGTTTCCTGCCTTTATTCTAGAAAATGAGAGCAAAGAGACAATGGAGCAAAAGAGGTCATGGGTTTATTTAGACAAAAATAAATGAAACAAAATGGTTTTTGAATGGAACTACAAGGAATGAGAAACTGGACACCATCCCTAATTCACCAGGTTCTCCAATGTATGCCCTAATATTGTCAGACAACCACAGAAAAGACACACACTATATGGACACTCAGGCAAACTTCCCCAAGTCGTACACATGGAAGAGAAGTATAAGAAACAGAATGATTTTGGGCTTCAGTGATACCAAGAGCTTCTATGGAAATGGAAGGTGTTAAGAAATGAGAGAGATTCAAGATTTCAAAGGAAAAGGAACGTTCTGTGGGAATGTGGGTGCAATGCAGCATTACCTGCATCAGATACCTTCACAAATAGAAAACCCAAGGCAAGGATTCTTCTCTAAATAGCATGAAACATTACCTTCCACGGTTGTAAATTTGAAGGATCCCATTTATATCTGTCCCCCATTGCTCTGAATTTCAAGCTTGACTTGTACATCTTATGCAAAGCTTGTACTATGGCGTAGACTGCATTGTAGATGCTATAGCTCTGGCCAGTCATGGTCATTTCAAAAACAACTCCAGGTAGGCTATCCAGCCTCTCTTCTCCTGTGCAAGCATTATTCCTTTCCTTCTTTTCATCAGAATCAGACAATGTACAGTTGAAGGCCTGTTCCCAGAAGACCCTGAGAAAACCATCTTCTTGTTGTAAGTCAGGCTGTATACTCTGAAGGAACTTTGTGAAACCCAAGACCTCATTTGAGTGAATTGTAAAGGACAAGGCACCATGGAAGATGTTCATGTCAAATTCCCTGAGCTCTGTCTGTGATGAGAAATCCCAGTGGGCTGTCATAATCCATACAATTCCCATGAAAGTATTGGTAATACCTCCCAATATTTCATTAATGTATATCAACCATTTCAAAGCATTTATGGTCTGAAGGTCTGCATTTACAACAAATAGCCTAACACTGGAACTGGCAAGGGAAATGGCCAAAGGTAGAACAGACTGTAAGGATCTGAATGTGTATGATGCCTGATATAGTGCTGGTGTCTTTTCAATATGGGCTGCACAGATGCCATACTGAAAAAGCATAGGAGTCAAAGTCTGGACAAATTTGTCTCCTTGATCATCATCCGTTGCCATGATCCCAACCCACGTCCATTGGAAATGCAAAAGGAGCCGGACGATGCCTGTGTACTGAAATTCTTCGTTGGAGACCATGCGATAAAAGGAAGGGAGCTGAGTTTTAACATCCCTTACTGGAGCAAAGACACAGTAGGCAATCTGGGGAAAAAAATGAATGAATTCTCATGATGATAGGTAGCACTTGTACTGAATTACAGTGAGTCATCCTGCTTAGCAGTTGAGATGAAATCTAGGGGTACATTAGAGGCAAAACAAAAATTCTTAAAAGTGTGTTTATATATTTGGAATGTAGAATGGATGTGGGAAGTATTCATATATTACAGCTCTCATTGCATGAAATTTCTTTAATACTAGGGATGTAACTAAATGTCAATAAGTTTGCATGTTTGAATATTCCCATTTCAAGTTTGCTTTTAAATGTAGAAATTGAACAAATGTATCTTTAGTTAGTCTTTTCTGTAGTTGGCCTTTTTTCTTTTCAGTTGGCCCCTTGTGCCAAATTTTGCCATAACATTTACATATTTTTCAAAATGATATTTGTGTTGAAAAATCAGCATTGTACATTGGCTATTATAGAGGAAAACAACATGCATTTTATGTATAAGTACCATATAAATTGCTTAAAATGCATAACAGAAAGAAACAAATAATAAAATACCAGCAATAAAAATGTCTGGACTGAAACCATTCAGAGTGACAACACAGAGAACCAAAAAATAAATGAAAACGACATGTTTATCCATTTATGAGCTCTATGACGTGGTCTCGAGCAGTTGATATAATGCTATTCTTATGTATCTCTGTCATCACGTTTTACCAGACTATTTCTGCTTACTTGAGACTGAATGTTAGAAGTTTATTAAATATTATTTTGGCTTTTTTCCTTGTGTCAGGACACAAAATGTTAGGGTTGCCAGCCGAGCACTAGGGTTGCCAGCTGAACCAGCTATTCAATTATCTGAACAAATTAAGCTGAACAACAGCTTCCCCCTGAACACTGTGATATATCATGCCATGATTTTGCTCTAATGGTTGGTATGAACCATCCTGATCAGTCACAAGTGTGTATCAAGCAGTTAGGGGGAAATACATGAGAATCACTTTTGTTATCCTCCTTGAGCAGAGGAACTTAGTTGAAGGACTAGGATATTTTTGAGATTGTTTACATTTCATACTCGTTCCTGCCCTCAAGTATGAAGTCTCACAACCCTCCCATGAACTCAGGCAAATATATATAATGTGGAGGGCTTAGGTTGAGGGAGATACTTCAGTTCCTGAATGAGTAGAAAAGCCTGTCTCTTTTCTGTCTGTGTCCTGAATTCCAGCTGCCTTTAGCCTGGCCTAGAATTGCAGCAGGATGAAGTAATATTGGGGCAGCACATTGCTGAGATGGTAGAATGGACGGTAGCACTTCAGCCTACAGTGGAAGAGGTTACATTTTTTTTCAAAATTCCACCATATTAATACTCCCATGTAATTGGAAAAGCAGCACAGAAAGCAAAAAGCTAAGATCAGACCTCTCATCCTGAAGACCTAGTTTTCATTTGCAAGATTTTTTCATCAGGAGGAACCTTAAATATGTGATTTCCTCCTCTCTCACAGTATGAAGTGAAGCAGCTAAGAATTCCACCTGAAAATTGTAGCATTTCACTTTCCTGCATATACAGTTTGCATATCTCTCTCTCTGTCTCATTGAAAATGATAGTCCTGAAGATATAGTAGGACAGTACAGATGTAACAGCTCTTTTTACCTGTGGGATCTTATAGTTGTTTAAAATAGTTATTATGTGAAAGGCCATTTCAGAGTTAAGTCCCCCGACCACAGCGATCAAACTTTTTGTCTTGTTGCAGTTGTAGTTGGGGACAATTCTTTCCCAGGAAGATAGAAGTTTCAGGGTGTTTTGATGAGTCATCCTTGCATTGAAATAGCCGTCAAAGATCTGGAACCCCAGGCTGATATTGGGTAAGATCTTGGAGTGTTCATTAATCTCCTTCACAGCAAATACAAATGACAGGACATGCTGGTAGTTCTTTGGTGATACACTAAAGGCAGGTTTATAACACGAAAAAAAAATGTTACTACTCATATGAATTTTGTATTAGAACGTTCTCTTATTTTTGAGGATGCTTATGTACTTTTAAACTATTTGCCCTTCTCTTAGGGCTGATGAATGGTAAATGAAAACAGAACCTCCATGGCCTTACTACAGCTAAAAGACTCATATTATAACATTGGATTGATGGATTTCCACTTCTGGTAAATCAATGGACTGGGGACCTTAGAATTTTATCACTATTTAATGCATGGTCTATAGACAATTGCGTATGGACATATTTTTCAATTTTTATAGAAATTTATGTGTAAATGTGGCACCACTGTTGTTACATTTTAGTCTCTATGTAGTCCTTTTTCTAGTTACTGGACTCTGAGTTTTTTCTCCATGTTGTTCTTCTTTTTCTTTTAAAGCAAGAAATTTTAAACAACCCAGATGATATTCAGCATTTAGGATTAATCTGTTGAAGTTATAGGTGTATTTCAGTGGTACATATCTTCAACTCCATATAAAAATATGAAAATCAGAAATGAAGAAGAAGAAGAAGAGTTGGTTTTTATACCCTACTTTTTTAAACCTTAAGGAGTCTCAAAGTGGCTTACAATCATCTTCCCTTCCCCACAACAGAAACCTTGTGAAGTAGATGGGGCTGAGAGAGTTCTGAGAGAACTGTCACTAGCCCGAGATCACTCAGCACGCTTCATGTGGAGGAGTGGGGAATCAAACCCGGTTCTCCAGATTAGAGTCCACCACTCTAAACCACTACACCATGCTGGCTTTCAAATCTTAAGTATTAAAATATTTTTATCCTGTGTTTCTCAGAAGAGGCTCAAAAGAAAATATAATGGCAAAGCATAGGAATAATACAAGAAAATGCTTAAACATCCCCCACCCACCATGGAAAGCACAGAAGAACACAAGGACAAACACAGCCACCTGCTACATAGAATCAACAGAACCAGCTGAGGACTAAAGACATCAGCTTCATATTGGGGCCTGCATCTGAGCAGAGTATGAACGGACCACTCTGATGAGTCTACCTGGCTCTGCTGGTTTTAAGATGAGTTTCATGGGCACAATACAGTCAAGACCAGCATATATAAGTCCCACTGGTTTAAATAGACGTTTTAAGCTATTTTTGACCCACTTATTTCAGTGGAAGATTGAGCATCCTGTGCTTAACTGTACCTTGATTGTGCCCAGTCTTTCTTAGGGAGGAGTACATAAAATACAGAGCCCAGTCACTCCTGGCAATGAAAACTTTGTCCTGGGCTGCTGAACAGAGCAGCAAGTCTTCTACTCCAACATCTCCTCCAGCACTTGCTGCTGTGACTGTTTCTTAGGTCCTGTCTGTAATCGGCCACCAGGCTATCTCTCCAGATAAAGCACAACCTGGCCCCTCTCACTTAAGCACAATCTGAAAGACATACTGAAAACAAGGGAATTTCCTTACATAAGTCCATCTACCACCATAGTTCTAGGGTTTTCAGTGTAAGTGGTTTGATCAAAAACACATCCATACTGAGCCACAATGTCTCCAATGATTATGTCACCTCTCTGAGAATACTCATGTGGGAGCTGGAGGGGATCAGTCATGGTGCACAAAGCGGGGACGTTGCCCAGAGCTCCAGGTAGCTGTAGCCACAAAAAGAGCACGAGGAACAGAAATCCGCCTGCCATCTGAGAGCAAATCATTGCAGAATGTGTTTCTCTCTTTTGTCTGCCGCTTGACAGCATTCCCTGTCCATAATCTTGACTTTGAAGGGAAGAGCGGAATTTTATTTAAGCGTTCATCTTTTCAGATTTATAGTGGGAATTCGCTGGGCCTCAAAACACGCATGTGACAGCTGGCAATGCGGAGAGTGGATCCTAATAATTAGAGATAATGACACCTTTAAGATAATCCATCCAGAGGAGTGTGCTGTGTGAGACATCACTTCCATCAGAAAAAGAGAAGAAAACAAGTTTCTTTGTACTCAGCGTGACTTCGTTGAAAATCAGGGACATGTACGACTAAGAGCACATTCCTGGGGGGTGGGAGTCATTTGGAGGTGGCGCAATTCCACATCAGTAAGTGCTCACTTATCACAGCTTCCTAACCCCTTCCAGCCCGGGAATGTCCCTCACTGCTGCGGCGGAGCTACAGCACCTTTTTTTGGTGTCGCAGCCCTGCTGTTTTCCTTCATTTTGGTCCTTTTTTATTTTTTTAAGAAATAGTTTTTTTATTCCTCCGTGGCGGCCGGGAAGCCTCTGAGGAGGAGGTGGGGTGCGCTGCTCCCAACCACCACAGATCCACCCCCACCCCCGGAATGGGCTGCCCTGTTTGACCCAAGAAAAAAAGAGCTGGATGACAAAAAGTCCTCAGGATGGAAGCAGAGTGAATTGACGTCTTTGAGATATTAGGCATAAATACTATTCCCAGAGACGCACAAGCTCCACATAGCCTACTGAGAATCTCACCTTGAAAAAACCCTGAGGCTCACTTCTGACATTGTGTGTAAAATCATGGTTTAATATAGCTGTAGTTATGCAGGCCATTCCTTTGTCTATGGTTAGCTACAACTGATCCAACTAAAATATGAAGTTGGTTTGTTAACCACATTTAATCTTTATTGTTGTTGTTGTTAATATGACGGTTATTATTTTTGTCATTATTAAGGAAACTTATTAAATTTAATATTATATATTTTTTATTTTTTATTGGAAATGCTTGTAACTAATATTTTAAACCAGCTTGAAACACAAGGAAAGGTTGTTATAGAATAGATGTTTTAATAAATACATAAATAAACCTCCAGGTGGGGCCTGGATATCTCCTGGAATTACAATGGATCTCCAGATGGCAGAGATTAATTCTCTTTGAGAAATGTCTTCTTTGGAAGGTAAGCTTTATGGCATTATACCCCAGGCTTAGGGTTGCCATCCTCCAGGTACTAGCTGGAGATCTCCTGCTACTACAACTGATCTCCAGCCAGTTGTAATCAGTACACCTGGAGAAAATGGCCGCACTGGCAATTGGACTCAATGGCATTGAAGTCCCTCCCCTTCCCAAACCCCACCCTCCTCAGGCTCCACCCCAAAAACCTCCCGCCAGTGGCGAAGAGGGACCTGTCAACCCTACCCAGGCTCCACCCCCAAATCTCCAGGAATTTCCCAACCTTCAATTCTGTAAGGCCTGTAAGACCGAGATGTTCTGCCAGGCCTACGGTTGAGGGCAGCGACGGTCTCCATCTCAGCTGACCTCCCTCCATACCTTTCTTTTTCCATCTTAAGTTTAAGTGGTAAGGTTGCCAGGTGCCTGCTGGTGGCGGGCAAACCCCCGGCCATTTGCCCCCTCTGCCCGCCAACCACCTGAGGGTCGGCAGGCAAATGTGAATGCGCACGTGCATACCGCTTGCAGCACTTCCGGTTTAGAACTAGAAGTGCTGCCTCGCGAGGGGCCTTTAGCTCTTAGGTTTGAGTGGTAAAGGGCTGCTTTACCACTCAAACTAAGAGGTAAAGGCCCCTTGCGAGGCGGCACTTCCGGTTCTAAATTGGAAGTGCCGTGCGCGTGTCATCGCGTCCGTGTGCTCACACACACTTACAAGGAAGAGCCTCCCGCCGGAGGAGAAGAGGCACCAGCAACCCTATTCAGTGGGGACTCCGTTTGTTTCCCAGGCTCTCCCTGGACCTGGGCTCTGATAAACCAGCACCAACCTGATTTTAATAATGGATATCGGTTTTAAATTGGACAATGGACTTATTGTATTCATTTCTAATATATTGTGGGTTTTTTTTAAAGATAATTTATTAGTATTTTAAACAAAAAAAGAAAGAAAAAGAAATTAAACATATATACAGTTACAATCACCCAGACTATAGTCCTTCGGGTAATAAGTTTCACCTTACATCTCATAAATCTTGTAAATTATTTCAAAGTTTTACAAGTTGCTTAATACATTCAGTAACAATTTCTACATTAACTCTGTTTATCAATTATTAATCCATTCTTTCCATATGACATATTCACAATAGCATTCCCATTTCTTCCGTGATTCATCCATTGACTTTTTTTGTGTTTTTAGTGGAAGTGAGCCGCTCTGAGCCTGGGTTTAGCCAGGAAGAGAGTGGGAGTGAACCCATGACCAGAACCACTGGCAAGGCCCCACATCACTGGCTTCGGGTACCACAGGGCAACTCATCCCCATTTGCTCCCAGTCTGCCCCGTGAGCTATCACGGTAGTATAACAACATTTACAACTGAATGCTCTCATCTACAAAGGAAAAACAAGTTACAAATTCCTGCAATGGCACAAATAAAACCAATGAAATCTGGATGTGGCCCAATTCTGCATCAGGAAGAGTAAAGTAATAAGGGAACCCAGGAGAAACCTGCACCATGTGTAGAATTTAGACTGAGGAGACGTGACTTCAAATTGCTGTGCAACAATGCAGCTCACCAGATAACTTGGACCAATCGTCATCCCTCAACCTAACTTTCCTGAGTTGTCATGAGGGTCAAACAGGAGAGTTGGAAACAACAATAGTGTATGCTACTTGGAGCTGCTGAGAGAAAGAATATGTCGAACATTCTTGCTTATTGTGGTGTGGTGGTTAAGAGTGGTGGGCTCTAATCTGAAGAACCAGATTGGTTTCCCGACTCCTACATGGGAAGCCTGCTGGGTGACCTTGGGCTAGTCACAGTTCTCCCCGAACTCTCTCAGCCTCACCTACCTCACAAGGTTTCTGTTGTGGGGAGAGGAAGGGAAGGTGATTGTAAGTCGGTTTGAGTCTCCTTAAAAAGATAGCGGAAATTGGGGTATAAAAACCAATTCTTGTCTTCTTCTTACTTATTTAATTACAATTTAAGGTTTGTAACACATAAAGGCTAGCATACAAAAGCAACTATGAGACAGCTGCTGGCGAAACGTCACGAAAGAAAATTCCAAGACCATGGTTACACAGCCCGGATAACCTACAAGAACCAATGGAAGGAGGAGCTCTAACTGGGGCTTGTTACAAAATGGTGGATGGGTGCCTGACAGTTCCTGCTCTCCCTGCGCAGATGGGTTCAGGCACAATGAAGACAGGGATGTTTCCTGCCTTTCCTCTGATGGCGTCATGGATGGCAGTTGGAAGGTGCATACCTAGGAATGGCCACTCCTAGATTTCTTGTTGACAATGTTTGAAGATAACGAATGATAAAAATGAAAGCTACAAAGATCTGCCCATGAACCAATTGTAGAATAATATTGAAAAGGCTTTAAATGGAAGAGTGAATGGACCAGGAGAGATCTACCCCTCCCACAGGGGAATATGTAAATATGTTCCTTGAGTTCCTGTACGTATATGTCTTAGATAAAATCACAGATGAGATTGCACTTCTGTTCTTATTTCCTTATTAGCTGTTGTCTAATATTCAGTGCAGGCCTCAGGATAATTATGTAACATTTAGGGAAGAAGATACAAGCCAGCAGCCCAGCGCTAGAGGCCAAGATAGAGAAGATCTCCACGGCTACCATATGTTTCCCCTTGGTGCTGAGATAAGATGGAACAAAGGACAGCCAAACACCGCAAAACACCAACATGCTGAAAGTGATAAATTTGGCTTCATTGAAAGTGTCAGGCAACTTCCTGGCTAGGAAAGCTACAGTAAAGCTGACAATAGCCAGGAATCCCAGATACCCCAGCACCAAATAAAACATTGTGACCGACCCTTCATTGCATTCCACTATGATTTCTTCAGCCAGAGAGTCCGGGTCAACATGTGGGAATGGAGGAGCAGTACAGAGCCATACCGTACAAATACTGGCTTGAATGAGGGAGCAACAGATGAGAATGGAGCTTGCCATTCTTTTCCCCACCCATTTCCTCATCTTGGTGCCTGGTTTGGTAGCTGCAAAAGCCACAACCACAGTGATAGTTTTGGCCAACATACACGAAACAGCCACTGAGAAGATGATGCCGAAAGCAGTTTGCCGTAAGTAGCAGGTCACTGTCTGAGGCTGGCCAACAAAGAGCAAGGAGCAAAGGAAACAGAGCAACAGGGAGACGAGGAGAGAATAGGTGAGGTCCCGATTATTGGCTTTGACGATTGGGGTGTTTTGGTTCTTGATGAAAATTCCTAGCACCAAAGCTGTGATCAAAGAAAAGAAGAGAGCCAAGGAAGCTAATATAATTCCCAAAGACTCTGTGAAAGAGAGGAAGTTTAAGTCCTTGGGAAAGCATTGATCTTGGTTCTTGTTTGGATATTGGTCTTGTGGACATTTAAAACAGTCATCCATGTCTGCAAAAGAGAAAACAATCTAGGTTCAAGTTCTTAATCATGCCATCATTTTCTTTTTGCTTTTCATTATAACACTGTCTCAACAACAGGTTAAGGGTATGGATCCCTTTCTAATATATGACGTTCCTTTCTTAGAAAAGTTGTTATATTCCATAATTATGAAACTGATCTATTGGAGATGTTCAGAACTAAAGAAGAAATGCTGCTATATTCAATCCCCCCCCCCATACAAAAAAGTTCCAAGGGAGACAGCAGCATCAAGTTACTGAGTTCCTATGCTAGTTTAACATTGTCAAGCTTGGTGTCAATAAATTCTGGGTCATTACATCGCTCCACAAAGTAGTATTCTGTCTGTAGAAATATACGTGCATACACACATGAACCATACATATATATACTCTTACTGGATCATTTATCTTTTGAGGTATTCTAAATTTGAAGGATGTGGTATAGGACTCTGCCTTTTGCTCTTCTTCCAATGACTGTTCCAATTGGCTATGCCAATTTCCCTTCCCTTTCTACACTCCCCTGCTTGGCTGTAGCACTCCAAATCAAATCTACTTCAAGGTCTTCTTGCTACTGCCTCCCTGCTTCGATGCGTTGCCCTTCTTTTGGCCACCAAATTCCATGCTTTGTCAGTCTTCCTCTTCCTTTTGCTACTCTTTTTCAAGCAACGCAGCTGCAGTGCTATCTATGTAGCTGTTTGGAAGCTTTCCTATAAATGTTCTCATAGACTTTAATGTTAAAATGGGTTCCTTTGCCTCAAAAGAGGAACCCCCAGTAATGAAACAGTCACTTTTGGAATGCATTACAAGCATTAAAGAAAAGATTAAAAAAAACTCCCAACTACAAGTTTAGATCCAATCCAATGAGGTGGAGAAATATTGGATGTGGGTCTTTTGGATCGTATTTTAACATTTCACGTAATGTTTCCTACCTTTCTGATCTGAAATCTTCTCCTCTGGACACGGAGCACAACTGTAGCAACAAAATGGTGCCCCCTCCTTCTTCTTCCTGCTATAACCAGGTTGACAGTTGTCATTACACACAGAAAGGGGAGGGACCTACCCCAAAAAATAGAAGGAAAATGTAATATGTTCCTAGTTTATTGACTATTTTCTCTTAAAAGCCTGTTGATTTCAGAAATTCAATTGAGGGCAGAAAACTGGTCGTTAAAATTGATTTAGAAGTCATGCATTCAAAGATGAGAAAATATTTTGCAAATTAATGACAGTGAATTTCACAGTCTTTCATATGTGAGTAAAATGACTGAGAAGCTCACTGATGTTTAATGGAATTCATGCAATAGGAGAAGGACTACTGAGGCTATTGGAACATGATCCCAGATATTATTATTATAACCAGAGGACATGCAAAAACATATGAGGGGTCACATTTCCCTCTTCCTCTTCCCCCAAACTATTTTCACTTTTAGCCTTTCCTCCTTCAGAAGTCCCCACAGCCTTCTTTCTCCTTTCCCCCCAGCAAACTTTATCGAATCAAATCAAATTTTATGTTGTAACCTTAGATCATAACATAACATGAACATTAGATATAGACCCACAGAAGAATATGTCATAAGTAAATAACATAAAAACTCGTCCAAATGCATGAATAAGCTATAAACACCATTCAAACACAGCTTAAATGCCAAGCTTTCTCATATTCTTCCTCCCTCCAGCAGACACTAATCCTCAACAATATTTTTTGTTGTTGCTAAGTAACCCTAAATAGCAGCTAAGATCTCACAGCATAATCTGATGAGTTCTTTTTAATGTTGCAATGTCTGCATAGATACATACTTTGCTTCTACAGTTTGGATATTTGTTAACACACACACACACACACACACACACCATTTTTCGTTTTCAGAAACATCTGCTCTATCTGTACATGGCCTCATATTTTTTATTCATACCAGAAGCCAAGTTCAGAATTAGATACATGATTTGTATCCCACCTGATTAACCATATTATGCCATATGATGGCCTCTTCATTAATGGTGAACTCTCTGCCAGGCGACTCCTTTGGGTCCATCCTTCCAACTTTCACTCTTACGAAGGATTTGTTTGGCAAAATAACCCAGTTTATAATATCAAATCCGGCTGCTATTTCACCATCCTCATTAAAAAAGACCAGGTCTCCAGCACTGTTGTTGAATGAGATGCTTCTCAGGAAACGGTGAAGCTAGGTGGAAAACACAGATGTTAACAAAATGATCCGTTAAAAATATACATCACACTAATGTTCACAAATCAAAGGATTCCCGTTGTTTCATATATTTGGTTAAAGGGGGGAAAGCCATATAATAAATATGGCTAAACAAGAGACTTAGTTGCCAAAAGGAACATTTAGATCTATAACATCAAGGAGACTTCATTAAAAATGATTACTGAGGAATTACACAATTTTAAGGTTGACAGTGAAGAAACTGAACACTAGTCCAAACTTGCCTAACTGGTCCATAGGAAAGAATATTATGGGGAACATAATGATTTGGGGCTTCAGTGGTAC
This sequence comes from Euleptes europaea, assembly GCF_029931775.1. NCBI lineage: Eukaryota > Metazoa > Chordata > Lepidosauria > Squamata > Sphaerodactylidae > Euleptes > Euleptes europaea. Next base: position 17,910,231 of record NC_079329.1, on the reverse strand, counting down.
CTACCAAATCTTATTAACAAAGCTCCTTTGACCAGAGATCTTGAGCCATGCAATATGAAAGGAAGGGAAGTTAAGACATGAGGGAGACTACAGATTTTAATCATGTGGAAATGCTGTGTGGAAATCTGGAGGCGATGCTGCACTCCCTGCATCAGATACCTTCACATATTAGACTACAATCTTAGACAAGGCGTCTGCTCTGAAAGTCATGAAACATTACCTTCCATGGTTGTAGATTTGAAGAATCCCATTTACATTTGTCCCCCATTACTCTCAGTTTCAATCTTGATGTATACATCCTCTGTAAAGCATGTGCTACGGCATAGACTGCATTGTAGATGCTATAGCTCTGGCCAGTCATGGTCATTTCAAAAACAACTCCAGGTAGGCTATCCAGCCTCTCTTCTCCTGTGCAAGCATTATTCCTTTCTTTCTTTTCATCAGAATCAGACAATGTACAGTTGAATGCCTGTTCCCAGAAGACCCTGAGAAAACCATCTTCTTGTTGTAAGTCAGGCTGTATACTCTGAAGGAACTTTGTAAAATGCAATACCTCATTTGAGTGAATTGTAAAGGACAAGGCACCATGGAAGATGTTCATGTCAAATTCCCTGAGCTCCGTCTGTGATGAGAAATCCCAGTGGGCTGTCATAATCCATACAATTCCCATGAAAGTGTTGGTCATACCTCCTAATATTTCATTAAAATATATCAACCATTTCAAAGCGTTTATGGTCTGAAGGTCCGCATTTACAACAAATAGTCTGACACCGGAACTGGCAAGGGAAAAGGCAACAGGTAGAATCGATACCAATGATCCAAACATGTGTGATACCTGATATATTGCTGGTGTCTTTTCAATGTGGGCTGCACAGATTCCATACAGGAAAAGCATAGGAGTCAAGGTCTGGACAAATTTGTCTCCTTGTTCATCATCCGTTGCCATGATCCCAACCCACGTCCATTGGAAATGCAAAAGGAGCCGGACGATGCCATTATACTGAATTTCTTCATTAGACACCATGCGATAGAAGGAAGGGAGCTGAGTTTTAACATCCCTCACTGGAGCAAAAACACAGTAGGCAATCTGAATAAAAACAAATGAATGCTCATGATGAGTGGTGGCACTTGTGCTGAATTACAATGTGTCATCCCAGTTACAGTTTGAGATAAAATCCAGGGTTAAATCTCAAAAAAAAAAAAAATTACTAAATTGAGTCACAACTTTCTAAGACGGTTGATTTCAATGAATTTATAAAGGTGTAATAGTTACCCAGTATTTCTGGCGGTAAAGGGAAGATGACTGGGGAAGGCACTGGCAAACCACCCCGCAAACAAAAAGTCTGCCTTGGAAAAGTCGGGATGTGACCTCACCCCATGGGTCAGGAATGACCCGGTGCTTGCACAGGGGACCTTTACCTTTTTAACACTGTTTAAGATTGTATCGTAAGCAAGTGTATTTAAATACTGAGAATGTAGAAAACTTTAGTGGGAAATATGCATAACTTATACCTCTGATGGCATGAAACGTCTATAAGATTAGGAATGTTATCAAATACATGAAGCTGCCTTATACTGACTCAGAGCACTGGTCCCTCAAGGTCAGTGTTGTCTACTATGGCTGCTGCTCTGCAGGGTCTCAGGCAGAGGACTTTCACATCACTTACTGCCTGATCCATGTAAATATGCTGGGGATTGAACCGGGGACCTTCTGTATGCCAAAAAGAAGCTCTTCCACTGAGCCAAGCTTGTATGTTTTTATTCCCATTACCTGGGCAAATGAAACACACTGTCCTTTTTTATTATTTTTAGTTACTCTTTGATTGGCATGAACCATCCTGATTAGTCACAAATATGTATCAAGCAGTTAGGGGGAAAGACATGGGCATGGCTCTTGTCCCCTTTGTTGAGCAGGGCATCTTCGTCAAAAGACTGGGACATTTACAATATTATTTACATGCCAGGTTTGTTATTGCTCTCAGAAATGAAATATCACAACCTTCCAACTAACCCACCCTAATATATTTATGTATGATGGAGGTGTTAATTGAGGGAGATGCATCTGTCCTCAGCCTCGGTTCCAGGATGAGTAGGAAAGCTCATCTTTTTTTGTCTATGACCTAAATTCCTGCTCCCTCTGACATGGAAAAGAATTGAAGCAGGATGAGGAGATACTGAGACAGCACATTACTGAAGCAGTAAAATGGACCGTAGCACTTCAGACTACAGGGAAGGAGATTACATTTTTTCAAAATTCCCTCAGATTAATACTTCCCTGTAAGTGGAAAACCAGCACACCAGGCAAAAGGCTAAGATCAAAGCTTTATCCCTGATGGGCTACTTTTAATTTACAGGGATTTTTTCCCTTGAGGAGCGTTAAATATTTTATTTCCTCTTCTCTCATAGTGTGAAGTGGTACAGCTAAGAATTCTACCTAAAGATTCCACCACCTCACTCTCTTGTATATGAAGTATGTATCTCTCTCTTTCTCTCTTGTAGAAAATGATAGTCCTGAAGATATAGTAGGATATAGTTCAGATATAAAAGCGTGTTTTACCTGTGGGATCTTGTAGATGCTTAAAATAGTAATTATGTGAAGGGCCATTTCAGAGTTAAGTCCCCCAACCACAGCTATCAGATGTTTTGTCTTGTTACAGTTGTAGTTGGGGACAATTCTTTCCCAAGAAGATAGAAGTTTCAGGGTGTTTTGATGGGTCATCCTCACATTCAAATAGCCATCAAAGATCTGGAACCCCAGGCTGATGTTGGGTAAGATCTTGGAGTTTTCATTAATCTCCTTCACAGCAAACACAAATGAAATGACATGCTGGTAGCTCTTCGGTGAAACGCTGTAGGTGGTTTAATATTATGGGGGGGGAAAGATATTCAGGGTTTCAAGAATAATCTATTGAAGTCCTAGGTGTATTTTTAGTTGTATATATCTTCAATTCCATATAGAAATATGGAGATCAGAAACATAGATATCTTATATATTAAAATATTGTTTGTATCCTGTGTTTCTCTGAAGAAGTTCCAAAGGAAAATATGATGGCAAAGCATAGGAATAAAACAACAAAACTCTTTAAACTCATACCCCACCCTCCAACGAGAAACACAGCCACCAGCTACATCGAATGAACAGAACCAGCTAAGGACTAAAGTCAGCAGCTTCAAGTTGGGGCCTTAACAGAGAAGTCCTGCATCTGAGCAGAGGATGAATGTGTCTCTCTGATGGAGGGCACAGAGAGTGAGAGCTGAATGAAGGAGTGCAATAAGTAATTCTGACACTGTACAAACATTGTTAGCTTGTTAGTCAAGCATTGAGTGCAAATTGTTTCTTTCCTTTTTTCAACAGACAGGATGAGTCTAACTGGCTCTGCCGGTTTTAATATGTGACTCATGGGCATGATACAGTCAAGACCAGCATACATAAATCCCACTGATTTCAATAGAAATGTTATTTTTGACCCACTTATTTCAGTGGAATATTGAGCATCCTGTGCTTCACTGTACCTGGATTGTGCCCAGACTTTTTAGGGAGGGGTACATAAAACTCAGAGCCCAGTCACACCTGGCACTGAAAATATACTGGGTTGCTGAAGAGACCAGCAAGCTGATGTCTTCTGCTCCAACATCTCCTCCTGCATCTTCTGCTGTGTGCCACTTGACTGTGACTATTTCTTATGCTCTTAGGTCCTGTCTGTAATCCCCAACGAGGCTATGTTTCCAGGCAAAGCACAACCTGGCCAGTCTCACTTAAACACTATCTGAAAGACATCTAGCCTAATAAGGAAAATAAAGGGGTTCCCTTACAGAAGTCCATCAAACACCACAGTTCTAGGGTTTTCAGTGTAAGTGGCTTTATCAAAAACGCATCCATACTGAGTCACAATGTCTCCAATGATTACGTCACCTCTCTGAGAATACTCATGTGGGAGCTGGAAGGGATCAGTCATGGTGCACATGGTGAGCCCCTTGCCCCCAGCTCCAGGTAACTGTAGCCACATAAAGAACAGTAGGAACCTAAATATGTGTGCCATCTGGCAACAAATCTTATTGCAGAATGTGCTTCTCTCTGATGATATTCCCTGACCATAATCCCGACTTTGAAGGGGAGAGGAAATTTTTATACAAACAATCAACTTTTCAGATTATAGTGAGAATTCATTGGGACTCCAAACATGCATGTGACAACTGGCAATAAGGAGGGTGAATCCTAATAATTAGAGATAATTACAACTCCAAGATCATCCCTCCCGAGGAGTATGCTGTGTGAGACATCACTTGCATTAAAAAAAAAAAAAAAAGTGAGAAGAAGACGAAGAAGAAAACAAGTTCCTTTGTAATCAGCATAACTCAGTTGAACATCAGGGATACGTATGACTAAATCTGACCCAGAGGAAAAACCTTGCTGCATAACAGAATGTCCTCAGAGTGGAAGCAGAGTACATTGCCATATGTGAGATACCTAGTGGCAATGCTATTCCCAGTGCTGGGCAAGCTCCACATACTTTATTGAGATGCTCAGTTTGAAAAGAAAAAAGAACATTTGAGGCTCAGTTCTGACATTACATAAAATCATGGTTTAATGTGACTGTAGTTATGCAGGCCATTGTCTATGGTTAGCTACAATTGATCCAAACAGAATCTGAAGTTGGTTTGCTGACAACAGTAAATCATCATTATTGTTGTAGTTATTGTTAATATTATGGTTGCGTTGTTATTATTAAGGAAACCCATTAGGTTTGCTATTTTATTTTTTTAAACTTTAAACTGGAAATGTTTGTAACTATTATTGTAAGCTGTCTTGAACCACAGGGAAATGTGGATTAATAAATTAATCAACAAACACACAAACAAACAAACAAACTGGTGCGATCCAGAGATGTCCAGGAATTACAATACACCTCCACATGGGAGAGATCAATTCCATTGGAGAAAGTGGCTGCTTTGGGGGGTAGACTTCATGGCATTATATCCCTCTGAGGTCCCTCCCCTCACCAAACCCTGCCCCCCAGGCTCTACCCCCAAATCTCCAGGAGTTTCCTAAACTGGAGTTGGCAAGACTGGAGGGGAAGTTTGGAAGATCATCCTCATTTTCCCCCCTCTTCACATCACTTGCCCTACATTCAATTATATGGTAAGAGCAACCGTTTCAGCAATATTAAGGGGAAATTGCACATCATTTCATGAAGTGGATATGTAAGCAATCTGACCTCTTCTCCCGCTAAGGGGTGCCATGGTGGCACAGGGGCCAAAGACTGGCATAAGAGCACAACACTGCTCTCCATCAGAGAATTTTGGGGTCCATCTTGTGTGTCAAGCCTGGGCAGGAAGGTGGTTGGCCACTGAATGTTTCCTCTGTCCCTAAGATCTGCCTGGCTGGACAGTGGGGCTAGCTAATCTCCATTGTGTCACCCTGAGGTGATTTAATCAGCATTCTGAGCAGGCAAATACTTACCATATCTGCACCTATCCCAGTAATCAATCAGTATTCAAGAGAATAGTTCAGGCATTCAATTTGGGTCTTGACAACTCATTAAACCTCTCTTATCTTTTTGTTGGAGCCCTTGAAAGGCAATCAATTCTTTGTCTCTGGCTTTCCTACCAGTTTACCACATACCGCCTCAGGACCCATTTTGGGGCATAAATATCGGTCCTTTGGCCATTTTTAAGTGTGTGTGTATTCTGGAACCTTGCGCACCCCCCCCCCCACTTGTGTGGGGGCTCTTTCCTTTGCTCCTGGAAATGCTGGTCATTTTCCTCTTCAGTGCTGCTTTCCCTGGATGTCCCTTCAAGACTGGTAACTATCACCTATCCCTGAAAACCTTTCCAACGCCCTCCCTTTTCTCTTAGTGAGCACATGTATGCTTTGGGTGTGCATGTTCATTGCTTGAGATACACTTTTTGTTTTTACTTCTTAATTCTTTATTAAAACCCATTTCAACAGTACAACTACCTGCTCAGAGTTTTCACCCAGGACCATCCTGGTATGCATAGGTTATCAATCCCAGTTACCCTCTCTTGCGCTCTGTCTCCAGCTAATTCCCTGAACCAAAGTGGAGACTGCCTACTTAGGATAACAATATCAGGACAGTACTGATGTAAAAGCTTGTTTTACCTGTGGGATCTTGTAGATGTTTAAAAGGGTAATTATGTGAAGGGCCATTTCAGAGTTAAGTCCCCCGACCACAGCGATCAGACGTTTTGTCTTGTTGCAGTTGAAGCTGGGGACAATTCTTTCCCAGGAAGACAGAAGCTTCAGGGTGTTCTGATGAGTCATCCTTGCATTGAAATAGCCGTCAAAGATCTGGAACCCCAGGCTGATATTGGGTAAGATCTTGGAGTTTTCATTAATCTCCTTCACAGCAAATACAAATGACAGGACATGCTGGTAGTTCTTCAGTGATACACTAAAGACAGGTTTATATAATTAAAAAGTTAGCATTTCAGGAGTCACCTTTTGAAGTGTTACTCGTCTCAATTTTGTATCAGAATGTTCACTTATTTTTGAGGATGCTTTTGTACTTTTAAGCTACTAGATCTGACTAACTGATGGTCAATGAAAACTAAACAATGGTCAATGAAAACTAACTGATGGTCAATGAAAACGGAACCTCCATGCCATTACTACAGCTAAAAGACTCATATTACAACATTGGAAACATAAATGTCCACCTCTGGTAAATCAGTGGACTGAGGACCTTAGAACTCTATCAACATTTAATATTTTTAGAGAAACGTATGTGCAAATCTGCCACTACTGTTGTTACATTTTTGTCTCTATGTATTCCTTTTTTTTCCTCATGTTTTTAATTATATCTAGTTATTGGGCATTGAGTTTTTTTCTCCTTGTTCTTTCTTCTGCTTCTTTTAAAGAGAGAAATTTTAAACAATCAGGATATTCAGCATTTAAGAAATCATCCGTTGAAGTTTTAGTTGTATTTTGTTGTACATATCTTCAACTCCATATAAAAATATGAAAATCAGAAATGAAGAAGAAAGAGTTGGTTTTTATACCCCACTTTTCTTAACATTAAGGAGTCTCAAAGTGGCTTACGTTCACCTTCCCTTCCCCACAACAGACACCTTATGACGTAGGTGAGGCTGAGAGAGTTCTGAGAGAACTGTGACTAGCCCAAGGTCACTCATCAGGCTTTATGTGGTGGAGTGGGGAATCAAACCTGGTTCTGCACATTAGAGTCCACCACTCTTAAACACTATACCACATTGGCTCTCAAATCTTAAGTATTGAAATATTTTTATCCTGTGTTTCTCCAAAGAGGCTCAAAAGGAAAATATGATGGCAAAGCATAGGAATAATACAAGAAAATGCTTAAACATCCCCCATCCACCATGGGAAGCAAAGAAGAACACAAGAACAAACACATCCACCAGCTGCATAGAATGAACAGAACCAGCTGAGGACAAAAAGCAGCTTCATGTTGGATCCTTAACAGAGAAGCCCTGCATCTGAGCAAAGGATGGAGTACAGTCATTAATTCTGATGCAGTATAAAAAACGTTAGTTTAGCATTTTGTACAAATTCTTTCTTTCCTTTTTTCAACAGACAGGATGAGTCTAACTGGCTCTGCCAGTTTTAAGATGAGACTCACGGGCATGATACAGTCAAGGCCAGCATATATAAATCCCACTGATTACAATAGAAGTGTTAAGCTATTTTTGACCTACTTATTTCTGTGGCAGATTGAGCATCCTGTGCTTAACTGTACCTGGATTGTGCCCAGCCTTCTTTAGGAAGGGTACATAAAATCCAGAGCCCATTCACTCCTGGAAGTGAAAACTTTGTCCTGGGTTGCTGAAGAGAGCAGCAAGCTGATGTCTTCTGCTCCAGTATCTCTTCCTGCATCTACTGCTGTGTGCAACTTGACTGTGACTATTTCTTATGGTCTTAGGTCCTGTCTGTAATCAGCAACAAGGCTATGTTTCTGGGTAAAGCACAATCTGAAAGACATATTGAAAACAAAGTGATTTCCTTACAAAAGTCCATCAAGCACCATAGCCCTAGGATTTTCAGTGTAAGCAGTTTTATCAAAAACACATCCATACTGAGCCACGATGTCTCCAATGATTACATCACCTCTCTGAGAATACTCATGTGGGAGCTGGAAGGGATCAGTCATGGTGCACAAAGAGGGGACCTTGCCCAGAGCTCCTGGTAGCTGTAGCCAGAGAAAGAGCACTAGGAACAGAAATCTGCCTGCCATCTGAGAGCAAATCGTTGCATAATATGTTTCTCTCTTTTGTCTGCCACTTGACGGTATTAGCTGTCCATAATCCAAGCTTTGAAAGGCAGAGGAGAATTTTATTTAAGCGTTCATCTTTTCAGGTTGATAGTGAGAATTCATTGAGCCTCAAAACACGCATGTGACAGCTGACATTACGGAAAGTGAATCCTAATAATTAGAGATAATGACACCTCCAAGATCATCCCTCCAGAGGAGTGTGCTGTGTGAGACATCACTTGCATCAGAAAAAGAGAAGAAAATATGCTTCTTTGTAATCAACATAACTGAGTTGAAAATCAGGGACATTAACAACTAAGTTTGACCTAAAGAAAAAAATAGCCCTCTATCTCCGTTATTGTTTTTGTTGGTGTTGGAATCACTATGTTGTAAACTGAGGAACATGGAGGACATTCGCGGATTAAAAATTAAAAAACATGAATTTAAATTGAGAGCATTCGCGGATGACCTCTTGTTAATTTTAGAAAACCCAACACAATCAATGAAGATACTATTGGAGACTCTGGATGACTTTGGAAGAATATCGGGATTTAAAGTCAATCAAGAAAAGACGAAGACAATATTTAAGAATCTACCAGAAACACAGCAGCAGGAATTTACTTCATATACAGGTTGGGAGAAAGTTAACAAAGTCAAATACTTGGGTATCTGGATCTCTGTGAAGAATAAAGAACTGATAAACAACAACTATCTTAAACTATGGAGTAAAATAAAAATTGATACGATCATTTGGTCAAATAAAAAGTTATCATTATTGGGACGTATATCAACAGTCCAAATGAACATTTTACCAAGGATACTTTTCTTATTCCAAAATTTACCTATAATATCACATGTCAAATACTTTGATACCTGGAGAAAAGACATATTAAATTACATCTGGCAAGGGAAAAAACCGAGGATTGCTTATAAATATTTGGTGGATCTTAAAGTTAGAGGAGGTTTAGCATTACCCAATTTTCAACTCTATGCTGAAGCGGCAGATACTCCTGGGAAAAAAGACTGGATTATGAAAATGTTTGACCTGGTGGAAATGGCAAAACTTACAGCTACTATAAATCAAAAAGACAATGTTCGATTTATGGGGGAATGGGAGGCTTGGATGAAATATTGTGAATATGAATTAAAACTGGGAAAAATGCAAGAATACCTTTTAATCTGATCTAAATGACATTATTAATATTAAGAATTATAATCATTTATATCAATAGAGTATGTTATATGAAATTTACATGAAACTTAAATGAAGTTAAGAATAATCGAGATCAGACTATATCACGTTGGGATAAAATACTTTATTAAGAGGCGGACAGAGGTGATGGGGAAGTCAAAGAAATTTCCTTTATCTTTTCTCTTTTTCTGTAATGTTTATATGTTCTTAGTTACTATGGAAAATTTCTATTATAAAAACCAATAAAATTTAAAAAAAAATAGCTGGGTTACCTTTTTTTGCAAGATAGAATTTTTTAACCTACCATTTTCGGAAAGGACTTGTCCATGCTCTTTTGTTTCCATCGATTCACTAGCTCATGTATTCAAGCTAGTACCTGGAGGTTGGCAACCCTATGCATCAGGAAGATTAACGTAATAGGAGACCCAGGAGAAACCTGCACCATGTCATGTCTAGAATTTAGACTGAGGAGACCTGACTTCAAATTGATGTGAATGAATTAAGCTCACCAGATCACTTGGACCAAAAAGCCTAACTTTCCTGGGTTGTCATGAGTGTCAAACGGGACAGTAGAGAACAACAAGAGTGCATGCTACTTTGAGCTGCTGGGAGAAAGAATACGTCGAACATTCTTGTTTTTTAATGTATTTACTTAATACAATTTCAGGTTTGTAACATATAAAGACTAGCATTCAACAGCAACTATGAGATTCGGTGAATGGAATCAGATCCAAGCACAAGAGAGGGGTGCCAGCTGTCTGTCTCCTCACCCTTTCATAATTTTTACAATTAAACTTGGAAACTGAATGAAGGGGCTCTTAACTGGAGCTTGTTACAGAATGCTGGATGGGTGCCTGGCAGTTCCTGTGCTCCCTCAGCAGTTGGGTTCAGCCACAATGAAGACTGGGATGTTTCCTGCCTATTCTCTGATGGCTTCATCGATGGCAGTTGGAAGGTGCATACCTAGGAATGGTCGTACCTGGATTTCTCTTTGACAATGTTTGATAATACTAACGTTAAAACTGAAAGCCACAAAGAGATGCCCATGCACCAATTCTGGAATAATATTGAAAAAGCTTCAAGTGGAAGTGGAATTCAAAGAAGAGTGATTGGACCAGGAGAGATCTATACATCTTCATAGGAGCATATTTAAATATGTTCCTTGAGTTTCTTTCTGTAGATATCTTAGATAAAATCACAAATTAAGTTGCCCTTATTAGCTGGTGTCTATTATTCAGCTCAGGCCTCATGATAATTATGTAGCATTTAGGAAAGAAGATACAAACCAGCAATCCAGCACTAGAGGCCAAGATAGAGAAGATCTCCATGGCTACCATATATTTCCCCTTGGTGCTCAGATAAGATGGAACAAAGGACAGCCAAACACCACAAAACACCAGCATGCTGAAAGTGATAAATTTGGCTTCATTGAAACTGTCGGGCAACTTCCTGGCTGGGAAAGCCACAGTGAAGCCGACAATGGCCAGGAATCCCAGATACCCCAGCACCAAATAAAACATTGTGACTGAGCCTTCATTGCATTCCACTATGATTTCTTCAGCCAGAGTGTCCGTATCAAAATGAGGGAATGGAGGAGCAGTGTAGAGCCACACCACACAAATAGTGGCTTGAATGAGGGAGCAACAGATGAGAATGGAGTTTGCCAGTCTTTTCCCCACCCATTTCCTCATCTTGGTGCCTGGCTTGGTAGCTGCGAAAGCCACAACCACAGTGATGGTTTTGGCCAACATACATGAAACAGCCACTGCGAAGATGATGCCGAAAGCAGTATGCCGTAAGTAGCAAGTCACTGTCTGAGGCTGGCCAATGAAGAGCAAGGAGCAAAGGAAACAGAGCAACAGGGAGACGAGGAGAGAATAGGTGAGGTCCCGATTATTGGCTTTGACGATTGGGGTGTTTTGGTTCTTGATGAAAATTCCTAGCACCAAAGCTGTGATCAAAGAAAGGAAGAGAGCCAAGGAAGCTAAGCTGATCCCCAAACACCCTGTGAAAGAGAGGAAGTTTAGGTCCTTGGGAATGCATTGATCTTGGTTCTTGTTTGGATATTGGTGTTGTGGACATTTAAAACAGTCATCCATGTCTGAAAAAAAAAAATACTGGATTCAAATTCTCAATCATGCTATCTTTTTTTTTCTTTTAATATACCTCATGCTGTCTCATAAACTGAGGGGAGAAGGAATAAATCCCTCTCCAATACTTGATATTCTGTCCATATGCTGTCTTTCTTTAAAATGTTGCCATAGTCTAAAAGCATAAAACAGATCTATCAGAGATTTTCGTTCAGAGACTTGAAATGTTCAAATTTTTAACACAAAAAAAGATTCCAAAGGAGACTCCAGCATGAAGCTGTTGAGTTCATGTAAAGATTTGGCCCTAGCGAGATTGATGTCAGTAAAGACTGGGTGGTTACATAACTCTAGAAAGTAATTTTTCTCTATGTTGAACTTGATACACACATGTAGGGCTGGTGAAAAAAAAATTCAGTAAAATTCAGATCCAGCAAAATTTGTCCCGTTTTTATTCAGGAAATGCCAAAATCCGAACTCCCCCGATACGGATCCGTGGAATTCGGCATGAAATTCAGAGTTCGCAAATATATTCGGCCATTTAAAGCCATTAAAAACATATTCGCACCTTTCCGTGGCTCCGGGGGTGGGCATATTTTGAGGTAGAGGTCCCAAACCTTCAGGGTAGCTTGAGGGGACCCCCAAGAACCCCCTTCTTGCAAGAACCCCCAAAGCAGCATTCTCCCACGGCCAATCAGTGGCCAATATGGCTCTTCTTCTGGCCAATCAGGGATGAGTACATGAGCCTAGCTGCTGCATGGCTTGAAGAAAGAAAGAGAGAGTGTCTGTTTGTGTGTGAGAGAGATCCCTGTGGGGGGTTAGTGTGCACATTTGCAGCTTTCCATGGCTCTGGGGCAAGTTTGGAGGTAAGTTTGGAGGTAGAGGTCCCAAACTTTCAGTGAAGCTTGAGGGGACCCTTCTTGCAAGAACCTCCAGTTTCTGTAAAGATTGGGTCAGGGGGTCCCAAGTTATGAGATCTGGAAGGGGTCCCCCCATTGGAATAAAGCCATTTAAAGCACATTCACTGCGTTCCACAGCTCCGGGTGGGCATTTTTGGAGGTAGAGGTCCCAAACCTTCAGGGTAGCTTGAGGCGACCTTTCTTGCAAGAACCCCCAGGTTTTGTTAAGATTAGGCCAGGGGGTCCCGAATTATGGGGTCTGGAAGGGGTCCCCCATCCCCCATTTGGAATAAAGCCATTTAAAGCACATTCACTGCGTTCCACAGCTCCGGGTGGGCATTTTTGGAGGTAGAGGTCCCAAACCTTCAGGGTAGCTTGGAGGAACCCTACTTGCAAGAACCCCCAGGTTTTGTGAAGATTGGGTCAGGGGGTCCCGAGTTATGGGGTCCCCCGCAATCCACCCATTGGAACTACGCCAAAAGTGCATTCAACAATGCTCAAATTGTAAGTAAACAGCATAACTAGCAGGGTAATGTATCTTTTCATTTCAACACAGCCAAAGTGCATCTCATAAGTGCATCTCATAATAGCGTAAGTGCGACCTGCGCAAATTGCGTTTCTTCAGTATTGATAGATTTCATGCTGCTGGATTCAAATCTTCCATACCAACAATCACATTCACAAAGAGGAGATCAAGCCCCCCCCCAGGACAGGTAACCCCCCCAATCACACTCCACAGAGGCAATCAACCCCACCCAGAAGAACAGCCCCCCAAACCAGAAGACGCAAATTTCTAATGAAGGAGAAGAACGGGCCAGACAGAGAGAGATTCACTGACATGGGATGTACTAAAACGAATGACAGGCTAGCCCATTAGAAACAACAGGAGCGGCTGCACAGCCCATTGGAAACAATAGGAGCCAGCCAGCGAGAGACTCACTGACCCACAGTTAACTCCAGTCAAAGTTGGCAACCGGTGAAAACAGTAGAAAGCACAGTCCCACACAGAGGCAATCAAGCCCACCTCCCAGGAGAACAGGTAAATCCACCCCCCTTTGGCTTCCCCCCTCACCCACACACACACACACACAGAGAGAGAGAGAATTCCCCCCCCCACATACAGAAAAAAAATTATAGAGAAGAGCCCAAAAATGGGTCAAACTGTGGATGCCTTCTCTTCCATCAGGAGCAGGGAATGGGAGTCAGGACTCAGGAGTAATCCAATACGCTTCTAGCAGTAGGTCAGCTTGGGGGTTCTTTCAAGTAGGGTCCCTCTAAGCTACGCTGAAGGTTTGGGACCTCTACCTCCAAAAATGGCCCTCCCGGAGACGCGGAAAGCCGTGAATGTGCTTTAAATGGCTTTATTCCAATGGGTGGAGGGGGGACCCCTTCCAGAAACCGTAACTCGGGACCCCCTGACCCAATCTTAACAAAACTTGGGGGTTCTTGCCAGTAGGGTCCCTCCAAGCTACCCTGAAGATTTGGGACCTCTATATCCAAAAATGCTCACCCCCGGAGCCACGGAAAGCCGTGAATGTGCTTTAAATGGCTATATTCCAATGGGCGGATGGGGGGACCCCTTACAGACCCCCTAACCCGGGACCCCCTAATCCAATCTTCCCAAAACATGGGAGTTCTTGCAAGTTGGGTCCCTCCAAGCTACCCTGAAGGTTTGGGACCTCTACCTCTAAAAATGACCCTCCCGGAGTTGTGGAAAGCCACAAATGTGCTTTAAATAGCTTTATTCCAATGGGCGGATGGGGGGACCCCTTCCTGTGTCCACATGCATGTAGGTATACACCGACTCAGGATTGTATTTTTCCACGTAATCACTGTCATCTGGTGCTCAAACCAAAGGGCAACTACCTTGGGCAGACAATGCTGCAACACACAGGGGATGGTGGGTTGGTGGTCTCGCTTTGATCTCTAAGCCACGGGTTTCAGCATCAGCCTGCTCTGCTTATACCCTTGGTGGCCTCAGCCAGAAGAGGAGGGGTTTTGCTTACCCACATCCTTTCTGTATCCAACTCCATCTACAAATGCGAGTTGTTGGGTAGTTCAAGCATCCTGGGCCCTTTCACAGTGTGTCACATGCCATGCATATTTCATGGAGGGTCCCAGCCTCTTATGAGAGCTTCTGATTTCATAAGACATCAGTCTCCTCCTCTATACCTGCCACTGTGTCAGTCTGCCTTCCCCTTGTGAGTTGTTCAGCTGGGGAGATGCCCTTGCTTTAGATTCACCAGTTGTGGGTAGGAGCATCTGTGACCCCAGGCAACAAGTTTTCTGAGATTGCTGAGGGAGAACATGACAGTCTCCATTAGCAGTTAGTCTGAGGGAAGGAAGAAGAGCTGCAAGTTTTCAACAAGCCAGTGTTACTAGATTAGTTCTCTGGTGTCACCCTACTCCCCAGATGAAGATGAGATACTGTTGAGTCCCTCAGCTGTTTGTCAGCCTCAGTGACACATGAAATAAGAAGTCTGTGCCTGAATGGCAAGACTCTTAATTTGAGCTTCGTGAAACACGGGAATTATACTGGAGGGGGAACCTTCCTGCATGACAGCTAAGGGCTGTGGCTACAACGGAGATTGGATGATGAAGAAAGAAGCAAAGCTTGAATGGCACCATTTCCTCTGAGTTATATTTGGTGATGGATGGAAAGGGATGGATCCAGCCAGCTTTTCCATCAACCTTGCACAATTCTCCTCTTGACTATAGGCCCTGTATACCATGTACTTATACCATGTACTTATAGTGCTCGAATTTTGTCCTTTAAGATCCAATAATCTTTAAAGGTAAAGGTCCCCTGTGCAAGCACTGGGTCCTTCCTGACCCTAATCTTACTAGGCAGACTTTGTTTGTGGAGTGGTTTGCCAGTGCCTTCCCCAGTCATCTTCCCTTTACCCCCAGCAAGATGGGTACTCATTTTACCGACCTCGAACTGGCTTCCTGAACCCACCTTCTGTCGGGATCGAACTCAGGTCACGAGCAGAGCTTGGACTGCAGTACTTCAGCTTACCATTCTGCGCCACGGGGCTCCTCCAATAATCTTTAGCATAGCCTTTACCATGGTAAAAGAAGACACTCTTCTCTCTTCTTTTTTCCATTAGAAAAGTTGTCTGGATCCAACCAAATGAATATATATGAGGTAGATAGCGTTTGGATGTGGGTCTTTCATATCCTTGCCAGGTAGTAGCTGGAGATCTCCTGCTATTACAACTGATCTCCAGGCGATAGAAATCAGTTCCCATGGAGAAAATGGCTGCTTTGGCAATTGGACTCTATGGCATTCAAGTTCTCCCCTCCAAACCTTGCCCACCTCAGACTTCACCCCCCAAAATCTCCAAGTATTTTCCCACACAGAGCTGGCAACTCTAGTCTTTCATATTATCTTTTTTTTTTCCATTTTGTGCATCATGTCACCTACCCTTCTGATCGGAAATCCTCTCATCTGGACATGGAGCACAACTATAGCAACAAAATGGTGCCCCTTCCGTCTTCTTTCTGCTATAACCAGGTTGACAGTTGTCATTGCACACAGCAACAGGAGGCACCTGCCACCAAAAGATGAGGAAAATATACGGCATTTCAGGTTTATCAACAATATACTCTAAAGAGCTAAACTGCTTTTTTTGAAAGAAGGGGTGGGTAGGGAGTCTACTGTCACTGAGATGATGAAAATCCTGTTGGTTTCAGCAATTCAGTTCCAGGCAGAATTAATGGAGGTCCGGAAAGTCAACAGGAGTTCGACTTGTATTGCAAAACAATGCATTCAAACGTGAGAAAATAATTAGGAAGTTAATGAACTGGTGAATTTCTAAACTTCCCTATGTGATCAAAATGACTGGGAAACTCCCTAATATTCAGTGGAATGTGTACAATAGGGTAAAGAGTATCACAAGGGTTTAATATTGAAACACCTAATAAAAATCCTTGGCAACAATTCCCTCCCTGGAATTCCATAACAACATTTCCCCCAGACAGAAATATGTGCTACGAAGTTTAAATATTTTCTTAGCTCTTGCTTTTATGGCCCTTAGCCTTAAGTGACCGGAAACATCCTTCTAATTTGCTGGTCAGTAAATCTAGCGTGAGTTCTTCTTAACACCGTGACCTAAAAAATTGCTTGACATATTCTTCCCCCCCTCTTTTTTATTTGTAATGTATGACCTTATTAAGAATACGGAGAAACTTAAGGCTTGCAACTGTTTCATATCAGACAATTGAACCCAATAAAGGTATTGCATGGAATTTTTTTTGGTTTGGCTTCAGGGCTTCTACTTTTGATCAAACACATCTGAATACAACTTGTTGAACTGCTTAATATTGGAAAGTATCCCAATTATTTATTGTGAGCAGGGGACATGCAAAGACATGGTAAGGGTCACACTTTCCTCCTCTGGTCTTTCCTCTCCCTGACTGCCCCCACAGCCTATCCTGTGCCTGCTTCTTTCTTCTGGACCACCTACCAAACATCATCAGACTCTGCCCTCCTCCTGACACTGATGAAGGCATGCAAGCCTCGATAAAATGGTTTGGGTTGCCTAGCAACCCAAAAATGTCAAAAGAAGTTCTTGCCACATAACCAGACAAAATCTTTTTTTGTAAGTTGTGATGTGTGCATTTGCACAGAAATTGCTTCTATAATTTACATTTTTAATGCCCCCATTAAGTTTTTTAAAGATTTCAAAAATATCTTTCCTATCTGTTTGTAGCCCCATGTTTCAAATCTTTATCTGTCACAAGTTTGGAATTAGATATACAATTTGGATCCCACCTGATGAACCATACTATGCCATGTAATGGCCTCTTCATTAATGGTGAATTCTCTGCCTGGTGAAGCCTGTGGGTTCATCCTTCCAACTTTCTCTCTTATGAAGGATTTGTTTGGTAAAATAACCCAGTTTATGATATCAAAGCCAGCGGCTATTTCCCCATTCTCATTAAAAAACACCACGTCTTCAGCACTATTGTTGAATGAGATGCTTCTCAGGAAAGGGTGAAGCTAGATTGAAAAATGCATCCGTTGATTTTTTTTAAAAGATGAACATTTTTTTAAGTAATCACTCATATTTACAAGCAAAAGGCTTTGAGTTATTTCGTATTCTTCTTCTGAAGGAAAAATGCCTCACTGAAATTCACTAAAATTTAGTGACCCTCCCTACAAATTCAGGTGATGTTTTATTAACGATGTACATCAGCAATGCATGATTAAACCTAGTTCAACCCATATTCTCTTTTTACATCCATTCTTTGGTTTCCAGCCTTCCATCCAGAAAATGGGTTAAAAGAAATGGAATACAAGCAAAGAGTTGTGGGTTTGAGTTGCATAAAGAAGTGCAATTAAAAGAGAGGTTTTTTAGTTGAACCAGCAAAAATGAGATATTTGATACCACCACTATCTCACCAGGTTATCTCATAAGCACAGAAAAGGAACACACTACATTGACATTCAGGCAGTCTTCCCGAACACATCCATAGGGGAAAAATACGGGGAACATCTACATTGTACGTTTCAGAAATACCTACAACTTCTATGGAAATGGAAAACATTTAGACATGAGGGAGAGATTGAAGATTTTAACCAAAGGGAAATGTTGTTTGTAAATTTGGATGACATGCTACACTCCCTGCATCAGAACCTTCACACATTAGAAGACAAACCAAGACAAAGGGTCTACTCTGAAAGTCATGAAACATTACCTTCCAAGGCTGTAGATTTAAAGGATCCCATCTACTTCTGTCCACCATTGCTCTGCTTTTCAATCTGGACGTGTACATCTTATGTAAAGCATGTGCTATGGCATAGACTGCATTGTAGATGCTATAGCTCTGGCCAGTCATGGTCATTTCAAAAACAACTCCAGGTAGGCTATCCAGCCTCTCTTCTCCTGTGCAAGCATTATTCCTTTCCTTCTTTTCATCAGAATCAGACAATGTACAGTTGAAGGCCTGTTCCCAGAAGACCCTGAGAAAACCATCTTCATGTTGTAAGTCAGGCTGTATACTCTGAAGGAACTTTGTGAAACCCAAGACTTCATTTGAATGAATTGTAAAGGACAAGGCACCGTGGAAGATGTTCATGTCAAATTCCCTGAGCTCCGTCTGTGATGAGAAATCCCAGTGGGCTGTCATAATCCATACAATTCCCATGAAAGTGTCAGTCATACCTCCTAATATTTCATTAAAATATATCAGCCATTTCAAACCATAAATGGCCTGACGATCTGCATTTACAACAAACAGCCTGACATTGGAATTGGCAAGGGAAACGGTCACAGGTTTTATCGATTCTAATGAATTGAAAGTATGTGACACCTGATATATTGTTGGTGTCTTTTCAATGTGGGCTGCACAGATGCCATGCTGGAAAAGCATAGGAGTCAAAGTTTGGACAAATTTTTCTCCTTGGTTATCATCCGTTGCTATGATCCCAACCCACGTCCATTGGAAATGCAAAAGGAGCCGGACGATGCCACTATACTGAAATTCTTCATTGGAAACCATACGATAGAAGATAGGGAGTTGAGTTTTAACATCCCTCACTGGAGCAAAGACACAGTAGGCAATCTGATTAAAAACGAACAAATGCTCATGAAGATAACGTGTTAGGAATGAGGGACAATTAATAGGGAATATGTATAATATATATATGTATAATAAAGAACACAGCTATGGATTCAATCAGCTTTTTCACTCAGTTTCAGTTACTGCAACATGCATGGCTTTTATGCATGCAGGTTACAGCTCTCTTGCTGAATTCCTTATTCAACTATATCAGACTTAGGCATGTTGTTTTGGAAATTACTAATTCATATGCCCACAAGATTTCATCTGTATCAATGTTGGTTGGCAGAGTAGGAAGCAGAAACAGTTATGGCCAAGGCAGTGAAAGGACTAGCCCTTAACATTTTTTGAAAACTCTGAAGTATCATGCCCAGAGCTTTCCCTGAAGGCTGGCATGAACCATCCTAATCGGAAGCAAATATGCATTAAACAACCGTGTAAAAATATGTGAGAATCCCTCCTGCAATCTTCACAGAGCAGGTCATCTCTTTCAAAAGAATGAAATATTTTAGAGATTATTTGTGCTCATATGTGTTGCTGCCACCAGGTATGAAGCCACACAACACTCCTACTCCCTCACTAACCCATCCATAAGGTATACTGCAAATGATCTGGGAGCAGAGAATTCTCTTTCCTCAGCCTCATTTCATGAATGTGTAGAAAAGCCTGTCCTTTTGGTGTCACAACTGTGCCTTGAACTTCCACTTTCGTTGACCCCATGTAGACCACGCAGCAGAATGAAGTGATAATGATGTGGAAGGCTGCTGAGGTGGCACAATAGTCTTTCCCAGACTGCAGAGGAAGGGGTTATATTCTTCAAAATTAATAACGCTATGGTAGAACCTTTGTCCGTGATGTGCTACCTTTACTTTGCAGAGATTTTTTTTACATGGGGGAGGACTAAATATGTGGACTAAATATCCTTTTTCGCAGTATGTAGTGTATAACCCATTCTACGCCCTCAAGGTTCTACCTCCTCACTCTACTTCACATGAAATTCAGGCCTTTGTACCTCTTTTCAAAAGATCTGAAAGTATAGTAGGGCAGAACACATTCAAAAGCTCATTTTACCTGGGGGATCTTATAGATGCCTAAAATAGTAGCCATTTGAAGAGATATTTCAGAATTAAGTCCTCCAATGACAGCTGTCAATGTTTTTGTCTTGTTACAGTCATAGTTGGGGACAATCCTTTCCCAGGAAGATAGAAATTTCAGGGTGTTCTGATGGGTCATCCTCGCATTGAAATAGCTGTCATAGATCTGGAACCCCATGCTGACATTGGGTAAGATGCTGGGGTTCTCATTGACCTCCTTCACAGCAAATACAAGGGACAGGACATGCTGGTAGCTCTTTGGGGTTGCACTAAGGTTAGGTTTATATTATGGATAAAAAAGATATTCAGTGCTTCAAGAGTCATACATTGAAGTCTTAGGTGAATTTTTTGAGGTGTACATATCTTCACATTCATAGAAAAATATGAAAATCAGAAATCTGTATATCTTATTCATCTGATCATTTTGTAATCAAATATTTTGTAATGCCTTTCCCAAAAGAGGCTCAAGAAAAAAAATGACTGGAAGACACACAAATAAAACAATGCAATACTAAAAAGTCCCCCCCAATAGAATCAATTTCATTATTCAACAACAAACACAGCCACCAGCAGAATCAAATCAACAGCTGCAAAATTGGAATAGAAGATCTATGTTTGGGCCCAAGAAGAGCAACATCTGAGCAGAGGATGAGCGGGCTTCTCTGATTGTTGACACAGAGAGCAAGAGCTGACAGGAGAATCATAATTATTTATTGCAAATATTGTGAGCACTTAAATATAGAGGTTTCATTTTTTTCCTGCAGTGTCCTACAAGATATGACGAGTCTAACTGTAGGACTCTGCCAGTTCTCGATTAAATGTATGGGCATGATAGAGCTGAAATTCACATAAATCCCACTGGTTT
Source organism: Euleptes europaea (assembly GCF_029931775.1). NCBI lineage: Eukaryota > Metazoa > Chordata > Lepidosauria > Squamata > Sphaerodactylidae > Euleptes > Euleptes europaea. Next base: position 17,889,281 of record NC_079329.1, on the reverse strand, counting down.
CAATAGAAGCATTAATCCCCTTTTTTTGATCCATTGATTTTAATAGACGGGAGACAATCCTGTGCTTAACTATGGTTGTATGATATGTTCTATCAAAAGGTTTTTGCCCTCACATAAAAGGAGTTGAGGTGGAATCATGAAACTTGCTCAGTATTTTGTCCCATGTCTTGTTCCAATTTTTAGCTTTTAGGGTTGAAGTGTTTATGAATTAGACCTGCCAGAAGGACCGAAGTTGGTAGACTACTGAAACTTGAATACAGGGCAGAAATCAAGTTCCTCCATTTAAAAGGCACAGGAGCCACAGAGAACTATGAGGAAATTTAAAGTGTTTATGGGGAACAATGTCCATCCCTAAGCCCCATAAAAACATGGGAAAGATATCTGAAATCTGTACACACAAGAGGCTGGAAGATGAACCCAGAGAAGGGAGACCCTGTTCTGCAGTTGATGCTGACATGGTGAAGGAGGTCGAAAGACTAGTCATAGAGGACAGACAAATTTCTACCCATTCTATTGTGGACCCACGGGCAAGTGGCTCCAAGGAAGTAGGGGAGTAAGAAAATCAAATAAACACACATACACTGTATTCTTTGGGAAATAAATGGCCACAGTTTTATTGATCAAACCAGAATGGAGCGTTGACGGAAAATCATGGGGGCGGATCCAAGATATCGGGTCACCACCCTGTAACCCGATAGTATCGAACCACTCGATAAACACCCCCCAACACCCGTGGGAGGTACCACACCGGAGTAGCGCTTAGGTGGCCCCACCGGACGCACATCTCTATGTGGAGCCAGCGCCACCTGGGATTGTAGCTCCCAAACAGGTCCCCGAGCCGGGCAACGCTGTTGAGCTCCATCCCAAGACCCCTTATGGGGGTCCCCACAAACGGGAAGGAAACGCCCATCTTCCCTTCTTGGATCAGACCCCATGCAAAAACCGCCCAAAAACTGTGACAAAAGAACTAACAACACAACAACATAACATAGGGTGGGTGGGCGGGATCCTCGCCTTCCCCCGGCAAAGAGGACTGCTGCCGGGCTGGGACCCATTAAATAGGCGCGGGGGCAGGGTGCCTGACGTCACCTTCCCCCCCCCCGCACCCTATCCAACCCCATGAGGAGAGGGGAGAAACCGTGAGGCCAGCGTAGCCTCGCGAGAAGTCCCCACGCGCCGTCTGGCAACAGGAGACCTCCCCCCCCCTCCTCTGCGCCGCCCGGTAAGCCCACAACGGGGCGACCTGTTGAATCAGGACGCCCTTTTTGTGGCTGAAGTGGGCATTAGTTATGGGTCCGTGTCCACCATATTACATGACCACCTTCCCCTGTTTAAGATCTCAGTACGGTGACATGTATTGTGTCCATCTAGCAACACAGCCTGTACCTGGGAGACCCTAGTGCCCAATAAAAAAATGTCCTGATATCTGCATCGCTGAAGACAGCAGCAAGCAGGTATCTTCTCCTCCGACATCAGCTGCTGCAGGTGGCAATTACTACTTCTTATGCTCTTGGATCCTGTCTGCAACAAGGAACAATTTGGATGAAAAAGATCCCAAGAAAGAGGCTATGTTTCCAAGTAAATTGAGCCTGACAACTTCTAATCACTATCTGAATGAAGTCTAGCTTGCTTGTTACATAAAAAATAGAGTGATTTCCTTACAAAAGTGCACTTGCCACCATCGTTCTAGGATTTTCAGTATAAGTGGTTTCATCATAAACACATCCATACTGAGCGACAATGTCTCCAATGATTAGGTCACCTCTCTGATGATATTTATATGGAATCTGGAAGAGATCAGTCATGGTGCACATAGTGCGCACCATCCCCACAGCTGCGGGTAGCTGCAGCCACAGAAAAAGCAGTCCGAACAGAAATATGCTCGCCATCGAGGAGCAAATTGCAGAATGTGTTTTCTTATTGCAGAATGTGTTTCTCTCTTTCATCCCCTGCCATAGCCCTGACTTTGAAGGGCAGAGGGACATTTTATGCAAGTGTTCCTTTTTCCATGTATGATGGGAATTAAATTCACCTCGGAGTATGCATGCAACAACTGGCAATATGGAGGGTGAATCCTAATAATTAGAGATAATGACACCTCCAAGATTGTCCCTCTGGAGGAGTATGCTGTGCGAGACATCAGTTGCATCAAAAAAGAGAAGAAAATATGTTTCTTTGGGAAATAGTTGAACATCAGGGACATGAATGGCTAAATCTGACCCAGATAAAAAATATATATAACCGCAGAACCCTGAGGTGTCAGGATGAAAGCAGAGATGCTTGACATATTTGGGATACCAGGTGGCAATGGTATTCTGAGAAACTGACAAGCTCCCCACAGGTTATCTTGAGTCTCAGCAGAAAATAACTGAGGCTCAGTTCTGACATTGTGCAAAATCACAGTATAATCTAACTATAGGTTGTTATGCAGGCCATTCCATTGTCTATGTTTAGCTACAGTCCATCAAACCAGACTCCGAATTTGATTTGTTAACCACAGTTAGTCTTTTTAAATATATGTGGTTATTATTACTGAGGAAATGTTCCAAATATCATGAATAACTTTTTGAACCATGTTCCCAAAAATTTGCACTCTGCAACTCCCCCACTACACATGCAGGAAGTCAGCTTAAAAAAAAAAAGCCAACATTTATTACTTAATCTAATACTCATTTTAAAAACCTCAAAGGTGTCATATATCATTGATTAATCATTTCAAAAATTGATAAAATCATTATGTAAGTAAGTAAGTAAATATTTTATTTGTAGATATCCAAAGGCCATTACAAGGTAAATTAAACTATAAAACAATAAAATTATACAATAAAGATAAAATACAAAATGCCATATAAATTATGATAAAATGTGTGTGTGTGTGTGTGTGTGTTAAGTGCCGTCAAGTCGCTTCCGACTCATGGCGACCCTATGAATGAAAGTCCTCCAAAATGTCCTTTCTTTGACAGCCTTGCTCAGATCTTGCAAATTGAAGCCTGTGGCTTCCTTTATTGAGTCAATCCATCTCTTGTTGGGTCTTCCTCTTTTCCTGCTGCCCTCAACTTTTCCTATCATGACGGTCTTTTCCAGTGACTCTTGTCGTCTCATGACGTGACCAAAATACGACAGCCTCAGTTTAGTCATTTTAGCTTCTAGGGTCAGTTCAGGCTTGATTTGATCTATAACCCACTGATTTGTTTTTTTGGCAGTCCACGGAATCCGCAACACTCTCCTCCAACACCACATTTCAAAGGAATCTATTTTCTTCCTATCAGCTTTCTTCATTGTCCAGCTTTCACACCCATACATAGTAATAGGGAATATGATGGCATGAATTACTCTAGTCTTGGTGGCCAGAGTCACATCCTTACACTTCAAAATCTTTTCTAGCTCCTTCATGGCTGCCCTTCCCAGTCTCAATCTCCTTCTAATTTCTTGGCTGCAGTCTCCCTTTTGGTTGATGGTGGAACCAAGGAATAGAAAGTCTTGAACAATTTCAATTTCCTCATTGTCAACCTTAAAGTTGTGTAATTCTCCTGTAGTCATTACTTTTGTTTTCTTGATGTTCAGCTGCAGTCCTGCTTTGGCACTTTCTCTTTTAACTTTCAGCAGTAGTTGTTTCAAATCTTCACTATTTTCTGCCAATAATGTAGTGTCATCAGCATATCTCAAATTATTAATGTTCCTCCCTCCAATTTTCACTCCACCTTCATCTAAATCTAATCCTGCTTTCCTAATTATATGTTCTGCATATAGATTGAAGAGATAGGGAGATAAAATACATCCTTGTCTGACACCTTTGCCAATTGGAAACCATTCCGTTTCTCCATATTCTGTTCTAACTGTGGCCTCTTGTCCAGAGTACAGGTTGCGCATCAAAACAATCAGATGTAGTGGCACACCCATTTCCTTTAAAACCAGCCATAGCTTTTCATGATCCACACAGTCAAAAGCTTTGCTGTAATCTATGAAACACAAGCTGATTTTCTTCTGAAATTCTCTCGTACGCTCCAGTAACCAGCGTATATTTGCAATATGATCTCTAGTGCCTCTTCCTTTTCTGAAACCAGCTTGAACATCAGGCATTTCTCGTTCCATATATGGTAACAGCCTTTGCTGTAAGATTTTGAGCATCACTTTACTTGCATGATAAATTAATGCAATGGTCCGATAGTTGTTGCAATCTTTGATGTCTCCTTTCTTGGGAATTGGAATGTAAATGGATCGTTCCCAGTCTGTGGGCCATTGTTTTGTTTTCCATATCTTTTGGCATATTCTTGTCAAGATTTTGATGGACTCCGTTTCTGTGGCTTGAAATAGCTCTATTGATATCCCATCTGCTCCTGGTGATTTGTTTCTCCCGATTGCTCTCAATGCAGCTTTCACTTCACTTTCTAAAACTGTAGGTTCTTCTTCAAAAGATTCTTCTTGGAAAGAATCTTTTATCCTTTCATCTCTTCTGTATAGTTCTTCAGTGTATTGTTCCCACCTTTTCTTTATTTTGTCCTGTTCAGTTAATGTATTTCCTTGCTGATCTTTCAGCATGCCTAACCGTGCTTTAAATTTCCCTTTGATTTCTTGGATCTTGTGGAACAGATCTCTTGTTCTTCCTTTTTTGTTGTTCTCTTCTATTTCTTTACACTGGTTATTATAATAGGTCTCTTTGTCTCTACGTGCTAGTCGCTGGAACGTTGCACTTAGACTTTTGATTCTATTTCTGTCACCTTCTACTTTTGCTTCTCGTCTATCTCTGGCAATTTTAAGAGTTTCCTCAGACATCCATCGAGGTTTTTCTTTTCTTTTGGCTACAGGAATAGTCTTTGCACATTCTTCCTTGATAATATTTCTAGTTTCCACCCATAGTTCTTCAGGTTTACATTCACTTGAACTTATTAATGCAAATCTGTTCCTTACATGGTCTTTAAACTCTTCCGGAATATTGCTTAGATTGTATTTTGGTGCCATGAATGTTTTGGTGTTTTTCTTAAGCTTTATCTTGATTTTCGATATTACCAATTCATGATCTGTACCGCAGTCGGCTCCTGGTCTTGTTTTGGCCGAAAGAATAGAGCTTCTCCATCTTCTGCTTCCAATTATATAATCTATTTGATTTCTATACTGGCCGTCTGGTGATGTCCATGTATACAATCGTCTATTTGGTTGCCTGAAACATGTGTTTGCAATGAACAGATTGTTGTCTTCACAGAATTTTATGAGGCTTTCTCCTGCTTCATTCCGTGCTCCTAGCCCAAATCTGCCAACAACATTTGATTCTGCTTTGTTTCCTACTTTTGCGTTCCAATCACCTATGATTATCAGCATATCTTGTTTAGGTGTGTGATCAATTTCTTCCTGAACACTGGCATAAAAACTTTCAATGATAAAATACAATATAATTAAAATATATCCTACCTGGCCATGTTACATTCATTGGCACTAGTCTGGCTCTTATCTTTCTAGCAGCTAGAGAAAAAAGTGACAGCATGTAAGTTATAAATGAGCCAGTATCAAGGTTGACTCAGCCTTCCATCCTTCCGAGGTCGGTAAAATGAGTACCCAGCTCGCTGGGGGTAAAGGGAAGATGACTGGGGAAGGCACTGGCAAACCACCCCGCAAAACAAAGTCTGCCTAGAAAACATCAGGATGTGACGTCGCCCCATGGGTCAGGAATGACCCGGTGCTTGCACAGGGGACCTTTACCTTTACCTTTATCTGACAATAAGAATATTAATTTATTGGAATTAGGAAACAGGTTTTACCCAGTTAATATGGTATGAAGGAATATTTCCCTAGGTATTGCATAAAAAGGACAAGCTAAAACATAACGGAATAAATCCTCTACAGCAGAACAACAAATGTGAATACATTGTGCTAGTGGTACTTTATTATATAGTCCATCCAGTATTGCAGTTTGCATTGTTTGAAAGCGTAGATACGAGAAAGCCATTCTGAGCTTTTGAATTGAGATGTTAACTAGATATTTGGTTCTGAGGTGGTCTTTTTTATTAATTGAACCATGGAGAAGACTTAGATTGATGAATTAATGAGCTATCAATCAGAGCGTCACCAGACTAGACATAATATGTTCCTTCCATCCCAACACTTCAACACCATATAGCAAGTGGGGGACAGGCTTACTTACAAATAATTTGAAAACTGGATCAATTAAACAACCCCCTTGCTACAGTAAAATTTCAGAGTAGCTCCAACAAACCTTAAAGCTGAGGATTTGATGGATACCAAATATGAATTCCAATTTAAGGTCTCACTGAAAGTGACTCCCAAGTATTAAAATGTACTGCACTGATTTATTGGTGTACCATGAATAAAATCATTATGTCCTCCTGATGCCTTAGCCACTCTGTAATCATTTGAAGCCTGGCTGTTCTATCATGGGTTAATACAGGTAACCAGCATCCACCTTTTTATTTACTCTTATACATGGCCTTGCTATAACCCCAGTTATTTTTGCCTTCCCATATAAATGTGTTTATCATTTTTGCCACTCTTTTAGTATGTGTTCAGAAATAAAAATTAACACATTGCTTAAAAGGAAAGTAATTTTAGGAAGTATTACCATTCATATAGCTCTCATGCAGCCAAAAATGAGAGCTTTAATGAAGATTTTAATGAACTTTTTCAGAAGTTTATACGATTTCTGTACAGGTAGAGTATCCTTTATCCAGACATTCCATATGCAGACTGATCCAAAAACCGGACTCTTCGAGCTGGCATGCAGACAAATCTGTGCTGCCTGCTTTCAATGTTTCCTCTCACCTAAAAAAAAAAAAAAACACATACAGTGTACACTGCCTGCCATTGTTAGTTTGTTGTTGCTCTTGTTTAACAGCTGGAACATGTATACTGGTAAGATAGTTACACCTTCGCTTTCTGATGGTTCACAAAATGATTAAAAATATTGTTTAAAATTACCTTCAGGCTATGTGTGTAAAGTGTATATAAAACATGAATACATTTGGGTCCCATCCATCCCCCAAGATATCTCATTATCTATATGCAAAAACTCCAAAATATTCCAATATACAGAAAGATCCGAAATTCAGACCATTTCTGTTCCCAAGCAGTCCGGATAAGGGTTACTCAACCTGTGTATGAAATGTGTATGTATGTAATTTGTCATTCATATAGAAGAAAATTGTATTTTGAACAATTAGACTGTTGGGATGTTTGCTAATTAAAACAATGACTGGAACACATCTAGTCTCCTGTTCTATGACTGTGATAACAGAATTATTCCTAGATATGTGCTGGCAAGTTCTCTTCCTCTGAGCCGATTTCTCCTTTTTACATAGTTTAAAAAAACGCACACACACATGGGACATAATGCATACCCAGGCTCTGTATACTTGTTTGGAAGAGACGATTGGCATAGGGATCAATCAGATACTTTTCCTTATGTTCCCCTTCCATGCGATACATCAGGTTGACATGTTTACTGCACCTGTGACATCATTATCTAAACTTGGAGGGCTGTGATTGCCACTGATAGGTTTGAGTTCAAGTATCCATAGACTCTGGATTGAGGTTATTGCTTCAGAGACATGGTCTCAGGTTTCGTTTATGTAAGCATTTTCCAAACAAATTTTACATCCTTTTCAATAGTATGTAGTCTCCTCTCCATCCTATATCCTATCCTGCAGTTGTTGAACGGGATCTGCTACATGATTTCCATGGACGGTCTAATAAAGTTTGTCACATTGTGCCTATTATTTTTGCCGATGTTAAGTGATACAAGTTACTGGGATGAGGGGACACCCCCCCCCTCAAATGTTTCAGAAACGCTGCCTGGAGATCACTTTCTCCCACACACATGGTGATCCATCACCTACATTGTTTTTTTGGGGAAGAACACAAATAATGCATTTTAATGTCTGAGCTCAAGTTTAATATTCAGTGGTTAATAAGATCTTATGAAAGAGACAGAACGGCTTGCCCATGGAAGCCGTTTCCTCCTTCATAAACGCATTGCTTGATTTGATCAGTGCCTTATGAAATGCCTTACTCCACTACCCATCATTTGGACCATCAGGAAAGGAACACCTCGTTTTATTGTGCTTTGTTTTTATTGTGTTTCACAGATATTGTGATTTCGAACAAGTCTATCTGCGCCTTTCTTCCAACAGCGTGTGCTCACTTTGTGTCTCTGTGTCACATTTTGGTACAGTAATTCTCGCAATATTTTAAACTTTTCCACTATTATTACATTGTTTATTATTAGTACATTGTTTTTTAGACATAATGCTACTGCACACTTAGACTACAGCATAGTGTAAACATAACTTTCATATGCACTGGGAAACCAAAAAATACTTGTGATTCGCTTTATTGCAATATTCACCAGCAATATCTCCAAGGTAATGCTTGTATGATGGGTAGGTGGATGGTTGAAGCAAGACATAATGTCAGGATAGAATGTCATGTTTCTAGTGGTTGGTGCTTAATTACAAATCTGCTCCTTACTTTTTGTAGATATGCTTCTGTGATGCCTTACACTGAATCAGTTCCCAGGTCAATATTCTCCCTTTCCGCCTACTTTTCTCCAGCACTGTACAGACATTAGCTTAGATCCAACACAAAATTTCTGCTTGCTCTGTAGTTCATGTATCCCTTTGCATCTTTGCTTATATAATATCTTGTAGAACCAATTTCTGGACCCTATAACATATAGCAAAGAATGCTTTAGGTTTTGAGCAAGAATTGGCACAAGCAAACTATGCTAAGTCATTGGTTCTTGTAGGTTAACCTACAAGAACCAATGAACTCTGACCGTGAAAGCCTTCGACAATATGCTAAGTCAGTTTAGGTCTCTACTTGTGCGTTTAGGTCTCTACTTGTGCGTTACTGGACCCAAGTCATTGTTTGTGGTAGCAATTTTTATATACTATTCTCCTTTTCTTAGTGTGTTTCCATTCAAAGGCAGAAGATACAGTTCTCTAGTTGCTTGCTTTGGATCACTAAAATGGATGTCCTCTTCTTCCCCTCAGGTTGTGCCTACCATGGATTTCTCACAAATACAGAATCAGCCAGGATTCAGTCAGGATTGAACACATGCATTTCGCTGAACGTGCGTTCGATCCTGGCTGAAACAGGAAATAAAGGAGGCTAAAATGACCATGTGTTTTCACCCCTGTACATCAGTTATAAATCACCAGATTCTCCAGGGTACACTCTAATATAGTCAAAGAAGCACAGAAAAGCAACACACTATATTGACATTCAGGCAATCTTCCCCAGCACATCCTTAGAGAAGAAAAATATGGGGAATTCCTAGACTGTCGTTTTCAGAGATACCTACAGCTTGTATGGAAATGGGAAACATTAAGACATGAGAAAGAGACTGAAGATTTGTAAGGATACAAAACTGCATACTGGAAAATAAAATTGAAATTTTAAGGCTCTGGTTTGTAGAAATCATATCGTAGTGAATAACCCTATTGCTGCATAAGAAATCTAAATCTCTTCTAGTTTTGGCATTTTCCCAATCCTTTAATTTTTTTTAATGTCAATAATTTAGGTGCATTCCCTATTTCTAATAGCAGACACTAACAGAATTTTCAGGGGACAGGTATTTACTAAATCTGCTCCACACCTCTATCATAGTATTAATATTCATACTATTAAACCTGTAAAACGTTTTGATCATTTTTATTCATCCATAGTAAAGTATATGAAGGTATATTTACAAATTCCTGTTCTATTGATAAAATTATTATGTTCTCCTGATACCTTAGCCACTCTGTAATCATTTGAAGCTTGGTTGTTCTATAATAGGTTAATAAATTTGGTAAGCCGCACCTACCATTTTGTTTACTCTTATACATGATGTTTGCTCTAACCCTAGATATTTTGCCTTCCCATATAAATGTATTTATCATTTTCCCACTCTTTTAGTATGTGCTAAGGAATAAAAATTATCACATTGCTTAAAAGGAAAGTAATTTCAGGAATTATTACCATTCTTATAGGATTTATGCAGCCAAAAATGAGAGCATTAATGAAGGTTTTTCCCCCCCTTTTGTGCACCATTCCTGGAGGTACTGCAATACCAGGTCAATGCGTGGAGTGGATGGCGCAAACCCCTATTCCATCTCCCAGTTCCAAAAATCCATTTAATATATAGTCCACAGATAGAGGATGTATCAGATATTAAACTGATAAGAACAGATACTACACTTGATCTTAGCCAAAAGGCCGAGAAGCAATAAGATTTTAATGAACCTTTTCAGGAGTTTTACAGGTAGAGCATCCTTTATCCAGACATCCCAGATCCAGAGTGATCCGTAAACTGGACCATTCGAGCCGGCATGCAGGCAGATCCGTGTTGCTTGTTTTCAATGTTTCCTCTCACCTAAAAAAATCAAATACAGTGTCCACTGTATCATAGGTGGAGACTGAAAGCCTGCCATTGTTGTTTTGTTTGTTGCTCTTGTTTAACAGCTGGATCAGGTATTCTGGTGAGATAGTTATGCCTTTCATAGGGTCGCCATGAGTCGGAAGCGACTTGACTGCACTTAACACACACGCACACAGTTACGCCTTTGCTTTCTGATGGTTCAATGTACATAAAATGATTTAAAAAATTGTTTAAAATTACATTCAGGCTATGTGTATAAGGCATATATAAAACATAAAATGAATTTGGGTCCCATCCCCCAAGATATCTCCTTATGTATAGGCAAAAATTCTAAAATATTGCAGTATGTGGAAAGATCTGAAATAGGGACCACTTCTGGTCCCAAGCAGTCTGGATAAGGGTTACTCAACCTGTATATGAAATGTGTATATATTTAATTTGCCATTCATATGGAAGAAAATTGTATTTTGAACAGTTAAGATGGTTGGGTTGATTGCTAATTAAACAATGACTGGAACATGTTTGGTCGCCTGTTCTATGACTGTGATATTGGCATCTTTAAAAAATATTACCATAACTTTGCAACATTTGCAGTATATTTGGTCTACTTGGGCATTGTGGCAGTAATCTGGGGCTTCATTTCCGAAAACCAACCCACACTTTCCCCATGGCGTCTTTCATAGCCTCCTTCACAACCTTATTCCTGAAGGTATAAATGAAGGGGTTCAGCAAAGGGGTGACCACTGTGTTAAGGACTGTGGCCAACTTGTTAAAATCCATAGAGGATTTGCCTGCTGGCTTGATGTAGATGAACATGGAGCTACCATAATAGAGTGATGTCACAGTGATGTGAGAGCTGCAAGTGCTAAAGGCTTTCTTTCGGCCTTTGGCAGAGGGGATCCTCATCACAGTAACAATGATGCAGACGTAGGAGACAGCCGTCACAGAGACAGAGCTCAGAAGAGTAAAGCAGGAGACTGCCAAGTCTAAGGCTTGGAGAAAGTGGATGTCAGCACAGATCATCTCCAGCATAGGACCACTGTCACAGAAAAAATGATCGATAACGTTGGAGCCACAGAAAGGCAGTCCGGCCTTCGGCACCATAGACATTGTTATAGAAAAGAAACTGCACAACCAACAAGACAGTACCATCAGCTGGCAGACCTGGGTTCTCATTACAGAAGTGTATCTCAGTGGGTTACAGATGGCCACATAGCGATCCACTGACATGGCGGCTAACAAGAGAACTTCAGAAGTACCAGCCACAAAGTAGAGGTATCCTTGCAGTGCGCAGGCAAAGAAAGACATGGTGTGGTCTGGTAAGATTAGCAGGCTGAGCATCTTGGGTGTGACAGTTGTCGTGATGATGATCTCCAGCCAGGAGAGGTTCTTGAGAAAGTAGTACATGGGTGCTTTGAGACGGTGATCCATCTCGATCAGAAGAATGACCACCCCATTCCCAAGCAAAGTCAACATGTACATGACAAGGAACAGGAGGAAGAGTGATATCTGAAACTGGTGGAGATTTGAGAAGCCAAGGAGAATAACTTCAGTGATGATAGGTTGGGAAAGGTTTCTTAAGCGCATGTTGATCGTGGGTTAACTCATCCTACTGATACATGTTCCCTCAGAACAAACTCGAAGTACTGTGAACCTAAAGCACTAAAAAGTAATCAAGATATTATTATTTTAAAAATCCATAAGCAGGAAACTTGGGAAAGCAATTTGACCTTGTTTTCTTTTCCTGTATAATTACTACGCATTCAGCATCATTTGTGGTATTTGGTCTGTTATGAAATAGCTAGCACACACCTGTGTTAAAACCATGCCTAAAACATATCCAAACTTCAGTCAGGAGACCAGCTGGAATAGGAAGCTGTGTTTATTTTTAAGTCTTTTAAATAATAAAAGGTGCTTCATTTACTTTAACCAGAGCCTCCATCCCAGTAAATAACTGAATTATCCCTAGATATGTGCTGGCAAGTTCTCTTCCTCTGAGCTGATAAGTCTTTTTTTAACATATATAATCTTTTAAAAAAATGGAACATAACCCGTACCTAGTCTCTGTAGACATGTTTGGAAGAGACTATTGGCATAGTATTTTTCGTTACCTTCCCCTTCCCTGTGATACATCAGGTTCATGTGTATATACTTTGCCTTTGACATCATTATCTAAACTTGGAGGGCTGTGATTGCCACTGATAGGTTTGGATCCAAGTATCCATTGACTCTGGATTGAGTTTATTACTTCAGAGGCATGATATCAATTTTCCTTCATGTGAGTGTTTTCCAAACAAATTTTACATCCCTCTCAATAGTATGTGATCTCCAACCTATCCTGCATCTGATGAAGGGAATCCACTGCACGATTTCCATGGAAGATCTAACAAAAATTGGTCAAATTGTGCCCCTATTTTTGCCCATGTTAAGTGATACAAGCTACTGGGATGGGGAGACCCCTCCCCTCAAAAAAAAAGAGTCAGAAAACCTGCCTGGAGATCACTTTCTCTCACACACATGGTGATCTATCACCTATGTTTTTGTTTCGGGGAAGACCGCAAATAATGCATTTAAATGGCTGAGCTCAAGTTTAATATTCAGTGGCTCGTAAGATCTTACAAAAGAGACAGAGCAGCTTGCTCGCTGAATCTGTTTCCTCTCTTCCTTCATTCCACATTGCTCTCTTCTTTCCTTCATTCCACACTGCTCATTTTGATCACTGCCTTATGAATTGCCTTACTGCTTTATTGCAGTGGTATGGAACCAAACCCGCAATATCTCCGAAGAATGCTTGTATGATGGGTGGGTGGATGGTGGAAGCAAGACATAAAATAAGGATAGAATGTCATGTTTCTGGTTAGCTGGCGGTTTGTACTTAATTACAAAGCTGCTCCTTACTTTTTGTAGGTAAGCTTCCTTGCTGAAGCTTCCTTGCTGCCTTACACTGAATCAGCCCCTTGGCCCATCAAGATCAGTATTCTCCCTTTCCATCTGCTTTTCTCCAGCACCATACAAACATGAGCTTGGATCCAGCGCAAAGTTTCTTCTTGCACTAGAGTCCTTGTATCCCTTTGCATCTCTGCTTCTGTAACACCTTGTAGAAGCAATGTTTGGACCCTATAACATATAGCAACGAAGGCTTTAGGTTTTGAACAAGAATTTGCACAAGCAAACTGTGCTAAGTCGGTTTAGGCCTCCACTTGTGTGTCACTGGATCCAAGTAACTGTTTCTGGCAGCAATTTTATATACTTACAATTCTCCTTTTCCTAGTGAGTTTCCATTCAAAGGCAGAAGGTCCAGTTCTCTAGTTGCTTGCTTTGAATTACTGAAATGGATGTCCTCTTCTTCCCCTCTGGTTGTGCCTACCATGGATTTCTCACAAATAAAGAAGCATCCTCCTAGGTCATGTCCATGGAAAAATATCTTCTGCCATGGCTATACTATAAGGATGCTTATTTTAAGGTATATGACCCAGGATGATTCTTGTGAAATATGTGATAGATTCTTCATCTCTTACGCATTGTAGTAATTAGTACATTCGTTTATCTTAGAAAAACCATTCTAATTAAGAGAATTTGTTTGAAGGCATCATGCTCCATTGGGAGGTTCCACTTGAGACCCATGAATCACAGATGTATTTTCATCTCTCCTAAAGCAAGCAAATACATTTAATGTTGCCATTTTCAGAGGCGCTATGGTGAAATTGAAAGGGCGGCGGCTTTGTGACCTGGATTCAGACCGCCTTTCTGCCAGAGGGGCTCATCCAATGACCTTGAGCAAACCACCATCTCTTGTCCTCAGTTCTACATTTCAAATATGGAAGGAACAATGAGCCTTGTCACTACAGGGCACATAACACAGAAATGTCTTAAATTTTATTGGTTCTTGTAGGTTATCCGGGCTGTGTGACCGTGGTCTTGGTCTTGTAGGATAACCTACAAGAACCAATGAACTCTGACTGTGAAAGCCTTCGACAATGTCTTAAGTTTTAGTTTGTATAATGATCAGGTTTGAAAGGCTAACATTATTAGGAGTTAGAGAAGGGAACACAGCTGTCATAATGATAACATACTTGAGTGCCCTCTGGTGGTCATGGTACAGTTATCCTTCAAGGATTGTGAAATTATATGTTTTGGAATTCAAAGTATTAGGAATTTTCCCCACCATCTAAATTTAGTTATTGAATTAGATCTATACAATATTAGTTTGAAAACAATCAATTTGATGGGAAAGATACTTCCTTTTCTTTGGCATGAGTTTGCTAATTCCGGCTTGGGAAATTCTTGGAGATCTGGCATGATGTCTGGCTAGGAGTTTGAGAGGGGGGAAGCTGTAATGCCATAGACTCTGCCCTCGGAATCTTCCATTTCATCCAGGGAACTGATCAATGTAACCTGGACATCAGTTATAATTCTGAAAGAACTCCAGATCCCACCTGGAAGTTGGAAACTCTGTTCCATCCCCAGTTCTGATGTCCCATCCTGTACACTGTAAACTATGTTCCTTTCTGTTTCTGCACCATCCTTAACAGGGGCTCACTAGAGCATAGTCCAAATGCAGATCATACTAGCACCCCTCCCAAAATAAAGACATAAAACACAGGTATTTGTGACTTAAACTGGAATGTTATAAATTGAGAGGCTGATTAGCATTATAAACTATGTGTTTCTTTTTGAGATCAGACTGTAACTCAATAGCCAACAGGCTAACTGTGCTTGGGCATCTCCACTCTGGCTCCAGATTTACTCAGGGTTTCGGTTGGCCTTGCTTATCACAGCTTGCACATTCCCAATGCCAAGAGGTGCCTTGTTTTATCCACTTCTCCCCGCATTCCATTCAAGCAGGTAATAGTTTGGTCAATGCTGCTCAGCACCAAAGGCATTCCCTACACAACCCCCTGTGCCCTGCTCTAGTAAATTATTGACTGTTTTAGCAATAGTCCATCCTTAGATGCCTCAGGCTGCTCACCAGTTATCCCTCTCTGTGTTCTAGGAAGCCACCTTGTTCCTGCCAAGCCCACCTGTGGAATACTCAGTTACAGAACACACCTATTTTTAATTGTCTTTGTCTTGTACTGGCTCCTGCCCAGGAAGACAATCTTCTCATAAAAGAAGAAGAGTTGGTTTTTATACCCTTTTCTCTACCTTTAAGGAGTCTCAAAGCGGCTTACAGTCACAATCCTTTGCTCTCTTCACAACAGATACCTTGTGAGGTAGGTGGGGCTGAGAGAGTTTGGAGAACTGTGACTAGCCCAAGGTCACCCAGCAGGCTTCATATGTAGGAGTGGGGAAACCAACCCAGTTTTCCAGATTAGAGTCTGCCTTTCCTAACCACTACACCACACATTTTTTGTTGTTGATGTTACTTGATGCTGTCCTTGACCATTTATTAAGAATCTTTATTTTAAAAAAATCCTTGTTTTCTTTCCTTAGGATTCTGGCTAAACAATTCCATTAAGGTTTGTGTGTGGCCTAATTCAAAATGCTTTTGCTTTATAAAATACATTGTTTTCAATGTGTTCATTGTTAACATTTATTAGTGTATTCTGATTCCTTCCTATCTGAGACCTATTTATCTTGAAAATCAATATATATTTATTATAAATCAGCATTCATCTCAAGCCTTGTTCACAAGTAACAGTGAATGCATGTACATCTTGGATGTATGTGCATGCATTTGTTTGTAGAAAGAACCAAAGTGTTCACTTTGCAAATGAAAATGGGGACCAGTACCTGAACAAATGTAGGGTTCATATCACATTTTCAACTGTATGTTTGCTGACTGTATCATGAGAATTACTCAGCGCACATGCAAAGAACAATGAACTGTACCCTGGACATGGATTGTACATGCATTCAGTGTAACATGTGACCAGGGCTTCAGCAACTGATGTGCTTGACAATTATGAAAGATAATTAAGAAGAAGAGTGGGTTTTTATATGCCAACTTTCTCTACCACTTAAGGGAGACTCAAACCAGGTTACAATCACCTTCCTCCACCACCCTCGCCACAACAGACACCCTGTGAGGTGGGTGGGGCTGAGAGAGTGTTACTGGCCCAAGGCCACCCAGCTGGCTTCATGTGTAGGAGTGGGGAAACAAATCCAGTTCACCAGATCAGCCTCCGCCGCTCACGTAGAGGAGTGGGGAGTCAAACCCAGTGATCCAGATCAGAATACACCACTCCAAACCACCACTCTTAACCATTACACCACGCTAGCTCTGTAGCATCATAATGATCCAGCTGTTCCTCTCCTTCTCTTTCCCTCCCCATTTGAATGTTCAACAATATCTTCAGTTTTCAGCCAAGAAAATGGGGGTAGGGTAGGAGAAAGAGGCTAGTCACTGTGATTGCTTTGGCCAATTCAGCACTGTAACTATGGTGCATAAACCAAATTATCAATGAGAGGTCATCACAAATGGATTCTTGCAACATGGTACAACATAAGGCAATTCCATGGTTGCCTACAACAATAAATTATGCACTTTCACAGCTGACAATGCTGTTTCTTTCCAAGAACATTCAGAAGTGCCGCCTGCATTTCTTTGTTTCTGAGGGTGTAGATCAGAGGGTTCAACAAAGGCGTAACGATGGTGTACAACACAGAGATCACACGGTCGTCTTCCACAGAGTGACTGGAGGAAGGTCGCATGTAAGTAAAGATGGCCGTGCTGTAGAAGATACTCACCACAGTAAGGTGGGAGGCACAGGTGGAGAATGTCTTGATCCTGCCCTGAGCCGTACTGATTTTGAGCACCGATAAGACAATGAGCACATAGGAGAGGACAATTAAGGAGACAGTTACTGACATGATGCTTCCAGAGATCATGAAAGTCACGAGTTCAGCATGGGAAGTATCAGAGCAGGAGAGGTGCAAGACAGGTGGGATATCGCAGAAGAAGTGCACTATCTTATTAGGGCCGCAGAAATTCAGGGAGAAAACAAAGGCTGTGTTGACAGTAGCATTAAGACTTCCAATGGCCCACGAAGTTGCCAGGAGCCATCTGAGCACAGGCTGGCTCATGAGCAATGTGTACTGCAATGGATGGCAGATGGCAACATAACGATCGTACGCCATGACGGAGAGTAGGACGCCTTCTGTAGCTGCTGTGGTTAGAAAGAAAAACATTTGGAGCGCACAGCCCACAAAAGAGATGGTCTTGTCCCCCGACAGGAGGTCCCACAGCATCTTTGGCATGGTGGTGGTGATGTAGCAGATCTCGGTAAAGGACAGATTGCCCAGCAAAAAGTACATTGGAGTGTGGAGGTGTTGGTCAATCTGTATTAAAATAATGATGGCCAGATTCCCTGCTAATGTGAGCACGTATATCAATAGCCCTGTAGCAAAAAGGAGAGGTTGGATGGTAGGGTCATCCGACAGTCCCAAGAGAATAAACTCTGTCAGATGTGTTTGGTTCTTTCTTTCCATTTTGCCAGTGAATTATGTATCTGCAAAGTAGAGACCAGGACGACTGCAGAGGGATTCCATGAAGAGCTGTACATTCAGGAGAAAGGTACCACATTTAATATAGATAATACATTACTACCACATCTTAACTAGGGCTCAAAAGCCTTGAAGAACTATTGAGTGACACTGATTTATTCCTCAACAAAATCTGCATTGTGAAGATTCTATTTGTTTAAATATGTATACCCCACCTTTCCCTTGTGGCATAAGAGGGCTTTCAAGTCTAAAGTGAAATCATCCATGGCTTTCAAATCTAAAGCCTTAATAGTCCCCCACAGGTCTGTGGCTCAACACATGAACACATGAGAGGGTGGGCATCTTGGCCATCTTCTGGGAATTGAGTAGGGGTCACTGGGGGTGTTGGGGGAGGTAGTTGTGAATTTCCTGCATTGTGCAGGGGATTGGACTAGATGACCCTGGTGGCCCTTCCAACTCTATGATTTTATTCTATTAAATGAAGCTTCCTTATACTGAATCACACCATCGATTCATCAAGGTCAGTATTGTCTACTCAGTCAGGCAGTGTCTCTCCAGTGTCTCAGATGGAGGTCTTTCACATCACCTACTACATGAACCTTTTCACTGGAGATGCCAGGGATTGAACCTGGGACCTTCTGCATGCTAAACAGATGTTCTACCATTGAGCCATGCCCCTCTCCCCATTAAAAGCCCTAGTAAATAAAGAAATCTTGCACAAGTTAATTGCTCATTGAGCTTAAAAGTGTTTCTTTTTGTCTGTCTTAAACCTGTGGCCCAACAACGTCATTGGGTGCCAAATTCTAGTATTATAGAATGGGGGGAAACACCCGCCATCTACTTTCTCAGAGAGCCAGCATGGTATAGTGGTTAAAAGTGGCAGACTCTAATCTGGAGAACTGGGTTCAATTCCCTACTCCTCCCCATGAAGCCTGCTGGGTGACTTTAGGCCAGTCATTGTCCTCTCAGAACTCTCTCAGGTCACGCAGAGGCAGGCACTGGAAAACCACCTCTGAACGTCTCTTGTCTTGAAAACCCTGTGGGGTCGCCATAAGTCAGCTGTAACTTGATGGTACACAAGTCAGCTGTGATTTGATTATCTACTTTCTGGGCCCCAAGCATAATTTTATAAACCTCTGTCATGTCCTCCCTTATCTGTGTTTTTTCCTAGACTGAAAAGTCTGAAATCCTTCAGCCTTTCCTCATATGAAAGATACCCCAAACCCTTAATCATCTTGGTTGCTCTCTTCTTTACTTTTTCCCCCCCAGCTGTGCAATATCCTCTTACTCACTCTGCCACTGCGTCCTTCCTCTCCTAAGGGGTAGGAACCTTGGTGAGAAAAAAAATTACATTGAGGGACATACTGCAAGGTATAGGGAGAAGTTAGCACAAAGCCCATAAGGAGCATCATCTTGTTTTGAAAACAGATCCCTCCTCTGTGAACCCACATTTAAAGAATGGGTCTGCCACCATCCTTGTAACTTTGCCCTCACATTCGGAAACATCACAAACACAATTTCCCCTGATTTTTTTGCAAGACACAAAGACTAACCTTGTTTATCCCACTGCCATTTTCAAGCTGCAATTCTGAAGTCAAGATTAGATTTCCTTTCATTAGCAGGGCCCTTTTATGTGTTATTGCTTCTTGATGTTGGTATACCCTATAGCATGCTGCTGCTGAAATGATGTAGCTATGCATAGTTTACATTATTTCTCTGGGGGATAGTTAGAATGAGTCCCTTTGAGGAATGTTACAAATGCACTCAACCCATCAACATGGTCTCAGGTGGGAGAAGCAAAAATAGTTGAGGGAACTATAGCAATGAGAGTAAATCAATAGATATGAGACAATGGTTGTGTGCTATTCTTACTCTATGTATGGGGGCATCACCTCCACCCCTGCACTTGCCCTAAGAGACTGCAAGCCCCACTAAAGGTGCACTGTTCCAGCAAGCCCCACAGCTGGGGAAGGTGCCTGTCAAGTATTAGCAGCGTCTGGCCTTGGTAGAGTCTATGCAGGAGTCAGCCAGTTCTCAGCAGCACTAACCTTTTTAGAGGAGACCAGGTGGGGCAGTCAGCTAGTTAAAGTCCAAAGGGAAGGGCCGGTAAGCTCACCACTCCAAGGCAAATATCCATTGGTCCAGGGGCTTGTCACTTCCCAGGGCTGGATTGGGGAGGGAGGGTTGGCTGAGGCTAGGATTGGCCCGTTCTTGGGGAAGTATTTAAAGGGCCTGCCCAGGAGCCACCAGGGAGGAAGATATAGAGTCATTCCAAGGCAGCAGGGAATAAGTAAATGGCTGAACTGTGGGGCAATTGGGTGAAGGGAAGCCCCTCCTCTGGCTCTTTCTGAGGCTCTGTCCTGGGGCACTTGCCCAACTAAAAGCAACCTTGGAGTTGGAGGGTGAGACAGCCCTGGACTCCGACCCAATGACAGCAGAACTTGACCATCCACATCTTTAACTTAAAAGCATGTCAAGATTATGGAAGAAAATATCAGAAACATGTGTGATCCATGAAGAGTTTTTCATGGCATGTTTAATGTCATGTGCTTAGCATGACATTACAAAAACATGATAATTGTCTCTTAGTGAACAGAGAGATCAGCATTTTTATCTTATGACAACTATTGATGGTCAACTATTGATGGTCAAACCTTGGGGTTGCCCTTACATCTTGGAATGACATTTCACCATTTTTTTGGGCTGAATATGAGTTTCAAGGAACTTTGCAGCCAGAGCCAGTCATAACTTGGAGTTGGATCCAACTGGGTTTTCTGGTATTGAAAAGGACGAGTGAGTCTCTTTTGACCATGAAAATGACTACGTGTGAAATCATGGGGCCTGCAGGGACAAAATCCATTTCACACGGGGGCTGCATTAAGGAGTAGATTTGTGTGAGACTCAGGGAAAAGGTTGGCTGCATCCAACCCCTGCATACATATTGTTGTACTCAGAAAGTGGGTTCACCATGCAGAATCCAATGAAGAGTCACTTTTCATTACCTTAATTGTGTGAAGTTGATCCAGGGACTGTGCTTAAATGATCTTACATTGTTTACTTATTCCAAAGTATTCCATAAAGAGAAACTGAATTTTGGGCAAAGAAAGGTACCAGATCTTCATTTTCTATACACCTCTAAGAAGAACAAAATTCAAGTCCTGTGGAGACCAACAAAATGTGCCAAGGTATATGCTTCTATGAGTCTGATGCTACAGACTAATATGGCTACCCATCTGAAGGCATCTCTAAGTAGTTACTGATATCTAGTGGTGTGCACCATTGGGTATGGTAGACCTGAACATTTTCGGCATTTCTGAAAAAAAGCTGAATCCCCATACTGGTATGGGATTTCCCCCCAGCTTTTTTTGGATAGCTGAAAATGTAGGCTCCATTATACTTCATGGGGAATCTTTGAGGGCTCTGCGGGGGGCAGTTTTTAAAGGTACTGGCACAAAATTTGCAGCAGAGCTGATGGTGACTGTCCTTACAAGAACCCTGAAGTTGGTAAAGATTGGATCAGGGGGTCCAATTTTATTGGCCCTATTTTTTTTCTCCATTTGCGAGCCAATAAAATCAGATCTCCTGATCCAATCTTTACCAGACTTAGGGGTTCTTTTAAGGAGAGTCAGTTTCAGAATGTTAATGCTGCTTAAAACACACATTTACTTGAGCCCTGAAAACACATCAGGTTTTTTTTTTTCTACTGCACCTTGCCTATAGCTTTCTGAAGGGCGTTTTGTACATCCTTGTTCCTCAAGCAGTATATTATTGGATTAAGCATAGGTGCAACAATCCCATACATAACAGACAGGGCCTGATTCTTTTTATGAGAAGAAGCAGAGCTGGGGATAAAGTATGTAAAGATTCCAGTGCCATAAAATATGTTGACTACAGTCAGGTGAGAAGCACAGGTGGAGAAGGTTTTGAGACGCCCATCTTTTGTTTGGATCCTGAGGATGGATGCAACTATGTAGACATAAGACACTAGTGTAAACACAAAGGAACCAATGCCCACACTCCCACCCACCACAAAGAGAACAGTGTGATTGACTTGTGTGTTGGAGCAAGAAAGCTGCAAAAGGGACGGGATGTCACAGAAAAAGTGATGGATGACGTTGTCCTGGCAGAAAGACAAAAGGGATATCAGGCCAGAGTGTACACCTGAATTAGCCAAGCCCAGAATCCAAGCAGTGGCTGCTAAAGAGGCACAGACTTTGTGGCTCATGAACCCACTGTAATGCAGGGGATGGCAAATGGCAACGTATCGGTCGTATGCCATGACAGCCAGCAGGAGGCATTCAATGCCGCCAAAGGAGATGAAGAAGTATAGTTGGGATAAGCAACCAGATAGAGAGATAGTTCTCTCATGAGACAGATAATTCATCATCATCTTGGGAACAGTGGATGTTGTATATCCAATGTCTACCACAGAAAGGTTGCCCAGGAAGAAGTACATGGGGCTATGAAGTTTGTTGTCCAAGCTGATGGCAAGAAGGATAAGAATATTCCCGGTCAGTGCCATCAAGTAGATAAGGAGAAAGACAGCAAAGAGAATCAGTTGTGTTTTAGGGTTGCTGGAGAGTCCCAGGAGTATAAATTCAGTGACTGCTGTGACATTCTGCAATATTTGGTGGGGAGGCTCCATCTGTGAAGGGACAGTTATATCATGTAATGCTTGATTTGATTATCAACCATGTTTTGAACATATGGTACAGAGTAAAAATGCCCTGTTAAATGTTTTTCTCCAGTTGTTTTAAATATGTAGTGGTGAGGTCTAAGGTTCAACATTTCTGAAAAAGAAAACAAAGAGCAGTTCTGAAAGGTCTGTTATAACTTCATTGTGGTTGCCTGATTTTTCCCCCCCTCCTAAACTAAGCTGCAGAGTTCCCAAGGCAGTATCAGGTGATAATTCTTAACACAATCACTTCAGCATGGTTTGTCTTTGCAAGAAACTGAAAAAGAAGGCCAAGGTCTTTTATGCATGACTGTTTCACTAGTGGTCACCCCTCCAACAACCTGGGGTCTTTGTTTCGATTATGAATGCCGTTTCTGACCGTCAGAGGTCACCTCACTCTCCCCCTGCGTTTCCACTCATTTTGCCTGTGTTTTGAGGGACGTGTTTTATCTCAAATTTGAAAACGTGGCAAAACGTGGGGCAATGCAGAGGGAGAGCGAGGTGACCTCTGACAGTCGGAAATGGCATGCATAATCCAAAGACCCAAAGTCATCGGAGGGGTGACCATGAGGGTGTTAAATAAGCACATTCATAAAACAAGCTGAATGGATGAGAAGAAAGACTTCAATTCACAGAATTAGAGCATCCTCCACTATCCCTTCTTACTTTTCCTTGGTTTAAATCCCACTATTTACAGTAAGTGCAAGCATATGAATGTCTACTCAGAAGAAAGACCCACTATGTTCAATAGCATTCCCATATAAATATGCATCATTCATGATTTCAGTGTCTCACACTTATATTCTAGCGAAAGGTTGGGATAAAAAATGTCCATTTTACACTACAGCTGTCTTCACCCAATACTACTACTACTACTACTACTACTATTATTATTATTATTATTATTATTATTATTAATAATAATAATAATAATAATCCATCCTCTCCCTGCCAAAGCAGGGTTCAGGGTGGTTTACAATAAAACAAATCTTCAGTAACAATGGCAAAAGTATAAAACATAAGCAAGAATACATGAGCATCTTCTACCTCTCCTTAGTTCACTCTGATCAGATCCTTATTAAGCATTAGACGTAATCTCATCCTGAGGACTGGATTATTTCATGATCTGTGAACCAGCTTTAAGACCAAGCTCAGCCATTTCCATCAAGCCATCCGTCTTATGGATGTTGAGCTCTGTCCTGAGCCATTAGGGCATAAAGGGGTAATCTTGTGGCTCTGAAGCCCAGCTTCTCAAGATAAAACGAATGGCACAAAAATATCAACTGGTTGTCTGAGACCAGTGAGATAATGGACTAGATCTCAGTGACATGAGGAAATGGTTCCAGTGTGAAATAGAAAAATCATTGCATGCAGAGTTGCCTTGTGGAATTAATATGTTCACTTGTTTCCATAACAACCCAGAACTTACACAAATTAGAGATTATTTTGTGAAACATTTTTTCCCATTTGATTAGTTGGATTGCTGGGAATTCAGAGGCTTAGAGACCTCCTTCATAACTGTTAGATAGGTTGAATAGTGCATCTCTATATACATTATTAGCCTTCCTCCAAGGAGCTCAGAGCAACATACCCGGGTCTTCCATTTTATTCTCACAACAGCATTTGAGATCAGTTTGGCTGAGAGAGACCAACTGGCCAAAAGTGTTGAGATTAAATGCGAAAAGATTGTGATCTTGTGGATTATGGATCACAAACACTCACAAAGACTCTAAACACATTGCTTTATTTAACAAAACTTATGTTTACTATATTAAAGGGAGGGTAAACTTGGGATATAGAATAATAACTTCTAACTGCAATTCATTTCTCTTTAACTCTTGCGGTCATGTGGCTCATAACTTGAGGAAGAAGCATTTAAGCATAGCAAGTCTCTCTTAACAACAAAACGGCAGTTTTAACTCCAGCTTCTTGCAATGCGACTGACCATCACATGACCAATACCAGCTTAACTGACCAATTAACACTGGCTAAGTGGCCAGCACTGTTCCCCGAGATCATGCAAACAAATTTAACTATTTTTGTTAACATGCAAGCATTTAACTATTTTTGTTGTCCTGACATAGACAAAACTCACTGTCTAATTCCCAACAAAAAGTGAATGGATTAACTTCACCGCTGAGTGGGATTTGAACACTGGGCTCAGGATGGCTTCCAACAATTTCATACTGTACAATATCCATGAAAACTTCATTTTAAATATAATTTACCACATCAAATGCAGATGGCTATTTCATTTAAACCTACTGCTATAATAAAATTCCATCCTAAAGGTAGGGAAGCCCAAAATGATTGTAGGCAGGGGCCACAGAAACAAAGGAGGAACTAGGGAAGATGAAGGAGGGGCAGGGAGGCCAGTGGATCTAGGAAATCATCTCCGCCTCAACCATATGGCTGGGGAAATATTTCTGTCTTATGTTCATCTATCTGATGTTTTGAATATTTTTTGAACGCTACCAGTTGAGTTCCCCCATTCCCCTTTTGCTTTGAGAAGTCACCTGCAAGACTCCATTAGCTATACTGATGTTGATATATTCATGAACTATTCTTAATAAAATAAAATCAGAACTGTCTCAAACATATAAAACTATATTCAGTCACATGTACATATTTCACATAACTGTGTGTGTGTGAGTGCTTGCATGAACACACAGACCCCTTTCCTTCACATTCTGTCACTGGTAATGGCCATATCATTACAATAATACAGAAAAATTCCCAAGCCTTTGTTTTTTTAAAATGTGCAGAACTAGTACATGAAGCTCGGGGTAAGTTGTGGGACAAGCACATTACATCATTTTGCATGTTTAAAGAGTTAACTAATGAAACGTTATAATGCTAGACTTTGCAGTGTAGTTTACCTGCTTTGTTTACTGAAAGTCATTCCTTTTGTAGCCCCATTCTGGAAAATACTTTGATAAAGTTGATGTTTTTGACCTTGCACACCAAACTCAGCCTCTGTTCAGCCTGTGCCTTATCAAACATGCTGCTCCAAACTATACTTTACAAGGCATGCTATACATTCTAGAGGAAGGTTCCCAGGAGTCTATGTGCTACATCACTTCTTGTTCTCATTAGATTGTGGAATTTCAAACTGTAATATTTTCTAAAGGGATTTTAATAGACAGACAGAATGTGAATTCTAGAAGAACACAGAATATGATGCCTAACGTATTGTAAAGGAGTTGGGTTGCAGTAGGGAAAACATGGCCAAGTTGGAATTTTCTCTCAAACTTTATTATCCAAACCCCAGTCCATCCACTATGTTTTGAGTTGTTAAATGTACTCCTTTATTATATGAATAATACATATTTCATTTATTTATTGCATTTATCTCTCGCCAACCCTATTGATGGCTTTGTTAGGGATGTACATTGGGCTAAAGACAAACTGAAAACCCCCACAAAATACCTTTCTGGTATTGGGGGGAGGGGTTAACAGTAAAAAACGGGGAGCCAAAAATGTGGATCCTGAATAATGCCAATTTTTTTGGCACTGTTCAGGCAGCTTTGGCCCTGCCACCATTTCCCCCCTCTCCCCCTCCCCTCTTATTTACCGTGTTTCAGTGCCCAGCACTACACCTGTTTCTACCTTGTCTACTTCTCACCAAATCAATCTGATGTTTAACATAAATATTTGATGTAACATGGTCCAGAAGACGGCATTATAGGAAGCCTGGTAAACATGGTTTAACCCAAGGTCACACATTTCCATCACCAGCTGTAGATGATTTAACAACTGATTTTTTTATAAATCTGTGGTGGACATTTTGTTTCACCCTATGCAAACAACATTCAGGTGGAAAAGAAAGAAAAAAAACAAGTAGGCTTTTTCAATCAACTTAATTTTATTTGGGGGGAGTCACCTTTTTAAGGTGCCAACTGCATACCTACCATCTGTTCTTAGTAAGAGCTCGCTGAATTGCTCCCTGCACTTCCTTATTCCTGAAACTGTAGATCAGGGGATTGAGCATTGGAGTGATGATGACATATAGCAAAGCAACCAGGCGGTCCTGTTCCATGGAATGACTAGAGGAAGGGCGTATGTACATGTACATGAGGGCGCCATAGAAGATGCTCACCACAGTGAGATGGGAAGCACAGGTGGAAAACGCCTTCATCCTACCCTGAGCTGTCCGGATTTTCAGCACTGAGGAGACTATGAGGATATAGGAAAGAAGGATCAGGCAGAAAGCCACTATCATGATACCACCAGAGATGGTAAAGGTCACCATCTGGCTATCCAAGGTATCAGAGCAAGAGAGTTGCAGGAGGGGAGGAATGTCACAGAAGAAGTGGTCAATTTCATTGGAGTGGCAAAAGTCGAGGGAAAAGACCAAGGCTGTGTTGACGATGGAATTGACATTTCCAATAGCCCAGGAAGATGTCAGGAATCCCCAACATATTTTCCTGCTCATGAGAATGGTGTAGCGCAGTGGATGGCAGATAGCTGCATAACGGTCATATGCCATAGCTGAGAGAAGTACACATTCCATGCTCCCTGATGTGATAAAGACATACATTTGGAATGCACATCCTATGAAAGAGATGGTCTTGTCTCCCAGCAAGAGGTCCCACAACATCTTTGGGACAGTGCTAGATATCCAGCAGATTTCAATACAAGACAGATAGCTCAGCAGGAAGTACATGGGAGTTTGGAGGCACTGATCTATCCGGATCAATGTAATGATGGTTAGATTCCCTGTCAAAGTTAACAGATAGGCTAATAAGCCAAGAGCAAAGAGGAGAGTCTGTTTCTTTGGGTCAACAGAGAATCCCAAGAGGACAAACTCTGAGACACTGGTCTTGTTCTGTCTTCCCAGAGGCCTGATGAAGTCCATCTTCATGTGGGCCAGTGGGGCTTCTTTGGCGGACATGGGCATGGCAGTTTGATCCATGAATGTCAGCAGCTTCATAAAGACATCAAACAAGAGACAGTCAGCAGTTAGCTTTTACTATACATTGTCCACATTCTACACACCATTTCAATTCAATTTTACATTCAGACAGTATAAATGCATCATGTAGGACAAGGGGGAAGGTGTACTATTGGTGGGCCAATGTCCTATTGCCAATAGACCACTTAGTCCTTCTTATGCTGAAATTCTAGAAACAAATCGACTTTGACTATATTTTAAAAGGTACTTGTTATGTTAGTAAGCAGGAGTATATTCTCAGACTCATTTAACAAATGGCAACGATCACTTTATTTTTACAAGTTTATGAGTAAATTTAATTGTAAATTTAAATACACATTGGTAGGCCATTGGAATGATAGTAATAGGAAATAAATCAAGCAAGACTGACATTAGGTTACTCTTGTCTAATAACAAATATGAACGCTTAACCCAAACAGGAAGTTTCAGTGGAGTGGAGGTTATGATCATGTCATTACATATAACAAAATACTGAAAAATGGTAAATGTAACAACCAGCTAACCCAAACATAAAAATAGTTTTCCCATCAGAGAGGGAAAAAAGCATTTAAATGGTCGGTACAAGTTAGTAGCAAAATATGTCATGACATCAGTAATAGATTTATTTGTATTACTAGAGAATTAAAATATTTAAAACACCAGAATATCTTTGAACTACAAATGGAAGTCTAAAACCCCAACAAATTAATGAAGCCAATATGACAATATGGACTCTGATCTGGAGAACCAGGTTTGATTCCCCACTCCTCCACATGAATGGTAGAGGCTAATCTGGTGAACTGGATTTGTTTCCTTGCTCCTACACAAGAAGCCAGCTGGGTGACCTTGGGCAAGTCACAGCTCTGTTAGAGCTCTGTTAGCGCTCTCCCAGCCCCACCTGAGCCAATGCGGTGTAGTGGTTAAGAGCGGTGGTTTGGAGCGGTGGACTCTGATCTGGAGAACCGGGTTCAATTCCCCACTCCTCCACATGAGCGGCAGAGGCTAATCTGGTGAACTGGGTTTGTTTCCCCATTCCTACACACGAAGTCAGCTGGGTGACCTTGGGCTAGTCACACTCTCTCAGCCTCACCTACCTCACAGGGTGTCTGTTGTGGGGAGGGGAAGGGAAGGTGATTGTAAACCGGTTTGATTTTGTCTTAAGTGATAGAGAAAGTCTGCATATAAAAACCAACTCTTCTTCTTCTTTTCTTCTTCCTCCTCCTCCTCCTCACAGGGTGTCTGTTGTGGAAAGGGGAAGGGGAAGTGATTGTAAACCGATTCGAGTCTCCCTTAAGTGGTAGAGAAAGTTGGCATATAAAAACCACTCTTCTTCTTCTTCTTCAATGCTGAAATAATTTTGGCATCTGACAGGTAGGTATAAGAGCAAATGTTGCTTTTGCTTTCACTGGATGGTGGTCGGACTACTCAAGAGCTACAAATGACATCTGAAAAATTTTGTAGTATTGGTAGTTTGTTGGATGCAGCTTTTTTTTCAGTCTTACCTATTCTTACTCATTATTAAAGCTTCTGCCCCATGAGGTTTTTCTCCTTCTGGGTCACATGATCCCCAACTTAGCCTATTTTTTGCTGGTCAACAGGGACCTCTCCTCCCTTTTTTACCAGGAGAAAACAAGGTTGGGTCCAATCCAATAGGTGGTTTGTCTTGCCATTTACATGGCATTGCAATAGAATGCCAAGCAGAAGGCAGTAGAGGGGAAGGGAAGAACTCCATGGAATGCCTGCAGATCCTTCCTTGTGCACTTGAAGCTGGGTGCAGAGAAAGGAATGGGTCATGCCTTCTCTGTCTTCAGGAAAAATACAAAAGTTTCCTCAATAAGAGAGGTGATACTAATGAATACTAATGAATGTGTGTGTGTTGCTCCTCACAGGCACACACACTTTATGCAATAAGATAAATGGAATTCTGGTTCATTTTTTAAATAATTCAGTGAAAAGGACAGAAAAACGTCTTGTAGGAAAGAGTGTAGCAATGAGCTGTACCCTCAGAACAAGGAAGCAAGGAATTGGTCCTTCTTAGTGGTCACCTTGGTTTTGAATGGAGGCTTACCTGGTTCCAACTTGACAATCCTTGAATCCAAGATCTCAGCAGAAGTGACTGCTGGCAGGACTGTCAAGAATTCTTGTTTAAAATTTTGTTTTTGTAAATAAAGTCAGATTTTTTTTTGTTCCATTTGTCCTGTGCTGACTGCCCTAGAATCCTGTCCGGTATGCAATCCTGTTCTCTTCCTGTTTCCCCTTAGCTTCTCCCTTTGAACCTGCTCTGTCACCAACATTGAGGTTTGCCTGCTTGAGAAAGACATGTTCGAGGCGCTGGACAATTGTTTGAATCCTACCTCTGCACTCAGCAAAAGCTGAAGACTTCCTCCAACCTTCCTTCATCAGAAGAGCCATTTCCTTCAGAAGAAAGCACATGAGGCTAGAAAAAGCTTCAAAATCTGCCAAGTGGACTGGTAGGTTACAGTCCATTAAGCCTATGGCTGAAGGAAGGCAGTAGTTCTGTTTGGCTGGGCTTTTTCCCCAATACTCTAAAGCAACATCAGAAAGACTTTGCTTTCTAAAGAATACACATTGGTGTTTCCTCCCCTTTTAATTTCATAAATGGAAGTAAGCAGAATGCACTTATCGCAAGCATCAATCATTTGAAACTGCCTTTTATTAATTGAAAAGGCTGTCTTCCATTTTTTTAAAAACCTTGATCCATTAAAAAGTCTTGCTCAGTTCCAGTCCTGCTTTTGAAAACTGAACAATCATTTCCCACAGACTTTGAATCTTTCATAACCCATGGGATAGATCCAACTAGTTTTTCAGCTTATGAAAAAAGGAGGCGAGGTTCCCTTTGAACCCCCCCTGATGAACAAAAGATGTGGTAAGGTCCTTACCATAAGGAGAAGAACTGGCTATGATTGACCTAAAATAGCCTTCAAAAGCAGCACCAAGTAGACTGTATTGCAGTTGTCCAACCTAGATGTATTCACAAATGGATACTTGGCAAAATTACCCCCTCTGAATGAAACACTGCATCTGGCAAGCCAGGGAAAGCTGACTAAAGGGACACCATGCTACACAGAGCTGAGCTTCCATCTGTAGCCCTGGACTGGAAGGCAACCTGAACCCAAACAGGAAGAGTCCACAAATCTCAATTGGCATGCCAATATGACCAGGACTGAACAGGGATTTGTTGGCTCTCATCCAGCCATCATCCATATTACACACCAGTTCAGGACATCTGTTGACTCACCTGATAGTTGAAACATAAGAAGAAACGCTCCTTCAAGTGGTCCTCTGAAGTGCTTTCACAATCCGGAAAACCATTACAATGGTTCCGTGATTAAAATGCAATAACGACCAATTTGTTACCTGCCAGGCTTATTGACTGCATCAAGATCTAAGAATGCTGTTGGGACAGCCAGTCACTGGCCATGAGATCTTCTTTCTTGGAGCTGCACTCATGTCTCCATCTGGGACAAGCCGAAATTCTGTGTCTCTCAGCTGGAGCTTTTTAGGAGTGATCATTGTCCACCACCTAAGAGCCTTCAAGTCATCTCTGCTGTTACTGAGCCTTTAACGAGACAGGAACAAATGTTTGTAGTCATCTTCTATACTCAGACACTTTTCCCTAGAGGTGATGGAAGTAACTAGCATGAAAAAAGAACTCCCTAGGGTCATTAGCACAGTCTCTTGGATGAAATGAGGGTGGGATGGGGTAAAATATCAGAAATAATACCTTTTTAAAACCGTTAACTGATTTTTGCTGTAACTGAGCGATCCTGATGGGGGGTGGAGCTGGTCAGGAGCCAGCGTGACACCTATGCTGGCATGTGCCACTTGTGCTGGCTAAGTGGACTTGAATGCCAATTCAGGGGTACTTACGCTGGCAGTGGGAAGCCGCCCATCTACCCGAGCCTTGCACCAACACCAATGGAAACATTCCCAGGGGGTTCCCTAAACCCTTTAAGGCTAGGAACACCCCCCCCTTTTGCAGGCACAGAGTAAAGTTGAACAGTATTGTACCGTGTTCATCCATATATAAAGAGCCCTTCCCACTTCATCCCTTCACTGGTAATATATTGGCTAAGAAAATGGAAATGCTCCCTTAAAATCCTTATCTTAAAAACTGATATGGGGGATGAATCATTTTTTATTTTTTTTATTTACAAAATTTTATCCTGCCTTTCTGCTTTCACAAAGGCCACTAAGGCAGCTAGCCATTTAAAACATAAATGATAAAATCACATTTTAAAAATATTGAAATTAACCCCCCAACACACTTCATTCAAACAAATTTTAAAAGCATTAATATATCTACAAAGACATTCAAACAGTCATTGAAACATTCATCAGGAAAGAGAGATCACTGAGTGAATGCCAAATGGAATAAAAAGTCTTCATCCGCTAGCAGAAGATGGCAGCAGAAGGAGACAGACGTAGCTTACTGGGGAGAGACTTCCAGAGTTTTGCATTACTGAGAAAAAAAACACATAAAATGCTAAACCTAAACACTTGTAATAGCTAAATTCTCCTTTGCTACGCAGTTTACTTGCATCATTTATTGATAGCTGTCTTTTTTTTCTGTAGTTCCATTATGGAGAAGACCTTGGTAAAGGAGATGCATTCAACCTCGCCCTCTAAACTTGGCTGCTCTGCACCTGGTGCTTTGAAAAAGATGCAGCTTCAAACTATAGGAGGGATAATAAATAGTCTAGAGCCAGCATGATGTAGTGGTTAAGAGTGGTGGATTCTGATCTAGAGAACTGGGTTTGATTCCCCACTCCTCCACATGAACGGCAGACTCTAATCTGGTGAACAGGGTTCGATTCCCCAATCCTCCACAAGAGCGGCAGTGGGGTTAGTTTACCCACTCGTTCACATGAAGCCAGCTCTTGGGCCAGTCACAGTTCTCTTAGAGCTTTCTCAGCCTCACCTACCTCACAAGATGTCTGTAGTGGGGAGAGGAAGGGAAGGAGATTTTAAGCCGGTCTGATTCGCTTTAAAAGGTAGAGAAAATTGGCATATAAAAACTAACTCTTCTTCTTCCTAATAAAGAGTTCCTAGTGGAAGACATGCTATATGATTTCTCAATCTCTTTAGTCAACCTTATTGGTTGCTTGTGGGATTTGGAGTTGGAATCTTTTTCTAAAAGTTGCTTAACAGACTGGAAACCGGCAAATTCTTGAAGAATACTGAATATTGTTATTAGTGCCTTTGTTATTAGTTTTATTAGTGTCTTTGTTATTAGTGGCTTTGGGACAGTGGTGGATATCCAGCAGATTTCAATACAAGGTAGATAGCTCAGGAGGACGTACATGAGATTTTGGAGTCACTGATTAGTGGGGAGGTAGTTGTGAATTTCCTGAATTTTGCAGGGGTGGGACTAGATGACCCTGGTGGTCCCTTCCAACTCTTGATTCTAAGACCTATTGCAAATAGCAGGGGGCAGAGAATGTCAGATTGGAATTTTCAGTCATTAGTATGCCTATTGCTATACAATGTCCAGTCCATTCACTAATAACTGCTGCATGTATTCTTCTTATTTTGTGAATCATTACCCCATATTTTCTTTATTGATTATCTTTATTTCTCACCAACTCTTTTATTGGCTCTTCTTATGAAGTGGGATGTGAACCACTTCCTTTTTGAAGTTGGTTAAGTATTTAAAATGACAAGAGCAAAGAATGCCTAAAGATTTCCAAGACATATTTCTAAAATAGTGAGGATGATCCACACACACTTATGTGTCATTTTACATCTGATTGATTGAAATGTGAGAGGTTTACAGTTCATGCAGAGTTAAATCTTTAAGACCATGGGCATTCAAGGGTGTAAATCTGTTTAGGACTGTATTGCCAAGGAGAGGCTATATTATCACATTGACATCAATGGGACACAATTGTAATTAACATTGGATGGATGGTGCCCATTATTTTATTGGTTCATTTAAAATACTTCTAAGTTAAATGCAACAGCCTTCTACCATTAAGATTGGGGGTTTCCTTAAGCAGTAGAAACCTCCTGAGCTTTAAAAAGTACACCAATTTTACATGTTTTAATACTGAGGCAATGTTTGGGGGGGGGGGAATCTTTACTAATGTTAAACATCACAAAACAACAGCTTTAGATGATTTAACACCTGATTTTTATAAATCTGTGGTGGATGTTTTGTTACATTCTATGCAAACAACATTCAGGTGAAAAAGAAATTTAAAAAGTAGGCTTTTCCAATCAATTTTATTTTACTTTGCCAGGGGAGGTCACCTTTTTTAGCTGCCAACTCCATACTACCACCTGTTCTTACGAAGCGCTCGCCGAACCGCTCCCTGCACTTCCTTATTCCTGAAACTGTAGATTAAGGGATTGAGCATTGGAGTAATGATGACATATAACAAAGTAACCAGGCGGTCCTGTTCCATGGAATAACTAGAAGAAGGACGTATGTACATGTACATGAGGGCGCCATAGAAGATGCTCACCACAGTGAGATGTGAAGCACAGGTGGAAAACGCCTTCATCCTACCCTGAGCTGTACGGATTTTCAACACTGAGGAGACTATGAGGATATAGGAAAGAAGGATCAGGCAGAAAGGCACAATGATGACACACCCAGAGACGGTAAAGGTCACCATCTGGCTAACCAAGGTATCAGAGCAAGAGAGTTGCAGGAGGGGAGGAATGTCACAGAAGAAGTGGTCAATTTCATTGGAGTGGCAGAAGTCGAGGGAAAAGACCAAGGCTGTGTTGACGATGGAATTGACGTTTCCGATAGCCCAAGAAGATGCCAGGAATTCCCAACATGTTTTCCGGCTCATGAGAATGGTGTAGCGTAGTGGGTGGCAGATAGCTGCATAGCGGTCGTATGCCATAGCTGAGAGAAGCACACACTCCATGCTCCCTGATGTGATAAAGAAATACATTTGGAGTCTACATCCTACAAAAGAGATGGTCTTGTCTCCCAGCAAGAGGTCCCACAACATCTTTGGGACAGTGGTGGATATACAGCAGATTTCAGTACAAGACAGATAGCTCAGGAGGAAGTACATGGGAGTTTGAAGGCACTGATCTATCCGGATCAATGTAATGATGGCTAGATTCCCTGTCAACGTTAACAGATAGGCTAGTAAGCCAAGAGCAAAGAGAAGAGTCTGCTCCTTTGGGTCAACAGAGAACCCCAAGAGGACAAATTCCGTGACACTGGTCTGGTTCTGTCTTCCCAGAGGCTTGATGAAGTCCATCTTCATGCAGGACAGTGGGGCTTCTTTGGTAGAAAGAGGTATGGCTTTCTGATCTGCGAATGTTAGCATTTTAATAAAGACAACAAATAAGAGACAGCAGCCAGTTTTTATTATTCAGTGTTCATGGTCAGCACAGTTTTTCAATTCTATTTTACATTTCGTCAGTAAATCACAGACCAGATTAAACCTGGGATGATTTCAAAAATGCTAGAAATAATTGTCCTAAAAATTAAAAAGAATCTTCTTAGTAGTGGAGGAAAAACAGGGGAGCTGATACCACACAAAGAAGTTGAGCTAAAAAAACTTAAGGAAATAAAATTATCCTTGCCTGGCAACTAAAAGACTGAGAATTTGGTGCCAGGTGAGCTTCTCTGGAGAGAGAGTTCAAAACCTTGTGAGTCACTACTGAGAAGCCATGTCTTTGATGCTCACCCATCTAGCTTCTGAAAGAGCAGGCATGTAGGGGAGGGTATTTGATGAGGATGATCTCAATTGGCAGGCATGTTCATACAGGATGTCACACACCTTCAGGTATTCAGGACTCAAACTGTGAAGCAATAAGCACCACTCTGAGTTGTACCAAGAAGCAGACAGCATGGCCTTTTTAAAACAGCCAACATAAGGTCCCTGAAACTAGTGCCCACAAGCATTCTAGTTGCTGCATGTAGACCAGGCTGATGCTACCAAACAGCCTTCATAAGCAGCACCAAGTAGAGTGTATTGCAGCAGTCCAACCTGGATGTGATCAGAAATTGATACCTGGTGAAATCACCCCTCTGAATGAAACACTGCATCTGGCAAGCCAGGGAAAGCTGACTAAAAGGATACCATGCTACACAGAGCTGTGGCCCTTGTGTGGCCCTGGATCTGAAAGCAACTTTAAGCCAAACAAGAAGATTCCCCAGATCTCGATTGGCATGCCAATGTGTCCAGGACTGAGTGTTAATTTATAGGTGCTCATACAGACATCATCCACGTTACATACTAATTCAGGACATCTGTTGCCTCACCCGACAGTTGACACACAAGAAGAAAAGTTCCTTCAAGGGGTCCTTTGAAATGCTTTCACAATCCAGAAAAGCTTTACAATGGCTCTGTGATTAAAATGCAATAACAATGAATTTGTTACCTGCTTGGCATATTGATTGAGTCAAGGTCTAAGAATTCTGTTGGGACAGCCAGTCACCAGCAATGAGATCTTCTTTCTTGGAGCTACACTCATGTCTCCATTTGAGACAAGCCAAAATTCTGTGTGTCTCGGTCAGAGCCTTTTTTCGGGGGATCTTTATCCACCACCGAAGAGCCTCCATGTGATCTCTGCTGTTACTGAGCCTTCAACGAGACAGGAACAAACATTTTCAGTCATCTTCCATATGCAGATACTTTCCCCTGGAGGAACTGGAAGCAAGCAGCATGATGAAAAGAACTCCTTAGAGTCATTAGCACAGTCTCTTGGATGAAGTGAGGGTAGGATGGGGTAAAACAACAGGAATAATAACTTTTTAAAAACCATGTATATTTGAGGATGCTGGGTGCTCCAGCAATTGTTCCTTGCATCTGCTGTGAATTGGAGACTGGACAAATAATAAACCCTACATCATTCAAAATACATGGCAGCTGCTGCTCCATGTCTATTCCTCACACATCCAAGAAATGTTTAGTTAAATGGTGTGCAGTGACCCCCTTATCGCACACAAAGTGTCCCTGCCCCTGATCCACCTCACTGCCTTCTGCTTTATAACAT
This sequence comes from Euleptes europaea, assembly GCF_029931775.1. Classification (NCBI taxonomy): domain Eukaryota; kingdom Metazoa; phylum Chordata; class Lepidosauria; order Squamata; family Sphaerodactylidae; genus Euleptes; species Euleptes europaea. The sequence goes on along the minus strand of NC_079329.1, from coordinate 17,852,867 downwards.
TCTGCAAGAATGGTGAGTGTGATGAATTCATCCACCTGCTTTGATGACAAAATGCAAGGAGACAAGTGGTGGAAACTTTCAAGGCTAATTTCATCCAATGAGGCTTACTCCCAGGAAAGCATCCCTAGCATTGCTGCATGAATCAAATATTATCTCAGTACTAAGCACTACACTACTTTCTACTTTTCCTACCCCTCATCTACCCAATCTGGTATTTAATATGTATTTGATGCAATATAGTCCAGAATACTGTTTTGCATGAAGTCCTGTGAACCTGCTTTAAGCCCAAGGTCACACATTTCTTTCCCAGCATCAGCCTTATAGATGGTTTGGACCAGTTCCAGGCTATAAAGGAGTGACCACATGGATCTAAAGCCCACAAGGTTAGGATAGCATGAAATTGTTGTCCGAGAACAGTGAGAGAAAGGGCATCTCTGTAGCATGAGGAAATAGTTCCAGTAATAGTTTGGCACAGTATACAGAGGAATTAATATGCCTGCTATTTTCAAGAACATCCCAAAACCAACACAAATTTGAGGGCATGTTGTGAAACATTTCTTTCCAACACAATCGGTGTTACTGGGGAGTGGGGCTGTCCAAATGGTCAGCGACCCTCCTCTTCCATAGGTTTTAGATAGGTGGGATGATGTATAGAGGTATATTTAGTCTCTCCTCCATGGAGCACTGTGTAGTGTGTTCTTTCCATTTTGCCATAATAACAGCACATAGACTAGGCTGAGAGAAAGCGACTGCCCGAGTATCACCCAGAGTTTGCGTATTTGAAGAGCTGACAAAAGGAAAACTTAAAATGCTAAACAATACCTAAAAACTTATAATACCAAACTATCCTTTGCAATGCAGTTTACCTGCTTCATTTATTGATAGCAATCTTTTATTCTGTTGTGCCATTCTGGAAAAAAAACCTTGGTAAAGGAGGTGCCTTCAACCTCTCACACTAAACTTGCCAACCCTTCAGCCTGCCTTTGCTGAAGATACAGCAATCAAACTATACTTTACAAGGGATAATAGTCTAATAAAGGGTTCCTTGCGGAAGACATGCTACATGTTTTCTCACTCTCTTTAGTCAGCCATATTGGTTGCTTATGGGATTTGGAGTTGGAATATTTTTCTAAAAACTGTTTAATAGACTGGCAAATTGCAAGTTATTGAAGAATACTGATTATTGTTTCTGAGCAATTGCAAAGGGCAGAGGGGAAGAGAAAGTCAGACTGGATATCTATTGGCTATATGATGTCTAATCCATTCACTAATAGTTGCTATGTGTACTTCTAATTTTGTTAATCACTACTTCTTTTTTATTTATTACCTTTATTTCTCTTAGGGGTTCCTTTTATAAAATGGGATGTTAACCACTTCTCTTTCTGTGACCCTGAATAATTTAAAATGACATAAGTGAAGAATGTCTAGAGATTTCAAAGCCATATTCCTAAAATAGTGGGTATGATCCACACACACTTATGTGTCATTTTATATCCAATTGATTTAAATGTGAGAGTTTTCAAGTTCAACTGCAAGCAGGGTTACAACTTTCAAAGTATTGAAGTTAATGGGCTTTAAAGGGTGTAAATATGTTGAGGATTATATTTCCAAACAGGTGCTAAATTGTCTCATTGGCACAATTGTAATTTACTTTGGCTGGATGGTGCCTATTATTTTATTGGTTCACTTAAAGTACTTCAAAGTCAAATGTAACAGCCTTCTATGGTTAAGACTAAAGATTTCCTTAAGCAGGTAAAACCTTCTGAGATTTCAGAATGTAAGCAAAGTTCAGATGTTTTAATACTGAGGCAAAGTTGGGGGAAAAACTTTACTAATCTTAAACCACACAACACACCAGCTTTAGATGGAACTCCCTGCCCCAGGGTGGGGTGACGGCTGCCAACTTGAGAGGCTTTAAGAGGGGAGTAGACATGTTCGTGGAGGATAGGGTTATTCCTGGCTACTAGTAAAAATGGATACTAGACATGATGAATACCTATTCACTCCAGGATCAGAGGCACATGCCTATTATATGAGGTACTGTGGAACACAGGCAGGAGAATGCTGCTGCAGTTGTCTTGTTTGTAGGATTCCTAGAGGCACCTGGTTGGCCTCTGTGTGAACAGACTGCTGGACTTGATGGGCCTTGGTCTGATCCAGCAAGGCTTTTCATATGTTCTTATGTTCTTAGATGGTTATCAACTGTGTTTTTTTAATAAATCTGTGGCGGACGTTTTGTTCCACATTATGTGAACCACATTCAAGTTGGAAAGGAAGAAATAAAAACAAGCAGGCCTTTTCAATCAATTTGTTTTATTTTATTTGAGGGGGTGTTCAACTCTTGATTCTGCCAATTGTATACCTACCACCTGTTCTTACTAAGAACTCGCCGAACTGCCCCCAGCACTTCCTTACTCCTGAAACTGTAGATTAGGGGATTGAGCATTGGTGTAATGATGACATATAGCACAGCAACCAGGCGGTCCTGTTCCATGGAATGACTGGAAGAAGGGCGTATGTACATGTACATGAGGGTGCCATAGAAGATGCTCACCACAGTGAGATGGGAAGCATAGGTGGAAAATGCCTTTATCCTGCCCTGAGCTGTACGGATTTTCAACACTGAAGAGACAATGAGGATATAGGAAAGAAGGATCAGGCAGAAAGCCACAATCATGATACTACCAGAGATGGTAAAGGTCATCATCTGGCTATCCAAAGTATCAGAGCAAGAGAGTTGCAGGAGGGGAGGAATGTCACAGAAGAAGTGGTCAATTTCATTGGAGTGGCAGAAGTCAAGAGAAAAGACCAGGGCTGTGTTGACGATGGAATTGATGTTTCCAATAGCCCAGGAAGATGCCAGGAATCCCCAACATGTTTTCTGGCTCATGAGAATGGTGTAGCGCAGTGGGTGGCAGATAGCTGCATAGCGGTCATATGCCATAGCTGAGAGAAGCACACATTCCATGCTTCCTAATGTGACAAAGAAATACATTTGAAGTGCACATCCTATGAAAGAGATGGTCTTGTCTCCCAGCAAGAGGTCCCACAACATCTTTGGGACAGTGGTGGAAGTATAGCAGATCTCAATAAAAGATAGATAGCCCAGGAGGAAATACATGGGAGTTTGGAGGCACTGATCTATCCAGATCAATGTAATGATGGTTAGATTCCCTGCCAAAGTTAACACAAAGATTAATAAGCCAAGAGCAAAGAGGATAGTTTGTTTTGTTGGGTCAACAGAGAATCCCAAGAGGACAAACTCTGAGACACTGGTCTTGTTCTGTCTTCCCAGAGGCTTGATGAAGTCCATCTTCATGCAGGACAGTGGGGCTTCTGTGGCGGACATGGGCATGGCAGTTTGATCTATGAATGTCAGCAGTTTCATAAAGAAAACAAATAAGAGACAATCAGCAGTCAGCTTTGTTAATTCATTGTCCATGGTCTGCACACTTTTTCAATTCAATTTTACATTCAGATAGCATAAATGCATCATGTAGGACAGCGGTTCCCAAAGTGGGCAGTACCACCCTCTGAATCAGCTAACCTGAACATAAAAATAATTTGTCCATCAGAGAGAGGGGGAAAACATTTGTATGCTAGGTTCAAGTTGGTAGCAAGATATGTCATGGCGTAAGTAATAGATAATCTGCATTATTAGAGAATTCAAATATTAAAAACACTAGAGATTCTTTGAGCTAAAAATAGAAGCCTAAAACCCCAACAATTAATGAAGCCAATATTACTTAAGAAATCTAAGGCTACAATGCTAAAATAATTTTGGCATCTTACAGGTAGGTAGAAGAGCAAACGTTGCTTTTTGCTTTCATTGGATGGTGGTCAGACTACTCAAGAACTACAAATGGCACCTAAAAGATTTTGCAGTATTAGTAGTGGGCTGGATACAGCTTTTTCCTTCAGTCTTACCCATTCTTACTCTTTATTCAAGCTCATGTCATCAGAAGGAAGACAGTAGTTCAGTTTCCCCTTAGTGTCTCTCTTTGACTCTGCCCTGTCACCCACATTGAGGTTTGCCTGCTTGAGAAAGACATGTTCGAGGCGCTGGTCATTGGTTTGAATCCTACCTCTGCACTCAGCAAGGCTGAAGACTTCCTCCAACCTTCCTTCATCAGAAGAGCCATTTCCTTCAGAAAAAAGCACATGAGGCTAGAAAAAGCTTCAAAATCTGCCAAGTAGACTGGTAGGATACCGTCCATTGAGCCTATGGCTGAAGGAAGACAGTAGTTCTATTTGGCTGGGGCTTTTTTTCAATACTCTAAAGCAACATCAGAAAGACTTTGCCTTCTACAGAATACAAATTGGTGCCTCCTCCCCTATTAATTTCATAAATGGAAGTAAGCAGAATGCACTTATCACAAGCATCAATCATTTCAAACTGCCTTTTATTATTTGAAAAGGCTGTCTTCCATTTTTTAAAACTTGATCCATTAAAAAAAGCCTTGCTCAGTTCCAGTCCTGCTTTTGAAAACTGAGCAAACATTTCCCACAGACTTTGAAGCTTTCATATCTCATGGGATAGCTCCAACTAGTTTTTCAGCTTGTGAAAAAGGGAGGATATGTTCCCTTTGACATCCCCCCCCATGAACAAAATATGTGGTAAGGAGAAGAACTGGCTATGATTGACCTAAATCAGCCTTCCAAAGCAGCACCAAGTAGAGTGTATTGCAGTAGTCCAACATGGATGTATTCATAAATGGATACTTGGTGAAATCACCCGTCTGAACGAAACAATGCATCTGGCAAGCCAGGCAAAGCTGACTAAAGGGACACCATGCTAAAGAGAGCTGTGCCTCCATCTGTAGCCCTGGATCTGAAAGCAACCTCAACCCAAATGGAATGATTCCACAATCTCAATTGGAACACCAGTTTTACCAGGACTGAGTGTTGATTTGTTGCCCTCTTCCAGCCCTCATCCATCTTGCATATCAATTCACAACATCTGTTGCCTCACCTGACAGTTGACACACAAGAAGAAAAGCTCCTTCAACTGGTCCTCTGAAGTGCTTTCACAATCCAGAAAACCATTACAATGGTTCTGTGATTAAAATGCGGTAACAGCCAATTTGTTACCTGCTAGGCTTATTGATTGAGTCAAGATCTGTTGGGACAGCCAGTCACTGGCAATGAGCTCTTCTTTCTTGGAGCTGCACTCATGTTTCCATCTGGGACAAGCCCACATTCTGTGTGTCAAAGCTGGAGCTTTTTAGGGGTGATCTTTATCCACCACCTAAGAGCCTTCATGTCATCCCTGCTGTTACTGAGCCTTTAATAAGACAGGAGCAAATATTTATCTTCTATATGCAGACACTTTTCCCTGGAGGTGATGGAAGTAACTAGCATGGTAAAAAGAACTCCCTAGGGTCATTAGCGCAGTCTCTTAGATGAAGTGAGGGTGAGAAAGGGTGAAATATCAGAAATAATACCTTTTCAAAGCCGTTAACTGAGTTTTGCTGTAACCGAGCAATTCTAATGGGGGGTAGAGCTGGTCAGGAGCCGGCGTGACCACTACGCCGGCATGAGCCACTTGCGCCGGTTAAGTGGGCTCGAATGCCAGTACAGGGGTATGTACGCCAGCTGTGGGAATCTGCCCAGCAAGCCAAGCCTTGCACCTACACCAATGGGAGCATTCCCGGGGGGTTCCCTAAGCCCTTTATGCCTAGGAACACCCATTTTTGCAGGCACAGAGTTAAGCTGAACAGTATTGTAATGTGTGTGCATGTTTTATGGCTGATTTAAATAGACCACTGAGGAAGGCTATATAGGCCAAAATGAGTTTGGATTGTGGTGACAGACATCAACCTTAAGAAATGCTATTGTTCTACTTTAACAGTTTAAAAATAATTTTAATTCTCACATAGCGCTTCTATTAAATTGTATATTTTCATTATATATATATATATATTTCATCCCACCGAACCTTTTGGACCCAACTATAGAATGTCTAGTCCATTCACTAATAGTTGCTATATGTAGTCTTCTAACCCCATATTTTCTTTATTGATGACCTTTATTTCTCACCAACTCTCTTATTGGCTCTTCTTATGAAGTGAGATGTGAACCACTTCCTTTTTTAAGTTGGTGAAGTATTTAAAATGACATGAGCAAAGAATGCCTAGAGATTTCAAAGCCATCTTTCTAAAATAGTGAGGATGATCCACCCACACATATGTGGCATTTTACATCCGATTGATTTAAAGGGGAGAGATTTACAGTTCAGGCAGAGTTACATCTTTCTAAATCTATTGAGGTCAATGGGGTTTGTTTATGACTATATTGTCAAACAGGTGCTAAATGATCTCATTGGCATCAGTGGAACACAATTGTAATTAACATTGGTTGGACAGGGCCTATCATTTATTGGTTCATTCAAAACACTTTTATATCAGAAGCAGCAGCCTGCTGTTGTTAAGACTAAAGGTGTCCTTAAGCAGGTGAAAACTCCAGAGATTTTAAAATGTCAGCAAAGTTCAGCTGTTTTAATACTGAGGCAAAGTTTGGGGGGGACGTATTAATCTTAAACCTCACAAAACACCAGCATTCGATGATTCTGTGGTGGAGGTTTTGCTACACCCTATGTAAACCACATTGAGGTTGGAAAAAAAAACACAGGGGAAAAATAAGTAGCCCTTTTCAATCAACTTTATTTCATTTGGGAAGGGGTCACTTTTTTAAGGTGCCAACTGCATACCTACCGTCTGTCCTTACTAAGAGCTGGCCGAACTGCTCCCTGCACTTCCTTATTCCTGAAACTGTAGATCAGGGGATTGAGAATTGGAGTGATGATGGCACCAACTTTAGGTGATTTGACAACTGATTTTTATAAAGCTGTGATGGAAGTTTTGTTACCCCCTATGCAAACAACATTTAGGTGTGTGTGTGGGGGGGAGAAACAACTAGGCTTTTCCAATCAATTTCATTTATTTTGGTATGGGGTTCCCTTTAGAAACTGCCAACTCCATGCTACCACCTGTTCTTACGAAGCACTCGCCGAACCGCTCCCTGCACTTCCTTATTCCTGAAACTGTAGATTAAGGGATTGAGCATTGGAGTAATGATGACATATAGGAAAGTAACCAGGCGGTCCTGTTCCATGGAATGGCTAGAAGAAGGACGTATGTACATGTACATGAGGGCGCCATAGAAGATGCTGACTACAGTGAGATGGGAAGCACAGGTGGAAAACGCCTTCATCCTACCCTGAGCTGTACGGATTTTCAACACTGAGGAGACTATGAGGATATAGGAAAGAAGGATCAGGCTGAAAGCCAATATCATGATACCACCAGAGACGGTAAAAGTCACCATCTGGCTAACCAAGGTATCAGAGCAAGAGAGTTGCAGGAGGGGAGGAATGTCACAGAAGAAGTGGTCAATTTCATTGGAGTGGCAGAAGTCCAGGGAAAAGACCAAGGCTGTGTTGACGATGGAATTGACATTTCCAATAGCCCAGGAAGATGCCAGGAGTCCCCAGCATGTTTTCTGGCTCATGAGAACGGTGTAGCGTAGCGGGTGGCATATAGCTACATAGCGGTCGTATGCCATAGCTGAGAGAAGCACACACTCTGTGCTCCCTAATGTGCCAAAGAAATACAACTGGAGTTTACATCCTACAAAAGAGATGGTCTTGTCTCTCAGCAAGAGGTCCCACAACATCTTTGGAATAGTAGTGGAAATGCAGCAGATCTCAATAAAAGATAGATTGCCCAGCAGGAAGTACATGGGAGTTTGGAGGCACTGATCTATCCGGATCAATGTAATGATGGCTAGATTCCCTGTCAAAGTTAACAGATAGGCTAATAAGCCAAAAGCAAAGAGAAGACTCTGCTCCTTTAGGTCAATGGAGAACCCCAAGAGGACAAATTCAGTGACACTGGTCTGGTTCTGTCTTCCCAGAGGCTTGATGAAGTCCATCTTCATGCAGGACAGTAGGGCTTCTTTGGTAGAAAGAAGTATGGCTGTCTGATCTGTGAATGTCAGCAGTTTCATAAAGGCAACAAATAAGAGAGTTAGCAGCCAGCTTTTATTATTCAGTGTTCATGATCAGCACCCTTTTTCAATTCTATTTTACATTTAGTCAGTAAATCACAGACCAGATTAAGCCTGGGATGATTTCAAAAATGCTAGAAATAGTTGTCCTAAAAATTAAAAAGAGCCTTCTGATATAATAGTGGACGAAAAATAGGGGAGCTGCTAACACACAAAGAAGCTGAGCAAAAAATGTAGGGAAATAAAATTATCCTTGCCTGGCAACTTTAAGATTGAGAATTCAGTACCAGGTGTGTGAGCTGCTTCTGGGACAGAGTATGAAACCTTGGGCATCACTACTGAGAAGGCCATGTCTTTGATGTTCACACATCTAGCTTCTGAACGGAGCAGGCATTCAGGGGAGGGTCTCTGATTATGATGATCTCAATTGGCGGGCAAGTTCATCCAGGATGCCGCAGTCCTCCAGGTGTTCAGGACTCATAATATGAAAAACTTTAGAACAAACAAGCAGCACTTTGAATTGTACCAAGAAGCAAACTGACAAACATTGTAGGCTTTTTAAAACTACCAAGGTAGGGTCACTGTAACTAGTGCCTGCTACCATTCCAGTTACTGCATGTTGACCTGATTGATGCTACCAAACAGCCTTCAAAAGCAGCACCAAGTAGAATATATTGCAATAGTCCAACCTGGATGTAATCAGAAATGGACACCTGGCAAAATCACTCCTCTGAATGAAACACTGCATCTGGCAAGCCAGGGAAAGCTGACTAAAGGGATACCATGCTACACAGAGCTGAGCTTCCATCTGTAGCCTTGGATCAGAAAGCAACCTCAACACAAACAGGAAGAGTCTGCAAATCTCAATTGGCATGCCAATGTGACCAGGGCTGAGCATGGATTTGTTGGCTCTCATGCAGCCATCATCCATATTACACACCAGTTCAGGACATCTGTTGCCTCACCTGATAGTTGAAACATAAGAAGAAAAGCTCCTTCAAGTGGTCCTCTGAAGTGCTTTCACAATCCGGAAAACCATTACAATGGTTCTGTGATGAAAATGCAATAACGACCAATTTGTTATCTGCTAGGCTTACTGATTGAGTCAAGATCTAAGGATGCTGTTGGGACAGCCAGTCACAGGCAATGAGATCTTCTTTCTTGGAGCTGGACTCATGTCTCCATCAGGGACACGCCCACATTCTGTGTCTCTCAGTTGGAGCTTTTTAGGGGTGATCTTTATCTACCACCTAAGAGCCTCCATGTCATGCCTGCTGTTACTGAGCCTTTAACGAGACAGGAACAAATATTTGTAGTCATCTTCTGTATGCAGACACTTTCCCTGGAGGTGATTAAACTAACTACCATGAAGAAAAAAAACTCCCTAGGGTCATTAGCCCAGTCTCTTGGATGAAGTGAGGGTGGGAGGGGGTCAAATAACAGGAATAATACCTTTTCAAAACTTTCAACTGAGTTTTGCTGTAACTGAGCAATCCTGAAGGGAAGTGGAGCTGCACAGGAGCCAGCGTCACCCCTGTGCCAGCATATGTGCCACTTGCACCGGCTAAGTGGGCTCAGATGCTGGTACAGGGGCACTTACGCTGGCTGTGGGGAGCTGCACAGCATAGCAAACCTCTGCCGCTTACACTGCCTTGCCATCAGCGTTCTTCCAGCATAAGGTCTTGCGCTGGCACAGATGGGGGCATTCCCAGAGGGTTCCTGGGGGCAGAGCTGACATTAGTCAACTATTTAAGCCCAGTAACATCCCTTTTTGCATGCAAAGAGTTACACCTGCAAAAAGGCAGGCATAGCCCATGAAACTCTATGGAGAGTTACACAGGGTTTCTTTCTAAATTGTATTTTCGGCTTGCTGAGCTCAGCAGCAAGCTTCTCTGAAGGCGGCGTGCACGGGCTTTCCCTGGGCGCAACTTAACCACACACACGTCCCCCTTAGGATTGGGCTGCTCGAGTCCATGAGCTACACTGATGTCAATATTTTTGTGAACTATTGTCAATAAAACTGTATCTATGTTGAACAGTATAATATTGTACCGTGTTCATCCATATATAAAGAGCCCTTCCCACCTCATCCCTTCACTGGTAAATGTCATTTACTTGCTAAGAAAATGGAAATTCTCTGTTATAATCCTTATCTGAAAAACCGATATGGGGGACAGATCATTTTTTAAAAATTTATTGACAAAACTTGTATCCTGCCTTTTTGCCCTCATAAGGGCTACCAAGGCAGCTAACAATTTAAAACACAAATGATAAAATCACATTTTAAAAACATTGAAATTAAATCCCCCAACACACATCATTAAAACAACTTTTTAAAGCGTTAATATATGTACAAAGACAGAAAAACGTCAATTAAAACATTGGTCAGGAAAGAGAGATCACTGCGGGAAGGCCAAATGAAACAAAGAAGTCCTAACCCTCTCGCAGAAGATTGCAACAGAAGGGGACAGATGAAGCTCACTGGGGAGAGACTTCCAGAGTTTTGTGTTACTGACAGAAAAGAAAACACCCATAAATGCTAACCACCTAAACACTTATAATAGCTAAGCTCTCCTTTGCAATGCAGTTTACCCGTATCATTTATTGATAGCTGTCTTTTTTTCTGTAGTTCTGTTATGGAAAAGACCTTGATAAAGAAGATGTCTTCAACATCACCCACTAAACTTGGCAATTCTTTAGTGTGTGCTTTGAGGAAGATGCAGCTTCAAACTCTACTTTAGGAGGGATAATAAATACTCTAGAGCCAGTGTGGTGTAGTGGTTAAGAGCAGTGGACTGTAATCTGGAGAACTGGGTTTGATTCCACATTCACCCACTCCTCCACATGAGCTGCGGACTCTAATCTGGTGAACCGGGTCGGTTTCCACACTCCTACATATGAAACCAGCTACGTGACCTTGGGCCAGTCACAGTTCTGTTAGAGCTCTGTCAGCCTCAACTACCTCACAGGGTGTCTGTTGTGGGGAGAGGAAGGGAAGGAGATTGTAAGGCAGTTTGATTTTCCTTTTTTAAAAAAAGTAGAGAAAATCAGCACATAAAAACCAATTCTTTTTCCTAATAAATGGTTCCTAGTGGAAGATGTGCTACACGATTTGGCGATGTCTTCAGTCAACCTTATTGGTTGTTTGTGAGATTTGGAGTTGGAATGTTTTTCTAAATGCTGCTTAATACACTGACAACCTGCAAATTCTTGAAGAACACTGATTATTGTTATTGACCTATTGCAAATGGCAGGGGGGCAGAGAAAGTCAGATTGGAATTTCAATCACTAGTTTGTCTATTGGCTACAGAATGTCCAGTCCATTCACTAATAGTTGCTATATGTAGTCTTCTAACCCCATATTTTCTTTATTGATGACCTTTATTTCTCACCAACTCTCTTATTGGTTCTCCTTATGAAGTGGGATGTGAACCACTTCCTTTTTTAAGTTGGTGAGGAGTATTTAAAATGACAAGAGCAAAGAATGCCTAGAGATTTCAGAGCCATATTTCTAAAATACTGGGTATGATCCACACACACTTCTGTGGCATTTGACATCAGATTGATTTAAATGTGAAAGATTTACAGTTCAAGCAGTTACATCTTTCTAAATCTATTGAAGTCAATGGGCTTTGTTTATGACTGTATTGTTAAACAGGTGCTAAATGATCTCATTGGCATCAGCGGAACACAATTGTAATTAACATTGGCTGGAGAGTGCCTATCATTTTATTAGTTCATTTAAAACACTTCTATATCAAAAGTAACAGCCTGCCATTGTTAAGACTAAAGGTTTCCTTAAGCGGGTTAAAACTCCAGAGATTTTAGAATGTCAGCAAAGTTCAGCTGTTTTAATACTGAGGCAAAGTTGTGGGGGGGACGTATTAATCTTAAACCTCACAAAACACCCGCTTTAGATGGTTCTGCAGTGAAAGTTTTGTTACACCCTGTGTAAACCACATTGTGGTGGGGGAAAAAACAGATAAAAAACCAAGTAGCCCTTTTCAATCAACTTTATTTTATTTGGGGGGAGTCACCTTTTTAAGGTGCCAATTGCATACCTACCATCTGTCCTTACTAAGAGCTCGCCGAACCGCTCCCTGCACTTCCTTATTCCTGAAACTGTAGATCAGGGGATTGAGCATTGGAGTGATGATGGCATATAGCACAGAAACCAGGCGGTCCTGTTCCATGGAATGGCTAGAAGAAGGGCGTATGTACATGTACATGAGGGTGCCATAGAAGATGCTCACCACAGTGAGATGGGAAGCACAGGTGGAAAACGCCTTCATCCTACCCTCAGCTGTACTGATTTTCAGCACTGAGGAGACAATGAGGATATAGGAAAGAAGGATCAGGCTGAAAGCCACAATCATGATACCACCAGAAATGGTAAAAGTCACCAACTGGCTAACCAAGGTATCAGAGCAAGAGAGTTGCAGGAGGGGAGGAATGTCACAGAAGAAGTGGTCAATTTCATTGGAGTGGCAGAAGTCGAGGGAAAAGACCAAGGCTGTGTTGACGATGGAATTGACATTTCCAATAGCCCAGGAAGATGCCAGGAGTCCCCAGCATGTTTTCTGGCTCATGAGAATGGTGTAGCGTAGCGGGTGGCAGATAGCTGCATAGCGGTCGTATGCCATAGCTGAGAGAAGCACACACTCTGTGCTCCCTAATGTGCCAAAGAAATACAACTGGAGTTTACATCCTACAAAAGAGATGGTCTTGTCTCCCAGCAAGAAGTCCCACAACATCTTTGGAACAGTAGTGGAAGTGTAGCAGATCTCAATAAAAGACAGGTTGCCCAGCAGGAAGTACATGGGAGTTTGGAGGCACTGATCTATCCAGATTAATGTAATGATGGCTAAATTCCCTGACAAAGTTAACAGATAGACTAATAAGCCAAGAACAAAGAGAACAGTCTGTATCTTTGGGTCAACAGAGAATCCCAAGAGGACAAATTCCATGATACTGGTCTTGTTCTGTCTTCCCAGAGGCTTGATGAAGTCCATCTTTATGCAGGACAGGGCTTCTTTGGTAGAAAGGGATATGGCAGTCTGATCTGTGAATGTGGGCAGCTTCATAAAGACAACAAATAAGAAACAGTCAGCAGTCATTATCTTGCTATTCTCTTTTCATGATCAGTACATTTTTTTAAATTCAATTTTACATTCAGTCAGCAGACATGTCTCCTGTAGGCTGACGAAGAAGTTAGACCACAGTCTATTGGAGGGCCAGTGACCTATTTCCAGTGGAAAACGTAGACCTTCTGACAGTGAAATTTTTGAACCAAGTCAACATTGCCTGGATCTTGAAAGTTGACCGCCCCATCCCCCTTTCAAAGAAGTGAAGGGAGGGGTGGATTTTGGCTGCCAGTGGTGGGAACAGAGAGCCAGTCTCCCTTCATCCTTTGGCCTTCATCCTATGAAGAGAGGTGGGCCCAAGAAAAAGGGGACTTATAGGGTCTGGATCAGGCAGTTCCTCCTTCTTTGGAAGCAAATGGAAGAGACACAGACTCATTTAACAAATAGTAACAATCTCTTTATTTTTACAAGTTTATGAGTAGACACTTGCTTTGTAAATTTAAACACACATTGGTAGGCCATTGGAATCCTAGTAACAGGAAATAAATCAGCCAAGACTGGTATTAGCCTACTCTTGTCTAAGAACAAAGATGAACTCCTAATCCAGCTAGGAAGCCTCACTGGAGTGGAGGCTATGATCACATATAACAAAATACTTAAAATTTTCAAGCGTGGCAACTACCTAGATGAACATAAAAATACAGTTTGCCCATCAGAGAGGAAGAAAAACATTAAATGCTGTGTACAAATTGGTAGCATGGTATGTCTTGGCCTCAATCATAGATAATCTGAATTACTAGAAAATTAAACTATTAAAAACACCACAGATGCTTTGAACCAAAAATGGAAGCCTGAAAACTAAGGGATTTTTTTGGCCCTCATCCAGCCATCATCCACATTACATACCAGTTCAGGACATCTGCTGCCTCACCTGATAGTTGAAACATAGGAAGAAAAGCTCCTTCAAGTGGTCCTCTGAAGTGCTTTCACAATCCTGAAAAAATGGTTCTGTGATTAAAATGCAATGGCAACCAATTTGTTATCTGCTATTGATTGAGTCAAGATCTAAGAATGCTGTTGGAACAGCCAGTCACTGGCCATGAGATCTTCTTTCTTGGAGCTGCACTCATGTCTCCATCTGGGACAAGCCTACATTCTGTGCCTCTCAGCTGGAGCTTTTGGGGGTGATCTTTAGCCACCACCTGAGAACCTTCATGTCATCTCTGCTGTTACTGAGCCTTTAACAGGAACAGATATTTGTAGTCATTTTCTGAATGCAGCCTCTTTTCTCTGGAGGTGATGGAAGTAACTAGCCTGAAGGAAAGAACTCTCTAGGGTCATTAGCACTGTCTCTTGGATGAAGTGAGGGCGGGAGGAGATAAAATGATAGAAGCACAGTGCAGTTTTTTCCTTCCATAACAACAGCACATAGATTAGGTTGAGAGAAAGCGACTGCCCAGTGTCAACCAATCAGCTTCATTATTGAGTGGGATTTGGACGTCAGTCTTCTGGGTCCTACTCTACACTGGTTCTGTAAGGGTGCTTTCACACATGCCAAATAACGCACTTTCAATCCACTTTCTAATTGGATGTTACTGTGTAAAATGGCAACATCCACTTGCAAATGATTGTTAAAGTGCATTGAAAGTGCATTATTCAGCATGTGTGAAAGTGCAGTATATGTGTGTGTTTATATATAACTTAATGCTTTGACATTTTTTTAGACGACTCGGACTCCTTCAGTTTAGTTCCTGCCATTCTAGCTTACTTTGAAAGTTCACCTGCGAGTTTTCATTAGGTGAACTGATGCCAATACCTTGTGAACTATTCTCAATAAAACTAAAGTAGAGTTCAATGGTATTGTACTGTGTTCATGTACATTGAAAGGGCCCCTCTCCACCTCATCGCTACACAGGTAATTCTTATATACTTGCTAGGGAAATGGAAATCCTCAATTAAAATCCTTATCTTTGGCCAGGGATTGAGGGTGGAGTAGAAGTTTAAATAAATAAATCTTTAAAACTGATATAAGAAAAGTAGCATGGGGGACACGTAATTGTTTTATTTGTTTACAAAATCTGTATCCTGCCTTTCTGACCTCAAAATGGCCACCAAGGTGACTAACTCAACAATCATGATAAAATCATATTTTAAAAACATTAAAATGACCCCCAACACACATAATTGAAACAAAAACATTCATCAGAAAGGAAAGATCACTGAAACTATGCCAAACAAAACAAGAAAATCATCACCCACTACCAGAAGACGGCAACAGAAGGTGACAGGCAAATCTCACTGGGGAAAGACTTCCAGAGTATTGTGTATTTAAAGAATTGACAAAAGAAAAACTTAAAATGCTCCATACTACCACCTGTTCTTATGAAGGGCTCATCTAGTGGGATTCGTAAATGGCTAATTGAAAATCTTTCCTCCTCTTCTTCAAATCATCCCTCCCAGAATCATAAACTTTTATTATTTTATTTTATTATTTTAACCTAATTTTGATTTTTATTCAGAGCTGATATTGTATCGAAATAAAACTTGATTGATTGATACTAATGTTAAATTGCACAAAATGCCAGCTTTAGATGGTATGAAAACTGATTTTTATAAACCTATGTTAGAAGGTTTGTTACAACTTATGCAAACCACATTCAGGTTAAAAGAGAAGAAAAAACTAGGAGGCCTTTTCAATCAATTATATTTTATTTGAGGGGTCTTCTTCTCTTGAAGTTGCCAACTCCATACCTACTACCTGCTCTTACTAAGAGCTCGCCGAACCGCTCCCTGCACTTCCTTATTCCTGAAACTGTAGATCAGGGGATTGAGCATTGGAGTGATGATGGCATATAGCACAGCAACCAAGCGATCCTGCTCCATGGAGTGACTAGAAGAAGGGCGTATGTAGGTGTATATGATGGTGCCATAGAAGATGCTCACCACGGTGAGATGGGAAGCACAGGTGGAAAACGCCTTCATCCTGCCCTGAGCTGTACGGATTTTCAGCACTGAGGATATAATGAGGATGTAGGAGAGAAGGGTCAGGCAGAAAGGCACAATGATGACACACCCAGAGATGGTAAAGGTCACCAACTGGCTAACCAAGGTATCAGAGAAAGAGAGTTGCAGGAGGGGAGGAATGTCACAGAAGAAGTGGTCAATTTCATTGGAGTGGCAGAAGTCGAGGGAAAAGACCAAGGCTGTGTTGACGATGGAATTGAAATGTCCAATAGCCCAAGAAGATGCCAGGAGTCCCCAACGTGTTTTCTGGCTCATGAGAATGGTATAGCGCAGCGGGTGACAGATAGCTGCATAGCGGTCATATGCCATAGCTGAGAGAAGCACACACTCCGTGCCCCCTAATGTGACAAAGAAATACATTTGGAGTGCACATCCTATGAAAGAGATGGTCTTGTCTCCCAGCAAGAGGTCCCACAACATCTTTGGGACAGTGGTGGAAGTATAGCAGATCTCAATAAAGGATAGATTGCCCAATAGGAAGTACATGGGAGTTTGAAGGCACTGATCTATCCTGATCAATGTAATGATGGCTAAATTCCCTGCCAACGTTAACAGATAGATTAATAAGCCAAGAACAAAGAGAAGAGTCTGTTTCTTTGGGTCAACAGAGAATCCCAAGAGGACAAATTCCATGATATTGGTCTGGTTCTGTCTTTCCAGAGGCTTGATGAATGCCGTCTTCATGCAGGACAGTGGGGCTTCTTTGACAGACATGGGCATGGCAGTTTGATCTATGAATGTCAGCAGTTTCATAAAGACAACAAATAAGAGAAAGTCAGCAGTCAGCTTTTATTATTCATTGTCCATGGTCTGCCCACTTTTTCAATTCAATTTTACATTTAGACAGCATCATGTAGGCTGAGGGGGAAGGGAGATTATTGGTGGGCCAGTGTCTTATTTCCAGTGGACCACTTAGTCCTCCTGATGCTGGAAGTCAAGGACCAAATTGGCCTTGACTAGATTTTAAAAGGTACTTCTTCTGTACTTAAGCAAGAGTGTATTCTCAGACTTATTCAACAAATGGCCATTATCTCTTTATTTTTATGAGTAGTCACACTTGCTTTTGTAAATTTAAATGAACTTTGGTAGGAATCCTAGTATTTGGAAATAAATCAGGCAAGACTAATTTTAGCTTACCCTTGTCTATGAACAAAGATGACCTCCTAACCCAACCAGGAATCCTAACTGAAGTGGAGGCTATGATCATGTCATTACATATAACAAAAGATTTAAAAATTGCAAATGTAACAACCACCTATGTGAACCTAAAAATAAAGTTTGCCCATCAGAGAGGAGGGGGGGGGATTAAATGCTGGGGACAAGTTGGTTGCAAGATATGTCATGACAACTGCCGTTGATAATCCGTATTACTAGAGAATTAAAGTATTTAATGTACCAG
Source organism: Euleptes europaea (assembly GCF_029931775.1). Classification (NCBI taxonomy): domain Eukaryota; kingdom Metazoa; phylum Chordata; class Lepidosauria; order Squamata; family Sphaerodactylidae; genus Euleptes; species Euleptes europaea. The sequence goes on along the minus strand of NC_079329.1, from coordinate 17,835,353 downwards.
AGATGCTTTGAACTAGAAATGGAAGCATAAAACCTCAATAACAATTAATGAAGCCACTATTACTTACAGGATCTACATTATTAGACTACAGTGCTGAAATAATGCTTTCTGCATTTCATAAAAAGCTAGAAGAGCAAATGTGGCTTCTTTGCTTTCAGTGGATAGTCAGACTAATGAACAGCTACAGATGTCATCTGAAAGGTTTTGCAGTATTGGCAGTGGGTTGGATGCAGGCAGTTTTTCCTTCAATCGCATCCAGTTCTCAAAACTCCTGTCCTACAGGATTTTGGTCCTTCCATGTCACATGATTCCCAGTTTAGCCTACATTGGTGGTCAATGAGGACGTCCCTTCCCTTGTTCAGCAGCAGAAAGATGACTAGCTCCAACCCAGTGGGTGGTTTGCCTTGCCATTCATATGGCATTGGAGTAGAATGCCCAGAAGAAGGTAGTAGGGAGGTAGGGAAGAGCTACCAGGACTGAGTGTTAAGTTACAGGACCTCATGCAGCCGTCATCCATGTTACATACCAGTTAAGGACATCTGTTGCCTCACCTGACAGTTGAAACAAGAGAAGAAAAGCTCCTTCAAGATGTCCTCTGAAAAGCTTCGACTATCCAGAAAACTATTACAATAGCTCTGTGATCAAAAACCATTAAGAACCCATTTGTTGTATGCTAGGCATATTGATTGATTCAAGACCCAAGAACACTGTTGAGATTGCCCATCATTGGCAATGAGATCTTCTTTCTTGGAGCTGCACTCATATCTCCATCTGATCAACAGTCCAAGTTCTGTGTATCTCAGTTGGAGCTTTTTAGGGGTAATCTTTATCCCTCACCTAAGAACTTCCATGTCATCTCTGTTGCAACTGAACCTTTAACAAGACAGGAACAAATATTTGCAGTCATCTGTATGCAGATACTTTTCTCTGGGGGTGAAGGAAGTTGCTAACATGAAGAAAAGAACTCCCTAGGGTCATTAACACAGTCTCTCGGATGCAGTTAGGGTGGGAGAGGGTAAAATAACAGAAATAATACCTTTTCAAAGCCATGTATGTTTGTGATGCTAGGTGTTCCATCAATTGTTCCTTAGAGTTACAGTGAAGTGTGGACTGGACGAATAATAAATCCTGCATCATTTTAAATGCACGGCTGCAGTTACTCCATGCCTCCTCCCCATACATCCAAGCACTGTTTAATTAAATGAGTTGTGTGGTGTCACACCTTATCACACTCAATGTTTTCTTGAGTCCACTAAAGCCAGGGAAACTATGGTGCTAAACACAATATTGGGGGGGGGGGGGAGAGAAGGCATGAACAGTTGCACAAATTTGTAATTCAGGAGGGGAAAAATTCTGCCTTTTAGAAATGCCTACTTTCTATCCAAAATTCAGACATGGGAACTATTAAGCAGAATTCTTATTCTACTAGCCTTTATTTTAATTATCTATTCCAAAAAGACTATTCACATCCTATAACTGGGGATGAAACTTCAAGAATGTTCACTCAATGTTCCTATTTCAGTACTATGGACAGAGCCTAGACATTCTGAGCAGCAGTTCTACATTACTCTAGCCCAACAGACCTAGCAATTAATATTGTCATATGCAGGGTAATGGGTGGGGAATTTGTATTTGCTCCCATCGACCAACTTTTTAGGCATTCCAAATGCTTTAGAGCTAAACTTGTAGGCAGAGGCCAGAGTCTATAGGAATCCCAAAGCCTGCCCATTGTGCCTCAAACACTAGCACCCAGACCACCATTTCTATAACAGGGCAATTCAAAAATGATTTATGATACAGCAGAGGGACCCTGCTGTATATATATATATATTTAGTACCACCCACTATGCAGAAACACTTGGGCATGCCTGAAACAACTAACTGTGTAGTGCTTAAAATCAAGAATTCTAACACCTCTCCCACTCTCTTTCATTTGTAGATCTTGGTATAAATCTCTCTGTTGAATGCCACTCTTCCTGTTTCTTCAAACAGAGATGAACAGTGCCAGCGTGGTGTAGTGTTTAAGAGCAGCAGACTCTAATCTGGAGAACCAGGTTTGATTCCTCCCTCCTACACATGAAGCCTGCTGTGCAACCTTGGGCTAGTCCCAGTTTTCTCAGAACTCTCTCAGCCCCACCTACCTCACAAGGTGTCTGCTGTGGGAGGGGAAGGGAAGGCAATTGTAAGCAGGTTTGAGTCTCCTCAAAAAGGTAGAGAAAATCAGTGTATAAAAACCAAATCTTCTTCTTCTAATGAAACCTTATATCATAATAAATTAGTCTTTAAGGTATCATGAGACTTTTGAAAAATATATTCAGTACACACATGCAGTACTCATGCTTCAATTCTAGTGGTCAAGCAGGTTACCCACAACTAACTGTGGTTTACAAATTGACTGCTTTATCCTGTCAAGCCCTACCCATGGCTTTCCAAAGTGTCCCTTTCACATCCTTGTTCCTTAAACTGTATATGATTGGATTAAGCATAGGTACAAGGATCCCATACAGAACAGGCAAGGCTCGGTCCTGCTCCTGGGAATATGTGGAGTTGGGCTTAATGTATGTGAAGATTATGGTGCCAAAGTAGATGCTGACTACAGTGAGGTGAGAAGCACAGGTCGAGAAAGCCTTGAGACGCCCCTCTTTGGTGCGGATCCTGAGGATGGCCGAGATGATGTAGATGTAAGACACCAGGGTAGCCAGAAAGGAACCCATGATTACCCCTCCGCCCACCACAAAGGTAGCAATTTGATTGGCCTGGGTGTCAGAACAAGAGAGCTTGAAAAGGGGTGGGATGTCACAGAAAAAGTGCTGGATGACATTGTCCCGACAGAAGGACAAAAGAGACATCATGCCACTGTGCACACCCGAGTTAGCCAAGCCTAAGATCCAAGCAGCGGCCGCTAACCTGACACAAACTTTGGGTCTCATGAGCACGCTGTAATGCAATGGGTGGCAAATGGCAGCATATCTGTCGTATGCCATGACACCCAGCAGGAGGCATTCAATGCCGCCAAAAGAGATGAAGAAGTACATCTGGGAGAAGCAACCAGCTATGGAGATAGCCTTGTCCTGGGAGAAGTAATTCATCAGCATCTTGGGGACAGTGGAAGTTGTATACCCAATGTCTACCACAGAGAGATTCCCCAGGAAGAAGTACATGGGTTTGTGGAGTCTCTTGCTGGAACTGATGATGAGAAGAAGAAGGGTGTTCCCAATCAGGACCACCAAGTAGATGAGCAGAAAGAGACCAAAAAGAATGAGCTGGGTTTCAGGGTTGCTGGAGAGTCCCAGAAGTATAAATTCAGTGACAACAGTGGCATTCTGCAGCATTTGATGTGTTGCATCCATCTATGAGAGAATAAAAGGTGGGACATGCGTATTCAAATTAAAAGACCACAAACTAATTTAACCTACTGCAATATTCCCTAGAAGTGACGAAGGCCCATAGTAATTGTAGCATGAGCCTAGTGAGTTGAGGGCTGAGATGAGGTTATTTGAAGTTTTGATTTTTTTCAACGTATGTTCTTAGCTACCGTGCAAACTAAACCAAGCTTTCAAAATAAAATAGGACAGTAGCTATAACATGCATGCAATCACTTTATACATATCATCTGGGAACACAACAGATAGGAAATTTGCCTCTTCCCACTGATAAAATATTGTAGTATCTGCTGGGGAAAGCACACCAGCCACTATCTGGTAAAAAGATATCTCATTCACCTGTAACAAAGGAGTAACTGTACATTTATTATATTAAAAATTCCAGAAGTACCTTCACAGTTTACGTAGTTTGTGGATCGCACACAGCTTGAGTGTCTTAAAACAATTAGTTTTGGACTGAAGTCGTTCAAGGTTTGGCTTCCTGAAAACATCTGACAGTAGTTATATCTAGGGAACAGAGATACATTTATTATGTTTAGTAAGAACACAATCAGGTCAGGTCAGTGGTCCATCCACTGTAGAATCTTGTCTCACACAGTGGCCTACCAGTTGCTAAGCAAAGCAAATGACAGAAGATAGAGGCCAAGGCCTTCCTGGCACTGGTATTCAGAGGTTTACTGCCTCTGAATGTGGAGGTACCCTTCAGTCGCCATGGCTAGTAGCCATTGAGGGACCTCTCCTCCATGAATATGTCTAATCACCTTTTAAACCTGTCTATGCTTGTGGCTATCACTACATCTTCTGGGAGTGGATTCCACATTTTAATTCCTCATGGAGTAAGAAGTACTCCAGAGGGAAGAGAGCAGGGTATAGCCTGAACTCTTGGAAGCTAAGCAGGGTCAATACTTGGAAGTTAGACCACCAAGGAAGACTCTGCAGAGGAAGGCAATGGAAAACCACCTCTGCTGCTCACTTGCCTTGCTGGGGTCACCATAAGTCAGCTGCAACTTGACGGCCCTTTACACACACAAGAAGTACTTCCCTTTGTCCATCCTGAATCTATTTGCTCCAGGCACCCGTTCAAAGAAGACACAATACAACAGCTTGGGTTTAATGAATTGAACTGATCTGCATCATTGAAATATTCTAACATGTTCAAATAGGCGGGCTGTGCTAAGGCAGCCTGCCCTTGGCTGCCTTTTCCGGCAGAGCCACTCTGGCTCCAAACACAGCCAGTGTCTTCTGTGGGCTTTGTGTATCATTGCCTGCACGCAATATGCCAAAAGGTATTCAGCTCCAGCCCCTCACCTGCACAGCCACTACCAGGTTCAGTAAGATGTTTCTTAGCGCCAAGGGCCACTCCTTTCCAGCCACATCCCACTGCACAGTGAGTGATGTGCTGTTCCGGACATCCACCACTTTGGATGTCTCCAGGTGCTTGCTGATCATCCCTACTTATTGTGATCACTCAGCCCAACCAAACCCTGCCACGCAGGTGGGTTAGCCTAGCATAACACCCCTTGCCCCACCTGCAGGCTATCTTGTCCTGCAGGCACTGACGCAGATCAGCTAAATAGGCATCGCATCCTTCAGTAGAAAGATGCACATTGTCATCCCTATACAGGTGGGGTATATCGTGCTTGATGGAATAATGTGGTCTACATATCCTCCATCTTCCAAGAGCAAAGTGTGGATTGCTTTATTCATGTTGGCCCTAGCCAACTCTATGCAGGCTGGCTTCCTAGCTCCTCTCCAGAACTCTTCTCTGCTAAAAACCTCACCACGCAATAATGGTCACCAGGAAAAGATCTTTACCCTTTTTAAGTCCCTGAGGATCCTCCATGTTAAGACTGTTCTTTTCGTCCATAACAAGGCATTGCCACCCAGGCATAGAACAAGAACATTGGGATGGCTGCCTCTCTCAAAACCTGGTGGACAGAGGGCAGGAGCTGGTTGGAATAAATAAATAAATAAAAAGGGTAGATCCTTTTCAAACCTTCCCATACACATACCACACATACACAATACATTTTAGTCAGCTTATTAAGCTAAACTTTATCCCTGAATATTAGGCTGTAATAATGTTTTTAATCCTTACACTTTTAAAATGTAATGTTTCTGCATTTATTTTAATATGAAATTATTATTAAATAAGATAAACAGCACATTCCATTTATTACACTCTTGGATATTTCTACTTTTGCTGAAAAGTATTTGGGATAATGATCCAAGAAAGCAGATGTGCTTTTTATGGTAGGAATTTCTGAACTGCAGTTTTGCAAGTTAGCACACATCTTTCCCTATTTAAAGGCACCGAAACTTAATTGTAATATTACCTTTTAAAAATAGCGATACATAAAAACCAAGCCAAATACAACACGGGGATCCCACCCCCACCCCGGTGTGGGATCCTCCAGCTTTTCTGCGGAAGAAAAAGGAAGGAAGGGATCCGCTTTGGCCATTCAAAAAGTCTATGCTGGACATAATTAAGACCTGATGGACGGAAACAGGGACTGAATTAAAGAGGATTATTGAGAACCAATGTGGTGCAGAGGTTAAGAGCAGCAGACTCTAATTTGCAGAACCAGGTTTGATTCCCCACTCCTCCACATGAAACCTGCTGGGTGATCTTAGGCCAGTAAAGTCAAGTGAGTGGCCGAAAGAAAAAAAGTCCGCTCATTTGTGATAAAACAATATAATTAAGCAGCACTTACTCAGTTCTTCATTTCTGACAACTTGTGATGCAGTTTCTTCTCAACTCAGCTTTCCACTTGAAGTTAACCTATTGTGTCATAACACATGAATGCATGAAGCTGCCTTATACTGAATCCGACCCTTGGTCCATCAAAGTAATTAATGTCTACTCAGACTGTCAGCGGCTCTCCGGGGTCTCAGGTAGAGTTCTTTCACGTCGCCTACTTGCCTAGTCCTTTTAACTGGAGATGCCGGGGATTGAACCTGGGACCTTCTGCATGCCAAGCAGATGCTCTACCACTGAGCCACAGTCCTATTAAATGTGTCATGAGCTATCAGAATAGGTAGAAATGCATGATACACTGGTAGATTATTTTATAGATACAAAGACACATACAATTCTATATGAAGAGGTTCTTCCATTACTTCTTGTAGCTTGGTAGTGTGGCCAGAGGCTGATCTAACCCACATTAGTCCACTGTCTCCTCCAATTTGGCAGTTTAGCCTATCAGGGCACGGGGAACTGGACCCCTGTCTGAACACTCTGAAGCAAAGCTGTGAGCTTACAAAGCTTTTCCATTCAGTCAAGGCCAACTGGGATTTTGTAATTGCCACACAATGATTATTTCAGAGTGCTGAATGTTCTTCAACTGCCTTAAACACCTGGGGAAACCGGGAACCATTATTGCACGTGACTGGGAAGGAAATGTGCTAGAAGTACCCTCCCTCGAGGATTATGAGTTAGATCCAATCTGCTTTACCACTGGTTGCAGAAGGAATAGGGGGTCACCTTTGACTCCTCAGAAGGCTATGTTGAAGATCATGAGACCTGCGAGGACAAAAGCCATGACAATGACTGTAGTAAGGAGACTTGGGTATGACTGAGTGGGAAAGTTGGCTGGATCCAACCCCTTTGTTTTTGCTATTGCAACCAACATATGATTAAACAAACCGTACAGAAATATACCTAAGCGCATTCTCACCAAGCATATTGTAAACATAGCATTCTTTTTTCTTTTTTCTTTTTTTGCCTTCTGAGATTAGAAGGTGTCAATCCAGGGGAGGGCCTCCTACTTGGTGGCACCAAAACTCTGGAACTCTCTGCCAAGGGAGATTAATCTTTCCCCTTCTGTTGCCATCTTATGCCAGCAGGTGAAGACTTTTTTGTTTTGTTTGGCATTCTCTTAGCCATCCCTGCTTCTTGCCCAATGTTTTAATTGTTGTTTTATGTTTCTGTAGTGCCATTTATGCAGGGTCAATTTTGATGCTTGCTCAAAGCTCTGATTTTTAAATTCGACCTTTACAATGACTATTCATGGTCCTGATGCAAGCGGAGAACGTCAAACAAATTCCACCCGCCACCCGCCTGCTCCTTTGTGCTTTCATTTGCATAGCCAGTAGCAATTGTCGATTGCATAGCTAAGCTACGGCTGTGATTATTCATGCTTCCTTCAGTGAATGCTTCAAGGCGGGGGCAGAGCAAAAACAAAAGGTTGTGTTAAAGAGGCTATTAAGAAATGTGAAGCAGGTATGCACCAGTAGTGCCGTCTGGAATGACAATAAAGCATGAAGAAATAAAAAAATATGCCTGTCACTTCAGCCTGGAAAGCACTGCTAATTACCAAGCATGCATTTTAACTCTGGTTCTGATTGTTTTATTGATGTGTTGGGTTTCTAGATCTGTTGCATTTAATGGTTTTAAAATGTGATTTTTACTAGGTATGTTTTGTTTGCTGCCTTGATGGCCCTTGTGAGGGCAAAAAGGTGGGGTAGACCCCTCTGAGTCCTGACCTGGATGGCTCAGGCTAGCCTGATCTTGTCAGATCTCAGAAGCTAAGCAGGGTCAGTCCTGGTTAGTATTTGGATGGGAGACTACCAAGGAAGTCAAGGGTGGCTGTGCAGAGGAAGGCACTGGCAAACCGCCTCTGTTAGTCTCTTGCCATGAAAACCCCAAAAAGGGGTCGTCATAAGTTTGCTGCGACTTGATGGCACTTTACACACACAGAGACCCCTCTGAAATTGCTTGTGAGTAGAAAAGCTGGTTGGATCCAGCTCAAAATATGAATTTTTTCCCTAATTCTTGGACCAAATTTATATCGACTCTATGAAGCTATATCCTTAACATCCTTAATGAAAAGTTATGTACTATGTGGGGAGAATTCCCTTTTTTTGAGCTTAGTAGTTGTATCTGGGTAATATAGTTATGATAGGAGTTATGATATATGAAAAAAGTAGGAGGACCCACTTGAAACAGAATCTAAGTGTTGTCGAAGGCTTTCACGGTCAGAGTTCATTGGTTCTTGTAGGTTATCTGGGCTGTGTGACCGTGGTCTTGGTATTTTCTTTCCTGACGTTTCGCCAGCAACTGTGGCAGGCATCTTCAGAGGAGTAACACTGAAGGACAGTGTCTCTCCTTCAGTCCTTCACTGAAGAACACTGTCCTTCAGTGTTACTCCTCCAAAGAATCATTGCTTCCCTAAACTTCAAATATTATTGACCTACGAAGAGCCATTAGGGATCGCTTTGGTCACACTTGCTTCCTCCTTTGCTTTGATAACAGCTGGAGTGATACAGATATTTCTAAAAAAAATGAATTCATCCATTGACAAAGCCAACTACCAGAACCTCACTTGTATTCTTGAACACACTGGGGGTGGGGTGGGGGGATGAATGCATGAAGCTGCCTTATACTGAATCAAACCCTTGGTCCATCAAAGTCAATAATGTCTACTTAGACCTTCAGCGGCTTTCCAGGGTCTCAGGCAGGGGTCTTTCACATCACCTATTTGCCTAATCCCTTTAACTGGAGATGCCAGGGATTGAACCTGGAACCTTCTGCATGCCAAGCAGATGCTCTACCACTGAGACAGGTCCCCTCCCCACAGATCCAAGGCCCCTCCCTTCTCATCGCTATTCTACTCTGTTATCTTTCTTCCTTGCTTTTGTTAGCAAGCCTAGAAAAGTGACCTGCCTTCTCCAGCAAATGGCTTCTGGCATCATTTTCTCTGTTGTGGTTTCTTGTGTGATGGCAAAAACAATCACTGTGGAAATAGGGTGAGGAAATGGTTAGGAAAAAACATGACAAATTGTTGTTCTTTTTGCTTCTCCCATTCAAGTTGCTATTTGAATTGCATGGCTCTTTACCTCTCCTTCATTGTGTTGTTGTTAATTGATTTATAACCCGCTCTCTTCCTGGTCAAACTGGGCTCAGAGCGGCTAACCATCTGATTCATAATTATATCACTTCATAAAAACCATAAAGCATAACACAATTAAAACCCCAGTAAACTTAAACAATAAACCAATAAAACCAGTTGGTGATGCGGAAGCCAGCGGATTGGCAGTCTGTCCAGGATAACACCATCAGAAAGTCCCCTGCTACTTAGAAAAGTGTAGTTTATTTTACAGTGCAAAGATATAATACAGATACTTCTTACACACTCTCCGCTCATAGCATCCCACACAGAGCTTCAGTTTCACTCCATTATATACATCTAGTGGACGCAGCCACCAATCACAGTAGATGCCTAGTCATTCTGACACGGCTCCTGTATTGCATCAGCCTCCTGGTCATAACCGGATCAGGCCAGCTCCCTCTAGCTCCCCAGGGACTTTCCAGGCTGATTGCATCATTACTAGATCCAACTGATCTAACCTGCATCTGTCAAACTAATCTGACAGCCTTGTAATCTTGACAGTTGGTGCATATAACAACTCACTAAGGCTATAGTGAGCAAGGGGGAACAATAAGGTTCCCAGGTCCTTCTTTATCACCAGTGGGGGGGTTTTGGGGTGGAGTCTGAGGACAGCAGAGTTTGGGGAGGGGAGGGACTTCAATGCCACGGAGTCCAATTGCCAAAGCAGCAATTTTCTCCAGGTGAACTGATCTCTATCAGCTGGAGATCAGTTGTAATAGCAGGAGATATCCAGCTAGTACCTGGAGGTTGGCAACCCTAGGGAACAAGCAATCCAGCCCCACCAGAATAATGGAATGAGATAAATACAGGAAGATGGGCAGGGTGGCCAGCTGTGTTATACTATACTGTTGCTGTCCTTGTTCCCTGATTTGGACACGCACTCAGAGACTGGGCACATCGTAGTGGGATATAATGAGGGTTCCAACTCCATGTTCTACTATGTGCTGCCCTACATGGGCTTTCTAGTTGTTGTTAGCTTTACTATGACTTTCCAAGCTTGAAAATTGCCTGACACTTTCAATGAAACCCAATGCATCACTTTTAGCATGCTGTTGTTGTTTTTTAGAGGTTTTGAATCTCTTTTATTCCAGCTTACATAAGTACCAAGTGGGAAAACATTGTGGCTGTGGAAGTTTTTGTCATTTTGGCCTCCAATACTGGCTTGCATTTTCCTTACCAACTGTTACATCATTGCCCTGAGACCTGCTCTGAACTGTAAAAGGTAAAGGTAAAGGTCCCCTGTGCAAGCACCGGGTCATTCCTGACCCATGGGGTGATGTCACATCCCGACATTTCCAAGGCAGACTTTGTTTACGGGGTGGTTTGCGGGTGCCTTCCCCAGTCATCTTCCCTTTGCCCCCAGCAAGCTGGGTCCTCATTTTTACCCACCTCGGAAGGATGGAAGGCTGAGTCAACCTTGAGCCGGCTACCTGAAACCAACTTCCGTCGGGATCGAACTCAGGTCGTGAGCAGAGCTTTTGACCGCAGTACTGCAGCTTACCACTCTGCGCCACGGGGCTCCTGAACTGAACTGTAAGGATTTTTTTTATTGAAAAATGGCATGATTAAAACAGATTTTGATTCTTGGTGTGTTTATTGTCCTCTTTATGCCTTTTCCCTCTGATATTAACTGCCATGAATGTATTCATTTATTTAGGCAATTTATTAACTCACTTTTTGTCCCAACAAAAAGTCTTACAAAAAAATCTAAATTGCGGTCTGTTTAAATTACAGTAAACAAAATACAATTTTAAAAAGAAAGAAAACAAAAAAACACAGCGGCATCCTGAGCACCTGCAGAATCCTGTGGGTCACACGATGGACATAGGTCTAAGGGGCAAGAACCCTTTGGCTCCTGTCCTTCAGCTGGTGCCTAAAGGTTAGCCCTTTTAGCCACACCCAGACTTTCAGTGCTTGCCAACAGGAAGAAGACAGATGCTGAGCCAGATGTCATGCAGCTGATGTTCCCCAAGACTCCCCCTTGTGGTTTGCCTGCTTATACCTATTTCTTGACAACTCCTCATTCCTTAAGAGCTTTTTCCTTGAAAGACTAAATGCTAACCTTTCTATGGTTATGCATGGTAGGTACATGAATTTACCATATTCTGAAAAAGCATGCCTGTGTTCTTCTGATTCTATTGATTCTCTAGCACATGTGCTCCTGTAGTGTCATTTTGATGAGGATCTAAGATCAAGTTATATTACTTCTCTTCTAACAGATTGGACGACCACCTCCGTGTCTGAGTGAATACCCTATTTATGAAGTGACACTGGTCCTAAGGCTACCTTGGCTATTAGGGTTGCCAACCTCCAGGTACCAGTTGGAGATCTTCTGCTATTACAACTGATCTCCAGCCAATAGATATCAGTTCACCTGGAGAAAATGGCCCCTTTGGCCATTCGACTCTATGGCATTGAAGCCCCTCCCCAAACCCCACCCTCCTCAGGCTCCACCCCAAAAACCTCCTGCCAGTGAAGAAGAGGGACCTGACAACCCTATTGGCAGTGGCAAAATTTATCTCAATCTTCATATCCCTTAAACAATAGATTTAGAATTATACTGCTCAAGATTTATGAATCAAGGAGTTTCTAAAGAGGAGGGGAAAGGAAAGGAAAGCTCTGTACCTCTGTTCCTTGAAGTTATTGAAGTGTAAGTAACTCCTGGGTGAATACTTTGGGTTTGGGGTGTCATGGTGATCCTTCATTTCACATCGTCAGGGAATCAGAAAGGATCTGTTTCCTACTGATGTTTGCTTCCACATGTTGAACAGTCCTTGCACAAGCATAAGTGTCCAAACTAAGAGGCAGCTTGTGCTAGTTGCAAGGTATTGGATCCAAGAGTCCTTACAAACAAGCAAGACATTTCTTGATTGGTTCAGTATTGTGTATTCCTTTATGTGTCTGTGTTTTATTATTAATATGCAGGGAACACACACACTACGCACATTCCAAAAATTTATTGGGATCTTTATAGTTTTCATGAACTAGAAGCACAACGGTCCACGAAGCACTACATGTGGCAGTAGCATTTGCACTATTGCTTGTGAAGGGGAACAACACTAAGTACATTTCCCTTTCCAGCCATTGATCCGCTATGGCATTGGGGTCCCTCACAGCATAAAGGGTGATATAAGCCAACTTTCCTTGTCTTTATTATTTGTTAGCTTGCTTTAACACTGGTTAATCATCTAATAAACATAGGGGGTTACCACACTTGTATTCCCAGCGATGTATTAAGAGTTTGAAAACGTTATAAAAAATACTGTTTGCACTTTGTTTGGCCCCTTTAGCTGTGAAGACGTCTTCCAACCATTTATAAGCCATGGTATCCAAAAACCCTTTTAAAGCGATGTTTTTTACAACGTTTTCAAACTCTTAATACATTGCTGGGAATACAAAGTGTTTGTTTGTTTCTGCTTGGGTGTCCTGAGAAGAGAGTCTGGCTGGCCTGGCCTCTGAAAATAAGACTGTCTCCCCTGTCATCTGGAGGGATATCACTTTCCAGAAGCTCTAATGTTATCTAGGGCTGCCCAGTCTCCCAGTTTGGCAGGAAACTTCTTGCCAATAGCCACTCACCGGGACAACTGGAGAAAATGGGGGAGGGGCAATCCGTGGTGCTGATTATGCACTGACATCACTTCTGGTACAACCCAAACGTTTTGCCATTTTGTTGGGCAATGTTCTAGCATTCACCAAAAACTCTACATTTAAACCATAGGGACTGGAGTGAAAGAAAAAACATCACCCCCAGGCAATGATGTCACTTCTGACATGACCCAAAAGTGACATCTGTACAGTGTTGCTAATGTCATTAGTGAACCACCCCCTCTGGTAAGTCTCCTGTCCAAAGAGGTTCCTAAAACCTTGAAAAGGACCTACCTTCTCCTATCCAGTAGCCCCCACTGATGAAATATCAATGGTCCATCAGAAACTCCTAATCAGAAAAACGCCATGCCAAAAAAAGCATGGACAGCACCTATACAATCCTTTAAATTAAGCTGATTCAAAAGGACAATAAAGCAGCAGGATTATAGGCCACTATGGGACATCTTACTCTCAACTGGAAGCTTCCAGTCAAACAACTTCCACAGAGCATCCTTGACATCCTTATTCCTCATGCTGTAGATTATTGGGTTCATCATTGGCGGTACCACAGAGTAGAGTACAGCAAGCATTTGATCCACATTGTATGGAGAGCTGGAAGATGGCAGGAAGTAGGTAATGACAACAGTACCAATTAACAAGGAGACAACAGTAAGGTGGGGGATGCAAGTCGAGAAGGCTTTTTGTCTACTTTCCATTGAGGACATCCTAAACACTGCGGTGAAGATCTGCACATAGGACACGAATATAAATATACCACAGCCAAAGCCAATGCATGTACTAAAAACAAGAGCCCAGATTTCATTGAGATAGGAATCAGAACAGGCAAGCTTAATTACATATGGGATTTCACAGAAGAACTGCCTGACAATGTTAGAACAGAAAGGCATTGAAAAAACCATGGCTGTGTGTAGAACTGCGTTTAGGAACCCTCCCATCCACGCCCCGCTTGCCATCTGGATGCAGCGTCCCCAGCTCATGATAGATACATAGTGCAGTGGGTGACAGATGGCGACGTATCGATCATAGGCCATAACAGTAAGGAGGAAGACGTCTGATGACAGGAAGTGGAGAAAGAAAAGCATCTGTGCAACACACTCAGAGTATGAAATCCACGTTGTGTTCATGAGTGCATTGAACATGGTTTTGGGAACAGTGACAGAGGTGAGTCCTAGGTCAAGCACTGACAGGTTGATGAGAAAGAAATACATTGGGGTGTGCAGGTGGGTGTTGAGGGCTACCAAGATGATGATGAGAAAATTTCCAATCAGGACCATCAAGTACATTGCTAAGAAGATGACAAAGTGTAGAATCTGAAACATTCGCTCCTCAGGAAATTCCAGCAGCAGGAAACCCGTTATGATGGTAGCATTCGACATGGCATGGTACCTTGCTTGTTGGAAGAAGAAAAGAATATAAATTTGGTGGGAGGGAAGGTGGCATGGTAGAACCTGATCTCATCAGCTCTCAGAAGTTAAGCAGGGTCGATACTTGGAAGTGCAACCTCCAAGGAAGACTCTGCAGAGGAACGCAATGGAAAACCACCTCTGCCTCTCACTTACCTTTAAAGCCCATTGCTGGGGTTGCCATTTTGGCTGTGGCTTGATGGCACTTTACACACCCCACAAATCTGGTGCATATATAAATATATGATTCTTCAATTAAGTAAAATTGCTCCATAAAAAACCTCCAGACTAACAAAGACAACATTCAACAATAGCCATGCAGATTAGTTTTGGATTACACACATTAACAGATCACTTCAGGATACAATGGTTCCATATTAACATACCATATCCTCATTAGCACATTATCTTGATACTTACAGGACAATGATTAGCACATTACTTTTGCAGGACAATACTCAGCTCAAACCCAACCCCTTTCTGACTATATATTACTCTTCCTACACCCTTGACACTGAGAGACACTGTCCTTCAGTGTTACTACTCTGAAGATGCCTGCCACAGTTGCTGGCGAAACGTCAGGAAAGAAAATTCCAAGACCACGGTTACACAGCCCAGATAACCTACAAGAACCAATGAACTCTGACCGTGAAAGCCTTCGACAATATTTTGCACCATCTGAAGTTCACAATGCTTTTCTATGGAGAAGAGGGCGACCCCTTTGGGGGCTATAAAATCAGACCCCCTGTTTCAAACTGTAAAAAACTTTGGGGTTCATACAAGGAGAGTCCCTTGCAGCTACTCTGTCTCCAAAAATGCCCCCACAGGAGTTTTGAAAAAAATTTCCTTAGGCTAAAATAGACCCAGATTTTTTCAGGAAAACATTACCCAAACCCAAAATTTACCGATTTTTCCTTCTTCTTTTTTTGCACAGCCCTATCCATTGCCAATCTGACTGGGAGGAATATTGCTTCCTGACCCCAAAGTAGCTATAGGCATTACCCTGGGCATGTAAGAAAGGGGCCTGAGAACCAAACTAAATAAGCAAGAAATTCCTGAATAAATTAATCCCTTGACTTGGCTAAGACAGACAATGGTTTGACAATCTTGTTAAAAGGAACAGTTTTTATTTAGCCTTGGAATCTTTTCTGAGAACATTTTGATAAGAAATGACTAATGAGAGGTCTTTTACCTTTTTTTGTAATACCTGCTAAAATATTAGCAATGCACTACAATTATTTTTACTTCCAAGACACAAATGTCTCAGAGTTAGAAATGTATCACTAATTGTCTATAAGAATTGGAATGTCTTTGTTGCTCATTGAAACACTTCTATGTACATTGAGGGGAAAAAAGTATTTGATCCCCTGCTAAATTTGCCCATTTGCCCTCTGACGAAGAAATGCCCAGTCCATAATTTTAATGGTAGGTTTGTTGTAGCTGTGAGAGACAGAATATCAACAGGAAAACCCCCAGAAACCCAGAAGACAAAAGTCAGAGATTGATGTGCATTATAATGAGGGAAATAAGTATTTGATCCCCCATCAAGCAGCCAGATCCTAACCCTCAACCTCCCTCGGTCTGGGGCTCCATGCAAGATCTCATCTCATGGAGTTGCAATGATCATGAGAACGGTGATGAAGCAGCCCAGAACTACACGGGGGGAACTTGTCAATGATCTCAGGGCAGCTGGGACCATAGTCACCATGAAAACAGTTGGTAACACACTACGCCGTGAAGGACTGAGATCTTGCAGAGCCCGCAAGGTCCCCTTGTTCAAGTCAGCACATGTACAGGCCCGTCTGCAGTTTGCCAATGCACATCTGAATCACCCAGTTCTCCTCTCACCTTGCTTGTTGGAAAAAGAAAATACAAGTATAAATTTGGTATATAATTCTTCCTCAAATTAGTAACATTGTGCCCTCTGATTTACAAAGTGATGTTTTCATTGAAGAGCCTTTGATGTGGTATCTTTAAGAGAAAAAATAGAGTCCTTCACTTTGGAACTGGGGCTCTCCTCCACTTATCCACTCATCAACCCCATGGCTCAATGTGCTTGCAATATTTTAACATATGTTCCAGAGGTGCAAGGGAACACCAAAAAGGCTATACCAGTGACTGTAGGACTCATTTCGATGAACGAAACAATGGATGGAACTACAGTGAAGAAAAGAACTGGGTGAGATTAAAAAACTGGGTGAGATTAAGTGGAATATCTGATAGTATATAAGCTTTTTGTTATTATTCTACCATAAGCTATAGTGGAGTGTATGCCGCTTATTCAGATGCATTTGCCAAAGTGGGCTACAAAAACGTACTGTAGAATAAAGATTTGTTCATCTTAAGGGAACTACGAGATTTCCATTTATCTCTGTACAGACATATGAAGCTGCCCTACAGTGAATTAGGCCACTCTTCTCTGAAGGTCAGTATCATCTATTCTGACTGAAAGCAACACTCCTGGATATCAAGCAGAGGTCTTTCATATCACCTACTACTTGATAGTTTCAAAGCTGACAATTGTTTGGCTTTATGTGGTCAGCAGTCTGATAGATCTGTGTGTGTGTGCTTGTGTTTAAATTTGCATAGTGGGTAAGCAAAGACAATAATTTTTAGCGCTCGAACAGCCAGACAAGGATGCTATACACTGAATTGGCAGAATAACTTTTCTAGTCTTGCCAATTCTGAATTTGGAGCCGATGATGAGCTCAACTATAAAGCAAATTATAGAACTTTCTGGCATGCCAAAATTCCAGGGGCAGCACTTCAGGGATGTCAATGTTCTGAAACCAGTTGAAAACATATGTGCTATCTAATTGCTTTGGAGGAGCCTTGCAGAAGCAGTTTAGGGGCCCATTGGCTGGGTGAAATTTCTTGCATTCACAGAGGAAGAAATGACCAAGATCCTTTGGATCACTAACAGCTTTCCAGACCAACAGCACTCAAAGTGCACCATACTAACCTGAGCACTTTCTCCTTCCTCTGCATGTGCTCTCTTCCTCTTCCACAAGAGATATTTTCTTTCAAAGCAAACCCTTTGGTAAACAGTTGCTGGCCTTGTTTCTTTCACCTTTTCTCTTTTCAGCTCCCTTACACCCCTTAGCCTGTTTTATAATTCTCATCTTTACTTCTCCCACCCCACCCCATCGTCATGTATGGATAATCCTATTAACAATTATTTTCCTTTAAAGATAGGATTGTGTCCCAAGATTGGAGGCTATATAGTCTTGCGTGCCTTCCTCTCTCTTAGTGAAGTTCACTTTCCCATCAGAATGCTGAACTTGATGTCCTAATTCTCATGTTTGTGATTTTTAGCCTCTCTCTTCCCTCCTTGAATGATGTTAATGTCAGTGTTTTCCCTATTTATAATTCTTTGCAACTGATTAATATGGTGAGGTTATTCAAGATTGTTTCATCACCTCATTAATATATTACAACTGGTTAAGTTCTTCCATATCAAGGCAAAGAGTAACTCTACCGAGAACATTTACTCTTAAATAAGTCTTGCTGATGTAAATCAGCTACACTCACAAGTAAGTGTGGATAATATTACAGTACTGTTAATTTAATTTCTAATGCTTTGGATTATCTCCAGAGTAATGGGGTTGTAAAATCCATGCCAATAGGTAGTTGGTAAATGCTAGTCATATAGCTCTTGCATGTCCTCTATGGAATGCCAACTAACAATTGCATTTCTGTCAGACAAATACGGAGGAGGAGGTTGGATCCTGCCAGCTATTTTGCTCAGTCTTGGCCAGTTCTGCTCCCTGCTAAAGCCCATATGGCTTTTGTCCATGCAGGTCCCATGATGTCTGGCAGAGCTTTTTGGGATGGCCAGAAAGTGTCATGGTGTAAACCACCTGCACATATAGCACCTTAAAGACTAACAACATTTCTTGAGCTGCCAGAAATTGTATTAGTCTTTAAGGTGCCACTGGACTCTTGCTCTTTTCTACTGCTACAGACAGACTAACACAGTTACCCATTGTGATTTATCACCTGTACATGCGCTAGCCCACACATTCTCATGTGGTTCCATAACCTATGTTAGTTTAATTACTTATTTGGAAAAAAATAACCTAAATAAGTAAGACATTTTTGAACAAATTCATCCTTTGACTGGGCTAAGGCAGATAGTGGGCTAAGGCAGCCAAAGTAACCTCCAAATCCACCCAGCCAACAGTCTGTCTAATTTTTCTCCTGCTGCAGCTATCAGCCACCTAGTTATCGAATAAATATTTAATGTGTTTGTGAGACAGTGATCGAGAAACAAAAGAGGAAGGAAAAAAGGAACAAAGATACATATTTTAAAATAAAAAATGTTTTAAACAAATCTTACTGTTGTCCATGAATTTTCTCCCATTGGTGTTACAACTTCTCCGATTTTAGCATGGCAAGGCAAAAGCTTCTTTTTTATTAGCTGCCATGTCAATGATGTCACATCTTCCCTTGTGGATCCAAACCATCTTCCTGGTTGATTCCAATCAGCACTAAACCTCCTCCTTATTTGTAACTGTAGGACTATCTAGATTTGAGCAACTACAGATATACTCCCTGTTGTCTTTCCCAGCTCAGCAGCAAAGTCTCAGAGGCAAAACATTGGGCTGGATCCAAACAGCTTTTCCATAGGTGGAAAAAGAAGAAGGGTGGCTTCGACTGCCCAAAAAACTATGCTGGGGATCATGTGACATGAAGGGACAACAATCTTGTAGGATGAAGGGAGCAGGAAGGAGGTGAATGGGGTGACACTGAGTGAAAGAGCAGTATGGATCTAACAGGATGGATCTATCTCCCAGACCTTTTCTGAAACAAGGCTTCATCTCATGCATCCTATAAATGGGCTGTGTATGCAAAAAATGAAGTTCCATTGCTGTGTAAAGGTTGGCATTCACATCTGCCTCTTCACAGAGAGAACAAAGTAGGGTAATAAAGGAGACTTAGAGAGGCCATTGAATAGATCTGAACTTCTTACCATCTCTGCAAACAGAGGAGGTATGAGAAGTGCTACCCACATTCCAGCTCCCACCTCCAAGTGACCCATTAAAAGTGGGGAGGACCCAATCCATACAGAGCAAGCCTTGTAAAGCTGAATATGTAGGGACCTCAACATGAAAAGGTACATAAGGGTTGCTGCCCATCTCCTCAGAAGAAAACAATACTCTATACCCACCCCAGTGTTTGCAACATAAACAGTGATTGATGTTGCCAATGGTACACACTGTTGGTTGAAATAGCTAGATAATAGAAGCATATGGGTAGGGTATATAACTTGTTGTTTTTTTCATGCAAACATTGTCATGCCCCAAAAGAAGGATGATACAGGTACAGGAATAAATGCCAATAATTCCTTTTGTCCATGCAGCTCCTGTATCTAGAGAGCAGGCATGTAGATCTTCTGTATACTCTGTTCTCCAGACACAAAATGGTGGGACCTAAAGATTTTGGGAGCAGAGCCTGAGGAGGGCAGGGTTTGGGGAGGGACTTCAATGCCATAGAGTCCAATTGCCAAAGCGACCTTTTTTTCCAGGGGAGCTGATCTCTATCGGCTGGAGATGAGTTGTAATAGCAGGAGATCTCCAGCGAGTACTTGGAGGTAGGCAACCCTAACTGACACACACAAACACACATCCACACACCATTATCATCATCAAAGCATCTTGACCTTCTACATGCAGCGCATCTGGTTAATTGTCTGTATGAAGGCATTAGCCAGAGCAGCGTCCACAATCGATGGTTCTAGGGCAGAGCATATCCCAGTACAGAACTGAGAATACATGGCCCTTTCAAAAAAACAAAGTGAAATCTCTAAGTTAAGAAATACTGAGTGGCTAGGTCGGATGTATGGGAAAGGAATGGCAGGCAAAGACATCAGGGACTCAAGGGTTTGTTAGAGATTATTTACAGAAAGGGAAATGAATGACAGTGGTGAACATCGGAAATCCAAGTACAAAACATGTGCAGATTTCCCCCACTACATTATGCATGGAAGTCTTGTATGTATTTATTACTTACTGTGAGACCCCATGAATGCCAAATAAAGAACTCATTACAACTCAACACAGCTGAAGAAATTATTAATCAACATGTCAGTTATCAGTAATGTTGTGTATATTTTCACTTACAAAAATTGACTTTCTTATGCTGGCTTTTTATTGGTCATAGTTTGTTTGTTTTAATTATAAAATGCTGCTGACCCCTTAGTATTGTAGTGGAAAACTGGGGTTCGGGGGTGGGAGAGAGAGACCCGATACCGTTATCAAGAAAAACAGTTTTATTCACAGCTGCGGCTCAGCTGCTTTAACAAGCAAAAATCACTGAGCCCCGATTGTACTGGGGAAGAGACATTTATCCCAAATCCATGCTCTGATGGGACACTTCAACATTCTGTGCTTATCTGGTTGTTTTACATAGTCTGGAGCCTAAATGCTCAGCGATTCCATCCAGTTCCCGTTATCGTTCACCATGATTTTCCATGACTTTTCCCCTACTACCTTAACACACACATAGCTAGCTTGTATTGAAGCAGACATTTTCCCCCTCCTGCCTGAGTATAAAAGCTAAGTATGGTGACCTGGACATGCAGCATTGGAAAAAAATATGTATCCAACCAATTTGTTTCCATTGATGAAAAAAGGAGGAAAAGTTCCCTTTGATCTCTCACAAAGGCTACGCTGGAGATCATGGGCCAGTAAGGCAAAAGCTGCATGGTACAGGGGATGTGGCAAGAAGATGAACTCGGCAAAACTGAGTGAATAATCTGACTGCATCATACGTCGGGCTACCTGACATAATCCAACAAGGGGACTTAAATTTCTCTCACAAGTAACTAAGAACCCTTGACCAGGAATCCATATTCATTCTGCAGATCCACTCTAGGGAGATTATTTTTTTATTATTAAAGTAGATTTTGGTCAAAATGTCTTCAGGTGACTTTTGACCCATTGCAAACATCTACTGTGACAACCAGGGGAGGCAAGGCAGCATGGCATAACCTGATCTCATCAGACTCAGTATGGTATAGTGCCAGCATAATGTAGTGGTTAAGAGCGTTGGTTTGGAGCGGTGGACTCTGATCTGGAGAACCAGGTTTCCTAAACCCAAGTATGGGGCATTATTCTGCATTGTAGTGAGCCTGTTTGCCTCAAGAGTTTCATGACAAAGTTGAGAAGAGTTGTCATCTCAAGAGTGGCATGTTGTCCTCTCCCCAATGATTCTACTGCATATGGTGCCTCACGTAGCACACGTCTATTGAGAAATAATTGTGAACACTGTAATTATCTCCAATCATTGTGATTAAACCCATCTCTTTTGGCTAAGAATGACGTGACTTTTCTGAGACTGTTAGTACATGTGTATTTAAAAAAAATCAGTATTACGGAGTGCTAAGAGTGTGGACAAGCAAGGCTGCAGCAGTTAGGTTTTTGGCAATTTCCCCCTTCTGATTTTACAGGCCAGATTTTCAATGTGTTTGTCTCAAGAACTGGGCTGGCCGTTCATGATAACAGGGAGAGAGAGGGTTCTGTTTCACAAGAACAAGATCTGCTTTCAGGATGCAGTGGCATTTCTCTCGCAGATGCTCCTTTTGTTGCTAGTGGTCCAGACTGAATACAAGGCACTTACTTTCACGTGCAGCATGAACGATCCCCTCCAGATCCTGCACAAGTACTATCAGCCGGGCGACTTTATCATCGGTGGCATTGGTTCTCAGTTCTCTCTCATTGTTGAACCCTTGGGCTTTGTCGAACACCCAAAGGCAAACCTTATTAATTAATCTTTGTAAGGAAACATTTTCATTTCTATAACACATGATAGGAGGGGTCATAATCATTCTAGTTAGAATAATATGAAGAATACCATTCAATCAGTTCAGTAACTTCTATATGAAAAAAAGTTGCTGCAGAGAGCTTCTACATAGAAATGTGTGAGTTCACACCTTTCTGTGGCATATTTTTTTAAAGATTTAATTGAATGTTAATGTTAATGTTTTCTTAACACATTACAACCATCTTTCTATTACAACAATCCATAAATCCAAACAAGTGGAAAACATCATTATAATAGTATCCAAGTCTCTCAATTGAAATATAAATCTCAAAATGATAATGCCCAAGGCTCTACTGCTTCTTTAGGTTTAATATTATTCCAATGTTTTATAAATGAGAGCCATCTTTGTGTAAATAATTTCTGTGCAGATAATTTCTTTTCTTCCCTTTGCCCATATGATGTGATCTTATCCATCAGAGCCAGAGCGGCATAGTGGTTAAGAGCGGTGGTTAGGAGAGGTAGACTCTAATCTGGTGAACCAGGTTGGTTCCCCCACTCCTGCACATGAAGCAAGCTGGGTGACCTTGGGCAAGTCACAGTTTTCTTAGAGCTCTCTCAGCCCTACCTACCTTGCAGGGTATCTGTTGTGGGGAGGGGAAGGGAAGGTGATTGTAAGCCCATTTGATTCTTCCTTAAGTGGTGGAGAAAGTCAACATATAAAAACAACTTCATCATCTTCATCTTCTTCTTCATCTTCTTCATTTTCATAATATACCAACATTTCCTCAGCCGAGACATGACAGAGGGAGTCCTATTTTGAATCCATTGCCTGGCCACGGACATCCTTGCTGCCGAAATCAGTTTCCTTTAAAAATACCCATGTTTTAGACTTCCGCTAGGGACGCTGATCTGAGCGCCACGTTTCTCGGGGGCTCCCGAGAGAACCAAGAAATGTTTGAACTTGGGGGCAAATTTTTGCACCCCACCCTGGTTCTAATTAGTGGACCGAGGAACAGCAACACCCCTGCTGCCTTCAAGAGTGGTCTGACCCCCAGTTTTGCTGAGAGAGTCTTCGGACGACTCTAGGAATCCTGGAAGAGGTCCCACCAGTCTGAGGGGGAAACACTGCCGAAAACGTCTCTTTGGAATTAGGCTCCGATCTCCCCTATCTATCACCATCTATGCAACTATGCAGAAGCAAGAATACCTACATTCCTAAAATCTGAGTAAGTTAAAAGAACTCTTTTGTTTTACCTGGATCTGGAAGAACCGGGAGATTGCTAAATACATGTGCCGAATCTGTCTCTCCCCACTTAATGTTTAAATGACTCTTTGAAAACAAGAAAAGATCAGATAAATTGGCAGGAATTTTATCAATTTGATTGGTGGGAAGACACAACAATTAAGATTTTTTGAAAGACGTCTCTGCTACCAATCAGAAACTACAACGTATAAAGAGGAGGGAGGAGGAGTAATCCCCCCACATCGCGAGGTGTCATCTTTCTAACTACACTAAGTCTTCCTGCCACGTCCTTTCTGGAAATAATCTATCATAGACAGAGTAGCAGAGAACTTGGAATCGAAAGTGTGGCATCATCGTGCAACTGGCAAATACCTCCCAAGTTCCTGAACAAAAGGAAGACGGAAGGTTTACGCCACTGATTCCTGCAGCACCTCTCTGCTATTTATAACACCGGTCTTTGTCTCAACAGAACTTTCAGAAGTAGCAACCATGGAACGTTTGATTAAACAGCTGGATCAATTTTCTGCTTTGATGAACCAAAAACTGGATTTTATCTTAGATGACCTTAAAGATATAAAAATTCAAATTATCACAATGAGGTCGGAGGTGAGATCAGAGGGTTCTTCAGATGACAAGACGGATGAAGAACAGAAGAACCTTGCAAAGGAAATGGAGAATGACAACAAACAAACTGCAATAGTCCAGCTGGCAACAATGGATCTGAATGTGAGTGACATAGATCTTTTTTTTTTTTAAATAATCTGCCTGAGGAACTTTTTAACACCAGCTTGGAGGACTTAAAGGGTAGAAAAACTGACGCTATGGGGATCTCCTTTATTGACTTTGAGATGGAAGAAACTGCAACACAGATCTACTATGAAGATCATTCACCAGCAGAATAAATCTTATCAACCATTTCCAAGGATGCTCTTCGATGTCTAGTCTTAATGAAGAAAAGGAAAAAAAATGCTGGAAATTCCAGACAAAGGAACTGATTTAAAAGAGTCTGGCTTGTCTTTTGGAAGGGATTAAACAGGAATTGGTTGAAAGGCTTGGTTTAAATGGAAATGAAATAACATATCAATATACTAGAAATATAATTTGTATTAAAATGAGTGTTTGGGAGATATGGAGGGTTTACAAATTAATTAATTTTTAATGAAAACAACTAAATGTTTCCTATTGTTCTAATCCATTTATTATTAGTGAGATTTACTATTTTTTTATTTTCTTCTTTTTTATGATTGTATTAATCATTAATCATTCTCTCTTTGAAGAATATAAATGCCAAAGAGATTGATAGGTATTAGTAATAATATTAGGATTAGAAGTTTATGTAAAAGAGATTACTAATTAATCAATAGATGGAGGGAGGTGTAGGGGAAGTCAATATATTTTTGATCATACTTAACAATGTTTTCTACTGTATTATTATATTTTATTCTTTGTTTATACTAACTCTTGAACTTTGTGTTTAATAATTTTGAAAAATAATTTAAAAAATTATTTAAAAAAATACCCATGTTTTCTCTTTATCTGCGGGAGCATCGGACCAAACAAAATGAACATTGGTATGCATTCCACCTTTTCTCCTATTATTTCACTCAGGATCCTTTCAACCTTTTACCAGAAATTAGAAAGTGCCAGACAACTCCACCGGAACTGGATAAGAGATCCTTTATGTTCTTTGGCATATTAGTTAGCTGATACAAGGAAATAACGGTGACTTTATAGCTCAAGAATTTGCTTGACTTTCATAAAATAGTGGGTTTGTAATTTCTGCACTCTCAAACATCTAGACAGAACAAAGGAACAAAAAAACCCTGAGGTATAAAAAGGGCAACAAGAACTGATATTCTCTTTGCCTTTTTTTTTGCTTTGTTTTTAAAATCATTTTAATTCTGCTGGTTTTAACTTCTCCACAATTGTTTTGTCCTTCCCTTTTGCTAATTGTAAATTGTTTTTTTTTTATAAATTTTTATTGATTTTTTAAAGCTATAAATTCTCCATAATTCTGACAACAGCGTAAAAATAATATCACAATCGCAATTATATTGATTGTTGTCTTAATTACCATTAAACATAAAAAATATGACAACTTCCCCATCACCTCCATCTACCTCTTAATAAAGTATTATTAGCCTTCGTTAACATATACTGATCCTAGCATTAATTTCATTCTAAAGTTTCATGTTTTATAAAGTTTTACATTCTGGATCAAAATAAAAAGTAGCCTTCCATTATTCCCAGATCTTGTACATTATCACAATGATTCCTTCAATACTCCCCTTTTCCCCAGTTTCTCCAACTCCACCAGTTCTAGCGTTAAAATGATTTAATCCCTTTATTCTGAAACCTTTGTCCCTTTCCATTTAACATAAATTTAAAATAGCCATGCCACCCGTCCACACTGTCAAAGCCTTCCAATCCAGCAATCATATTTAAGTCAATCCTTTAACCATGGTCTAATACTTCCTTCTGTAACTGAAATAAGTCAGTCAGGTATGGGAACAAGATTTCTTTGTTTTCTCTCATTTCCTCAGGCAAGGTGCATATCCAAAAATAATTCTTTCTGGGCTTAATCCCCATCGTGGCTTCAATCTGTGTTCCTTGATCTGCTCTCTTCTTCCTTGTATCCACACGTCCTTCCATGTCTTTTTTAAATGAAAAGTCCATTTCTTGTATGTCTGGTCTCTTTGTCGCCGGCTGGTTACTTTCTTGAACTTCTGTCTTCTTCTTTATATCCTGATATTCTTCCGTGACTTTTTGGGCAGAAGAATCCATTGCTTGTATGTCCATATTTGTAGTCATCATTTGAATTTTCAAGACTTTTATGTCTTCTGTAACCAGATTCAACTTCTGATTACATACCAGTGATGATTGGTCAAGAGTCATCATCACTGAAATCAATTGAGCCATCTGTGTAGAAATCTGTTTTAATTGTTTAATTGTCGCCTCAGAATATTTAGCAAACATGTCCTGTACTTTTTTTTCCATGATTGAATTCAGTAGAATTCCCTTTGATTTCATAAGAGCAGGGCTATGTATTTAGCCAGATCAGGGAGAGGCTCCAGAGTATGTAACTTTATTAAAAATTTGATGGTCATCTAGCAGGAGTCCAGCATGTAGTTAATAGAGAATACTTTATTGTCCAACTTAATATCTTTTTCGGGTTGAAAAAATAAGTATTTAAACTTAAAAAAACTTTTTAAAGTTAAAAATACCAACGAGTTTTACCAGACGCTCTAGATCGGCTGAGCCAGGAAGTATTCCAGGGATTACCTAATCGTAGACCTTCTATCATCTCTTCTCTATGGTTATTACCTTCAGGAGTGGTTTTGGTGTAACACGAGTAAGACGAATTTCCGGTCTTACGACCTTCTTCCTGTTGATTTGTAGAGCAGTGGAGAGGTAAAGCACAGAGTCTTCCGGTCAAAGGATCCTCTTTGTTGTACACGTGGCTGGAGGACCTTTTTTTCCTCATGTAACTTCTCAAAAGTTCCTCCCTCCCCTTCCTTTAAGAACGCGTCGGATTGGCAGATCTTACATCAATCATTCAAGCTCGTTGTTTTAATTTAAGTTGATCAGTTTGATAAGGCTCCTGCTGCTTTATCTGATGGATCTCATACAACAAAATCATCCAGTTCAATTAAGGGAGAAAAACGGTTACCAGGAATATTTTCTTCAACCCCCTGTTATTCGATGACGCCAGTGAAAGACGAAGGATTCTTATCTACTCACTTGGGCGCCCGGAGGTGAGGCTTTAATCTTAATGTAGTCCTTATGATGTTTATAGGGTGCTGGAGGGTAGAGTCTAAAGCCGAAGTTGCGCGCTGGCGATTTCAATCCCTTCGTGCCCACGGGACCAAACGTCTGAAACTCCGGGGGGCTTATTAAAGCTACCTCAGAGTATTCAGGAGGTCAAACCGCATATATGGCTGCAGGGAATTCCTGCCTCTCAGCCCACTTGCAAGGGCTGGGTTGGGGTGCAATAAAACACCCCAAATCACACGCAAACTTGGATACTCCCCAGGAGCCCCTGGGAAGACGCAGCACTCAGCCCAGCTCAGCACCCGCTAATTGTAAATTGTTGATTAATTTTGTGATTGGCTTGACTTTAATTTAAATTGGCAATAAATTACCTCAAGCAGTTTTCTGGAGAGGTGGCAAAGAAACCCAGAACTCTTTCTACTTATTACAGAATGGGTAGGGGTTAATGAGAAGTCAATACGGGAAAGAATAAGCAGCTATAAAACAGCTGGAAAAATTGTGTGTGTGAAAGCAGTACATGAATAGCATGAGGGAGAAAAGCTGGTGTGTGGTAAAGTGAATGGGTATGTGAATACATGAGAGGGAAGAAGGAATAGGCTTAGAGAAAGCATTATCCAAAAGCCCCATCAGTCTGAAACTTATGTGAGCCTCCCTTTATTTAAATGTCCATTCTTAGCCTCAGTGCTGTTGTTAATGGGTTGGATTCAACCAGATTTTCTATTGTGGTTAAATAGACAGAAAGGGATCCCCTTTGACCAACAAAAAGCCTATGCTGAAGATCATGGGACCTGTGTGTGACATGAGTGGTAGAACCATGTGTGTGACTAAATGCACGATACAACCATGTTTGTGAGTAAATACGTTGTCAAATGTTCCAGTAGCTACAAGTCGCTACCTCTGTATTCCTTTTTATAATGTCCCTCTTTTGAATATAAGTAACCCTCAGTCCTAATGGTGCAGGTAAACTGTCATGATGTAGATGGTGTCATTCCATGAACCTTAATTCTTTCTTAGTAGCAACAAAGAGTTGCAAAGAGTTCCAAATATAGCAAATATCTCTTGTATATCTCACTTCAGTGCAACACCAAAGTATTACCAGCAAGTTCTAGCCTTGGTATTTACTGTGGAGGAGGTAAACGTCAACCCAAAGATTTTACCAAATGTCAGCTTGGGGTTCCACATATACGACAGCTACTTCAATGCCAGAATGACTTATCAGAACGCTATGAATCTTCTTTTCTCTTTGGAAAGGATTGTCCCCAACTACAGTTGTGACATCAAAAATAATCTGATGTCTGTCATTGGGGGACTTGTTTCTGAAACCTCCCTCCACATAGCCAACATCTTCGGCATCTTCAAGGTCCCCCAGGTAGGACGTGGGTATTGGGAGAGAACATTTCCTAACTTTGTCATATCTTTCACCATTAGTGATGATTTAAGATTTGTTTGGGGACAGAAAAGGGAAGAGAGGCAAACCAGGAAAAAAACTAGACAATCTTTCAAGTTCAGCAAGTAATACACCGTGCCTGACATTTTGGAGGCCACATCCCTTAGGTAAGGCATACTGCAGTTGCTGAGAATGTGAAATTGAACCTGCCAATTCCTGAGAACTTCAGGGGCTGGACATGGCATAGCCGTGGCAGTGCCATGGCACCTCCAAAGAGGTGCTGCAGTATGGCCGCTGCAGGAGAGTGGAAAAGGGCCTTTAAAAAAAGAAAAATTCAAATAAGGGGGGGGGGAAGCCCCATTGAAAACAGCAATGCTGCACCAACAAAAACCTGGCGCTGTGTGTGATAGCCCTTTCTTCAGTCACTTGGCTTCTCAAATGGAGACTCCTAACTCAGTGTTTTGGGGAAGAGAGATTTGTTTCCACGGGAGGTGCTAAGGAGTGGGAAAGGTTGTGGATGAACTTCCACTCACTTGTACTGTGTGCTAGGTTAGTCTGAGTCTGCACCAAGTATTTTGAGTCTATGAAGTATTTTGAATAACATCGAAGTTTCCTGAAGAAACTGAACTGAGAACTCAGAACTGTGCCTGAAACCATCTAAGATTTTGAACTGCCCGCAACCATTTAAGCTTTGTGCTTCTCTAGAAGAAGAACCAACAATCTAAAAACCTTTCTGTAAATAATAAACATCATTATATTCATACTTTTAAATTCAGCTTCAGCCTCTAAGCCTTTCTATTTTTACTGGGGGGAAGGAAAGGAAATCTCCTCACTCAATCAAGGGTGACAGACTGTGGGGTAGAAATAGTATTAAATCCTCTCAGCTGCTGGGAACAGGAGAATTTTTGTGTGGGTCCATAAAGGTAGGGAAACAAGAACAGAATCTCCTTCCCCGCTCCCTCACGGGCATCCAAGGATAAAAGGGGTTTGGCAGCTTTGCCCCCAGAATACCCCAGGAGTGCCTTCTGGGACACTGGTGTGAAGAATTGCACCCATAGGACACCGGCGGGAGGCTGAGCCGGCATCCGAGGGCCGCGGCACTCCAGAGGGGCTGGTGCAAGTGGCACTACGCAGGTGGCACGGATGCCAGCATAGGGGTCACAGCACTTCCTAAGCCCATCTGGCCCCCAAGCTCCAGAATGGGTTGCAAGAGGCCCATAACTATACAATTTCTTTCATAATATGACCTGCTTTATACAATTTCTTTCATAATATGACCTGCTTTATACAATTTATTTCATAATATGACCTGCTTTAATTTTAATACATTTTACAAGGCAAAATAACTGAACCTGACATTTGTTTTTTGCACACCCCTAACATTGCTAACATGCTGACCTATTCACTCAGACAGATTATGACCCCATCCTACTTAAGGTGATTCATCTATTCCCTGAACAAAGGAGTTCACCTCATCCAGCCTGTTGCATGGTTTCATTGATTTTTTTTCCTTCTGAATTATATACAGACAGTGTATATAATTGTGCATTGTCATAAATTAACATGATAGAATACTGTAAAGTAATTTGTTTACAATGCACTTGGAGAAAATTATGTATCAACATGTTGGAAAACTCAGCAAAGACCATCAGTGATAATGTTTTGTATAAAGCAACATAAGGGAGGGGGAATCCTGTATAAATAAAGGTCAAACCTTTGGATATGATGAAAACAAAGAAACTATAAACTGTCCTGAAATTAAGTCGTTTTATTCAGCTGCTACATCAAGTGTAGAGTCATTTCCTTTTTATTTATCCCTTAGTGGTGGAACTGCTGGGAATGTCTTATTTATGTGATATATATTCCTTTATGTATGTTTGGGGGTCGCAAATGTATTCCTATAATTTTCTTTACTGTCATAGATCACTCAAATTATTTCAGATCTCTAACTACAAATACTTCTGATTTTAAGGTGTTTTACAGACTACATTAACATTTCTCGTCACTCGTAAGTCTACAATTTTTTTCTTAGGTCGCCTATTGCTTCTTTGCTCCGGCGATAAATGACGGAACCCAATTCTCTTCCACCTACCAGATGGTGCCCCGTGAAGATGCACAGTACACTGGGATTGTCCACCTGCTTCAGCATTTCCAATGGACTTGGGTTGGGATCATTGCATTGGATGACGATAAAGAAGACAGATTTGTGCGTATCATGACAACATTGTTTTCTCAGAATGCCATCTGCTCTGCCTTCATTGATAGGCTGCCATCCTTGACTGGCACTGAAAAATTGATAGATTTCTACTTGTCAAGACCCAGGCAGCATTTGACCATTTTTCTAACTCATAACCAAGTCAAAGTTTTTCTCGTAAATGCAGATAGTCGTACCATGATAGTCATGACATGGTTTCTCCTTATTGCACAAATGGAAGATTTGACTGAGGCAATCCTGGGCAAGGTGTGGATTATGACGGCCCCATGGGATTTCTCACTGCACACATATCATAAGACTTTGGATATCGAAATCTTCCATGGCGCTTTATCCTTTACATTTAATTCCAATGATGTTGCTGGGTTCCACAATTTCCTTCATAAGCGGAATTCTCATTGGCCAAAAGAAGACGGCTTTATCCGGCTCTTCTGGGAACAGGCATTCGACTGTTTACTCTCCGATGCCAAACTGGACAGAGAGAAATCAGCCATATGCACAGGAAAGGAGACGGTGGAGAGCCTCCCTGGTCCTTTTAGGGAAATGAGCATGACTGCCCCAAGCTACAGTATCTACAATGCTGTCCATGCTCTAGCGAGAGCGTTACACACCATGTATGCAGCCAGACAGAAACAAAGGGCTACGGTGAAAGGTGGAGACACCCTGGCATACCACAAACTGCGATCTTGGCAGGTACTATCTTGTTCTTATAGCTGCTCTAATATCATAAAAAGGGCATGATGTCTGACAGAGCACCAACAATACCAGATTATACTTTGCCTCAACCCTGAGGTTCCCCCCTTTTAAACTTCAGATAATAATACTTTGGTAGGTTTGATCCATACAGCTTTCTTGCTCCATCTCACCCAATCATTTCCTTAAAACAGCATCCATCCAGTATGGCTCTTTTCCATACAGGTAATATGATCTCACCCTTTTAGGAGGCAAAAGGGTCCCCCCGCCTTTTCTGGCCAGCAGAAAAGCTGGTGAGATCCAACCCACACTTTACATAGCACATCTCATGCTTCTAAAATCGCTTTCACCAGGTACATTCGCTCCTTTATGGCAGACCACATTATTAATTATATTGTGCATACCGAAAGCTGGGTCTATTCCAGTCCATTCCCTATTTAGGTCAATATTGTCTACTCTAATTGGCATCAGCATTCTGGAGTTTCAGTGGAAGTCTTTCACATCCCCTACTCCCTGTTCCTTTTAACTGAATATGCTGTGGGTTGAACCTGTGACCTTCTGCATGCAAAGCAGGTTCTCTGGCTTTAAGTGTCATAATTCTGCACAGGACTGCACTATCACTCTCCTAGTGAATTTGTGGCTGAATTGATACTAACCTGTACACACAACATTCAGTGAAAAAGTTGGCTGGATCCATCCCTCCTATCTGTCTTTCCTGTTATCACCTTAAGAAGAAGGAGAAGAAGAGTTGGTTTTTATATGCCGACTTTCTCTACCACTTAAGCAAGAATCAAACCGGCTTACAATCACCTTCCCTTTCCCTTCCCCACAACATACCTTGTGAGGTAGGTGGGGCTGAGAGAGTTCTAAGAGAGCTGTGACTAGCCCAAGGTCACCCAGCGGGCTTCATGTGTAGGAGTGGGGAAACAAATGCAGTTCATCGGAACAGCTTCCGCTGCTCATGTGGAGGAGAAGGGAATGAAACCTGGTTCTCCAGATTAGAGTCCGCTGCTCCAAACCACCGCTCTTAACCACTACACCACGCTGGCTCTCTTAACAGCCTTTGTCTTTTTCTATCTAGCTTCACCCTTTCCTGAGGATTGTCTCATTTAACAACAGCGCTGGGGATCCCATTTCTTTCAATGAGAAAGGGGAACTAGAAAGTGGCTACGATATTATCAACTGGGTTACTTTCCCAAACCAAACCCTTTTAAATATAAAAGTAGGAAGGCTGGACCCACAGGCTTCATTGGGCACAGAGTTCACCATTAATGAGAAATGGATCATATGGCAGAGGAAGTTTAATCAGGTGGGATTTGGTTGCAGATATACAACAAAAACCTAACTGGGAAAGTGCTTGATAAACCCTCCCATGCTGTGATGTGTAATATTGTATTGTGGATGACAATCTCTTAAGGTTTTCAGTTCCTTCTTCACTTCTGTTATAGGGCACAGGCAGATGATCTCTCTTGGCCTTTTCTAGCAGTACCAGAACCTCATATTCCCTGTATGAGTTAGGATTGTTATTTCTCTTTTGTATAGAGTGAGGAGCCCCATGACGCAGAGTGGTAAGCTGCAGTACTGCACTCCAAGCTCTGCTCACGAGTTCTATCCCAACGGAAGTCAGTTTCAGGTAGCCGGCTCATGGTTGACTCAGCCTTCCATCCTTCCGAGGATGGTAAAATGAGTACCCAGCTTGCTGGCGGTAAAGGGAAGTTTACTGGGGAAGGCACTGGCAAACATTCCTGTAAACAAAGTCTGCCTAGTAAACTTCAGGATGTGACGTCACCCCATGGGTCAGGAATAACCCGGTGCTTGCACAGGGGACCTGTACGCTTTTTTTTTTATAGAGGAGTGATCATACTAAATTACAATTGATGTAACTACCTAAAGCAGTTGGACTTACTACAGAAAGGACTTGCCATCCCCAGACTTGTGTGGTGTTAATGTAATTACCATGCTATTTTTGTTGTGACCTAATATCAAACCATATCTGAGTGTCGTAAATATATTACCATTTTGGAAATGCTTCTTGTTTACACTTGCACTTCAAATAAGACTCAGTGGTCTGGTTATGTTAACCCTTCGGAAGCGAGCCAGCATGGTGTAGTGGTTAAGAGCGGTGGACACTAATCTGGAGAACTGGGTTTGATTCCCCGCTCCTCCACATGAGCAGAGGTTGCTAACCTAGTTAACTGGGTTGGTTTCCCCATTCCTCCACATGAAGCCAGCTGGGTGACCTTGGACTAGTCACACTTGTTTCTGAACTCTCTCAGCTCCACTAACCTCACAAGGTTTCTGTTGTGGGGAGAGGAAGGGAAGGCGATTGGAAGCTGATCTGAGACTCCATAAAGGTAGAGAATATTGGGGTATAATAACCAACTCTTCCTGTTCTTCTGTGTTCCTGCAGCAGAGGATAAGGCAGTAATGGCGCCATCCTAAGCAGAGTCACACCCTGCCTCCCTAACACAATCCTTATTGCGAAGTTATTGGGAGTAGAAATTTCAGAATTGGTGGAGGGGGTTGCTTTCGCAACATTGGATGTTGCCGATCTGATGCCAGAAACATCAGACCATTTATTGGTTCAGCAATGTATGGCTGCACATCCTTATATATGACGTTCTCTTTATAAGGACAGGTGGTGCCCCTTGCAGTGTGTAATGACGATTGCCGTCCAGGTTACAGCAGAAAAAAGATGGAGGGGAAACCATTTTGTTGCTATGATTGTATTCCATGCCCAGAAGGGGAGATTTCCGATGCGAAGGGTAGGTGACTAAACAAGTAATTCTTAGCAGGTCTACTCAGAATTGTACTCAATGGGTCTTACTCCCAGGAAAGAGTTCTAGGGCTTGCAGTGTAAGAGTGCAACCCTGTGCAGCCTTTCTCCAGGCAATGGACAGGCTGGAGAAATACTCCGTAAGACCTCACTGGGAAACCACAGTCTTAGGAGTATGTTATGACAATACTTGATATTATGTTATATAATTTATCTGAGTTTGTTTCACTGCTTTAGAGTATTTCAAGATGTCACACACATGATAGGAGAAATGTGATTTCAGGGAACAGGAACAGAAGTATACAGTTGGATGTTCCACCGCCATTCTTTCATGGTAGTCAGATACCAATCAGATACTATTCCTGTCCACGCTTTGGGAAGTGGAAGGACAGCGTCTGTGTTGAAACATGCCAGATCGAACGGTGCCTTTATTGTGAAAAAAAGAGAATGTTTCAAAGGCATTAGTTGAGAGATCTGAACTTACCGAAGGGCTCTAATAAAACAAGACTACTCATCCTTTAGGATAAATTTATTTCTGAAGAAAGCCAGCATTTCTCTGAATCTCATGAATGGGGCTGGTCAGTTTAAGGCAAGCAGTGCTAATAAATCACTCCTTCTTTGTCCCACAACTTCTTTTCTTTCTTTAGCTGGTTGCTTCAGGGCCAAGCAGTAAGTCCTTCTTGGTCTGCTTCATACTGTACCAAGGACCTTAAACTTATTTAAATAGGCCTGGTTAGGGTAGAATGAAAAAATCCTTACAAAGGGGGATGGTATGAAGCCAGCCAAGGATGGAACCAGAGTGGAATCACATGAAGGTTTGGTAGACCACTCCTGGCAGCAACTCAACCAGAGTTAAAGTTATTTATTTGACAATAAGCAAGTAAAAACTTGTCTCTTTGTTTAATTCATTTTTACTTTATATATAAAATAAAATAAAAATGAGATGTGCAGGAAAACCTGGTGATATGTGTGAAAGAAAATAATACTATGGCATATACCCTACCAGAAAATATTTTTGTTAGTCTTTAAGGTGCTACTTGACTCTTGCCCTTTTTGACTACTGCAAACAGACTAACACGGCTACCCACTGTGAAATAGTATACTATGGTATACCATCAATGTGCCATGTTGGAGTTTTACAGCCCATTCCATGAGGATTGGGCTGAAAGTGAACACATGAAGCTGCCTTATACTGAATCAGACCCTCGGTCCATCAAAGTCAGTATTGTCTACTCAGACCGGCAGCGGCA
Organism: Euleptes europaea; assembly: GCF_029931775.1. Taxonomy (NCBI): domain Eukaryota; kingdom Metazoa; phylum Chordata; class Lepidosauria; order Squamata; family Sphaerodactylidae; genus Euleptes; species Euleptes europaea. The sequence goes on along the minus strand of NC_079329.1, from coordinate 17,799,974 downwards.
CTCCAGTGTCTCAAGTAGAGGTCTTTCACACCACCTACCTGCCTAGTCCCTTTACCTGGAGATGCCGGGGATTGAACCTGGGACCTTCTGGATGCCAAGCAGATGCTCTACTACTGAGCCACAGTGGTGAGGAGGCAGTGGAATAAGAGGCACTTACGCTGGCGTTGGGGGCATTTCCATTGGTGCCTGGATACCACGGAGCTGCACGGGGCTCCTCCGAATCCGCAGCCTCTTCGGGGCCTAAAACCTGGAAAAGAATTGTGACGCTGGTGTGTGTGTGTGTGGGTGTTCTTGGGGATTTCCCAGGGGCAGAGCTGACTGTAGTCAGCTTCCTAAGCCCCTCCAGCCTGGAAACACCCCCCTTGGAAACAGCGTTGCTGCGCCAGGTATTTGTTGGTGCACCATCGCTGTTTTCAATGGGGTTCTCCCACCCATTTTATATTTTTTCCTGTTTTAAAGGATTTTTTAATGCCTTGCAGCAGCCGGGAAACTGAAGGGGCTGCAGCGGTGCCCCGGCTACACCATCCCCAGTCGCTGCAAGGCTCAGGAATGGGCTGTTAGGGTTATATTGTAATATTTTATTGTTACCTGACATTAATTTTATACAGTTATATATTTTGCTTTTTAAAAAATCATATATGTTATATGCTGTTAGCTGCCCCGAGCCCTGCTGCAGTGGGAGAGGGGGCAAGATAGACATAAAATAAAACAAATGGCTAAAATGCTGAAACTGGATGTTTTATCATTTTCAGACAGGAATCGTTGCTTCAGATGCCCAAAAGATCAGTATCCAAGCAAGGGCCAAGATCAATGCCTTCCAAAGGTTCTAACCTTCCTGTCCTATAGTGAGCCTTTGGGGGTGGCATTATCTCTGATGGCTGTGTGCGGTCCTCTGCTGACGGGTCTGGTGTTTGGACTCTTCATCAAACACTGGAACAGCCCCATTGTCAAAGCCAGCAATCGGTATCTCACCTGCTGCTTGCTTGGCTCCCTCCTGCTCTGCTTCTCCTCCTCACTGCTGTTCATCGGACAGCCGCAGACCGTGACCTGCCTTTTACGACAAAGCTCTTTTGGCGTTATTTTCTCAGTGGCGCTTTCATCCATATTGGCCAAAACTCTCACCGTTGTCCTGGCTTTCATGGCCGCAAAGCCCAGCAACAACATGAGGAAATGGGCGGGGAAAAGACTGGCAAACGTGGTTATTCTTTCCTGTTCTGGTACTCAAACAGGAATTTGTACTTTGTGGCTCTGTAGTACCCCTCCATTCACAGATATGGACATGCATGCTCTAGCTGAAGAAATTGTGGTTGAATGCAACGAAGGCTCGGTCACGATGTTTTACTGTGTCTTGGGATATTTGGGGTTCATGGCTAGTGTCTCTTTTCTGGTTGCTTTTTTTGCTCGGAAATTGCCAGACAGTTTCAATGAGGCCAAGTTCATAACTTTCGGCATGTTGGTGTTTTGCAGCGTTTGGGTGTCCTTTGTTCCAACTTACTTGAGCACCAAGGGGAAATACATGGTGGCCGTGGAGATCTTCTCCATTTTAGCATCCAGCGCTGGTTTACTGATTTGTATTTTTTCCCCAAAATGTTATGTCATTGTTTGGAGGCCTGAACTGAACAGCAAGGTCCACTTATGTATAAGAAATAGGTAGGAACCTATGGGTTGGATCCAACCATCTTTTGGGTGGGGAAAAAAAAGAAGACAAGGGTCCCCTATAATCATCAAAAAGCCTCTGCTGGGGGTCATGGGTCATGCAAGGACAAAAGCTATGTGGGATGGGGTAGCAGAAAAAAGGACAATTGGGTGAGGTTGAGTGAAAAAGCTAGCTGGATCGAACCATAAATATTTGCAACGTCTGTATTTGTACACTTCCACCATGATGATGAAAATCAAGAAGGAATCCTGCAAACGGTTAAAGGTGTTATATTCTTTCTTCACATCAATGACTAACAATAACGTAGTAACATATTGAACATGCCCCATGCTGGATCAGACCAAGGCCCATCAAGTCCAGCAGTCTGTACACACAGTGGCCAACCAGGTGCCTCTGGGAAGCCCACAAACAAGATGACTGCAGTGGCATTATCCTGCCTGTGTTCCACAGCACTTACTATAAAAGGCATGCTCTTCTGATCCTGGACAGAATAGTTGTGCATCATGACTAGCATCCATTTTTACTAGTAGCCATTAATACCTCTCTCCTCCATGAACATGTCCACTCCCCTCTTAAAGCCTTCAAAGTGGCAGCCATCACCACATCCTGGGGCAGGGTGTTCTACAATTTAACTATGTGTTGTGTGAATAAATACTTCTTTTTTTCAGTTTTGAATCTCACCCTCCAGCTCTGTCATGACTAGAGAATAAAGGTGGTACAAGCAGAACGTTCGCCAATTTGGCAGGATCCCTTTGAAGATAGGGCTATAGTCACCTGATCCTGAAGACGGCATCCTGGGTTCCGTACTATGGAGATGAGGGAGAGGGGAGAGGGGGTTCCCATTGTCAAAGAGCTCCCCAACCTGTCTCCACCAGTTGGAGGCTGCTTTGGTTTGGTCAAAAGTTTTCCAAAAGACAAAACCTTGAACTCCAGGCTTTCGCCCCAAGTCCAAGGAGTAGCTGCCACCAGCCCTTTCAAAAGATTGAGCTCCAGGGGGAAGATAAGGGCAATCCTCTCCCAACTCACTCCAAAATTGAGTGCAACGCTTACCCTGCAAGGTAGAGGCCTGCCAGGGAAAGATTACACTCCCAAAATATCTTAGGTTTTTGGTAGGTGGTTTTTACACTCACACAAAGGCACTTAGAATTTAGGCTTGGAATCCCAAAATCACAGACACAAGCCATTTAAAGGCTAACAGTTTATTTATAAGATTCAAGCTGGTTTACAGGAAAGAAAAAGTCATGAAGTGTTAAGCAAGAAAATAATAAACTGTTTAGCATCTCTAGCTAATACATTCAAAAGCCTTTTTGGTTCAAAAGGATTGGCAAAGGTTTCTTGCATCAGGTTTATAGTTACCAACTTCCAAAGATGCTTCCAGCATTCAAGAGTTTCAAAAGGTTGTCCAAAGGTTTCTCCAAGCAGGTCAGCTTGACCAGAGTTTCCCCGTAGGGCCAAAATCAAATGGGTTGTGATGCAGCCAGCACAGCCTTCCTGCTGTACCCCCAAAGCATGCATAGTTTTCTCAAGGGTTGGTTTGTCCTTATATTCGTTTTCTCAGTGGCATGAGCTCATAGAGGCCAATTGAGAAAACGCAAGCACTTAGCTGTTAATTAATCACTTGGTCAGAAATTGCTGACTCATTCAGAGATGTGTTCAGGTGAGGAAGCCTGCAGAACTACCTGCACCTGGACATTGTCATGATGGCTGACCATTTAATTACCATGGCAATGCACGGCCTTGCATTCCAAAAAGGGGAAAGGTTAACTAGCACCAGCTGGGGCTTACCTTTCTCCACAGAAGCATTTTTCAAAAGGAAACTTATTTTTCTGGTCTAAAATCCCAACAACACAAAATTCATAGGCTTCTAGGCCTGAACCCAAAAGAAATAATACAATCCAATAAATTGAGGGACCTCAACTTCTTGACACCCATGACTTGACCAGCAAGACAGGAGGAGGGCGAGGTCGGGCAGCACTACCCAAACTGGCAGAGTAACAGTAGGTGAGAGATAGGGGGTACAAAAAACAGCCAAAGAGTGTATGCTGGTGTCCCCAGTTATACTCTTACTGGGGTAGGGGTTGATGAGATTACCCCTAGTGGTTCCCTGAGTGAACAAAGCCCTTGATGGTCAGCTGAGAGGAGGTGCAGAGGGCAATTTGGACAGACTACGCCTAAACCATTGACTGAGCACATTCCAGGAGAGTCGGGGGACGTTGGTAAATGGGATTATCTAGTCGAAGACAAAGATTCATAGAGCTACACCCGGGTGACTCATTCCTTTGACGTGGAGGCTACTAAAGCATGTTGTTTAAAGCCTCCTGCATTTTCTACTTGAATTTTTTTTTTTTACATTAAAGAGTGCTTGTGCTATTTACCCCAAGTCTACATGTACAGCAAAACTCCAGGGCAGGTTGTTTAGAGGAAACGATACTTGATCAACCCCTCTTCGCTAATGTAGCACCAATGCACTTCACTGTATCCCTCATCACATCCTTGACCACCTTGTTTCTAAAGTTATAGATGATTGGGTTGAGTAAAGGTGTTACTACAGTGTTGAGTACAGTGGCCACCTTATTGAAATCCATGGAAGTACTGCCACCTGGCCTAATGTAGATGAATATGCTGCTGCCGTAGTAGAGCGAAGCCACAGTGATGTGGGAGCTGCAGGTGCTGAAGGCTTTCTTCCTACCTTCAGCTGAGGGCATCCTCATCACCGTGACGATGATGCAGAGGTAGGAGACAGTCGTCACAGAAACAGAAGTCAGCAGTGTGAAGCAGGACGACATTAGCTCTACGATTTGAACCAGGGTGGTATCCGCACACAGCAACTGTGTCAAGGGGCTCGAGTCACAGAAGAAATGGTCAATGACATTGGGGCCACACTAAGGTAGACCAGATTTAAAGATGATACCAAGCACGATGCAAACGATGCTCCCCATCCAGCAGGAAAGCATCATGAGCGTACAGTACTCGGTGACTCATGATAGCCGCATAGCGCAACGGATTGCAGATGGCCAAGTATCGGTCCACAGACATCGCTCCAAGGAGCAGGACTTCCGTGGTCCCAGCTAGAAAATACAATGTCATCTGGACTGCACAGCCAAAGAAGGAGATGGTCTTGGTCTTTGAGATGAGAAGGCTCAGCATCTTGGGGGTGACTGTGGTGGTGATGATCATCTCCAACCAAGACAGGTTGCTGAGGAAGTAGTACATGGGAGTGTGGAGACGGGAATCAAGATGTATCAAGAGGACGACGAGAGCGTTGCCCATGATTGTCAGCATGTACATGATCAGGAAGAGGATGAACAGTGGCACCTCCATTCCCTGATGGTTAGAGAAGCCAAGCAACACAAACTCAGTCACAACTGTTCCTGAAACATTTTCTCTGTCATTTACTGACATGGTGCTACAGAGCTGTAACCAAAAAGGGAGGGAAAGGGGGGGACCAAGTATTACTACCACTGCCACCAACTAAACAATACCAGTACCTACTGGCTCCTTGTATGCTCCCTCTGCTTTATGTGATGCATCTATACCTAGCAGAATTTACAATTTGCACTAAAGAGTAGAGAAGCAGAAGCAACAGAAGAAGCAGAAGCAGAAGCAACAGAAGAAGCAGAAGAAGAAGCAGAAGAAGGAGTTGGTTTTTATAACCTGATTTTCTCTACCTTTAAGGAGTCTCAAACCGGTTTACAATCACCTTCCCTTCCTCTACCCACAACAGACACCTTGTGAGGTAGGTGGGCTGAGAGAGTTCTGAAAGAATGTGACTAGCCCAAGGTCACCCAGCTGGCCTCATGTGTAGGAGTGGGGGAAAGGAATGATGATCTGGCAGATGAAAACTATTATAGTTCCAGCCAGTTTTTTTCATTCCATCTCAGCCTTCTTCTTCCTTCTAGCCCCTGTCCCTCACAGTTTTATACATGTTGTTTCCTTGATCCTTCCTCCTTTTTCATCAGCAGAAAAACTGGTTGAATACAACCTGCTTAATGGCATAGTGGGTTTTTGAAACAAGAGAATTAAAAGTGTTATGAAACAGGAGTCCCTTGGTGTCTATGCCAATATGTCTTCCAACTCTTGTAATCTCCCTTCAGGTAATTTCAGTTCCTTTCCACTGACCATAACACCCAAATCAAACATCCTAGATCTCACACCGTAAGCAAAATACTATCTTCCATTGACATTCTTGTAAAGTTTTCCAGTGTTTGTTATCGTATCCAAAGCATTTTTGACCTGTCTGACCAGAAGTAACATGTGTATATACTTCATGGAAAGTGATGCCTGGCTCCAATCAATTTCAAGCAGTCTTTATTATTTGCAGGCTTAGTGAATCTGGGAACTGGAATTAGAAGGCTTGTAGGAGAAATCAGATGAAATAAGAAAATAATGCCCATGTTGTTAATTGGGGAAATAATTCTAAAACTGGACACTGGAGCAGGTATATAAGTCAACAGGTGACTATGAATAAAGAAGAAGAAGAGTTGGTTTTTATATGCTGACTTTCTCTATCACTTAGCGATCAAACCGGCTTACAATCATCTTCACTTCCCCTCCTCACAACAGACACCCTGAGAGGTAGGTGGGGCTGGGAGTGCTGTGACTAGCCCAAGGTCACCCAGCTGGGTTCATGTGTAGGAGTGGCAAAACAAATGCAGTTCACCAGATTAGCCTCCGACACTCCATGTGGAGGAATGGGGAATCAAACTCGGTTCTCCAGATCAGAGTCTACTGCTCCAAACAACCACTCTTAACCACTACACAACACTAGCTCTCAAGAACAAACAAGCCATAAATATGTCATGTTGTTTTTGCACTCACCAAAAGGTGGATATCAGCTTGGTCTACTAAAATGATCCATCTCATAGCCAACTTGCTTTAGACAATTCCCACTTCCTACAAAGCACAGCTTGGTTAAATCTTCTTGGCTGCTCAATCATTGGTAAATAGCCTCTTATTGCTCACCATCATCTTGATTTCCATCAGTCAATGTCTGGGAAAAGTCACCATTCATAGAAAGGAAGAGAAATAGCCTAGTTGTCTAGGAGATATGAAACAAATACTTACGATACTGCAGTTACAAACGGAAGAAGTAAAATCCAATAGTTAGTGATGATAACAGGGGCTCTTGCTGGATGGGAAATGCAAAAACTATTCATGAATGCAACAATTAATTAAATTTAGCCCTATGACAGTCCGCCTTGTTTAGCAAGTTCATCTACGGTACTTTTTAATGGATCTGGCAAAATCCTTTCTGAAATGTAAGAATGTTAACTCAGAGCTATCCACTAGTTGATTTTATCACTGTTGCTTTTATACACCATATTCTGGAAACAAGTAGGTAGATGAAATCTTTTAATATTACATACAAAGAAAACAGCAAATATTCACAAATATGCATGGTCTGAAATTCTGAATACATGACTAGCAGTCTGAATTTAAGATAGATCCAAGATTATTTTTTCTTGCTTGTGGTAGCTGGTTCCATTCTCAGCTTTAGATCATTAAAGCTAGGTAGGTCACCTGGGATTCTTGAAGGCAACTCCAGAGATTTAACCATTAGGGTTCGAGAAGTTTACATCTTCCAAGCAACTTTGTTTTTACTTCATCAGAACAAAGACAAATGGTAAGATTCCACTGTCGAACAACTCTCATTGTAAAAAAAAAAAAAAATCCTAATATCCAGCCAGTACCTTTTCACCTGCAATTTAAACCCATTATTGCAAGTCCTATCCTCTGCTGTCAATAGGAAAAGCTCCCAACCCGTTAAATAAATAATTAGCTATATTTTGAATGGGACTAGACAAGCTGAGGGAGGATAGGTCCATCAATGACTACTAGCCATGGTAACTAAAGGGAACCTCCATAGTCAGAGGCACTAAACCTCTGAATGCCAAACGTCTGGGGGCAACATCGGGGAAGGCTGTAGGCTCTATGCCCAGGTTATTGGTGATATGTATGAAATAAAATTATACCATAAATGTGCCATCTTGAACAGCCCATTCCTGAAGATTGGGCTGAAAGTGAACACATGAAGCTGCCTTATACTGAATCAGATGCTTGGAACGTCAAAGTCAGTATTGTCCACTCAGACCGGCTGCGGCTCTCCAGGGTCTCAGGTAGAGGTCCTTCATAATTTTAATTTCATGCACCACTAGGACTTAGGGTTACATATATTCAAAAGAGGGACATTATAAAAAGGAATACAGAGGTAGTTATTGGAACATATGACAATGAGGTACCGTATGCAGTAGAATCATTGGGGAGAGGATCACACACCACTCTTGAGATGACCACAACTCTTCTCAACTTTGTTGTGAAACTCGAGGCAAACAGGCTCACTACAATGCAGAATAATGCCCCATACTTGGGTTGTAGGAAACATGCAGGGAAGTAGTGGGTATTCCATACTACAAGGGACAATTTCCTAGAACAGAACAATATAAATAAAGATAATGAGGTTCCCACAGAGATTTCTTTATGAAAACACAGAAGTTTAAACAGAGATAATACAAGCATTAAGACTTCTTGAAGGCAGACGTCCGGTTGCTGTGAATTCTACACTATCAAACAGCAACAGTAGCCTCCAGTAATATATCTACCCATCAAAGTATCATCACCCATTTAGAAGTGAGATGCAGGGATGCATCAATCCATTTTTTATATCAAGGCAGGGTCTAGGGTTGCCAACCTCCAGGTATTACCTGGAGATCTCCTGCTATTACAAAATCTCCAGCCGATAGAGATCAGCTCACCTGGAGAAAATAGCCACTTTGGCAATTGGACTCTATGGCATTGAAGTCCCTCCCCTCCCCAAACCACACCCTCCTATGGCTCTGCCCCCAAAACCTCCTGCTGGTGGCAAAGAGGGACCGGGCTACCCTAGCAGGGTCCCTCAATTAGGGCATGTATTTTTCCAGGTGTTCCAGGAGGATGCGGCTTGGCTGCATGAGAACTCCGGGGGCACGTTAATTAAGGATATTTTGTATGGCCCTGCAAAGTTTCTCATACCTTGGCAGGATCATAAGTAAGGCTCTCATAGTCTCCCTAACAATGTCAATTTCCCTGGTGAGCCCAGGAAGGGAGATCAGCCCCTCTCCTGGTCATTATCAGCAGGTCTGAGTCATGACCGTCACCCGAGAGAATTCAATCACCTGCAACTGGACACGTCTCCCTTCCCCATTATGTCACCATAGTACTGTTCTCTGGTACCATTCAACAACAGAAAGTTTCACTTCTATTACTGCAGCTCAGATCCTGACCCTTGACCAACGGGGATGGATCCTAAAGTTGCACCAATCATAGTACTACCCAAATTCCACCAACGGGCAGTAGGATCCTGAAGCTCTGACCCAATGCCATCACTGATCCTAGTTCTACGTAGTTTGTAACCAATAGCACTGATTACCCTATTTCCCCTTTGGTGAATCCAGGTGCATAAAAAGAGCGGACCAAGCCTTCCGTTCTGGTAGTTTGCTCTGCTCCTGAACTTTCTTCCACTGCTGAACAACTAGACCATCTCCCCTTCTGGTACTTGTTTATGCTCCTGAGCCTTCTTCTATCATGACTAGCATCACTGGACCTCCGTGTCAAGATAGGTAGAGTAGGCTTTTTCCTCTCTCCTGTTCTGCTCCCCTTTCCAAGTTGAGCATCCATATATTTTAGCTTCTCACTTCTCCAATCTCAACCACCCAGCGTAACCGCTAATCCTGTTCCTCTGTAGCATCTTCACCTGTCTAGGAACATGTTTCCTCCAATACCATGGAGTCTGTCTGCAAGGGCAACCTTCTCTCCTTGGTGGTAGCATTGCAGTATTTTCTCTAAGGGAGGAATGACGTCCAAAACCATGGAGGCTGTTGGCGAGGGCAACCTTGTCTCCTTGACGGTAGCGCTGCAGTTGTTTCCCGCAGGGAGGAATGGTGTCTGATACCATGGAGTTTGGCTGTGAGGGCAACCTTGTCTCCTTGGCTGTGAGAGGAACCTTGTCCTCCATGAGTTGTTAGGGATGAGTCACCTGCATTCTCTCAACCCAAGGAACATGCCTCCAAGGGCAACCTTGTCTCCTTGGAGGTCGCGTTGCCCCAGCTTCCCATAGGGAGAAATGGTGTCCAAGGCCATGACGCCTGCCTGTGAGGGCCACCTTGTCTCCTCAAGCAGCAGCTTTCAAAAGGGAGGATCGGTGTCCAAGACGGTGAAACCTCTCTGCATGGGCATACTTGTCTCCTGGGTGATAAAATTGCTGCAGCTTCCCACAGGGAAGAATGGTGCCTGAGACCATGGAGCCTGGCTGTGAGGGCAGCCCTGTCTCCTTGCTGGTAGCTTTGCAGTAGCTTCCCACAGGGAGGAATGGAGTCCAAGACAGAGGAGTGTGTCTGCAAGGGGAACCTTGAGTTGTTAGGGACGGGTTGCCTGAATTCTCTCAAGCCTCCTCTTCCTTGCTTGGTGCTGTCCACTTAAATTTTCTTCTATGGAGAGGAGGACAGACACATAGAAAGCAAGTGAGCAAGTGTAAAGTGATGCATATTGGGGCAAAAAAACCCCCAACTTCACATATATACTGATGGGATCTGTGCTGGCAGCGACAGACCAAGAAAGGGATCTTGGGGTGATAATGGATCGCTCGATGAAGATGTCAACCTAGTGTGCAGCTGCTGTGAAGAAGGCAAATTCCATGCTGGCCATAATTAGACAAGGAATAGAGAATAAAACTACTGATATCATACTACCCTTGTACAAATCTATGATGTGACCACACTTGGAATACTGTGTACAGTTCTGGTCACCACACCTAAAAAAGGATATTGAAGAGCTTGAGAAGGGGCAGAAAAGAGCAACCAAAATGATCAGGGGACTAGAGCAACTGCCCTATGATGAACCGATAAAATGCTTAGGGCTGTTTAGTTTGAAAAGAAGGCGGTTAAAGTGAGTGTAGCCAAATGGCTGCCATCTCCAGGACTATGTTACACAGTAAACAAATGGACACATGTCAAAGCCATCCCAGATCTGTGCCAAGCCCAGACGCTATGGACAGAGGCTCCCGCACTATTGAACGAAACTGACAAGGAGGAATCATTGGCAGAGAAGCCCCTCATGGAGAACCAGAGGGAATCCATTTTCTCTGTGCCCAGGTCAAGGCTCCATCAGCAGCCATTTCACAGGGAACAAATGGACACGCAGGGAGACCATCCTACCCTACATCTGCGTGATTGATGGCTCATCAGAAACCTACGAGATAATAGCGGCAGAAGTTCGCGCCCCCGCGTCAAAGGGATGAATCACCCGGCCGTAGCTCTATGAATCTTTGTCTTGGACTGGATAATCCTATCTACCAACATCCCCCGACTTTCCCTGAATGTGCTCAGTCAATGGTTTAGGCATAGTCTGTCCAAATTACCCTCTGCCCCACCTCTCAGCCGACCATCAAGGTCTTTGTTCACTCAGGGAACCACGAGGGGTAATCTCATCAACCCCCACCTTATCTCTCACCTACGGTTACTCTGTCGGTTTGGGTAGTGCTGACCGACCACGCACTCCTCCTGCCTTGCTGGTCAAGTCACAGGTAATCTCATCAACCCCCACCCCAGTAAGAGTATAACTGGGGACACCGGGATATACTCTTCGGCCATTTTTCGTACCCCTTATCTCTCACCTACTGTTACTCTTTCGGGTAGCGCTGTCCGACCACACACTCCTCCTGCCTTGCTGGTCAATTCACGGGAACCCCCTCTCCCCTCTCCCTCATCTCCGCCGTACGAAACTCAGGACACCATCTTCAGGATCAGGTGACTATCGCCCTATCTTCAAAGGGACCCTGCCAAATTGGCAAACTTTCTGCTTGTACCAGCTTCATTCTCTAGGCTCTGTTTGTATGTTGTGAAAGTCTGTTTTGCTTGTGTACATACATATAATTAAGTAAAACCTTGTAAACAAAATCTATAGCCTTCACCTTATTTGGGGAGTCATGGAACGGGCTCTTGTATACACAGGTTAGATCCTGTTTATTACACCTTTTGCCAGTTATTAATTTGCTATTACCCATCTCATAATTTAACCGTTCATAACTAGGCAATTTGACTAACAGGAGACATGATAGAGCTGGAGGGTGAGATTCAAAACTGATAAAAGGAACCATTTATTCACACAACGCATAGTTAAATTGAAGAACTCCCTGCCCCAGGATGTGGTGATGGCTGCCACTTTGAAGGCTTTAAGATTGGAGTGGACATGTTCATGGAGGAGAGAGGTATTCATGGCTACTAGTAAAAATGGATGCTAGTCATGATGCACATCTATTCTCTCCAGGATCAGAGGAGCATGCCTATTATATTAAGTGCTGTGGAACACAGGCAGGATAATGCCACTGCAGTCATCTTGTTTGTGGGCTTCCCAGAGGCACCTGGTTGGCCACTGTGTGTACAGACTGCTGGACTTGATGGGCCTTGGTCTGATCCAGCATGGGACATGTTCAATATGTTACTACGTTATTGTTAATTGTTGATGTGAAGAAAGAACATAACACCTTTAACTGTTTGCAGGATTCCTTCTCGATTTACATCATCTTGGTGGAAGTGTACAAATACAGACATTGCAAATATTTATGGTTCGATCCAGCTAGCTTTTTCACTCAACCTTAACCAGTTGTCCTTTTTCTACAGCCCCATCCCACGTGGCTTTTGTTCTTGCATGCCACATGATCCACAGCATAAGCTTTTTGATGATTAAAGGGGACCCTTGTCTTCTTTTTTTTCCCCACCCAAAAGCTGGTTGGATCCAACCCACAGGTTCCTACCTATTTCTTATACATAAGTGGACCTTGCTGTTCAGTTCAGGCCTCCAAACAATGACATAACATTTTGGGGAAAAAATACAAATCAGTAAACCAGAGCTGGATGCTAAAATGGAGAAGATCTCCACGGCCACCATATATTTCCCCTTGGTGCTCAAGTAAGTTGGAACAAAGGACACCCAAACGCTGCAAAACACCAACATGCTGAAAGTTATGAACTTGGCCTCATTGAAACTGTCTGGCAATTTCCGAACGAAAAAAGCAACCAGAAAAGAGACACTAGCCATGAACCCCAAATATCCCAAGACACAGTAAAACATCGTGACCGAGCCTTCGTTGCATTCAACCACAATTTCTTCAGCTAGAGCGTGCATGTCCGTATCTGTGAATGGAGGGGTAGTACAGAGCCACAAAGTACAAATTCCTGTTTGAGTACCGGAACAGGAAAGAATAACCACGTTTGCCAGTCTTTTCCCTGCCCATTTCCTCATCTTGCTGCCTGGCTTTGAGGCCATGAAAGCCAGGACGACGGTGAGAGTTTTGGCCAATATGGATGAAAGCGCCACTGAGAAAATAATGCCAAATGAGCTTTGTCGTAAAAGGCAGGTCACAGTCTGCGGCTGTCCGATGAACAGCAGTGAGGAGGAGAAGCAGAGCAGGAGGGAGCCAAGCAAGCAGCAGGTGAGATACCGATTGCTGGCTTTGACAATGGGGCTGTTCCAGTGTTTGATGAAGAGTCCAAACACCAGACCCGTCAGCAGAGAACCGCACACAGCTATCAAAGATAATGCCACCCCCAAAGGCTCACTATAGGACAGGAAGGTTAGAACCTTTGGAAGGCATTGATCTTGGCCCTTGCTTGGATACTGATCTTTTGGGCATCTGAAGCAACGATTCATGTCTGAAAATGATAAAACATCCAGTTTCAGCATTTTAGCCATTTATTTTATTTTATGTCTATCTTGCCCCCTCTCCCACCGCAGCGGGGCTCGGGGCAGCTAACAACATATAACATACATGATTAAAAAAACACCAAAATATATAACTGTATAAAATTAATGTCAGGTAACAATAAAATATTACAATATAACCCTAACAGCCCATTCCTGAGCCTTGCAGCGACTGGGGATGGTGTAGCCGGGGCACCGCTGCAGCCCCTTCAGTTTCCCGGCTGCTGCAAGGCATTAAAAAATCCTTTAAAACAGGAAAAAATATAAAATGGGTGGGAGAACCCCATTGAAAACAGCGATGGTGCACCAACAAAGACCTGGCGCAGTATTGCTGTTTCTGAGTGGGGTCTTTCCAGGCTGGAGGGGCTTAGGAAGCTGACTCAGTCAGCTCTGCCCCTGGGAAATCCCCAAGAACACACACCCCACACACACCAGCGTCACAATTCTTTTCCAGGTTTTAGGCCCCGGAGAGGCTGCGGATTCGGAGGGCCCCGTGCAGCTCCGTGGTATCCAGGCACCGATGGAACTGCCCCCAACGCCAGCGTAAGTGCCTCTTATTCCACTTCCTCCTCACCACTGTGGCTCAGTAGTAGAGCATCTGCTTGGCATCCAGAAGGTCCCAGGTTCAATCCCCAGCATCTCCAGGTAAAGGGACTAGGCAGGTAGGTGGTGTGAAAGACCTCTACTTGAGACACCGGAGTGCCGCTGCCGGTCTGAGTAGACAATACTGACTTTGATGGACCGAGGGTCTGATTCAGTATAAGGCAGCTTCATGTGTTCACTTTCAGCCCAATCCTCATGGAATGGGCTGTTAAACTCCAACATGGCACATTGATGGTATACCATAGTATACTATATATGCCATAGTATAATTTTCTTTCACACATATCACCAAGTTTTTCTGCCCATCTCATTTTTATTTTATTTTATATATAAAGTAAAAACGAATTAAACAAAGAGACAAGTTTTTACTTGATTATTGTCAAATAAATAACTTTAACTCTGGTTGAGTTGCTGCCAGGAGTGGTCTACCAAACCTTCATGCGATTCCACTCTGGTTCCATCCTTGGCTGGCTTCATACCTTTTCCCTTTGTAAGGATTTTATCACTCTACCCTAACCAGGCCTATTTAAAAAAGTTTAAGGTCCTTGGTACAGTATGAAGCAGACCAAGAAGGACTTACTGCTTGGCCCTGAAGCAACAAGCTAAAGAAAGAAAAAAAAATTGTGCGACAAAGGAGGAGTGATTTATTATCACTGCTGGCCTTAAACTGATCAGCCCCGTTCATGAGATTTAGAGAAATGCTGGCTTTCTTCAGAAATAAATTTATCCTACAGGATGAGTAGTCTTGTTCTATTAGAGCCCTTCAGTAAGTTCAGATCTCTCAACAAATGCCTTTGAAATGTTCTCTTTTTTTCACATTAAAGGCACCATTCGATCTGGCATGTTTCAACACACCGCTGTCCTTCCACTTCCCAAAGCGTGGACAGGAATACTATCTGATTGGTATCTGACTACCATGAAAGAATGGCGGTGGAACATCCAGCTGTATACTTCTGTTCCTGTTTCCTGAAATCACATTTCTCCTGTCATGTGTGTGACATCTTAAAATACTCTAAAGCAGTGAAACAAACTCAGATAAATTATATAAGATAATATCAGGTATTGTCATAACATACTCCTAAGACTGTGGTTTCCCAGTGACGTCTTATGGAGTATTTCTCCAGCCTGTCCATTGCCTGGAGAAAGGCTGCATAGGGTTGCACTTTTACACTGCAAGCCTTCGAACTCTTTCCTGGGAGTAAGACCCATTGAGTACAATTCTGAGTAGACCTGCTAAGAATTACTCGTTTAGTCACCTACCCTTCGCATCGGAAATCTCCCCTTCTGGGCATGGAATACAATCATAGCAACAAAATGGTTTCCCCTCCATCTTTTTTCTGCTGTAACCTGGACGGCAATCGTCATTACACACTGCAAGGGGCACCACCTGTCCTTATAAAGAGAACGTCATATATAAGGATGTGCAGCCGTACATTGCTGAACCAATAAATGGTCTGACGTTTCTGGCATCAGATCGGCAACATCCAATGTTGCGAAAGCAACCCCCTCCTCCACCAATTCTGAAATTTCCACTCCCAATAATTTCGCAATAAGGAATTGTGTTAAGGAGGCAGGGTGTGACTATGCTTAAGATGGTGCCATTACTGCCTTATTCTCTGCTGCAGGAACACAGAAGAACAGGAAGAGTTGGTTATTATACACCGATATTCTCTACCTTAATGGAGTCTCAGATCAGCTTCCAATAGCCTTCCCTTCCTCTCCCCACAACAGAAACCTTGTGAGGTAGGTGGGGCTGAGAGAGTTCAGAAAGAAGTGTGACTAGTCCAAGGTCACCCAGCTGGCTTCATGTGGAGGAGTGGGGAAACCAACCCAGTTCACCAGGTTAGCAACCTCTGCTCATGTGGAGGAGCGGGGAATCAAACCCAGTTCTCCAGATTAGTGTCCGCCGCTCTTAACCACTACACCACACTGGCTTTCTTCTGAAGGGTTAACGTAACCAGATCACTGAGTCTTATTTGAAGTGCAAGTGTAAACAAGAAGCATTTCCAAAATGGTGATATATTTACGACACTCAGATATGGTTTGATATTAGGTCACAACAAAAATAGCATGGTAATTACATTAACACCACACAAGTCTGGGGATGGCATCTCCTTTCTGTAGTAAGTCCAACTACCTTAGGCAGCTACATCAATTGTAATTTAGTGTGATCACACCTCTATATAAAAAAAAAAGGTAAAGGTCCCCTGTGCAAGCACCGGGTTATTCCTGACCCATGGGGTGAAGTCACATCCCGAAGTTTACTAGGCAGACTTTGTTTACGGGATGGTTTGCCAGTGCCTTCCCCAGTAAACTTCCCTTTACGCCAGCAAGCTGGGTACTCATTTTACCATCCTCGGAAGGATGGAAGGCTGAGTCACCCTTGAGCCGGCTACCTGAAACCGACTTCCGTTGGGATCGAACTCGTGAGCAGAGCTTGGAGTGCAGTACCTCAGCTTACCACTCTGCGTCATGGGGCTCCTCACTCTATACAAAAGAGAAATAACAATCCTAACTCGTACAGGTGCTGGTACTGCTAGAAAAGGCCAAGAGAGATCATCTGCCTGTGCCCTATAACAGAAGTGAAGAAGGAACTGAAAACCTTAAGAGATTGTCATCCACAATACAATATTACACATCACAGCATGGGAGGGTTTATCAAGCACTTTCCCAGTTAGGTTTTTGTTGTATATCTGCAACCAAATCCCACCTGATTAAACTTCCTCTGCCATATGATCCATTTCTCATTAATGGTGAACTCTGTGCCCAATGAAGCCTGTGGGTCCAGCCTTCCTACTTTTATATTTAAAAGGGTTTGGTTTGGGAAAGTAACCCAGTTGATAATATCGTAGCCACTTTCTAGTTCCCCTTTCTCATTGAAAGAAATGGGGTCCCCAGCGCTGTTGTTAAAAGAGACAATCCTCAGGAAAGGGTGAAGCTAGAAAGAAAAAGAAAAAGGCTGTTAAGAGAGCCAGCGTAGTGTAGTGGTTAAGAGCGGTGGTTTGGAGCAACGGACTCTAATCTGGAGAACCAGGTTTCATTCCCTTCTCCTCCACATGAGCAGCGGAAGCTGTTCCGATGAACTGCATTTGTTTCCCCACTCCTAAACATGAACCCCGCTGGGTGACCTTGGGCTAGTCACAGCTCTCTTAGAACTCTCTCAGCCCCACCTACCTCACAAGGTGTGTTGTGGGGAAGGGAAAGGGAAGGTGATTGTAAGCCAGTTTGATTCTTGCTTAAGTGGTAGAGAAAGTCGGCATATAAAAAACCAACTCTTCTCCTCCTCCTCCTCAAGGTGATAACAGGAAAGACAGATAGGAGGGATGGATCCAGCCAACTTTTTCACTGAATGTTGTGTATACAGGTTAGTATCAATTCAGCCACACATTCACTGGGAGAGTGATAGTGCAGTCCTGTGCAGAATTATGACACTTAAAGCCAGAGAACCTGCTTTGCATGCAAAAGGTCACAGGTTCAACCCACAGCATATTCAGTTAAAGGGAACAGGGAGTAGGGGATGTGAAAGACTTCCACCTGAAACTCCAGAATGCTGATGCCAATTAGAGTAGACAATATTGACCTAAATAAAGAATGGACTGGAATAGACCCAGCTTTCGGTATGCACAATGCAATTAATAACGTGGTCTGCCATAAAGGAGGGAATTTACCTGGTGAAAGCCATTTTAGAAGCATGAGATGTGCTATGTAAAGTGTGGGTTGGATCTCACCAGCTTTTCTGCTGGCCAGAAAAGGCGGGGGGACCCTTTTGCCTCCTAAAAGGGTGAGATCATATTACCTGTATGGAAAAGAGCCATACTGGATGGATGCTGTTGTAAGGAAATGATTGGGTGAGATGGAGCGAGAAAGCTGTATGGATCAAACCTACCAAAGTATTATTATCTGAAGTTTAAAAGGGGGGAACCTCAGGGTTGAGGCAAAGTATAATCTGGTATTGTTGGTGCTCTGTCAGACGTCATGCCCTTTTTATGATATTGGAGCAGCTATAAGAACAAGATAGTACCTGCCAAGATCGCAGTTTGTGGTATGCCAGGCTGTCTCCACCTTTCACCGTAACCCTTTGTTTCTGTCTGGCTGCATACATGGTGTGTAACGCTCTCGCTAGAGCATGGACAGCATTGTAGATACTGTAGCTTGGGGCAGTCATGCTCATTTCCCAAAAAGGACCAGAGAGGCTCTCCACCATCTCCTTTCCTGTGCATATGGCTGATTTCTCTCTGTCCAGTTTGGCATCGGAGAGTAAACAGTCGAATGCCTGTTCCCAGAAGAGCCGGATAAAGCCGTCTTCTTTTGGCCAATGAGAATTCCGCTTATGAAGGAAATTGTGGAACCCAGCAACATCATTGGAATTAAATGTAAAGGATAAAGCGCCATGGAAGATTTCGATATCCAAAGTCTTATGATATGTGTGCAGTGAGAAATCCCATGGGGCCATCATAATCCACACCTTGCCAAGGAGTGCTTCAGTCAAATCTTCCATTTGTGCAATAAGGAGAAACCATGCCACAGATATCATGGTACGAGTATCTGCATTTACGAGAAAAACTTTGACTTGGTTATGAATTAGAAAAATGGTCAAATGCTGCCTGGGTCTTGACCAGTAGAAATCTATCAATTTTTCAGTGCCAGTAAAGTATGGCAGCCTATCAATGAAGGCAGAGCAGATGGCATTCTGAGAAAACAATGTTGTCATGATACGCACAAATCTGTCTCCTTTATCGTCATCCAATGCAATGATCCCAACCCAAGTCCATCGGAAATGCTGAAGCAGGTGGACAATCCCAGTGTACTGTGCATCTTCACGGGGCACCATCTGGTAGGTGGAAGAGAATTGGGTTCTGTCATTTATCGCCGGAGCAAAGAAGCAATAGGAGACCTATGAAAAAAAATTAGACTTACAAGTGGCTAAAGATGTTAATGTAGTCTGTAAAACACCTTAAAATCAGAAGTATCTATAGTTAGAGATCTGTAATAATTTGAGTGATCTATGACAATAAAGAAAATTATAGGAATACATTTGCGACCCAGAAACACACTTGAAGGAATACATATCACACAAATAAGACATTTCCAGCAGTTCTACCACTAAGGGATAAATAAAAAGGAAATGACTCTACACTTGATGTAGCAGCTGAATAAAATGACTCAATTTCAGGAGTTTATAGTTTCTTTGTCTTCATCATATCCAAAGGTTTGACCTTTATTTATTCAGGATTCCCCCTCCCTTCATTATATTGCTTTATACAAAATGTTATCACTGATGGTCTTTGCTGAGTTTTCCAATGTGTTGATACATAATTTTCTCCTACTGGACTATCCTTTCCTTTATTCCTTCAAAGCTCCTTGATCCATTGATCTTGAGCAGCATAAATCTAATGTTTCAGGTATATAAGGACTGAAATAAATCTTGCCACTGACAATGAAGCCTTGGGATCCCTGACACTTAATAAAAAAGGCATTATGTCAGAGATAGCAGTAGATTTATATGTTAAAAGGGGAGAGATATAATGTGATTGAAGTTCCTCATAAAAGCGGCATTCCAAGAGGGCATCAGCTAATGAATCAATAGAGCCAGAAGAGCAAGGACAGGTCCTGTCTGGGTATGGTATATTCAAAATCCTGCCCTGCATAACCATAGAGGGGTTAGCATTAAGTATAGCTAAACAGAAGGCTCTAGAAAGACAAGGAGTTGTCAGATAGTAAGTATAAGCGGGCAAATTGTGTGGTGGTGGTAATCCAAAAAACTGAGATGAACAAACACGGTGAGCATGAAAAGTAGTGTTGTTATAATCAAGCTCTTTAATACGCTTTTTAATTTTGGTGAAAGCTTCAGTTTTCCCAAGATCTAATAGCATATCCTGCGAGAAACCCATCAATGAAAATTTCTCATCTAAGATTTTTTCCCATGAGGATTTAAAAGGGTCATGCTTCAGAGAAGCAAGCAGCCCCTCAGTGCTAAAGTGCACCTTAAGTTGTAACTTAAAGGCAGCCAACCATGCCCTGGCTTCAAGCGACATTTGGCCAAACTCAGAGCGAAGCTAACGCCAGCAACACATCGAGGGGCATTTAATAGTTTTCGTAAACCAACTGGATTGTAAACTGGATTACAACTGGATTGTAAACAAATTACTTTAGTGTTCTATCATGTTAGATAATTTATGACAATGTGCAATTATATACATTGTCTGTATTTAATTCAGAAGAAAAAATGCCATGAAACCATGCAATAGGCTGGATGAGAAAAGAGGAAGACCCAACAAGAGATGGATTTCATGGTCCTTTGTTCAGGGAGTAGATGAATTACCTTAAGTAGGATGGGGTCACAATCTGTCTGAGTGAATAGGTCAGCATGTTAGCAATGTTAGGGGTGTGCAAAAACCAAATGTCAGATTCAGTTATTTTGCCTTGTAAAATGTATTAAAATTAAAGCAGGTCATATTATGAAATTGTATAGTTATGTGCCTCTTACACCCCTTCCTGAGCTTGGGGGTCGGATGGATTTAGGAGGGGCTGTGGCCCCTATGCTGGCATCCATGCCACCTGCGTAGTGCCACTTGCACCAGCCCCTCTGGAATGCCATGGCAGCGGGGCCATTGGATGCCAGCTCAGCCTCCCGCTGGTGGCCTGCTAGTGCAATTCCTACCAGGAATTGGCTGTTACATTCAATTTCACGTTCTCCACAACTGCAGTATGCCTTACCTAAGGGATGTGGCCTCCAAAATGTCAGGCACGGTGTATTACTTGCTGAACTTGATAGATTGTCTATTTTGTTCCTAGTTTGCCTGTCCTCCTTTATTCTGTCCCCAAACAAATCTTAAATCAACACTACTGGTGAAAGTTATGACAAAGTTATGAAATGTTCTCTCCCAATACCCACAATCCTACCTGTGGGATCTTGAAGATGCCGAAGATGTTGGCTATGTGGAGGGAGGTTTCAGAAACAAGTCCCCCAATGACAGACATCAGATTATTTTTGATGTCACAACTGTAGTTGGGGACAGTCCTTTCCAAAGAGAAAAGAAGATTCATAGCGTTCTGATAAGTCATTCTGGCATTGAAGTAGCTGTCGTATATGTGGAACCCCAAGCTGACATTTGGTAAAATCTTTGGGTTGACGTTTACCTCCTCCACAGCAAATACCAAGGCTAGAACTTGCTGGTAATTCTTTGGCGTTGCACTGAAGTGAGATATACAAGATATATTTTCTATATTTGGAACTCTTTGCAACTCTTTGTTGCTAAGAAAGAATTAAGGTTCATGGAATGACACCATCTACATCATGACAGTTTACATGCATCGTTAGGACTGAGGGTTACATATATTCAAAACAGGGACATTATAAAAAGGAATACAGAGGTAGCGACTTGTAGCTACTAGAACATTTGACAATGAAGCACCGTATGCAGTAGAATCATTGGGGAGAGGACGACACACCACAAACATGGTTGTATCACGCATTTACTCACACACATGGTTCTACCACACATGTCACACATAGGTCCCTGGTATTCCTTGGTGGTGGTCTCCCATCCAAACACTAACCAGGGCTGACCCTGCTTAGCTTCTGAGATCTGACAAGATCAGGCTAGCCTGGGCCATCCAGGTCAAGGTCATTAACCCCTACCCATTTTTTAATAAGTAGAAAGAATTCTGGGTTTCTTTGCCACCGCTCCAGAAAACTGCTTGAGGAAAGTTACAGCCAATTTAAATTAAAATCAAGCCAATCACAAAATAATCAACTATCTACAATTAGCAAAACAGCAGGACAAAACAGTTGTAGACAAGTTAAAACCAGCAAAATTAAAATGATTTTAAAAACAAAGCAAAAAAGCAAGGCACAGAGAATATCAGTTCTTGTTGCCCTTTTTATACCTCGGTTTTTTTGTTCCTTTGTTTTGTCTAGATGTTTGAGAGGGCAGAAATTGAAAAACCCATTATTTTATGAAAGTCAACCAATTCTTGAGCTATAAAGTCACTGTTATTTCCCTGTATCAGCTAACTAATATGCCAAAGAGCATAAAGTATTTCTTATCCAGTTATGATGGAGTTGTCTGGCACTTTCCAATTTCTGACAAAAGGTTGGAAGGATCCTGAGTGAAATAATAGGAGAAAAGGTGGAATGCACACCAATGTTCATTTTGTTTGGTCCGATGCTCCTGCAGATGGATAGAAAACATGGGTATTTTTAAAGGAAACTGATATGGCAGCAAGGATGTTGGTGGCCAGGCAATGGAATCAAAAGAGGAATCCCTCTGTCGAGTCTCAGCTTAGGAAATGCTGGTATATTATGAAGATGATGAAGAAGATGAAGTTGGTTTTTATATGCCGACTTTCTCCACCACTTAAGGAAGAATCAAATGCGCTTACAATCACCTTCCCTTCCCCTCCTCACAACAGATTTCCTGTGAGGTAAGTGGGGCTGAGAGAGCTCTAAGAGAACTGAGACCAGCCCAAGGTTACCCAGCAGACTTCATGTGTAAGAGTTGGGGAACCAACCTGGTTCACCAGATAAACTGCTCCTAACCACCACTCTTAACCACTACACCATGCTGGCTCTGATGGATAAGATCACATCATATGGGCAAAGGGAAGAAAAGAAATTTTCTGCACAGAAATTATTTACACAAAAATGGCACTAATTAATAAAATATTGGAATAATATTAAACATAAAGCAGCAGTGCAGCCTTGGGCATTATCATTTTGAGATTTGTTTTTCAATTGGGAGACTTGGATACTATTATAAAGATGTTTTGTTTGGATTTATGGGTTTTTGTAATAGAAAGATGGCTGTAATGTGTTATTAAGAAAGCATTATTATATAGCTCTCTGCAGCAACTATTCTCATACAGAAATTACTGAACTGATTGAATGGTATTCTTCGTGTTATTCTACCTAGAATGATTATGACCCCTCCTATCGTGTGTTATAGAAATGAAAATGTTTACTTACAAAGCATCATTAATAAGGTTTGCCTTTGGTTGTTCGACAAAGCCCAAGGGTTCGACGATGAGAGAGAACTGAGAACCAATGCCACCGATGAGAAGGTCACCCGGCTGATAGTACTCGTGCGGGATCTGGAGGGGATAGTTTACACTGCATGTGAATGTAAGTGCCTTGTATTCAGTCCAGACCACTAGCAACAAAAGGAACATCTGCGAGAGAAATTCCACTGCAATCCTGAAGGCAGATCTTGTTCTTGTGAAACAGAACCCTCTCTCTCCCTGTTATCATGAACGGCCAGCCCAGTTCTTGAGACAAACACATTGAAAACCTGGCCTGTAAAATCAGAAGGGGGAAATTACCAAAAACCTAACTGCTGCAGCCTTGCTTGTCCACATCCCTCTCTTAGCACTCCGTGATACTGATTTTTTTAAATACACATGTACTAACAATCTCAGAAAAGTCACGTCATTCTTAGCAAATAGAGATGGATTTAATCACAATGATAGGAGATAATTACAGCGTTCACAATTATTTCTCAATAGACGTGTGCTACGTGAAGCACCATATGCAGCAGAATCATTGGGGAGAGGACGACACGCCACTCTTGAAATGACCACAAGTCCTTCCAACTTTGTCGTGAAACTCTCGAGGCAAACAGGCTCACTACAATGCAGAATAATAACCCATGCTTGGGTTGTAGGAAAGATGCAGGTAAATAGTGGGTATTCCATACTAAAAGGGACAATTTCCTAAAACAGAACAATATAAATAAGGATAATGAGGTTCCCACAGAGGCCGCTTTGGCAATTGGAGTCCCTCTATGGCACTGAAGTCCCTCCCCTCCCCAAACCACACCCTCCTCTGACTCTGCCCCAGAAACCTCCTGCTGGTGGGTGGCAAAGAGGGACCTGGCTACCCTAGCAGGGTCCCTCAACTAGGGCATGTATTTTTCCAGGTGTTCCAGGAGGACGGGGCTTGGCTGCCTGAGAACTCCGGGGGCACGTTAATTAAAGATATTTTGTATGGCCCTGCAAATTTTCTCATACCTTGGCAGGATCATAAGTAAGGCTCTCATAGTCTCCCTAACAATGTCAATTTCCCTGGTGAGTCCAGGAAGGGAGATCAGCCCCTCTCCTGGTCATTATCAGCAGGTCTGAGTCATGACCGTCACCCGAGAGAATTCAATCACCTGCAACTGGACACGTCTCCCTTCCCCATTACATCACCATAGTACTGTTCTCTGGTACCGTTAAACATTAGAAAGTTTCAGTTCTATTACGGCAGCTCGGATCCTGACCCTTGCAACAATGGGGATGGATCCTAAAGTTGCACCAATCATAGTACTACCCAAATTCCACCAACGGGCAGTAGGATCCTGAAGCTCTGACCCAATGCCATCACTGATCCTAGTTCTACGTAGTTTGTAACCAATAGCACTGATTACCCTATTTCCCCTTTGGTAAATCCAGGTGCATAAAAAGATCGCACCAAGCCTTCCATTCTGGTAGTTTGCTCTGCTCCTGAACTTTCTTCCACTGTTGAACAACTAGACCATCCCCCCTTCTGGTACTTGTTTATGCTCCTGAGCCTTCTTCTATCATGACTGGCATCATTGGACCTCTGTGTCAAGATAGGTAGAGTAGGCTTTTTCCTCTCTCCTGTTCTGCTCGCCTTTCCGAGTTGAGCCTCCATATATTTTAGCTTCTCACTTCTCCAATCTCATCCTCCCAGCGTAACTGCTAATCCTGTTCCTCTGTAGCATCTTCACCTGTCTAGGAACTTGTTTACTCCAATAGCATGGAGTCTGTCTGCGAGGGCAACATTCTCTCCTTGGTGGTAGCATTGCAGTATTTTCTCTAAGGGAGGAATGGCATCCAAAACCATGGAGGCTGCCGGCGAGGGCAACCTTGTCTCCTTGACGGTAGCGTTGCAGCTGTTTCCTGCAGGGAGGAATGGTGTCTGAGACCATGGCGTTTGGCTGTGAGGGCAACCTTGTCTCCTTGGCTGTGAGGGGAACCTTGTCCTCCATGAGTTGTTAGGGATGAGTCACCTGCATTCTCTCAACTCAAGGAACATGCCTCCAAGGGCAACCTTGTCTCCTTGGAGGTCGGGTTGCCCCAGCTTCCCATAGGGAGAAATGGTGTCCAAGGCCATGACGCCTGCCTGTGAGGGCCACCTTGTCTCCTTGGTGGTAACATTGCAGCAGCTTTCAAAAGGGAGGATCGGTGTCCAAGACGGTGAAACCTCTCTGCATAAGCATACTTGTCTCCTGGGTGATAAAATTGCTGCAGCTTCCCACAGGGAAGAATGGTGCTTGAGACCATGGAGCCTGGCTGTGAGGGCGGCCCTGTCTCCTTGCTGGTAGCTTTGCAGTAGCTTCCCACAGGGAGGAATGGAGTCCACGACAGAGGAGTGTGTCTGCAAGGGGAACCTTGAGTTGTTAGGGACGGGTTGCCTGAATTCTCTCAAGCCTCCTCTTCCTTGCTTGGTGCTGTCCACTTAAGTTTTCTTCTATGGAGAGGAGGACAGACACATAGAAAGCAAGGGAGCAAGTGTAAAGTGATGCATATTGGGGCAAAAAAAAATCCCAACTTCACATATATACTGATGGGATCTGTGCTGGCAGCGACAAACCAAGAAAGGGATCTTGGGGTGGTAGTGGATCGCTCGATGAAGATGTCAACCTAGTGTGCGGCTGCTGTGAAAAAGGCAAATTCCATGCTGGCCATAATTAGACAAGGAATAGAGAATAAAACTACTGATATCATACTACCCTTGTACAAATCTATGATGTGACCACACTTGGAATACTGTGTACAGTTCTGGTCACCACACCTAAAAAAGGATATTGCAGAGCTTGAGAAGGGGCAGAAAAGAGCAACCAAAATGATCAGGGGACTAGAGCAACTACCCTATGATGAACCGATAAAACGCTTAGGGCTGTTTAGTTTGAAAAGAAGGCAGTTAAAGTGAGTGTAGCCAAATGGCTGCAATCTCCTGGACTATGTTACACAGTAAACAAATGGACACGTGTCAAAGCCATCCCAGACCTGTGCCAAGCCCAGACGCTATGGACAGAGGCTCCCGCACTATCGAGCGAAACTGACAAGGAGGAATCATTGGCAGAGAAGCCCCTCATGGAGAACCAGAGGGAATCCATTTTCTCTGTGCCCAGGTCAAGGCTCCAGCAGCAGCCATTTCACAGGGAACGAATGGACACGCAGGAAGACCACCCCACCCTACATCTGCGTGATTGATGGCTCATCAGAAACCTACGAGATAATAGCGGCAGAAGATCGTGCCCCCGCGTCAAAGGGATGAATCACCCGGCCGTAGCTCTATGAATCTTTGTCTTGGACTGGATAATCCTATCTACCAACATCCCCCGACTTTCCCTGAATGTGCTCAGTCAATGGTTTAGGCATAGTCTGTCCAAATTACCCTCTGCCCCACCTCTCAGCCGACCATCAAGGTCTTTGTTCACTCAGGGAACCACGAGGGGTAATCTCATCAACCCCCACCTTATCTCTCACCTACGGTTACTCTGTCGGTTTGGGTAGCGCTGACCGACCATACACTCCTGCCTTCCTGGCTGGTCAAGTCACGGGAACCCCCTATCCCCTCTCCCTTATCCTCGCCGAATGGAACCAAGGACGCCATCTTCAGGATCAGGTGACTATCGCCCTTTCTTCAAAGGGACCCTGCCAAATTGGCGAACGTTCTGCTTGTACCACCTTTATTCTCTAGGCTCTGTTTGCATGTTGTGAAAGTTTGTTTTGCTTGTGTACATACACACAATTAAGTAAAACCCTGTAAACAAAATCCATCACCTTTGCCTTATTTGGGGGGACAGGGAACGGGCTCTCGTATACACAGGTTAGATCCCGTTTATTACGCCTTTGCCAGTTATTAATTTGCTATTACCCATCTCATAATTTAACCGTTCATAACTAGGCAATTTGGCTAACAGCAGATATGATAGAGCTGGAGGGTGAGATTCACACAACGCATAGTTAAATTGTAGAACTCCCTGCCCCAGGATGTGGTGATGGCTGCCATTTTGAAGGCTTTAAGAGGGGAGTGGACATGTTCATGGAGGAGAGAGGTATTCATGGCTACTAGTAAAAATGGATGCTAGTCATGATGCACAACTATTCTCTCCAGGATCAGAGGAGCATGCCTATTATATTAAGTGCTGTGGAACACAGGCAGGATAATGCCACAGCAGTCATCTTTTTTGTGGGCTTCCCAGAGGCACCTGGTTGGCCACTGTGTGTACAGACTGCTGGACTTGATGGGCCTTGGTCTGATCCAGCATGGGACATGTTCAATATGTTACTACGTTATTGTTAGTTGTTGATGTGAAGAAAGAACATAACACCTTTAACTGTTTGCAGGATTCCTTCTCGGTTTACATCATCTTGGTGGAAGTATACAAATACAGACGTTGCAAATATTTATGGTTCGATCCAGCTAGCTTTTTCACTCAACCTTAACCAGTCGTCCTTTTTCTACAGCCCCATCCCACATGGCTTTTGTTCTTGCATGCCACATGATCCACAGCATAGGCTTTTTGATGATTAAAGGGGACCCTTGTCTTCTTTCTTCCCCCCACCCAAAAGCTGGTTGGATCCAACCCACAGGTTCCTACCTATTTCTTATACATAAGTGGACCTTGCTGTTCAGTTCAGGCCTCCAAACAATGACATAACATTTTGGGGAAAAAATACAAATCAGTAAACCAGCGCTGGATGCTAAAATGGAGAAGATCTCCACGGCCACCATGTATTTCCCCTTGGTGCTCAAGTAAGTTGGAACAAAGGACACCCAAACGCTGCAAAACACCAACATGCTGAAAGTTATGAACTTGGCCTCATTGAAACTGTCTGGCAATTTCCGAACGAAAAAAGCAACCAGAAAAGAGACACTAGCCATGAACCCCAAATATCCCAAGACACAGTAAAACATCGTGACCGAGCCTTCGTTGCATTCAACCACAATTTCTTCAGCTAGAGCGTGCATGTCCGTATCTGTGAATGGAGGGGTAGTACAGAGCCACAAAGTACAAATTCCTGTTTGAGTACCGGAACAGGAAAGAATAACCACGTTTGCCAGTCTTTTCCCCGCCCATTTCCTCATCTTGCTGCCTGGCTTTGAGGCCATGAAAGCCAGGACGACGGTGAGAGTTTTGGCCAATATGGATGAAAGCGCCACTGAGAAAATAATGCCAAAAGAGCTTTGTCGTAAAAGGCAGGTCACGGTCTGCGGCTGTCCGATGAACAGCAGTGAGGAGGAGAAGCAGAGCAGGAGGGAGCCAAGCAAGCAGCAGGTGAGATACCGATTGCTGGCTTTGACAATGGGGCTGTTCCAGTGTTTGATGAAGAGTCCAAACACCAGACCCGTCAGCAGAGAACCGCACACAGCTATCAAAGATAATGCCACCCCCAAAGGCTCACTATAGGACAGGAAGGTTAGAACCTTTGGAAGGCATTGATCTTGGCCCTTGCTTGGATACTGATCTTTTGGGCATCTGAAGCAACGATTCCTGTCTGAAAATGATAAACATTCAGTTTCAACATTTTAGCCATTTATTTTATTTTATGTCTATCTTGCCTTTTCTCCCACTACAGCGGGGCTCGGGGCAGCTAACAACATGTAACATATATGATTTAAAAAAAACCAAAATATATAACTGTATAAAATTAATGTCAGGTAAGAATAAAAATATTATAATATAACCCTAACAGGCCATTAGTGGAGTGAAAATTGGAGGGAGGAACATTAATAATTTGAGATATGCTGATGACACTACATTATTGGCAAAAAAGAGTGAAGATTTGAAACAACTACTCCTGAAAGTTAAAAGAGAAAGTGCCAAAGCAGGACTACAGCTGAACATCAAGAAAACAAAAGTAATGACTACAGGAGAATTACAAAACTTTAAGGTTGACAATGAGGAAATTGAAATTGTTCAAGACTTTCTATTCCTTGGCTCCACCATCAACCAAAAGGGAGACTGCAGCCAAGAAATCAGAAGGAGATTGAGACTGGGAAGGGCAGCCATGAAGCAGCTGGAAAAGATTTTGAAGTGTAAGGATGTGTCACTGGCCACCAAGACTAGATTAATTCATGCCATCGTATTCCCTGTTACTATGTATGGGTGTGAAAGCTGGACAGTGAAGAAAGCTGATAGGAAAAAAATAGATTCCTTTGAAATGTGGTGTTGGGGGAGAGTGTTACGGATTCCGTGGAAAGCCAAAAAAAAAAAAATCATTGGGTTACAGATCAAATCAAGCCTGATCTGACCCTAGAAGCTAAAATGACTAAACTGAGGCTATCGTATTTTGGTCAAGTCATGAGACGACAAGAGTCACTGGAAAAGAAAGTCATGCTAGGAAAAGTGGAGGGCAGCAGGAAAAGAGGAAGACCAACAAGAGATGGATTGACTCAATAAAGGAAGCCACAGCCTTCAGTTTGCAAGATCTGAGCAAGGCTGTCAAAGATAGGCCATTTTGGAGGACTTTCATTTATAGGGTTGCCATGAGTTGGAAGCGACTTGATGGCACTTAACACACAAACAGGCCATTCCTGAGCCTTGCAGCGGCCGGGGACAGTGTGGACAAAGGACAGCTGCAGAGCCTCCAAAGAAGTTTCCCGGCTGCTGCAAGGCATAAAAAAGCCTTTAAAACAGGAAAAAATATAAAATGGGTGGGAGAACCCCATTGAAAACAGCAATGGTGCGCCAACAAAGACTGCCGCAGCAACGCTTTTTCCGAGGGGGGCATTTCCGGGCTGGAGGGGCTTAGGAAGCTGACTACAGTCAGCTCTGCCCCTGGGAAATCCCCAAGAACACCCCCCACACACACCAGAGTCACAATTCTTTTCCATGTTTTAGGCATTAGAGAGGCTGCGGATTCGGAGGAGTCCCGTGCAGCTCTGTGGTACCCAGGTGCCGATGGAACTGCCCCCAATGCCAGCATAAGTGCCTCTTATTCCACTGCCTCCTCACCACTGTGGCTCAGTAGTAGAGCATCTGCTTGGCATCCAGAAGGTCCCAGTTTCAATCCCCAGCATCTCCAGGTAAAGGGAATAGGCAGGTAGGTGGTGTGAAAGACCTCTACGCTGCCGGTCTGAGTAGACAATACTGACTTTGATGGACCGAGGGTCTGATTCATATAAGGCAGCTTCATGTGTTCACTTTCAGCCCAATCCTCATGGAATGGGCTGTTAAACTCCAACATGGCACATTGATGGTATACCATGATATATATGCCATAGTATAATTTTCTTTCATACATATCACCAAGTTTTCCTGCACATCTCATTTTTATTTTATTTTATATACTGTATAAAGTAAAAACGAATTAAACAAAGACAAGTTTTTACTTATTTATTGTCAAATAAAAAACTTTAACTCTGGTTGAGTTGCTGCTAGGAGTGGTCTACCAAACCTTCACGCGAGTCCACTCTGGTTCCATCCTTGGCTGGCTTCATACCTTCCCCCTTTGTAAGGATTTTATCACTCTACCCTAACCAGGCCTATTTAAATAAGTTTAAGGTCCTTGGTACAGTATGAAGCAGACCAAGAAGGACTTACTGCTTGGCCCTGAAGCAACCAGCTAAAGAAAGAAAAAAAATTGTGTGACAAAGAAGGAGTGATTTATTAACATTGCTTGCCTTAAACTGACCAGCCCCGTTCATGAGATTTAGAGAAATGCTGGCTTTCTTCAGAAATAAATTTATCCTACAGGATGAGTAGTCTTGTTTTATTAGAGCCCTTCGGTAAGTTCAGATCTCTCAACAAATGCCTTTGAAACGTTCTCTTTTTTTCACGATAAAGGCACCGCTCAATCTGGCATGTTTCAACACACACGCTGTCCTTCCACTTCCCAAAGCGTGGACGGGAATAGTACCTGATTGGTATCTGACTACCATGAAAGAATGGCGGTGGAACATCCAGCTGTATACTTCTGTTCCTGTTCCCTGAAATCACATTTCTCCTATCATGTGTGTGACATCTTAAAATACTCTAAAGCAGTGAAACAAACTCAGATAAATTATATAAGATTATGTCAGGTATTGTCATAACATACTCCTAAGACTGTGGTTTCCCAGTGACGTCTTATGGAGTATTTCTCCAGCCTGTCCATTGCCTGGAGAAAGGCTGCATAGGGATGCACTTTTACACTGCAAGCCTTCGAACTCTTTCCTGGGAGTAAGACCCATTGAGTACAATTCTGAGTAGACCTGCTAAGAATTACTCGTTTAGTCACCTACCCTTCGCATCGGAAATCTCCCCTTCTGGGCATGGAATACAATCATAGCAACAAAATGGTTTCCCCTCCATCTTTTTTCTGCTGTAACCTGGACGGCAATCGTCATTACACACTGCAAGGGGCACCACCTGTCCTTACAAAGAGAACGTCATATATAAGGATGTGCAGCCGTACATTGCTGAACCAATAAATGGTCTGATGTTTCTGGCATCAGATCGGCAACATCCAATGTTGCGAAAGCAACCCACTCCTCCACCAATTCTGAAATTTCCACTCCCAATAATTTCGCAATAAGGAATTGTGTTAGGGAGGCAGGGTATGACTCTGCTTAGGATGGCGCCATTACTGCCTTATCCTCTGCTGCAAGAAGAACAGGAAGGGTTGGTTATTATACCCCGATATTCTCTACCTTTATGGAGTCTCAGATCAGCTTCCAATCGCCTTCCCTTCCTCTCCCCACAACCGAAACCTTGTGAGGTAGGTGGGGCTGAGAGAGTTCAGAAAGAAGTGTGACTAGTCCAAGGTCACCCAGCTGGCTTCATGTGGAGGAGTGGGGAAACCAACCCAGTTCACCAGGTTAGCAACCTCTGCTCATGTGGAGGAGCGGGGAATCAAACCCAGTTCTCCAGATTAGTGTCCGCCGCTCTTAACCACTACACCACACTGGCTCTCTTCTGAAGGGTTAACGTAACCAGACCACTGAGTCTTATTTGAAGTGCAAGTGTAAACAAGAAGCATTTCCAAAATGGTGATATATTTACGACACACAGATATGGTTTGATATTAGGTCACAACAAAAATAGCATAGTAATTACATTAACACCACACAAGTCTGGGGATGGCATCTCCTTTCTGTAGTAAGTCCAACTGCCTTAGGCAGCTACATCAATTGTAATTTAGTGTGATCACACCTCTAAATAGATAAAAAAGGTACAGGTCCCCTGTGCAAGCACCGGGTTATTCCTGACCCATGGGGTGAAGTCACATTCCGAAGTTTACAAGGCAGACTTCGTTTACGGGATGGTTTGCCAGTGCCTTCCCCAGTAAGTAGGAGCCCCGTGGCGCAGAGTGGTAAAGCTGCAGTACTGCAGTCCAAGCTCTGCTCACGACCTGAGTTCGATCCCAGCGGAAGTTGGTTTCAGGTAGCCGGCTCAAGGTTGACTCAGCCTTCCATCCTTCCGAGGTCGGTAAAATGAGTACCCAGCTCGCTGGGGGTAAAGGGAAGATGACTGGGGAAGGCACTGGCAAACCACCCCGCAAAACAAAGTCTGCCTAGAAAACGTTGGGATGTGATGTCGCCCCATAGGTCAGGGATGACCCGGTGCTTGCACAGGGGACCTTTACCTTTTTTCCCCAGTAAACTTCCCTTTACTGCCAGCAAGCTGGGTACTCATTTTACCAACTTGTGAAGGATGGAAGGCTGAGTCAACCTTGAGCCGGCTACCTGAAACTGACTTCCGTTGGGATCGAATTCAGGTCGTGAGCAGAGCTTTGGACTGCAGTACTGCAGCTTACCACTCTGTGTCACGGGGCTCCTCACTCCTCTATACAAAAGAGAAATAACAATCCTAACTCGTACAGGGAATATGAGGTGCTGGTACTGCTAGAAAAGGCCAAGAGAGATCATCTGCCTGTGCCCTATAACAGAAGTGAAGAAGGAACTGAAAACCTTAAGAGATTGTCATCCACAATACAATATTACACATCACAGCATGGGAGAGTTTATCAAGCACTTTCCCAGTTAGGTTTTTGTTGTATATCTGCAACCAAATCCCACCTGATTAAACTTCCTCTGCCATATGATCCGTTTCTCATTAATGGTGAACTCTGTGCCCAATGAAGCCTGTGGGTCCAGCCTTCCTACTTTTACATTTAAAAAGGTTTGGTTTGGGAAAGTAACCCAGTTGATAATATCGTAGCCACTTTCTAGTTCACCTTTCTCATTGAAAGAAATGGGGTCCCCAGCGCTGTTGTTAAAAGAGACAATCCTCAGGAAAGGGTGAAGCTAGAAAGAAAAAGACAAAGGCTGTTAAGAGAGCCAGCATGGTGTAGTGGTTAAGAGCGGTGGTTTGGAGCAGCGGACTCTAATCTGGAGAACCAGGTTTCATTCCCTTCTCCTCTCCATCAGCGGCGGACGCTGTTCTGATGAACTGCATTTGTTTCCCCACTCCTACACATGAAGCCCGCTGGGTGACCTTGGGCTAGTCACAGCTCTCTTAGAACTCTCTCAGCCCCACCTACCTCACAGGGTGTCTGTTGTGGGGAAGGGAAAGGGAAGGTGATTGTAAGCCAGTTTGATTCTTGCTTAAGTGGTAGAGAAAGTCAGCATATAAAACCAACTCTTCTCCTCCTCCTCCTCAAGGTGATAACAGGAAAGACAGATAGGAGAAATGGATCCAGCCAACATTTTGACTCAGTGTTGTGTGTAC
The DNA here is from genome assembly GCF_029931775.1 of Euleptes europaea. Classification (NCBI taxonomy): domain Eukaryota; kingdom Metazoa; phylum Chordata; class Lepidosauria; order Squamata; family Sphaerodactylidae; genus Euleptes; species Euleptes europaea. The sequence goes on along the minus strand of NC_079329.1, from coordinate 17,766,314 downwards.
AGGTTAGTATCAATTCAACCACACATTCACTGGGAGAGTGATAGTGCAGTCCTGTGCAGAATTATGACAAAGCCAGAGAACCTGCTTTGCATGCAGAAGGTCACAGGTTCAACCCACAGCATATTCAGTTAAAAGGAACAGGGAGCAGGTGATGTGAAAGACTTCCACCTGAAACTCCAGAATGCTGATGCCAATTAGAGTAGACAATATTGACCTAAATAGGGAATGGACTGGAATAGACCCAGCTTTCGGTATGCACAATATAAATAATAATGTGGTCTGCCATAAAGGAGGGAAATTACCTGGTGAAAGCCATTTTAGAAGCATGAGATGTGCTATGTAAAGTGTGGGTTGGATCTCACCAGCTTTTCTGCTGGCCAGAAAAGGCGGGGGGACCCTTTTGCCTCCTAAAAGGGTGAGATCATATTACCTGTATGGAAAAGAGCCATACTGGATGGATGCTGTTGTAAGGAAGGGATTGGGTGAGATGGAGCGAGAAAGCTGTATGGATCAAACCTACCAAAGTATTATTATCTGAAGTTTAAAAGGGGGGAACCTCAGGGTTGAGGCAAAGTATAATCTGGTATTGTTGGTGCTCTGTCAGACATCATGCCCTTTTTATGATATTAGAGCAGCTATAAGAACAAGATAGTACCTGCCAAGATCGCAGTTTGTGGTATGCCAGGCTGTCTCCACCTTTCACCGTAGCCCTTTGTTTCTGTCTGGCTGCATACATGGTGTGTAACGCTCTCGCTAGAGCATGGACAGCATTGTAGATACTGTAGCTTGGGGCAGTCATGCTCATTTCCCAAAAAGGACCAGGGAGGCTCTCCACCATCTCCTTTCCTGTGCATACGGCTGATTTCTCTCTGTCCAGTTTGGCATCGGAGAGTAAACAGTCGAATGCCTGTTCCCAGAAGAGCCGGATAAAGCCGTCTTCTTTTGGCCAATGAGAATTCCGCGTATGAAGGAAATTGTGGAACCCAGCGACATCGTTGGAATTAAATGTAAAGGATAAAGCGCCATGGAAGATTTCGATATCCAATGTCTTATGATATGTGTTCAGTGACAAATCCCATGGGGCCATCATAATCCACACCTTGCCCAGGATTGCCTCAGTCAAATCTTCCATTTGTGCAATAAGGAGAAACCATGTCATGACTATCATGGTACGAGTATCTGCATTTACGAGAAAAACTTTGACTTGGTTATGAGTTAGAAAAATGGTCAAATGCTGCCTGGGTCTTGACAAGTAGAAATCTATCAATTTTTCAGTGCCAGTCAAGGATGGCAGCCTATCAATGAAGGCAGAGCAGATGGCATTCTGAGAAAACAATGTTGTCATGATACGCACAAATCTGTCTCCTTTATCGTCATCCAATGCAATGATCCCAACCCAAGTCCATTGGAAATGCTGAAGCAGGTGGACAATCCCAGTGTACTGTGCATCTTCATGGGGCACCATCTGGTAGGTGGAAGAGAACTGGGTTCCGTCATTTATCGCCGGAGCAAAGAAGCAATAGGAGACCTAAGGAAAAAAAATAGACTTACAAGTGGCTAAAGATGTTAATGTAGTCTGTAAAACACCTTAAAATCAGAAGTATTTATAGTTAGAGATCTGTAATAATTTGAGTGATCTATGACAGTAAAGAAAATTATAGGAATACATTTGCGACCCAGAAACACACTTGAAGGAATACATATCACATAAATAAGACATTTCCAGCAGTTCCACCACTAAGGGATAAATAAAAAGGAAATGACTCTACACTTGATGTAGCAGCTGAATAAAATGACTCAATTTCAGGAGTTTATAGTTTCTTTGTCTTCATCATATCCAAAGGTTTGACCTTTATTTATTCAGGATTCCCCCTCCATTATATTGCTTTATACAAAATGTTATCACTGATGGTCTTTGCTGAGTTTTCCAATGTGTTGATACATAATTTTCTCCAACTGGACTATCCTTTCCTTTATTCCTTCGAAGCTCCTTGATCCATTGATCTTGAGCAGCATAAATCTAATGTTTCAGGTATATAAGGACTGAAATAAATCTTGTCACTGACAATGAAGTCTTGGGATCCCTGACACTTAATAAAAAAGGCATTATGTCAGAGATAGCAGTAGATTTATATGTTAAAAGGGGAGAGATATAATGTGATTGAAGTTCCTCATAAAAGCGGCATTCCAAGAGGGCATCAGCTAATGAATCAATAGAGCCAGAAGAGCAAGGACAGGTCCTGTCTGGGTATGGTATATTCAAAATCCTGCCCTGCATAACCATAGAGGGGTTAGCATTAAGTATAGCTAAAAAGAAGGCTCTAGAAAGACAAGGAGTTGTCAGATAGTAAGTATAAGTGGGCAAACTGTGTGGTGGTGGTAATCCGAAAAACTGAGATGAACAAACACGGTGAGCATGAAAAGTAGTGTTGTTATAATCAAGCTCTTTGAGGCTCTTTTTAATTTTTTGAAAGCTTCAGATTTCCGAAGATCTAATAGCATATCCTTTGAGAAACCCAACAATGACCATTTCTCATCTAAGATTTTTTCCCATGAGGATTTAAAAGGGTCATGCTTCAGAGAAGCAAGCAGCCCCTCAGTGCTAAAGTGCACCTTAATTGTAACTTAAAGGCGGCCAACCACGCCCTGGCTTCGAGCGACATTTGGCCTCGGAGCGAAGGGTAATGCCAGCAATACATCGAGGGGCATTTAAGAGTTTTCGTAAACCAACTGGATTATAAACTGGATTACAATTGGATTGTAAAAAAATTACTTTAGTGTTCTATCATGTTAGATAATTTATGACAATGCGCAGTTATATACACTGTCTGTATTTAATTCAGAAGAAAAAATGCAATGAAACCATGCAATAGGCTGGATGAGGTCAAATATTTCATGGTCCTTTGTTCAGGGAGTAGATGAATGCCTTAAGTAGGATGGGGTCACAATCTGTCTGAGTGAATAGGTCAGCATGTTAGCAATGTTAGGGGTGTGCAAAAACCAAATGTCAGATTCAGTTATTTTGCCTTGTAAAATGTATTAAAATTAAAGCAGGTCATATTATGAAATTGTATAGTTATGTGCCTCTTACACCCCTTCCTGAGCTTGGGGGTCGGATGGGCTTAGGAGGCGCTGTGGCCCCTATGCTGGCATCCGTGCCACCTGCGTAGTGCCACTTGCACCAGCCCCTCTAGAATGCCATAGCAGCGGGGCCATTGGATGCTGGCTCAGCCTCCCGCTGGTGGCCTGCTGGTGCAATTCCTACCAGGAATTGGCTGTTACATTCAATTTCACATTCTCCGCAACTGCAGTATGCCTTACCTAAGGGATGTGGCCTCCAAAATGTCAGGCACGGTGTATTACTTGCTGAACTTGATAGATTGTCTATTTTGTTCCTAGTTTGCCTGTCCTCCTTTTTTCTGTCCCCAAACAAATCTTAAATAAACACTAATGGTGAAAGATATGACAAAGTTATGAAATGTTCTCTCCCAATACCCACGTCCTACCTGTGGGACCTTGAAGATGCCGAAGATGTTGGCTATGTGGAGGGAGGTTTCAGAAACAAGTCCCCCAATGACAGACGTCAGATTATTTTTGATGTCACAACTGTAGTTGGGGACAGTCCTTTCCAAAGAGAAAAGAAGATTCATAGCATTCTGATAAGTCATTCTAGCATTGAAGTAGCTGTCGTATATGTGGAACCCCAAGCTGACATTTGGTAAAATCTTTGGGTTGACATTTACCTCCTCCACAGCAAATACCAAGGCTAGAACTTGCTGGTAATTCTTTGGCGTTGCACTGAAGTGAGATATACAAGAGATATTTCTATATTTGGAACTCTTTGCAACTCTTTGTTGCTACTAAGAAAGAATTAAGGTTCATGGAATGACACCATCTACATCATGACAGTTTACATGCCCTTTAGGACTGAGGGTTACATATATTCAAAAGAGGGACATTATAAAAAGGAATACAGAGGTAGCGACTTGTAGCTGCTAGAACATTTGGCAATGTATTTACTCACAAACATGGTTGTATCGCGCATTTACTCACACACATGGTTCTACCACGCATGTCACACACAGGTCCCATGATCCTCAGCATAGGCATTTTGTTGGTCAAAGGGGGTCCCATCCTGTCTATGTAACCACACTAGAAAAGCTGGTTGAATCCAACCCATTAACAACAGCACTGAGGCTAAGAATGGACATTTAAATAAAGGGAGGCTCACATAAGTTTCAGACTGATGGGGCTTTTGGATAATGCTTTCTCTAAGCCTGTTCCTTCTTCCCTCTCATGTATTCACATACCCATTCACATTACCACACACCAGCTTTTCTCCCTCATGCTATTCAGGTCCTGCTTTCACACACACAATTTTTTTCAGCTGTTTTATTGCTGCTTATTCTTTCCTGTTTTGACTTCTCATTAACCCCTGTGTGTTTGTAAAGTGCCTTCAAGTCGCAGCCGACTTATTGCGACCCCTTTTTGGGGTTTTCATGGCAAGAGGCTAACAGAGGTGGTTTGCCAGTGCCTTCCTCTGCACAGCAACCCTGGTATTCCTTGGTGGTCTCCCATCCAAATACTAACCAGGGCTGACCCTGCTTAGCTTCTGAGATCTGACGAGATCAGGCTAGCCTGGGCCATCCAGGTCAGGGTCATTAACCCCTACCCATTTTGTAATAAGTAGAAATAATTCTGGGTTTCTTTGCCACCTCTCCAGAAAACTGCTTGAGGAAAGTTACAGCCAAATTAAATTAAAATCAAGCCAATCACAAAATAATCAACTATCTACAATTAGCAAAACAGCAGGGCAAAACAGTTGTAGACAAGTTAAAACCAGCAAAATTAAAATGATTTTAAAAACAAAGCAAAGGCAAAGAGAATATCAGTTCTTGTTGCCCTTTTTATACTTCGAGGGGTGTTTGTTCCTTTGTTTTGTCTAGATGTTTGAGAGGGCAGAAATTGACAAACCCACTATTTTATGAAAGTCAACCAATTCTTGAGCTATAAAGTCACTGTTATTTCCCTGTATCAGCTAACTAATATGCCAAAGAACATAAAGTATTTTTTATCCAGTTATGATGGAGTTGTCTGGCACTTTCCAATTTCTGGCAAAAGGTTGGAAGGATCCTGAGTGAAATAATAGGAGAAAAGGTGGAATGCACACCAATGTTCATTTTGTTTGGTCCAATGCTTCTGCAGATGGAGAGAAAACATGGGTATTTTAAAAGGAAACTGATTTTGGCAGCAAGGATGTTGGTGGCCAGGCAATGGAATCAAAAGAGGAGTCCCTCTGTCGAGTCTCAGCTTAGGAAATGTTGGTATATTATGAAGATGAAGAAGATGAAGTTGGTTTTTATATGCTGACTTTCTCCACCACTTAAGGAAGGATCTAATGGGCTTACAATTACCTTCCCTTCCCCTCCCCACAACAGATTCCCTGTGAGGTAAGTGGGGCTGAGAGAGCTAAGAGAACTGTGACCAGCCTAAGGTCACCCAGCAGGCTTCATGTGTAAGAGTGGGGGAACCAACCTGGTTCACCAGATTAGAGTTCACCACTCCTACCACCACTCTTAACCACTGCACCATGCTGGCTCTGATGGATAAGATCACATCATATGGGCAGAGGGAAGAAAAGAAATTTTCTGCACAAAAATTATTTACACAAAAATGGCACAATTAATAAAATATTGGAATAATATTAAACCTAAAGAAGCAGTGCAGCCTTGGGCTTTATCATTTTGAGATTTGTATTTCAATTGGGAGACTTGGATACTATTATAAAGATGTTTTGTTTGGATTTATGGGTTTTTGTAATAGAAAGATGGCTGTAATGTGTTATTAAGAAAGCATTATTATATAGATCTCTGCAGCAACTTTTTCCATATAGAAATTACTGAACTGATTTAATGGTATTCTTCGTATTATTCTACCTAGAATAATTATGACCCCTCCTATCGTGTGTTATAGAAATTAAAATGCTTCCTTACAGAGCTTCATTAATAAGGTTTGCCTTTGGGTGTTCGACAAAGCCCAAGGGTTCAACGATGAGAGAGAACTGAGAACCAATGCCACCAATGATAAGGTCACCCGGCTGATAGTACTCGTGCGGGATCTGGAGGGGATCATTCATGCTGCACGTGAAAGGAAGTGCCTTGTATTCAGTCCGGACCATTAGCAACAAAAGGAACATCCGCGAGAGAAATTCCACTGCCATCCTGAAGGCAGATCTTGTTCTTGTGAAACAGAATCCTCTCTCTCCCTGTTATCATGAACGGCCAGCCCAGTTCTTGAGACAAACACATTGAAAATCTGGCCTGTAAAATCAGAAGGGGGAAATTGCCAACAACCTAACAGCTGCAGCCTTGCCTGACCGCAGTCCCTCTTAGCTCTCCGTGATACTGATTTTTTTAAATACACATGTACTAACAGTCTCAGAAAAGTCACGTCATTCTTAGCCAAAAGAGATGGATTTAATCACAATGATTGGAGATAATTACAGCGTTCACAGTTATTTCTCAATAGACGTGTGCTAAGTGAGGCACCGTATGCAGCAGAATCATTGGGGAGAGGACGACACGCCACTCTTGAGATGACCACAACTCTTCTCAACTTTGTCGTGAAACTCTCAAGGCAAACAGGCTCACTACAATGCAGAATAATGCCCCCTACTTGGGTTGTAGGAAAGATGCAGGGAAATAGTGGGTATTCCATACTACAAGGGACAATTTCCTACAACAGAACAATATTAATAAGGATAATAAGGTTTCCAAAGAGGTGTTCTTTATGAAAATGCAGAAGTTTAAACAGAGATAATACAAGCTTTAAGATTTCTTGAAGGCAGAAGTCCGGTTGCTGTGAATTCTACACAGTCACACCAAAAGTAGCCTCCAGTAATATATCCACCCATCAAAGTACCATCACCCATTTAGAAGTGAGATGCAGGGATGCATCAATCCATTTTTTATGTCAAAGCAGGGTCTAGGGTTGCCAACCACCAGGTACTTGCTGGAGATCTGCTGCTGTTACAACTGATCTCCAGCTGATAGAGAATAGTTCACCTGGAGAAAATGGCTGCTTTGGCAATTGCACTCAACGGCATTGAAGTCCCTCCCCTCAATAAACCACACCCTTTTCAGGCTCTGCCCCAAAAACCTCGCGTAGGTGGCGAAGAGGGACCATGCAACCCTTGCAGCTTCATTTAGGGCATGTATTTTTCCAGGTGTTCCAGGAGGATCATAAGTAAGGCTCTCATAGTCTACCTAACAATGTTGATTTCCCTGGCGAGGCCAGGAAGGGAGATCAGCCCCTCTCCTGAACATTATCAGCAGGTTTGAGTCATGACTGTCACCCAAGAGAATTCAATCACCTGCAACTGGTCACATCTCCCTTCCCCATTACATCACCATGGTACCGTTCTCTGGTACCATTTAAAAACAGAAAGTTTCAGTTGTATCGTGACAGCTCGGATCTCGAGCCTTGCACCAATGGGGACGGATTCTAAAGTCGCACCAATCACAGCGCTACCCAAATTCCATGAAGCCCTGACCCAATGCCATCACTGATCCTAGTTCTACACTAGTTTGTGACCAACAGTGCTGATTACCCTATTTCCCCTTTGGTAAATCTAGGTGCATAAAAAGAGCACACCAAGCCATCTGTTCTGGTAGTTTGTTCTGCTCCTGAACTTTCTTCCACCGCTGAACAACTAGACCAGTGGTTCCCAAAGTGGGCAGCACCACCCCCTGGGGGGTGGTGGGATTACCTAGGGGGGCACTAAGAGGCAAGGTGACAGCAGGAGGGTGCTAGAAGGGGGCCCCTTCAACTGTGTTGTTGGATAGGGTAGAGGGCGCTGGGGTTGAGTTTGTGAAACCAAGGAGGCAGTGGCCCGAAAAGTTTGGGAACCACTGAACTAGACCATCCCCCTTCTGGTACTTGGTTATGCTCCTGAGCCTTCTTCTATCATTGCTGGCATCACTGGACCTCCGTGTCAAGATAGTTAGAGTAGGCTTTTTCCTCTCTCCTGTTCTGTTCCCCTTTCCGAGTTGAGCCTCCACATATTTTAGCTTCTCACTTCTCCAATCTCAACCACCCAGCTTAACCGCTAATCCTGTTCCTCCGTAGCATCTTCACCTGCCTAGGAACTTGTTTCCTCCGATACTATGGAGCCTGTCTGCGAGGGTAACCTTGTCTCCTTGATAGTAGTGTTGCAGCTGTTTCCCGTAGGGAGGAATGGTGTCTAAGACCATGGAGCCTGTCTGCGAGGGCAACCTTGTCTCCTTGGTGGTAGCGTGTGTGCAAGGAGAAACCTGTCCTCCTTGAGTTGTCAGGAACGGGTCGCCCGAATTCTCTCAAGCCTCCTCTTCCTTGCTTGGGGCTGTCCACTCAAGTTTTCTCCTATGGAGAGGGGGACAGACACATAGAAAGCAAGTGCAAAGTGATGCACATTGGGGCAAAAAAAAATCGCAGTCGATTTTTTGGCAATTGGACTCTATGGCATTGAAGTCCCTCCCCTCCCCAAACCACACCCTCCTATGGCTCTGCCCCAAAAACCTCCTGCTGGTGGCAAAGAGGGACCGGGCTACCCTAGCAGGGTCCCTCAATTAGGGCATGTATTTTTCCAGGTGTTCCAGGAGGATGCGGCTTGGCTGCATGAGAACTCCGGGGGCACGTTAATTAAAGATATTTTGTATGGCCCTGCAAATTTTCTCATACCTTGGCAGGATCATAAGTAAGGCTCTCATAGTCTCCCTAACAATGTCAATTTCCCTGGTGAGCCCAGGAAGGGAGATCAGCCCCTCTCCTGGTCATTATCAGCAGGTCTGAGTCATGACCGTCACCCGAGAGAATTCAATCACCTGCAACTGGACACGTCTCCCTTCCCCATTATGTCACCATAGTACTGTTCTCTGGTACCATTCAACAACAGAAAGTTTCACTTCTATTACTGCAGCTCAGATCCTGACCCTTGACCAACGGGGATGGATCCTAAAGTTGCACCAATCATAGTACTACCCAAATTCCACCAACGGGCAGTAGGATCCTGAAGCTCTGACCCAATGCCATCACTGATCCTAGTTCTAGGTAGTTTGTAACCAATAGCACTGATTACCCTATTTCCCCTTTGGTGAATCCAGGTGCATAAAAAGATCGCACCAAGCCTTCCGTTCTCGTAGTTTGCTCTGCTCCTGAACTTTCTTCCACTGCTGAACAACTAGACAATCTCCCCTTCTGGTACTTGTTTATGCTCCTGAGCCTTCTTCTATCATGACTAGCATCACTGGACCTCCGTGTCAAGATAGGTAGAGTAGGCTTTTTCCTCTCTCCTGTTCTGCTCCCCTTTCCAAGTTGAGCCTCCATATATTTTAGCTTCTCACTTCTCCAATCTCAACCACCCAGCGTAACCGCTAATCCTGTTCCTCTGTAGCATCTTCACCTGTCTAGGAACTTGTTTCCTCCAATACCATGGAGTCTGTCTGCAAGGGCAACCTTCTCTCCTTGGTGGTAGCATTGCAGTATTTTCTCTAAGGGAGGAATGACGTCCAAAACCATGGAGGCTGCCGGCGAGGGCAACCTTCTCTCCTTGACGGTAGCGCTGCAGTTGTTTCCCGCAGGGAGGAATGGTGTCTGAGACCATGGAGTTTGGCTGTGAGGGCAACCTTGTCTCCTTGGCTGTGAGGGGAACCTTGTCCTCCATGAGTTGTTAGGGATGAGTCACCTGCATTCTCTCAACCCAAGGAACATGCCTCCAAGGGCAACCTTGTCTCCTTGGAGGTCGCATTGCCCCAGCTTCCCATAGGGAGAAATGGTGTCCAAGGCCATGACGCCTGCTGTGAGGGCCACCTTGTCTCCTCAAGCAGCAGCTTTCAAAAGGGAGGATCGGTGTCCAAGACGGTGAAACCTCTCTGCATGGGCATACTTGTCTCCTGGGTGATAAAATTGCTGCAGCTTCCCACAGGGAAGAATGGTGCCTGAGACCATGGAGCCTGGCTGTGAGGGCGGCCCTGTCTCCTTCCTGGTAGCTTTGCAGTAGCTTCCCACAGGGAGGAATGGAGTCCAAGACAGAGGAGTGTGTCTGCAAGGGGAACCTTGAGTTGTTAGGGACGGGTCGCCTGAATTCTCTCAAGCCTCCTCTTCCTTGCTTGGTGCTGTCCACTCAAGTTTTCTTCTATGGAGAGGAGGACAGACACATAGAAAGCAAGTGAGCAAGTGTAAAGTGATGCATATTGGGGCAAAAAAAATCCCAACTTCACATATATACTGATGGGATCTGTGCTGGCAGCGACAGACCAAGAAAGGGATCTTGGGGTGATAATGGATCGCTCGATGAAGATGTCAACCTAGTGTGCAGCTGCTGTGAAGAAGGCAAATTCCATGCTGGCCATAATTAGACAAGGAATAGAGAATAAAACTACTGATATCATACTACCCTTGTACAAATCTATGATGTGACCACACTTGGAATACTGTGTACAGTTCTGGTCACCACACCTAAAAAAGGATATTGCAGAGCTTGAGAAGGGGCAGAAAAGAGCAACCAAAATGATAGGGGACTAGAGCAACTGCCCTATGATGAACCAATAAAATGCTTAGGGCTGTTTAGTTTGAAAAGAAGGCGGTTAAAGTGAGTGTAGCCAAATGGCTGCAATCTCCTGGACTATGTTACACAGTAAACAAATGGACACATGTCAAAGCCATCCCAGATCTGTGCCAAGCCGAGACGCTATGGACAGAGGCTCCCGCACTATTGAACGAAACTGACAAGGAGGAATCATTGGCAGAGAAGCCCCTCATGGAGAACCAGAGGGAATCCATTTTCTCTGTGCCCAGGTCAAGGCTCCAGCAGCAGCCATTTCACAGGGAACGAATGGACACGCAGGGAGACCATCCTACCCTACATCTGCGTGATTGATGGCTCATCAGAAACCTACGAGATAATAGCGGCAGAAGATCGCGCCCCCGCGTCAAAGGGATGAGTCACCCGGCCGTAGCTCTATGAATCTTTGTCTTGGACTGGATAATCCTATCTACCAACATCCCCCGACTTTCCCTGAATGTGCTCAGTCAATGGTTTAGGCATAGTCTGTCCAAATTACCCTCTGCCCCACCTCTCAGCCGACCATCAAGGTCTTTGTTCACTCAGGGAACCACGAGGGGTAATCTCATCAACCCCCACCTTATCTCTCACCTACGGTTACTCTGTCGGTTTGGGTAGTGCTGACCGACCACGCACTCCTCCTGCCTTGCTGGTCAAGTCACGGGTAATCTCATCAACCCCCACCCCAGTAAGAGTATAACTGGGGACACCGGGATATACTCTTCGGCCATTTTTCGTACCCCTTATCTCTCACCTACTGTTACTCTTTCGGGTAGCGCTGTCCGACCACACACTCCTCCTGCCTTGCTGGTCAATTCACGGGAACCCCCTCTCCCCTCTCCCTCATCTCCGCCATACGAAACTCAGGACACCATCTTCAGGATCAGGTGACTATCGCCCTATCTTCAAAGGGACCCTGCCAAATTGGCAAACTTTCTGCTTGTACCAGCTTCATTCTCTAGGCTCTGTTTGTATGTTGTGAAAGTCTGTTTTGCTTGTGTACATACATATAATTAAGTAAAACCTTGTAAACAAAATCTATAGCCTTCACCTTATTTGGGGGGTCATGGAACGGGCTCTTGTATACACAGGTTAGATCCTGTTTATTACGCCTTTTGCCAGTTATTAATTTGCTATTACCCATCTCATAATTTAACCGTTCATAACTAGGCAATTTGACTAACAGGAGACATGATACAGCTGGAGGGTGAGATTCAAAACTGATAAAAGGAACCATTTATTCACACAACGCATAGTTAAATTGAAGAACTCCCTGCCCCAGGATGTGGTGATGGCTGCCACTTTGAAGGCTTTAAGAGGGGAGTGGACATGTTCATGGAGGAGAGAGGTATTCATGGCTACTAGTAAAAATGGATGCTAGTCATGATGCACACCTATTCTCTCCAGGATCAGAGGAGCATGCCTATTATATTAAGTGCTGTGGAACACAGGCACGATAATGCCACTGCAGTCATCTTGTTTGTGGGCTTCCCAGAGGCACCTGGTTGGCCACTGTGTGTACAGACTGCTGGACTTGATGGGCCTTGGTCTGATCCAGCATGGGACAAGTTCAATATGTTACTACGTTATTGTTAATTGTTGATGTGAAGAAAGAACATAACACCTTTAACTGTTTGCAGGATTCCTTCTCGATTTACATCCTCTTGGTGGAAGTGTACAAATACAGAAGTTGCAAATATTTATGGTTCGATCCAGCTAGCTTTTTCACTCAACCTTAACCAGTTGTCCTTTTTCTACAGCCCCATCCCACGTGGCTTTTGTTCTTGCATGCCACATGATCCACAGCATAGGCTTTTTGATGATTAAAGGGGACCCTTGTCTTCTTTTTTTTCCCCACCCAAAAGCTGGTTGGATCCAACCCACAGGTTCCTACCTATTTCTTATACATAAGTGGACCTTGCTGTTCAGTTCAGGCCTCCAAACAATGACATAACATTTTGGGGAAAAAATACAAATCAGTAAACCAGCGCTGGATGCTAAAATGGAGAAGATCTCCACGGCCACCATGTATTTCCCCTTGGTGCTCAAGTAAGTTGGAACAAAGGACACCCAAACGCTGCAAAACACCAACATGCTGAAAGTTATGAACTTGGCCTCATTGAAACTGTCTGGCAATTTCCGAACGAAAAAAGCAACCAGAAAAGAGACACTAGCCATGAACCCCAAATATCCCAAGACACAGTAAAACATCGTGACCGAGCCTTCGTTGCATTCAACCACAATTTCTTCAGCTAGAGCGTGCATGTCCGTATCTGTGAATGGAGGGGTAGTACAGAGCCACAAAGTACAAATTCCTGTTTGAGTACCGGAACAGGAAAGAATAACCACGTTTGCCAGTCTTTTCCCCGCCCATTTCCTCATCTTGCTGCCTGGCTTTGAGGCCATGAAAGCCAGGACGACGGTGAGAGTTTTGGCCAATATGGATGAAAGCGCCACTGAGAAAATAATGCCAAAAGAGCTTTGTCGTAAAAGGCAGGTCACGGTCTGCGGCTGTCCGATGAACAGCAGTGAGGAGGAGAAGCAGAGCAGGAGGGAGCCAAGCAAGCAGCAGGTGAGATACTGATTGCTGGCTTTGACAATGGGGCTGTTCCAGTGTTTGATGAAGAGTCCAAACACCAGACCCGTCAGCAGAGAACCGCACACAGCTATCAAAGATAATGCCACCCCCAAAGGCTCACTATAGGACAGGAAGGTTAGAACCTTTGGAAGGCATTGATCTTGGCCCTTGCTTGGATACTGATCTTTTGGGCATCTGAAGCAACGATTCATGTCTGAAAATGATAAAACATCCAGTTTCAGCATTTTAGCCATTTATTTTATTTTATGTCTATCTTGCCCCCTCTCCCACCGCAGCGGGGCTCAGGGCAGCTAACAACATATAACATACATGATTAAAAAAACACCAAAATATATAACTGTATAAAATTAATGTCAGGTAACAATAAAATATTACAATATAACCCTAACAGCCCATTCCTGAGCCTTGCAGCGACTGGGGATGGTGTAGCCGGGGCACCGCTGCAGCCCCTTCAGTTTCCCGGCTGCTGCAAGGCATTAAAAAATCCTTTAAAACAGGAAAAAATATAAAATGGGTGGGAGAACCCCATTGAAAACAGCGATGGTGCACCAACAAAGACCTGGCGCAGTATTGCTGTTTCTGAGTGGGGTCTTTCCAGGCTGGAGGGGCTTAGGAAGCTGACTACAGTCAGCTCTGCCCCTGCCCAAGAACACACACCCCACACACACCAGCGTCACAATTCTTTTCCAGGTTTTAGGCCCCGGAGAGGCTGCGGATTCGGAGGGCCCCGTGCAGCTCCGTGGTATCCAGGCACCGATGGAACTGCCCCCAACGCCAGCGTAAGTGCCTCTTATTCCACTGCCTCCTCACCACTGTGGCTCAGTAGTAGAGCATCTGCTTGGCATCCAGAAGGTCCCAGGTTCAATCCCCGGCATCTCCAGGTAAAGGGACTAGGCAGGTAGGTGGTGGGAAAGACCTCTTCTTGAGACACCGGAGTGCCGCTGCCGATCTGAGTAGACAATACTGACTTTGATGGACCGAGGGTCTGATTCAGTATAAGGCAGCTTCATGTGTTCACTTTCAGCCCAATCCTCATGGAATGGGCTGTTAAACTCCAACATGGCACATTGATGGTATACCATAGTATACTATATATGCCATAGTATAATTTTCTTTCACACATATCACCAAGTTTTTCTGCCCATCTCATTTTTATTTTATTTTATATATAAAGTAAAAACGAATTAAACAAAGAGACAAGTTTTTACTTGATTATTGTCAAATAAATAACTTTAACTCTGGTTGAGTTGCTGCCAGGAGTGGTCTACCAAACCTTCATGCGATTCCACTCTGGTTCCATCCTTGGCTGGCTTCATACCTTTTCCCTTTGTAAGGATTTTATCACTCTACCCTAACCAGGCCTATTTAAAAAAGTTTAAGGTCCTTGGTACAGTATGAAGCAGACCAAGAAGGACTTACTGCTTGGCCCTGAAGCAACAAGCTAAAGAAAGAAAAAAAAATTGTGCGACAAAGGAGGAGTGATTTATTATCACTGCTGGCCTTAAACTGATCAGCCCCGTTCATGAGATTTAGAGAAATGCTGGCTTTCTTCAGAAATAAATTTATCCTACAGGATGAGTAGTCTTGTTCTATTAGAGCCCTTCAGTAAGTTCAGATCTCTCAACAAATGCCTTTGAAATGTTCTCTTTTTTTCACATTAAAGGCACCATTCGATCTGGCATGTTTCAACACACCGCTGTCCTTCCACTTCCCAAAGCGTGGACAGGAATACTATCTGATTGGTATCTGACTACCATGAAAGAATGGCGGTGGAACATCCAGCTGTATACTTCTGTTCCTGTTTCCTGAAATCACATTTCTCCTATCATGTGTGTGACATCTTAAAATACTCTAAAGCAGTGAAACAAACTCAGATAAATTATATAAGATAATATCAGGTATTGTCATAACATACTCCTAAGACTGTGGTTTCCCAGTGACGTCTTATGGAGTATTTCTCCAGCCTGTCCATTGCCTGGAGAAAGGCTGCATAGGGTTGCACTTTTACACTGCAAGCCTTCGAACTCTTTCCTGGGAGTAAGACCCATTGAGTACAATTCTGAGTAGACCTGCTAAGAATTACTCGTTTAGTCACCTACCCTTCGCATCGGAAATCTCCCCTTCCGGGCATGAAATACAATCATAGCAACAAAATGGTTTCCCCTCCATCTTTTTTCTGCTGTAACCTGGACGGCAATCATCATTACACACTGCAAGGGGCACCACCTGTCCTTATAAAGAGAACGTCATATATAAGGATGTGCAGCCGTACATTGCTGAACCAATAAATGGTCTGACGTTTCTGGCATCAGATCGGCAACATCCAATGTTGCGAAAGCAACCCCCTCCTCCACCAATTCTGAAATTTCCACTCCCAATAATTTCGCAATAAGGAATTGTGTTAAGGAGGCAGGGTGTGACTATGCTTAAGATGGTGCCATTACTGCCTTATTCTCTGCTGCAGGAACACAGAAGAACAGGAAGAGTTGGTTATTATACACCGATATTCTCTACCTTAATGGAGTCTCAGATCAGCTTCCAATAGCCTTCCCTTCCTCTCCCCACAACAGAAACCTTGTGAGGTAGGTGGGGCTGAGAGAGTTCAGAAACAAGTGTGACTAGTCCAAGGTCACCCAGCTGGCTTCATGTGGAGGAGTGGGGAAACCAACCCAGTTCACCAGGTTAGCAACCTCTGCTCATGTGGAGGAGCGGGGAATCAAACCCAGTTCTCCAGATTAGTGTCCGCCGCTCTTAACCACTACACCACACTGGCTTTCTTCTGAAGGGTTAACGTAACCAGATCACTGAGTCTTATTTGAAGTGCAAGTGTAAACAAGAAGCATTTCCAAAATGGTGATATATTTACGACACTCAGATATGGTTTGATATTAGGTCACAACAAAAATAGCATGGTAATTACATTAACACCACACAAGTCTGGGGATGGCATCTCCTTTCTGTAGTAAGTCCAACTACCTTAGGCAGCTACATCAATTGTAATTTAGTGTGATCACACCTCTATATAAAAAAAAAGGTAAAGGTCCCCTGTGCAAGCACCAGGTTATTCCTGACCCATGGGGTGAAGTCACATCCCGAAGTTTACTAGGCAGACTTTGTTTACGGGATGGTTTGCCAGTGCCTTCCCCAGTAAACTTCCCTTTACCGCCAGCAAGCTGGGTACTCATTTTACCATCCTCGGAAGGATGGAAGACTGAGTCAACCTTGAGCCGGCTACCTGAAACTGACTTCCGTTGGGATCGAACTCGTGAGCAGAGCTTGGAGTGCAGTACTGCAGCTTACCACTCTGTGTCACGGGGCTCCTCACTCTATACAAAAGAAAAATAACAATCCTAACTCGCACAGGTGCTGGTACTGCTAGAAAAGGCCAAGAGAGATCATCTGCCTGTGCCCTATAACAGAAGTGAAGAAGGAACTGAAAACCTTAAGAGATTGTCATCCACAATACAATATTACACATCACAGCATGGGAGGGTTTATCAAGCACTTTCCCAGTTAGGTTTTTGTTGTATATCTGCAACCAAATCCCACCTGATTAAACTTCCTCTGCCATATGATCCATTTCTCATTAATGGTGAACTCTGTGCCCAATGAAGCCTGTGGGTCTAGCCTTCCTACTTTTATATTTAAAAGGGTTTGGTTTGGGAAAGTAACCCAGTTGATAATATCGTAGCCACTTTCTAGTTCACCTTTCTCATTGAAAGAAATGGGGTCCCCAGCGCTGTTGTTAAAAGAGACAATCCTCAGGAAAGGGTGAAGCTAGAAAGAAAAAGAAAAAGGCTGTTAAGAGAGCCAGCGTGGTGTAGTGGTTAAGAGCGGTGGTTTGGAGCAGCGGACTCTAATCTGGAGAACCAGGTTTCATTCCCTTCTCCTCTCCATCAGCGGCGGACGCTGTTCTGATGAACTGCATTTGTTTCCCCACTCCTACACATGAAGCCCGCTGGGTGACCTTGGGCTAGTCACAGCTCTCTTAGAACTCTCTCAGCCCCACCTACCTCACAGGGTGTCTGTTGTGGGGAAGGGAAAGGGAAGGTGATTGTAAGCCAGTTTGATTCTTGCTTAAGTGGTAGAGAAAGTCGGCATATAAAATCAACTCTTCTCCTCCTCCTCCTCCTCAAGGTGATAACAGGAAAGACAGATAGGAGGGATGGATCCAGCCAACTTTTTCACTGAATGTTGTGTGTACAGGTTAGTATCAATTCAGCCACACATTCACTGGGAGAGTGATAGTGCAGTCCTGTGCAGAATTATGACACTTAAAGCCAGAGAACCTGCTTTGCATGCAAAAGCTCACAGGTTCAACCCACAGCATATTCAGTTAAAAGGAACAGGGAGCAGGTGATGTGAAAGACTTCCACCTGAAACTCCAGAATGCTGATGCCAATTAGAGTAGACAATATTGACCTAAATAGGGAATGGACTGGAATAGACCCAGCTTTCGGTATGCACAATGCAATTAATAACGTGGTCTGCCATAAAGGAGGGAATTTACCTGGTGAAAGCCATTTTAGAGGCATGAGATGTGCTATGTAAAGTGTGGGTTGGATCTCACCAGCTTTTCTGCTGGCCAGAAAAGGCGGGGGGGCCCTTTTGCCTCCTAAAAGGGTGAGATCATATTACCTGTATGGAAAAGAGCCATACTGGATGGATGCTGTTGTAAGGAAGGGATTGGGTGAGATGGAGCGAGAAAGCTGTATGGATCAAACCTACCAAAGTATTATTATCTGAAGTTTAAAAGGGGGGAACCTCAGGGTTGAGGCAAAGTATAATCTGGTATTGTTGGTGCTCTGTCAGACATCATGCCCTTTTATGATATTAGAGCAGCTATAAGAACAAGATAGTACCTGCCAAGATCGCAGTTTGTGGTATGCCAGGCTGTCTCCACCTTTCACCGTAGCCCTTTGTTTCTGTCTGGCTGCATACATGGTGTGTAACGCTCTCGCTAGAGCATGGACAGCATTGTAGATACTGTAGCTTGGGGCAGTCATGCTCATTTCCCAAAAAGGACCAGGGAGGCTCTCCACCATCTCCTTTCCTGTGCATATGGCTGATTTCTCTCTGTCCAGTTTGGCATCGGAGAGTAAACAGTCGAATGCCTGTTCCCAGAAGAGCCGGATAAAGCCGTCTTCTTTTGGCCAATGAGAATTCCGCGTATGAAGGAAATTGTGGAACCCAGCGACATCGTTGGAATTAAATGTAAAGGATAAAGCGCCATGGAAGATTTCGATATCCAAAGTCTTATGATATGTTTGCAGTGAGAAATCCCATGGGGCCATCATAATCCACACCTTGCCAAGGAGTGCTTCAGTCAAATCTTCCATTTGTGCAATAAGGAGAAACCATGCCACAGATATCATGGAACGAGTATCTGCATTTACGAGAAAAACTTTGACTTGGTTATGAGTTAGAAAAATGGTCAAATGCTGCCTGGGTCTTGACCAGTAGAAATCTATCAATTTTTCAGTGCCAGTAAAGTATGGCAGCCTATCAATGAAGGCAGAGCAGATGGCATTCTGAGAAAACAATGTTGTCATGATACGCACAAATCTGTCTCCTTTATCGTCATCCAATGCAATGATCCCAACCCAAGTCCATCGGAAATGCTGAAGCAGGTGGACAATCCCAGTGTACTGTGCATCTTCACGGGGCACCATCTGGTAGGTGGAAGAGAATTGGGTTCCGTCATTTATCGCCGGAGCAAAGAAGCAATAGGAGACCTATGAAAAAAAATTAGACTTACAAGTGGCTAAAGATGTTAATGTAGTCTGTAAAACACCTTAAAATCAGAAGTATTTATAGTTAGAGATCTGTAATAATTTGAGTGATCTATGACAGTAAAGAAAATTATAGGAATACATTTGCGACCCAGAAACACACTTGAAGGAATACATATCACATAAATAAGACATTTCCAGCAGTTCCACCACTAAGGGATAAATAAAAAGAAAATGACTCTACACTTGATGTAGCAGCTGAATAAAATGACTCAATTTCAGGAGTTTATAGTTTCTTTGTCTTCATCATATCCAAAGGTTTGACCTTTATTTATTCAGGATTCCCCCTCCCTTCATTATATTGCTTTATACAAAATGTTATCACTGATGGTCTTTGCTGAGTTTTCCAATGTGTTGATACGTAAATCTAATGTTTCAGGTATATAAGGACTGAAATAAATCTTGCCACTGACAATGAAGCCTTGGGATCCCTGACACTTAATAAAAAAGGCATTATGTCAGAGATAGCAGTAGATTTATATGTTAAAAGGGGAGAGATATAATGTGATCGAAGTTCCTCATAAAAGCGGCATTCCAAGAGGGCATCAGCTAATGAATCAATAGAGCCAGAAGAGCAAGGACAGGTCCTGTTTGGGTATGGTATATTCAAAATCCTGCCCTGCATAACCATAGAGGGGTTAGCATTAAGTATAGCTAAACAGAAGGCTCTAGAAAGACAAGGAGTTGTCAGATAGTAAGTATAAGCGGGCAAATTGTGCGGTGGTGGTAATCCCAAAAACTGAGATGAACAAACACGGTGAGCATGAAAAGTAGTGTTGTTATAATCAAGCTCTTTAATACGCTTTTTAATTTTGGTGAAAGCTTCAGTTTTCCCAAGATCTAATAGCATATCCTGCGAGAAACCCAACAATGAAAATTTCTCATCTAAGATCTTTTCCCATGAGGATTTAAAAGGGTCATGCTTCAGAGAAGCAAGCAGCCCCTCAGTGCTAAAGTGCACCTTAAGTTGTAACTTAAAGGCAGCCAACCATGCCCTGGCTTCGAACGACATTTGGCCAAACTCAGAGCGAAGCTAACGCCAGCAACACATCGAGGGGCATTTAAGAGTTTTCGTAAACCAACTGGATTGTAAACTGGATTACAACTGGATTGTAAACAAATTACTTTAGTGTTCTATCATGTTAGATAATTTATGACAATGCGCAGTTATATACACTGTCTGTATTTAATTCAGAAGAAAAAAATGCAATGAAACCATACAATAGGCTGGATGAGGTCAAATATTTCATGGTCCTTTGTTCAGGGAGTAGATGAATGCCTTAAGTAGGATGGGGTCACAATCTGTCTGAGTGAATAGGTCAGCATGTTAGCAATGTTAGGGGTGTGCAAAAACCAAATGTCAGATTCAGTTATTTTGCCTTGTAAAATGTATTAAAATTAAAGCAGGTCATATTATGAAATTGTATAGTTATGTGCCTCTTACACCCCTTCCTGAGCTTGGGGGTCGGATGGGCTTAGGAGGCGCTGTGGCCCCTATGCTGGCATCCGTGCCACCTGCGTAGTGCCACTTGCACCAGCCCCTCTGGAATGCCATAGCAGTGGGGCCATTGGATGCTGGCTCAACCTCCCGCTGGTGGCCTGCTGGTGCAATTCCTACCAGGAATTGGCTGTTACATTCAATTTCACATTCTCCGCAACTGCAGTATGCCTTACCTAAGGGATGTGGCCTACAAAATGTCAGGCACGGTGCATTACTTGCTGAACTTGATAGATTGTCTATTTTGTTCCTAGTTTGCCTGTCCTCCTTTTTTCTGTCCCCAAACAAATCTTAAATAAACACTAATGGTGAAAGATATGACAAAGTTATGAAATGTTCTCTCCCAATACCCACGTCCTACCTGTGGGACCTTGAAGATGCCGAAGATGTTGGCTATGTGGAGGGAGGTTTCAGAAACAAGTCCCCCAATGACAGACGTCAGATTATTTTTGATGTCACAACTGTAGTTGGGGACAACCCTTTCCAAAGAGAAAAGAAGATTCATAGCATTCTGATAAGTCATTCTAGCATTGAAGTAGCTGTCGTATATGTGGAACCCCAAGCTGACATTTGGTAAAATCTTTGGGTTGACGTTTACCTCCTCCACAGCAAATACCAAGGCTAGAACTTGCTGGTAATTCTTTGGCGTTGCACTGAAGTGAGATATACAAGAGATATTTGCTATATTTGGAACTCTTTGCAACTCTTTGTTGCTACTAAGAAAGAATTAAGGTTCATGGAATGACACCATCTACATCATGACAGTTTACATGCCCTTTAGGACTGAGGGTTACATATATTCAAAAGAGGGACATTATAAAAAGGAATACAGAGGTAGCGACTTGTAGCTGCTAGAACATTTGGCAATGTATTTACTCACAAACATGGTTGTATCGCGCATTTACTCACACACATGGTTCTACCACGCATGTCACACACAGGTCCCATGATCCTCAGCATAGGCATTTTGTTGGTCAAAGGGGGTCCCATCCTGTCTATGTAACCACACTAGAAAAGCTGGTTGAATCCAACCCATTAACAACAGCACTGAGGCTAAGAATGGACATTTAAATAAAGGGAGGCTCACATAAGTTTCAGACTGATGGGGCTTTTGGATAATGCTTTCTCTAAGCCTGTTCCTTCTTCCCTCTCATGTATTCACATACCCATTCACATTACCACACACCAGCTTTTCTCCCTCATGCTATTCAGGTCCTGCTTTCACACACACAATTTTTTTCAGCTGTTTTATTGCTGCTTATTCTTTCCTGTTTTGACTTCTCATTAACCCCTGTGTGTTTGTAAAGTGCCTTCAAGTCGCAGCCGACTTATTGCGACCCCTTTTTGGGGTTTTCATGGCAAGAGGCTAACAGAGGTGGTTTGCCAGTGCCTTCCTCTGCACAGCAACCCTGGTATTCCTTGGTGGTCTCCCATCCAAATACTAACCAGGGCTGACCCTGCTTAGCTTCTGAGATCTGACGAGATCAGGCTAGCCTGGGCCATCCCGGTCAGGGTCATTAACCCCTACCCATTTTGTAATAAGTAGAAATAATTCTGGGTTTCTTTGCCACCTCTCCAGAAAACTGCTTGAGGAAAGTTACAGCCAAATTAAATTAAAATCAAGCCAATCACAAAATAATCAACTATCTACAATTAGCAAAACAGCAGGACAAAACAGTTGTAGACAAGTTAAAACCAGCAAAATTAAAATGATTTTAAAAACAAAGCAAAAAAGCAAGGCACAGAGAATATCAGTTCTTGTTGCCCTTTTTATACTTCGAGGGGTGTTTGTTCCTTTGTTTTGTCTAGATGTTTGAGAGGGCAGAAATTGACAAACCCACTATTTTATGA
This sequence comes from Euleptes europaea, assembly GCF_029931775.1. NCBI lineage: Eukaryota > Metazoa > Chordata > Lepidosauria > Squamata > Sphaerodactylidae > Euleptes > Euleptes europaea. Next base: position 17,743,974 of record NC_079329.1, on the reverse strand, counting down.
AAGTCAACCAATTCTTGAGCTATAAAGTCACTGTTATTTCCCCGTATCAGCTAACTAATATGCCAAAGAACATAAAGTATTTTTTATCCAGTTATGATGGAGTTGTCTGGCACTTTCCAATTTCTGGCAAAAGGTTGGAAGGATCCTGAGTGAAATAATAGGAGAAAAGGTGGAATGCACACCAATGTTCATTTTGTTTGGTCCAATGCTTCTGCAGATGGAGAGAAAACATGGGTATTTTTAAAGGAAACTGATTTTGGCAGCAAGGATGTTGGTGGCCAGGCAATGGAATCAAAAGAGGAGTCCCTCTGTCGAGTCTCAGCTTAGGAAATGTTGGTATATTATGAAGATGAAGAAGATGAAGTTGGTTTTTATATGCTGACTTTCTCCACCACTTAAGGAAGAATCTAATGGGCTTACAATTACCTTCCCTTCCCCTCCCCACAACAGATTCCCTGTGAGGTAAGTGGGGCTGAGAGAGCTAAGAGAACTGTGACCAGCCCAAGGTCACCCAGCAGGCTTCATGTGTAAGAGTGGGGGAACCAACCTGGTTCACCAGATTAGAGTTCACCACTCCTACCACCACTCTTAACCACTGCACCATGCTGGCTCTGATGGATAAGATCACATCATATGGGCAGAGGGAAGAAAAGAAATTTTCTGCACAAAAATTATTTACACAAAAATGGCACAATAAAATATTGGAATAATATTAAACCTAAAGAAGCAGTGCAGCCTTGGGCTTTATCATTTTGAGATTTGTATTTCAATTGGGAGACTTGGATACTATTATAAAGATGTTTTGTTTGGATTTATGAGTTTTTGTAATAGAAAGATGGCTGTAATGTGTTATTAAGAAAGCATTATTATATAGATCTCTGGAGCAACTTTTTCCATATAGAAATTACTGAACTGATTGAATGATATTCTTCGTATTATTCTATCTAGAATAATTATGACCCCTCCTATCGTGTGTTATAGACATTAAAATGCTTCCTTACAGAGCTTCATTAATAAGGTTTGCCTTTGGGTGTTCGACAAAGCCCAAGGGTTCCACGATGAGAGAGAACTGAGAACCAATGCCACCGATGAGAAGGTCACCCGGCTGATAGTACTCGTGCAGGATCTGGAGGGGATCATTCATGCTGCACGTGAAAGGAAGTGCCTTGTATTCAGTCCGGACCATTAGCAACAAAAGGAACATCCGCGAGAGAAATTCCACTGCCATCCTGAAGGCAGATCTTGTTCTTGTGAAACAGAACCCTCTCTCTCCCTGTTATCATGAACAGCTAGCCCAGTTCTTAAGACAAACACATTGAAAATCTGGCCTGTAAAATCAGAAGGGGGAAATTGCCAACAACCTAACAGCTGCAGCCTTGCCTGACCGCAGTCCCTCTCTTAGCTCTCCGTGATACTGATTTGTTTTAAATACACATGTACTAACAGTCTCAGAAAAGTCACGTCATTCTTAGCCAAAAGAGATGGATTTAATCACAATGATTGGAGATAATTACAGCGTTCACAATTATTTCTCAATAGACGTGTGCTAAGTGAGGCACCGTATGCAGCAGAATCATTGGGGAGAGGACGACACGCCACTCTTGAGATGACCACAACTCTTCTCAACTTTGTCGTGAAACTCTCGAGGCAAACAGGCTCACTACAATGCAAAATAATGCCCCCTACTTGGGTTGTACGAAAGATGCAGGGAAATAGTGGGTATTCCATACTACAAGGGACAATTTCCTACAACAGAACAATATAAATAAGGATAATAAGGTTTCCAAAGAGGTGTTCTTTATGAAAATGCAGAAGTTTAAACAGAGATAATACAAGCTTTAAGATTTCTTGAAGGCAGAAGTCCGGTTGCTGTGAATTCTACACGGTCACACCAAAAGTAGCCTCCAGTAATATATCCACCCATCAAAGTACCATCACCCATTTAGAAGTGAGATGCAGGGATGCATCAATCCATTTTTTATGTCAAAGCAGGGTCTAGGGTTGCCAACCACCAGGTACTTGCTGGAGATCTGCTGCTGTTACAACTGATCTCCAGCTGATAGAGAATAGTTCACCTGGAGAAAATGGCTGCTCAATAAACCACACCCTTTTCAGGCTCTGCCCCAAAAACCTCCCGTAGGTGGCGAAGAGGGACCAGGCAACCCTTGCAACTTCACTTAGGGCATGTATTTTTCCAGGTGTTCCAGGAGGACGCGGCTTGGCTGCCTGAGAACTCTGGGGGCACGTTAATTAAGGATATTTTGTATGTCCCTGCAAAGGTTTTCACACCTGGGCAGGATCATATGTAAGGCTCTCATAGTCTACCTAACAATGTTGATTTCCCTGGCGAGGCCAGGAAGGGAGATCAGCCCCTCTCCTGAACATTATCAGCAGGTTTGAGTCATGACTGTCACCCAAGAGAATTCAATCACCTGCAACTGGTCACATCTCCCTTCCCCATTACATCACCATGGTACCGTTCTCTGGTACCATTTAAAAACAGAAAGTTACAGTTGTATCGTGACAGCTCGGATCTCGAGCCTTGCACCAATGGGGACGGATTCTAAAGTCGCACCAATCACAGCGCTACCCAAATTCCATGAAGCCCTGACCCAATGCCATCACTGATCCTAGTTCTACACTAGTTTGTGACCCACAGTGCTGATTACCCTATTTCCCCATTGGTAAATCTAGGTGCATAAAAAGAGCACACCAAGCCATCTGTTCTGGTAGTTTGTTCTGCTCCTGAACTTTCTTCCACTGCTGAACAACTAGACCAGTGGTTCCCAAAGTGGGCAGCACCACCCCCTGGGGGATGGTGGGATTACCTAGGGGGGCACTAAGAGGCAAGGGGACAGCAGGAGGGTGCTAGAGGTGTGCCCCTTCAACTGTGTTGTTGGATAGGGTAGAGGGTGCTGGGGTTGAGTTTGTGAAACCAAGGAGGCAGTGGCCCGAAAAGTTTGGGAACCACTGAACTAGACCATCCCCCTTCTGGTACTTGGTTATGCTCCTGAGCCTTCTTCTATCATTGCTGGCATCACTGGACCTCCGTGTCAAGATAGAGTAGGCTTTTTCCTCTCTCCTGTTCTGCTCCCCTTTCCGAGTTGAGCCTCCACATATTTTAGCTTCTCACTTCTCCAATCTCAACCACCCAGCCTAACCGCTAATCCTGTTCCTCCGTAGCATCTTCACCTGCCTAGGAACTTGTTTCCTCCGATACTATGGAGCCTGTCTGCGAGGGCAACCTTGTCTTCCTTGATGGTAGTGTTGCACTGTTTCCCGGAGGGAGGAATGGTGTCTAAGACCATGGAGCCTGTCTGCGAGGGCAACCTTGTCTCCTTGGTGGTAGCGTGTGTGCAAGGAGAAACCTGTCCTCCTTGAGTTGTCAGGAACGGGTCGCCCGAATTCTCTCAAGCCTTCTCTTCCTTGCTTGGGGCTGTCCACTCAAGTTTTCTCCTATGGAGAGGGGGACAGACACATAGAAAGCAAGTGTAAAGTGATGCACATTGGGGCAAAAAAAAATCCCAACTTCACATATACACTGATGGGATCAGTGCTGGCAGCGACAAACCAAAAAAGGATCTTGGGGTGGTAGTGGATCACTCGATGAAGATGTCAACCTAGTGTGCGGCTGCCATGAAAAAGGCAAATTCCATGCTGGCCATAATTAGACGAGGAATAGAGAATAAAACTACTGATATCATACTGCCCTTGTACAAATCTATGATGTGACCACACTTGGAATACTGTGTACAGTTCTAGTCGGCATACCTAAAAAAGAATATTGCAGAGCTTGAGAAGGGGCAAAAAAGAGCAAGCAAAATGATCAGGGGACTAGAGCAACTGCCCTATGAGAAATGGTTAAAACGCTTAGGGCTGTTTAGCTTGGAAAGAAGGCAGCTAAGGGGAGACATGATGGAGGTCTATAAAATTATGCATGGTATGGAGAGAGTGGACAGGAAGAAGCTTTTCTCCCTCTCTCATAATACTAGAACGCGGGGTCATCCGCTGGAGGGCAAGAGATTCAAAATTGATAAAAGTATTTCTTCACACAATGCATAGTTAAATTGTGGAACTCCCTACCCCAGGATGTGGTGATGGCTGCCAACTTGGAAGGCTTTAAGAGGGGAGTGGACATGTTCATGGAGGAGAGGGCTATCCATGGCTACTAGTCAAAATGGATACTAGTCATGATGTATACCTATTCTCTCCAGGATCAGAGGAGCATGCCTGTTATATTAAGTGCTGTGGAACACAGGCAGGATGGTGCCGCTGCAGTCATCTTGCTTGTGAGCTTCCCAGAGACACCTGTTTGGCCACTGTGTGAACAGACTGCCAGACTTGATGGGATTGGGTCTGATCCAGCATGGCTTTTCTTATGTTCTTATGAAGCATTTCCGGCTGGGGCTGGAAATGTTGCAACAACCTGAAACTAGGCCTCACAACGCTTGTTGCCAACCTCACTAGGGCCTATGGCTGGATGGTCCACAGGTCCCGTGTTCTCCTGGAAGGCCTGATAGCCACTCGCTGGCTCATCATTGCCTCAAAGCCACTAGACCCTAAACAGCACACCTCAAGGTGTTGGAGCTCTTCATGGTTCTTACGGCAATCAACGTATGTATAAGGAGGGGGTTCCCTAGATGGTTTGATTCCTTGGAAGGGAAGCTGTGGCTCACCTGCCTTGAACTCCTAGACCTAGCATGATGGGGGTAGCATGGGAACGCCTGTTGATAGCTGATGGGGACATCAGTGCGATAAAAGCACAGGTGGTAGAGCAGCCAAACCCACTGCCCAAAGATGTAGTCCGGTTTTTCAGGATGGACAAGAAGCTGCAGGTAGAATGTGTGGCCGTTGGCCAGCCTGGCTTTCAACTGGTACCGGCTGGCATCGTGAATGAAGAGCTGGACAAACTTCAAGGGCAGAAGCCTGGTGGGTAGGAGAAATGTGTGCATGTAAATCAAGAGACAATAAAAAGCAAACACCTCCCCTCTTTCCCAGTCTCAGTTTATAGCTGTGCTGTACAGCACTCCCAGTTTCCCTGTGAGGTTAATCCAGTGCTGGTGATAGGATTGTCAACCTCCAGGTACTAGCTGGAGATCTCCTGCTATTACAACTGATCTCCAGCCGACAGAGATCCTTTAATACATTCCCCGTCATTGGCAATTGGACTCTATGGCATTGAAGTCCCTCCCCTCCCCAAACCCCGCACTCAGCCTAGGCTTGCCAGGTCCCTCTTTGCCAATGGTGGGAGGTTTTTGGGGCAGAGCATGAGGAGGGCGGGGTTTGGGGAGGAGAGGAACTTTAATGCCATAGAGTCCAATGGTCAAAGCAGCCATTTTCTCCAGGTGAACTGATCTCTATCAGCTGGAGATCAGTTGAAATAGCAAGAGATCTCCAGCTAGTACCTGGAGGTTGGCAGCCCTAGGTGCATCACACCTTTTTGAAAACAAAGCACTGTTCTGCCCCCCTCCCACATAGTGGTTGCAGAGTGGGGCATCCAGACAGATGTTCCACCCACAGCCACCCCACGTTTCCCCCTTCAAACCAGACAGAAAAAAGGTTGGGTGATTTTAATTTGGTTTAAAGGGGGAAACCCAAGGAAGTTCACACGTGGTGCTCAGAACTAGCATGCCCTCTTGTGGACATTTCCTTTAAATATGCAGCCTTCCTGCTTTCTAACAAGACCTTTTGCCATCTCATATGTAAATATGAGAATGTACTTCCAGTGTTTAAGCTTGCTTGCTGTGACCTGGATAGCTCAAGCTAGCCCGATCGCTAGATAATAAATACATAATCAATTCATCAGTAATTCACATAATCATAAATCTGAAGTTCCTCACACAGGTACAATTAATAGTTCTCTCTTTTTTTAAAAAAACTCATAGTTAGCCGGTTGAAACTAAAATCACCCAAACTGTCTATTAAACCATTAGATTCCGTTCAGTCTTCCTCCACCTGTAGTCTGCCAACATATAACAACTATGTCCTTAAGAATAAAAAGTTCAACAGCTATTACTGAATTCAATTAACAAAACACCCAATTTCAACCAGAAAGAAGAAATGAAATATCAGTAAGCCACTAAAATAGGGTTGCCAACCTCCAGGTGGTGGCTGGAGATCTCTTGGGATTACGACTGATCTCCAGGCGATAGAGATCACGTCACCTAGAGAAAATGGTCGCTTTGGAAGGTGGACTCATGGCATTAAACCCCACTGAAGTCCCTCCCCAAACCTCACCCTTCTCAGGCTTCACCCTTGAATTATCCAGGTATTTCCCAACCCAGAGCTGGCAACGCTACCCACTCTCCAAAGCTGCCATTTTCTCCAGGGGAACTGTCTGCAGTAGTCTGGAGATCAGCTGTAATTCTGGCAGATCTCCAGGCCCCTCCTGGAGATTGGCAACCCTAAGTAATGAAGCTCACATCCCCCCCCCCCACAAAAAAAATCTCAAAAATCCTTACAAATAGGACTCTGTGGGCCGACGCACAGAATAAATGAGAACGCTAATGAGAAGGCTGGATCTTTGAAAATGTAGCTGCCATCTCCTGATCGTACCTGGGTTGCCAACCTCCAGGTACTAGTTGAAGAAAAATACAGCACCAAATACAGCACTAATGCAAAACACAATAACTGATTGGCCAATACATTTAGTTAAAGAAATAGCATTATAATACAAAGTGTATATGCAGACTAAGGTAAGTATTATACTTTCCTAAAAAGGTTTCCCAAAAGAAATTCCAAATCAAAGCAAGGGTCTGACTGGTGAAGGAATCGGGCTATTGGACCCTTGTTTTGATTTGGAATTGCTTTTGGGAAACCTTTTTAGGAAAGTATAATACTTACCTTAGTCTGCATATACACTTTGTATTCTAATGCTATTTCTTTAACTAAATATATTGGTCAATCAGTTATTGTGTTTTGCATTAGAGCCTTGGTGCTGAATTTTTCTTCAACCTCCAGGTACTAGCTGGAGATCTCCTGCTATTACAACTGATCTCCAGCTGATAGAGATCAGTTCCCCTGGAGAAAATGGCCGCTTGAGCAATTGGACTCTATGGCATTGAAGTCCCTCCCCTCCTCCTCAGGCTTCTCCCCAAAAACCTCCCGCCAAAGGCAAAGGACCTGGCAACTCTAAAACTTTGAACAAATAGCTGAAGTCTCCTGATCTAACAAGTAGGTTGGATCTTTGAACAAGGAGCTGAAATCTCCTGATCAAACATGCGGGTTGCCTGGACCAGTAAGTAGTTTTCTTTTCTTTTCTTTTTTAGAACATTTTTTTATTTTTTTTATATTACAATAATTTCCATCATTCATTAAGATTATATGATATAAACAGTATTTCTCTATTCTATATAACTTATATAATTATGTTGACTTCCCCTCTCCTCCTCTATCTTTTTGATAACTTTATTGTCACCTTTGCATTTAATCTCTAATTCAATACAATACTTCATATATAAATCGGAACAATTCTTAAAATCTAAATCATTTATCTTAACAGTATTTCTACCTTAATCAATTGAATTAGAACAAAGCATAACCTTCAATACTTCCCAGTTTAAATTCATTTTGACAACATATTGTCCACGCTTCCCATTCTCCCACAAATTCTGTATTCTCCTTTTGATTTACTAATGCCGTAACAGTAAGTAGTTTTCTGAGCTTCCCAAAGACGCTTGGCTTTGAGTCCCTGCAGCAGGAATGCTCGGCGAAGGGAGCCCTGACAATCAAAGCCTTGTCCCACCTCCGGGAGGCTCTTGGCAACCAATCACCGCCCAACAGTGAACCAGCCAATCAGGAGAGTGGAGGGCGGGAGGGATAGTGGGAGCAGACAGTTAAACTGCCAGATAGGGCTGGCTAGTAGCAGGGAAGGAGTTGGGTCTAGGATCGGGGAGACCCAGGTTCGGATCCCCACTCTGCCATGGAAACTTGCTGGGTAGCCTCGGGCCGGCCACCCACTCTCAGCCTCGGCCCCGGCAAGTGTTTGGAGGGGAGACCTGCAAGGAAATGTAGGGGGGTGGTGCTGAGGCGGGGCAATGGCAAACTACCTATGGACCTCTCTTGCCTTGAAAAAACTATGGGGCCGCCGTAAATCAGCTGTGACCTGACAGCGAAAAAAGAATGAGCAAACTCCAAAACGTCCTATCATTAACAGCCTTGCTCAGGGCTTGCGAACTGAGGGCCGTGGCTCCCTTTACAGAGGGAACAGTTCCTGAACTGCTAAATGAAAACGCTGCATCTTCTCAGCCGGTGTACAACTCTGAGCCCGGTATCGGCGAACCGCTAAGCCGTCATCCTCGCGGAGTGACTCAAGATGAAACGTCTTCCTCGTGAACAAGCTGCGCCTCAACATACTTTGAACCCGCTAAGCCCAATAAGGTCAAATTCAAGGAACCCTCAGAGCGCGCTGTTAAAAAACACGGGCAAACAACCGGCTGCGTTTTCACACGACTGCTCTTTTCTACAAACGGAGCGCCATGATAAAGCGGAAAGGGGCACAAAAATTATCCCGGCATCTCGGCACACACCCCAGTCCCATCCTCAGAGAAGCGACGTTGACATTTCTGAGATTTTCCATGCTAGAGGGAAACTGTACAGGACGCTAATGGTCAGTCTTAAGAAATAGTTGGAATGTGGGAAGGCTGTGGCCGTCGTAAGCTTCTGAAAGGGAAGAGCTGGGAGTCCTCTTCACTTACTTACCACCACCTCACCAATGCCTTTGACTAAGGTGAGGGCTACGGGAAGGCAGGCCTGTGGCTCATCGCACATTCTCCTTCATAGGAAAGAGGAAATTCGTCATCAGCATCTCCTTCTGTCTGCCCTCCTCCCCCCGCCCGGCAGTGCTCCATGGTAGAGCCACATCTGTCGGACAAGGCTGATGGGTCACATGGACGCAGCTGGGAGTGTCGTCGACCTCTCCGTCGTTTCCATCTCGGGTTCCAGCCATGGGGTGGAAGTGGACTTGGCCGTGTTCAGGACCACCATCCTTCTCCTGCCTGTGATGACAACCTCATCTTCTCAGTGTTAGTGCTGCAGCAACTTCCCAGAGGGAGGAATGGCCCTGAGACCTTGGAGCCTGTCGGCCAGGGCGACTTTGAGTCTTTGGGGTTAACACTGCAGCTCCTGCCAGAGGGATTAATGGTGCCTGACGCTGTGGCACCTGCCTGAGAGGGCAACCTTGTCTTCATGATGGTAGCATTGTAGCAGCTTCCTGCAGGGAAGAATGGTGTCCAAGACTGGGAAGCTTGCCTGCGAGGACAACCTCGTCTTTTTGGCGGTAGTGTTGCAGCAGCTTTCCTGAGGGAGGAATGGTGTCTGAGACCATGGAGTCTGTCTGCCAGGGCCGTCTTGTCTCCTTGGTGGTAACATTGCAGCAGCTTCCAAAAGGGAAGAACAGTTTCTGGGTCCATGGGGTCAGCCTGCGAGGGCAACCTTGTCTTCTTAACGGTGGCGTTCAGTACTTGCCTGGAGGAATGGTGGCCAAGACCGTGAAGACTCCCTGTGAGGGCAAACTTGTCTCCTGGGTGGTAGCATTGCAGCAGTCCCCCTAAGGGAGGAGCGGTGTCTGAGGAATGGTGTCCAAGACTGAGGAGCGTGTCTGCAAGGGGAACCTTGTCCTCCATGAGTTGTCAGGGACGGGTGGCCTGAATTCTCTCAAGCCTCCTCCTCCTTGCTTGGGGCTGTCCGCTCACGTTTTCTCCTATGGAAAGGGGCACAGACACATAGAAGCAATCAGGCTGGGGCATTCTGAGGCATCTGGAAATGTTGAAACAACCTGAAAGTGGGCCTCACAACGCTTGCTCCCCACTTCACTAGGGCCTGTGGCTGGTTGGTCAGCAGGTCCCATGTTCTCCCAGAAGACCTGATAGCCACTCCCCAGCTCATAATAGCCTCAAAGCCACTAGGCCCTAAACAAAAGCTTTTGCTGTCCCCTTCCCAACCAATGGCACTAGGGTTGCCAGGTCCACCCTCCTCTCCGGCGGGAGGTTTTTGGGTAGAGGCAGGGAAAGATCACGTCATTGCAAAGGGCCTTGCATTGCAAGGGCCTTTACCACTCAAACTCCCAGTTTACAACCAGAAGTGCTGCATTGCAAGGCCCCTTGCGGTGTGACACTTCCGGTTGTAAACCAGAAGTGACGTGACGCAATGGGCAGGTGCGCTTGCACATGTTGCCCGCCAATCCTCAGGTGGTCGGCAGGCAGCCAGGTGGATTGGCGAGGGTTTGCCTGCTACCACCTGGCACTTGACAACCCTAAATGGTGCACACCAGTGTTGGCGTTCTTCATGGTTCTTATGGCAACCGACATGTATAGAAAGAGGGTGGTCCCCAGATTCTTTGATTCTTTGGAAGCTGTGGCTCACCTATCTCAAACTCCTGGACCTAGCGCGACAGGGGTAGTTTGGGTACATCTGTTGATAGCTGACAGGGACATCGGTGTGATAACGTAGGCGGTAGAGCAGGCGTACCCACTGCCCAAAAATGTCGTCGTTTTGGGGGGGATGCACTAGAAGCTGTAGGCAGAACGTGCGGCAGGTGGCCAGGATCACCTTGAAATAACTTCAGGGGTTGCACTAGAAGCTGTAGGCAGAACGTGCGGTACGTGGCCAGGCTCACCTTGAACTAACTTCAGGGCTTGCATCATGAACGAACTTCAGGCTGGTGAGTAGGAGGAACATGTTTATATAAATCAAAAGACCATAAATAATAACTTTTATTTGTATCCTGCCCTTCGTCAGAGCCGGGCTCGGGTACAGAGCCGGGCTCAGGGCAGCTAACAACCCAAGTGTGAGATACAAAAAACAGTTTCAAACATTTTAGGACAACGCTGAACAATAAATTTGCCTATCTATTCCAAAAAAATATCTTGACAAGCTAAAAAACACAAAAGTCATATTTACCACTGACCTGTGGATGAAAACTGAAACAAAACCTGTATCTACTATCAAAGCTCCCAAACAAAACCTGTATCTTCTATGAATCAGTAAAAACACCAGAAAAGGGTTTTTGTTTGGGATATTTCAACAGATCCCGATCGTGATTTTTCAGATACTCTTTCCGTCTGGGAGAGGGGGTAGCAAAATAGTGATAGAAGCAAAATGCAGAAATCCCACTTACATCTTCCTCTGTGTTGTTGCCCCTTGATGCATCTCCTGGTGCCCACTTCCTTTCCCCCAAAATGTTTCTCTATTGAAGCAAAGGGCAACCCTGACTTCCCCACTGTCCCCCTCATCGGGAGATGCTTAGCTTGGACCTCCTAACATTTTGATTCCCCCGCCTCACCCCGGCGTGGCAGCCATTTTGCGCTTGGTTCTGCCTCCCATGGCAGGCGTTTTGTGGTGGCACCCATCACTCTTAAAAAAATCAAAAGCGGACACCTCCCCTCTTACCCAGTCTCAGCTTGCCCTGGAAGACTAATCCAGCGCTGGTGATAACGGAAAAAAGTCTACAAGGCCTGTCTGTATGTTCTACCATGACCTACGAACACACCCCTTCCATTTCCCAACTATGGGCCAACCGATATCGAGAAGAATACAAGGTTCTCTTGGAATTGCTCAATGCCCTCATCCTTCTCCAGCAGCCCATCTGGAGCCTGCATGACTTTTCTTTTTGCAACCAGCTGGGGCTGGTGGTGGGTTCTGACAGAGCTGAAGAGGTTTGGACCTGAAGGTTCTGGATCTGGTGTGGAGGGGAAGGGAATCTGATAGAAGAATGGCTGCTGTCTCTCTATGTAACAAGTGGAGTCGGATGCTAGGACTCTGGAGGTCCATGCCTCAGAAACAGGGGCAGGGTATCTTTGTGTTTTCTGAAGGACAATTGTAATGTATACAAGAAGCTGCTAGGGGATGGGTTTCTGTGTTGAATGTCCTTTAGTTTGGGCCCCGCAGGGCTTCTGTATGCAAGTGGGTTGCTGAGTGCCTGTCGGTGTGCATTTGTCCTCCTCAGCTGCCCACCAGCTTGATTTAGCTCAGTGGGTGGCTTTGAAGTGCAGCACATTCTGGGAGCAGCCCAACCCAAGGAGCTTCAAGACGTTGGGGTCCTGATCTCCCTAGAGAAAGGAAGTACATTCTGTGCCAACTGAGCCTGGCACGTCCTCTCCCCTTCCATTTTACCCTGCTAGGAGCCACACAAACACACACCCATGCACGGTAGAACCAGAACTCTCTTTCTGGTGGCTGGTCTTATCATGGATGGAAGCCTCCCCCAATGGCTGTCATGGGGACAAAACTGGGTGCAACCCCTGGTGACGGGGCTTGTGATCAGGGTCTCAAGAAGGGGCAGATTGGTATGCAGTGGGGCGAGAGGCTGGGTGGTGGTACTCAAGAGTGGATTTGGTTTCAGGCAACCTTCCCCAGCTGATCTGGATGACCCAGGCTGGCCTCAGAAGCTCAGCAGGGCTGGGACAGGTTAGTACTTGGATGAGGATCCCCTGGAATTACAGCTCATCTCCATACTACAGGGATCAGTTCTCCTGGGTCAAATGGATGCTTTGGAGGGTGGATTATGGCACTGTATCCCTCTGAAGTTCCTGTCCTCCCCAGGCTCAATCCCCAAACCTCCATGTGTCTCCCATCCTGTTTCATGCCTCAGTGAGGGATGATGTTTCTGAGGCTGATGTTGCATCTCCCAAGCCCACGCTGTTACCTGAATCAGAATGGCCCTTGCTTTGGGGAAATTAGCTATGGAGACTTAAGCTTTGCAAGAGGCTGGGTAACCAGGATCTTTTTACCCCTTTTGGAAAACTCTTAATAAAGCAGTTGTTTCAAATTAAATGGAGTTTTATTGTGAAAAGAGTTTCAAGCACACAGCGAAAACCCACACCCGATTCACACAGGCGCTAAGAAAATAAACAGGGAGGAGGGGTGGGATGCTAGAGTGAGGGTTAAGGCGATATTTACCAGTACAGTCAAAAGCAGTGTAGAGAGGGGAAAGAAAAGGGGCCCCACAAAGAAGTGGGGTGTGTGCAAGGATCCAGGACACACACAATGAATGGCCCTGAGAGCCAATATTTATAGTTAGAATGAGCACTGAGGTGGAATGAGCTAACTGGCATGTAAGTCGGGGACAAAGAAGTGATTGTTTTTATGGGTTCTTGTAGGTTATCCGGGCTGTGTGACCGTGGTCTTGGTATTTTCTTTCCTGATGTTTCGCCAGCAGCTGTGGCAGGCATCTTCAGAGGAGTAACACTGAAGGACAGTGTCTTTCAGTGTCAAGTGTGTAGGAAGAGTAATATATAGTCAGAAAGGGATTGGGTTAGAGCTGAATCATTGTCCTGCAAAAAGTATCAAAGGTAATGTGCTAATCATTGTCCTGTAAGTATCAAGATAATGTGCTAATGAGGGTGTGGTATGTTAATATGGAACTATTGTATCCTGAAGTGATCTGTTAATGTGTGAAATCCAAAGCTAATCCGCATGGTTATTGTACTCCTCTGAAATGCCTGCCACAGCTGCTGGCGAAACATCAGGAAAGAAAATACCAAGACCCCGGTCACACAGCCAGGATAACCTACAAGAACCAATGAACTCTGACCATGAAAGCCTTCGACAATGTTTTTATGGGGTCCAGACAAAAGAGAGAGGAGAGGGTTGAGGGCTCTCCAGTAAGTACAATACCTGAATACTCATGAGTAGTGACTGATTGTTGTGATAGTTACAGATATGAATCCTTGATGAGATTTCAGGACAACAGAATGTTTGAAGTATTTTCCTGAATACTGAGTAATTGCCGGGATGTAGATGGGTGTAGATAATGCAATTACTGATCTGCTCAGGGTGCTGACTGAATCACCTTAGGGTGCGGCAATGGCGATTAGCTGGCCCCAGTGCCCAGCTAGGCACTCCCTGGGCCAAGGAAAAATGTGTAGATGCCAACTCCTTCCTTCCTCTGATAAGCATACAAGGATGATTCCTCTTTTTTCTGAGAGGCATCCATTTTGTACGGAGCAGTGCTTTGCTCTAACGCCAGTTTAGGGACCCTGTGCCCTCAATGACACCCCACCGACAGAGGAAAGGTCTGGCTGTTTACAATGAACAAACTGTAACACCCGCATACGATCCAAGATCGCCTGCGCCTTGCGCACGGGCAATCAGGGCTGACGGGGTGTACAAAGCTTGTGAGCTTTTCAATGCGCTCATTCAGGCACATCTTAATTGCTACCCTCCTGAAGACAGAACAAAAAAATTCTTACGCATAAGTGTCCCCACAGGGCACCTTGCAACTGCTCGATTTTAAAGGACGACACAATTATTAGAGCTCGGGGGAAGCGGGCTGTTCTGCCGAGCACCAAGCGGCATCGGTTCCTCTGTGAGGCGGTACCTCTGGTTATCCATCAAAGTGAAACGGTGACTGTCCTGCTCACTACCTTCTCTGGACATTCCTGGCAAGGGCATGCTTTGGCGGGATGCATCATAACCTGTCCCAGCCCCAAAAGAGACAGAGGAGGGCCGGTTTGTTTCACTGGTGGGAGAACCAGGAGGGGAAGGTGACAAGGTGGGCGACTGCACGCTTGAGGAGGTTACGGCAGAATCCACACAGATGTGATGTGGCTGAGGCATGGAGACCACGCTATCATCAGCTGCAGGAACTGAGCTGCCCGGCATTCTGCCGAGCCCTGTATGGTCTGGTTGCTTGACAGAAGGGGACTGGAGGGGTTGAAGGCTAGGTGGCTTTACAGAAGGCGAAGAAACGGGATGCTCATTGGCAGAGAAAACAGGAGCTGGGCTACGGTCTTGGCCCTGTGTTCCGGAAGCGCTCCGTAATGGATCAAGCCCGTCAGCGGTGCAAATACAATCAGTCTGTTCTACACTTCGGCTGGGAGATGTTGGCTGAGGGGGTCCACTCTGGGACACTGGCTGAGTAAGGCAGGAGCTCACCGATTCTGCCTTTCGCAAGGGGGTTCTAGAGACCGACTGGTAAGATGCCGGGCCGAGAGAACGATTCGCCGGAGTGTCTGGAAGCTGTATGAGAGGAGGATACACAACCGGCTGTGACATGGCTACAAAATTAGTCATGACGGGCTGAATGAGAGAAGGGACTGGGATGTTGACAGAGAAGGAGGGATTGGCCGGATACATGGGCCAGGAGGCAAGGCCAACTGATGTATTCAGCCTTGCAATTTGGGGCTCTGCAGGGAAGACCACGGGGGAGTGGGGGATGAAAACATTCTTTCCTGGCATGGCTCTGGCCCTTACGTTCTTTTCCACAGGAACAAATGGTTTAGGTGGTTTGGGGAGCTGAGATTCTGGGAGAAAAGAACTCTCCTGGTTACATGCCGCTTTGAGACATGCGGAAGTCAAGGGGACCGAAGGATGGGGCTGAGGCACATGCCCTGCTGCAGTCTTGGAAAGAGAAGGCTTCATACTAGATTTTCGTACCACCACAGGTTCACGCACTGCAGCTTCAGGCAAAGAATCACCAAGGTTCATTGCCGCTTCTTCCACTTTAGATGAATCAAGATGACCACCTAAGCCGCCTTTGGGCCTCACCGATTCTAGGAAGAAGAAACTCTCTGCATTATCTGGTACCCTGAGAGATGCTGAAGTTGAGCGGATAGAAGGATGGAGCGGGGGCATGGTCACTGCTGCAGTCGTGGAAAGAGAAGGCTTAATACTAAACTTTGGAATCGCCACAGGTTCACTCATTGCCGCTTCGGGCAAAGAATTACCAAGGTTCGCTGCAGCTTCTCCTGCTTTAGATGAATCAAGATGACCTCCTATGCTGGCTTTGGGCCTCACCAACTCCTGTGAAGGAGCTACCATTTTTGGTGCTGTCGGGCATTGCCTCTTGGGGAGAACACAGTATGCCTTGACGTCCGGGCCTCTGAGGTGATCTGAAGCCAGAGGGCGAACAGAGAGGGGCTGAGGCTTCATCGCAATCTTGAGAAGAGCAGGCTGTCGGACCACTGCAGGTTCAGGCCTCACCACAGGAATCAAAACATTCTCTCCCGGCATGGCTCTTGCCCTCACATTCTTTTCCACAGGAGCTAATGGGTGAGGCGGTTTTGACAGTTGAGCCAGGGGGTGAATGGAGAGGGGCTGAGGCTCCATCCGAGTCTTGAGAAGAGCAGGCTTGTGGGCCACTGCAGGTTCAGGCCTCACCACAGCTTTGGGCAAAGAGTTAGCCTGACCCATCGCACCATTTTCCACCCTGGAAGAGACAGGTGGGCCTGAAAGATAGAAAACAATTACTGTTGGCAGACAATAATGCAGATAGTGCATCAGCGGCAACTGAGAGATGTGAGAGCAAAGAATCTTCAGGGAACGTGTGCCACCCAGAGCCCGATACAAAGAAAACTGAAATCTGAAGCGAATGTTGAGCACACCAAGGTAATTAGCGGCATTCCCTCCTCGGGCCAAAGCCAGAAACTGTAGTGCTGATTCTGAACCCCAGCTCTGGTTCTAGAAAAATATGGTAGTGATGATCTGGTGACGCCAGGCAGGTTTCTGATTTGTCCTTTCGGTTTAAGGATTTTATTTGCTATCCTCGGTCAGAGTAAATGTCAAGTGCTAGTAAAATAAGCATGCCTTATTTCTGCTGGCCACTCTTGGACCCTTTCGTCTGCCCACAGGACAACCACGTTCCAACGCTTTACTCAAGGATTTAACTCAAACAGAACAGCTGCGTAGGCAGAGCTTGTTGGACTGCACTCAACCAGAACACAATATACTGACCTCTGGTGTCATGGCCCTTCCCAGCACAAAGTTACATATGTTCTCTCTTTAGCACTGGAGGGTGCGTGTGTGTGTGTGGGGGGGGGGGTTGGTATTTCTTTCTTCAGTGTTTCTTTCACCCGTCCCTTTTGCTGCTGTATGTACTGCATCTCCAATTCTAAGTCTTCAGACTGAAACATCTGTAAAGTTGTAGGGTTGGGAGAATCTGGAGAGGCAACTTGAGGATTCGCGCTCCGGTTTATGGGGAATGTGTTGATTTGCTTTAAAACACTGTATATGAATGCACTGGAGAGGGACTTGCAAGATTTATGGGGGAGCAGAGCCCCCACCCCCCATTCCCCACTCTTTCAGTTAATTTTCCCTTCCCCCTAGGGCTCTGCTTCTTCATAATCCATGACTACCCTCTTCCACCACTGCCAGTCTTTCAGTTTCACAATGGAGTAAATGATCATAGAATCATAAGAGTTGGAAGGGACCACCAGGGTTATCTAATCCAACCCCCTGCTCAATGCAGGAAATTCACAACTACCTCCTCCACACACACCCAGTGACCCATACTTCATGCCCAGAAGATGGCCAAGGTGCCCTCCCTCTCATCATCTGCTTAAGGTTATAGAATCAGCATTGCTGACAGCCTCTTCATAAAAACCTCCAGGGAAAGAGTGCTTACCACCTCCCAAGGAAGCCTGTTCCACTGAGGAACCGCTCTGACTGTTAAGAAAATTCTTCCTAATGTCTAGATGGAAACTCTTTTGATTTAATTTCAACTCGTTGGTTCTGGCCCGACCTTCTGGGGCAACAGAAAACAACTCTGCACCATCCTCTATATGACAGCCCTTCAAGTACTTGAAGGTGGTGATCATATCCCCTCTCAGTCTTATCCTCTTCAGGCTAAACATACCCAGCTCCTTCAACCTTTCCTCATAGGACTTGGTCTCCAGACACCTCACCATCTTCGTTGCTCTCCTCTGGACATGTTCCAGCTTGTCTACATCTTTCTGAAACTGCAGTGCCCAAAACTGAACACAATACTCTAGGTGAGGTCTAACTAGAGCAAAGTGATACCATCACTTTGTATGATCTGGACACTATACTTCTGTTGATACAGCCCAAGATCGCATTTACCTTTTTAGCTACCGCATCACACTGCTGACTCATGTTCAGTGTTTCGTCTACTAAGACCCCAAGATCCTTTTTGCACACTACTAAGATCCTTTTGCACTACTGCTAAGACAAGTCTCCCCCATTCTATAATTATGCTTTTGATTTTTCCTACCTAAATGCAGAACTTCACATTTATCTCTGTTGAAATGCATTTTATTGGTTTTAGCCCAATTCTCCAGCCTGTTAAGATCATCCTGTATCCTGGCTCTGTCTTCTACAGTATTTGCTACCCCTCCCAAATTAGTATCATCTGCAGATTTAATAAGCATCCCTTCTATTCCTTCATCCAAATCATTTATAAAGATATTGAACAACACAGGGCCAAGGACTCATCCCTGAGGCATTCCACTAGTCAATTTTCTCCAAGTGGACGATCACCACAATCTCCCCCAAACTACCTCAGGAGATCTCAGCATCCATTTTAAGTCCCTTAGGCAACCTCAGAAAACATCACTGATCCCTCATGGCAGCCAAGATCATGGGAGATAGTCTCACGAGGCCAAGGTACAAAAGTATCCGGCCGGTTGTTTAAATTAAAGAAACTTCTATAAACCCAGAAGCTCCCCCAGGCTTGCATAAATACCTCCCCAGTTCGCATTTATTTATTTTTCACATTTATAGCCTGCCCTCATTCCCAGTCAGGGTGGATTCATACATCCACCATTGTATGGGTTTCTAGATCTGTACCCTGCAGGCCAGGCTCAAAATTAGATTATGGGCACATGTGCACAGACAAACATTGACAAATAAGATTATGCATGACAGCACTTACCAGGTTTTGTAGGCAGCGCTTCAGGGGATACAGGCAGTAACAACGTTTGAACCCCATAGCCCTTCATGCAAACGACATCTGCCATTTCCAGTAGACACTGCTTAGCTGAGGAAGCATTTCCCAGGGGCAGGTGATGCTGATAGGCAGCACTGTAGGCAGCACGGAACTGGAAGAGCGACATGCCCTCGGGGTGCGTGGCGAGGATGCGGACCACCTGCTGCTTCAGATCATCCAAGGGCTCAGAACAAGGAAGGCTGGCCAGGCTGGATCTGCCGAGCAGCTGGGCATCCGCAGGACAGGACGCCTTTCCGGCTGCAGACTGTACTTCCGGCTGGCACGCCCTCAACTGCTGGGCTGGAATGGCAGAGTGAGGTGGCGGTGGGCTCTTATCCTTGTCTGAAGAGGCACCGTGGTGCTCCTTGGAGGACGGATGGCTTGGAATTACGGCGGAGGGGACAGGTGTGCTGGAGGGGAGTCCGTTCTGCAACGGTTCTACAGCATCTAGGCCAGCTTTGGTGACATCTCTGAAGAAAGGCTTGGAGATGCCTCCAAAATCTAGGAAAGAGAAACACAGTTACCAAATTAGCAAGACCCTGGAAAGTGTCCAGATACCAATGTACTATAATAAAAGAAGTGATGTTTTTTTAAAGACCCTTGGTCCATCAAAGTCTGTATCGCCTACTCAGACCGGCAGTGGTTCTCCAGGGTCTCAGGCAGGGGTCTTTCATATCATCTACCTGCCTAGTCCCTTTAACTGGAGATGCTGGGGATTGAACCTGGGACCTTCTGCATGCCAAGCAGATGCTCTGCCACTGAGCCACAGCCCCTCCCTCCAGATTGCAGTCCACTGCTCTTAACCAATACAGCATGCTACAACTGAAGTCCAACCCAATCAGTTCTGAAGAATCTAATAAGCAGAATTTTCCCTTTCGAACATCATCATCCTTCCCACCCCCCACAGAGCAAATCAGAGAGAATCTACAAAATTCAGCAGAACCAGGTAAATGACATAAAGAAACATCACTCTATATTCTGCCTAGGAGACAGCTGGCCCCAAATTGAGAAGAGAAGGCTCGACTAGATAGATCTTAATTCTAATTTAGCAAGGCACTCGCTTTCTTCCTAACTGCCAACTAAATACATGTATGCAGTTTTAATCCACAAAATTTGCTTCAAATAGAGATCACAAAATTAGGGATGGTGCTCCCCTTTTTGTAAGGAGCAGGGGGCCAATAACAACGCTGTCCGTCAACCCTGAAGCAACAGAAGAAAGCAAGCTGTTCCAAAATCTTCTGCCCAGTGATATTTTGTCCCTCTCTTCGTTCCTTGTTGCATTGCTGAAAAGTCTTTCCTATAAGAAGCATTCTAGCCAAGAAACATGTCTAAAGAACTGTCCTGGAGATGTAGATATTGGTGATTTACCTGGTGTGGCGTTTGGTGGTTCCACTGTTTGTGTTGGCTCCACCTGGGGCTGATCCTTACGCAAGGTAGGGACAGATTTAACACCACGACCTAACAAGGCGAGAGGAAATTATGAAGTGTCATATTAGCCAGGATAGATTATTTGCTCTGTTCAAAAAACTTCTAACCAGTGATAGATATTTGGTCTCAATCTCAGTCCTTAGTTACCTTGCTGAAAAGTCTTTCCTGTAGTATGCATTCTAGCCAAGAAACACGTGTAAAGAGCTGTACTGAACAGGAGATGTAGATATTGGAAATAAGTGTAAGGAAGGTGGACCAAAGATGATCAAGTCAGGGCTTTTCCACACCAGCAGCTCAGCTTCTTAGCTGCATGAATCCCCCCCTCCTTAAAACAGTGCTGTTTGCTAGGTTGTTTTACTAATTTTTATTTATATCTCTAAATTTATAGCCTGTCCTCATTCCTGGCCAGGCTAGGCCAGGCTCGGGGCGGGAAACAACAATTTAACAATGATGAAATAAAACCATAAAACTTCTAATTTTAAAAAATCATAATCGTATCAATCCACATATAAAGTATAGATATATCAAGATGGAGCTCATTCTAGTAGCAGCAGCAGCAGTAGTAGTAGTACTAATAATAGCCGCTGAAGACTCAGCTGAGTGGTCAAACACAAGATAAAACAGAAAATGGGGGGAGGGATAGGGAAGCTCTCCTAGGTTGTTGTTTTTTTCTTCCAACTGTTTCCTCAGCCACCTTTGAGGTGGTCAGAAAATGAGTGGGGCAAGTACCTGGAAAAGTAAAAAAATGGCATATTATACTGTCAATAAAGGAGGGGGGAACCCTAGCTGAGCTGCATCAAACATCTGGTGTGGAAAAGTGCTCAGTGTGGTAAAGTGGCAGTGACGGTGGGATCAGAGGGAGGTCAACTGATCCCATGGGACAAAAGGAAATGAGGCTGAGATGGTTCAGGAAAGGCCCTGAAGAGAAAGGAAGACATAGTGGAAAGGCTGTTCTTAATACTAAACTTTGGAACCACCACAGGTTCAATCACTGCAGCTCCAGACAAAGAATTACCAAGATTTATTGCAGCTTCTTCCACTTTAGATGAATCAAGAGGACCTCCTAAGCCGTCTTTGAGCCTCACCGACTCCAGTAAAGGAGCTACCATTTTTGGTGCTGTTGGACATTGCCCCTTAGGGAGATCACAGTTCTCTTTGACATCCGGTGCTCTGAGGTGATCTGAAGCCAGGGTGTAAATGGATCGGGGCTGAGGCTCCACTGGAGTCTTAAGAAGAGTAGGCTTGTGGACCACTGCAGGTTCAGGCCTCACCACAGGAATCAAAACACTCTCTCCTGGCATGGCTCTGGCCCTTACATCCTTTTCCACAGGAACTAATGGTTGAGGTAGTTTTGGGAACTCAGATTCTGGGAGGAAAGAACTCTCCTGGTTACCTGGTGCTCTGAGCCAAGGTGGTTGAGGTAGTTTTGGGAACTCAGATTCTGGGAGGAAGAAACTCTCCTTGTTACTTGGTGCTCTGAGCCATGCTGAAGTGCAGGGGACAGAAGGATGGAGCGGAGGCATGGGCACTGCTGTAGTCTTGGAAAGAGAAGGCTTCATATTAGACTTTGGAATCACCACAGGTTCAGTCACTGCAGTTCTGGGCAAAGAATTACCAAGGTTCACTACAGCTTCTCCTGCTTTAGATGAATCAAGACGACCTAAGCCGGCTTTGGGCCTCACCGACTCCCGTGAAGGAGCAACTGTTTTTGGTGCTGTCAGGCATTGCCCCTTGGGGGGAACACAGTTTGCCTTGACATCCGGTGCTCTGAGGTGATCTGAAGCCAGAGGGCGAACGGAGAGGGGCTGAGGCTCCATCGGAGTCTTGAGAAGAGCAGGCTTGCGGGCCAATGCAGGTTCAGGCCTCACCACAGGAATCAAAATATTCTCTCTTGGCATGGCTCTTGCTCTTGCATTTTTTTCCACAGGAACTGGTGGTTGAGGCGGTTTTGAATGCTGAGCCAGGGGGTGAATGGAACGGGGCTGAGGCTCCATCGGAGTCTTGAGAAGGGGAGGCCTGCGGGCCAATGCAGGTTCAGGCCTCACCACAGCTTTGGGCAAAGAGTTACCCTGACCCATCGCACCATTTTCCACCCTGGAAAAGATAGGTGTGCCTGAAAGACAGAAAACCATTACTGTTGACAGACCACATTGCAGACTGTACATCAGCGGCAACCGAGAGATGTTAGAGCAAAAAATCTACGTGTGCCTCCCCAAGCCCCCTACAAAGAAAACTGTTTGTAAATATTGTCGAAGGCTTTCACGGTCAGAGTTCATTGGTTCTTGTAGGTTATCCGGGCTGTGTAACCGTGGTCTTGGAATTTTCTTTCCTGACGTTTCGCCAGCAACTGTGGCAGGCATCTTCAGAGTAGTAACACTGAAGGACAGTGTCTCTCAGTGTCAAGGGTGTAGGAAGAGTAATATATAGTCAGAAAGGTTACTTGCTAGCAAACGGCTACTCCAAGAATGAAATCAGAAGGGCCATTAAAACAAACAAAAATCAGAAAACTCAAGAAAAACAGTCTCCCATAGGAAAGGTATTCTTGCCATTTATTAAAGGAGTCACTGATAGGATGGAGAAACTTTTGAAAAAACATAACCTACAAACAGTGTTTAAACCCACCAAGAAAATACAACAAATGCTACGATCAGCAAAAGACAAAAGAGACCCCCTCACCTCTGCAGGAGTATATCGTATACCTTGCAGCTGTGGAGAAGTTTACATCGGGACCACAAAACGCAGCATACAAACAAGGATAAAAGAACATGAAAGATACTGCAGACTTGGCCAACCTGAGAAATCAGCAGTGGCTGAACATGGACTGACACAAACAGGACACAGGGTCTTATTCCAAGACACTGAAAGACTGGACAATTCTACCAACTATTTTGTCAGATTGCACAGAGAAGCCATTGAAATTCATAAACATCAGCACAACTTTAACAGAAAAGAGGAGAGTTTAAGAATGAATAAGGCTTGGCTTCCTGCCCTGAAAAACCTCCAGACAAAGACAGCATTCAACAATAGCCATACAGATTAGCTTTGGATTACACACATTAACAGATCACTTCAGGATACAATGGTTCCATATTAACATACCATACCCTCATTAGCACATTATCTTGATACTTACAGGACAATACTTTTGCAGGACAATACTCAGCTCAAACCCAACCCCTTTCTGACTATATATTACTCTTCCTACACCCTTGACACTGAGAGACACTGTCCTTCAGTGTTACTACTCTGAAGATGCCTGCCACAGTTGCTGGCGAAACATCAGGAAAGAAAATTCCAAGACCACGGTTACACAGCCCGGATAACCTACAAGAACCAATGTTTGTAAATAGTCAAGGAACAAAGAAGTATAAACAGCCACACAAAATGCACACAGCAATTTTCACCTGTGGCCCTCTTGGAATATCCTGGGCCCCCCGGTGGGGGGGGGCATATGGCCCCAGGTTGAGAACCAGGTTTGATTCCCTGCTCTTCCACATGAGTGGCAGATGCTAATCTGGTGAACCGGGTTGGTTTCCCCACCCTTCCACATGAAGCCAGCTGGGTGACCTTGGGCTAGTCACAGCTCTCTTAGCACTCTCTCAGCCTCACCTACGTCACAGGGTGTCTGTTGTGGGGAGGGGGAGGGAAGGCGATTGGAAGCCGGTTTGATTCTCCCTTAAGTGGTAGAGAAAGTCGGCATATAAAAAAAACAACTCTTCTTCTCCTCCTCCATCCTATGGGCTCTGTTAGGATTGGGCCCTCATGGCATTTTTAAATGGCCTAATCCAGCTCTAAAATGGCACTGATATCTATGGGTACAACGTCTAGTTGGGCCCTTGAGCGAGTGTCATTCTGCTTAGGGTGGCACCGTAAATAAAACTTTGCCAAATGAATAAGATGAGCAAAAGGGAGCTGCTAATTGTGCTGAGGGGTTTCAGGAAACACTTCTCAGATGATTCCAGCAGTCAGAAAGCACAGATTTGATCACGGCCATCCCAGTCTGCTGCATTTCTTTAAATTCTTTTATTCTTATTTGGGGAGAGAGAGAAATCGCCTGACTGCTGTTGCACTTCTGTGTTGCTCAGATGGAAACAACAGTTGCAACAAGTCAAAGGTACGACACACCATCGTTATTCAACCATGGGCTTCAGGTTACAACTACTACCACTGCTAACGCTAGCAGCTCAGAGCAGCTCAGTCTATGGATTCAACTCTACGAGGTGTTTTGAATGTAGGGGCATTAAGCAAGACTGGGAACTCAAGGACAATTAAACTGGGTTGCCTGCCCTAAGAAACAGAATGGAACCAAGTCACTGGGCTTCCCCATCCCTTGTTTTACCTTTTTTAATAACACATTTGAGTCTGTTCATGTTGTATTTGATCGTCAGCTCAGGCATTTGGTGCTCCAAAAATTCCAGGGTGTCCTTACAGCCTTGGGCAATGCTGAACTTCTCCAGATCGAATCCCTTCGAGGCCAGAAGCAGCTCCTGCAATTTCTTTACCTTCAGTCCCGCCACATGAGTTGGTGAGTATAGGAGCTCGGTGAGTAATGCCAAGACTTCTGCAGTTGTCAGAGCAGAAAAACAAAACGAAACAAGGAAGTACATCAACAAAAAAAATCTGAAACATTTTCCAGGACAGCCTAATATTCAAGCGGCCAATGCAGAGGCAAGTACGTTTTCTTTACCCATTCCAATGAAAGCTTCCATCAATCAGGAAAACTATCAGCAGATAATGTGCACATGAAGAGCCCCGTGGCGCAGAGTGGTAAGCTGCAGTACTGCAGTCCAAGCTCTGCTCACGACCTGAGTTCGATCTTAACGGAAGTTGGTTTCAGGTAGCCAGCTCAAGGTTGACTCACCTTCCATCCTTCCAAGGTCAGTCAAATGAGTACCCAGCTTGCTGGGGGTAAAGGGAAGATGACTCGGGAAGGCACTACCGAATACCAAAACATGGGAACCTGCCGGAACCCTTGGGGTACAATTGTCGTTCCACCTTCCTTGAACAGGAAGTCTTGCCCACGTCGTAATATGATTGTGCTTTTCTTTCAGGCTAGCAGGACCTTGCCTGCAACCCTAAGAGGTTCATCCACATCTGGACAAAAAAAGCCACCCTAATAGCACCTAAGAGCCCCGTGGCGCAGAGAGGTAAGCTGCAGTACTGCAGTCAAAAGCTCTGCTCATGACCTCAGTTCGATCACGGCAGAAATCGGTTTCAGGTGGCTGGCTCAAGGTTGACTCAGTCTTCCATCCTTCCGAGGTTGGTAAAATGAGTACCCAGCTTGCTGGCGGTAAAGGGAAGATGACTGGGGAATGGGGAAGGCACTGGCAAACCACCCTGTAAACAAAGTCTGCCTAGTAAACGTCGGGATGTGATGTCACCCCATGGGTCAGGAATGACCCAATGCTTGCACAGGGGACCTTTACCTTTAATAGCACCTAGTGCCCCCTCCCCCACATCAAGCAGGGAGCAAGAGACAGGATATGCCAGTCAGGCCGAGATGTTGCGGTGTTGGCTAGAATTCTCCCAGAGGGGGCAGCGGCATTTTGCTGTGTTGGTAATAAACCAGCAGACAACCCAGCATCCTTGTTTTGCAAAATCTTCAAAAAAGGATGTGACAGGGGTTTTTTTTTGGGGGGGGGGGAGCCGATCATATGAAGAAAAAATACTACTCCCCCCCCCAAGAGGTATTTAGATTTTTTTTTCATTCCGCTCACTCAAAACCCACAGCAAGGAGATAGCAAGATGTTTACAGGTGAACAGCAGATTCCGCTTTCTTACGGACAGCAGAGCCTCACCAGCTTTCTTTCTCCCCATCTTCGGTGGTACCGAGCTGCACGCAGAGAAATCTGAATCCAGAGAAGGAGAACGACTGCAGGGCTCTGGCAGAAGAATGGAGAGACGCAGCATGAGATGTCAGCATTTTCTGCCTGCAGAGGAACCCACAAGTCTATTGGGTGTCAGGACTCATTCCCTCAGCAGGTGACACCCAGGACTTTGCTATTTAGAAGAGTTGGTTTTTATATGCCGACTTTTTCTATCACTTAAGGGAGAATCACACCGGCTTACAATCACCTTCCCTTCCCCACACCTTCCCTTCCCCTGTGAGGTAGGTGGGGCTGAGAGAGCTCTTAATAGAACTGTAACTAGGCCAAGGTCACCGAGCTGGCTTCCTGTGCAGGAGTGGGGAAACCAACTCCGTTCACCAGATTAGCTGCCGCTGCTCATATGTAGGACTGGGAAATCGAACCCAGTTCTCCAAATTAGAGTCCACCGCTCCAAACCACCGCTCTTAACCACTACGCCAAGCTGGTGTAGCGCATCACCACTGAGCTCTGGTTAAAGATGGAAACGAAACCGCATGACAAAGCCTACCCCGGAGTTGCTGGCCCCTGCCAAAAGCCACCTGACACAGCTTGGCTTTGCTCTTCTATTCTCCAACAGGTCACCCGTTCTGACCAAGTGGCGGACTCCTGTCTCCTGTCCAGAGCAAGAGCCCCTCAGTCAACAGGATCACAACTTCTGCCCTACCTGATTGAAGCTGGATGACACAATTGTTGACTCTTTCGCATCGGCGGACAAGGAGCCCAGGAATATCCTGCAAGCAGGAAGACGTGCTATCATATCCCCAGGAAACACTAAATGTCTCCAGGTCGAATCCACTCTTTGCTTTCAGGATCTCCTTCAGCTTCTTCAGCCTCAGTCCGGAAAGGTGCCCTTGAAGGACATCTTGGATTAGCAAAAAGGCATCTGTAATAAAAACAATGGATTTTTTACCTTCCAAAAAGCCACTCGAGATGTTCCTGTCCATGCTGATAATGCCGCTGATCCCCCCACCCTGTATTGACATAAGGAGGGAGTTGCAAGCAACAGCATCGCAATCATTGCCTTGCCTGGTTTAACCATGACAACACAATTCCGGATGTCCTTACTCTTTTGGAAAAGCGATTCAGGAATGTCCTGAAGCCAGGACAACACATTATGGTAGTCCAGCTGACACCGGAATATCTCCAAGTTAAATCCATGCTTCACTTTCAGTTTATTCAGGTTTAACAGCCTAAAAGCCATATGTGAAAAAAAATATTTAAGAAATAAAAACAACAGCAAAGAAAAAAAATTGCCACATCAACTTTGCATGCTTTACAAAAGCCACTCAGAAACCATCTTGATTTATGGGTATCCGAAGTGACTGAACAGTAATCAAGCAAAAAGGGGGGGGGCACCAAAACAAAACGGAGACAAACAGCGACGAATGGCGCAAGGGAATAAAATTTAATAAATAAATAAATATTGGAAAGGGATTTTAATGGGAGACTCGAACTATGTTTACTCCTGGATTGAATAGAGACCTGAGATTCCTGACTCATTACCAATGCTGATTTCTCCACGCCTACTACCCCTCTGCATAACACACCTAATCCAGTCATGCCTGCTGCTAATGTTGTTTACCTGCTACTGACATTGGGTGTCTGAATTCACTCTTCTCTACTTAAGGATAGATGGACCCACAATTCTAGCTGTATCTGAAAAAGTGAGCTGTGACTCATGAAAGCTCATACCCTACCAGAAATTTTGTTAGCCTTTAAGGTGCTTCTGGATTCTTGCTCTTTTCTACTGTCTTATTTTAGGTATTGTCAGCATACATAGATATGATGGGAAGTCAACCAGCTAAGGATTTGATTCCCAGATGGAGCAGGGAACATTTCCGCCTGGCATCTTGGATTAACAGGCTCCAGCCTTGTTTAAAAGGCTTCTTAATAATTAACATTCTTTCCTTCCCTACCAAAGAGGTTGGAGACCAAAGAGGTTGAAGAGCCAGTTGTACAACTGTAGAATCTACAATTTTATTCCACCAGGACCAAGAGCGCTCTCAAGCTGCTAATTGAATAAGTGCTGGAAGGTTCTCAGCATTAAAATATATTTAAAACTGATTATGGCTTTCCAAATCAAAGCAGAAATTTTGGGAAGACCCAGTTCCAAACGCACAACTGACATAGAGATAATGTGAGGATATGTGAGGTAATGTAAGGTTTTTATGAGAAAAAGCTTAATTTAACTCGGCCTGAGAACCAGATTTGAGAACCATACACGCTCTCAAAATATAAACCAGCATTCAATGCAGCATCTTCATTTTGCAAAATCTTTAAATAAAGATGTGACAGGTATGGTTTTTTTTTGGGGGGGGGAGAAGCTGATCATATGAAGACGAAATACTCCTCCCCCAAAAGGCTAACACTGACCCTTCTTTGGTATTTAGCTCAATCAAAACACATGCCAAGGAGATAGCAAGATGTTTACAGGTGAATTGGGGATTCCGCAGAGCTTCATCAGAGAGCTTTCCCCCTGCCTTCTGTGGCACGGAGCTGCACGCAGAGACATCTGAATCCAGGGAAGGAGCAGGACCGCAAGACTCTGGCAGAAGAACGGAGAGAAGAAGCATGAGATGCAACACACTTTTGTCAGGACTCGCACCCTCAGCACGAATGTGGTTCACGACAAAACCAACCCGACAGCTGCTGGCCCTCGCCAAAACCCACCTCGCCTATCTGTGCTGGCTCTTACCGAAACCCACCTCGCCTATCTTTGCTTTTTTACCCTCTGACAGGCCACCCATTCTGAGAGAATGGAAGCCTCCCATCCCGTCCACAGAAGGCGCCGCCCACCGCCAAGATCACTTGTGCCCTACCTGACTGAAGCCGGATGACACAGCTGTTGACATTTTTGCCTTTTTGAAGAAGGAGCCCAGGAATATCCCGCAGGAAAGCTAATGTGTTTTCATAGCCCAGGTAAACGCTAAATGCCGCCAGGTCAAATTCGTGCTTTTCTTTCAGGATCTGATTCAGCCTCTTCACCTTTAGTCCATGAGGGTGTGTTCCAACAACCTCTCGAATTAGCATGAAGGCATCTGAAACAAAGATGCCTTTTCACCTTAATAGGCCACTCCATATGTTCTTGCCCATTCTAATAATGAGGCTGACCCCCATCTCCACATCAACTGAAGGAGGGAGCCACAAATGACAGCATCTGGAGAACCGGGCTTGATTCCCCACTCTTCCACATGAGCAGCAGAGGCTAATCTGGCAAACTGAATTCGTTTCCCCACTCCTACACACGAAGCCAGCTGGGTGACCTTGGGCTAGTCACAGCTCTCTCAACCCCACCTAACTCACAGGGCGTCTGTTAGGGGGAAGGGAAGGTGATTGTAAGCCGGTTTGATTCATCCTCAAGTGGTAGAGAAAGTCGGCATATAAAAACCAACTCTGCTGCTGCTCCTTCTTCTTAGATTCCCCTGATCTTGATGGCCCATGCTAGCCTGATCTTATTATCACATCTTGGAAGCTAAGCAGGGCCATCCCTGGTTAGTTGGTGTTTTCTACTTTCATCATTTCAACTGCTGTCATTCTTTCTACTGGAAATAAATAGCTCACACAAATTCTTGGCCAAGCGCAGCACAGAAAGACACTCAATACAGGAATATCTAGTGTAGCCAGCACTGGGGAAAGTGCCTCAGGAACTGAGGGTGGGGGTGACTACAGAGGAATTAGCAACGGATGCCTATCCAACTACCAATCACATTTTCATCCTGCTTTTTCTCCAAGGAGCTCAGGACTGGATTGTGATCCCCCCTTTCTCCATTTTACCCTCATAACAATCCTGTAAGTTAGGTTAGGCTAAAAGAGAACAACTGAGCTTCATGTGTAAAATGGGGATTTGAACGTGGATCTCCCAAGTCCCAATCTAACCACTACATTGCACCACCACTACCCAACTTCAACCACAAGGTCTTGGAGCTGTATTAGCAATGACCAAGAAAGAACTACTGCAGACTCTAATCTAATTTGGGTTGGTTCCAACCAGCCTTTTATTTTTTTTTACTCAACCTTGCCCAAATTCCCTTCCTCACTCCACCTCCCATTCCACATGGCATTTGCTCACACAAGGCCAGTGTTTCCCAGCAAATCTTTTTTGACAGTCAAAAGGATTCTTTCCTTCCTTTGTCATCAGAAGAAAACCTGGTGGGATCCAACCCTTTATCTGTGGTCGGCCAAAGTATACATGCTACAGCCAGGCCCTACTGCGCTAAGACCCCCCCCTCAAGCATCCCTCCTCCTCCCACAGCATGACTCCATGAAGATCTGTGTTTCACCTGGTGCTTGTTTTTTTTTTAATCCATTAAACAAAAAAAAAGAAGCATTATACGACAATACATATATGACATAAGCAAAATCTGCAAAACATAATAGGAACTAAATTTCAAAATTGGAAAATGCTCTAAGAAAAATCTGCACCAAAATTACAGAACTAGGTAATACGGTTATCAATGGCAATGTAGTTGACGCTCCAGTCTAATTCCTTAAAATCGGTGTGCAAACTCTGGGGGGATGTTGATTTTAAGATTAAACTTGCATTCCTAAAGGCACATATATACTGTAATAGTCTTAATTTGTAACAGTTTTAATAGTCTTATTCTGTAATTAATGTAGAATAAAAGTTTATATTTCTTACCCACAGCATATGCATTGCTTTTGGCTATATGGAATTCCCTGGTCTTTTTAGAATTTTGAACGCCGCATGGCGAACATAAGCATTTTAATACAGGTACCTATTAAGCAAGTTGCTAATTGTCCCATCGACCTAGCCATTGAGGCAAACTGAGCAGCTGCCCAGGATACTACAGTTTGAAGGGTGCCTGCCTCAGCTATTCAAATGTCTTACATATCTGACCAGTAACACTATTCCTGTGAGGCGTCATGAGATCTGGGGTAGCTGATTCTAGGTATTACTGATTATAAATGCCTATTGTTTCTCAGGATCTGGTCTCTATTAACTCCAAGGACATACCTGGTACTTGGTTGGTTGGTCC
Organism: Euleptes europaea; assembly: GCF_029931775.1. Classification (NCBI taxonomy): domain Eukaryota; kingdom Metazoa; phylum Chordata; class Lepidosauria; order Squamata; family Sphaerodactylidae; genus Euleptes; species Euleptes europaea. Next base: position 17,713,021 of record NC_079329.1, on the reverse strand, counting down.
TTTACTAAGGGAAGCAAAGCTGTTAACGACAAGATGTTTTGGAGGACACTGATTCGTAGGGTTGCCCTGAGTACGACGCGACTTGACGGCACTTAACCCATGCACAAGAGGCCGAGCTGTGGTAGAAACAGAAGCAGCCGAGAGTTCTGTCAAAGAAGAACAACATCTGAGTCCATCAAAAAGAATAGTTGTTGGGTTTTTTTGAGACTATATCAACACTTGTTTGGTAACGTGAACAGAGAAAGCAAATCCTGAAATGTGGTAATTGCTGCTAGATGCTCCGCGGAGGAGGCAAGACCCTCAGTACAGTTTATTAGAATATTTATACCCCACTTATTTAGTTTAAAATAAATACCCAAGGTGGCCTGTAATATTAAAATCATACAAAATAGTTTTTTAAAAAACATCACAGCAGTCATTTGAAAAAAAAAAAAACTTTCAAGCTGCACTATAATTATTTAATTCTCGGGGGGGGGGTTCATGTTGAAATGTCACTAGGTAACTTTCGTTCACTTGTTTCAGGAAGTTCTGCTGAGGTTTCTGTGGTTTGAGCAGTTTCCGTTAAGCTCCCAGATGTTTCCCTTTCTTTATCTCTTCTGTCCAGACCTTGTGCGTCTGATGCTGTTATGCTCTTGCCACTATTTCACTGTCTCAGCTATGCTAGGCCTTGGGTCTCAACCCCTTTGTTCCTTAGCAAATCTATGTACGCAGAATCAATCCCTTACCTCTTAAGTGCTAAGTTGCAAAAAGTTCAATGGATAGAAGATGGTTTGGAGTGGAATAGATCTCCACAAGGAGGTTAAGTGTGAGGAGGGAGGGGCAAGCAGTAAAAATAAAAGTGAAACATTTTGAGCGGATTGCCCCACAAGTCTTGGGATCTTTGTGTCTATAGCCTGAGTAGGGTTGCCAAGTCCCTCTTCACCATTGGTGGGAAGTTTTTGGGCCTGAGGACGGTGGGGTTTGGGGAAGAGAGGGACCTCAAAGACATAGAGTCCAATTGCCAAAGTGGCCATTTTCTCCAGGTGAACTGATTTCTATCGGCTGGAGATCTGTTGTAATAACAGGAGCTCTCCAGCTAATACCTGGTAGTGACGTCTCAATATGCCTATGTGAAGGTGCAGCCATGAATGGCATGGTGATTTTCTGAACAATGGTTTTAGGCTGATGAAGCCACCTTGTGGTGAAAACGTTAATTAATCCGGAGGACGTTCCCAAGCTTGTCAGCAATTCCTGGTTGTGCCTCTACATGGAGTGCTGAAGGAAAAAGAAAAAGGATTTCATTTATGAATTTTACCCAGGATTGACTTGAATGAAAAGTCCGATGGACTATAGAGGAAATTGACATGTTGACAGTTTGGACTTCTTTTGTATATGTTTGGAAATTATATGTTTGTATTGTATGTTTCACATTGTTGCTCTCATCATTTCAGTGTGTATGGGATGGTTTTGGTTGAATTTGTTTATATAAATACTTGTGAATATAGAGCCTAAGTGCTGGTATTTATCTTCAACAAATACTTTACAGCATTGGTGAATACTTTTGCACAGCAGGACACTTTTATAAGGAAACAACCAGGGACCCCAGTCATCCCATTCCCCCTATTTTTTTTATTTTTAAAAAAATAAATTTTATTAAAACAAATCAAGTAAAAACAAGGGTCTAAACCACAAATTACTAAATACATAGACATCAAAATATACAAGCTCAAACTAACTGCTCATTCTGGACATAAAGCATTATGTTTTTTAAACTTTTCAGACTTTTGGCCATGTAACAGACAGGTTATCTTGCACAGCTGAATACACTATGTCAGCTTCTCCGACCACTCCTCCTTCTTTGGGATTATATTCTGCTTCCAATTTTGGGCAAGTATTAACCTTGCCGATGTTACAGCGTTAAGCATAAAATCATGGGACTTCTTTCAGGGGGAAATCCATGCAATTCCACAAGAAAACCTTAGGGGATAATGGTAACTCTTTCCTTATACCTTGAGAGATCTCAGTAGCAATTATATTCCAGTATTCTACCTCTCTGCTGCATTCCTACCATAAATGCATAAAATGTGCACAAGCTGCTCCACATATCCAACAATCCCCTTTAGCTCCTACATTCTCTCCGTTTTTTCTTCTTCCCTCTCCCCCACCTCTTCTGTCAGTCACTTTCTCCCTCCACCACCCCTTCTCTTAATTTTTGAACACATGAAGCTGCCATATACTGAATCAGACCCTTGGTCCATCAAAGTCAGTATTGTCTACTCAGACCGGCAATGGCTCTCCATGGTCTCAGGCGGAAGTCTTTCACATCACTTACTCGCCTAGTCCCTTTAACTGGAGATGCCAGGGATTGAACCTGGGACCTTCTACATGCCAAGCAGATGCTCCACCACTGAGCCATGGCTCCTTCTAATCGGATTCCTTATGCTGTCTATCTGAATGTTTTTTCATATTTTTGCAATCCACCTTGAGTGTTAATGAGAAAGGCCAGCTATAAATGAAGCAAATAAATATCACCACCACCACCCCAAGAAAAAGTTTTCAAATGGACTATGAATTAGCAACTTGGCTTCTCCTTCGCATAACCCAACAGTAACAGAAACTGAGAGAACATGTTGCATTCTGTATCTGTTATTAGTGCCAATATACTAATTATTATTGAGAAAGCACATAGAATTGGTACATGCTGTAGAAAAACGAAAAATAAAACAGGACCCACACTCAGAAAAATAAATCTTAGGTGATCAATAGACCTTTTCAAGAGCTCATTTTAATGTCATTCTGGTGGCTCTACTTAGTGGGAGATTCCAGCATTTACCTTTGGAGGCCAGACTGTGCCCTTGTAACTCTGATGAAATTGGGACTACTACCCATATCTTATTGTACTGTGAATTTTATCAGAATGTCAAAAATAGGCTAATTTTTCCTTTGTTGACTAGAGTTTTTAGATACTCAAATGATTTTATTGTTAATTTTTTACTAGAGGACAAAAATGTACTAGAGGACAAAGAGCCAGCACGGTGGAATGGTTAAGAGTGGTGGTTTGGAGCAGTGGACTCCAATCTGGAGAACCGGGTTTGATTCCCTACTCCTCCACGTGAACGGCGGAGGCTAATTTGGTGAACTGGGTTGGTTTCCCCACTCTTACACATGAAGCCAGCTGGGTGACCTTGGGCTAGTCCCAGCTGTCTTAGGGCTCTCTCAGCCCCACCTACCTCATAGGGAGTCTGTTGTGAGGAGGGGGAGGGAAGGTGATTGTAAGCCGGTTTGAGTCTTCCTTAAGTGGCAGAGAAAGTCGGCATATAAAAACTATTTGTGGCAAAGTTTTGTTATACAACCAGTAGAGTGCGGAGATCTCTGGTTGGTATAACAAAATTGTAATCTTGATTCTGTATTGATATTTTTAAAGTTTTTAAAATATTTTAAAGTTGCTGGTCAAATGACTGTTAATAAATTAACTAACTTAGGTAATCAATCAAACAGATCTAACTTTATCAGACTGTTCGTTAAATCAGTGGTGACATTCAAGCAGCCACATTCCTTTGGGTCCATAACCGCCACAGGCAAAAAAGACTCCATTAACTTTACAAGCAATCATAAAATGTTGGGAAGACCCAATAAAGTTCTCTCTTTTACACTTCCATAAAAGGTAAAGGAGGCTTGTCCAGCTTTGCTTCCATTCCCCCATTTTATACCTCTATTCTGAAGAGGTTCCATCTCACAAAGATGGCACTACATGATCTGCTGAACATCTATAGACCAACTCGTGTCTGGATTCCCCACCCCCCAATCCTCCTATCTGCACCTTGGCCCTGTCAGTTCTATGTTTCTGTTCCTGTCTTGTTGGATTGGTACTAAGCCTTGTGACAAGACCTACCAAAAATTACCTGTATGTCCCAGCCACCCTTGACCAATACTGCATTCTTGGTGCTGAACGTTCTTTCAAACTATCATTCCTCATCCTCACTATCCAACGATTGCAGAGAACTAATTGGAACCAACCCATTGACCACCCCCCAAAAAAGGCTCTGCTGAGAATCATGGGACCAGCATGGAGAAAAACCCTGTTGGCAAATGCTGAAATGAGGAGAACAGGTCAAGACTGTGCAAAAAAGTTGGCTGGATCCAACCCTCTGTGTCCAGCCAAATCTGGCTGCAAGCCTCTAGCAAATTATACCTCTACCTGCTTCTTCGTCTGTCAGGCTCTGCATTTCTTCTTCATAGATGGCATATCCTTCTTCAAAGCAGTCCCATCCTTCTTCAGAGCTGTCCCACCATTCTCCTTCGTCGAACCAGCAATTAAGAGGAGGGCCATCGGCTAACCTGATAACTTGAGAATTCTTTTCTAGAGCCACCATGCTCTTCATGTCAGTCAGCAAACACTTGAGCGAGCTATATCCGTGAAGAGCCAGCGGGGGGTGATAGCCATGAAGCTTGTAGAAAGCACCGGAAAAATCCCCATATTTGATCCCCTGAGGGTGCTCGAGTAACAAACAGGCCACGTCGTGTTTCAGGACATCAGCGTTTGCCGCATCCAGAGCCATCAAATCGCCAAGCTGGAAGAGACAGGTGTGTGAGGAGTATCTGGCACAGCATGACAACCCCCTGAACTTCCTCCCTGCCATATTTTATTCGGCCGTACATCTCGCCCCATCTCCGAGGCTCATGAACAGTTAAAATACTCCTTGTTTCCCATTCCTCAATGATGGGGAAACTCAGAGACAATTTTGAAAGGTTGCATCACAGACAATAGACTCCCTTCCCCCGAAGACCTGCCAAAAAAATTTATGTGCATTAACTCAATCTAGACTTTTGGAGCCCTGATCTGCATAGCTCCAGGCTAGCCTGATTTCGTCAGATCTCAAGAGCTAAGAAGTGTCGGCCCTGGTAAGTATTTGGATGGGAGACCTCCAAGGAATACTAGGGTCATGAGTGGAGGCAGACAATGACAAACCACCTCCAAATGTCTCTTGCCTTAAAAACTCTACGGGGTCGCTCTAAGTCCTTTAAATGTGTGGGTTCAAAGCTATGAAGGGCTTTGAGTGGGAGAGGTGAAAAGTACATTCACAGTCCAAATCTATGCATTTAGTAAACTCCACTGAGTTAGCATGCACAAGATTGAGAGACAGGAGCGGAAGGAGGGCTTTGAGTACAAGGCTAAAACTGGTTCCCACTTCTTTATCCGAGAATGCAACCACAAATATTAATGACTATGGCTTCACCCTGTAGCTCGCCCTAGGGAGGGGCTGTGGCTCAGTGGTAGAGCATCTGCTTGGCTTGCAGAAGGTCCCAGGTTCAATCCCCAGCATCTCCAGTTAAAGGGACTAGGCGAGTAAGTGATGTGAAAGACCCCTGCCTGAGACCCTGGAGGGCAGGTGTTGTCTGAGTAGACAGTACTGACTTTGATGACCAAGGGTCTGATTCAGTATAAGAAGAGTTGATTTTTTATATGCAGGCTTTCTCTACCACTTAAGGGAGAATCAACCCGGCTTACAATCGCCTTCCCTTACCCTCTCCACAACAGACTCCCTGTGAGGTAGGTGGGGATGAGAGAGCTCTAACAGAGCGGTAACTTGCCCAAGGTCACCCAGCTGGCTTCATGTGTAGGAGTGGGGAAACAAATCCAGTTCACCAGATTAGCCTCCGCAGCTCATGTGGAGGAGGGGGGAATCAAACCCGGTTCTCCAGATCAGACTCCACCGCTCCAAACCACCGTTCTTAACCACTACACCATGCTGGCTCTGTAAAGCAGCTTCATGTGTACACTTGTGATATTTTGAAAGTTTGAATGCTGAAGGAGCACTTCTGCTTCCTGCCAAAAGAGTTGCAGCAATGCTGGATTAAGCAACAGCAAGATCATTTTTTGTTGGCTAGTGCTGCAGACAAAATTGGATTTATAACAAACATGCTACTCCAGCTTTCTCCCCAATGGGGACCCAAAGGGGCTCGCATTGTGCCCCAGTCCTCCATTTCATCCTCACAGCAACAACCCTGAGCGGAAGATCATGACTGGTAGCCGCGTTAGTCTGTCTGTAGCAGTAGAAAAGAGCAAGAGTCCAGTAGCACCTTAAAGACTAGCAACATTTCTGGCAGGGTATGGGCTTTCGTGAGTCACAGTTCACTTCTTCAGATCTGAAGAAGTGAGCTGTGACTCACGAAGGCTCATACCCTGCCATAAATCCTGTGTGGTAGGTTAGGCTGACAGTGTACGTGACAGGCTCAAGGACACACAGCACGCTTCCATGGCCGTGGTGGAAGCAGAACCCAGCTCTCCTAGATCCAGCTCAGACACTCTAACCACTACACCACATCGGCTGATAGCTCAGGGAGGTTCTTGAACCCCCTTTGTTTCATAAAGGAAGGGATATGTGCCGTCCTCCACAACTGTGCTCTCTTTCTCCCACAAATCATACAGACTCTGCCTTGCAAGGTGACATACTAGTGCAAAGCATAGTTTTAGCACAAACTGGTCCAAACCAGGGAAAAATTAAAATTAAGCAACTGGGGGGGGGGGGCAGCTACACCCCCCAAAATGCAGCTCCAGCCTTGAATGCAAAAAGCTTGAGACATGTTGCTCTGTGGCCTCAAAATCTTTCCCCCACCCCAGAATAAATCCACAAATGAAAAGCCGCGCTTTTAAGCAAAAAGGAAACGTTTGGGGCTTCAATGATGCCTAGAAAGTTTATCTTTCACCCACAAAGCCTTTCCTACGCAGTCCTACGTGAGTCCATGCAGGCAGGTGTGTCCTTGTGTCTTTTGTGGATGTGCATTTTTGCTCCATCTAATAGATCTAATTTAATGGAGCAAAAATGCACATCCACAAAACGAGCTCTTCCCTTTATGGCTTGCTTCAGGGACCCACCTATGTCCCTTTAGTCAGAATAAGGCCCACGGAGACCCAAACCCACAGGCATGTCCTTGGGCGGAGTCCCACCGGTAACAGCTAGCAAACATCTCCAGCAGATCTCTCCAGAGGGAAATTCGATTAAAACCCAGTCGGGACCCCAAAGCGATGGGGCAGTTCTGACACAGAACTCTGGAGGGTTACCGCACTTTGTATTCCCAGCGATGTATCAAGAGTTTGAAAACGTTATAAAAAAATACTGTCCGCACTTTGTTTGGCCCCTTTAGCTGGGAAGGCGTCTTCCAACCATTTTTAGCGATGTTTTTTAATAACATTTAAACATTTAAACATTTAAACATTTAAAAAACTAGGAATACCTAGTACGGCAACAGCCTCTTGTGTGTGGCGTAGTGGTTAAGAGCGGTGGCTTGGAGGGGTGGACTGGTTCGATGGTTCGATTCCCCACCCCTCCACCCAAGCGGCGGAGGCTGATCTGGCGGGCTGGGTTCGTCTCCCCACTCCTACGCACGAAGCCAGCCGGGGGACCCGGGGCTGGTCACAGCTCCCTCCGCCCCACCCACCTCACAGGGCGCCTGCTGAATGGAAAGGCGATCGCAAGCCGGTTTGAGTCTCTCTGAAGCAGTAGGGAAAGGCGGCACCGTAGAAGCCGAACTCTCCTTCTCCTCCTTAAGCCGCTTCCGCCCCACAGAGGAGGAAATGAGCTCAAGGAAGCCGGGGGTTGCAGCAGCCGGCTTGACTCCAACCTAGGGCGGGGTGGAGGGACGGCGACGCCACCGTTCCCAACGAGCCTGGCCGCTCCAAGTACAAACACACGAAGCTGCCTCCTACTGAACCAGACCCTGGGTCCATCCAAGTCACGGCAGCGGCTCCCCAAGGTCTCAGGCAGGGGTCTTTCCCATCACCTACTTGCCTTGTCTCTTTAACTGGGGATCGAACCTGGGCCCTTCTGCATGCCAAGCAGATGCTCTATCACTGAGCCACAGCCCCTCCCCTAAAACCCATGAGCACATGAAGCTGCCTTATACTCAGGGTCTCAGGCAGAGGTCTTTCCCATCACCTACTTGCCTAGTCCCTTTAACTGGCGATGACGGGGATTGAACCTAGGACCTTCTGCATGCCAGGCAGAGGCTCTACCACTAAGCCACAGCCCCTCCCCTAAAACCCATGAGCACATGAAGCTGCTTTATACTGGGGCTCTCCAGGGTCTCAGGCGGAGGTCTTTCCCATCACCTACTTGCCTGGTCCCTCTAACTGGAGATGCCGGGGATTGAACCTGGGACCTTCCGCATGCCAGGCAGAGGCTCTACCGCCAAGCCACGGCCTCTGCGCTAAAGAAGGAGTAATAATAAGAAGCCCATACGGAAGAGACGCCGTTGTCCTCACCTGAACGAGATTCGCCGCCTCCCCGCGCGAAACAGCTGCGAGGTTCAAAAAGCAGCAACCGACAAAACCGCCGCTGAGTTTCGGTTTCGCTTCGTCACGTGGCCGAGCCGTCACGTGACCGAGCCAGCCCAGCCTTCCTCCTCCTCCTCCCCCCCCTCCAAAAGGCCGAAGGAGGCGTGGAAGGGGGCGGTGCAAACTCCATCCGGGTCCCTCCCATCCCTTGACACCCCCCCCCCTTCAAAGGCTTCCTTGGTTTTTCTTAAGGCTGTTTATGCACGGGAGTAGAAAAGAGCAAGAGTGCAGTAGCGCCTTAAAGACTAACACAAATATTTTCTGGTAGGGTATGAGCTTTCGCAGGTATCTGAAGAAGTGAGCTGTGGCTCACGAAAGCTCATACCCTGCCAGAAAATATGTGTGTTAGTCTTGAAGGTGCTACTGCACCCTTGCTCTTTTCTACTACTGCAGGCAGACTAACACAGCTACCCCCTGTGACTTATGCACGGGAGGTTTTGCCTTGGATCTGCAGCTCTCTAGATGTGCCACAGTGCCAGATTTATGGGTCAGCTGAGCAAGCTATAGCTTAGGGCCCCACTCTCTTGGGAGGGGGGGGCAAAAATTTAAAGAGAAAAAAAACTATGGTCAAACTGAATCAGTATGGACTAGTGGCCAATTTTAGTCCAATCACTTCCTTTCAGCCTAGCCTACCTCATAGGGTTGTTGTAAGGATAAAATGAATGAGGGAAGAACCAGACTGCCCTGAACTCCCTTGGGGAAGGGTATGAGAAGGAAGGATGAAAACACCTCTCCCTTTCAATAGAAATGGTACGGCAACTAATTCTTTTTAAATAATGCAGTAGCTTGGATCTAGGACTGTGGGAGCAGAAAGGCAAACATACTCAGGGTGGTTTTGCTTACTCAAGCACTGCAGCAATGCAGCACACTTCAATTTTTAAGCAAATGATAATGTGCACCCAGATCAATGGAATGCATAATGGAAGGTACGCATGATTTTATTTGATTTGCTTTAGAAACTGCATCTAAAGTATTTCATGCACATGGAGAAGATAGTAAAGATACAATTGCTTTTTAAGTCCAAGGAGACAGTGAGGGGTAACTCGTACCCTGCTTTTCTCCCCAACGGGGACCCAAAACAACTTACAACATCGTTCTCTCCATTTTATCTCCTCACAACATCCTGTGGTCCGAGGTCACTCAGAGAGATTTAATGGCACCGTGAGGATTCGAACCTGGGTCTCCCACATCCTAATCGGCACTCTAACCTAGGGTTGCTAACTGCCACGTAGTAGCAGGAGATCTGCTAATTCAACTGATCTCCAGCCGATAGAGATCAGATCACTTGGAGAAAAATGGCTGCTTTGGCAATTGGACTCTATGGCATTGAAGCCCCTCCCCTCTCCAAACCCCGTCCTCTTCAGGCTCCACCCCCCAATATCTCCCACCAGTTGAGAAGAGGGACCTGGCAACCCTACTCTAATTGCCACACCACACAAGAACCACCGGCAGTTTTTGTACAACCTCTTGTGAGATCCAGTCCAAGAGCCACCTCTGCCTTTCTTGGGCATGGATTAGGGGTCACTGGGGTGTGTGGGGGGAGGTAGTTGTGAATTTCCTGCATTGTGCATGGGGTTGGACTAGATGACCCTGGTGGTCCCTTCCAACTTTATGATTCTGTGAAGGAAAACTTTTGCTGCCATGAAAGTAAAAGGGGTTTTTGACTCCTTTTCCTGTACCCAAGTACACTTCCAAACGATATACTCAAAACAGATTTTGTTTTAAAAGAACACCCACCCACAGGACAGGAGAGGCAGATCTCAGAACAGAGATTTTTTATCACTGTTCTTTTCACTGTGTATTAGCACAATGGGGGAAAAAAGGTTCTGTTCAACATTTATGACGACCAAAAGATCAGTCAACATCAATTTAACAGCACCAGTGACATACAAATATCAAATTAATATACAGAGATTAAAATTGATAATCTTATTGTGCTGTGAATAATTATACGTATGCAGTAAGTTATTACAACATCTGGAATACAGGCTTTCTTATAGGCAAGATCACAGCACAGATTTTGGCCACTTTAGAGAACTGGAAAAAAAATTGCATTGATCCTAGGTAGGCGAGGAGGTGGAGATACCCAGGATTTCCAAACCCGTCTCTGGCTTTCCTTCCTGGGCGCTTACCTTTAAACGAGGCACCTTCATAGTCCCACAAAGACAATGAGGGCGGCTTCTAAAAAGGATGATGCAGCATTGCTATCCTCCCTCCCTTCCCAGATCGCAGATGTTTGCGGTTCATGTACCCAAACAATATTGTCACACAAACAGCTGACTCTAGACTCAGCCTTCCCTGTAGCAACTCTTCGGAGAGTAGATATATAGCAGCCTTAGGTTTCGTTTTCCTTTTCATCATCAGCTCAGGAATGCCAAAGCTCAAGGATGGTGAGTCCAGGAAGGTAAACAAGCCTTTAGACTCCCCGCCCATCCCCTTTATTTTTAAACTGGTCGTGCTGTTGTATTTTGAACTATATTTGAAACACTCTCTATTGAATTAATTACCCCAAAAAACATTTTCTTTCATGTTGTTTTACATATATAAATCCACAAACTATGTGCAAACAAAGTGCATTGCTTGTGCAAAAGGCTCTCATATAACTCAAAGCAAAAGAGACCAGAGTCTATAAAGCTCCCAATAGGTGATGAAATTGACGCTGTAGCCAATGTCACTATGTGATCTGTCAGCGTTTTATGTCACAGCAATGACCCGAAGATGCGTCAATTTCATCACCTATTGGGAGCTTTATAGACTGGTCTCTTTCACTTTGAGTTATATGAGAGCCTTTTGCACAAGCAATGCACTTTGTTTGCACATAGTTTGTAGATTTATATATGTAAAACAACATGACAGAAAATGGTTTGTTGGGTAATTAATTCAATATAGAGTGTTTCAAATATAGTGAGCCCGTGTGCTGTTTTTTCCTATACTTCGTGTTACAGCACTAGTGTTTTCTTCTCTTGGCTGTATTTTGAACAGCAGCTTCACATTGACATATAAGGATAGGAGCGGGACACAGAGGTCAAGGAAGGTCAGAAAAGCTTTGCCTGCTAAAGGAATGCGGGTCAAGCTGGTTTCAAAAATGTGGTTTCCAACAAAAGATTCCAGTTATGCAACAAAACAATTTATACAAGTTGCAACAGGTAGTAGCTGGAGATCTCCTGCTATTACAACTGATCTCCAGCCGATAGAGATCAGTTCACCTGGAGACAATGGCCGCTTTGGCAATTGGACACTATGGCATTGAAGTCCCTCCCCTCCCAAATCTTGCCCTCCTTAGGCTCCGCCCCAAAAATCTCCAGGTATTTCCCAACCCGGAGCTAGCTACCCTAGTACTGAGGGTATCTCACACATCTATGGATGCTGTAAGAAATGCATATTTTCCGTTCTGGTGGAGCAATAAGAAATTCAAAACAGATTTTAAAGGGCTGATAGCCTTTGTGAGCACAGCCCTGAAAATGTCAGGTAACAGTCAAAAGCTATTGATTGGAAAACGAAACGGGTAGAAGCAGAGGAGAAGCAACAAACATCACGGCTAGGAGGAGAGTTTTAAAGTGTTGGTGTTTTAGAAGTTGGCCACTAAGTGGCAGCAGAAAGTGCTGTATGGAAGCACCAAGCATCTTTTTTTCCAGCCAGATGCCTCAAGCCACGCATCTCTTTTCGGTCTCTTCTGCTGGTTGCCCCCAGAATCTGATGTTCAGCAGTATACTGTCTCTGAACATGGGGGTTCCATTTAGCTTTCAGGACCAACCACTCTGAGCTCTTGTACAAGGGCTTTCACTGAACAGGTGAATCTCAGAATATTGTTAGTATTAATGATGACTTTTTTTTTTAATCCCGACCTTCCTCCAAGGAGCTCAGACGTGGCTGTTTATCCTCACAACTGCTGTGTGAAGTAGGGTAGGAGGTAGGAGAATGAGTGGCTGATGCTCATCCTGGGATCTTCAGAGCAGATATTTGAAACTGGGCCTCGCTGTTCCTTATCACACCAGTTCCTTGCCCCACTAGCTCACCCCACATACTGGCCATATCCTTCTCCTGTCTGTGAGGGAGACGCCACTTAGATGAAAAAGTCCACATACAAAGATAATAGGAATTTGGTCTGGGTTGAGCTGGACTAAATATGGAAGAAGAGTTGGTTTTTATACCCTGTTTTTCTCTACCTTTAAGGAGTCTCAAAGTGGTTTGCAATCACCTTCCCTTCTCCCTCCCCCCTCAACAGGCACTTTGTGAGGTAGGTGGGGCTGAGATAGTTCTGAGAGAACTGTGACCAGCCCAAGGTCACCCAGCAGGCTGTATGTGGAGGAGTGGGGATTCCAACCCAGTTCCCCAGATTAGAGTCTGCCACTCATGTGGAGGATTGGGGAATCAAACCCGGTTCCCCAGATCAGAATCCGCCATTCATGTGAAGGAGTGGGGAATCAAACCCAGCTCCCCAGATTCGAGTCTGCCACTCGTATGGACGATCGGGGAATCAAACCCGATTCCCCAGATTAGAGTCCGTCACTCATGTGGAGGATCAGGGAATCAAACCTGGTTCCCCAGATTAGAGTCCGCCACTCTTCACCACTACACCAGGACAAGATAAGTGATATTTTTAGCCTGTTGACTGAACAGCTGGGGAGCAGACACATCCCAATGGCCCTGGATCCATGCACCTACAATGGGGATAAGAAGTAGGAGAGGTCATGGTTGCCAACTTTTTACCACCTGCTGCTCCTGTGTCTTGAACGGCAGCTTGACCTGCAGACATTTAGCAAGCGATAACGCTTATCACCACGCTGTGGAAAGCTTCATCGGCAGGTCAGGTTGCCCTGAAAAGGTAGGAGCGTAGCAGGTGCCCCCACCCCCAATCAATGGGCAATGGAAAGGGGGACAATCGAAGGAGGGCAAGAACTGTGTGGAGTCCTTGAGAAAGACTCGCTACGGCGAGGAGAAGGTAAAGCGTAGGCGGGCCAGGGGCTGTCATCTTGGGTGCCGCATGGTCGAGAGGAGGCAGGAAAGAAGAGACTTCGGTGGCCTCGCTTCTCGGGTGTCACAGCTCTCTCCTCAGGATACAGAGATGCAACGTCCCCATCCCGGGAAGGCTTAATACTACCCCAGCGGGTAACACGGCTGCAGGGCTATTTTAGAGCCTGGGTCATGTTGTGGTAATTATTAAGGCACCTTCTGTCACCACCTTGGGGCGTGCCAGCCTTCTCCCAGCTTGTCCCCCCCACCCAGCCTCCCACGCAGGCTTGCCTCGGTGCTTGTAAACAGAGCCAGCCAGCCATCACTGACCCTGCCGGCGTCCCGGGATAGCAAACCACATATGGGTGTTTGTGTGGATGGCTCCTTTCTCGGATGGGAGAAGGCCAAGGGGAATCAAAGAGCTGAGAAGCCACCAAAAAGATCTGATTCCCTCACATTGCGTACAGTTCTGGTCACCACCCCTAAAAAAGGATATTACAGAGCTTGAGAAGGTGCAGAAAAGAGCAACCAAAATGATCAGGGGACTAGAGCAACTGCCCTATGGGGAGCGGATAGGACGCTTAGGAAAGAAGGCGGCTCAGGGGAGACATGATAGAGGTCTATAAAATTATGCGTGGTTTGGAGAGAGTGGACAGGGAGAAGCTTTTCTCCCTCTCCCATAATACTAGAACGCGGAATCATCTGCTGGAGCTGGAGGGTGAGAGATTCAAAACAGATAAAAGGAAGTATTTTTTAACACAACGCGTAGTTAAATTGTGGAACTCCCTGCCCCAGGATGTGGTGATGGCTGCCAGCTTGGAGGGCTTTAAGAGGGGAGTGGACATGTTCATGGAGGAAAGGGGTGTTCATGGCTATTAGTTGGAATGGATGCTGGTCATGCTGCATACCTGTTCTCTCTAGTATCAGAGGAGCATGCCTATTGTTTTGGGTGCGGTGGAACACAGGCAGGATGGTGCTGCTGCACTCGTCTTGTTTATGGTTCCTAGAGGCCCCTGGTTGGCCACTGTGTGAACAGACTGCTGGACTTGATGGGCCTTGGTCTGATCCAGCAGGGCCTTTCTTATGTTCTTATGTTCTTATGACGTTTACTAGGCAGACTTTGTTTATGGGGTGGATTGCCATGGCCTTCCCCAGTCGTCTACACTTTCCCTCACTGCTATATCCTGTGCTGACTGAAGTTTCCAAACAGTCTTCGAGGCCAGCTCCATGTAGAATGCGCTGCAGTAATCAAGTCTGGATGTGATCACAACGTGGCTAACAATGGTTAGAGCATATAGCTGTTGACTTGTTAAAGGCTCTGCATGATACAGATGAAACCCGGATGTCCATCTGCAACAACCCATCTAATAGACCCCCCTCCCCGAAACACACACACAAAAGAAAACGTGACCCTTCACACGGGATGTGGTAGAGAAAGTCGGCACATAAAAGCCAACTTCTTCTTCTTCCCCTTCTTCTTCTCCACCTCTTCCTCCTCCTCCATAAATCAGATCAGCTATCAATCCCATGTTTCTTTTTCTCTGCCTCGAATCAAGAATCCCCTCGACGCTGAAGGCACTTTTTAAAAAGCATTTTGGAGAAAGGTCGTCCTTTTGCCGAAAGGTTTTTGTGCTGCTTATGCTGGCGCTTCATGCATGTGCATTATTTATATTGCCCCCCCCCCTCAGAATTAAAGATGGGCTTCATCTTGCCTGCCCACCTAGCCCCAACTTTGACAGCCAGCCACCTGGAAATTGGCACACACACCACCATCCAGTCAACCATCAACAAATACATCCAGGAATACGAAGAGTTTTTAATTTGGGGGGGGGGAGCGCGTGCGTGAACCATCAACGTTTGCAAGAAACTATCAAGAGACATAATTAACCCACATAGCAAAGATACCAAAATAAAACGCTGTTTGATCGGGTGGCTGAATTCCATGCCTGAGAAGTTGGTGGCTTTGTGATTGCAGGAATCTGTGTTGTTTCAATCAGTGCAATTTGAGTTGAAAATAAGGAATGAATTCTTACTCACGAACGTAGGGGACTAGAGCAACTGCCCTATGAGGAGCAGTTAAAACGCTTAGGGCTGTTTAGCTTGGAAAGAAGGCGGCTCAGGGGAGACATGATAGAGGTCTATAAAATTATGCGTGGTTTGGAGAGAGTGGACAGGGAGAAGCTTTTCTCCCTCTCCCATAATACTAGAACGCGGAATCATCTGCTGGAGCTGGAGGGTGAGAGATTCAAAACAGATAAAAGGAAGTATTTTTTAACACAACGCGTAGTTAAATTGTGGAACTCCCTGCCCCAGGATGTGGTGATGGCTGCCAGCTTGGAGGGCTTTAAGAGGGGAGTGGACATGTTCATGGAGGAAAGGGGTGTTCATGGCTATTAGTTGGAATGGATGCTGGTCATGCTGCATACCTGTTCTCTCTAGTATCAGAGGAGCATGCCTATTATTTTGGGTGCAGTGGAACACGAGCAGGATGGTGCTGCTACAGTCGTCTTTTTTGTGGCTTCCTAGAGGCCCCTGGTTGGCCACCGTGTGAACAGACTGCTGGACTTGATGGGCCTGGGTCTGATCCAGCAGGGCCTTTCTTATGTTCTTATGTTCACTTCCTCTGATGGACCCAGCTCTGGGGCCCTCGCTTGTCCTCAGGGGTGGCCGCCTTGGCTTGAGAGGCTTACACAGAGATTGCACCATTGCAGGCCCTCTTGAATGTTTCCTAATTCGAGGTGCAGGTTCAGTTTTCAAACAGATGATGGTAGGATAAATGTCTGAACTGAGGCAAGGGCAGAGGTAGTTAACGTGTTGTCAGACCAAGGTGTTACAAAGCTACAGGTGGAGTTCTTCTTTTGCGAAAGTAGACCTGCATTTGCCCAAGCCCACAAACGAACTTGGCTTGGACAAAGGCTTATTTTTTTTTCCACACAAAAGTTGGATCGGGGCAATGTTACAGGTTGGTGGTTTTGGATGTAAAGTTGCCAACCTCCAGGAAGCTTTTCTAGAGTCCGGCCTCACCTTTATTCTGCCGTTCATCCCAAAGAGCTTCGAGTAGCATTCATCGTTCTCCTCTCCCTCGTTTTATCCTCGCCACAACCTTGCGAAGTAGATTGAGCCGAAAGAGAGTGAGGGGTCCAAGACCAGTCACAAACTTCATAGCTGAGCGCTGACTTGAATTCAGGCCTTGCCCAGCACTCTGTCAAATCACTTCCTACTCATGGCGACCCTATGAATCAATGTCCTCCAAAACATCCTATCTTTAACACCCTTGCTCAGGTCTTGCAATCTAAAGGCCAGGGCTTCCTTTATAGAGTCAATCCATCTCTTGTTGGGTCTTCCTCTTTTCCTGCTGCCTTCAGCTTTTCCTAGCATGATTGTCTTTTCCAGTGACTCTTGTCTTCTCATAATGTGACCAAGGTACCATAGCCTCAGTTTAGTCATTTTAGCTTCTAGGGTCAGTTCAGGCTTGATTCAATCTAGAACCCACTGATATGTTTTTTTGGCAGTCCACAGTATCCGTTACACTCTCCTCCAACACCACTCTAACCACTCCATATTGAGATCTTTCAGTGAGTATTTTCTGACCTCTTGGATAATGATGCAGAGAGGCTTCCTGGATTGATGTTGCTGATCTCCCTGTAAGACTCAGAATGGTGTAGTGGTTAGAGCACGGGTCCCCAACAGGGTGCCTGCCAACACTTTTTTTGGCGTCTGCCAAGTGTTTTTAGGAAGTGGGTGAGACCAGGCAGGGCTTTTGCCCAGCAAGGCAACTAGTTGACTAGTTAGACGCCAGATTCATCCCTGGCTCTGATTGCCCACCAAACCTGTCGATTCTCTTCAGAATTCATTCCCAATTCTGGTTCTGTTGGCTCAATATTCCTGAGATCAAAAGTTGGCAAGTCTACCCATTAGGGTTGCCAACCTCCTGATAGTAGCTGGAGATTTCCTGCTATTACAATGGATCTCCAGTCAATAGAGATCTATTCACCTGGAGAAAATGGCCACTTTGGCAATTGGACTCTATGGCATTGAAGTCCCTCCCCTCCCCAAACCCTGCCCTCCTCAGACTCCACCCCAAAAACCTTACACCAGTAGTGAAGAGGGACCTGGCAAGCGTACTACCCATGGGTTAAATAGAAATAGCAGGGTCCCACAATGTGGTAGTTAAAAAGGGACGTTACACCTTCTGTCCAGGTGTGGAGGGTAGAAAATGAGCCTCTGTCAGGTACTCTGGGCTCTGGATGGACTGGGTTGACAGTAGTGGTGCCCAGAGAGGACCAGTCATTTCCCTGAGTGACAAGTTGGCCAGACTGAGGAAACGTAACATTTTTGGGAACTGTATATGCATCTGGGGAATCAGATTGGCCCTCTGGTGTCATCTGACTTGCCAACCCAGAAGGACTATGGGTCTGTGGTGTGAATAATGTCCCAGCTGGAACTGTCTGTAATCTTCAGGCATAGGGAGCCAGTGCCTGACTCACAGGGATCCTGTTTTGAGCCCAACAGTACCATGACCATGAACAGTACCATGACCATGAGCACCCTTTGTTCCATTTTCTTGGCCTCCCAAGTGGGAACAGCCAATACATCCCATTCCTCTCTTGTCATCATGCCCCCCCCCCTGCATCTTCACAAAGTTGCCCTCTGTTCCTGTGGCTGATTGCCTGGAACAGATGTGGGTTGCTGTTTACGTGATTTTTCCATTGTGAGTCTCAGCTGGGTGCTTGTCATTGGCCATGTATGGTCAAGTCTCCAAGTGCATGTTTGTACCCGTATCCCCCAGGCCGACCAAACTCAAGAATCAACCTTCTAAGAATACCCACAGGACATTTTGGGGTGGAAATAAAGTGAGCAGGAAATGTATAGGGCCTGCATAGTCTTTGTTATGAGCTATCTTGATGGAGAACTTACACAGGGAAGGATCCATCTTCTTTAAGGACGTCGAGGATCGAACTCAGGTTTGTGAGCAGAGCTTTAGCTGGCCTAGTCCCTAAATAATAAGAATAATTGTATGCCGTCAAGTTGCAGCAGGCTCATGGCAACCCCAGGACCTTGAGGTTTTCAAGTGAAGACATGAGTGGAGATGCTCTGCTGTTGCCTTCCTCTGCATAGCAGCACCAGTCTTCCTTGGTGGTCTCCCATCCAAGTACGGACCATGGCCAATGCTGCTTTGCTGCCAAGCTCTGACCAGATTGATCTAGCACTTAAGGCCCCACCAAATATTAAACAAAAGACGATTAAAATGTTTCCCAGTTTAAGCACACAGGAAGCAGGCTGGGCTAGAACTGTTCTACCCGGAGGAAAATTTTTACAAGAAAAAAAACACACTGAAGAATGGCAACCATGTTTGCCATCTGGAATGATGGTAAAGCCCTTTCTAACACCTCACTCCTCTGGAATGTGCAGGCCAGGCTTGAGTGGGGATAGGGTTGCCAACCACCAAGTACTACCTGGAGATCTCCTGCTATTACAACTGACCTCCAGCAGATAGAGATCAGTTCACCTAGAGAAAATGGCCACTTTGGCAATTGGACTCTATGGCATTGAAGTCCCTCCACACCCCAAACCCCGCCCTCCTCAGACTCCGCACCAAAAATCTCCAGGTATTTCCCAACCCAGAGCTGGCAACCCTAAATGTGGATAACGGGCACGGAGTGATCCACAGAGGGGGCCGTTTCTTTTGTGACAAAAGGGGGCAACAGCCATGAGAAAACAAAGTCTGGGAGGAATTCTCAGGGGTCAGTGTGAAGAGCTGTGGCTCAGTGGTAGATCATCTGCTTGGCATGCAGAAGGTCCCAGGTTCAATCCCCAGCATCTCCAGTTAAAGGGACTAGGCAAGTAGGTGATGTGAAAGACCTCTGCCTGAGACCCTGGAGAGCTGCTGCCAGTCTGAATAGACCATACTGACTTTGATGGACCAAAGGTCTGATTCAGTATAAGGCAGTTTCATGTGTTCATGTGACCGGTAGGAGGACTGTGGAGGCCAGTGGCACTGCAAAGAAGGGATGCCAGAGAAGCAACAGGTGGCATTTTGCACACTGATTTGAATTACCAGTCAGATCATTAGCCGAGGAGTCTGAAATTTAGACATCAAGACAAAATCCCATGACTTCCTGAGCATTTGGGACTAGAAGTATCAAGGGTCTCCATCATTCCAGCTGGCTGGAAAGCTCAACAAGGGAAACAGGAGTTGTCTATTGCATCCATGGAAATAATGCGAACTATGTGCAAAGAGTGCATGCAAATGAGCTGTTGGCTCTCTGCCTCCTGGTAAGCTTCAAACAAGAGCCTCATTTCCAAAAAAGCAAGCAGGCTTGCTCCTGGACTTGGAGTTTCTGTACAACACAGTCTTAAGGGTGCAGGTGGTCTCTGGGCACACCCAGAGCTGCTGCCTTTCTTTTTTAAAAAAATGGGTCTGGGACTCATGTCTGCACAGAAGCCTTCCTCTTTCATCCCAGACATGGTTTTAGTTCATTTTTTTAAATTTATAGCCCACTTTTCTCCCCAATGTGAACCCAAAGTGGCTTACCACATCATTCATCCCTTCTCCATTGTCTCCTCACAACAAACCTATGAGTAGGGTTGCCAACCTCCAGGTGAATTAGTTCACCTGGAGAAAATGGCCACTTTGGCAATAAGACGCTATAGCATTGAAGTCCCTCCCCTCCCCAAACCCCACCCTCCTCAGGCTCTGCCCCAAAAACCTACTACTGGTGGTGTAGAGGGACTTGGCAACCCTACTCGGTGGTGTTATTCACCCCCATGCCCTCAATTGCCTATTTCCATACATTACGTCTCGATTAAAGAGTCAGGACATTTTATTCCTGGCCAGTGGACAATCTTGGCTATGTACCTCTTACCCTACATTATTTACTGCCTGGCTACAGCAGCCACTAAGTGCTGCAGAGGGTAGGAGAAAAGAAGAAGCTTGCCCTACCTATCCCTCCCCAGAACCTTGGATTCCAAGGCACCAGCCCCCCTGGGAACTACCCTTCTAGGTGTGCTGTGCACCTCAAGCCACTCATGCTGCCAAGACAGGGCCTGCAGTTCCAAAGAGAGATTCTCTCTTTGGGATTCCTGCCTCTTCCCCCGCCCCCACTTGCTTGCCACAAGCTAGAGAAAAGTCAAAGTCAAATTTATTGTACAAGGCCATAGTCCATTACAATGTAAAACAATATAACAGCAGATCTAAAACAATTTAACAGCAAATTAATGTGTACAATATCATTAGAAGGAATACAAAAGTTTAAAAAACTGAAGTACTCCCATTCGGCTCTATCTAGTTATTCCATCTTTTCTGATTTGCCTCGCCCTGATCTTCTTGGCCGCTAGGTGGTACAGTGACATTTTTTTGAGAAATAAGGAGCTATATCTGATAACAAATAAATTTGTCAGCATCAGATGATAATTGTAATACAGAAAGAATTTTTGCCACAAACGTGTTCCGGGGCTCAGTGTATAAAGGACAGGCCAGGACATAATGGGGGAGGTCTTCTACTGAACCACCGCATAAGCAAATGTGTTGAGCCAAGAGGTTTTTTTAACGGCCTGCAAGGAGCTCCATGGGCTAGAGCAGTTGATGGGTGATAGGTGAGATTGAGAGGAGGAAGATAGAGCTCCAGATACTATTGAAGTACTTACGTGTTTGCATAAAGTGCTGTCAACTCGCAGCCAACCTACGGTGATCCCTTATGGGGTTTTCAAGGCAAGAGACTAACAGAGGTGATTTGCTAGTGTCTTCCTCTGTACAGCAACCCTGGGATTCCTTGGTGGTCTCCCATCAAGTACTAGCCAGGGCCGACCCTGCTTAGCTTCTAAGATCTGACAAGATCAGGCTATACCATGCTTTCTTCCTCCATACTGAAGTACATAGGTAAGGTAAAGGTCCCCTGTTCAAGCACCGGGTCATTCCTGACCCATGGGGTGACGTCACATCCCGACGTTTACTAGGCAGACTTTGTTTGCGGGGTGGTTTGTCAGGGCCTTCCCCAGTCATCTTCCCTTTACCGCCAGCAAGCTACGTACTCATTTCACCGACCTGGGAAGGATGGAAGGCTGAGTCAACCTTGAGCCGGGTACCTGAAACCGACTTCTATCGGGATCGAACTCAGGTCGTGAGCAGAGCTTTTGACTGCAGTATTGCAGCTTAACACTCTGCGCCACGGGGCTCATACAATGTGAATAATTGTATATCTGACCTGGAAAAGATGGTTACCTCTACATTGGAAATGAGCAATGTTCGTATTCCTACCCGAATGCCCAATTTCAGCAGCATCACCAATACAGGAAAAGTGTTCCTCATCCCTTCTCAGTGAACCAGTCCATTTGCTCCTTTTTGCATTACTACAGTTCGAAAGCTCTTGTTGCTGGATCAGAGCGAATGCCAGGGAAACTAAAAGAGAAAAGTGTCAGTCTGCAGATATATCCTTGCACACAGTCTTAGAGAAGACAGGCCAAGCAAGGACCTTGAAAAGCAAGCACGCATTTTTGAAGCCTGCAAACTATAAGCAACCCTCTTGCTTTCAGACTTCAGGGGCTACTTCTCCGTGCAGCTCTTGTGAAACTGTTGAAGAATGCAGCCTTGCCCTTTCGAATTAAATCAAGAAGCGGGAACTGCACCTAAGAAACTGGGAACCAATTTCCACCACATCTTGGTATTAGAGGGTAGCCAGCTCTGGGTTGGGAAATACCTGGAGGGGTGGAGCCTGAGGAGGTCGGGGTTTGGGGAGGGACTTCAAAGCCATAGAGTCCAATTGCCAAAGCAGCCATTTTCTCCAGGTGAACTGATCTATATCGGTAGGGTTGCCAGTAGGGTTGCCAGGTCCCTCTTCGCCACCAGCGGGAGGTTTTTTGGGACGGAGCCTGAGGAGGGTGGGGTTTGGGAGGGGAGGGACTTCAATGCCATGGAATCCAATTGCCAAAGCGGCCCTTTTCTCCACATGAACTGATCTCTATTGGCTGGATATCAGTTGTAATAGCAGGAGATCTCTAGCTAGTACCTGGAGGTTGGCAACTCTAGTTGCCAGATCCCTCTTCACTCCAGTGGGAGGTTTTTGGGACGGAGCCTGAGGAGAGCAGGGTGTGGGGAAGGGAGGGAATTCAATGCCATAGAGTCCAACTGACAAAGCGGCCATTTTCTCCAGGTGAACTGATCTCCACCAGCTGGAGATCAGTTGTAATAGCAGGAGATCTCCAGCTAGTACCTGGAGGTTGGCAATCCTGTCTATCGGCTGGAGATCAGTTGTAATAGCAGGAGTTCTCCGGCCCCCACCTGGAGGCTGGCAACCCTACGGTACATAGGCTCGTTGTACTGTTTACTTACAACTTTAAGAAAATTTTCTACGACTGTTGACTCAGAATTCTCTGTTAGTCTTTTGGGGTTTGGGCAACTTTGGAAACTGTGCAGCCAAAAGGGGGCCCGTCGAGGGAAGTAAGCAAGCGTATTGCTTTCACCAAAGACGAGATTCTCTCTTGCTTCGCCCTCCTTGTTATCTCTTTATTCTGTCCTCAAGAGGGACACATTCCTCATCCTTCCCTCCCCCTTAACAGCCACTCTATGCCTCTTTGGAGACGTTACCGGATCTGCCCCGATGCATTAGCCGGAGTGTTGCCCTTTCACGGATCCAGGCACGGGGCCAGTGGCCTCCCATCCCACAAGTGGCAAAGCCGCGAACAGGCAGGTGTATTTACAAACACCTCCGCTCCACTTTGCAGCCACAGCAGCTGCTACTATGCCAGGGTGACGAGGGTGAAAAGATCCATTTCCAGACCTCTGACATCCGCCCCGGCCAATGCTTTCCCCCACCCTCTTCCCTTCTTTGGCAAATGGATTTCAGCAGGCCTGTTTGAGTTGATTTAAGCAATCCCGTTGTCTCTGCTGAGCAGTCCCCAAGGAACACAGAGACTAGCAAGTGCTGGTGGATGTATTTGTGAGAATGGCCCCATCTGCAGAGGCCAAGGGCCTTAACCCCTTCCTTGCCCATATAAAATGAATGTTTCCATACTACCCTGAAATGAACTGGGGTTATTAAAAGTTTCTTGCAAAACTTTGCATTTTATAATCTCCTGCTTGGAATTTGGCAGCATGAATAGCCCTGCTGAGCTCAGAGCTTGGGAGAGAAGCCGGTTTGGCCATGGTCAGTACTTGGAAGGGAGACCACCATGGAAGACTAGGGTTGCTCTGTGGAGGAAGGCAATGGCAAACCACCTCTGCTTGTCTCTTGCCTAGAGGGCCTCATGGATGGGGTTCACCATGAGTCAATTGTGACTTGATGGCCCATGCTTCTTCAATTGGAGAATTTACTTTTTAGATATTGTTGAATGCAGGGATTTTAGGGGGGAAGGGGGTGAATTTGCCAGTGTGGTATAACAGTTAGAACGTAAGACAAGATTTGCTGAGATGTCAGCTCATATCCCCACACAGACTTGAAGTTCACTGGGTGTCCTTGGGCCCGTCACACACTCTCAGCCTCATCTACCTCACCAAGTTGCTGTTGTGAGGATAAAATGGAGGAAGAGAGAACAATGGAAGAAACTTTGAGTCCCCACTGGGGAGAAAAGTGGGGTATAAGTCTATAAAGAAATAAAGAAAACTGAAGCTCAGCGTGACCTCACCCTGATCATGCCACACAGCAGCATTCAAGATCTCTTAACAGCTTACTTTAATCTTGACTTCCTCACTGTAAACAGTGACTCAAGGAAGACTACAAAGCCAAGTTATAGCTGAAGTGCCAGAGCCTTCCAACACTCTATGCAAAATCAATTCTGCCAGACTTTGTCTATGAGCTGTATAATTGTAATGACCTTAAGGAAGGTCTGGACAACAAGCAAGGAGCAAGTAAGTGAGCATCAAGAGAGCGGCAGAAAGGCCAGAGGGAAATGTCAACTGGAACTGATTAGGATCTGAGTTTGCACAAGAGAAAATTCTAGCCCGTCCTACACTTATCTTCTTAAGCCCCCTGCAATGAAGCTCAAGGCATTCACCCAGTGCAGGGGAAATAGTGTTCTGGTCCTCCTGGCACTTCTTCAGAGCGTCAAGTGGATTATCGATGCACCACACCCTTGGTAGGGCTGTCAACTGGCCAGGCAAAAAATATCTTGCGCTCCATAAGGAAAAAAAATCCCAAACAGCTACAGTAGAATAATAATTTTATTGAGAACAACTACAATATCACCCCAAAAAAGCGAGTAAGCTTTTGAGTCCATCAGAACTCTTCTTCAAGTCAGATGCTAAGGAAAGCAAAAAATAAACAGGGGGAGATAATGTTGGGGAACGTATTGAAAATCCCCAGTCTGCAGTTAGTAATATAACAGCCCATTCCTGAAAAATGGGCTGAAACCTCTTAGGAGGCGGCATGACCCCGCCGCCAGCGTAAGTGTATGTAATCACATGATTAATCACATGGAGGAGCCCCAGTTAGGCGGCTTCCTATCCCGGTTTGGCCAAATACGCCGGCGCCGGGAACAGCGGTGCTGCGCTTTTGAGCAGGCGCAGCCTCGCTGTTTTCAATGGGGCTTTTAGCCCTGGTAAAACAAAAGCCGCAAAGCGGCTTTTTTTGTTTTTGTTTTACGGCGTGCGTGAATCGGCTTAGGAGGAGGTGCTGCTGCGCCTCTTCCCCGCCGACTCCGCACGCCGTTATTTCAGGAATGGGCTGTGATAGTCTTTAAGATGGAATGGAAGAGATATTTTGCAGGCTTAGTTAGATTAGACTGTGCTAAACACACAAAAAAGATCTCAGGTTGCAGCAAGGCATGCTGGAGTAAAGGAATAGCTTTGAAAATATAAAAGCCAGCAGTTATTCGGCTCTTGCTCTTAGCCTCTCTCTGTCAATGCTAACTTGAACTCACAGCTCCCTTTTTACAGAACTGAAGTAAAGCAAATGGAGACCGGATGGTACACTTGGAGTAAGCCCCACTGAATAAGGCTGTAAGTAGACCTGTTTAGGATTACTCTCTAAAAATACGTCATGCACTAACTAAAATTCTTGGAAATAAGTGATTGATTTTGTTCATTCCAAAGGGACAATTTACTGGTTTAATTGATTATTGTCTACTGGATTTTAATCTTATTCTGCTGTTTGACTGAATCGGCTTTGTTATTTTTTTTTCAGTGTTATTGTTTTTATCTATTGTAAGCTATCCAGTATCTCAGGAACTTAACTTGAGAGTGAAGTATAGAAGGATTTAAAATAAATCATATGCCTCTGGCTTTGTGCTAATCTAAAGGCTACTGTGTTTTTTAATTCCATAGTGGTGGTGTGTTCCTGTGCCACCCCAACAGAGCCACACCTGTCTAAATTGATTGAATTTCATGGGTTTAGAAAGTTATAATTCTGCTTAAGGTGGCTGAGTAAGTTCAACAGCTTTCTAGAGGTTATTCAGTTATCATTAATGTCTTTTGGAGCAGATTATCAAAGAAATGACTCTAGATGCAACAATTTTTTTTCCAGGTCTCCTATCCCTTAACGAAGAGCTACTTGCTCAAAGTATACTGGGTTTTACAATATCTCTTTCAATACATTTTTCCCTTGCATCTGTTGGATTTCTGCCTTTTCCAGATTTTTTTTCTTGATGGACCTACTAAAGGCATTAGGTACAGCACAGAGTTCTCCAGCTCCTAGTTACGCTAATGGCTCTGGCCTAAGTAAGAACAAAAGGTTTAACATGATCTCACACTTTTCTGGAATGTCATACCTAAAAAGGGACACAGACTGGAACAGCCAAAAGGCATCCCTACGTCTGGATGGTATTTACCATCACGATTTGGGGGGTTCTTAGAATGCTGACTAGAAGTGGTATCACTTCTGGGGTCAGATAAAGCCCCACCCCTCACCCCACCCCAAAGATCCCATGCAACCCAGTGAGTTTGTGGCAGAGACAAGATATAAACTGAGGACATCCTAGCTTATTCTCTAAGCCACAATGTTAAAACAATTCCTCTCTCTCACACACACACACCCAGATGGGGCAATACATCACTGTGGAATTTCAACAAAGTCTAGAAAGATGTCGGATTAAAGTTATACAAGGTGGTAGGGAGATTGGAAACTATAGAAATCAGGTCTAACATCAACATGGATAGGTAGATGTACATGCAGTTTGCTTTAAAGTTACTGAACGGGAGGGGAGGCTTTGTAAAAATAGAAGATGAGACACAGAACAATATCTGGAAGGAAAGGAACTGCACGACATTTGTCCAAAGGTCAGTCAGAGCACTAGGGAGACATCATGGTAAAGTTAGTACCTCTTTTATGAGGTACTAACTACAGTGTGAAATATGTGAAACAGTGATCACTTGATGTGGAACACAGAACACTAGATTTGGTGCAAGCTGCAAATGTTACAGTATTTACTAAAAAAGATCTCAGGACAGGAGAAAGGCCAGATTCTCAAGAGGGGTGTTCAAAGGCCATTTTTCATACCTTTCCTTTCTTATTTCTGTTCTCATACTAAGTTTTGATCTGTTACAGTTAGGGTTATTAGAATGCCATCCTAAGTTGAGTTAAGAAGAGTTGTAGTAGAAGAGTTGGTTTAAGGAGAATCAAACCAGCTTACAATCTCCTTCCCTTCCCCTCCCCACAACAGACACCTTGTGAAGTAGGTGGGGCTGAGAGAGCCTGAAGAGAACTGTGACTGGCCCAAGGTCACCCAGCAGGCTTTGTGTGGAGGAGTGGAGAAACCAATCTGGTTCTCCAGATTAGAGTCCACCACTCAAGTGGAGGAGTGGGGAATCAAACCCAGTTCTCCAGATTGGGGTCCACCGCTCCTAGCCACTACACCACGCTGGCTCTTCCTTCTAAGCCAATTGAATCAGAAGGGTCTAACTCTGCTTAGGAAGGCACTTCTCTCCTGAGGTATTGTCTGGGGAGAAAAAAAGACTGAGAGGTCAGGAGAAGAACCAAGCTTTGCGTGGTGCCTCAGGCATGGTTCCTAAGGGTCATGGAGAACAGGAGTACCAAGTGAACAACAAAAACTCTCCAGACAGAAAATATTGAGATATTACATCTTCCCATGGAAACTAAACTCCTGAAAGTCAGATCAGGCTTCTGAGACATTGCAATCCTAGGTACGGTCACTATATTGAGGGGACAGCGACTTGTTACGTTCAGTTTTGTGGTGAATTTGGAAGAATTGTTTTTTCTTCTCCAAAAGCATCCACCATGATTGCTTTTTCAAGGGTGAAAATAGGATGGTGTGAGAAGAGCCTTTCCCCCCATTTCCCCCCCCCTGAAAATGAAGAAAAGTACAGGACACCAAAAGATAGGAAATCATGCAGATAATGAAAGGAAACATACAGCGTACATGGTAATGCTAATAGTCTGCTGGTCCATGACTATAATAAATGATTGATTGATTGATTGATTGATTGACTGATTGATTGATTGACGGTAAGGCTAAATGTATGACAGAGTTCATAACTTTGCCATATCCATTTTTAAAGGACATATAACCTCAGTGACATTTCCAGAACTTTGATTTTTTTTTACTTTTTTTTTTTAAAAATGTGCTGGTGGGAAGTGTGTCAAGTCACAGCTGACATATGGCAATTCCTCATGGAGTTTTCAAGGCAAGAGACATACACAGGTGACTTGCCACTGCCTGCTTCTGCGTAGCAACCCTGGACTTCCTTGGTGGTTTCCCATCCAAGTACGGACCAGCACCAACCCTGCTTAGCTTCCGAGATCTGATGAGGCCTGGCTAGCCTGGGCCATCCAGGTCATGCCCCCCTCCCCCCCCCAAAAAAAAAGTCTTGTAAAATTTGGAATCACATTGTTTAATCCTGTTGGCCAGAAGATCATCACCTGGGCAGATGTCCACACATGCACGCCACATCTGTGATCTTGCTATGTGTGCTTTATAAGTGGTAAAAAGAAGGGGAGAAACTGGGGAAGGCTTTGCAGACTGTGGTCCTGTCTCCTGAAACTGAAACAACATTCTGTAAAATTTCAAAAATAGGCATGTTTTCAAAATCTGAATCCAAAATTTCAGATTGGAAGCTTGGGGTGGGAGGAGGAGGAGGAGGAGGAGCTGGTTTTTATCTGCTGACTTTCTCTACCACTTAAGAAAGAATCGAACCAGCTTACGATCACCTTCCCCTCCCTACAACAGACACCCTGTGAGGTAGGTGGGGCTGAGAGTTCTGAGAGACCTGTGACTAGCCCAAGGTCACCCAGCTGGCTTCATGTGTAGGAGTCGGGAAACCAACCCGGTTCACTAGATTAGCCTCCGCCGCTCCTGTGGAGGAGTGGGGAATCAAACCCGGTTCTCCAGATCAGAGTTGACCGCTCCAAACCACCACTCCTAACCACTACACCACGCTGGCTCTTTATTCAAAGGACAACTTTGAATAAAAGGTCAGCTTGTGGTAATTTCTGTCACTTGTAAAATTATACGGTCAGGATAAGAAACACAGGTGCGCTGACGTGTTAAGTAATCAGCTTGTGCTTCCTCTCTCTATAAAAAAAAGACACATAAAGTTGGATTTTTCACAAGCAAATACAAGATAGGAAAAATTGCTCTCTCTTTGTTGCAACAATCAAATTCATTTTGGTACAATTGTGTGGTTGCTAGTGGCCTTTGGCTGCCACCTCTGCTCGCCACGGCCGGTCAAGATAGCTGAGTACAGAGCGGAGAGGGCCCCGTTTTGTCGGCTCCAAGGCCAGGAGGTTCTGCAGCATTGAGATGGCATCGTTTGAGAGCGGGCGCCAGTGAAACGGCAAGTCTTCATCCAGACCGGATTCTTGCCATATCACAAAGTCCTCAAAGAAGGAGTCTTCAGGAAGTGTCTTCTCCCAAGGGAAGTAACCAGTGAGCAGGCAGAAGATCAGCACCCCCAAGGCCCAAGCATCCAAGCTGGCATCAATGGGCAGGCCTGGGGTATCGCCAGTGCCACGGCTCAGCTCGGGGGCAGTGTAGGGGATCACCCCAGCCACGAGACGCAGCAGGGTGCCCTGGGGTCGCGTCAGGCCAAAATCCGTCAGTTTGATGCAGCGGCAATGGCGGTCGAAAAGCAGGATGTTCTCGGGCTTGACATCTCGGTACACCAGGCCCCGGCTGTGGATGAAATCCAGTGCGCTTACCAGCTGTTTGGCGCAGAGTTTGGCTGCTGGCTCCGGGATGCCCGCCTAGTCGGAGAAGAGAAGTATTATGTTTACTGCGACTGGTCTGGAAAGCAGATTGTCGAAAGCAGCCCACCGCTGTCACTCTTATCCTGTTTCACCTACACCAGTTTCCAGATGGTTTCCAGAACCAATTCAACGGACTGTTCAAGAACTTGGAAGCCCTAAATTGTCTGAGATCACAGTGTCTGAAAATCCCCTCCTGTCATGCAGACATGCGCCCCCGCTACCACAGTACGGTATCAGCGCTTGCTAGTAGGGCTGCCCTACCGGGGAAGTCCACCTAGCCTACTGATCCCCACTGATGTCCCACCGAGTGCTGAAAACTGCCCTCTTTAAGAGGACCTTTGAGTTGTAAGAAATCTTCTGTTCACGCTGGGAAATGGTGGGTTTAGTTTTGATCACTAATTTAATGCTGGTTGAGAAGTGTTTTTTAAATTATTTTGATGGTTTTCTTATTATAGGCAGAAACCAAAGGCTGCCTTGTGCTGATTTATTATTGTTCTTAGACCTGCCTCTGTTATGTCTTACCTTTGGCTTGATAATGGAGATGAGATCTCTGTGCAGGGCTGCCTCATACAGAAAGCCGTAGTGATGGCTGGACTCTATGGCAATGCCAAACATGCCGATAATGGCAGGGTGTGCAGAGAGCGAGAGGGCCACGCAGTATTCGTACAAGAAGTTCTGCAGCTTGGTACTGGCCTTAGGCAGAAGCTTGAGAGCCATGGGGGTCCCTGGGGAAGGCAGATGGATGGGACACAGACACATGAGTATCACATCATGCCAAGACACGTAGAAGAAGAAGAGTTGGTTTTTATACCCAGCTATTTCTCTACCTTTAAAGAGTCTCAAAGCAGCTTACAGTCACCTTCCCTTCCCCTCCCCACAACAGACAACCCTGTGAGATAGGTGGGGCTGAGAGAGCTCAAAGAGAACTGTGACTAGCCCAAGGTCACCCAGCAGGCTTCATGTGTAGCTTGTATAATGAAACTCTGTCTACAGGGCAGGCACGCACATTAGGCTTGCCAACCTCCAGGTAGTAGCTGGAGATCTCCTGCTATTATAACTGATCTCCAGCCGATAGAGAACAGTTCACCTGGAGAAAATGGCTGCTTTGGCTATTGGACTTTTATGGCATTGAAGTCCGTCCCCTCCCCAAATCCTGCCCTCCTCAGGCTCCACCCCCAAAACCTCCCACCGGTGGCGAAGAGGGACCTGGCAACCCTAACACACATACACAGAGATGTTGACTATACCAAAGTGCAGTGGGTTGGATCCTTCCACTAGTGATGCAAGGAGAAGGGACCCATTAGATCAGCAAAAATTGTGGGACCTATGCGGGGGGTGGGAATCATATAAGATGGGGCTGCTGTGTGACAGGAAACTGGGTAGGAACAAGAAGAAAAGATGGTAGGATCATCTGATGTGGTTCAGTACCAAAAGAGTTTGGAATCACGTGGAAAATGTGGTTCAATGAACAGACAAGGTAAATGTAGAAACATGACTTGGTCGGGAAAGGGTGAGATACAAGTTGCAAGAATGAACAGGCAGGCAGGCAGGCAGGCAGACAGACAGACAGATGCCACCCCTCCCTCTCAGTCTGGGCTGGCAAGGCATGGCCCAGCCCAACCAAGTGACATTTATGTCGTATCTGGTCCTTGTAACAATTAGGTTTGACACCCCTGCATTATCGGGTGACTTGTGATGACGTGCAAAAAATATGAACTTCTGCTCATAAGTGGCTGTCTCCCTTGTACCCGATGTGTTTGGCACAGGCAGCAAGCACGGCAATTTGAATTGGCTGCCATGCCAATTAGTCACATTGTGTTAGTCATATCCTTCTTCTCCAAAAACAACCATAACACAAGGAATTCACCCGCCTTTTCAGGCATTTTCCCCATAGACATCTAATCAGTGTAAAAGGTCTACGGGTGAGTGGAATTACCAGAGCACATCATGCAGTTAATCCTTACCCCTTTTCCTGTGTGTCACAAGAACCACCTGCCCATATTTCCCCTTGCCCAGCTCCTTGATGACCTGGTAGTGTTCAGTCACTTCCATGTGCACCAGATTCTGGGAAGTGATCTCCAACATATCTTCTAGAAGAGCCTGAGCCTCCATTCCCAACGTCAGATCCATCACCAGACGCTGAAGGGAATACAAAAGCAGACCTTTCAACATTTCAGAACTGAAAACCGGGGCCAGTCTTGTGTATGCACACCCCTATGGTCACACCACAGTACCCCTCCCCGTGCTATGGTGGAAAAACTTAAAGACATGAAGCTTTCTTTTGTCCTTGGAGAACTGGAGAAAGAGCGAATGAGTGAAGAGAATCCATGTTGCTTTGTTCTCCTGACTAAATGGTTTACCCATTGCCCTAACGTTTTTTTTTTTTATTGTTCCTTAAATCCAATTATAATCTGTTCTCTCAGCCATTCAGCTTTCATTGCTATGGTATTCTCTCTGCTCGATTTGAGAAGTTTTCAGTTTTTCTGAATTCTTTCTCATTTAAGTATATTGTCGGCCTCTGCCTTTCCCGATAGAATTGCTCAAATATTTCCTATTAGCCTCGCTTTAAAGCCATCTCCGTGTCAAAACGAGACACCATTTCGCCCCCACAGGCAAAATTGCCTGCCGCTGACCTCCCACTTTCCCCTCAATGTACGCTTCATGTTTTGTAGGTCACGGAGAGTTTCTGTGAAATGGGAAACAGACGAGAAATGATCTGGAACCAATTTCGTCCATACCAAACTCTTCTGTGTCTCCATCTGCACCCTCCACCCCGCTTCAGGTTCCCTAGACCTTTCTCGGATGAACCTGCAGAAGTCACAAAACAACAGAGATCTGTATCTTTCAGGAAGTTCCCAAAATATTGATGTCAACAGAGTACATTGTGAAAGAAACATGACCAATTAATTATTTTACGGGCTATCCCCTTAAACCCTATAGCAGGCTATGAGAAGCTGCTGCCACACCAGCATGGCTCGGACCATAACAGCCGGCATCCTGTTGTTAGGTGGTATTGGCATCTTGGGATCTGTTTGGCCCATCGTATATTAAATTTATTTATTCAATTTACAGCCTGCCTTTCTTCCATGATGGTAGTGTAAACAGGTCTCCCATCCAGGCAGGCTCAAATGTACTTAGCTTCAGCCACATTGCTATACATTGTTTTGGTGCCATCAAGTCACAGCCGACTTATGGCGACCCCATAGGGTTTTCAAGGCAAGAGACATTCAGAGGTGGTTTGCCATTGCCTGCCTCCACGTCAAAATCCTGGGATTCCTTGGAGTTTGAGTGTCAAAAGGCCCCTTGCAATGCATTTACACCCAGAAGAGCCGCACCACAAGCGGCCCTTTACCGGAAGTGTCATGGTATATATGCGCGCTTGCACGTTTGCCCGCCGACCCTCAGCTGGTCGACAGGCAGAGGAGTGAATTGCCAGGGGTTTGCCCACCACCACCAGGCACCTAGCAACCCTATCTGCAGCCACCACCAGGAGGTTGGCAACCCTACCATACACCCCTACTCCCTAGTTCACATCTTCACAGCAGCTTTCGATGTGTTATAAAGGTTTGCCGCATACTGTGGGGGAAGGGTGTGTTTTTGGTGGCCCATCAACTATCATATCTGCACCCACTTCCAGCTCACCTTAGAGACCAACCAAAAATGGGGGGGGGGTTATAAGCTTTGGAGAGTCAAAGCTCTGACAAAGGGACCTTTGACTCTTGAAAGCTCATACCTCCCAAAGTCTTGTTGGTCTTTGACGTGCTACTGGACTCAAATCTCATTTTTTCAGTAAGGGGAGTGATTTTATGGTTTGGGTGAGCCACGCTAATCTGCACTCTAATCTGGAGAACCGGGTTTGATTCCCCACTCCTCCACATGAGCGGTGGAGGCTAATATGGTGGACCAGATTGGTTTCCCCACTCCTCCACATGAAGCCAGCTGAGCGACCTTGGGCTAGTCACAGCTCTCTCAGCCCCACCTACCTCACAGGGTGTCTGTTGTGGGGAGGGGAAGGGAAGGTGATTGTAAACTGGTTTGATTCTTCCTTAGTTGGTGGAGAAAGTCAGCATATAAAAGCCAATTCTTCTTTTTCAAGAAAATGGCAAGGGCTGACTGCACAGATGGATAAAATGCAAGACGTGCAAAAGAGCCACAGAGCCACACATGTTCCATTTTTCATGCACAGAGTCTCTGCACAACCCCAAGATGCATACACAATGTGCAGAAGGAAATACACATTTGAACTGAGGCTCTCTTTCACTCGGCTACTATTTGGCATGCAGCCAGCTAGACAGACGAAAAGATTGCAAGATTGGAAGACGCACCGAGTTCTGAGAGGGCCCTTAAACACTTATGCACATATGCGCTCACACAGCCAGCTCACGGTGTCGAGCAGGACCCCACCCGTGCATGCTCACTCACATTCTCACCACCTTTCCCGGGTCCTCCTGTCTTGCATGGACACCGTTGCAGTGTGGTTCTGCTTTTCCTCTACCTTGCATGCAAATATGCAGGTATGGAAACAAACAAAAAATTCTCCTGCATTCACTGCACCAGGATGGGGGGTTTGTATCAATCTGCAGCCAAAGATAAATCTGGGAGTGGATCTTTCCGAAACAGACAGATCCCACTTCCCACCACAATTGGGTCACATTTGCAGAGCAAGGGGGATGGAGTGCCTTGCCCCCCCTCCCCTAAACACATGGCAATGACGCATCCTCCTCACTATGTGGTCTCCCTTGGGCCGAAGCAATAAATAGAGCCATCCTATAGCTGCGGAGGCCCCCTAGGCTGAAACCTTGCCTGAGCCCTCCTTCGCTTCCCCGCAGCTCCCCAGGGTGTCCGAATACCCAGGAAACCTCTCAATGACCTTGAAACAGAGGAGCAGAGCATTCCCAGCACCCTCTTCGGCGAGGCCAGATTAAGACACACTAAAGCCCTAAACTGTTTCAAGTTTAAGAGGCCCCATAGCATTCCAAAAAAACAAGTATTTTATTGTTTTTTAGAGGCCCTCTCGTAAGCTGAGGTTCTAAACGGTAGTTTCCATAGCTTAGGCATAAATCCCATACTGCTGTTCGCACTGTCACAAGTTCCAGACTGGATGGGTTTGTCGCAGAACAGAAACCCGACGTCACTCTGCATTCAGTTTCCCAAATCTGAGTTTTGCTCGTCTCAGGGGATTGTAAATGGGTCAATCCCAGTTTCAAGCTGCTTTTTTGCAAGCAACCCTCTTGGCATCTTTTGAAGAGGAAAGGTAGAAATTCTTTCAAATTAAGATCAATTCCCACAACTAAGGTTCCCAG
Source organism: Euleptes europaea (assembly GCF_029931775.1). Taxonomy (NCBI): domain Eukaryota; kingdom Metazoa; phylum Chordata; class Lepidosauria; order Squamata; family Sphaerodactylidae; genus Euleptes; species Euleptes europaea. The sequence continues at coordinate 17,678,318 of NC_079329.1, read as the reverse complement.
CCTCGAGGTTAGGGCTGCCAGGTGGGTGGTATTGGCGGGCAATTGCCCACCAATCCACCCAGTTGCTCCAGGGCCGCGGCCGTGTGCCCGTGCGGGCACATGCACACAATGATGGCACTTCTGGTGTTACTTCCAGAAGCGCCACATCGCCACTGCTGCTTTTGCATTCAAACCCCCAAAATTTGGGAGTTTGAGGGTTAAATCAGCCACGGCGATGCGACGCTTCCAGAAGTAAAACCGGAATGCCGTAATTGCATGCACACGCACATGGGCGTTTCAGCTCTGCTCCCTAAAACCTCCCGCCAATCAGGAGGGCAGACCTGGCAACCCTACTCCAGGTGGTGGCTGGAGATACTCCGCTATTACGACTGATCTCCAGGCGATAGAGATCAGTTCCCCTGGAGAAATTGGCCGTTTTAACAACTGGACTCCATGGCATCGAAGTCCCTCCCCTCTCCAAACCCTCTCCTCAGGCTCCGCCCCCAAAATCTCCAGATATTTCCCAACCCGGTGCTGGCAACCCCACCCACAACCCAAGTGGATGGGGTGAGCACGTGGGCTAAACATATATGGACTGGGGTGTCCTCAGCGTCAAAAAAGTTGTGTGATGACTTATTCTCTGAACACGACACACAATGCGTTCAGACCTGCCACCGCTCCGCATCAGTTCCATTTTAGCTTCTGCAGTGAAATGGTCCATGTGGATTGAGTTGCATGATGTCAGTTTGGTAGCTTAATAGGTGCCCCTTGCTCAGCACAGTCATTCGTTTACACTGGCTGCGCTTGCAGGAAGTAACTCTAGACTTGCCAGCAGTCAGAGTTTTAATATCCACACCACAATCACATCTTCCTGGCCAGTTGCCAGAACAGAAGACTACAAAGGCAAGGTGGTAAAAAATAGTACAGTGGTTCCGTTCTCATTCATGTGTCCCTGTGTGCTGTCTTGCACATGAAACACATGGGAATGTAAATGATCAAATAAGAGACGTACATAGGATTGCCAGCTCCGGGTTGGGCAATACTTGGGAGAATTTGGGGGTGGAACCTGAGGAGGGCGAGGTTTAGGGAGGGGAGGGGCTTCAGTGGAGTATAATGCCATAGACTCCACCCTTCTGAAGCGGCCACTTTCTCCAGGTGAACTGATCTCTGTCACCTGGAGATCGGTTGTAATACCGGGAGATCTCCAGGTGATACCCGTAGGTTGGCAACCCCAGGCATACCGAGGTGGCTGATGTCATTTTCCACTAAGAAGCTTTCGTATGCAGTTGGTCTCCATGGACAGCTGACCATATTCAAAGTTTGAGCATTAATTCTGGCTCTAGTTGGTTGTGGCAGCAGCTGTGAACAATGAAACACACTTTGCACATGCTCAGAGACATCCCTGGAGAAAACAGATAGTTTTCACCCTGTAATTCTTGCCTGCCGGTGGCAGATGGCATGCAGATGGCACAACCCTTCAGCTGTTCCCATCAGTAGACAACCAGGCTGCAGAGATTGGATGCCCAGTAATGCTGCCTTTCATCCTCTGAATGAGTTCCTTGCTTGGTAGATAGCCTCTGTCGTGGAGCACGTTTCCTCCTGAACCAGTACTTCCATTTGCGCCAGACCAATGTTTTTCAATGAGCCCTCGCACTTGGAGAAGTGCTAGCACAAGAGGAAGAGGAAGAAGAAGAAGAGCTGGTTTTTATATGCCGACTTTCTCTACCACTTAAGGAAGAATCAAACCGGCTTACAATCACCTTCTCTTCCACTCCCTACAACAGACACCTTGTGAGGTAGGTGGGGCTGAGAGAGCTCTAAAAGAACTGTTACTAGCCCAAGGTCACCCAGCTGGCTTCATGTGTAGGAGTGGGGAAACCAACCCGGTTCACCAGATTAGCCTCCGCCACTCACTTGGAAAAGTGGGGAATCAAACCCGGTTCTCCAGATCAGACTCCACCACTCCAAACCACCGCTCTTAGCCACTATACCACACACTCCATGGCAGAAGTTCCCTAGCTCACATGGAACCAGTTCATAGACTCCAATAGGCATCTGCTATCAGTCTCTGCTACCACGTTCCATATCCTGGATCCGGCCCCCATTCTCCACATCGCACACGTGCAGTCAAAATCAAAACAACTCATGCCCGCGAAAGCGTGCCTAACCCATTCCACAGGCAGAAGTTTATTGAGCCGGGTACAAAAGCTAGCTGGACCCGCAAAGGCAGAGCAGGAAACTGTTTTGATCACGGTCGCTTTTGAGGCACTCTTGTCTTTGCCCAAGTCCGGCAGGTGGGAGCTCTGCGGACTGGCTCCCCCATCATGTCATCTTACATTTCTGGTGCCCCCCTGAAGACGGACATGGATGCCCACAGCCCTCATCACTTAGCTGCCACTTGAGTGCCTGCTCTCTGATTCCTTGCCAAGCGTCCTCTCTTACACGCTAGGAAAGTTCATGGGGATTTGGGCCTAAATGGGATTGACACGCTCCTAATTCCGCTAGAGATCCATTTCCAAGCTTCTGGAGGCAGGGGGAAAGGGCATGAACCAGCTCGGTCCACCCAGCCTCGCCTGTCCCTTTCACATGCTCAGCAGCCCCTGGAGAAAGACCCTTTGAATAACAGATGCAAGTGTGGAAATGGTGATAATTATCAGTTCTTTTTAAAAAAAGATGTCATAGTTCAAGGCTGGGTGGAAGTCATTCTTGTGATTCTTTACCCTTAAACTCAGATGTTCAGGGTGTCATTTCAGTTATTTATTGGTGAGCAAAAGGCACTTTGTACATGCTCAAGGGCTAGGGTTAGGATTGCCAGTAGGGTTGCCAACCTCCAGGTACTAGCTGGAGATCTCCTGCTATTACAATGGATCTCCAGCCGATAGAGATCAGTTCCCCTGGAGAAAATGGCTGGTTTGGCCATTGGACTCTATGGCATTAAAGTCCCTGCCCTCCCCAAACTCCGCCCTCCTCAGGCTCCGCCCCCAAAACCTCCCACCTGTGGTGAAGATGGACCTGGCAACCCTAGTTGCCAGCTCCAGGTGGGGAAATACCTGGAGATATTTGGGGTGGAGGCTGAGAAGGACGGGGTTTGAGGAGGGGATTTCAATGCCATAGAGTCCAATTGCCAATGTGGCCATTTTCTCCAGGTGAACTGATCTCTATCCCTTGGAGATCAGTTGTAATCGCAGGAGATTTCCAGCTAGTACCTGGAGGTTGGCAACCTTGTGTTAGTGGAAGAGGAAATATGTAGCATGGAAGAGGCTGCCTAAAGTACCTGAAACTTGTGGCTAGCACTCAATCCTATGCATGCAAATTCTTCCTTCTTTTAATTTTTTTTAAATAAATCTTTAAAATAGAAAAGTATTTTTTTAAATCTCAGAGTCTTATCAGCTCTGATTTTTGTAACCATACTGTTTGTCAAACTTCAGCCTGAAAGGAAAGATCTCCCTTTTTTCACTGATGTTGTAGCCATTACTAAAGGGCGCCAGAGACCCTACCAAGGCTCCTTAGAATATTCTCCTGTTACAAGCAAAGCCAGAAATGTTCGCCCTTCCTACACCGGGTTGCTCTTGCACGCCACTTGCTGTGATCGATCGCCCGCGTCTGCAAGGAACCCAATCTGAGGACGATCCTTGCACGCAAAGCAGGGCAAAGGGGATGCGTAGGAAGGGGAGGGGGTTTCCAAGACAACTGGGTAAACCTCTATGGCCTGCCCTGCTCAGGCCCCACATATCCACATCAGGCGCGATGGGGCCGAGGAGACGATTTTGCACTGGCTAAGCAAAAGGAACCTTCTGTGCTTCACTGTTGAGTTTCCTTTGCTCACTTTCACTGGGCAAAATGTGGATAGGGTTGCCCTCTTCGCCACCGGCAGGAGGGTTTCGGGGCGGAGCCTAGGAGGGCGGGGTTGGGGGAGGGGAGGGACTTCGATGCCATAGAGTCCAATTGCCAAAGCGGCCATTTTCTCCAGAGGAACCTTGCTGGCAGAGGAATCCATTCTCCCAATTTGAATGAGAAGTATCTGAATTTAGGGGAATCACCTTCTGGAGTTGGGGGGGAGACTAGGGATATGGGGGAGGCACCATTGGCACAAAAGCATTATGTCATTTTCAGGCAAAGCCTGGAAGTGCCGTCACCTTATTCTAGGAATCACTGGAAACTCTATGATTCTACCACAGGGTTTCCAGCGATCCCTAGAGTACTGTGATGTAACTTCTGGATAAAATGCGGTCACACTAGGGTTGCCAGGTCCCTACTCACCTTTGCTGGAGATCTTGTGTTTGTGTGTGTGCGCATGCGTGTGCACGCCGACACAGCACTTCCGGTTTACAAGGGCCGCAGCAACCCTTTACCACTCAAACTAAGAGTTTGAGTGGTCTAAGGCTCCTCGCGAGGCGGCACTTCCGGTTGTAAACCGGAAGCGCTGCGTCGGCGGGCGTGTGCACGATTGCCCACCGGCCCTCAGCTGGTCGGCGGGCAGAGGGGCACATTACCGGATATTTGCCTGCCGCCAGCGGGCACCTGGCCACCCTATGTCACACTCATGTGGATTTTTAACTTTATACTTCATCCATAAACTGCCAGAGCAGTGGTGGGCAACGAAGCTGGGGGTGGGAACTTTCCCACCACCAGTGGAGAACTAGGAAACCTATGTAGGGGTTGTGTCCACAACAGCAGTCTTCCATGCCCTCTGGAACGAATGTGTTCCCATTAAGAACAAGAGGGCTTGCGTGTTACTGAAGTATCCGTTGCCTCACTGAGGCTGACTCACACTCTTTCCAAGCGTCCACTCCCAAGGAAAGATTTGCAAGAGAAAAGGCATACATTTCGTGATGCCAGAAAGGTATCCCGTTTCACGCCCAGATTGGTTCTCACTGTTTTTGCTGTTCTAAACGGGAGCTGGTGGGGAAAATGACCGTAATAAAACCATGATGAAAGGGGGGGGGATATTGTTCCCTATGCTAAAAAAGTTCTTGAAACATTGGCCGCCCCTTTGATGGAGAGGCCAGGCCTTCTAAGGTTACTGTAGATAAGCAGGCACCTGCAGAGGTCATTGGCCTGTTGACACCGGAGGGGCAAAGGGCATGCAAGGCTGCATATTGGCTGGGAGCAAAAGGCAAGGAGGGGGAAGAGACATAATCCTCATTAGTGACAGCTCTTTCATCGCAAGAATGCCCTTCCACAGCAAGAAGAGTGTCTCCTGGACGGAGAACTGAGCCCTGGGTTATACAAGGCCACAGCAAACAAGCAACAGCTTCCCTTCCTTCTACGCGCTCACTGACGGTCGGGAGGATCTATCTAGGAAATTCTCCCTGTGGCTTCCTTTTAATGTGGAATGGTAATTCACATATTATAGGTAGGGATGCCAACCTCCAGGTAATAGCTGGAGATCTCCTGCTATTACAACTGATCTCAGCAGATAGAGATCAGTTCACCTGGAGAAAATGGCCACTTTGGCAATTGGACTCTATGGCATTGAAGTCCCTCCTCTCCCCAAACCCTGCCCTCCTCAGGCTCCACCTCAAAAACCTTGGGACCTGGCAACCCTAATTATAAGGTTGTCAACCCTGCACTGGGACCCCTTGGGAGCTTGTAGGGGTAGAGCCAGGGGAGAGGGAGCAACACGTGCAAGATGACATCACTCTCTGAAGGGGCATTGCCATGCTGTGCTGCGATGCTCTAAAGAAAGTCCGCAATCTCTATGGCAAAAACCATGGAGATTGGGGGAAATCCTAGAGCACTGCACAATGTGGTGTCATCCCTTTCTGGTCTTCACCCAGAGGTGACGTCATTGCATCTTGCAACACTGTTTGCTCCTGCCCTAATGATGAGCAAAAGCAGAATTGCAGTGCAATCCTAAGAACAATTTCCTGAGAGCAAGCACCAATGAATGAAATGGGCCTTACTTCTGAGCTAGGGTTGCCAACCTCCAGGTACTACCTGGTGATCTCCTGCTATTACAACTGATCTCCAGCTGATGGAGATCAGCTGATGGAGATCAGTTCACTTGGAGAAAATGGCCACTTTGGCAATTGGACTCTATGGCATTGAAGTCCCTCCCCTCCCCAAACCCCACCCTCCTCAGGCTCCACCCCAAAAACCTCCCACCGGTGGGGAAGAAGGACTTGGCGACCCTATTCTGAGCAGACCTGCTGAGGATTGCTCTCTAAATTTTGCATAAATATGCTTGTTTTGCATAATAAAATGCTGGTTGCGGAATAATTTTTTTCTGCAGAATTTAGATATTTTGGTTTATTCTAGAGTATGCCCAGGCCTTATTTTGTGTCAGGTGAGTGACTATAGGCAGAGTCGCCGTTGCATTCATAGGGGAGTAATTGCAAATACCGTGCACACCACCCTGCAATGTCAACCCATATTCTCACTGTACCAGTTCCAGAGCTTCCAATAGACCACAGGTTGCAGGCTTTTCATTGGACTTTAAAAGGTTGCTTCTTCCTGTTCAATAAGGGAAAGGGAAAGATCCCCTGTGCAAGCACCGGGTCATTCCTGACCCATGGGGTGATGTCACATCCCAACATTTACTAGGCAGACTGTGGGCGAAAACGCATGGTCGCTTTAGCATCTTTTATTCCCTGATTTGGCCAGGATCTAACACACGTTCAGTGAAACGCACGCGTTCGATCCTGGCTGAATCAGGGAATAAAGGAGGCTAAAGCGACCATGTGTTTTCGCCCTTTATTTACGGGGTGGTTTGCGTCATCTCCCTCCTTCCTGTTACACAAACATAAATTGCCTGTTTTTTACACTGTTGCAAGCCACCACTTTCTGCTCATGAAAGACTCGGGTGGGGGGGAAGACCCTTTCCTAAGAGTAGCCCTAAAAGGGTTCCGTTTTTTTTAAACTGGAGGGGAGGGGCTATAACTCAATGGCAGAATGCATGCTTTGCAGGCAGAAGGTCCCATGTCCATTCCTTGTTATACCTCCAGCAGGGCTAACAAAGACTTTGGGATACTCTTGAGTCTCTGGAGAGCTTCCACCCGTTAGTGAGAACTCGCATGGTGCAGCAATTAACATGTTGCAATGGGATCCAGGCAGATGGGTTGAAATAACTCAGCCGCTGGGTAACCTCAGGCCAATCACTTTCTCCTAGAGGATAAAATCAGCTTAAGGGGGAATTATTTATGCCGCCACGAACATCTTGTGATGGACAGATGCAGAGTAAATAACAGTGGTCTAGATGGGCCAATTGCTTAGGCAGAAACATATGTTCATATATGGCTGCGTACAGACTTACATAATCACCAGGCTCACCCTCTTGGGGTCAAACCTACAGCCTCCCCTGTAGGGTTGACCTAAGAGCAACCTGTTCCATTGTTTTCAGCAAGAGGCAGCTGTCCGTTGAACTGACTGGTTGTTATTTGTGGTATCACAAATGCTTCCTCCCTAGAACAGTTTTTCAAGATTAAAACAACAACAACACCTGAGTTTGTCGCTGGACAAATATTTACCCGGACTATTTTTTGTTAAGGTGAACAGCGATGAAAAAATCTGCATTGAATTTGGAAACAAGGGTGTGTATTATTTGAAATGTGAAGAGCGGGGGAAAATACCTATTTTGTACATTCGTTTTGACATATCCTGTGTTTATATACTTCTCTCACTGGGTATCGGGCATCAGAAGAATACAGATCAATGCTCAGTGTGAGCACTGATTGTGATCGGAAAAATCCTCTGGATTGTACTGTTTTGCCCAGATAATCACAATCTTTTGCCAGTAACCTTAGGGTGCAACTAGATGGTCCAAGAAAAAAAAATGGAGTTGCCGACACGCCATGTTTCTTTAGCCACTTTTCCCGAGAACATGTCACACAACACAATTCACAACACGGCATCGCTGCGCTCTGTGTTTCGCCACACCATTAACAGCCCGTTATGCGATCCGGGGCAGTGAATTGTGTAGGTCAACGGCATCATGTCACGCCATACGTCTGGTCCTCGTAAACGTCCCCGAAGAAGCCAGGAGACTCATGGCAGGCTGGTGATTAACCTGAGTGAAAAATTATCGCGCTGGAATTCCATCATCTTTGATCGGTTCTCCACACCCGCCTGCCCCTGCCCACTTTGGCCGCTGCACGGTAATCCCCATGTATCAAGTCGCCAGACAAAAACCAGAGACACTTTTTAGAACGAACACTACATGCTGAATGCTCCTTGTAGGTATTATGTTTTCCTCTCTCTATGGCAGTGCAGCCGTTCGACTCTTCTCCCCCCCCCATATCCGATATACCTTTGCAACCTGCCGGACTGCGCCGGGTAAAATTGCACCGGGCAACGAACTAATTGTTTGCAGGCACCCAGCCCTATCAGGGCTCCACCCGCCGTAGCTCAGGTAAGGAAGGTGATCTCAGGGCCACGTCCTCCACTGCTGTCGAGGGCCCCACAGACTACACCTGGTACTTACCCACTTCCTGCTGCTCTGCTGAAGGACCTCTGGGGTGCCCAGTCCCTCTCTATTGCCTTGCTGCTGTCTGGTCGTGACCGTGTGGAGTGCAGCTGGGGTGTCTGCCAGGCATTACCAGGCTAAGCGTGACGCTCCGCCTCTTCTCCTGTGCCACACGCCCCATAGAGCTGGAGTCTGAACGCGGGGGTGGGGGGAGCGCAAGGGAGGGATTGTCATCTATCTCTTCAGGACAGATGAAAGAGTGAGCATACCAGGCAGGCTGCTCCGCCCGATAGCCTTCAGGCCGTGCTGTGGCATCTGCCAGGATACCAACAGCAAGGGTTTGGGCTCCTGTTCCTGGGGCCTCAATGACCCTTCATCTCTTTCCCATGGTCCTCTGCTATGCCCCATAGTCCTTCATGCTGTACTTGTGATACAGTGACATCCTGTGTCCATGTGTCTTCATTACAGGGGAAGGGGAGAGAAGCCAATCAGAAAAAGTACCATCTCTCTCTCTGTGTATACCCCATGATACCCCCTCTTCACCTCCACATAGTCATGCCAATTGACAAGCACCAGGTAGCCCACCAGGCAGTTTGTTCTGTGACTACGGAGAGCTGGCTGCTTCACAAAGGGGGTTCTAGCAAGATGTAGGGGTTAAGAGCAGTGGACTCTGATCTGGAGAACCAGGTTCGATTCCCCACTCCTCCACTTGAAGCCTGCTGGGTTACCTTGGGCTAGTCGCCATTCTCTCAGAACTCTCTCAGCCCCACCTACCTCACAAGGTGCGTGTTGTAAAGGAGGGGAGGGAAGGTGATTGTAAGCTGCTGTGAGACTCCTTAAAGGTAGAGAAAACCGGGGTATAAAAACCAACTCTTCTTCTTCTTCCCATGGCAACAAGCCTGCTGTAGCTTTCCTGACAACCGCAATAAGACCAAACCAGATGAGAGAGTGGCTGGAGCCCAAGAAAACCAATACTTTTCTAAGGAGATGGAGCGTCTTCTTTACTGAAGGGGAAAAAATGAAGCAGCTGGAGCCTTGGGGAATGAAAGACAACTGAGTTTGGGGCACATGGAAACAATTTATATAACTGTGACTTGTGCAGAGGAAATTCATGAGAAGAATCTGCCGCTCTCTCGAAACACGAGAATGTGAAGCTATCCCACTAAAGTGATTTGCGTTAAATCCACGATGGATGATGTATCGTTGTTTTTTTTTAAAGCACGACTGGAGAGCAAACAAGAACACTTTAAAAAAATGAAAACCATTCTGCAGAAGGTTGGAACAAACCCAATTTGAAAAACGTCCTAAGGACACTTTCCTGGGAATACAATCCGAAACAGGACTCCTCAGAAAGCTACTAAGAACGGGGCTTACTCCCAGGAAACTGAATGCACAGATAGTACATTAAAATATAGTTAATTTCAAAAGTGAGATATTCCATGCAATGGGATCCCTGAAGCTCTGCCTCAGTTCGATTTATCAGAGTGATTTGTGGTTTCTTGGAGGCAATGGAAACATGTGTGTGTGTTAAGCAGTGGCGTAGCGTGGGTTGTCAGCACCCGGGGCAAGGCAAGTAATTTGCGCCCCCTAACCCGTGGATTTTAGCACTCGAGTCTCTTCCACTAGATTAGTTAAAGAAACCCTTACCCCCTAAGCACATGTATTGTTTGTGCTGATGTAATTAAAGTAAAATGACTGAACCTGGGGCCTTCGGTATACCAAGCAGCTGTGGGACTTGCAAATACCTCTGTACTTAATAATTTGTGTTTAAGAGGTGTTTGGAAGATGCAATACAAACCTTATGCCTGCTTGTCTTTGGGCCATACTCCTCCTGTGTTGTTTAGGTGGAAAGCAGCCACTGGCTTCCTTTTGGGACTTCATGTACCCCCCCCCCATTCATTTTCATATGCCCAAAACATATATTTACTGTTTACTGATATGATGCTTGCTATACACCTCTGTGCACATCCTGGCCACAGGAGGCAAAGATGTATAGTAAATTGGCCCATGCTGCAAAACTAAATTAACTGTATACAATTCAAATTCACCAATTAGTAATAAGTGGAAGATGAGTTTGAAAAAGAAAAGTCCAGGAGGCAATTCTCACTAAGCATCAAATTCTAATCCACAAGTGGTTTCTCTAACAATGTGTGTGTGTGTGTGTAAAGTGCCGTCAAGTCGCAGCCGACTTATGGCAACCCAGAGGCCACTTACCGGCATCATCTTCGCCCCGAACCGCATTGAGGCGGGTGGCGCCGGCTCCCACCACCCGGGACCGAGGCGGAGACCAACGGCCGAGGCCTGGAGGAGTGCGGCGGCCTCGCGTGCCCAGGAACCTGTTGCAGGCGGCGCTCCCGGGCCGGTGGGACGGCCCTCGCGGGACCGGCGCCTCTCTCAGGGCCCAGCGCCGCCCCGCGCCCTTCAGCTTTGTCTCGCCTTCGCCCCCCACCCCTCCTTCCCCGCCGCCTCTGCTCGCCACAAACAAGACGGCCGCCGCCCTCCAGCCTCCTCTGAAACTCCCCCCCCCTTCCGCTGGCCCGGCAGGGAGGAGCTGCTGAGTCCCACCCCCAAGGTGGGCTGGGCCGGGTGAGGCCGACGCTGTGGGCTCCGCCGTGCGGCCCTGCCTCAGCGGCGAGGGGGAGGGAGATTAATGCCTGAGGCGGCCCTGCCGTGAGTTGGGGAGCGGGGCCGCGGCTTTCCCGCCCCCTGGAGGCCTGCTGAGAGTTTGAAAATGTTATACAAAAAACACCGCTTTGAAAGGGTTTTTTGGATACCGCGGCTTATGAATGGTTGGAAGACGTCTTCACTGCAGTGAGAGAGAGTGAGTGAGTGAGCCAGGCAGGGGCAGAGAGCTGCGAGTGCGCCCCCCCAGATGTTGCGCCCGGTGCGGCCGGCCCCCCCTGCACCCCCCACGCTACGCCACTGGTGTTAAGTGCAGTCAAGTCGCTTCCGACTTATGGCGACCCTATGAATGAAAGTCCTCCAAAATGTCCTATCTTTGGAAACATGCTCTGCATGTATTCAGAGCCCCCCCCCTTTTAATATCTTTATTCAGTTTAGTTATCAGGAGGGGGGGGAACTTACAGCCTGTAGGCTGCAAGGCGTATACCACTGAGGAGCCCCATCTTGTGCACATGCATTTTTATTCTGAATTTAGTATCTTGTTGATTCTGGGGCTAGATTTTATTGTTATAAGATGTTTGAATGCATTTTAATTGTTCGATATGGTTCTGTTTTATTGTAAGCCGCTCTGAGCCCTGCCCTGCCAGGGAGAGCGAGATATAAGAGTGATGAATGAATGAATAAATAGTACCTCACGTATTCCTGGGCTTGATACTGGTGTACAAAACAGGTTCTGGAGTTGAACCCCCTGGTACAGATTAAGCCCTGCAGCCAAGCGAAATGAGGCTTTCAGCCATATGCTGCTGTCTGTCGGACTGTCACAGGGTTAGCTTTGAGGAACAGCATCTGCCAAATTCCAAAATTTCAACTCACCGCTTTAGGAATGGCCAGAACTTTTGTTGATGTGGGCAAAACAGGGAACTTTACACACCTGTACACATTCCCTTTACGCTGTGATGGCCAACAGATATATGCTATATGCGAAAGAGCTCAGAAGGACAAGTAATGCTTGGTCCCTTCACTCATCTGTGATTAGTGGCTTGATTTAATGCAGGCAGGCAACAAGAGCCCCATAATGGAGTCAGGTGGTTTTTTTAAACCTGCCCTGTCAGAAAGGCTAAAGAGTAGATTTCTCAGAATGATTCCTCAGTCCTTTTTTATTCATAGAATCATAGAGTTGGAAGAGGCCATACAGGCATCTTGGCCATCTTCGGGTCACTGGGGTGTGTGTGTTGGGGGTGGGGAGGTAGTTACGAATTTCCTGCATTGTGCAGGGGGTTGGACTTGATGACCCTGGTGGTCCCTTCCAACACTATGATTCTATGACCCCCCCTGCTAAATGTAGGATCAGCCTAGAGCATCCCTGACAAGTGTTCATCCAGCCACTGCTTGAAGATTGCCAGTGAGGGGGAGCTCACCACCTTCATAGGCAGCCAATTCCACCGCTGAACTACTCTTACTGTAAACGTTTTTTTCCTTATATCCAGCTGGTACCCAACCCCGTAATTTAAACCCATTATTGAGAGTCGTATCCTCTGCCTCCAACGGGAACAGCTCCCTGCCCTCCTCTAAGTGACAGCCTTTCAAATACTTAAAGGGAGCGATCATGTCCCCCCTCAACCTCCTCTTCTCCAGACTGAACATTCCCAAGTCCCTCAGCCTTTCCTCATAAGGCTTGGTCTCCAGGCCCCTGCTCATCCTTAGAGCTCTCTTCTGTACCTGCTCCATTTTGTCCACATTTTTTTTTAAGTGAGGCCTCCAGAACTGCACACAGTACTCCAGGTGCAGCATGATCAAAGCAGTGTAAAGGGGGACTATAACATCTTGCAGTTTGGATATTATGCCTTGTAACAAGTCTATGTGGCAAGGACCCCAACCTTCTTTTTTTTTTTTTTTTTTTTTTAGTGAAGTACTCCTTCACTATTAAGTACTACTACTTCACTGTTAAGTGCTCACTCCCAACAGCGCTTTGTATAATGGAGATAGACTTGTACAAAATCTGCCATTATTGGAATCACATTAGGGTTGCCCTCTTCACCATTGAAGGTGAGAGGTTTTGGGGGCGGAGCTGGAAGAGGTTTGGGGACTTCTTGAGCTTGTACGTGCTTTTGGAATTTTGAAAAGGGCAGTAGGCACTGCTGCAAATTGGCTGCCATGAGGGGTGGGGTCAGAATGGTGAATTCACTAGTCAAACCCCAAACTCTCCCAGACTGAAAAGGTAAAGATCCCCTGTGCAAGCACCGGGTCATTCCTGACACATGGAGTGATGTCACATCCTGATGTTTCCTAGGCAGGCTTTGTTTACTGGGTGGTTTGCCAGTGCCTTCCCCTGTCATCTTCCCTTTACCCCAGCAAGCTGGGTCCTCATTTCACCGACCTCGGAAGGATGGAAGGCTGAGTCAACCTTGAGCCGGCTACCTGAAACCAACTTCCGTTGGGATCAAACTCAGGTCGTGAGCAGAGCTTGGACTGCAGTACTGCAGCTTACCACTCTGCACCACGGGGCTCCTGGACTGTACAGTACTACAAATGTGGATGACCTAACCATGATGGCAAAATGCCTGTAGAATGCTTGACTACTACTCTGTCAGCTGTTTTTCTGCTGAAACTCCCTCCACTTCCTTCCCTTCACCACCCACATTCTTCCCCATGTTCACCATGAAAATCCAGCTCTGGAATCCCAAGGGGGGTGGGAACAGCTGGAAGAAAAAGGATGAAGTACTCCTTCACTATTAAGTACTACTACTTCACTGTTAAGTGCTCACTCCCAACAGCGCTTTGTATAATGGAGATAGACTTGTACAAATTCTGCCATTATTGGAGTCACATTAGGGTTGCCCTCTTCACCATTGGTGGGAGGTTTTGGGGGCGGAGCTGGAAGAGGTTTGGGGACTTCAATGCCATAGACTTCAGTTGCCAAAGCGGCCACTTTCTCCAGGTGAACTGATCTCTATCGGCTGGAGATCAGTTGTAATAGCAGGAGATCTCCAGCTACTACCTGAAGGCTAGCAACCCTAAGTCACTTGGCAGCAGACACAAGATTCCTGTCTCTACACAATGGCAAATCTGAACAGTTAGGTCCATCTGGAAGTGCCCAAGTAGAAGGGGAGGCTTATCCAAGAACCCCATCAGGACTTGAGTGTTACTAAGAAGGCACTGGCATTTTGGTAGGCAAATTGTTCCTTCAGAAACTGGAGTCAGCTGTGTTTCAGTGCCACACAATCTTTCAACAGGGGCAAAGTTTTGATACCCTCCAATCCGAAGAGTCCAGATTGCTGGCACTCTTCTGGGTCCCTCTTCTTGGCGCCTGTCCCTAGCATGGTATCTCTTTTCTCTCTACTCTCTAAAGGAGGCCGAGCTCTTCCCCTACAAGTGTTAATCTCGTCATTCAGCTGGTTATCACAACAGCAGGTGGATGGAAATGTTACCAAGGTGCAAAGAGGCTTCTCCATCAGCACTTGCGCACGAGACCTGGAAAAGCCACTGTTTGCCTTGAAGGAATACGTGATCTTTGGGGTTGGAAGAGATATCTAGGACTGAATTTCATGGAGTTAGCACAACCTTTTAGGTGTCTATTCGATTCGAACTGCTGTGTAATTCTTAGCCATGCGGCCAATTTTGGATCCCAACCCAGCTGTTCTAGTTCAGAAGAATTTGATGCCCCCCCTCCAACTTGTTTGGATGTTTAAAAATGCCCCCAAGGCCCAAAGGGTACAGCTCCATTCATAATGTGTATAAATGATAAGAGTTTTAAATAGTAACAAAACAAAAACTTGTGTTAAAAACTCAACAGTCAGGAAGTCTTGAGCATACTTACTTAAAAATAATTATCACTTAGTGTAAGTCCCAAGGAACATACTTGATTAGGGTTCTAAGTAGACCTGCTTGGGATTGCTTTCTTACTGTTTAAAATGTGCTTAGGATCACAGCCTAAGCCAGTCTCCAATATATCCAAAACCTTCTTCAAAGGGTTGCCAGCTCCTGTTACCACCTTCTGTCTTGTGCCTGTAACCCCAGCTTGATGGGTAGTCATTAGCAGGTGATAATGCTAGCCTCCAGGCTGTGAAAATTTCACCTACTAATTTCTGAATACCAAGTTCCTGTGAAAAGCAAAGGACCAGGCCTGATCCCCCGCCCTCCCAATTGAGTGGAAAGCCAACCATCCAAATGTATAACAAGGAATTCCTCCTGCCCCATGGAAGTTTCTGCCGCTTGCTTTTGCTCAATACTTTTTTGGATTCACCAGCACAGAAATATGTTATTGAGCTTTATCCTTTATCTGGCCCAATTCATATTGGAACCCATATTGGAACCCAGCATACAGAGAGAAGGGGCTTAGACCCTGCTAAGATAGCCAATTCCAAGTTGGGAAATTCCTGGAGATTTGGGAATGGAGACTGGGGAAGGCAGAGTCTGGGGAGAGACCAGCAGGGTATAATGCCATAGAATCTACCCCATCCCCCAAAGCAGCCATTTTCTACTAGGAACTGACCTCTGTAGTCTGGAGATCAGTTGTGATTCTGGGAGACCTTCCCCTCCCGAAGATGGCAAATTTATTACCCACACACCATTTTCCTAACCTGAAATGGCCTTATGGTCCACTATTGCTCCCATAAGGGGCTATCCAGACAACCCGGGGGCATTGCAAGAAAATAGTAAGGTATGAGTCCTCTCTGCAGGAGGGTGAAGAAGGTGTGTAGTTCTGACTAAGCGTGTGCACACACACAAAATCCGTATTTTTCGGATTTGGGTATATTAGCCCAAAAATTTTCAGTATTTCTGAAAAAAGCCAAATCCTCATACCAGTTTTGGTTTTTTCGGCTTTTTTCGGGAATTCCCTTAATTTTCAGCTCCATTGTACTCTATGGGGAATATTTCTGGGGCTTCAGGGGGCTGTTTTTAAAGGTAGAAGCACTAAATTTGTAGCATAGCTACTGGTGATTCTCCTTACAAGAACTCCTGAGTTTGGTAAAGATTGGGTCAGGGGGTCCAATTTTATTAGCCCTCAAATGGAGGAAAGACTGGGGGCCAATAAAATTGGACCCTGACCCAATATTTATCAAACTTGGGGGTTCTTGTAAGGAGAGTCACCAGCAGCTGTGCTGCAAATTTAAGGCAAATAATTGAAAGTGGGTTTCTCCTTATCCAGTACCCCAATACTCTGGCTCTTACACCATGCTCCCCTGATAGGTATGAAAATCAAATACCTAACAGTTGTGTGCATCATTCACACCTCTGCATAAAAGCTAAAATGTAGTTTTCAAAATGCTAATATCTCATTCCCTGTCATAGTCATATCCTAAATTGAACTTTGGACCATACAATTGGTACTGTGTTTGAGATTCATACATTAGCCATTTGAATGGTACATTATTAGCTGGTATTCAGGAGCATGGACGATTCTCGCATCTCCTATATATAGTCTTCCCTTCTCGGGCCATTGAAGTCCAAGTATGAAGGCTTTCTGGAAAAGATGTGAGACCTTTTCTCTTTGGACATGCGTTCAGTGCCTGGGATTAAGCAGTCATAGGGTAATTTTAATACAATTAGGCTTTGCATTTTTGTGTGTTTTGATAGTAACGGTTGCTACCTTTAGCCCTTGGGACTTGGAATCAATAATCCATGGGCCATTTTTCCTCCTTGTGCCACTAGTATATCAATCAGGCCACCGAGGTAACACATTTCTTCCATCACAAACTGTGTCTAATTTGCTGAGCCACAGCAGTTTAGTTCAGGCAGATTAACTCCATCCAAACTTGGAATGTGTGACAGTCCAGTGGGCCTGTTTGTTGATCCATCGGTAGCTGAGGTCATTGTTGAGCTTCTCAATTAGCCATTGAATGATCTGGATTGAGTATCATGCTAACAGCTGTCCAGGCCTTGGGTTGGGAGATGATGCAGTTCAAGGGGATGACTGGAGCTCTGTTCCCAATGTTGTAATCATGTCTAATGGTGTTTGCCTACTAATATTTTAAAAAGCCATGTAGGGAAGCAAGCCCAGATGTGGTTGAAAGGTTCACATCTTAGTAATCGGCACAGTTCTCCTGAGCAACCATTGCTGAAGTGAATGGGAGAAGGCAGCTATCTTGTTTCCCTCCAAATCAATTGCTGGGACTTCTCCCATTGACATTTCTGGTAGATTGACCCCAGTTTCACAAAAGGAAAAAATCCAGGGAGTATTGTGAGGAATGGGAGTTCTTGTTAGTTAATTAATCCTTTCTTAGCTAATCCTTCTGTTATTAAAACAGAGTCTCTCCAATCTTGGACTTTTCTTCTAAGAGCCTTATTTCAAAGTAGCCCAAATTTGTGTATCATGTTGGAGTTAAATAAAATATTGAGATGCAGGTGAGCATTTCATGAATAGGTTTGCCAGACTATGCCAGGAAACTGGTGGGAGCTTTGGGGGAAGGAACATGAGGAGACATGCTGGCATTGTGTGCACTGTGACATCACTTCTGGGAAAAACCAGAAGTGGCATCATATCACTCTAGCAATCACTGGAACTTCTGGGATAAAACCATACAATTTCCAGCAAGTCCTAGAGAGGAAGGACATCACTTCCGGGGTTTTCCTGGAAGTGATGACATGCAGCGCACAACACTGTCAGGCTTTTTTATTATTTTATTTTTTTAAAATTATTTTTGTTATTTTTCAACAACAATTCCCAGTGGGAGGTCTCTCTTGTAACCTAAAGGTGGGTCCAATGGCTGGCACTCCCAGCAAAGGACTTCTCTTTCAGTCCAGCTTGAGCTTTGGTACACCTCACTTTGGAAATACGAGTAATAAGCAGGGCTGATTTAAAGGGAAAGAAAGGGTTAAAGAAGACAAATAAAATTAATCTTTATATCATGCAGACTTTGGCTATCAATGCAATACTTTCAATACAGAAAAAGGGAAATATATAGGGGAGGGCCTGTGGCTCTGTAGAGCCTCTGCTTGGCATGCAGAAGGTCCTAGGTTAAGTCCATGGTATCTTCAGTAAAAGGGACTAGGCAGGTAGGTGATGTGAAAGACCTCTGCCTGAGACCCTGGAGAGCCACTGCTGGTCTGAGTAGACAATACTGACTTTGATGGACCAAGGGTCTGATTCAGTAGAAGGCAACTTCATGTGCTCATGAAGGTTAATCATAAGGATCCAAAAAGGATGGCCCTCTTGGGTGTGCCCTTGTAGTCTGGGCCTGATCGTGTCCACTTCACACCACAGCTAAAGCGGCAGAACACCATCCTCGAAGGCATTCCAAAGCGTTTTCCTCCCCTCCTGCTGTTAATAAATCACCAGCCGACAGCTAAGCATTCTCCTCCACCTATCTCTCCCCCCTCACCCACAAGCAGGTGGGGCGAGAGGATGAGAGAAACAGCTTGGAAAGCCAAGCAACTCCCCTTACGATCCTTTTTTTCAACTGCCAGGTCTTGAGTGTGGCCAGCTGCCGTCGGTGCCGACTGACAGGGCCTCTTGTGGTCTGAGGTCATCTTTTTTGAGCTCATTGCTCCGGAATCTTCTGGCATCGCTCCCAAGCTGCTGGCATTCATAGCCACAACACTCAGCGAGGATGGGAACAGCCACCTCCTGTGTACCAAAGTGTCCCAATTTGGTAGGCCAGGTTAGAGTTGCCAGGTGCCTCTCCGCAACCGGCGGGAGGTTTTTGAGGAGGGCGGGGTTTGGGGAGGGGAGGGACATGCTCATCTGATCTCTCCAGGATTAGAAAAGCATGCCTATTACATTAGGTGCTGTGGAACACAGGCAGGATGGTGCTGCTGCAGTCGTCTTGTTTGTGGGCTTCATAGAACTGCCTGGTTGGCCACTGTGTGAACAGACTGCTGGACTTGATGGACCTTGGTCTGATCCAGCATGGCTTTTCTTATGTTCTATGCCATAGAGTCCAATGGCCAAAGCGGCCATTTTTTCCAGGTGAACTGATCTCTATCAGCTGGAGAGCAGTAGTAGTAGCAGGAGATTTCCAGCTAGTACCTGGAGGTTGGCAACCCTATTAAGCCTGGTGTTCTTGTTGTACTGTCTTGATGAAGAGACCCCAAATGCTTGATTCTCTGAGGAGCCCTTCTAGGGTTGCCAGTTTCCTCTTCACCACTGGCGAGAGGTTTTTGGGACGGAGCCTAAGGGCAGGGTTTGGGGAGGGGAGGGACTTCAATGTCATAGAGTCCAATTGCCAAAGTGGCCATTTTCTCATGGGGAACTGATCTCTGTCACCTGGAGATCAGTTGTAATAGCGGGAGATCTCCAGCCACCACCTGGAGGCTGGCAACCCTAGCCCCCTTTCTGTACAGTATTGGAAACTATGGATATCTCTGAAAGGTGTAACTCCTCTGAAAATAAAGTGAAGCCTTTCAAAACTGGTCACTTGCTTCAGAGTAATGATGGATGTTGCAGTTCTGAAACTGAAAGGAATTGGGACATCCTTGCCCAGGATATGGAGACAAGCTGCTGCCCCTTGCTATTTCCAATGGAAGCTAAGGTACTCTGATTGCGGCAGGCGCAATTCCTCAGAAAATAAAGCTGGGAGGGTCAGCTCTGCCATGCAGCATCAGGATGTTGCTTGGACTTGCAGTGCCAAAAATGAAGGGAATCAGAAACCAAACATCCCTATGGTATTTCCAGTGGAACCAAAGATTTACTCATGAAAAGCCAGCAAGGTCAGGCAGCGCAGACAGGGTGGGTGGAAAATCTCCTCTCCGTGACCAAACAAAGGAGGTTTAACAACTTCCCTGACCTATCAGAGCCTGTGTGGTGTAGTGGTTAGAAGTACAGGGATCCAGATCTGAATCCCCCTTCTGCCATGGAAGGTTGCTGGCTGACTTTGTTCCAGTCATAAACTCTCAACCAGACTTACCTTAAAGAGTTGTTGTGAGGATAAAATGAAGGGAGAATGATGTGAATCCCCATTGGAGAGAAAGGCAGAGACGAGAAGAAGAAGAAGAAGAAGAAGAAGAAGAAGAAGAAGAAGAAGAAGAAGAAGAAGAAGAAGAAGAAGAAGGAGAAGGAGAAGGAGAAGGAGAAGGAGAACCAAACAACGTTCCATCAGAATCTGCTCTGTGTGTTCTCTTTTCATATTGCGTTCCCCACACCTTCAGCCAGTGTGGTATAGCGGCTTAGTGGTTAAGAGCAGCGAACTCTAATCTAGGAGAACCAGGCTTGATTCTCACTCCTCCACATGAAGAAGAAGAGTTAGTTTTTATATGCTGACTTTCTCTCCCACTTAAGGAAGAATCAATCTGGTTTACAATCACCTTCCCCTCCCCACAACAGACACCCTGTAAGGTAGGTGAGGCGGAGAGAGTGTGACTAGCCCAAGGTCACCCAGCTGGCCCTATGTGTAGGACCAACCCAGTTCACCAGATTAGCATCCACCGCTCATATGGAGGAGTGGGGAATCAAACCCGGTTCTCCAGATTTGAGTCCACCACTCCAAACCACCGCTCTTAAACACTACACCATGCTTACCCTCCTTTACCAACCAAAGAGGCTTTAAAAAAAACCCTCCTGAACTATCACATCTGCTGTGGAAACCGTTGCTGCCCTCAACCATTGGCCTGGCAGAACATTTTGGTCTTACAGGACCTGCGGAACTGCGTTAAATCCCTGGTCTCATTAGAGGGAGGTCCTCCAGTCCCAGGCCAAGGCCGAAAAAGCCTTGGGCCTGGTTGAGGACAGCCAGACATTTTTCGGGCCGGGGACAACCAATGCTACTTCTGTCATGGAAGCTTGTCAGGTGCCTTTATGCCAGACACACCCTCTCACTCTTCTCTACCTCACAGGGCTGTTATTTTGAGGATGAAACGGAAAACAAGGGAATGAGGTGAGCCGCTTTTGGTCTCAATAAGGGAGGAAAGAGGAGTATGACGTTTGTTATAAAACTAATTTTGCCTGCAGCTTGCCAGCAAAAGATGACCACTCTTGCTGTTGCTTCATCCAGTATGGCTGCAGCTCTTTCTGCAGGAGACAGAACACTGTTGGGTATTGGAAGGGCAGTGAGCTGAGCCTCTAATCTTAAGAATATAACAATAACTGGACATCTTTTAAAAACACAAGAATTACTGTGGTGGGTGTGACCTGGAGTCCTGCTCAATATTTTGACTCACCTCCTGCTGGTCTCACCAGTAAGGATTCTATACTGCTTTCTACCAGAAGATGGCAGTAGGCAACCTTATATGTAATGCAAGTCTGTACGGTTGTGCAAAACAATTTTTTTCGGTAAATTTCGGGTACAGGTTTTTTCAGCCTGATTTTTTTGGTAAATCCGAAATAAGCCGAATACCCATACCGGTAAATATGGGTATTCAGCTTATTTTCAGGTTTTCCCAAAAAAATTGGACCCATTATAGTCAATGGGGATTTTTTCGAAGCTCCTGGGGGGGAGTTGAAGTAGAGTCCCTAAATTTGCAGCGTGGCTGCAAGGGACTCTCCTTCGACGGTCACCAGAGCTTGGTGAACTTTGGGACAGGGGGTCCATGCCGTGAAAGCTTCAATTGCCCATTTCTGCATATTCAGTGTCTAGTAAAAGGACAGGACATTGTTTTTCTAGCCAGTTGGGAGACTTACATATTAGATCTGCGGCTATTAAATTCATTTCCAAAAATACATCAGTTCCTCTTTGGACATTGCAATAACAATGAGAATGAATGCACGTAGCATCTATGCAACACAGACTGTAATGCTGCACTTAGTCCAAGCCCAGTTTAGCAGCTGTTATCACCCCTATGTCTAGGCAGTTTACTTCAGTTGCTCCACCCCAGTCTTTGTTTAGGATCTTGTTTGTTTATACCCGTTGGCTTGGGTAAGAACGGGGTATAAATTTAATAAAATAAAATAAACAATAAATGTGATCAACATTACAACTATTTAATACCACCCATAGCCATTGATTGTTGTTCATTACTGTAATGCTGAAACTCACCCTTTTTTAGAGTTAATCACAACATTTATAAGCCTTTTTTAGGTTCCAGCTGAGAAAAAGAAAAAAAAAATCACACAAAGTAACGGTTCAGTTTACAAATTAAACTGGTTTATTAACCAGGCTAGCACATGCCATGAAAGCAGTTACAGAGGGAATCAGTTATAGAAGTAATCATGGAAAGCATAGTATCTAAGTAGGGTTGCCAACCTCCAGGTACTAGCTGGAGATCTCCTGTTATTAAAACTGATCTCCAGTTGATAGAGATCAGTTCACCTGGAGAAAATGGCCGCTTTGGCAATTGGACTCTATGGCATTGAAGTCCCTCCCCTCGTCAAACCCCAACCTCCTCAGGCTCTACCCCAAAAATCGCCAGGTATTTCCCAACCCAGAGCTGGCAACCCTATCTCTAAGCTTTTTCAACCTGGGATCCACTGAGCTACAAGAAGTCATATAACATTAAAGTTACATGACAGGAAGAGCATTGGTGTGGATGTCAGGACTTTGAACAGCAGACAAAGGACACATGCCTCCATTTTTTAGTGGAGGGGAAAGCTATTTCAGAATGCCGTGGGAACTCAATTCTTGTCAGGGCCATCGCAGCCCAGGAGGAGGAGTAGGGTTGCCATGTGCCTCTTCGCCACCAGTGGGAGATTTTTGGGGCAAAGCCTGAGGAGGGTGGGGTTGCCGCTTTGGCAATTGGACTCCATGGCATTGAAGTCCCTCCCCTCCCCAAACCCTGCCCTCTTCAGGCTCCACCCTCAAAGCCTCCCACAGGTGGTGAAGAGGGACCTGGCACCTCCTACTAAAAGCTGTTCTCCTCCTTTCCACAGGGCCTCCTAAAACTATTCCTCAGGCTATTCCAAAAGGCACAATAATATAATCACCTATGCCGTATTTAACATCGTTACAGAAATAGGCGGCACGAAAGGCTCAAAATATAAACACAACTGGAAATTCAACAACAAACATATATTCACAATGGAGCATTACATCATGCAAAAGTCAAAAGAATACAGACATGCTCGACTTAAACAATGGTAATAAGCCCACAAAAGAACTAGCTTTCAAAATGGGGCGGGACCTTCTTGTCCAGAAAGTCTCAGCATATCCAAAAAACGGAGGTCCGTAAAGATTCAAACGTCCGTAAAGATTCAAAATTCAGGTGGGATTGTAATGTTGGCACATGGAGATGCTGGAGTTCCATGCATTATCCAAAGGTGTTGCAGTGTCCTTAAACCCAGGAAAGCCCTTGGTGAGATCACAGAGGTCTGTGCAAAAGAAACTCTCAAATAGCGCAGGTCTGGAAATTCTTGGAAAGCATTTTCCTTCAAGAGTTTAATCCCCCCTGAGACACACAAAGCTTGGACCCTTTTTGGGATGTGAATGATATCTTCTGGCAGGACCATCACATTAGTGCAAGAAACCACCAGGCGGGTGTCGACAGGAGGGCGGCAGAAGGAAAAATATTTAACATATCTCAGCAGTGGTCCTTCAGTTTGCCAGCAATGCGGGCTCATCAAGGCGAGGCAAACAGGTAGTCCCAACCAAAATTGTGTGATGAGAGGCAGCATGGTTTGTCTACTTTGCTTCATTCGCTGCTCCATAGCTCAAAAGTCTGGATCGTCTCACTGGAACACCTACCGAAGAAAAACAAGCACCATGAAGTGTTGTGGAGGCGTGGTGGTAGTGGAAAGGGCCATCGGGTCACAGCTGATTTATGGCGACCCTGTAGGGTTTTCGAAGGTCACAGTTTTTCAGCTCCTGCCCATGGCAGTGTAATTTTACTTGTGCTTTCCTTTCTCATCCCCTGTGACCCCACCTCCCCACATGCACGGACCAAAGGGCTTTTAAAAATTGCAACAGAATTATAATAATCTAATCTCATGATCTATTCCCACAAGAGGGCCTAGAAACTTACTTAAAGAAAGAAGGAAGGAAAGAAAGAAAGTAGTAGAACAAGGTAATAGATTGGTATATCATGATAACATTGTAGTGATCTAGCAATTCTGATTTTTTAAAGTCCTCTGGTGTGTGTGTGGGGGGGGGGATGGTGGACCCAGAGGCTCATGCAAGAAAAATGAATGGAAAACCGCTGCGTGGATTCTCCTTTGCCACCGCAATTGCCTCTGCATTCGCAGCCTTGAGAGCTACACAGAGAACTGTCTTCGTGACAAAGCAACCACAGCTATCAAGAGCTGCCCTGAGAGTCTTCTGGAGCCTCTCGGTTTTAGGATTCCAGATGTAGCTTTTTAAGGGCCAAACCAAAGATGACACATGAATGGAGCTCTCTGCATTTTTTTTCCTCTTTAAATAGCAGGTGGGTGGGAGTCCATTTTGGATCAGGAGCATGGTGCGAGGGAGGGGTGGAGTTCAGCCTTTCCCTCTGCACCATCCAAATGGTGCCCTGCAAGTGCATTCTATTGATTATTATTTTTTAATCCATTCGGAAAACTTGCTGCATCGTGTCTGGGTTGGCCAAAAAATATGGGGCCTATCCCCTAGGGGGCACTGCAGCATGCAATTTCTCTCCTCACCGAACTCGGCCTTCATGATGATGGGCGTTTCTCTAGTCCATTTCCCAGCCCTGTACAGTATGGTGTTTTTGATCTTTGAAGCCATAAATGGTTCAGGGATGCTATTTGGTTGTTTTTATTGTTTTTTAATCTTGGGGGGGTGGTAATGTAAGGAAGGGTGGAGCCAAGCATTTTCATAACATTAGCAAAACATTTTAAATAAACAACCAAAAATGTTGGGTCCTAATTCTTGAAGAATAGGCAAGGCAATGTCTGGGGGGGGGGGGGTGGAATCAGAGAGTAGTGAAAGGGTGGAAGATTATCTTTTATCTTAAGCAGGCAAGACTTTTATAGGGTCACCAGCTTTGGAAATCTGTGGAGATTTGTGTCTCTATGGTCTACCAGAATCTGCCCTCTGAAGCTGCCATTTCCTTTCTGTAGTCTGGATATGAGTTAGAATTCCAGGCCCCACCTGGAGATTGGTAACCTAGATTCATGCATTTCAAATGCCATTATAAATGTGCTTCACATTCCTGGCTCTGATCCCTGCACAAGCTTTACAGTCCCCTAATATCATTCTGCACAACTGAACATCCCTTCCTTTTCTAGCACTACTGAGAGGGGGTAGTACTCGGGCTACAAGAAGGGCTGCTAGCCTTGGTCCGGCAACCGGAAGGAGCCTTACTGCAAGGTAGGCGCTCTTGCCACTGGTGACACGGTGACGTCACTTCCAGCACAACCCAGGAGTGATGTCATCACGTACAGGGTGTCGAGGGCCCCCACCACACAGTCTTTTAACCCCCCTCCATTTCCCCTTGAATTTTTCCCCATTGCCCAGCTGAGTGGCAAGTCTCCATGGTAGGGTCGCCATGTCCGCTCCCCCTCGCCCCTGGGTCACTGGAAGGGGATGGGGGGAGCAGGGCTGCCAGATCCAGGCTGAGAAACTCCTGGAGGTTTGGGAATGGAGCCTAGGGTGGACAGGGACCTCGGTGGGTACAATGCCAAAGAGTCCACCCTCCAAAGCATCCATTTTCTCCAGGGGAACTCATCTCTGTAGTCTGGAGATGAGGTGTAATTCCTGGAGATCCCCATGTCCCACCTGGAGGCTGGCATCCCTACTCTATAGCTACAAAATTCTGGGGCCTGGTAACCTGTGCAAGATGCCACTGAGAGACTATTTTGTGGATTGGATACAAACTACCGATTCTTCTAGTGAAAAACAGAAGAGGGGTCCCCTTTGACCACCCAAAAAGACTTTGTTGGCGATCACGGGATCTTAGGGTTGCCAGCTCTGGGTTGGGAAATACCTGGAGATTTTAGGGGCGGAGCCTGAGGAGGGCGGGGTTTGGAGAGGGGAGGGACTTCCATGCCATAGAGCCCAGTTGCCAAAGCAGCCATTTTTCTCCAGGTGATCTGATCTCTAACGGCTGGAGATCAGTTGTATTAGCAGAAGATCTCCTGCTACTACCTGGCAGTTGGCAACCCTAACCTGGACCCATGCTGACAAAATTTGCTTCCATCTCAACAATGTATGTGTTTCATTTCCTATGTGAGTCAAAATGTCACTGTGCTTCTTCCCGCTTTCCTTGTTTGTCCCGCTAGTTAGCAACTGCCTTGAATCTTCTGTGAATTTTCTAGAAGAATGTCCTAATTCTTTTCAGACTATCCTTTTAGGAGACAATAGCCAGTTTACAGTTCCTAGTCAAAACTAGTCACTGAAGCATTCTTAGTTCCAATTTCCTATCAGTTGCTTGTAGGAAACTCAAAAGTAGCAAACCTTCCCTGATTACATTCTACCTCTGTGGCATTGATTGGTTTTCATCATAATGTTATTTATTTGCAGTATTTATAGTCCACCTGTCTCATTGATTCTTGAAGTGGATTACACAGTGTTAAAATGATAACAGTCCCCATGAAGAGACATGCAAAATGTTCAAAATGTTTTTGTTTTAAAAACCTTATCTTGCTCTGTAATTCTTCTGTTTCGAGCAAATTTTCTGATTATTTCTTCAGACAATATGTTAGCTACCTTCCGGGTTTACCTGCATGTTCAAAATGTTTTTGTTTTGAAAACCTTATCTTGTTCTGTAATTCTTCTGTTTCAAGCAAATCTAACTGATGGCTCAATTTTTATAAATTTCCTTTAAATTGCTTTGCTTAGAGATTTGTGATGTTGTTCTTCCAGACTCTTAACCTTTTCCATTCGTTTTCTGAATTGATCTTGCTTTTCTTTCTTCTATAGACAAACAAACGGGAATCACTATTATGTCTATTTAGTTTTGAGCTGCAGTGCCTCTCTTCGTAGAAATAAATGTGAAGCGTGGTGTAGTGGTTAAGAGCAGTGGTTTGGAGCGGTGTTCTGATCTGGAGAACCGGGATTGATTCCCCACTCCTCCACATGAGCGGCGGAGGCTAATCTGGTGAACTGGATTTGTTTCTCCACTCCTACACGCGAAGCCAGCTGGGTGACCTTGGGCTAGTCACAGCTCTCAGCCCCACCTACCTCTCAGGGTGTCTGTTGTGGGGAGGGGAAGGGAAGGTGATTGTAAGCTGGTTTGGTTTTTCCTTAAGTGGTAGAGAAAGTCGGCATATAAAAACCAAGTCTTCTTCTTCTTCATTGAGTTTGGGCCATGTCTGACGACTTGTCTTCTCTCAGGCAGGTTGGAATGAATCCTTCTCATAAGAGCCTCTCCTGGGACCGAACAATGACAAGCCTCTTTCTCTTCCTTTCATTTCTGGGACTGCCTTTATCCATGGCATTGCTCACCAGCAAGTGTCAGATTTCGGAGGGCTGGCTAAAGCCACACACAGCAGAACCTCTCTCCCTCTGTCCCTCTGCTCCAGATACCGGTCTGGTTGTGCTTTGCAGTAATATCACCTCCCTGCCAGGCGATCTAGCACCTCTTCCTGAGCAGGTGAATGCCCTCTGTCTATCAGGAAGCATTGATGCCTTATATGAAGGAGCATTCTTGCCCTTTCCAGAACTTCGTTACTTGAGCATCACCGTAAACGTGTCCGTCATCTCACCCAGGGCTTTCCTAGGCCTGGACAAGCTACAGCACCTATCAATCCACCACTCTGATGTAGGCTGCTCCAATATCTCCATCCCCACTGAGGTCTTCCAACCACTACACCAGCTGCAGATGTTGGATATGAAGGGCATCCATCTGACAGGACAGAGAGAGGTGGTGCTTCCCAGTCAACTGCAGTCACTCTCCGTTTCTAGCTGGTCTTTGCAGCATTTTTCTGAGCTGTTCAGTATCTTCCCATCATTGAGGTCCGTGCCTCAGGTGACAGTGAATAACTGTGAGATGGAGAGGATGTCTTGTACTTTGTCTTCAAAGCAACATCGTAACCACCCCATCCTTGCTGTCTCACCCTCTGGGCCTCAGGAGGTGAGAATGAATCCCGAAGCTCCGAATGGACGACTTCTTCAGTCCCTCAGCTTGAGCCAGCTCTGTCTGGCTTTTAGTGAGCTCTTGGCCTTGGAAATAGAAGAACTGGACTCCCTCTCTCTGGAGGAGATCAACCTACCGAATGGGAGCCAGGCTTGCTCCATCTGTGTCCTTGCCGCCCGTTTCTCCCTACATTCGCTGATATTCTCCTGGAATTATCACACAAGCTTTTCTGGCGAAGAGCTTTCAGGCTGCCATTCTTTGAAGAATTTGGTGCTTGAAGGGAACAAATTGGAGCATTTGGATTCTTTACTTCTATCTAAGCTACCACAATTGCTGTCCTTGGATCTTTCAGAAAACCGTTTGCATTGGGATCTTTGTCCAGCAGCGTACAAGACAATGAATTTCACCGCCAGTCTGCAGGTTCTGGATTTCTCTGGTAACAATGGCACTACGCTCCCAGACTCTGCCTTCTCCTGCCTGCCATATTTACAAGAGCTGTCATTCAATAGGTGTGGCCTTAAGAAGATTGATCCATTGGCCTTCTCAGGATTCAACAACCTCAAGGTTTTGAATCTGAAGGAGAATCGTATTAAATATCTGCCTCTTGATTTGTTCTCTAATCTACCTTCCTTGACAGCATTGGACCTGCATAACAACATCATTGAGTATTTTGCAAGAAGTGCCTTTCAGAACTTGACTTTATTAAGAGACCTTCAAATAGGCTCAGACGACCTATTCCGTGAGATCTATCTTTCAGTGCCTAATGTGACAACGTTTGGATTGGTGACAAACCTCATAACTTTATTCCATAGCGTGGTCACCACTGCTTTTGCTTCAGTGCAGAACATGTCTTTAAGTGGATGCTATAACTTCCTAAATGCCGAGAATCGTTCATTCTTTCCCAGTGTCCAGATGCTCCATTGGGAACCAGCTCTTCATGAGTGCCAGTCCTCTCAGCCTTTCCATCAACATTCCCCCCTGCTTGAGCAGTTCATGTATAAGCACAGTACCAAGGATAGTCTTTTTTCATCAAAAAAATTCAACCTGTCACACTTGTCCAGGTTGTGAATACTTGAGGTGCACAATCTGCCTGAAGATCATTATTCCCCAAAGGAGGTTCAGTACTACTTCACGGACTTGCCCTCCTTGGAAGTCCTGAAGGTGGTGAATTCCAACATCAGGTACATCTCAGCTGTGTTCTTCCTCGGGAAGAGCAACCTCAGGAGCCTGGTGCTGGAGAAGGAGGACTTCCTTGCACTGAACAGTGACATACAAGACCAGATAGAGGAGCATGGTCATCCCCGCTACTTACACTTCTCCAACGTCACCTTCAGGTGTGACTGCTCTAGTGCCTGGCTCTTTGGACGGGCAACCAGGAAGAAAAGCATTTACGTATCTGGGCTGGAGCAAGCAGAATTACAGAGCAAGATAAGGTTTTTAAAACAAAAACATTTTGAACATTTTGCATGTCTCTTCATGGGGACTGTTATCATTTTAACACTGTGTAATCTGCTTCAAGAATCAATGAGACAGGTGGACTATAAATACTGCAAATAAATGTCATATGGAGGCGTAACAAACAAAGGTTTGTGCCCTTCATAGAACATGTCGTGAGAATTCTGGTTTCTTCCTCTTTATAGTTACTCTCCTATTCCTGTTCTTCCTCATCTCACTCCCCCTTCTGAACACCACTTGTGGCTCAGATTTCCTGTTTTTGGTCTACATGCTGAGGGCCTGGTGGAAAGGTTTGCTGGGTCACAACAAAGACCGGAGATTTGAATACGATGCCTTTGTGTCCTACAGCAGCCAAGACCAGGAATGGGTATTGAAGCACCTGGTACCCAACCTGGAGCAGAATGGACCACCCTTCCTGAAGCTCTGTCTGCACAACCGAGACTTTGTGGTGGGTAAGGCCATTGTGGACAATATCATGGAGAGCCTCTACAGCAGCCGCAAGACCATCTGCCTGATCAGCCACAATGCCCTGGGCAGCCACTGGTGCTCTCTGGAGATGAGCCTGGCCACGTACCGGCTCGTGGCTGAGCAAGAAGACACACTGATCCTGTTGTTCATGGAGCCCATTCCCAGAAAGCAACTCTCAGCATATCACCGTCTGGCCAAGCTGGTGAAGAGGAAGACCTACCTAGATTGGCCTAAGGAGCTAGCTGCCCAGGAGGCTTTCTGGGATAAACTGAGGGACATTTTGGGTCAGCACAAGGCAAATGGGCATGAGAAGATGTAAGGAAGTGAGATGGGAGCTTTGGTGGGACTTCTGTGGTAGACATAAGTGAATCCAGTCGCACAAATAGACCTTGAGCCTTTGTAAGCCTTGTTTATATATACATCATAGAGATGTATGCCATAAAATCTTTAGCACTGACTAAGTGTAGATATTTTCTGTCCATAATGTTATCTAAGACTGAGTTGGGGACAGGGATTATGAAGTTTATATCTTGTATCCATTCCCAAATTTGAAATTTTATTCCCAAATACAGTGAAGGTAGCCAACTTTGAGGTCCACACTGTGAGTTTCAAAATTCTGGTTTTAATGGATGCATTTTCACATACCCATTTAAATGAGAATGCCTCTCCCCCCCCACCCCCAGTTCTTTCCAGTTCATGTAGCTTCCATGCCTCCCCACAACAGTATGCCATGTACAAATGTTGAGGTCCAGTCTACAAAGACCATGACAAAAAGGGGTTGGGGGTTGACTGGAAGGGCAGGATTGGTACAGATAACATTTGAAAATGATATAAAAGACCGTTTCAGGACAGAGCTTTGTGTAGCATTCGCTGCTGCTGTGGATGTAGAAGATTTGGAGCAGAAATTGAGTGCTTACCTGGCAGTTTCCCAACATTCCCCTTGCCTCAGCCCCCTTCCCCCAGCTACAATTCTCCACCCACCCTCCCTTGTTTTTTACCTCTTCTTCAGTTTCCTTTAGATACTGTCAGTGTTTAAATTCTAAGGGAGGTGCTGGGGCCCAAGTCTACCTGAAATAGGGTTGCCAGCTCCGAGTTGGGAAATACCTGGGGGGATGGGGGGTACAGCCATAGGAGGGTGGGGGTTGGGGAAGAGAGGGACTTCAATGGGGTATAATGACATAGAATCCACCTTCCGAAGCAGCCCTTTTCTCCAGGTGAACTGATCTCTGTCTCCTGGAGATCAGTTGTAAGAGTGGGAGATCTCCAGCTACCACCTGGAGGCTAGAAATAAACAGCAGCACGGGGGCTCTTAAATTAGTAGTACCATATATTGTGAAAGAAATATATATGACTAATATAATAACAACCAAGACTGAATGTCCAAGGTAGGTATATTACAAGCATACACCAGGTAAGATTCCCAAATCACAAATGTTACAAATTATACATAAATGAAGAAGGTTACTTCACCTGAGAGATTGAAATAAACAGTACAGGTTGCTTCACCAAAGAAAAAATGACAATACAGGTTGCTTCACCAAGGGAGAACAATAGTAATATGGGGTTAAAAAACCTTACAACAGATCAATGAATGCAAACAAAGTATAACCCAGAAAATTTCAGTTTCTTCAAAGTAACAGCGAAGAAAATCTCTCAGGCAGCACCCGAGAAAGGTCTCTCAAGAAAATAGCCCATGCGAGCATAAACAGCATCAAGAACAAAAGACGACACCTCCGGATTGGTGAACGTTTCGCTTCGGAGCAGCTTCTTCAGTTGTGTTCAGGGCAATGCCTCTGTAAACAATATAATTAAATAATTGCAAGCTGTCTCGTTCTGTAAAAGATTTCTTATTAACAAAAGTGTTAATAAAATACCATCTTACCGGTGTGAAGTTTGGCTTTATATGAATATCATTCTAGAGATGGGCATATAAGCCTCTACAATAAATAAATAGAAAATCTAAGCAAAAATCAATTGGCAATATTAAAGAAGCAAGCAGGCAGAGTAGCAGGAAAGCAGCTTACCCGAGTACAGAAGAGAACGACCCAGCGGGTTCCCTAGCAATGAAGTGCTTGAATCTGCTAGAAACCCAGCACTATTTTAAGGAAGGAGAAAGGGAGGAGAAAGCTAGATCCCAGCTGAATAACATTATCTCCAAGCCTCATCCCTATGTAGTATGGGAGCAAAAAAATAAGAACTTACAGAACACTTAAAGGAAACAGCCTAGATCAAAGTCATTATTAAGACCTGCTGGAGCCAAAGTTTTAAATAAAAATATCATTTTCATCTCCTGCCTGTGTAATACAGTGGAGATGTCTTCCGTCTGGTATGGTTTGGGAGAATACTTCCATAAAACAAAAAATAATAGATCGTCCTCTGTGTGGCCTTTCTTAAGAAAATGCTCCGTTAGTGGAGCCTCCATCACGCGTGCGCGAATTCGCGTTCTGTGTTCAGCAATGCGCACTTTTATCTGTCTAGATGTGGAACCTATATATAAAAGAGAACAGGGACATTTGACCGCGTAAATAACATTTTGAGATAGACAATTGCTGAATTGTTTAATTTTATAACTGAATCTGAAAGCGGTGGAACTGACTTCCTTAACAGGTAAACAAAATTTACACATTGCGCATGTGCCACATTTGAAGTGGCCATGCGGTTTGGATTTCACTTTCTTAGAAAGACAGTCCGTATGGACTAGACAATTTCTCAGAGATTGTGTTCTCCTGAGACCTAACAGTGGTGTTTCCTGGCATCCTGGCACACTCTGTAGAATGTGCCAATGTCGTAAAATTATTTTCTTAATTTCTCCTGACAGGTGGGTGAACTGCAGAGAGGCAAACACTCTAGGTGTAAGCTCCCGAGGTTCCTTACTGGATAACAATTCTTGTCGGGTTTTGTTTGCCACTTTTATTCTGGCTTGGGAGGTAATATGATCATCGTATCCTCTCGTTCTTAATCTATTAATAAGGCGTTCCGCAGCTAGGTGATAGTCATTTTCCAGAGTAGAATTTCTTTTTAGTCTTAACAAGTGACTAAAAGGAAGATTGCGTTTTAAATGCAGAGGGTGATGTGACTGAAAATGTAATCCGGCCCCCAAGTCCGTGGGTTTGTGAAAAGGCTTGACAGCTGCTGTGTTCTGCGCGGTCCTAAAGACCGTCACATCAAGATAAGCAAGAGAAGTAGTGCTATAATTGCCGGTGAATTTTAAATGCGGATCCAATGAATTGATCCAAGTAAGTAAAAGCTCAAAGCTGGAAACAGAATCCATAATGAAAAATAAATCATCAATATATCTAAGATAAGAAGTGATATGATGTTGGAACAATTCACTGCCAAACAGATGCTTTTCCTCAAATGAAATCATATAGAGGTTAGCTATAGAGGGAGCAAAGGCTGCCCCCATAGCTACCCCTTGTTTTTGGACATAAAATTGGTCTGCATACCTAAAAAAATTATTCTCAAAAATAATATCCACCAAAGATAACAGAAAATGTGTGGGAGGCTGAAGAACGGAGCGGGAATCTAATTTATCCTGGATAATATTACGTGCATCTTCCAAAGGTACGTTTATTAACACCTTCCAGTCTTTGGTACTTAGGGACATTAACAAACTGGAAAAACAAGGGGTAGCTATGGGGGCAGCCTTTGCTCCCTCTATAGCTAACCTCTATATGATTTCATTTGAGGAAAAGCATCTGTTTGGCAGTGAATTGTTCCAACATCATATCACTTCTTATCTTAGATATATTGATGATTTATTTTTCATTATGGATTCTGTTTCCAGCTTTGAGCTTTTACTTACTTGGATCAATTCATTGGATCCGCATTTAAAATTCACCGGCAATTATAGCACTACTTCTCTTGCTTATCTTGATGTGACGGTCTTTAGGACCGCGCAGAACACAGCAGCTGTCAAGCCTTTTCACAAACCCACGGACTTGGGGGCCGGATTACATTTTCAGTCACATCACCCTCTGCATTTAAAACGCAATCTTCCTTTTAGTCACTTGTTAAGACTAAAAAGAAATTCTACTCTGGAAAATGACTATCACCTAGCTGCGGAACGCCTTATTAATAGATTAAGAACGAGAGGATACGATGATCATATTACCTCCCAAGCCAGAATAAAAGTGGCAAACAAAACCCGACAAGAATTGTTATCCAGTAAGGAACCTCGGGAGCTTACACCTAGAGTGTTTGCCTCTCTGCAGTTCACCCACCTGTCAGGAGAAATTAAGAAAATAATTTTACGACATTGGCACATTCTACAGAGTGTGCCAGGATGCCAGGAAACACCACTGTTAGGTCTCAGGAGAACACAATCTCTGAGAAATTGTCTAGTCCATACGGACTGTCTTTCTAAGAAAGTGAAATCCAAACCGCATGGCCACTTCAAATGTGGCACATGCGCAATGTGTAAATTTTGTTTACCTGTTAAGGAAGTCAGTTCCACCGCTTTCAGATTCAGTTATAAAATTAAACAATTCAGCAATTGTCTATCTCAAAATGTTATTTACGCGGTCAAATGTCCCTGTTCTCTTTTATATATAGGTTCCACATCTAGACAGATAAAAGTGCGCATTGCTGAACACAGAACGCGAATTCGCGCACGCGTGATGGAGGCTCCACTAACGGAGCATTTTCTTAAGAAAGGCCACACAGAGGACGATCTATTATTTTTTGTTTTATGGAAGTATTCTCCCAAACCATACCAGACGGAAGACATCTCCACTGTATTACACAGGCAGGAGATGAAAATGATATTTTTATTTAAAACTTTGGCTCCAGCAGGTCTTAATAATGACTTTGATCTAGGCTGTTTCCTTTAAGTGTTCTGTAAGTTCTTATTTTTTTGCTCCCATACTACATAGGGATGAGGCTTGGAGATAATGTTATTCAGCTGGGATCTAGCTTTCTCCTCCCTTTCTCCTTCCTTAAAATAGTGCTGGGTTTCTAGCAGATTCAAGCACTTCATTGCTAGGGAACCCGCTGGGTCGTTCTCTTCTGTACTCGGGTAAGCTGCTTTCCTGCTACTCTGCCTGCTTGCTTCTTTAATATTGCCAATTGATTTTTGCTTAGATTTTCTATTTATTTATTGTAGAGGCTTATATGCCCATCTCTAGAATGATATTCATATAAAGCCAAACTTCACACCGGTAAGATGGTATTTTATTAACACTTTTGTTAATAAGAAATCTTTTACAGAACGAGACAGCTTGCAATTATTTAATTATATTGTTTACAGAGGCATTGCCCTGAACACAACTGAAGAAGCTGCTCCGAAGCGAAACGTTCACCAATCCGGAGGTGTCGTCTTTTGTTCTTGATGCTGTTTATGCTCGCATGGGCTATTTTCTTGAGAGACCTTTCTCGGGTGCTGCCTGAGAGATTTTCTTCGCTGTTACTTTGAAGAAACTGAAATTTTCTGGGTTATACTTTGTTTGCATTCATTGATCTGTTGTAAGGTTTTTTAACCCCATATTACTATTGTTCTCCCTTGGTGAAGCAACCTGTATTGTCATTTTTTCTTTGGTGAAGCAACCTGTACTGTTTATTTCAATCTCTCAGGTGAAGTAACCTTCTTCATTTATGTATAATTTGTAACATTTGTGATTTGGGAATCTTACCTGGTGTATGCTTGTAATATACCTACCTTGGACATTCAGTCTTGGTTGTTATTATATTAGTCATATATATTTCTTTCACAATATATGGTACTACTAATTTAAGAGCCCCCGTGCTGCTGTTTATTTCTAGCTTATACTATCTCAGCATAGGTGATTGTTTGTGTTAGTACCACCTGGAGGCTGGCAACCCCAGCCTGAAAGCCTCATGCTGTGGTGTCCAATCCTACTCCCATGAATAGCAAGCAGCATGCGATTGTCCAGCAGTGAAAGAAAAAAACACTCCGCACAGGCTCAAAAAGAACTTTATTACTATTTTCATCCCATGTCCCAGAGCTAGGATCCTGTCAGCAGCTGGTTCAGACTTAGCTTTATGCAGTCCCACAATCCTCGTCTTTTGCAATAGGGTGTTATGGCTACGCATTGAGGATGTATGACCCTATTGCCCAGAGTTCAGTATTGAGTAGAGGTCATGGTTTCCTGTTCGCTTTCCTGAACACAGGACTTTGACTCTTGTAGCAAACCCAAAGTATAAAGTGTAGTACTTTGCAACCTTAACATACTAGTAAGTGCCATTGAATACAGTGGGACTCACCTCCAGAACAGACATGGATAGCTCTCTGTAAATAATCATTTAGCTCCTTTATATAGATAGCAAAATAGCAAATCCATCACCCTTCTGAAGAAGCATCCAAAGGCTGCATCCATATCATCACATCTATTAGTTATGGGAGCTAAATGGAACTTCCAGGGCAGAGGTAGTATACCTCAGTTGCTTGGGAGCAGAAAATGGTTATCTCCTTCAGGGCATATTTGTAGGTTTGCCAGAGACATCTACCTGGCTACTCTCAGGAGAGGAAAAAAGATGCTGGACCAGATGGATTCTTGCTCTCACCCAGCAGGGCTCTCCTTAGGCTGTTATGGTCTAACACATCTCCGTTACATTTCTCAGGGTTTTTGTTTCTTAATGCAGACTGCTCTATGCGCAGCGCGTTTTGCGAGTCCTAGAAAGACATTTGCCACACCGCTGCCTTTCATATTCACAAAGAGAGAATGCCATTTTCCCCTTCTCCTTTGCTCGATTCTCCATGTTCCAGTGTTACAACTGTTGATTTCAGGCCGTGTCACTGTGACTTTTCATACACACTGTACTGAACACCCACTCTGATAAAATGTACAGTGTACAGTATAGACAGCCTTCTCGGGGGGGGGGTAGATTTTGAGATCTACTGATTGTACCAAATTTCTATATTTTGATGATTCCACAAATGAACAAAACAATTAAATGACACATACATTAACACATTGACCAGGAAGTTCTTTTGCCCAAGACTTTTTGAAATGTATAGCGGCCGAGCCCATTTTCTGTATTTCCATGTCAGCTGTGGGGTTTGCACAGAACCTCCTGTGCATCTGTGTCCATCTATGCCTGTTTCCCACTCTGTCACTCTTATGAAGAAGAGTTGGTTTTAATACCCCGCTTTTTCTACCTTTAAGGAGTCTCAAAGCAGCTTACAATTGCCTTCCCTTCCCCTCCCCACAACAGACACCTTGTGAGGTAGGTGGGGCTGACAGCATTCTGAGAGAATGGTGACTAGCCCAAAGTCACCCAGCTGGCTTCATGTGGAGGAGTGGGGAAATAAAACCGGTTCACCAGATTAGACTCTGCCGCTCATGAGGAGGAGTGGGGACTCAAACCCAGTTCTCCAGATTTTAAGTCTGCCGCTCTTAACCACTACGCTACGCTGGCTCTTAAATGGCACCCTACATTTTCTACCTGAAATAACCACTTCACCTTGCCTCATACTATTGCTCAGAGCTGCAACAGAGCTACTATTGACAGCAGTTTACGTTCTTAGTACATAACTATATTTGCAAGAACTTTCAGGGGGAAATGGGGGGACCAAAGAACGGGGAAAATGTCTTTATTAGGGACTCAAAATAATCTGAAGGGCGAGACGAGTTGCCAAGATGGCTCTGGTAGGAAAGTTTGCAGAAAATGTATGCACCATAAAATTAAGAAAAAGTAAAACCTTTTAAAAAAGCAAACAAATATAGGTGAGAGAACAGTCTGAAACTCCCAGTGCTATGATTTGTACAGAAGAACATTCACTCTGAGGCACAAACTAAACAGAATTCCCTATGAAGCACTCCACGCTGGCATTAACCACTGACATCCAATTTAGTATATTTGTATCATATTTGTATCATATTTCTATGTGAGCCAACTCAAGCTATTTTGTAGCCTTAGGGAAAAACCCATTTTGTTTCTCTGCCCTCTCATCTTTTTAGTTGTGTTTCCTCCATGTTTTCCTGATTGCACCCCCTTTTCTCCCAATTGAAAGGAAGAGACTTTTTCTCCTTTCTGTGTTGTTGAGTGATATAGGCTGTTACCACACTAGGTATTCCCAGCGATGTATCAAGAGTTTGGAAATGTTATAAAAAACATCACTTTAAAAGGGTTTTTGGATGCCACGTCTAAAAAATGGTTGGAAGACGTCTTCATAGCTAAAGGGGCCAAACAAAGTGCGAACAGTATTTTTTACAACAGTTTCAAACTCTTAATACATCGGTGGGAATACATAG
Source organism: Euleptes europaea (assembly GCF_029931775.1). Taxonomy (NCBI): domain Eukaryota; kingdom Metazoa; phylum Chordata; class Lepidosauria; order Squamata; family Sphaerodactylidae; genus Euleptes; species Euleptes europaea. The sequence goes on along the minus strand of NC_079329.1, from coordinate 17,640,356 downwards.
AAAGTGCGAACAGTATTTTTTATAACATTTTCAAACTCTTAATACATCGCTGGGAATACCTAGTGCGGTAACAGCGATAATCAGCAGGAAAGCCACCTAGAGAGGGAGGCCCACTTGACCTCATAACTCATGTTGTGTTCCAGGATTTGGATCTCAGTGTAGATTGGGCCTGTGTTTCCTCTAGAGCAGAGGTTCCCAAACTGTGCTCCAGGAAGCACTTGGTGCTCCGCGAAACATCTCCTAATGCTCCATGAAGAGATTGGAAAGAAAAATACTACTGCCATTCGGTTCAGTATATAGGTGCTAGGTGAAAATTAGTGCTCCGTGACAAATTTCTCTCCTGAAAAGTGCTCCATGACTTAAAAGGTTTGGGAACCTCTGCTCTAGAGACAGGGTTGCCACTTACCCAGTTCTGGAGGGCAAACCCCTACTGACAAACCCCACCCCTTGCCCTCACTCTGTGGAGCAGTAGAGGAGCTGTGGGACACAAGAGCACCAATCAATGCCTGGACATCACTTCCAGTTTTGGGACAGGAAATAACATCATACTTCTCTAGGAATTTTCAGATCTTTATAGTAAACTGTACCCTGACCTGGACAACCCAGACTAGCACAATCTGGTCGGATCTCAGAAGCTAAGCAGGGTCAGCCCTGGTTAGTATTAGGATGGGAGACCACCAAGGAATACCAGGGTTGCTAAGCAGAGGCAGCAATGGCAAACCACCTCTGAACGTCTCTTGCCTTGAAAACACTACAGGGTCGCCATAAGTCGGATGCGATTAGGGGTGTGCGTTCAGCTAAAGCCAGACCAGAAAAACCCTGAAAAATACCTTTTCAGTATCGGGGGGGGGGGGGGTTATTGCTTTAAAAAATGGTAGCAATAAAAGGGAGCTGAAAAAGTGGGTCCTGAATAATGCTGAATTTATTTTTAAACTCCCCTCCCCTCCCTTTCCCCCTCCTCCTCCCTCACTTACCTGGTATCTGCTTCGCAGCTGAAGCTGAACTCCACATGGAGATCAATTGTGGTAAGGACGTAGAACTGAAGGCTGGGCTTGCTCCAAACCCAGCTTTCAGCTCTGCACAGTATTTTTCGAGTTCAGGTTCATTAACCCAACATTTTCAATTTATCCTGAAAAAATTCGAATACTTAATTTTTGGATTTTTCAAAAATGTCTGGGTCTATTAAACCCGAACCTGAAAAATAATGGGGGAGGGGGTGAATTAGTGCACACCCCTAGCTGTGACTTGATGGCAAAAAAAAAAGGTAAACTGTAGAGATCTGAAAATTCCTAGAGCATCGTGACACACTTCCTGTTCTGAAACTGGAAGTGACGTCTAGGCAGTCTCGTTCCCCCCCCCCCCCAATGCTTCCCAGCGTTGCCAGCCCTCAGCTGACAAGCCTATCTAGAACATCGCATCTGATAATCTGGAACTCCTGGAATTACTGCCTATAGATTACTCCGGCAAGCCTATGTAGAACATCGCATCTGATAATCTGGAACTCCTGGAATTATTGCCTATAGGTTACGCCGGCCCTGCTAGATACACAAAACATAAGGCTTTAATTGTTCTACAGGATTTCATCTTTGGTTACTGGCTATCACTACTGCCCAGCTGTGCACCAACCCTCTCATTTAGAGAGAAGGTCTACTCAGTTCTACTCTGCCCTTTTCAGTAGCTAGAAGGAGCGGTGGCACAGCACTACTTTGCTCAGTACTTCTAAAACCTACCCTCTTAGTTGGTCAAACTACTGCTAAGTCCTTTCTTCCTGACTCAGAGTTTTTCCAGCTCATTGTGGCCTGTCAGGGAAGATTCTGGTCTTCTCACCTCGGACCTTGTTCAAGGCTGGAGTCCAGCCTCTGCTAATCTGGAGCCTTCCTGTAAACTGGGCCGGCTTCTAAGATCAGGATCTATCTGTATGGCGTGGGTTTTTTCAGGGATGATCAGTCCAGGGCATTTCTCCTGGGTGCCCCTGCCCAAGCCAGTATTGTCCCCTGTGGGGCCTCTGAAGCACGCAACGGAATTTGTTCCCTTGAGATGATCCCCCAGTGGACTCTGTGTTGCTCTGGAGCTGTCCACCAGCCAAGGCAGGGGTAAGTACTTGTGCACTTCGATAGCAGGACTGCGGCGATCAGGGTCCATAGTCATCAAACGACGGAACATTCCCAAGACATTGGCGGTGAAGCCCTTCCACAGGCCAGGAGCCTCCCCTGGCACCGTACGGTTCTGCCAGTTACTAAATTCCTCGAACTGAGGGTCGGGGCTCATTGCCACGTCCCAAGGGAAGCAACCAGTGGAGAGGCAGAACAGCAGCACCCCAAAGGCCCAGACGTCCAGGCTGGAGTCCAGAGACAGAGTATCACTGCCCTCCAGCAGGCACAACTCGGGTGGAGAGTAAGGCAGGGTGCCAGACATGGCAGCTACTCGAGTGCCCTCCAGTCTCGTCAGGCCAAAGTCGCCCAGCTTCACCAGCCGGCATTTGCTGTCAAAGAGCATCACGTTGTCCAGCTTTATGTCCCGGTGCACCAAGGCCTTGCCATGCATGAAATCCAAAGCCTCAGCCAACTGGGCTGCGCACCTCTTCAGCTGCACCTCGGGAATGCCCTGCTGTGGGGAGAAAAAGTAGGAAAGATTTGAGACCAGTGCTGGATTTACGTATAAGCTAAACAAGGTATAGCTATGGGCCCCACTCTCTAGGCGCCCCCAAAAAAATTTAAAGGAAAAAAAACTGGATGTACATTAAGTCTGTTATGAATAAAAAATCATTTTAAGTTAGAGCTTAATAATTATTTGACTATTAATATACTTCTTAATTGTATTTCAGTTCAACAATTACTTTGACAAAATACATATTTTGTTATGTGCAAATGGCTTTAGATACCTATTAGGTCCATAAATTACCATATAGCATATATTCAACACAAAAAACAGCGACAGTTTGTTGTTGACAAAGGACAGCTGGACATATAAAGGGCCCCATTACCTTTAATAGCTTAGGGCCTCATCAAACCTAAATCCGGCCCTGTTTGAGATGAGCACTGTCACCTAGGGAGCAGGTCTTTGAAATGCTCTTCGACATTAAGTTCTTCTTAGCACCCATTAGTAAAACTACAGTTGTCACCCTGACTTTCTCCTCCAGGCTTTCTCCTCTTCTCCTGACTCTTTCCCCATCCCACCCCCCATCTAGTCTAGCGCTAGAAATGCCCTGATGGCACTGCCCCCTTCTGTGCAGGACTGTGTTATTGTTTTATTTAACCCAAGAGTTAACAAAGGGGGCTGTGGCTCAGTGGCAGAGCCTCTGCTTGGCACGCAGAAGGTCCCAGGTTCAATCCCCGGCATCTCCAGTTAAAGGGAGTAGGCAAATAGGTGATGTGAAAGACCTCTGCCTGAGGCCCTAGGGTTGCCAGGTCCCTCTTCTCAACGGGCAGGAGATTTTTGGGGGCGGGGTTTGTGGAGGGGAGGGACTTCAATGCCATAGAGTCCATTTGCCAAAACAGCCATTTTTCTCCAGGTGATCTGATCTCTATCGGCTGGAGATCAGTTGAATTAGCAGGAGATCTCCTGCTACTACCTGGCAGTTGGAAACCCTATGAGACCCTGGAGAGCCGCTGCCGGTCTGAATAGACAATGCTGAGTTTGATGGACCGAGGGTCTGATTCAGTATAAGGCAGCTTCATGTGTTCATGTGACCATTGATCACATTCTGTTATTTTGAGAGCAACGACCTTCATTGCGAAGAACTTTGGATCCCCCCCCCCCATTTTGAGCAAGTCTCAACTTGCCTTGAACCTCAAGTAGTTTCCTTTTCATTAGCTAGGGTTGCCAGCCTCCCGGTAATATGGAAAGGCTCTCAGTACTGATAATAAAGGTGCTAAAACAAAGAACCAGTACCACTCAATTTAGTACAAAGTCTATTAAATACTAAGTGCAAACATGAACAACAATTCAAAAACCACAAAGTTACAACAATAAACACATAGATGCAGTATATACAAGTGAATCAATAAGCAGTGAACTGCAAACAATCTAATACAAGCATAATAGCTGTCTCCAAAGTACCAAATGTCAGTCCAATGTACAAAGGAAGAAGAACCCAATCTTCTTATCCAAAAGTAGACAGTAGGGAAATGATACTTAAATTATAGACTTTTAATATTTTTAACGTTTTTAAACATATTTTTTTGAAATTTTTAATATATTTAGTCTTAATTGTTTTAAGTTCCCACAAAAGAGTTGGGCTGCTAGTATTTCAAAGTCATGACTTTGAAATACTAGCAGCCCAACTCTTTTGTGGGAGCTTAAAACAATTAAGACTAAATATATTAAAAATTGCAAAAAATTACGTTTAAAAACGTTAAAAATATTAAAATTTTATCATTTAAGAATCATTTCCCTACTTTGTTGGGATATGGATAACTAACAAGACTGTAAACCTCCCTAATACGTGAGTTCCTTTGGAACTGAGGCTGATGAAGCTATGCTTTGGTGAAAACGCTACAGAATATCCGGAATAGCGTTTCCTTCCTTACAGTTCACCTTGGATTATTTTGCTACCTACTCTGGAGCAACTGTCTACTTTTGGATAAGAAGATCGGGTTCTTCTTCCTTTGTACACTGGACTGACGTTTGGTACTTGGAGGCAGCTATTATGCTTGTATTAGATTGTTTGCAGTTCACTGCTTATTGATTCACTTGTATATACTGTGTCTATGTGTTTATTGTTGTAACTTTGTGGTTTTTGAATTGTTGTTCATGTTTGCACTTAGTATTTAATAGACTTTGTACTAAATTGAGTGGTACTGGTTCATTGTTTTAGCCTCCCGGTAATAGCTGGAAATCTCCTGCTATTACAACTGATCTCCAGCAGATAGAGATCAGTTCACCTGGAGAAAATGGCCGCTTTGGCAATTGGACTCTATGGCATTGAAGTCCATCGCCTCCCCAAACCTCACCTTCCTCAGGCTCCAACCCAAAAAACCTTCCACCAGTGGCCAAGAGAACAGTGACTGGCTCAAGGTCACCCAGCAGGCTTCATGTGGAGTAGCAGGGAATCGAACCCGGTTCTCCAGATTAGATTCCGCCGCTCATGCGGAGGAGTGGGGAAGCAAACCCAGTTCCCCAGATTAGAGCCTGCCGCTCTTAACCACAAGACCACGCTGGCTCTCATACATGTACTTCCTGTCATTATGTACTTCCTGTCATTTCAACTGCAAAACCAAGAGGAACCTGGGTTGATGTTACAGTTGTTACAGCTGAAAGCTTCCCTGCAAGTTCTCTCTTATATTACATCTGCCTTGATGCTTAATCTTCCCCTCAACATATTCCAATACTGCAATCCTTTTTGTACTGTGAGATGCTCCTTAGTTCCTCAGACCCACAAAGTCCCCCTTGTCTCTCCTCCTACCCCTGAGCTCAAGATGGCACAGAGATCCCCTGCTGGCGCCAACTCCTGGGCAAAGGCGTAATGCGTGGACGTCTCAAAAGCAATGCCAGTTGTTCGGAGAAGGGCATGGTGTGAGGAAAGGCAGAGAGCAATGCAGTATTCCCGCAGGAACTCTCGTCTCCCTGTCCTCTCCTTGGACGTCAGCTTCAGTGCCATTGAAGTCCCTGCAAGCAATAAAAGAAAGCTTCAGTGTTTGGATAAAAGGGGGCATCACAGGACCTCAGTCATACTAGTTAGCAGCAGCCATCATGGTCATTTAACAATCACATAATGCCTTCAGGTGCCAGGCACCACGGAGAACACAGAGGGGAGGGGCTGTGGCTCAGTGGTAGAGCATCTGCTTGGCATGCAGAAGGTCCCAGGTTCAATCCCCGGCATCTCCAGTTAAAGGGACTAGGCAAGTAGGTGATGTGAGAGACCTCTACCTGAGACCCTGGAGAGCCGCTGCCGGTCTGAGTAGACAATACTGCCTTTGATGGACCAAGGGTCTGATTCAGTAGAAGGCAGCTTCATGTGTTCAGTGCACACGAGCCACACCAAGATGGCTTGCAAAGTCCAATCATTGTGCTAGAATGAGGAGGGGGAGGACAATCTGAGATATAGAACGAGGAGTTGAAATGGAATACAGGCATACCTCAGAGATATCACAGGTTCCGTTCCAGACCACCGCAATAAAGCAAGTCACCCGAATGTTTTGGTTTCCCAGTACATATAAAAAGTTATGTTTACATTATACTGTAGTTTATTAAGTGTGCGACAGCATTATGTCTTTAAAATGTACTGTAATAATAATGAAAAAGTTTGAAATATTGCAAAAATTACCAAAATAGAGACAGGTAGTGAGCACATGCTGTTGGAAAAACGGCGCAGATAGACTTGCTCAAAGGCGCAATATCTGTGAGGTGCAATAAAATGAGGTGTTCCTGGAGTGGCAAATCTTCCCTTGCTTCTTATTCCTGCAGCTGCTAGATCCCTGTGTTGCAAGGCTGGCCAGCTTGCCACTCTGACTGCTGCGCCTTGCCAGGAGGCTCTCCGAGGCATGGCCAACAGAGCACCTGCTTGCTGGCAGCTGCCCACATGCCTGGGATGACCCAGCTAATTAATTGCAAGACTTGTGAGCCAGGGGAACAGCTTGGAGCTGAGCCGTAATTGAACCCTTGCCAAGGCTTAATTGGAGCCAGGGCATAGCCCCAGAACCTGCTTTTAATTCTAGAGCCACAACTCAACAGAGCTAGAATCAATCCCAGTTTGGAATTGAGGATGCTGTCTGATAAATCTGGTTTGCTTTTCTTTTTCACTAGCAGCTTCCCTTGATTTGGTGGTCTCCAGATGTTTTACCAAAAATGGGAATAACTTTCTTGGGGCAGGCTGTGGCTCACTGGCAGAGCATCTGCTTGGCATGCAGAAGGTCCCAGTTTCGATCTTCTCAAGTAAGGATCACGTTGTAGGTGATGGGAAAGACCTCAACCTGAGACCCCGGAGAGCTGCCATCAGTCTGAGTAGACAGTACTAACTTTGATGGACCAAGGGTCTATCACTATATGGCAGCTTCAGGTGCACATGTGAGAGAGAAGTTAAATCTTTCGACATTTTGACACCTAATGCCACATGCACAAATGAACTCCACTGCACATTTTCAGGATTACCAGCATGCCTCCAGAAAAATGTCTTTAATACCTTCTCCCTTTAATGAGAAGCTTCATATGTGGAAATGGGCAGTTCAAAATTTCGGTGGCATGGATAAATAACATCTCCTACAAAAGGACCTTTTTCTTGTTTGGAGGTTCTAGCAGGGGAGCACAGCTATCGTATACCCTTGACCCAAGAACGGTACACTCCTTCTATCTGGGATGGTCGTCCTCTTCCACCGAACGCGCAGCTTCGGGAGGGATGCACATGGAGCGGTGAGGGAGGTAGGGGACAAGCGCCTAGCCAGCCAGATCAGCCGAATCAACCCTGGCGATCAATGGGGTGACAAAAGTCGCAGCCAGATCACCCTCACATCCACATCAGCTAGAAAATAACATCCCAGTAAAGAGATGACAACACAACACACAGCAATACCTCTGGATATATAACGATGTTACTAACGTGCACTGAGTTTATACCGTTTATGGCTTCCCATGAAGTGTCCTGGAAATTGAGAAATCTTCTATTAGAGACTCCCCTCCCCAGAACTACCCTGTCCAAAGACCTCTGAAATGGAGGTTGATTCTTAAACCACTTTAAACCTATAGTTTAGATATGCCTGGGTGGGTGAGATATTCCAATAACCTCAAAGTACAGTCAACTAAACGTCAATATTTTATTTCTTATTTCTGACAGGGAATTTCAATCATCTTTGGAAGAAAATATAAGAGGGTGAAGAAGTGGGACCAATGCTTAGGTATTTTTTCAGGCAGCTAAGCTGAGTGGCTGGAAAAGTGTGGAAATCTTGTCTTCCTCTGCCTCTGGCCAGCCTACTGCTCAAGAGACAGACGAGACCTCCTTACCAGGAGATACAAGCCAAAGACAGGGATGTAAAAGATATTTACAGTGCTATCCTATGCAAAGTTGTGTGTGTGTGTAAAGTGCCTTCAAGTCATAGCCTACTTATGGTGACCCCTTTTGGGGTTTTCATGGCAAGAGACTAACAGAGGTGGTTTGCCAGTGCCTTCCTCTGCACAGCAACCCTGGTCTTCCTTGGTGGTCTCCCATCCAAATACTAACCAGGGCTGACCCTGCTTTGCTTCTGAGATCTGACGAGATCAGGCTAGCCTGGGCCATCCAGGTCAGGGTTACACCAGCCTTAATCCACTGAAATCAACAGGCTTAGACAGGAAGAACACTGCATAGAATTGCACCATTACAAAAACTCCTGTGCATTGATGTGGTCCTTGACTGGCCTCACCTCTCTCGCGGTGCTGGACCAGCAGGACGTGTCCGTAAGAGCCGCTGCCCAACTCCTTGGCAATGCTGTATTTCTCCTCAACCTCCAGCTGGGGTAAGCCGCGGGAGGTCAAAGACATGAGCTGCTCTAGAAACTCCTCATTGTCCTCCTCCTCCTCCACGTTTGTGGCTGAATTGGCGTCCTCCTCACTAACAGAACCTGCGGGGAGAATGGACAGCAAGGGAAGAGGAGTCAGTAACGAAATCAAGCACTGAAGCCACCTTGAGGAAATCCATGCTTTCTTTGAAGCTTCGATGCAGGCTGAAGACCAAATCCCACGCGTGGTGGCAGTTCATCTCAGGCTGGGAGCAATTGGATATGAGTTTTACAAGCGGCCACCAGACACACAGCGATCATACAAAGGGGCCCTTCCTCACAAGTGACATCATGCTCTGGATTTAATGAGTACTTCAGACTTAGGGCTAGAGTTTACAAATACCAGGTTCATCACATCAACGGCATCATCTGACGGCTTTCATGTGTGAATGAGCCATCAAAGACAGCTTTAGACAGATTTTCCCATCGGCCAGAGTTAACTAGAACACGATTCAGTTTGCATGGAGACAATTTACACATTTGACTGTTTGATCTTTGGATAAAAATAAGCCAGCCGTTGCTTTTTTCTTCGTGACTGGCATGTTGTACATTTAAACATCCCCCCTTCCTAACCCCAATGTTTGAGGCACCTTCTAATAAAGAAGAAAAAGAAGTGTGACCTTAGGCAGGTGACCTTAGGCAGATGAAGAGAGGGAGGGCATCTTGGCCATCTTCTGGTCACTAAGTGTGGGGGGAGGTAGTTGTGAATTTCCTGCATTGTGCAGGGGGTTGGACTTGATGACCCTGGTGGCCCCTTCCAACTCTATGAGAAGAAGAAGAAGAAGAAGAAGAAGAAGAAGAAGAAGAAGAAGAAGAAGAAGAAGAAGAAGAAGAAGAAGAGTTGGTTTTTATATGCTGACTTTTTCTACCACTTAAGAGAGAATCAAACCAACTTACAATCACCTTACCTTCCCCTCCCCACAACAGATACCCTGTAAGGTAGGTGAGGCTGAGAGTGTGTGACTAGCCCAAGGTCACACATCTGTTCACCAGATTAGCCTCTGCCACTCGTGTGGAGGAGTGGGGAATCAAACCCGTTTCTCCAGATCAGACTCCCCCGCTCCAAAACACCGCTCTTAACCACTGCACCATGCATGCTTGGTTTTCGGCCTGCATTGGGGAAGCATCGGGTTGGATTCAGGCAACTTTTCTCCTGGTGTATCATGACCTAGAGTCCACTCTCCAAAGCAGCCATCTTCTCCAGGTCGATTGATCTCTGTCACCTGGAAATCAGTTGTAATAGCCGGAGATCTCCAGCTGCCACATGGAGGTTGGAGCAAAAGCAATGCTTGGACATGATTAAGAACAATTATATTTATACTAAAATGCATTATTCTTGTAATGTGAATGGTATCTATTTCAAGTGTTGAGCAAGTTATGCTTATTGTATATAAGGACAACAAGAGACCACTGTTGTTTGCAAAATATTTATTGTAACACAGTTGTGATATAGTGTAAATAGTTGTTAAGGATATGTATGGGTTATCATTGATTTATTGGTTTAGCTATCAGGGCTGTTTTGCTTTTGCTCCAGTACTCCAATTTCAGCACGAGGCTTTCTTTGCCACCTGGAGGTTGGCAACCCTAGTTGCAGCGCAAGTGGAATTCTGCACTGGATCCAACCCTCAGTCTCTTTTGCTGCTGAAGGTTAGAAAACTGGGAAGGGAGGGGGAAGAGTATTGTTAAATAACCATGGGGTGCACAGAGCCAATCAAGCAGCAGGCTAGGCTGCTGGGAACTGAATCCCAGCCAGCACAGTGGCATCTTTATACCATCCCGCACACTGCAGGGGGGCATTCCCTTCATGCCACTTTCCTGTGTGTTAGCAAATGACTCTGCAGATTCAGATCCCTAGGAGACCTTCACGAGTGAGATACAAACCTAGCGCCTGGGAAAAGCAGGCTGGAGTACACTGTAGCCCAGACGACAGGCCTGACAGAAGCACAGCCAAGGTTGGCACTGGTCAGAGTTTTCCGCATTTATTCCATTCTATACTGTTAACGCCCTGACCTGGATGGCCCAGGCTAGCCTGATCTCGTCAGATCTCAGAAGCTAAGCAGGGTCAGCCCTGGTTAGTATTTGGATGGGAGACCACCAAGGAATACCAGGGTTGCTGTGCAGAGGAAGGCACTGGCAAACCACCTCTGTTAGTCTCTTGCCATGAAAACCCCAAAAGCGGTCGCCATACGTTGGCTGCGACTTGACGGCGCTTCACACACACATACTGTTAATGCCTTGAGCAGAACACACCAACCTCAGGGTCCGGTTGCCATTTGTGCAGGGATTCCAAGATGGTTTGTAAACTGAAAGCCATTTGAGGGAGGTGGGGAAGGAAGAAACCACATTCTCCTACCTCAAAATTTCTAGCAAAAATAGAAACGGATATTCTTCGAAGGTATCCTTTTTACAATATTGATTTTTATGGATACTGTGGAGTCCAAGGCTGTTAAAGAAGCAGAATGCATGAAATCACACATTGCAGTCATAGGGGCGCAAGTGGCTATGCATTGGAGATGAAGGGAAATAAAATATGATACAGCTGAAACGGGTTAACAAAGGCCACAGCTTTATTGGTTACAACACATATGAGCAATGGCAAGGCATGGGGCATGGTTCCAGGCTTCGGTTACCACCCTGTCAGCTGATGAAACGATCTCCAACCCGTTTGTTGGAGGAGCAACCAGACTAGTGAAATAGTGGTTCCATTTTAAGACATAAATCTCTGAATGGTTCCTTCACCACCTGGGAATGGAGTCACAAGACAGCCCCCGAGCTGGGCATCCGCGGTAGGAACTCCATCCCAAAACCCCTTATGGGGGTCCCCAAAAAGGGGGAAGGTAGGCACGCAGGCGCAGCTTCCCCAAATTGGCTCAGACCCAATGCCAAAACTGCCAAGCTATGACAAAGACAAATAACAAGGAAAACCATTAAACAGAGGGAGGGAGGCTGGGCCTGCTGTAAAGGCAAATAAGTAAGGTTGCCAGGTCCTTATTCGCCACCGGCGGGAAGTTTCTGGGTCGCAGCCTGAGGAGGGCGGGGTTTGGGAAGGGGAGGGACTTCAATGCCATATAGTGCAATTGCCAAAGCGGCCATTTTCTTCAGGTGAACTGATCTATCAGCTGGAGACCAGTTGTAATAGCAGGAGATCTCCAGCTAATACCTGGAGGTTGGCAACCCTATGAATAAGGCCAGGTGGCCAAGTGAGCGCTCCTTAAAGAGTCTGTATGGCTTTATACTGTACTGAGATGCCTCCCCTCCCCAAACCCTCCCCTCCCCAGGCTCCACCACCAAAATCTTCAGGTATTTCCCAACCAGGAGTTAGTAACCTTGGGCAACGGGTATAGCCTAAACCCGTCATCTCCTGGACCCATGCTAAGCTAAGTCCAGGAAGGGCCACCATGCTTAATTTCTTTTAAAAATGAGGTACATGTGTTCAGGGTTGTCTACAATTGCTGATCCGAAAGCTCAGTTGCCTGATTCTGCTTCCCGTATTATCAGAAGGTACATCAACAGCCTAGTTTTTGGTTGGGGGGACATGGATTCTTGATAATCCCCATTGAGGGTCATCATGAGACTAGGCCCACCTTGAAGATGAGAAAGCAAGAACCAGCTGGTTGTGGGGTGAGGCCATCTCCCAGGTTGTATGGTGCGTTAATCGCTTGGGAGAGCAAGCCACCCCCAGCAGCAATGAGTCAGCTTGCAAATCCAGCACTGTAAAACTCACCGGCACGGACAGGCATAACATAGGGATTTGCTGCTAACTCAACAACAGCCAAGAAACTGTATATAGCAGCACTGAAAAACACTCCCTGAAGTCACCGCCTTACCATTCCCAGCCAAGCTCTCTTCATCTTCCTTTCTAAGATTCCTTAATTTAAAAAAAAGCGGGGAGAAATCTTTCAGCAAGATGCACAGGTAAGTAACTCAAGGCAGAAAAACCACCTGAAGCTTCAGAAATTCTGAAATGTTTCCTTGAGATGCGTATGTCCCTTAACCTCATTGCTGCGTTAACTTCTGAGGCACGAGGTATGCCCGCAGCTGCTAATATTACCAATGATTCATAGCAGAAAATGCCAAGTGGGATTTGTAGTCCTTACCACATTCTGCGCCTGATCCCCATTCCCCTTGCAAGTTTCTTGATGCATTGAATACGTACTAACTCTACTGGACTGCAGCTTTGTCTGAGTGGACAAACATGGCTGTGTTCCTCAACTCATAGCAATGCTGACCCTTTTCCATTACGACATTTTTTAACCATTGTGATGTACTGGCTACAGAGTACACCTTCACTATGCGAAGACCATAAGTTAGAACTGCCAGCTCTGGGTTGGGAAATACCTGGAAATTTTGGGGGTGGAGTCTGAGGAGGGCGGGGTTTGTGGAGGGGAGGAACCTCAGCAGGGTATAGTGCCAGAGAGTCCACCATCCGAAGCAGACATTTTCTCCAGGGGAACTGATCTTGGTCATCTGGAGATCAATTACAATAGTGGGAGATCGAGCGATCTGAAGCCTTTATTGGCATAAAAGATAATGCATACAAAAGCAAATATATGAGACCATAATATACAAGGTACATCAGACCTCCATCATTTTTACAGTAAAATTGATTTAAGTGGGTTACTTAATTTCACAGTCCTAACCCAATCTTATTTGATACACAAGCACTCATGTTCTTTGATTGCAAACTGTAGAAACCTTGCCACCAATTCAATTTTTATTGTGTCCTGAGAGGTCACAAGAAAAGACGGCTTAATTCTGGTGGGTAACCATTCCCTGTCTGCAAAAAAAGGCATCTATAAATTGAGAAAGACCCCTAACATAAAACAAACAGTTAAGTAGGACGTGAGGAACTGATTCCGTTTCAATAGTGGGAATTCTGGAGGTTGGCAGCCCCGTGTGTATGTTAAGTGCCATGAAATAACTTCCAAGTCATGGCGACCCTATGAATCAATGTCCTCCAAAACGTCCTGTCATTAACATTCTTGCAAACTTGAGGGTCGTGGCTTCCTTTATAGAGTCAATCCATCTCATGTTGGCAGCCCTACCATAGGTTAAAATCCCCACGAAGCTTGCTGGGCAGCCTTGGCCTGTTTGCTCTCAAACCAGAGGTCTGATAGCATATTTGTTTGTTTACATTTCTGTCCTACCCTTCAATCCACAACAGGATCTCAAGACAACACACCGTGGTACAATATTCCTTATTAATTACTCTTTTTTTAAAAAGGGGGTACGCTGCCTTTAGGGTTGCCAGGTCCCTCTTCACCACCGGTGGGAGATTTTGGGGGAGGAGTCTGATGAGGGCGGGGTTTGGGGGAGGGACTTCAATGCCATAGAGTCCAATTGCCAAAGCGGCCATTTTCTCCAGGTGAACTGATCTCTATTGGTTGGAGATCATTTGTAATAGCAGGAGATCTCCAGCTAGTACCTGGAGGCTGGCAACCCTAACTGCCTTTCTTCCCCCATGATGACTGCAAAGTAAAGATGAGAAAAGTCAGCACTGGGTGAACATCATCATCATCTTCATCAATCACAGTGATGCTCGTTTGACTCTATTTAGGTACACTGTGGTGCAGTGGCTCATCAAAAGGACTCCTACAGGGGTCAGGAGGAGCAAGAGGCAGGGTAGGGTTGCCAGGTCCCTCTTCGCCACCGGGGGGGGGAGGTTTTGGGGGTGGAGCCTGAGGAGGGCAGGGTTTGGGGAGGGAAGGGACTTCAATGCCATAGAGTCCAATTGCCAAAGCGGCCATTTTCTCCAGGTGGACTGATCTCTATCGGCTGAAGATCCGTTGTAATAGAAGGCGATCTCCAGCTAGTACCTGGAGGTTGGCAACCCTAAGGCAGGGATATCAGTGCTTGAGAGGACCACCCTTGCAACGCTATAGGCAGAGCCAGTTCTCAGGTTAACCCATGGTTAAATTGTAAAAAATATGTTCTCCGTGGGGCTAAAATTAGCCCAAATTATAATAAATGTTGCGTCTCAAATTAACTGGGAAATTATAATCTCAGTGATATGATAATAGACTCATGTTGCTCAAAGGGTCTTTCAGTATGGGACACTTTCTTCTTAATTACTGTACAGTTCTCTTAGGTAAAAGGTAAAGGTAGTCCCCTGTGCAAGCACCGGGTCATTCCTGACCCATGGGGTGATGTCACATCCCGACATTTACTAGGCAGACTTTGTTTACGGGGTGGTTTGCCAGTGCCTTCCCCAGTCATCTTCCCTTTACCCCCAGCAAGTCATTTTACTGACCTCGGAAGGATGGAAGGCTGAGTCAACCTTGAGCCGGGTACCTGAAACCGACCTCCAACAAGATCGAACTCAGGTTGTGAGCAGAGCTTGGACTGCAGTACTGCAATTTACCACTTTGTTCCACAGGGCTGTTACAGTTCTCTTACATTGGTTTTACATACATGAGTGCATTTAGACATACTTGGAAATAGGAGTGGTTATGGGTTTTTCTCCTGCAGGGCACACACGTAGTCTCCAATAGGACTGGCATTTCTTTACCTCACTCCTCCACATGAAGCCTGCTGGGTGACCTTGGATTCATCACAGTTCTCCCAAGGTGTCTGTTGTGTCTGTTGTGGAGAGGGGAAGGGAAGGTGATTGTAAGATGCTTTGAGGCTCCTTAAATGTAAAGAAAAGCAGGGTATAAAAACCAACTCTTCTTCTAAGTCTCCCATTTTCCACCTAAGACAGAGAGTAGGATGAAGGCGGTGACTGACCTCTGGCAGGCTTGAATGTCCAGCTCCTCTGGTTTTAGAAATCACACCTGTCTTGACTTTCTCTCTTCAAGAAATGGATGCCGTGGCATTTCATTAGGTGGTTCAGGTCTCTGGAGGGCAGGCGCTGCAGTATCACTCAACAAACACAGGGAGGGAGAAAAGGGTGCCTTTTTTTTTTTAAAACTCCCGGGGGGCGGATTTGCTCTTTTTCCATTGATAACTTTGCTGACAGGACGCTTGGTGCTGGGTTGCTCTTGCACAGCGATATTAGAGCTCCTGCTGAGGCAGAAACTCATACTCTGTGGGCCCAGCCTTCAAAACCACAAGGACTCGGGAAAGTGCTGGGACCATTGGGGGAAGGTGCCAGCGGCCGCCTGCCTCATCAGTCAGCAAATGATTTTACAAAAACCGGGGCGTTCTCCTGCCACCCCCCATGGATGACAGCTGTCAGAAAAGCTGTTTTTTACGTTCACGCCGATGCGTTAACCTGATGCGTTCGACTATTCTTCAGAGCAGAAGTAGAGGGATGTTTCCGGACAGCTGTGCTCAATACATTATAAAGAGCCTGTTGAGAAAAGCCAGGCCACCCATAATGAACATGGGGAAAGAATTCAGGGAGAGAATGTTACAAATCCGCTGAGCAGGAATGTATTTTTCTAACCTGTCTTTTCTAAGCAAAATCGGACAATTTGAAATAGCTGGTCTCCAATCACCAGCTCAAACAGTGCGTGTGTGTGTGTTAAGTGCCGTCAAGTCGCTTCCGACTCATGGCGACCCTATGAATCAATGTCCTCCAAAATGTCCTACCTTTGACAGCCTTGCTCAGATCTTGCAAATGGAGGGCCGTGGCTTCCTTTATTGAGTCAATCCATCTCTTGTCGGGTCTTCCTCTTTTCCTGCTGCCCTCAACTTTTCCTAGCATGACTGTCTTTTCTAGTGACTCTTGACTTCTCATAATGTGACCAAAATATGATAGACTCGGTTTAGTCATTTTCACTTCTAGGGTCAGTTCAGGCTTGATTTGATCTATTACCCACTGATTTGTTTTTTTGGCCGTCTATGATATATAATGTTTGCTTGTTGTAATCAGAGGGAGTATTGCTCGGCCTTTCTGCTCCTCTGTTCCAAAGGACACTAAACTCATCTCCTACCATCTGCTGGAACATGTGACGACCTTTTTTCCTATTATTTTATTTTTTGCTCTGAACACTTAAGCCTGAATAAAAGACCTTTGTCATTTGGAAGCTCTCTTTCAGTATTTTTCACAGACCGGACGGTCCAAGATAAACACATTGCCTGTCTTTGCTGTCGGTTTTCCCATGTTGCTTTTGTTCCCTCGCAGCTTCCAGCTGTCTGCGGCCAAAGCATTGGTTTAATCTCCCCCGAACCACTATAGCTCCTAGGTGTTGATAGATTGAGCCTCTGTGAATATGTCTAATCCATCTCTGGTCCCAATTAGCCATTTAGCTTTGACAACGGCCTGAAGCAACAAGATTCCCCTTCCTTGCTCTGCTCTTATTAATGGATTCTTGCATTAAGGTTGGCTCTTCTTCCTTTTGGCCTGCCAAGATTGAAAACCCCCAGGGAGAAATGGGGTTATTTTTCATCTAGTTCCTCTCTGCCTTTCAGCGGAACTTTCTGGAAGGCAAAAAAATAAATTCTAAACCCTTCACTCTCTACCCACAAATGACCCTTTGCTCATTTTCAAAGAAATAGTCTTGGTTAACATCTGTCTATTTCTCCTTCTGCTCTTCTTCAGGGTAGCATATATGGCTCCTGCCACATGGTTCATCCCAACAACAATTCTATGAGGTAAATAAGGCAAGAAGAAGAAGAGGAAGAGGAAGAGGAGGAGGAGGAGAAGAAGAAGAAGGAGAAGGAGAGGAGGAGGAGGAAGAGGAGGAGTTGGTTTTTATGCCCCAATTTTCTCTACCTTTAAGGAGTCTCAAACCAGCTTACAATCGCCTTCCCTTCCTCTCCCCACAACAGACACCATGTGAGGTAGGTGGGGCTGAGAGAGTTTGTAGAGAACTGTGACTAGCCTATGGTCACCCTGCAGGCTTCATGTGGAGAAGTGGGGAAAGAAATCTGGTTCACCAGATTAGAGTCCACCGTTCATGTGGAGGAGTGGGGAATCAAACCCAGTTCTCCAGATTAGAGTCCAGCACTCTTAACCACTACACCGCGCTGCATCACATTTACCCAGTGAGTTTTGTGGCAGAAATAAATATTTGAACCTGGGTCTTCCAGGTCCTAGTCTAATGCTCTAACCACCACACCAGACTGGATCTCAGGCAGGCAAGGTCTGAGAACTCAGCACAATAAATCTAGGCGCAACCTGCAGTGATTCATTGGAGTTAGAGTTTGCTAATGCTTCGTTCCACAACTGCCAGGGTTCAGCTCTAGAACATGTGCAGGAATCCTACAGAAGGGATGTGTCCCTGAGCACATTTCAAAGTTACCCCAGAACTGACACGTTTGTTACCAGAGAGGAGAAGTTCCAAATGATGGGGAGGGGGTTACAACAAGGTTTGCGCCCCAGCTCCTTTTCCCCCCAGAAATGACTGACTGGTTATCTTGACTTGCTCACAGAGCACGGCTTGAAGATGAAACCAAGCAGCACCACACAGAACCATGCATTCTCCATGTTTTCACCTATTAATTTAGGGACCTAAAAGGCAAGCAGCTGGGAGATGTTGAATCATGCTTGTCCAGCCTTTTCAAAAGGCAGATGGTTGACGTGCGGGAAACTGTTTTGGATCAAGTATGCAGAGCGGTGGAGAAAGGTTTGCCATGGTTTTGCCCAACCAAAACTGATCCCCCCCCCCAAAAAAAAACATTGCTATTAGATCAACAATGGAAAAAGACAGAAGGTGCTCTTTCCAGAGCTACTAATAGAAGGGAGTAAGGGTTTTAAGGAAATATAGCTAATGCATGGACCCAACAAGGCAGAGGTTAGGAAATGGTGGCCCTTGGGCCAAATGTGGTCCTCTCTCATTTAACAGGTTTTCATCAACTCTCTCACTTCTCTACCCTTCTGTTCTGACAATTACTCATGAAAATGGGGAGGGGGAAAGAACAAGAGATGGAAAGGGGAGAGAGAGCCCAATTCCTTCTCTTTGGGGGAGATATCTGCACCAGACACCATTCTCATTCCCTCTTCCAAATAAATCCTGGGAATTGTGAGAGAGAATCTAAAGATCTCTGTCGATATCGATCCAAACTACAGTTTCCTAGATTCTTTGTGGAGGCTTCGAAAGTTACAATGGGATAAAATCAGTGTATTTTTGTACTAAAGAAATGATTCCCTCCATCCCTTTCCCTCCATCCCTTTCCCTCCATCTAATATGATTTCCAAAAAGTGGGGATTGCTCCTGGTAAATTGGAGTACAATCCCACCGACTTTTCTTCTCCTCATCACAACCCCCAGCCCTTATGGGTTTTTTCCCATGATACCCACTATAGTTTTTTGGTGGTCAAAGGGGACCCCTTTGTTCGTTTTTTTTTAAGCAGGAAAGCCAGTTGGATCCAGTCCTTTGCGAAATGTATCAGTGTGGCCTGCCAGTTAAAATAGGTACTGCTTAATTCTCCATTGAACCCAGGAGATATTTTGTTTTCAAAGTATTTATTTCTGCTAAGTCTGCTAGACCTTGCCTGCATGAAAACAAGCCATGTATGGTAACGCAGGAAGAGAGAGAAATCACACCTTTGTCTGCCTGTGCAGACGCCTTATATTACTCTGTTATTTGAGGTCCTCAATTTAAATTATTTTTATCT
The DNA here is from genome assembly GCF_029931775.1 of Euleptes europaea. Lineage (NCBI taxonomy): Eukaryota > Metazoa > Chordata > Lepidosauria > Squamata > Sphaerodactylidae > Euleptes > Euleptes europaea. Next base: position 17,621,385 of record NC_079329.1, on the reverse strand, counting down.
ACTCGGGGCCAAGTAGGTTCCCAAAGGAGTGTGCGGTACAGCAACTGTAAAGCAATTAAAACAGTATCAAACCACTGTGGGGGGGAGTGCTCATAATAAATAAAATGTGCCACCATTAACCTAAGAGCAGCATTTAAAATGACATCAGAGTCAAAGAATAAATAGTTTGAAAAGCCCTGAAAAAATTTCCATTGTTATTTTGTTTTTATTAGGTGGCTCAATCAGAAACCAAATAAGCTTGTTTTGGCAAGGAAAATCAAATCTTTAAGTTAAAGTACATTGGAGGGATGGGTGGGGCGCTAGCATAGTCAGTGTTAAGAACATAAGAAACATAAGAACATAAGAAAGGCCCTGCTGGATCAGACCAAGGCCCATAAAGTCCAGCAGTCTGTTCACACAGTGGCCAACTAGGTGCCTCTAGGAAGCCCACAAACAAGACGAGTGCAGCAGCATTGTCCTGCCTGTGTTCCACAGCACCTAATATAATAGGCATGCTCCTCTGATATTAGAGAGAATAGGTATGCAGCATGACTAGTATCTAGGGCTGTCAATTCGGTTCGGCCCAAACTGAAAATCAGCCGAATTTCCCCTGATTCGGTGGTTTTTAGTTCGGGAGGAACCGAACTCAAAACTGGCGGGCAACCGGGGGGGGGGGCGAATTCAGCGAGTTCGGGAGTTCGCGAATAAATTCGGCAAATTCGGCCGTCAGTAAGCAGCATAACCGTCAGTAAGCAGCATTCTCCTCCCCCGGCCAATCGGTGGCCAAGCTGGGTCTTCTTCTGGCCAATCAGTCAGGATTGAGTACTGGAGGAATCAGCTGATGTGCGGCCCGGCCAGGGAGAGAGAGAGAGACAGAGCGAAATCCTCGTGTGTGTGTGTGGGGTGCTTGTGCACATTCGCTCCTTTCTGTGGCTGCAGGGGGCGTATTTTTTGGGGTACAGACACAAAACTTTCACTGGAACTTCAGATGAAGCTTCTTAAGATACCCCCAAGTTTTGTAAACATTGGGTCAGGGGGTCCCGAAATATGGGCTCCCCCCCTTTTTCTTTCCATGGCTGCAGGGGGCGCATTTTTGGGGGTTCAGATCCCAAACTTTGAGCGGAGTTTCAGACCAGTGTTCTTAAGATACCCCCCAAGTTTTGCAAACATTGGGTCAGGGGGTCTCGAGATATGGGCTCTCCCCCTTTTCCCTCCCCCCTTTTTCCATTTATGTGGCTGCAGGGGGCGCTTTTTTGGGGATATAGCCCCCAAACTTTTAGCATAGCTTCAGTCAATTATTCTTAAGATACTACCCAAGTTTTGTAAAGATGGGTTCAGTGGGGGCAGAAATATCGCCTCCCCCCTTTTCTCTTTCCATGGCTGCAGGGGGCGCATTTTTGGGGGTGCAGATCCCAAACTTTGAGCGAAGTTTCAGACCAGTGTTCTTAAGATACCCCCCAAGTTTTGTGAACATTGGGTCAGGGGGTCCCGAGATATGGGCTTTCCCCTTTCCCCTTTCCCCTTTTGGGATGAATGGATCAGCCGATCCTGTGCATCTTCTCCAGAGAAAACCTCCCGTGCCTAATTGGAATCATCTTGGATTACAAGTCCTCTTCAGCCCCTCTTGATGGAACAGAAGACAGCCACAGTAAGACCCCTTTGGGGGCTTTAATCTATAATTTTTCTCCTGTGTATGTGTGTGTGTGTGGGGGGGAAAGCAGAGTCTGTGTGTGTGTGGGGAGGGAGCAATTTCTGTGGGTGGGGGGGAAGCCAAAGGGGGCTTTCGTCGGTTCTGCCTGGGGTGTGTGTTCCCCCTCGAGTCTCTCGCTCCCTGGTTTGAGGGGGGAGGTTTCAGTTGTGTGTCTTCTGGTTTTTCCCTGTTGCAAAGGTGTTGTTTTACAAGTTGAGTTGCTTTGCAAACTGTTGTCGGGGCTGGGAGCTTTGTGCGTGGGCGGCAAGCTCTGCTGAGAGATGCACATTAAGGGTGGGGGGACCCCTTTCAGGGCCCATATCTCAGCCCCCCCCCGACCCAATCTTTACAAAACTTGGGGAGTCTTTCAATATACGTCCTTTGAAGCTCTGCCGAAAGTTTGGGACCTCTAAGCCCAAAAATGCCCCCCCCAGAGCCGCGGAAAGGCGCGATTGTGTTTTTAATGGCTTTATTCGGCTGAATTTTTTTCCCGAACTTTGAATTCCCGCCGAAGTGAACGGATCCGAAGTGGGGGAGTTCGGACTTCGGCACGTACCGAACCCACAAGGGCCAAATTCGGCCGAATCCGAACTGTACCGAATTTTTTTTTTTTTGACAGCCCTACTAGTATCCATTTTAACTAATAGCCATGAATACCCCTTTCCTCCATGAATGTCCTCTCCCCTCTTAAAGCCTTCCAAGTGTTTGAAGGGAATGGCAGGCAACAATCTTTTATGGGAATAAAGGGCCTCTTAAGAGGTGTTGAACAGAAAGAGAGAGGTAAACAGCTACCAGCAAACCATACCCAGATTTACGCTAGTAAACTAAAAGAATTGCACATCATGCTCAGGTATGTATTTATGGCATGTTGTCTGAGCCCCTTCTTAGTGTATAAGGACTTCCAACAACCAGTGCTTGGGCTGCAGAAACGTTGTGGATTATTAGTCAATGGTCTTTTATACATGGCTGTTTCACTCGCTGTCACCCCTCTGACAACTTCGGGTCTTTGTGTTGATTACGCATGCTGTTTCTGACCCTCAGAGGTCACCTCGCTGTCCCCCTGTGTTTCCCCACATTTTGCCTGCGTTTTCAAATTCGAGATAAAACAGGTCTCTGAAAACGCGGGCAACATGTGGGGAAATGTAGGGGGAGAGCGAGGCGACCTCCGATGGTCAGAAACAGCATGCATAATCAACACAAAGGCCATAAGTCGTTGGAGGGGTGATGGCAAGGAGAGCAGCCATGCATAAAAGACCAATCATCAGTAATGTTAAGTTGTATATTTTCAGTTAGGAGAAGAAGAGTTGGTTTTTATACCCCTCTTTTCTCAGCCTTTTCAAGGAGTCTCAAAGTTGCTTACAACTGCCTTCCCTTCCCTCCCCACAACACCTTGTGAGGTCGGTGGGGCTGAGAAAGTTCGGAGAGAACTGTGACTGGTCCGAGGTCACCCAGCAGGCTTCATATGGAGGAGTGGGGAAACAAACCCGGTTCTCCAGATTAGAGTCCGCCACTCTTAACCACTACATCATGCTGGCTTTCTTATACTGACTCTGTCAATTACTTGCTCTGAATTTTGATGTAGTTTGACTTGTTACCTGTAAAAGGCTGCATATCCCCTATTATATAGCATTGTTAATGTCCAAGATCTTCTACAGAGCATAAAATGGTTCTTCACAGTCTAGGTGCCTGCACCTTCCAATCTAAACTTTCATGGGGAGGAATAATCACAGTCACGGGGAGGAATAATAAGAAACATAGCATAGAGCATCAGTTAATTTTTTTTGGTTTGAGCCTTGGCTATGAAAATGGGGTACCTGTGGTCGTGGAAAGCTCTGTCCATTCACAGCTGATTTATGGTGACCCCATAGGGTTTTCAAAGCAAGAGATGAACAGAGGTGGTTTGGCATTGCCTGCCTCCTTGTAGCAACACTGGACTTCCTTGGTGGTCTCCCATTCCTAGCACTAACCAGGACCAACCACGCTTAGCTTCTGAAATCTGATGAGATCGGGCTAGCCTGATCCACCCAGGTCAGTGATATGGGGTGACTAAATATGCGAAATTCAGATGACTTTTTATATACATTGGTGCAATACAGCCAATGGTAAGTGGGGGAGACAGGTTTGAAATGGCCATTAAAACCTCAGCCGCCCACACTGCAACACTTTTTAATCAACAATCTTAAGTTTACCTTGGTGTTCATCAGCTCTTGGTTTGAACCAGAGTTTTTAAAACACCCCTCTTCCTCTCAACACCAACCACCAGTTGGTAGGTACTGATATTTTGAAGGAGATCGGTGGCAGTTTTGAACTTTAAACAGAGACTTAAAGTGGCTTTTAAGTAACGGTGCCAAGCTTTTGCTATCACAGTCATGGACGAATGACAGAGAAGTCGTCAGTTATCTGGTCTCCAAATGTTGCGTTTCCATTACGTGCATGCTGTGGAGTATCAAAGGTTGCAATCTTGTGCACATTTACTGGGAAGTGTGCCATTGATGTCTGTGAAACTTACATCCAAGCAGACGTGCGTAGGATCGAGCTGCATCTTACTCATGTGCCCTCTAAAGAACTCAATGGTTTAAATTGATGCATTATGTATCAAACGGAATTGTTCAGGAGAGCATTTTTATAAAGGAAATAGGACTGTAGTAAATGCAATAGGGCACTTTCATAAACGGAACAGGGTTGTAGATTATTGTACGATTATCTTGTTTGTACTGAATTATCTAATTTTTGTAATCGGTTGCATTGTTTATGGTGCACTTTACAGTGCTTTTTGGCAGACTATAAGTAAATAAATGCCCTGACCTGGATTGCTCAGGCTAGTATTTGGATGGGAGACTGCCAGGGTCCCGATGCAGAGGCAGGCAATGGCACACCATTTCTGAACATCTCTTGCCTTGAAAACCCCACAGGGTCACCATAAATCAGTTGTTACTTGACAGCAAAAAAAAAAATGTAAGTACATTAATATACTACATTTATTTTATTCATTTATTACACTTTTATCCCACCCTTTTTGTGAGGAGCTTCTATGAGGTAGGTTAGCCTCAGAAGAAGAACAGTTGGTTTTTATATGCCGACTTTCTCAACCTTTTAATGCATCTCAAACCGGCTTACAATCTCCTTCCTTTCCTCTCCCCACAGCAAACACCTTGTGAGTAGGCAGGGCCGAGTTCAGAGAGAACTGTGACTAGCCCAAGGTCTTCCAGCTGGCTTCATGTGGAGGAGTGGGGAAGCCAACCCGGTTCACCAGATTAGAGTCTGCCGCTCATGTGGAGGAGTGGGGAATCAAGGGTCTCCAGATTAAAGTCCACCGGTTTTAACCACTATACCACATTGGCTCTCTTCTCTCAAAGAAGATGACCAGTCCAGGTTCATTTAGCTTCTTGGCAGAATAAGGATCTGAATCTCTCTCTCTAGTCCTAACTATTACCATGCAATGGCCATTAGATCAAGCCACTGGTAGGATTTAAGGGAGCATGAACATCACTTCAGGGACACCCTAGCATTCACAGCATCATGTCTAATTATGTGATTTCTTGTGCAATGCATCCAGGTATACATAAGTAGTAGCTAGTTATACAGCATTTACTCCTGACACTGTTAAGTAAAGGCAAAAATGTCACAAACCCACCTTTGTTCAAGAAGGGATGGAAAACAGATGTGAACTTAAAAAAAAAAACATTCTGAATTATTTAACCGGAAATCCCACATTTTTCATCATCAGATAATACAGAGGCAACATTTTATCCTATGTTGTGGTCATGAAAGAAAGCAAGGAAATACTGAATAATGATACACGATGAAATGCAAAAGATTTTTAAAATTAAGTTTGTGATGGACTCGAAAAATATGTTATTAAATATTTTACCAAGCAATATTTCAAAACCACATAATGAACTATTTAAGTATATGCTGAAAGCCGCAAGAGTGTGCAGCAAAATGGAAAGCAGAGAAATGCCCAGATTTAGATGAATGGATTAACAAATTAACAGAATATGCAACTATGGCAAAATTGACATCTTTTATACTTCACAGGCCAATCACAGAATTTTGGGAAAAATGGAATGCCTTTTTAAATTGCATAGCTAGAAATTTGGAACAGAACTGAATCAAACTTAGATAAAATGAAAGAGTTTTAGGTAATAAGTAAGAAATGTGATAACTGATGTGGAAGAATATGTGATAAACGAAGAGTAATGGAATTCAGTGAGGTTGACAATAGAATTGCAATTTTGAACAGCACATTTCATTATACATTGCTATATTGAGTTTATGTTTTAATGTGTTTATGATTGTTTGAGTTTATTGAAATAAAATTGTGGAAGAAAAAAAAATCCCACATTTTTTCCCTGGAATAATTTACACAGACATCGGGCGCTTCCACACATCCTGAATAATGCACTTTCAATCCACTTTCAATGCACTTTAACGATTGCTTGCAAGTGGATTTTGCCATTTCAAACAGTAAAATTCAACTGCAAAGTGCATTGAAAGTGGATTGAAAGTACATTATTTGGCATGTGTGAAAGCACCCATTTTATTGAGTCCAGGAGCACATTACAGACCAACGTGATTTCCAGGCTGTAAGCTTTTGAGAGTCCAAGCTCCCTTTGTCAGATACTGACTCTCACAAACTTATACCCTGGAGATCTTGTTGGTCTTTGAAGTGCTACTGGACTCGATTCTTGCGGTTCTACCGCAGACCAACGCGGCGACCCACCCGAAACTTTACGAATGTAATGACATCTTCACAAGAACATGCAATCTGTCAAGCTGCACAGCGGTCTCCCTGCCACACAAAAAAGTCCTGGGGAACGAAACATTTGCAACTGCATCCATTTCAGCTGGTTATATAAAAGAGAATACTTTGCCTAGACAGACAGACGGACACAGACAGCGGTGGCAAAGGTTACCATTACCTCTGTTGCAAGACAAAGGTATTCCTCGGATCCTTACCTTGGTCTGGGAGGCCCTTCCGGGCCGGTGATGTAACAGAGGGCTGCCGTGGAAAGAAAGCCCCCGACCATTCCTCCGCTGATCCTTCTCTCTTTGTGGCATCTGCCTGCCCGGGTATCATTGTCCTCCGTGCCAGGTCGGCTGTTTCTGCCGTGGCCCAAACTGTGCACACCGGGTCCAGAGAGAGTTGTGAAACAGCCCCGAGTTTCTGTGTGCTCAATCCAGCCTGACGGTTGCGCCTGCAGGAGCCGAGGCTGCTTTGGCCAGTTCTAATCTCTCGCCCTGTGAGGGGAAGGCAACATGTGTCACAGGCTCAGACACAAGCCGGGCAGGCTTCCAAAGATCGGCAGGGGAGGGTGGCGAGATGCTGGCAACAATACAGCATGCCTGTGCTGATACCAGGCCTTTCACCTGTAGGTGAGGCGATCTTGCCCGAGACTAAAGGGGGTTCAGGCCCCGGATGGTGAGGTGGGAATTTGGGAATCACAGAGACAGAAAGACAGATGGGGGAATAAAAAGAAAAGATATGATGTAAGTGATGCCAATGAGAAGCAAGTCAGGCTTATTGTCAGTTCCTGGAGGCATGTGCCTCATTAGCGGAGGGGTCGCAATGCTCCGTGGCAGAGGACTCACTTTGGTTGCCAAAGGTCAATCCCTGGAATCTCAGATGAGGGGATAGGAGGGATGGGAAAGAGATCTGCCTTATTTTTATTTTGTAGTTAATTTTATTTGCCTTGTCACAGCAAACTGTGCTGGCCAGATGGAGCAAAGGTCTGGTTCGGTATAAGGCGGCTTCCCATGACTGTCACATAGGGTTGCCAACCTCCAGGTACTGAAGGAAAAATCAGACACGGGAATCCTTACCTGGAGTGGAAGGAATCCATTATCTTACCCCCTTTGGGGAAGAATTTTGCACTTTAATCTTGAAAATGGTATTCTGCTGAAACCTGATATTATGGATGGTGATGTATAACTGCACGCAGTATATTTTTTGAAGAAATGAGGAAGAATTGGGCTTCGTGCTCCGAAACGATCGTTTTCTCCTTCAATAGCCTGCTGTGCTGCAAAGAAAGAAATACACCTTAAAGGACATTTTAAGTGAACTTGCTTCAATACTTACTTAACAGAGGAATTGATTGTTAACTTACCTGTTGGAATATCCTGTAAAGAAAAAATACACGTGTTTGTTGGTAATATATGGTGTTGGTGGTTATATTACCACATACTGTAAAGATTTAGCCAGAATATATTTGGCATCATTTACGGCTTGATTCCTGTACTGAACCTCCAGGTACTAGCTGGAGATCTCCTGCTATTACAACTGATCTCCAGCCGATAGAGATCAGTTCACCTGGAGAAAATGGCCGCTTTGGCAATTGGACTCTATGGTATTGAAGTCCCTCCCCTCCCCAAACCCCGCCCTCCTAAGGCTCTACCCCAAAAACCTCCCACTGGTGGTGAAGAGGGACCTGACCCTACTACCACATCAAGGGACGGTTTGCATGCAATCCGCTGCCAATTCAATGATTGTTGATTTTGTCAAATATATTTGCTGCTGATGGGTTTTATCTCAGGCCTTTTATGCGTGGCTGTTTCCTCGCAGTCACACCCGCCCCCCAACTGAAACAGCATCCAGAAACACAGGCAAAACACACGGGGAGAGCCAGGTGACCTCTGACGGTCAAATAAGGCATGCTTAATCAAAGCAAAACTCCAAAGCAGTCAGGAGGGTGACCGCGAGCGAAACAGCCACGCATAAAAGGCCTTAGATTTCATTATTCCTGCCAGCAATGAGTGTTTTAAATTGGGTTTAGGATTTCCACTGGCTTCTCTTCTGGAAGGTTATTAAGAATGATGCTTTGGGGTCTTTAAGAAAAGTTTTCATTCATTCTTTCTTGTTTTTGTCGATGGAAGCCACCTTGAGTATTATTGTACAATCAAAAGGCGGGAGTATCGATCCACCCAATAAATACATGGAATAAATGAGCAATCCGAGATTGAACAGAATTATGTGATACTGCCGTATTTGCAACGCTTTCGGTGGAAGCAATTTGCACATTCCGCCATGAGTCATCCAGTGACAGAAAGATTAGGTACTGACTGATATACTGGCGTGTGTGAATCAACCCCAAGCCAAGAGAAATGAGGTTCAAATCCCTGGACATATTATTATGGCTGTTGTAATTGTTATTATTAGATGCTTTTGATACTTTTCTTTCTGTAAATGGAAATAATGCTGATCCACAACTGTGGTCCCATGGCACTGCTAGGAGACTCTCCCAAATCAAATTGAGCATAGCACATCTGCACTGATCTATACATCAAGATGCTGAAGCTTTTGAGAAGTGTGAAGACCCTTCTGACGCTGCCTTCAGATGTGCCTTGGTTTCTCCAGGGAAGATAGTAACCATCCCTTCAGCTCAGGACCCTTCAGAAACAGGTAAGAAATATTTAGGAGCTGACGAAGAAGAAGAAGAAGAAGAAGAAGAAGAAGAAGAAGAAGAAGAAGAAGAAGAAGAAGAAGAAGAAGAAGAAGCCCACCTCAAGCACAGTGGGAGGGGCTGGACAGATATCCAAATCAATTCATTTTTATATAGATGTGATTTACATTCCAAAGACAGGAGGAAGCCAGGCTCATCTCATGGTGTGGAATGGAGGACTATTATAGCTCATTTGTTAATGCTCAGCTTATCAGTACCTTAGGGTGCCTTAAACAAGCCACTCAGTTGTTTTAGGATTGTCTCCCCACCCCTGGTCTTCAATATGGGACTATTAATACTGATCTACTTTACACAGATCAGGGAAGTACCTATAAAGCACATGCTGAACTTTGAATAGCTGAAATGTGCTAAATAAATTCTCAGATTATTAAGAATTGATTGTCTCATTATATCTTTAATATTTATACCATCTCAAAGCATCTAAAGGTAAGAGTGGTTCTACTGAGAACTTTGCCATTTTCAAATGTGCTGAATTAGCACCACAGACAGACTCAATCTGTGTAGGCATTCTGGCCCCCTTTTCAGCTGGGGTGACCTTTAAATGAGTCATAGGGTTGGGTGGATAATACTTTCCCAGAGAGTTGGCACTTAGGGTTGCCAACCTCCAGGTACTAGCTGGAGATCGCCCCCCAAATTTCCCACTGATGGCGAAGAGGGACCTGGCAACCCTGTTGCCACCCCTTGCTAATTCTACAGTCAGGAATTAGATGACCACTCCCTGCTTGCTTGGTTGTGTCATTTAAATGTTACCTCCAGCTGAATGGGAACTACCGTACTCAGTGAAAAGCAGATCCCACACAGCTCAGTCGATACACACCAGTCCTCAGAATGATGCAAGCAGAATGAAAGCATGCTGCACAACTGCCACTGTGCAAAACCATCAGCGGTAATTGTGCAACATCTCAGTAGCTGGTACTTTTTTTCTGAGCTAACTCCATCGTTTTGGTTTGGTGTTATCATCACTAAGGAATCATCTGGAAGGGCCCTACAGTTTTGCAAGGAGCAAAATATGATGCTCTGAGTGCTGAGGAAAAGTTATATCCTTGCAATAAAAAATACAAGCTGATGAATGGATGGTATGCAAATGAAAACTAAGTGGATTTTTGATGTGTGTGGGCGGGGGGGGGGGATCATTTAGAAGTCCTCCAAGCAAACTTATCAAAGACAGTCTGAGTGAAGGATGGCCAGTTTGTAACATGTAGGATGAATCTCACCTCAGAGAGGTAGGGTTCCCAATTGCTTGATTCTGCTGCCCACCGACTCTCAGCTGGTCGACGGGTGGAAGCAGGCCAGGGGAAGGGAGGGGAGCAATCAGTGTTATCTATGTGATGACATCACTTCTGGTTTATGCAGAAGTTCCGGCATCGCACTGGGGGGGACGCTCTAGCACTCGCAAAAAAACCTCTATGGAAACAATAAAGTTTTTCACAAGTGCTAGAGCGTCCCCCCAGTGCGATACTGAAACCATCACATAACCGAAATTTATGTCATCACATAAATTATGCCAATCGCCGCCCCCAACCCCACCTCCCCAAACCTCCCACCGGTTGTGAGGAGGGGCCTGGCAACTAGGGTTGCCAGCTCCATGCTGGGGAATACCTGGAGATTGGGGGGGGGGGGCAGAGCCTGAGGAGGGCAGGGTTTGGAGAAGGGAGGGGCTTCAATGCCATGGAGTCCAATTGCCAAAGTGGCCATTTTCTCCAGGGGAACTGATTTCTATCACCGGGAGATCTCTAGCCACCACCTGGAGGTTAGAAACCCTACTGGCAACCCTACTCAGAGGTAATTTTATCTCACCCACAGCATCCCCATCATCCTTAACAGGGAACAGTTTGCCAGCGGTTTCATTTGTAAAAGGGAAAATGTTTTTGAATGGGAAGAAACAGAGGTATTACACTACTCTCTTTCATTCTGCACACAAGGGAGAGCCAAGTGTTTCCCCAGAATTACAACTGCTCTCCTGACTACAACGATCCCCTGGAGGAAACGGCAGCTTCACAGGGCAGAATTTATGGTAGAGTCTAGAAGAAATGGAAGTCCCAGAGTGACATCACATCCCTGTTGATCTTCTTCCCCTCCCCAAACTCCACTCTCCCCAGGCATCCTTGCTGGAGGTAAAGTCTGAAATGAATGTGCCTCCAAATGGTGACAGATAGTATTTAACTTGTCAAGGACAGGCCAAAACCTGAGAACTGTTCTCCTGCCATGGTAAATACCAGCTGTCACCTATTCCTGAGAAATACCCTCTGTAAACTTGACGGAGTAGCAATTTATCACAAATGTATCACAACAGTCATTTTTTTTAAAAAAATGGAATTGGGCCTTGAATTCTTTCCCAATAATTTTGAAATGTAGAGCTGCCTGATACCTTGACCAGCATGTGATAAAGCATGTCAGCTATTAAACATCGCAATCCTCAACTGTCAGATACCAAACACTGACCTCACCGTGAGTGAAATACAGATATCAAGTAGTCAGTGAATGCAAGGCAAGTATTTTGAGCGTGCAGAGACTATCTCGAGAATCTTTGCCATCAAAAATTCACATAGAATTTTCGGGAGCAAATTAATTTCAGCTCTCATACAGGACTTAGCAGTGATTACTTGGTGACGAGGGGAAAGCACTCTGCACACACTCTAAAACCATGCCTTCCTTACCATTACTTCATCTATCCAAGAATAGCAGCCTTGCACCGACATATGCACATATGAAGATACCATATACCGAATCAGACCACTGGTCCATCAAGGTCAGTATTGTCTATTCAGACTGGCAGTGGCTATCCAGGGTCTCAAGCAGAGGTCTTTCATATCAACCACTGCTGGGGTTGCCAGGTCCTCCCTCGTCACTGATGGGAGCTTTGTGGGGGCAGATTTGGGGGTGGCGATCCATGTGTGTGTGGTGCTATGATGTCACTTTTGGGTTCACCCCAGAAGTGCTGGCATTGCGTGGGATGCTCTAGCACTGTCCTCCAAAAACTCTTTGAAAACTATAGAGTTTCGGGGGGGCGTGCTAGATCATCCCCGTCATGATGCCAGTGCTTCCGGGATAAACCTGGATCACCACCCCCCTGCTTCCACCCGCCAACCAACCTAGGGGTGGCAGGCAGCCCGGTTCATTGTCAGGTAATTGCCCGCCATAACCGGGCAAATGATAAGCCTACCTACTGCCTGGTCCTTTTTAACTGGAGATAGCCAGGATTGAAACTGGGACCTTCTTCATTCAAAGCAGATGCTCTTCTACTGAACTATCTCCCCCACCCTACACACACACACACACCAGAACATCTTCCCGAGCTAAGGACTGAGCCAGGAATAGGATTGCCAACCTCCAGGTAGTAGTTGGAGGTCTCCTGCTATTACAACTGATCTCCAGCTGACAGAGATCAGTTCACCTGAAGAAAATGGCCGCTTTGGCAATTGGACTTTATGGCATTGCAGTCCCTCCCCTCACCCCCCCTCTACAGGCTCCACCCCAAAAACCTCACGCCGATGGTGAGGAGGGACCTGGCAACCCTAGCCATGAACCAGAGTCCAAGAAAAGTACAACACAAATAATCTCCAAAGGAAAATGTAATCGAGGCCAGGGCCAGCCAGGAGTGGCCTTAGCAGAGACGATGGCACAGAAGCAAATCTAGGACGTAGTGTCTTGAGTTGGCCGTGTAAAAACGATGGGGCCGAGAGCCAACCCCCTACTGCGACACGTTCTGGGGCCCATGGGTATATTTGCGGTGGGTGGAGATCATCTTGTAAACCCGCCTTGTAACATTTCAAAAAGATAGGTCAGCCCATCCTTTGCAGCTGCCCCAGCTATTTACAATGGCTGGCTGAGTTCCTATTCGTTTGCGGCTGAGGGGCATGCCCTACTTTACAAGGCAATGAAGCTTCGTTTACAAGCACGTTGGAAGAGTGTTAGCATGGAGAACAGGAAAGCTGGAAGCCCTTAAACTAGGGGTCAGCAACCTTTTATCAGTAAAGAGTCAAGGGGTGTCAAAATTCAGGGCAAGAGGTCAACAAAGAAGCCATGATAAGAAAGCGTATTTGCATACCTGAAAATATACTGCTTAACATTACTGAAAATCAACATAATGACTATTAATTCATAAAGCTTCTGAAATGAAAAGGTTTGCATTCAGAAGTGGCTAGGGTTGTCAGGTCCCTCTTCACCATTGGCGGGAGGTTTTGGGGGAAGAGCCTGTGGAGGGCGTGGTTTGGGGAGGGGAGGGACTTCAATGCCATAGAGTCCAATTACCAAAGTGGCCATTTTCTCCAGGTGAACGGATCTCTATCAGCTGGAGATCACTTGAATAGATCTCCAGCCACCATCTGGAGGTTGGCAATCTTAGAAGTGGCACATGTGAACTCTCACAATAAGTAATACACGTAACCATGTATGATTGTTTAAGTGTAGTGGCTTAACTCTGTGCATGGTTCAGACTTAGTTTACTGGCAACTGTTCACCTCAATCCTTTCTCGTTCTGTACAGCATCTCTAAGAACCTCCCCCCTTTTTATGCCGTAAAATCACAACTGAGTTATGTTGACCCCCATAAGGTTTTCAAAGCAAGAGACAAACAGAGGTGGTTTGCCATTGCCTGCCTGGGTGTAGCAGCCCTAGACTTCATTGGTGATCTCCCATCCAAGTACTAGCCAGGGCTGACCCTGCTTAGCTTAGTTTCTATCCCCCTCCCAAAAAATGTTTGCCTGCCATTCACTTTGCATACTGGTTATGCGGGCATTTTAAATTACCCTTCCAATGTACCCTAACTTAAAGGTTTGATTTTCTTTTTTTTTAATAGTCATATTTGGTTTCATACTGAGCCACATTTGGCTCTAGTACCATACCCCTCCAGCATATCGTAACTAAAAGATTTCATTTTCTTTTTTAAAGAGCCATGTCTGGTTTTGTACTGAGCCTCATTTCGATCTGCTGTGGGGTTGACAACTGCCTTGAGAGAAAACGTCCTGTTCCTTTAATAGAGGCTTAATGGGTTTTGTTTACCAGATGATTATTTACCTGATTTAAGTGCATCAAGTTCCTATTAAAGGGGCAGAACACTTTTTTCTCCAGGTTGTAGGCAACCTGTCAGCGAGGGCATGCAATCGGACCCGGGATAGCGAGGTGGCTTTCGTTTCATCTCTCCTTCCCGTGGGAAGGAAGAGGCAACAGCCAAAAGGCTCGAGAGATCTCCACTTCAAAGTGACTTCCTGATTGTAATCCTGCTCTGATCTTAAGGTGTGAATTCTCTCTCTTGGTATTGGGGAACCTCTGATGTTTTGCATTTCAAAGATGTTACTTGTAAACAGGCTAGTGTGTGTACTCTATAAGAATACCCTCCAAATGATTTGGCGCCATTGTAACGTTGTGTTTCATAGGTTACTGTACCCTTCCTTTCAAATAAATTCTACTTTAAACTCTCTGCTAACGTCTGGAGTAAAGTGGATGATTCCTGAGAGGCAACGGAGTCCTAGAACCTGACAGTACGTTACAATCCCAACCTTTTTTGTTTTCGGGTTAGAAGTAGTATTAGGATGTCGGCACCACCCTCGGTCCCGCTCAACGCGGGAGAGGAGCTTCGGCAGACTCCCGCTGATATTGAGGTTGGTCAAGGAGCAGCGACCCCGGAGCAGCGCCCACCCGGGCCTACCGATGTCCCTGGGAGGCCGACGTGGACCCCCCGATTCTCGGAGACCGGGCAGCGGCAGAGAGCAGCGTCAGAACCAGGAGGCGACTTCTACCGGGGACCGCTGGCCGCTTGGTATGGAGAAGGGGAAGGGTGGAAGGACCCCACGCTCGCTCACACCCCGACCCTCACTGCAGAAGCGGCCACTCTGATACGCGGACAGAATCAGATGCTCGTTCTGCAGAATCGGGACCTGCAGACTCAGCTAGATACCTTGCAGCGAGACCTGGCAGCCGTTCTAGGGGCAGTGAGGGGGCTTGGACAGCCCGTGCAACAATCCCAAACGGGTTCACGGCCGACTACAGGACCGCTCGTTGTTGGGGAGGCTCCCACGCCCAGACGCCCTACGGCCAGAGACCTGAAGGTATCTTTCGACGGGTCCAGCTCACAGTTGTCTCACTTCTTACTCCAAATCTCCGGCTTTATGAAGGACCAGGGGGAGACCTTTGCCTCGGAAGAAGCTCGGGTCAGGTATGTGATCAGCCTGCTGGAGAAGGAGGCAGTGGAGTGGGCAGTGACAGCGGCGGAAACTATGCCCCGAGTTTTGGCATCCCTGGATGAGTTCTTGTGCGCTCTACGACGCCGGTTCGAAGACCCCCACCGGGGGGAAAAAGCAAAGATTGCCATGCGTCGTTTGAAGCAGGGAACCCGCTCAGTAAGTGAGTATGCACAGGACTTTTTATCTTTGTCGTGCAAGATAAGGGAGTGGAGTGAGGCCACAAAGGTCCAGCATTTCCGCGAAGGGTTGCGGTGGGAAGTGCTGGATGGCTGTTTGACTTTGGGAGATCCAGAGTCCGTGGAAGAGTGGGTAAATTTGGCAGCTCTAGTGGAGAACCGCAAGCTTACCCTCCAGTTCTCCAAGGATCGTCCTTCGAAGACGATCCCTATCCCGCCCACGAGAGGGGACAGCGCAGCAGGTCCCAGGCGAGAGGGAAGACATCGAGGAGTCTACAGTCTCGACAGGGCACGTCGGTTCAGGGAGGGAGCTTGCCTTCAGTGTGGGAAGATGGGTCATTTTGCAGCAAGATGTACCAACACGCCGTCAGAAGGGACGAGCAACAGGGCGACACAAGAGCGGGAGGCGACACCACCTCGGAACCTGGAGCACAGGAGAGCGGAGGGGACGAACGGTCGCCGGGGGGCGGCGGCCCTGCAAGCGGAAACCTCATCGGATCGTGGCACCCGAGATAGCTTCCGAAGCCCCTCACCGGCAAAAAACGAGGACGGCCTTCTGTGAGGGAACCGGCACAGAGGGCACCCTTGGAAGAAACCAAACCGGCTCCATGTAGGGTGAGTGACCAGGGAGAGACATTGCTGATACCTGTTGTATTACGAAATCCCCAAGGGGGGGAACCGGTGGCCGTTGTGGCTATCGTGGACTCCGGGTGCTCCCGGACCCTAATTGATCAGGCGGTGGTAGAACGTCTGAGAATTGGGACTCGAGAACTGGATCAACCCTTACATTTCCATCAAATGGATGGGAGTGACCTGCGGGGGGGGCCGGTTCATTTGCACACTCGCAAGATGTGGCTGGGGGTGGGAAACCACTGGGAACAGATCCACTTCACGGTAGTGCCTAAGATTTCCTACCCGGTGGTCCTCGGCGTTAATTGGTTGGCGGGACATAACCCGAGCATTGACTGGGAACAAAGGCGGGTGGTGTTTGGAGCTCCTCAGTGCGAAAAACACAGCCGGGATGATTTACCCGGGGGCGAAGGGGGAAGCGCCGCTGCCTTGGAGGAACCCACGTTGCCCCCAGAATATAGTGATTTCGCAGATGTATTTGAGGGGACGGACTGTGACTTATTGCCTCCTCATCGCACTACGGATTGTGCCATCGAACTGATTAAGGACGTTAAACCGTCCAAGGCCCGAGTTTATGCCATGAGTTCTCAAGAGAAAGCAGTGCTGCGAGAATTTCTGGACAAGAACTTGGAGCGGGGCTTCATACGACCGTCCAAAGCTGCATTTTCTTCTCCCTGCTTCTTTGTGAAGAAGAAAGGTACATCTGATCTCAGACTGTGTGTAGACTATAGGGGGCTTAACGCGATTACTGAAACTAATGCCTACCCCCTTCCCTTAATCCCAGACCTCCTGAGTGTGTTACAGGAGGGTTGTATTTTCTCGAAAATTGACCTGGCGGAAGCCTACTACCGGGTCCGGATCAAGGAGGGGGATGAAGCTAAGACAGCCTTTTCTTGTTGTTATGGGTTGTTTGAATTTTTAGTCATGCCGTTTGGTCTGTCTGGGGGGCCCTCGTGCTTCATGCAATTAATTAATGAGATTCTACACGACCTCCTATTTAAAGGTGTGGTAGTTTTTTTAGACGATTTGCTCATTTACTCCAAGGATCCCGCAGAGCACAGGGAATTGGTGCGGGAGGTGTTGCGTCGTCTAAGGGACAATCATTTGTATGCTAAGTTATCAAAATGTGCATTCAACCAGGACCAATTGTCGTTTTTGGGCTATGTGATCTCGCCACAAGGGTTAAGCATGGATCCGGAGAAAGTGAGGGCAGTGTTAGAATGGGAATCTCCCAGAACTCGCAAACAGGTTCAGCAGTTCTTGGGGTTTGCGAACTTTTATAGAAATTTTATTCAGGATTTCGCTCAAATAGCTTTGCCTATTACTGATTTGCTTAAAACCAAAGGGAAGGGGCAAGGGGCCACTTTTGCACAATACCAGGTACCTTGGACCGCCAGGTGTCAGGCGGCTTTTGAAACTCTTAAGGAGCGCTTTACCTCTGAACCCATTCTGGCGCACCCAGATTGCTCCAGGCCATTCACTTTACAGGTAGATGCCTCGGACAAGGCGATGGGAGGCGCACTCCTTCAGAGGGATGATCAAGGGAGGCTTAGACCCTGCGCATATTTTTCTAAGAAGTTCTCTGGCCCTGAACTCAATTGGCCAATTGGGGAAAAAGAGGCAATGGCGATTAAACATGCACTCACGGTTTGGCGACAGTTCCTGGAGGGGGCTGCCGAGCCCTTTGTGGTATGTACTGATCACCGCAACCTCGAATCTATTTTGGGTCAGCGGAAGCTGTCAGCCAAACAAGTGCGTTGGTCTACCTTCTTCTCTAAGTTTAATTTTACCATCAAACACATGCCTGGGAAAGAAAACTGCTTAGCAGACGGACTGTCTCGCATGCCGCAATATGAGTGTCAGGTTGAGCGGCCGGTGGGTTCTCTTTTCACACGGGAACACCTGGGTTTGACTCCAGAGGGGAATAGTGCAGGAGTTCTGACCAGAGCGCAAAGCCGCGCGGCGGCACAGGACTCGAGTTCGAGTTCCCCTCGTGAAGTGGTCGCTCCCACCTCCTCATCCCCAGCAGTCCCCGGAGAACTCTCAACCACTACCGCTGGGGAAGGGGGGGGAATCTCCCAAATAGAGCGAAGGGACCAGGCTGAAGGGCCGGTACCCACCCCCTTGCCGGGGTCGGATGTCGCCATTCCCCGCCTCTGGGCAGTTCCAGAAAGCCTCCCGGAGGTAGTCAAGAAAAGGTGGGGGGAGGCTCTTCAACGGGAGCGGGAGGAAGAATCTATCCCGTCCCAGATGACGGACAAAAACGGTATCTGTAAGAACAAACATTACGTGCCCAGAGAACTGAGGCGGGAGATATTGGAACGGAGCCACAGTTCAACAATAGGGGGACATTTTGGGTTTGCTAAATCCTTACACCTAATAAGAAGACAGTTTTGGTGGCCTGGGATGCGCCAAGACATCGAAGTATTTATCAAATCCTGCCCTGTGTGCGCAACTAGTAAACGTTTGATGGGAAAACCCCCGGGATTATTAAAGCCCCTAGAAACTCCCGAGGCACCCTGGCGAGTGATTGGGATGGATTTCATAACAGACCTCCCATCCAGTCAGGGGAAGACTGTCCTGTGGGTAATCACGGATCTTTTCTCTAAGCAAGTTCATCTCGTACCGTGTGAAGGGATGCCATCTGCACATAAACTGGCTCGCTTGTTTGTGCACTGCATATTCAAATTGCACGGATTTCCACGGAAGGTCCTGAGTGACAGGGGCTCCGTGTTTGTGTCCAAGTTCTGGAAAGCGTTTTTAGGAATTGTAGGTGTGCAGTTGGGTTTGTCATCTGCCTATCACCCCCAGACGGATGGGCAGACCGAAAGGGTTAATGCGGTGATGGAATGTTATTTGCGTTGTTTTGTTAATTATCACCAAGACAATTGGGTTGATCTGCTGCCACTGGCAGAATATGCCTACAATAACTCGGTGCACTCTGCAACCGGGGTGAGCCCATTCAAAGCAGTTTATGGAATGGATTTTGGACCATTAGGGGCTGTACCCACCCCGCCAGAAGGCGATCCCCCCGAGGTGTCTAAATGGGCTCACACAGTGAGGAACACTTGGCCCTGGCTTGTAAAAAACCTGGAACAGGCTAAAGATAGGTACAAACTACAAGCAGACAAACACAGAACACCTCAGTGGGAATTGAGGGTCGGAGAAAAGGTGTATCTTTCCACTAAGAACCTCAGGTCTTTACGCCCGTGTAAAAAATTGAGCCCACGGTTTGTGGGCCCATTTTCTATCTCCAGAGTTATCAATGAGGTTACGGTAGAGCTGGAGCTACCCAAATCCTTACAAGGGGTGCACCCGGTGTTTCACGTGAGTCTACTAAAACCCTTTCTACAAGCACCAGAATGGCACCCCGAACCCGAAGCGGCAACTCCCATCATGGTACAGGGCGAACGGCACTTTGAAATCTCCAGGGTGCTCGATTCTCGGAGGCGCAGGGGCCGACTGGAATATCTTGTGCGTTGGAAACATTTAAATTCCAGTCACGATGAGTGGGTGTCCGCTGTTCACGTACAGGCTCCAACCCTTGTAGCGGATTTCCATCGCCATTACCCGGACAAACCAGGAAATCTGGAGGGGGGGCCTTTGGGGAGGCGGAGTGTCAGCGAGGGCATGCAATCGGACCCGGGATAGCGAGGTGGCTTTCGTTTCATCTCTCCTTCCCGTGGGAAGGAAGAGGCAACAGCCAAAAGGCTCGAGAGATCTCCACTTCAAAGTGACTTCCTGATTGTAATCCTGCTCTGATCTTAAGGTGTGAATTCTCTCTCTTGGTATTGGGGAACCTCTGATGTTTTGCATTTCAAAGATGTTACTTGTAAACAGGCTAGTGTGTGTACTCTATAAGAATACCCTCCAAATGATTTGGCGCCATTGTAACGTTGTGTTTCATAGGTTACTGTACCCTTCCTTTCAAATAAATTCTACTTTAAACTCTCTGCTAACGTCTGGAGTAAAGTGGATGATTCCTGAGAGGCAACGGAGTCCTAGAACCTGACACAACCCTAAGCAGACACCTGCCTTGAATCTTCTCTGGGAATCACAAAGACCAGACCAGGAACATAAGTTTCAGAAAAGTGTACTTTAACTCCTTTCTTCCTGGAGCTTGCCACTGAACAGAGTTATTGTGTCTTAGGATTGGATCCTACCAGCTTTTCGAATGGCACTAGAGGAAGGAGAGACCCCCTTTAACTTCTTTGTGTTAAACATATCCTACAAACAGAAAGCCAACATAGAAAGCAAAAGGGGTCTGTCCACTGTTTTTATTCGCATGGACTACTTATGCAAAAGAACATTTAAAGTTGGGATCTACCGCTTGTGGTCTCAAATGGTCCCATCCATTCCCCCCTCCCTTGTTCTCATCTCATTCACCTGCTTGGCCCAACCAGCAAGAGAAGAGACATGGTGTTTTTTTTTAAGTGAAGGAACAGACCTGTAGCACCTTAATGGTTGAAAATAATGGTACTGACTCCATGGCTCGTGGAGAGCCACGTTTGCAATTCCCATCAATGAAAAGAGAAAGAGAAGAAGAGTTGCTTTTTATATGCTGACCTTCTCTACCTTTTTAGGAGAATCAAAGAGGCTTACAATCTCCTTCCCTTCCTCTCCCCATAACAGACACCTTGTGAGGTGGGTGGGGCTGAGAGAGTTCAGAGAGAACTGTGACTAGCCCAAAGTCACCCAGCTGGCTTCACGTGGAGGAGTGGGGAATCAAACCCTGTTCTCCAGATTAGAGTCCACCACTCTTAACCACTATACCACACTGGCCACATTTACTTCCATCTTTGGCATGATACCTACATCTCAGGGAGTCTCACAGCTTATCCCTTGCTCTGGCAGCAGCTGTTTCAACTGCCAACAAGAAGCCCCAGCGGGCAAGGGTTCTGCCCACCTACCTGAAACACGGAGCAGGTGCCACATGGGGGAATGTTGCTCAGAAGAGCAGGCGTGGTTCCTGGGCCACTCAGCAAGTCTCACTGGCTCAGAAGCTTTCGTTGGCAAGTCCATGCATCCTGGTGAAGGAGAATACTTGGTACATGTTCACTATCCCGTATTCCAGAGCTCGGATCTCAGACCACATTCGGAGAAGGGGACCGCATCAATATAAGCACCGCCAATGCTAACTGGTAGATTATACTGTGAGTTGGCTCGGCAAATTCCCTGGCTTCGTGTGTCAGTTGCTTTCATAATTTTTTTTATTAGGCTAAAAGAAGTCATGCCTCTTGGAGCCAGGCATATATAGACTCTTCCCAAAGTCTGGGGTGGAAATGGGGGGTTGCCAACTTTGTCGCCAGTTCGAGCTCTTGTGCTTTTAAGAGCAGCTGTGAACCACTTCTTCTGATGATTTCTCCAGATTCCTAGAGAGGTATGACATCACTTCTGGTTTTTCCCAGGAATGACATCACACCATAGACCCAGTGACCTTTTCCCCTCCTGCCACTGCTCAGAGCAGTGACAGGAAGCAGGAGCTGGGGTGGGGGATCACCTGCCCCCACTGGGGGTCGGGCAAACTTGACCTGTCAGGAGATTGGGAGGTAGGAGCATTGGGCTGCTATCACTCTGATGGGGAGATGTTACTTCCAGAACGAACCTGGAATTGACATCATTGTGTTGGAGTGATGCTCTTGGGTTCACCATAAAGGCTGTAGTTTTGCCATATAGCTTCTGGTGAATCGTAGAAAACAGTGTCAACAAGATAAGGTCACTTCTGTGTTCTCCCCAGAAGTGACATCACACCATCAGAGCAATGGCAATTTTGGCGCCACTTCCCCTCGCTGTCTTATTGAGCGGCACCGGGGGGGGGGGATCAGGTGCCACTACCAGAAGGTCTCCCGCCTGACATATGAACATATGAAGCTGCCTTATTACTGAATCAGACCCTTGGTTCATCAAAGTCAGTACTGTCTATTCTGACCAGCAGCGGCTCTCCAGGGTCTCAGGCAGAGGTCTTCCGCATCACCTACTTGCCTAGTCCCTTTAACTGGAGATGCCGGGGACTGAACCTGGGACCTTCTGCGTGCCAAGCAGAGGCTCTACCACCGAGCCACAGCCCCTCCCTGTGACAGCCCTGTGTAATGTAAGATGTCATTCAAATATAATCAAGAGAAGTGCAGAGAATACTGCATGTGCAGCCCCCAAATGGGACAAATAATGCACCACTGGGGCCATTTTGAATAGGGGAGATGTGGGGGAAGCAGAAGGAGGCTGTTGTCCCAAGCCAAACTGGCCCCCATGATGCTTTAAAAATTAGATGATGAAGAAGAGTTTGTTTTTATATGCTGACTTTCTCTACCACTTAAGGAAGAATCAAACCGGCTCACAATCACCTTCTCTTCCCCTCCCCACAACAGACACCCTGTGAGGTAGGTGGGGCGGAGAGAGTGTGACTAGCCCAAGGCCACCTGGCTGGCTTCATGTGTGGCTTCAGTTCACCAGATTAGCAACCACCGCTCATGTGAAGGAGTCGGGAATCAAACCCGGTTCTCCAGATCAGAGTCCACTGCTCCAAACCCCCGCTCTTAACCACTACACCACGCTGGCTCTCATCCCCACAGCTGCTGTGAGGGTACAGGGAAAGTGATTCAAGTCCATTGACCCGACATTGTCAAATCTAGTTTCAGTCTAATATTGAAACTTTGAAGGAGGTTGTTAGTTCTTAAGATGCCCCAAGACTCCTGTTTCTTTCTCGGCCCTGTTTTGCATTCCACTTTCTCACCCTTGGATTTACATTTTTTTTCATGGATTTCATATTGTAACGATGAACTTAATATGAAGAATGTTAAAGGTTACGTTCTAGTCTGATTCAATTGTTAATAATATATTGCATTATTAAATGAGAGAGAAATGTAAGCAATTTTTTTTAAAAAAGTGTAGAATACCTTATAATGAATTAGAAGATAATTGCAAAGAGGATTTCTGAGTTAAGTTAGCGATAGAAGAGGGTTGAGGGGAAGTTAAAGAAAATATATGTAGTATTATATATTGTTGATTAAAATAATAGGTCTAAAAGGGATTAAATGACAATGTTAATTGATTGTATGGAATTGTATAAGAAAATAATTAAAAAAATTTTTTTAAAGGATTTACATTTTTTCCCCTGCTCGCTGTTGGCCGGGCAGGGCGAGCGAGCCAGGTGCCCCGCTCGTGCCCCCATCTGCCAACGAAGAGCGGTTTTATGAGCTAATCAGTTGGCGTGTCGGCTTCACATTAGCCCTAGTTAAAATCCTTGAACGGCTCTCTTCACGCTTTTCAAAACTCCCCAGCTGTTGGAAGACTTCCTTGGTACGCAACAGCTTGGCTTTTGCATCTGGAATCGAGCTTAAGTACTCCTTGTCATGGTGACTTACGAAATTTTAAACAACTGGAAGACTCCCCTCCCTCTTTTTTTCCTGCAGCTCTGAAGTTAGAAGCATGCTTTGGGGGGGGGAAATGAAAGGAGAAGGAGAGTTGGTTTTTATACCCCGCTTTTCTCTACCGTAAGGAATCTCGAAGAGGCTTACAATCACCTTCCCCCACCCCCACCCCACAACAGGCACCTTGTGGGGTAAAGTTGCCAAGCTCCAGATGGTGACTGGAGATCATCTTCTATTGCAACTGATCTCCAGGCAACAGAGATAAGTTCCCCTGGAGAAAATGGCTGCTTTGGAAGGTGGACTCTATGTAGGGTTGCCAACATCCAGGTAGTAGCTGGAGATCTCCTGCTATTACAACTGATCTCCAGCCAACAGAGATCAGTTCACCTGGAGAAAATGGCCGCTTTGGCAATTGGACTCCGCGGCATTGAAGTCCCTCTCCTCCCCAAACCCCACCCTCCTTAGGCTCCACCCCCAAAATCTCCCTTTGGTGATGAAGAGGGACCTGGCAACCCTAACTCTATGGCATTATACTCCATTGAAGTCCCTCCCCTCCCCAAACCCCACCCTCCTTTGACTCCACCCCCCAAATCTTCAGGTATTTCCCAACTTGGCGCAGGCAACCCTATTATGAGATAGGTGGGGCTGAGAGAGTTCTGAGAGAACTGTGACTAGCCCAAGGTCATCCTAGCAGGCTTCTTGTGGAAGAGCGGGGAACCAAACCCGGTTCTCCAGATTAGACTCTGCCCCTCTTAACCACTTCACCACACTGGCTGCCATCTGCATCAAATAACAGTATTTATATAGCAAAATTGGCCTTCAGGGCTCTTTAGGTCTATTTTCTTCCAATCCTTAACAACAGTTCTGTAAAGTAGGCCAGTGTTCTCCTCCTGTAATGGGACTGGGTGTGAATGGCTTGCCTGACACCATTAGAGTGAGTCTGTGGCAGGGACAAGTTGTCAATGGCTCATTTTCTTAAGACACTATTCTACACAAACTCAGGTGACAGAGAGAGAGAGGGAGAGAGAGAGGGAGACAGGTAGGGAGGATGGAGGAAGAGAGGATAAGGATGACAATTGAAAAGTCCCCAAGCTGTATCAGCGATGGTCACAATTGTTTATACACAAGTCTGTTTATACCAAACCCAAATGGTTTTTCTGTTCAAAAATAATTCTCACATGGTGGAGATATGCGGATGGGATATGAAGGAGATATGCGGATGGGATTTGCTCATACGCATTTATGAAAAATACAATGTAAAATATGTCAGTGAGTTAAAAAAAAACACGTAGCTGTCTAAAGCATGCCCCCTCTGAGTAGGGTTGCCAGGTCCCTCTTCACCACCGGCGGGAGGTTTTTGGGGCGGAGCCTGAGGAGGGTGGGGTTTGGGGAGGGGAGGGGAGGGACTTCACTGCCATGGAGTCCAATGGACAAAGCGGCCGTTTTCTCCAGGGGAACTGATCTCTATTGGCTGGAGAACAGTTGTAATAGCAGGAGATCTCCAGCTAGTACCTGGAGTTTGGCAACCCTACCTCTTAGTGTTTTCAAACCTTAGCTTCTCATTGAAAAGACTATGGCCATTTATGCATGGCTGTGTCTTCCCGGCCACCCCACCGACTTCTTCGGAGCTTTGCTTTGATTATGCTTGCATTTTCTGACCGTCAGAGGTCGCCTTGCTCTCTCCCCGTGTTTACGCAGGTATGGGTGTGAAAGCTGGACAGTGAAGAAAGCTGATAGGAAGAAAATAGATTCCTTTGAAATGTGGTGTTGGAGAAGAGCGTTATGGATGCCGTGGACTGCCAAAAAAACAAATCAGTGGGTTATAAATCAAATCAGGCCTGAACTGACCCTAGAAGCTAAAATGACTAAACTACGGCTATCGTATTTTGGTCATGTCATGAGACGACAAGAGTCACTGGAAAAGACAGTCATGCTAGGAAACGTTGAGGGCAGCAGGAAAAGAGGAAGACCCAACAAGAGATGGACTGACTCAAGAAAGTTTTGAGTGTTGAGTGTGAATTTTGAGTTTTGCTTTCTCCTTTTATGCATCTAGTGACGGACGTCGGGGAGGAAGGAAAATCGAAACAATTCACCCACCAGGGTATTCACTGTAGACCGCTGTCCTCAAGTTCCCCTCTGAAAACTAGACCAGCTACCCAAAACCGGAAGTGCAACTCATAACTTCCTTTTCCCCTAGAAGACAGTGTGAAAGCCTTCTCCCATGGTTCTGTGGCATGCCTCTGCATTGTTTCTGCAGCGCTGTGTGCGCGGGGATGCCAGACTTGTGCTTTAGGAAAAGCGCTTCCCGGAGTTGGGACAGAGTACAGTGGCAGGAACAGTTAATCTGCCTTGGGAATGGGAGTATGTCGAGGTGCTGACACTCCTGGTTATGTAACTCGCAAGGGGACTGAGGTGCCATGCATAGATTCCACCCACGCCTCCACGCCTGGCCCCGGATGAGAAGGACCAGGTGAATACATGTCAACCGACCTGTAAATCGCACTTGGCTTTAGTGTCCACCTGGAAATGCTCTACTCTTGGAGGTGAGAAAGTGATGCTGCCAGCCAAAGTTGGATGGCCCGCATAACATATTCTTCCATTCCCCGCCCAGTTCCCTGGTATCTGTTTTCAATTTCCTGGAAATATGAGAGTGGGCATGTGTAGCATGCATGTCCTTCACCAGTAGGGTTGTCAGGTCCCTCTTTGCCACCTCCACTGAATAACCACAAACCGCCATCTTCTATTTCATCCCCTGCTTCAGGTGGCCCACCTAGCATCTACTAGAGCCCATTCGTTCTCTACAGTGGCTCCTGCCATGTGGAACAGTCTCCCTGAGGAGGTTGGGGGTGCATCTTTGAACATTTTTAGGAGGAGTATTTTGTGAAGCCCCGTGGCGCAGAGTGGTAAGCTGCAGTGCTGCACTCCAAGCTCTGCTCATGACCTGAGTTCGATCCCAATGGAAGTTGGTTTCAGGTAGCCGGCTCAAGGTCGACTCAGCCTCCCATCTTTCCGAGGTCGGTCAAATGAGTACCCAGCTTGCTGGGGGTAAAGGGAAGATGACTGGGGGAGGCACTTGCAAACCACCCCGTAAACAAAGTCTGCCTAGAAAACGTCAGGATGTGACGTCACCCCATTGGTCAGGAATGACCCGTTGCTTGCCCAGGGGACCTTTACCTTTTATTTTGTGAAGGCCTTCAAAAGAGCTTCAGTTGCAATTTCTTAGAGTTAATGTGGTTTGAATCTTTTTTTAAAAAAATCTCAGAACTGTAAGCTGCCTTGAGCCCCAAGGGAAAGACAGGGGATAGATGTTTTAATAAATAAATAAATACATCTGCTCTAAGAGGGACTGCCGCTCAGTCAGAAGATGGGGTATCTAGGCAGGATTCACCTGGACAACTCTGTCTTACAACTTTCATCCCTCATCCTTTCCTTCTCATCGGTCTGGATGATTCCTTACTCGACCAAAGCATTCCCAGGGATATGCTCAGTGTTCAGGGACCAATTCTGAGGGTTCCAGCGTGGTGCAGTGGTTAAGAGCGGTGCTTTGGAGCGATGGACTCTGATCTGGAGAACCGGGTTTGATTCCCCGCTCCTCCACATGGACGGCGGAGGCTAATCTGGTGAACTGGATTTGTTTCCTTACTCCAACACATGAAGCCAGCTGGGTGACCTTGGGCTACTCACACTGTCTCACCCCACCTACCTCACAGGGTGTCTGTTGTGGGAAGGGGAAGGGAAGGTGATTGTAAGCCGGTTTGGTTCTCTTTTAAGTGGTAGGGAAAGTTGGCATATAAAAAACCTATTCTTCTTTTGACTCCCTGCTCCTCCACATGAGTGATGGACTCTAGTCTGGTGAGTCGGGTTGGTTTCCCCACTCCTACATATGAAGCCAGCTGGGTGACCTTGGGCTAGTCACAGTTCTCTCACAACTCTCTCAGCCTCACCTACCTCACAAGATGTCTGTTGTGGGGAAAGGAAGGGAAGGCGATTGTAAGCCAGTTAGATTCTCCTGAAAAGGTAGAGAAAATCGGCATATAAAAAACAACTCTTCTTCTTCCTGTACCTTGAACAGATGTGCAGAACAGATGTTAGCAGACTATGCTTTTGTCACAATGATAAACTGCATGCTTCCAAGACTCCTTCGACAGGATCCTCATCATCCTTTGGATCTGGTCATCCAGCTGCACGGTGTCCAGTTGATGGTTCCCAATACTAACCCCCAACTCCTGTTCACATCTGGGCTCTCAGCAGTGGAAATTTCCCGGGGTCTATTTCTAGAGGCGGTGTGATCTGTCACAGGCTCTTTGGCAGCACACAAAGTTTGTGTTCTGCCAGGAGAGTATTATTGTATTGAATGGAGCTGTCTAGTGTTCAAACAGGAGGCACCTAGTTGCTATGGCCAAACCCCCCCTAATTATAGACATTGAAAGCTTTAAGAAGGGACCCCTGGGGTGTGAAGAAGGGTGGTGCAGCCAGGGGGCAGGAATCTGGCAGGTTTATGGGATGTAGCAGCAAGCAAAGGGCCTTGGGTCTTGCAGAAGTATGCAGAAGAGGGGATTTTGCCTCATAAAGATGAGAGCAAGATGAGAGCAAATTGCTTTGGTGGCTGTTGATTCTTCTCTGCAACTGTTGGAAAAGCAGGAAAGAATGAGTTGGCTCTAACCCACTTTTTTGCTGGTGAAAGGGGCTGGAGGAATCCCTTTTGACCTGCCCAAAAGACCATTTTTGCACCTTTCCCACTATGCAGGGAGGATGGCGGGAGACACCTCACTCAAGAGACTGTAAAATTGGACCCATTTGTCCATTTCGCTTGAAAGTTGGAGAGTCTTTATAAGAGAGTGTGGACTAAGTTCCTGATGTTCTGGTACCATTTGGTGGTGTGGGAGGAAGTCCACTCAGGGAAATCTGCCGTTTTTCCTGCATGGAAAACAACAGGCAAACATCTGACCTGCTTGTAATGAAAACAGAAATGGAACCTGATGAGTTTTCATGATGCGACCCACAACGTTTCCAAGAATTCTTAAACCCGATATCCCTTTGCTTTTTAAAATTACGAGATGGGATTAAAAATGGCAACTTTTCTGGTACATACCCCTAGCTGCCACTCCCTAGTAAAAAATCTTCTGACTGCGTGATAGGCCAAAATCAGTTCCAGGACTAAGACTAGCTGGGAGAAATGCTGTTTCCAGGGGAATGGGGAAAACTTTTTTTTTAATTGGTTGGCAGGCTCTATTATATTCCTGTGAATTAGGGTTGCCACGGAGGTTTTGGATGAGTGCTGGAGCGTCACCTTAGCACAGTGATGGTGCTTCCAGCTCACAATGGAAGTGAAGTCATTGCCCAGTGATGATGATGATCATCCCCCCCAGGAATACCAGACCCCCACCGGGGCGAGGGAACCCCTCCTTTGGGCCCTCTCCCCCTGGCGCCGTCCAGCTGGTTGGCAGGGGTCTTACCAGGTGCAAAGCGAGGCCACGTTGTCGGTGTGATGATGTCACTTCCAGAAGTGATGTCATCATGTCACCGATGAGGAGAGAGACATTCTGGTATTTGGCCAAAACTATATAGTAAAAACAGCTTCTGGCAGTGACATTGTTGCATCAACAATGTCAAGACCTAGGTATCATTTTACACCTGGTAAGACCCCCCCGTCCCCGTCCCCTGCTGGTTGCCAGGGGGTACCTAGCAACCATATCTTCTCCCACAGTAAGTACCTGCCTCCCCACCCCATCTCCTGCCGGGAGCAACATCTGACATCTCTCATGGCAGCCTCACACAACACCTGAACCAGCCACTTTCTCAACGCTATTCAGCAACCTATCAAGCCAGCTTGAAGTTTTTACCATAGAGTGAAAGCTCTGGACTAGCCATAGTTGCGCGGGGTACTTTCGGGCCTTGAAAACTTGCAAAATGGAGAACCAAAATATGCAGGTAAACTCAAAGGTGGTCTCCTGTGCAAGCACCGGGTCATTACTGACCCATGGAGTGACATCACATCCCCACGTTTACTAGGCAGACCATGTTTATGGGGGATTTTGCCACTGCCTTCCCCAGTCATCTTCCCTTTACCCCCAGCAAGCAGGGTACTCATTTTCCGACCTCGGAAGGATGGAAGGCTGAGTCAACTTTGAGCCAGCTACCTGAAAAATAGGCAGGGAAGGTGTTAAAATATCCAGCCCTGATTCCTTTGTTCATAGTTCAGCATGAATCAGGAGGAACAGGAGAGGAAAAGTTCCTATTTATCTTTTCTAGGTTGCCAGCACTTGTCAGATGTGCAGTTCCAGTGCTGGAATACCCACGTGGCTTTGTTTTTAACCCTGTAATGAAGAAAAGGCACGTTTGTGGTCTTGCCTTGCCAGCGTCAGGCCTTTCCAGTGAGTCACTAAGGGCACGCTTGTCTTGTTGGTTTTATTTAGGTCGATGACTATGTGCTGTTTCATATTTTATTGCTCCATATAGTATTACTCTATGTTTAATCTATTTTAAATAAAAATATTAAATATCTGTCCTACCCACTATCGATACACAAATCTTAGGTTATTGTTACAGAAAAGTGGTTGGAAACTTTTTTACAAATAAAGTTTTGCAAAAGATCTGGAGAAGAGCTCCATGTGATCAGGAGTATTTCATACACAATGGCCTTTTCCGCATTCTCTTTTTCCTCATCTCAAAATTCCTGATTCTTCAGTGTGTGTTTTTAAATTCTGCATGTGTTTTACTCCCTCTAGTGGGTCCATTCAATATAGCAGAAGATTAAATCTAGAATATTTCCCTGCTGATTTAAGCAGCGGCTTTTTACTCTTGATAAAATCAGGTGTGGTATCGAATTGACCATTAGAGGGATCAAAACACATGTGGAACCTTTAAAAACACACAGATGAAACAAGAACCTGGAGATGAAAAAAGAGAGAATGTGGGAAATCCCAATGTACCCTGGCCAGAGTTTGTGTACTGATTTAAAGCCCTGTAATTTGTACAGCAAGCCAGGGGCTGCTGAGGGGGAGGCATAGTTGTACAAAATTCTGTGGGCCTAGATTCTTGTAGGCTCCCAAGAAGCCAGACAATCCACCTGCCTCATTTGTACTGGAGGTTTCTGCAATAGCTGGATGCCCCTC
Organism: Euleptes europaea; assembly: GCF_029931775.1. Lineage (NCBI taxonomy): Eukaryota > Metazoa > Chordata > Lepidosauria > Squamata > Sphaerodactylidae > Euleptes > Euleptes europaea. The sequence continues at coordinate 17,590,787 of NC_079329.1, read as the reverse complement.
TAGGAATCCGTAATTGTTTATTTAAACCCCTCTGCTTGACTTGAAACCCCAGCAAGTGCTCTCCTCTGGCAAAAGAGCACTTCAGTGTTTTCAAGTTAAGCAAAGTGTTAAAGTACACAATTATGTATACTTAGAGAAAACCTTTCTGCCTCTGTTATATTAAGAATTAATTTGCTCTTTCTCTTTTCCCTCCTTTAAATTTTCTTTAAATGTGTGAGGAGAGGGAATCCCCCAGATTCCCTAGATGGAAAAATTTTCTACAGGGCCATAGGGCTTCCAGTGCCCCGGAAGACAGCTTGTGATGCTTGGTAGAGTACACTCAGAACATGCTCCAGAAAGCTCTTTTTGAATATGAATGAAGAAATAAATAAGTGATCCAAGGTTTAACCATGACTCTGAAAATAGATTCCAGTGCTTATTCTCTGGTTTCCTGTGCACCTGGTATATGATAGGAATGCTGTTGGCCAAGGACAAGCCTAGGTTACCAATTCAAGCTCAATGGCTCACGGTGACCATTCTATTATTGTTGTTGCTTTGCTGTCAGGTCACAGTGGACTTATGGTGGCACCACAGGGTTTCCAATGCAAGAGACATTCATAGGTGGTTTGCCATGGCCTGGCTCTGCATAGTGACCCTGGCATTCCTTGGTGGTCTCCCATCCAAATACTAACCAGGGCCAACCTTGATTAGCTACCGTGATCTGATGAGTTAGGGCTAGCCGTGGCTAGGTCTGGGCAATCATCCTATAGTTTTACCTAATAGCCCATACCTTTAACTTTCTATTTAATTCACTACACCCATAAAACCAGACTTCAAACTCAAGAACCTTCCCCTCCCAAAGGACGCTTTCCCCCCTCCTCGTTGCCTCTGGAGAGAGCCGAACCCTCCTGGCCTCATTGGAGAGTAATTAATACTTGACACCACATTAGCAGCACCTGAGCTTGACGGAGGAAAAGGTCAGGCATGCGACCATTTACCCGCAAAGACTTCCGAGCAGCCGTTTGCCTCTGCTTGCTGGGTTAATTTGTTTACTCACTATAAGGAGATTGATGGTTGGATAACAGATTGGAGGAAGATGCCTTGCTGAGGATGGGAAACTGGGGCTAAGAAAGAGAATCTGGCCCTCAAATATGAGCGCTCATATTTAGGGGTGAGGCATGAACCGAGATTTTCTTAACCTTATTTCACTACCCACCTGATCACATTGCCTGTTGTCTAAATATCTGGGAAAGACAGGGAAGGAGAGTGGCAATTTACCCAGATATGCAGATTATATCTGGGTTGGCTAGGGTTGCCTGCTCTTGGTTGGGAAATACCTGCAGATTTGTGGGTAGAGGCTGGAGAGGGTGGGGTTTGAGGAGGGCGGCATAAAATACCATAGAATTCATCCCCCAAAGCAGCCATTTTCTCCAGGGCAACTGATCTTGGTCAATTACAATACCGATCTGAAGCCTTTATTGGCATAAAAAAATAATATGTACAAAAGCAAATACATAAGACCCTACTATATAATGATCTCCATAGTTTTTACAGTAAAATCGATTTAAGTGGATTACTTAATTTTACAGTTCTAGGCCAGCCTTATTTGAGACACAAGAGCTCACGCACTTGGATTGCAAACTGTAGAAATCTTGCCACCGGTTCAATTTTTATTCGGTCCTGAGTGGTCATAAGGAGAGACGCCTTAATTTTGGCTGGTAACCATTCCCTGTCCACAAATAGCAGGTCTATAAATTGAGAACGACCCCTAGAATAAAATGAACAGTTAAGAAGGCCATGAGGAACTGATTCTATTTCACCCTCCCTGCATGGACAGGCCCTGTCTGTATATGAGAACTTACTGAATCTTCCATAGAGCAGGGCGAAAGGAAGGGCATTAAATCTAGCGAGCATGTAAGCCCTTCTCTGTTGGGGGTTGGTTAAACATGTGAGGTAATATGCCAAGGACTTATTGTATGACCAGGGCTCCCAATGTATAGGAGAGCATCTACTGCATGCAGCTCTTCTAAGCTCCTGGATCAATTATAATAGAGGAAGATCTCCAGGTGCCACCTGGAGGTTGACCACCCTTGTTGGCTAAGACTTCTGGATTCTCTTCCAGGAGGGTTAGGAAGACAAAAGAAAGATTAATATTTAGGAGTATGGAGAAGAAGCTGGCGTTGGTCAAGGTGGGGCTATGAGCCAACCGTCTTTAAATTCTGCCTGGTGTGGTTTCGATTGTATGTTTACCAAAGTTAATACTGTAATAAATCTGTTATGGGGGGTGAGAAACAAAATGGAATTTTGCAGCACTTTGAAGACTGACAGTTAGGGCTGCCAGCTCCAGGCTGGGAAATACTTATAGATTTTCAGGGTGGAGCCTGAGGAGAGCGGGGTTTGGGGAGGGGAGGGACTTCAGTAGGACACAATGCCATAGAGTCCACCTTCCAAAGCGGCCATTTTCTCCAGGTGAACTGATCTCTGTTGCCTGGAGATCAGTTGTAATATTGGGAGATCTCCAGCCACCCCCTGGAGGATTAGCACGGGAAAGTGGTACACAAATGCACATAAACAGGTTGCAAAAAACAAGTCTGTAATGAGTAATGAAGATGGAAAGAACAAAACAAGTGTACAACATGAAAACTTAGCAACTAAGTGACTGGTTATATACAAATATACTGGTAAGCATGAAACAGTCTATTGGTGTGTATCTGGAGGCAAAAAGTCCTCTTCTGAGTTTCAAAATTAATCAGTTCAGCAGGATATCCAATAGTAGGTATAAATCCAAAAGCTAGGGGATGGCCGTTTCACATTCGTTTCTTCAGCCCCACTTTGCATCATTCATTTTGTAGTAAGTCAATTACATATACAAGTCCATTTCAATTCAACATTCTGCAGCAGCACTGTCAACAGGTTCCCAATGGGATACTAGTGTGTGAAACGGCCGTCCCCTAGCTTTTGGATTTCATGCTTACCTGTATATTTGTATATAACCAGTCACTTAGTTGCTAAGTTTTCATGTTGTACACTTGTTTTGTTCTTTCCATCTTCATTACTCATTACAGACTTGTTTTTTGCAACCTGTTTATGTGTATTTGTGTACCACTTTCCCGTGCTAATTTCCAAACCTATTTGGTATAGGCACGGAGGTGCCTTTGTTTTTGTTTTACCCCCTGGAGGATGGCAGCCCTACTGACAGTCTATGCCTCTGGAAAGTGTTACTTTAGTGTAAGTAAAAGAAAGATCCCTTGAATATCAGTTGTGGCAAGGGAAAATAGGTCAGAAGCTTGCAAGCTCTGCAACTCATCACTTGGTTGGGGCCTTAAGAGCCAGTGTGGTATAGTGGTTAAGAGCAGTAATTAGGAGCGATGGACTCTATACTGGAGAACGGCGTTTGATTGCCCACTCCTCCACATGAGCGGCGCACACTTATCGGCTGAACTGGGTTGGTTTCCCCACTCGTACACTGGGTTGGTTTCTCCACTCATACACTCAAACTGGATTGGTTTCCCCACTCAGCCCCACCTACCTAACAGGGTGTCTGTTGTGGGGAGGGGAAGGGAAGGTGATTGCAAGCCGGTTTGATTCTCTCTTAAGTGGTGGTAGAGAAAGTCGGCATATAAAAACCAACTCTTCTACTTCTTCTTAATCCCTGATGTCAATGGTTGGTTACTCTTGATCCCTAATCTGATGGTGGCTGGCCGCTCAAGGAAGCGTTGTGGCAATTTTGCTGCCTCTCTGTTTTCTCTGGGCTCCGCAGTATAGACAATTTTTTGCCTTGTAAGGCCCTAGTTGCCTGCGTGGGACCATGCACCTCTAAGGCCAGCATTGGCGACCCTGTCCCCTTATGGAGGAGATAGCAGCATTCTTCCTGATGATGTCCCTAGGAGCTGTGAGAAGGAAAGAAACGGCCAAGGCGCAGCGCAAAGCCACACCGCCGGAGTGGTAGAAGCTAAAAATAGACGTGTTGGGCTGTAAATAGCCCCCTGTGTGGCCACGCCAAGTGAAAGCCTGTTGACAGAAGGACGTTCCATGGCACTGAGAAGTAGGCCCATGCAGCTGCTGCATAGGTACTAGCCTTGGGGACAGCAGAGGAGGCAAGACGTTCATACCCTCCAGCTGTAGCTGTTTCGTGGGGATCCTTGTTTTCTCACTCTGTGTACCAGTTGCCACATTGTACCTCATTCCAGCGTAATACCGGAGCATGGCCTTTGAATGTATTCAATTAGACCTGGTAGAACACAGGCACATTAGCACATTATTGGCTCCAGAAAGGTACTGTGTCCGTGTCCTTGAGGGAGGAAGCACTTGAGGGTTGCTCAGCAACCCCCATATGTACTCCCCAACAAAGCTTGCATTTCTCAAATGAGAGGCGCTAGAGCTTGAGCCTGCCCGAAAAACACAGATTCTGTTTGGGAAGCCCTCCTCTCCTTTAAAAGGCAAAGCATAGAAACAGGGCCGCTGCTCCGGACTTTCCATTAAGTTCGGAGATGTTCTCTTGATTATTTCCTCACCTACTTACATTCAGGGCTCAAGAACTGGTTCTTTGGAAATGAGAGCTCTAGGGCCTGTCATCTGGTTTGACAGTCTGCTGCAAAGATATGAGAGGCCAGTGAAGGTGAAATTAGTAACAGGGATAGACAGGAAAATGCAGGAGGTGAATGATGATGACTACGACCTGCCAATGTGTGGACCCATCCTAGAAAGGAATTGAAGAAGGGGAAGAGGAGGAAGGGGAGGCAGCTTAGTGGACAGAGGGGAAGGGGATGGTTCAGGTTTTGGGATAGGGCTGCTAACCTCCTGGTACTAGCTGGAGATCTCCTACTATTACAACTGATCTCCAGCCAACAGAGGAGGAAGAGGAGGAGGAGAATTTTTTTATATGCCTACTTTCTCTACCACTTAAGGGAGACTCGAACCAGCTTACAATCACCTTCCCTTCCGCTCCCCACAACAGACACCCTGTGAGGTAGGTGGGGCTGAGAGAGCTCTAACAGAGCTGTAACTTGCCCAAGGTCAGCCAGCTGGCTCTGTGTGTAGGAGTGGGGAAACAAATCCAGTTCACCAGATTAGCCTCTGCCACTCATGTGGAGGAGTGGGGAATCAAACCCGGTTCTCCAGATCAGCGTCCACCACTCCAAACCACCACTCTTAACCACTACACCACGCTGGCTCTCAGTTCACCGGGAGAAGATGGCCATTTTGGCAATTGGATTCTATGACATTGAAGTCCCTCCCCTCCCCAAACCCTGCCCTCCTCAGACTCCACCCCAAAAACCTCCCGCCAGTGGCAAAGAGGGACCTGGCAACCCTACTTTGGGAAGAACCATTAAGAGAAACCAAGAGACAATGGCAAAGCAGTGTATGAGGGGGTGCTGAAACGGAGTTGGCCAGGGGAAATGGCATAGCTTATGGGTTGGATCCAGATAGATTTTTCACGGTCTCACCCAACTTCTCTTCCTACTGCTACCCCCTTCCACATTTATTAATTTATGGGCCTTTTATCCCGCCCTCATCCCCAGCCAAGCCAGGCTCAGGGCGGCTACCAACAAGTATTATCACATAATACAATAAAAGCATTACTTCACCCAATATTTATTTCCCTAAGTATTTATAGCCCACTTTGCTCACAAAAGGAGTCAAAGCCACTTGCAACAGGAAAAAACCATACATAAATAAACCAGTGCACAGCTTACAAACAAAGCAAAATAAGTGCCTCTCAAGATAGTACTGGACTCCTTCACTGGCTTGTGTGAAGACATAGGCTGTGAAGCAGATGCTAAGAGCCAAAGGGCCAGTCACCCTTAAACTCTCGCCCTTCAGCTCCCACCTCTGGCCATGCCCAGCTTTATAATTTACCTGAGTCAGTCCTCAGGAAAGGTGTTACAAAGCTGGCCAAGTTGTCCCTGTTGTCACTGCTTCCCTCCTTTCCTTGCTCCCCAGCATAGCTTTTTTTGCATGGTCAAAGGGAACCCCTCCTCTCCTTTCCACCAATGTAACAACTTTGATCCAACCTTTCTTGTTAATGTGATGGCCAAATAGGGAGTTCTAGAAATGAGGACTAGGAGCTTGAATTCAGTGTTGGCCGCCCACCGCTTTCTGCATCAAGCCAGCGTGGTGTAGTGGTCAAGAGCGGCAGACTCTAATCTGGAGAACGGGGTTCGATTCCCCACTCCTCCACATAAAGCCTGCTGGGTGACCTTGGCCCAGTCACAGCTCTCTCCAAACTCTCTCAGCTCCACCTACCTCACAAGGTATCTGTTGTGGGGAGAGGAGATGGTGATTGTAAGCTGGTTTGATTCTCCTAAAATGGTAGAGAAAGTTGGCATAAAAAAATCAACTCTTCTTCTTCGTCATCTTCTTCTAACCCACATTTTTACACTCTCCATGCAGCTGTCCCTTGAGCATCCCTCACCTCTCTTCCACCGTATTAGATTCATTGCTTCCCTGATCAGTGAATTTACCGATAAGCCAGTAGAGTTCCTGACTAAGAGGATCCTGATGGGTGAAACTCCACACTTTTCGCTCCCAACTGCCCGATTCTGTGCCATTGCAATTAAAATTCACAAAAACAGAATGGAAAAAATTACTAAACCGGGCTATACTTTTAAAAATATTAAGTTGTTAAGTTAATCTTGTGATTTGTTTTAATATCCTACATTTTAACATCATTAGTTGAGAGTGAGAGAGTTACCATCATTAGTCCTTTATCTAATTTTGTGATTGATACTATTTTTACAGTTTTATTAAGTCAGATAATTTTATGTATTAACCTTTGGCTGGTCGAACAGACCATATCAATAAATAAACGTATACACCTCTCTTCCACACCCTTTCTCTGATTGTCTCCTTCAGGAGAGAACATAAGAACATAAGAAAGGCCCTGCTGGATCAGACCCAGGCCCATCAAGTCCAGCAGTCGGTTCACACAGTGGCCAACCAGGTGCCTTTAGGAAGCCACCAACAAGACGACTGCAGCAGCATTATCCTGCCTGTGTTCCACCGCACCCAAAATAATAGGCATGCTCCTCTGATACTAGAGAGAATGGGTATGCAGCATGACTAGTATCCATTCTAACTAATAGCCATGAATACCCCTCTCCTCTATGAATATGTCCACTCCCCTCTTAAAGCCCTCCAAGCTGGCAGTGATACGTTCAGGACAACAAGGGGGAAAGAAACGCAGGAGAGGCCTTCGGAAGAACATGGCAGATTCTCCCGCAGCAGCAGCGCCTGCACGTGCCCTTGCGGCGTGCAATGTGCCACAACATGCGCCTCTGGTCCCCTCAAGGCCGAGACAGGTGGCAGGATTAGTTGCTGATGAGTCATTGCATAACGGGGTCAGGTGTGAGGCCCCAGTGGAGACACCAGCGCATTGGAAGAGTCAGCTCTGCCCTTATGAGGACCTTTGGAGGCACCTGGGCTGCCACTCCCAAGCCATGACGGAGTGAATTAGCACCTCTCTTCTCCCCACACCCTACCCCCACCCCTGGGCAGCAGCTGCACCTGCCACGCCTCTCATTCTCTAATCGCTGTGCTAAATATAATGCAGCTGGCTGAGTCCTCAGTGTGGGGTCAATGGGATGTGTTCAGGCCCCACGCAATACCTTGACCCACGGCTCCGCTTTGCATTGCCAACCTAGATGGGAAATGGCAAACGCGTTCGGAGCTGGAACCAGGAGGAACGATGCGGCCTTATCAATGCTAGATAGTTAAACATCTCTGTTTCCTTAATTATATCTAACACAGCAACCTTGTTAGTATTATGATTGAAAACTGAGAATTTTTTTTACCTACCTAGATTGGGTGAGGTTGCATCATTCCTCCAAATCTGCTGCAGAAATTTAGCATCTTAAAGATTTTTTTAAAAAAATCTTATTATTCTAGCACAAACTTTTTATGGACTCAAGTCCTCTTTGCAAGATGCATGAAGAAAAAGAGTTGGTTTTTATATGCCGACTTTCTCTACCACTTAAGGAAGAATCAAACCAGTTTACAATCACCTTCCCTTCCCCACAACAGACACCTTGTGAGGTAGGTGGGGCTGATAGAGTTCAGAGAACTGTGACCAGCCCAAGGTCACCCAGCAGGCTTCCTGTGGAAGAGTGGGGAAACCAACCTGGTTCATCAGATTAGCATGGACCGCTCATGTGGAGGAGTGGATAATCAAACCCAGTTCTCCAGATTAGTCTACTGCTATTAACCACTGCTCTTAGCCCCTACACCATACTGTGGATCTTAACTAGACAAGAATTTATGTACGTGGTTACTAGATAGATAGCGAGATAGCTAGATAGCTAGATAGACAGACAGACAGACAGACAATAAAAAATGTAAATAACAGACTTAAGGGGTCATGAAATGCAGGAGTATAAAGTAAGATGAAAATATGTAAAGTTTTTATTTAGTCAGCAAAACTGCAGAGGCCGTTCACAATAGCAGAAACACGTGATAATGTCCTTTCCTTAGTTTTGTGAAACTGGTTAGCTTCAGCTGTAAGGGGTCAAGAATCCCAAATCTTTGTGAAGCCCTTGAGACATTCTCATGCAACATTTTCAAGCAGGGGTCTTTCTTTGTAGCTCTTTTGTGACTTTTTGATCAGTATGTCCTAGTTTGAGTGAAATGTTTTCACATGGGTTGTCAGATTTTCATGTATTTTCCCAACCTTCCTGCTCTGAGACCAACCCGTAACAGAAAAAAGGAGTGAGGGTACTGCAGAGCTTTTTTGTTTGTCCCCCCTCCAATCAATTTGAACTCAATAACTCCCTTTTTCTGATGCAGCATTGCTGATTGGTCATACAGTGGTTTCATTTCACTCGATAGCAGAACAAAATGGAATGGAACCATTATCTGCAAGAATTTGGTTAAGAAAATCTGTATGTCAAACATTAGCAAAACGGTTATGCAGAGCATGAGTATTGTTTTTTTAAAGGAGAAATGTTGGCTTGGATCCAGTCAGCTTTACGCTTCCACCTGGCCCAATTCTCTGCCTTACTGTAGCCCGCTATTCCACATGGCTTTTGTCAAGGCAGGCCCTTTGATCCCTAATTTAGCCATTTTGGTGCACAAAGAAGACCCCCTCCTCTCTTTTTCACGAGCAGTAAAGTTAATTGGATTTAACCTTAGGCCCTGGGAATCTCAGTCCTGGATATCAGCAGGTAAGGGTTGACACAGAATGATATGGATAGACGTTAGGGTTGCCAACCTCCAGGTAATTGGCAGCACGAGGACTCAGTAATACAAACCAATGGGCAAAACGAAAGCATGTGTTTTATACAGGCATTAACATCATGCCATACACATAAATAATACAAAAAAAATAATCAACGTCATAAACCAAATCAATGATCAAGCAAAACTATAATATGGAAACATCCACTTATAAGGGCAACCGCCTTTGAAACACGCTATCCAGTATGCAAAACTCAGTTCAAAAATGTCCCGCCCGCGAGTGTCGGGAGAAATCCCACCCGGGAGTATCGGGTAAACTTAAAGTCCGAGACGGTGATCCGGTGGATCCAAGTCGGGTCCGAGGTAGAAAAGAAAGGTAATGAGGAGAACGTGTGGCTAGTCTTGCGTCCACGTTTCGGAGGGCTTTTTCAGCTCGAAAAGCAATAATAAAACAAATGCAGCAAATGAGCACATATTGTGTAAAACGTCAAGTTGTCAAAAAGACCGTCATGCTGTGAAATTGATAAAAACATACATTGCATCCAGTAAAATATTATACATATCTAGACATTCATACAACATTATCAAGTCGGGCATTCGCTTACCTAGAATTCATGCTCATGGGGATATTCCAAGTTGAGTGATGGAGCTATCAGCCTTGAATTCTGCTGATCTATTTTTAAAACTGTCTAAACCAGCATTCATCAGTTGTTGACATTACCATTCTTGATTATTTGCATAGCTCCATTGATGTACATGGTTAGGGTTGCCAGCTTCGGGTTGGGAAATACCTGGAGAATTTTGGGGTGGAGCCTGAGGAGGGTGGGGTTTGGGGAGGGGAGGGACTTCAATGCCATAGAGTCCAATTGCCAAAGCGGCCATTTTCTCCAGGGGAACTGAGCTCTGTCGCCTGGAACATAAGAACATACGAAAAGCCAAGCTGGATCAGACCATCATGTCCAGCAGTCTGTTCACACAGTGGCCAACCAGGTGCCTCTAGGAAGCCCACCAAAAAGATGATGGCAGTAGCATCCTGCCTGTGTTCCACAGCACCTAATATAAAAGGTATGCTCCTCTGTAACTAGAGAGAATAGGTATGCATCTTGACTAGTATGCATTTTGACTAGTAGCCATGGATAGCCCTATCCTCCATAAAAATGTCCACTCTCCTCTCAAAGTCAGTTGTAATAGCAGGAGATCTCCAGCTACCTCCTTGAAGCTGGCAGCCCTATACATGGTGCTTTATGGAAAGAAACAGCTCCTTGATGCTAGGAGTATATACACTCCAACACCATGCAAACCTTCAGCCCTGAAATCAGTGTGCAGCTCTGGCAAACCTGGGCTCAAAGCGAGCCTTTGCATTCACTTTGTTATTATGATTCAATCTTCATTTCCACTGAGGTCATTGGGGGTGGGGGAATCCAACAAATGTTAATGGACCGTCAGGGCAATCCTATGCAGCTCAGCCTAAATGCATGGGCTGAGACTGGAATAACCCTGTGCAGGAGTGCATGGTGTATTGCATCTATTCTTATTAGCAAGATGAATGGCATCATTGATACTAATTTCAGCTTTTATTATGATCAACTTCCTGCAGACAAAAATTCAGATACTAGGACTATCGAATCTCTGGAAAAGAAAATTGATAGATGAATTTCTGAAGAAATTGAAATCTTATTATAATTATGCCAAACTGAAATCATAATTTAGTAAAGCAGGATAAATTTATCATACTTCTTTGACTTGAATAGTAGTTGGATGTAACAGACTAAGTGATTATAATAAATAGACTAGTAAGGGAAATAGAGACGACATAGAGTAAAGCATAGATAAATCTGAAATATAAGTAAGACAATAAAATATAGTGTTCTACATAAATTAGGGAAACAATTGAATATAAGTTTGGTTTTATGAGTCCATAGGGGGAAATATCAGCAATGGTCCTAGTATAGATTATTAATTTAATAAATCTTTATTTAAACATAAACAGAATGTATTAGAAGACAATATATATCTACTGATGAAGTCTGAATATGCTGTATGTATGAGTTAGTACGTGTGTTTTGATTTTATGTAATATATAAATTTTCAATAATTCAGATACTAGTAACATTTATGGCATTTTCTCGGCTAAAAATCATCCTGCTAACTAGAGGATTCAGCGACAGCTTACACTGTTGTCCTAATCCTGTTCAGGAGTAGGTTTCATTGATCAAAGAGACTGCGGGGATGAGGATTTTTAGCTGTGGGAGGATTAGTTTGGCCGCACGGCTTGGGTTGCATGTGTCCATGACGTTGGGATGCCACCTGGTGGCCAGTTGAGGAAATTGGTTTCCTGACTATAAAGCCGCCGGGGTCGTGTTCAACTGAGCTCACCAGAACTCGTCATCAAGCCAGATGTTATAAAATAAAAAGAATCAGATTTTTTCCATGTCATGACTTTGTAAATGTAAATGTTTATTGATACGGCACCTGCCAGACAAGGTCATGACTTTGTCATGCCAGCATACGGTGGGATCCTCCGGCAGTCAAAGGAGAATCAGGTTTCCATAGCGGACAAACAGGAGTGCTGGTTGAAAGGAGGTCTAGGATCCACAGTCAGATTCAGATAAAGATTCAGATTTATTGATACAGCATTAGCCAGTAAAAACACATGTATCATTTATACAAAAGGTTAAAAAAAATAGCAGTTCAACCAAAAAACATTCCTAATTAAAATTTCCAAATAATTTATAATAGACTAAAATTGACCAAATTATGATTTATCTAATGGCAACTGCCCAACATTAGGGGTCGGACTTTACATGCTATTGCACAAAATTTGACTACCGTACCTGTTTTGCCATCTGAGCATTCCCTTCCCAGAGGAGGCTCTTAATTCTCCCTTCATCTGAGCTGACTGCGATTTGGCTAAGCAGGGGAATGAGTAGCTTCCAATGAGCTTCCTCGTAGAAGGAGCACCTGAGCAAAACATGCTCTATAGACTCCAATTCCCCCGACTTACAAGGGCACACCCATTCTGTTTTTGGAAGCTTCTTAAATCTGCCTTGTAAAATTGCCGAAAGTAAGATGGAGCATCTCGCTAGTGTAAAAGCTCTCCTTTGCTTGTTCAGCTCAATGAATGATAGATATTCTGCTGGTGCTTGAATATATCTATTTCTGACAGGAGCAAAAAAAAGCTGGAGAATCCGTAAGCTGATCCACAGTCTGTATGGTACGAGGGGCAACTTCCTTGCCGTACAGGAAGCGCTGTTTCATTTTAAGGGTGGCGGGGTTTGCATCTCACCCTTACCCTGCCTACAGGGAGATGAGGAGAGTGATGCTGGAACCGGCTGCGTCAGGGCAGGCAGTGCCCCAACCAGTCGGTGCACAGACACAGCCAGCTCAGCCAAACTTCGGGCCACGGCCTCCAGCTGAGAACCCTGTTGCCTGATGGCTGTGGAGAGGGAGCCCAGTTCCCCACGAAGACTGTCCATTGCGTGGACCTCTTTCCCCAGGGTATCAGCCCAACAGCCGCAGTCTTGCTCCTCTTTCCTTGTTTCCTGCCTAACAGAGCAGCCAGGAGACATTTTGTTGAGCTGACCAGAGGGGCTGACTGGCTCAGGGGATGGTTTGCTTGTCCCCGGTGCCTTGGTCTGACCGGTTGTGGAGACAGCCTCTGTAGGATACAAAAAAAGAGAGATGATGATTGGATTGTTCCTCTGACATACCCATAGCAGCTCAAAAGGAATAGCTCCATGAAGAGAGATTATTATTATGCCACCATGTGGCCATCTGATCTACAGAAGCCCCACATGACATAGGTATATAGCCAAAAACCCTACAGAAGCATCGCTTAGGCTGGCCTTGGGTATGGCCAAAGGGGGGGGCAAGGGGGGGAGGAGGAGGAGGAGGAGGAAGAGGAGGAAGAAGAGGAGGAGGAGGAGGAAGAGGAAGAGGAGGAGGAAGAGGAAGAGGAAGAGGAAGAGGAAGAGGAAGAGGAAGAGGAAGAGGAAGAGGAAGAAGAAGAAGAAGAAGAAGAAGAAGAAGAAGAAGAAGAAGAAGAAGAAGAAGAAGAAGAAGAAGAAGAAGAAGAAGAAGAAACCGGCTTACAATTGCCTTCTCTTCGTCTCCCCACAACAGACACCATGAGTAGTCTGTTAGTTGGGGCTGAGTTTAGAGAGAACTGTGACTAGCCCAAGGTCACCCAGCAGGCTTTATGTGGAGGAGTGGGGAAATCAACCTGGTTGTCCAGATTAGAGTCCACCGCTCCTAACCACTACACTATCTCAGGTAGTCTCCTGTGCAAGCATTAGGTCATTACTGACTCATGGAGTGATGTCACATCACGACGTTTACTAGGCAGACTATGTTTACGGGGTGGTTTGCCGCTGCCTTCCCCAGTGGTCTACCCTTTACCCCCAGCAAGCTAATGAAAAATTCATCTGTGAGAACAAATAGGCCAGGGAAGGGTTTGGACCAAAGAGGCAACAACGAGTCCCCTTCTGAAGGTCTTTGCTGCACCGCCGCCAGGTTAAGGCCTGGGGCAAGTGCCACAGTAGAGCTGCTGGTTCCTTTTTCACTACGAAAGCTACGGGAGGGGGGAAAGTGGCTTGTGATGTTTTTCATTAAAAAAAGGTCTTCATGGGATATGCAAGGGCTGCGTCTCTGGAACTTACCTGGCCCTCTTTCCGTGACTCCTGAGCTCAAGTCTTTCTCGGATGGACCGTCTGTGTCCAATATGTGCTGAACTGGACTTCTGGACAATACATCAGTCACACCAGAAACATCTGCTCCATCCCATGAGCTCGAGGTATTGGGAACAATGGAGTCTGGGGCTTCAGGGCTGATGTCTTCCCTGTCGTTCGTAGGTTGTATGTTCTGTGTGGCAGTTGGCATTTCCATCTCCCTTGTAGCCTCCAAGCTCTCTGAGGACGGGAACAGTCCCATCCCTCCATGAACGGCTGACTCAGTTCCTCTCTCAGATTCCCCAACCCACATGGCAGAGGCTGGCTGATTGACAGAGAAGGGGTTGGTGGGTTCCTTTGTGATTGGTGGCACCCCAGGGATGTCATCCCACTGGACCTGAGTCACAGTCTCCATGGCGTCTTTGAAGTCTTGTGTGACTGGAAGAAGTTCTATCCTTGAAGCGCTGGTTGGCTCGGTTTCTCTCTCAGATTCTACAACCCATATGGCTGAGGTGGACTCAGTTTTAGTGGAGAGGCTACTTGGTTCTGCTTTTTGCGTCACTGGAGGTTCTCTGGACATGTTGTCCCACTGGATGGAAGGCTCAGTCTCCATGGCAGCCTTGAGACTTTGTCTGAGTGTGACCGTTCCTGAAGGATTTGGTGGCTCAGTTTCTCTCTCAGACTCCCAAACCCACAAGACGGAGGCTGGCGGAGTTTCAGCAGAGGGGTTGGTGGGTTCCTGTGTGACCGGCGGCACCCCAGGGATGTCATCCCACTGGACCTGAGTCACCGTCTCCATTGTGTCTGTGAGGTCTTGCGTGACCGGAAGAAGTTCTATTCCTGAAAAGCTGGTTGGCCCGGTTTCTCTCTCAGATTCTACAACCCAAATGGCGGAGGCTGGATGGGTTTCATCAGAGGAGCTACTTGGTTCTGCTTTTTGTGTGACTGGAGGTTTTCTGGATAAGTTGTCCCATTGGACGGAAGGCTCAGTCTCCACTGTAGCCTTTAGGCCTTGTTTGAGTATGACTGTTCCTGGAGGGCTTGGTAGCTCAGTTTCTCTCTCAGATTCCAGATCCCAAATGGCTGAAAGTGGCTGAGACTCGACAGAGGGGTCAGCGGGTTCTAGTCCACCAATGTGTGTGGGTGACCTTGTCTTCGGGGGGCTGGTTGACTCTATGTCATGGACATCTTGTAGAACCTGTTCTCCAGGGATTGTCTCCTGTATGTTCCAGGGACGTGTTGGCCCTTCCTTCTCCACTTCAACCTCCATCTCATGTGTGGGTGGCGGGAATAGCTCATCATGATGCCATGGGCCAGGAAATTCCATCTCCCAGGCAGGAGGTAAATCCTGTGTAGGAGCCTCAGCCATATCCAAAATATTTTGCAGCCCTGACTCATCTGCAGGACTTGGCACCTGTGTGGTGGGAATCAATTCAGCTACATTTGAATCCGTGGCAGGTTCTGGCAAAGACAGGGGCTTCCAGGTGCCTGAAAAACACCAAAGACACATCAGTGCTGAGTTAACAGGAAACAACTGTGCCAAGAAACACTCGAAGAAGAGCAGCTCTAAAGAACATTTGCACAGGGCAGAGCAGTGCAGAAATTGAGTTTTATTTTATTTTTTTAAGTGTACAGCAAGTTAAGGTTATTATTCTAAATATTTATTATATTATGTTTTTGTGCTGGTGTTTTATTGCACTGTTGTTACTCGGCACTGGCTGGGAAAGGTCGAGATAGAAATAAAATAAAATACAAGCATACCTTGCTTTACTGCACTTCACTTTATTGTGCTTTTCAGATATTGTGTTTTTAAGCAAGTCTATCAGTGCCATTTTTCCAACAGCACCAGGCCTACAGTTGGGGGCAGCTACAATTTTACATCAGTGCTGGTCTTCCTTTGTTACTGTCCTTCAAGGCACCACAGCAGCCTCCATGCTATAATAACTGAGCACCACTTGTCTGTTTTATCTTACTTTGACATTTTATGGGGCTGATGAATTGCCTTTTACTTCCATATTGTGATTTTATTGTATTTTATGGTTAGGGTTGCCAACCTCCAGGTACTAGCTGGAGATCTCCTGCTATTACAACAGATCTCCAGCCCACAGAGATCAGTTCCCCTGGAGAAAATGGCCGCTTTGGCAATTGGACTCTATGGCATTGGAGTCCCTCCCCTCCACAAACCCCGCCCTCCTCTAGCTCCACCCCCAAAACCTGCCACCTGTGGCGAAGAGGGACCTGGCAACCCTACGTACATGCCTGGAACCAAGCAACCACGCTCACTGAATACGACTGGATAGGAAATGAGTAGCTCCCCCACCTATGCAGATGACAGAAGCGTCCTCGTGATGGTTGCAGTTATGCTGCCCCCAGGGCTGGGATTGGCAGTGCTGCAGAGTGGACTCTTTCCCGGTACAGTTGACATCATCTAACCAGATGGGTCCAGATCCCGGTCCGTATCGTGCGTTTCCGGGACTGAGAAGAGGGGCCCCGCAGCCCAGCTCACGGCACACCACCGTCGCATCCAACAGGTCCCAGCCATCGTCGCACACAGTACCCCAGGAGTCTTTATGCAGAACCTCCACCCGTCCAGCACAGGATCCGGAGCCCCCCACTAGCCGCACCTGCCACTGTCCTGCAATACAGGGAGTGGGAAAGGGAAATGGTTAGATGTTTCAAAGCCTTCCATCCTTTGGAGGTTGGTAAATTGTATACCCAGCATGCTGGGGGTAAAGGGAAGATGACTGGGGAAGGCAATGGCAAACCACTCCGTAAACAAAGTCTGCCTAGGAAACGTTGGGATGAGACGTCACCCCGTGGGTCAGGAATGACCCGGTGCTTGCACAGGGTACCTTTACCTTTTTTTTAATGAACTGAAGGTTCTGCATACACTAGGACCAAATATAGCCTGGCCCACTTTAAAAGTGGGAATTTACTCCCCTCTTGACATGATGGACCTGAAAGCTCTCATTTGGATCATACGTCTTTTCTCCCCGAAAATGCTGAATAAAACGTTACCTGAATGGCATTATGTGTAATTTATTTTTCGGCTTTTCTTTTTTCCTTATAGTTTGGACGTTTGTGACAAAAGGATAGTGATTGGGAGGTTGTTGAAGCTGGAGAAGTGCTATACGTATGACTGCTTCAAATGCGGAAATCCAGCCCAGCTCCATGGTTCTCTAATCTGGATTCCAGACTATAAATATAGCCAGCTAAGAAGATAGAATTTCAAGCTTGCCATTAACATTTCAGCTCTCAACCTGCCTGTTCCCCCAGAGAGGAGGGAAAATAAAGGTGGTTTCTGATTTGCATCTATACATATTTATTTAAATGCATGGAATCTATATAGTAACGAGCTACACCAAAAATTGGCTAGAAGGGAGCCAACAAAAAATCATCATCGTCGCTATTATTATAATGCTCTAATTACTCAGCTCTGATCACAGGCAGCTTGGTGGAATGGATTAAACCATAGTTGATGAAACCATGTGCATTATCTTGTACTCTCTTGACTTTTCTGACAATATATGTCACTTTTCAAGAATTGCAACTTTGGGAAGCGAAACGGAAACATTCGACAGTTGTTTCTGGCTGAAACTCCAGACTCAGGGCAGAGAATTCAGCAGGGTTCCAGCATTGTACCAATACCAGATCAAGGAGTTGGGCAGAGAGACAGCCATTACACCAAGCAATGGAAAGGGCAGAAAGGAGACCCTGGGAAGGTCACTAATCTTCTGTCTCAGTAATAGGGAAGTAATAAAACAGCAGTAGATAAAGAAACCTTGCTAGTCAGCAATATCACAAGATCTACAAAAATACCCCAAATGTTCCAGTAACAGGCTTTTTGCAAAGGTTAGCACAATTAACCACAAGATGACAAGGCTAGCCTGATCTCATCAGATCTCAGAAGCTAAGCAGGGTTGGCCCTGGTTAGTATTTGGATGGGAGACCTTCAAGGAATACCAGGATTGTGACATGGAGGCAGGCAATGACAAACCACCTCTGAACGTCCCTTGCCATGAAAGCCTGTCGGGGTCGCCATAAGTCAGCTGTGACTTGACGGCAAAGAAGAAGCTATCATCATCATCACCATCGACTGTCATGTTTACAACAAGAAAGAGCACCTGAGCAAGTGTCTGGGGATACATAATGAAGGCATCCACTTGTGCTTCACTCTACTCACCAGCTAGTATCGCCTCAGAATGTCCTTCTGTCGAGCTCTTTCTTATATGCCATGATGCTTCATGAGCTACAGATCCTGCCTGATCCCTTGATGGCCGAGTAGGACGTGGAGATCTCCTGTGGGTTATAGGTTGGGGCCTCTGGGGTGCCAAGGTCCTTGCGAGTGTGGCCAGGTGTTCTTCCACCATGGTGAGGGGCATCTCATCTGTAGGAAGATGTATCATGTGACAGGAGAGCCACACCTAACTAAGAAAGCAGGAGCTATATAATAATTTAGAATATATGTAGTTCTGGTGTAAAACTAATTGTATCACCTTTCCAAAAGCTGGATATACAAAGGTCATGGCTACAGTACTATTAGTGTTATACCACTATATGGGTTTTGCATAAAGAATCATCGGATTTGAGGTACAGTGAAGTGTCAAGGCTAGGGTTGCCAGGTTCCTCTTCGCCACCGGTGGGACTTTTTGGGGCAGAGCCTGAGGAGGGTGGGGTTTGGGGAGGGGAGGGACTTCAATGCCATAGAGTCCAATTTCCAAAGCGGCCTTTTTCTCCAGGTGAACTGATCTCTATTGGCTGGAGATCAGTTGTAATAGCAAGAGGTCTCCAGCTAGTACCTGGAGCGTTGGCAACCCTAGTTGAGGCCTAGTGAATTTATGTGAGCCAAATGAAACCTGAGCTGGTAGAATGTAGCATTTCAGACTGTAGATGTGGAGCGTGATTTCAGAATACTCTTCCGTGTAAAAAAATCCACACAGGTTTTCTTTTTGTTTTTGCTTCAGTCCTAGCATACCAGGGACACTGGTTTTAGCCTAGCCCTATCACTGTTTTGCTTGGTTTCTACTTGAAAGGAACTTTATTGAAAATATTAAAGATGTGAACCCTTGCCTGCAGTTGGAAGCGACACATTCTACCATCTCAGTACTCTTAACATTTTATTTCATTTCTTCAGCTGCATGCGTAGGGCAGGCTTGAGCATTCTCTTGTAGACCCTTCTTGCCCCTTACAAAATTATAATTCTCACAATTCCTTGGGAAGCACATAAGACTATTCAACCAGGTGAAGTCTATAGTGTGTAGGGTAGCCAGCTCTGGGTTGGGAAATACCTGGAGATTTTGGGGGTGGACCCTGGGGAAGGGCGTAGTTTGGAGAGGGGAGGAACCTCCGCAGGATATAATGCCATACAGTTAGAGTTGCCCGCTCCGGGTTGAGGAATACCTGGAGATTTTTGGGGTGGAGCCTGAGAAGGGCAGGGTTTGGGGAGGGGAGGGACTTCAATGGGGTATAATGCCTTCCAATGTGGCCATTTTCTCCAGAGGAACTGATACCTGTCAGCTGGAGATCAACTGTAATAGCGGGAGATCTCCAGGTGCCACCCGGAAGTTGGCGACCCTAATAGTGTGGAGATCTACCTAAATATGCAACCCCTGTGAGGCCAATCTCACCTGAACACACAGCCCCAGCAGCTTCATTGTGTCGGCAGTTGTGCGTCCCCCATGGGCTGGCGAGGCACTCGGTCAGCGTTGACTCTCCACCGTCACACTGCACATCATCCAACCAGATGACGTTCCCCACGCCAAAAATGGCTCCCCCTGGAGCTGCCAGGGCCTCGCCGCAGCCCAGCTCGCGGCAGACGACAGCGACATCTGGAAGCCCCCACATGTCGTCGCATACAGTCCCCCACTGCCCCTGGTGGAACACCTCCACCCGGCCAGAGCAGTGATTTCTGCCACCCATGAGGCGCAGGGCAGGAGTCCCTGTAACAAGGAAGAGCAAAGGAGTTAAATGCAGGCTATAGCAACCAAAGGTCATTTTCTTATTTTTGCTGTATAAGTCTTGTGAAGCAATCTCAAGGGGTGGGATCCAGCTGTCGTTTCCACTCAATCTTGTCCAGTTCTCCTCTTTAATATAGCCCCCTCACACATAGCTTTTTTTCTGTGGAGACCCCATGATTTCCAACATGGCCTTTTATGTGGTGACAGGGGACCCCCTCTTCCTTTTTTCACCAGAAAAAAAGTTGCATGGATCCAACCCAAGGAATAGAAATAATTGCTCTGACAGACACCTTAATGCGGTACGCCTGGTCAACGTCTTCGCAGTTCTACAACACATTGTAAGATAGGGGAGAGTAGTATGGTTGCCAGCATAGTGCAGTGGTTAACAGCACCAGACTCTAATCTGGAGAACCGGGTTCAATTCCCCACTCCTCCACATGAAACCTGCTGGGTGACCTTGGGCTAGTCACAGTTATCCCAGGAGGGAAGGCAATTGTAAGCCAGTTTGAGACCCCTTAAAGGCAGAAAATAGTGAAGATTTGAAACGACTACTGCTGAAAGTTAAAAGAGAAAGTGCCAAAGCAGGACTACAGCTGAACATCAAGAAAACAAAAGTAATGACTACAGGGGAATTACACAACTTTAAGGTTGACAATGAGGAAACTGAAATTGTTCAAGACTTTCTATTCCTTGGCTCCACCATCAACCAAAAGGGAAACTGCAGCCAAGAAATCAGAAGGCGACTGAGACTGGGAAGGGCAGCCATGAAGGAGCTAGAAAATATTTTGAAGTGTAAGGATGTGTCACTGGCCACCAAGACTAGATTAATTCATGCCATCGTATTCCCTATTACTATGTATGGGTGTGAAAGCTGGACTGTGAAGAAAGCTGATAGGAAGAAAATAGATTCCTTTGAAATGTGGTGTTGGAGGAGAATGTTACGGATTCCGTGGACTGCCAAAAAAAACAAATCAGTGGGTTATAGATCAAATCAAGCCTGAACTGACCCTAGAAGCTAAAATGACTTAACTGAGGCTTTCGTATTTTGGTCACGTCATGAGACGACAAGAGTCACTGGAAAAGACAGTCATGCTAGGAAAATTTGAAGGCATCAGGAAAAGAGGAAGACCCAACAAGAGATGGACGGACTCAATAAAGGAAGCCACAGCCTTCAGTTTGCAAGATCTGAGCAAGGCTGTCAAAGATAGGACATTTTGGAGGACTTTCATTCATAGGTCGCCATGAGTCGGAAGCGACTTGATTGCAGTTAACACACACACACACAAAAAGGCAGAGACAATCAAGGTATAAAAGCAACTCTCCTTCTTCTTCTTCTTTATACATTCTGTGTCTTTAACAAGCAGTCCGAGCCCCTCCAAATCACAAGCTTCTCCTGCTGAATTTTGCTGTATCTAGCTATTGTTAAAGGGACAGGAGAGGCATCACTAAGGAGGTGCAACCCTATCTGAGCCTCCCCTTCCACCACTCAACCCAAACCACAGAATGCCATTATCAAAAGAGACAAAATCAACTTCAACAAGGTCCCTACCACATAGATCCAGACACCCTGAAAAGTGTTTGGTGAGTTGTCTCCTTGCAACAAGTGCCATTTTTACCGCACAGAACCTGTGCAGAAAAGCTTCCTCTGGGGTGGCTCTTCCAAGTCAACGCCAATCAAGAGAGTCGGTCAGAGAGGGCCCTGTCCGATGAGAGAACTGTCTGGGCTCAGCATAGCACTTCTACCCCAGTGTAGGGTTACCAACCTCCAGGTGGGACCTGCAGTTCTCCAGGAACCACAACTGATCTCCAGGCTACAGAGGTCAGTGCCCCTCAAGGAAATGGCATTGAAGGGTAAATGCTATGCTGTACCCACTCCTGGTTGGAGATGGGGGGGATAAGAGCCTAGAGAGGGTGGTGTTTGGGGAAGGGAGGGTCCTCAGTTGGGCATAATACCATACAACCCACCCTCCAAATCAGCCATTTTTTCCAGGGGAACTGATCTCTGCAGCCTGGATATCAGCTGTAATCCCAGGAGCTCTCCAGGCCCTGCCTGGAGGTTAGCAACCCAACGTCACATCTCCACTGTGCTCCCTGTCTTCTCCAAACTCTGCCCTCCTAAGGCACCTCCCCAAAATTTCCCCCAAGCCGGAACTGGAGGCTCAACCCCATGTCCTTTAACACAACTCTAGAGATGGATTTTTTGCAGGTGAACCAGGGAAGTCGTCCATTTCAAGTGGCTTGCACACTCACCCTCTGCAGGTACAGAAGGCGCTGGTCTTGCAGCCGTTACCGTCTCAATTTCGTCCCCTCTGACAGTTGGGGGAGGAGAAAAGGACGTGAAAGGAGAGAAGCGCTGAACTGTGAAGGGAGAAAGGGGAAGAGTTCTGTCAGGCTTGTTGGGCCAGAGAGCTTTAGCGAGCTACAGAACCCTTTTCCTTCAGGGACAGGACAGCAGCTACTGAGGGCCGTTCCCTTTTATCACTGTTGTTAAAAGAACTTCACAATACCTCCTGGGGTTGTATAATTTTGACCAAAATAAGATCTATCAGAGTTTCTTTGGAAGATTTGGCTCCAACTACTGAAGCCCACATTTTTAAAATTATTAAACAACGTCTCTTAGATATGGAGCTTCAAAAGATGCACCCAATCCAACCTTATGTTTGCTCTTCAGCAATGTTGGGTCTTACGAATAAAATTGACAGTATCCCCCACTACTTTTACAATCTGGATATCCCTATCCTCCGTAGAGCATTCTCTCTTGCTAAGGTTAATGCCTTTCCATCAAGGATGCTGTATGGAAGGTACCTCCAAATCCCAATACAGGAACGGATTTGTCCCTGTGGTTCCAACTCCCTGGATACAATTGAACACATACTGTTTGACTGTTCTCTATACAAAACATCCCGTGGGAAATGGTTAAAAACTTGGTTATATTCAAAACATCACCTGTCTAATAAAGTAAAATGTCAATTTTTATTGAATGCTTCAGTACCGGAGATTACTGAGGGTTTTGCCAATTTTCTAGTGGATGTGATGAAAGTGCAAAAACTTGCAAGCTCTGTTATTTTATTATATTGTTCTTTGTTTTATTTCACCGATTTTAAGTTTTATGATCCCTTTTTGTAACAATTGTAATAATTTTTATGCCATTAAAGGTTGTTGTTGATGATGATGATGATGATGAGCTACTGAGGGCCTACTTTTATACCCAGCTCCTATCCAGGTCTACATTCTGATAAACAGGCCAAGAGCTGAAGGGCTAGAGCCCTTTGGTTCTTGCCCTTTGGCTTGTGTCCAAGGGCTTGTACCTCTGTACACCTCTGGCCTTAAATACCTGTTTGCAGACAGGAAAGCAAACTTAAGGAGGTGTTACTCAGCTGCTGCTAACCGGCAGGATCTTCCCCAGTTCCTCCCCTGCCAAGAATGAACCAGAATGGTATAGTAAGAACATATGAACATAAGAGAGGCCATGCTGGATCAGACCAAGGCCCATCAAGTCCAGCAGTCTGTTCACACAGCGGCCAACCAGGTGCCTCTAGGAAGCCCCCAACATGACCCAGTGGACTAGTACTGGACTACAGCTGGGGAAACCAGGGATCAAATCCCCAATGTGGCATGAAGTCCAATGGGTCATGTTGGGCCAGCCGCTCCCTCAGCTTAACCAAACATCCCAGCGTTGTTGTGAGGGGAAAACTGAGAGAGGAGACCATGTATGTCGAGCTCCTTGGAGGAAGGGTGTGATAATCTAATAAATCAGACTCTGGCAAGATGCTTCTTTCTCATTCTGCGGGACCGGAATAACAGTGAAGTTTTCTGTCACGACAACCCCACCTGAGCAGATGGCACTGGCGTCCTCCTCATGGGTGCAGACGTGCCTGCGGAAGCCTTTGTGGCGGCAGGCGTGGAGATGCCGCTCGGTGCCCAGGCAACGCACCTCGTTTAGCCAGATGGTACCAGTGCCTTCGCCAAACCAGGCACCATGGGGTGCGGAAAGAGCCTCCCCACAGTCCAGCTCTCGGCACACCACGGCCGCATCCAGCACGTCCCACTCATCGTCACAGACCGTCCCCCATTGGCTTCGGCGAAAGACTTCCACCCGTCCGATGCAGAGGTTCGGACCTCCCGACAGACGTACTGAGAATGGGCCTGCTGAGATAAGGAGAGGTTACCGGGTCTACAGAGGGATCTGTCTGCTGACGTCCCCCCATGAAAGCTGTCCTGCCTTCATTCCAGTCCACTTTCACTTCCATTCAAATTTTCTAAATAATATTGTGACTTAAGATAAGTTTCCCCAAGGCAAAAACTTGTTAGGTCAAAGAAATTGATTTGGAGGGGATTCCAACCCTTCTCTCGTCTGCATGTGCAGGGTAGGATTGCCAGGCGCACTCCCTCCATCGGTAGGGTTCCCAGGTCCCTCTTCGCCACCGGCAGGAGGTTTTTGGGGTGGAGCCTAAAAAGGGTGGGGTTTGGGGAGGGGCTTCAATGCAGTGCCATAGAGTCCAATTCCCAAAGCAGCCATTTTCTCCAGGGGAACTGATCTCTATCGGCTGGAGATCAGTTGTAATAGCAGATCTCCAGCTTGTACCTGGAGGTTGGCAACCCTATCCATCGGTGGTATGTTTTAGGGGGCGGTGCTGGGGCAAAATGCTTGCTCCCCTAATAATGGAAACCACCAGCCCTCCACTTTCACAGAAGAGTTTTTTTACAGATGCCCCGGTCTATAGCTCATTGGACAATGTTGTATCCCTCAGTAGTGGCAGATAAGCAGACAGAGAAAGGGACTGCTAGCTGTTTTACCTGTAGCACAGAACTGGAGAAAGGCAGCTGGAAAACAAAGGAAAGGGTTGCAAATTAGGACACGGCTAAACCGAAGGACCATCCAATATATATAAACATTCAGAGACACATTCTCAAAGAGCACTTTGTAAGGATAACACGATTCATATATCATACCCAGCTACCCAAAGCCGTGAGAGGAGTCCAAGCATCCTGCTTCCCACCCTCCACACGCCCACGTTTAACCCAAATCTCTGTGACCAGTACTGCCGGTGAAGGCTTGGAGCCCTGCCGCAACACCACCACCCCAGGAGGACCGGGTGCCCGCTAGGAGCATCGCAGCCTCGCCCAAGGAGGAGGGCAGAACTCACCTAGAAAGAAGAGAAGGCACTGCATAGTGTCAGAGGCAGGGCCAGAGTCCTGACCGGGTCAGTGCAAAGGAAGCACTGCAAAGAAAGAAAACCCTTTTGGACACCGGACCGAGGACCCAGGCTGTGAGTCAGCCAGGCAGAAAGGAAAGTGGAAACACCCCCTGCTCGCTGTGGGCCGGGTGGCTTCCAATCTGCAGCCTGGGGAAGGAGAGATTCTGTGTCGGAGTCTCTGATAGGACTTCCCACCAGGCCCAGCCCAGGAGAACCACATTTGTGACCCTTTCTGTGAAGATTTTGGGAAGGAACCCCATCGGTAGCCCTCGATGAAGCTGTGGCTGTTTCTGCAGAGTCAGACTTTCAGATGCTCCTGTTTCGTTTCCTCATGCATCTCTCCTGCAACATTTGGCTTCATCCTGTCGCTCTCAGCTTTGGAGCAAGTCCGTTTTTCTCTTTCTGCCTCAGCTGGCTATCTATAAACTGATAATCAGG
This sequence comes from Euleptes europaea, assembly GCF_029931775.1. Taxonomy (NCBI): domain Eukaryota; kingdom Metazoa; phylum Chordata; class Lepidosauria; order Squamata; family Sphaerodactylidae; genus Euleptes; species Euleptes europaea. Next base: position 17,565,377 of record NC_079329.1, on the reverse strand, counting down.
GTGTCGTGTCCCCCGTTCTATCACAAGGACTACACTGATTAAAAATTGTCAAGTCGTGCATTCAAATATGGGATAAAAGGGACAAACTCTGTGTGTTGCCCTGAAGTTGGGGGGGGGGGCATAAGAAGAGTTGGTTTTATATGCCGACTTTCTCTACCATTTAAGGAAGAATCAAACCGGTTTACAATCACCTTCCCTTCCCCTCCCCACAACAGACACCCTGTGAGGTAGGTGGGGCTGAGAGAGCTCGAAGAGAGCTGTGACTAGCCCAAGATCACCCAGCTGGCTTATGTAATTCCATAAGACCCCCAGGCCCCAGCTAGAGGTTGACAACCCTATGTTGACCATAAGCTTAAACATTGGGAACTGGTATGCCAACATCATTCTGGCGCACTGCCATCACTTCTGGTAAAAACTGGAAGTACGGTCATGGGATGCGCTAGGATTTTGCAAAAACACTATGGTAAAACCATATAGTTTTTACAAATCCTAGAGTATCCTATGATATTATTTCTGGTTTTCACCAGAAGTGACATTAGCGTGCTGGTGCAATGCTGGCTCACATCCCCATTCCCTCCTGCCAGCATTTAAGATACCATCAGGCGATGAATTGGATTGGCAAGAGGAGACACCCTGTGAGGTAGGTGGGGCTGAAAGAGCTCAAAGAGAGCTGTGACTAGCCCAAGGTCACCCAGCTGGCTTCATGTGTAGGAGTGGGGAAACAAACCCAGTTCACCAGAGTAGCGTCTGCCGCTCATGGGGAGGAGTGGGGGAATCAAACCCAGTTCTCCAGATCAGAGTGCACTGCTCCAAACCACCGCTCTTAACCACTACACCATGCTGGCTCTCCGTGGCATAAATGAGGAAAACGTGTTAATGTAAAAATAATCCTAAGTGATCGGCCTTCTGCAGCCTCCAGAATCTGCAAAGGATCCTGCACTTCAAAAAAGCCTGCGTTTCTATTTTCACACCCACGTGGGGATAAAATGTAGGCTAATGCTGGCTAGTGGCAGAGCAGCAGAAGGAAAGCAGGAGCCAAAAACCATCCGCAGGGAAAGCAACTCACAGGAAATATGAGTCATATACGCTATCCCAGCCAATACGGCCGGAGAACTTGCATCTTGCAGCATTTAGGAAAGACAGAACAGGCAGGCCCAGCTTCAGTTTGGGGGGCTTCATAATGGGACCACCTGGACCACGAAGCCAGGTCCCGTGGCAACGCGGAGAAACCAATGCTGGCTTCCCCAAGATTATGGGTCACATCTGTGGCCCGAACACCTGCAGACAGATGGTTTCTGCAGCCAGAGCAGTTTTATGGTCACTGGCATGCTAACTAGTAACCATAACAATCCAGCACAATACAGCTAAACATGCAAGCTAATTTCGATCAATGTCTGACAGTTATTTTGGGGGGATGAACGACCAGGAAAATTAAAGCCACTGCACTGTTGTGGTGGTGATAACGTCTGTGTACAGGCAAGGATTTTTCAGCAATGAGTTAAGTTTTGGAAATGGTTTTGGAAAGCCAGTACTTAGTCCTAGAATATGTGAGGTCATCAGACCGTTCTTTCAAGATTGTGAAGAGTGCCTCCTCGGCCCATCCACCCTGCATAGCCACAAATGAAGTCCTACAAAGTTTGGAACTGGACGGGGATAATTTTCAGCCTTCTTCCCAATGCTTGTTGTGGCTAGAGTTCAGGCCTCCCCCCCTGTATAGTTCAGACTCAATGAGTGCAAGGATAGACTGCCACAGTTGTCCAATGTGAAGCTGTCCTTGGTGACTGTTCAAAGAAGAAGAAGAGTTGGTTTTTACATGCCGACTTTCTCTACCACTTAAGGCAGAATCAAACCAGCTTGCAATCACCTTCCCTTCCCCTCCCCACAACAGACACCCTGGGAGGTAGGTGAGGCTGAGAGAGCTGTGACTAGCCCAAGGTCACCCAGCTGGCTTTGTGTGTAGGAGTGGGGAAACAAACCCAGTTCACCAGATTAGCTTCCGCTGCTCATGTGGAGGAGGGGGGAATCAAACCCAGTTCTCCAGATCAGACTCTACCACTCCAAACCACTGTTCTTAACCACTACACCACACTGGTTTGATCACAGAAGAACAAGAGCACACCCAATTTCCATCCCAGTCATCAATTCATCATTTATTGTACGCACAGAATTTTCACTTTGCTGTTCAATTGGGAAGGAAACCACACTGGAAAAGGTCTACATAAAATACAATTAAAATTTCCAAGCAATTTAAATAAAACATGCAATTAAAACCAATGTATTGTCGAAGGCTTTCACGGTCAGAGTTCATTGGTTCTTGTAGGTTATCCGGGCTGTGTAACCGTGGTCTTGGAATTTTCTTTCCTGACGTTTCGCCAGCAACTGTGGCAGGCATCTTCAGAGTAGTAACACTGAAGGACAGTGTCTCTCAGTGTCAAGGGTGTAGAAAGAGTAATATATAGTCAGAAAGGGGTTGGGTTTGAGCTGAGTATTGTCCTGCAAAAGTATTGTCCTGTAAGTATCAAGATAATGTGCTAATGAGGATATGGTATGTTAATATGGAACCATTGTATCCTGAAGTGATCTGTTAATGTGTGTAATCCAAAACTAATCTGTATGGCTATTGTTGAATGTTGTCTTTGTCTGGAGGTTTTTCAGGGCAGGAAGCTTGGCTTCCTGCCCTGAAAAACCTCCAGACAAAGACAACATTCAACAATAGCCATACAGATTAGTTTTGGATTACACACATTAACAGATCACTTCAGGATACAATGGTTCCATATTAACATACCATATCCTCATTAGCACATTATCTTGATACTTACAGGACAATACTTTTGCAGGACAATACTCAGCTCAAACCCAACCCCTTTCTGACTATATATTACTCTTTCTACACCCTTGACACTGAGAGACACTGTCCTTCAGTGTTACTACTCTGAAGATGCCTGCCACAGTTGCTGGCGAAACGTCAGGAAAGAAAATTCCAAGACCACGGTTACACAGCCCGGATAACCTACAAGAACCAAAAAACCAATGTAATTCCTCCCGTTTTAAGAAAAGGTAATTCTTTTCCAGTGGCTCCACATCTTTATGACTTATTAGGCGTCTCCTCCCCTCCCTCCACACATGTGGTCCCATTTTAAAAAGGACGCCCTCTTTACATTGGAAAGCATACATGTTCCCTTGCAATGAACTCCACTGCACATCTAAACATCCTATCACCTTTGCAGTAACCACCATATACTGCAAGCCCACTCTCTGGCCACCGCCACGCAAACTTTTACAACTTTGGAGGCCTAGGTTAGGCCCTGGGAGACTCGAGTTCAAATCCACACAGCGTTGTGAAGTTCATCGGTGACGGTGACTAATTCTTAATCTACCTCCCAAGGTTCTTGCAAGGATTACATTGTTATCTGTACACACATCAGGATGGGCCATGCTTGCTTCTTCGGCCAGTGGTTCACCTCTTCTGAGGGAGAGAATTTCCAACTGGAGTGTTCTTCCTCCTGTAAACAAAAAGTCGCACCCCTTCATCCCTTTTTTCCACAGTGCAATTCCCCAGCTATGTTGCTTCCACTATGGAACCATCTGTCCCCCTGAGCCAAATTGCTTTTCCTGCATTAGGAGAAGAATCTTTGTCAGTCAGAGAAGAGACTGGAAAAAAACCCATCATTAATTTGGCAAACCAAAGTTTGGTAGCAACAAACTGGTCTTTATTCAGACCCATCGGAAACACATGCAAACCTGGGCATTGCTAACAATAGGAAGACATCCGGCGTCAGAGTAGCTAGCAGCAAATCCTCAGTGGACCAGTCAAACCTTGCAGCCATCATTCATGCTTTTGTGTGTGTGTGTTAAGTGCCGTCAAGTCACTTCCGACTCATGGCGACCCTGTGAATGAAAGTCCTCCAAAATGTCCTGTCTTTGACAGCCTTGCTCAGACCTTGCAAATTGAAGGCTGTGGCTTCCTTTATTGAGTCAATCCATCTCTTGTTGGGCCTTCCTCTTTTCCTGCTGCCCTCAACTTTTCCTAGCATGACTGTCTTTTCCAGTGACTCTTGTCGTCTCATGACGTGACCAAACTACGATAGCCTCAGTTTAGTCATTTTAGCTTCTAGGGTCAGTTCAGGCTTGATTTGATCTATAACCCACTGATTTGTTTTTTTGGCAGTCCACGGAATCCGTAACCCTCTCCTCCAACACCACATTTCAAAGGAATCTATTTTCTTCCTATCAGCTTTCTTCACTCTCCAGCTTTCACACCCATACATAGTAATAGGGAATACGATGGCATGAATTAATCTAGTCTTGGCAGCCAGTGACACATCCTTACACTTCAAAATATTTTCTAGCTCCTTCATGGCTGCCCTTCCCAGTCTCAATCTCCTTCTGATTCATGCTTTTAAGCAGGGCTTAAGATGCCCCATTTTCAGTGTGGCCACATAACACATCCACAATGTACATTAAAAAGGAGATCCCGGGGTTCTGTGATGCTTGGGCATGTACAGATAAAGAAGCAGAGGGCAACACAAATAATGGGTGTACACACAAAGCTGCCTTATACTGAATCAGACCCTTGGTCCATCAAAGTCAGTGTTGTCGATTCAGCAGCGGCTCTCCAGGGTCTCAGGCAGAGGTCTTTCCCATCACCTACTGGCCTAGTCCCTTTAACTGGAGATGCCGGGGACTGAACCTGGGGCCTTCTGCATGCCAAGTGGATGCTCTGCTACTGGGCCACAGCCCCTCCCCAGGGTGGCTAGCCTGTTCTCATCAGACCTCAGAAGGTAAGCAGGGTAAGCCCTGGTTAGTATTTGGATGGACAACCTCCAAGGAATAACGGGGTCATGACATGGAGGCAGGCACTGGCAAACCACCTCTGAACATTTCTTGCATTGAAAGAAAACCTTACAGGTCACCATAAGTCAGTTGTGACTTGATGCCACGCATACCCAGAGTCCTCAGTGGGTCCTGTTGAGTCCTATAGAACAAACAAAAGGGGGTGGAAAACTAAAAGGTGGATCATTTAGACCAGGCTCTGGGGACACCAGAGGCTGGCTGACACCTAGTCCCCTTGACCTCAAGCACAAACCTTTCCTTCCCTTCTTATCAATGAAATGCCGATCCGTGGCCATTCACACCTATGGAGAGATGTAAACAGCTCCCATTGGGACACATGGTCACTGCAAAGGCAAAATTGTATGCTTAATCCTTCTTCCACTTGCCACTTTGCCCAGTTCTCTCCTTCAAGCTGCATCCACTACACAAAGGATCCCAACACTGCCTTAGCCAATGCCCAATTTGGGGGGGGGGGAGTGGTGCCTGAGGAGGGGAGATTTTGAGGAGGATGTGAGGATTCTTTCCTATTCTCCATGGTCTTTACTGTCGTCTCTATCGTTTTTACCATACAGATCATGGGAAGGGTGTCAACCTCATTTGTTACAAGGACCGGATATGACATGTCACTTGAACGGCCGGGGCCATGCCTCACCAGCCCAGATCGGGAGCGTGGGGGGGGGGGGGAGTACCTTGGCTGGCAAGCCCGCAGCAGGCTCAGCTGCCCAGGTCAAGAGTGGGGGGGGGCATCTGAGGGTGGCCGCAATAATTGATGACCCTGACCCAAGAATCAAAGAGGCACCTGGTTGGCCACTGTGTGAACAGTCTGCTGGACTTGATGGGCCTTGGTCTGGTCCAGCAGGGCCTTTCTTATGTTCTTAGGTATTCTCACCCGTAGGATTCGGGGCACAGCTGGAGATAGAAGAAGAGGAGTTGGTTTTTATATGTCGACTTTCTCTACCACTTAAGGGAGAATCAAACCGGCTTACAATCACCTTCCCTGCCCTCCTTCCCTGTAGATGGGTGGGGCTGAGAGAGCTGTGACTAGCTCAAGGTCACCCAGCTGGCTTCGTGTGTAGGAGTGGAGAAACAAATCCAATTCACCAAATTAGTGTTCACTGCTCATCTGGAGGAGCAGGGAATCAAACACAGTTCTCCAGATCTGAGGCCACCACTCCAAACCACCGCTCTTAACCCCACGCTGGCACTCGTCGCCACTTTAAATCTCAGCTGCTGCTTTTCTGCACCGTGGATCAAGATCTTCACCAAGCGCAGTGGGCTCGCCAGCCAGACCAAGAGTGGGGGCGGGTGGCTGCCTTGGCTGGTTCACAGGCAGATAAGAGCTCTCAAGGGGCTGGATCCAGCCAGCGGGCCACATATTTGACACCCCTGGACTAGGGGAAATTCTAGAATGCCCCTATGTGTAATGTCCCCCCTCCAGGAGGATAGATGGGGGTCCTATCCCCTCCCATATGTACATGTTTTCCTTTGCAAAGACACCGAGATAGCAGAAAACAAGGCTATGCGCCCCCATTTAAATAAATGAATAAATAAAAATGCAGGTCTCTAGTCATTTCCCCTGCTTCTTTCTTCCTTACTAAACTTCCTTACTAAAGCAAGGAAGAGGGTCAAATTCTGCAAATACTCAAGTATATAAACAAAACATTACTATATATGTTAAAACAAGCACATTTGTGTTCACTTAATTGAAGTGCATAATTTGTTTTTAGTGCAACAGCTCTCTTGAGACAGTATTTGGAAAGGGGGATGGCTGGCACAGAAGAAGAGTTAGTTTTTATACCCCGCTTGTCTCTACCTTTAAGGAGCCTCAAAGCGGCTTACAATTGCCTTCCCTTCCCCTCCCAACAGACACCTTGTGAGGTAGGTGGGTCTGAAAGAGTTCGGAGAGAACTGTGACTAGCCCAAGGTCACCCAGCAGGCTTTATGTGGAGGAGGGGGGATCCAAACCCAGTTCTCCAGATTAGCGTCCGCCGCTCTTAACCACGCCACGCTGGCTCTCCAGTGATATTCCCACCTGCTGTCTGAAGCAAGGCAGTCCACTGAAGCCCCTCAGGGTTCGGCCAGCTCATTCCACTGCATGTGCAAACCAGGCCTTGTAAACGAGGCACCTAGGCAGTGCTGTGCACCGCTGCATCTAAGGGGCGGGTGGGGAAACGGCTTCCTGACCCACAAAAGGTCCAGCCAGCCAACACAGTGCAAATTCCTTTTCTGCTGCAAACTAAAAGAACAGGTTCCCTGAAGCCTGCTCTCAAGAAGCAACTGTGCACAACTTCTCAACAGCTGAGAATATGCTTCCTCAGCAGACTTACCGCTGAAATTATGCCCGTATGTGCAAAGCCTGACAAAACCTAAGCGAGTAGAGCAAATAAACAACGGATTTAGAAAGATAGGAAGAGGGTTGTTTCCGGACTCCTAAAAGAATACAAATGCAAGGACAGGCCTGTGACAAATCTCCAGAATTTAACATCCTCAAATCTTAATTTTCTTTAGGTTACCGGGTGGGGGGGGAGTGTGCTTCTTGGGGCTGCAAACGCTGCCCGCAGATTGCGTTGTGAAGTAACTCGCAAGTCAGGTTTCAGCCCTACGCATAACATTTTTGGCAAGATAATCAATTACACCAAACAATTGTTCCAATCTGGTTTGGTTTGCAGAGGTAACTCAGGCTACCCTGGTGCAAAAAAAACTTAATGTGCGTAGCAGAGTATACAGAGCTCTGGTCTGAAACAGGAGACAGGGTTACAGACGGTGTTTTTTCCAGTTCCTCCAAATGAAGAAGAGTTGGTTTTTATATGATGACGTTCTCTACCACTTAAGGCAGAATCAAACTGGCTTACAATCACCTTCCCTTCCTTTCCCCACAAGAGACACTCTGTGGGGTGGGTGGGGCTGAGAGAGATGTCACCCAGCTAGCTTCATGTGCAGGAGTGGGGAAACAAATCCAGTTCACCAGATTAGCCTCTGCCGCTCATGTGGAGGAGCGGGGAATCGAACCCTGTTCTCCACATCAGAGTCCACTGCTCTTAACCACTACACCACGCCGGCACCACGCTGAGAGAGAAATATCTGGGATGGCTTTTCTTGAAGCCCCTCAGTGACAGAGGGCCTGACGTGCAAGGACGGGGGGGTGGGCTCAAACAACAGTCTTTAATCCACAGCAACCTTTGATGGTGTGCAGCATCGTTGCATCCCAGGTGGAGAAAAGCCACCATGTTTGAGGCCTAGAGATGGCTCGCTCAGCGCCGCCCGTTTTGGGAACTTGGAGCTTTCCCCCAAACCGAGGCCACACACTGTCCCTGTCTGGGTTCCCGGAGCAGCTCGGACACTTAATTCGTAGGCAGGGACGCTACAGCTCCTTGCTGAACACCTGCTGAACAGTGTAGCCCAGCCACCGGTGCCCACTCCGCACGCTGTAGCCGCTGCTTTCAAAGAGCCCGATGGCAGACTTGGTGACAACGGAGACCTGGGCCACCAGGAACTTGAAGCCCTGAGCACGAGCCTGAGCTTCTAGGAACTTGAGGAGGTGGCGGCCCACGCCGGAACGCCGGTACCAGCGATTGACAGCCAAGCGTTTGAGCTCGGCGGTGCAGGGTTCTCCGTCCCGGGGTTCCAGAGCCACGCAGCCGCACACGTCGTCCTCGTCATACACGGCCACCCAGAGCCCACGCTGGCCGGCGCTGTAATAGGCGTACAGTTGCCTCAGGTCCGGCGAACGCCACAGCAGGAGTTTCAGAGCCACGACGGTGAGCAGCACCGGCACCACGAGGGCTACCACGAAAGAGTTCAGGAAGAAGCGCAGGCCGCTGCTCGCCACAGCCATCAGCAGCAGAGCTAACGGCCGCGTCAGCACATACAATATCAAACGGTTCTCTGTGTCCTTGAATCCATCCTGTTGGGAGGAAGATGAAACAGAAAGGCAGGTGAGGAAGAAGAGCCAGTGTGGTGTAGGGGTTAAGAGCGGGGGTTTGGAGCGGTGGAGTCTGATCTGGAGAACCAGGTTCGATTCCCCACTCCTCCACATGGGCGGTGGAGGCTAATCTGGTGAACTGGGTTTGTTTCCCCACTCCTACACAAGAAGCCAGCTGGGTGACCTTGGGCAAGTCACGCTCTCTCAGCCCCAGCTACCTCACAGGGTGTCTGTTGTGAGGAGGGAAGGGAAGGTGATTGTAAGCCGGTTTGATTCTCCCTTAAGTGGCAGAAAAAGTCGGCATGTAAGAACTAACTCTTCTTCTTGTTCTACGGATTGTACAGGGTTTTGAGCGAGGAGGGGAGCTCAATGAGTTAACCGCCCACCTTGAGGTAGGCCATTCTCTACTCATAAGAAAATACGAAAAGCCCTGCTGGATCAGACCAAGGCCCATCAAGTCCAGCAGTCTGTCCACACAGTGGCCAACCAGGTGCCTGTAGGAAGCCCAACAGCAAGACGACGGCAGCAGCATTATCCTGCCTATGTTCCAAAGTGTCTAATATAATTATAAATAATATAATTATAATAAGAACATAAGAAAAGCCCTACTGGATCAGACCAAGGCCCATTAAGTCCAGCAGTCTGTTCACACAGTGGCCAACCAGGTGCCTCCAGGAAGCCCACAAGCAAGACGACTGCAGCAGCATCATGCCTGTGCTCCACAGCACCTAATATAATAGGCATGCTCCTTTGATAGCAGAGACAATAGGTATGCATCATGACTAGTATTCATTTTGACTGATAGCCATGAATAGCCCTCTCCTCCATGAACATGTCCACTCCCCTCTTAAAGCCTCCCAAGTTGGCAGCCATCACCACACCCTGGGGCAAGGAGTTCCACAATTTAACTAGGCGCTGTGTGAAGAAATATTTCCTTTTATCTGCTTTAAATTTTTATCTACTTTAAATTTCTCACCCTCTAGCTTCAGCAGATGATCCCACGTTCTAGTATTATGAGAGAAGGAGAAAAGGATGGAAAATACAGGGAAACCTACCATGTGGAAGCCTCATAGCTTGTGCTGAATTGGCAGCCACGGCAGCAATGGGGAAACCACAGCAAAATTGTCTCCATGTGGGAAAACCCCGTATTTGGCTTTAGAAAGAAGCTATCAGGGATGGATAGCCAGGGATAATTGCCCTTTTTCGATGGTTTTGCTGGGCCGTATGCTAAAGATCCCCTTTTCAGACAGACTGTGTCCCTGCCTCTTCAGTCAGTGGACTCCTTGGTACATACCATTTTTCACTGTCCTTACATATACCAACTTAGGCTAAAATATTTTAACAAACGGTCCACATCTTCTCGAGCAACTTTGGAGCAAAAGGTTCAGTTCCTCTTAGAGGACTCTGACCCTCAGCGTACCTATTTTGTTGCTTGTTTTTTTGGAGGCTGCATAGAAGAGACTAAGGGAGGTGTTTTTAGAGATGGGTCGTATTTAAGTTTTATGGTTTTATTGCTCAAGACCTCAGTCTAAGAACAGGGGGAAAGAAAAGAAAGAGGATAGCCAGGGATGCTCTCTAGAAGTCTGTCTCACCTTCAGAAGCTCCAAAACAATTGATGCCTCATCCTCTTTCATTTCCCTGATGGACAGCTGCTCGGGTTCCAGAGTAGGCATGTTGGTAGCAGGTAAGGACAGCACCTGAAAGGAAGGAAAATTTTAGTATTTGTTGACAATTGCTAGAGATGTGGACGGGGTGTCTCCACTTAGCACCTTAGTCGTGCAGGGCTTAACCTGCCTCATCATTTCGGGAGTCTTCAGCATGCAAAGGAGAAGAAACACTGAGGCGTGCTTCTCTGAATCTTCCTGGAGGGGAAGAAAACCCAGCTAACAATTATAGAAGCGGGATGGGACCCTAAATTTACAGCAACATTCTCCAATGAGGCACAATGCTTCCTAGGTTGAGGGATTGTTGTGTTGTCATAGAATCATAGAGTTGGAAGGGAACACCAGGGTCATCTAGTCCAACCCCCTGCACAATACAGGAAATTCACAACTACCTCCCCCCACACCCCCAGTGACCCCTACTCCATGCCCAGGAGATGGCCAAGATGCCCTCCCTCTCATCATCTGCTTAAGGTCATAGAATCAGCATACTATCCAGAAGGGCCCAAAGACCCTTTAGCCTCACCATATGAAGTTAGTTTGGCTGCCATTTTCACATATGAGGCTTAAAGCAACAATTATATTGTCAGGTTTTTTTGTGTTTTTGCTGAGCTAGGCCTTTATTGTTTTAAAACAGGTACAAGAACGGCTATGTTTGCCAAGTGATAGGAAAAACAAAGAGGCTAAACTGCTGTGACACGGCGGATCAGGACCACGGTGGCCCAAAAACTTCCCAAATCACTTCCATTACAGGTCTGAGAAATTCACCCACATCTGAGTTTCCTCAGTTTATAAACATTGCAAACATGTTTTCCAAAAATAAATAAATAAAGGTGACTACAATTAAAACTTTTTGTTGAGAAATGGGACGTTCCGGTAAGGAACGCCACACCTCTCAGTTGGGTGTCGAGAATCCCTCGAAATTTGGGCACGGAGCCTAGGGAGGGATCCCAGCGCGGTATAATGCCATACAGTCCACCCTCCAAAGCTGCAGTTTTCCTCCAGGGGACATGATCTCAGTAGTCTGGAGATCACCTGTAATTCCTTGATATCTGCAGGCTCCACCTGGAGGTAGGCAAGCTCAGGCGAACTCTTTAGTTTTGCACAAAAATACAATTGTTCGAATAACTAAATACTGGAGGACCCTCCCCCAAGCAAAGTGATGTGCATACAACATCCTCGCCACCCCATTGCTGCAGCATCTCAAAATGGCACCCCAGTAGGGTTGCCAGGTCCCTCTTCGCCACCGGCGGGAGGATTTTGGGGCATAGCTTGAGAAGGAGGGGGGTTTGGGGAGGGACTTCAATGCCATAGAGTCCAATTGCCCAAGTAGACATTTTCTCCAGGTGAACTGATCCCTATCGGCTGGAGATCAGTTGTAATAGCAGGAGATCGCCAGCTAGTACCTGGAGGTTGGCAGCCCTACACCCCAGAGAGGCGAAGGCAGTAGAAAGCACAGCCTGAACCAGAAGGAAATGAAAGCAGAACCAGAGGGGATGGAGTGGGGTGGGGAAGCAGAGATGCCGAGAAGTGGAGTCAGCGTGGGAAGGCCTTGAGTAGGATGGGAATTGGCAAAGAAATGGGATTTCCCCTCCCACAAGACCCACCATTGTCCAGTATTTTCAAAATGAACAACTGTACAGTTCTAATACCATTTGCAACGAAGCTGTTTCTCAGAATACGGTTGGAGGCCAAGCAGTGAAAACTAACTTCTGGCCCAGCCTCTGGTGAATAGTTTGTCGCATTTCACAATACAGGAAATCGTCTCAACCCAGTGTGCGCTCGTGGGTATACAAAGCAATTTGTTTTTAGCCATAGCGTGGTATATTAACCAGGGTTTCAGACCGTATCAAAGGACCTGCATCACAAGTTTGGGGGACACTTTCTGTAGGCGCAACTGAAATATATGGTAGAAATTCCACCCCCATCCTTTAATATCAACATAAATGGCATAAAAAAAAAATCCAACAGGCACAGCTTTCGATTGTGTGAAGATGCTGAATTTCCACTTGCCGTCCAGCTGTTAAAATGCACAAGATTCACGCCATGAAAGAATAACGTTGGCAATAGTTGAAGCAACTGAGACACGCAGGGCGTGTGTGTGTGTTTAATCCAACTGTGTGGCTATTCAAGAGATACATTTGGATTTTTTCTGCATTCAACGGTTTAATCCCAGCCAGGGTCACTGAATTGCTTTGAGCCAACCATCCTTTCTTGGTCTGTTCCCACAGCTGCAAAATAGGAGCAATTTTCCAGGAGAGTTTTTGGGAAAGCAATTAGAACCAGGTTGTGGAATATGATTGCCTTAATGCACATATTGAAGTGCCCTGGTTGTCTTATAGAGTCCAATGATGACAACTAGGAGGAGGTTAAAAAGAGCAATAGTTCTTTATTTAGCTAAACACAGACCTGGGGGTGAAATAACCCACAAATAAGATGTGCAGAGTTACTCACCCGAGAAACAAAGGAAAGACAGTATCATTTATGCATTCGCATGGGGCAGGCCCATGGCTGCTGACAAGCAGATTGATACCCAAAAGCACCAATGCACATTAAGGGCGAAAACACATGGTCGCTTTATCCTCCTTTAATCCCTGTTTTAGCCAGGATCGAATGCACATTAAGTGAAACGCATGCGTTCAATCCTGGCTGAAACAGGGATTAAAGGAGGATAAAGTGACCATGCGTTTTCGCCCTTATTGTCTACTTCACTCTAATTAGCATAACCTATAGATCTTGGCCAAAGGCTGTCTCTAAGCAAGTTCTAGGTCTTGTGATCTTGGAAGTAGAAAACACATTCCTAAGGATGAAGGTAATTCAGAGCTCTCTACTGGTGAGAGGCCGTACCAGGCACAGAGAGCATGATTTGTTGGTTCAGGGCTCCCAGATGCCAACTTCCCAAAGCTTCCATGTGCGTGCATACGAGTGTGTGTGTTAAGTGCCGTCAAGTCTCTTCCGACTCATGGCGACCCTATGAATGAAAGTCCTCCAAAATGTCCAATCTTTGACAGCCTTGCTCAGATCTTGCAAATTGAAGCCCGTGGCTTCCTTTATTGAGTCCATCCATCTCTTGTTGGGTCTTCCTCTTTTCCTAGCATATGAGTACATAGTATTTTACACCAGCCCTTATATCTGGGCATTACAATATTAGCTTAAAGGGGCCATTTTGTCAACAGTTGCTAATCCCCAGCCTGGGTTCCCTGCCCTGCCTCCCTGAATTCAATGCATACGTGCAAATCGGCACCGGTTGGCCGACGTGCGCTTCCCCCCCCCCCCCGCGAAAATAATTAACAACCGTCACTTTTAACCTCTTGCATGCAAGAGCTTTTAACCAGCTTGCATGCAAGCTGCAACCGCCCACTCGCCAGCGCGGAAGGCAAACGCCCGCTTTGCAACACACCCCGGTTTGCAATGAGCTGACCCCGGCGACAGAACGGCCAGTGTGGCCACGCCCCTCCGCAAAAACAGAAACGCTCTGTTTATCCCGCAACCTTTGCACGGTTCCCATTCTCCCCTGTCTAGACGACGGACTTACCCGGACTGTGGAATGCGGCCGCTTTCACCACCGCACCCCCCCCCCGCGTCGACGCACATGGAATTTCCCGGACGCTTCTTACATGCCCTCCCCCTTCTTGGAAAAATGGCTTCGCCCCCCGGCCTCCAGTAAAGCCCCTTCTCCTTTTCGGCCGCTTGACCCCAATGCGCACGCGCAGCTCCTCCGCCTCGCGGTCCTTTAATCTAGGCAGCCCTTAGCAACTGTTGCTAAGGGAGGAAAATCTACAGTGGGCCGCCGTGTCAGTCTGTCTGCAGTAGTAGACAAGGGCAAGAGTCCCGGAGCACCTTAAAGACTAACAAGAATATTTTCTGTAGTAGAAAAGAGCAAGAGTCCAGGAGCACCTTAAAGACTAACAAGAATATTTTCTGTAGTAGAAAAGAGCAAGAGTCCAGGAGCACCTTAAAGACTTAACAAAAATATTTTTCTGTAGTAGAAAAGAGCAAGAGTCCAGTAGCACCCTAAAGGCTTAACAAAAATATTTTCTAGTAGAAAAGGGCAAGAGTCCAGTAGCACCTTAAAGGCTTAACAAAAATATTTTCTGTAGTAGAAAAGAGCAAGAGTCCAGGAGCACCTTAAAGACTAACACAAATATTTTCTGTAGTAGAAAAGAGCAAGAGTCCAGTAGCACCTTAAAGACTAACACAAATATTTTCTAGTAGAAAAGAGCAAGAGTCCAGGAGCACCTTAAAGACTAACACAAATATTTTCTAGTAGAAAAGGGCAAGAGTCCAGTAGCACCTTAAAGGCTTAACAAAAATATTTTCTAGTAGAAGAGAGCAAGAGTCCAGTAGCACCTTAAAGACTAACAAAAATATTTTCTAGTAGAAAAGGGCAAGAGTCCAGTAGCACCTTAAAGGCTTAACAAAAATATTTTCTGTAGTAGAAAAGAGCAAGAGTCCAGGAGCACCTTAAAGACTAACACAAATATTTTCTGTAGTAGAAAAGAGCAAGAGTCCAGTAGCACCTTAAAGACTAACACAAATATTTTCTAGTAGAAAAGGGCAAGAGTCCAGTAGCACCTTAAAGACTAACAAAAATATTTTCTGGTAGGGTATCAGCTTTCGTGAGCCACAGCTCACTTCTTCAGAAAGCTCATACCCTACCAGAAAATATTTTTGTTAGTCTTTAAGGTGCTACTGGACTCTTGCCCTTTTCTACTACTGCAGACAGACTAACACGGCTACCCACTGTGAAAAATATTTTCTGGCAGGGTATGAGCTTTCGTGAGCCACAGCTCACTTCTTCAGATCTGAAGGTATCTGAAGAAGTGAGCTGTGGCTCACGAAAGCTCATACCCTGCCAGAAAATATTTGTGTTAGTCTTTAAGGTGCTACTGGACTCTTGCTCTTTTCTACTAAGGGAGGAAAGGGAGGCCTCTGAAGCTGCCCGAAAGCCTGCTCTGTAGTAGTTTCCCAAAAAATAAAACTTTTATTCGGTCGAGCAGGTAGCTCTTCAATAGGGTTGCCAACCTCCAGGTAGTAGCGCGGACTCAGAAAGCGCAAGCGACCATTATACAGGCAGGAATCAACTCGCAGTCTACTATGTAGCATTAAGAAAGTAACAAGGCTGAAGAAGCCATTATTGGTGAAAGCGTCTATTACCTGGAAGACGTTTCCATTTAACATTAAGTGCCAGCTTGATCCTCGTTTGACTTGTAGATATTGCTTGCACTACTTTTTGTATTGACTTTCTTCCTTTGAATATATATGTATAGAACTGAGCCTAGTGTTGATCATTTTTGCATAACCTCCAGATAGTGGCTGGAGATCTCCTGCTATTACAACTGATCTCCAGCCGAGGGAGATCAGTTCACCTGGAGAAAATGGCCACTTTGGTAATTGGACTCTATGGCATTGAAGTCCCTCCCCTCACCCCACCCTCCTCAGGCTCAACCCCCAAAACCTCCCACCAGTGGCAAAGAGGCACCTGGCAGCCCTACTCTTCAAGGAGGAACCGACAAGCAACTTCCCTTTCTGCAGTTCCGAAAAGTTCTGATGACAGACAGGAATTCTGTAGGTAAAGCTTTCCCCATCATGGTAAAGTAGAAGTGCAACGCTGGGGAAAGCTTCATGTTGTCGGCTGTAGGGGGGGTTCTTAAAGGCACAGAGTTTGGTTCCATATCTTGTAAAAGTGGTTTCCTTTAGTCTGCTGCGGGATTGTAAGTAGGGTTGGGCCATAGCTCAGTGGTAGAGCCTCTGCTTGGCATGCAGAAGGTCCCAGGTTCAATCCCCAGCATCTCCAGTTAAAGAAACTAGGCAAGTAGATGATGTGAAAGATCTCTGCCTGAGACCCTGGAGAGCAGCTGCCAGTCTGAGTAGACAATACTGACTTTGATGGACCAGGGGTCTGATTCGGTATAAGGCAGCTTCATGTGTTCATGTGTTGCCTCCCCCACACACACATGCAATCACCCCTACTCCATGCCCAGAAGATGGCCAGGATGCCCTCCCTCTCACGACCTGCCTAAGGTCATAGAAGCAGAATTGCTGAACAGGTGGCCATCTAGCCTCTGCTTAAAAACCTCCAGGGAAGGAGAGCTTACCACCTCCCGAGGAAGACTGTCCCACTGAAGATCCGCTCTGTTAGAAAATTCTTCCAAATGTCTAGACAGAAACAAATGGAATTTGGGGAAGGTCCTACCCACTCATCACGTGTGCGGGGCTTGCAGAACTTTGGGCCTAACTTCCTCTGGAGACCTGGACATCCTGGGAGTGTTGTTCTGTTGGGACATTCTTTTCTTGGCTAGGGAATTAACTTTACTATTTCAAATTTCCAGGCAATTCAGTCACATCGTGATGGCTGTTTCACAGTTGCGTCCCAAGGTACACTGTTATTGAATATCCCATTTTGTTGATTGTACTGACTCACTATGTGTCATCTGCCTTGACTGTAAATAACGTAAATAAATTAAAAGGTGGGATGTGGAATGGTATGATATAGCCCTATCTTGTCAGATTTTGGATAATACTTGGAAAGGGGACCACCAACCTTGCAAAAGAAGGTAATGGCAAACCACCACTTCTCACTTGCCTTGCAAACCCCTTGGGGAGGGTCGCCATAAGTCAGTTGCAACTTGATCGCACATACATCCCCATTCCTACACACGAAGCCAGCTGGGTAACCTTGGACTAGTCACACTCTCTCAGCCCCACCTACCTCACAGGGTGTCAATTGTGGGGAGGGGAAGATGATTGTAAGCTGGTTTGATTCTTTCTTCAGCAGTAGAGAAAGTGGCATATAAAAACCAACTCTTTTTCTATATGCATATGTTCTCTCTCGCTCTCTACCTCATACTGCTTATTAATTTGAAGCAGGTTACTAATTTTTTTTTTAAAAAAAAATAGACCACATCTGAACGGCTGCAAAACATACATATGTTCAAGGTGTGCTCTGAGTGAGCATCCTATAACATGACCTGACGTTCTTCCGGCCAGGAGTTGCCCAAGAGATAAATGGGGGTAATTTCAAGGAGGCTTAACTGTCCATTCAGACTCTTTGAAGTGCCAAGAATATTCTATATCTAAAGCATCACCGACAGATGTTTTCCCAACACGTCTGAGGCTGCTTCCGAAAAAAAGACCTCTTATCTCTAGGTCAGACCCTTTTCCCTTGTCCCCTCAAAGCTTTCTACGACTCCCACCCCAAAAGAATTAGGCATCCCATGATACTAAAACAAAACAAAAAATGTTTTTGGGTTCTGGCCTCAGTTTGGACAGAGTTTCTGAACAGTACTCATGACCTGAGTTCTCGGTTTTGGCTAGCCGGCTCAAGTTTGACTCAGCCTTCCATCCTTCCAAGGTTTGTAAAATGAGTACCCAGCTTGCTGGGGGTAAAGGGAAGATGACTGGGGGAGGCAATGGCAAACCACCCCGTAAACGTAGTCTGCCTAGGAAACGTCGGGATGTGACATCACCCCATGGGCCAGGAATGACCTGGTGCTTGCACCTTTACCTTTTTAAAGGACACTTCCAGTGTGGTTCCAACCGACACAATATATAATAAAACACAGGAGTTGGAAGAAAGGGGGCAAAGGTTCTTCAAAGCAGTTTTTATTTTCGTTCTAGCCGTAAGAGTCTATGACCCTCTTTTGTGTGTGTTAGCACCAGGATCTTGGGGTACACTCTGGAAGAAATGTGGTTCTGTGGAACAGGAGATTGGAAAGGTTTGACCAGAAGAAGAAGAAAAAAACCTATGAGGCCGAGAGATGCAATTTATGACAGGTCACAAGTCGGCCTCCAGCAGCATCCCATAGCGTTGAGAACCAAAGGAAGACCTAAAAACCTGAACTTCCCTGATTTTTCTGTTTCACAAAGAAAAGGACACACTGCATCAGAGAGACCCTGATCCAAAGCCATAATGTGGAAGGGAAAGGGAGAAGCCGGGCATCCAGTTGCTACCCGTCGATCACACTCTCCTGTCTGAGGTGGGAGGGGAAACCCAGGAGTCCTGGCTGCCATATGGCTTGTTTTAACCATCAGGCGGCACAAACTTTTGGTTCTTGCAAGAAAAAGTAATAATTCAAGCACAGAGGAGAACAGGAGTGGATCTCTGGTAGAACAAAGGACTAGACAAGCTAGCCCCTCTTCTCATGCAAGGACATAGAAGTGCTCATGGAGGTGGTGGATTGGTCACCGTGGCTGCAGGGTCAAAAGCAGCAGCAGCAGCCTACATGTGAACAAGAAAGGGGGGAGAGCCGAGGGTGTGCTTTGGACCTGCAGGCACAGGTTTGCCGCCACACCAAGACATTGTCCTAGGACACCCAAGCATCGGTGATGTTGCCATCCACAAGTGTTGACGTCAACCAGACTGGGACCATCCTATCTGGCGACTACAGCGACGACCGGCAAGCTTCCAGCTAGCCCCACTGTGGGGGCCCCCCCACATCGCATCTGTTCTCCCGTAGATGACTGCAGGCCAGGGGCCTTGACTGACATCCCCACTCTGTCGTGGGGACAACCACTTTCAGAAGGTGTGGACCAGCTGCATGCTTGGTACCGTCTGCACAATCTGGATGGAGGGCAGGCCCTGTGAAGCCACCGGGCTTTGCAGAAGCTGCACCACCTGAGGGGCGCTGCCGCCTTCACCAGCTGGTTGAGCGCTCTGCGGGCTGTTCACCTGCAACGTCGGCATGCTCTCCAGCACTTGGAGAGTCTCTTCCCCTTGGGCATTGCGGATAATCAGCAGGTTCTGCCCGGCACCAGAGCCGCCCTCGGGACCCTGCAACTGGAGGCCGGGGAGCTCTTGCACTGTCTGGATGTTCTCCACCTCCTGCACGCACAGGCGGGTCTGCTCCCCCCCTGCGCCCCTCAGCACCAACACATTCTGCACGCCCTCCTCGGTTTGCAGCGTCTCAAAGTGCACGTCCTGCACCCCCTCCAGGCTCTCCACCTCACCCCCTGGCCCCAGCAGTTCGTCTCCAGGAGAATTCTGCACCACGATGAGGTTCTGGCTTTCCTCCTCTACATCTGATCCATGCTGCAGATCGACCCCAGAGAGCTCATGGGAGCCGGACAGAGCAGATTCCACCTCGCTCATTTCCTGAGGCGGGCCCAGAGTCTGAAGCTGGATGCTGGCTATCTCCTCGGAAGGCTGGAGGGTCTGCTCTTCCTGGGAAGACACCAAGCCCTGGATGTGAATGGTGCCATCCAGCTGCTGGGAAGGAGAGAGCCCCTGGATTTCGACACCGGTCACTGACTGGTTTGAGGGGGGCAGGCTTTGGATCTGTAGGGGGCTGGTCTGCTGAGCGGATGGCAAGGTCTCCAGTTGGAGGGGGCCCAATTGCTGGGAGGGCTTGAGGGTTTGGATGTGCAGGGTTCCCATTTGCTGGGGCGAGGCAACAGCCTGGAATTGCACGGTGTTCACCTTCTGGGAAGGCTGAAGAGTCTGCAAGTGCATCGTGCCTGTCGACGGGCAACCGGACAGGTTCTGGATCTGCACAGTGCCCATCGGCTGGGAGGCAGGCAGGCTTTGGATCTGGACAGTGTTCTGGGGGAGGGGCAGGCTTTGGATCTGCAGGATGCCTGTCTGTTGGGAATGTGGGAGGGCTTGGATCTGGATCGTACCAGTCTGCTGGCAAGCAGGCAAAGCCTGGATTTGCAGGGTGCCGCCCTGATGGGCAGCGGGCAGGCTCTGGAGCGGCTGAGACTGCGGCAGGGCTTGAATCTGGAGGGCGCCCGTCGGTGGCGCAACAGCTGCCATGGCTTGGAAGTGCACCGTCCCAGTTTGCTGTTCTGGCAAGCTCTGGAGGAGGATAACGTTCTGCCCACCAGCCTGCAACCCCGAGGTCCTCTGGATCTGAATGTGAGAGAGAGGCTGCATGCTGGGCCCAGCAGTGCCGGGCACCAAAATGATGTTCTGGCTGCCAGACACCAGTGGCGGCGCCACAGACTTCTTGCCCTTGCCTTGCCGGAGTATGGATGGCACAGACTTCTTGGCCTTACCTTGCCGGAGTACGGGGGTGCTCGGCAACAGGGTAAAGCTCGCCGGAGCAGCAGGCGCCGCAGGCATCACCGGGGGACTGGGCAACAAGATGAGCTTGGGGGGCGAGCTCTGGGGAGGAGGGGGCTGCTGCTGCTGCTGCACACTCGGGATGAGCTGCAACCCCTGTGCCGTCTGCACCAGCAGGAAAGTCTGTGTGTTAGGAGGGCTGGCCGGGGCCGGGCTGCTGCTCAGCTCTACGTTCAGAGTAGCCTGCAGGTTGGGGACGATTTGCACCTCCTGCGTGGCGGCAGGCGAGGGGGCGGCCGGACGGCTGGGCGTCTCCGGGCTGTTGTGGGTACGCAAGTGGCGCTGCAGGTACGAGGCCATGACGAAGGCCTTGGCGCACACTGGGCACTGGAAGGGGCGCTCCCGTGAGTGGGTCCGGCGGTGCAGCGCCAGGTTGGAGGAGTGGGTGAAGGCCTTGCCGCAGTCCCGGCAACAGTAGGGCCTCTCGCCGGTGTGCACTCGCTGGTGCTGCCGGAGGTTGGACGTCTGGGTGAACGCCTTGCCGCAGGTGGGGCAGGCAAAGGGGCGCTCCCCGGTGTGCAGTTGCTGGTGCCGGCGGAGGCACGACGTGTTCTTAAAGGCTTTCCCACAGTCCTGGCAGGCGTAGGGGCGTTCCCCCGTGTGCTGCCGTAAATGGTACTGGTAGTGAGAGGCCCACTTGAACGCCAGCCCGCAGGTGGGGCAGGTGAAGGCACGCAGCCCTGTGTGAACCCGCTGGTGGATGCGCAGCAAGGAGGAGCGCTTGAAGGCCTTCCCGCACTCCCCGCAGGCGTAGGGGCGCTCCCCCGTGTGGTCCCGCAGGTGGTAACGCAGCCCGGAGGAGCCTTTGAAGGCCTTCCCGCACTCCCCGCAAACGTAGGGTCGCTCGGGGGGCGGGGGCGTTGCCACCGCAGCGACAGGTACCGGCTCGGCCTGCGCCGGGCACGTCACCTCCGCCTCTTCCAGCCGCTGCTCTGCTGGGGGGTGGGAACGCTGGTGGCCCAACAGGCTGGCCAGGGCCGGGAAAGAGCGCTCGCACACCGCGCAGGTGTACGTGCGGTCTGAAGAGTGCTGGCTCTGCTGGTGCCGCGCTAAGCCCGCCGTGCTCTTGAATGTCTTGCTGCACACCGGGCAAGCCAACAAGATCACAGGGGATGCTGCTGAGGCTGCCACAGCTCTCTCCTCCTGGATGGGCTGCGGTGGCAGCGGCTCTGGCGGGGCCAGGTGCACTTCCTGGTGGGTCAGCAGCTGCTCCTGGAGGGGGAAGGTGAGGTGACAGACGCTGCACCGGAACAGCATCTCCACCGTGGCGGTCGATTCCTCGAGGAAAAGCTGCGCTGGAGGGGCGACGTCAGCATGAGTCTCCAAGTGCCGCTGCAGGTAGGTGTCCGAGGCAAAGGCTTTGCCGCAGATGACGCAGGTGTGGGAGGGGCGGGCGGCGTGCGCCGACCGGCAGTGCAGCGCCAGGTTAGAGGAGTGGGTGAAGGTCTTTCCGCAGTCCTGGCACCGGAAGGGCCTCTCACCGGTGTGCACGCGCTGGTGCTGGCGCAGGTTGGTGGACTGGGTGAAGGCCTTGCCGCAGACAGTGCAGACGTAAGGGCGCTCGCCCGTATGGGTGTGGCGGTGCCGCCGGAGACTGGAGGAGTTCTTGAAGGCCTTGTCGCAGGCCGGGCAGGGGTAGGGGCGCTCGCCGGTGTGCTGGCGCAGGTGGTACTGGTAGTGGGAGGACCACTTAAAGGCCAGGCCACACTGAGCGCACTTGAAGGCGCGCAAGCCGGTGTGGACGCTCTGGTGGATCTGAAGCAAAGAGGAACGTTTGAACGCCTTGCCGCACTCGCCGCACTTGTATGGCCGCTCGCCCGTGTGCCCGCGCTGGTGGTAGAGCAATGCCGAAGAGCCCTTAAAGGCCTTGGGGCACTCGGAGCACTTATAAGGGCGCTCCCCCGTGTGAGTCCTCTGGTGGTGGATGAGCCGTGAAGACCACTTGAACACCTTGCCGCATTCCAGGCATTCGTACTGGTGATCGCCGCTGTTCCCGCCGGGACCGCCTCCTGCTGGGGCCACCGCCGGCATCGCTGCTGCCTGCATCTCCAGCTGCTGGGCTCCCACCATGGCACCAGACTTCACCTGCTAGAGACAGAGAGAGGGTGCTGGTCAAGAAAAAATTCAGCTGGTTTTGTCTAGGGTTGCCAACTTCCAGGTACTATGGTTATGCAAAAACAATCCATACAAGGCTCAGTTCTATACATATATTCAAAAGGAGATAGTCAATACAAAACGTTGTGGAAGCAATATCTATAGGTGAGTGACAGTCAAACAAGAGAACATTAAACAAAATATCAAAAGACAAGTCAAAGAACAATATAAACAACAAATCTATGTCTAATGTTTCTCTTTGAGACTTAAAGACTTTCCAGTACAATTTCAGTCTTTGTAAGAGCTGGTGCCAAAAGTAGAAAGAATTCCTACAGATTTTCCAAGAGTCCAAGTGGGAAATCAGACTTTTATATCCACTGGCTATGTGCTGCAGGTGTTTCAAAAGGAGACCAAGCTGGCACTTATAGTAGAATGGAAACGTCTTCCAGGTAATAAACGCTTTCACCAATGATGGCTTCTTCAGCCTGAGTGCCCAATGTTTTAACATTACAATTAGTTAAATTTCTATTGCCAAGCACACAGTGCTTACACAGTAAGTAATTAAAATAAGTTGTATTACCTTGTTGTTTCTTAATGCTACATAGTAGTCTTCCAGGTACTAGCTGGAGATTTCCTGCTGTTACAACTGATCTCCAGCCAATAGAGATCAGTTCACCTGGAGAAAATGGCCGCTCTGGCAATTGACCTCTATGGCATCGAAGTCCCACCCCTCTCCAAACCCCGCCTTCCTCAGGCTCCGCCCCAAAATCCTCCCACTGGTGGCAAAGAGGGACCTGGCAACCCTAGTTTTGTCAGTTTCTTCAGGACACAAGATTTGAGGCCTAATCCCCTCATTTGTTACCGAGGAGGGGGACCACTGCCTCATTTTCACATTGCAAGGAGTTCGGGCAAAATGGCGTTCATTTTTATAAACTAGCATGTCTCAAAAAAAAGTTGTTTTTCACATCAGGGACATTTGCCGCAAATGCATCTGCACCTAGGAATGAGCTGGTAATAGGGTTGCCAACCTCCCGGTAGTAGCTGGAGATCTCCTGCTATTACAACCGATCTCCAGCCAACAGTGATCAGTTCACCTGGAGAAAATGGCCACTTTGGCAATTAGACTCTATGGCATCGAAGTCCCTCCCCTCCCTAAATCCTGCCCTCCTCAGGCTCCGCCCCAAAAACCTCCCGCCGGTTACAGAGAGGGACCTGGCAACCCTAGGTGGTAAAGATCCCTGTTCACAACCTTTTGTGTGTATGTGTGTGCGTGTAGATGACTTATGGGGTTTTCAAGGCAAGAGGCCTTTGGAGGTGATTTGCCACTACCTGCCTCTGTGTGGGCTGAGAGAACTGTGACTGGCCCACACTCACCCAGCAGGCTTCGTGTGGAGGGGGGGAGAATCAAACCCAGTTCTCCAGATTAGAGTTCACCGCTCTTAACCACTACACCAAGGTTTACAAACTTACCACCTTTAAAAAAAAGTGGTGAATCACTGATCCTCGCATATATATACACATGGCCAAGTGTCATTCAATGACTAGCAGCTGAATATCTGAATTGACCCCACTGGCGTTTGTACTATAATGCAACTCTCCCTGCGGCAATGGCTGTTTCACACATGGAAGGCACTGCTTGATGCTGAGATCATTGAACACATACGCCTCTGCTGACTTTGAGCTGGGGGAGAAAAAGTTGCAATTTGGCACAAATAATCACTAAGCTTCAGTTCCGTTTCTAGAAATGGGAATGGTGGTAGCCGGTGCTGATGTGAAATAGTGCTGCAGTCAGCAACAACAAACATTATTTCAAGAAAACATTCAGAAAGCTGGATCATGTATAGGAAGTGGGGAAAGACTAAAAAGTTAATCCTATCCTAGCCTCAGAAGATGCAAGGTTAAATCGGTTTAAATGTTACGCCACGCTGCAAATTCCGATGTGTACCACCGACCAGATGTTGGCTGGCATTGAACTTTTTTTTTAAAAAAATCTTATTTTGCTTATTCCTATGAACCAAGGGGCCCTGACCTGGATAGCCCAGGCTAGCCTGATCTCATCAGATCTTGGAAGCTACGCAGGGCTGGCTATAGTTACTATTTGGATGGGAGACCACCAAGGGATACCAGCGTGACCATGCAATATCTCCATGCCCTGCCAAGGGTCCCTAGCCCCCAAACTGGGAACCACAGTATTGGTTTGCTATGCAGAGGCAGGCAAATGGCAAAACCACCTCTGAATTTCCCTTGCTTTGCAACCCTATGGGGGCCATCATAAGTTGGCTCTAACCACTATGAACACTGCCTTTGCTCTGTTGTAAAGGGCCTGGGGGTGAGGATGTGCTTCCTCGATGAGCAATTCTGGTGCACATCTCCCCTCTCGCCGTCGCCACAGCAGGGAAGGCAGGATCCCGCTCCGAGCCTGGCCTTGGCAGAACTCAACCCCAGGTCGCCCGATGAGAGTCATCCAGAACATGTGCAGAGTTCATTGCCCTGGCCACTTCCTTTCCACCCCCTTCTCTCCATCATGACTATGGACACCGAACTTCCTTCCCTTTTGTGAGCAACGACCATGCATTTCATTTTTTAAAAAAAAATCTTCTTTTGTATTGTCTTATTTATTTAGTATTTTCTTTTTATTATTGTTTTTGTTTGTTTTGTTTTATGTGTTTGTTATATAAATACATAAAACAAAACAATATATATATAACAAACACATAAAACAAAGCAAAAAATATATAGATTATATATATTAACATATATAATATATATATATAACATATATAACAATATATATATGTTATATATATATAACATAAACACATAAAACAAAACAATATATATAACATATATAACAAAC
The DNA here is from genome assembly GCF_029931775.1 of Euleptes europaea. Taxonomy (NCBI): domain Eukaryota; kingdom Metazoa; phylum Chordata; class Lepidosauria; order Squamata; family Sphaerodactylidae; genus Euleptes; species Euleptes europaea. The sequence goes on along the minus strand of NC_079329.1, from coordinate 17,539,944 downwards.
ACATAAAACAAAACAAACAAAATAATAAAAAGAAAATACTAAATAAATAAAGAAAATACAAAAGAAATTTTTTTTTAAAATGAAATGCATGGTCGTTGCTCACGAAAGGGAAGGGATATATAAAAATAAATAAATAGGTCTTCCCTGTTTCTCCCACCCACCTTCAACCCTTAAAAACCGGTATATTCTGTCGGCGGACAAAAAAAACCCCGCCCGTAGCGGACATGCCCCTTTAAGTGTGGCCCTTCCCCTTTAAGGAACCGAGCTCCACCGCCCCTCCCCCTTCTCCGCCGCTCGGGCCCGCGCGACGTCTCTTCTCCCCCCCTCCCTTCCCTTCCCTCTCCTTCCCCTCGCCTCGTTCTCTCACCTGGCCCGCAAGCCCTTCCCGCCGCTTCGTTCCAGCAGGGGTTGACGGGAGGGGGGCGAGGGGGGCTGCGGGGGGAGGGGCCCCCACTCCACCCTCCCAACGGCCGGCGGTGCGAGACACCCAACCTTTACCTCGCTCACACTAACCGCCTGGTCCGGCCAGCGGGCCCCGCCCCTTTGCGCTTCGCCCATTGGTCACGCGGGGGATCTCGGGAGCTGTAGTCTTTTCCCCTCGGAACAGGCCCGAAGAGGGCGGGCGGCCGCGAGATCGGACGGGAGGAGTGGGTGGAAAGGTGTCTTTTCCCCGAAGTGGTTTGCTTGCATTTCATACGCGGGGGATTGTTGCGTACCGATGTGGTTCCCAGACGGCGTTTGAGAAGCATGAGCACGGAGGGATGCTCACTGGCGAGGCGACGTCACAGCCTGGAAGCTTTGAAGCAGCTGGAATGTGTGACGTCATTGTTTGGTTCAGCCTAAAACAAAAACAGAGGAGGAGAGAGGGGAAGTCAACGTAAATATATGAATTAATTAGTTATGTAGAATAGAGAAATATTGTTTATATCATATAATTATCTGAATGAATGTTGGAAACTACTGTAATATAAAAAACAATAAAAAATTGTTATTAAAAAAAAAGCCTAAAACAGATTGCTTATTTATTAAAAGTGCTGTGTGTGTGTGTTAAGTGCTGTCAAGTCACTTCCGACTCATGGCGACCCTATGACACTGCCCTATCATTAACAGCCTTGCTCAGCTCTTGCAAACCTAGAGCCGTGGCTTCCTTTATAGCACTGGTTCCCAACCGGGGGTCCGCGAGAACTAAATTAAGGTCCGCGAAACAAAGTTATAAACCCATAATAAATTACTATTTTCAATTAAAAGTTCTCTATTATAAAAATATATTCAAATATTATTCTAAGTTTCATGTTTAACAGTTATGATAAAAGTTTATTTTCAAATTATCTGAATTTTTATTTTTAACCTTGGGGTCCCTGCACCGAACAAAAAAGTCCTAGTGGTTCCTGGTCAAAAAAAAGTTGGGAACCACTGCTTTACAGAGTCAATCCATCTCATGTTGGGTCTTCCTCTTCTCCAGCTGCCTTCCATTTTTCCTAGCATGATTGCCTTTTGCAGTGACCAGAGTACAATAACCTCCGTTTAGTCATTTTAGCTTCTAGGGAGAGTTCAGGCTGGATTTGATGTAGAACCCACTGATTTGTCTTTTTGGCAGTCCACAGTATGCGTAAAACTCTTAACACTGCATTTCAGATGAATCAACTTTCTCCCTATCGGCTTTCTTTGTTGTCCAGCTTTCACACCCATATGTAGTAATGGGAAACACTATGGTATGAATTATCTTGGTCACCTGTGATGCATCCTTACATTGAAGAATTTTTTCTAGCTCCTTCATGTCCTTCCCAGTTTCAGGTTCTGTTCTCTGTTCAATTCTATAGGTTTACATGCCTATTAATCCCCCAGGTTTATATAGCTGTTAAAGCTGTAGCTTTATTCCAGTTAGTGAATTGAGACATCTCAACTTCTGGTAAAGATGTCATCCTGCCAATCCTGACAAGCGTTTTTTATTGGCAAGTAACAACAGTAAAATAGTTAAAAATACACTTGTGTATTTAGCTAGCAATGGAGAATGCCAAATCTCAAAATGTTCCTTCACTCTCGGTTATGATTACACAGAAACATCATTTCACCATGTGCAGCTTCCCCAAAAATAGCTCTGAATGGGATTTTAGCCTAAATTACAACTCATAATCATGCATACCCTTAGCAGCTAAAAAAGGGGACCGTTATTATTCCTGGAGAGCACAAACAGGTAGCTATTTTAGTGCACAGCTATGTTCTGCGTCCACCTGGGGGCAGTACTCTGTCTTCTATTAAAAAAATTTTTACAAAGCCCCAAAGAGGTTGCCCTTTGATCAGATCATAGTTTTAAACTGGCCCCTCTTTGTAAAATCTCCCTTGTCTTTCTGTTGTCCGTATAAATGCATCAGCGGGATGAATGTAAATTTCATGCATCTGCAGTAGATTTGAGCAGCCCTTAATAATGGAATAATTGGATCGTAGTCTACTGCAGTAATTATTCTAGGTCAGTGGATTTCACCCTATCCTGGATAGCCCGGGCCAGCCAGATTTCATCAGATCTTGGAAACCAAGCAGGGTCGGCACTGGTTAGTGTTTGGATGGGAGGCCACCAAGGAATTCCAGGATGACTGTGCGAAAGTCCATGGCCTGCAGGGAACCCCAGCGCTCCCATTGGGAACCACTGTTCTAGGTATTATCCAGCCTTTACTGCTTTTTCTCGTGTCCATGTAATTCTAGTTATTACATTGCTTACAGCAGGGGTGGGGAAGCATTTTTCCGCCAAGGGCCATTTGGATATTTACATCATTCGCGGGCCATACCAAATTATCAACTTAAAAATTAGCCGACCAAGCCCCAAGCAGGAGCAAGCACAGGCAAGCAGACAGGCATCCAACTAGTGGCGCACTCACCCACCTGGTGGCACAGGATGGCCTGTTGCACCAGCCGGGCGTAGCCGTCCAGCTGCACTCCGGAGTTGCTCCTGCTCTGCATGGTCAGGGCCAGATTCTACAGCCAGCTCCTGCTACCTGCACCTCCAGGGATGAAATGAGGACACACTCAACCCCCCCCCCCCCGTGCATTCTGGCCCTGCCCCCTTTAAGCCCTCCATTGTCGCCACTTCCGCCCCCAGCCCTCTTGTACAGAGGGAATACGCTTCTCCATGGCCCGGGTGGGAAAGGGTTAACACAGTTTCTTGAATGGTCCTAGCAGCTCCATAGCTAACTACTCTTCTGCAAGGGGGAAAAGTTCCTTTTCTCGGCAAAACAAATTCACATCCCCCTTGAATAGAGAGTATTCCTGTCCACGGGAGGAGGCGGATCACCAGCCATAGATCCTTCTGAGCTAGAGATCTGCCAAGACCCACAAAGGGCCAGACCAAATGATTTTGCGGGACTTAAACAGCCCCCGGGCCTGACGTTTCCCACCCCTGACTTACAGCTTTCCTTAGGTTTTTTTGTCTTTTAATTCTGTACTATTGTGTGGTTCATTGGATGTCATACATGGTAGGAGTACATAGCGGAGCTCTAGATTTGCCTTCCGATGCACTCTGTGGTTTGATTGTTTACATGTCATTTTCAGGTGCTGGCTTTGAGGGCCCTTCTGCAGGTATGGGTTGTAAAGGTTGGCCTTTGGAGGACGGAGGATGCTGGATTTGGGTGGTGAGGTTGGGCTACGGTCCTTTCTGATGCCATGAGTGTTTGTTCATTCCTGCCAACAGGGGTCAACAGTCCCTGGCTTCTGCCTGAAGTAAGGAATCCCGACAAAACAGTCCTGATGTCACTCAGAGAGAAGAGGACCCAGATAACCTGCAAAGTTGTCCCAACCGAATGGCATCTTGGGGATAAGCCTAGCCTGCTGGACCGGGTCCAGTGGGCCGTAGGGTTGAGGTGCGAGAGCAGATTCCCAGCATTGGTGACAAGAGATTACACAAACACGTTGACTGTTACACAACAGTCCTTTGGCTGCTCTCCTGAACTGCCAGCCAAGGAGGCACAACATCAGCCTAGGAAAGGCAGAAGCCCTTTTCTCCTTCTTAGTACAAGAACAGATATTTTCATTTGAGGGCCGATCTCGTGGCAAAGATTAAGAAGAAGAAGAGTTGATTTTTATATGCTGATTTTCTTTACCACTTAAGGTAGAATCAACCCGGCCTACAATCCCCTTCCCCTCCCCACAACAGACACCCTGTGAGGTAGGTGAAGCTGAGAGGGTGTGACTAGCCCAAGGTCACCCAGCTGGCTTTGTGTGTAGGAGTGGGGAAACAAATCCAGTTCTCCAGATTAGCCTCCGCCGCTCATGTGGAGGAGTGGGGAATCAAACCCGGTTCTCCAGGTCAGAGTCTGCTGCTCCAAACCACCGCTCTTAACCACTACACCACACTGGCTCTCACCGGACCCACCTTTGTAGTCATACTGCCAGGATGAAGAAAGGGATTTGTGTACAGTTTTGTTTTTGATGTAAAGAGCAGACTTCTTCTTTTAACCTGTGTTGAAGTGCTAAGTGAAGGTTCTCGTCTTGTCAGTCAAGAGGGGGTGGCAGTAATCCTAGGTGTTTATAACCAGAATGATAAAGAGCGTGCCGTCTCTTTCTCTTTGCAGTGACAAAAAGAAACTGTAGTGCCAATGTCAAATGAAGGTAACTCTTCACTGTTCCATCCTGCAGATTCTAATCTAAGCATACCCCCCATTTTCGGGGGCAGAATGCATAAAGATGTCGCTCTTCTGCTTCTTCCTCTTAGGTCATTGCCACCTGAACATTAATAAACAGCATCCCCTATTTACCACTTAACAGATTTTTTTGTGTAAACAACCCCAGAAATCTATGGATTTTGCTGTTTGGATGCTTATGTATCCTATGAGGTACAAAAATTGTGTGTGTGTGTGTGTCCCATCCAGGGAAGCATTTTAAGTACTCTGGTATAGATAAAGTCCCTCCTGATAACCTTGAGAACACGTAGCTCACCACAAAGAGATATGTTCTTGAGGCAAGAAACTACGAATACAAACAGTGGCTGAAGCTACTAATGTTAGTTGTTTTCTTCCTCCTGTGAAACTTGAAAGTATGTTTTCAGACTCTAGGCATTTGAGTATTGTGAAACACAGTGGGTTGGATACAGGCAGCTTTTTTGCTTAATTTTCCTAAATTATCCTTCTTACTAGAGACCCCAGAATAGCCTTGGGTGGTGAACGAAAAGAACCCCTCCTGCCTTTTTGATCAATAGAAAAGCTGGTTGGATCAACTCACTGTCTTAATCTACCAGAAACTTAAAACAGAAACATTTTCCCACCCCAGTTGCCATTGGAATTTGGTTTGGGGTGTACAAGAATACTATTTGTGAAAGTTTTTTCCTGAGCACAGTAGCAAGGCTGCATAGCCATCAAATTAGGTAAAATCTGCTTAGAAGCATTTGTATATAAGCTGTGCTGTAACTTAACTGTCGTAAAGTTTCTGTTGTAGAGCGACAAAGACCTGAATTGGTTGCTAGAGCTACCTGAGAGCACAGATTTAGCAAAATTAGTCTCATTGAAGCAGAGTTCTTGCAACAAGTTCCAAATAGGCAAGCTTGGCTCATATGAGTAAGCTTGCAAGAGTTGTTTTTCCCAGTGCATGTTTTTTGATCAAGCAAGCTCAACTCCTGGACAGTTTATCTGGATTTCCACCATCGAGGAGCCTGGAAGGAAAATGCAAAAAAAAAAAAATTGGTGTTGTTAATCAGCCAAATTTGAACCTCTCCCCATTCAAGTAGGTAGGGTTGCCCACTTTGGGTTGGGAAATTCTGTGGGTGGAGGCTGGGGAGGGTGGGGTTCCTGTAGGGGAGAGCGTTCAGCAGGCGATAATGCCAAAGAGTTCACCCTCCAAATCAGAAGAAGAGTTGGTTTCTATATGCCAACTTTCTCTTCCACTTAAGGAAGAATCAAACCGGCCTACAAACACCTTCCCCTTCCCACAACAGACACCCTGTGAAGTAGGTGTGGCTGAGAGCTGTGACTAGCCCAAGGTCACCCAGCTGGCTTCATGTGTAGGAGTGGGGAAACAAATCCAGTTCACCAGATTAGCCTCCGCTGCTCATGTGGAGGAGTGGGGAGTCAAACCCAGTTCTCCAAATCAGAGTCCACCATTCCAAACCACCGCTCTTAACCACTACGCCACATTGGCTCTCAGCTGTTTGTAGTCTAATTCCATGAGATCTCCAGCCCCGCCCCACATGGAAGTGGGCAACCCTACAAGGACGGAAGATGGCATTTAGACATGCAGCTTCTAGGCTGAGTCCTGCCAGTCTGCTGTTGGGCAGGGGACAAAGTGCAGCAAGGGACTGAAAGAAGTCCCTTATGAAACAAGGCCCCGCAGATCCAGACTTCAGCATGTGATTTACTGTGTGATGTTCTAATGCTGCCAACGCCCGATGCTGCTTCTGTGCAGGGGGCCAGGGATGTAAATCAGAAGGAGGAAGAAATGTCTGGGTTGGTGCCAGGAGCAGAATTAGAAGTGCTTTGTGGGCATGCAGTATAGCAAATTGATCATCTGTAGAGCTGGTGGGGGATGTAGACAGGATCTGCTTCTGCCTCGGTAGATCTGGATCACACCTACTGCTTTCATTTAGGACATTTTGGGAGATCAATGACGTTCCCAAAGAATTCCTCGTACAATCACTGACCAGGCAGAAACCTGCTTAATATTAACAATGCAATTGCAAACCAGGTGTCTTGCAACTCTGATCATTCTCTGAGCCTGCAGCCATTTGCGAGCAGAGAGCTTGTGTGCTCCCTAAAACTCCCTTAGTTCTGCAAGGAAAAAAAGAAACAGCCACCTAGAAGTATTTAAAACATGTTTTGTTTTTTGCATTTTCACTGTAGTAATGTCTGAAAAAAGAGCCCCGTGGCATAGAGTGGTAAGCTGCAGTACTGCTCACAACCTGATTTCGATCCTGACAGAAGTCGGTTTCAGGTAGCCGGCTCAAGGTTACCTCAGCCTTCCATCCTTCCGAGGTCGGTAAAATGAGTACCAGGCTTTCTGGGGGTAAAGGGAAGATGACTGGGGAAAGCACTGGCAAACCACCCCGTAAACAAAGTCTGCCTAGTAACTGTTGGGATGTGATGTCATCCCATGGGTCAGGAATGACCCGGTGCTTGCACAGGGGACCTTTACCTTTACTTTTTTTAATGTCCAAAAAAGAACTTGGGGAGTGGAGACATAGCAGTCTGCATGTGCATGTAATTTGAGCATTTGCCCAGCGAGAGGAGGCATCTATGCAACAGCTTGGGGGCTATTGTCATCGCATCCAAAGTGATGCAGAGGAGCATTTGTTTTCTTCTTGAGGCACAGCAGAGTCTGGGTTTTAAAGGCTGTTCCCAGCAGTTACAGGTACTTGGATTCATGGCTTCTTTGATACACGGTCTCTAGCTCAGAAACCCCATGGCACAGATTAATTTCTTTAGTATTAGTTTAGATATTTATACCTTTGGATGGGGATCCAAAGCAGCTTACAAAGTCCTTCTCCCTGCCTCCAGTTTATCTTCACAACGACAAGTCCTGTGTGTTAAGTTGACTGGGAGATGGTAACCGGCCCTGCGAGCTTCTACGGGGATTTGAACTTGAGTTTCCCAGGTCCTAGTCCAATGCTCTAACCACTGCACCTGCCTGTACACTACTCTGTCAGGGGACCGAATGGACATCTGCCAGCTCTAAATACCTTAATGGTGAGCAGCTCTGCAGTCAATGCGAAAGAAGAATTGTAAGACAGTGCTAAAATTCTGAAAGATGGCGGAAACAGGATGCTAGCCCCGGAGCTCAGAAATCTTGAACTGCTGATCAGTGGAAGGGATTTCCCAATCCCTTCCACTGATCAACAGTTGTATGCATTGAGGAATAACAATATTGTATGCATTGAGGAATAACGATCATACGCTCTGACATTGATCTTACTGGAAAGCCGGATGGGCTGCTGTGAATTGTCACTCATTATGTTTTTTTTAGACATATGGTATTTCCTTTGCAGATTGAGCAGCTGATGAAGCATATAGCGAAACGTGGTCACATGATCTAGACAACCCGTCCCTGCTGCTTCTGCTGCCTTTCCTTTGGACTCATTCCCAAGTTTGCTGTTATTCTTACTCTGAAAGAGAAAAAGTTATTATTCATTGAATAATTGTGAAAACCTCTGGTTGATATACCTACCTTTGTGTAGAAGATCTTGTTAGAAGGCTAATTATTTAACCTTTTTTTTGCGACTGGGATTGTTGGTTGTTCTATGTGCATTTTTATGTGTTTGTAATTTGTAATTGTTTGTACATTGTATTTCTGTATATGTGTATATAGGAAAGTTGTCACAAATTCCACACTTTCACTTTAATATATTTCTATTGCATTGTTGCCTTGTGTGCTGTTTTGGTTTCTCCATTAACTATACAGCACAGAGCCTATTTTTTTCCCGGAACCTCCAGGTAGTAGCTGGAGATCTCCTGCTATTACAATGGATCTCCAGCCAATAGAGATCAGTTCACCTGGAAAAAATGGCCGTTTTGGCAATTGGACTCAATGGCATTGAAGTCCCTCCCCTCCCCAAACCCTGCCCTCCTCAGGCTAAACCCCCAAAACCTCCCATTGGTAGTGAAGAGGGACCTGGTAACCCTACTTGAGCCCCCCCCCCCAAGAAATAATCCATGACTCATATTTTGTGGTTCTGCTCTCCCTGTTTTTGTATAACAGACTACCATTATGAATGAATGAGAGGGACTTTGGCTCAATGGTAGAGCATCTAGGCTGTTTTTATCCTGGCTCCCTTTACCTTCTGCTAACGGGAGTACGCCCCACGCCATTTTGCCTGTTTGTGTGTCTCATTCTAGATCTGTTCCTTCTGTCAGGCGCTTATCCTCGGGTTTCTTCTCGAGGGTGACTTATAAATAATTTTTGGTGATAATGTTCAGGCAAATGGAGGCGCATTGCTGAAACCAGGTGTGGCTGGTACCCCAGAGTGCTGGAGGCAAAGGCATTCATTGCCTTCATCACTTTCCTCTTTAATTACACCCCCAAGTAGTGTCAAGTTCTTAGAAGGACACACAGTCACTGGTAAATAGGGAAAGGGCTGGGTCCTTGTAAATAGGCTGAGAATAAACAGGTCATGGTAGGCTCGGGTTGCTGTGACAGCAATTAGGAAAACAATCTTTTAAAAAGAGAGATGTTTGTCAAGACCAGCTTGGAAGCCCTACCTCCAAAACCCAGAATATGCTCTGTGATTCCATAGGGGAAAATACTCTGATCTTGCTCAGAAGTATTCTTGTCTTTACAATTGTATTTCATGTTCAAAAGTCAAGTTCTGTGTCTAAATTTTGGGTTAAATCCAGCCAGCTTTATCATTAAATCTCATGGTCATTATTAGAGTCCCTGTTGCCACATGGCTTTTGTCCATATGTGTGTTAAGTGCCGTCAAGTCGGTTCCGACTCATGGTGGCCCTATGACCCTAGCTTCTAGGGTCAGTTCAGGCTTGATTTGATCTATAACGCGCTGATATGTTTTTTTGGGTTTTTTTTGGCAGCCCATGGTATCCGTAACACTCTCCTCCAACACCACATTTCAAAGGAATCTACTTTCTTCCTATCAGCTTTCTTCATTGTCCAGCTTTCACACCCATACACAGTAATAAGGAATACAATGGCATGAATTAACTTGACCTTGGTTGCCAGTAACACATCCTTACACTCTGTCCATATAGATCTCGTGATTCCCAACATAGCCTTGCCAGGTGGTCAGAGGGGACCCCACATCCCTTTTAAACTGGCAGAAAACCTGGTTGAATCCTCCCATTTGTTTCAAAACAAGCCCCAAGGGCTGTCATCGTTTCTGCAGTCAACCTCTCACGTATTGTACAGAGGTGCCATTAGAGTGTCCGCAGACAAACTGGTATGTGTGAGCTCCGGTTGGTGCCAACATTTGTGCATTGGAAAATTAGTGATAATGTGTGACGACTGCGGGGCCGAGGAGGTGGAGAGCTTTGAGACTTGCACGTCCTCCGCAAAGCAATTTGCGTCAGCTGTGGAGCTGTATGGCACAGCCTGTTAGGATTGTAGGATGTTAAGTATTTAGATTAGACTTTTGACACACTTGGTACATGGGGAAAGTGTTGTGGTTTTAGAATCATAACCAATGGCCTGCACATTGTGGTATCCTCTGCTTCAGCCGGTACTCCCTGCTCCAGGATGTGGTGATGGCTGCCATCTTGGAAGGCTTTAAGAGGGAAGTGGACACTTTCATGGATAGGGTTGCCAACCTCCAGTTACTAGGCAAACAACAACAAACAATAGTGCTGTATAAATGTCTGGTTGAACCAAAAAAGAAACAGCACAGGCTCTTAGTAGAAAATGTTATACTAAATTCATTAACACCTATATACAACCTTACACATACCAAAATACAATAACAAAACACCACCAATGGCAAGATAATCATACAATAACAAATCAATTGTGGCTAACTATTGGCATCGTCTTCAAGTGCTTTATTGTGCATGACCAACCCGCCCAGCAGCTCCAATTGTCTTTCCTTAGTGGCTTTATTAGTGGCTTTTTTTCTTTGGGCGTTATTTCAGTGCTTGCCAACTTTGGGAATTGAACTTCTTAATTACCAACTTAATTACCAACAATTGATTGTTATTGTATGATTATCTTGCCATTGGTGGTGTTTTGTTAATGTATTTTGGTATGTGTAAGGTTGAATATAGGTGTTAATGAATTTAGTATAACATTTTCCACTAAGAGCCTGTGCTGTTTCTTTTTTGGTTTAACCTCCAGTTACTAGCTGGAGAACTCCTGCTATTACAACTGATCTCCAGCCGATAGAGATCAGTTCCCCTGGAGAAAATGTCCGCTTTGGCCATTGGACTCTGTGGCATTGAAGTCCCTCTCCTCCCCAAACTCCACCCTCCTCAGGCCCCACCCCAAAAGCCTCCTGCCAGTAGTGAAGAGGGACAATACTGGTATCAATAGACCAATGTTCTAACTCACTAGAAGGCAGCTTCATGTGTAAACTAGGAAGAGGCGGGAGAGCAGTGAAATTCTGTAGAATGGCAGAGTAGGGATGGCCTGCAACTAAATGATGTGTGAGGTATATGTAGCCCTACCACCTGGAGAGCAAGAGGCCCTCTTGCCACTACTATCAGATGACCCCATGAGGCAAGGGGAATGGCAGGCTGCCAGTTACATAAGGGTGTTTGTCATGACGTTGGGAACATGTTGACAATCTTTGACACAGGTCAATTAATAGGCTGTCAGTTGGAATTGGTGAATTGGCGAGTGTCCCTGGCTCTGGTCTTAGTGTCCATCAGAGTCCACCAAGACTGGAGAAGAGGGCAGAATCATGAGGAGGCATATCTCAAGTTTGGGGGAAAGAGGCAGTGAAGGCGCTCCTGCCCTCACATCCTCCTCCTTTGTATTAGAGCTCAACAACGATGTCTCACATCTGGAGGGATCCAACTAGGGTTGCCAACCTCCAATGGGCACTTGCATGAAGAGAAGTGCCACCAGAAGTGTGCACTTCTTGACAGAAACCAGCATGCATGGAACTCATTCATAGGATACAAGCCATTGCTTAAGATTAAATCTTTGAGAGAAGTTGTTCGTGCTTGTAATTGCACCCTTTTTAAAGCAATGTGGATTATCAACTTGGCTTCATCTTTGTCATTCTTCCAATCTTCACACCTGAACTATCAGTTTCCACGGGTCGCTTAAAAACGGGCAGGGGATTAGAGCTCCCAACCATCTGTTCAAAGGTCAAACAGTAAAGCACATCCAGTACTCTCCAACAAAATTGTATCTTTTTGACACCAAAGCATGGACCCTTGCAAAGGGGTACTATGTTTGGATCCCATGCTTGTTTATAGACCCGTCTCTTCAGCTGTTGGTCAACAACCTATTCAGTACTGATATTCTAAGGGGTGTCCCATCCCAGCTCCAAACTAATTGGTCAATCTTTTGGCCTGCTCTTTTCTCATCCTTCTCAGTGCTACTTTAATAAAATGTTGCTGTCTCAACAATTGAGGCAGAAATCAGTAGATTTGAACAACTGACCTGCCTGCATGAAGGCATCAAAGATTGGAAAACATGGTGTGCAAGGCTGAGTCACACAATATGGAGTAGACTGGTTGGGTCTGAGGTCCCCACCCTACGTAACAGTAGCCTTATTCACAAGTTACAGCCAAGGCATGTGCAATCCATGTACAGTATACAGTTCTTTTTATGTGCATTCTCGTGTTATAGTCAATGCACGTATAGGTAAATGCAAACCCCTGTTTATCCAGGTACCGGTGTGTGGTTTCATTCATAAAAACACACATAGTCTGTTTTTTACAAAGAGATCATAGAATCATAGAGTTGGAAGGGACCACCAGGGTCATCAACCCCCTGCACAATGCAGGAAATTCACAACTATCTCCCCCCCACCCCCAGTGACCCCTACTCCATGCCCAGAAGATGGCCAAGATACCCTCCCTCTCACACGTATAGTCCAGATGCATGTGTGTTCACTGTAACATGAACAGGGCTAGTTAGACTGTGGGGTGGTTCTCCCTCCTAAGTGGTAAGAGTTTATTTTTTTCCATTCATCCATTTTGGCCACTAAGATGCAGGGCTGCTCAGGGGAAGTCACTCGGGGCCACAGCGAGTTATCCCCCAGACAGTGGCAGGGTTGTATGATGGTAGAGGATCCGAGGGAACCAAGCATCCTGTAAATAGTGACACATGCCTTGCCAAACATCCACACATTGAAGGACGTAATTTGTGGAAGGGGCAGTGGAACTTCAACAAGCCTTTTATTGTATGCTTTGGGGTTTGGGGGGGTATTTTTTTAATGTCATTAATGGCCATCTTCTGGGCATGAAGTATGGGTCACTGTGGATGTGGGGGGGGGAGGTAGTTCAAAATTTCCTGCATTGTGCAGGGGGTTGGACTAGATGACCCTTGTGGTCCCTTCCAACTCTATGATTCTATGTTGTCATGGGGCTGCCGATTCACTCATCCTGAGTCTGGTGGGAAGGGAGGGGCAACCTCCGTCATCCTCTGAGTGTCAGAAAATCTATCCTGGTCCACATAAAACCAGCCAGGTGGCAACTTTTCTTAGTTTATGATGTTTTGAACATCACTCTCCTGGGTCTGCCAGGGCCCGTAATTCATTGCTGGGTCTGACCGTTTCATGACTCCCTCATGTCACTCTTCCCTCCCAGGGGCTGCCAGCTAAAGGTAGCCAAGAATATCTTACAGGGCAGCTGAAGGAGAAACAAATGGCACAGAGGTAGTCTGAGTTTGCCAGCAGCAGCAAAAACCCTGCCGCAAAATCCGCCGGCTTAAAGTTTGACACGGGCATTGTGGCACAGAGACAGAAGCATAGCTTTTCCACTGGTGAGAAAAGGAGGCAGGGCTCCCCTTTGACCGCTAAAAAGGCTTTGCTGAGGATCATGGGACCTACATAGACAAAAATCATGGGGGACGCAGGCTGTAGTAAGGAGGGGAATTGGGTAAGATGAAGAAAAGAAAGTTGACTAGATCCAACTCACTGGCTCCTAATTTATTCTGTGAAGCAGTTACTGTTTATTTGTAACTATCTTTGCATTGAAATGCATACAGATTTTTTTTAAAAAGACCACTGCTGCTTGTAAATGTGGGAGCGGGGACGGGGAGGGGACAGAATGGATTCTAATATAGATGCATTAAAGTATTTGCATATTTGGAATAGGGTTGAGTGAATTAATTTAATGGGGAGGGGCCATGATTCAGTGGTAGAGCAGCTGCTTGGCATGCAGAAGGTCCCAGGTTCAATGCCCGGCATCTCCAGTTCAAGGGACTAGGCAAGTAGGTGATGCGAAAGACCTCTACCTGAGACCCTGGAGAGCCACTGCAAGTCTGAGTAGACAATACTGACTTCAATGGACCAAGGATCTGATTCTGTATAAGGCAGCTTCATGTGTTCATGTGTTCATATTTGATTTTAAGTCCACTTGATCTTTCAAGATCAGAGTGAATAACTGTATCTGAACTATACCAGTTAACATAAGCCAGCTACATAGATCATTTTGTAATTTGCATAGAAGCCAATTCTCGGATTCTATCTCTTTGTAGGGCTGTCAATTCGGTTCGGCCCGAACTGAAAATCAGCCGAATTTCCCCTGATTCGGTGGTTTTTAGTTCGGGAGGAATCGAACTCAAAACTGGCGGGCAACCGGGGGGGGCGAATTCAGCGAGTTCGGGAGTTCGGCGAATAAATTCGGCCAATTCGGCCGTCAGTAAGCAGCATAACCTTCAGTAAGCAGCATTCTCCTCCCCCGGCCAATCGGTGGGCAAGCTGGGTCTTCTTCTGGCCAATCAGTCAGGATTGAGTACTGGAGGAATCAGCTGATGTGCGGCCCGGCCAGGGAGAGAGAGAGAGAGAGAGCGAAATCCTCGTGTGTGTGTGTGGGGGGGGGTGCTTGTGCACATTCGCTCCTTTCTGTGGCTGCAGGGGGCGTATTTTTTGGGGTACAGACACAAAACTTTCACTGGAGCTTCAGATGAAGCTTCTTAAGGTACCCCCCAAGTTTTGTAAACATTGGGTCAGGGGGTCCCGAGATATGGGCTCCCCACCTTTTTCTTTCCATGGTTGCAGTGGGCGCATTTTTGGGGGTACAGATCCCAAACTTTGAGCGGAGTTTCAGACCAGTGTTCTTAAGATACACCCCAAGTTTTTTAAACATTGGGTCAGGGGGTCTCGAGATATGGGCTCTCCCCCTTTTCCCTCCCCCTTTTTCCATTTATGTGGCTGCAGGGGGGCGCTTTTTTGGGGATATAGCCCCCAAACTTTTAGCATAGCTTCAGTCAATTATTCTTAAGATACTACCCAAGTTTTGTAAAGATGGGTTCAGTGGGGGCAGAAATATCGCCTCCCCCCCTTTTCTCTTTCCATGGCTGCAGGGGGCACATTTTTTGGGGTGCAGATCCCAAACTTTGAGCGGAGTTTCAGACCAGTGTTCTTAAGATACCCCCCACGTTTTGTGAACATTGGGTCAGGGGGTCCTGAGATATGGGCTTTCCCCTTTCCCCTTTCCCCTTTCCCCTTTCCCCTATTGGGATGAATGGATCAGCCGATCCTGTGCATCTCCAGAGCAAAACGTTCCGTGCCTAATTGGAATCATCTTGGATTACAAGTCCTCTTCAGCCCCTCTTGATGGGACAGAAGACAGCCACAGTAAGACCCCTTTGGGGGCTTTAATCTATAATTTTTCTCCTGTGTATGTGTGTGTGTGTGGGGGGAAAGCAGAGTCTGTGTGTGTGTGGGGAGGGAGCAGTTTCTGTGGATGGGGGGGAAGCCAAAGGGGGCTTTCGTCGGTTCTGCCTGGGGTGTGTGTTCCCCCTTCTAGTCTCTCGCTCCCTGGTTTGAGGGGGGAGGTTTCAGTTGTGTGTTGCAAAGGTGTTGTTTAACAAGGTTGTGTTGTTTTGCAGTTGTTTTGCAAATTTCTCAGCTGTTGTCGGGGCTGGGAGCTTTGTGCGTGGGCGGCAAGCTCTGCTGAGAGATGCACATTAAGGGTGGGGGGACCCCTTTCAGGGCCCATATCTCAGCCCCCCCCGACCCAATCTTTACAAAACTTGGGGAGTCTTTCAATAAACGTCCTTTGAAGCTCTGCCGAAAGTTTGGGATCTCTAACCCCAAAAATGCCCCCCCCCCGAGCCGCGGAAAGGCACGATTGTGTTTTTAATGGCTTTATTCGGCCGAATTTTTTTCCGAACTTTGAATTCCCGCTGAATTGAACGGATCCGAAGTGGGGGAGTTCGGACTTCGGCACGTACCGAACCCACAAGGGCCAAATTCGGCCGAATCCGAACTGTACCGATTTTTTTTTTTGACAGCCCTATCTCTTTGTCCCACGGTAGCATGATCGAGTACTGAAGGCAGGATTATGCAGGTAATGGTGTGCTTGGTTCTCAGTCCCCATCCCCCCAGAATTCTGTAAAGCAAAATAAATAAGGTTTCCAGGCCCCTCTTCACCACCTGTGGGAGGTTTTTGGGGCAGAGCCTGAGGAGGGCGGGGTTTGGGGACAGGAGGGACTTCAATGCCATAGAGTCCAATTGCCAAAGCTGCCATTTTCTCCAGGTGAACTGATCTCTGTCGGCTGGAATGTGGAATGGTAAGGCTGTGCGCTATATGATGCCTTCATGTTCATGCATTTAGAAGGATGTACCTAAGCAACACAGAGATTTATGCTCAGAGATTAACAATGCAATTACAATTGAGCCGTGGCTCAGTGGTAGAGCTTCTGCTTGGCATGCAGAAGGTCCCAGGTTCAGTCCCTGGCGTCTCCAGTTAAAGGGACTAGGCAAGTAGGTGATGTGAAAGACCTCTACCTGAGACCCTGGAGAGCTGCTGCTGGTCTGAGTAGACAATACTGACTTGGATGGACCAAGGGTCTGATTCAGTATAAGGCAGCTTCATGTGTTCATGTATTCAAGTAACACCCTTCTAAGTCCACTGAAAGCAGCGGATTTAGAAAGGTACAACTCTGTTCAGGATGGCACTGTTAATTACACATGATCCCCAGACTACAGAGAACAGTTCCCTGGAGGAAATAGCAGCTTCAGATGGCAGACTCTATGGTATATCACAGATTACAGGCAAAATGCTTCCCTACATTCCCCTCTGCATAGGCACCACCCCCAAATCTCTAGGGATTTCCCAGGTCAGAGATGACAATCCTAAAAACCACTCAGCCCCGAACATAATCCTCCTCTCACCTTCGTAACCCCAAATCTGAGCTCTCTCCTGAAGAGAAACAACAATGAGGAAGCAAAAGAGGAGGGATCATTTTTCTCCCACCCACCTGCTGTGGTCCTCTTTTTCATCGGGCTATATTTAGCAGGTACGTGAGAGGAGGCCAAGCAAAATTGGCCGCTTGTTAATCGTTTCCGGTTACAGCAGTTCTTGGACGTTCATGTCTCGTAGTGAAAGGAGCCTCATGCCGGACACGACTGGAGAACTCATGTTTCCTGTGCTGCAGAAGCGACTTTCTCATAATAACAGCCATGCCGGCTCAAAAAGTGGTTTGTCACACACACACTTTCAGCAGCCAATTGTCATGAAATACTTACTAAAACCACTTGGAAGAGTGAGAGGAGCTTTCCAAGTAAGCTTTCTCTGCAATGAAATGCTTTCTTTGCTTTTGATTTTCAGCTTCCCCCAGTGCAAAATGTAGTTTGGTTCTCTTGCTCAAGTTATCTGGAACAGTTAATTCTGCAATTCACCTGTTTGTCAGACTGTCTTTCAGATGTATGCACATTTTTGCATGGCTCAGTCTTTGGGAAGGAAGCTGAACTTGGTAACATTTTGGGTTCTAGGATTACTGGTCCCTGAGACTCAGATGAAGATGCCAATTTTCAGGACGGTAGCTTGAAATTTCAGGTTCGGGGGTCCTTCACATGGTGGTAGAAAGTGCTATCAAGTCACAGTTGACTTATGGCAGGTAACCTAGTAAGATTTTCAAGGCAAGAGTCGTTGAGAGGTGGGTTTGCCATTGGCTGCCTCCATGTAGCCACCCTGGACTTCCTTGGTGGTCTCCCATCTGAGTACTAACTGGGGCCGACCCTGCTTAGCTTCCGAGATCTGGCCATCCAGACCAGGATAAGGTCGCAGGTTGAAATCTCAGGATATCAGCTCAGCTAGCCTACATACCAGAGGGCTTCTTCAACTTGCTTGGTTCTGTAAAGATGGTTGTCATGTATTTAGAAGATGGGGAAATTGGTGGTATTGGTGATCATTTGTGTCTGATTCTTGAGAAGTGAGACTTGGGAATCAAAGTGGAAATGTGTGTATGTCAAGTGCCATCAAGTCGCAGCCAACCCTATGGAGACTTCTGGTGGGGTTTCCAAAGAAAGACGATCAGAGGTGGTTTGCCATTGCCTTCCTTTGCATCGCCACCACTGGAATTCCTTGGTGGTTTCCCATCCAAATAATAACTAGAGCCAACTCTGCTTAGCTTCTGAGATCTGACGAGATCAGGCAAGCCTGGGCCATTAGGGTTGCCAACTTCCAGGTACTAGCTGGAGATCTCCTCCTATTACAACTGATCTCCAGTCGACAGAGATCAGTTCTCCTGGAGAAAATGTCTGCTTTGGCAACTGGACTCTATGGCATTGAAGTCCCTCCCCTCCCCTGTCTCCGCCCCAAAAACCTCCCACCGGTAGCGAAGAGGGACCTAGCAACCCTACTAAGAAGCTTATCGGGAAGAGACAACTAAAGGAAGGAAGGGCAGTAGGGGGTAGTTGAAAACAAGGGTCTGATTGCAAGCCAGGTAGTAAGAAAAGTTGAGTTTTACGTCTTGATTTATATTTAACATTGTTTTGTCATCTTGACTGACATTTTACACTCCCCCTTCTGCAAGCTGTGTGGGGGTTTCAGCAATAGTCAGCGGACCTTTTTCCTTTAGGAAAGAGAGTACTTGGGATTGATCGGAGTTATAATTTCATAATTGTTTATTTACAAATGTACAAAATGAGCTGGTGATACAGCAGCTTGTAAGCGAGCGTACAGGGAGGCAGAGCAAGAGTTCCAGATCCAGTCGTCAATCCCAAACCTCTCGGCAGCTCTGTCCAAACCAAACTGTTCCTGGTAGCTCTCTGCCCCTCACATTGAGTCCAGGCAGACAGTTTTCTCAGTTATCTCCTATCTCTCAAGAGAAAATCTCTTGAGACGTTCCACGACAGCTCGGATTAAGAGCCGTATGAATACCCAGGTCAATGCCCACGGTGTGCCGAAGCAAGATTGACTTCAGATACGAGTTTGTATAACAACGTGGAAGATGCTTAATAAATCTGACTTTTGTTGTTGCAGAGGAGAGGCTATTCGTTTCCATCCTGCTCATCTGGAAGCAAGTTTATGGAGATTTAGTCCGTCTGCTCTAGGGGAGGTAGAAGGAAATGGCATTTGGGCCCACTAAATGTAGCCCCAGTTGATTCCTTCCCATGAGGCTTTTTTCAAGGATAATATAGTCATCTGCTGACCAAAGAGAGGCTGAAAGCAAAGTCTTTAGAATTTCTGATCCAGATTTGGGATGAGGAATGGTGGTGGGGGGGGGGGGTTGTCTTGATAAGATGAAGTCACGTAGGAGAGAATGGTCCCCTGAGTCTATTTCTCCTTCCCTGCCCTACTGGCAGTTTCCTTAGCCTTTTGAGGATGACTTAGGTCATTTATGCATGGGAGTTTTCCCTGAGGTTCGTTGCTGGCTGGACCCGCAATTTCCTCCTGGGAATCTCTGCACCAGCAGTCTCCAAGCTCAAACCAAGCCCCACCCCTTTAAATGCTGCTTTGTAATTGGCTTACTTGTAGTGCTTACTGTGTGAGAGAAAAAACCCAAATCCAATTGCCACCTAAAAATGTATTTTAAGAACAACAACATAAAAAATGGAGCAATCTGAAAGGAAGGGGGGGAAATCCAAGCCTCAGTTTTAAAAAGCCTTTCTTGCTCTCAGAAAAAGTTCCGAGGAAGCAGGAAGCATTTCAATCACCGCCTCTTTACATGCTGCCTTGTAATTGGCTGTGAGCAAAAACGAAGCTTGCATGCCCTGCACTTTGCCTTATGCACAGGGACTTCACCCAGGGTTTGCTCAGGGAAGATGGAAAAATTGGGTTAACAGAGGAATGGGGAGACCTGGACATTGTGAGGGCTGGCAGCAAGATCATCCCTAATGGACGGAAAACTCATGCATAACTGCAAGGAACAACTGAGACAGACCAGAGGTGAACGTGAGTGAAAGTACCCCTGCATAAACGACCATGTTTTCCAGGCTGGATTGAGGGTGCCTCTTCATTGCCAGGGTGGAGGAGGTATCGAATTTGGCGATGGGTGTCTTTGGTCCCTCCATGACTACAGCAAAGGGATGTCAGCCCATCCCTTCTCTGCCCATTTGTCCTTGTCTCTCAGCACCGCCGGCTAGTGCCCAAAAGATGGTCCCTGATGGGTCGGGTCCGGCTCAGGGTCTCCGGCAGCAACCAAGGAGCTTTGATATAATTCATCACCTCCTTGGCAGGGCTACGGTGAGATGGGCTGGGCGTCAACAGCCCCTTCAGCATCTCCAGTGCTGGGGGCGTGAAACGCTCCCAATGAGGCGGCCACGGTGCAAAGCGAGGGCTGCGGCGCCAGCCGGCGAAACCGCGGTAATGCCGGTCGGCGGGCACGGCCGTGAGCCAGGGGAAGTAGCCCGTGAGCGCACAGAAGAGGAGCACTCCCAGGGCCCACGTGTCAAGGCTGGGCTGGGCCTCCAGACGAGCCTCGGGGCCCAGGACGCACAGCTCAGGGGCAGTATAGGGCAAACTCTCCGGCAAGGCCTCGATGGGGTGGCCCTGTGGGCAGCTCAGCCCAAAGTCGGTCAGCTTGATGCGCCGACACTCGCGATCACACAACAGCACATTCTCTGGTTTGACATCACGGTGGACCAACCCCTTGGTCTCCATGTACTCCAAGGCACTTGCCAACTGAAGAGCACAGCGCTTGACCCGCTGCTCGGGCACACCAACCTGGGTAGGAAAAGAAGGGGAAATGTGAATACTATGTACATCTATCTATCTATCTATCTATCTATCTATCTACCTATCTAATCTCTCTCTCTCTCTCCCCTATCTAATCTATCCATCCATCCATCTATCCATCTCCATCCATATCCATATCCATATCTATCTGTCTGTCTGTCTATCTGTCTATCTATCCATCTCTCTCTCTCTCTCTCATCATCATCATCATCTCTCTCTCATCTCTCTCATCTCTCTCTCCCTATCTAATCTGTCTGTCTATCTATCTATCATCTCTCTCTATCATCTCTCTTTCTCTCTATCATCCCTCTATTTCTATCTCCCCCATCTAGTCTTATCTCTCTCTATCATCTCTCAATCTATCATGTCTCTCTCTCATCTCTCAATCTATCATATATATCTCTATCATCTCCTTCCTTCCTTCCTTCCTTCCTTCCTTCCTTCCTTCCTTCCTTCCTTCCTTCCTTCCTTCCTTCCTTCCTTCCTTCCTTCCTTCCTTCCTTCCTTCCAATTCAGGGTGGATTGCATGGCTTTCCCTTCCCCATTTTATCCTCCCAGTCACCTTGGGAGGGAGGTTTAGCTGAAAGAAAATGACTGGTTCAGTGATCCTCAGCAAGCTTCATAGCAGAATGGGAATTTAGACCCACACCACAAGATCCTAATTTGACAAGCAATCAGTATTGCACACTGGGTCTCTTGCACATTTCTTATTTTTTGCGAGTGCAGGTTCCTATTCCCTGATAATCAGGAACAAATATCTATACAGGGCCATTCAGTGTTTAGGAGAGGGTTCTCTGTGGTGAGGTGTCATGAGAGGCCCTCTGCACATACTCGGGTCCTTTTATCATGTCAGGTGTAACAAGCGAGCCTTGCAAGGTAGCCTTTGCACTACCTAAAATGACTGGGGAGAAGAGCGCAGAAACGCATGGGAATGATTCAGGGGAGCCTGCCCTTTCTCAAACCTTCTCCTCTTATGCAGCTGTGTGAAGAAGCATGGAAGAAATGGGGGGCGGGGAGACAGAAGGCTGAGAACTTTAATAGGGACGATTGCCCCAGGGACCACTAGTTTCCAAACGACTCGCAACTGAACCCGATGAGTTGTTGCCCTGGCTTCTCAGCTTGTGTTACCTGTGGCACCAGGAGTGAGAAAAGGTCGTTGGCCAAGGCCAGCTCCTGCGCAAAGACATAGTGTTGCGGGGTCTGGAAGGCGATGCCGAGGGCTGTGGCGATGCAAGGGTGAGCCCCCAGGGTCAGTGCGATGCAGTATTCGCTCAGGAAATCTTGCAGCTCGGTGTCTTTTTTATGTACAAATTTCAATGCCATGGGGGTCCCTGCAAGGCAGAAGAGGGTGAAATGTTGGGCGTTTCCAAAGCCTGGATCATACTCACTAGGTACGTACAGACACACACAATTTGACAGAGGAAAACCATAACAACTATTTGAACAGTTGGAAATAGTTTCCATATTCAATGGATGAGCCAGTGTCATGTAGTGGTTAGAAGAAGAAGAGTTGGTTTTTTATATGCCTACTTTCTCTACCACTTAAGGAAGAATCAACCCGGCTTGCAATCACCTTCCCCTCCCCACAACAGGCACCCTGTGAAATAGGTGAGGCTGAGAGAGTGTGACTAGCCCAAGGTCACCCTGGCTTTGTGTGTTGGAGTAGGGAAACCAATCCAGTTCACCAGATTAGCCTCCACCACTCATGTGGAGGAGTGGGGAATCAAACCAGGTTCTCCAGATCAGAGTCCACCACTCCAAACCACCACTTTTAACCACTACACCACGATGGAGCACCAGACTAGGATCTTGAAGGTAAAGGTAGTCCCCTGTGAAAGCAACAGGTCATTATAGACCCATGGGGTGACGTCACATCACAACGTTTACTAGGCAGACTATGTTTGCCATTACCTTTCACTGTCGTCTATACTTTATCCCCAGCAAGCTGGGTACTCATTTTACCATCCTCAGAAGCATGGAAGGCCGAGTCTACCTTGAACCGGCTACCTGAAACTAACTTCCATTGGGATCAATACCACATCATCATTTTTCTAGTCCCAATTTCTTCCACTGATGCACCAGGCAGCAGCAGGGAACTGGTCCTCCTATCTACGGCATTCTCCATATGTTACCTGCCATGTTTCAGGGTTCAGCACTTATGTTCCTTGGCTCCAGTTAAGTTTGATTCAGGGGTTGCCAACTCCAGGCTGGGAAATACCTGGAGATTTTTAGGGCAGAGCCTGAGGAGGGTGGGGTTTGGGGAGGGGAGGGACTTCAATGCCATAGAGTCCAGTTGCCAAAGCAGCCATTTTCTCCAGGTGAACTGATCTCTATCGGCTGGAGATCAGTTGTAACAGCAAGAGATCTCCAGCTAGTACCTGGAGGTTGAGCAAAAACGAACAGTACCAGGCTCAAAGAATTAATGCAAATATCATCTATATTCATGGCAATTAAGGCAATACAAACAGGACGGAGATCCATGGATACATTGCATGTTGAGTTCTTCCGACTCTGGACTTTGATTATGAGGGTTTGCCTGCTTGATATCTGTTCTGATATTCTGTATGTTATCCTTGTCTGCGATTTTGTACTTTTTGTATGTGCCGTGTGGCTGTTTGATATTTTATGTATCCACTGATCTCCATCCTGTTTTATATTGCCTTAACTGCCACGAATATAGATGGTATTTGCATTAATTCTTTGAGCCTGGTACTGTTCATTTTTGCTCCACTTACTTCACAGTATTGGTGAGTTTTTTTTCCTAGTACCTGGAGGATGGCAACCCTAGTTCAGAGGCCTGCTCCATCCTAACCCTTCGCCTTCCTCCTGGCTCCTTACTCACCTTGGCGCTGGTGGACTGCCATCAGGACATGTCCGTAAGAGCCACTGCCCAGTTCCCGGAGGATGGTGTAACTACTGGCCACTTCCACCTGGGGCAGGTTCTGGGACGTCAGCAACACCATCTCCTCCAGCCGTTTTGCGATGTCCCCAGGGACTAGCTTCATGGCTGCACAGAGAGAAGAAGAGGAGAGTTGGGGGAGGGCATACAGATGACCGTTGACAAATCAGCCATTTACCACCCATTAGCTCAAAACCTCCAGCCAAGTTACTCTGCAGTGGCAGGTTAAAGAATAGTGTTTCCAGCTCCGAGTTGGGAAATACCTGGAGATTTTTGGGTTGGAGCCTGAGAAGGGTGTGGGGAGGGGATCCAATTCTATAGAGTCCAATTGCCATTTTCTCCAGTTGAACTGATCTCTGTCACCTGGAGATCAGTTGTAACAGCGAGAGATCTCCAGCCATCACCTGGAGGTTGGCAACCCTAGCTAGGGTTGCCAGGTCCCTGTTCGCCACCTGCGGGAGGTTTTGGGGGTGGAGCCTGAGGTGGGTGGGGTTTGGCGAGGGGAGGGACTTCAACGCCTTAGAGTCCAATTGCCAAAGTGGCCATTTTCTCCAGGTGAACTGATCTCTATCGGCTGGAGATCAGTTGTAATAATAGCAGGAGATCTCCAGCTACTACCTGGAGGGTGATAACCCCAACCCTAGCCCAAGGTCTCCCAGTGAGCTTCATGGCAGAGCGGGGATTTGAACCCCAATTTCTCAGCTCCTTGTCCAGCACTGTAGCCACTGGGTCAGACTATTTTAACAAATATGGTGCCAGGTAAACTAGTCTGTCTCACTCTCTGCAAACACAACCTGCCTCAACCCTGGCGCATGGAGAAGGGCCTCCCAAGAAGATTGTAAATAACTATAGACCTATATCAGAGTATCCTCTGCCCCTCCCACAGGCTTCAAACAGCATGTATTCCCATGTGAGAGAAAGTATTCCTTTCAATGTGGCATCAGAAATGACTACATCAGCATGCTTATATAAGTAGAAGGCACCGGTATTTATTTATTCCTTCCTTTCTTTATGCTGGCAGACCAACAGGTCATGAGCAAAACAAATCCAATAATTTAAGTCATACAGAAATGACCAAACATGCAGAAGTACAAGATCTAAGGTGTACAGTGAGAAAGAAGGAACATTAAAAGGCCATAGATAAAAATTTTGCCACGGCGAGGGTTACATTTTGATCCCGATCAGCCAATAGCTTTTTAACTATCTCTTGCTGTAGGGCAAGTCCCCACTCCTGGGTGTATAATGTGATCCATTTATCTCTGGCGAGATCACACTTTTTGCAGTCAATACAAAAATGCCCAACAGTGTCCAAATTCCCTGATTTACAATCACAAAATCGTTCAGAGAAAGGGACCCCTGAAAAATCTGCCTGCTAACTCCCTCAGTGGTAGGGCATTGAATCTGACCTTGGAGGAAAGTATTCTATAGTTGGGGACAGTTAAAAATTTACAATAAGCAGGTAGGATCCTTGGTATGGGGAGGTCCATATAGTACAAGGAGCATATTTATAGCCAATGCTCCGTTTGTCAAGGTGCAACACTCTGGATCTAACCAGTTTACATGCAGAGGGATATTCCATTTGCTTTAGAACCTCAAGGGACAAGCTCAGTCTCTGCAATGTATCATCGACTAATTTTTTTGATGGCACAGGTATTGGGCTGTGGACCAGATGCTGTGAAAAGACCCCCCTTCACCTCGATTGGTTGAATCAAGACACAAGATGAGGAGCACTGAATTCCGGGTCAGATGGGTGGGGGGAAATTGGGAAAGGGCCTTCTTATGCTGGGGTTCAGACTTGGAAAGCGTTCAGTAACGGTCGAGCCAATGAAGGGCTCGGATCATGTGCAGAGTGCCGTTGCTTCATAGAATAATCTGAAACTGTGCTCACTCATTTAGAATCTGGAGGGAGAAGCAGGAAGGTTACAGCGCAAGCAGCTCTTATGCAAAAAAACGTAAGCCCTGGGGGTAATTTAAAGGAGTTTTCCATAATGCAAAAGTTCTCCCATTGCAGACATATGTAAAAGTTGATGCAAGATGTAAGCAGAAGAGAGCTACATAAAGCCAAATGCACTTTCTAAACTGCTGGCTTATCTATTTACCTATGGAGCACATTTTTACCCTGCACTTCCTCTGGGATCAGGGCAGCATACATGGTTCTCTCTTCCCTGTTTTAGCCTCACAACATCCCTGTGAGGTAGGTTCGACTGACAGACAGTGACGGGCCCAAGGTCACCCAGTGAGCTTCCATGGCAGAGTGGAGATTTGTCCCTGCCTCTCGCAGATCTTAGAATAAGACTCTAGCCATTACACCTCACTGGTCTGGCATTCCAGATGTAGATGCAGGAAGTGCGAACAGCCATCCCTCGGCTGAGACAGATGCTCACCTGCCAGGGTGGAGAAGAAGCCCTCCCGTTGTCCCTCCAGAGTTATCCTGCCAAGTCACTCTGCGATTCACTCCCTGGGTCCTCGGTCCTGCCTGCCTGTCTGGTACCTGCCACATGTAGGTCCCCGTGGAGCCTTTTATAGCGACCGCTTCCCATCTGGTTCAGTCTGGCCACACGCGGAGGGAAGCCGGCCAAGCCACCCCTCTCCTCTCATCCCTCCGCCCCAAAAGGTCAGGCCTCTGGAGTCCAGGCGGTTCCACGGGGCAGGATTAGCAGCCAGTTATCAGGGTTATTTTTACCGCCACCCGCCCAGCTGCTCCGGTATATATGCCCCAGATGTTCCTGGAAAGAAGGATTTCTGCTGTCTTCTTCTTTTTGTTCAAGGCACAGGGTGGGGGGCTAATATTTGGCAGGACGAAGCTTAAAAGACAGAGGAAGAGTACACTGCTTCTCTACAGCCTAGGGTTGCCAACCTCCAGGTACTAGCTGGAGATCTCCTATTACAACTGATCTTCAGCTGATAGAGATCAGTTCAGCTGGAGAAAATGGCCTCTTTGGCAATTGGACTTCACTGCATTGAAGTCCCTCTTCTCCCCAAACCCCACCCTCCTCAGGCTCCGCCCCCAAAACCTCCCGCAGGTGGTGAAGGGGGACCTAGCAACCCTACTGCAGCCCCATCATCTCATCCGTTGGCCAGGTGCTATCTCATTGTGCCTCCTTTGTCTCACAACTCACATCAGAGAACCTCATTATTTATATCAAACCCATTTCAACGCTCCTTACTTCCCAGAGGGAGTGGAGCTTTCCAAGTCTGCTTTAGAGAGTTGTGGGTCCCCTCCCCCCAGCCCCGTCAGAAGACCAAATACTGAAGGCTTGAAGTTTAATCTGTAATTCCTTTTATTTGTAGATATACCAGCTGAGCAGGTAGTACACAATAGGGATGGAAGCTTGACTCCCACCCCCTTCCTTTCTAGGGCGACTCTAATCTGGAGAACTGTATTTGATTCCCCACTCCTCCACATGAGCGGCGGACTCCAATCTGGTGAACCAGGTTGGTTTCTCCACTCCTACACATGAAGCCAGCTGGGTGACCTTGGGCTAGTCACAGCTCTCCTCCAGCTCTCTCAGCCCCACCTACCTCACAAGGTGTCTGTTGTGGGGAAGGGAAGGTGATTGTAAGCCGGTTTGATTCTCCCTTAAGGAGAAGAGAAAGTCGGCATATAAAAACCAACTCTCCTTCTTCTTCTAGTTCTCATGGTTCTAGATTACTGCCCCCCACCAACATCTGGGTTTACTGGAACAGCTGAGCTTCCCTGTGGTTGGGTGTGGGGTAGGGTGTGGCAGAAAGAAAGAAACACCCATTCTGCACTGCTTCTATCCCTTTCCCCATTTCATCCAAATTCTGTTGCAAAAGGCCAAGACATGCATTTCACAATTTAAAAAAAATGTTATTTGAGAGGTTCATGCTTCTAATACTATGTGCTAAAGACTGCTGGTGTTAATAACTACTAGTTCCTGGTTTCATCCATACAATTGCCAATATGGATGAAAATCTCCATGCCAGTCATGTAGGGTTGCCAACCTCCAGGTACTAGCTGGAGATCTCCTGCTATTACAACTGATCTCCAGCTGATATAGATCACCTGGAGAAAATGGCCACTTTGGCCATTGGACTCTATGGTATTGAAGTCCCTCCCCTCCCCAAACCCTGCCCTCTTCAGGCTCTGCCCCAAAAACCTCCCTTCGGTGGTGGAGGGGGACCTGGCAACCCTACAGTCATGCATACACTTTTAAGTGGGTGCAGTAAAAATCCAGTCTTCATTTACTCAATCTAGGGACATGGTAGAATGATTATAGGATATTAAGGCAAAATTAGTTCAGTTAAGTGATCTAACAGCTTGCAAATGGGTAGCCCTTCCCTAGATCAGGTTCCTTTTCCTGCTGCCCACTAATTGCAACCCTTTTGGGGAAAGGCTATCTGTTTCAACAGGGATCTCTTTGCACCGCGCAAAGCCCCCCGGCCTGCGTGTCAAGATTCTGTCCCCCAACTGAGGACAGATGCGCCCTGACCTTTCCTTATTCCTTGGCAGTCTATGCCTAGTGTGCATCAGGTCCTTTGCCAACGGCGGCTTGTTGATGTACAGAGCAGAAATCTGCCTCTGGGGAAGGGCTTGGGTGGGCTAGGAACGGGCAGATGGGCAGCGCACTGTTTGTTGTACCCTGGGTTTGGGTTTCCATGGAGAGGCACTCACTGAAATGGTTTTGAGTTATTGAAGAAGAAAGGGGGAAAGGAAGGGTAGGGGAAAGCTGGTTCTGATATCCTCCCGAGGACATTGTTTAGCAAGCCCCCTTGGCACGGCAGTAAAGAAATATGCTGGGGAGAGGAATGTATCCCCTGGGTGGTGAGAACCACAGTCAGCTACTTGGCTCTTGTAAATCTACGGAAGCAGGCCGGACTTACCTTGAAATAAGGCCCCAAGTAGGGTTGCCATCTCCAGGTTGGGAAATACCTAGAGATGTTGGGGGTGGAACCTAAGGAGGGCAAGGTTTGGGAGGGAAGGGACTTCAATGCCACAGAGTCCAGTTGCCAAAGTGGCCATTTTCTCCAGGTGAACTGATCTCTATAGGCTGGAGATCAGTTGTAATAACAGGAGATCTCGAGCTAGTAACTGGAAATTGGCAACCCTATATGCATTACTTATTTATTTCAATAGAGCCCAGGTTATCCTGATCTCATCAGATCTCAGAAGCTAAGCAGGGTTAGGCCTGGTTAGTACTTGGATGGGAGACCACCAAGGAATACAGGGGTCACTAGGCAGAACCAATGGCAAACCATTGCCTTGAAAACCCTACTGGGTTGCCTTAAGTAGGCTGTGACTGGATGGTACTTCACACACACACAACATTGTATACTTCCGTTTCTACGAAAATTGTTAAATGCCCCTCGATGTGTTGCTGGTGTTACCCTTTGCTCTGAGTTTGGCCAAATGTCTCTCGAAGCTAGGGCATGGTTGTTTGCTTTTAAGCTACAAACGTAAGCTGTTTTTTTTAGCACTGAGGGGTACTTAGTTTCTCTGAAGCATGACTCATGTAGATCCTCATGGCAAAAAAAATCTTTGAAGAGAAACTGTCACTGATGGGCATCTCATGGGATATGATATCAGATCTTGGAAAAGAGAAGCTTTCTTATAATAAAAAAGTGTATCATGGAGATTGACTATGATAGCACATCCTTTCGTGCTCGTCGCGTTTGCTCATCTCAGTTTTTCACAATACCACCGCTAAGTGGTTTGCCCGCCTATTCCTGCTTCTTGACAATTCCTTGTCTCTCTAGAGCCTTCTTTCTAGCTAGATTAAATGCTAACCCTTCTATGGTGACACAAGGCAGAATTTTGAATTTACCATGCTCGGGAAGGACTTGTCCGTGCTCTTCTGGCTCCATCGACTCATTGGCTCGTGTGCTCTTGGAATGTCATTTCTATGAGGACCTTAGATCACAATATCTCTCTCCTCTTTTAATACATGAATCCAATGCCTCTGTGTCTGATATAATGCCTCTTTTATTAAGTGACAGGGATCCCAAGGCGACATTGGCAGTGGCAAAATTTATCTCAGTCCTTATATCCCTCAAACATTAGATTTAAAACTATGCTGCTCCAGATCAATGGATCAAGAAGCTTCTAAAGGAAAGAAGAAGGAGGAGGAGGAGAGTTGGTTTTTATATGCCGACTTTCTCTACCACATAAGGAAGAATCAAACTGGCTTACAATTGCCTTCCCTTCCCCTCCCCACAACAGATACCCTGTAAGGTAAATGGGGCTGAGAGAATGTGACTAGCCCAAAGTCACCCAGCTGGCTTCATGTGTAGGAGTGGGGAAACCAACCCAGTTCACCAGATTAGCCTCCGCCGCTCATGTGGAGGAGTGGGGAATCAAACTCGGTTCTCCAGATCAGACTCCACCGCTCCAAACCACTGCTCTTGACCACTACACCAGGCTGGAAAGGTTATTGGCAGACTCATACGGCTACCCATCATGCTATTTACCCTCCAAACTTGTTTCTCATGGATTACATGTTCTCAAACAGGAGGTGGTCACTGACCTGTGAACAATCCAGGACTTTTCACTCTGGGCACCAGCAGCAACACTTGCCCTATCGACACCTATTTTTGCTCGACATTTTTCCATTGTCATGGCCACAGATTGGTCACGGGGCTGATGTCTCTGGGTCCAAGAAGGACGGGAGGAGATCTGGGCACAGTTGGCCTCTTTCTGCTGCCCATTGTTCCAGTCCAGGGCAGCGATCCTCTTGGGCAATTGGATCTGCTGCCCTGGAACCCGTCCAGTTACCGGGTGGCACATTCCCTCTTAATGGAGATCCAGGCAACAGCTGCGGCCTTGGGGGCCCGTTTACTTTGGCAATGGGGCTTTCTGCTGGTCATTACCCTGGCACCGTAATGAAGGGATCAACACCCAGATGGCATTTGCGCCAGAGTTTAACTTCTCATTGAAAACGGCAACTTCTAATGCCGTGTACATAAGGCGCCCTTTTGTACTTGACAGGGAAGAACGATCCAGCCATTCACCGCCTGCAGCTCTGGTCACTCTCCTTTCCTTCTGATAACCCCGGTATTAGTTATTCAGAGCAAGAGATGCCCTGTTCAAATCTCAATTCAGTCTCCATTTTGCTTGGCAGACTCCTCAACTGCAATATGGGGTTCATGACTAGCATTGCCAATGTCCAGGTACTAGCTGGTGATCTCCTATTACAACTGATCTCCAGCCTATAGAGACCGGTTTACCTGGAGAAAATGGCCACTTGGGCAATTAGACTCTATGGCATTGAAGTTCCTCCCCTCCCCAAACCCTGCCTTCCTCAGGCTCCACCCCAAAAACCTGCCGGTGGTGAAGAAGGACCTGGCAACCCTACTTTCTGGGCAGGGGGAAATGGACCCCTCTCTGCCACCATGCCAAGCCCGAAGAAGTCCTGAAGTCTATGCAGGCTAAGGGCCTTTTGTTGGGTTCTGAGCTTTTCAAAATCCTGGGCTTTCCAAGGATCCCAAGTTCCTCCCCTCCCCAAGCCCTGTCTTCCTCAGGCTCTGCCCCCAAAATCTCCAGGTATTTCCCAACCCGGAGCTGGCAACCCTATTAATGATACTGGCTTGTGTTGTAAAGTTGTTACAAGGGCTGTTACCACACTAGGTATTCCCAGCGATGTATCAAGAGTTTGGAAATGGTATAAAAAACATCGTTTTACAAGGGGTTTTGGATGCCACGGCTAAAAAATGGTTGGAAGACGTCTTCACAGCTAAAGGGGCCAAACAAAGTGTGAACAGTACAGTTTCAAACTCTTAATACATCGGTGGGAATACATAGAAAGTACAAACAGTATTTTTTATAACATTTTCAAACTCTTAATACATCGCTGGGAATACCTAGTGCGGTAACAGCCAAGGATACCTGGAAATTGTGCACTTGTAGAGATAGCCCAGTCTTGTCAGATCTCGGATGCTAAGTAAGGTGGGCCCTGGTTAGGATTAGGATGGGGGACCACCAAGGAAGTCCAGGTTCGCAACACAGAGGCAGCCAATGGCAAACCACCCTCTTGCCTGGAAAACCCTATAGGGTCACCATAAGTTGGCTGTGACTTGATGGCAAAAAAAGAAAAGAAAAGAAAAAGAAAGAAGTTGTTTAATGTACTATCAGGGCTTGTTTGCTTTATAATTACTATCCCAAAGTGGTCAAATATCAATGACAACATGGATGACTCTGCACAAGGTGGAAGGAATCCCTGACCCATACCACATTGGCCATTTTGTGTCTGTGTAAAGTGTCATTGATTAAGAAGCCCCATGGCGCAGAGTGGTTCACGACCTGAGTTTGATCCTGACAGAAGTCGATTTCAGGTTAGCCAGCTCAAGGTTGACTCAGCCTTCCATCCTTCCGAGGTCAGTAAAATGAGCACCCAGCTTTCTGAGGGTAAAGTCTAGACGATAGGAGAAGGCAATGGCAAACCACCCTGTAAACATAGTCTGCCTAGGAAACGTCGGGGTGAGACGTCACCCCATGGGTCAGTAATGACCCGCTGCTTGCACAGGGGACTACCTTTACCCTAAAGTGTCATCAAGTCTCAGTCAACTCATGGCGACCCGAGCAAGGGGTTTTTGAGGCAAGTGATTAAGCAGAGGTGCTTTGCTATTGCCTTCATCTACACAGTCTTCCTTGGAGGTCTCCCTTCCAACTACCGACCCTGCTTAGCTTCCGAGATCTGATGAGATCAAGCCATACCATGCCGCCTTCCCTTCTTGGCTGTTTTAGGAAGACCTTATTTATTTAATCTGGTCTTTTACTTTTAGGCCACCAGGCCCCTATTTTTTCCAAATACTTTAAAAAAATTATAATGACATTTTATCAATTTTTTTTTGAATTCTAAGATACTGTTACATTAACATAGTTATAAATGGGTTTGAAGACATCATCAAAATGGGGATTCTGAAAGCAGAAATAAATAATAAGGGGAGTGGTGAGATCCGCCAAACACATTCCGGAAACCCCCTCCTAGGGTTGCCAACCTCCAGGTGGTTAGTGCAGGAATGGCTGATAACAACAAGATTTAACAATTAAGCCACATAAACAACATTCATGGTATAACAAGGTGTATTCAGTGCAAGAAGAAACAAGGTGGAACACAAAAGCTATATACAATAATGTACAAATACGATTTCAATAGTCCTCTTGGGTACAAAGATCCACAGTCGCGTGTTCAAACCTATAATATCAAGGTGAAAAGGAAGACGATCGTTTCTATTTTCTTCTTCAGTTCCGTTCAATCAGGTATTTCAAAATATGCACCCGTACTTCCAAACACAATATCGATCTCCCAGTCGGGATGCAAACCAACTATGTAAACTTCAATTTTTAGGTTCCAATACTAGGATATTTTCTAAATCCAACATAGTTGTACAGACGTTTCAACCATCTGTCACAAGCTTAGTGAATGTTGTTTATGTGGCTTAATTGTTAAATTTTGTTGTTAGCCATTCCTGCACTAACTTTCTTACCATTGGTAGCAGTGCATAGGTGTTTATTTGGGTTACTCAACCTCCAGGTGGTGGCTGGAGATCTGCTATTACAACTGATCTCTAGGTGACAGATCAGTTCACCTGGAGAAAATAGCCGCTTTGGCCATTGGACTCTATGGCATTGAAGTCCCTCCCCTCCCCAAACCCCGCCTTCCTCAGGCTCCACCCCCAAAATATCCAGGTATTTCCCAACCCAGAACTGGAAACCATATCCCCTCCCCTCCCCAAATAGCAAAGGTATCTCTTTGCACTTCTGTGGCCAGCCGTGCTGCATCTTAGCTTTGAAGTTACCCAGCTGTTGCCAGTCTTGAAGGGTCTACAGCGATCCCTGCTGAGCCTGAAGACACAACAGGCGGCGCCCCCCCCCCTGGAAAAAAAAACAACTTGTTTACTGCGATAAACACACAGCTGCAACATCTGTCAAATGAACCCAAAGGGGGGGAAAAACAGAGGGCTCTATTTACCAGAGCTGAAGCGCCACCACCTGGCCTTCGAAGGATCTGAAGCTTCATCCCAAGGCAGGGATTTACAGGCAAAGTCATTTTGCAAGGGGGCACACCAACCCCCCCCCAAAAAAACGGCTCCTTCACATTGTGTAAGCTAAATCTGGAGCAAAAGAAATGTCTGCCACTCTCCCATCAGCATCTTGCTCCTGTATGTGTGTGCAAATCAGCTGGAGATCAAGACATAAAACCATCTTCTTTGTCAGGCAAGTGGTACCTTTAATCAATTGTAGCACAGAAACCAGGCGATTTATGGCCCCCTAACAAGGGCAGTTACCGATTCCCATTGATTCCAACCTCCTCGCCCAAATATTGCTGGGATCCCACACATGCACGCTAGGCAATTCAGCCCTAGGGTTGCCAGCCTCCAGGTACTAGTTGGAGATCTCCTGCTGTTACAACTGATCTCCAGCTGATAGAGATCAGTTCGCCTGGAGAAAGTGGCCGCTTTAGCAATTGGACTTTATGGCATTGAAGTCCCTCCCCTCGACAAACCCCACCCTCCTCATGCTCCGCCCCCAAAATCTCCAGGTATTTCTCAGCCTGGAGCTGGCAACCCCATTCAGCCCCTATGCAGTATTTCAGCCTGTCTCCATTTCCACCCAAGTCTTTCTACAGCAACAACCAGCTATTTACAAGGCATCTCTTCATCATTAGATAGCTTCAGCCATGTGTGGCTGTTGGCTTCCTGAGCTTCCATGCAGGCCGATAGGGGGGCATTCTGGACTGCAGCACCACCTTGTCTAACCTGTGGGGAAGCCACATTACTGAAACTGAACGTCGGAAGTCCCAGAAACCACCAACATCTAATCCATGGTTTCCCCCCACCTCTGGTTAACTTCTATGCACATCTAGAAACCTTAGCAAAGCAAGTCCATCTTTCTTATGGAGGGCAGATCTTTGATTATTTAGTACTGAAGAAGATGGATTCAGTTCATCAATGCCTTTGTAACTCCTGTACTAATTTCCAAATCTTTTGGTTAACTCATGGCATGATCTTCCTGGGGTAGGGTTGCCAACCTCAAGATGGTGGCAGGAGATCTCCTGCTATTTACAACTGATCTCCAGCCAATAGAGATCAGTTCCCCTGGGGAAAATGGCCACTTTAGCAATTGGACTCTATGGCATTGAAGTACCTCCTTGCTCCAAACCCTGCCCTCCTCAGACTCTGCCCCCAAAATCTCCAGGTGTTTCCCAATCCAGAGCTGGCAACCCTAACCTGGGGGTTCCCTGTCTCAAATTAAGTCCTGAGTACACATCAGGAATGTTAAATGTTTCATAGTTTTCTGGGAAGAACTTCAGAACTGAGATCCCGTGAGATTCTAGGAAGAGCATGTATGCCGCAGATACACCCAATCTGGAGGGTCTCAATTCAATTTCCTCACCACCACCCCAGCCAAAAAATTTTCCATTATCATTGTGCTAGTGGAAGAAAAATGTAACATTCAGTCTGCTGCAGAATTTGTGCACCAGGAGATCATAGCGTGACCAGGGATTCGTTGGTGAAACACACAGATTAAGGCCTGGGGAACATTCAGAAACGACAACTTTTTGTTCTATGAAATACATTTTTGTTGTCTATGAAATACATTTCAGCATTCTCTTTATTTTGTGGTTTCCTACTTTCCATCTAGAATATTACCACCACCACCACCCCCTGCCCCCAAGTTATGAGATCACCCCAGCAAGTTTATAACATTTCTTGCTGGGAAACACTTTGGGTATTTAATAAGCCCCTGGAGTTCAAAAGGCATACGGGAGACAAGGACACAGAGTTAAGTAGAAGTGAAGGCTGGGAGGAAAAAACTTGCTCTCCCAAAAAGATGACCTTTCAAACTCGTAGAGAGAGCTGTGATTAGCCCAAGGTCACCCAGCAGGTTTCATGTGGAGGAGTGGGGAAACCAACCCATTTCACCAGCTTAGTGTCTGCCGCTCATGTGGAGGAGTGGGGGAATCAAACCCGGTTCTCCTGATTAGAGTCCACCGCTCCAAACCACAGCTCTTAACCACTACATCACGCTGGCTCTCAAGGAAGTTCAAAAGGCCAAAAGGTGTGTCCGAAGTCTGCCTTGCCTCAGTGGGGGAACGTGGGCTTTGGTGACTTGGGAAAAATGGGGGAAAGGAAGAGGCGCACAACAGTGAGGTTAGGAAACCAAAGTAAGGCCAATCACAGCTGGAGAAGGCAGCAGTGTTCTGGGTAGTTGCCTGCATTGTCTTTTTTCCTACCACAAAATAAAGGGGAAGGGATGCTGTGTATGTGTGCTCTCCATGTGCGCGCGCAAATGAGAGAGAGATCTAAGAATAAGCAGGGAGAACCAGAGCTGCCTTTACCCAAAGATACCCGACAAGCCTTCCCTGGGAATCCCGGGCTCCAATTCTACTTCACTGTTTGGTGTTGGATGAGCCATTTTCTCTTCATTCCCTTGTTGGGAAATGTGTGGATAAAAATAACCCACCCCACTGGGCCACTGACAAAAATGGAAAAGCCCCTTTGGCTTTACAAGGATTATATCAACCTACAGTGAAAAGTTCAGACCAATATAAAGGAAAGATTCCTTCGCCTGAAATAGCTCCACTTTGAAAAACAACGGTTGTGGTAGGGCATCCCCCCACACAATACTGAGGAAGACTAGTGGGCAAAAGGAGTTAAAAAAAGAGGGTGGGGGTATCATAGTACCAGAATAGTAATGCAGAAAACAGTCTGTTCAGAGTAGTCAACCCCATCCATCTCTATTTCCCCAGTCCTTCTCAAATTCTTTCAGGAGCCAATTCATCTTTGCCTCTACTAAAATATCTTCCTCGTGGCAATAACATACCCTTGAGCAGAGGGCACTGGAACATTGTGGGTGAGAAACGATCTCATCTAACCGCTTCAGTTCTCAACTAGATTCAACATTGGGTCCTGATCCAATATTATAAGCTGCCTGCGTTGGGGTGTTTGGACAACAGGAGATGAGCGCAAAAGGGAAATGCGCGTGAGAACTTGGGTCCATAAAACAAAATTCTGCTAGAAGATCCTCTTGGTTAAAATGGTTTGGAAACCATGATGGTAAAGCTCCATTCCCTCCGTGGTACCAAAGAGCAGCAGCAGATAAGGTGAGTGGAGAAAATTCCAATATCAGGATTAAATCTCTTTTGCTCTCTTTGAATATCCACATTTTGGATACAAACCCCTGAAGGGTGAAGGTTGCGCTTCCTGCGTTTTTACGAATTTGCTAATGGGTGGAGTCTCTGGTGTTTGACCAGCGTCTGTCTCTGCCGGAACCTCCTCCCGCACTCGGCGCAACGATAGGGCTTTTCTCCCGTGTGGATTCTCTGGTGGATGATGAGGTCAGCCAGCCGGACGAACCTCCTCTCGCACTCGTCGCAGGGGTAAGGCTTCTCGCCAGTGTGGATTTTCTGGTGCCTGGTGAGAGAGGACAGCTGGTTGAACCTTTTCCCACACTCGGGGCAGCTGTGAGGCCTCTCCCCCGAGTGGGTTCGCCGATGCCGGTGAAGGTGTGAGAGCTGGTTGAACCTCCGGCCGCACTCGTCGCAGGTGTGGGGCCTTTCCTCCGAGTGCGTCCTCTGGTGCCTGGTTAGGGCCGACGAGGCAATGAACCTTTTCCCGCACTCCGGGCAGCCATAGGGCCTCTGGCCCATGTGGATCCTCTTGTGCACCGTGAGGGCCGAGAGGTGGCTGAAACATTTTTGGCAATAGGTGCACCGATACGGCCTTTCTCCCGTGTGGATCCTCTGATGGCTGACGAGGTGCGCTCGCTGGCTGAAGGTTTCCCCGCACTCGGAGCAGGCATGGGGCTTCTCTCCCGTATGGATCCTCTGGTGCCTTGTGAGGTGCGAGAACTGGTTAAACCTCGCCCCGCACTCGGCACAACGGAAAGGTTTCTCTCCTGTGTGAATGTGCTGGTGTTTGGCCAAGTCCGATGGGCAGTTGAAACGCTTCCCACATTCGGTACAGGGGTGGGGCTTCTCCCCCGTGTGGATCCGTTGATGCCTGGTGAGGTGGGACATCTGAATGAAGCTTTTGGGGCACTGACCGCAGTGGTAGGGTTTTTCACCCGAGTGGGTTTTCAAATGTTTGGCTAGGCCTGAGGGGCGGGTGAACCTTTTCCCACACTGAGCACAGGCGTGAGGCCTGTCCTTCCTGTGGATGCCGCTGTGAGCCCTGAGCTCCTCCTCGCCCCTAAATCTTTTCCCACAGTCTGGGCACTGGAAACACTGCCCGGCTCTTCCTAAAAACTTGGCACCTGTCGAGTGGGAAAGAAAAGTCACATGAACACATGAAGCTACCTTATACTGAATCAGACCCTCGGTCCATCTAAGTCAGTATTGTCTACTCAGATCGGAAGCAGCTCTCCAGGGTCTCAGGCAGAAGTCTTTCACATCATCTACTTGCCCAGTACTTTTAACTGGAGATGCTGGGGATTGAACCTGGGACCTTCTGCATGCCAAGCAGATGCTCTACACCACTGAGCTATGGACCTTCCCCAAAAGACTCACGTGAACGCGGCACCCTTGTGGGATGGGGTCACGGTGGTTCCCATTTTACAGATGGGCAACACAGAGGATGTGCTTGCCTTCACATGAACACATGCACCTGCCTTATACTGAATCAGACCCTCGGTCCATCCAAGTCAGTATTGTCTACTCAGACTGGCAGAGGCTCTCCAGGGTCTCAGGCAGAGGTCTTTCACACCAATACAATACAATTCTTTATTACGGTCAATGACCAGCACAGGTAAAACAGGTAAGATACCAATTTAAGTCTTTCACATCATCTCCTACTTGACCCTTTTAACCAGAGATGCCCGAGATTGAACCTGGAACCTTCTGCATGCCAAGCAGGTGCTCTACAAACTGAGCCACAGCCCCTCCAGATGTGATTTGGGGAAATACACAGCAAAAGGAAATTAAACGGGAGAGGAGGTTGTGGTAGCAAAAAATAATAATAATAATTCTGCACCGTAATTCTGTGGATAGACTGCTGGTTGGGGCCAGTTACCAGAATCATGTGACCTCCCAACATTACGGCAACTATACTGGCTTCAACTATACTGGCTTCTGCTCCCACTGAAGGCAACTTCATAAGTCAGGAGTTGTATGGTGCAGGGCAAGTGAGCTGAATTGCTCCAGAGCACTAGAATATCAGTAGGATCTAGCCAGTTTTTTGACTCAATGGTCTTTTACACATGGCTGTCTCACTCGCCGTCACCCCTCCGATGACGTCGGGTCTTTGTTTGGATTATGCATGCCGTTTCTGACCGTCAGAGTCCACCTTGCTCTCCCCCTGTGTTTCCCCGCGTTATGACCGCGTTTTCAAATTCGAGATAAAACAGATCTCTGAAAATGCGGGCGAAATGCAGGGGGGGAGCGAGGCGACCTCTGACCGTCGGAAACGGCAGCCATAATCAACACAGAGACCCAAAGTCGTTGGAGGGGTGATGGTGAGGGAAACGGCCATGCATAAAGGACAAATGTCACTCAGTTCTTCTTCTTCATGGATTTTGTCTATTCAGGGTCCCATGATTCCCCAACATAGTCTTTTTGGGTGGTCAGAGGAGACCCTCCCTTTCTTTGTAGGGCAGCAAATCGAAAAGCTGTTTGGATACAATCCTGTTATGTTTTAAACCGTTTCTGATTCTCCACGACATTCACGCAGCCACTTTCTGGTGCCAGCAATCCTTAATCCCTACAGTTTCAAAGCAGACCAGCCAAGATGTGTGTGAGAGAACACACTGTTCAGGGTTTTTGGCCAGAAAGGTCCAGGTGATGTTTACAAATGAGGAGACTTAGGGTTGCCAACTCCAGGTTGGGAAATACCTGGAGATTTTGGGGGTGGACCCTGAGGAGGGTAGGGTTTGGGGAGGGGAAGGACTTCAATGGGGGTATATCAATCAATCAATCATGACCTTTATTGGCATAAACAATGGGGGTATAATGCCATAGAGTCTACCTTCCAAAGTGACTATTTTCTCCAGGTGAACTGATCTCTGTCCCCTGGAGAACAGTTGTAATAGCAGGAGATCTCCAGCCACCACCTGGAGGCTGGCAACCCTAAGGAGACTAGGAGAGGGAGAGAGAGAGAGAGAGAGAGAGAGAAAGAGTACAAGCTGGTGCAAGGTTTGACACCCCCATCTAGGGTTGCCAGGTGGCTGCTGGTGGCGGGCAAACCCCCAGCAATTTACCCCTCTGCCCGCTGACCACCTGAGGGTCGGCGGGCAAACATGCACACGCGTCACTTCCAGTTTAGAACTGGAAGTTCCACCTCGCGAGGGGACTTATACCTCTTAGTTTGAGTGGTAAAGGGCCGCTTTACCACTCAAACTTAGAGGTATAAGCCCCCTTGCGAGGCGGCACTTCCGGTTCTAAACCAGAAGTGACGCATGTGCGTCTGTGCGAGCACACGCGCTTTCAAACAGCCTTCCGCTGGAGGAGGAGAAGGACCTGGCAACCCTACCCCCATCCTTACCCAGTGAGCCGGTGTTCCCATTGTCTTGCTGTCTGGCTTCTTTGTAGCTTTGCCTTGGCCTGGCGTTTGCTGGAGGATGCGGCGTCTCAGAGCAATTCGTGGTCCCCACTTGTAGCGATGCCGCGACCTGAAACAGCAGCAGCAATTCCAGTGAGACTGAGAAGAGGGAATCTTATGGCTGTTTGGCCTCAACTTGCTGTTTACCCGGAGTAGGCCCCACCGTCCCCCTGGGGTCAATGGAGCACTTGGGACCCCTTCCCCTTCAAGTTAAGCCTTACCTGCTGTTCCCGTTTCCCCCCTTCTCGTTGCCTCAGCAGGAATCCCTCTGCCAGGGCTACCGCCTGAGCACAGGTCTCCGGCCCACGTTCTCGGACTTGGTTCTGGATCACCTTAGGCAGGATCGTCAAGAACTGCTCCAGGATCAGCATCTCAAGGATCTGCTCCTTGGTGCGCGTCTCCGGCTCCAACCAGCGATGACAGAGTTCCCGCAACCGGCTGCACACCTCGCGGGGTCCCAAGGCTTCCTGGTAGCGGAACTGGCGGAAACACTGGCGCTGTGCCTCGGCACTCGCGGTGTCCCCTCGGAGGGCAGCGGGCTTCATCTTCCCGTAGTCTCCCCTGTCTCTGGCCTCCAGGCTGGTAAAGAAGGGCTGGCCCTCTCCGCCGAGGTTTGGCATGAGTCGGGCCACGCCTTCTCCTCGGGACCACTGGCAGGCATCCGCCACCCTCTCGAAGGTGGACAGATCGTCCCACGGAGGCAGGTCTGGCAGCTGAGAGCCTGTCCAGCCTGAATGAGAAGACTGAACCGTCTTCAGGATCTCCTGCCACTGGGCCTCCCCGTGTGACGGCACTCCCTCCTGTCTCTCAAGTCTACCCTGCTGCGGTGCGGCCCACCTCAGAAACTCGCTGATGGCTCCAGCTTGAATGGCCCGTGGAGATTTTCCTGCTCCTGTCCCAAAACCATGCCCTGGTTCCGGACGTGCTGGATTTGGCTCCTCCATTTTTCTCTCCAGGTTCCTCACAAGGGCAGCGGGCACTGGAGAGCCAGCATCCTTACTTCTCTAGGATTGCCGCCATTTTGTCTCCTTGGATTTTGCCTCATCCCCTCATCGAGTCCACCTCTCCCAGCCATAACTGGGGCACAGTGGATCCAGTGCAGGTCAGGTCTTGTCTACGATGTTGTCCACAAGATGTTCAGGTCTCAAAGACCCAGAAATAACACAAGACAGCCAAATTCCCATCTAAAGAATGCTCTTGGTTCCTGAAGAAAAAGACGAAAGGGAAAATCACATCTTTAAAAACAATAAGCTAAAATCTGGAAGAAGGAGAAGGAGAAGGAGAAGAGCTCGTTTTTATACCCTGATTTTCTCTACCTTTAAGGAGTCTCAAAGCGGCTTACCATCCCCGTCCCTTCCCCTCCTCACAACAGACACCTTGTGATGTAGGTGAGGCTGAGAGAGTTCGGAGAGAACTGTGACTAGCCCAAGGTTACCAGCAGGCTTCATGTGGAGGAGTGGGGCAACCAACCCGGTTCACCAGATTAGAATCCACCAGTCATGTGGAGGAGCAGGGAATCAAACCCAATTCTCCAGATTAGAGTCCACCGCTCTTAACCACTACACCACGACACAGACAGAGCTGCTGTGATGGGGGGGGGGGCAGAAATTTTTAGTGATGAGGGGAAAGGACTGGTCATTGAATGGTGAACCATCAGAGCAGTTCTCAGGCAGATGGAAAGTGGATTTTGGTAGGAAGAAGTCATGCAGCATCTAGGAAAAGAAGGGGCTGCCTATCCGAAGGCTGGGGATTCAGCTGAGGGTCAGGAAGCTACTTTGAGATAGTATTGCCAGGTCCCCACAATTCCATATCCTGAGACTCATGGGACAGGGCCCGATGATTGAACGGTAGATGTGCCAGTGTGGTGTAGTGGTTAACTCTAAGAGCAGTGAACTCTGATCTGGTGAACAGGGTTCGATTCCCCAACTCCTCCACATGCAGCCTGCTGGGTGACCCTGGGCCAGTTGCAGTTCTCTCCGAACTCTCTCAGCCCCACCTACCTCACAAGGTGCCCGT
The DNA here is from genome assembly GCF_029931775.1 of Euleptes europaea. Taxonomy (NCBI): domain Eukaryota; kingdom Metazoa; phylum Chordata; class Lepidosauria; order Squamata; family Sphaerodactylidae; genus Euleptes; species Euleptes europaea. Next base: position 17,498,037 of record NC_079329.1, on the reverse strand, counting down.
TGGGGGGAGGGGAAGGGAAGGTGATTGTAAGTTGCTTTGAGACTCCTCAAAGGTAGAGAAAAGAGGGGTATAAAAAAAAACTCTTCTTCTAATCATGCTTTGTGGATTGTTTGACGATATGCTACATACACAGGTACACATGGAAACAGCCCCCTTAAATATTTAAAGCGGTCCATATTCTACAATGCCAAGAGTCGCTTCATGTGCACAAGGTACCCCCCCCTTGCCATCGCAACTGAGTGGCAAAAATGCTTGGCATGCAGAAGGTCCCAGGTTCAATCCCTGGCATCTCCAGTTAAAGGGACCAGGCAAATAGGTGATGTGAAAGACCTCTGCCTGAGACCCTGGAGATCTGCTGCCGGTCTGAGTAGACAATGCTGACTTGGATGGACCAAGGGTCTGATTCAGTATAAGGCAGCTTCATGTGTTCAATTGGCAGCATTTTTGGGGAGGGGCTGTGGCTCAGTGGTAGAGCATCTGTTTGGCATGCAGAAGGTCCCTGGTTGAATCCCCAGCATCTCCAGTTAAATGGACCAGGCAAGTAGGTGATGTGAAAGACCTCTGCCTGAGACCCTGGAGAGCCGCTGCCGGTCTGAGTAGACAATACAGACTTTGATGGATCGAGGGTCTGATTCAGTATAAGGCAGGTGCATGTGTTCATGTGAAGGCAAGCACATCCTCTGTGTTGCCCATCTGTAAAATGGGAACCACCGTGACCCCGTCCCACAAGGGTGCCGCGAAGAGGAACACAGCAAAGAACAGATTTTGCAGAATCCTTTCCGCTTGCATGGTTTTGGTTTGCCTCCTGCATGGGGTGATTCCCCCCTTCCCCCATGCCGATGCCCACCACTCCAGAGAACATAACAGACCTCCCTTTCAGCTGAACATTTCTTTCTTTCTCCCCATCGATCAAAGAGATGCTGACAGTTTCCAGAACACCCCTGACATTGCAAGCCGGCACCTTGCGGAACTGGCGTCTAACTCACCTCTGCGGCTTTCCCCAGCTTGGGGGCATCTTCCATCTCGAGATCAATCAGCTGCTGTTTGGGGGGTGGGGTGGGGGCAGAGCTGACTCTGAGAGAGGAAGCTCCCTCCTGTATTCCTTCCCCCTGTGCCAGTGAGAGATGGGTGGCTCTAGGACCCAGAATGCTCAACACATTTAACCCTCCACAAGCTGGTCCACCAGCTTGCCTGCTGCCCGCTCAGATTGCTGCCTGACCAGACCAAGCGATCTGGTGTGTTTAGGCCAAGCTGCTTTTCAACAAAATGACACCTGGATACCATCAAGTTCTATAGATCTAGCACCCCACCTGGAAGGACTCCAATAGAAGCATAGAGTTGGAAGGGGCCACATAGGCCATCTAGTCCAACTCCCTGCTCAATGCAGGATCAGCCTAGAGCATCCCTGACAAGTGCTTGTCCAGCCTCTGCTTAGGGCGGCTATTTACCTATTAACCTAGAAATCAATCTTCTTGAATTCCACGGGCTTGTTCCCAAATAAGAGTGCATAGGACGCAGCCTCAGATATACAGTTCCACACACACCCATTATCAGCTTCAGTTCTGTGCCTGTAATATGGGTCTGATAATGGTCTACCTTACAGGGTTGTGATGAATTCAGCCTCGTTTCAGGGTGCAGCTGCATTCAGAAAACCAGGCACAGGTAAACAGTGGGCATCTTGGGGGCTTTGCAAGCTAAGAAGTTCTTCTTCTTCATATTATTATTAATATTATTAATAATATTACTAATATTATTATTATTAATATTATTATTATTTTGTGGATCAGTGCCTACTTCTGTGTTTGGCTCTTAAAGAGCCGCAAGGTTTGTTTTTTGACTGATCTGTTCACCCTGTCTCAAAAAGTGTACCATAATGCTCAAAAGGCACAATTTAAGATTGCCAACCTCCAGGTGGCCGCTGGAGATCTCTTGCTAATACAACTGATCTCCACGCGACAGCGATCAGTTCACCTGGAGAAAAATGGCCGCTTTGGCAATTGGACTCTATGGCATTGAAGTCCCTCCCCTCCCCAAACCCCGCCCTCCTCAGGCTCCACCTATAAAAACTCCAGGTATTTCCCAACCTGGAGCTGGCAACCCTAGCGCAACTGCAGTGATCAAAAGTTTCCCTATTATGAAAATTTTGGAGCTTTTTAACGTTTAGAACACCATAGCAATTTCTACAGTTTTTTTGTTTAGATTTTATGTTTTATAAATATATAAAAACAGAATATAAAACCAGAATGTACACGAAAAGAAAATTAAAGGCCACATCGTGACAGTTTCTACAATTGTGAATGACATGGAGATGGTGACTAGTGAATTTCTTCCTCTCCTGGAAGCTCGGTGGGTGACATTGGGCCAGTCACAGTCTCTCAGCCTAGCCTACCTCACAGGGTTGTTGTGAGGATAAAATGGAAGGAGAAGAGAATGATGTAAGCTGCTTTGGGTCCCCCTTGGGAAGAAAGCGGGGTGTAAATGAAGTAAGTAAATAAGTAATCCAGGAACTGAATTAAATGGATGGGTAGTAAAAACCGGGCATGCGCAACACTTCATTCATTAAGTTATGCAACTCACTGCCACAAGAAGTGTCTAACACCACTACAGACAGGTTTTTAAAAGGAGATTGTCAATTTCACGAAGGATGGGTCTATCAGCGGCTACTGCTCATGAGTCAGAACAACTAAAGGGAACCTCTGGATTTAGACAGGGTGGATCTCCGAATACCAGTTGTTTGGTGCATGAGAGGTGAGGTTAAATAAGCAAATAAATATGGCTGCCTCTCTGGGCTAGGGAAAGAGTGCACCTGTTGAATGTCTGCCTGTTAAAACAGAACACATTCCAACCAGCTATTATTTGTAAGCGGGGATGCCACTCCTCCCCCCCCAAGGAAGTCTCTGCACCTTAAACAACTATGTGACAGGTAGGCATCCAACTGATGCCGTTCCCCCTGCATTTCCTCAGATTCCCATCAACAGGGTTGCCAGATCCTCCCTGGCCACCGGCAGAGGATGGGGGAGAGTAGGTTGCCAGATCCAAGCTGGGAAACTCCTGGAGATCTGGGAATGGCGCCTGGGGAGGACAGGGACCTCACTGGGGTACAATGCCATAGATTCCACCCTCCAACCCATCCATTTTCTCCAGGGGAACTGGTCTCTGTAGTTTGGAGATGTAATTCCAGGGGATCCCCAGGTCCCACCTGGAGGCCGGAATCCTTACCCATCGATTGAAGGGGGGGGGGAGATATAAGAATGAGGAATCGTTTCTCCCTGGGATATGCAGTGACAACTTCATATCATCACTTGGGGGGATTTCCCTCCTGTCTAGAGCAAATCGACAACTAAGGCTTAATCGGCCTGGCTGTGCAGCCTTTCCCTTGTTGCTCTTCCACATAGGGGAGGGGCTGTGGCTCAGTGGTAAAGCATCTGCTTGGCATGCAGAAGGTCCCAGGTTCAATCCCTGACATCGCCAGTTAAAGGGACTAGGCAAGTAGGTGATGTGAAAGACCTCTGCCTGAGACCCTGGAGATCTGCTGCCGGTCTGAGTAGACAATGCTGACTTGGATGGACCAAGGGTCTGATTCAGTATAAGGCAGCTTCATGTGTTCAATTGGCAGCATTTTTGGGGAGGGCTGTGGCTCAGTGATAGAGCATCTACTTGGCATGCAGAAGGTCCCAGGTTGAATCCCCAGCATCTCCAGTTAAATGGACCAGGCAAGTAGGTGATGTGAAAGACCTCTACCTTAGACCCTGGAGAGCCACTGCCAGTCTGAGTAGACAATACAGACTTTGATGGATCGAGGGTCTGATTCAGTATAAGGCAGGTGCATGTGTTCATGTGAAGGCCTCTGTGTTGTCCATCTGTAAAATGGGAGCCACCATGACCCCATCCCACAAGGGTGCCGCGAAGAGGAACACAGCAAAGAACAGATTTTGCAGAATCCTGTCCGCTTGCATGGTTTTGGTCTGAGTAGACAATACTGCCGGTCTGAGTAGACAATACTGACTTGGATGGACCAAGGGTCTGATTCAGTACAAGGCAGCTTCATGTGTTCATGTGAGTCTTTTGGGGAAGGGCCATAGCTCAGTGGTAGAGCATCTGCTTGGCATGCAGAAGGTCCCAGGATGAGTCCCCGGCATCTCCAGTTAAAGGGACAAGGCAAGTAGGAGATGGGAAAGACCCCTGCCTGGACCCTGGAGAGCTGTTGCCCGTCTGAGCAGACAATACTGACTCGAATGGACCGAGGGTCTGATTCAGTATAAGGCAGCTTCATGTGTTCATGTGAACCTTAGGAAAGGTGTATTATTAGTGCCCCTCTGAGCTTGTGCAGGGTAGGGTGTCTTTGGGGACAAGCTGTGGCTCAGTAGACCAAGGGCCTGATTCGGTATAAGCAGGGCCGGATTTAGGTTTGATGAAGCCCTAAGCTATTGAAGATAATGGGGCCCTTTATATGTCCAGCTGTCCTTTGTCAATAACAAATTGTTGCTGTTTTTTTGTGTTGAATATATGCTATGTGGTAATTTATGGACCTAATAGGTATCTAAAGCCATTTGCACATAACAAAATATGTATTTTATCAAAGTAATTGTTGAACTGAAATACAATTAGGGCCCATTACTTACATCATAGGAGCCCACACAACACAAAACAGTTGCTGTATGTAGGTTTTATTTTATTTGTGTTTGATCTTATATTTTGGAAATGTACATCCAGTTTTGTTTTTCCTTTAAAAAATTTTTGGGGCCCCCAAGAGAGCGGGGCCCTAAGCTATAGCTTGCTTAGCTTATGCGTAAATCCGGCACTGAGTATAAGGCAGCTTCATGTGTTCATGTGAACTTTAGGAAAGGTGTATTATTAGTGCCCCTCTGCAGGGCTGGATTTAGGTTTGATGAGGCCCTAAGCTATTGAAGGTAGTGGGGCCCTTTATATGTCCAGCTGTCCTTTGTCAACAAAAAAATTGTCACTGTTTTTTTGTGTTGAATATATGCTATATGGTAATTTATGGACCTAATAGGTATCTAAATCCATTTGCACATAACAACATATGTATTTTATCAAAGTAATTGTTGAACTGAAATACAATTAAGAAGAAGTATATTAATAGTGAAATAACACAAAACACTGTTGCTGTATGTAGGTTTTATTTTATTTGGTTCTTGTAGATTATCCGGGCGGTGTGACAGTGGTCTTGCTATTTTCTTTCCCGACGTTTCACCCACAGCTGTAGCAGGCATCTTCAGAGGAGTCACACTGAAGGACAGTGTCTCTCAGTGTCAAGCGTGTAGGAAGAGTAATATATAGTCAGAAAGGGGTTGGGTTTGAGCTGAATCATTGTCCTGCAAAAAGTATCAAAGGTAATGTGCTAATCATTGTATCATTGTAAGTATCATTGTAAGTATCAAGATAATGTGCTAATGAGGGTGCGGTATGTTCATATGGACCCACTGTATCCTGAAGTGATCTGTTAATGGGTGAAATCCAAAGCTAATCCGCATGGCTATTGTGGACAATGGGCGACAACGCATGGTCGCTTTATCCTCCTTTAATCCGTTTCAGCCAAGGTTTCAGCCAGGATCGAATGCATGCGTTTCGCCTAATGTGCGTTCGATCCTGGCTAAAACAGGGATTAAAGGAGGATAAAGCGACCGTGCGTTTTCACCCAATATTTATTTTATTTGTTTTTTATCTTATATTTTGGAAATGTCCTTCCAGTTTTTTGGGGGTTTTTTAACCTTTAAATTTTTTTTGGGGGGGGGCAAGAGAGCGGGGCCCTAAACTCTAGCTTGTTGAGCTTCTGCGTCCATCCGGCACTGAGTGTAAGGCGGATCCACGCGCCCGTGCGCTCGAGCTGGGGAATCTCGCCCGGCTCCGCCTGGAAGACGCGCCGAAGAGTTAAATCCAGCGTGAGCCGCCCGCCCTAGAGAGACGCAGGAAGCCCGAGCGGGGGAGGCCTTAGCCCCGAGCACCTTCCTTGCTCCTCCTCTTCCCGGGATCAAAAACTTGGGATTTGAATTTTAATCAGGGAGGGGGGGGGTCTTTGCTCCCTGCAGGGTCGGCAGATCTTCCGCGGCGGGGCTTTGTGCGGGCGGGCTTCTGCCCAGGGCAGCGGTGAGTGGCAGGGGCCGGGGAGATCCAGCTGCGGGAGGGGCGGAACAGCTGGAGGAGGCGAGCATCCGCACCGTGGGTGGGTGGGGAGAGAAGGCGGGGAGGGAGCTCAGGTGGGGCCCTGGCCTGGGTGCAAGGGGGGGGGGTGGATCTCTGCGTTGCGTTTCCTAAAAGGGACCCTGTAAGGGTGGAGAGATCCGCTGGATCGCAGATCGGTCTTCCGAGTTTGCAAAGCCGCGGTTGTTTATTTGGTCCCGTTGCTGACCTGGATGGCCCAGGCTAGCCTGATCTCGTCGGATCTCAGAAGCTAAGCAGGGTCGGCCCTGGTTAGTATTGGGATGGGAGACCACCAAGGAAGACCAGGGTTGCTGTGCAGAGGAAGGCACTGGCAAACCACCTCTGCTAGTCTCTCGCCATGAAAACCCCAAAAAGGGGTTGCCATAAGTCGGCTGCGACTTGAAGGCACTTTACACACACACAACCGTTGCTAGCCCCGACTTTCCAGCAAAAAAGCTCGGATGGCATAGGTAGAGGAGTGGGGGTGGGTGCATGCGTGGGTGGGTGGGTCGGTGGGTGGGGGTTCCAGGTGCACAACCACCCTGCGATGTCGGTTAGGCAGACACGCGCAGAGAGAGTCGATGATGGGACCGTCGCCAAAACCGGGATCAGGGCAAAGTAGGGATTTACGCCCAGGCCCCAGACTGGCGCTCTGATCCTTATGCCTTTTCTTCTTCGTGTTTGCAATTGGCGGGGCGAGTTAATCTGACCAGCTCGCAGGTAGGGAATTAAGAAAAAAAAAAAAAGGTGAGGCAGTGGGTTGGCCAAGACCTCATGAGGGTTTGAAGTTAGGATTTGGGGAGGGGCCGTGGCTTAATGGTTGAGCATCTGCTTGGCATGCAGAAGGTCCAGGTTCAATCCCCGGCATCTCCAGTTAAAGGGACTAGGCAAGTAGGTGATGTGAAAGACCCCTGCCTGAGACCCTGGAGAGACGCTGCCAGTCTGAGTAGACAATACTGACTTGGATAGACCAAAAGTCTGATTCAGTATAAGGCAGCTTCATGTGTACAGGTTCCAGAAGTCACTCTATGAATGGCCTCCCTCTTCTACGTCCAAATGAAGTCCCCCCTCTCGTTCCTCTCAAGATTCATCCTCAAGACCGTTTATGTCATAATATTTTAGCCAGCCTGTGGTACCCATAATCAGAGGGGGAAACTGCAGGTTTCTAAAACACCGTTTCTATCCATGTTTGTAGGAAGTGGTGGGTTTCTAATTTGGAGTATGTTATGTGTACTCTTCTTTCTTTTGCATGGAACTGATTAGCAAAGAATATAAAAATAATTTCCATCTAAACATTAAGAAGAACTTTCTAACAGTTAGAGCAGTTCCTCGCCCTGACCTGGATGGCCCAGGCTAACCTGATCTCTTCAGATCTCAGAAGCAAAGCAGAGTCAGCCGTGGTTAGTTTTGGGATGGGAGGCCACCAAGGAAGTCCAGGGTGGCTGTGCAGAGGAAGGCACTGGCAAGCCACCTCTGTTAGTCTCTTGCCATGAAAACCCCAAAAAGGGGTTGCCATAAGTCGGCTGCAACTTGACAGCACTTTACACACACACACAGAGCAGTTCCTCAGTGGAGCAGGCTTCCTCGGGAGGTGGTGAGCTCTCCTTCCCTGTAAGTTTTTAAGCAGAGGCTAGATGGCCATCTGTCAGCCATGCTGATTCTATGACCTTAGGCAGATCATGAGAGGGAGGGCATCTTGGCCATCTTCTGGGCATGAAGTAGGGGTCACTGGGGGTGTGGGGGGAGGTAGTTGTGAATTTCCTGCATTGTGCAGGGGGTTGGACTAGATGGTCCTGGCGGTCCCTCCCAATTCTATGATTTTATAAAGGGTGGCTTTCCAAACATGGTGTTATGTTCTCACATAACTGCGATTACTAGGTTATCCCATACTCTTGAGAAGGGCTGGCAGGAGTAGAAGTGGAGTGGGAAAGGATGGGAGCCAGGACTCCTGGGACTTGAGAAGAGCTTGGATCTAGTATAGGTCACAGTTAGGCTAAAGAGAGATGACAAGGATTGAGTTCTCTTGCTTTTTTGATGAGTGTTTATGGATGACAATAAGGTATTGCCCCGGGCTTGTCATTGTGAATATTGACTTGGGCAGTAGTTGTAGTGGTAGCTGAATTGACTTAGGCAATAGACTACCATCTGAAGGAACAGGGAAAAGGCAGCGTTCACAAAGGCCTTCCATCTTCTGTATCCGTGGTCGGTGTTCCCCCATACCTTGCTTTTGGTCCTTGAGTGCAGTCCCACCCCCACCCCACCGACTAATGCAGTGGGGTACCAAAGGGGGAACCCGATCGCCCCTCGAATCTTAAACAGCGCCGAGGAAAGCTGAGATTGCCGCAGGAATTCAGTGGAGCCTTCCATTTTGCTTGAATCTGAGGATTTAGGGATGGGGGGGGAGATTAAGAGACCCCCAGTGAGTGGAGGCATATGGGGGGAAGGGCAGGCAGGCGCTGTGGATGCTGATTCTCTGCAGAATGTGTTTAACTCCTGAGCCGATTAAAGGCTCAGCTTATTCCCCTCTGGACCCCGCACAACAACATCTCTGTTTTCTTTCCAGGGAGGCCCGCTCGTTGCTCTCTGTCTCTGTTCCCTGCACCAGCCATGTTTGGATCACAAATAAAGAGTCCTTAGAAAATTTCCCTCCATCCAACCAGCTTTTCTCCTTTGCTTCCTACCTGCCCATCTTTGCTTGGAGTACCGGGTAGTGAAGAGTGTCTCTGGAGGTTTTCTGCTATTACCAAAGCACGCTTGCCAAATTCCGTATTTGTGATTTATAACTGGTGGAAGAAATAACCTATCTCTGGGTGCCCCCCTCCCCCTGCTAATTACTCAGCTATCAGCGTGTGTAGTGGTTAAGAGCGGTGGCTTGGAGCAGTGGACTCTGATCTGGAGAACCGGGTTTGATTCCCCCCTCCTCCACGTGAGCGGCGGAGGCTAATCTGGTGAACTGGGTTGGTTTCCCCACTCCTCCACATGAAGCCAGCTGGGTGACCTCGGGCTAGTCACAGCTCTCTTCGAGCTCTCTCAGCCCCGCCTACTTCACAGGGTGTCCGTTGTGATGAGGGGAAGGGAAGGTGATTGTAAACCGGTTTGATTCTTCCTTAAATGGTAGAGAAAGTCGGCATATAAAACCAACTTTTCTTCTATCACTCCTCAAATAGGTAAGCAGGCTGTGTTTGAGCAACCAATGTCCTCCTCGGTTTTTAATGTTTCCAGGCAGGTGACAACTTTTTAAAAAGGATAAAGAAAGCTGTAAATATTTTTAGAGTACCATTAAAAGGCCTCCTGTATAAAGATGCCTGTGTAGTGGTTAAGAGCCGCTGACACTAATCTGGAGAACTGGATTTGATTCCCCACTCCGTCACGTGAAGCCTGCTGGGTGACCTTGAGCCAGTCACAGTTCTCTCAGAACTCTCTCGGACCATGCAGAGGCAGGCAATGGCAAATCACCTCTGAACATCTCTTGCCTTAAAAACCCTACGGGGTCTCCATAAGTCAGCTGAGACTTGACGACACGCACATGCATTTTAAGGCACATGCTTTGTGCACATTTGCTTTTTGAGGTACCAGGTGAGGGGGCAGGGTATGCAGAATGGCTGGTTATTGTGCTAAGGCAGTGGCTATCGGGCTGTGGTCTGGGGACCATTGGAAGTGAAATAATTAATTTAATTTATTCCGTTCATTGACCAGCAAATCATTGGAAGTGTATTGGGAGACTTCCTTCAAGTGAAGACCACAAATGGGGGACGACATTCTCGGAAAGGCAGATTATTCCCTGTTGCTTGTTCTCCTGTGAAATTCAAAGCCCTGGTGCAATGTTTGGTATCTTCAAGCAAGCCAAATTAACAATGCCCCCAAGGAAAGTCTTGGAAATCTGATGGGGTTCTTTGTAGCTGTGGGGTTTTTTGGCAGATGGATGACTGCCTGAAGATACAGAGTCTGAGAAATGGATGGGCCAAGGGGAAGCATCCCTCTCCTTATAAATTTAAAGTCTCTTCTGTTTTCTCCATTGTAGCTGGAATTGGACATGTTCTGGTTTTCGTTTGCAAAGTGGGATAGGTGTTCAGAGCACAGACTCCCAGAGTTCTGCTCAAGTTGCCATTTTTCGTTTCTTAGGGCTATTGGGCCCAGTTTAGTTTCTAGCTCCCTTCCTGGTGATTATCCAGCACGATGTAGTGGTTAAGAGTGGTGGTTTGGAGCAGTGGACTCTGATCTGGAGAACCAGGTTTGATTCCCCACTTCTCCACATGAGCGGTGGAGGCTAATCTGGTGGATTGGATTTGTTTCCCCACTCCTACACACGAAGCCAGCTGGGTGACCTTGGGCTAGTCACACTCTCTCAGCCCCACCCACCTCACAGGGTGTCTGTTGTGGGGAGGGGAAGGGAAAGTGATTGTCAGCTGGTTTGATTCTTCCTTAAGTGGTAGAGAAAGTCGGCATATAAAAACCAACTCTTTTTCTTCTCCTCTCCAGTTACTTTACCAAGGGGGCTGGTTTTAAAATCCGAAGGTCTTTCTTTGATTCAGCATAATTTCCTCTGTTCTTTGTTTCCCTCAGGAAGAACCCATGGCCTTTTGGATGGGGAATCTCTTGTGATTTGTCTCAACAAGCTGTGACTGTCCGGTGACCAGGAGGGCAGCTGGTAATCCAATCCACAAAGTGGGAGCTGTGACGTGAGCTCTGGGGCCAGAAGAAGACTCTTATCTCACTGTTGTTTGAGGGACAAAGCATGGGACTCGGATGGAATGATCAGGTCTGAACCCTGGAGCTGACTAAGGGCCAGTCAGAGAAAACCAAAATGTTTGACTAGAAGGGAAAACGGCATTTGGGGAACTTCTTCCCAAGGAAGCTGTGTGAAAGTGAATACAGCCTCTAGTGGAAATGGAGGAGCATGCCCGAACAGGTCCCGAGGCAGGGGAGGGATCCACAGGATCAGGAAGAGACCCGTTTTCAGGCCAATCTGGAACGACCCGGGACATATCCCAATGGGCAGCGACCCGACAAGAAGGGGTATCTCAACGCTTGGAAACGCCGTGGCAAGAGTACTTGAAAACGGTCCAGTATCCCTCTTCAGGATGGGCAACGTCGCAGCTTCCGGACTTGGCTTCGTGGGATGACGTGGCTGCCTTTGACCGTGTGGTGAACGCCTGCCAGTGGCCTCGAGAAGGGATGAGCCGCCTCATGCCCGCCCTCAGCGCTGACGCCCAGCAGGCCTTGAGCAGCCTGAACGCCAGAGACAAAGGAGACCACGGAAAAGCCAAGCCTGCCTCCCTGCGCGGGAACCCCAGCAGCGCCGAGGTTCAGCGCCAGCGTTTCCGCCAGTTCCGCTACCAGGAAGCGGAGGGCCCCCGCGAGGTTTGCAGCCGGTTGCGGGAGCTCTGCCACTCCTGGCTGGAGCCGGAGAGCCGCACCAAGGAGCAGATCTTGGAGCTGCTGATCCTGGAGCAGTTCCTGACGGTCCTGCCAAAGGACATCCAGAGTCGAGTTCGAGAGCGTGGCCCCGAGACTTGTGCCCAAGCAGTAGCCTTGGCAGAGGGGTTCCTTCTGAGGCGGCAAGAGAGTTTGCAAAGTGAGCCACAGGTGAGACAGCTGAGGATGAAAGGTGTAAGCCCCGCTCCACTTATGTGGCATAGGAATTAGTAGTAGAGTCAAGCATAGTTTGCTTGATTATGCAAACTTGGCTAAAATGACTTTTATGACGAATTTTACTGCAAATGAGTCAATAGAACAGTTTAATGAAAAAATGGCAACCGTTTTATAATTATATATCATTAAATCAATAGTCAAATATAACATAACGTAAGAAAACATATATTTAGTTTATAGAATTAACCACATGAAAATGTATCTTTATAGTAATGCATATCTACTATAATGAATGCTTATTGTTGCAGATGTTTACCTACTGTAGTATGACTTTTTAAATGTTTTTTTTAAATTTATCAAACTGATAAGACTATATTTCACGTCTATTGCAAACGGACTACCCTTGCCCCCCCTTCTTTCCTTTTGTATCCCATATATATATATTGTATCCCACTGTTTGGCCACAAAGTTCATTTGGGCCAGTCATTTCATCTTGGCCTGACCTGCCTTCTGAGGTGGTTGTCAGGAAGGAGAACCCCCCGCCCCGAGCTCCTTGGAGAAGAGGTGGGGTAGAAATGTGCTAAAGAGATAGTCAGGTGACGATACTGAGAATGTATTCGCTCTTTATATTTTTGATGATGTAATTTCGAAAGTAACTGGTTTGTGACACTATTGATGACAGCTGTCAGCATTCAGTGTGGAAATTCAAATTCCTGTCTAAGACATTTGCCATTAGAATAAATTACTCAACTTTAAAATGTCTGTTTCCTTTTGAATTTAAGCTGCTTCCCCTTACTATGTGGAAGAGACAAGTGAGGCAGACACTCCCCCTACCGACCAATGAAAAAAAATATTAAGCGTAGCTCTGACTTAGTGGGTTGGCCCTAAACCAAAGTTGATGTAACAGAATTTTTTGAGGACCACGTATCTTCAGACAGGGGACTGCATGTTTGAATGTTCCCCTCTTGAGAAAACCAGCCCAACCCTTGTATGTTGAAACCTATCTTATCATTTAAGAGGGTCGCTCAGATCCCTGCTCCCTGATATCTGGTGTGTAGGAATTTTCATTCATGCAACCTCCTCTCGCCTACAGCTAAAGAGGTACAGTCCAGGAACAGTGTTTGCCCCTGACCTGCCGTTTGTATAGAGTAGTGTGGTATAATGGTTAGAGTGTCCGACTGGGATCTGGGAGACTTAGATTCAAATTCACATTCTACCAGCTCACTGGGTGACCTTGGGCCAATCAGCCTCACTCAGCCTAAACTACCCTTTGGGGTGGTTGTTATATGAAGGTAAAATGGTGGCTAGGATAGCAATAATGTAGACCACATTGGGACCCCATTGGGGGGAAGACAGTATACAGGCTGAGTATCCCTTAGCCAGAATGTTTGGGACCAGAAATGTTCCATATTTTGGATCTTTCCGTATTTTGGAATATTTGCATATATATAATGAGATATCTTGGGGATGGGACTCGAGTCTAAGCACGAAATTCAATTATGTTTTATATATGTTTTATACACACTTTATACACATAACCTGAATGTGTTCGGATCAAATAGACTCCCTAGCCCACATTGTTTTAGTATGTCCACAAAATAATATTGCATGAAATAAATATATCACTCTCTGGATAAAACAGCTAAAGAAGCTTTCTGAGAAGTGAATACTGCATTATCTGCTGTCAAATAGATCCGTCAATTGCGTGAGAGATGTGGCAACTTTTCTCTTTATAGTGTCAAGGAAAAATTAAATTCCATCTCCCCTTTTTAAAGTGTGAAGTGGTTGATGGCTAGCCAGTGGCTGTTAAATCTAGGGGAAGGAAGGAAGGTAGTTTTAAACAATATTTTTAATAATTTTGTGTACACTGAACCATCAGAAAGCAAAGGGGTAACTATCTCACCAAAATACCTTTACCAGCAACAAAACAAACAAACTAACAACAGCAGGCTTTCAGTCTTCACCTACGAAGCTGTGTACACAGTTATGTTTTTAGGCGAGAAGAAACATCAGAAGCAGTTGAGGGACCAGGAAGTTGGTCTTCTAAGGATGAGGAGACATTCCTCTGGATGTCTTTTTAAAATGTTTCCTCCAGTCATCTGCCTCATTGACAACAGTTTTTTATCTTAGAAGTCCGGTTTTCAGGCCATTCCAGTTTTTGGACATCCGATTAAGGGATACTCAACCTGTATAAATATTTAAATGAATCCCTCCCCCCTGTTTTGGAATCATTGAGGCCATTTTCTGGCTGCAACGTAGCCCATTATGTACTTTCTCTGTCCTCTGGGATTTTGGGATGGGCATATCCAGGTGTTTATAGTCCAAAAATGCATACCTGCAGAAAAAAAAGTTGCCAAAGAGAGTTGTAAATCGTGGAGGACATTTTGGTTCAGGCCTCCATTTCTGAACGTCTTCCACTTCCTGGCTTTTGCCCTGACCCCCAAACAGCATCATTAGGTTTAAAAAATATTTTGGGGAGGCGGCAGAGGAGAGAGGCTGGGTTTCAGGTGGGCTTCCAATCTCATGACAGAACTCTTCTTCATTACAGACGGCAGCCCTGAATCTCTCCGAAGGCCAGCGGACGGTGTCAGACGCCCGGCAGAGGCAGCTCAACAAGGAGGCCAGGCAGCCTGGGAATAGGAGGGCCCGGCTGTTGGGTAAAACCTTTCTCTCGCGTCTTCTATTCGATGCCAACAGATTTGGGCCTGTGGAAAGGGGTGGGGATTACTGGGAGATTTCCCCTCCCTTGTCAAGCAAAATGTGGCTGTGAGGATTATTCTTGGGACATACCAAAGGCCAGTGCTGCTTCAGCTTTATGGGATCCCAGTGCATTTCTGGGCTCAGTTGTAAGTGCTGGTTTCTCACCTTTTGAAGCCCTGAATGACTTGGGTCCAGAATACCTGAAGAGCTGGCACCACCCATCTCAACTGATCTGCGTTTTGAGATCCATGTATGTGCCTTCTTATGGAAACTAGCTTTAGCTAATGTTAGGGTGTTGGGACCTCCCTGTTCCTTCCTCTAGGAGATTGATGCTGCCCCACAGATCTTCTGGACGAAACTAAAGATTTTTGTTTTCTGGAAGGAACAGGATTAAAATGGGGGAGGGGGGCTTGTTTTTATATTACCGTGCTTGTTAGATGTTTTTGATGGCGTTATTTGAATTATATTTTAACTTCACGATGGGTAGCTGTGTTAGTCTGTCACTAGCAGTAGAAAAGAGCAAGAGTCCAGTAGCACCTTAAAGACTAACAAAATTTCTGGCAGGGTATGAGCTTTCATGAGCTTTCATGAAGTTATCTGAAGAAGTGAGCTGTGGCTCACGAAAGCTCATACCTGCCAGAAATTTTGTTAGTCTTTAAGGTGCTACTGAACTCTTGCTCTTTTCTACTGCTAGTGACAGACTAACACAGCAGTGGAACAACTTCCCTGTGCAACTGAGGAGTTTGGGTGAGCTATAAAACCTTCCTGTTCCTTAGGAAGGCTAACTACTGATAGTAAAAGGAGGTGCCACAAACTACTTCCATTTCCCATCCGGGTACTGGCTTAAGAACAGCAACTGCCAACATTCTGTTGTTGGGGTTAACATTGGAAATTGGAGGGTGGGGATTACCATTAACATCTGACTCATTTTATTGGGTTGGATTTATCAGACTTTTCTAATAGAGAAAAAGGGAGGAGGGGAGGTCATTTTTGACTTCCCAAATAGACTGTGTTGGGGTCGTGGAACCTGCATGGTCAAAAGCCGTGGGAGATGTAGTACAGAGAAGAACTGGGTAAGACTGAGTGAAAAAGCAGGCTGGATCCAATCCATTGTAAACCACTTTGAGCAGCAAAGAAAAGTGGCATAGAAGTATAGTAAGGTCATATTTTGGAATTTCCGCTTTGCTTTTGGCTGACTAGTGAATATTTTAAAACGATTGTTGTTGTTCTACTATTTGGCAGTAGGTTATCATTGCTGCTAAAATTGAAGGTGCATAATTTTTTTTTTTATCACTGCTGATAATTTTATTGTAACTTATGGCTGTTTTAATTGTTTTAAATGGTTGTAAGCTGCTCTGACCCAGACCTAGTCTGCGAGAGTGGCCTAAAAATCCAATAAAATAAACAAGTTGATTTCATATATTTACAGCCATGAGATCTAACGTCGATTTAGAAAACGAGCACAGCAACCAAAGCAGAAGTGTTCAGGCGCTTGGACGTTGTGTTTTCAACCACATTCTCTGTTGCTTCTGCATAACTACAGAGTTCATTTTCATTCGTTATAATTTATTGCAGCACAAGCCCAGCATTGCCTACGGTCCCAATAACGCAGCTATTGTTTCATTATTTCATTATTTCATCTCTAATACATGTCGGCCTTGAGTAGCGATAATCTGAACTGTCGATTTGTCTTCCATATCCCTTAGGTGCCAAGACGACAAACCGAGTCGGTGGTCAGGTGCAGCATCCAGGTGCCAGGGAAGAGGGGGCCCGCTCAGATTCCGGGAGGCCCAGGAAGAACAAACCCCACGTCTGTATCGATTGCGGGAAGTGTTTTGCGCGCCCCTCGGAGCTGGCGAAGCACGAGAATACCCACACGGGAGCAAAACCCTTCCGCTGCTCGGAGTGCGGGACCAGGTTTAGCCAACTCTCCCACCTGACGAGGCATCACCGAATCCACACGGGGGAGAAGCCGCACTCGTGCTCCGAATGCGGGGCGGCTTTTGCCCAGCGGTCCTCTCTCATCAGCCACCAGAGAGTCCATTCCGGAGAGCAGCCGTATCGCTGCACCCACTGCCAGCAGTGTTTCAGCCACCATTCGGCACTTAAGATTCACGAGCACATCCACACTGGTCAAAAACCGTACATTTGCCTGGAGTGCGGGAAACGGTTTGTCTCCTCCTCCACGCTTAAAATCCACAAGCGGATCCACACGGGGGAGAAGCCGTTTTCATGCGCCGAGTGCGGGAAGCGCTTCATCCAGCGTTCCAATCTTATATCGCACCAGCGGACGCACTCTGGGGAGAAGCCCTTCTGCTGCGGCGTGTGCGGGAAAAGGTTCAGCTACCCGTCGGATCTCACCAGGCACCAGAAAATCCACACGGGGGAGAAACCGTTCCCCTGCGACGAATGCGAGAGGAGGTTTACCCGGTTCTCCGACCTTGTCATTCACCGGAGAATCCACACCGGGGAGCGGCCGTATCGCTGCCTTGAGTGCGGAAGGAGGTTCCGGCAGAAGAGCGCTTTGGTGACGCACCAGAGGATCCACACGAAAGAGAAGACGGCGAAAAACAAGCCTGTAGCGTCAGCAGAACCACAGGTGAATAGTGAACAGAATAGCGAACAGAAAGCCAGTGAGGTGGAGGAGAAGGCAGACATTTCGGAGGAAAAGGAGAAAGATACGTCGAGTACCT
Organism: Euleptes europaea; assembly: GCF_029931775.1. Lineage (NCBI taxonomy): Eukaryota > Metazoa > Chordata > Lepidosauria > Squamata > Sphaerodactylidae > Euleptes > Euleptes europaea. The sequence continues at coordinate 17,480,890 of NC_079329.1, read as the reverse complement.
AGAGACAACTGGTCTTGTCCCGTCTCCCAGCACTTGACCAATCCCTCTCTTACTGGCAAGGAAATCTCAAGTAGGGGTGAAGCGGTTTCATCTTGTTTCCTTGATAGTTTCTATTCTTTCTCCGACACTGACTGTTCCCCCTGCTGAACATAACCTGGTTAGGGGACTTGACTCGACTCAGGACTTAATGCAATGTTAACCCCTCTGCCTCGTCCTTACCCCAGTGAAGTCTTCTGTGTGAAAATGACTTATGGTGGGGGGCCTCTAAAGAAGACACCTTCACCTCTGCAGTGTCTGGGATAGAAATCCCAACCACAATTCCCAGTGCATTCCCCCTTTTCAACCCAAGGGGGGAAATTCCCGCTTTCTGCAAGAGTAGTCGCTGGCTCCACTGACGGAATGAGGAGGAAGTTGACTGCGGGAGTTGGCTCCGTGCTCTGCCTGTCTGTACCTGGAGTGAAGCTCTCTTGAAGATGGGGACCTTCCGGCTCCTTTGCAACATCACGTTTCTCTAAGCAAAGCTTTGTGAGCTGTTGAGATGAACGTCCCTCCTCAAGCTTCCATAATGTCTGCTTCAGTCCTCAGTTGAACATGCAGGGAAGAGACTATGGAAACTCTCTTATTCAGACACTGGATGGCTACCATCACCACCACGTACTCCTTGGAACCTCCCTAGGGGCATCTTGTCCATCACTGAATGCAGAGTAATCAACAATATGAATCTTGGTCTGATGCAGTGAGACATTTCTTCCATTCAGGGGGGAGCAGGTTGCGTAGTTTTGTACCTCCTTCCACTAGGGGGACTGCATCAACCATAATTCCTAAGATTTTTCTCATCCCCCCCCCCCCAAAGTGCTGTGGGGTTTGGTACAGGGCGAAGAGGGCCGCATGGGTGCTGAAGGATCTCCGTGCCAGATCGCAGGGCCGGTGTGGTCCCAGGCGTTTAGGCACAGGAGATCTTGCTCAGCCATGAATTTTGTTGTACGGGAAAGCTGCTCTCTCTTTCTCTCTCTCAGCCTGAGTCCCCTGTCCGTACAAAGGGGGGATAGCAAGGCCCTACCTCACCGAGCTGTCGTGACGACAAAGAGCGTAAAGACTGGCTGTTGCATCCTGCATTGGGCATGCTGTATAATCAGTGTAGTAAGGGGTCCCGTCTTGACCCATGGGGATCTGCCCAAACAGTGGCCAGCCTGTTCTGTGTGACTCGCTGGAGTATAGCCAGTGGTAACAGCCTGTTTGGGAACCCTGTTGTTGTCCTTTGTGGAGTTAAGCCTAGGTGTCTCCCATGTAGCGGGGACACCTTTGGAGATTCGATTGCCCATGACGCTTTGAAGTGCCAATATATCTATACGCAGTTGGATTCCTCTTGCCTCCACCGTAAATTACAAAGGCTTTCAAGGGGCCAATTCGCACAGTGTTTCCCTCTCCCCTCCCCCCTCATTCTTGGGGGGAAAATGCAGTATGCAGAATAGTAAGTCATCCGCTTCAGTGAGTGCTACTAAAAGCCGTTCCCATTCGGCATAATGTTTCCTCTAGGTATGCGGAGCTGTGAGTGACTCCCGTTTCTGGAAAAGGAAATCAAGACAGAGAGGACCATGTGAATAACAGTGGTTTGGGACACAGGTGGTCTGTGCCGTGGGGTGAACAAGCCCTGTGAAGCTTCAGTTCACCACATGGGCTGCATGGACCAAGAACACCGTTTTGCTGATATTAACCAAATAACGGATGCCGATATTAGCCAAGCGGTTCCGGGGTCAGCTGGATCTAGCAACTATTGGTCAGGAGCACCCAATATCAGGTTGTGGTAAACCTGGCTCAGAGATGCCGAGAAATTTCACAGTTTCTCCTTGACCTCAGTAGCCTGGATAGCTGATCGGGGTGCCAGAGTGAGGGGAGCAGGGAGCTTTCCACATGCTCAGTGGTACCTTTTTTTTCCCCTTGAGAGGACCCAGTCACAGGGCACAGAATTGTTCTGTTTTCTAGGCATCGGTGCACTGAAATGAAACTGCAACCGGTGGGTCACCTCCCTTCTTTTCTCCCCTTGGTGTTTGAACATGCGGGGAATGGTTAACATTCAACATGGTGTACGGGTGTGAGGGATGGGAATAAAATGGACGATACTCTCTAGGAGTTCCCAAACTCCCAAGCTGCATTTTTCTCAGTTTCTGAGAAAGGGGTAGGTGAATCTCTTTTTCGGATTAATGTTGCTAGTCTTCTGTCTCTCTCTCTCTTTTTGTTTTTCATTGTACGTGAAAAATCAGCCATTTTAACACAAAATGGCAAGGCTGTTACTGTGTATATGTATATTAGTTTGGATGGGGGGGAGAAAACTGGTTATTCTTCTAATGATTGGGGGGGTGAATAATGGACACAAACGTTAGGGTAGGATTGTGAAAGAAAGTAGGCTCAAGGGGTCGGGGTGGCAGAAGAAAGGCTGAAGGTCTTTAACCAAAGTATTTTTTAGAAACAGAGATATTCACTGGTCAGCAGAGGCTGCATGCGAGGATTCCTTCTTCCTTCACTTTGGGCCAAATGTATCATTTGAACTATTAATCCCGGACAGCTCTGTGATCTGTTTGGGAGGCACAGGTACCTAGATCCATCACTTTCTCTTGGTTAACGCAGTCTGCTTGGCTGTATGTTGAGGGGGTAACAGTGGACAACCCTAGATATTGAACGTAGCCCCCTCTTTGCTCCACACCCTGTTGCAAATCCAGGAAAGAAGATCCGCACATAGAGACTTATTTATATGCACGTGTCTGTATTTTTTTTGTTGTTGTTTTTTTTTGCTGGATGAAGATGAACAAACCTTGTCCACAGATGATTGATAATGACCATCTGGGTTTTTCCCCCAAAAAATTATTCTGGTCGGTGTCAGAAGCAACCTAAAAGGGGGTGTATGCCAATTCAGTCACGCTCTGCCTCGTGTACATGCATACTGGGCCTTGCTGGGTGAACGCCACTGGGTGTGATCCATTGAGGCGTGCACTAGCAATGTTTGTTTGAAAATTGAGATCCGCCCTAAATCTGCAAACAGCTGTTTAAAAAAACCTGTTTGGTGATTGTGAAAAGTGGTTTCAGAAATCTACTGGGCAGGCCCCTGATCTCAACACTCCCCCGACACACGTACATTGTACATATGGGTCTGGCACACGGGCTCTGCCAAAACACAATTTAGGTTTTCCTTCTGAACGTTGCAGCGTCTGCACATATGCAATCCCCTCTACCGGCGTTTCCGTCTCAGTCTGTGTCGCTGTTCTTTATTTTAGAGAGAGACCAACGGATGAGCTTCCATAGTCGGGGCTCCTCGGTGTTGTCCTTTTCCAGCTTTCCAAGGGTGGAAATACACGGTCGCTTTAGCCTTCTTTAATCCCTGTTTCAGCCGGGATTCAGCCAGGATCGAACGCACGTTCGGTGAAACACATGCGTTCGATCCTGGCTGAATCCAGGCTGAAACAGGGAATAAAGGAGGCTAAAGCGACCGTGCATTTTCGCCCCATGTCTTTGAAGTCTGACTTAAAGAATATCACTAGAACATCTGACTCGTAATGAAATACTGGCAGCTTTACACCCATCCCGCCCCGTGTAAATAAAAATCCAGTGATAGTTAACTAGAGTTCTCGTGTCCTCTTTATGTACCTTTAGCTGATGGAAAGTTTGCATGGATTTATGCACTGCAAAAAAGAAAAAAAAGGAAACCTATTGCTTCATGCCTGATACCTCTGGTTCCCAGTGCCTGCTGGGGGGGGGGGGGGGGGCACTGTGAGGGGACTTCTAATCCTCCACAGGGGCTTAGCTTGCTCCTGGCCTTCAGAAGTGTGGCAGTAGATTGGCATCCCCTCCTGGACCAGCACTGCCTGGATCCCAGCTGAGTTGGTTGAAGACAAGCTGTCTCATATCCCACCAAATGTTACGGAAGAGAAGCACTTGTTTAAACCTCTCTCTTTGAAAGCAGTGGAACCTAACGTGCTTAAGGATGGCAATCTTGTGTCCGCGAGCCAGCATGGTGCAGCTGTTAAGAGAGGTGGTTTGGAGTGGTGGACTCTGATCTGGAGAACCGGGTTTGATTCCCCGCTCCTCCACATGAGTGGCGGAGGCTAATCTGGTGAACTGGATTTGTTTCCCCACTCCTGCTCAGCTGTACGTTGAGGGGATAACAGTGCACAACCCTACATATTGAATGTAACCCCCTCTTTGCTCCTCACCCTTGGGCTAGTCACAGTTCTCCTAGAGCTCTCTCAGCCCCACCCACCTCACAGGGTGTCTGTTGTGGAAAGGGGAAGGGAAGGTGATTGTAAGCCGGTTTGTTCTTCCTTGAGTGGTAGAGAAAGTTGGCATATAAAAACCAACTCTTCGTCTTTTAGTTTTTGGAAGGGGCAGCATCAGAAGTTGGGCCCGGGGGGGGGGGGGGAAATAAATTGAGATTCCTAAGTACCAGCATCACTTCTTTAGGGCACAGTAGGATTTTCCAGCCTTGCCCTTTCTGGTGTAATGATGGGATAAAAAATTATTGGGATCCTGTTTTAAATAAAATGTTTTCTGGACATCTTCCCAAAAGGATGGCACAACCCAGTTACACCCTTTCTCAGCAAGGGAATGAAGCCGGGGAGGGCACTGTGGGTTTTGTAAAAGGGTAATGGAGTCACACAGAATGACTGCAGTCTCTCAGGGGTCATTATGGCATGTACTTAACCATCACTGGTACAGTACTGTGGTTTTCAACAGTGCTACAACGTTTGTATCACTTCAACCCTTAACCTCGTTTGGTTTACACAGAGATCTGTTGTCCTGTTTTGCTCAACAGAGGTGCTAAACTCGGGTGGTCCTGTTTCTCTTATCCCTGCTCCAGATTTCCTTGGGGGGAAGGCTCCCTGTTTGCACAAATCTGTGAGTGCATCCCTTTCTGGACGCCAGCAGGCCCTTCAGTTAGCGCGATCCGCACAAGTTTGCACAAACCAAAAGGGGATCATTTTGGCTCCTCCGCCTGCGTACCCCCTCTTCACTGTTTTAAAAGTGAGGAAAAACATAGGATCAGTCTTTTAAACACATATCTTTCAAAATTTAATCCTAAACATTTATTCCTAAACATATATCAGGAAGTAAAACAAACTGTGGGAGTCTTCATAATCATACAGATTATTAGCACTAAACGTTATATTTATCTGTTTTTCTATATGTGAACGTAAAGGTTGGCATACCTTGCAAAACCGGGAGACCGGTCTAAACTTGGATGGGCAGGATACTGGTTGTCTACTGTGTGGGGAGGGGCTATGGCTCAGTGGTAGAGCATCTGCTTGGCATGCAGAAGGTCCCAGGTTGGATCCCTGGCGTCTCCAGTTAAAGGGACTAGGCAAGTAGGTGGTGTGAAAGACCTCTGCCGGAGACCCTGGAGAGCCACTGCCGGTCTGAGCAGACAATACTGACTTTGATGGACCAAGGATCTGATTCAGTATAAGGCAGCTTCATGTGTTCAACTTTCTGGTAGTGTGTGCAAGAGGGGAGGGGAATCCGCACAACCTTTGGTTCCTGCTAAGTAGCGGCAGCTGCACCACTGTCCCCTGGATAGGGTTGCCAACCTCCAGGTAATAGCAGAAGATCTGCTGTTACAACTGATCTCCTGCCAATAGAGATCAGTTCACCTGGAGAAAATAGCCACTTTGGCCATTGGACTCTCTGGCATTGAAGACCCTGCCCACCTAAGGCTCCACCCCCAAAATCTCCCACTGATGGCGAAGAGGAACCTGGCAGCCCTACCCCCTGGACTAACCTTGTTTCTGGGTTTGCTCTGAAGGCACATTTATGAACAACCATTTCCTTGGGTGTGGTCCCTTGACTCATTATACATACCAAGCTGAGCATATTTTAATCATCATGGTTCATAAGCAGGAGCCCTGCAGGAGCCAATAAGACAGGGCCCCCTCTTTTTCAGAAGTGCTCTGCTGGCATAACTCAATGGTCCCCAACCTTGTTGATCTTGAAATTCTAAGAGCAGGTAGCAGGCAGGGGCTGTGCCCCATCCCAAGATGTTGTGAGCTTCCCAGAACATTAAGAGGTTCCAACCCGAGCATCTTCCTCTCATGAAGGCCGCTGTTGATGAATGGGTGCTCTCTGAAGACACAAAGGGGATGCCTCTTGGACTTTTCTGAAGCACCTCTTGCTCCAGTGAGGTGGAGGAAAGACGGAGTGGGCTGTCTGCTTTGATGAGGGGATTCTTTGGGGAAAGCCAAGTGGGCATCCTGAAACACATTGAGGGGTGCCCTGGTACTCATAGATACACTTTGGGGATCACTTATTTATGACTAGGGTTGCCGACCTCCAGGTACTAGCTGGAGATCTGCTATTACAACTGATCTCCAGCCGACAAGAGATCAGTTCACCTGGAGAAAATGGCTGCTTTGGCAATTGGACTCTATGGGATTGAAGTCCCTCCCCAAACCCTGCCCTCCTCAGGCTCCGCCCCAAAAACCTCCCACCGGTGGCAAAGAGGGACCTGGCAACCCTATTTATGACTGCAGTCATCTTGGGTTCTGGGTGCTGGATCTTGGGGAGTTGGGATTGTTACCATCTTTTCCCCACTGGGGATTTATTCTGAGCCCACTTATGTATAAAAGCTTATCAGGTGATCTTAGTGCAGTTGCTGTTTTTCAGTCTAATGAGCAGGACGTATTCATGCGAGGATCAACAGCGTGGAGGGGGGGTGGGATTCTGTATGCTGCCCTGAGTCCTGCAGCAGAAGGGCCATACCAAAAGGGACGAGATGCATCTTTCCAAAGGCTTGTCTTCTATCCCCATTGAACGGTTCTCATTTCTTTTGTTTGCTCCCAGGAACTGGGGCGTCTGCGTATTCCCAGCGTAAGAGCTGGGAACGTGCGCATTGGCTCCCGCTTAGAGTGGACGCAGAGGGACCTCTCACCTCTTTTTCTCACCTGCATACGAGTCCCCTCCCCTTTGCCCCTCTCCCAGTCTCTCAGTTAATGGGGTCTGGGGGAGACCCAGCGGTGCCTTTCACCAGGCAGACGGTGTCCGAGTCCATCTCGTGCGCTGCTCCTTCCTGGCCGTATGTGTCTGGAGTGCCGTTTACCATATCTGATTGAAAGGTGATGTCTTTCGTAAATGCATCTGCAAGGAGAAGAGAGTTTTGAGCTCAAGACTCCACAGTCTAGGGCAGTGGTTCCCAAAGTGGGCAGTACCACCCTCAGGGAGAGCGGTGAGATTATCTAGGGGAGCACTAAGAAGCAAGGGGCAGCAGGGGGGTTCTAGAGGTGGGCCCCTTCAATTGTGTTGTTGGATAGGGTAGGGGTGCTGAGGTTGAGTTTGTGGAACCAAGGGGGCAGTGGCCCAAAATGTCTGAGAACCACTGAACTAGGGTAAACTCATCTCCATGTGGGGCCTTCCTACTGGCTCTTGTTTTTCAGGTTACTTTATATCTCATAGCATCCTATTTAAAGATCCTAGAATCATAGAGTTGGAAGAGACCTCCAGGGTCATCTAGTCCAAAGCCCCTGTACAATGCAGGAAATTCACAACTACCTTCCCCCCCCCCCCACACACACACACACCCTGTGACCCCTACTCCATGGCCAGAAGATGGCACAAACAACCCTTCCAGGATCCCTGGCCAATCTGGCTTGGAGGAAAATAGCATTTCCCTGGGCATGTAAGAAAGGGCCACAAGAGCCAAACACTAGCGCAACCCTTCCTGCCCTCCCTTTCGTGATCTGCCTAAGTTCACAGAATCAGCATTGCTGACTGATGGCCATCTACCCTCTGCTTAAACACCTCCAAAAAAGGAGAGCCCACCACCTCCCCAGGAAGCCTGTTACACTGAGGAGCTGCTCTCACTGCTCAGCCAGCGTGGTGTAGTTGTTAAGAGTGGTGGTTTGGAGCAGTGGACTGATCTGGAGAACCGGGCTTGATTCCCTACTCCTGCACACGGGCGGCGGAGGCTAATCTGGTGAGCTGGATTTGTTTCCCCACTCCTATACCCAAAACCAGCTGCGTGACCTTGGGCTAGTCACAGCTCTCTTAGAGCTCTCTCAGCCCCACCTACCTCATAGGGGGTCTGTTGTGGGGAGGGGAAGGGAAGGTGCTTGTAAGCCGGTTTGATTCTTCCTTAAGTGGCAGAGAAAGTCAGCATATAAAAACCAGCTCTTCTTCTTCCTAATGTTCAGCCAAAAACTCTTTTGATTCATCCATGCAAACATATTCTGCATGTGACGAATCTACAGACAGTAGGTTTTTACTTTTTAATAAAATGTCGCTAATAACCATTTACAAGCAAAACTGGCCATTAACTTAAGCTGACTAAATTTTGACGGGCTGTTGTTGCCGTAGACCTACCGGGCATGCATTGGCAGAAATAACTTCTCCAAATGCTTGGCTGGCACAGGCAAGATGTGGCATATACTGTCAAACTCAATTGTCGAACTCAATTGTCACGAGGGCTGGATGTGACATAAATGTCACTTGGTCGGCCGGGCAATGCCTTGCCGGCCCAGATTGAGAATGGGGGGTGGTGGCTGGCTCGCAGGCCAGATAAAAGCTCTCAAGGGGCCGTGATGTTTGACACCCCTGTGCTTGAAAAGCGGCATGCGCTCCTTACTTTGTGTATGAGCGAAGAGATCCGCCCATAAGGGTTTCCCGCTCCTCCGTTTCCGCAGGTACAGCAAGGTCCCACCGAGGAGAAGGGCAGCAGCTGCCAACACCAGAATCACTGTCACAGCGACAGAAGACCCTGTGGGGCAGGAGGAGAAGAAAACATTGTGACTTAAGGCGCGAGGCAGCTCTCCCATCATATTCTGGCAGCTCCTTTTTATTGCTATGTTTAGGAAACAATGGGACAGCCAAATGAGCAGAGATCAGGCTTTAGGGCGGGTGGATTTCATTAGACATCCATCTCTTCTTACTCTGAGGAGTGGGAGAAGCAGACCAACAGCCCGGTCAAGTTTACATTGGCACTTCTCTCCCCCCCCCCAACCCATTTCACCTGGTCTTCCGAAGTGCCCCCACCCCTTGGCCATGTCTCCGTTCTCGTTGTTTCCTTGTCCTCTCACTTGATCACCAATGAACAGTTGTTAAGCTCTGGGTCAATAACTCCAATGGGGTAGCCAAACAAAAACTCATAACTTGAATAAACAGTGGTGTAGTGGTTAAGAGCGGTGGTTTGGAGCGATGGAGTCTGATCTGGAGAACCGGGTTCGATTCCCCACTCCTCCTCATGAGCAGCAGAGGCTAATCTGGTGAACTGGATTTGTTTCCCCCACTCTTACACACAAAGCCAGCTGGGTGACCTTGGGCTAGTCACACCCTCTCAGCCTCACCTACCTCACAGGGTGTCTGTTGTGGGGAGGGGAAGGTGATTGTAAGCCGGTTTGAGTCTCCCTTAAGTGGTAGAGAAAGTTAGCATGTAAAAACCAACTCTTCTTCTCCCCACCCTTCCCCATTTCAGCTGGTCTTCCAAACTGCCACCACCCCTTGGCCATGTTTCCGTTCTTGCTATGTTTCCGTGTCCTCTCACTTGATTGCCAACACACAGCTGTTAAGCTCTGGGCTAGCTCCCCCAATAACTCCAGTGGGGTAGCCAAACAAAACTCATAACTAGAATAAACATCAGTCTTTAAGGCTGCCAACCACCAGGTGGTGGCTGGAGATCTCCCACTATTGCAACTGATATCCGGCTGATAGAAACCAGTTCATCTGGAGAAAATGGCCGGTTTGGCAATTAGATTCTATGGCATTGAAGTCCCTCCCTTCCCTAAATCCCACCTTCCTCAGGCTCCGCCCCCAAAATCTCCTGCTGGTGGCGAAGAGGGACCTGGCAACCCTAACTGTAAATAGCCTCTCTGTCTCCAAGACAATCCTGCAGGTATCTCTGGAATGTCAGTCCATATTTCACTCCGTGGTAGAACCAGGCTGAGCCTGGCTTTGAAAATGGAGAACAAGTTCTGGGTATGAGACATCCTGAACGTTACAATAACTTTTTACTTTACTCTTTATAGTAATCCATGCTGTCGAGATGAGAGGTGTCCACCGCTGATTACAGCAAGACTCTTTCCAAATAGTTTGTGCACATTCTTTTCCCGTCTCCAAACCCCACCCGCCCCCAAAATCTCCAGGTATTTCCCAGCCCAAAGCTGGCAACCCTAGTTGCAGTGGACTTTGGTTTCGTTTTGCTTCCCAACCCATACCTTGTCAGTAAGATGAGCTGAATCGTAGAAGTACCTGTCTTTCCCGAGCACACTGCTCCTGCATATACTCCACAGAGGCACTTATGGCGACCTGCACTTTTCGCCTGGCACTGATGGAGGGACGACTCTTGTCCAGTACATTTCACCTCGTTCAGCAATGCTGGGCCAAGAGCGACACCATATTGGTTGCCCACCGGTGCAGACACGGCTGCCCCACAGCCCAGTTGCCGGCAGACCACCGTGGCCTCCGTAAGACTCCAGTCGGTTTCACCGATGGAGGCCCAAGAGCCATTATGTTTTATCTCCACCCGCCCGGCACAGGAATTGGGTCCGTTGGCCAATCGCACCTGGAAAAGACCTGGAAAGCAAAGGGAGAGGGTCACATGATGTTCCCAGATCCCCCCTTAACCATATTGACAATTCAAGCAGGAAGTCTCCAATCAGTTGATGCTGGACCTTTCATTAGTAGAGGTAAAGGTCCCCTGTGCAAGCACCAGGTCATTCCTGACCCATGGGGTTCTGACGTTTACTAGGCAGACTTTGTTTACAGGGTGGTTTGCCAGTGCCTTCCCCAGTCATCTTCCCTTTACCCCCAGCAAGCTAGGTACTCATTTGACCAACCTCAGAAGGATGGAAGGCTGAGTCAACCTTGAGCCGGCTACCTGAAACCGACTTCCGCTGGGATCGAACTCAGGTCTTGAGTAGAGCTTGGACTGCAGTACTGCAGCATACCACTCTGCACCACGGGGCTCCTCATTAGTAGTACATCATGAAACAAACACCATTTAAGTGGGCATTTTTTGTGTGTGCTGTCAAGTCAAAGCTGACTCGTGACCCTGCAGGATTTTCAAGGCAAGAGACATTCAGAGGTGGTTTGCTATTGCTTGCCTCTGCATCACAACCCTGGTGTTACGTGGAGGTCGCCCATCCACATACTAACCAGGGCTGACCCTGTTTAGCATCTGAGATCGGACGAGATCAATCTAGCTTGGGGCTATTCAGGTCAGGGCCAGGTGGGCATAATCATCCTAAAAAATGACATGATGCTTTTCAAAGCGCTTTATATAAATTATCTCAGGCACAGGAACCTGGTGGTGGCCTGGGTAAGTCCTCTAACTTGAAGATCCAGCACCGAACTGCTGGTTTACAATTTCATGCAGATTTACACCATTATTCTCATTTTGTTCTGTTTTGAATCTCAGTCTAGATCCTAGTCCAGCACTTTAACAATTACACCTCGCTGACTCTACAGGCGTTTCTGCTCTTCTCCTTAAAGTTGCAAATGCCCTGTAGTGCTTTCCATTTCTTTAAAAAAAAAAAAAACTTCATTATAGACTGTGCATAATGTGCAAATTTCACGTGGCAGAAAGTTACCTGAGCATATGACACTCGCATCCTCGGCATGGTTACAATTGTGCTCTCCCATGGCCTGTCCTTTGCAGTCTTTGAGAGACTCTTCAGATCCTGTGCAGTTCACGTCATCCAGCCAGATGGGACCAGACCCTTCCCCAAAGTGCGACATGTGCGGGGCTTCCAACGCGAAGCCACAGCCCAGCTGCGTGCATACAACACCGGCATCCTCCATGTCCCATCTATCGTCGCATACTGTCCCCCAGTGCTGCTGGTACAAGACCTCAACTCTTCCAGCGCAAGCGTCCGGAGGACCATTCATCAGTCTTATGTCACCCACGTTTATGTAGGATGATTCTACAAAGAGTCCAGTATGAGAATTATTTGGTGAATTCTGTAGCTGAAGGCATTCCTATCCATTGTGGTTATGGGCATGGGGGAAGGAGAGCTGTGTCTGGCTAAGAACTTATCTGCAGTAGCTGCTATGTTGAGAACAGATGCAAGAAGAAAATGTCAACCTCTCTCATGACTTGGAGAGCAACCTGAATCAGGGAGCGGGGAAATCATACTGAAGAAGAAGAGTTGGTTTTTTTACCCCGCTTTTCTCTCTACCTTTAAGGAGTCTTAAAGTGGCTTACAACTGCCTTCCCTTCCCCTCCCCACAACAGACACCTTGTGAGGTAGGTGGGCCTGGGAGTTCTGCGAGAACTGGCCCAAGGGCACCCATCTAGCTTCATGTGGATGAATGGAGAAACAATCCCAGTTCACCAGATTAGAGTCCTCTGCTCATGTAGAAGAGTGGGGAATCAAATTCGGTCCTCCAGATTAGATTTCACCACTCTTAACCACTACACTATGCTGCAAAGTACTAATGGCGGAAGGTAATATCCAAAGTGCTCTCTGTTGATGTAGCAAGCTCTGCTCTTGGGCAGATTCATTACTAGTAGAATTGTTTAGGAAGGCTCATTGAAGGTGAAGTGACAAGATAAAAGACAAATGTTGGTGTAGCTATCTGTCCTTTCAATGCCAATTGGAAAGAAGCAACACAGACAAGTTAAAAATGTACAACATTGCATCCTGATGTTATATGCTTCATTGACAGGAATGCCTCCTCCCCTATTTTTAACACCTGTTGTCTTTTTACGTCATCCCATTTACAACTCTATACATGGTTTGGCTGGGTAGCTGGTGGAAATCATAATATTTTAGATTGCATCACCTGAAATGAAAGGGGTATCTCCAAGCAAATAAATTGGCAGGTTGGATTCCTGTAGGCCTTATCCAAACAGGATGCTTACTTAGCTGAGGCACAGTCGTCTAGTTTATCTTTAGGGCTGAACAAACCCTGAAGACCAGGTGGAAGACTGCAGTGTTGCCGTATATTCAAGTTGTCCAGTTTCCATGCATGCTACCTGATCCCTGCCTGGGCCATTAAGCTGACTAGATTCCCAACTTTTATTAAAAACAATCAAACAATATATATTTAGCTCTTGTGGATCCAGATGCAGGAGTCAACGTGTGCTGGCAGTCTTCGGCCTTTTATGCACGAGTTGTTTCCGTTGAATATGCTGCTCTCTTGATGCATTGTATTTGCAGTCGAATTCTCAGATCACTCTGCACAGGGGTCTGAAATTGACCGGTACTCGCTATGAAACTGATCAAATATGCAGCCTCATAGTATTCCAGCTTGGAGGTGAGGGGTTGGATGAGGGGGAAAGACAAGTGGGAGGGAGACGTGAGAATGAGCATGGGGAGAAAACCCCAAGTTGACAAGTATGCCCAGAACCAGCTTTCGATTTGGGCTCAAGACAGACCTTAAACTCAGAGTAAAACAGCATCTACAAAACGCAGGGAAAACACAAGGGGAGAGCAAGGCGACTTTGAAAGGTCGGGAAATACATGCATAACGAAAACAAAGCCACAAAGCTTGATGGCGATGAAAACAACCCGTGCATAACAGGCCTTCTACTCAGTTGTGTAGTGAGAAACAAGCCAGCTTCCACTTGCCTTTGTTTCAGTCAATGTGAGAAGTCAGCATCTACAAGAGACATGTTTACTACATTGTTTCTCGGTGGGAAGAAAGCATGAGCAAAGCCAGGCACGAGCAGTCAGGTAAAATAATAATTCCTGCATTCCTTCCCCAACTTTTTGTGGTACTTGCCAGTATCAGACACCTAGGTGTTGGTAAACAGTACAATAATGGAGAGGCTTCATTGGCATAGTTAGCAAGCAGTTGCGTAATACGCAAATTTGGTTGCCTAGAAGCGGGATACTGGCCTATGTTAAGTCTCGTTAGACAGCATATCTGCTTGACTGCACAATCCATCTAGGTGTTCCATGTTCTTAGCTCTAGACTTTGCCATGCCTCTGAACCTGGAGGCTGAGAAAGCATTTGGATGCAAGGCAGGTGTGTGTTTGTGTAGGGGGGACCTTTGCACTTCCTGCTCCCCTGTGTCGCGAAGAAGAAGAGGAGTTGGTTTTTATATGCTGACTTTCCCACTTAAGGAAGAATCAAACCGGCTTACAGTCGCCTTCCCCTCCCCACAACAGACACCCTGTGAGGTAGGGAGGGCTGAGACAGCTCTGGCTTCATGTGGAGGAGTGGGGAACCCAACCCAGTTCACCAGATTAGCCTCCGCTGCTCATGCAGAGGAGTGGGGAATCCAACCTGGTTCTCCAGATTAAAGTCCACCACCCTTGACCACTATTTTCCGGTCCTCTCCCCCCGCCCAAACTCCATTTTGAAAAAATGCCATTGCCCGTCGCTCATTACCTGAACAAATAACTGCTGCGTCTTGTTCATGATTACAGTTATTGTTCCCTTGGGTATTTGCACTGCATTCTGCAATGGCATTTTCCGTGCCTTTGCAGTTGATGTCATCCATCCAGATGGAACCGGATCCTCTCCCAAAATGAGCTCCTTGGAGGGCTGATACAACCTTTCCGCAGCCCAGCTGCTGGCATACGACTCCAGCATCATTTATGTCCCAGGTACGGTCACAGACAGTTCCCCACTGCTCGCTGTGGGGTGGACGAATCTCAACTCTTCCGCTGCAGCGGCTTGAGCCGTTGACCAGTCTCAGATCATCTGAGAATGAAGCAGTGAAAAGATTAATCTCATAGAGAACGCATCCAGATGGCTCTCGACATTTCAGGGATTCGCCATTCCACTATTCAAAGGCAGAATGATTCAAAACAACCGGTCTGCCGCTAATCCCCAAAGCCGGCAGAGATCTCCCTGGGGTGAACCTGTGATGTTCCTCAGATTATGGGGTACACACGTAACAGATTACAGGTGGGGCTTTTGATCTTGGGCTCTCACTGTATTTTATTTCTTTATTAAAACATTTATATCCCACCTTTCCTGTGGATTCAAGGCAGCTTACAATAATAGTCAATCAATCAACTTTTATTTCGATACAATATCAGCTCTGAATAAAAAACAAAGTTAGGTTAAATTAATAAAAATAATAATAAAAGTTCTGGAAGGGATGATTTGAAGAAGAGGAGGAAAGATCTTCTATGTACAATAATAGTTAAAACATGCCCAGCTAAAACCAAAGATAACACCCCGAGCCCCAAATCTCTCCCCTGTCCCTAGGGTTTCCAGCTCCAGGTTGGGAAATACCTGGTGATTTGGGGGTGGAGCCTGAGGAGGGCGGGGTTTGGAGAAGGGAGGGACTTCAATGCCATAGAGTCCAATGGCCAAAGTGACCATTTTCTTCAGGTGAACTGATCTCTATCGGCTGGAGATCAGTTGTAACGGCGGGAGCTCTCCAGCTGCCACCTGGAGGTTGGCAGCCCTACCTGTGTCCCCCCCTTAAAAGATGCCTGCTATTCAAACCCTCAAAAGCTCTAGCAGACAAGCAGGACTTGCAGCACCTCCTGAAGTTCTCCAAGGAGTGGGCCTGTCTCACCTCTTCAAGGAGCCCATTCTAAAGAGCCGGAGCCATGATGGCAAAGGCTGGGGCTCAAAGTCAGATGGGCCACCCTAAATGGTGAGACAGCCAACAGACGGCTGCCTGATGACCATAGTTGGCACACAGGGACATATGGAAGGAGACGGTCCTTCAAACACGGAGGACAGACTGCACCATTGCTCGATCGACATGACCACCCGTGTCCTCTTTACGTGCTGTGTCCACTTGCAGTTTTGCTGAGTGGAGGCATAAAAAGTAAAGCCTGGCTAATGAGTGGGGTTGCCAGGTCCCCCCTCTCCTGCGGAAGGTTTTTGGGGCAGAGCTGGGTCGGGGATCATGTGAGCTGCTGTGATCACGTCACTTCTGGTTTATACGCAGAAGTGCCACATCGCAACAGGCCTTTACCACTCAAACCCAGGGGTTTGAATGGTAAAAGGCCCGCTGCGATGCTTTAGGCTGATCCTGAATGGAGTAGGGGGTTGGACTAGATGGCCTGTATGGCCCCTTCCAACTCTGTGATATATGATTCTGTGATATAGAAAAAAGAAGAGTTGGTTTTTCATATGCCGACTTTTTCTACCACTTAAGGAAGAATCAAACCGGGTTACAATCACCTTCCCTTCCCCTCCCCACAACAGACACCCTGTGAGGTAGGTGGGGCTGAGAGAGTGTGACTAGCCCAAGGTCCCCCAGCTGGCTTCATGTGTGGAGTGGGGAAACCAATCCAGTTCACCAGATTAGCCTCCGTCGCTCATGTGGAGGAGTGGGGAATCGAACCCAGCTCTCCAGATTAGAGTCCGCCGCTCCAAACCACCGCTCTTAACCACTACACCACTCTGGCTCTGCTTAAATCAGGACTGACACACTTGCCTTTCTAGAGTATATATATATTTGTCATGCAGGACATCACATACAAATAGGCTTACCTGAACATATAACGCCAGCGTCTTCTCCGTGGCTGCAGTCGTTGCTTCCCAAAGGCCTCGCTCGGCATGCCGTCAGGGCAAGTTCTGTTCCGGTACATTCTAAGTCATCCATCCAGATGGGATCTGCTCCCCACCCAAACCGGGCTCCGCGCGGGGCAGCGACTGCAGTCCCGCAGTCCAGATTCCTGCATACAACTACGGCTTCATTAATGTCCCAGTTGTCGTCGCACACCGTTCCGTATTGACCCATATGAAACACTTCCACCCTTCCGGAGCACCGACTTGAACCATTGACCAGCCTCATCTCCGCCGGGTCTAAAACGGTAAAAGAGATGCGGTGGAAACGTCCCAAAATTGCCCTCTAGCTTCAGGACAATGATGGGTTGCTTGTAGCAAAATAGAGGGAATCGGAACATCCTGGCCCAGATTATCTTCAGACGCCTCCTCCACCACCACCACCCACCCCTGCCATGTGCACTGGAATCTATGGTCAGCTCTGATAGGTCAGGGAAGCTGTTCAGCTAGGATTGCCAACCTCCAGGTACTTAATACAAAAAATACAGCACAAGGCTCACAAAATGCTTGACCCACAATGCAAGAAATGTTTACTTATGGTGAACTAATAGTGAACACAAAGAACAAACCAACACAGTGCTGTACAACAACAAGTCTATAAGAACACACACAACTACTTGTCAAAGAGAATATATACAAAAACAGTCCAACCGTTGACTTCCAATATTAGAAATGGTGCGCCTGTGGAGCGGTCTGTGAACTATGACAAAGCTTCCGCAGAATATTGTTGTAATATTGTTCCAAACTGCAAAACGGTAACTTGAACAGCGTAAACGGCGTGACTTTTGTTTGTTTCTAACCTCCAGGTACTAGCTGGAGATCTCCTGCTTTTACATTCGATCTCCAGCCAATAGAGATCAGTTCCCCTGGAGAAAAGGGCCACTTTGGCAATTGGACTCTGTGGCATTGAAGTCCCTCCCCTCCCCAAACCCTGCCCTCCTCAGGCCCCACCCCAAAACCTCCCACTGGTGGCGAAGAGGGACCTGGCAACCCTATGTTCAGCCCCCTTTGTTTTGTCAGAACAAGGATATTTTCCGCCCTCCCTAACTGAGCTCACTGTCCATGCTGGCTTCTCTTGAGCAAACCTCTGCTTCCCTTGCAAATACTAGAGGTTTGTTTCTGAGATAATTTATGTCACGCTGGTACTATTCTCTTTATTAACTGCAAGTCGCACCAGCATCCGGGAGCTGGTTGCCTATTTTTAACCCCTTAGCTTTATTTTCAGATGAGTTATGCCTGCTGTACACAGCCATAGCCTCCAATGCAAAAATGTGGCCGGGGGTGGGGGCGGATTGTGCAGGCCAGGATGTTCTGATTCCTTTCACGTTAGGGCATTTTCATGAGAATTTCCTTTCGGTAGCAAAATTTTAAAATTGCAGCAGTACAGCTATTAACTTTGACATTATTCACACCATGCTTCAGATGGAATCACTACTCTCCAGGATCAGAGGAACACGCCGGTTATATTAGGTGCGGTGGAGCACAGGCAGGACAATGCTGCTGCAGTCGTCTTGTTTGTGGGCTTCCTAAAGGCAGCTGGTTGGCCATTGTGTGAACAGGCTGCTGGGCTTGATGGGCCTTGGTCTGATCCAGCAGGGCCTTTCTTATGTTCTTACTTCAGGTTGTAGAAGAGTTTATTCCCTTTTAAAGAAAAAACATCACTTCCCCACAATGGCCTTATGATGACATCAGGCAGCTGTATGAAGTAGAAAGAGTTGACATTGTCCCCAGACAGCTTCAAACCACAGATTTCCCTCACTACGGAGGAAGAAGATCAGTCCCCACTAGGCTTACCAGGTCCCTCCTGTCCTTCGGCAGGAGGTTTTTAGGGTGGAAATAAGATGGGATTGCGAGCGCACAGCTGCGCCGACGTGATTACGTCACTTCCGGTTTACAACTGGAAGTGCTGCATCGCAAGAGGCCTTTTCCACTCAATCTCCCCGACTGAGTGGAACAGGCCTCTTGCGATGCAGCACTTCCGGTTGTAAAACACATCACAAAGGGCCATTTACCACTCAAACTGGAAGTAAAGCGGAATTGACGTGTCGTCCCGGGCAGGTGTGCGTGCACACATTGCCCGCCGACCCTCAGCTGGTCAACGGGCAGCCAAGTGGATTGGTGGGGGTTTGCCTGCCGCCACCTGGCACTTGGCAACCCTAGTCCCCACACCTCAGAGACTAGATAAAAAGGTATTGTTTTTGGACAGACAAGGATCTATTTTTCTGGAAGTGAAGAACAAAATATGGATTACCTGCACACTCAACACCAGCATCTTCTCTGTGGTTGCAGTTATTAAGGCCCCAAGTGCTCGACGTGCATTCACTGAAAGAGGCTTCTGTTCCGACACAGTTGACGTCATCCTTCCAGATGGGCCCTGATCCCTGTCCAAAAAAGGCACGTGTAGGCGCTTTTAATGCAACACCACAGTTCAGCTCCCTGCAAATGACTTCAGCCTGCTTCATGCCCCAGCGGTCGTCACACACGGTCCCCCACTGCTGGCCATGGAATATCTCAACTCTCCCAGAGCAGCGACTTGAGCCATTCACCAGTCTGACTTCTAAAGGGAAGGAAAAAGGTGGAAGAGGTAGGAAAGAATACAATGTATCAGGAAAAGAAGTTACTGGCAAGAAGCGTGAATGTGTTGGTTCGGTGGTTAAGGAGACTAGATCGCTTCACTCAATGGTCTTTTATGCATGGCTGCTTCCCTCGCCATCACCTAGGGTTGCCAACCTCCAGGTACTAGCTGGAGATCTCCTGCTAATACAACTGATCTCCAGCCGATTGAGATCAGTTCACCCTGAAAAAATGGCCACTTTGGCAATTGGACTCTATAGCATTGAAGTTCCTCCCCTCCCCAAACCCCGCCCTCATCAGGCTCTGCCCCAAAAACCTCCCACCGGTTGGGAAGAGGAACCTGGCAACCCTACTGTCACCCCTTCTATGACTTTGGGTCTTTAGTTTGATTATGCATGTATTTTCTGACCTTCAGAGGTCGCCTTGCTCTCCCCTATATTTCCCCACGTTTTGCCCTTGTTTTTAGGGGCCTGATTTATTTCCAATTTGAAAAAGCAGGGAAATTCAGGGGGAGAGCGAGGTGACCTCTGATGGTCACAAACAGCGTGCGTAATCAAAACAAGGACCTGAAGCTGCCAGAGGGGTGACGGCGAGGGAAACAGCCCTGCATAAAAGACCAAAGGGTATATGTGTAGTCTTTCCCAAGAGCAGATGAGCAACCCTTTCCTTTTGGAATATTCTGCTGCCTTTTTGTGGATGAGCACTTTTCAGAATAGTGTGGTGATCTGAAAATAATGAGCCCAGCTCAAATGCAACAGTTGGGCTCTTTATTTTACGAACTGGTCATTTGCCTAAAAAACTTTCCAAAAACCTGAGAACACCATCCACTTAAAGCTGAAGAGAAGGGGGCAGATAAAGGTAGGTTAGCTGGTCGGTGGGAAGGACAGAAGGAAGCAGGGAAAAGGGGGGGGAGTTTGTTAGGGAAGGGAAAGAGGAAATGGTGGGAGAAAGAGATACAGAAGGAAGTGAGATGTTCCCCACAAGTCATTTTAGGTCCCTCACTTATGAGGCTTTCCCTCCTTTCCTCCTCCAGCACTAGGGTTGCCAACCTCCATGTGGTGGCTGGAGATCTTCCAGAATTGCAACTAGGGTTGCCAGTTCCAGGTTGGTAAATACCTGAAGATATTTGAGGCGGAGCCTGAGGAGGGCGGAGTTTGGGAAGGGGAGGACTTTAATGCCATAGAGTCCAATGGCCAAAGCGGCCACTTTCTCCAGGTGAACAGATCTCTATCGGCTGGAGGTCAGTTGTAATAGCAGGAGGTCTCCAGTTAGTACCTGGAGGTTGGCAACCCTAATTACAACTGATCTGTAGACTAAAGAGATTGGTTCCCCTGGACAAAATGGATGCTTTGAAGGGTAGACTCTATGGCATTATAACCTGCTGAAGTCCCTCCCCTCCCCAAACCCAGCCCTCCCAAGGATCCACCCCGATTCCACAAACCTGGTACATTTTTCAGGTTTGTAGAAAGATCAGTCCTGTTTGTTAATGGCGCCAATCTCTGGGTTTAAGTATCCATAGATCTTGCCCCGCTTAGAGTTAGATATATAGATGGTATCAGGGGAGCATTTTGTTACAGTGTTCTTTTCCAAAGGCCTCTATTGCTGGCCCCAAGGGGCTCAGTCTGGCTCCAGCAAAGACACACCTTTTATACACATCCACTGTTCTCATTTTCGCCAAGACACAAATTACTTTTTAAAGCTCTCCCTCCTCCAAAAAGTGTGAGGGCAATACAATATTTTGCATAACAGAGAACTTGGCCTGTCTGCTAAAGGTAAAGGTCCCCTGCGCAAGCACCGGGTCATTCCTGACCCATGGGGTGACGTCACATCCCGACGTTTACTAGGCAGACCGTGTTTACGGGGTGGTTGGCCATTGCCTCCCCCAGTCATCTTCCCTTTACCCCCAGCAAGCCGGGGACTCATTTTGCCAACCTCGGAAGGACGGAAGGCTGAGTCAACCTCGAGCCGGCTCCCTGAAACCGACTTCCGTCGGGATCGAACTCAGGTCGTGAGCAGAGCTTTTGACTGCAGTATTGCAGCTTACCACTCTGCACCACGGGGCTCTTGGCCTGTCTGCTGCACTCTTCTAAATGTGAGCAAGTCCTAGGTAAATAAAAATGAGCCACTGAGATACTTAAAGGCGGAATTCTATGAAGGTTTGTATTGCTTCGCACACCTGGGTAGAAGGGATCAAGGAAACGGCAACCCTAATTGGGGCTGTGGGACCTGCAGCACCTTAAACAGGACGTAAGCTGTGCCCACCGTATTTTTTGTTGCATTTCAGTCACTTAATGGTACACGGGAGATTGAGCTTCTTCTTGCAGCCATGGTTATCAGCCGCAGGTTTCTTGGGAAAGCTGCTGTTGACAAACAGCCACGGCCACTGGGCACTGTAACCAGTAACCAGCCGTCACAGTTCAGGGCCCTCTGGGACCTGCCCACCCATTACCTGAGCACACCACACCGGCATCTTCTGCATGGTTGCAGTTGTGTTCGCCCCAGCCTTTGAGCCGGCAGTCCCTGAGGGAAGCTTCGGTCCCTTTACATTTGACATCGTCCAGCCAGATGTGATCACTTCCCTCTCCAAAGTGAGCGCCACGTGGGGAGGACAGGGCTACTCCGCATTCGAGTTCCCTGCACACAACTTGGGCATTGAGCATGCTCCAGTCATCGTCACACACAGTCCCCCACTGCTGGTTGTGGAGTACCTCAACTCTGCCGGAGCACCGGTTTGAACCGTTCACCAGTCTGATCTCATTTGGGTCTGGAATGGTTAAAGGAATTGTTAGTTCTTTGTGCGTACCCACAGCTCCTCATTAGGGTTGCCAATCTCCAAGAACTAGCTGGCTGTCTACTGCTATTACAACTGATCTCCAGCCGATGGAGATCAGTTCCCCTGGAGAAAATGGCTGCTTTGACAGTTGGACTCTATGGCATTGAAGTCCCTCCCCTCCCCAAACCCCACCCTCCTCAGGCCAAAGGTAAGGCAGAGCATCTCGCTAGTGTAAAAGCTCTCCTTTGCTTGTTCAGCTCTATGAATGATAGATACTCTGCTGGCGCTTGAATATATTTATTTCTGACTGTAATGCCCAGATATAAGGGCTGGTATAAAATACCATGTACTCACATGCACACACATGGAAGCTTTGGGGAAGTTGGCATCCAGAAGCCTTTGAGCCAAGAAATCATACACTGCTTGGTACTGCCTCTCACCAGTAGAGAAAGCTGTCTCTGAATTACCTTTATCCTCAGGAATGTGGTTTCTAGTTACTAGCTCAAAAGATCAAGCACTCACTTAGTGACGCCTTCGGGCAATATCTATAGGCTATGCTAATTTAGCGTGGAGTAGACACCTAATGTGTATTGGTGGTTTTCTGTATCAATCTGCTTGTCAGCAGCTATGGGCCTGCCCCATTCGAATGCATAAATGATACAGAGTTGTCCTCTGGTGAGTAACCCTGCATCTTATCTGTGGTTATTTCACCCTAGGTCTGTGTTTAGCTAAATAAAGAACTGTTGCTTTTAACTTAACCTCCTCTTTGTTGTCTATCATTGGACTCTATAAGACAACCAGGCACTTCATGACAGGAGCCAAAAAAGCTGGAGAATCCGTAAGCTCCTTCTGACGTTCCATAGCCCGCATCAAATATATTATTTTCTGAGGAGGAAATACCTAATCTTTTCCCCTTGGCAGTCGACGTCGTTTTTTTTTACCCCATAGTCCAAATTCACTGCCTTGAACTGCAATTCTTTGCGAGTCAAACTCTTCTAAGCAGGAAACTCAGAAGGAGAAGGCTCGGATAAAAAGGGAGTTAAAACAACATAAGATACAAACAAGTTCCTGGAGGTCAGTAGCAGCGCGGCTGGAGCCTCCCCCACCCTAGCCAGAAGTCCCCCCCTTGGCAGTCAAGCTAAAGAGACATACATTTGACCTCGATCTCGGGTCCCTTGAAAACCTGGCCCAACAATAATTTAATCCTGCCCCAGGATGTGGTGATGGCTGCCAACTTGGAAGGCTTTAAGAGGGGAGTAGACATATTCATGGAGGAAAGGGGTATTCATGGCTATTAGTTAAAATGGATACTAGTCATGCTACGTACCTATTCTCTCTAGTATCAGAGGAGCATGCCTATTATATTGGGTGCTGTGGAACACAGGCAGGATAATGTTTCTGCAGTCGTCTTGTTTGTGGGCTTCCTAGAGGCACCTGGTTGGCCACTGTGTGAACAGGCGGCTGGACTTGACGGGCCTTGGTCTGATCCAGCAGGGTCTTTCTTATGTCCTTATGATGCATACCTATTCTCTCCAGGATCAGATGAGCATGCCTATTATATTGGGTGCATTGGAACACAGGCAGGACAATGCTGCCGCTTTGCGGGCTTCCTAGAGGCAACTGGTTGGCCACTGTGTGAACAGACTGCTGGACTTGATGGGCCTTGGTCTGATCCAGCAGGGCTTTTCTTATGTTCTTATGTTCTTAATCCTGTCATACCAAATTACCTGAGCATTCCACACTCGCATCCCTTCTGTGGTCGCAGCTGTGCTCTCCCCAGGGTCTTTTGGGGCAATCTCGGAGGGATTTTTCTTTTCCCGTGCAGTTGACTTTGTCCAGCCAGATGGTGCCGGATCCTTGGCTGTAGCGGGCTCCCCCTACTGCCGACAAGGCGTTTCCACACTCCAGCTCCCGGCACACCACCTGGGCATCGTTGAGATCCCAGCCATTGTCGCAAACGGTGCCCCACTGCTCATTGTGGTAAACTTCAACCCGCCCTGAACAGCGATTTGAGCCACTCGCTAAGCGGACATCTGATGAGACGGAAGGAGTTAAACACAGAGTACGCGTGAATTAAAACTGGAAGCGCTTATACAAAAATAAAATAATATTTAAAAAAAAATAGAATAGCAATGACAGATAAATTTAATGGCTATATGATATAACTCGATACAGAATGGTAATAGAGATTATAAACCAAGTGAAGATCAAATGAATAGATAGAAATGACTAATATTATTGGTACAAGTTTAAGAGTAAGTACCGTGGACTGCCAAAAAATACAAATCAGTGGGTTTTAGATCAAATCAAGCCTGAACTGACCCTAGAAGCGAAAACGACTAAACTGAGGCTGTCGTATTTTGGTCACATTATGAGAAGACAAGAGTCACTGGAAAAGACAGTCATGCTAGGAAAAGTTGAGGGCAGCAGGAAAAGAGGAAGACCCAACAAGAGACGGATAGACTCAATAAAGGAAGCCACAGCCCTCAATTTGCAAGACCTGAGCAAGGCTGTCAAAGATAGAACATTTTGGAGGACATTGATCCATCAGGTCGCCATGAGCCGGAGGCGACTTGATGGCACTTAACACACACACAGTGTATTGATAGGGTTAGGGTTAGTCATTCGGTTTTCTTCTAATTTTGGAAGCTTGAATCAACAAATTTAAAACGAATCCCCTGGAAGTTAGGTTATATTGTCTGTGTGGGAAATGACTGAGTTTGTTACATGTGGTTTTGTCCTTTTTGAAATTTCAATTAAAAATTATATTTAAAAAAAGCAACTAGAAGGAACTTCACATATGGAATCAACCTAGAAGGAGTTGCCCTGAGCATCCTATTGTGAGTAGGGAATTATGAATTCATGAACTCACCTGGGGCAGGGGCCAGTCACAGATATATATCAAAGCCATTTTACTTTGTGGAGAGAAATCTTGAACAGTCATGGACCAAAATGAGTACAAGGCCATTTTTGCTTTTCATTATCCTTATATCTAATAGCCAAGGTCTGTTCCCTTTGAGTACCACAGGATCTACAAAACATAGGGTTGCCAAACTCCAGGTGGTGGCTGGAGATTTCCCTCTATTACAACTGATCCCCAGCTAATAGAGATCAGTTCACCTGGAGAAAAGGGCTGCTTTGGCAATTGGACTCCCAAGTCCTCCTCAGGCTCTGCCCCCAAATCTCCAGGTATTTCCCAACCCAGAGTAGGCAACCCTAGCAAAACAGGGCCAGCCACAGCTATAATTTAGATTTCTGAAAACCCAGGGGACCCCCAAGTTTGCAGGGGGGGGGATCTTCCAAAAAAATAAAATAAAAATGAGTTAGGATCACTCCAGTCACTCTTCATGGGTATTTTATTATTTATTGGATTTCTGCATCCAGTTATAAGTGCTTGCTGGGATAGTACTAACCGCATCTTGTTATCAGGAACATTTCAAAAGCAGCAGATGATATCAGGAAGGACTATTGTGGTAGAGGAAGTTTGTATTCATTTATGCCAAAAACGAAGACTCCTGCAACATACTGAATTTGGTAACTACCCAAGCTATTGGTGATACTGGATCCAGGGGAAATTATTTAAATATTGTTTAGTGTAGGATACCTTAAGAATTCCTCTGTGAGTACCAATTCCCCATCAAGCTTTTGGGGAGTGAGGTAGGGTACAAATCTAAAACTATGTATACTATATGCCCAATGCCTCTTTAAGTTACTCTTTTGTTGGCAAGCTCAGGGCTTAGCTCATTATCGTGTTTGGGACTCGGAAGGAATTGTTTCTCAGGTCATATGGGCTGAAGTCTCATAGGTTGCGTGTGTGCCCACAGCAGAATTAAACTGCTTTAGCCGTGGTTCACTTTCTCCAAGATGAAAGAAGATACCTGCACATACAACACCGACATCTTCGGTGTGGGTACAGTCATGTGCCCCCCACTCTTTTGCGGGGCATTTGCTGATGGCGTTCTCCTTCCCCGTGCAATTGATTCCATCCAGCCAGATGGGACCAGATCCTTCTCCAAAACGGGAACCTCGTGGAGCAGAGAAAGCGGCTCCACACCCAAGGTAGCGACACACAACTTCCGCGTCATCGAGATCCCAGTCGTTATCACAGATGGTTCCCCAGAGCTCTTCATGGAATATCTCGACTCTCCCAGAACATTTATGATCGCCCCGCACTAGCCTGATTTCCAGTGGTTCTGGGAAGGAGAAAGGCATGGACAAGCAGTGAACACTCATGGAACCATCTGATTGAGTACACATTTTTCTCCATTGCGTCTGTGCTCTGATACTTGCATACTGTGTTCTTGGTTGTGAAGGGGAGGCTCCGATGTACAGGAATTTGAGCAGTAAGGCCGCAGAGATCAGTTCACCTGGAGAAAATGGCCACTTTGGAAGGTGGACTCTATGGCATTATACTCCATTGAAGTCTCTCCCCTCCCTAGGGCTGTCAACCCCCAGGTACTAGCTGGAGATCTCCTGCTATTACAACTGATCTCCAGCCGATAGAGATCCGTTCACCTGGAGAAAATGGCCACTTTGGCAATTGGGCTCTATGGCATTGAAGTCCCTCCCCTCTCCAAACCATGCCCGCTTCAGACTCCGCCCCCAAAACCTCCCGCCGGCTGCGAAGAGGGACCTGGCAACCCTACTGGCAACCCTCCCCCTCCCCAAACCCTGCCCTCCTCAGGCTCTGCCCCCAAAATCTCCAAGTATTTCCCAACCCCGGAGCTGGCAACCCTAATGGTCAAAGAGCCCTTCTTCCTTTTTCATCAGCAGAAAACCTGGTTGAATCCAACCCAGGACACATATCCCCTTTTCATCCCAGAGCAGCAGCTGTCCTGTGAGTGGATTCTGAGGGAGGTACGGGGACCCCAAGGGTCCTACTGGTAGGATCCCGTCCTAGGGCAACGGTTGCTAACTTACCCAACCTTTCTTTTCCTACACCTCTTGCATTTTCCACCTCTCTGATTCTGGCAGGGGTAAAGAGTAGACACTTACAGTGCAATCCCAAACAGAGTTACACCCTTCTAAGTTCATTAAGATTGCATTGTTGAAGGAGCAAACTCTCCAAGCTTAAATTGTTGGTTCGACAAAGTAAGAGAGATCTATGTGTTGATTAAATTAACTTACTATCAAAATAACAAGAACATAGAGGATTTGGATAGAATATGGAATCCCACTATATCCAGGATTGAGAACACGCTTAAAAGTTTAGATTCTGTTGGTGGTGGTTCATAAAGAGAGTGATTATTTAGAAAGTTATAGGTTTTATAGGTTTCATAAGTGCTGGTCAATGTTTGTTTGTTAAGAAGTTTTTTTAAATGTTGTATTATTGAAAATTTTAATTAATTTAATTTTAAAAAAAGATTGCACTGTTGGTTGAGTAAGCGGTAGGCCAAGAAGCATTCCTCGGAGAAGCCTAGAGGCTGCCAACTGCTGACCGTTACTTAGTCCTGGCGACTATCCAAACCTGAAATGAGCAGATGTATCTTTAGAGCCAGGGGATGATTTTATAGATCCTTTTCATTTTTGTGGTTCTTTGGCAATTACCTGCACACTCTACACCAGCATGCATGCTGTGATCGCAACTGTGTTCTGCCAAGGCCTTTGCTGGGCATTTGCGTAGACTCTCTTCTTCTCCTGTGCAGTTGAGTCCGTCCATCCAAGTGGGACCGGAGCCTCGTCCAAACTTATCTCCAATCGGCGCTGTTAGAGCTTTCCCGCAGCCCATTTCCCGGCACACGACACGGGCGTTGTTTAAGTTCCAGCCATTCCCACACACTGTGCCCCACTGTTGGTTATGGAGGATTTCAACTCGACCAGCGCACTGAGTTGAACTACCAGCCAGCCTCAGCTCTGAGAAGGGAAACAGAATAATACCGGTGCTGTTGCTGTGACCACAGAAGGCCTTCATAGCTAGGGTTGCCAGCCTCCAGGTAATAGCAGAAGATCTCCTGCCATCACAACTGATCTCCAGCCGATAGAGGTCAGTTCACCTGGAGAAAATGGCTACTTTGGCAATTGGACTCTAAGGCATTGAAGTCCCTCCCCTCCCCAAACCCTGCCTTCCTCAGACCTCACCCCCAAAATCTCCCACCAGTGGCAAAGAGGGACCTGGCGACCCTATGCACTAGCTTGATCCAGGTACAAGCAATGGCGTAAGGAGACAAGTTGTGTTGAAAGTTACGTCTTTGCAACGTTTCTTCTGAATAGATACCAGTTGGCACCACAAGAGGGAGCACGTTCTTCAGAAATATCCGCCCCCACAGAGTTTTAATAATCAATCTGCATCACCCTCTTGTAGCAGGAATAAACAGGGGCCCAGAGCACTTTAAAGATTTAAAAGAGTTAATTCCATCCTCAGCTTTCATAAACTAGTCCCCTTTTCGTCAGATGAAGTGTTGGTCCCCACCCAGGAAGGAAAGGTCACAGCCCTTTTGTTCTATCTACAAGGAGAGGCTGGCATGTAGGGTTGCCAGCCTCCAGGTAATTTAACATTAGTAACAGCACGTGGCTCATATGAATAATACACTTTACTGAAACAGAATTTCTGCTATGTAATACCAATTATATACACCAAGTATATAGATCAAAGTATATTGAGCAATATTCTTTCCCAAAGGAAATGATGCTCACATACTCACATACACAGTCCACATTTAACCATTTAACAAATAACAAAAATATCCTGAGTATAAATCCAACATAAAACAGGTTGCTACACCTATAATACTGGTACAATGAGCAAACATTCTTCAACAGCACGAGGCTTCTGTAACAATACACAGGAATATTTGATGTACCAACAATTTTATTGAATTTTTGAAATTTACTGAAATTCTGTTTCAGTAAAGTGTATTATTCATATGAGCCACGTGCTGTTATTAATGTTAAATTCACTATTGTCAGCATAGGTTTGTTGTAACCTCCAGGTAATAGCAGAAGATCTCCTGCTATTACAATTGATCTCCAGCCGATAGAGATCAGTTCACAATTGGACTCTATGGAATTGAAGTCCTTCCCCTACCCAAACCCCACCCTCCTCAGGCCCCGCCCCAAAAATCTCCCACCAATGGTGAAGAGGGACCTGGCCACTGTACTGGCATGGCATTCCTGCCACTTGGATGGTTGCCAACCTCCAGGTACTGTTGGAGAAGGCAGAACGTGGCTCAATGGTAAAACTAAATTAAATCCAAATTGGGTTATATGTATGAAAAGAACTGCAAGGGTGATTAATTCTAAACCAAAACAATATTAATACACCAACATCAAATAATTAGCATAGATCAAATAATGCACAGGAGCTTGAATGAGGTCATATAATCTGTGTTGAAATACACCCGGAGACCTCAAACTACAAACAAGGCGAATAAGGATACAATGTATACAATGTTACAATGTATAAGCCTCAAACAAACTGAAAAAAATGGATACAGTAAAGAAAAGTTGAAACAAGCCTCACCAGGCTTATATACAATGTATTTAAAGGTGGAAACAAAAGCCTCACCAGGCTGAAGCCTCACGGGGCTGTTATTATAAAGAACAAATCAAATAATTGGTGCAAAAGCTCAAAGTCATAGTCCATAATTCAACACAAAGAAAACCTGAGCCGGTGGATGAACAGGTGGGTACAAAGCAAGGACGCAAAGAAGGGGAAACAGGCCAGCTAAAGGGGGGGGGGATGGTCACCACTTGCTCACTGCATGGCATGGCACAATAATGTCCTTTCCAAGGAAAACATGGAAGTGATGGGGACGCCCTAGCACTTCCCTCCAAAAACTCTATGGAAACCATAGAGATTTTGAAGGAATATGCTAGCTCGTCCCTGTCACTTCGAGGTGTACCCCAGAAGGAAAATTATTGCATGTGCATGGTGTGCACTTGCAAATTGCCCCCCCCCCACACACACACACAAAGCTCCTGCTGATGGTAAGGAGGGACCTGGCAACCCTACATCCCACAGATTTGTGTTCTGATTGCTGCATACTGAGCTATGGGGATGGAAGCAGTACAGAATAGTTGGCCAGTGGCCACCATATATGTAAAAAATGTGACTCAGCCCACCGGTTCTTGAACGTACCTGAGCACACAACCCCGGCGTCTTCTCCATGATGGCAGTCATTTTCTCCCAAAGGCCTCGATGGGCACTGACTCAGAGCCGATTCTGTGCCTCTGCATTCGGTGTCATCTAGCCAGATGCTGCCGGTTCCTCTGCCAAAATGTGCTGCACGTGGGGCTGATAGCGCCGTCGAGCATCCCAGCTGCCGGCACACAACGTTTGCATCTTCCATGCCCCAGTTGTCATCACAAACAGTGCCCCAGTTCCCATTATGGAGCAATTCCACTCTCCCACTGCAGCGACTCGAACCGTTCACCAACCTGATCTCAGCTGTGTCTGAGGTTGCAGTATCGGAGCCCCAAACCACACCTAGGAAGATCAATTTTCAGAGAGTGGGACAACCACAGTATCTGAGAGAAGGGGAAATAAGCATCGCTGCCTTGTCAAGCTAGCTGGGAAACACTTTGTTTGGAAGATAGGAAAGATGGAGTCAGTGCAAAATTTGAATTGGGAATTGGGAATAAACAAGTTAACCTTTACCATTTTATCGGTAAGGCCTGTGTACTTAATCAGCTATTTGTCCTTTCTCTTCTTTCCCCCCGCTGGGATCCTGACATGGTTGCGTGTCGGGAATGTATCTTTAAACAGGTGAGGCAAAGGGCGCCCTGTACAAACTCTGTACACATATTGGCTCCCTGCATGAGGTTCATTCATTTTTACATACTTCCTCTAGTTTGCCTGGAGAAAATGGCTGGTTTGGGAGGTGGACTCTATGGCATTATGTCCCACTGAAGTCCCTCCCCTCCTCAAACCCCACCCTCCTCAGGCTCCACCCCCAAAATCTCCATGTATTTCCCAACCTGGAGTTGGCAACCCTAATTGGGAGTCACCAAGAGGATAGATTGCAATTATCTCAGGGAGTGTGGCAAGAAGGAGGAGGAGGAGTTGGAGTTGGTTTTTAGATGCTGACTTTCTCTTCCTTTAAGGACAATCAAACCAGCTTACATAATAGGGTTGCCAACTGCCAGGTAGTAGCAGGAGATCTCCTGCTAATTCAACTAATCTCCAGCCGATAGAGATCAGATCGCCTGGAGAAAAATAGCCGCTTTGACAATTGAACTCTATGGCATTGAAGTCCCTCCCCTCCCCAAACCCCGCTCTCCTCAAGCTCCACCCCCAAAATCTCCCACCGATAGCGAAGAGGGACCTGGCAACCCTAGCTCCTAACCAGTACTCCATGCTGGCTCCAAAAACAAAGATGGTACTAGAAAAATGGTGGACTCCTTAAGGAGGAAGGGTCCCTTTCAACCATCCAAGAATGCCATGCTGGGCCTTGTGGGACCTGCATGGACAAAAGACATGTGAGATTTTGGCCATACTAAGAAGGGGAATTGGGTGAGACTGATCAAGCAAAGCTGGCTGTGTTCCACGTAATGTTTCGTCATCATTTTGTGTACTCTAATTTTTGTCCTGGAACTTCCAGATTGTTCCTTCTTATGCACAGTGGAGTTTGTAGTTTGTGCCGTCCTTGCAAAACCATTTTAGCCCTGCCCTCACTTGATTTTGATCACCCTAGAAAAGAGGAGATATTGTTGAACGGAGAGACAGCTAGCTGGAGAAATCTCAGGGCAACCAGTTAACATAGTGTATGCTTTTACTAATTTGGCTGCCCATGTTGTAGACAATGACCCAAGTCTCTGTTTTTCTGCTTTCTTTACTCTCCTGATTATAGGGTTGCCAACCTCCAGGTACTAACTGGACATCTCCTGCTATTTCAACTGATCTCCAGCTGATAGAGATCAGTTAACCTGGAGAAAATGGCTGCTTTGGCAATTGGACTCTATGGCATTGGAGTCTCTCACCCTCCCCAAACCCCGCCCTCCTCAGGCTCTGACCCAAAAATCTCTAGGTATTTCCCAACCAAGAGCTGGCAACCCTACCTGATTAAAGGCTCCCTGTTGGGCCTTGCTCACTGGGCCCTAGATCTCTGTGTGGGCAGAAATAACAACAAACACTCAAAAAAATTGTAACAGACCAGGATGGATAAACTTTTAAGCATTTTAAAACTGGATTTTATTTTAGAGAACCAGCGTGTTGTAGTGATTAGGAACGGTGGACTCTAATCTGGAGAACCAGATTTAATTCCCCACTCCTACACATGAAGTCACCTGGGTGATCTTGGGCTAGTCACATTCTCTCTGAACTCTCTCAGCCTCACCTACCTCACAAGGTGTCTGTTGTGGGGAGAGAAAGGGAAGGAGATTGTAAGTGGGTTTGATTCTCCTAAAAAGGTAGAGAAAATTGGCATATAAAAACCAACTCTTCTTCTTCATCATTTTTAATTAATTACAATAAGAACAGGAGGCTATTGTTAGGATAGAAGATGGAGAAACAGAATGGTTTCCAATTGGCAAAGGTGTTAGATGAGGATGTATTTTATCTTCCTATCTCTTCAATCTGTATGCTATTGAAATCAATCCTGATCAGGTCTTCTAGAGGTAGATCCCATTTTATTCAATAGAGATTACTCTAGAGAAAGTGTTCTTAAGATAGCACTGATAATTTAGGAATGTTTGTGTGAACAGACTGCTGGACTACATGGGCCTTTGATAGGGTTGCCAGCTCCAGGTTGGGAAATACCTGGAGTTTTGGGGGGTAGAACCTGAGGAGGGTGGAGTTTGGGAAGGGGAGGGATGTCAATGCCATGCAGTCCAATTGCAACAAGGCCATTTTCTCCAGGGGAACTGATCTCTGTTGCCTGGCAATCAGTTGTAATAGCGGGAGATCTCCAGCCACCACCTAGAGGTTGGCAACCCTAGCCTTTGGTCTGCTCCAGCATGGCTCTTCTTAATTTGCACATGCTCAGATACCCCTCTCTCTTATTATTTCATTTACTCTGAGGCTAACCCCCTAGGGGTCTAATACAGGGATGAGTTGATCTATTTATTTATTACTAGAATCTCTGTGGTTTATGAACATGCTTTATAAAACAAGCACATGCTCAGGAACCTTTAATAGTGAAGCCCTATAAAAATGTATTATACTCCTGAGTACATACTCTTGTTTGAGGAACAGATTCAAATCGAGATTCCACCTAGTCCAACATTCTTTTTTATTTTTAAAAAATGTTTTAATGACAAGTTTTCTATGTTAGATAAAGATAGACATAAGCAGAAAAATATAAACAAAATAATTAGGGCAGAATTTCTCACAAAGAAAGTTTTACATATAAGTAGCTCTAACAGCATCAGGACTTTCATCAACATAGAACAAGAATATTGCCTGTAATTTCAATGATTTAAGCAGACTTGGAATAACCTTTCTGGTATCATAAATGAAAAATTAACATCATTCCAGCCTGCCTTCTAGCCTTCAACACAACGGCTATCCTCATTTCTTAGCATTTTGCAAGAAGAAGAGTTGGTTTTTCTATGCCGACTTTCTCCACCACTTAAGGAAGAATCAAACTGGCTTACGATCACCTTCCCTTCCCCTCCCCACAACAGACACCCTGTGAGGTAGGTGGGGCTGAGAGAGCTCTAAGAGAGCTATGACTAGCCCAAGACCACCCAGCTGGCTTCGTGTGTAGGAGTCGGGAAATTAATCCAGTTCACCAGATTAGTGTCCGCTGCTCACATGGAGGAGTGGGGAATCAAACCTGGTTCTCCAGATTAGAGTCCACCATTTCAAACCACCGCTCTTAACCATGCTGGCTACGCCAGAAGATACTAGGTCGACCACTGGAAACTGACCAGTGGACCATTATCTACCTTCTGCCCGCTGTTGCTTTAGTCTTATCTCAAATAAACAAGCAGTGTGAGGAGCGGCAAACAGTGGAAATAACAGGGGAAGGCGTCCATTTGCTAGATTTGAAAGGGGGGGAACACTCACCCAAAAGACTGGTCAGGAGAAGAAGGGCTACTGCCATTTCTCTGAGTCCCCCTTCTAGATGTCCAGCAGGAAAAATGAAGGCA
Source organism: Euleptes europaea (assembly GCF_029931775.1). Classification (NCBI taxonomy): domain Eukaryota; kingdom Metazoa; phylum Chordata; class Lepidosauria; order Squamata; family Sphaerodactylidae; genus Euleptes; species Euleptes europaea. Next base: position 17,447,055 of record NC_079329.1, on the reverse strand, counting down.
AACACTGTTCCCGGAATCCAGCTATGGGGAAGCAGATTCCTTACTTGGACAGAGTACCCAAGGCCTGGGTTCGTTGCAATGACCCCGATAGATCAATGCCATGGGCAAAGGTTGGGACTGGAAACAAAACTCTGGGAAGGGACTGGCGGAGACTGGGAGGGAGGAGTCTGGTTAAACTTTGGGTAGCTTCCTTTCTGGCAATGCTGCTTTCTGTGTTTTTAAAATTGGGACGCAAAGTTCAATTCCCCCAAGGGGCTGTTTTGGCCGTGGTGCTCTAGAGCGTAATGGGGGAGAGACTAGGGTTCCCAACCTCCAGGTGGTGGCTGGAGATCTCCTGCTATTACAACTGATTGCCAGGCAACAGAGATCAGTTCCCCTGGAGAAAATGGCCTCGTTGCAATTGGACTGTATGGCATTGACATCCCTCCCCTTCCCAAACTCCACCCTCCTCCGGTTCTACCCCCAAAATCTCCAGCTAGGGTGCCAACCTCCAGGTACTAGCTGGAGATCTGGGATTACAACTCATCTCCAGCTGATAGAGATCAGTTCACTTGGAGAAAATGGATGGTAGGGAAGGTGGATTCTATGGCATTATACCCCGTTGAAGTCCCTCTCCTCCCCAAACCCTGTGTATTTAATCAAAGAGATATGCTGCCTATTATGTCAAGAGTTCCATATAGCTAAGTTGTACTGGTAATCAGAGTGGTTCCATGGATTTTTTTCTCACTTTTTCACTCTATGCTGACAGGTGAAATGGAGATTCTAATTGAGAGCCGGCGTGGTGTAGTGGTCAAGAGCGGTGGTTTGGAGCTGTGGACTCTAATCTGGAGAACCATGTTTGATTCCCCACTCCTCCACATGAGCGGCGGAGGCTAATCTGGTGAACCAGGTTGATTTCCCCACTCCTACACATGAAGCCAGCTGGGTGACCTTGGGCTAGTCACAGTTCTCTCCAAACTCTCTCAGCCTCACAGGGTGTCTGTTGTGGGGAGAGGAAGAGAAGAAGATTGTAAGCTGGTTCAATTCTTTCTTAAGTGGTAGAGAAAGTCGGCATATAAAAACCAACTCCTACTCCTCCTCCTACTCCTCTTCTTCTTCTTCTTCTTTTAGCCTGCCTGTGGCTCGCAGGACCTATGGACAAACTAGCAGTTTTCCTGATCCATTCAAGCCAAGGTCCAGTTGCCATTTCTATTTAAAAATAAAAGCAGGGCGAAGGTAGGGTTGCCAGCTCCGGGTTGGGAAATACCAAGAGATTTTAGGGGTGGGGCCTAAGGAGGGTGGAGTTTGAGAAGGGGTGGGACTTCACTCAGATATAATGCCACAGAGTTCACCTTCCAAAGCTGCCGTTTTCTTCAGGCAAACTGATTTCTATTGCTTGGAGACCAGTTGAATTATCAGGAAATCTCCAGCCACCACCTGGAGGCTGGCGACCCTAGGCAAAGGGAACCCTCTACCTGAGATTTTGGAGACCTACTCCCTTCCAGAGTAGACCTTTATGGCAAGATAGACCAATAGGTCCAACTCAGTTTAAGACAGCTTCAGTGTTCAAACTGGCATGTAGGTGCAATATTATGAGGGGTAGAATAAAACAGAAGTTTGGAAGCAGTAATTTGATTAATCTTAATTTAAGTTTATACACCGATAAAATAATAATCAACATTATAAAGGCAGTTATGGTAATCTGTAGTAAAAATATCAGTCTTCTATTTGAAGCATTGTTAAAGGCTCTAAATATATGTTCCCTTTGGGAGGTATGGAGTTTTGGATGTATGGGTTTGTATGTGTTTTTTTTTCTTTATTTCAATTTAAAAAAAAGAATCAAATAACACGGGGATAAGATGTGGATACCTGGCTTGGTAGCTACACAAGTACCCAGACATTTGTATGTGGCATAGTATAATAAAAGGTATCAGCTAAGATAGTTTCGCTTTTGGAGAGGATTTACTTTTAGAAACAGAAGAAGTATTTCCCTGCTGGGATATTTTTCAAGCAGACTTTTTTGAAACACAAACATTGCATCAATTGAAAATCTTGTGCTTTCGTGGGAACTCAGCAAAGCCAAGTAGTTGCACTTTAACTTTATGTATAAAATCAGCTGTATTCATTTTATTTTAGCTTTATATGCCACCGTCCAGTCCCATTGGCAGCCCCAAAAGCAGCTCGAAAACAATTTAAAAACAATAAGCAAACATTGAAAGCTCAATAAAGAGAACACAGTCAAAACACAGTAAAGGAAGCCAGGAGATTTCATCAGATGCAGAACGGTGTTGAGAATTCTGGTCACACCTTTTCCAGATCAATAACCTTATTTTATGTGGGGGCCTTCCGAACTTTGCACGTAATACATTTCTTCCAAGTGATGGGTCCAGATAGCTCACTCTCATTATTGGACTGCCCATATTTACTGTTTATCTTATTGCCTATGCAGGAGGTATAGATGTTCTCTGGATCCACACTTCCTCATCCTCTCTGTTCCTCATGGAGAGGGGACGAGTGTCCATTCAACTGAAGATACTCCAATGGGTAGTTAGCCTTTATGAAAGCAATACAGAAAGAGAGCGTGAGAGTGGGGTAGGGTTGCCAGCTCTGGGTTGGGAAATACCTGGAGATTTTGGTGGCGGAGCCTGAGGAAGGCCGGGCTTGGGGGCTCCACGGGGTCATGTTGCCAGGACAGAGGGACCGGGGGAGGGAGCAAACTTTTGAAGGCTGATGTGACACTGCTGGTCCCTTTCGTGGCCTGGCCCTGTGCGACAATAGACAGCCATGGATATTCTCACTGTAACCAGTAACTAATGCCACAGTTCAGGGCCCTCTGGTACCTGCCTGCTCATTACCTGAGCACACCACACCAGCATCTTCTTCATGGTTGCAGTTATGCTCTCCCCAAGGTCTTAGCTTGCAGTCCCTGAGGGAAGCTTCTCTTCCTTTACATTTGACATCGTCCAGCCAAATGTGGCCACTTCCCTCTCCAAAGTGAGCTCCTTGTGGGGCTGATATGGCTTTTCCACATCCAAGTTCTCTGCAAACGACTTGGGCATTCTTCATATTCCAGTCATCATCACACACGGTTCCCCACTGCTTTTCGTGGAGCACCTCGACTCTCCCAGAGCACCTGTTTGAACCGTTCACCAATCTGATCTTCTCTGGGTCTGGAATAGTTTTTTAAAAGGTTACTGTTAGTTTGCCCTGACCTAGATAGCCCAGGCTACCCCTATTTCATCAGATCTTGGAAGCTAAGCAGGTTTGGTTGTGGTTAATATTGGGATGGGAGATCATCAAGGAATCCAGCATTGCTATGCAGAGGCAGACAACGGCAAACCACCTCTGTTAGTCTCTTACCCTGAATATCCTATCTTGTTGCCATAAGTCATGCTATGCTAACTTTATTCCCATATGTACCTTGACAATATTATTATGGGTAAGGTTGCCAGGGGAAAAGTATCCTAAAGGGACACTTAAATGCAATTGAAGTTTTTCATGGCATGACGTTAAAGAACATCACCTGATAAGGACTCTTGACTCTCATGTGAACATACCTGGCCACTACAGTCATCTTCAGAGGCACTGATTCAGATGCCCTCACCATCTAAGGCTGGAAAGGTGGCAACCTGAGGAATGGCTTTCTCATCCTTGGAACCATAAAGAGTTCCCTCCCCAGGGAGATTCGACTGTTCCCTTCTATCAGCCAGCAGGTAAAGACATTTCTGTTTCGTCTGGTATTCCCTCACGGATTCTCATTGACACCTCTTCCTGTTTATGTGTCTTATGTTCGTTTTAATCGCTTTTATTTATTTTTTTAGATATATTTGTATCTGTCTATCCATCCATCCATCCATCCATCCACACACACACACACACCTAGAAATGTTTGTATATAGATATGTAGATTTGACATGGTGTTGGTGTTGGCCCTTGGCCTTCTGGGCCAAAGAAGCAAAATATGGAAATATCCTACTGAAAGTACAATACCTGATCAAATGTCTCTCTGACCCCAGCTGCAACACATCAATCCCTTCAAAGGCTGAGAGCAGTGGAGAAATGTGGGAGTCACTCTCCCCTTTTGTAACCACCCAGCCTGCTGAAGAGCTGTGGACAACATGAAAACTTGCACACTGTAGCCCTTGTTTGACTGTATTTGCAGAACTGGTAGATGCATACCAGAACCTCAAGAGTTTTAGTGTGCCTGTACTGCAGCTGGAGGAGTCCTGTGGCGCAGAGTGGGAAGCTGCAGTACTGCAGTCCAAGCACTGCTCATGACCTGAGTTTGATTCCGACAAAAGTCGGTTTCAGGTAGCCGGCTCAAGGTTGACTCAGCCTCCCATCCTTCCGAAGTCAGTAAAATGAGGACCCAGCTGGCTGGGGGTAAAGGGAAGATGACTGGGGAAGGCACTGGCAAACCACCCCGTAAACAAAGTCTGCCCAGTAAACTTCGGGATGTAACGTCACCCCATGGGTCAGGAATGACCAGGTGCTTGCCCAGGGGAAACTTTACCTTTTTACTGCAGATGGACGTTTCAGACAGACAGGCAGTCACACATAGCGGGAAGAGTTTGGGTAGCACGTGCTCCCCATACATGCAGTTGCTAGGCTTCCAGTACACACGACCATACAACCAAGTCCAGAAAGGGCTTATTTTGTATCAGTCCGGTTGGCCAAAATGAAAGGTATTATGTGGCTTCTTTTGTAAATACTAGCACTGTTTTTCTGGCTAAATATTTCTGGAATAATTTCTGTGCGACTATCTTTTTTCCTTCAGAAGATTAGAAGAGAAGAAGAGTTGGTTTTTATATGCCGATTTGCTCTTCCTTTTAAGGAGAATCAAACTGGATTACAATCTCCTTCCCTCCCTACAACAGACACCTTGTGAGATAGGTGGGGCTGAGACAGCTCTAAGAGAGCTGTGACTAGCCCAAGGTCACCCAGCTGGCTTCATGTGGAGGAGCGGGGAAACAAAACCGGGTCACCAGATTAGAGTCCGCCACTCCTAACCACTACACCACGCTGTCTCTCAATCCCACTGGCTCTTAAGCCAATCCAGTTTATCCAGAAATTTTCCCCTGGCAGTCAGACTTACTGTAACAAAACATGAGTTTGATCTTATCTCTGGGACCTTGGAAGCTTGGCCCTACAATTGGTTCCCCTAATTATATCAAACTGTACAAAATTACCTGAGCACTCCACATGTGCAACCCTTTTGTGCTCACAGCTTTGCACATCCTGAGGACTTTTGGGGCATTCTCTGAGAGCTGCTTCATTTCCCGTGCAGTCAACTCTGTCCAGCCAGATGGCACTGGAGCCTTGGTGGTGGTGTTCTGTACCCGACGCTGATGTGGCATTTCCACAGTTCATCTCTCGGCATACCACTTGGGCATCGTGTATATCCCAGCCATCGTCACAAATGGTCCCCCACTGCTCGTTGTGATATACCTCGACTCTCCCAGAACAGTCACTTAAATAACTCACTAGACGGATCTCTGGCGAGAAAGAAGAGGAAGAAGAAGAAGAAGAAGAAGAAGAAGAAGAAGAAGAAAAGTTGGTGTCTATATATGCCAACTTTCTCCACTACTTAAGGAAGAATTAAACCAGCTTCCCTTCCCCTCCCCATAACAGACACACTGTGAGGTAGGTGGGGCTGAGAGAGTGTGACTAGCCCAAGGTCACCCAGCTGGCTTCATATGGAGGAGTGGGGAAACAAATCCAATTCACCAGATCTCAGATGCTCATGTGGAGGAGTGGGAAATCAAACCCAGTTCACCAGATTAGCCTCTGATGCTCATGTGGAGGAGTGGGGAATCAAACCCAGTTCTCCAGATCAGAGTCCACCGCTCCAAACCACCGCTCTTAACCACTACACCAAGTTGGCTCTCAAAAAGCTAAATGTAGAACAATCACCAAGAAAACCTCACAATGGGTTGGATCCAACCAGCCTTTTCATTTCATCTTGCCCAGTCTCCCAATCTCCCTCCTTAGTGTGGCACTTGCCCCACCTGTCTTTTGTCCATTCAGGTCCATTCATGACTGCTACCTTAGCCATTTGGGGGTTCACCCTCTTTTTTCACTATCGGTAAAGCTTTTTGTGCAGGCATAAATCGTTCAAAATGAAAGGGAGGCATTTGCAAATTGTACACCCAAATTGATGATGATGATGAGAGTACCAAAAAGGACAGGAATCAGGACATCCTGGTCCAGGTTATTTCCAGCCCCTCACCCCTATTATTTGAGCTGGAAGCTACGGTTGACCGTAGCAGGGATAACCTGTCCAAAAATAAAGCTAAGATCCTGAAAACTGGCCACCAGCTTTTGGATGACTGTGGGAGCTGCAGGGCCAAAAAATGAAGATGTCACAGTTCCCCTGTACACTGCACTGGTCAGGCTGCACCTGGAGTATTGTGTGCAGTTCTGGAGGCCTCACTTCAGAAAGGATGTGGACAGAATCGAGCAGGTGCAGAGTAGAGCGAGAAGGATTATCAAGGGCCTGGAGACCAAGCCCTGCAAGGAAACGTTGCGAGCGACTTGGGAATGTACAGTCTGGAGAAGAGGAGTCTGAGGGAGGACATGATTGCTCTCTTTAAGTATTTGAAGGGCTGTCACTTAGAGGAGGGCAGGGAGCTGTTCCTGTTGGCAGCAGAGGATAGGACACACAATTATGGATTTAAATTACAGGTGGAAAGGTACCAACTGGATATTAAGGGGGGGGTGTACATTAAGAGTTGTTGGACAATGGAATCAGCTACCCAGGGAGGTGGTGAGCTCTCCCTCATTGGCAGTCTTTAAGCAGAAGCTGGACAAACACTTGTCAGAGATGGTCTAGGCTGATCCTGTATTAAGCAGGGGGCTGGACTAGATGGCCTGTATGGCCCCTTCCAACTCTACGATCCTATGAAGGGAACTGGAGCATCCTGGCCCAGGTTATTTCAATAAATATTGCCATTTCTACTAGAAGTTAAAGTACTTTGCTTGTGGCAGGCATAACTAACCAGAAAATGAAGCTAGGATTGCTGGCTGAGTTTGGCCCAAACACCTTCAGCCAGTCCTACCTCACAGGGTTCTTGTGAAGATCAAAGAGAGTAAAGGAAAACAATGTAAGTCACTTTGCGACCCCATTGGGGAGAAACACAGGATGTGATCTTTGTTATAAATCAAATTTTGCCTACAGGTCACAACAGGTGATGGCTTTGGCTGTTGTTTCCTCAGGTACTGCCACAACCCTTTTAGCTAGGGTTGCCAGGTCCCTCTTTGCCACTGGTGGGAGGTTTTGGGGGCAGAGCCTGAGGAGGGTGGGGTTTGGGGAGGGGAGGGACTTCAATGCCATAGGTCCAATGGCCAAAGAACCGAGAATGATGAGGTGCTGGTTTATGAAGGAAATGTTGTCCTGGTGCACACTCATGGTCCTTTGAAGAAGAGTGACGAAACAGGTTTAAATTATCAGGGGTGTTACCGCATTATGTATTCCCAGCGATGTACTAAGAGTCTGAAAATGTTATAAAAAAATACTGTTCGCACTTTCTATGCATTCCCACCGATGTATTAAGAGTTTGAAACTGTTATAAAAAATACTGTTCGCATTTTGTTTGGCCCCTTTGGCTGTGAAGATGTCTTCCAACCATTTTTTAGCCGTGGCATCCAAAAACCCTTTTAAAGTGATGTTTTTTATAACAGTTTCAAACTCTTAATATGTCGCTGGGAATACATAATGCGGTAACCCCATTCCTGTTGGGCTGGTGATGATTTGTGAATGTGACCGGAGCAATAATCAAGCCATTGCAAGTACCTGAAGGTTCTACACAAAGTGATTGAATTGCACGGCGTTGGACTTTGTTGAACGCGGCTTAGTCAGGAGCTGCGTGTGTTGGCAAGGCAGTTTGGAACTGCAGACACACTGCATTACTGGGAGCTGTGGATGCCTGCAGTTTTCTTGGAGGACTTGAAGCCAAGGAATGGATTAACATCACGCTGGACTGGGACTTGGAAATTATTATACTCTTAAGAGGGAACTGAGTTGAATACACATTACTCTTAAGAGAGAACCGATTTGTAAACCCCGGAATGTTTTGATTATATTGCGCAGTGGCATTGATAGTGATATTATATGCATATAGGAGTAGATGAACAGGTTATAGGTAGGGTTGCCAGGTCCCCCCTTACCTTCAGTGGGAGATTTCCAAGAAGACCTCTCTCTCACGTGCACGCACGCACGCCGACGCACCGATGCACCGACGCACACTTCCAGTTTACAACCGGAAGTGCTGCGTCGCAAGGAGCCTTAGACCACTCAAACTCTTGGTTTGAGTGCTAAAGGGCCGCTGCAGCCCTTTACCACTCAAACCAAGAGTTTGAGTGTTCTAAGGCTCCTTGCGACGCAGCACTTCCGGTTGTAAATCAGAAGTGTGAGTTGGCGAGCGCGTACCCAATTGCCCGCTGATCCTCAGCTGGTTGGCGGGCAGAGGGGCATAATACCGGGGGTTTGCCCGCCACCAGCGGGCACCTTATAGAGTTTAGAATATGTATGAATTGTAACCTTTATTTCTTTTAAGTACAGTTGTTAATATAATGGGATTCGTTGGTCTAGTGTGCTTTGTGTGTGTGTGTGTGTGGGTTAGTAATATCTGGAGGTTGGCTACTCTACTTTTAGCAGTAGGCGAAACTGCTCATTCAGCCTTCAAACTACCATGAAATATGGCAACTGCTGCAAGTTGGCAAGCTGAACAAGCAGAGGCGGAGCCTCCAGTGAATAAATCCAGCCTCTCATGACATGGTTGGACTATACGGCTTTGTGACTGCTTGTCCTTTTATGATTCTATGGCATAAATCAACAATAACAGAATAAAAGAAATCATTCAGACTGCGTGAACAAGTTTTGGATCGACACGGACACATCTTACCTCTGCATACTACACCGGCATCTTCGCTGTGGGAACAGTCCTGCGTCCCCCATCGTCTTGGCGGGCATTCACTGATGGCATTCTCTTTCCCTGTGCAGTTAACAGCATCTAGCCATATGGGACCAGATCCCTCTCCAAAATGAGAGTGAGTTGGGGCCGACAGAACAGTTCCACACCCGAGAGAACGACACACAACTTCGGCATCTTTAAGGTCCCAATGGTCGTCACATACAGTTCCCCAAAGCGTCTCGTGGTATACCTCGATTCTTCCGGAGCAGCGACTGAGGCCATTCACTAATCTGATTTCTGAGATTTCTTAGAAAAAGACAAACACTATCAAATTATCCACATTACATGGGCTGTTTTTCCATTACAAAGGTTAATCTACATGGCGCCCATTTGCTGTTGTGTAACCAAACACTTTCTTCTGATCTAGCAAGCTGGTCTTCTTGGGCCTCATAACTGTCTTTAATACTGTTCTGGAAAGCTCAGGGAAGATGAAGATGGAAGGCAAAGTCATGAAGGGTTCCACTTCAAAGAAGGAGAGAGAAGAAGCCAAAGATTGATATCCTTGTGCGTATGTCTTCAAACTTTTTGTTACCATACGCAAATTAGCATTCTGCAACACCCTATTTCACATGTTAATATACTGAGTTTCAGGGACATTATTCTTATTATTTTTTAAATGCAATTTAGTTCTTTACTTCCTTTCCTTTATAGTGGGGTCTATGACCTGGCAGGGCAGCTTGTGGAATTTAGAGAAGTCCTGAATTCTGCTTCATGGAGTTTAAGGCATATTGTCCAGCTGAGAAATTAGCTTTCTGAAACTAGTCCAGGTATAAAGCCTACAAAACTCCAGCCTAACCTGCTGCCTAGGTTGGATGTGTTGACTGGAACACTAAAACTAGATCAGTTGAGCAGTTTCCAAGCATGCCACCTGGCGTCTGTTTGGGTTGCTAGCTTGTGCACATTCACAGTTTTTATTTTTAAAAGGAAGTCCTAGTCTCTGTGGATTGAGTCACAGGGAGGCACCCTTCGGAGGTTAAAAAGTGGCTAAAATGCAATCATGTTATTCATTTGTAGAATTAACAGTCAACGTGTATAATATACAAATCAGTCTGTCAGGATTTGAGAAACTGGAATATGGCATCTCTCCTACAGGTATCCTGGACCTGGGCATTAATCTTTCCCTGATTACTGACTAAGAGGAAAGGATCCTGCATCTCAGGGATTTGAGGAAAGGCTTTTAGATGACATTTGATTGTTTCTAGAGAGACACACTTCTCAAGAACTATATTAAAAATAGGATTACCTTAGCTCTGTAATGCATGCTAGGAGAGTATGCTCTACCCAGTTTGAGGGACCTGAGGGTATCTTTCCATCTTTGCAACCTAAGAGTCCCTTGTTATCATAGAACATTTATCCTCGCTCACTTGAACGCCGCCCCGTCAGCAGTGTTAAATGGAAGATGCGGTGACTTTGCCCTATTCAGATAGACTTTGTCCTTGTGATCTGAAGAGAGTGGATTCATTATCCCGTATGATATTGGAATGCCCTCAATACAATTCTTACCATGATCGATGGATTACTGCTATTTTAACCAAATTACCTATCACCATAATTAAAAATAAAACAGTCCCCTATATGCTGGTGGATAGTTATCCAGGGACAACATTGCAGTGGGCAAGTATCTCTCTATTCAATTCAATTCAATTCAAGACCTTTATTGGCATACAATACAATAAGTGATCCATACATATGATGAATAGCTATAGGAAAACAAGGAATATTGGACACCATCAATCATTAACCTTATCCAGTCTGTTTTTGATTACTGAACTTAAAAAAAAAACAGCTACTTTTTTCAGTTATGTCGGTTGACAAGTCATTGAGAAGACAATAAACTATCAGGACCTCCGAGTGTCCTGACATATTAGTTAAAATAGGATCAAGTAGATTGTGACGAATAACATCAAACTGAGGACAATAAAGAAGGATATGGGAAACCGACTCAACTGAATTTGAGTTGCAGGGACATAGTGTCGCCGAATGTCTGGTTTGGTTATATCGTCCAAAAGTAACAGCTGAAGGGAGAGCATTGCACCTAGCAAGTGCAAATGCTGTATGCATTTGCGGGGCATGTAGGGCAGACAAATAAGGAGATAGTCGACCGGTAGTTAGGGGGATTTCAAAACTCAAAGGGGAGCAATTTTTTTTGGCAAGGCAAGGCTATCAAGGGTTTGTAATTCAATGTCCAGAATTAAGAAGGGAAGTATCTCTCTACCACATTTTCCTTAACGAAATAAAGACTCCCCATTTACTGTTCAAGACCTTTGGGTCAAGGGAGCTTGAAAGAAGGAAAGGAGAGAGACACACATTTCTTTTCTGCAAATGAAGCACAAAGTATGGATTACCTGCACACACCACACCAACATCTTCTCCATGGTGAGAGTCATCCGGACCCCAAAGGCCCAATGTGCATTGATTGAGAGAAGTTTCTGTTCCGGTACACTTGATGTCAACCTTCCAGATGGGCCCCGATCCCTGACCAAACCAGGCTTTCGTATGGGCTTTCAAAGCAGCACCACAGCCTACTTCTCTGCAGACAACTTCGGCTTCTTTCATGCCCCAGTGGTCATTGTGGATGGTCCCCCACTGATGATTGTGGAATATCTCCACTCTCCCAGAGCAATGACTCGATCCATTCACCAGTCTGAGTACTGAAGGAAAAGAAAACATTGCAGAACACAGAATATCAAGGAAATAAGTTATTGGGAAGAGTTTTGCGTGCCTCTGTTCTTGTACCTAATGAGGCTGAGCATGTGTGTATCAAGTGTTTCTCTTTAATAAGGCAACGGAAGGACCATTGACGCATTTCATCTGTTTCTAGAACATTCGTCTTTTGGTCTCTGCATTGTACAAAGGGTAATTATTTGAGAACAGTGACCAAAACACAACAGGTCGGGCTCCTTATTTCACAAGTAGATCATCTGGCTGGGAAGGATCCAGGCTCAGAGAATCATCCCTGAGCCATCCCCGGAAAGGGCATTGCTTGCAGGGCGTTGTTCGGAGAGGAAACACTTCCTTCAGGAAGATGGGTCGAACCTTCCCAGAGATCAAAATCGGAGGACTGTGAAGTCTCTCCAAACACTGCTTGTAACATTATGAGGGAAAGGACACATTCTCTCTTACCATTTCATCCACTGGACATCTGTAAGTAAAAGGAATTATCAAAGTATACACTACTCCCTCTCTCCTTTACGTGCACATGTTGTAGCAGAGGAAGTGTTCCTCAGAAGTGAGAAGAAGAAGAGTTGGTTTTTATATGCCGACTTTCTCTACCACTTAAGAAAGACTCAAACCAGCTTACAATCACCTTCCCTTCCCCTCCCCACAACAGATACCCTGTGAGGTAGGTGGGGCTGAGAGAGTGGGATTAGCCTAAGGCCACCCAGCTGGCTTGGTGTGTAGGAGTGGGGAAACAAACCCGGTCCACCAGATTAGCCCCCGCCACTCATGCGGAGGAGTGGGGAAACAAACCCAGTTCACCCAATTAGCATCCACCGCTCACGTGGAGGAGTGAGGAATCAAACCCGGTTCTCCAGATCAGAGTTCACCGCTCTTAACCATTATACCACAAATGAGGATGAAATATGCCAGCCCCTAGTTGTTATTTTGTAGTTATTATACAGGAATCAGAGATGAAATGATTGCTCCACTCTTGGCTAAAATACCAGGCCATTCACAGCAGGACAGATTTCTGCTCCTCCCTCTGCTGTATTTTTCCTGGAGAGAAAAAGATACATATTACTGAAAGAGCGGTTCGTTTTCAATGTAATTATTGTGGCTAAATCCTGGGTACTGAAAGAATTCTGTTAACCAAACATGTCTAAACACCATCGTTACTTTTAATGATGATGCTACTGAAAGAAGACTGGTGAACTTGTAAGAAAACTGAGAACGTTGTTGTCTGCTTCCAGGACCACAGTTTAGCACCCTCGAGTACCTGCCTGCCCATTACCTGAGCACACCACACCGGCATCTTCTTCGTGGTCGCAAGTCTGTTTCCCCCAGCCTTTTAGGTGGCAGTCCTTGAGGGCAGATTCGGTTCCTTTGCATTCCAGAGCATCCAGCCAGACGGGATCATCTCCTTCTCCAAAACGGGCTCTACGTGGGGCTGAGAGGGCTCTCCCGCAGCCGAGCTCTTTGCACACAACTTGGGCGCTGTTGATATCCCAGTTGTCATCACAAACCGTCCCCCACTGTTCATTGTGGAACACCTCAACTCTCCCAGAGCACCGGTTTGAACCGTTCACCAGTCTGACCTCCTTTGGATCTGGAACGGTTGAAGGAGTTAACTGTTATTTCTTCCCTGATTCTGCTCTAGGGTTGCCAGCCTCCAGATAAAAGCTGTCAGGCCTGCTTTCCTCTGCTCTCAGCAGCCTGACAGACTGAGAATGTTTTAGTTTTGATTCCACCAGGTGCCTCTCAAGGTCGAGACTGCTGTTGAAATCCTGTTCCAGCACTATCTCCCTTGGGAACGGCTCCTTGTTGGGAGGGGGATTGCCATGACTCCTTGTGACTAACGCTTTCCCATATAGGCCCTGCACTGTGCTACCTATTCCCATTCGTGCCAATGTACCAGTAAGCTCTGCATACCTGTATGTCTGTGGATGCTGTTTGTGGGATTACCACGGGGACAAGTGCTCACATTAGCAGAAGATCACCTGCTATTACAGCAGATCTCCAGCCGATAAAGATCAGTTCACCTGGAGAAAATGGCCACTTTGGCAATTGGACTCTATGGCATTGAAGTTTTTCAGACTCCACCCCAAAATCTCCCACCGATGGTGAAGAGCGACCTGGCATTTCTATTTTGCCCTCCCCATCCTTTCTTGTTTTCATTCCCATTTGAGGAAGGCCATCCATTCAACTGAAGCTATTCAAATGGGTAGATGACCACTGTGAAAGCAATGCAAAAAGAAAATATCCATCTGGGCTAATCCCAGGCGAGTCTTATGATCATTGCTTGGAGGTCCTAGGGAGAAAGGCTGCTATTAAGTATAATGTTTAAGATGAGGTCTCAGTTTAATCAATATTTCTCAGCCTCTTTGTTGGGGATTCAATTGTTTCATCCCATGTAACCTACCCTATTTAGGAAAGTAAAGGATTTTTGGTTGATTAAGAGAAAGTCTTTAACTCTGTTTTATCGTGTGCTCTGACCTGACTCTTTCTAACCACAATCACAATTCCATGGGCCTATTATCCAACACTCTTACTGCTCTTCTTTCCAGTAAAAAAGAGCAAGAGTCCAGTAGCTCCTTAAAGACTAACAACATTTCTGGCAGGGTATGAGCTTTCTGAAGAAGTGAGCTGTGGCTCACAAAAGCTCGTACCCTGCCAGAAATTTTGTTAGTCTTTAAAGTACTACTGGACTCTTGCTCTTTTCTACTGCTATTGACAGACTAACATGGATAAACATTGCCATCTATCTACTTTAAAGTGCTACTGTAGAAATGTCTGAGAATATCTATTCAATGTGCCTTAAAAGTGTAGAAACGATTATATCTTTGTGTGTGTGTGTGTGTAAGTGCCATCAAGTCACAGCTGACTTATGGTGACCCTGTGTGGTTTTCATGGCGAGATGTTCGGTGGTGGTTTGCCATTGCCTGCCCTGGCATTCGTTGGTGGTCTCCCATCCAAGTACTAACCAGGTCCTGATAAAAGGTGTTACATAGCTTCCATTTTAAATAGTAGGATTTTTTTTTCTTTGTGTCTTCCAGTTGTTCTGGGGTTCCTTTGTGGAAAATCGTATTTTTCCTCGAGAAGACTTACACCATCTAGTTTATCCATCAGTTTTTTCTTGGCAGTCAGATTTACTGCAATGAAACACAAAATTGACCTCAATCTCCGGGACCTTGGAAGCTTGGCCCTATGATCCGTTCCCTATTTAAATAACGTCATACAAAATTACCTGAGCACACTACGCTTGCAACCCTTCCATGATCACAGTTATGATCTCCCCAAGGACTTTGGGGGCATTGTTTGAGGGCTGTTTCATTTCCGGTGCAGCTGACTCTGTCCAGCCTGATGGGACCGGACCCTTGGCCGTAGTTTGCTCCGCCTAATGCTAATAAGGCATTTCCACAGTTCAGTTCTCGGCATATGACTTGGGCATCCTGTAAATCCCATCCGTCGTCACAAATGGTCCCCCACTGCTTATTGCGATAGACTTCGACTCTCCCTGTGCAGCGATTGGATCCGCTCATTAGACGGACCTCTGTTGAGACAGAAAAAGTTAAATGTAGTAATAGAGATCAGTTCACCTGGAGACAATGGCTGGTTTGGCAACTTGAATCTGTGGCATCGAAGTCCCTTCCCTCCCCAAACCCCACCTTGCTCAGGCTCCACCCAAAAAAACCCACACAGGTGGCAAAGAGAAACCTGGCAAGCCTACCTCCTGCTGCCTAGTTTCTGGGCATGATTCAAACTTCCATTTATTAACTTTAAGGACCTACATGGCTTGAGCCCAGGGTATCGGACTCTCTCCTTCAGGACTGTGCAGCCACCCAGAAAAGATCTGCCACCAAATTTCTGCTCTCTGTATCCTTGCCATCAAAGACAAGCACTGTTTTCAGATGTTGCATCTTGCCTTTGGAGTGCAAGAAAGAAGAAAGTGGATACACACGATAAACAATTGGAATTGCTGCAGATGCAAGAGGAATCTACAAAGGACCAATTTGCTTTGATGGATTTGAAAGCCAGAAAGTCTAATCTGTGCCTACGAAATTAATCAGAGGATTGTGGCAGCACCAGAGAATCACTGATTACAACTTTGGCTGGATTATTCAGTATTGGAGAACAAGATTTAGACCACGCCATCAGGAGAATTTATAGGATCCCTTTACCACCCAACATTAAAAGAGCAAAAGCAAGAGATGTTATGATATCCTTTTATGATATAAGGATGAAAGATATAATAATGCAACAGCACTACCAAGATCCAAAAGTAATAGAAGGTAATGCTCTGATACTCTTGAAGGATATTCCAAGAAACCTGATGGTGAAGAGAGGCATGTTTAAAGAATTTGCTACATCTCTGAGGAAAAGTGGAATTAAATATAGATGGCTGCTACCACAAGGGTTGGCATTTACCTATAAAGACGTGAAATACACAATCACCACAAAAGAAGACGTTGGAAAATTTCTGAGAAAATACAAGAAAGATCTTGTAGGATATACATCAGAGCAGAAATACGATTCAAGTCGAGAGGAAGATGAGGATGCAACCAAAGGAGCAGTGGGTGGAGTATAAGACTAAATAATTAAAATTTTGACAATGGCTAAAGTCATATCGTGGAATGTTAATGGCCTAAATGAGAAGGTGAAAAAAAGGCGGATTTTTAAATTTTTACATAAACAAAAATACTCATTAATATGCCTACAAGAGACACATATTTCGAGAAAAGACAAAAAATATTTGGAGAGGAAGACCCTGGGACAATCTTTTATTTCCTCAGCCAAAACTAAAACCAAAGGACTTGTGATATATGCCCAGGCTAAATTTGCTTCAGAACTGGTTTGCTCCAAGATGAAGAGGGCAGAATTCTGTTGGTAAGAGTTAAAATAGGTGGACAAAAGATATTGATAACAGGGATATATGTTCCAAACGAGGGGAAAGCTCAGTTTTATAAGAAATTGTATGATATTTTACTGCAAAACGTAGAACAACAACTATTGTTAATGGGAGACTTTAATGGAGTTATAGACACTACGATAGACAAGAAATCAACTGCAAAGGATGAATGAGAAGGTTGCTTACCAAAAAAAAAAAATCCAATTAACTGAGGAATTTCATATATAAGACATTTGGATGACAATGAACACAACAGCAAAAGAATATACTTTTTATTCACACTCCAGAATTGACATGGTATGGGCGAGCAAATCTGTCTTCGCCGAATTGAGGAAGGTGCAAATAATCCCGAGAACTTTTTCAGATCATAACCCGGTTGCCTTTGAATGGTATACTAGACAAGCATTCAGGTGGAGACTTAATGATAGGTTACTGAGAGATGAAAAAACAAGAAATGAAATACAGGATATTGTTGAGGATTATTTTCAGATTAATGTGAATGGAGAAACCAGTTTGAATGTTGTATGGGATGCTTTTAAGGCGGTGCTAAGAGGATATATGATTCAGAAGAATGCGGCATGGAAGAAAAAACAATTGCAGCATACGAATGACATTCTTTGGGAATTACAAAACCTAGAACAGAAATTAATTTTGGAAATTCATGAAGATAAGAGGAGACAAATTGAGACAAAAATCAAAATAGCCAAACATCAGTTAAATTTGGTGATTATGGAAGAAATGAATAAAAATATGAAAACTGCAAAACAGAGATATTTTGAACATGCAAATCGACCTGGTAAATTTTTGAACATGCAAATCGACCTGTTAAATTTTGGTAATTAAGAGATTCCATGCAGAAAAAGGTAATTAGCAAAATACAAACTACAAAGGGACCGGTTTATACAACAACAGCTATATTGAAAGAATTTGAACTGTTTTATACAAAATTATATCAAAAAGACAATATCGCTGGGGGGAAAATGGACAAATTTTAAAGAAATGTCAAGATAAATAGACTTTCCTCTGAACAGCAGAGGTTTTTGGATGCACCAATTACAATGGTAGAAATTGAAGAGGCTATAATGAAACAAAAAACAGATAAAACACCAGGCCCAGATGACATTACACCTTTATTTTATAGGATATTTAAGGAAAATGTCAAAAATTCTCTTTTACAGGTATGTAATTCAATTTTGGATACAGGACTAGCTCCAGAGACTTGGTCGCATGCTTATATATCATTGATCCATAAGAATGGAAGAGACATGGAAAAGGTGACCAATTATAGGTCAATTTTGCTCCTAAATGTGGATTATAAAATCTATGCTTCAGTTTTGTCAAATCGTCTGAAACAATCCATAATATCTTTGATACATGAAGATCAAGCGGGATTTGTACCTGGACGACAGATAAAAGACAACTTGAGGATATTATTGGATGTGGTTGAATACTATGAGCATAATAATCAACATAAGGCAGCTTTTGTTTTCCTGGATGCAGAGAAAGCCTTTGATATGGTTTCCTGGGGTTTTATGAAAAAAGTTTTAGAAGCAATGAATTTTGGATCAAGGTTCCGGACAGGAATTGATGCGATATACACTACACAAAAAGCTAAAATATTAGTAAATGAATCAATGTCAGAAAACTGTGAAATACAAAAAGGAACCAGGCAAGGATGTCCGTTATCCCCTTTGCTTTTTATTTTGACCTTGGAAACCTTATGCTGCAAGATTTGTGAAACAGAAGTAATCCAGGGCTTAAAAGTCAATAAACAAGAATTTAAACTGAGAGCCTTTGCAGACGATTTATTGCTCATGCTGTCTGAACCGACTCAAACCGCTAATCATTTAATGGACTTATTGAAATATTATGGCGAAGTTTCTGGCTTTAAGATAAATCAAGATAAGACTCGTGTTTTATTTAAAAACCTTTCTAAAGAAGAACAAAAAGACTTTCTGGTCACGACAGGTTGGGAAAAGACAAATAAGGTGAAATATTTAGGTATTTGGATTACAAATAAAAATAAGGATCTACTGGAGAATAACTATGTGAAACTCTGGGACTCTGTTAAAAGAGATATGATGATTTGGTCCAATAAAAACATTTCATTACTGGGCCGTATTTCAGTAACTCAAATGAACATTTTACCAAGGCTACTCTTTCTACTTCAGAATTTACCGATAGTGGAGCATTCCAAATACTTCGAGGTTTGGAGAAAAGATTTGCTCAACTTTATATGGCAAGGGAAAAAACCTAGAATTGCCTATAAATACTTGGTTGACACTAAAGAAAGAGGAGGATTTGCTTTGCCAAATTTTAAACTTTATGCGGAAGCATCAGTATTAGTGTGGCTAAAAGATTGGATACAATTGAAAAACAATAGACTTTTGGACTTGGAAGGCTTTGACAATAGATACGGATGGCATGATTACTTATGGTATGACAAATTAAAAATACATAAAGGCTTTCAGCATCATGTGGTTCTGCATAAATGGGAAAGACTCTGGTCAAAAGACATGAAATTTATCTGTTCTCAATCATTGAGAGAGAACATACATAAAATGATCTACAGATGGTATTTAACACCAAATAAATTAGCCAAAATGTATAGAAATATGTCACCAAATTGTTGGAAATATCAAGAAGAAGTGGGTCCATTTCTTCATATTTGGTAGCTTTGTGAGAAGGCTAAGAACTTTTGGGATATGATTGATAATGAATTAAGGTTGATATTAAAACAAAATATTCCCAAGACACCAGAAATGATGCTGTTAAGTATAATACCAGATACCATAGTGACCCAGAGATTTTTCTTGATGTACGCCACCACAGCCACCAGATTGGTATATGCTAGGAGATGGAAAATGGCTGAGATACCAAATAAATCTGAGTGGATAGAAAAAATGATGGAACTAGTTGAAATGGCAAAACTTACAGCATCAATAAATCAAAAAGACGATAATGAATTTGCAACTGAATGGGAGGCATGGACAAATTACTGTTTGAATGAACTTAACGGTGATATTAAGAAATTTATTTTGATCTAATTCTGATCTGTTGTAGGGGATATGGATGATTTGTTATAATAGAATTAGATAATAATTACAAAGAGAGCAACAATGATAATAAAGAGAGAGGAGGGGAGAGGGAAAGATAAAGAAATATACATTTGATAAGATAAGAAAACACTGTTACAATATAATTAATCAATGGCTATGTATAATGGAATATGAAATGATTTGGGGGGGAATTTATTTTAAAAAAGGGAATGATAAAATGACAGTATGTGTATTGTTATTTTGTAGTTACTATAAAGGAGTTAGAGAGGCAGCAAATGGTCCACGGTTGGCTATAGTATCAGATTGTTGCTAGAGAAAATGTACACACTTGTGTAAGAGTGGCTATTTTTTTTAATGTACCTCTTGAGATTAGACATCCCAGATGAATTCTCTCATCCAGACATGTAGAAACACTGTTATTTGTTTTAATGGCTGTATTGAGGTCAGTTTCCAGGACTACAATTTAGTGCCTGCTGATTACCTGAGCACACCACACCATAAACGTCCGCGCGGCGGCACCCAACTCCTGCCCGAGGCGTTAGGTTGCAGTCCATGAGGGTAGCTTCTGTCCCGTTACATTGGACTTTAAACTGCCAGATGGGTTCAGTTCTCTCCCCAAAGTCAGCTTGATACGGGCCTGCCAGGGCTACTCCACAATCCAGTTCCCTGCACACCACTTCAGCATTGCGCATATTCCAGCCATCATCACACAGGGTTGTCCACTGGTGCTTATGGAACAGTTCAACTCTGCCGGAGCAGTTGTTAGAGCCCTTCATCAATCTGAGCTGACCTGGAACAGCGAAAAGAATTGTTATCTCTTTACCTATTCTGCCCTGTTCCTCTTCCTCTCTTATCCATTTGACCAAGGATACTCGTATAAATAGCTGGCCTTTGTGAACGTTCAATGCAAAAAGAATGCTAGACATGAATCCTGTGTTCACAGCTTGAAGCCCTGGAGGTAGAGTTGCCAACCTCCAGGTGGTGGCTGAAGATCTCCCGCTAATACAACTGATCTCCAGCCAACAGAGATCAGTTTCCCTGAAGAAAATGGCCCCTTTGGCAACTGGACTGTATGGCATTGAGGTCCCGCCCCTCTCCAAACCCTGCCCTCCTCAGTCTCCATCCCCCAAACCTCCAGGTATTTCCCAACCTGGAGCTGGCAAAGCCACTGTCCAATGCAAGCTGATAAATGTAATGAATAAAAGGGTTATGTGGACTTAGGTAAGCCATTGTTTCTCAGCCTCACACTGATCTGCCTTGAAGAGTTATTGACAGCATCTCTTTAAAGTGCTTCGAACATGCACATAATGCTGTGTCCTTATATTTTTTTTAACAGCTTCAAGGTAAATAGGCTTCGGTATCAGACACTGATGGCTAGACAATTTAAGAAAGATGTAGCCAAGCTGGAACGTGTCCACAGGAGGGCAACAACGATGGTGAGGGGTTTAGAGACCATGTCTTATGAGGAAAGATTGAAGGAGCTGGGTATATTTAGCCCGAAGAGGAGAAGACTGAGAGGTGATATGATAACCATCTTCAAGTACTTGAAAGGCTGTCATATAGAGGATGGTGCTGAGTTGTTTTCTGTTGCCCCAGAAGGTCGGACCAGAACCAACGGGTTGAAATTAAATCAAAAGAGTTTCCGTCTAGACATTAGGAAGAATTTTCTAGCAGTTAGAGCAGTTCCTCAGTGGAACAGGCTTCCTCAGGAGGTGGTGAGCTCTCCTTCCCTGAAGGTTTTTATGAAGAGGTTAGATGGCCATATGTCAGCAATGCTGATTCTATGACCTTAAGCAGATGATGAGAGGGAAGGGATCTTGGCCATCTTCTGGGCATGGAGTGGGGGTTACTGGGGGTGTGGGGGGAGGTAGTTGTGAATTTCCTGCATTGTGCAGGGGGTTGGACTAGATGACCCTGGTGGCCCCTTCCAGCTCTATGATTCTAGACGATGCTTGCTTAAATAACCACCATTGGAATTTAACAGATGATGAGTATTGGCCATAATCCATCTACCTGGGCAAGAGCTAAAGAATCAGATGTGGCTGTTTCATTACAGGCAGTTTAAGGAACCAGTCTGCAAGGAGACTGGAAGAGGAGCTGACTGTGCATTATGGGATATATCCAATTGTGGTCAACAGCCTGTTTTATTCAGAAAATTTACAACATACAAATTTCATCCAGGAAATTTGCCTTTGGAAGACTAGCTGACTGTAATTAAACTAGAATCTGAATGTGATCTCAGGGACCCTAGAAACAAAGCCTAAAATTGAATTCTTAAATTATATGCGTGTGAAGTGCTGCAAAGTCGCAGCCGACTTATTGCAATCCCTTATAGGTTTTTCAAGGCAAGAGACTAACAGCTGTGGTTTCCCAGTGCCTTCCTCTGCATAGCAACCCTGGACTTCCTTGGTGGTCTCCCATCCAAATACTAACCAGGGCTGACCCTGCTTAGCTTCTGAGATCTGACATGATCAGGCTATACCATGCTATCTTCCCTCCCATTCTTAAATTACATGACGTAATATAAAATTACTTGAGCATTCCACACTTGCAATCCTTCTGTGGTCACAGCTATGCTCCCCCAAAGAACTTCTTGGGCATTCTTTGAGGGCCATTTCATTTCCCATGCAGTTAAGTCTGTCCGTCCAGATGGCACCAGATCCTTGGCCATAGTGCACAACGCCTAATGCTGATAAGGCATTTCCACAATTCATTTCTTGGCACACCACTTGGGCATCTTGTAGATCCCATCCATCATCACAAATGGTCCCCCACTGCTCATTCCGATACACTTCAACTCTCCCAGAGCAGCGATCTGAGCCATTCATTAGACGGACGTCTGATGAGACAGAAAAACAAACAAAAATGGCTGTACTTACACGTATTGAGCAAGAGTTTACTGAATATCCCATTGAGATAACCAGATAAAGGGAAATTCCCATATACACACACATATGAAACCCATTAACCATGTGGAGAGAAATTTTGAACAAGCACAGACCACAAATGGGAAAGGACAGTGAATGAACACATGAACGCATGAAGCTGTCTTATACTGAATCAGACCCTTGGTCAATCAAAGTCAGTATTGTCTACTCAGACTGGCAGTGGCTCTCCAGGGTCTCAGGCAGAGGTCTTTCACATCACCTACTTGTCTAGTCCCTTTAACTGAAGATGCCGGGGATTGAACCTGGGACCTCAAGCAGAAGCTCTACCTCTGAGCCACAGCCCCTCCCCAATGGACTATATGGGTTGTTCTTGGTTGTATGTTTGGAAGAGGAGAATAAATGATAGGTAAGTGACCTAGTCACTGAATGACTGAAGTAGATGCCTCTGTAGGATTGCTGGTTAGTATAGGATTCTTTGGTGCAAATCAGAAATTTAAAATAATGTCATAAGAAATTGCCACACTCCTTTCTTCACTTTAAAATTTGCACGAGTGCCTCTTACCTCTGCACACAACACCAGCATCTTTATTATGGGAGCAGTTATTCTTCACCTGGTAATTGGCCTGGCACTGGCTGATGGCGTTCTCGGTCCCTTTGCAGTTAACATCACCTAGCCAGATAGGTCCCAATCCTGTTCCAAATTTGGCACCTTGTGGGGCTGATAAAGCATCTCCACACCCAAGGTAACGACACACAACTTGGGCGTCTTCATGGTCCCAGTCATCACCGCATACAGTCCCCCAAAGTCTATCATGGAGTATCTCGACTCTCCCAGAACATGAACTGAGGCCATTCACTAATTTGATCTCGGGTAGTTCTGAGAAGAAAATCAGCACAAATAAAGAATGAGCATTTTAGGAGCTATTTTGCCATACAAATGCTTTTTGTTGCACTATACCTTATCCTCCTTTCTATCACCAGGAGATCAGTTGTCATAGCAAGAGATTTCCAGTCACCATCTGGAGGTTGGAAACCCTAAATTTATCCTGAGCCTGGCACTATTGCCCCAGTCTTACCTGGGAAGTTGTTTGGGATGGTCGTAGGGCAGGATTAGAAGCTATATAATTTCATGGACCCTTTTCATATCTATGGTTCTAAGATCATTACCTGTACACTCGACACTAGCATCCTTGCTGTGGTCACAGCTGTGTTCTGCCAATGGGTTTGCTGGGCATTTGATTAGACTGACTTCATCTCCTGTGCAGTTGACTCCATCCATCCAAATTGGACCAGAACCTTGTCCAAACTTCGCTCCACCTGGTGCTGCTAAAGCATCTCCACAGCCCACTTCTCGGCACACAACACGGGCTTCGTTGACGTCCCAGCCATTTTCACACACTGTGGCCCATTCCTGGTTACGGAGCACTTCGACCCGGCCAGCACAGGGAGTTGAACCACCAACCAGCCTTACCTCTATTTGGGGATTGAAAGACTGAATGTTACCACTAGTGCAATTAACCGTGAAGCAGCTGCCCTTCATGGCAAACCTTCTAGTTTTCAAAAGCAACAAAATCAATATATTAAAAATAAGCATTCAAGTCCTTATTTGCGACCAATAGTCTCAACATACTGTCTTTGGCAGTGGCCAGCTAGACTCCTAATTCATATTGACAAACAAGCACAAGGAGAGGAGTTTTCTCCAGAAACTGATAGTTATCTCCTCTATTGGTCTGTTCCTTCACAACGCTTTCCTGAAGTGGTAAATATCAGCAGTAGTGTTGCCAGCTCTGGGATGGGAAATACCTGGAGATTTTGGGGGCGGAGCTTGAGGAGGGCGGAGTTTTGAGAAGGAAGGGATTTCAATGCCATAGAGTCCAATTGCCAAAGTGGCCATTTTCTCCAGGTGAACTGATCTCTGTCACCTGGAGATCCGTTGTAACAGCGGGAAATCTCCAGCTAGTACCTAGAGGTCAGCAACCATAATCAGCAGTCACACACTGGGGAGAATATTTATCAGAAATATTTTCAAATGGACATTATCTAGTCAATTAATCTCTGGATGACTTCATTCTCCCCTTTCCTGGCAAGTTGACAACCTTATTCATGTCAAAATAAAAGTGTGAATCAACCCCCTCGAGTCTTGAACTCACCTGAGCATATGACACCAGCATCTTCTCCATGATCGCAGTTCTCCTCTCCCCAAGGATTTGCTAAGCACTCACTGAGAGATGATTCTGCACCTTTGCATCTGACCTCATCGAGCCAGATTTGGCCAGTTCCCCTTCCAAAATATGAGGCAGATGGGGCTGATATTGCATGTAGACACCCCAGTTGCCTACACACAACTGTTGCATCCTCCACACCCCAGTTGTCATCACAAACAGTGCCCCACACTCCATTGTGGAGCACTTCCACTCTCCCGCTGCAGCGACTCCAACCATTCACCAACCTGATTTCAGATGCATCCGATAGGGCTGTTGGGGAAAAAAAATCGTTAAAATTCAGATTCAGCAAAATTCTGCCTGTTTTTATTTAAGAAATGCCGAAGTCCGAACTCCCCCTATTCGGATTCATGGAATTCGGCTTGAAATTCGGCGTTCCCGACTAAATTCGGCAGAATAATGCCACTTAAAGCACATTCGCGGCTTTCCGCAGCTCTGGAGGAGCATTTTTGGAGGTAGAGGTCCCAAACGTTCAGGGTAGCTTGGAGGGACCCTAATTGCAAGAACCCCCAAGTTTGGGGCAGATTGGGCCAGGGGGTCCCGAGTTATGGGGTCTGGAAGGGGTCCCCCCATCTGCCCATTGGAATGAATAGGAGCTGGCAATCCTTAATGTGCATCTAGAGAGCGGCAAATCCAAGGCAAAATCTCTCATTGTTTCTTGTTGGCTATGGGAGGTTTTGCCTTGGATTTGCCGCTCTCTAGAAGCACATTTCCCCCATCGGAATTCTCAAAACTCTGCAGGGGGGTTATTGTTGAGATTTAGAAATTTGGTTGGGGGAAATGTGCATCTAGAGAGTGCAAACCCAAGGCAAAACCTCCCATTGTTTCTGGGGCAGTCAGAGAGAGACTCACCGACCCACACTGACCTCCAGGCAAAGGTGGCAACCAGTGAAAACTGCAACAATCACACTTGCAAAGAGGAGATCAGCCCCTCAGGACAGGTAACCCCCCCCAAATCACACTCGCAAAGAGGAGATCAAGCCCCCCCAGCAGAACAGCCCTCCCCCCCCAACCAGAAGACACAAATTCCAACAAAGGAGAAGAACGGGCCAGCCAGAGAGAGACTCACTGACATGGGATGTACTAAAACGAATGACAGGCTAGCCCATTAGAAACAACAGGAGCGGCTGCACAGCCCATTGGAAACAATAGGAGCCAGCCAGAGATGGACTCACTGACCCATTGTTAACTCCACATGAAGTTGGCAACCAGTGAAAACAGCAGAAAGCACAGTCCCACACAGAGGCAATCAAGCCCACCCCCTTGATTTTGGTCACCCTAGAAAAGAGGAGATATTGTTGAACGGAGAGACAGCTAGCTGGAGAAATCTCAGGGCAACCAGTTAACATAGTGTATGCTTTTACTAATTTGGCTGCCCATGTTGTAGACAATGACCCAAGTCTCTGTTTTTCTGCTTTCTTTACTCTCCTGATTATAGGGTTGCCAACCTCCAGGTACTAACTGGATATCAACTGATATCAACTATTTCAACTGATCTACAGCTGATAGAGATCAGTTAACCTGGAGAAAATGGCTGCTTTGGCAATTGGACTCTATGGCATTGGAGTCTCTCACCCTCCCCAAACCCCGCCCTCCTCAGGCTCTGACCCGAAAATCTCCAGGTATTTCCCAACCCTACCTGATTAACGGCTCCCTGTTGGGCCTTGCTCACTGGGCCCTAGATCTCTGTGTGGGCAGAAATAACAACAAACACTCAAAAAAATTGTAACAGACCAGGATGGATAAACTTTTAAGCATTTTAAAACTGGATTTTATTTTAGAGAACCAGCGGGTTGTAGTGATTAGAAACGGTAGACTCTAATCTGGAGAACCAGATTTGATTCCCTTACTCCTACACATGAAGTCACCTGGGTGATCTTGGGCTAGTCACATTCTCTCTGAACTCTCTCAGCCCCACCTACCTCACAAGGTGTCTGTTGTGGGGAGAGAAAGGGAAGGAGATTGTAAGCGGGTTTGATTCTCCTAAAAAGGTAGAGAAAATTGGCATATAAAAACCAACTCTTCTTCTTCTTCTTCTTCATTTTTAATTAATTACGATACGAACAGGAGGCTATTGTTAGGATAGAAGGATAGATTCCACCTAGTCCAACATTCTTTTTTATTTTAAAAAAATGTTTTAATGACAAGTTTTCTAAGTAAGATAAAGATAGACATAAGCAGAAAAATATAAACAAAATAATTAGGACAGAATTTCTCACAAAGAAAGTTTTACATATAAGTAGCTCTAACAGCATCAGGACTTTCATCAACATAGAACAAGAATATTGTCTGTAATTTCAATGATTTAAGCAGACTTGGAATAACCTTTCTGGTATCATAAATGAAAAATTAACATCATTCCAGCCTGCCTTCTTCTAGCATTCAACACAACGGCTATCCTCATTTCCTAGCATTTTGCAAGAAGAAGAAGAGTTGGTTTTTCTATGCCGACTTTCTCTAGCACTTAAGGAAGAATCAAACTGGCTTACGATCACCTTCCCTTCCCCTCCCCACAACAGACACCCTGTGAGGTAGGTGGGGCTGAGAGAGCTCTAAGAGAGCTATGACTAGCCCAAGGTCACCCAGCTGGCTTCGTGTGTAGGAGTCGGGAAATTAATCCAGTTCACCAGATTAGTGTCCGCCGCTCACATGGAGGAGTGGGGAATCAAACCTGGTTCTCCAGATTAGAGTCCACCATTTCAAACCACCGCTCTTAACCTCTACACCATGCTGGCTACGCCAGAAGATACTAGGTAGACCACTGGAAACTGACCAGTGGACCATTATCTACCTTCTGCCAGCTGTTGCTTTAGTCTTATCTCAAATAAACAAGCAGTGTGAGGAGTGGCAAACAGTGGAAATAACAGGGGAAGGCGTCCATTTGCTAGATTTGAAGGGGATAATCACCAAAAGATTTCAAAAATATATCGGAAACTTGGTACATCCAGATCAAACAGGTTTTATTCCTAAGAGACTAATGAGAGACAATGTGAGACTGGTTCTTAGTGCAATAAAATATGCAAAGTCAAAATCATTAAAAACAGCAATGATATTTTTAGATGCAGAAAAAGCTTTCGACAATGTTTCTTGGCACTTTATTGTTAAAACATTACAACAAATGGATTGTGGAGAAACTCTGCTTAAAGTTTTCAACACGATATATTCGGCGCAAAGAGCTCGTCTCTTGATCAACGGTCAGTTGTCAACAGAATTAAACATTACAAAAGGTACAAGACAAGGCTGTCCTCTTTCTCCATTTCTATTCGATTTATCAATGGAGGTCCTCTCAAACCATATAAGAAATGATCCAAAAATCAAAGGTTTAACAATAGAAAATGAAGAACACAAAATCAAAAGCTACGCAGATGATGTTGTCTTAATTTGTCAAAACCCTGAACAAACACTTCCACATGTTTATAATCACCTCATCGAATATGCAAAATACTCCGGTTATAAACTTAACAAAACGAAGACGAAAATTTTGACTTTCAATCTAACAGCAGATGAAGACAAGCATATTGAAGAAATCATCGGATGTCGAATTACTAAAGAACCAGTGAAATATTTGGGTGTCAACATATCCTCACAAAACAATACACTTCTAAGGTCAAACTACTTGAAAATTTGGGGAGAAATAGAAAAAGATTTGAGTTTATGGTCAAAAATGAACATCTCATGGATAGGAAGGATATCGGTGATAAAGATGAATGTTCTCCCTAGACTAAATTTTCTATTTCAATTTTTGCCGATTGACATCCCTGATAGGACACTAGAAAACTGGCAAAAACAAGTTAACCGATTTGTTTGGAATGGGAAAAAAACGAGAGTCAGATTTAAAGTCCTTCAAGACGAAAAGAAAAGAGGAGGGCTGGCATTGCCTAATCTCAAATTATACTACCACGCCGCCTGCCTAACTTGGATAACCGAATGGATAAAACATCCTAAAAGCCGGCATGTTATTTTAGAGCGGGCGGACCTGGGACAAGGTTTCCATAAAGTTTTGTGGGTCTTCAAATCAAAAATTCAAAAAGACAAAGTACCAGAAGATTGCGATGTCAAAACAGTGTTACTGAAAGTGTGGAAAAGATACAAAAAGAGAATAAGTCCTTCCCCGCCACCCATAATGTCACCAACTGAAGCTTATCACGATAATGTTAAACTGAAACCGGGTGTTCATTTTACCTACAATGATATGATAGAGTCCACGGGAGAAATTAAGACCATGATTAAACTTCAAGAAAAATTTCAAAAGTTGAATTGGTTAACTTATCTACAATTGAGGTCCAATTTGCAAAAAGATTGTTTATACCCACAACCACTTCGTGAATTAACAGAATTTGAGCAGTTAATATCTAAAAATGATTCACATGTCTTAGGAAAAATATACAAGCTTCTCCTGAAATACGATACAGAAGAAGAACAAGTGAAAACAAATATGATAAAGTGGATGCAAAATTTCGGAGAAATGATCAATATGGACCTATGGGAAAAACTTTGTTCTTCCAAATTGAAATATACTGTCTGTCAAGAAGTGAAAGAAAATTGGTACAAAACTTTCTACAGATGGTATCTGACTCCTAATATGCTTTCCCAGATGACAACTCCAGGGGAAAAAGGTGCATGTTGGAAATGTCAAGAGTCAGACGGCTCTTACTTTCATGTTTGGTGGACGTGTTCAAAATTACAACTATACTGGAAAAGAATTCATCGGGAACTACAGATGATGTTAGATATGAAGTTTACATTTGATCCTAAATTTTATCTACTCAGTATAGTGCCGTCAAATTTACCTTTGAAATCGCATGACGTCTTTAAATATGCTACAACAGCTGCCAGAACAATTTTAGCAAGAACCTGGAAACAAACTCACATACCTGAAATTGATGACTGGAAAGAAAAACTTCTGGAATATGCAACCATGGCCAAAATGACTTTTGAATTAAATCCTAAACCTAATGAATCCATTGAGCAATTCGAGGAGAAGTGGGCGTCTTTCTATACTTACATGAAATGCAGCTAACCTAAACGAAGTATGTTTAAACATTATAATAAACTCTGTATTATATTTTTTATCTCAATTAACTGCCAAGTAGAATATGAATTTTTAAAATATTAGAAATCAGCCTGATGCAAGTATAACAAACTAAAGATATTCTGTAATTATGTTCTATTCAGAAATCATTTTACAATACTGTATTGTTTTTATAATGATAACGTTTACCCCTTCCCCTTTTCTTTTCCTGTACCCTCCAATTATATAAATAAAATAATAAAAAGTTAAAAAAAAAAAAAGAAACTGACCAGTGGACCATTATCTACCTTCTGCCAGCTGTTGCTTTAGTCTTATCTCAAATAAACAAGCAGTGTGAGGAGTGGCAAACAGTGAAAATAACAGGGGAAGGCGTCCATTTGCTAGATTTGAAGGGGAGGGAACACTCACCCAAAAGACTGGTCAGGAGAAGAAGGGCTACTGCCATTACTCTGAGTCCCCCTTCTAGATGTCCAGCAGGAAAAATGAAGGCAAACATTGTTCCCGGAATCCAGCTATGGGGAAGCAGATTCCTTACTTGGACAGAGTACCCAAGACAATGACCCCGATAGATCAATGCCATGGGCAAAGGTTGGGACTGGAAACAAAACTCTGGGAAGGGACTGGCGGAGACTGGGAGGGAGGAATCTGGTTAAACTCTGGGTAGCTTCCTTTCTGGCAATGCTGCTTTCTGTGTTTTTAAAATTGGGATGCAAAGTTCAATTCCCCCAAGGGCTGTTTTGACCGTGGTGCTCTAGAGCGTAATGGGGAGAGACTAGGGTTCCCAACCTCCAGGTGGTGGCTGGAGATCTCCTGCTATTATAACTGATTGCCAGGCAACAGAGATCAGTTCCCCTGGAGAAAATGGCCTCGTTGCAATTGGACTGTATGGCATTGACATCCCTCCCCTTCCCAAACTCCACCCTCCTCAGGTTCTACCCCCAAAATCTCCAGCTAGGGTTGCCAACCTCCAGGTACTAGCTGGAGATCTCCTGGGATTACAACTCATCTCCAGCTGACAGAGCTCAGTTCACCTGGAGAAAATGGATGGTATGGAAGGTGGATTCTATGGCATTATACCCCGTTGAAGTCCCTCTCCTCCCCAAACCCTGTGTATTTAATCAAAGAGACATGCTGCCTATTATGTCAAGAGTTCCATTTAGGCTAAGTTGTACTGGTAATCAGAGTGGTTCCATGGATTTTTTTCTCACTTTTTCACTCTATGCTGACATGTGAAATGGAGATTCTAATTGAGAGCCGGCGTGGTGTAGTGGTCAAGAGCGGTGGTTTGGAGCGGGTGGACTCTAATCTGGAGAACCATGTTTGATTCCCCACTCCTCCACATGAGCGGCGGAGGCTAATCTGGTGAACCAGGTTGGTTTCCCCACTCCTACACATGAAGCCAGCTGGGTGACCTTGGGCTAGTCACAGTTTTCTCCAAACTCTCTCAGCCTCACAGGGTGTCTGTTGTGGGAAGAGGAAGGGAAGGAGATTGTAAGCTGGTTCTTCTTCTTCCTCCTCCTCCACTTCTTCTTCCTCCTCTTCTTCCTCCTCTTCCTCTTATTCCTCCTGCTGTTCCTATATAGCTTGGTTCTGGTGAGAGGCACGAACTCTTGGCCAAAAGTTGAAGGGCAAGAGCCAAAGGGCTCCTGGCTGTTCGACTTTTAGCCTGCCTGTGGCTCGCAGGACCTATGGACAAACTAGCAGTTTTCCTGATCCATTCAAGCCAAGGTCCAGTTGCCATTTCTATTTAAAAATAAAAGCAGGGCAAAGGTAGGGTTGCCAGCTCCGGGTTGGGAAATACCAGGATATTTTAGGGGTGGAGCCTAAGGAGGGTGGAGTTTGAGAAGGGGTGGGGCTTCACTCAGCTATAATTCCATAGAGTTCACGTTCCAAAGCAGCCGTTTTCTCCAGGAGAACTGATTTCTATTGCCTGGAGACCAGTTGAATTAGCAGGAGATCTCCAGCCACCACCATTATACCCCACTAAGGTCCCTCCCTTCCTCAAACTCAGGCTCCACCTAGGGTTGCAAGCACCGGTTGGGAAATACCTGGAGATTTTGGGGGTGGAGCTTGAGGAGGGCGGGGTTTGGAGATGGGTGGGACTTCAATGCCATAGAGTCCAATTGCCAAAGAGGCCATTTTCTCCAGGGGGACTGATCCCTGTCGCCTGGAGGTCAGTTGTAATAGCAGGAGATCTTCAGCCACTATCTGGAGGTTTGAGAACTCAAAGTACACCTTGTGCTGAGGAAGTACTGCAAAGATCCAGCACTGTTGGTCCAATTTCCAGTGTACTAGATTAATTTATGAAAAATTCTTATGTAGATAAATAAATCTTTATTGAACCTTAAATACTTGTTACACTGGTATACTAGTACACTGGACATTGGGCCAATAGTGCTGGTTCTTTGCAGTACCATCTGGAGGTTGGCAACCCTAGCTCCATCCCCAAATCACCAGAAATTTCCCAACCTGGAGCTGGCAAACTTAAGAGGCCCTCAGTATCAAACAATGTGGCTGTAATGCCACAGCTGCAGCACACAAACCCATGCACCTCCCAAAACACAAGCAGAAAGTGAGTATGCATGAGACCGGATGCGGGAGGGCAGGCACATTAACCACAGTCCGATCCACATTAACAAGAACAGGATGTCCCCACGTTCTTGACCTTTCAAAATGCTGAAAACACAATAGCTGGTGAACATGCTGAGGGTTGCATAAGTGAGTCTGTAACAACAGTTCCCTTCATTGTGGATTTTGAGGTTTGGTTGTGCTTTATTATGTTTTCCAGATAATTCAGTTTGTCACTGGGTACACGCACAGAAACGGTGTTTGGTTTCAGTTAATCCCCTTTGTTAATGGTGTTGCTTGGATTTGTGAATATTAAAATGGCAGACGTTCTGATTAGTTAATCAGTTTGCTAGTCATTCCCATAGAGATCAATGGGAAATTCATTTCCTCCATTTACTTCTCCTCTCAGAAATAATACTCAGAGACTGTGCCCGTCACCCCAAAGAATTCCCTCCCCTAAGTATCACCAGACAGGAGAAAGCCTCTCAGAGGCAATGGCCATCAACGCATGGCTCCGTTGTCCCTGTTCAATCGTGCTTCCCCCCCCTCCAGAACCCAAAAGGTAAACGCATGGAGGAGTGCAGGGGCGAAAACGCACGGTCGCTTTATCCTCCATTAATCCCTGTTTTAGCCAGGATCGAATGCACATTAGGTGAAATGCATGCATTCGATCCTGGCTGAAACAGGGATTTAAAGCTTTAAAAGGGTTTTTGGATGCCACGGCTAAAAAATGGTTGGAAGACGCCTTCACAGCTTAAGGGGCCAAACAAAGTGCGAACAGTATTTTTTATAACAGTTTCAAACTCTTAATACATCGGTGGGAATACACAGAAAGTACGAACAGTATTTTTTATAACATTTTCAAACTCTTAATACATTGCTTTGAATATCTAGTGCGGTAACAGCCTATGTTTCTTAACATTTTCAAACTCTTAATATATCGCTGGGAATACATAATGCGGTAACCCCCCCACCCCGGAAAAGTTGCGGAAGGAGGAGGGGCGATCACGAGCTCAGGAGACAAGCATGTGGGCGGACCTCAGAAATTCGCCACATTTGCGGGAGAAGTGCCGGACATAGCGGCCATGCGTTTTTAGCCCATGAAAGGCAACAAACAAAAAACAACACCCATTTTCACATCTAACCTTTTCTTCCCCCATCTAACTGGGACACAATTCTGAGGGATTGTAGCTCTCACTGACAAGACCCTCCCTGCCAAAACATGCCAAGAGAGAACGAAAATGGTCCCCATTTTATAAGCCGTAACAACTCTCTTTGCATGGAGGCAAAAAGAATCAATTAGAATTCCTGAGATTGAAAGGTGGAGAGAGAAAATGGCAGAGTCTGCAGTGATGGCAAAATTGATGTATCTGGTGAACAGAAGACCTGAGGATGAATTTTTAAAAAAATGGAAACCATATTATGACTATGTGTAACAGTATAATGGTTATTGGGCGGTAGATAATCAGAATGTCAATAGTAGTAGCTTATAGAGATCTGCACAGAATTTTTCATTTCCTAATTTTGTGTTAGAGTATTTCCAAAGGAGCATGGGCAAATGATCATCTTGCAGAAGTAATCCGCAAGTTTGTATCAAAATCACATCAAATTACAGAGCTCGTAAGAAATGTAGAGTCAGTTGTGGGATGGCATTTTAACAAACATGTTTCATGTCTTGCACAGAATTTTTCATTTCCTAATTTTGTGTTAGAGTATTTCCAAAGGAGCATGGGCAAATGATCATCTTGCAGAAGTAATCCGCAAGTTTGTATCAAAATTACATCAAATTACAGAGCTCGTAAGAAATGTAGAGTCAGTTGTGGGATGGCATTTTAACAAACATGTTCCACGTCTTGCATTTCTTTTTCCTTTCAAGATTTATACTGTGACGTTCATTATCGATATAAAGTGGCAGAAATATTCTCTTCAAAAAAATGCAATAATAATGAGGGGTAGAATAAAACAGAAGTTTGGAAGCAGTAATTTGATTAATCTTAATTTAAGTTTATACACCGATAAAATAATAATCAACATTATAAAGGCAGTTATGGTGATCTGTAGTAAAAATATCAGTCTTCTCTTTGAAGCATTGTTAAAGGCTCTAAATATATGTTCCCTTTGGGAGGTATGGTGTTTTGGATGTATGGGTTTGTATGTGTTTTTTTTCCCTTTATTTCAATTTTTAAAAAGAATCAAATAACACGGGGATAAGATGTGGATACCTGGCTTGGTAGCTACACAAGTACCCAGGCATAGTATAATAAAAGGTATCAGCTAAGATAGTTTCACTTTTGGAGAGGATTTACTTTTAGAAACAGAAGAAGTATTTCCCTGCTGCGATATTTTTCAAGCAGACTTTTTTGAAACACAAACATTGCATCAATTGCAAATCTTGTGTTTTCGTAGGAACTCAGCAAAGCCAAGTAGTTGCACTTTAACTTTATGTATAAAATCAGCTGTATTCATTTTATTTTAGTTCACAGCTTTATATGCCACGGTCCAGTCCCATTGGCAGCCCCAAAAGCAGCTCGAAAACAATTTAAAAACAATAAGCAAACATTGAAAGCTCAATAAAGAGAACACAGTCAAAACACAGTAAAGGAAGCCAGGAGATTTCATCAGATGCAGAACGGTGTTGAGAATTCTGGTCACACCTTTTCCAGATCAATAACCTTATTTTATGTGGGGGCCTGCCGAACTTTGCACGTAATACATTTCTTCCAAGTGATGGGTCCAGATAGCTCACTCTCATTATTGGACTGCCCATATTTACTGTTTATCTTATTGCCTATGCAGGAGGTATAGATGTTCTCTGGATCCACACTTCCTCATCCTCTCTGTTCCTCATGGAGAGGGGACGAGTGTTCATTCAACTGAAGATACTCCAATGGGTAGTTAGCCTTTATGAAAGCAATACAGAAAGAGAGCGTGAGAGTGGGGTAGGGTTGCCAGCTCTGGGTTGGGAAATACCTGGAGATTTTGGTGGTGGAGCCTGAGGAAGGCCGGGCTTGGGGGCTCCACGGGGTCATGGTTGCCAGGACAGAGGGACCGGGGGAGGGAGCAAACTTTTGAAGGCTGATGTGAAGGCTGGTCCCTTTCGTGGCCTGGCCCTGTGCGACAATAGACAGCCATGGATATTCTCACTGTAACCAGTAACTAATGCCACAGTTCAGGGCCCTCTGGTACCTGCCTGCTCATTACCTGAGCACACCACACCAGCGTCTTCTTCATGGTGGCAGTTATGCTCTCCCCAAGGTCTTAGCTTGCAGTCCCTGAGGGAAGCTTCTCTTCCTTTACATTTGACATCGTCCAGCCAAATGTGGCCACTTCCCTCTCCAAAGTGAGCTCCTCGTGGGGCTGATATGGCTTTTCCACATCCAAGTTCTCTGCAAACGACTTGGGCATTCTTCATATTCCAGTCATCATCACACACGGTTCCCCACTGCTTTTCGTGGAGCACCTCGACTCTCCCAGAGCACCTGTTTGAACCGTTCACCAATCTGATCTTCTCTGGGTCTGGAATAGTTCGTTAAAAGGTTACTGTTAGTTTGCCCTGACCTGGATAGCCCAGGCTACCCTTATTTCATCAGATCTTGGAAGCTAAACAGGGTTAGTTGTGGTTAATATTGGGATGGGAGACCATCAAGGAAATCCAGCATTGCTATGCAGAGGCAGGCAACGGCAAACCATCTCTGTTAGTCTCTTACCCTGAATATCCTATCTTGTTGCCATAAGTCATGCTATGCTAACTTTATTCCCATATGTACCTTGACAATATTATTATGGGTAAGGTTGCCAGGGGAAAAGTATCCTAAAGGGACACTTAAAAGGAATTGAAGTTTTTCATGGCATGACCTTAAAGAACATCACCTTATAAGGACTCTTGACTCTCATGTGAACATACCTGGCCACTACAGTCATCTTCAGAGGCACTGATTCAGATGCCCTCACCATCTAAGGCTGCAAAGGTGGCAACCTGAGGAAGGGCTTTCTCATCCTTGGAACCATAAAGAGTTCCCTCCCCTCCCCTCTTCTATCAGCCAGCAGGTAATGACATTTCTGTTTTGTCTGGTATTCCCTCACGGATTCTCATTGACACCTCTTCCTGTTTATGTGTCTTATGTTCGTTTTAATTGCTTTTGTTTATTTTTGTAGACATATTTGTATCTGTCTATCCATCCATCCATCCACACACACACACACACACATAGAAATGTTTGTATTTGTAGATTTGACATGGTGTTGGTGTTGGCCCTGGGCCAAAGAAGCAAAAGATGGAAATATCCTACTGAAAGTACAATACCTGATCAAATGTCTCTCTGACCCCAGCTGCAACACATCAATCCCTTCAAAGGCTGAGAGCAGTGGAGAAATGTGGGAGTCACTCTCCCCTTTTGTAACCACCCAGCCTGATGAAGAGCTGTGGACAACATGAAAACTTGCACACTGTAGCCCTTGTTTGACTGTATTTGCGGAACTGGTAGATGCGTACCAGAACCTCAAGAGTTTTAGTGTGCCTGTATTGCAGCTGGAGGAGTCCCGTGGCACAGAGTGGGAAGCTGCAGTACTGCAGTCCAAGCACTGCTCACGACCTGAGTTCGATTCCGACGAAAGTCGGTTTCAGATAGCGGGCTCAAGGTTGACTCAGCCTCCCATCCTTCTGAGGTTGGTAAAATGAGGATCCAGCTTTCTGGGGGTAAAGGGAAGATGACTGGGGAAGGCACTGGCAAACCACCCCGTAAACAAAGTCTGCCTAGTAAACGTCGGGATGTAACGTAACCCCATGGGTCAGGAATGACCAGGTGCTTGCCCAGGGGACCTTTACCTTTTTACTGCAGCTGGACATTTCAGACAGAGAGGCAGTCACACATAGCAAGAAGAGTTTGGGTAGCACGTGCTCCCCATACATGCAGTTGCTAGGCTTCCAGTACGCACGACCATACAACCAAGACCAGAAAGGGCTTATTTTGTATCAGTCCGGTTGGCCAAAATGAAAGGTATTATGTGGCTTCTTTTGTAAATACTAGCACTGTTTTTCTGGCCAAATATTTCTGGAATAATTTCTGTGCGACTATCTTTTTTCCTTCAGAAGATTAAGAAGAGAAGAAGAGTTGGTTTTTATACGCCGATTTGCTCTTCCTTTTAAGGAGAATCAAACTGGATTACAATCTCCTTCCCTCCCTACAACAGACACCTTGTGAGGTAGGTGGGGCTGAGAGAGCTCTAAGAGAGCTGTGACTAGCCCAAGGTCACCCAGCTGGCTTCATGTGGAGGAGCGGGGAAACAAAACCGGGTCACCAGATTAGAGTCTGCCACTCCTAACCACTACACCACGCTGTCTCTCAACCCCACTGGCTCTTAAGCCAATCCAGTTTATCCAGAAATTTTCCACTGGCAGTCAGACTTACCATAACAAAACATGAGTTTGATCTTATCTCTGGGACCTTGGAAGCTTGGCCCTACAATTGGTTCCCCTAATTAAATCAAACTGTACAAAATTACCTGAGCACTTCACATGCACAACCCTTTTGTGGTCACAGCTTTGCACATCCCGGGGACTTTTGGGGCATTCTCTGAGAGCTGCTTCATTTCCCGTGCAGTCAACTCTGTCCAGCCAGATGGCACTGGAGCCTTGGTGGTGGTGTTCTGTACCCGACGCTGATGTGGCATTTCCACAGTTCATCTCTCGGCATACCACTTGGGCATCGTGTATATCCCAGCCATCGTCACAAATGGTCCCCCACTGCTCGTTGTGATATACCTCGACTCTCCCAGAACAGTCACTTAAATAACTCACTAGACGGATCTCTGGCGAGAAAGAAGAAGAAGAAGAAGAAGAAGAAGAAGAAGAAGAAGAAGAAGAAGAAGAAGAAGAAGAAGAAGAAGAAGAGTTTCTGTGGGGGGGGAAGCCTGGGGTGTGTATGCCCCCTTGAGTCTCTCTCTCCCTGGTTTGAGGGGGGGCTTCAGTTGTGTGTCCTCAGGTTTTCCCTCATTCATAAGATCGGTTAGGTCTATTTTAATGCTTGCTCAAAACTGGTTTTCAAATGGTGACTTAAAGAATGCATTTGCCTGGTCCCGAGTCCCATGCAAAAGGGGAAATTCCACCCCTCCTGTTCCTTATGCATAGCTAGCTGCCTCTGTCCCTTTCCATGACTTGCAAACTCCCAGGTGCAAACCAGACTTTGCATGTTTGCAAAGGTGTTGCTTTGCAGTTGTGTTGCTTTGCAGTGTTGCTTTGCAGTTGTGTTGCTTTGCAAACTTCTTAGCACCTGCACCGCCCTTGCTCTCAGCTGTTTGTCGGGGCTGGGAGCTTAGTGCGTGGGCGGCAAGCTCTGCTCAGAGATGCACATTAAGGGTGGGGGACCCATTTCGGGGCCCATATCTCAGCCACCCCTGACCCAATCTTTACAAAACTTGGGGGGTCTTGCAAGAAGGGTCCTTTGAAGCTCCGCTGAAATTTTGGGACCTCTACCCCCAAAAATGCCCCCCCTGGAGCCACGGAAAGGCGCGGTTGTGTTTTTAATGGCTTTATTCGGCTTAATTTTTTTCCCGAACTTTGAATTTGCGCCGAATTGCACGGACCCGAAGCAGGGGAGTTTGGACTTCGGCATATCCCGAACCCAGATGGGCCGAATTCGGCCGAATCCGAACTATACCAAAAAAAATTTTTTCAACACCCCTAGTCGCTTTGCGACCCCATTGGGGAGAAACACGGGATGTGATCTTTGTTATAAATCTAATTTTGCCTACAGGTCACAACAGGTGATGGCTTTGGCTGTTGTTTCCTCAGGTACTGCCACAACCCTTTTAGCTAGGATTGCCAGGTCCCTCTTTGCCACTGGTGGGAGGTTTTTGGGGTGGATCCTGAGGAGGGTGGGGTTTGGGGAGGGGAGGGACTTCAATGCCATAGATCCAATGGCCAAAGAACCGAGAATGATGAGGTGCCGGTTTATGAAGGTTTAATTATCGGGGGTGTTACCACATTCCCAGCGATGTATTAAGAGTTTGAAACTGTTATAAAAAATACTGTTCTCACTTTGCTTGGCCCCTTTGGCTGTGAAGACGTCTTCCAACCATTTGTTAGCCGTGGCATCCAAAAACCCTTTTAAAGCGATGTTTTTTATAACATTTTCAAACTCTTAATACATTGCTGGGAATACATCATGCAGTAACCCCATTCCTGTCGGGCTGGTGATGATTTGTGAATGTGACCAGAGCAATAATCAAGCCATTGCAAGTACCTGAAGGTTCTACACAAAGTGATTGAATTGCACGGCGTTGGAATTTGTTTACACGCGGCTTAGTCAGGAGCTGCGTGTGTTGGCAAGGCAGTTTGGAACTGCAGACACACCGCGTTACTGGGAGCTGTGGATGCCTGCAGTTTTGCTTGGAGAACTTGAAGCCAAGGAATGGATTAACATCACGCTGGACTGGGACTTGGAAATTATTATACTCTTAAGAGGGAACTGAGTTGAATACACGTTACTCTTAAGAGAGAACCAATTTGTAAACCCAGGAATGTTTTGATTATATTGTGCAGTGGCTTTGATAGTGATATTATATGCATATAGGAGTAGATGAATAGGTTATAGGTAGGGTTGCCAGGTCCCCCCTTACCTTCAGCAGGAGATTTCCAAGAAGACCTCTCTCTCACGTGCGCGCACGCGCGCCGATGTACAGATGCACCCACGCACACTTTACAACTGGAAGTGCTGCTTCACAAGGAGCCTTAGACAACTCAAACTCTTGGTTTGAGTGCTAAAGGGCCGCTGCAGCCTTTTACCACTCAAACCAAGAGTTTGAGTGTTCTAAGGCTCCTCGTGACGCAGCACTTCCGGCTGTAAATCAGAAGTGTGTGGTGGCGCGCGTGCGCAATTGCCCACCGATCCTCAGCTGGTTGGCGGGCAGAGGAGCACAATACCGGGGGTTTGCCCGTCACCAGTGGGCACCTTATAGAGGTTAGAATATGTATGAATTGTAACCTTTATTTCTTTTAAGTACAGTTGTTAATATAATGGGATTTGTCAGTCTAGTGTGCTTTGTGTGTGTGTGTGTGTGTTAGTAGTACCTGGAGGTTGGCTACTCTACTTTTAGCAGTAGGCAAAACTGCTCATTCAGCCTTCAAACTACCATGAAATATGGCAAGTGCCGCAAGTTGGCAAGCTGAACAAGCAGAGGCAGAGCCTCGAGTGAATAAATCCAACCTCTCATGACATGGTTGGACTATACGGCTTTGTGACTACTTGTCCTTTTATGATTCTATGGCATAAATCAACAATAGCAGAATAAAAGGAATCAAGTTTTGGATCGACACGAACACATCTTACCTCTGCATACTACACCGGCATCTTCGCTGTGGGAACAGTCCTGCGTCCCCCATCGTCTTGGCGGGCATTCACTGATGGCATTCTCTTTCCCTGTGCAGTTAACATCATCTAGCCATATGGGACCAGATCCCTCTCCAAAATGAGAGTCGGTTGGGGCTGACAGAACAGTTCCACACCCGAGAGAACGACACACAACTTCAGCATCTTTAAGGTCCCAACCGTCGTCACATACAGTTCCCCAAAGCGTCTCGTGGTATACCTCGATTCTTCCGGAGCAGCGACTGAGGCCATTCACTAATCTGATTTCTGAGATTTCTTAGAAAAAGACAAACACTATCAAATTATCCACATTCCTTGGCTGTTTTTCCATACAAAGGCTAATCTACATGGCCCCCATTTGCTGTTGTGTAACCAAACACTTTCTTCTGATCTAGCAAGCTCAGGTCTTCTTGGGCATCATAACTGTCTTTAATACTGTTCTGGAAAGCTCAAGGAAGATGAAGATGGAAGGCAAAGTCATGAAGGGTTCCACTTCAAAGAAGGAGAGAGAAGAAGCCAAAGATTGATATCCTTGTGCATATGTCTTCAAACTTTTTGTTACCATATGCAAATTAGCATTCTGCAACACCCACATGTTAATATTCTGAGTTTCCGGGACATTATTCTTATTATTTTTTAAATGCAATTTAGTTCTTTACTTCCTTTCCTTTATAGTGGGGTCTATGACCTGGCAGGGTAGCTTGTGGAATTTAGAGAAGTCCTGAATTCTACTTCATGGAGTTTAAGGCATATTGTCCAGCTGAGAAATTATCTTTCTGAAACTAGTCCAGATATAAAGCCTACAAAACTCCAGCCTAACCTGCTGTCTATGTGTTGACTGGAACACTAAAACTAGATCAGTTGAGCAGATTCCAAGCATGCCACCTGGCGTCTGTTTGGGTTGCTAGCTTGTGCACATTCACAGTTTTTATTTTTAAAAGGAAGTCCTAGTCCCTGTGGATTGAGTCAACCTTTGGAGGTTAAAAAGTGGCTAAAATGCAATCATGTTATTCATTCGTAGAATTAACAGTCAACGTGTATAATATACAAATCAGTCTGTCAGGATTTGAGAAACTGGAATATGGCATCTCTCCTATAGGTATCCTGGACCTGGGCATTAATCTTTCCCTGATTACTGACTAAGAGGAAAGGATCCTGCATCTCAGAGATTTGAGGAAGGGCTTTTAGATGACATTTGATTGTTTCTAGAGAGACACACTTCTCAAGAACTATATTAAAAATTGGATTACCTTAGCTCTGTAATGCATGTTAGGAGAGTATGCTCTACCCAGTTTGAGGAACCTGAGGGTTTCTCTCTATTCAATTCAATTCAAGACCTTTATTGGCATACAATACAATGAGTGATCCATACAAATGATGAATAGCTATAGGAAAACAAGGAATATTGGACAAAATCAATCATTAACCTTATCCAGTCTGTTTTTGATTGTGTGTATAAAGTGCGTTCAAGTCGCAGCCGACTTATGGCGACCCCTTTTGGGGTTTTCAAGGCAAGAGACTAACAGAGGTGGTTTGCCAGT
Organism: Euleptes europaea; assembly: GCF_029931775.1. Taxonomy (NCBI): domain Eukaryota; kingdom Metazoa; phylum Chordata; class Lepidosauria; order Squamata; family Sphaerodactylidae; genus Euleptes; species Euleptes europaea. Next base: position 17,404,861 of record NC_079329.1, on the reverse strand, counting down.
GCCTTCCTCTGCACAGCAACTCTGGTATTCCTTGGTGGTCTCCCATCCAAATAGTAACCAGGGCTGACCCTGCTTAGCTTCTGAGATCTGACGAGATCAGGCTAGCCTGGGCCATCCAGGTCAGGGCCTGTTTTTGATTACTGAACTTAAAAAAACAGCTACTTTTTCAGTTATGTTGGTTGACAAGTCATTGTAAAGACAATAAACTTTCAGGGCCTCTGAGTGTCCTGACATATTAGTTAAAATAGGATCGAGTAGATTGTGACGAATAACATCAAACTGAGGACAATAAAGAAGGATATGGGAAACCGACTCAATTGAATTTGAGTTGCAGGGACATAGTGTCGCCGAATGTCTGGTTTGGTTATATCGTCCAAAAGTAACAGCTGAAGGGAGAGCATTGCACCTAGCAAGTGCAAATACTCAACGCATTTGCGGGGCATGTAGGGCAGGCAAATAAGGAGCCAGTCGACCGGTAGTTAGGGGGATTTCAAAACTCAAAGGGGAGCAATTTTTTTGGGCAAGGCTATCAAGGGTTTGTAATTCAATGTCCAGAATTCTACGTTTAACCATTTGATATGCACTTAAGAAGGGAAGTATCTCTCTACCACATTTTCCTTAAAGAAATAAAGACTCCCCATTTACTGTTCAAGACCTTTGGGTCAAGGGAGCTTGAAAGAAGGAAAGGAGAGAGACACACATTTCTTTTCTGCAAATGAAGCACAAAGTATGGATTACCTGCACACACCACACCAACATCTTCTCCATGGTGAGAGTCATCCGGACCCCAAAGGCCCAATGCGCATTGATTGAGAGAAGTTTCTGTTCCGGTACACTTGATGTCAACCTTCCAGATGGGCCCCGATCCCTGACCAAACCAGGCTTTCGTATGGGCTTTCAAAGCAGCACCACAGCCTACTTCTCTGCAGACAACTTCGGCTTCTTTCATGCCCCAGTGGTCATCGTGTATGGTCCCCCATTGATGATTGTGGAATATCTCCACTCTCCCAGAGCAGTGACTCGATCCATTCACCAATCTGAGTACTGAAGGAAAAGAAAACATTGCAGAACACAGAATATCAAGGAAATGAGTTATTGGCAAGAGTTTTGCGTGCCTCTGTTCTTGTACCTAATGAGGCTGAGCATGTGTGTATCAAGTGTTTCTCTTTAATAAGGCAACAGAAGGACCATTAACGCATTTCATCTGTTTCTAGAACATTCGTCTTTTGATCTCTGCATTGTACAAAGGGTAATTATTTGAGAACAGTGACCAAAACACAACAGGTCGGGCTCCTTATTTCACAAGTAGATCATCTGCCTGGGAAGGATCCAGGCTCAGAGAATCGTCCCTGAGCCATCCCCAGAAAGCGCATTGCTTGCATGGCATTGTTCGGAGAGGAAACACTTCCTTCAGGAAGATGGGTCGAACCTTCCCAGAGATCAAAATCGGAGGACTGTGAAGTCTCTCCAAACACTGCTTGTAACATTATGAGGGAAAGGACACATTCTCTCTTACCATTTCATCCACTGGACATCTGTAAGTAAAAGGAATTACCAAAGTATACACTACTCCCTCTCTCCTTTACGTGCACATGTTGTAGCAGAGGAGGTGCTCCTCAGAAGTGAGAAGAAGAAGAGTTGGTTTTTATATGCTGACTTTCTCTACCACTTAAGGAAGACTCAAACCAGCTTACAATCACCTTCCCTTCCCATCCCCACAACAGACACCCTGTGAGGTAGGTGGGGCTGAGAGAGTGGGACTAGCCTAAGGCCACCCAGCTGGCTTGGTGTGTAGGAGTGGGGAAACAAACCCAGTCCACCAGATTAGCCTCCACCGCTCATGCGAAGGAGTGGGGAAACAAACACAGTTCACCCAATTAGCATCCACCGCTCACGTGGAGGAGTGAGGAATCAAACCCGGTTCTCCAGATCAGAGTCCACCGCTCTTAACCATTACACCACACATGAGGATGAAAGATGCCAGCCCCTAGTTGTTATTTTGTAGTTATTGTAAAGGAATCAGAGATGAAATGATTGCTCCACTCTTGGCTAAAATACCAGGCCATTCACAGCAGAACAGCTTTCTGCTCCTCCCTCTGCTGTATTTTTCCTGGAGAGAAAAAGATGCATATTACTGAAAGAGCGGTTCGTTTTCAATGTAATTATTGTGGCTAAATCCTGGGTACTGAAAGAATTCTGTTAACTAAACATGTCTAAACACCATCGTTACTTTTAATGACGATGCTACTGAAAGAAGACTGGTGAACTTGTAAGAAAACTGAGAACATTGTTGTCTGCTTCCAGGACCACAGTTTAGCACCCTCGAGTACCTGCCCGCCCATTACCTGAGCACACCACACCGGCATCTTCTTCGTGGTCGCAAGTCTGTTTCCCCCAGCCTTTTAGGTGGCAGTCCTTGAGGGAAGATTCGGTTCCTTTGCATTCCAGAGCATCCAGCCAGACGGGATCATCTCCTTCTCCAAAACGGGCTCTACATGGGGCTGAGAGGGCTCTCCCGCAGCCGAGCTCTTTGCACACAACTTGGGCACTGTTGATATCCCAGTCGTCATCACAAACTGTCCCCCACTGTTCATTGTGGAACACCTCAACTCTCCCAGAGCACCGGTTTGAACCGTTCACCAGTCTGACCGCCTTGGGATCTGGAACGGTTGAAGGAGTTAACTGTTATTTCTTCCCTGATTCTGACCTGGGGTTGCCCGCCTCCAGGTAAAATGTCCACTTTGGCAATTAGACTCTATGGCATTGAAGTTTCTCCCCTATCCAAACCTCACCCTCCTCAGGCTCTGCCCCCAAAATCTTCCACCAATGGTGACCTGGCATCTCTTTCTTGTTTTCATTCCCATTTGAGGAAGGCCATCCATTCAACTGAAGCTATTCAAATGGGTAGATGACCATTGTGAAAGCAATGCAAAAAGAAGGTATCCATCTAGGCCACTGGTTCCCAGCCAGGGGTCCATGGACCCCCAGGGGTCCGTGAGAACTAAATTAAGGTCCGCGAAACAAAGTTATAAACCCATAATAAATTAATATTTTCAATTAAAAGTTTTCTATTATAAAAATATATATTCAAATATTATTCTAAGTTTAATGTTTAACTAACAGTTATGATTAAAGTTTATTTTCAAATTCTCAGAATTTTTATTTTGAACCTTGGGGTCCCTGCACCGAACAAAAAAGTCCTAGTGGTCCCTGGTCAAAAAAAGGTTGGGAACCACTGATCTAGGCTAATCCCAGGCGAGAGTCTTATGATCATTGCTTGAAGGTCCTAGGGGGAAAGGCTGCTATTAAGTATAATGTTTAAGATGAGGTCTCAGTTTAATCAATATTTCTCAGCCTCTTTGTTGGGGATTCAATTGTTTCATCCCATGTAACCTACCCTATTTAGGAAAGTAAAGGATTTTTGGTTGATTAAGAGAAAGTCTTTAATTCTGTTTTATTGTGTGCTCCTACCTGAGTCTTTCTAACCACAATCACAATTCCATGGGCCTAATATCCAACACTCTTACTGCTCTTCTTTCCAGTAAAAAAGAGCAAGAGTCCAGTAGTTCCTTAAAGACTAACAAAATTTCTGGCAGGGTATGAGCTTTCTGAAGAAGTGAGCTGTGGCTCACAAAAGCTCATACCCTGCCAGAAATTTTGTTAGTCTTTAAAGTTCTACTGGACTCTTGCTCTTTTCTACTGCTATTGACAGACTAACATGGATAACCATTGCCATCTATCTACTTTAAAGTATTACTGTAGAAATGTCTGAGAATATCTATTCAATGTGCCTTAAAAGTGTAGAAACGATTATATCTTTGTGTGTGTGTGTGTGTGTGTAAGTTCCATCAAGTCGCAGCTGACTTATGGTGACCCTGTGTGGTTTTCATGGCAAGAGATGTTCGGTGGTGGTTTGCCATTGCCTGCCCTGGCATTCGTTGGTGGTCTCCCATCCAAGTACTAACCAGGTCCTGATAAAAGGTTACATAGCTTCCATTTTAAATACTAGGATTTTTTTTCTTTGTGTCTTCCAATTGTTCTGGGGTTCCTTTGTGGAAAATTGTATTTTTCCTCGAGAAGACTTACACCATCTAGTTTATCCATCAGTTTTTTCTTGGCGGTCAGATTTACTGCAATGAAACACAAAATTGACCTCAATCTCCGGGACCTTGGAAGCTTGGCCCTATGATCCGTTCCCTATTTAAATAACGTCATACAAAATTACCTGAGCACACTACGCTTGCAACCCTTCCATGATCACAGTTATGATCTCCCCAAGGACTTTGGGGGCATTCTTTGAGGGCTGTTTCATTTCCGGTGCAGCTGACTCTGTCCAGCCAGATGGGACCGGACCCTTGGCCGTAGTTTGCTCCGCCTAATGCTAATAAGGCATTTCCACAGTTCAGCTCTCGGCATACGACTTGGGCATCCTGTAAATCCCAGCCGTCGTCACAAATGGTCCCCCACTGCTTGTTGCGATAGACTTCGACTCTCCCTGTGCAGCGATTGGAGCCACTCATTAGACGGACCTCTGTTGAGACAGAAAAAGTTAAATGTAGTAATAGAGATCAGTTCACCTGGAGACAATGGCTGCTTTGGCAACTTGAATCTGTGGCATTGAACTCCCTTCCCTCCCCAAACCCCACCTTGCTCAGGCTCCACCCAAAAAAACCCACACCGGTGGCAAAGAGAAACCTGGCAAGCCTACCTCCTGCTGCCTAGTTTCTGGGCATGATTCAAACTTCCATTTTTTAACTTTAAGGACCTACATGGCTTGAGCCCAGGGTATCGGACTCTCTCCTTCAGGACTGTGCAGCCACCCAGAAAAGATCTGCCATCAAATTTCTGCTCTCTGTATCCTTGCCTTCAAAGACAAGAACTGTTTTCAGATGTCGCATCTTGCCTTTGGAGTGCCCTTCCCCTTGAGTCTTTCCTGGTGCCTACAACAATACAGTCTTTTGGGCACCAGGGTGGGTAGGGTTGCCAACCTCCAGGTAATGGAATATAAAGCAAAAACCTCGTGCTCAAGTAGGAAGTTTAAACAAATGACAACAAGCACTGATGGCACATAACTTATATAATGATATAAGTACATATAAAAATGTACAGAAAGATCCCGAAAGGTCTGTAAGATTTAAACAGAATTTACAATGTTGCACCAAATGGCGAAGCGGCTCCAGTGGAAGCAAAGAAAAAGCAAGCTCCAAAAGGTAAGTGGAAAACCCGGATGGGACTTCTGTAGCTCGAGACACCGGACTGTGTGTCAGCGCAACAATGAAACAATGTTCATCTATGTGAGCCGCAGTTGTAAATAAATTACTTCATCCCGAGATGGGAGACCGGTAAGACCCATTTTGCCGTGGCTTTGTCATCAGGGAAGTTAGATGTAGCGAGAGATGACTATCTATCTCAGACACTGAAGAGCATGTAGCTTACAGATCAGAGGATGGCTTTTAGCGATCTCACTAGAAGATCTCCCGCTATTTCAACTGATCTCCAGCCGATAGAGATCAGTTCACCTGGAGAAAATGGCCACTTTGGCAATTGGACTCTATGGCATTGAAGCATCTCCCCTCCCCAAACCCCACCCTCCTCAGGCTCCACCCTAAAAACCTCCCGCCGGTTGCCAAGAGGGACCTGGCAACCCTAAGGGTGGGTTGCCAATCTCCAGGTACTAGATGGAGATCTCCTGCTATTACAACTGATCTCCAGTCAATAGAGATCAGTTTACCTGGAGAAAGTGGCTGCTTTGGCAATTGGACTCTATGGCATTGAAGTCCCTCCCCTTCCCAAACCCCGCCTTCCTCAGGCTCCGCCCCAAAAACCTCCCACCGAGGGCGAAGAGGGACCTGGCAACCCTATTTAGAGTGCCCAGTGGTTGTTTTACGCTGATTTTATATCCCTAGCTTGTTTTGTTTTTCTATTGACAATTTATGGTGTTTTTATAATGTTTTTATTGGTAACCAGCCTCAAGCAGGGGAGGCATGTACATGACATAAATCAATGACTCCAGTTTTGAATTTATGCAAGCGCATCTTAAAAGTAAGTAAAGGTCCCCTATGCAAGCACCGGGTCATTCCTGACCCATGGGGTGACGTCACATCCCGACGTTTCCTAGACAGACTTTGTTTATGGGGTGGTTTGCCAGTGCCTTCCCCAGTCACCTTCTCTTTATGCCCAGCAAGCTGGGTACTCATTTTACCAACCTCAGAAGGATGAAAGGCCAAGTCAACCTTGACCCGGCTACCTGAAACCAACTTCCTTCGGGATTGAACTCAGGTCGTGAGCAGAGCTTGGACTGCAGTACTGCAGCTCACCACTCTGCGTCACGGGGCTCTTCCGTGCGCATCTTACCTGTGCATATAACACCAGCATGTCCAGTGTAGAAACATGGATTCTTCTCCCACTGTACTGCAGGACATTGGCTTAGGGCATTTTCTGTCCCTGTGCAGTTAACTTTATCGAGCCAGGTAGGACCGTGTCCTTCTCCAAAATGAGAACCTCGCAGGGCCGACAGGGCTGCTCCACACCCAAGATAACGACAAACGACGCTGGCATCTGCAAGGTCCCAACTGTCACCACATGCGACTCCCCAAAGGTTCTCATGGTATATCTCGACTCTCCCAGAACAGTTACTGGGGCCATCCACTAACCTGATCTCAGGTGTTTCTTAGAAGAAGACAGACAACAACAAATTAACAACATTTCTTGAGACCCCCCACTCCACCCCGTACAACAGGTTATCTATGCGGGCTCATTCACTACTAGGGTTGCCAACTCCCGGTAGGGAACTACTTGGAGATTTTGGGGGTGGAGCCTGAGGAGGGTGGGGTTTGGGAAGGGGAGGGACCTCTATGCCGTCGAGTCCAATTGCCAAAGCAGCCATTTTCTCTAGAGGAACTGATCTCTATCAACTGGAGATCACTTGTAATTAGGGTTGCCAACCTCAGGTATCATTTACTTTATGCTTTCTGAAAAGCCTTATTAGTGATTTTGCCTGTTCTTTCAATCTATACAGGGATGTTCACAACTGCATTCTACCATTAATACTAGCTGCTGTTTGGTATAGTCTGTGGTTATATATTAGAGCATTTTTGCACACAATTAACAACAGATGCTGGTAATTTGTACTGCCATTAATTATATATAGAAATATTTATTGTTTTTATGAAATTCATTGAATTGTTGTTACTTGGAAATGTCATGCTAAGAACATTTAATACATTTATGAAGTTTACATGCACAATATATTGAAGTGATTGTTATCACACTGAAATAAGTATTGTCATTATTTCTATTTCTATTTCTAATATTTTTGAGCCTCATGCTGTACTTTGGTTTATTACCCACTTTTTGCAGCATAGGTGTTTATCTTTTTTGCTAACCTCCAGGTACTAGCTGGAGATCTCCTGCTATTGCAACTGCTCTCCAGCCGATGGAGATCAGTTCCCTGGAGAAAATGGCCGTTTTGGCAATTGGATTCTATGGCATTGAAGTCCCTACCCTCCCCAAACCCCGCCCTCCTCAGGCTCCACCCCAAAAATCTCCCACCGGTGGCGATGAGGGACCTGGCAGCCCTAGTAGGCAACATTTGGTGGTTTAAAAGTGGTTAAAATGCAGTCATGTTATTGATTTGTAGAATTAACAGTCAACATGTAAATTATACAAATTAGACTGTCAGGATTTGAGAAACTGGAATATGGCATCCCTCCTACAGGTAGGGTTGCCAGTTCAACTCTTGCCACCCCCGGGAGCTTTGTGGGGGCGGGGCTGGGGGTGATCTGCACGTGCCGCGTACGCAGCACTATGATGTTGCCTCTGGGTTTACACCAGAAACTCTGGCATCATGCGGGATGCTCTAGCACTGTCCTCCAAAAACTCATGGAAACCATACAGTTTTGGGGGGAGAATTCTAGAGCATCCTCATCGCGATGCTGGTGCTTCTTCGGTAAACCCGGAAGTGACATCATTTCTCTGTGTGCACTGCATGTGCGCAGATCATCCCCAGCCCCGCCCCTACAAAGCTGCCACCAGTGGCAAGAGGTGAGCTGGCCAGCTGAAAGGCAGCTGGCAGCCCCGTTAATTGGCAGGCAGTTGACCACCATAACCGGGCATTTGGCCACCTACAGGTATCCGGAACCTGGGCATTAATCTTTCAATTCATCACTGACTACAGGGAAAGAATCCTACACCACAGGGATATGAGGAAGTGCTTTCAGATGACATTTGAGGGTTTCTAGAGAAAGGCGCACGTTTCTTTTCTGGAAACAAAGCACGAAGTATGGATTACCTGCACATTCCACACCAACATCTTCTGCATGGTGAGGGTCATCGGGACCCCAAGGGCCTGATGGGCATTGATTGAGAGAAGATTCTGTTCCGGTACAGTTGGTGTCAACCTTCCAGATGGGCCCCAATCCCTGACCGAACCAGGCTTTTGTATGGGCTTTCAAAGCAGCACCACAGCCTAGCTCTCTGCAGACAACTTCAGCTTCTTTCATGCCCCAGTGGTCATCGTGTATGGTCCCCCATTTCTTGTTGTGCAGTATCTCCACTCTCCCAGAGCAGCGACTTGAGCCATTCACCAGCCTGAGTACTGAAAGAAAGCAACAAGTCAAAGAACGCCACACAAGGAAAGGAGTTATGGGCAAGAATTTTCAATGCTTCGCTTCTTGCGGCCACTGAGGCTGAACATGTGTGCATCAGGTGTTTCTTTTTCATAAGGAAGTGTAAGAACTGTTTTCCCTGTATAGTCTCTTAGGAGGTTCTCTCATAGGCCTTCAAATAAGATATTATAGCTCTTTCATACTATATTCTGTATTTAAACAGTACATTTTAAACTTATTGTTCATAATTATTTTAATTTCTAGAGTAATTTGCCCCTCTTGATGTTTTGGAACTTCTTTCTTTCTTTCTTTCTTTCTTTCTTTCTTTCTTTCTTTCTTTCTTTCTTTCTTTCTTTCTTTCTTTCTTTCTTTCTTTCTTTCTTTCTTTCTTTCTTTGAGGTTGGTTTAAAATAAAGAAAAATTCTTGAGGATCATTAGAGGTCAATCCTTTCAAATAACTAATTGTGTCCTTGTGATGGGAATGATAAAATGATAGCATGTGTATTGTTATTTTATAGTTACTATAAAGGAGTTAGAGAGGCAGCAATTGGTCCACGGTTGGCTAAAGTATCAGATTGTTGCTGGAGAAATGTACACACTTGTGTAAGAGTGGCTATTTTTTTTTTAATGTACCTCTTGAGATTAGACATCCTTGATGAATTCTCTCATCCAGACATGTAGAAACACTGTTATTTGTTTTAATGGCTGTATTGAGGTCAGTTTCCAGGACTACAATTTAGTGCCTGCTGATTACCTGAGCACACCACACCATAAACGTCCGCGCGGCGGCACCCATCTCCTGCCCGATGAGTTAGGTTGCAGTCCATGAGGGTAGCTTCTGTCCCATTACATTGGACTTTAAACTGCCAGATGGGTTCAGTTCTCTCCCCAAAGTCAGCTTGATACGGGCCTGCCAGGGCTTCTCCACAATCCAGTTCCCTGCACACCACTTCAGCATTGCGCATATTCCAGCCATCGTCACACAGGGTTGTCCACTGGTGCTTATGGAACAATTCAGCTCTGCCGGAGCAGTTGTTAGAGCCCTTCATCAATCTGAGCTGACCTGGAACAGTGAAAAGCATTGTTATCTCTTTACCTATTCTGCCCTGTTCCTCTTCCTCTCTTATCCATTTGACCAAGGATACTCGTATAAATACCTGGCCTTTGTGAACGTTCAATGCAAAAAGAATGCTAGACATGAATCCTGTGTTCACGGCTTGAAGCCCTGGAGGTAGAATTGCCAACCTCCAGGTGGCGGCTGAAGATCTCCCGCTAATACAACTGATCTCCAGCCAACAGAGATCAGTTTCCCTGAAGAAAATGGCCACTTTGGCGACTGGACTGTATGGCATTGAGGTCCCGCCCCTTTCCAAACCCTGCCCTCTTCAGTCTCCATCCCCAAAACCTCCAGGTATTTCCCAACCTGGAGCTGGCAAAGCCACTGTCCAATGCAAGCTGATAAATGTAATGAATAAAACGGTTATGTGATCTTAGATAAGCCATTGTTTCTCAGCCTCACACTGATCTGCCTTAAAGAGTTATTGACAGCATCTCTTTAAAGTGCTTCGAAGGAGCTGGGTATGTTTAGCCTGAAGAGGAGAAGACTGAGAGGTGATATGATAACCATCTTCAAGTACTTGAAAGGCTGTCATATAGAGGGTGGTGCCGAGTTTTTTTCTGTTGCCCCAGAAGGTCGGACCAGAACCAACGGGTTGAAATTAAATCAAAAGAGTTTCTGTCTAGACATTAGGAAGAATTTTCTAGCAGTTAGAGCAGTTCTTCAGTGGAACAGGCTTCCTCAGGAGGTGCTGAGCTCTCCTTCCCTGGAGGTTTTTATTAAGAAGTTAGATGGCCATCTGTCAACAATGCTGATTCTATGACCTTAAGCAGATGTTGAATTTAACAGCTGATGAGTATTGGCCATAATGCGTCTACCTGGGCAAGGCTAAAGAATCAGATGTGGCTGTTTCATTACAGGCAGTTTAAGGAACCAGTCTGCAAGGAGACTGGGAGAGGAGCTGACTGTGCATTATGGGATATATCCAATTGTGGTCAACAGCCTGTTTTATTCAGAAAATTTACAGCATACAAATTTCATCCAGGAAATTTGCCTTTGGAAGACTACCTTACCGTAATTAAACTAGAATCTACCTTACCGTAATTAAACTAGATCTCAGGGACCCTAGAAACAAAGCCTAAAATTGAATTCTTAAATTGTGTGCATGTGAAGTGCTGTCAAGTCGCAGCCGACTTATTGCAATCCCTTATAGGTTTTTCAAGGCAAGAGACTAACAGCTGTGGTTTCCCAGTGCCTTCCTCTGCATAGCAATCCTGGATTTCCTTGGTGGTCTCCCATCCAAATACTAACCAGGGCTGACCCTGCTTAGCTTCTGAGATCTGACATGATCAGGCTATACCATGCTATCTTCCCTCCCAGTCTTAAATTACATGATTTAATATAAAATTACTTGAGCATTCCACACTTGCAATCCTTCTGTGGTCACAGCTATGCTCCCCCAAAGAACTTCTTGGGCATTCTTTGAGGGCCATTTCATTTCCCATGCAGTTAAGTCTGTCCGTCCAGATGGCACCAGATCCTTGGCCATAGTGCACACCACCTAATGCTGATAAGGCATTTCCACAGTTCATTTCTTGGCACACCACTTGGGCATCTTGTAGATCCCATCCATCATCACAAATGGTCCCCCACTGCTCATTCCGATACACTTCAACTCTCCCAGAGCAGCGATCTGAGCCATTCATTAGACGGATGTCTGAAGAGGCAGAAAAACAAACAAAAATGGCTGTACTTACACATACTGAGCAAGAGTTTACTGAATATCCCATTGAGATACCCAGATAAAGGGAAATTCCCATATACACACATATGAAACCCATTAACCATGCGGAGAGGAATTTTGAACAAGCACAGACCACAAATGGGAAAGGACAGTGAATGAACACATGAACGCATGAAGCTGTCTTATACTGAATCAGACCCTTGGTCAATCAAAGTCAGTATTGTCTACTCAGACTGGCAGTGGCTCTCTAGGGTCTCAGGCAGAGGTCTTTCACATCACCTACTTGCCTAGTCCCTTTAACTGGAGATGCCGGGGATTGAACCTGGGACATTCTGCATGCCAAGCAGAGGCTCTACCACTGAGCTACAGCCCCTCCCCAATGGACTATATGGGTTGCTCTTGGTTGTATGCTTGGAAGAGGAGAACAAATGATAGATAAGTGGACTAATCTCTGGGGGGAAAAGACTGAAGTCTTTTTAGGATCCCTGGTTAGTTTATGATTCTTTGGTGCAAATCAGAAATTTAAAATAATGTCATAAGAAATTGCCACACTCCTTTCTTCACTTTAAAATTTGCACGAGTGCCTCTTACCTCTGCACACAACACCAGCATCTTTACTATGGGAGCAGTTATTCTTCACCTGGTAATTGACCTGGCACTGGCTGACGGCGCTCTCGGTCCCTTTGCAGTTAACATCATCTAGCCAGATAGGTCCCGATCCTGTTCCAAATTTGGCACCTTGTGGGGCTGATAAAGCATCTCCACACCCAAGGTAACGACACACAACTTGGGCGTCTTCATGGTCCCAGTCATCACCGCATACAGTCCCCCAAAGTCTGTCATGGAGTATCTCGACTCTCCCAGAACAAGGACTGAGGCCATTCACTAATCTGATCTCGGGTAGTTCTGAGAACAAAATCAGCACAAATAAACAATGAGTATTTTAGGAGCTATTTTACCGTACAAATGCTTTTTGTTGCACTATACCTGTTCTTGATTAAGCATGTCCCTCTTCCCTTATTCGCCATATGCTTCTGGAATCACACTTTTCTAATTGGTTTACATTGAGAGTAAAATTAAATCCATGGGTTTACCATTTGTTGCTTATGCTCTTAGATACAGAAGCATTTCAAACAATAAAACACAGACTATTAGAGATTAGGGAGCCCCATGGCACAGAATGGTCAACTGCAGTACTGCAGTCCAAGCTCTGCTCACAACCTGAAGTGGGTTTCAGGTAGCCGGCTCAAGGTTGACTCAGCCTCCCATCCTTCCGAGGACCCAGCTTGCTGGGGGTAAAGGGAAGATGACTGGGGAAGGCACTGGCAAACCACCCCGTAAACAAAGTCTGCCTATTAAACGTTGGGATGTGACGTCACCCGATGGGTCAGTAATGACCAGGTGCTTGCACAGGGGACCTTTACCTTTTTATTAGAGACTGGATTTCAAAATCTCAATAGTGCTGCTAACAAAACTTGCTCCCCCTTAAGTTTAGAGATCCCCTTTGATATATATCAGCCCATGTCATATTTGTACCATCTTTACGATCCACGTCAATGTAGAGCCTTTTCCCTTGCTAGATTTAACATCATGCCATCTGCAATTTTGGAAGGAAGATTTCAGAAAATCCTCCTTTCAGATAGCGTTTGCCTGCCCTTGTGGTAACAATTGTGCTGAATCAACAGTGCATGTTCTATTCCACTGTGGATTCTCTGCAGATATTTGCAGTAAATTTTTAAGTCTTACTTTGACAAATAAGTTAAATTCTTCTGATTCTCTTAATGCTCTTTCTTTATTGACAATCACTCACCTGATATATTGGAGAAAGTGGCACAATTTCTGAGATCTGCTATGAAAGCTCGCCAACAAGTTAGAGTGTTTTATTAACTTTAGCATCTCTTTATTTATCTTTTGTTTTAACCTCCTCAGCTATGCTCAATTGCAACAATTTTATGTTATGATGTAGTCACTCCGTGTATCAGCTGCCTTATACTGAATCAGACCCTTGGTCAATCAAAGTCAGTATTGTCTACTCAGATCGGCAGCGGCTCTCCAGGGTCTCAGGCAGAGGTCCTTCTGTGGATCATGGAACAACCTTCCCGGGGGGTAGATATGGTTTTAAGATTACCAAAGGATTGTTCCTAATTTACCTAGGGTTGCCAGGTCCGGGTTGGGAAGTACCTGGAAATTTTGGGGGTGGAGCCTGAGGAAGGAGAGTTTGGAGAGGGGAGGGACTTCAATATCATAGAGTCCAATTGCCAAAGCGGCATTTTCTCCAGTGGAACTGATTTCTATCACCAAAAGATCAGTTGTCATAGTAGGAGATTTCCAGTCACCACCTGGAGGTTGGAAACCCTAAATTTATCCTGAGCCTGGCACTATTGCCCCAGTCTTATCTGAGAAGTTGTTTGGGATAGTCGTAGGGCAGGATTAGAAGCTATATAATTTCATGGACCATTTTCATATTTATGGTTCTATGATCATTACCTGCACACTCGACACTAGCATCCTTGCTGTGGTCACAGCTGTGTTCTGCCAATAGGTTTGCTGGGCATTTGATTAGACTGACTTCATCTCCTGTGCAGTTGACTCCATCCATCCAAATGGGTCCAGAACCTTGTCCAAACTTCGCTCCACCTGGTGCTGCTAAAGCATCTCCACAGCCCACTTCTCGGCACACAACACGGGCTTCGTTGACGTCCCAGCCATTTTCACACACTGTGGCCCATTCCTGGTTACGGAGCACTTCGACCCGGCCAGCACACGGAGTTGAACCACCAACCAGCCTTAGCTCTATTCGGGGATTGAAAGACTGAATGTTACCACTGGTGCAATTAACCGTGAAGCAGCTGCCCTTCATGGCAAACCTTCTAGTTTTCAAAAGCAACAAAATCAATATATTAAAAATAAGCATTCAAGTCCTTATTTATGACCAATAGTCTCAACATACTGTCTTTGGCAGTGGCCAGCTAGACTCCTAATTCATATTGACAAACAAGCACAAGGAGAGGAGTTTTCTCCAGAAACTGATAGTTATCTCCTCTGTTGGTCTGTTCCTTCACAACGCTTTCCTCCAATGTGGTAAATATCAGCAGTAGTGTTGCCACCTCTGGTTTGGGAAATACCTGGAGATTTTGGGGGCGGAGCTTGAGGAGGGTGGAGTTTTGAGAAGGAAGGGATTTCAATGCCATAGAGTCCAATTGCCAAAATGGCCATTTTCTCCAGGTGAACTGATCTCTGTCACCTGGAGATCCGTTGTAACAGCGGGAAATCTCCAGCTAGTACCTAGAGGTCAGCAACCGTAATCAGCAGTCACACACTGGGGAGAATATTTATCAGAAATATTTTCAAATGGACTTTATTTAGTCAATTAATCTCTGGATGACTTCATTCTCTTGCAAGCTATTCATGCCAGCTTCAGTCAGTGCCCTTAACTGTTGCTTGATGCAGAGAAATTAGCATGCCATGAAAAGTTTCATATATGGATTTCTTTCATATCAAGCTGTGATAATTCAAGGCCCAGGAGGGGCTAGGTCCCCTTTCCTGGCAAGTTGACAACCTTATTCATGGCAAAAGAAAAGTGTGAATCAACCCCCTTGAGTCTTGAACTCACCTGAGCATATGACACCAGCATCTTCTCCATGATGGCAGTTCTCCTCTCCCCAAGGATTTGCTAAGCACTCACTGAGAGATGATTCTGCACCTTTGCATCTGACCTCATCGAGCCAGATTTGGCCAGTTCCGCTTCCAAAATATGCAGCAGGTGGGGCTGATATTGCATGTAGACACCCCAGTTGCCTACACACAACTGTTGCATCCTCCACACCCCAATTGTCATCGCAAACAGTGCCCCACACTCCATTGTGGAGCACTTCCACTCTCCCGCTGCAGCGACTCCAACCGTTCACCAATCTGATTTCAGATGCGTCCGATAGGGCTGTTGGGGGAAAAAATTCAGTAAAATTCAGATTCAGCAAAATTCTGCCCGTTTTTATTTAGGAAATGCCGAAGTCCGAACTCCCCCTATTCGGATTCATGGAATTCGGCTTGAAATTTGGCGTTCCCGACTAAATTCAGCAGAATAATGCCACTTAAAGCACATTCGCGGCTTTCCGCGGCTCTGGAGGAGCATTTTTGGAGGTAGAGGTCCCAAACGTTCAGGGTAGCTTGGAGGGACCCTACTTGCAAGAACCCCCAAGTTTGGGGCAGATTGGGCCAGGGGGTCCTGAGTTATGGGGTCTGGAAGGGGTCCCCCCATCTGCTCATTGGAATGAATAGGAGCTGGCAATCCTTAATATGCATCTAGAGAACAGCAAATCCAAGGCAAAAACTCCCATTGTTTCTGAAGCAGCCAGAGAGAGACTCACCAACCCACACTGACCTCCAGGCGAAGGTGGCAACCAGTGAAAACAGCAACAATCACACTTGCAAAGAGGAGATCAAGCCATCCCCCCACCAGGACAGGTCACCCCCTCTTTGGCTTCCCCTCCCCACACACACAGTAGAAGCCAGTCCATGGCTTCTAAGAGCCGATGTAACTACGCCGAAAGTGAATCCCGCTCAAAGCGTAAGTAAACAGTGTAACTAGCATGGGTAACATATATTTTCATTTCAACACAGACAAAGTGCATCTTATAAGGCTACTAGCGTAAGTGCGACCTGCCCAAATTGGTATCTTCAGGATTGATAGGTTTCATGCTGCTGGATTCAAATTTTCCACAGCAACAATCACACTCTCAAAGAGGAGATCAGGCCCCCCAGGACAGGTAACCCCCCCAAAATCACACTCGCAAAGAGGAGATCAAGCCCTCACACCAGCAGAACAGCCCTCCCCCCCAACCAGAAGACACAAATTCCAAACTAAGGAGAAGAGAGGGGCCAGCCAGAGAGAGACTCACTGACATGGGATGTACTAAAACTAATGACAGGCTAGCCCATTAGAAACAACAGGAGCGGCTGCACAGCCCATTGGAAACAATAGGAGCCAGCCAGAGATGGACTCACTGACCCATTGTTAACTCCACATGAAGTTGGCAACTGGTGAAAACAGCAGAAAGCACAGTGCCACACAGAGGCAATCAAGCCCACCTCACCCCCCAGCAGAACAGGTAAACCCACCCCTTTGGCTTCACCTATCACACACACACACAGAATCTGCTTCCCCCCACCCCAGCACACACACAGGAAAAATGTTATAGAGAAAAGCCCCAAAATGGGTCAAACTGTGGGTGTCTTCTCTTCCAACAGAAGCAGGGGTCAGGAGGAGTAATCCATACTGATTCCAGCAAGCAGCAGCAGGTCAGCTCAGCTCAGGATCTCTCACGATCAGCACGGGAGCAGCACAGGAGCAGCAGCAATGGAAGGAATACAGACTCACACACACAGACTCCCTGGCCATTTATGCACGGGAGGTTTTGCCTTGGATTTGCCGCTCTCTAGATGCACATTTTCCCCGTCCAGTTTCTCAAAACTCTGCTTGGGGGCTTATTGTTAAGTTTTGAGAATTTGGATGGGGAAAACGTGCATCTAGAGAGCGGCAAATCCAAAGCATAACCTCCCATGCATAAATGGCCTCTCTCCCTCCCCCAGGTCACGCAGCAAAACAGGACCATGCACACACCTTCCACATGGGGATTTCTCTCTCTCACACACAGACTCTCCCCCTCTGGGCCGCGCAGCAACCCAGGACCATGCACATGCACCCCTCCCCCTGCACGGGGATCTCTCTCACACACAGACAGACACTCTCTCTTTCTCTCCCGGTCCGGGCTCACGCACTCATCTACAACTGTTTGGCCAGAAGAAGATCCAGCTTGGCCACCTATTGGCCATGGGAGAATGCAGATTCGGGGTTGCCGAATTTGTACAAATTTATTCGGCGTCCACCCAAACTCACCGAGTTTGGCTTGTCGTTTTCCCGCCTTTTTTGACTGGTTCTATCCGAACTAGAAACCACCGAATTGAGGGAAATTCGGCTGTTTTTCAGTTAGGATGGAACTGAATCGACAGCCCTAGCATCCGAACCTGCAGTGTCTAAGCTCCAAACAGCACCTGGGAAGATCAATTTTCAGAGAGTGGGCTTATCAACTGAGAGCAGCAGAAGGACAAAAAGGCAATTAGGAGAAGAAGTTCTTAAATTAGAAGAAGAAGAAGAAGAAGAAGAAGAAGAAGAAGAAGAAGAAGAAGAAGAAGAAGAACAAGAACAAGAACAAGAAGAACAAGAAGAGTTGGTTTTTATACCCCGCTTTTTCTATCTTTAGGAGTTTCAAAGCGGCTTTTGCTGAGAGTCCCAGAATCCCTAAGAGCACCCCTCATGTTGTGATCCTGAGTGCACTGTTGCTGAAGAACAAAAGAGGTAACCGGCTGCATCACATCAAGGTCAACCTTGCCCAATATTCATCGCAAAGTCTACCCAAACCTGCCCAGCAGTTCTCTAATAGGATCGTTAAACGGGACAACAAAACAGCGAGCACTTTCACACATCCTGAATAATGCACTTTCAACCCACTTTCAGTTCACTTTAGGGATCATTTGCAAGTGGATTTTGCCATTTAGAGCACTTTCACACATGCAAAATGATGCACTTTCAATGCACTTTAACGATTGTTTGCAAGTAGATTTTGCCATTTCACGCAGTAAAATTCAGCTGCAAAATTTATTGAAAGTGCATTGAAAGTGGATTGGAAGTGCATTATTCAACATGTGTGAAAGTGCCCAGTGAGATGAGGTGGAAGCAGCAGGAGGAGGAGGAAGAGGAGGGGAAAATACACATTTTCTAGTTACAAGCGTAAAGCAGGAGGGCCACTTACCCCACAAGCAGGCTAATAGAAGAAGCATCACTGCCATTTCTCTCAGCCTCCTCTCCAGAAGACCCACCAAAGAAGGGAAAGTGAAGGCAGGTGTAGCCCCCACCCCACAATCCTACTCAGTGGGACTAGATTCCTCGTTTGGATGAAGTGCTCAAGGCCATGGTGTTTTGCCTGGAGTTTGTCCTGACAGGACACCCCCTTAGGTCAATGCCCATGGGCAAAGGTTGGGACTGGAGGCCGATGCTGGGAAGGGGTTGGCACAAGCTGGAAGGGCGCTTTATTGAGGTCAACTTGGCCACCAGCCTGGCTTTGCTGTTTCCTGCCTTTAAGATGTTTTAAAACAACTTGCAGTTTCCTCCTATCACTACGATTTAACTTTTTTTTAAAGAAAAATCCTCTGTCTTGGACTTTATAGTGAAAACAAAATGAAACAAAAGGTGCACAGAGAATCTTCAATATATAAGCAGTGTTTAAAAATTGGAAATTATATCATGCTTATGCTTCATACAATATGTATAAATAGAAATGAAAATGCTTAGATATAATGATATACCTGAAAAGTATATAATAGAATTTAGCAATCATAAATAAGTTTAGAAGCGACTATAAAGGAGTCAGTATGATTCAATAATGGCTAGTTTTATTAGGCTAGCGTAAAGCACATATATCATGAGAACGAATGATTGAATAAAAAGCAGCATATTCAATGTTATAAAGTTAGAATAGCATAATATAGAGAAGATTACAAGAGGGGAACAAAATTTTGTAGGTTCACCTAGTTAAAGCTTGCTTTTGTACATTTCAGTTGCTTTGTTTTGTATTGTATGTTTGTATTTTAATGGATATCAAATAAACATTTATACACTCACACATAAACAGTGCTTATCTGATGGTCCTGACATGTTTCACATCAAAATGGTTCTTCAGGGGATCAAACCTTGCTTTCAACAAGAGCTCATTTGATCCCCCGAGGAAGCGTTTGGACGCGAAACTCATTGGGATCATCGAATAAACACTGTTTATATATTGAAGATTCTCTGGGCACTTTAAAAAGACGGTGGAAGTGATCAAGTCGAAACTTGACACTTCCACCGTATTTTTTAAGAATATTTATGAATGAAAATTTTTTTTGGACTAGCTTATTAATTCTAGACGACTACATTGAAGACTCCTGAGAGCTACGTATATGTTAATTGTATTGTGTTGTTGACTTGTGTTTCATTTAACCCTTGCACTTTGTTCACTTTCACTAAAGTTTTGTTTTGCATAATAGAATTTTGGTACTTATCCTCTTTGAACTGCTGTACCCTTATTAGTACCAAGTGCCTCTTTTTTCCAGTACTTCCAACCTCCAGGTGATGGCTGGAGATCTCCTGCTATTACAACTGATCTCCAGCCGATGGAGATCAGTTCACCTGGAGAAAATGGCCACTTTGGCAATTGGACTCTATGGCATTGAAGTCCCTCCCCTCCCCAAACCCCTCCCTCCCCAGGTTCCGCCCCAAAAACTCCCACCGGTGGTGAAGAGGGACCTGGCAAACCTAAGCCCAACTGTGCAGCTCTTCAGTATGATGGACTTCATGGGACAAGCAGCAACAATTCAGATTATGTCAATAATCCATTGAAAGTGTGTGTGTGAACTTTGCAAGTTTTGCTTCCTATTTTGACTGCAATTCTCAGGGAGCTGAGCATGGATATGCAGTGCAAACCTAAGAACAATTTCCTGGGAGT
The DNA here is from genome assembly GCF_029931775.1 of Euleptes europaea. NCBI lineage: Eukaryota > Metazoa > Chordata > Lepidosauria > Squamata > Sphaerodactylidae > Euleptes > Euleptes europaea. The sequence continues at coordinate 17,384,914 of NC_079329.1, read as the reverse complement.
AAGGCCCGTTGAAAAGACCTAAGCAAGTGGGATTCTCAATAGACCTGCTTAGGATCGCTTCTCTGCTCTCCTAAGGGACTTCAGGTTTGTTACAGATGAATCCTGTGAGCATAGTTATGCTTAATCCAAGTCAGAGCTCAGTTCCAGAACCAGCATTTCATGCCAGGGATCTGCTGTGGGATATATGAAACAGAAGCTTCTGAGCATGTAAAGGGTGCCATTCCCTCCCCCACTGAATGCACAGACATCTGAGACTGAGGTAATTCTTCACATCTATGAGTGTGGTTTTTAAGAAAGTTTGAAAACCCACCAACCCCCTTCCTTCTGCTTTTTGTTCAAACAGATCACTAAGAAGAGCAACTGACTGACTGAAGCACACCACTTCTAAAATATTCCAAGTGGAGCAGACCTCCACTTTGCTCCCTCTGCTGTTCCCGAGGATCTACTGACACCCATGAATAAAACTTTGTGAGGGGTCACTGTAAGGTTGCCAACTTCCAGGTACTAGGTAGAGATCTCCCACTATTACAACTGATCTCCAGTCAATAGAGATCAGTTCCCCTGGAGAAAATGGCTGCTTCGGCAATTGGATTCTATGGCATTGAAATCCCTCCCCTCCCCAAACCCTGCCCTCCTCAGGCTCCCCCCCCCCAAAAAAAAGACAATCTCCAGGTGTTTCCCAACCTGGAGCTGGCAACCCTAGGTCACTGGACTACAGTTAGAGAGGCCAGGTCTCCTGCTATAGTGGGATAGCCTCTGGCTTCACCCCCCCCCCATTTTCCATCACCACTAAGCAGGGTGGAGGGGGGAAATGCGGGGTGATTCAGCATTGTGCCTACTCAATGGCCCTTGCCTCGTGAACAGGACGCCTGACCTCTAAAATATATAGGGTTGCCAACCTCCAGGTACTAGCTGGAGATCTCCCGCTATTACAACTGAGCTCCAGCCGATCGAGATCACTTCACTTGGAGAAAATGGCCACGTTGGCAATTGGACTCAATGGCATTGAAGTCCCTCCCCAAACCCCGCCCTCTTCAGGCTCCGCCTCCAAAACCCTCCCTCCGGTGGCGAAGAGGGACCTGGCAATCCTAAGCAAATGTTAGCTGGAGAATGTCTATGGTTTCCCTCAGAAATCTCTGGAATTTTTTTAAACTAGTCTTGAGGTTCAGGGCATGGTTTTCCTTCCTCTGATGACCATTCTCTTTTTTACATGTTTAGGAACCTGAGGCAAAACCATAGGAAGAGTTACTGGGGGAGACAGGGACATCTGTACAGGGGAAGAGAAACTAATCTCTCTTTCATCGTGCTGCAGTCCACCTCTGCAGTGTTTCCTGGGCTTAAAAAGGTAAAGGCCCCCTGTGCAAGCGCCGTGTCATTCCTGACCCATGGAGTGACATCACATCCCAATGTTTACTAGGCAGACTTTGTTCACGGGGTGGTTTGCCAGTGCCTTCCCCAGTCATCTTCTTTTTAACCCCAGCAAGCTGGACACTCATTTTACCTACCTCGCAAGGATGGAAGGCTGAGCCAACCTTGAGCCGGCTACCTAAAACCATTTTCCGTTGGGATCGAACTCAGGTCGTGAGCAGAGTTTGGACTGCAGTACTGCTGCTTACCACTCTGTGCCATAAGGAACCTTCAGGGGAAATATACCATGGAAACTATTCCATGCTGCTTGATTTGGAGATCTGATTGATTTGTGTGCTCTAATGATATAAGGATAGGGCTATTGGGGGGAGACAATATCTGGGTAAGATGAAGGAGAAATGTATGGGAGACGGCCAAATCTCACTATCTCACAAATCTCAAAATCTCACTATCACAAAATAGTGAGGGGAAGTGTAGGTTATGCCAATAGACTCATAGAGATCCCTGGGAGAGAAGTGTTGGCTTCCCCATACACAGCACTTATCTTGTTAGGCGCTACAATCATATGAAAAGGGGTGAGGAACATGACCAGGCCATGATTGGCAGATGAGGTAGGGTTGTTGTTGTTTGACTGGGCTGTCCTTGAATGTCTGGCTATCAAAAGTCAAAAAAGTTCAGGTGGACAGTTTGTTCTTCGAACACCAGGGGTTGAGGGGACCAGGGCCCTCATTTCCTCACTGTGCCGTGTCTCCGTAGGTTGTACTGAGAAGGAGGCATATGTAGCAGGTAGCACCTCCTCCTGAAACCATAGGTTTTTGGTGAACACCAGTATCATTCCTCTGTTTGGAACAGCCTTTATTCAGAGCACTTTCTTATTCATCACTGCATGGGTGCTAGTTGCTGAGGGAATTGTTCTCTTCCATGTTAGGACAATGCCTCAGAGGCAGTCACCGAGATTTCAAGCACTTGGTCCATCTCTTTTGACCGGGTTCGGAGGGAGCAAGGAATGGAGGAAGGATGGCTCGGCATCTGTTGCCACTCTTTTATTTATTGGTTTGTTTATTTATACCCCACTTTCCCCTTATGACTCACGGTGGCTTACAATTCCAAATATTAAAAACATACACAATACAGTAAAACCCCATTGATCTCCCCAAGAGAATGCCTGAAGCTTAAACCACATCAAAGTCCCTTTTGCCAGATCTGAGGTAAAAAATGGCTCCTTGGCTCCCTGGTCTGTTATTATCTTCTTTTGGTTTGGTTTTGTGTGTTGAGTTCTGGAAGAGCTCTAAAGAATTATTTCTTCCTGACCAAGGCAGAAAAAATGACTAGGAGATAAGAGGAAGTCTCGGGCAAATCAGATGTATCTTGCCTTCCAGTGCCAGGAGATATGTGGCATGTGTAGAATGATGTTCTGGGATGGTTATAGCAGGTAAGGTCGGACCATCATTGAGAGTAACAATCAGTAAGGAAAGTAACCATTTCCAAACACATCCTCCAAAGCTCCCCCCAAAATAGGGTTGCCAACCTCCAGGTACTAGCTGGAGATCTCCTGCGATTCCAACTGATCTCCAGCCGATACAGGTCAGTTCCCCTGGAGAAAATGGCTGCTTTGGCCATTGGACTCTATGGCATTGAAGTCCCCTCCCCAAACCCCGCCCTCCTCAGGCTCCGCCCCCAAAACCTCCTGCCGGTGGCAAAGAGGGACCTGACAACCCTACCCCAAAAGTAGGCATCCTCCTAAAGGTTTCTGTTTCTAGTGACTGCAGTGTTTTTGTGCTCCAAGTAACTAGGACGTCGCAGGAATTCTAGCGAAGTATACTTAGTCTTTGAATATTCAAACTAACTGCATGACAGCTATATATGGTCTCCCTCTGCGGCTGAAAATGCCGAGGGAACTATCTCCCGGTGCGTCTTGCCAACACTGGAGCCCATTTCCCCTTCCTCGCCCCTCAGTTAACGCGGTCTGGGGAAGAGGCAGAGTCTTCTTTCACTAAGCAGGCCGTGTCACAGTCCATCTCAAGTGCAGCTTGTTCTCCTCCCCGGGTGTATATTTCTGGAGTGCCATTTACCGAACGGGACCCGACAGCAACGTCTTGCCTAAATAGTTCTGCAAGAAAAAGAAATGGTTTTGGCCCACTTGCTTCGTGAGCAGGACTCCTGACTGCTAAAATCTATAGGGTTTCCGACCTCCGGTTACTAGCTGGAGATCTCCTGCTGTTACAACTGATCTCCACCCAATCAAGATCAGTTCACTTGGAGAAAATGACTGCTTTGGCCATTGGATTCTATGGCATTGAAGTCTCTCCCCTCCCCAAACCCCACCCTCCTCAGGCTCCACCCCCAAAACTGCCCACCGGTGGCAAAGAGGGACCTGGCAACCCTAAAAATATACCAAGTTTGGTGCTTTGTGAACTTGTGTGGAGAGGGAGTTCCAGAGTTTTAGTACCAGTAGAAAGTCCTAACAATGGGGTGAAGCCAACCCCTATATATATATATATATATATATATATTTGTACTCCCCCTTTCCTATTGGCTCAAGTGTGAAGCTCTCCATCATAAGGAACCTTCCTCTAGCTTAAGTGTCTCTTCCTCTAACAGGACTCTGTTTTGGAGGGTACTGATTTGGATATCTGCTGTGATTGGGCTGTAAGCCTCAGGAAGCAATCTTCCTCCAGGCCAGATTGGCCAGAGGTCCTGGAGGGTTTCTTTCTTTCTTTCTTTCTTTCTTTCTTTCTTTCTTTCTTTCTTTCTTTCTTTCTTTCTTTCTTTCTTTCTTTCTTTCTTTCTTTCTTTCTTTTTGCCATCTTCTGGGTGTGGAGTAGAGGTCACTGGGGTATGGGGGGAGGTAGTTCTGAGTTTCCTGCATTGTGCAGGGGGTTGGACTAGATGACCCTGGTGGTAACTTCCCACTCTATGATTCTATGATTCTATGAAAAGCAAGGAAGGGGTAAGATTGAGGTAGCACATGGTCTTGTGAAAGTACAGCACAAACTCCTCTCTAGCAAAAAATCTAGTTAGCTTAGGAAAGCCCTGAGATATCCAGTCAGGTGCAAACGTTATTTGACTTTCTTACCATGTCTCCGAGTAAAGGGAAACGTCAAAAATGGTCTCCCCCGCCTTTTCCCTCGTAGGTAGAAAAAGGTCCCACCAAGAAGCAAAGCAACAGCTGCCAGCCCCAGAATTACAGCAATAGCTACAGAAGAACCTGCAGGGAAGGAAAAAAGATTTATAAAGTGACACAGGGTAAGAGAGATGTTAGCTCCCCTAACTTATGTGACAGCTGCCTTAGGCACTGTGTTTAGAAATGGGGGGGGCATCCATCTCTCCTCTTCCAACTTCTCCAGGGACACTTCATGTGTTTTTGTTGTTACCCTGACTTTATTGTGATTGGGCTGTAAGCCTCGCTAGATGTGGCCGGAACAGCTGCAGCCAAAGAGGGGAGTCCTATCCACTACTTCGAGTAGGGGAGTCAAACATAAGGCCCGCAGGCTGGATCTGGCCCCTTGACAGTTCTTATCCGGCCCGCGAGCCACCCAAGGCAGCCATCCCCTCCAGTCCCAATCTGGGCTGGCAAGGCATGGCCTGGCCCGACCAAGTGACATTTATGTAGGGTTGCCAACCTCCCGGTACTAGCTGGAGATCTCCTGCTATTACAACTGACCTCCAGCCGACAGAGATCAGTTCACCTGGACAAAATGGCCGCTTTGGCAATTGGACTCCATGGCATTGAAGTCCCTCCCCTCCCCAAACCCCGCCCTCCTCAGGATCCGCCCCAAAAACCTCCCACTGGTGGCGAAGAGGGACCTGGCAACCCTACCAATACAAAACAGCTCTTTATAGCTCTGTTTGCTCTCCCCTCGTTGCAGCTGGTATTCCAAATTACCACCAACCCTTCACCAAACCTCCATTCCCATTTTTTTCCCTTGTCCTCTCACTTAATTGTCCAGCAGCACACAGCTGTTAACAGGTCTGGGTTTGCTCTCCAGCTCACAGTGTGGTGGGAAGTGCTGTCAAGTTGCAACTGACTCATGGTGACCCTCTAGTTTTTTCAAGGCAAGAGATGTTCAGAGGTGGTTTGCCATTGCCTTCCTGTGTGTGGGCTAAGAGAGTTCGGAGAGAAGTGCGACTGGCCCAAGGTCACCCAGCAAGCTCTGTGGGGAGGCGCAGGGAATCAAACCCTGTTCTCCAGATTAGCGTCCTGCCTCTCTTAACCACTGCACCACGTTGGCTCCAACCCATTAGCTGTCCTTAAAAAAAATGGCTGAATCACACAAATACCTGTTTTTCCTTTACATACTGCTCCTGCATAAGAACCGCAGATGCATTTCTTGGAACCCACAGCAGTAGCTTGGCATTCAGTCAGGGTTGACTCTTGTCCAATACATTTCACCTCATCCAACAAGGCTGGCCCAGTAGGCATGCCATAAGTGTTGCCCACTGGGGCCGACACTGCTGCCCCACAGCCCAAGTGCCGGCATACCACCGCAGCCTGTGTGAGATCCCAGCCAGAGCCGCCAATAGGAACCCAGGAGCCATTATACTCAAGCTCTACCCGCCCAGCACAGGAGTTAGGGCCACCAGCCAATCGCACCTGGAAAAGACCTGGAAAACAAAGGGGAAGAAAGTCGCATGATGATGCAATAGACACAAGTATCCTGGTGCTGGTGGAAAGTACCATCGAGTCACAGGTGACTTATGGCGAGCCTGTGGGGTTTTCAAGGCAAGAGACATTCAGAGGTGGCTTGCCATGGCCTGCCTCCGCGTGAGCTGAGAGAGTTCTGAGAGGACTGTGACTGGCCCAAGGTCACCAGGCTTCATATGGAGAAGCGGGGAATCGAACCTTGGTAGACTTTGTTTACGGGGTGGTTTTGCCAGTGCCTTCCCCAGTCCTCTTCCCTTTACCCCCAGCAAGCCGGGGACTCATTTTACCAACCTCGGAAGGATGGAAGGCTGAGGCAACCTTGAGCCGGCTACCTGAAACCAACTTCCATCGGGATCAAACTCAGGTCGTGAGCAGAGCTTGGACTGCAGTACTGCAGCTGACCACTCTGCGCCACGGGGCTCCATTTCGTGTATATACATCTCCTCTTAATGGATACAGTCTGAACTGAGGAAGCGAGACAAAACGACTGAATACCGGGGATGTTGTCTTCAGCTTGTAGCCCCCACCTACAACTCCATCTTCAATCAGTGTTGTTTCAACCAGTGTTTTATCACAAACATTAGACTTGAAATAGACTGCTTATATATATGAAGAACTTATGGAGTATTCTATGTGGCTCTGAATGGCTTCTGCATCATTATCCTTAGTAGTATGTTTGTAGAGTTGTGTATGTACATTTTGGGGTTGCATTATAACATCATGAAATAGTAGTTTAGCATCTACATTTAGCATTTCATATATATATGAAAGCTGGACAGTGAAGAAAGCTGATAGGAAGAAAATAGATTCCTTTGAAATGTGGTGTTGGAGGAGAGTGTAACGGATTCCGTGGACTGCCAAAAAAAACGAATCAGTGGGTTATAGATCAAATCAAGCCTGAACTGACCCTAGAAACTAAAATGACTAAAATGAGGCTATTGTATTTTGGTCACGTCATGAGACGACAAGAGTCACTGGAAAAGACAGTCATGCTAGGAAAAGTTGAGGGCAGCAGGAAAAGAGGAAGACCCAACAAGAGATGGATTGACTCAATAAAGGAAGCCACAGCCTTCAGTTTGAAAGATCTGAGCAAGGCTGTCAAAGAAAAGACATTTTGGAGGACTTTCATTCATAGGGTCACCATGAGTCGGAAGCGACTTGATGGCACTAACACACACACACACACACATCTATCTATCTATCTATCTATCTATCTATCTATCTATCTATCTATCTATCTATCTATCTATCTATCTATCTATCTATCTATCTATCTATCTAGTGGCCTCGTGGTGCTGTTTTTTCTTCACTTGTATGATGCGCCATTCACTCTGACTTACCAGAGCACACTACGCTTGCATCCTCAGCATGGCCACAGTTATGCTCTCCTACCGGGCGTCCCCCGCATTCTTTAAGGGAATGCTCTAACCCTGTGCAGTTCACATCATCCAGCCAGATGCGATCAGGTCCACGCCCAAAGCGTGCTGCAGGTGGGGCTTCCAAGGCAAAGCCGCAGTTCAGTTGCTTGCACACCACACTGGCATCTTTCAGGTCCCACCCGTCATCACACACGGTTCCCCACAGTTGCTGGTGGAACACCTCGATTCTCCCAGCACAGGAGTTCGGGCCATCTTCCAGTCTGACATTATCCACATTGGTGATAGTTTTTTCTGCAGAGAGGACAGAAATAACATTATTCATTAAAAGAATGAGATGGTTGGAGACTAGGGTTGCCTAGTGCCCGGTGGTGGTGGTTAAATCCCGCCAATCCACCGGGCTGCCCGCTGACCACCTGAGGGCCGGTGGGCAACATTTGCACGTGGGCCTGCGACGCGTCATGGTCACTTTCAGTTTTACCCGGCAGTGGCGTGGATGCTCTAGCTACTTCTGCCGAAACTCTATGGAAACCATAGAGTTTTGGCCAAGATTGATAGAGCGTCCGCGTCACTTCCGAGTAAACCCGGAAGTGGCGTAGGAGTGTCACGCAAGGCAGTCACGCGCTGCTGAAGAGCTCCCACTGGTGGAGCAAAGGGACCTGGTAAGCCTATTGGAGACACCCCCAACCGTTCTGGCTATGGGGAGAAAAGAGCTATCTGGCTTCCACCTACTGAAAGTTCAAAAGAAGGAAATTCAGACCCATCCCTGATCTTGATGTCTAGGGTTGCCAGCTCTGGGATGGGAAATGCCTGAAGATTTTGGGGGTGGAGCCTGAGTAGGGTTGCCAACATCCAGGTAATAGCAGAAGATCTCCTGCAATTACAACTGATCTCCAGCTGACAGAGATCAGTTCACCTGGAGAAAATGGCTGGTTTGTCAATTGGACTATATGGCATTGAAGTCCCTCCCCTCCTCAAACCCCGCCCTCCTCAGGCTCAGCCCCAAAAACCTCCCACCGGTGGCAAAGAGGGACCTACCAACCCTATTTGGTAAGCAAGTAGATTGTAGCTCTGACAGAGGGACCTGGCAACCTTTATCATTAGGCCTGCATTCAATCGTTAGCCAAAATTATGCCAGTGCAGGTCATGAGGCATAAAGGAAATTTCCTTTATTCTAGTTTCGCCTTTTGACTGGAACACAACCAGCTTCGGGACACTCTTGATTCTAGGTGCGAACATGTATTGTTCAGCTGTTCATTCTATCATGAGGCCCATATTAAATTCATTGCTCCCCTGATCACTGAATTCCCCGATAAGCCAGTAGAATTCCTGACTAAGAGGCTCCTGATGGGTGAATCTCCACACTTCTCGCTCCCAACTGCCAAATTCTGTGCCATCGCAATTAAAATTCGCAAAAATAGAATGGAAAAATGTCAAGTTAATTCTTGTGATTTGTTTTAACATCTTACATTTTCATATAATTAGCCTTTTATCTAATTTTGTGATTTATATTAGTTTTGCAGTTTTATTAAGTCAGATAATTTAATGCATTAACCTTTGGCTGGTCAAGCAGATCGTATCAATAAATATCTAAGATTCTGGGTGGACCAAAATGTTGCCATTGCCCATTACCTGAACAAATAACTGCTGCATCTTGTCCATGATTACAGTTATTGTTGCCCCGAGTATCTGCGCTGCATTCTGTGATCGCCTCTTCCGTGCCTTTGCATCTGATATTATCCATCCAGATGGAACCTGATCCTTGTCCAAAATGAGCTCCGCTTAGGATGGTTCCGGCCTTGCCGCAGCCCAGCTGCCTACACACAACCTCAGCATCGTTTAAGTCCCAGGTGCGGTCACAGACCGTTCCCCATTGCTCGCTGCCGGGTGGACGAACCTCAACTCTCCCACTGCAGCGGTTTGAGCCATTGACCAGCCTGAGATCATCTGAGAAGAAAGCAGTGTGGGGATTAATCTCACAGAGAATATATCCAGATGGCTTTCAACATTTCAGGGATTTGCTGTAATAATGCTTGGAAATAATGACCCACGTGCCTTTTTACTCTCTTTCCCTGCTGTGGAGCATCCCATCAAAATAGATTACCTGAACACACGACACCAGCATCTTCTCCATGGTTGCAATTATTGATTCCCCTAGGCTTAGCTGGGCAGTCAAGGAGGGAAGATTCTGCTCCTGTACATTCTACATCATCCAGCCAGATGGGATCCAGTCCTTTCCCAAACCGAGCCCCGTGTGGGGCAGATATGGGCGATCCACAGTCAAGGTCCCGACATACCACCGCGGCATCAGTCAGGTCCCAGCCGTCATCACACACTGTTCCGTACTGTTGCAAATGAAACACTTCCACCCTTCCAGAGCACCGACTTGAGCCGTTGACCAGCTTTATCTCAAGCGGGTCTGAAATGGTAAAACAGTATACTGTAGAAACATCACAAGGCACTTGTCATTCATTCATTCATTCATTCATTCATTCATTCATTCATTCATTCATTGCATTTCTATCCTGCCCTCATTCCCGGCAAGCCGGGCTCAGAGTGGGTCACAACAAGATAAAACATACGTTAAAACATATATTAAAGCATGCTTTACAATCATTCTTCATTATACATTAAAACAATAGAACAAGATGGCCTTCCCTTTCATTTGCAGCCACTAGACACTAAACAGGCCTGGAGAACAGTGGACCCCCAAATCTGTAGGGCTGCCAGGTCCCTCTTTGCCACCTGTGGGAGGTTTTTGGGGCGGAGCCTGAGGAGGGCAGGGTTTGGGGAGGGGAGGGACTCCAATGCCATAGAGTCCAATTGCCAAAGTGGCCATTTTCTCCAGGGGAACTGATCTCTATCAGCTGGAGATCAGTTGTAATAGCAGGAGATCTCCAGCTAGTACCTGGGGGTTGGCAACCCTACAAATCTGGTTGGGGAGGATGGGGAGGCCAGCAAATGATGAAAATGGAGAAAGACTTTGAAAGAAGAGTTTCAGGGAATGGGATAGGACTTATTTTAGCTAATAATAAGCTGTTTTCTTAGTGCCTTTGCAAAATTGGGATCTCCAGACCGAGGGATAGAGATCACTGCAACATATATGCATGGCTAATGTCATCCTGATGGGGAAATGTATGCGCTCGCTGTGAAGATCTCTATGCTAATGGCTCCGCCTGCGAGTAAGCTGCCCATTTGAAACAGCAGGCAGGGATCATCTCTAGTTAGCGATTCTGTACACATTGGAGGCTGCCTGTAACTTCAGCTTGAGGTTACAATTATCAAGGGGGGTACCCCTCAGCGGTAGATTTACTCATGCGTAAGTAGCTGGGTGGGGTCTGTGATTCATTTGAAATATGTCAGAAGCAGGGCTGGTTTTGGTTTTGGGGTACCCTGGGCAGACATTGTGCCACTCAAGAGTGGGTGGAAGATAGGCACCACTGTACTAGTATCAAGCAGATTAGGAAATCAGTACAGGAGCGAGAAATGTTAACAAAGTGCAAAAAAGTTTATCTAAAGGCTACTAATTTAGATTTTAGATAGTATGGCAATATTCAGTATTATTACAATTTTTATACTATAGGAAGGACTGATGAAGAATTTATAATTAAGAATTTGAAACGGTCGTATCCTCACTGTGACTTTGGCATCTTCAAAAGAACTACATGTGAAATATATTGCTCAATCATGGCGAATGTACTCTACTAAGAGACTTTTTTGAGACTTCCTTTTGACTTTTGACAAATTGTGCATCTTCTCACTATTGTCTGATGGATTATGGTTTGTTGTATTGTGGGTTATACGACTTCTTGTGTTTTCATGCTGTACATATTGTTGTTGTGTAGTGTATTAGTAGCCTTTAGGTAAACCTTTTTTGCACTCTGTTAACATTTCTCGCTCCTGTACTGATTTCCTAATCTGCTTGATACTAGTACAGTGGTGCCTATCTTCCACCCACCATCTGGAGGCTGGCAACCCAACAGTTGCCCCACTTCCGGGTATGCTGATGCCAGTCCTGGAGAACTTCAGATTTTGATCCAACCTTCACAATGAGATGCACCCAGAAGAAATCATGGGTACAAAAGCACTGGTTCATGTAATAGGAACTAATATAACAAGAACGTACAAAACTGTCCTATATCAAGTCAGATGATTGATCCTGCAGAATGATCTGCCCAGATTGGCAGTGGCTGTCCTGGTTCCCAGGTAATGACCTTTTTTCTGGATTGGCCATCTATGTATTAACTCTTGGGATTCCTGAGGCAACAATGTGAAAAAAGGATTAAAATGTTCTGAAGCAGGTTAAGTATGCAGATTTTCATCCCAAATATGCAATAAGAGAAATTAAGGGTTTTCTAAAACTCTTCTATTGGAAATGAATCACAAAGCATGGATTACCTGCACACACAACACTAGCATCTTCTCCATGGTGACAGTTAGTACGGCCCCAATCACTCGATGTGCATTCACTGAGAAAACTTTCTGTTCCAACGCAGTTGACGTCATCCTTCCAGATGGGCCCTGATCCCCGTCCAAAAAAGGCATTTGTGGGGGCTTTTAAAGCAACCCCACAGCCCATCTCCTTGCAGACAACTTCAGCCTGTTTTATGCCCCAGCGGTCATCGCATATGGTCCCCCATTGCAAGTTGTGGAATATCTCAACTCTCCCAGAGCAGCGGTTTGTGCCATTTACCAGTCTGAGTTCTAGAAAGAAGCAAAATGTTTAAGAATACAACACATAAAGGAAAGAAATTCATGGCAAGAGTTTTGAACATCTCACTTCTTCTCGCTTAGAAGGCTGGACTATTTTACTCCATGGACAAGTGTACATCAGGTGTCAGTATCTTTTCCTCTTTAATGCATGCACTTCCGGAAATTATTTGTGACGACTTCGGGTCTTTGTGTTGATTCTGCATGCCATTTCCGACCGTCAGAAGTCGCCTCGCTTTCCCCTGCGTTTCCCCACATTTTGCCCGCGTTTTCAGGGACCTGTTTTATCTCGAATTTCAAAAACAGAATCTACACAAAGATCTGAAGTTGTCGGAGGGGTGTCAGTGAGTGAAACAGCCAGGCATAAAAGACCACAATTTCCTTCTTCAGTGATTTCAGTAGCAGATCTCCTCAATTTGCAAGATCTGAGCAAGGCTGTCAAAGATCGGACATTTTGGAGGACGTTGATTCATAGGGTCGCCATGAGTCAGAAGCAACTTGACGGCACTTAACACACACATCTCCTGTGAGTGTTGCTGTTGTCAAACAGCCCCAGCCATTCACAGTGTATCCAGCTTCCAGTGTAGCAGCATCTAGTTTCCATTTGTCCATTACCTGAGCACACCACGCCAGCATCTTCTCCGTGGTTGCAGTTATGTTCTCCCCAAGGCTTTAGCCGGCAGTCCCTGAGCGCAACTTCTGACCCTTTACATTTGACATCATCCAGCCAGATATTATCACTTCCCCTTCCGAAATGAGCTCCTCGTGGGGCTGATATTGCTTTCCCACAGCCCAGTTCTCTGCACACGACTTGGGCACTGTTTATATCCCAGCCGTCATCACACACAGTCCCCCACTGTTGGTTGTGGAGTACTTCGACTCTCCCGGAACAGCGGCCAGAACCGTTGACCAGTCTGACCTCATTGGGGTCTGAAACGATGAAAGGAACTGTTAGTTCACCAATCCTTATACCTCCTGCTCATCATTTGTTTTCTTTCCCAATTAGGGGGAGGCGATCCATTTGGCTGAGCTGGCCGCAGTAGAAGCAATGGAGAAAGAAAGAACATAGCTAAGCCACGTTTGTGGTTCCTTCAGTAAATGCTTTGGTGCAGGAGTGGAGCAAATACAAAAGGTCACGTTAAACGGGCTCTTAAAAATGTGAAGCAGAGCAAGATGATAATTGTTATAGAGTATAATAGTATTTAATGACTAAACAAGCTTTAGTAAGTTTTGAATGGATAATAGGCAAAGATAAAGTAGTTTCAAAGACAATGTAGAGTTTAAAGGAACAGATAATGAAGACAAGTATTTTTAATGTATTTTGCATGATGAACTCTTAAATAAAACATGGGGGGCAAGGTATGAGATATGAGATGACCCGGTCATGGAACATGGGACTGTTTTGCTTTTATTTTTTCTTATTCCCCTATTTCCCCCTTTTCTTATTCTGTATCCTTTAAAAAATTAATAAAATTTATAGAAAAGAAAAGAAATGTGAAGCAGGTATGCGCCAGCTTCGCAGTCACTTCCTGAATGACGGTTCAGCATGCAAAACTAAAAAAATATGCGGGGCACTTCAGCCTGGAACGCACTGCTAATTACCAAGCATAAATGGCCCTCATGTCAAGTTGGGTGGTCCTAATCTAAGGCATTATGTGGACTTTATAATGAACAAGAGAGGTTCTCAACACGATGTCATGTTCTGCAAGATTACCTGAGCACTCCACACTCGCATCCCTCCTGTGGTCACAGCTATGCTCTCCCCAAGGCCTCGCTTGGCATTCTTTCAGGGACACTTCCTTCCCTGTGCAGTTAACTCTGTCGAGCCAGATGGTACCGGACCCTTGGGTATAGTGCGCGGTGCCTGTTGCTGATAAAGCATTGCCACAGTCCAGCTCCCGGCACACAACTTCAGCATCCTGCACATCCCAGCCGTTGTCGCAAATGGTCCCCCACTGCTTGTTGTGATATACCTCAACCCTCCCTGAGCAGCGAGTTGGTCCATTCGTTAGTCGGATATCTGACAGGAGGAACACACGTATACACATGTTAAACATAGTAGCACATCCATGGAATAAAGGATTAAGAACCCCATTGAAACAACCGGAGCAGGAGGAATTCAGACACAAACTCATACCAAATACATTTTCTGTTTGCCGTCTAGCCACGTCTGACTTGAGACCTTTGCGAAACAGAGGGTTGTGCACAAACAGCATGGTCTGCCGATATAAATATAATTAATTTGCTTGGCAACAGGAGCAAAATTGAAAAGTCAAGATTTTCCTATACAGCAGCAACAGACTTCTGATGAAGCTCGTGCAATTAGCAAAACAAGGATAAGATCCGCTAAACCTTGTAAACTTGCATAGATGGTTTCGTTGCAACTTGTACAGATTGCTTTGTTGCATAACTTGAATTATTTGTTGAAAATCACGTTTTTGAAATTATATAAACCATCATATTCAGTGTATCAGTGGTGCTTTATGTATATGTGACTACCTGGGGGTTGGCCACTCTATACAGCAGAGCTTCCTCATCTCAAGGGGTGTAACTGAATTTCAGGCCCACTCTAGTTCAATTCAAAAGCTCGGGGTGGGGGGAGTTCTTCCTTGTAATGATTTATGCACATTTAGGAAACCTCAGCCAAGCTTTATAGTACTGTGAGATCTTTGGTAGGTAACTTTCAGCATTCTCATGACAGTACAATTGATTCTTTGAGGGTAAACTACACCAGTTAAAATAGTATGAAACAGATATTAATTTGTAGTGCAGACATTACACTTGATATTTCTTCAGCTTTTGCCCTATTGTTTGTGTTTGTAGATGGGTTTGCTTGCTTCAGTCATCTAGTGATCTGCTCTTTTTGAGGTACACCTAGGTATTTTTGCTCATGACATGCTGTAAACTGGAATCCATGGGTTACTTTTGGGTGTGTGCGTATGTGAATAAATGACCCAGCCAGTCAGGTAATTGTTGGACAATTTAAAAATAATACAATTGAAAGAAACTTACCATATTCTTTTGCTCAGTTTTGATTTTGCACATGTGCCTCTTACCCAGGGCTGGTGCCAGTCATTTTTGTGCCCTAGGCAAGGCTAACTACTTGCCCCCCCCCCCCACAGCCAACCAATTTTCAAAAACAGATGTCTCGTAGAAAAATAAAAGCACAAAACATTTTATGATGTTATAATTAATGATATTCCATATATAATTAATAATAATATATATAATTCATTATATTCCATAGCACTGTTGTATCTTAAAATAAATAAAATAATAAATAATATAAATATAAATAAATAATACAAATTGTCAGTTGCATTTTTTTTCAAGAAACCGGTTTAAAACTGTAACAATCAGGCCACTTCTGTGCCCCTCTTAGGTCTGCACCCTAGGCGACTACCTAGTTTGCCTAATGGTAGCACCGGCCCTGCTCTTACCTGTACATATAACGCCAGCATCTTCAGTGTGGGTACAGTCATGTTGCCCCCATTCTTTAGCAGGGCATTCACTGATGGCCTTCTCTGACCCTGTGCAGTTAACACCATCCAGCCAGATGGGACCACTTCCTGCTCCAAAGCGAGAACCTCGTGGAGCTGATATAGCACTTCCACAGCCAAGATAATGGCACACAACGCTGGCTTCTTCAATGTCCCAATCATCGTCACATACAGTTCCCCACATTTGTTCATGGAATATCTCAACTCTTCCAGAGCAGCGACTGGGGCCTCCTGATAATCTGATTTCAGGAGGCTCTGAGAAGAAGAAAGACACAAAACTGAATTACAACGGGTAGCCACGTTAGTCTGTCTGTAGCAGTAGAAAAGAGCAAGAGTCCAGTAGCACTGTAAAGACTAACAGAAGGAGGAGGAGGAGGAGGAAGTTTTTTATATGCCAACTTTCTTTACCACTTAAGGGAGAATCAAACCGGCTTACAGTCACCTTCCCTTCCCCTTCCCACAACAGACACCCTGTGAGGCAGGTGGGGCTGAAAGAGCTGTGACTAGCCCAAGGTCACCCGGCTGGCTTCATATGGAGGACTGGAGAAACAAATCCAGTTCACCAGATTAGCCTCCGCCGCTCATCTGGAGGAGTGGGGAATCAAACCCGGTTCTCCAGATTAGAGTCCACCGCTCCTAACCACCGCTCTTAACCACTACACCACACCAGCTCTCCAGCATAAGTCTCCAGTGCTCTCTCCTCCAAAGGAAACCAACCCAGGTAACCATTGCTCCCATGAACGCAGGGAAGCAAGGCTGAATGTGATAGCATTGGTGCTTCTTTCACATTTACCTGCACACTCTACCCCGGCATCTTTGCTGTGGTCACAGCTGTGTTCTGCCATTGGATTTGCTGGGCATTTGGTGAGACTGTCTTCTGATCCAGTGCAGTTGACTCCATCCAACCAAGCGGGACCGGAGCCTTGTCCAAATTTAGCTCTGCCCGGCGCAGCTATGGCATCTCCACAGCCCACTTCCCGGCACACCACGTGGGCTTCGTTGATGTCCCAGCCGTTTTCGCACACGGTTCCCCATTGTTGATTATGGAACACCTCCACCCGTCCAACACAGCGAGTTGACCCACCGACCAGCCTCACTTCTGTTAAGGCAGAAATAGAATGACAGTCACAACCGAGGCAGTTCGTGTTGAAGCAGCAGGCCTTCGTACCGAGCCTTCCAGGCTTTTAAAAGAAGCAAAAACAGTTTTGTGACACACAAGCATAAGCCGTCACAAGTTCACTGAGACCAGGGGTATCACCATTCTGTGTCTGGCCATGGTCCCATAGATCCCACATTCATGTTCACATAGAAGAGTTGCCAACCTCCTGGTACTAGCTGGAGATCAGCTATTACAACTGATCTCCAGCCAACAGAGATCAGTTCCCCTGGAGAAAATGGCCGCTTTGGCAATTGGACTCTATGGCATTGAAGTCCCTCCCCTCCCCTAAACCCTCCCCTCTTTAGGTTCCACCCCAAAAACCTCCCAACAGTGGCTAAGAGGGACCTGGCAACCCTATCACATAGGGTTGCCAACCTCCAGGTACTAGCTGGAGATCTGCTGCTATTGCAACTGATCTCCAGCCGATAGAGATCAGTTCACCAGGAAACAATGGCCGCTTTGGAAATTGGACTCTATGGCAAGTCCCTCCCCTCCCCAAACTCCGCCCTCCTCAGGCTCCACCCCCAAAAACCTTCAGGTTTTTCCTAACCTGGAGCTGGCAACCCTATGTTCACATGAATGGTGATGGCATCTATTTTCTTCTGTTTGTTCCTAGAAGACGGAATCAAGAGGAGTCTTATCTCCAAACACTGGCTCAAAGCCAGCAATGCTCAAGAGGAAACATAAATTAACTTAGTACAGTTCTGCTTGCGCAAGATCTTGTGAGACACCTAGCTCTCTCCTCCCTATATATAGTGCCCAGAAACTGGTTGCACAATGATCTTGCACAAGTAGAAAGACAAGTGGGGACACAACAAGGGCTCATCTAAACATTAAGTGTGATCCAAGTCGAGTTGTGGGTTCCCCAATAGGGATGCCAGCCTCTAGGGGGGACCTGGGGATCCCCCAAAATTACTGCTCATCTCCAGACTAGAGAGATTCGGTCTCCTGGCAAAAACGGCTGCTTTGGATGGTAGACTCTATGGCAGTGGTTCCCAATGTGGGGCCCATGCCCCACAGGGGGGCAATTTGATTTTTAAGGGGGGCAATTCAAGAATGAGTTATTAACAGTGAATGTTTTGCATTTCTTATGGTTCCAGGGGCCTCATATACAGTATATAAATATATATTGTGACATACACATTTTTAAAATTAAAATCAAAATGTACATGGCGGTCAGCTGGTGACAATGGAGAGGGAGAAAGCCTGCTAAGAATTATATGTCACGGGTGCGGGGGGCATCAGGATTTTAGAGATGCTTAGGTGGGGCATGGCCAAAAAAAAAGGTTGGGAACCACTGCTCTATGGCATTGTACCACACTGATATCCCTGTCCTCCCCAGGCTCCATTCCCAGATTTTCAGCAGTTTCCAAACCTGGATCTAGCAACCAAGAGGGACCTGGCAACCCTAATAATCAAGCAGTCGTAACAACTATAAAACCAAACTTGCATAGTCACTAGGGTTCCTTCTTTGCCACCGGCAGGTCCCTCTTTGCCACCGGCAGAAGGTTTTTGGGGTGGAGCCTGAGGAGGACGGGGTTTGGGGAGGGGACTTCAATGCCATAGGGTCCAATTGCCCAAGCGGCCATTTTCTCCAGGGGAACTGATCTCTATCGGCTGGAGATCAGTTGTAATAGCAGGAGATCTCCTGCTACTGCCTGGTGGTTGGCAACCCTAGTGAATACCAAGCCACCGATTTTGGGGGCCAGCTGGAATCAACCTATAGATAACATGATTTACCTGTGCATATTACGCCAGCATCTTCTCCATGGTTGCAGTTGTGTAGTCCCACAGTACTTGCTGGGCACTGAAGGAGACTCAGTTCTGTTCCTTTGCATCCAACGTCGTCCAGCCAGATTTTGCCTGTTCCTGCTCCAAAATGTGCTCTGGTGACGGCCGAGAGGGCAGATGTGCAGCCCAACTGCCGGCACACGACTCTGGCTTCCTCCATGCCCCAGTTATCATCGCAAACAGTGCCCCACTGGCCATTACGGAACACTTCCACTCTTCCGCTACAGCGACTTGTTCCGTTCACGAGCCGGACCTCAGCTGTGTCTGATGATGCAGTTGTGCCCCAGACCACACCTAGGAAGGTCAATGTTCAGAGAGAGGGTTAGAAAAGAGAGTTTCTCCCTTGCATTATCATATGGCAAGTAGCATTAGGACAGAGAAAGTGGCCAAGGAAAATGGGCAGCAAGAACTATCTTGCTGGATCAGACCAGGTCCACCTAAGCCTGGGTACTTTTTCTCACTGCAGTAGGGTTGCCAGCTCCGGGTTGGGAAATACCTGGAGATTTTGGGGGTGGAGCAGGGTTTGGAGAGGGGAGGGACTTCAATGCCATAGAGTCCAATTGCCAAAGTGGCCATTTTCTCCAGGTGAACTGATCTCTTTCGACTGGAGATCAGTTGTAATAGCAGGAGATCTCCAGCCACTACCTGGAGGTTACCTGGAGGTTGGCAACCCTACACAGCAGCCAGACACCATGTGCTCAAAAGAAGGCAACAGACATTGTATTTCCATTCTCAAAGGAGTCTAGCATGTAAGGGTATACTGTCCCTTTTCCTAGAGGTTCCATTTGGCTATCATATCTAATAACCTTTGATCAAACCTATAATCACTAGGGTTGCCAGGTCCCTCTTCGCCGCTGGTGGGAGGTTTTTGGGGTAGAGCCTGAGAAAGGTGGGGTTTGGGAGGAGAGGGACTTCAATAACATAGAGCTCAATTGCCAAAGTAGCCATTTTCTCCAGGTGAACTGATCTCTATCAGCTGGAGATCAGTTGTAATAGCAGGAGATCTCCAGCTAGTACCTGGAGGTTAACAACAAAAATAAGGCAGGACGCAGGCTCTATCTAAACACTTATATTAAACACACAATCAAATCCTATATATAATGTATACAGAAGTGAAGGTGGAGTAATTCAAACAAACATACATACTCTTCATATTTAACATACATATACAAATAATACATTAATAAATTGCGTAAACATGCTGGAAATATCCGGCTAGTAACAACAGCTCCAAAGTAACATGCAGGCGCAAAGTTCAACGGACAACTCCCAGGTCCCTTCCAAAAAAGGATGAATGCAGATTCTAGGTAGTCTCCTGCATTTCGATAATTTTCTTCAGCTGTCCAATATAAGATGCAATGGTACAAAACATTGTCTCGTATATGAATCAAATTGGTTCAGACCTCCGAATATGTACACCATATTCCTGTGGAAAGGAACAGTTGGAACCCTCGGAGGTCTGAACAATTACTCCACCTTTTTCTTTTGTATATGTTATATGTAGGATTTGATTGTGTGTCTAATATAAGAGTTTAGATAGGGCCTCCGTGCTGCCTTATTTTTGTTGTTAGCTTGGCTGATGCAGCATAGTTTCTTTTTGTTCATTTGGAGTACCTGGAGGCTGGCAGCCCTAATCATCACTGAAAAGTTCTCATCTTTGTAAAAAGCCACATAAATTAGCAGCGATCCCTATGTCTTCTGGGAGTGATCTCCATAAATTAATTACACGTTGACAGATAAAGACCTCTTGCCAGTCCTGAACCTGATGCTCCATGAGATGACATTGAATTCACCAAACCACCTCTGGACGTCTCTTGCCTTGAAACCCCTATGGGGTCACCATAAGTCAACTGTGACTTGATGGCAGAAGGGGGGGGGGCGTTATCATTCAAATGCACAAGAAAAGAAACATAAAACACAAAAAGTAAAGATAAATAGTAAATTAAAACAAGGTTAAAAATGTTTCATCCAGGATGGGCCAGAGCTGTGCATCTATCGCCCTGTCAATTATCTTCTTACAGAAAATCAGCCTGGAACCTGACTCTTAAAAGCCTATATCCTCAAAATCTTGTTGGTCTCTAGGGTGCTACTGGACTCGACTCTAACTATTCTATGGCAAACCAACACTCTGAAGACAGTAAAATCAAGCAGCTCTTCTGTTCCCCTTTATTGCACAATAGAAGTGACGAATTTCCCAACTGGTTACCCTCCTCAGAGATTCCTACATACATGGTATTTATATAATGGCATTATCATACTTGCTGTTTGACGTTCAGTTACTTCCCCAATAGCAAGCTTGCCTGTTTAGCTGCAAACACAGCAAACGGAAATGCCATTCCAGTTAGTTTTCTTCCCCTGCCCTGAAACTGGGTAGTGACAACTCCTTCAGACCCCCCACCACCAAAGTACACCTGGTTAAGATGTTCACCGACCCCAAAATCCTACCTGCCGTTTTGTTACCTGTTCACCAAGTCTGGAAAGATCTTTTGGAAATCTTCTCAATCTACTTTGGACTTCACCATTCTGAACAATTTGGCTGCCTCCATCGTTGGCTGCTTCTCTCATCATCTTGTCTCAGTACAGATTCTGAGTACACTCTACTGCTTACTTTAATCCATTGGGAAAACCGTCCTCTTTTCCTTACAACGAGCTTCCTATTCTTTAACCAGTTACCCTCTTGATTCTCTCAACATGTCGAATCTTGCCTATCCTCATTTCCCCCTTTTAATTTGCCTTAGGAGATGACATATCCTTATTCGGGATGGCTGCTGAACGAGGGAGATCTTAATGGTAGGCACCAAGGAAAAGAAGCGGTCAGCCTGACCGGTAGAGACTTTCTGGTACAGAAAACAGATTATAGAAAGCTTGGCATCAAGAGCATGAGAAGAAAAGACCAAAGCTGGTAAGCTTATGCAAAAGAAAGAAAGCAAACGTGTGTCTCTCTGTGTGGTGGTGGTGGTGGTGAATAATATAACATACTCTTGAAGCCCTTCAGATTCTATGGTTCTCTGAATCTGATTGTATTGTTTTATGCTGTAAGCCAGTGGTTCCCAAAATGGGCAGTACCACACCCTGGAGGGGGGGATTACCTGGGGGGGCACTAAGAGGCAAGGGGGCAGCAGGGGGGCACTAGATGCGGCCCCCTTCAACTGTGTTGTTGGATAGGGTAGGGGCACTGGGGTTGAGTTTGTGGAACCAACGGGGCGGTGGCCCGAAACGTTTGGGAACCACTGCTGTAAGCTGTCAATAGGGGTGAACTGATAGATTGCAGAATTTGTCTTTTGGAATGTGTGTTTCACTCGGATGTAAGAGATTTGTGGATTTTGCTACTTCTTCAAAAGATATACCTGCTGGAGAGAAACTGAGAGGGTTCCAAGTAGGCATTGAACGCAAGGCCACTTTGGCTATTGCAACGTTTCCCCCCCAGTAGGGATGCCAGCCTCCAGGTGGGACCTGGGGATTCCCTGGAATTACAGCTCATCTCCAGACTACAGAGATCAGTTCCCCTGGAGAAAAGGGACCGGTTGGAGGGTGGACTCTATGGCATTTTACCTTACTGAGATCCCTGTCCTTCCCAGGCTCCATTCCCAAATCTCCAGGAGTTTCCCAGTCTGGATCTGGCAACCCTACCCCCCATCCCCTGCTGGTTGACAGGGGGTACCTTAGCCCCAAGTTATAGCAAAATATAATAATATGAATAAATAAATGAGTCTGAGTCCATAGGCAGGATATTAAGATTGTTTTCATCTTTATTAGTGTGATAATGTTCATGGCCATTGGGTTGAATGAGTAGTTTCATTTAAGTAAGTTGAAAGCTGCCATGAGAAGTTCACTGGAAAGGTAGCAAGTAAAGTTTTAACGTAAATAAATAGCTGCATAAAGGAAGGAATTTCTGGGGCAACTGTCCCTACCCCTGAAAGACAAGGCCAATATGATATAATACTAAATGCCAATATAACCACTAGGAGCCCCAAGGAGCAGAGTGGGAAGCTGCAGTACTGCAGTCCAAGCTCTGCTCACAACCTGAGTTCGATCCCAATGGAAGTTGGTTTCAGGTAGCCGGCTCAAGGTTGAATCAGCCTTCCAGCGTTCCGAGGTCAGTAAAATTAGTACCCAGCTTGCTGGGGGTAAAGAGAAGATGACTGGGGAAGGCACTGGCAAACCACCCCGTAAAACAAAAGTCTGCCTAGGAAACGTCGGGATGTGACGTCACCCCATGGGTCAGGAATGACCCGGTGCTTGCAGAGGGGACCTTTACCTTTTTTAAATATAATCACTAACAATATAGGTAAATGTTCATTTTTACTGCAGTTTCTGGCAGTGTGATTTAATAGCATTTCTCTGTAGGTCAGCAAGAGATAAGAACACAATCGGTTACGGCCAGCTTGCTACAATCATCACAAGGACTTGGAAGTGCATTTAGCTTAAACACATGAAGCTGCCTTCTACTGAATCAGACCCTTGGTCCATCAAAGTCAGTATTGCCTGCTGAGACCAGCAGCGACTCTCCAGGACCTCAGGCAGGGGTCTTTCACATCACCTACTTGCCTAGTCCTTTGAACTGGAGTTGCTGGGGATTGAGCCTGGGACCCTCTGCATGTGAAGCAGAGGCTCTACCACTGAGCCCAGCCCCTCCCTAAAACTCATAGAAATAGAGAAATAGAGAAGCGTTTTGTTATCCTTTTACACATTCTGAAGTTTGGCCCTGGGGGTTCCAGGTAATTCTTCATTGAGCACAGACGCATTTGCTCCTTGTGCCCTGCTCTTACTAAACAGCAAAGCCCTACCCACATTTGCCTCTAGTCCCCCCTAAAAAAGAGGAGGTATTTTGACAGCATTACTATGAAGCCGACTGGAGAGCTCTCAGGGCAGCCAACGCACGTTTGTATGCCTTGGCTATTTTGGCAGCCAACGAGAGAGACCATGATCAAAGTCTGCATTGTGCTGTTTTCTTTACTTTCTTAAAAAAAAAAAATAGCTGCCAGGAAGCATTCATGTTCATTGGCTCCCTGTTCTCTGGAGCTCATGAAGGTCGGTTCCAGGATTCCTTCCTACTTCCTATAAACTCACAGGTTCTATGAGAGAGGTAGAGGGGGGGATTGGGTAGGTAATATGCTCTTGGTTTCCCCACTCCTGCACACAAAGCCAGCTGGGTGACCTTGGGCTAGTCACAGCCCTCATTGAGCTCTCTCAGCCCCACCTACCTCACAGGGCATCTGTTGTGTGGAGGGGAAGGTGTATGCTGGTTTGAGTCTTCCTTAAGTGGTAGAGAACGTCGACATACAAAAACCAACTCATCCTCTTCTTCATACCAAGGATACCCTTCTAGGGTTTGTTTGTTTGTTTGTTTGTCCTCCTCCAGCGCAGCCCGGGCTCAGGGCAGGTGATTCGATTATTAGGAATGTAGAGAATGGGGTCTGTGACAAGCATTTTGACCGCATGGTGACTTGCCTGCCTGGTGTGAAGGTTGTAGACATCACACACTGCCTAGATTATGGGTTCTCAACAAGGGGGGAATTCCCCCCCCCCCCGGGGGGAATTTTAGAGCCCCGGGAGGGGGAACTAATCTGGAGGACCAGGTTTGATTCCCCACTCCTCCACATGAAGCCACATGGGCGACCTTGAGCTAGTCACAGTTCTCTTAGAGCTCTCTCAGCCCCACCTACCTCACAGGGTGTCTGTTGTGGGGAGGGGAATGTGATTGCAAGCCAGTTTGATTCTTCCTTAAGGGGTAGAGAAAGTCGGCATAGAAAAACCAACTCTTCTTCTTCAGTGTGAGGGGTAGAAATAGTAACAGTCGCTCAACGGCAACAAACCAATAAGGGGGAAATTCTGATACAGATTCTGCCACTCTAAATGACCCACTTCGTCTTTTTGGTCAAGAAATAATCCTTTTCCTTACTCCCTAGAAAGAACTCACAGTACCTCTTCTGTATTTACTATGACAGTTTAGAGTCATGATTGGACCTTTCGCTTTTTAATTGTTTTAAAAGGCACCCATGGTGAAAAGAGCACAGATGGGGACAAGCACATGTTTATCCTTTATCCTTCTACTAATTTCCCAGTCTAAAATTCAGGAAGGCTTTTTTGGGGGTGAGGTAAACACTTTCTCCCCAAATTCTTTGCTCTGATTAAATCTAAAGCCTTTTTTTATACAAGAGATCCAGGTTACAGAATTCACTGAAACCTTTGTTCCGGCCCTTAATATTTTCTAGAATAAGAGGTTGGGGCCCAAGGGCTATTTGAGAGCTCTTCTGTTAAGCTCAAATGAATTGTAATTACTTTGCAGTGGTCATAACTCTGTTTAAAGGTGCCCTGCTACATTTCTTTTTTACATCAGATTCCGTGGTGGTGATCTAGGGGATCCAATCCAAGTGTGGGCTGACTTCTGTTTCGTGTGATCTATTTACTTATTTATTACTATGATCTCTGTTTGTGGCATCTCAAACATCTGCATTGTTGTCTTGAGCATGTTCTTGCTTATGAGCAAGAGAAGAGACTTGCCAGTTGAGACCAAGATCTGCCTAATTCACCATTCCCTGCAAGAACCCCAACTACTGACTACTGACCCAAAACTGACTGGTGGACGTTGAGCCACCTTCTGCCCCCAATTCTCTAATCTGATCACTTCAAACAAGCAGTGCAGTAGGCTTGCGGCAGAGGGGAGAGGGGGAAGGTACACATTTGCTGAATTGAAGGAGAAATCACTCACCCCAAAGGCAGGTCAGGAGAAGAAGGGTCATCACCATTTCTCTCAGCCCTTTTCCTAGATGTCTTGCTGAAGAGGGGAGAGCGAAAACAGACGCTGCCCCCATGAATCCTGTTATGTGGGAGAAGATTCCTCCCTCAGGCAGAGTCCTCAAGGCCTGGACGTTTTGCCCGCAGCTTGTCCTAATGGGACACTTGCTTAGGTCAATGCCATGGGCAAAGGTTGGGAGTGGAGGCAGAATGCTGGGAAGGGACTGGTCAAACTGGGAGGGAGGAGTCAAATCGAGCTCGATTTGATAAATATGCTTCGTTCTGCTGATTCCAGCAGAAACAACTTTCAGTTCCCTCAAATGGGTATTTCAGCCATGATTTTCTTTTGGGGTGAGTGGGTGAGAAAGACAGAAATATGTGATTCCCTGGCATTATTCCCTATGACTTCTGTGAGCAAAGTGCTACCCTGTAGGAACTTGTGTGGTGGTTCCAATTTTGCCTGTGGTTTCATCCCCCTTGTAAGCAAGTGAGAACAGCATTAGCTCCTCCCTGGCTTTATCTGTGGCAGCCCCTATACTTTGGAAGGCCTCCCCCCCCCAAAAAAAAAAGTGTAAGGAAAGCACTTACTCTTACAACATTCTGGAGAGGGGAAGTAAGGCAGAGCCATTTAGAAAGGCACTTGAAATGATGAAGAAATGAATGCTTGAATTTGGGGGATTCTGACCATTTAATTGGGGGTACCCTGTATGTTTGCTAACCTTTGGGTTTTAGATGTATCACTGCTTATTGTTTCTAAACTATGCTGTTTAAAACATTTCACATCTCTGGCAATGCTCATTTCCTTGCCTGCCAGCTAGTCGATTCCATTTCTGTCATATTCAAAGTATGTACTGCAGAATGCTCTGTGAAACAGGCACAACTTTTACCTCAAAGCTAGATGCAACCCTTTAGCCACCTATAGTGGGGACCAAAACCAACCACTTTCTATAGCCCCAGGCAGTGAGCAAAAGTTGGAAGTCTGTTGAATGTCTACTGGGCTGTCATTTGCAGTTGAGGCATTAGACTGGATGGGTTTCCATGGTGCGGTGTGTTGCTTCCAATTCATGGCGATGTTAAGAATTAATATCCTCCAAAATGTCCTATCGTTAACAGGATTGTTCAGATCTTGCAAACTGAAGGCTGTGGCTTCCTTTATAGAGACTGTCCATCTCACGTTGGGTCTCCATTTTTTCCTCCTGCTTTCAACTTTTCCTAGCACTGCTGTCTTTTCCAGTGACTCTTGTCTTCTCATGATAGCCTCAGTTTAGTCTTTTTAGCTTCTAGGGAGGGTTCAGGCCTGATTTAATCTAGAACCCCTTATTTCTCTTTTTGGTGGTCTAAAAACTCTCCTCCAACACATTTCAAAGGAATCTTCTTTCTTCCTGTCAGCTTTCTTCATTGTCCAATTTTCACACCCATACATAGTAATAGAGGATACTATGGCATGAATTAACTTGATAACCAATGACACATCCTGAGACTTAAGAATCATTTCAGTTCCGTTTTATTGCATATGGCCAAAGGCCGTTACAAAAAAATAAAACACAATAAATTTACATGACAATCATTAATAAAATGCAGCCAAGAAATCAGAAGGAGATTGAAAATTTTGACAATTTCAGTTTCCTTTTTGTCAACCTTAAAGTTGAGTAATTCCCCAGTAGTCATTACTTTTGTCTTCTTGATGTTCACCTGCTTCAGCACTTTCTGCTTTAACCTTTAGCAATAGTCATTTCAAGTATTCACTATTTTCTGGCAGTAATGTGGAGGCCAGGTGTAACTTGAAATAAAATATACATCAAACATCCAACCAACAATTTAAGGCAGAAATGAGAGGTCATTGAGGGAACGCCAGATGAAATTAAAAATTATATATCTGCTCGCAGAAGACACAGTGATAGAAGGTGAGAAACAAATGTCCGTGTGGAGGGAGTTCCACTATTTTGGTACTATGACAGAGAAGGCCCTCTCCTGGCTTGTAACCTCAGAAGGTAGAGGCCCCAGAAAGGGGCCTCAGCAGAAGGTTTAGCCATCTCCTATAGTCCCTCAGTAAACCAAGAGGCTGCCTGGATGCTAACACCCGAAAGAGCACAATTGTGCCAATTGCCAGGATTGTTTCCTAATTCCAGAGGACATCTACAGGAGCTACAACCATATCAGCAGGAAAAAATCCCCTAGACCTGACAGAAAACTATTCGAACCTATTTGGATAAGAACATAAGAAAAGCCATGCTGGATCAGACCAAGGCCCATCAAGTCCAGCAGTCTGTTCACATAGTGGCCAACCAGATGCCTCCTGGGAAGCCCACAAATAAGACGACTGCAGCAGCAGCATCCTGCCTGTGTTCCACAGCACCTAATAAGACCATAAGAACATAAGAAAGGTCATGCTGGATCAGACTAAGGCCCATCAACTCTAGCAGTCTGTTCACACAGTGGCCAACCAGGTGCCTCTAGAAAGCCCACAAACAAGACAACTGCAGCAGTACCATCTTGCCTGTGTTCCACAGCACCTAATATATTCGGCATGCTCTTCTGATCGTGGAGAGAATAGGTATGCATCATGACTAGTATCTATTTTAACTAGTAGTCATGAATACTCCTCTCCTCCATGAACATGTCCACTCCCCAATTAAAGGCTTCCAAGTTGTCAGCCATCACCAAATCCTAACGATCTATGGGAGGGTCATTTCCCTCACCCCTTCATAGTCTTGATGGCCCCATTAGTCTACATCCAAGGAGATACTGATCTAACAAAGGAACCTATATCGGTTCCTCCAGCCCGGAGGCCTTCACCCTACCCAAAACAAAATACCCGAACAAGGGTGTGACCTGAATAATGTGTGGAACCAGTTATGATTTAAGGCAGGCCCATGGTTGTCATGATATCCTGAGCTGTTCCTGACAGGCTTGGCATGAATGGTGACATTCCTGAGGACCACCATCCCTAAGAGCACCTCCCCAAGCTCTGGCAGGGTGACTGTTAGACAATGGAATGGGGAGGGGACATTTCAACAGAATCCCAATCCTGTTCTGCAATCCCAACGATACGCATATAGCCTCAAAAAGGTAAGTGTCCTGGACAGGGCAATGTGCCAGGAGGACAGAGATCATATAGACCACAGCAACACCTCCTCCCCATTCATCCACTCGGCCTATGCTGATACACCATAGGGTTAACAACTCCAGCTTGGGAAATTCCTGAAGAGGGGTGGTGGTGTTTGGAGAGGGCAGAATTTGTCTTTGGGAGGGAGTTCAGTGGGTATACAATGTCACACACTCTATTCTGTAGAAGAGGAGGTTGAGGGAGGACATGGTTGATCTCTTTAAGTATTTGAAGGGCTGTCACTTAGAGGAGGGCAGGGAGCTGTTCCTGTTGGCAGCAGAAGATAGAACTCACAATAATGGGTTTAAATTGCAGGTGGAAAGGTATTGGCTGGATATTAGGAAAACATTTTTTACAGTAAGATTTGTTCGACAGTGGAATTGGCAGCTAGGGCGATGGTGAGCTCCCCCTCACTGACAATCTTTAAGCAGAGGCTGGAGAGGACAAACACTTGTCAGGGATGCTTTAGGCTGATCCTGGATTAAGCAGGGGGTTGGACTAGATGGCCTGTATGGACCTTTCCAACTCTATGATTCTATTATTCTATGATTCTCTACCCTCTGAAGCTGCCATTTCCTCCAGAGGAGCTAATTTTGGTAGTCAAAATCAGTTCTAATTCCAGGAGATCAGTTCTAATTCCAGGAAAACTCCAGGCCCCACTCTGAGGTTGGTAGCCCTATGCATCACCGAGTACTAGAGCACGAGAACACTGAGCGCCCAGCTAGTTGAGAAGCTGGACAATCCATAGTTAGATCCTCCCGACCATTTTCAAAAGGTAAATTGCAGCAATGTGAGGTCTTGATTTAAAATGGGGCAGACAAAAAAACAAAAACAAAAAATGCACAGCAGCATGGGGTAGAAAGAATGACGTGCTCATAGCTTCAGCTACCAAGGGCCTTTCAGGCTCTATTCCTTCCCCAAGAAAGGAGGAAAGATAAGAAAAGAGACTGAAATAGTCCTTCTTTTTGTTTTTGTGATAACAGCCTGAGAAGGTCAGGTTCGGCGAGTGAAGCCATGTGATAGCAGGAGAATGAAACCACTCTCCCCTCGGCACTTGAGAGCCAGCGTGGTGTAGTGGTTAAGAGTGGTGGTTTGGAGCGGTGAACTCTGATCTGGAGAACCGGGTTTGATTCCCCACTCCTCCACATGAGCGGCAGAGGCTAATCTGGTGAACTGGGTTGGTTTCTCCACTCCTACACATGAAGCCAGGTGGGTGACCATGGGTAAGTCACTCTCTCTCTCAGCCCCACCAACCTCACAGTAGGGCTGTCGATTTGGTTCATCCCGAACTGAAAAACAACCGAATTTTCCCCGATTCGGCGGTTTCTAGTTCGGATGGAACTGAATTCGGCAAGTTCAGGGCGATCGCTGAATAAATTTGGCAAATTTAAGGGCTCTGAATCATCAGCATAACGGTGAGTTAGTAAGCAACTAGCAGCATTCGGCTGTTTAAAGCCATTAAAAACACATTTGTGACTTTCCGCAGCTCCAGGGGGGGGCATTTTTGGAGGTAGAGGTCCCAGAATTTCAGCTTAGCTTGAGGGGACCCTTCTTGCAAGAACCCCCACATTTTGTAAAGAATGGGTCAGGGGGTCCCGAGATATGGGGCCCAGAAGGGGTCCCCCCAAAAATCAGCAATTGGAATAAAGGCATTAAAAACACATTCACACCTTTCCGTGGCTCTGGGGGGCCATTTTTTGAGGTAGGGGTCCCAAAATTTCAGTGTAGCTTGAGGGGACCCTTCTTGCAAGAACCCCCAAGTTTTGTAAAGATTGGGTCAGGGGGTTCCAAGATATGGGGCCAGATTTCTCAGCATCTGATATTGTTGGGTCTCAGATCCAAAGATGCTTTTATGTTTCTATAAGAGTTTGAGCAATATCTTGCGCAACTGGAGGTAGGAACATTTCTTGAGAATGTTCTATTTGTAGCATTGCACAAACTCTTATGCAAGTTGTGCAGATGTTTGCAGCGCAGTGCGACTGACTACGTTGCTTCTAGTCACAGTTTCTGGGAATGTACACACAATGCATATCTTCTTCCAGAAAATCTGCACCAGCCAAACTCACACAGAAATTGGATCTCAACTGGCTTTTGTTTCAGTGAAATGTGCTCACTTTGTTAAATGCCTGAATAAGGAGAAATGAGATACTAACAATGGCAGAAATTTTTTATTTTATCATAGAAGAGTAAATTAATTCTCTACATTATAAGGCATACCCACACCAACAACTGTTTATTCCATTCATTCAATCAATCAATCATTCATTCATTCATTCATTCATTTGTTTCATACATTTATCTCATAGAGGCTTAAAATTGTAAAGGACTGGGTCATTACTGACCCATGGGGTGACTTCATATCATGACATTTACTAGTAGGGTTGCCAGGTCCCTCTTCACCACCAGCGGGAGGTTTTTGGGGTGGAGTCTGAGGAGGGCAGGGTTTGGGGAGGGGAGGGATTTCAGTGCAATAGAGGCCAATGGCCATTTTCTCCAGGTGAACTGATTTCTATCAACTGGAGATCAGTTGTAATAGCAGGAGATCTCCAGCTACTACCTGGAGATTGGCAAGCCTATTTACTAGGCAGACTATGTTTATGGAGTGGTTTGCCATTGCTTTCCCCAGTTGTCTAGGCTTTACCTCCAGTAAGCTGGGTAATCATTTTACCAACCTCGGAAGGATGGAAGGTGGAGTCATCCTTGAGCAGGTACCTGAAACCGATGTCCATCGGGATCGAACTCAGGTCGTGAGCAGAGCTTTGACTGCAGTACTGCAGTTTACCACTCTGCATCACAGGGCTTGATGGGATATTATCTACCTCCATGCCATGTGTGAAGAAACAGACTCACAAGCCCCATCTGCTTGGGGCCTGGGAAGTTGGAAAAGCCCCACTGCAGCCCCATGTATCTACTTGTTGATGCTGCCCCGCTCCCGTACTCCCAGGGGGTATCAGACTTCACACTGGGTATTAAGTGCTGCCACAGCAAATCTAAGAGTATCTCCAGCACTCTACAAATCTAAGAGTATCTCCACAGCACATCTAGCACTCTGTAGCCATATTAATATTTAAAGGCTCCATCTCGTTGCTCCTACAATCTAGCGTGGGGATAATCTTTCTCTATTATGCTCAAGGCATGGCAAACTTTCCTGCTGCCTCTCCCTGTTACCATTCTTTCGATAGCAAGATCAAACCTGTGTGTTGAATTTACAGAGATCAGTAGGGTTGCCAACCTCCAGGTATTAAGCACAGAGTATGACTGAAGAAACTTACAATCACTATATGAAGCAAAGTGTATTAAAGTGCATGAGGTGACTATAAATAAATAAATAAATAAATACATATATACAATTTCACTAAACAGTCCAAAAGGTACAAGTATCAAAGTTCATAAGTAGAAGCTGGAACGATGTCTTCATGTATATTTGTTGTTGCAGGGGGATGTTAACTGAGTTAAAATTTGTATCCCTTTGGGAACGTCTAGAATCGTCTGTGCAACTATGTATGTGAATTGATGTATCCCTTGTGGAACTGAAGACTTTTAATATACTTAAGTTGCTTTTTTCATCCCAACGGGAGAATATCTTTAATGCCTACATAAGGAACCATGCATGTGAAGTGATTCTCATTGAAATGGGGCTGAGGAAGAAATGAAACGATCGTCCCCCTGCAACAACAAATATACATGAAGACATCGTTCCAGCTTCTACTTATGAACTTTGATACTTGTACCTTTTGGACTGTTTAGTGAAATTGTATATATGTATTTATTTATTTATTTATTTATTTATAGTCACCTCATGCACTTTAATACACTTTGCATCATATAGTGATTGTAAGTTTCTTCAGCCATACTCTGTGCTTATTTCCTAACCTTTGGTAACAGTACAGTGGTGTTTATTTTGGTTGCTCAACCTCCAGGTATTAGCTGGAGATCTCCTGCTAATACAACAGATCTCCATCTGACAGAGATCAGTTCCCCTGGAGACAATGAATGGCTGCTTTGGCAACTGGACTCTATGGCATTGAACTCCCTTCCCTCCCCAAACCCCGCCTTGCTCAGGCTCCACCCCAAAAACCTCCCACCGGTGGCAAAGAGAAACCTGGCAAGCCTACCTCCTGCTTCCTAGTTTCTGGGCATGATTCAAATTCTCTATTATGCTCAAGGCATGGCAAACTTTCCTTCTGCCTCTCCCTGTTACCACTCTTTGGATAGCAAGATCAAACCTGTGTGTTGAATTTACAGAGATCAGTAGGGTTGCCAATCTCCAGGTATTAGCTGGAGATCTCCTGCTATTACAACTGATCTCCAGCTGACAGAGATCAGTTCCCCTGGAGAAAAAGGCTGCTTTGGCAATTGGACTCTATGGCATTGAAGCCCCTCCCCTCTGAAACCCCTCCCTCCTCAGACTCTGCCCCCAAAACCTCCCACCTGTGGTGAAGAAGGACCTGGCAACCCTAGAGATCAGGCTTTGAGCATTCAAAAAAGAGCAGGCATGGTCTATTCCAGCATTGGGCTGAGGAAGGATACAAAGAACCAGTGAAAACGTACAGTCTTCTTCCCCTAAGCTCTATACCCATTCTAATGTGTTGTTGTTAATGTTGTTATTCTAATGTTAATGTTGTTATTCTAATGGTGTTGTTGTTAAGCTAAGCTAGTAATTCTTGAAGTTGCAGCATTTAGAATACTAATAGTAGATTTGTTCTCAGTGATGGGACTTCTGTTGTCCCTGGCCATGTGGATAAGGTTTAGTCTCCAGGTAAAGATTTAGTCCTCTGTGGCTTGTACCCATAAGAAGATGATGAGCAAGGAGCATAATAAAGGTGCTTTCTCATGTCCTGAGAATCTGCCCTTGATAGTCTGTCCCACCTTGAGGTCAACCTTGATCTTACTGCTTGACAGGAAGAGAATACTATCTATCCATTTGGGAGGGGCTGTAGGTAGAGCTTTTGCTTGGCATGCAAAAGGTCCCAGGTTCAGTCCCTGGCATCTCCAGCTAAAGGGACTAGGCAAGTAGGTGATGTGAAAGACCTCTACCTGAGACCCTGGAGAGCCACTGCCAGTCTGAGTAGACAATACTCACTTTGGTGGACCAAGGGTCTGATTCAGTATAAGACAGCTTCATGTGTTAATGTGGCTTTCCAAGTCTATGTCCCCTTTAGGTGTGACATTCTAGCAAGGTGAGAGCTGGTAAACTATTTTTCCTTCCATCTGCCAGAGCATTTGCAAGCACTGAAGTACTAAGGTGCTTAGGGAATAGATAAATAATTCCATGTACTTTTCCTCTCTGCCAACTATAGATTTTTCAGAAGGGCTTCTGAAACATGGATACAGTATAAACACAGTTATTGAATTATTGGTGCAAATTCTAAGATGGAGGACATTTCTCCACACCAGGAAAAGCTTCAGCTACCCCTTTTCATGCATTAAGCTTCCATTCAAGGAACAGGGCATTTCTCTCCAGGCAGGTTAGCAACCCTCATCTTTTAAACAACTTCCAACATAAGCTTATCTCTGTAGTCCTTTCCAAAGCGAAAATTATTTGACATGGAGATATTTGTTTGCAGAAGCCCATAAATCAAGTCAAACAGAACCCTCAGAATTGCTCAAGAGATGCAACCCTGCGCTCCAAACCGTCACATGAAAGGGATGTGTGCACACTGTCAACAGTTTTCCCCTTGCAGTAGTCTGTTGCTTGAAAAGGACTTAATGAACACCGCATCTCACAACCCTGAACTTGTTTTCCGTTCCCAGAGCTAGGCGTTATAGAGCCAACAGGGGCTGAAATTCAAGAGACACCTGCTCAGTTGTGTAGATGCATTGGAGAGTGTCATTTGTACTTGTGGAGGAGAAGCTTCAAGACTTACTGGCTGAGTCCAGGTGTCTCTGCGCCTCGGTCTCGTTTATTCAAGGAAGGCTTTCAGGCAAAATAATGTAACAATAATTAAAATTCATTACATAAGGAGCATTTGTTGTTTGGAGAAAAGTAATATTAAGTACACGTTTTTAAGGTAGCAAATGAAAATGCCAGTTAAAATCACCACGGAATCACAGGCTATTTAACTAGGCACTGAGTTAATGTCAGTAGCTTGGGTTTTACGTGCAGCCAAGATATATTTGGCAGCTGCCCGAGAGATGTAATATTTGTTTCCAGGCAGAAGATTGAGTAAGTGATAATCGTTCGAACGGCCAGGAAAAGTTGCCAGAGGGGGGGGGGGGGTTAAAAGAGAAGCTCATAAACTGCCATAGAATTTGCATGAGAGGGAAACACATGACAGGGTTACAGGAACCTCGAGATCACAGGCACAAATCCTTGGGCCATGTGGTACATTAGAAAAATCTTCCAGAATATCAGCGATAGGGTTGCCAACCTCCAGGTACTCCAGGTACTAGCTGGAGATCTCTCGCTATTACAACTGATCTCCAGCCAATAGAGATCAGTTCACCTGGAGAAAATGACCACTTTGGCCATTGGACTCTATGGCATTGAAGTCCCTCCCCTCCCCAAACCCAGCCCTTCTCAGGCTCTGCCACCAAAACCTCCCACCGGTGGCGAAGAGGGACCTGGCAATCCTAATCAGCGTTAGGAAATGCATCGGAGATAGGAGGGAACTATTTATTGTCTATTTAATCAAAGGGTCAGGCTGCCCATTCTCTTGTAAGATCTTGATAGGCTTTCCCAATCCTGTTTTGCTTTCTCTCTCCCTGAATGTCAGCGGTGAGAAATGAAAGCATGGGGAGATCATCTGTGTGAGATATCCTGTTTGGGGATTGCCTCATTTGTTTTCAGTGTGGACTTTGCTTTAGGAAAAGGTTGAGCTATTGGGGAGGGTTGCGGCTAGGAGGAGACAACAAATTGCCCTCTCTCATTTAGTTTGCTATCTGTTTTTATTATTCATTGCAAACCACCTTTTAGAAGGAGTGTGTGCCTCTGAATATGTGCTGAGTGCCTTTTGCAAATGTTTGTTTTCACCTTCCCCCAAATCTGCCAGTAGGGTTTATAGTCTGAAGAGGGCATAATACTCAGGCAGGCATCAACATCAGAATTTTATGCCTATCAGTTCTTTCAGCTCTGTAGTGCTTATTTTCCTCCCATGATAGGAAAATAAGCACTACACTATATAGAGCTGAAAGAACTGATAGGCATAAAATTCATGCTGTTTTAAGCCCTGCCATGTTTATCTATAGCCAAAGGTTTGGGGATAAAATATGAGTAAACTAGAGCCAACAATAAGTCTTCTTCTCATTACCAAGACTCCAACAAGGTAAAAAGAATATTCCAGGGCATGTTGACTGTGGCCTTTATGGACCTTATAGCTGCATTTGACTCAGTGCCTAGGCAGAGATGATGAGATAAGCTGAAGAAATCTTCAATTGACAAGTGTCTCCTATTTTTGGTTCAACAATTATAGAAGAAGAAGAAGAAGAGTTGGTTTTTATAAGCCCATTTTCTCTACCTTTTAAGGAAAATCAAACTGGTTTACAATCTCCTTCCCTTCCTCTCCCCACAACAAACATCTTGTGCGGTAGGTGAGACTGAGAGAGCTCGAAGAGAACTGTGACTAGCCCAAGATCACCCAGCTGGCTTCATGTGTAGGAGTGAGAAACCAACCTGGTTCACCAGATTAGAGTCCACCGCTCATGTGGAGGAGTGGGGAATCAATCCCGGTTCGCCAGATTAGAGTCCACTGCTCTTAACCACCACACCATGCTGATCAACCTACAGCTCAAGTCAGATGTGCTCCATCTGGTGGACTGAATAGAATATTCCTGGGCATGTTCCGACTGGGCATGTTTCTGCTCTGCACAGGAAACATGCCTTCCTGGTACTAAAAAATGAGTTTCTTGGCTGGAGAGAGTGACTTGCAGATAGATGGAACCCTTGCATATCTCATTTCAGTAAATAAAATACTGGTTATCAGCCATACCCACACTACCCTGCCCACCTTTACCAAACACAGTGTTGAATGGTATGCCATACTGTATAGCCATTAGTGGTTAGAGTGTCAGAGAACGCCTGGGGATATCCAAACCTCAATATTGCCAGCAGCTTGCTGGGTGCCCTTGGGACAGTCACTCATTTAACTTACCTCACAAGATTGTTGCGAGGATAAAATGGGAATGAGAGAACAAAGTGCCATCCTGTGCTCCTTGCAGGAAGGAAGGAAGGAAGGAAGGAAGAAGAGGAGGAGTTGGTTTTTAGACCCCGCTTTTTCTTTTTCTTTAAGGAGTCTCAAAGCAGCTTACAATTGCCTTCCCCTTCCCACAACAGCCACCTTATGAGGTAGGTGGCTGTGGCTAGCCCAAGGTCACCCAGCAGGCTTCATGTGAAGGAGTGGGGAATCGAGCACGGTTCTCCAGATTAGAGTCCGCCGCTCTTAACCACTACACCAGGGTGTGATGAAAATGTATTAGTTAATGTATACCCTGCAACAGAAATATGTATTCAAATGTATACCCTGCAACAGAATATGGGTACATGAGTTCAAGTGAGAAAGGGCTCATAGCATGGCTGTAAACAAATCATTTCTCCCTGGATAGGTGATAGTATACCATGATACAGATATTTAAGTGGTGTGTATGTGTGTGTGTGTGTGAAAAGTGCTGTCAAGTCTCAACCGACTTATGGTGACCACGTAGGATTTTCAAGCCAAGAGACTAACAGAAGTGGGTTTCCATTGCCTTCCTCTACATAATGACCCTGGTATTTCTTGGAGGTCTCCCATCCAAACACTAACCAGGGCTGACCCAGCTTAGCTTCAAGATCTGATGAAATCAGGCTGGCTTGGGCCATCCGGGTCCATATATATAGGGTCACAACCACCCCGCTGCCCCATGCCAAAAGTTTTGGGTTTTTCTTCCATTTGTATTCTTTGTGGTCTCATAACACTACACTTTTATACAAAAATGCTTTGCATTCTTTTTAAAGGTTTTTTTAAAATTCTGGAAATCACAGCAAGACATGCAATAATGTTCCCAAGGGAAGTGGAATCCTGTCAACATCAACAGAAACAGGATGTCCCCGCACTCTTGTTGACCCAGCAAAATGAGGAAATCGCATAACGTGAGGAATGTGCTGAGTATTCAACTCTTGTTCCTTTTATTGTGAATTATGATTAATCTCTGGTTAAGCAGAGCTTATTATGTTGTTTTTTTCTTTAGAACAGGAGAAGTCCATGTAATCATTAGTGATGGAAAGTGCCATCAAGTTGCAGATGACTTAGGTGACCCTGTAGGGTTTTCAAAGCAAGGGACATTCAGTTGCTCTAGTCCCCTGATCATTTTGGTTGCTCTTTTCTGCACCTCCTCAAGCTCTGTAATATCCTTTTTTAGGTGTGGTGACCAGAACTGTACACAGTATTCCAAGGGTGGTCTCACTATATATTTGTACAAGGGCAGTATGATATCAGTAGTTTTATTCTGTATTCCTCATCTAATTATGGCCAGCATGGAATTGCCTTTTTCACAGCAGCTGCACACTAGGTTGACATCTTCATCGAGTGATCCACTACCACCCCAAGATCCCTTTCTCGGTCTGTCGCTGCCAGCACAGATCTCATCAGTGTATATGTGAAGTTGGGATTGTTTTGCCTTAATATGCATCACTTTACACTCGCTCGCTTGCTTTCTATGTGTCTGCACCCCTTTCCATAGGAGAAAACGTGAGTGGACAGCCCCAAGCAAGGAAGAGGAGGCTTGAGAGAATTCAGGCGACCTGTCCCTAACAACTCAAGGAGAACAAGGTTCCCCTTGCAGACACGCTCCTTGGTCGACATCTTCATCAAGTGATCCACTATCACCCCAAGATCCCTTTCTTGGTCTGTCGCTGCCAGCACAGATCCCATCATTGTATATGTGAAGTTGGGAGTTTTTGCCCCAATATGCATCACTTTATGTTTGCTCACATTGAGTCTCATTTGCCATTTTAATGCCCATTCCTTCAGCATGAAGAGATCCTTTTGGAGCTCTTCACAGTCCGAGTTTGTTTTAACCACCCTAAATAATTTGGTGTCATCTGCAAACCTGGCCACCTCGCTGTTCACCCCCAACTCCAGGTCATTGATGAACAAATTGAAAAGCACCGGTCCCAGCACAGATCCCAATACTTGCTTTTAGGTATGTTTCTGAGTTCAGTTGAAGGTGCTGACCTTTAGAAGTGGCCCACAGACCTGGAGGACAACCTCTCCCTATGTGAATCGTTGTGGGAACTTTGCTCTTTTGACCAGCTCATGCTTTCAGTTCCCTCATGAGGTTTTCACTTGATTTAGTAAATACCATGTGTTACCACCTGGGTGAGCTCATTCTTAAGAAATATTCATCTCATGGACTTTGGCTGTAACACTAAAAACATTTTCCTGGAAGTAAGCCCCATTGAAGGAAGTGAGAGTTATTTCTGAGTAGACCATCTTATGGTGTCCTGTTTATGATGGAAATTAATCATGTGATGATTTCATTGTCCGTAGGGTTGCTAACTTTTGTTGCTGGCTTCTTTGTTATGCAAGACATGCAACATGAAGTAGTAATGATGCAGAAAATGGCTGGTCAGTGAGCCTTCGCTAAAGTGTCATCCATATACAACCTTATTTACATGAAAATTCCATCGAAGGCTTAATAGCACATTGGATAATCACAGAATATATTACACATTCCTAAAACGAACTAATTCCAGTAATTATTCTGATTTGTTCATAGAAGAGCCAGAAGAACAAAGACCAAGGAGCCATTCGCATCCATGTTGGTACACAACCTTTGTACAGAGACAGAAACCCTCACCTTTAATTGCCTGAAACAAGCAGTCAGTGGAAGAATTATTCAGCAGACTCCTTGATGTTCATTGATGTGCTGTCAACAAAGAGGCAGAGGGTGTCATTAGCGCTGGCAAATTGTCCCTTGGCACCTTGGTGAGCGCTTAGCATCCATCGCCATGAAGTTAAAAAGTTGCCATTTTCCACTTTATTGTGGTGTGGCCTTTGCAATGTAAAAAGCAAACAAACCCATAGTTGGTTCTTGTAGGTTATCCGGGCTGTGTAACCGTGGTCTTGGTATTTTCTTTCCTTACCAAGACCACGGTTACACAGCCCGGATAACCTACAAGAACCAATGAACTCTGACCGTGAAAGCCTTCGACAATATTTTAAACCCATAGTTATTTCACAGCAGGGGTAGGCCTTTGCATATACTCCACCCCACCCACTGCTGACACCAGCAGTAAGTGGAAGGCACTCTGAAGTTCAACCTCTGCCTCTGTCATTCTCTCTGCTCTGCCTTGCAGCACGTGCAAACTTTTGCCTTGCCGGACAGAAGTAACCCAGATAATGAAACCAATCGTTCCAAATAGAAAGAACCCCAAAAAATACTAGAAATCAAATCACAAAATAACTCCAGTAAATATTATGCTGCAAAATGGTGTAGAACAACTTTGTATAGTCAAATATTTTACACAGGTAAGTATGCAACAGTTCTGTATAATCATTTTAGGCTGTGCGCAGATTTTTATTTTAGCAAGACAAGGGAACAGACTTCACCTTAGCTTTGTGGTAGCCTCTCATGCTGCTGAATTACTAGGTTGTCACAAAAATGGTACAGTGGGGCGGTGACAGATGGATTTTCCCTTTTTGCTTCATTTTCCCAAGCAGCCAATTTAGCCTGGTTTGTCTCGAGCTTATCAAGGCCTGGGAGCTAAGCAGTGCTAGTTCTTGGATGGGACAACGCCAAGGAAGGCTGGGGCTGCTGTGTGGAGGAAAGCAATGGCAAACCACCCTTGCTTCTCTCTTGCCTGGAATGCCTTCCAAGGATTCCAGGGGTTGCCATGAGTCGGTTGTGATTTGATGGCACTTCTTTGCTTCTTCCTACTTCCATGGAATGGCTAATAGGTGCAATTAATTTTTTAAAAAGAAGACTCCAGCTCTGGCTTGAAGAAGGGGAGATATCCATATTTGTCCCTCTTCAACCTTCCTGGCTGTGTAGCAATAATGGGTATTGCTACTAAGTATGCATTCTGCTGTCTTGAGAATGCACCTGACTGAGACAGCTCAGCAAAGGCGAGAATTGTATTAAAAAAGACAGGCAAAAATAGCTCTGTGGAATAGCACACCACACTCAGCTGCAAGGCCTTCCATTAAGGCTGCATGGAGACAGGCCTTCCAAAATAGACATGTGGTTGCCTCTGCTTATGTGGGCAAGAAACCAGAATGCAAACAGCAAATACACATTCTCTTCTCACACAGCCCACGATCTCTCTAAATAAGTCCTTTTAAAGAGAACAGGTTTTGTGGCATTTGGAAGCAAATGCAAACACTGGATGTAAAACAACTGTAGAACATCTAGTTACTACTAGGAATGCCAGGTGTCCATCCCCCCTGGGCCACCAGTGGGGGATGGAGGGTAGGGTTGCCAAATCCAGGCTGGGAAACATGTAGAGATTTGGGGATGGAGACGGGGGAGGACAGGGACCTCAGTGGAGTACAATGCCATAGAATTCCTCCAAAGCATCCATTTTCTCCAGGAGAACTGATCTCTGTAGTCTGGAGATGAGCTATCATTTGGGGGATCCCCAGGTCCCACCTGCAGGCTGGCATCCCTAGTTACTACTGAGAAGAATTGTGTGGGTTTGCATGTGGGACCATAGAGGTAGAGATACATAAGGAAGATTAAATCCTAACCAGGTCTAGTTGGATGTAAGACCTATGTTATGCAATGAAGTTTACTCCCAGGAAAGTGCCCTTAGGATTGCAGCTATAATGTAATTAGACTAGAGTTGCCAACCTCCAGGTGGTTGTATAAAGTAATAGTATGAGGCTCTCAATGCTTATCAAATGCTATATTATACTTGTTACAAACATGTGGTGAATACGTACGTATTCACCACATGTTTGTAACAAGTATAATATAGCATTTTGATAAGCATTGAGAGCCTCATACTATTACTTTATACAGCCTAGCCCTATAGTATTGGTGTTTACCTTCTCTAGCTAACCTCCAGGTGCTAGCTGGAGATCTCCCACTATTACAACTGATCTCCAGGTGACAGAGATCAATTCAGCTGGAGAAAATGGCAGCTTTGGAAGGTGGACTCTATGGAATTATACCCCATTGAAGCCTCTCCCCTCCCCAAACCCCACCCTCCTTGGGCTCCATCCCCAGAATATCCAGGTATTTCCCAACTTAGAGCTGGCAATCCTAAATAAGACATTTCTTCTATCATGGAATTTAGCAGCATATGCGCGGTTCTCAGGTGGTCTCCCAACTAGGTCCTGAGCTGCTGAGCAGCGTCACTGCATTATTTTCAAATCATACTCTGTTGTCCCTTTAACAGGGATTTAATCTGCAGAAATCAACAAGTTAAGCTTTTCAGAGAGACGTAGCCTTCTTGAAGAAGGCCCAGTTGCCCTGATAAGTGAGTGACTCTTCGATGGGGCCTTCCAACCTAGTTATTGTCAAGTGCTGTGGTCAAATGTCAGCATGAATTAATCAAGGCCAATTCACATGTTCCATATATTATATAGATATTTGTCAAGTGGCAAATATTATGTTTGTTGTAAAGTGATTACTGAGTGAGACCCAACCAGATTTCCTGCTTGTGAAAAAGAGAGGGGGTGACTCTTCTGATCCCCAATAAATCTAATAAGCCATGTTGGGTACGGGAATAGTGAGGCTCCTTTATATCCTATGGGAAATCTTTCCAGGGCTCGGGGGGGGGGGTGTTTTTTAAGGTAGAGGCACCAAATTTGCAGCATTCCTGCAGAGAGTCAGATAAAAACTTAGACTGGAAAATTCCTTCAAGATGGATTCTCTCTTGACACCAACTTCATACCAAATTTGGCTCCTGTTGAAAAGTTAGAATGTCTTTCATTCTTTATTCTTTCACTGAAATACAGAAACATACAAGTCCATCTAGGGTCAACCTCAGAGTGGGCTAGACTACAGAGGTCAGTTCCCCTGGGGGAAATGGCCTGCTCAAACTTCATCCTCTCCAGGCCCTGCCCCCAAATTTCCAGGAATGTCACAACCCAGACTTGGTAACTCTAAGTCCACCTCAAATCCTCTCAAATGCCAAATGAGAAAAATAGTTCCCTTGCAGGCTTATTAAGAACATAAGAAAAGCCATGCTGGATCAGACCAAGACCCATCAAGTCCAGCAGTCTGTTCACACAGTGGCCAACCAGGTGCCTCTAGGAAGCCCATAAACAAGATGACGGCTCATCACCCTTTGTACCTAAAGGATCCATAAGGCATACTATTGTATATAAGCATGCTGTGGGACAACATTGTTCATTATATATATTGTAAATAATTGTTTTGTTCAGTACCACTGTGTAATTGTACACTATTTGCATGTTTATACTTAGGTAGTTCCTTTATTCTTGTAACTTCTATATAAATACACTGTGTGTTTGCTTTAAAATATCATGTGTGCTGTTTATTTGATTGAGAACCTCCAGGTACTAGCTGGCAATCTCCTGCTTTCACAACTGATTTCTGATCTGTGCTAAGTTTCTAACCCTTGGGAATAGTGCAGAGGTGTTTATTTTTGGTTGCTCTTTCAATGTTTCTTAGCAAATGAAATGGTTCTGAATGTTGTGTACAAGGCATAAA
Organism: Euleptes europaea; assembly: GCF_029931775.1. Taxonomy (NCBI): domain Eukaryota; kingdom Metazoa; phylum Chordata; class Lepidosauria; order Squamata; family Sphaerodactylidae; genus Euleptes; species Euleptes europaea. The sequence continues at coordinate 17,341,926 of NC_079329.1, read as the reverse complement.
CCTGTAAGGGCAGATCTCTGTGGTGAAAGCTTCCTACAGTAGGGGTGATTTCAGATCATTACATGATATGGCCGACATGTGTTGGGTCACAGTCACACAACTGTACTCATGGACAGATGTACATCTGGGGAACTCCCATGTACAGAGAAAATGGGCAAAAGCCCCCCTCCTTTTTTTGCTGGCAAAAGCAGGGTGGGAGGTTAACTGGAAGCTGCTTCTCCCCTCTTGTAGCACTTTTTAAGGTGAGAACCCCCCCCCATGTATGTCTAACTGCGAGTCTGGTCACACACCGTGACCCAACACATGTTGTGCATAATGTGTATGTGCCTTCAGACCCAAGTGTGAGTGTAGCATAATAAGGTAAAGGTCCCCTGTGCAAGCACCGGGTCATTCTTGACCCATTGCGTGGTGCACATCCCGACATTTTCTAGGCAGACTTTGTTTATGGGGTGGTTTGCCAGTGCCTTCCCCAGTCATCTTCCCTTTACCGCCAGCAAGCTGGGTACTCATTTGACCGACCTCGGAAGGATGGAAGGCTGAGTCAACCTTGAGCCGGATACCTGAACCCGACTTCCATCAGGATCGAACTCTCAGGTCGTGAGCAAAGCTTTGGACTGCAGTACTGCAGCTTACCACTCTGCGCCACGGGGCTCCATGTTATGTAGCATAATAACAAAGGGCCAAAACAGACATGTGGAAAATCACAGACAGCCATCCATCTGAAAAAGGTACACTGTGCATGCATGCAGCCCTGATCTGAATCAGGTTCCATCACCTCTCCCTTCCCTGCATGACCCTGATCTGAAGTGAGAGGTGATTGAACTTTTGCTCAGTTTTGCAAAACTTAAAGCGGATTGTCCTTGGTTATTGTCATTTTAAAAGAGAACAGGGTTGCCAGCCTCCTGGTGGGGCCTGGAATTAAAACTAATCTCCAGACAGCAGAGATCAGTTCCCCTGGAGAAAATGGCTGCACTGGAGTGTGGACACTATGGCATTATACCTTGCTGAGTTCCCTCCTGTTCCCATACCCAACCCTCCCCAGGTTCTACATCCAAATCTCCAGGAATTTCCCAGGAATATCCTTCATTTAAGAACTGACTTTTTTAAAAAAAAGTTACAAAGATATTTCTCACTTTTTTCAGGGAGAGGATGGAATAAATTTTGTTTCACTGCTTCTTACTCCCACTGAACAACTGATAAATGCAATTACTGCTTTTTGAAGAAGACTCTGTGAATGAGGCTCTCATATAGTTTGCCTAGTTAGATTGGGTCCAATATCTTTATTCCACCTTGCAGTATATGTAATAAACTTTAACATCCACACTTTGCTCTTTCTCTCTTTGACCCAGGCCAAACGATGCCTGTCTATGTTTGGATTCTCCGCTCTGCAATGGTGATTGTCCACCTTGCCTCAGCACCAATAATCAACTACTTCTTGAAATAATGGAGCTACTTCTTACACTGATCTGGAAATTAAGAACCCCATCTGGCTCCATTATGTCTCAGTTTGCTCATCATCTAGCCATTCACTAAGAATGAGACTTTGCAACTGACAGACTGGAGACTTAGTTGAGCCTCCAAGAACTTCCAGTATGGTTTCCTGGAGGTCTCCCAGTCCCAGTTCCTCTTATTATGAACCTCTGATGCTCATTGCTGTATGTGAACCAAGGCAGTGCAAAACAGGATTGAATGGAACTTGGGTGGAACTTCTATTGCAGTTCACACTGGAAGGAAAGGGGTTAAAGTGCCAGTGTACATAATACATGGGTCAGTCTAACAGAATCCTACTTGCTGTTCCCACTTGGGGTGGATGATAAAGAGTCCTCTGTCCGAGTCTTGGCTTGCACAGGAGTGAGTCACTGGATGGAGCCATTGTGGTTAACTCAGCCACGCTTCAAACAAAAATATGGCTCCTGTTAGAAAGTTAGCAGCTCACCAAATGTTTTCAAACTCTCTGCAATATGTCATTTGATGTATAGAGATGGCCTCAGTAGGATCTCTATAAGACTTATCTTTCTTTGTTTGGGTCAATCCATGTTGGGCTGACGATACTGCAAACAAACATGTGACAAGTCAACTTAAAGTGAGGTGCTATAAGCGAGGCTCAGTGGTCTGGTTACCCTAGTAGGGCTTGCTCAGCGGATTTACAAGTAAGTAATGGGTAGGCAGGCATTACCATGTGTGCTCAAAAAGACATGTCTGTATGAATGTGACCTGTTTTTCTTCTTGGGTTTCACTGGACAGGTGGGATATAGACTAATGGCAACAAAATGGAGGCAGACTGATCATTGCAACACATGGCAACAAAGGGGGAAAGTCATGCATTTCCCTCCCATCATCTTGAATGGACTAATGGAGCCCACAGGGCTACTCCAGGGTTTTGGAGTTCTTGCGCTTGGGGAAAGCATCATGATTGGGCCTCCATAACCTGGAAGAAGTGAGGCATATAACTTCTCATGCCATCTCTGACATTCTTCATGCACGGCCAGGATGGCTGTTCTAATGAAGCTGTGGACCGGTTGCTAGTCTTAAAGCCCTGGCAAACAACCAACCCCAGCACACACTGGAGGCTGTCCTGGAAATCACAGCATACCCATTGGCTTGTTGCTCTTGCTCCTGAACAGCTTCAAGCTCTTTCAAGTAGTTTGTGCACTACACTGGTGAATACACTTCAGTTTGTTTTCTGTTAGCGCAGTTCTGTACTACAGCCACTAGGGGTGCAGGCAATGCAGAGCAAACAGACAGATGTTCCGACTTAATTGTTTTGTGCTGTTTGTCATGTTTTTTACCAGCAATATTTTTAGGAAGCTCTCCATGGCTGCAAAGTTTTTAAACTACGAGGCTGGATAAAACCTTGGCTACCATGTTGCTAACAATGTGATGACACTACTTCCCCAAGGTAGAGTCCTGCCAGTTGCCCACCTCAGGCAGCCAATCCCAGGGGCCGGCATGCTTGTACCTTCTCTTCCTCCTTGCATGTTCAGCAAATGTTCACATGGTGGAGATCCTCTGTGTGGGCTTCTATCTTCCTTTATTACCTGGGAGAGGAAGACACTATCACCTATTAGGCATAAATTATCCCCCCAAAAAAGCCAGGAGTCTCAAAATTGGTCACCAGCTTCAGGATGACGGTGGGAGCTGCAGTTCCAAAAATGAAGGGAACTGGAACATTCTTGGCACAGCTTAATATCCATCTGGTATTTGAAATGCAAGCCAAGGTTTGCTCATGAGAAGCCAGCAAAGTACAGACAGCACAGACAGGGATGGTAGAAAACAGCTCCTTTGTGACAATGGGGGTTTAACAGCTTCTCTAACCTATCAGAGTCTGTGTGGTTTGTGGTCAGACTAGGAGTAGAAAAGAGCAAGAGTCCAGTAGCACCTTAAAGACTAACACAATTTCTGGCAGGGTATGAGCTTTTGTGAGCCATGGCTCACTTCTTCACATACAACTAGAATGTGATTCCATCTCTCCTTAAGTAGAGATGAGTGAATTAGACACACAATGGCAATGTAAACATCAAAAGCAAGTAAATGACATTAGCAGGCATGATTGAATTAGGTGTGATATGCAGAGGGGTAGTAGGTGTGGAGAAATTCGCATTGGTAATGAGACAGGAATCCCAGGTCTCTACTAAGTCCAGGAGAATGCATAGTCTTGAGCTTCAATATTAGTTGTAATTCAGCAGACTAGGGTTAAGGAAATCTAGCTTTTGAACCCACCCTCTGCCATGGAAGGTTGATGGATGACTTTGGGCCAGTCATATACCCTCAGCCACATCACAGGGTTGTTGTGAGTAGGGCTGTTGAATTTTTAAAAATTCGGTATAGTTCGGATTCGGCCGAATTCAGCCCGTTTAGATTCGGGATATGCCGAAGTCTGAACTCCCCCACTTCGGATCCGTTCAATTCGGCGGGAATTCAAAGTTTGGAAAAAAATTCGGCCGAATAAAGCCATTAAAAACACAATCACGCCTTTCCGTGGCTCGGGGGGGCATTTTTGGGGTTAGAGGTCCCAAACTTTCGGCAGAGCTTCAAAGGACGTTTATTGAAAGACTCCCCAAGTTTTGTAAAGATTGGGTCAGGGGGGGCTGAGATATGGGCCCTGAAAGGGGTCCCCCCCACCCTTAATGTGCATCTCTCAGCAGAGCTTGCCGCCCACGCACAAAGCTCCCAGCCCCGACAACAGCTGAAAAATTTGCAAAGCAACTGCAAAACAACACAACCTTGTTAAACAACACCTTTGCAACACACAACTGAAACCTCCCCCCTCAAACCAGGGAGCGAGAGACTCGAGGGGGAACACACACCCCAGGCAAAACCGACGAAAGCCCCCTTTGGCTTCCCCCCCACCCACAGAAACTGCTCCCTTCCCACACACACACAGACTCTGCTTTCCCCCACACACACACACACATACACAGGAGAAAAATTATAGATTAAAGCCCCCAAAGGGGTCTTACTGTGGCTGTCTTCTGTTCCATCAAGAGGGGCTGAAGAGGACTTGTAATCCAAGATGATTCCAATTAGGCACGGGACGTTTTGCTGTGGAGATGCACAGGATCGGCTGATCCATTCATCCCAATAGGGGAAAGGGGAAAGGGGAAAGCCCATATTTCGGGACCCCCTGACCCAATGTTCACAAAACTTGGGGGGTATCTTAAGAACACTGGTCTGAAACTCCGCTCAAAGTTTGGGATCTGCACCCCCAAAAATGCGCCCCCTGCAGCCATGGAAAGAGAAAAGGGGGGAGGCGATATTTCTGCCCCCACTGAACCCATCTTTACAAAACTTGGGTAGTATCTTAAGAATAAGTGTCTGAAGCTATGCTAAAAGTTTGGGGGCTATATGCCCAAAAAAGCGCCCCCTGCAGCCACATAAATGGAAAAAGGGGGAGGGATAAGGGGGAGAGCCCATATCTCGAGACCCCCTGACCCAATGTTTACAAAACTTGGGGGGTATCTTAAGAACACTGGTCTGAAACTCCGCTCAAAGTTTGGGGTCTGTACCCCCAAAAATGCGCCCCCTGCAGCCATGGAAAGAAAAAGGGGGGAGCCCATATCTCGGGACCCACTGACCCAATGTTTACAAAACTTGGGGGGTATCTTAAGAAGCTTCATCTGAAGCTCCAGTGAAAGTTTTGTGTCTGTACCCCAAAAAATACGCCCCCTGCAGCCACAGAAAGGAGCAAATGTGCACAAGCACCCACACACACACACGAGGATTTCGCTCTCTCTCTCTCTCTCTCCCTGGCCGGGCCGCACATCAGCTGATTCCTCCAGTACTCAATCCTGACTGATTGGCCAGAAGAAGACCCAGCTTGGCCACCGATTGGCCGGGGGAGGAGAATGCTGCTTACTGACGGTTATGCTGCTTACTGACGGCCGAATTTGCCGAATTTATTCGCGAACTCCTGAACTCGCTGAATTCGGCCCCCCGGTTGCCCGCCAGTTTTGAGTTCGGTTCCTCCCGAACTAAAAACCATCGAATCAGGGGAAATTCGGCTGATTTTCAGTTCGGGCCGAACCGAATTGACAGCCCTAGTTGTGAGGATAAAAAGAACGAGAGGAGAATGATGTAAACCACTTTAGGTTCTCGTTGAGAAGAAAGGTGGGGTATGACATTGGTTATACTTCTAATTTTGCCTGTATTTCACCAACAAAAGACCACTCTTGCTGTTCCTTTCTTGGGTATTGCTGGAACTCTTTTTTTGCAAGAGGCAGAACTGCTTCTTCAGTATTCAAAGGACCATTAAATATTGCAAGCACAGTGATCAAAGGGGTTGGCGTGCGGAGCAAGCAGAGGCGGAGCGCCTAGTATTATATACATCAATCACATCCAAGCAACTAAAAGTGCCCCAATTGATGTTTAGCTTTCCCTTAAGGAATGTTCAATGTTCAATGTTCAATGTTCTAATGTTCAATGTTCTAATATCGGGAGACAAGGCTCCTTTGAATGATCCTGTTTCTGAAGAAACAGGATCATTCAAAGGAGCCTTGTCTCCCGATTGGTGTGCTGATGAAGCCGCTTGCGCGGCGGTGAAAACGTTAAAGTTAATCCGGACTGCGTTTCACACAATCCGTTGTTTTCCACCGTCCTTCTTATGGACTTTGCTTGTTGAAGCCTTTTGGACTTTAGTAAGAACTTCAGTGAAGATTGTTGAAGATTCCGTGAGACTCTTTGAGAGCCATGTATTTTTCCTGCTTGTAATGTTTGTTGTTTGTTCACTGTGCACTTTTTCACTGTACTAAACTTAGGTTGCATTTACGTTGTGTTGGTACTTATTTTCTCCCAAATTCTATTAGTACCAAGTGCCTCTTTTTTCCAGCAGTACTACCTGGAAGTTGGCAACCCTAACTCAGCCTGAGACTTCAGAAGATAAAGAAACCCCCTATTCAATTATCAGTCCCACCTGTGAATTCTTTCTTCTCAATCTGTCACTTTGGAGGAAGGACTATTCCAACATAATTTATGAAAGTGCAGCTCCACCCAGCTCACCCAAAGATAATCTTACTGGGGTATTTTCGGCAAAATTCTTGTCCAGTTCTTCTACCCCCAATGTGAACTGGTTTGTCACTTTCAGATGTAGTTTGTTTGGGGGAATGGGAGGAACAATTGTTTCTTGGACTTTCAAGCCATCCATGCTGTCTCTTTAAATAAATATGCCTGATAGTGATAGATACAAAGAATGGCTTTACGAAGCCAAGCTTTAAATACAAGGTGAACTCTTTGTCTTCAGCTGTGGCCACATGTTTGTGTTTGTGGGAAGGGAGGGATGAAGCCACTCGTGCTACAAAAGACATGGTTACTTCCGTATATTTGCTGAGTGAAGCAAAAGGAACAGAGAGTGTCGGGGGAAAGGACCATCGGCTTCTGCGGGATTGAGGTACCAGCCTCTGCTCCCTGATGAATCTATTTTGGCTTCTCTGTAAGTTGGGGGAAGCAGGACAGGGATTTTCTATTCTGTGTTGGGAAGGCCGGGGGAAGCACATTATTGCTTTCCTTTTAGATGTTGCTTAAGAAATCATGTGTGTCAATCTGAACATAGCCCTAAAGAGGAAGAATATAAAGGGTGAGACTAGTATACAGTCCGGGGGAGGGGAGGGAGGGCTCAAGGCAGAAGATGGGAGGTATGGGGCTTATATTCACCCATTAGAACAATGACAAGTGATCTACATAGAGTCTGAATGTCAGTTTTTTTTTCAAAAAATGATTTTGCATTATTTTAATTGATGATGATCAAATGAAGCTCCTTAGGTAGACTGGACAGAGCACTGAGTAAGCAAGGGATGATTCCTGAAATCCATTTTCTTCTCCTCTGTATCAACACTTTGTGTCTGTAGCAAAGGTTTTTCTTTTTATTTTACAGAGTACTTTTCTGGTATGCTTCCTCTTTTCCAACCTCCATCTTTTCTTACCTTATAGACACATACAAAAGATCCAGCAAATGCATGTAGACCTATGATGCGCATACAGCTGGAAGATTCTAACATTCTAAGATTGGACAAATTGGTTGCCTATTCATTCATTCATTCATTCATTCATTCATTCAGTTTCTAAGCTGCCCTTTCCTGACCAAGTCAGGCTCAGGGTGGCTCACAACAATTCCAACACAATTAAAATAATATCAATTTACAATTTTAAATCCAAAATAACTCTAAAATTCCAAGGGCACCCTTAACCATATATAACAATAGTGGGAACCAATTCAGAGGGGAAGACTTAAGGAAAGAAAAACAGTAGGGTACCCTCAATAAAAGAAGGGATGGAGAATAAAATGGAGAGAATGCAGGTAAATAATAAAAGGGCGGGGGAGGGAGGCCAGCAAGACAGTAGGAACTGGAAGGAGAACATTGGCTCCCCACTGTTTCCGTCTTATGTGTTACTGCAATCTAGGGGACCAAGTGCTCCAAGGATCAGAGTTTTAGAATGAATGGATTACACAGAATTGTGTTTTATGAAATAAAGGTTCACTAGGGTAATGAGGGTGAGAATAGCTCGGTGGTATATCATCTGATTTGCACCGGAAATGACCCAGACTGAATCCCTACCATTTCCATTTTTAAAAAGCCAGATAGTAGGTGATGTGAAACACCCAGGAGAGTTGCTACTGCACCAAATAGACTTAATTGACCAGTAATCTGCTTCAATACTAGGCAATTTCTGGTATGTGTTTATGTTACCAATGTGAAATATTCTCATATTTCATATGTGTACAAACATACAGACTATACCACACTAATTTTCTTCACTAGTCCTTATGTGGCTGTATCCAGAGCTGTGCCAATTTGGATGCTTTACACAATGTAATTCTGTATGATATGAAACAGGCTCTTGCATATATTTAGTTACACAACCAGAACTTGCTTGGGCAAAAAAACACTTAAAGCAATTTTCTTAGTCCCAAAAGCTTTAGCAAATATAAGGTATATTAGGAGGAGGCTTATGAATACCTGAATATGATAGTTATTGTGCCCTTGAATTTGCTTTTGAAACATTGTGGCCATTTACGCTTGGTAATTATCAGCGAGTTCTAGGCTGAAGTGCCCCGCATATATATTTTTAGTTTTTCACACTGAACCGTCATTCAGGAAGTGACTGCGAAGCCGGCGCATATCTGCTTTGCATTTCTTAAGAGCCCCTTTAACATGACCCTTTGTGTTTGCTCTGCCTCTGCCTCGAAGAATCCCCTCAAGGAATCATGCACAATGACAGCTGCGTGTTAGCTATGCCAACGGTGGTTGGCTAATGGAAGGAACAAGGAGTAGGCAAGTGTGGGGGGGAATTTCTCCTTTTGCATCAGGACCGTGAATAAACATTTTAAAGGTCGCATTTTTAAAAAGAGCTTTGAGCGAGCATCAAAATTGACCCTGCATGAATCTTCTGTGCATGTAATTGCAGATGGTCTGTTTCCAACCCTCTGCTGCTTGGGCAATGTTGTTGACACAGATTTGGGACTCTGCAGCTCTACAGGTGAGTCTAAGACAAAGAGATCAGTCCAAGGCATAGCATGCGAATTTTAAAAGCATGACATAATTTATACATCTAAACGTTCAACCTATAGGCTTAGTACTAGAGGTTCAATCTAAAAATAATCTAAAAATAAATCACAACTATTTTGCTGTTTTGGGATGCTTAACATGGAGAGCTTTCCAAGGGCTTCAGGATGATTGTGGGACTTGCAATGCCAAACATGAAGGGAATCAAAACATCCATGTCTAACTAATCTACAGACATCCCCCTCCCGCTTTTTGCATTCAAAGCTATCATTCTATCTGGCAGGCATAACTCCCCCAAAACTAAAACTAGAAGGCCCCAAATTGGCCATGAGCTTCATGATGATGATGAGAGCTGCTGTGCCCAAAATTAAGCAAATTAGAACACTCTGCTATGGATTATTTCTAGGCCCACCCACTCCAACCCCCACTACTTGAAAGGAAGCTAAGCAAGGCAGAACACATCCAAAAATAAAGCCAAGAGCCTCAAAACAGGCCACCAACCTCAGGATGATGGTGGGAGTTTCAGAGCCAAACTTGGAAGGGAATTGAAACATCCTGGCCCACACAATCTCCAATCTTCCCCTTTGCATTGGAAACTGTGTTTATCATTGACAAGCATAACTTATTCATAAATAAATCTAGGTATTTAACTGACTTCAACCAATTTCTGGAATCTTCTAGGTCAACTGAAATTTGTGAGTGCCCACTCTGAACTCCACTATTTGTAATGGAAGCTCAGGTTGTCTGTGGCAAGCATACCAAAATAAAGCTAAGAGCCTCAAAAGAGTCCACCAGTTTCAGAATGATGTAGAGGATTGGGACATCCAAACATGTAGAAGATTGGGACATCCTGTCCCACACAATCTCCAATACCCCCAACGGATAAGCGTAACTTATCCATATGTAAAGCTAGGGATTTGAAAACTGGCCGCCAAGCCCATGTTGATGATGGCAGTTGTAATGCCAAAAACAAATGAAATCTGGACATCCTGACCCAGGTTATCTCTAGGAACCCACTCACACTATTTGCAATGGGAGCAAATGTTGCTTGTTCGTTGCAGGCATAATTAAGTCATGCCCAGGACTCCTGTATTTCTTACCTTTAAACATTACCTGCCCCTCATTCTATTTTCACACACTTTCCTTTTATTGCTATAGGTGAACTTCCTGCACCCGAGATGTTCCTGAATGCAACTTCAGCTCAGGAAGGAGACTGGGTCTTTGCACGATGCATTTGTCCCTCAAACTACCTTGTGACCAAAATGTTTTTTTGTAAAGAGGGGCATCATGTCACAACTTACAGAGCAGAATTCCACAGTGCTGTTCACATATTCCGTATCTCCAAGCAGAGTGCAGGCCAATATTCCTGTGGTTATCAACATAAGGATAGTAAAAATCAGGAGAAGAAGTCCATCGTCAGTGGTACATGGGAACTGATTGTTCTGCCAGGTAAGACTGCTGAAGTGATTAGAGTAGGAAGAGATCAGACATTGCCATTTGAAGCTGTATAACGGTTATTATCATCTCTCAGGAATGAGGAGAGTGCTTTCCCCTTAGCACAATGGGGGCATCTATTTCACTATGTGGAATTCTGATGCAGCCAGAATAGACGTGGGTAAAGCTGCTGTTGTCATAACCGAGAAGTGAAACATTACATTCTCACATTGTGTTCCCTTCCTTCTGGTCAATGAAACCTACAATAAGATTTATTGGTCACCATTAGCACGATCAACCTCTTGTTGTTCCCGTTGCTTATCAATTCTTGTCAGAGAACTGGATTTTATTAAAGAGAATACTTAAGTTTAACCCTTCTACCACCACCACCCCTTTACCCCCCTACCTTCAGCAGCATTCAGTCACCCGCACACTTCCTTCGAAGCAGAGGCCGCGGTCGTCAGCCTGGGCACATCCCCCTGCCCTGGGCCGCTGGCACACAGTGACGCTTCTCTATGTAGCAGTGGCCACACAACTTTCCTTGCCCATTCCTTGCCTCAGCCCCCCCACCACCACCATGGCTCATGCTCACTACCCTGGAAGTTCAAAATCTGTGACCTCTGCCATAAAAAGGGTGAGAAGCTGGCTTTTGTCCTGGGAACCTGGGCGTTCAGAGGGGCAGGACCATGGGAGTGGGTCATCCCAGAGCAGTGGCCAGCAGCTGTGCCCAGCGGGTTCTTCGAAACCACGTAAGCGGGGAACGTGGCGCCCATGCAGGGTGGGACCTTCAAAAGCGCACACCTTCCCGGCCATGTGGTATGCAAAGATACTGTACTTACTGGCTGCCTGTATCGTCCCACCGTTCACGACGAGACTCAAGGCGAATCGCATTTGAAGTAATGTAACATTATCTGCTTTAGTCACCTCCCTTATTTCCTTCTCCATCTCAAGACCAGCGTCAAGGATTTGATCAGGTAGGTGATAGCACACCCCTACTTTTAAGTAATCCTTAAGGCTTAGTATTTCTAACCGTTTCACTTCTGTTGGGGAGTTAATTCCCCTAATGTTTTCTAACTTATTTGGTTCTTTACCTTTTTGACATAGAATGCAACAGGTTAGAACCCTCACTCTGTCATGGAAGCTTGCTGGGTGACCTTGGGTCACACACTTAACTTATCTCACAAGTTTATTTAGAGGATAAACTGGAAGAGAGCAGAATGATGCACACTACTTTGGATCCCCGTTGGGGAGAAAAGTAGGGTGTAAATCAAGTAAGCAAGTAAACACATACATAATACAGTCAATAACTGAGCAGTGAAAGATTGCATTTTCACATTGTGTCCCCTTACCACTGCACACATGCTTAGCATGGTCAGCTTCTTGTTCCCATTGCTTGCCAATACTTGCCAGTTTCACAGATAACTGGATTTCTATAATAAACAAGCAGGTCCTTTAGACCTGCTTGTTTTTCCACAGCCACTCCAGGATAAGCACAAGCCCACTCTGGAATGGAAGGAGGAAAGAGAAGCTACAGTACCAAGCAGAACAATGTGATAATCACATTACGAGGCGGAGGAGCCTATTCATTTGAAAGAAGTTTTCCCTATAATCCAGAGAAAGACAAATGGGATACTATTAGGACAAGGAAGGAAGCACTTCTAAAAAACCTTGATTCTATAATGCTAACTCAAAATAAGTCCCACTGAATTCAAAGGGACATACATACTGATATGATTGCAGCCTGTGTCCTCTGATTCTAGTCCCTTTGCAATATTTAAACTGTTAAAGAGCAATTCCTCTTAGCATACAAGATATTTTGGTGGGAGGGGATTGTGGCTGGAGGATATAACTGTTTACATCAACCCTATGGCCACAGTAACTGTTTCAGGACCTTATCTTGGAGGAGGCAGAATATTGGTGGAACTAGATCCATGCAATGTTCTTGGACTGTTAATGAGCCAGAATGTTTTGATGCTTGCTGTCTGTCACTGTGTTTTGTTTTGTTTTGTTTTGTTTTAGCATTTCCAGGTAATGCTGTTCCATCTGGTGATAATGACAGCATTACTGGTGAATAAAAACCTTTTCCTATTGGTGGACACCTCTGGTTTTGGACAGCATCAACTGTGCATCTTCTTTATATAGAAGACGGAAGACAATATGTCAAGTGTTAAGTGAAATTATAGAGTAGAATGTTCACCATAGTTAATTTTGTTTGGCCAAGTAGAGCAGTCATTTGAGAAAAAGTGCAGTCTTCCCTCCAGAAATGTGGTAGGGTTTGTAAGGTTGTTGATTGCAGGCCACTGGAAAAAAAGAGAACATCATCTATTGAAATCTGGCTGAAAAAATGTTGGTTAACTCTGGTGATGTAGAAAATTTCAGCGTGGAAGCATTTAAGTGAAGGCAATATATTGTTATTTCTTCATAGATGGTCTCAGTTCATAGAGTACTGGAATAAAATTTAACTCTAAGAGAAAACCAAATTTATGATTCTTAACAGTATATGAATTAATGGGTTGAAATAAATAGTAGTACTGTACTAAGAAGGTTAGAAAGGGATATGAATTTTGTATGGAAAAGGTGATTTCAGAGAGAGGGGGGTTAATTGTATAAGTGGATAGAGTTTAATGTTGAAACATATATTTTGGATATAGGAAATTGTTATTTGAGGAATACTTTTGTGACTTGTGATTTAATAAGATTATTTAATTAAAAAACTGCTTCTTCTGAGTTTTAATTCAGTTTTTCTACAGAGTTTTTTAACTGATTTCATTCAACCAATTTCTAGAATCTTCTAGGTCAATTGAAATTTTTGAGCGCCCACTCTGAACTCCACTATTTGTAATGGAAGCTCAGGTTGTCTGTGGCAGGCACAACTCATACCAAAATAAAGCTAAGAGCCTCAAAATTGTCCACCAGCTTCAGAATGATGGTGGGAGTTTCAGTGCCAAACATGAAGGGAATGGGGACATCCTGTCACACACAATCTCCAGTACCCCCCTTTGCATTGGAAACTATGGTTGTCACTGACCAGCATAAGTTACCCATAAGTAAAGTTAGGCATTTGAAAACTGGCCACTAAATCCAAGATGGTGATGGCAGTTGTAGTGCCAAAAATTAATGAAATCTGGACATCCTGACTCAGGTTGCCTCCAGTAGACTGTCCATGTTATTAGCAATGGAAATGAATGTTTTGTTTGCAGCAGGCATAATTAAGCCATGCCCAGAACACCTCTATTAAATTTAAGCATTACCTGGCTGCCTCAAACTCTATTTTAATCTCTTTTATTGCTCATTCTATAATATAACATTACTGGATTTAGTGTTCCTCTATATTGCTGGATTTATTAATGGTTTCTTTAGATATTGTATTATTGATTGCTTGTTCTAAGCGATTGTTGGAAGCTGCCTTGAAAACATACATTTTAAGAGTTGCAAGGCAGAATTATTTTGCGTACATAAATCAATTAATAAGCATCTTGCTGTTTCTCTTTTTAATCTAGACCAAACGATGCCTTTCTGTGTATGGGTTCTCCGTTCCACAGTGGTGCTTCTCCTACTGCTCTCAGCTCCCATCTTCGACTACTTCTTGAAAAAATGTAGCTGTGTCATGTCCCAGACCTGAAAGCCATGCCACTGGAAATGGAATCTGGCTCCAGTCCTGCAACTTTCATCTTCCTTGCTCATCCACATATTCATTTACATTAGCCCAAGAACCGAATCAAGCTCTCTTTTGAGTTCCAATCTGACCCACCAAATAGCTCCCAATCCTGAAGTCTCTTGCTTCATTACGCACCTTAGCTATTAGATAGGTGTGAACAGTGGAAGAATAAAGCAAAGTAAAAAAAAAAGTCAAAGCCTCTATTGAACTTCATAATAGCAGGGATGAAATTAAAGTGCTTAGGTTGCAGAGTTATCCACTGACCTGCATGTGGAAAATTCTACCTGAAGTATTCCAAAATAAGGAACTCAGTGTCAGAGCATAAGACAATAATATATCATGTGACCCAGAAAATGTCCATTGCTTTACTAGAATAGATTGGTAATGTAACAAATTAAATTAAAATTGCTTTCTGCAGTTATGGTGCATCTCTTCTTTTGGGGGGAGGATGATCCTGAGTACTCTTCATCAAGAAAAGGTTCCTTGAAATAAAGAACAGCCTATTTGCCCAGGGATGAGTCAGGGGATGGAGCCACCATTGCTAGCCCTTCAGACTTTGCTCAACATTAACAAAATATTAATGGAGGAGAGATCTATTATCCATGGTGATAAAAGGAACCTCCACATTCAGAGGCAGTAAACTGCTGAATACCAGTGCAAGGAGACAACATATGGGGAGGGCCTTGGCCTCTATGCCCTGTTGGGGACTTCCAGGGGAGCTGTGTGAGACAGGACGCTGGACTAGATGGACCTCGGGTCTGATCCAGCAGGGCTCTTATGTTTTTATGACTTGCAACTTCCTTTTTTCCTCTCCAAGACCTCCTTTGATGAATGAAGCTAGCCTGAGCATATCTCTAGCACGTGCCTCTCTGTTTGTTTGCAAGCCGCTGTAAATCTGCAGATTTTGCTAATAAGTATAAGTACTAACCCATCCTAAAATGAGATGCCACTAAGTGCATAAGCACGTAAGGTGTGCACAATAACATTCCCGAGACAAAGATATACACTGTAATCACTGATTCAGGTTGTTACAGTAATTTTCCAGAACAGGAATACAAGTCTGAGATTTTTAGGAATTATGAACCACCCCCTCACTGGAACAATCTCCTCCCCCCCCCCCAGTTTGGGTGCTTACCAGCCAGGGCAGGTTCCAGTTTTTTATGAGCTCTGGGTAACAGGTATAACTGGGGCTCCTTCCCCCTTTGGTACAGCCCATTTCTCCTAACCATACCCCTTCCATTTAGCCCCTCTTATTTGGCTCATCTTTATTCACACCTTTTTCCATTTCAATTTAATCTGGTGAAGAGAAACTATATATTTTTTTTGCTCATGATGAGAAACAGACAAGGAGCAGCACACACACACACACACACTTTGTTCCCAGATGCAATCTCTCCCCACCCTACAGACAGTCAGTTTTCTCCCCCAGCCTTTCTCCCTCAGAAACCACTCCTCTTCTCCCAAAACATTTTATGCCTGCATGAGAGGATACACTAAAATGAATAACAGGATTGCCCATTTGGTACAATGGCAAATTCTGGCATGCCCACTAGATATAATGAGAGTCAGGAATGCCAATTGACTTGGATTGGCCTGTAAAGGTAAAGGTCCCCTGTGCAAGCACCGGGTCATTCCTGACCCATGGGGTGACATCACATCCCGACATTTCCTAGGCAGACTTTGTTTGCGGGGTGGTTTGCCAGTGCCTTCCCCAGTCATCCTCCCTTTACCCCCAGCAAACTGGGTACTCATTTCACCGACCTCGGAAGGACGGAAGGCTGAGTCAACCTTGAGCCAGCTACCTGAAACTGACTTCCGTTGGGATCGAACTCAGGTCGTGAGCAGAGCTTTTGACTGCAGTACTGCAGCTTAGCACTCTGCGCCACGGGGCTCCTACTCACGGGGATTGGCCTATACAGCACATAAGTTGCAATGAAAGTGTGGAATCGATTTTGAGGTAAAGTCTCTGGGCCCAGATAGATTGCTCTAGGACTGGAATGACAGCCCCCAAAGTGGAACGATGGCCCCTAGGAGTAGCAGAAGGACTCTGCGACTGGAACAAAGCCACACACACACACAAAACCTCCCTCCACCCTACAGACAGCTGATTGCCCATCCAGCCTCCCTCATTCTCTCTGTCAGAGCCCAATTAAACCTGATGGCAAACAAGTGACCACCATGAGTTCATCCTTGCCATTTTACAGCAATTTTAAAATGCTATGAGGCACTGATCTGGTGCAGGATTGGGGTGCGGAGCTCTTTCCCCCCCCCAACCCTGCATGTTTTCAAGTGCCGCAACTTAGGAGTAACATTCCAGGTGAATGGTCTAAGAACGGAGCACCATAAACAGGTGGCAATGCTTGCTGAAAGATCTTCCTATAACATTTTTAAATTCTTTAGGACAAAAGGTGCCTTTTATGTCCCCGCAGCTTTAAACAAACTCCAATGGGGTGTGTGCCTGCCCACACCTTTTTTGGGATTTGAAAAGTAGCTGACTGAGGTGGAGGGGCTGGAGGCTCCTTCCTCACCTACACCTGACTACAAGGGGGAGAGGGAGGGAGGCTGTACTCTGCTTCTGTGAGGGGGCCCGTAGGAAGTCTTTGGGCTCCAGCAAATTGCTGACTTAGTTGCTCTTTGCTGCCGGCTATGTTACCAGCAATGCAGCATACCCAAAGTGCTCCAAAATGAAGAATGTGTTGTGAGAGCTTAAGAAAATGACAGTATTAATAGTACTTTATTGTACTATTGTAATGTAATTGTAATTTAAAATGTTTTCTAGAAGTATGGTGCATCTCTTCTTTTCCACTTGTAAGAACATAAGAACATAAGAAAGGCCCTGCTGGATCAGACCAAGGCCCATCAAGTCCAGCAGTCTGTTCACGCAGTGGCCAACCATGTGCCTCTAGGAAGCCACAAACAAGACGACCACAGTAGCACCATCCTGCCTTGTAAATTTAGTTTACCAGTAAAGGAAGTAGGTTCTACATCAAGTAACTTTAAATATACCTAAAGGCACTTTAGGAATTGTGGATCCCACCATGCGATTTATGCCATCCGGTGCAAATGTGGTCTTTTATATATAGGAAGCACGATTATACCCGTTAGATTACGGGTAGGGGAGCATCTCTCGCGCATCAGGGCACGCACGAAGGATGCACCCCTCGTAGAACATTTCGTGCAGAAAGCCCATAGTAGCAAGGATTTATCATTCTTTGTACTATGGTTATATAAACCGCGCCCCTTTCAGTCACAGAACAAACATAAAATTTTGCTCCAAAATGAAATGAAATTCATTTATTTGTTTAAAACAGTATCTCCACACGGACTTAATACAAATTTTGATTTGTCCTGTTTCATTTAAAATGACTGGATATGTTTGCTATGTGTTAGAATACTTAATATATATATATATGTATGTATGTATTAAGGCGAACCTAATGCTGTAAAACTGATGAGTCCACCTTAAGAAAGGAAAAGGGGTAAGGAATGCTTAATGGATATCTTACACCTGGACACTATTAAGGACAGACCAAGCTGCATTGATAGTATAGCTATTCCTAGGAACCCATGGAGGTCATTACAAGATGTGTTAGTATTGGAAAGATTAGGGTATGTATATTACTTGAACATAAGGAGAATATTTTTAATGGGGGTTATTAAATTAAGCATCATGAAATTAGAAAAAACTCCGGTTCCATAACAAATTTAATTTATGATTATAGTGAACTTAGAACCTAATCACCAGGTAAAGAGCTGATGAAAAGCAAATTGAAACGTGTATGATATCCGGAAGGCACGTCCTCCCTTAACCTGGTTTTTTAGAATTCTTTTCACCTCATGTTCACTACCCCCCCATTCGAGGGATTTTCTTGGGATATTACTACCCTACTATCCCTTGGATAAGGGATTGAAAGTGCATCCAGTGCTAGTAATACACAGAGTGTGATGCTTGAATACAGCTTCTATTGTGAAACTGACAAGAAGCACGAACTACGGAGACTCCACCGGGAGGGAGCCTCATGAACTGCACAGGCACTAACTGCACTAGAGAATTGTAAAATGCTTATATGCATCAACTTATGATTTTTGAACAAGATGGTGAATGTAACCTATATGATTTATGATATGTTATATGGGACAGTAATAAGAACTTTATTGTGATATATTTCGAGTGTGAATTTAACATTTTGAATTAGTTTTTAATCAGTAAAATATTTAGCCCATAGAAAAATACAGACTATGGTTTTTTTGGGGAATAGTTAATAATCATTGAAAAAAATATATTGAGCAAGAGTGCTGTTTAGCTACAGAAACTCCAGGTGGTGGCTGGAGATCTCCTGAGATTACAACTGATCTCCAGGCGACAGAGGTCAGTTCACCTGGAGAAAATGGCCACTTTGGAAGGTGGACTCTATGGCATTATACCTCATTGAAGTCCCTCCCCTCCCCAAACCCTCCCCTCCTCAGGGTCCACCCCCAAAATCTCCAGGTATTTCCCTACCTGGAGCTGGCAACCCTATTCACAAATCAATTGTCAACAAGAGACTTGAAAGCTTCTTTTTCCTCTCCAAGGCCTCATTTGATCTATGGAACTAGCTCGCTCATATCTCTAACATGTGCCTCCCTTTGTGTGTTTCCAAACCACAGCAGCTCTGATGAGTCGGCAAATAAAATGTAAGTGCTAAACCAAACTGAAGAGTAAGGCCATTCATAAATGAGCAGACTGAATGCTCAGTTAATACTAATAGGGGTTTCTGAGGAATGGTTTGACATTGATCATGACCCCTACCCCCCTCCACAGATTAATCAAGGAAACACAGGGCGAAAACGCATGATAGCTTTATCCTCCTTTAATCCCTGTTTTAGCTAGGATCGAACGCACATTAGGCGAAACGCATGTGTTCGATCCTGGCTGAATCCTGGCTGAAACAGGGATTAAAGGAGGATAAAGTGACCATGCGTTTTCACCCACAGTTTACTCACTTTTGTTCTTTATTTATTAATCACCTAACATTTATAGCCCACCCTCATTCCTGGCCAAGCTGGGCTCAGAGCGGGTCACAACATTTAAAACCATAAAAAATAAATTAAAACTGCAGTCTCAGTAGAACAGTAATAAAAACAAGATGGCCTTTTTATAGCAGTAAATAGCAGCCACTGGAGACCTAGTCAGGCAGTGTGACCCCCCCACACACACAAAGAAAAGTGGGGGGAGGATGGGGAGGCCAGAAACCATGTAAGAAACTTGCAGTGGCCCTCAGTTATAGGCCTGGTAGAATAGTTCAGTTTTGCAGGTCCTGCGGGACTCATTTAGAGCCTGCAGGGCCCTGATGTTACTAGGGAGAATGTTCCACCAGGCCAAGGCCAGGGCCAAGAAAGCGTTGACCCTATTCAAGGACAGCCACATACTCCTCGGGCTGGGTACCACCAGTAGATTGTTGTTCATCAAGCATAAAGCTCTCTGGAGGGCATACCAGGAGAGGTGATCCCATAGTTATGAAGAAGGTCCCAGACTGTGTAAGCCTTTAAAAGTCAAAAAACAGCACCTTGTACCTGATCCAATACTCCAGCGGGAGCCAGTGCAGTTATTTTAGCACTGGTGTTATATGCTCTCGCTAGGGTTGCTAGGGAATTAGATCTCCTGCTAATTCAACTGATCTCCAGCCGATAGAGATCAGATCGCCTGGAAAAAAACGGCCACTTTGGCAATTGAACTCTATGGCATTGAAGTCCCTCCCCTCCCCAAACCCTGCGCTCCTCAGGCTCTGCCCCAAAAATCTCTCACCAGTGGTGAAGAGGGACCTGGCAACCCTAGCTCTCGCAGCAGGGGCCCCAGTGCCTCACAGCTGTCATTTTCCCTGCCATGCCCCAGAGGTAAATTTGGTAATTCCTGTTGCAATATAGTGCAATGACATTGTTACTATCTATCACCACAATCAGTTAGCTCTTCTGAATTCCCAGCTCACCATTTTAAAAAGTCTCTACCCCTTTTTGTTACGGAGATGAAACTTTGATAGATATTATTATTTTAGAACATATAACTCTTGAATGTTTATTGCAGGCGAATGTATACGGAGACAAGGTAATCCAAATAAGAGATCCATTTCAATCTATAACATGTATGATGACAACAAATTTCAAATGAATGACAAAAAGACTTTCAAGAATACAATGAGTTCCTATTGTATTCAAAAAAAGTGGATGCAGGAAATTACAGATAAATTGATCACATCCCAGCAGCTAAAAGCTTTTCAGCTGATTTTTATTTTCTCCTGAAAAATATTCCATTTGTAGATTTGGTCTAGTTCCCCAAAGATGCCTCCAACTGAATTTGATTCTGACAACAGTCTCGCTACTCACATTTCATAAACTGGGAGTACCACAAGATCCTCTGGTAGAAAATCTCACACACAGCCTGAAACTTCAGTGGAAAAAAAAGGGGGGGAATCAGTTATCAGCAACATTTGCGAATTCTGTCTCTTTAGAGGAAGAATCATTCCATCTTAACTTACGAAAGCATAGCTGTAGCCAGCTTGTCCAGGGAAAGTTTTACAAGGATAGTTTCAGCAAAATTCATGTTCAGTTCTGTCTACAGTGTGAACTAGTTTAGCAACAACCAGAAGTAGTTTGTTGGGTAAGGGAAAAAAAGTTGTCCCTTTGACTGTCAAGCCATCCAAACTGCCCCTTTAAGCAAATATGTCAAACAAGAAAAGATACAGAGAATGGCTTTAAAAAAATGTTGTCTTTATCACCAGCTGCAGCCACATAGTGTGAGTGTTGCGTGTGGCGTGGGATGAGACTACTACAAAATAAGTGATTACTTCCGGCTGTTTGCTGAGTGAAACAAAAGGAACTGCGGGAGAGCCAGAGAATAACAGACCAGCGGCTTCTGCAGGATCAACATACCAGTTCCCATTCTCTGATGAACCTTTTCTGGCTTCTCTGTGAGTTAGAGGAAGAAGTGATTTTGTGATTTATGTTGGCCTAGGAAAAGCACAGTCCTGCAGTTCTTTTCAGAGCCTGTCTAGAAAAAGTGTGTGTCTGTGTGTATGAATGATCAAGAGAATAGCAGGACTAAAAGTAAGACACTTTTCTTACATGTGTGCATCCATCTCCTGATGGATTAGTCCAGAAAATAGAGGTTTTGCCCATTTTTGACAATAACTGAAATAGAATCTGAAAGTTGGATATTTGTCAGGAAGTTATTTTGTGATATTTTAACTGATGATGATGGGATTAAATTCCTTTAAAAGATAAGATAGAGCACAGAATAAGAGAGAGGTGATCCCTGGAATCTTGTTTCTTCTGCATTGCATCAACCCTTTATGATTATAACAGCGGTCCTTCTGCATTTTTAGTTTTGCAGAGTATTTTTCTGGACTCCTTATTCTTTGATGACTGCCATTTTTTCGTAGCTTATAACTACATAGAAAGATCCAGTTTATGCATGTAGATTATGGAAAAGCTGTGCATACAGTTGGAGGATTCTAACACACTGAGTTAGAATCAGTTGGTTACCTTTTTGGGAGTTACCAGCTCTGGGATGGTAAATCCCTAGAGAGGTGGGATTAAGTCTTGGGAGGGTGGGATTTGGGGAGAGTCCTCAGCATGGTATAATGCCGTACAGTCCACCCTCCATCGCAATCATTTTCTCCAGGGGAACTGATCTTTGTAGGCTAGAGATCAATTGTAATTCTGGAAGGTCGCCAGGTCTCACCTGGAAGCTGGCAGCCCTGCGTGGGAGCTTGAAGAAAAACTTTGGTTCCCCAGGATTCTTCTGTCTTAATTTCACTGTTATTTAGAGAACCAAGTGCACCAGGATCATAGTTGTAGTACTCCTGGTTTACTCTGAATTGTGCTTTATACTTGCACTGAAGCAAGAAAGGGGCAATACTAAAGCACAATTCAGTGTACAAAATAACTTAGGTTCAGTCCCTAGCATCTCCAGTTAAAAAGGTAATAGATGATGTAAAAGATATCTGTTTGAGCTCCTGGAGAGCCGGTGCCACTCAAAGAAGACAATATTGACTAGGGTTATTTATATACTCAAACCGAAAATAAACCCGAAATTAATCGTTTCAGTAATTTTGGGGCTTTGGATTTACCGAATGCCAAAACCTGGGGATCTTCGTGAAGCCGAATAGGCAATTCCTGAAAAAGCTGAATAATTATTTGCTTTTTTGGGTTCAGCTATTCCCCTTTGCTCAGATGCATGGCTCTGTGCTTTCTCCCA
The DNA here is from genome assembly GCF_029931775.1 of Euleptes europaea. Classification (NCBI taxonomy): domain Eukaryota; kingdom Metazoa; phylum Chordata; class Lepidosauria; order Squamata; family Sphaerodactylidae; genus Euleptes; species Euleptes europaea. The sequence continues at coordinate 17,319,605 of NC_079329.1, read as the reverse complement.
TTTTTCTATCTTTTTTTACTATTTTTCTTTTGAGGTTGGGGTCATGTAATCAGAGTCAACTTGGTCTGACCAACCATCCATCACCACAATCAGCCATCCATCACCATTCAGTGGGTTGATCTGGATCAAGCATATGGGTATGACCAACCATTCAGTGGGTTAATCTGGATAAAATATAAGAGTCTGACCAACCATTCAGTGGGTTAATCTGGATAAGGCATAAGAGTTTTTTAAAAGACAGGGCTCATCCAGTCCAGTACGGAGGGATATATCCTCCAACTAAAAAGAGCCGAAGTAGTGGCTTCATTTCCCCGCACCGTGACTGTCTCTTGAAATCAGATTTTTGATGACTATAATAAAGGACTGCTCACGGGATGTTTTCCATGCCTTATTTTTCTTGCATTTAAGCCTTTTTCCTCAGTTTGGAAGCTCATTTGCATGGACATCATGCTATGCATCCCAGATATGAAGGGAGCCCCCAGACTTTGAGGTGCCAGCCTGCCAATCGGCTCTTTCCACCAGTCATCAGCAATGCTGAACTTCTGAACCTGAAAACCGATGGACAGCTCGGCTCACAAATGCCTGGGGGTGACCCCTTTGCGGGCCCATAAAATCGGACCCCCTGTCCCAACATTCACCAAACATCAGTGTCCATCTAAGGAGAGTCACTTGCAGCTACATTGCCCCCACAGGAGCTTTGAAAAAAATCCTCATAGACTATAATGGGCCCGAATTGTTTTGTAAACTGGGAAATAAAGCCGAAATACACATTTACTGGTATGGGAATTTGGCTTTTTCCAGGTTTACAGAAAAAAATCAGGTCCAATAAACCAGAACCCAAAATTTACCCCAAAATGTTTTTTGCACAACCGTAATACTGACCTTGAAAGACCAGTGGCCTAAGTCATTACAAGGCAGCTTCATGTTTGTGTTCATGTGAACAGCTTGAAACATTACGGAAGGGAGGATTTAATCTGTTTCTCATCATTCTTCCTTACATTAAAAAACCATACAGATTAAACCACACTCACTCTCTGCACTGGTGTACAGGCTGCACCATAAAATGTGATGGCACCTTGGCTCTTTTATGACCTTAAACATTCTGAATCAATACAGGGCAACTTCTTGTAATGGTTTCTGCAGCCAGCATTAAGCATTCTCATCTTCATTACCTATACAGACATACAGACGAAAGAGCACAATATAGTGCTGTGGCAATGTAGATCTTTTATGCCATGTAATCTGTATGTCACAAAATTGGCTCTTGTGTATATTTAGTTGAACACCTGGAGATTGCCGGGAGGAAATTTTTAAAGTAATTTTCATTGTCCCAAGAAACTAAGCAAATGTGTTTATTTTATTTTATTTATTGAAACATTTATTTAATGCCTTTCCTTATGGTTCAAGGTAGGTTATGGTGCTTATGAATACCCCGACATGATAGTCATTGTACCCTTGTATTTACTTTTTCAGACATTGTCTGACTCGTCTGTGTATATAATTGCAGATGGTCTGTTTGCAGCTCTCAGCTGTTTGGGCCAAGGTGTTGATGACACAGATTCAGGACTCTGCAAGTCAATAGGTGAGTCTGAAATTAAGAGATGAGACAAAGACAGGTCATGTGATTTTAATAACAGAACATTTAATACATCGAAATGCTTGACCTATGGGCTCAGAGACTCAGTCTAAAAATCAGTCATGGCTATTCTGTTCCAGTGAGGTTTTGTGAAGAGTGGCTTCATGTTTCCATCTCTGGTGGTCATTTCTACATGTGTTGTCATGGATACGACCAGGAACACAGGGGAACGCTTGCTGGTCTTGACCAAAAAGATCATGGATAATGCTTCTGCAGTCGATAACCAGAGCTGGCTCTCAGGGCCAAACTAGTCAACTAATAATTATGGTTTTTTTGGGTGATTTGTGTTTGGGCTTTCCCAGCTGCAGGGAATGGCATTTCAAAGATCAGAGGGATCCCTCTTGCACTTGGAAATATGGTGTGGGAGGAAGAGGCGCTCCTGCCATATTTTGAGAAGATGAAATGGAGGAGGCCTTTGGAGATGCCTGTGAAGGGTTTACCCAGGAGACACAAGAAACCAGAAGTAAAACAAATAGCCCACCCCTCATGGCCCTTTTCTTTTTGTAAAAGTAAACTGGGTGGAAGGAAGTGAATGATGAAGTTTCTCCTGTGTCCATGGGAGCCCATATCCTCTCATCATCATTTTGAAGATGAGTGTGATTGACATGTTAAACATAAGTTGGGTTTGGCTTTCCCCCAATCTGACTTGCATTTAACATCTTGTCTAATTAGACTCTGAGCTCCTCTTGAAGAGAATGTGAAGAGCCATACCCAGTATTCTCATAGTACTCTATTACATTTAAGCATTATTTCTCTATTTTCTCGCATATTGTCTTCTAATTTTGAAATTCTAGTTTTATTGCTTTGGTCATTGGATGTCTGATGTTATATAAGTACATAGTTTTTATTCTGCATCTCAGTGAGAAAGGAAGGCTGTAAAATAAATAAATACATTTATTGTTGTAGGTGAACTTCCGGTACCTGGGATGTCCCTGAATACAACTTCACCCAAAGAGGGAGACTGGGTCTTTGCACGATGCACATGTCCATCAAATGTCCTTGCCACCAAAATTTTTTTTTGTAAAGATGGAAATATTATTGCAACCCACAGAGCAGAATCCCACACTGCTGCTCACATATTCAATATCTCCAAGCAGAGTACAGGCCAATATTTCTGTGGTTATCAACACAAGGATACTAAAAATCAGGCAAAGAACTCTATCCTCAGTGACAGATGGGAACTAATTGTTCTGCCAGGTAAGACTGCTAAAGTGATCAGAACAGGAAGAGAAAAGGAGTTGCAATTTTAGTTAATATACCAATGGTTATTTTTGATGAGTTAAGGTGGGTAAATTCAGAAGAGCCACTATGGTGTAGTGGTAAGAGTGTCAGACTAGGACCTGGGAGAATATAGGAGCATAAGAACATAAGAAGAGCCAGTGGTCCATATAGTCCAGCATCCTGTTTCATACAGTGGCCAACCAGTTCCTCTGGAGGTCCAACAACAGGGCATAGAGGCCAAGGTCTTCCCCTGATGTTGCCTCCTGGCACTGAAATTCTGATGGTTACTGCCTCTGAACATGGATGGTTACTGCCTCTGAACATGGCTAGTAACCACTGATAAGTGTATCCTCCATGAATCTGTCTAATCCCCTTTTAAAGCTGCCTATGCCTGTTGCCATCACTACATCCTTTGGCAGCAAATTCCACATTTTAATCATTCACTTTTGCCCATCCTGAACCTACTGCCCATCAGCTTAATTGGATGTCCTCGAGTTCTCTTTGTCAACTTTCTCCACCCCATGCATAATTTTATAAACTCATGTCCCCACATAGTCATTTCTTTACTAAACAGGAAAGTCCCAGGCTCTTCAGCTTTCCTTCCTAAGAAAGGTGCTCCAACCTCCTAATCATCATCTTTGCCCTCTTCTATACTTTTTCAAGCTCTGTGATGTCCTTTTTGAGTTATGGGGACCAGTATTCCAAATGAGGCTGCACTATGGATCGATACAGGGGCATTATAATATTGTCCATTTTATTTCCAATGCCTTTCCTAAAGACTTCCTTTTCCACCACTGCAGCACCCTGGGTTGACAGTTTTATTGAGCTATCTACCAAAACTAGGGTTTCCAGGTGCCACTAATGATGGGCAATCTTCCAGCGCTTTCTCCCTCTGCCTGCTGACACTCAGCTATTAGGCAGGCAGAAGAAGCCGGTCAGCCGAAAGGGAGGAGCAATCTGCTTCCCTGCATGATGACATCACTTTTGGCACGATGCAGAAGCACAGGCATCACATGGGGGACGCTCTATCACTCTCCCCAAAACTCTATGGAAACCATAGAGTTTTGGGCCAAGTGCTAGAGCACCCTCCTGGTGAAATGCCTGCGCTTCTTATAAATGTTAGTAATGAGTCATTACATTAGGACGTAGATGCTGGTTTAGCTACTTCACGGAAGCAATCAATAGTGCCCTTGAAATGTTCCCCAACTGCTGTTGAAGATGAAGATCAAGCTCTGCAAAACTTTAATTTTATATTTGAATGGAATCAAATCACACTTTACATTGAGCAGAATGCTGACAATAGATAATCCTGGCACTCTCGTAGAAATGTCATTAGCTCACTAGGTAAACTTCTAAGGTAAACTTCTACATGCTTACTCAAAATAACTCCCACTGAATTCAATGGCACATACGCATATGATTGTAGCCTGTGTCCTCTGATGCTAGTCCCTTTACAATATTTAAACTGTAAAGAGCAATTCCTTTTAGCATATAAGATGTTTTGGTGGGAGGGGATTGGGACTTATCTTGGGGGAGACAGAATGTTGGTGGAACTACATCTAAACAATGGTCTGATGCTATCACTTTTTTACATTTATCCAGGTAATCATGTTCTGTCTGGTAGTAATGGCAACATTATTGGTGAGTAAAAACATTTGCCCATTGGTGAACATCTCTGGGTTTTTTAAAGCATCAGCTATGCATCTTCTGAGCTTTAATTCTGTTTTTCCACAGAATTTTAACAAACTTCATTCAAGCAATTTGTTTCTTTTTTAAAGAGTTTTATTGTTAGAAAGTGCAAAAAAACAGGAACATCAGAAATTAAAAATGAAAAAAACAATACATAGATGACATAGACCAAAAGAAAAAAACGATAAAAAAATTACATAGACCAAAGAAAAAGACCATTCTTGAACTTCATTTGCAAACCCCAATGTGAGCATCAATACATTCCACTAATTCTCTGATCATTAAGACATAAAATATTGGTTTACCTAATTAAATTACTTATATTGCAGTCAGAAGTTTTACCAAAATAAAGTTACAAATTACCCCATACCTTATTAAATCCTTTCCCCACATTATATCCTTGAATTACTCTGGTATTAAAAGTAACTTTTTTCAAAATCATGAATATTTTTATTTTCTGTCGCCACCTGTCCAACTTAATATTTTCTGCCATTTTCCATTTCACGGCAATTACCACCTCGCTGCTATAATAAAAAAAACTTACTAATGTTTTCTGTGTACAGTTCCCATTTTTGTTCAAAAATAGATTCAGGAGAACTCTCTGCACTGAGGGTTCTATTTTTTCTTTGATAATCGCCTCAATTTCTTTAAAAATTTCTTTCCAAAATTTTTGTACAACTGGACAGTCCCACCACATGTGGATAAATGTACCAATTTCCCCATATCCTCTCCAACAATGCCTATCTTGTCCCTTATTTATAAGATGTAATTTTTGTGGGGTAAACTACCATTTCTTCAATACTTTTATACCATGTTCCTGAATTTTCATGGATATCGATTTGAATGGGGGTCTTTTAAAAATTTCCTTCCACTCCTCCTGACTCAAATTCATTTTAACTCCCCTTCCCATATCCTCTTTAATAATGATGCAGTTTTATATTCCATTTGAATGGGGGTCTTTTAAAAATTTCCTTTCACTCCTCCTCACTCAAATACATTTTAACTCCCCTTCCCATATCCTCTTTAATAATGATGCCATTTTATATTCCTGATCAATTAATATCTTGTATATTCAAGCAATTTCTATCATCTTCTAGGTGTACCGAATTTTTTGAGCACACATGAAAATGTGGCATGCATATGTTTTTTAATACAACTTCCATTTAATGTTATTTTAAAACATATGCCCTGTTGCTGAGTCACAAAAGTTGTCTTCTGCCTACACTGGGAATGCAAATGCAGACGTGCATTTGTATGAATTCCTTTTTGGAATATGGCTCAGTCACTGGGATAGGGATGCAGCTGCCCATGGCTATAGATAAATCAAAAATAGTAAGAAATTAGAATGGTATTTATAATAACCAGAGAATCAAAAAGACAAACCAAGAACCATACACTGGTATAGTGTTAAATTTCTTACTATTTTTGTCTCAATGTATTAGTTTTTGATTGTATTTGAGCCACGTGCTTACACTCTACACAGTTTTCACTATTTTCAACACAGGTTTCATCCTTCTATAGATAAATCAAGGCTCAAATCTGGAATCAAAGCTCATCTCTCAGTTTTTGAACTCCAACTGAAATCCAAATTTTGCACTTCTTGTGATTTCAACAGATTGTAAAACTTGGTGCTGGGATATTTTCTTTTTTTAAAAAAAATTCAAATTATTAAATTAAACTTTGTTTAATACATCTTTTCATAGCAAAAATAATGTCAGGTTGTCAGATATAATGACCGACAACGCATTCCTAAGCTGGCAGCGGCTGGGGACGGGGGGAGGGGCCCCCGCCACGGCACCTCCTAACCCATTTCACAGCCGTCGCCAGCACGAAAAAAGCCTTTTTGTGGCTTTTTTCCTGTTTTAATGGGGCTTCTAGAATAACATATGTATTTTTGAATTTACAAAGAATCACAGAAAGTAGAAACCAGGGTATCAAGCTTTCTGAATAAGCAGACCCAAAAACAGGAAGCTGAAAGGAAGGAGAATTTTTTTTTTAAATCTAAATAGCTTGTGTATATGTGTCATCAACTTGCTTCCAACTTATGGTGATCCTATGAATTAATTACCTTCAAAATGTCCTATCATTAACAGCCTTGCTCAGTACTTGCAGACTGAGGGCCCTGGCTTCTTCTATTATGTCAATCCATCTCATGTTGGTTCTTCCTCTTTTCCTGCTGCTTTCCACTTTTCCTAGCAATATTGTCTTTTTTTCAGTGATCCTTTCCTATTCAAAATGTAAGATGGGGAATTTTTTCTGGCATGGAAATGGCTGGTCCTCATTTTATGACAAGGATTGATAGAATGTTTTGTTTCTTCCTTGATTTAATTCAGTTTAATATTTATTTTCATAGATCGTAAATGGATATATATAGCTACACCTCTCGCTGTTCTGATTCTGATTCCATTGATCTATCGCTTGTTAAAGAAAGGTGAGTGATGGTGCCAGGAAGCCATGCCAGACCACAGTTTAAAAGCTTGAACTGAAAAGTTAGTCATGGTTTAACAGCTTGATACTTTTAAGATAAGAAAATATGAAGATTCAACACCCAATTTGTACTTCAGGGAAATGGAAGCACCTTGTAAAACTGGTGTTTTTATGTACTTAGCATAAAGGCAAGATATAAATATTTATAACAGCCATAATAGTAAAAATTATAGTAATAGTTTGCTCTAAATAAAAGAAACAGCACCATGACAAACCTGCTCAGGGTAGGGTTGCCATCCTCCAGGCGGTAGTTGGAGATCTCCACTATTACAACTGATCTCCAGGTGATAGAGATCAGTTCCTCTGGAGAAAATGGCCGCTTTGGCCATTGGACTGTATGGCATTGAAGTCCCACCCATCTCCAAACCCCATCCTCCTCAGGCTCCACCCCCAAAATCTCCAGGTAATGCCCAACCTGGAGCTGGCAACACTAGCTCAGAGCGTATGCATGAGCACTGTACATTTACAGAGTACTCAGGGTGAATACACTTAGGTGGTTGATTATACCAGCATGTTTGCTTCTACTCCCTTTCTAAACATGTTGACTTTTCATTGCTTATGTCATATAGTGATCTTGCAGGATGACTGAAAAGGGGCTTGCAACCAACAGTATCTAATGTATATTATACAAAGGAGGCCTAGCCAATATCTACTAAGCATCCTTGCTATGTCTCTATATCGGGGTCCCCAAACCTTTTGAGCTTGTGGACACATTTGAAATTTTGAGAGGGGGGTGGTATGCACTACCCCACAAATGGGGCTTCTACACAAGGCAAAGCCAAACACCAAATGGCTTCCACAGGAGGTGGAGCCAAATGGAATACCACCCTCCTCTAGGGTTGCCACTTGCCAGGTCCCCCCTCCCAATCACCGAGAGGTTTTAGGGGGTGTGGCTGGTGTGGCTGTGGGTGCACACGGGCATGCGCATGCAATGACTGCATTCCGGGTTTTACTTCCGGAAGTTCCGCATTGCCGCAGCCGATTTAACACTCAAACCCTTTCACAGACAGCAATGAATTCCCACACAAAAAGAGGGGTGGGGTGGGGGTTTCTAGTGATTACGTAGGCCTAGATGTTCTGATTCCTTTCATATTTGGTGCTGCAGCTTCCATGACCATCCTGAAGCAGGTGGCCAGTTTTGAGACTCCAATCATCATTTTATGAGGAGTTATGCATGCCACAGAGAGACAGGTTGATAGATTGATCCTTTTATTTACATATTAAACTTGGTCATGTTTCTCTGCCCTTACCTGGATGGCCCAAGCTAGGCCAATCTCATCAGATCTCAGAAGCTAGCAGGGTCAGCCTCAGTTAGTATTTGGATGGGAGACTGCCAAGAAAGTCCAGGTTGTCTACACAGAGGCAGGAAATGGCAAACTAGCTCTTTTTTCTCTTGCCTTGAAAATCTTACAAGGTCACCATAGGTCGGCTGCAACTTGACAGCACTTTCCTCCACCACCATGTCTCTCTCATTGGCTTCTTAACCCATTGCATCCAAAATATCCCATTTGACTTTCTGAACGTAAGATTGGCAAAGCTGCAACCAACATCTGGACACAAGTATAGCTTTCTGATATTTCTGTTTTCTTCATATGATGGATTGGTTCCCTGCTTCTTATGAAAAGCACACATCGTTTCAATACTGCCTTCTTTTTTGTTTTAGTTGCATCTTGTCAGAGATGTTCAAGGTAAGAAGAAACAAATGCTTGCCCCATACCTTATGATTACCTAACATTTTTCTATCGGGGGGGTGTTTTGTTTTTGGCTCCTCTGACTTTTTGGCAGGGTTATACCACCTAGTTCAATCCACACATCCCTGGGTCCATTTGATCAGATATGTAGTGTAAATTCCATGCTGGGAACTCATTTCCCAGTCACACGGGCCTGATCCAGATAATTTAGGGAGAAGGTGTTTGTGCCTTCCCCTTCCATTTGATTTTCCCAAAATGGCCCAGGGGGAATTTGCCTTATTGGGTAAACTTTTATGTAGTCCATCAGTATATGTGAAGCCCCTAATGGGGCAAATAGTAGTAGGGTCTCTCAAGCACCCACCAGTTCAGCTCATGTCCTGTTCACCTGTTGCAAACAGACAGCTGCTTTCTCAATGATTGGTTCAGCTGGTCATTGACCTGTTTGTGGCTGTTCGGCAGGTTGTTTCACTAACTATACAATGCAATTGGCTTTTTGTACTTGACCCAATCAAGTTATATTGCCCTCCCATAAGTGCTCTGCTCAGCAGTCAATTTTTTAAATACATCAGTCACGAATAGGGTTGCCAGCCTCCAGGCGGTCGCTGGAGATCTCCTGGGATTACAACTGATCTCCAGCAGACATAGATCAGTTCACCTGGAGAAAATGGCCACTTGGGAAGGTGGGTTCTGGCATTATACCCCATTGAAGTCCCTCCCCTCCTCAATCTCTACTTCCAAAATCTCCAAGCATTTCCAAACCCAGAACTGGCAACCCTTGTCACAAAACATATAAATCACTCATAAATACATGCTGCATTTTAATGAAATCCTATCCTTCTGTATTTGCCAGTGATCCATTTTCAAACAGCTCTGTAACCTGCATTTGTCTCTAAAGGCAAACTTTTAAAAAAGTTTTCATATACCTGAAGGATCAAATACTGTCCTCCCACACTTAATGAAGATTTTTTCCAGGTTCTCCTTGCTTTGAGAAGTCAAAACAAGCTAAAGGGTTAGTATGAAAAGGACCTAAGTAGTCCTTAGTGATTTTAATTGGCAGTGTCTTTGTAGATGTGCAGTTTTGCGAAGACCCAATGCAAATTTGTTAGGCGGGCAATTCAATGTTGTTCACCATGAACTGAACAGGCTGGGTAATTGGTCCATATCTGGTCAATGCCTGTGAACATGAAGTTCTACTATCAAACACATTTGTGGTGAAATTTGTACCCTAAATAGTAGCACCCTGGGACCATTTTCGGTCAGAAAAATAGTGAAGGAGGAAGGGAGGTATCTCTCTGCATTCAGCAATCGTTACCCAAATTCAGGCCCATGTGCCTGGGAATAGAGTTCTCCCTGCAAAACTTACCAAATATGCTTGATCTTGAGGATCTAGGAAGGCATGAGGAAAATGTAGTATGAAGTTAAGCCCTTAGATGTTTAAGACAGTATATGAAGTTGCAAAGATCTGTCAAAGTTCCCCCCCCCCCAAAAAAAGGCTAAAACAATCATATTATTTTGAGGAGACCAGGCATATGTTTTTGGTTTTTGTTTGTTCTTTGCACCCACTCATCCAATTGCCAGGCAAGCTGCACAAATAGCATAAATCAAATATATCTGCTTCAGGATCCTACACAGTATCGAGGAATTCTGGTGGGACATGAAGAAAAAGATGAACTTCAGAAAAGCAAGGGGGAACAGAAGACTAAACATCCCATTTTGCCACAGCCTTGGGAAAACCCAAGATTTTTTTTTTTAATTAGTGCAGCCGTGCTAACAATGGTAGTGGTTTAGTCTAAACTTCTGCCTGCTTCCCTATGCTAGAGTCCATCCCATTGCTCAAATTGTTAGCCTCGAAGTGAAAAACAAAGGTACCTGTAGTATTTTTCTACTGTATGTAGGATTTAGATCAGAAAAATTACGCAGGGGGAAAGGTTACTTAATTTTTTTTAGATGAGAAATTCAATTGTAGATTTTATTTATTTAAAATATTTATTAGCAGACTTTCTTCCTTACAGAGTTTGAGGCTGCTTACAATATTAATAAAATAAATTACATCCGAGGTAATCTATAGATACTGGGAAAGAATATATAAATGGGTGCTGATGACCGCTGTGCTGGACATTACGTCTTGGTTTTTTCCACTTGTCGCTCAGGAGAACGTATTATTATAGTATCTAATGCCGATGAGTTTTATATTGATGGTTACGTTTTAGTTATACTGTTGAATTGTGAGTATGGAGATTCATGTATTTTTGTGACTACTGTTTTATTATCATTCTGTTAAAGGTTACTGGGGAAAAAATAGATTACATAAACACATAAAACCAAAATCTAAAATCACAATTTAGGACTGTGGGGGCCAGGTGCACCTCCCTGAGGTTCTTCTGTAACTGTGGGGCTGCCACTGAAAAGTCCCTCTCTCATGTACCCACCAAATGAGCTTCTTTGATTGATGGGACAGTCCTGAGGACCTCTCCCTGTGATCTTAGTTCTTAGGCAGGAAAGAGGGCCCTTCAGATTAGCTTGTCCCAAGCCAAATAGGGCTTTAAAAGACAAAACCAACACCTTGAATTGGGCTCAGGAGAAGACTGGGAGCCAGTGTAATTGCTATAGTATTAGGGTCCCATGCTTCCAATGGCTGGCCCCAACCAGCAGTCTCACCACAGTCTTCTGCATTAGCTTCCACTTCTGAACACTCTTCAAGGATAGCCTCAAGCAGAGCAAACTGCAATAGTCCAATCTAGAGGTAATTAAGGCACGAATCCCTGTGGCTAGACCTGACTGACCCAGGAATGGATGCAGCTGATGCACCAACCGAAGCTGGGCAAAAGCACTATGTCATGTATATTTTGGCCCTTGGTAAATATGTAAAGACAGACCTTATCCTCCATGGAAAAAGAGACAACCCAATATATTTGAGCCAATATATTTGAGCTAATATATGAAGCATCACAAACTAATTTATACATGCTTTCCACAGAGAACAAGCTTCAGTTGAAAACAGAAGAAATTGTGACTATGCAGATGTTCAATGTAAGATAATTTTCCTGCCTTTGGAATGACAGCCTATGAAATACAGCTGAATGACAGAATCTAGCACATACGACCTAATACAATTCTGAATATCTTTCTCATGGTTTTGTTATATTCCTGGATATCCTAAGTGTGGAAACAAAAATTGAAGACATATACATTTCCTGCTGAAAACCTAGGAAGTTGGCAGGGTGTTTCTTCAAGCAGTAAACTAAATGCAATCAGGATTTGAAGCATCTGTGAATAGGAGATTAGAATATTTCCTGCTTCTCAGATCCCTCAAACACAACTCACAAGACTTTTGCATCCTAATGCAAGGTTTTCCATTAATATTCCACTCTGTGGGTTATTCAGTGACTAACAGCGCATTCCTGAAATGCGCTGGCGGCACTTACCAAAGTCCTTAGGAGGCCAACGAAAGCCTCTGCCAGAGCTGGGGCCCACAGTGTCGGCGCCCAGAAGGCGCACACTGGCGTTAGTGGCCCCAGCACTGGCATGCAGGTCCGGACACTGGTCCGCTGGGCCCGGATGCTGCCGCAGCCTTCTACTGGCCTCTGGCCACAGGCACAGGATGTGGTGACGAGCCGGGAGGTGTTCCGGTGCCCCGGGAGGCATTCCTGGGGTGTTCCGGCACCGGCCTGGGGGCTGTTTCGGCTCAGAAACACCCCTTTTTGTTGTTGTTGAGATACTCCAGCTTTTTTGCGCCTGGTAGAGGTTTCAGCAGTGCCGAAACCTCCTTAGGAGGCAACGCCACTGGGCTGCCTCCTAAGCCCGGCGCAGGCATTCCTTTCAGGATTGTGCTCTTAGTATACAAACATCATGTTCAAGAAGCATGGAAACTGCATATATAAACCTTTGAGTACAACTCCACTCTTACACAAGCAATAGGATAAAATGCGCCAGATACATAAAGCAGGGGTGGGGAACCTTTTTCCTGCCAAGGACCATTTGCTCATTTATAACATCATTCGGGGGCCATAACCAGGTGTAGATCTCCCGGCTCGGGGGGGAGAGGCTAGGGTTGCCAGGTCTCCAGCCACCACCTGGAGGTTGGCAACCACAGGGGAGGCCACACAGAGAAGGCCTAGAGGGCAAACCTGCTCCCCCCTCCCTCCCCCTCCCAGGCAGGAGGGCAGCCAGCAGTGAGGCCCGAGCAAACGAGGCGCCAAGGGGTCACAGCCCACAGCTGATCCTCAGGGAAGGAAGAGAGGAAGGAAGGAAAACAGAGAAATAGAGGGGGAGAAAAGGACAGAAGGAGACAAAGAAAGAGACAAAGGAGAGAGGGGAGAAAGGAGAAAGAGTGACAGAAAAAAAGGAAGACAGAAAAGCCTTTCCCCCCCCACACACACATACCCGCCGGCCCCACTCAACTGGGCCCCAGGCTCCCCGCCTCCCCCAACACACACACACATGGCAGCACACGCAGCCCCGCACAACTGGGACCCAGCCTCCACACCCTCTCACCGCCCGCCCCCCGAGTCCACAAAAGGCCCTCCAAGCCCGATCGGCTCCCGCATGCATGTTCTGCCACTGGGAGCCACCGGCCTCTCCCCCCCCTCACCGCTTGGCAGGTGGCGAGAGGGGCTTACAGTGTGCCACGGCTGTAGGGGGCAGCCTTGGGAGAAGCATCCCTCCCCCCTCCTCTCGCCGACCGACAGTCGATGAGAGGAGGTCCAAAGGGCGCCGCGGCCCCAGGAACACCCTCGGGGAGGGCTGCGCTGTGCTGTGCCTCCGAGGCTGGGCCCTGGAGCTTCCGAGGGCCACTAAAAATGTCCTCGGGGGCGTATGCAGCCCCCGGGCCGGACATTCCCCATCCCTGACATAAAGGATTAACTGATGCACAGCCACTGAAAAGTGTTCTGTTAACTAAATTGAAATCTAGGATTTTATAGAAGAAAATTAGAAATTGATGTCAATTTTTAGGCATGTATAAGGGTATTGCTGTGGCTCAGTGGCACACCTTTCTATGCAGAACATCCTAACTTTGACGCTGGAGAGCTGTAGAAGTCAGCAGAGGAAATTCTGTCCTTGATAGACCAATGGTCTGACTCAGTGTAAGGTAGATTCATGTGTTCACATGTATTATGCCTGGTTGCTGTCACTGATGCTTTGCTTGGCACAAGCATAATATTGTTTTGCATGTTTTATGATGATCCAATAATGATAAGGAATAGTCACAGTCTGCCTACTTCTCACTTTTGTTTCTTCTTCCCAAGTAAACACTATAAGGCTTGATTTAGCTGTTGTTGAAATAAACTTCTCCCCAGGACTATTTGCTGTAGCTATTGTAAGAGAAGGAGAAGCTGTCCTTAAATAGTTGCTGGTTAATGAACTGTGGAAGAAGTATTCCCAGAGCCAGTGTGATGTAGTGGTTAAGAGCAGTGAACTCTGATCTGGAGAACCGGGTTTGATTCCCCACTCCTCCACATGAGCGGCAGATTCCAATCTGGTGAACCGGGTTGGTTTCCCCATGAAGCTTGCTGGGTGTCCTTGGGCTAGTCACAGTTCTCTCTCAACTCTCTCAGCCCCACCTACCTCAGAAGGTGTCTGTTGTGGGGAGAGGCAGGAAAGGCGATTGTAAACTGGTTTGAGACTCCTTAAAGGTAGAGAAAACCAGGGTATAAAACCAACTCTTCTTCTTCTCATAGAGACTGCTATCTTTGAGACCCAGAGTATGATTCAAAGATGTTTAATGCCTACAACTGGAACACTTCTGAAAGGGTTTCCACATCTTCCATAGAACAATTATATGTGTACTCACATGCATGCACCTTTGAAAATGTACTGCAAAATTACTCTAACTTTCTCCTCAGATGCTGACATTGTGGGTCTTGGCAACACTATGGTGAGTAATGGATCGACCAAATATTAGACTTTATATTTTGATGACACCTGGTTACAGAGTACCTTATTCACTACTACTTATTTTGCCTAACTGAAGACAGTATTGTTATAAAGATAGCCAAAAAAAGTAATGAAGTACAAATTTCCATGGGCAAAAGCCATTTTGAAATCTGAATTTCCACAGAATGCTCGAACTTACTGTGTTGCAAGAAAAACTTTTGGTTCGTGTCATTTCTAATAATGGGAGACAAATGTTGTGTCTCAGACAAAGAAAAGCAGGAAACTATCCATGCTAGAATGCTGATGCTACAAAAAAGTTTTCCACCAGAATTGGCAAAAAGGAATCTTTAATCAATGAAAAAAGGATAGATAAACTTAACTGAAGGAAAGAGTTGAAAGGTATTTATTTAATTGTAAAATGTATATCCCACCTTTCTGCCCAGTCAGGGTAATAAAGGTGACTAACAAGTTTTTTAAAAGCACATCACAAACCAATTAAAACCAACCCTAACATACTTATAAAACATTAAAACATAGAACAGGAAGGAGACATCATTGAGGGAATGCCAGATTAATTTAAAAAGTCTTCGTCCCCTATCAGAAGACGCTGGTAGAAGTGGACAGACAAATATTCCTTGGGGGCAAGTTTCATAATTTTTATGTCTCCGTTGAAAAGCCCTCTTACCAGGTTGCCTCCCACCTAAACTCAGAAAGTGGGGACATCTGAAGCAGGGCCTCATACAATGGCTGTAGCAGTTGGGTAGGATCATATGGGAATAAGGTGATTTTTAAATAGAGTTTCCAGCCCAGCCACGTAATCAGCGGGAGACTGGGGGAGAGACATGGGTAGAGAACCACAAGCGATGGTGTGTCATTACTTCCAGGAAAAACCTTGTAGTGATAGTAGTTCTCTCTAGGAATTGCCCAAAACTTTATGGTTTTACCATAGAGTTTCTGGTGATTCCTAGAGAGGTTTGACATCACACCATTGCTTATGGCTGCCCATGACCCCCAGTCTCACGTTGTTTTTTTCCATAAGTGAAATCACACCTTAGGCCCAATTTATCTTTCTGCTGCTCAGAGCAGTGGTAGGAAATAGGAGCTATGGAGGTTTCTCAACCCCCACTGGGGGACTGACAACTCTATCCTTAAAGTATGCAGGTTTCAAACTGTACAGGACATAAAAGGTTAGCACCATCACCTTGAATAAGGTAGGACCAAAAGAATGGCAAAATGCTGCCTCCCAGTCCTAACTCTGAAAGGCAATCCAAGAGAATACCATAATTGATGGTATCAAAAGCTACTGAGATGTCCGGTATAATTAGTAGAGTTACATTCCATCTTTTGGTACAAGTCATCCATGCCACTTAGATAAGAGTACATAAACTAGGTTTTGAAACTGATGCAAATGTAGAGAAACATGACCCAATGTTTTTGCTGTCAGACTGATAAAACACATCTGATAGTCTGTAACACAGGCTTCTTCACAGGAAATTGAGCATACATTAACACATTGAAAAAGGCTGGTCTGGAGGGAAAGGGAGGATAGGTGTGCAGCTAATCAAGTTCAATTGACCAAGCTTTAGAAATCCAATCTAGGGCTGTCGATTCAGTTCCATCCGATAAGAAAAACAGCCGAATTTTCCCCGATTTGGTGGTTTTCAGTTCAGATGGAACCGAGTTTTAAAAAAACGGCAGGAAAACGATGAGCCGAATTCAGCGAGTTCGGGCGGATGCCGAATAAATTCAGGCAAATTCAGCGCCCCCGAAGCAGCATTCTCCCGCAGCCAATTGGTGGCCAAGCTGGGTCTTCTTCTGGCCAATCAGTTGCGGTTGAGTGCATGAGACCAGCTGCTGTGCAGCCCGGGGAGAGAAAGAGAGAGTGTCTGTTTGTGTGTGAGAGAGATCCCTGTGGGGGGGGGGTGCGTGTGCACATTCGAGCCTTTCCGCGGCTCTGGGGGGCATTTTTGGAGGTAGAGGTCCCAAACTTTCAGAGGGGAACCTTCTTGCAAGAACCCCCAAGTTTTGTAAAGAATGCCCCCCATCTGCCCATTGCAATAAAGCCATTACAAACACATTCGCTGCTTTCCGTGGCTCCGGGGGGGCATTTTTTGAGGTAGAGGTCCACACTTTCAATGTAGCTTGAAGGGACCCTTCTTTCAAGAACCCCCAAGTTTTGTGAATATTGGTTCAGGAGGTCCCGAGTTATGGGGCCCAGAAAAGGTCCCCCCCATCTGCCCATTGCAATAAAGCCATTACAAACACATTCCTGGCTTTCTATGGCTCCGGGGCGGCATTTTTTGAGGTAGAGGTCCCACACTTTCAATGTAGCTTGAGGGGACCCTTCTTGCAAGAACCGCCAAGTTTTGTTAAGATTGGGTCAGGGGGTCCCATTGGAATGAATGGGAGCAGGCAATCCTTAATGTGCATCTAGAGAGCGGCAAATCCAAGGCAAAACCTCCCGTGCATAAATGGCCAGAAAGTTTGTGTGTATGAGTCTGCTAGAATCGTATTGGATTTCTCCTGAGTCCTGACTCCCAGTCCCTGCTCCTGATGGAAGAGAAGACATCCACAGTTTGACCCATTTTGGGGCTTTTCGCTATAATTGTTTTTCCTTTGTGTGTGTATGTGGGGGGGAGAGTCTCTCTCTCTCTCTCTCTCTCTCTCTCTCTCTCTCTCTCTCTCTCTCTCTCTGTGTGTGTGTGTGTGTGTGTGTGAGAGAGAGAGAGAGAGAGAGAGAGAGGGGAGAACCCAAAGGGGTGGGTTTACTTGTTCTGCTGGGAGGTGGGCTTGATTGCCTCTGTGTGCTCTGTGTGGGACTGTGGTTTCTGCTGTTTTCACTGGTTGCCAACGGTTGCCAACTTCGTGTGGAGTTAACTGTGGGTCAGTGAGTCTCTCTCTGGCTGGTTCCTATTGTTTCCAATGGGCTGTGCAGCCGCTCCTGTTGTTTCAAATGGGCTAGCCTGTCATTCGTTTTAGTACATCCCCTGTAATGTATTTCAATGGAGTCAATGCAAGTCAACCGACATTCCCCTCTCCCATTATCTTCAATGGGCTGGGCAGCCTCTCCTATTGCTTCCAGTGGGATGACTTGTCATTCGTTTTAGTACATCCTTCTAATGGCTTTATACTCGGGACCCCCTGACCCAATCATCACAAAACTTGGGGGTTCTTGCAAGAAGGGTCCCCTCAAGCTACACTGAAAGTTTTTAATGGTTTTAAATGGCCGAATTTATTCGCGAACTCCGAACTTACTGCCGAATTCCATGGATCCGAATTGGGGGAGTTCGGACTTTGGCATTTCCCAAATAAAAACAGGCCAAATTTTGCCAAATCCGAATTTTACCGAATTTTTTTTTTCAACAGCCCTAATCCAATCAAGATAGGCTGTTTTTCTCACAGCAGGTGGTTAATTTACTGTTACTTTAATCCAAGGTACCAGGACCCAAGAATGCTGAAACAACGCTATATGCAAATGTGGCTCTACGGAACAGTCAGCCTCCTATCAACTTTGTGTCTTCCTCATAGACATCTAAAGATATCATGTTCATACATGGAATTCTTAGGATAGCACTTAACAGGAATGGATTATCTGAAAACAGTGGAGATAAACTTGGAAAGAAGAGATTGGGATGTTTACTCACTTGAAAATTCTGAGGATGAGGAAGACTCTCCCATTCCATTTTCCATTTTGCTGTTTTACTTGATTCTAAATATGCCAGTATCATGCACATCCATATCCTTTTTATACCATCTAGTATGTTTCTCATTCAAGTCCTGTGGAGACTCCTTCTATGTAGTTGAGTTTTAATTGTTTGTGATGTCTCCCTTGGAAGATTTGGATTTCCTCATACAACATAATTTCAGGACATGAGCATTAGTTTCTCCAATACCCATGCATATGGCAACCCAATAAAAGTATTGATTCTGGCTATATTTCTGTCTCTTTTTTAAGCTGGTTTTCATCAGGTGATCTCCCTGCCAGTAGTCAACAACATTCCATTCTTGAGCTTGAGCAGGTGGTAGTTATGCAGTATCATGTCATCTTGGAACAGATGGATTATTTAGACCCATTTCCATTTGGATTCAGGTCTGGGTCTGGATTGGAAATGGCCTTGGTCACTCTTACTGATGATCTCTACTGGGAGAGTGATAAGGGGGATTCATCCTTGTTGATACTCCTGGATAGGGTTGTGCATATTGATATACCCAAACAGAAAATAAACTCAAAATTAGTCGTTTTGGCAATATTCGGGTTTTGGTTTTATTGAATGCCAAAACATGGGGATCTTCCAAAAGCCATATAAGCTATTTGCCTTTGCTCAGATGCATGGCTCTGTGCTTTCTCCCATTTTTCTATCTTTTTTTTACTGGTTTTGTTAGGGCCCCATAGTTGGGGGCCTTGTAATTTTTTTTATTCCAACAAGATGTCAGAGAGAGTTTTTTCCTCCTTCCAGTACTTCCTGATGATGCAATATAGCCAAAGCTTATTGCTAGGGCTGCCGAGTCTCAGATTGGGGTGGGGGGTGCCATGCTTTGATGTAGGTTTTGTTGGGATTGTTGGTTCTGTCTCAGTTGGAAAGTTTTAGATTAGTTGCTTGCTCTTGTATGTTTGGCTATTCTTTGTCCTAGAGAAAGCATGGAAACAATGAAGGATGGCTAGGGATGCCTTGTTGAGGGACCCATACAGCTGGAACCCTTGGTCCAAATCACTTGGAACTTTGCAGTTCTTTAGTAAAAAAAAAAAAATCAGCACCAGTTCTGCTGTGATTTTGGTGTCATTTGCTTGGGGGAGGGGGAAGCCACTCCAGCTCCTTGGAAAAATTTCCCACAGGGAATAATGGACTTGATGAATTTCAGAATTCTGGGGAAAAAAAACAACTCCAAATATTGAACCACTACTGGAGACCTGAATAATCTGGAATACCAGTAATTATGCTGTCCCTGAAATCCAGATTCAAAAAAATACAGATTTATTTTCCTGGTGCCCTTCCCAACTTGGAAGCAACCAAATAAACCTTAACACTTCACTTTTTAAAAATAGAAACAGCCAAACCCTGCCTGTGGTGTGAACAATCCTCTAAAGTCCCCATTGGACTCCGTTTGGCGACAGAGACACTGTCTCCAGTGCCAAGTGAAACCAACGTTGCATCTGTGCTTTTGTGCAAGTGCATTGGGAGAAAAGGGGAGGAGCAGATTAGGGCTGGGCATCAGCAAACACCTTGGGAATTTGGGTACTGCTCCCACCCATTGCCATGCTGCTTGCTGTTGCTACCAGAGTGGTGGTAGAGGTGTTTGTATCCCCTTGTGGATGCAGCCTGAGACATTTTTACACCTGGAGTTTTGCCAAATTCTTGCCAAGGCAGGAGGCTAACATATTTCCATTCAGATACCAACCACAAATTATGCAGCTTAATTATTGATCACGTTGAAATTATCTTTATATGAGGGTGAACAATTTACCCTGTATGTTTCTAATCTTACTCATACCTAGAGTGAAAGGTCAAACTATAATTTACTGAAGGCAGGTACACTGAAGTACTCTGCTTTATGTTTGTTCAACGATGGTTCTTTGATAGGGCTGCCAGGTCCCTCTTCATCACCGGCGGGAGGTTTTTGGGGCAGAGCCTGAGGAGGGCAGGGTTTGGGGAGGGGAGGGACTTCAATGCCATAGAGTCCAATGTCCAAAGTTGCCATTTTCTCTATCGGCTGGAGGTCAGTTGTAATAGCAGGAGATTTCCAGCTATTACCTGGATGTTGGCAACCCTATTCTTTGATAATATTTTTGCACGGTGGAAGCATGAATTTCCAAGTATAAAGAGTTGGATCTAACCAACTTTTTTTGCTGGTGAGAAAGGGAGGAGGGCTCCCCTTTGCCCACCAAATAAATCTATGCTGGGGATGGTGAGATTGCCATGAACAAAAGCCATGTGGGACAGGGGCTATAATAGGAAAAGAATTGGCAATATTGAATGAAAAAGCTGGCTGAATCCAATCATAAATCTTTGACGAATCATAAATCTTAGACTAATTCTGCAGAAAGTTCTTCAAACTATCTGTCACATTGGCTGCATATATAATGTTGTACAAGATGGCAGAAAACTACTGGTAATTGACAGATGCGTACAAGGCATAGAATCACATCCCCACACATGACACTGTCTCTGTATTGTACCTTATTGATAGTTTAACCTTCTTCACAAGTTACGGAGAACACATGTGCATTCTGTGTACATTGTACACTTTATTTTTCTTTGTACATGTATTGATAATTCTCATGTTATATTCAAAGCATGTATTCAAAGCATGTACAGCTGGACATGTAATCTAAATGCCACATTTATCCTGGTAGTGGTAACTGTGTTCATTTGTAAAGTGAACACACTTTGGCTATTTCTCACATACATGCAGGATGCAGTGTAACATTAGCACGAGGGTCTTGGAGAGAGGAAGCTGTGTCCCACAGTCCTCAAAAGAACAGTTCAAAATGGCAGGAAGGTGAAAGCCGAGATTCATTTTTTATCTGAACCTGCAACCAATTTATCTCTGATTGAAACTAGGTACAAAATGAAGGAAAAAGCCGTTGAAAAAAGTTAATCAGTGACCGAAGGGAGCAAAGTTTGAAATGCAGGATGTCCAGGGATGTTTCATTTTATAGTGCTGTGCACAGAGGGAAGCTCAATAGTAGCTCAGTTTTGGTTGGATAATTAATTGGATATTAATTTCTATAAGATTTTGCAGAGTCTTGTAGCAGTTTTACTCTAGCTTCCTGAAGTAAAAATTATCTAAATGCATCTTTACAAAATATTTTGAAGCTGAAGTATTACTGATTGGTGAACCCGACTCTGCAAGAAGGTTAACCATCTTCTGCTCCACCCACCTACGCATACAGGTGAGTCTGGTGGCCCTTTTCAAATCTGAAGCTCTTTTGACTTTGTGAACATTTAAAACATACAGCTAACGCTGAAAGAATATTTATCAGGATTCTTTAAAAAAATGTGACTTGATATAAATTTGGAAGATACTGAATGGACAGAGCTCACAGATAATTAACAGATCTGCTCAAATTACAATTCATGCATACCATATGTGATAGAATTCTGAAATATTTAAAACTCTAAATGTGGTTTTTTATTTTAAAAAAAGAACTGCTATTTCTGCATATTTATATGATAAACTCATTAAACACTTCTTTGATGTTATCACTTTATTTTGTTTCTGACGTTACTACAACTTTGGTCTGACAAGAAAGAAAATTATTGCTTGGGGCAAGATACAGTCCTGCTGCAACCCTTCTTCATAATCCTTTGCACACTTTAGCATATTTTTATCTAGAAATAGCAACAGCTGATGTTCTAGTGATACGTTCCTTCGGTACTGTGAATAGAAAATGTACATTTGTTGAGACTACCAATATGTTTCTCAGGCAACTAATGCAGGCAATGAATTAGATCAGTCAGCCATTTAATCTTTATTATGGTCCAGAAGCCATACAGAAGCAGAACAAACAACATTAATTGATTGACTGAATAACCTACAAAATTACATCTCAACATATATCATTCAATCCTACTACATGATACAATGACAAAATGTTAGGGACAGTGAATGAATATTTATTACATCTTCATAATGGCAAACCAATATGGATCTGTGATGCCACAAAACTAGGGTTGCCAACATCCAGGTACTAGCTGGAAATCTGCTATTACAGCTGATCTCCAGCTGATAGAGATCAGTTCACCTGGAGAAAATGGCCGCTTTGGCAATTGGACTCTATGCCCTCCTCAGGCTCCACCCCCAAAATCTCCCGCCGGTGGCGAAGAGGGACCTGGCAACCCTACTCAAAACTTTTCACTAAATAATATCAACTATGTCATTCGGCTAATAAAGATATTATTTACCTGAAAGGAAATTTGTTATCAGGGATGTTAGACAATCTTACTTTTGGTAGTTCATTTACTATGATGTGATTTTGGTGTGGGAAATCAAGCATACAAGGTCAAGTAGAGAATCAGAGTGCCAAAGATATTTAATTGGATTTTTGTGGCTCTCCCTTTTTCTCATGTTGAAGGTCTGGGTGGATGCCAATGACGTCTGATTACTATGCTGAAAAATCTCTCAGTGACCATCATCTATTTTATTTGTTATGCTGTGGTCTTTTGGAACGGTAAGTGAGCAAATTTTCTTCCCTACATACATAGTAGGCAAGGGAACAAACAGAATCTCTGTTCAGACACTATACTCACACACACAGCCCTTTTTCACTGCACTGAAATATTTCATTTCCTATGTTTTCCTTAAATTTCTCTTTACTATGCTCATTTTTTAGTAAGATGTATTTCACTATAGCTGCAGTTAAATGCAAAACTGAGAATTGTGATGTTTACTGTAAAAGAGTACAACCCTACAGAGATGTGATCAGAATCTGTAACAGCCACAATGTTAATCAGCACACTGCACACCAAAAGCATTCTATGTGATCTGTGACCCAGTTGTATAGGGACATCGAAGTTTTCTTAGCTTACATGTTGGCCCAATTATGTTCCTCATGACTGTTAATATTGGAGAGAAGCTTTTGGTGGCCTTGATGTAGAGGGTATGAGAACTTCAGATAGACTTGCTTTCCAAATAGCAACATCATTTGAGAAAAAACTCTGTTGCCCATAGTGGATGCATTGCCAGCTTGAAACTTATCAGATCCAAAACCTTACAAGATATGGCCACTTTAATTTTATTTATATTAACAATAACAATTAACAATTAATTAACAATAACAATTAACAATTAACAATAACATTTCACCTGAATTTGAAAATCACTGTGGAATATGGTTACAGTGATGAGTTGGGTTTTAAATCATGCAGGTTAAAATTCCCGCGTCAGGACCAAATTTTATGGGGGCGAGTCCAGTTGAAAAGAATGGGCATTATTGTTGAGGAATCATGCATAGAGTTGGGCTGTGCAGCATTCATATGAGAATCTGGGAAGAAAGGTAAAACTTTAAAATGGAACCAACAAATAATTTGATGCTACAGAAAATGCCAATACGAATGCTATTCAATAATAATTATTTTAATAATATGAATTCAAACTGAATCATAATAACAGTGGTTTTCTGTCTTGCAGGTGATATCTCAATTGTGGGAAACATTACCCCAGAAATTGTCCAGAATGGACAAGATGTGATATTGTCTTGCCAAGCAAGAGGATGTAAATCCCCAAACCTGCAAGTCCACTTATATAAATGGGAAAGTGCCACAAACAAAACTGTTTATATTCACAACAACACAAATCAGCAACGTAGCTCAGGAGGAAAAGATAAGAATGGAACTCCAAAAGGACACTATATGAATGGAGATCTTGAAGTGACTCTTTTCCAGGTGACACCAGCGGATGCTGGACAATATGTGTGTGCCCTGACATGTGAAGATGTCTACAAAGAAGATATCATGGAGGTGATACTACAGGGTAAATATGACATTTTTAATTATTATTTTGACCCAGACCAAAGAAGAGCCTTTTTCTTAGCTTGTATGAATGCCTTTCCATCGAAGGTCTTTCTAGGTAGATTCAATCACATTCTGTAGATTCAATCACATTCCGTATCAGGAGAGACTCTGCCCCTGTGGTTCAGGATCCCCAGACTCACTTATGCATATTATGTTGGAATGTCGCCTGGGTGAGGGCCTTCGTAATGACTGTCTGTTAGATTTGCTTGATACTGATTTAGTCAGTAATAAAAGCCAAATGTTAACTGCTCTACTATCCAATGTCAAGCCTGAAACAACAGCCTCGGTTGCAAAAAATTTAGTAATGTTACTCAAACGGGGATCTTTGAAGCCTGCCTAATATTTCAAGTTGCTGCTGTGATGTGGTTTCTAGAGATTGGTCAATTATCATGATTATCATTGCTTATTATATCACAGTCTGGTTGGATGGTTAGATTATTTTAATCCTTTATTTTAACCTTTTGTTTAACCCCAAAATATGGTGCATTTTATATATTTTATACTTAATTGTATTGTATACTCTGTAGGGGCCCTGGTTTGTTCATCAGGGATTTGTGTGATCTGTTTTCGATCATGAGAATCTGTATGAGCTGTCTTTTGTACTATGCCTATTAAAGGTTATTGAATAATTAAAAAAAAGAAAGAATTTCTTTTTAGCCAGCCCTGCATAACCTACCAAGTCAAACAGAGCCTATCAGCCTGCCGCTCAACCCTCCCCACCACCACCACCGCCCTGCCAACAAAAAAACAGTTATCTGCAGTCCTGACCAAGAAGCAAAATAAAAGGGGGTGTCACAGCCATTGCCAGACTAACAGCACAATCCAAAGGGGGTGGCTAGTTGCGTCGCGGCTGAACACAGTGCAGCCATGGCTCAGTTGCACCGTCTCCTGATCGGTTTGCTGTGGTGTAGTGAGCAAGCCAATCGAGAAATTTCCCCAAGCCCTGTGAAACTGCTCTATGCAATTTCACGGGACTATGCCACCATTTTTGCTGGCATAAGTCTATGCCAGCAAAAGGGGGCATTCCTGGGGAGAAAGGGCTGAGGGAACTGACTAATGTCAGCTCCATCCCAGGAACACCCCCTTTCGTGCCTGCACAAGCCCTTGCACCGGAGGAATGGTGCTGCCGTGGCTGTACCCATTCCCTTGCGTGGTGCTGCCACACCACTCCCTGGCACTGGCATAAGTGGGCCTATGCCAGTGTAAGTGCCCATATGGATGGCGCACGTGACATTTATGCCAGCACAGGGGTCACACTGGCTCCAAATCCCTTTTTTCCCCTCCTTAGGATTGCACTGTAAACTGGCAAGGCACCAGAACTCTCTCAAATGCTGAAATTCTTTTAAAGAAACTAATTTTGGACATTCAAAGTAAAACTATTGCACATCAGTAGAAAATTCTGCTACTGAAATGTTTGGGTTCTTCTTAACTAAAAGGCATCCCATGCCCATTAAACTCAATGGACTTAGAAAGGTATAACTTGGCTGATGATTGCACTGTTAGTATACGTTTGGGGTAGCTAAATTCTAAAGTATGAAAAATTTTGAACAATCAAATTTGAATCCTGAAATTCTGTCAAATTTGAATTAATATAAAAAGTTGTTCAGTTTTATGATCTTTTTGGGGCAGATGGTCGCTAAGCAATGCTGGTGTGAACATGAAATACCATTTATAAATAACTCAACAGTGATTAAGTGCATGTTTTCTAGGCACAATTAATGCTTCGGTCGGGGATGAAGCCATTCTGCCATGCCCAAGTATTGTTCCACATGACCCATCCTATTTGAAGATACGGTGGAGAAGAATTATTCCTGGGAAGAGTCAGACTATCTGTTCTTACCTGTTCCAGAACACCAGCCCAGTGGTTTACTCTGAAGACACCCTTGGTGACAGGTGTTCTTCTTCAAACAGACCCACCAGTAGAGTTTGGCTTGGAAAGAAATATAGGCAAAAGGCAGAGGTCTTCAAAGGCAATGGATTCAGGAAAAGGAATGGTCTTCTGAAATTACAGAACATTCAGGAGGAGGATGCTGGGAGATACTTATGTTCAGTGAAGGCCAACCTGCTTCACAAATGGATCACCTACCAACTTTCTGTGAAAGGTAAGGTGAATGAATGAGATATGGATAATGGGATCCTTCCCTACTGCCGCTTTTGCCAGTGATCTCATAGGTAGAGAGGCTGGTGTACAAAGAAAACGAGCATAGCACAGCAAACCTCAGAAATGTGACCTTGGATACATTCAGCATCAAATAGCACAGAAGCCATCTTGTAAGAATATTTGTTTCATTTGTAATATATGAGAATAATCAGAAATATGGGTTCTGAAACCCATATATATGTATATGTATATGTGTGTGTGTGTGTGTGTGTGTGTGTGTGTGTGTGTGTGTGTGTGTGTGAGTCCCGTTTAGTTTGAGTCTTAACAAGTACACTTGTTTCAATGCAAGCTTTCAAAGCCAGTGGTAATAATCTCCCATAGGGATGAAGAAAAGAAGCATACCATGTAGAATTAATATTTCATATCTTATGATTTCCAAACAAGGATATTCATTCTCCAGTACATGGTTGCACAGACAAGTTCCCAAATAGGATACAATGCGTAGTGTAGTGGCAGGAGAGCTCCTGTTATTACAACTGATCTCCAGCCAATAGAGATCAGTTCACCTGGAGAAAATGGCTGCTGTGGCAATTGGACTCTATGGCATTGAAGTCCCTCCCCAAACCCTGCCCTCCTTAGGCTCCACCCCAAAAACCTCCCACCAGTGGCAAAGAGGGACCTGGTAACCCTACAGTTGGGGGTGAAAAGGCCATTCCCTCCCTTCTCCTCAACCTCAAGTGAATCACTTCTGAGCCCTCATTAGCTGGGAGTAGGGTTGCCAACCTCCAGGTACTAGCTGGAGATCTGCTGCTATTACAGCTGATCTCCAGCCAACAGAGATCAGTTCACCTGGAGAGAATGGCCACTTTGGCAATTGGACTCTATGGCATTGAAGTCCCTCCCCTCCCCAAACCCCACCCTCCTCAGGCTCTGCCCCAAAAACCTCCCGCTGGTGGCAAAGAGGGCCCCGGCAACCCTAGCTGGGAGTCCGTTTCTGAAGGTAGCCCATCAATTAATCCACTGCCTGACTGCAACTGGCAAACAGGATGTGAGCTGAACGGGTAGACGTTTGAGCAACTCTGTCCCTGAGCAGGACTGAAACTCCTCTCTTAACATCAATTATATATGTGGTCGATAAAATATAGGGGACAGCTGTTCAGAAAACAGTATGAGATTATGAATGCACAAAGTGTTTTAGAATAATTTAGAACAGTCCAAAAAAAAAAAAAAAAAGCAAACCCCATGTGTTTGAGGTGCTGCTTATAACTGAAAATTAAATTTTGAACTGAATAGAGTGTTGATCACTCATCCTTAATTCTGTCTTTCAGGCATCCTAGTCCAGGATACTGACTTCTCTGTGTCCTACTCTTCTGTTCTTCCTTGTAAGTTTCTTTAGATGAAGAAAGGTGGGGAATTTATTACACTATAGGAGAAGTTAAGCATGATGCTTATTGATATCAGGTCATTTCCCTTAATTTAAGGTTTTACCACTAGGGTTGGTTTAGTGCATTTTGCCTCCCTAAGGACCCTTTTGTTCTGTCAATACAAACTCCAAGGCAGGCTGCACATGTGTGACAGCATGAGTGAAGGGGAAAGCACCTCCTCCTGTGCTTCCCCCATAGATTCCTAGGTAATCTGCCCCTCCTTTTGGAGCCCAGCTATGGCACAAGTGTGGGAGGATGATTCCTCTTATGCCATCCTCTCTAGCTCTAAGGCAGGCATGGATCTGGGAGGCAGCAATTGGTACAGACCATATTGGTTGCTTACTTTATGCCTTTTGCTTTTCTGATGCCCCCAAAAATCACTTGGGCATTAAACTGGCCCTAGTTAACCCTCCTTTTTGCATTGTGTTAAATCAGACGTTTATGTTTTATTTCTCTTTGAAATGGCAAACCACAGGTTTCTTCAGACTCTTAGTTCTTCAGCCCATATTAGGTGATTTAATTCTAGGAATTATTCTGAATGTAAAGCTTGTGTTTTTGAAAACATGAATATATTTCGTCTATCCTCAGATCTCCTCTGCTTATTCTTGCTGATACTGGGGTGTCATAAAAACATTGGTAAGCTAATGTTATTATTTTTATTAAGTATGTGACATTTTTAATCTGAGCTCCATAGCTTTTGCTGCAGTATTAAATATGGAAGATCCTTACTCTGTAGTCACTGGCATGGATCCAACAGTATACAAGGGGGATATAAATTGACTTAGTTCCGTTTAGCAAGATCTTGTGCAACACCTAGCTCTTTCCTTTTCCATGGAGTTTCCCCATGCCACTTTGGGCCATGGTAAAGTGGCATGGACACCAGTGCGGGGTCGTGTCGGCACCTATGGAGGTTCGCCGCGCACCCCCCCCCCTTCAGGAATGTATGATAAGACTTCAAAATAAAGGAAGGGAGACACAGAAAAATGAAGGCAGAGTATAAAAGGAAGAGAGCAAAATGAAGAAGGAGAAAAGTGTAACCTTTTTTTACCATTCTTTTGAATGTTGTTGAACAGGGAACAAAATAGTCCAGGATTCTTGTATTTTCAGGCATTAGTTTTGTAAGTATTACAGCGATATAATGTCAGCAGTTCCTCTGGTATGGGTCTAAGACATTTTGCTGGCATCGAATGCCCTTCCACTTCCTCCCAGCAATTGTCCACAGGGTTCAGTACTGAATGCTTAGGAGAGAGGAGCATAAGTGATTCTCTGATGTGTGGAAAAGCCTGTTGAATATGTTTGCTGTTCGACTTTGCAGTTCATCAAATGTCCACATCAGTGTTTCTGGACCATAATCTGATGAGATACTTTTCTACATTTAAAATTTCTTGCTGTGAAAGACTGTCAGCCTCACCAAATTGTTCAATAATCTGAATAGCCTCTGCTCTCATTGCTACTGCTTTGACCCCAGGCTTGCTTAAAACATCACTGGTTAGAATGTGGTACTTTACCATAATGCTGCATACTTCCGATCCAAGCTTTTAGTGAGAAGATGATGTAAAGGATTGATAGTTTAACCAGTATGTAATCATTATAAATATCAAACAAGCACTCTAATATTTTGTTAACTTTTATTTAAGGAGCAGAATAAATAATTTTATGTACTTTTAAGGGTTGTTACCTTAACATTTCTCCTACTACATTTTGTCCCATTGTTAAAAACATTACAAAAATTTTAAAATAACAGTTTGGATTTATCATTCCCCCAAATATAGGAGCCCCGTGGCACAGAGTGGTAAGCTGCAGTACTGCAGTCAAAAGCTCTGCTCACGACCTGAGTTCGATCCCAACAGAAGTTGGTTTCAGGTAGCCGGCTCAAGGTTGACTCAGCCTTCCATCCTTCCGAGGTTGGTGAAATGAGTACCCAGCTTCCTGGGGGTAAAGGGAAGATGACTGTGGAAGGCACTGGCAAACCACCCTGCAAACAAAGTCTGCCTTGGAAATGTCGGGATATGACATCACCCCATGGGTCAGAAATGACCCGGTGCTTGCACAGGGGACCTTTACCTTTACTTTTACAAATATTACAATCCTCAAAAAATAATACTTTGTTCTGTTTTTACAACAAAGAGTATAGTATATTTGGTTTTATCAATCCCAAAAACATGGTTTGGCACCAATATGAGCATTCTACAGGAATGTGAAAAAGATCTGCCATCTTGCAAAATGGCGGTTTTAGGGAAAACGGCTGAATGTACAACTAACACAATACTGTATTTGGCTATATCAACTTCAAAAACATATATTTTGACACCAGGATGAGCATCCTACATGTATTTTAAGTATTGACTTAATCGTATCTGCCATCTGGGAAAATGGTGGTATAGGAAAAATGTCCCAAAATTGGAATGTCTACCCAAGAAAATTTTAAACCAGTAATGCCCAGAAACACAAACAAACAATAAAATTCCCAGTATATACTTTTTTTCCAGCAGGGGTCTCTTGTCGAGCCAGGACTACTGCTCCGCAGCTTTGCCTCTCCTTATTCTCAACATGGCGCTTGGACGCCTTCCCCCATTGTCAATAAGGCATCTGGCTGCCTCTCCCCCCATCTTCAGTGTGGCACTCAGCTGCCTCCCCCCACCTCATTGGTGCAGCGCTTGCCCACCTCCCCCAAACATTGACATGGTGTCTCATTGGTTGGGTAGACAAAGCTAGGGGCAATTCCCATGGTGGGGCTGGTGATGTGGGAATAGGGTTATGTCTGGGTTTAAGAATTAGCAGTCTATTTTTGTTGTTGTTATAGGAGAGGATTTGGGTTGGTATGGACATTATGGCAACTTTTGGTTTTGAATCAGAGATTTAGCAGCATATTATAAACACTATCAGATCCTTGAAAAATGCATTTCTTTTCCTTGCACGCCAATGGCTGATAGAAAAAGGGTAAACTTAAATCACATTTCTGAGGGGACTCCCTTGTTCTCTATGGTCCGAGAAACCCCTCTATACGTCTGTGGGCTTCCTTCTTTACATTTCTATGCATCTTCATAGAGATATACACATTTCATGACTGGCTGGGTGGGATAGTTTCAGTTCAAGTATTTGTTATGGGGCTTGGGCCACAAGCTCATAAAGAAAAACGATTAACCTTTGGAAATGTGAAGATGCGTTTACCATTTGAAATAAATATCTCCTTCCAGAAGAACTTAGGAAACTTCACAGAGAAATTGATGTCTGAAACAATTTCTTTCGTGTTCCTCCTAAATAGTGTCATTGGTTTGGATTCAACCAGCTTTTTTGGTCAATCTCATCCGATTTTCTTCCTTTCTATAGCCCCCAGCCATGAAGCCTTTGTCCAGGCATGCCCCAGGAACATTGTCTTTTCCTTGATAAAGGAGGACATCCTCCAACACAGAATTTAATGATTGTAAGAGGAATATCCTCAGTTTGTGAGTAACCAAGATGTGTGTTGGTTCAATTGCATGCAGTTTAAATTCTTCTCCCCCACCCCTCTTTTTCAGATAATGTTAATGAGGAAAAACATAAGTTCATAGAAAGGGAAATGTATGGAATTTTCCTCCAGAGAGATCATAGAGATTGGGAAGGTACTTTTTAATATTTTTATACATGATCTGGATGAGGGTGTGGAGGGATTATGCATTAAATTTGCAGATGACACCAAATTGGGAGGAGCAGTGAACATACCAGAAGCCTGAGATAGAATTCAATGAGATCTGAACACACTGGGAAAGTGGGCAAATGTGAACGAGGTGCAATTCAACAAGGATAAGTACCAAGTTCTACATCTGGGTAACAAAAATGAGGAACACTCATACTGGATGGGGAATATACTTCTGCTAGCAGTGTGTGTGAACAAAGTCTTGGGGTACAGGTGGATTGTAAGCTAAATATGAGCAGCCAGTGTGATGCAGAGGCCAAAAGGGCTAATGCTGTCTTGGGGTGTATCAACAGAGGCATAACATCCAAATCACAAAATGGCATAGTCCCGCTGTACACTGCATTGGTCAGGCTGCACCTGGAGTATTGTGTGCAGTTCTGGAAGCCTCACTTCAAAAAGGATGTGGACAGAATCGAGCGGGTGCAGAAAAGAGCAATGAGGATGATCAGTGGCCTGGAGACCAAGCCCTGCGAGGAAAGGCTGAGGGAGCTGGGAATGTTCAGTCTGGAGAAGAAGAGGTTGAGGGGGGGGACATGATTGTTCTCTTTAAACATTTGAATGGCTGTCACTTAGAGAAGGACTGGGAGCTGTTCCTGTTGGCAGCAGAGAATAGGACTCACAATAATGGGTTTAAATTATGGGCAGAAAGGTACTGACTGGATATTTGGGGGGTGGGGAGTTTAAAGTAAGAGGTGTTCACCAGTGGAATCGGCTACCCAGGAAAGTGGTGAGCTCCCTCTCAATGGCAGTCTTCAAACAGTGGCTGGATGAACACTTGTCAGTGATTCTCTAGGCTGATTCTGCATTGAGCAGGGGGTTGGACTAGATGGCTTGTATGGCTCCTTCCAACTCTATGATATACTGGGAACAGGGTTACTTCTTGGGTTTAAGAATGTACATTATTTTGCTCCGGTTGTGTTCTCAATGTATTTTTTTTCTTGCAGGCCAATTGCTGACAATTAAGGGTGAGTTTGATTCATGTTTTTGAGGGATATCCCTTGTTCTCTCTGATCCCAACAACCCCTCTAAATATTAGTGGGCTTCCTTGTTTACATTTCTATACATCTTCATATGTGGAGACAGACACATTAACCTGTGTCTACTGGAAATGGGGAGATATGTTTAATATTTAATAAATATGTTTCCTTTCAGAAGGACTCAGGAAACTTCACAGGGAACTCGGTAAGTCTGAAGTGATTTCTTGTATTTTTCTTCTAAGTCATGTCAGCTTTTTAGCCCAATTATAAACTTTAGATGAACAACAGTGGTGTTCTTGTGTGAGGCATTGGGAGACTTATTTTTCTTCGTTATAAAATGAATATAGATCAAAGACTTCTTTTTCTTATTAAAAAATTGCATACCTCTACGACCTGCCAGGTTAAATGCTCTCCAGATGGAAGATTATCTCCAAAAATTTATACTAATAAAGGGGTCAAACAAGGCTGTATTTTAGCTCCTTCTTTGTTTAACCTCTTCTTGAATGATTTTGCATGGGAGCTTACCGAAGTGGATAGCCATAGCCCTCGACTTGGTAACATGCAGGTACCCTTGTTACTTTACACAGATGACGCTGTACTAATTTCATGCTCACTGGTAGGTCTGAAGCGTCTCCTGAATTGATGCCTTGATTATTTTACTTCTAATAGGCTTCAATTAAATTATGAAAAACCCAAAAATTTAGTTTTTCAAGAACTTTGAAACCCCGCAAGTGGGTGCTCAAGGGAACGAAGATAGAGCAGGTTAAGTACTTAAAGTACCTTGGTGTCTGTTTTCAATACAACACTAATTGGACAATTCACAGGAAGTCAGCAGCAAAATTAGCTAGGACTAGTATGTAAGCCGTTACCCGATTCTTTTCTACTAAAGGCAATTAGTTTATCCCTGCGGCTTTGAAAGTTTTCAATGCCAAAACAGTTGCACAATTATTATACGGCATCCCAATATGGATTGGCACATTTGATCACTCCCTTGAATGCCTCCAAGCTGAATTTTTTAGGGAAATAATGGGAATGCCATATTGTGTTACATATGCAGCTTTATGCCTAGAATTGGGTCAGGATCTAGTGGAGACTAGGGCTTGGTTACAGATCTTTAAGTACTGGCTTCGAATCCATTATAATACCAATACTAACAGTCTCATTCACCAAAAGCTTTTGGAATCTAGATTTTCCAACTGGTTAACTTATATAGAGAAAAAAATAGCCACATTGGGTCTTTCCCTTGATGAGTTATATATGACACTTCAAACAATTAAAAGTAGAATTTTGGATAATCAATTTCAAGATCTTGGAAGTGCACCTGACAAAAGCTCTTCCCCCTTAAGGCTAGGGCTTTCACTGAAGGCAGGTAGCATAGCCTCGTATCTTCATCTTTTAGAAAATCCACATCTGCGTAGAGCTTTTTCCCTGGCTAGATTCAATGTTATGCCATCAGTGGTTTTATTTGGTAGATTCCAAAAAGTGGACTATGATGACGGACTTTGCCCGTGTGCACTAAAAAGCATTGAATCAATTTGGCACATCCTTTTCCATTTCCCATTCTATATAGATATACGGCTTAAATATATTGACCCCATCTTTACAAACCTGGTGGGCCTGTCTGATCAAGCTAAAGAACAATATATACTGAAAGATATTTCTCCAGGCATAACTGAGGAGGTTGCCAAATTCCTTAATAACGCTCTAATGATTCGCAAAAAAGGGAACTGAGACTAAATTGTTGTACCTAATTTGTGTATATATCTGATGTTTGACATTTTAATTGGTATTTTGTACTGGCCTGATATTATATGTCATTAAAGGTTTTTGATTGATTGATTGATTGATTGATTGATTGATATTTTTCTTCATAGTGTCAGGTAAATTGTTAGCTTATAGTTAATAGACCACTTGTTATCATGCTGGTTATTTCTTACTTACATGGTATTGCCTGTATCAGCACAGGTTGCTGGTTGCTTAGGGTATTATGGTGTGGCACTTCTCCTGCCCTTCCTCTGTGAGCCACCTCTCAGACATCTTGCTGCACTGGGTGTGTGTATGTGGGGGGGAGTAGGACCTACATAGGCCTCAGATAGGGATGTACGAGGGTTGTTCCACCTTTTTCCTCACTTCCCAGGCAGCAGTTCTTGCAGGCATGAGCTGAGGAAGGGCAGGAGGCATCGCACACCATAATACCTAACACAGCATTTTCTTTGATGAAAGTGGACATCCTACAACACAGAATTTAGTGATTAGGAGAGGAATAGTCTCAGTTTGTGAAAGGCAACAGGATGTGTACTGACTCAGTTACATGCAGTTTAAATTCTTTTTTCCTACTCTTTTTCAGATAATGTTAATGAAGAAAAATGTAAGTTCATAGAAAGGGAAATGTATGGAATTTTTCTCCAGAAAAACCATAGAGATTGGGAAGTGGCAACAGGGTTACTTCTTGGTTTTAAGTATTCACATTATTTTGCTTTGGTTGTATTGTCATCTGTGAGAGGATCTGAGTTGGTACAGACATTTTGACAACTCAAAATTTTAACTTTGGGTTTTGATGCAGGGATAAGACTGGTTCCCTGATCAATGTATTTTTTTCTTGCAGGCCAACTGCTGACAATTAAGGGTGAGTTTGCTTCATGTTTTTGAGGGATCTTCCTTGTTCTCTCTGATCCGAACAACCTCTCTAAATATCAGTGGGCTTCCTTGTTTACATTTCTATACATCTTCATATGTGGTGACAGACACATGAATGATTGGATGGGAGGAGCAAAGAATCAACCTTTAGTTCAAATATTTGATATGGAGCTTGAGCCATAAATTCATAGAGATCAAAGAAGCAGTAGTAGCCTGTGCCTACTGGAAATGGGGAGATATCTTTAATATTTAACAAATATCTTTCCTTTTAGAAGAACTCAGGAAATTTCACAGGGAACTCGGTAAGTCTGAAGTGATTTCTTGTATATTTCTTCTAAGTCATGTCATCTTTTTTTGCCTAATCCCACCCAATTCTCCTCATTACTATAGCCCTTGTCCATGTAGGTCCCATTTGTCTGGAGATGATGCCAGACTGTGAA
Source organism: Euleptes europaea (assembly GCF_029931775.1). Lineage (NCBI taxonomy): Eukaryota > Metazoa > Chordata > Lepidosauria > Squamata > Sphaerodactylidae > Euleptes > Euleptes europaea. Next base: position 17,284,240 of record NC_079329.1, on the reverse strand, counting down.
TAGCTCCCCACTCATGCAAGCAAAATCGCCCCCACCCTCAACAGTAGGGTTGCCAGGTCCCTCTTCGCCACCGGCGGGAGGATTTGGGGACAGAGCCTGAGGAGGGGGGTTTGGGGAGGGGAGGGACTTTATTGCCATAGAGTTCAATTGCCAAAGCAGTCATTTTTCTCCAGGTAAACTGAACGCTATCAGCTGGAGATCAGTTATAATAGCAGGAGATCTCCCGCTAGTACCTGGAGGTTGGCAACCCTACTCAACAGTGATGATGGACCTGCCATGGCTTCCCTTGAGGCCCTGGAGCATTGAGGGAAGCCCACTAGATTGTGGCCACCCCACCAATCCAGAAGCCCTGGCTGCTTTAGGGGCAGCCTGCCCATGTATCAGTGGTATTGCCCCACTTGCAGAAAACATTGCAGCTGCTGGACCAGGGAGCTGTCTGCAGGACTGAAGAGGTTCCCAGAAGCACAGCAAGCTGTGGCAAACCCCCAAATAGGTCATTGCTGGCGTGCTCTCATCCCAGCAGAAGAAAGTTCAGGAGAGGAGAATGAGGCTCCCATGCCTGGAGGGCCAGCCAAAGAGCAGGGTGGGCCATAGGGTTGCCAGGTCCCTCTTCGCCACCGGCGGGAGGTTTTTGGGACAGAGCCTGAGGAGGGTGGGGTTTGGGGAGGGGAGGGACTTCAATGCCATATAGTCCAATTGCCAAAACAGCTATTTTCTCCAGGTGAACTGATCTCTATCGGCTGAAAATGAGTTGTCATAGCAGGAGATCTCCTGCTAGTACCTGGAGGTTGGCAACCCTAGGAGGTAGACAGTGTCCTACCCTGGGGATTGGCTCAGGCACTGGTGCGGTGGATTAAAAGCTGGTGCTGTATGATAGCTGGAAAGGGACAGAGTTAAGGGGCTTTAAAAGAGAAGCTCCTGAGGATGGCCAAGGAGGAGAAACAGGCTGAGCTCATGCCTGCGAGAACTGCTGCCTGAGGAAGTGAGGAAAAAGGTGGAACAACCTCCTCTACATCCCTATCTGAGGTCTATGTAGGTTCTACTCCCCCCCACACACACATACACCCATTGTAGCAATATATCTGAGAGGTGGCCCACAGAGGAAGGGAAGGAGGCATGCCCCACCATAATACCCAACATAGCATTTTCTTTAGTGAAAGGGGACATCCTACATCAAAGAATTTAGTGATCAGGAGAAGGATAGTCTCAGTCTGTGAGAGGCACCAGGATGTGTACTGACTCAGTTACATGCTGTTTAAGTTCTTATTTCCTACTCTTTTTCAGATAATGCTAATGAAGAAAAATGTAAGTTCACAGAAAGGGAAACATATGGAATTTTTCTCCAAAGAGACCATAGAGATTGGCAAGTGGGAACAGGGTTACTTCTTGGTTTTAAATATTAACATTATTTTGCTCCCGTTGTATTAACTTCTGTGATAGGATCTGGGTTGGTAGGGACATTTTGACAACTCAAAATTGTAACTTTGGGTTTTGATGCAGGGATTTACCTGACACCATAAACATGATCAGATAAGACAGGTTCCCTGATCAATGTGTTTTTTTCTTGCAGGCCAGTTGCTGACAATTAAGGGTGAGTTTGTTTCATGTTTTTGAGGGATCTCCCCTGTTCTCTCTGATCCTAACAACCCCTCTAAATATCAGCAGGCTTCCTTGTTTACATTTCTATACATCTTCATATGTGGAGACAGACACATTAACGATTGGATGGGAGTAGGGTTGCCAACCTCCAGGTAATAGCAGAAGTTCTCCTGCTATTACAACTGATCTCCAGCCGATAGACATCAGTTCCCCTGGAGAAAATGGCCGTTTTGGCAATTGGACTCTATGGCATTGAAATCCCTCCCCTACCAAACCTCACCCTCCTCAGGCTCCGCCCCAAAAATCTCCCACCAATAGTGAAGAGGGACCTGACAACCGTAGATGGGAGGAGCAGAGAATCAACCGTCAGTTCAAGTATTTGGTATGGGGCTTGAGCTATCAATTCATAGAGATCCAAGAAACAGTATTAACCTGTGTCTACTGGAAATGGGGAGATATATTTAATATCTATTTTTAATGTTTCTTTCCAGAAGAACTCAGGAAACTTCGCGGAGATGTTGGTAAGTCTGAAGTGATTTTTTTTATGTCCCTTCTAAGTCATGTCATTGGATTGGACCCAACCAGTTTTCTGTTCAGCCTCACCAAATTCTCCTCCTTACTACAGCCCTCCTCCACACAGCCTTTGTGTGGAGGGTAAAAGGCTTGTTGTTTCTCTCTTTCAGGAAAATCTTTAAGTCCATAGAAAGGGAAACTTATGGAATTTTCCTCCAGAAATCTCATAGAGATTGGGAAACGGGAATAGGGTTACATCCTGGGTTTAAGAGTTAACATTATGCTGCTCTTATTGTGTTGTGTTGCATTGCGTTTTGTTGTGTGAATGGATCTGGACTGGTATGGACATTTCAATAACTCAAAATTGTAACTTTGGGTCATGATGCAAAGATTTAGCTATTTATCATAGATGTCATCAGATAAGACTGGTTCCCTGATAAATGTGTTGTTTTTTCTTGCAGGCCAACTGCTGGTAGACAAGAGTGAGTTTGGTTCACATTTATCTCCTTCCTCTGTATTTTCAATGCACTTACCTTCCCTTGTGTGTCTAGGATGGAATTCAGGCAGCTTTTTCTCCCAATCTCACCCTCTGCTTCCTATAGCTGCCATCCAACATGGCTTTTATCCATGTAGATCCTATGATCCCCACTTAGGGCTGCCTCCCCTGGTCATACTGTAGAATTTCCCACCTGGAGCTCAAGTTGCCTCCTACCGCTGCAGGTGGCAGCAGGAGAAAAATAAAAATACCGGTAGAATTACTGGTGTGACGTCAATTCCAGGGAAGTAGTGGGTTTTACCATAGCATTTCCAGCCATTCCTAGAGCTACCCTCTGTTTTCCACAAGAATTGACATTGTCATGCTGGCAATGCCTCCACCTACCATGTTCCCACCCCCAACCTTCCTGCTGGTTGGCAGGCTTCGTCTGACAACCTTATGGGCCCAGCATAGGTTAGTCAAAGCATTGTTCTTTATTGATTTAAGTTGCTTTGAGAGATGATTGTTGAAAAAGCAGAATTTAGCTTTAACAGGAGGCTGGCAACAAGCCCTCCCCAAGCTAGAATTGTGATTGTATGAAAATACCAATAAGAGTACCTCTGTGTGGCATGAATATGGGATAGGTTTCATGTCAAACAAACTTAGCTTAAAACACCTGTGGGGGGGACTTCAGTGATGGGGACTCATGCGGAAAGGGCAATTTGTGCATAAAGAAAGCACTTGGCAAAACAAGCTGTCCGATAAGTAATTTTTATAAAGCATATTGATAAGTAGGGGTGTACATTCGGGTTCTGGTTATTTTGCTTTGAACTGTTTGGATTTTTTTAACAAATTGTTTGGATTATTTAATATCATTATGTCTAGCTTAATTCAAGAAGTGTTACAGCATAGTATGAAGGGTTGCCTACTTCTGGAGGGGTTGTCTGGAGCTCTCTTAGAATTACAACTGATTCTAAGAGAGCTCCAGATCTCCAGACTACAGGGATCACTGTATCTGGAGAAAATGGCAGCTTTGGAGGGTCAGCTGCATAGCATCACATCCCTGCTGAGCTCCTTCCCCTCCACAATCTTTGCCCTCCTCAGGCTGTGCTCTCAAATCTCCAGGAAGGTCCCCACCCAGAGCTGACAAGCCTAATAGTAAGCAGAGCTGGAGGATGAATGGTACAATGGAAAAGACTCAGTTGAGTCACCTGAATTTTAAAACTCCATCTGTAATCAAACTATGACTGATTTTTTGTTTGTTGGTTTTCAGAACTGAGAGAAGCTTGTAGCAATGCAGGTGAGATGAAATGCACATTCCAGCACAAATATGGCAAATCCATTAATTCCCCTAATGTCACAATTCCATCATTGGTGTTTGGATTGCAACACACATCTATACACTGAGTGCCTGTTCTAATTATTTCAATTCCAAGTGGCATACTGAAGTGTGGGCTGTGTTCATATAGTTACAGCTACAACTAAGACCAAGTATGTGTTGCCATCATTCATTTGATTATACAAACATGATTGTGTGCATATGCACACTGTTTTTATTTAATTTATTGAGTTATCTATGCCTCTCCTTATCTCAGGAGGGAAGGAGGCATGGTATAACCTGATCTCATCAGGTCTTAGAAGCTAAGCAGGGTTAGTACTTGGAAGGGAGATCATAAAGGAAGACTCCGCAGAGGAAAGTAATGGCAACTCACCTCTATTTAGAATCATAGAGTTGGAAGGGACCACCAGGGCCATCAAGTCCAACCCCCTGCACAATGCAGGAAATTCACAACTACCTCCCCCCTCCACACCCCTAGTGACCAGAAGATGGCCAAGATGCCCTCCCTCTCATCATCTGCCTAAGGTCACAGAATCAGCATTGCTGACAGATGGCCATATAACCTCTTCCTAAAAACCTCCAGGGAAGGAGAGCTTACCACCTCCCGAGGAAGCCTGTTCCACTGAGGAACCGCTCTTCTCACTTGCCCTGAAAGCCCCTTGGTAGGGTCACCGTAAGTCTGCTGTGATTTATGGGCACTTTGCACATTCGCACACCTTATCTTAGAAAACTCTTTTCTCTAAACTGAAGAGTCCAACAATCTGTGGCATTTCCTCATAGGAAAGGTGCTCCTACCTATTAATCATCTTGCTTGTCTTCTTGACCAGAACTGTACAGTTTTCCAAAGGAGGCCACACCATATATATATATATATATATATATATACAGAGGCATTACAATATTCACCATTTTGTTTTCCTTTCCTTTCTTAATAACCCCCAGCACTCAGCTTGCTTTTATCACTGTTACCACACAGTAAGTCAATATTTTCATTGAGCTATCCACTACAACCCCAAGATTTATTCCGTTGCAGCCAGTTTGGATCCCATCAGCATATATTTAAAGTATATGTCTGCTCCTGCTTTCATTTTAAAAATAAGGACTTGAGGCTGGAGGACAGTGATTCATCCAAGGCTACCTAATGAATCTATGTTTTTTAAGATGCAAAACCATGTTTCTATCCATTGAATCCTAGTTGCCTAACCAAGAACTCTCTTTTCAGACAACATCACTCTAGATGCAGATTCAGCGCATCCCAAACTCGTAATTGCTAGAGATAAGAAAAGCCTCAGCTATGGACCAAAGACTTTCACATCTTCAACTAATTCTCAGTGTTTTGATGGGATTGTGTCTGTCTTGGGCAATGAAACATTCTCTTCTGGAAGTCATTTTTGGGAGGTAGAGATTAATAACAGTACTGAATGGGATTTGGGAGTAGCCAGAAGATCAATAAAGAGAAAAGGACAAATTTCCTTCTCTCCAAAAAAGGGGTTCTGGGTCCTGGGGAGAAGTGGAAGGGATTATTGGGCAAAAACAGATCCCTGGACAAGAGTCACAGTGCAAAGAAAGCCCAACAAAATTGGAGTTTACCTCAATTTCCAAGAGAAAGAGTTGACATTTTTCAATATTACCGACATGTCTGAAATGTTTGTATTTAACAATTGTTCATTCTCAGAAGACATAGTTCCATTCTTTAAAAATGGACATGAAGGAACAACCATGAGAATCGGCTCCCAAAAAAAGGATGCAGCTTAGGTGGAGTGCTTGTTCATTTTAGAGCAACAAATTTCTGAGGATAACAGACGTCACAGATAATGACATTTCTCTCCTTTGGTCTTGGTTTACATTGTACTTCTAGTGCATTTTTATAAACATAATGTTGTTGTGCTAAGAAAACTATATATTTCTAAATAAAGTTTCTTTAAATCTTCGGACTTAGTTCAGGTATCCAGACTTGCCTTGGCTGCTTTTGCTGCAGGTTTGGGGATTGTGGGAGGATTCTCTGCTTTTCCGGATATGCTTTTTCCTTTATTTATTTTTTCTGTCGCTTTCCACTTGTTGGATTTTTAGTGGGGGATTTGTCAATCTACAGCTATTTTGTTCTGCCCATTTCTGAGCATCACCACCATGTCATCCAGACCCCGCCTCCCCATCCCTTTCCTCCACACTCTATCATTCCCTCCCTTGCGCCAAATTGCCCGTTGATGGTAAACAACAATTCTTGAAATAATTTTTAATCGCGTTTCACTGATGTCCATTGATATCAATACTTTCATAGCAGTTAAAGCATAATTGTGCACTTTCCATCCAAAAAAAGTATTTTCATGGTTGTGTTTGGTCTCCTTGAAAAAGTTGAATAAATGTTTTGAAATCACTGCAGTTTGTGGTTCAAGAGAGGAAGGGGTTGGCTGACTTTCCATCATGTCTATGGTGCAAGGTTACTTTTTTCTGTCTGCATATTTGATATTAGTGTGCATAAATGTTTTCACCAAGCAATAATTCCCCCCCCCCAGTTCAGATTTTCAATGCCACTTAAAAAGAAATGGGTTGCAGTAATACTACTGCAAAGTGACGCCTGGTATAGCATGGAATAACTGCACCTAAATGATTTCTCAGTGCTTGAAAAAGGTCTGGGCGCCATTTAACATGTTTTTTTTTTTCATCGAGATGGCTGCAATGAGCAAGAGCCTGTGTGTGTTAAGTTCCATCAAGTTGCTTCCAACTTATGGCAACCCTATTTAAAGAACTATTTACAGAACAAAAAAAACCTTAAATTTTGCAGGTTAATTCCCCTCAGCCTTGCTAGCTTTCTTTTTCTTTTATCTCTGCAAGTATTATAAGCGTACCGAATAGGTGGCCTTCTCAAAAGTTCTAATCGGCCCCCATTTTTCCTCCATTTGGGGGCCCATAAAATTGGACCCCCTGACCCAGTCTTCACCAAGCTTGGGGGTTCTTCTAAGAAGAATTATTTCATTTCATTTCATTAACCTTTATTGGCATACCAAAAGACAGAGATAGAAAAACAACAACAATATACCTCCAAAGGGCAATACATATAAGTTACAAGTCGGGTTAATAAAACTTTTCTTGTTCTTTAAGAACTCCAGTAAGAAATTCAGCCACGGTAGCCATAATTTTAGGATCATGGTCACTCAAAAGAAATTTGCATTTCACTTCATTACTCCTGTATGTCTTGTACTGGAGCAAAGTAGATAGCAGTTTATCCCGCAGAATCACATAGAAGGGGCAATCTAAAAGGATGTGGTCAATTGTATCTAACAAGTTTAAACCGCATGTGCATAGGCGTTCATGTCTAGGGATCTGGAGGTATCGGCCTAAGAGCATCCTAGATGGGAATGCATTAATCCTAGCTAATAGAAAAGCACGGCATTCAGAAGGTATCTCTAGGTTATCTAGATATCTAGCCATTTTACCCGATCTATTATTAAGGCCTAGGGCCGCCGGAGAGCAGATGGGGGGAAGAGCTGGGTTAAAATTCTGCAATTCTACATCAAGGAGACGTTGCTTGATTCTTTTAAAGATGTAAGATTCATTGGCCAGAGCAAGATTATCTGGCCAGAGCAAGATTATCTAAATCAATTCCAATTTGGCAGAGTCTAGATCTAATCAATATGTGCCATGAGAAATAATGAAGTTCACTTTTCATGAAATATAAAAGGGAACCTGGCTCAGTTTGAAAATATAATTTGAGCCAATATCTTATTGTTTGAATCCAGGCTTTGGTGGCAATCAAGTTTTGCCCAGTTTCATGATAAATTGTGAAATATGAGACACATTTAGGTATCCCCAATATTTGTGTAAGAAATATGGCTTGGATGTTCTCCACTTCTTGATTAAGAGTTCCAAGCCATAAGGGAACACCAAACAGAAGTTGGGGGAATATTTTCAAATTCAGGATTTTGATCACTGCAGGAACACACTGATTCCCCTTCGGGTAGAAAAACTGCTTGAGTTGATTTAAGGAAATCCTGGTGGCTTTAATAGTATTTTGTCGATGTATAGACCAATTGAGATTATAGTTATAAGTAATTCCCAAATACTTATAGCTTTTAACTTGTTCAATTGGATCCTTCCCAATGTACCATTTGTATGAGGACCATTTTTTGGAAAATACCACTACTTTTGATTTGGAGGAGTTAATAGAAAGTAAATTAAAATGGCAATAATTATTAAAAGCATCTAGATATCGTTGGAGGCCTACTTTAGTGAAAGAAAGAATGACGGTGTCGTCCGCATAAAGAAGTAGAGGTAAAGACTGGGACCCATTATATGCCATTAAAGGTTTATGAATGTATGAATGAATGAAAGGACTGGGACCCTAATTTAGGTGGATGACCATTAACTGAACCCAATGACTACACTAGATCAGAAAGAAAAATATTAAAAAGTAGGGGAGCTAAAACACACCCTTGTTTAACGCCTCTTTGAATTAAGATTTTCTTAGTCAGTCCACCATTAGGTGAGTATTTAACTTGGCAGGTGGTATTTAAGTGTAATTTCTTTAAAAGTATTAGCAGCCTGGGGTCAATTCCTAGATTTGACAATTTGTCCCACAGTTTCTCTCTAAGAATAGAGTCAAAAGCACTTTTTAGGTCTATGAAAGCTGCAAACAATTTCCCCCCACCTATCTTCATGTATTTTTCCACAATAAAGGATAAAACGATACAGTGATCTAAAGATGATTTGTTCTTAGTGAATCCTATTTGCTCTGGGGCAATAATGGATTTAGCTTGAGACCACTCCGAAAGGCGGGTCTCAAGGTGTCTAGCATATAACTTGCCCAGTACTGATAGCAAGCTAATAGGACTATAATTTCCCGGTAGATTGGGGTCTCCCTTTTTATAGATTGGCATTAATATTGAGTTCATCCATGAATCAGGAAGGATACCATAATGATCAATTGATGTAAAAAGACTGGCTAGTAGTGGAGCCCACCAGTCAGCATATTTCTTAAAGAGTTCGACAGGGAGCCCATCAGGACCTGGTGCTCGACCGCTTTTTAGTTTAGAAATTAGGGTCATAATTTCTTCCCTACTTATTGCATGCCATGGAGGGATATTTGCGGGAATAATTTCCTCATTATCAGATGGAAGGACCACAGCATGGCCAAAGACGTTAGAAAAATAATCAACCCATATTGAGGCATAATACCAGGGTCAGGAGAGGGTTTGTTGTTTAATAGACAAGAAATTGTTCTCCAAAAGATTTTACTGTCCCTTGATTTCAGAGATAAAAAGAGCTGGTCCCATCTTTTTTTATAATAGGCTTTCTTTTTATTAAACACTAATTCCTGATAAGCTTTTTTTGACGATAAATATTGCTCCATATCGATTGTTTGGCCTCCTTTCCTAGATTTCCCAAAAACCGATCACAAATTCCTCTTTTGAGTTAAACATTCATGATCAAACCAGGTCGATGTTTCAAAAGTAGTTTTACGTATCGGTTTGGCTATAGAGCTACATTGCTCTATAACTTGAGAAAAGGCTATTAGCACCTCCTCATGAGAGGAAGAGCCAATTATGGACATCTTTAGTTTGGACAATAAGTCAGATTGGAGGATATTGAACAATTCAATTTCTGTAGATTCTGACCATTTAATCCTTGTCAGGATTAAAACCTTATTCTCATCAGGGGAGGGATTTAAAAAATTGAAGGTCTTTGTTGGCAAGTTTAATAGAAATGAAAGGGGGAGATGATCACTTTCAGTACGGGTTTCAATATTCTCTGACTTGACAAGAGGCAACAAGTTCAAAGAGCATAAACCATAATCAATCACACTACAGCCTCTTGTAGATATAAAGGTGGAGTTTGTTGATGAAGGGAATTGTGGTAGTCCATTTAGGGTTATTAAGCTATGAGTCACACAGAACTCTCAGTCTAACTCCAGCCTTATTATAAATTTTATCAGTAGAGTAATGAGGCAAACTTAATTGGGGAGGTAACAAGTCTTCCCCCTCAAAACCCATACAGGAGGACCATTCCTGCTGGTTTGACCCAATTCGAGCATTTAAATCTCCCAATAAAACAATTTGAGCCAACGGATGATTTTGAGCTATTTTAAAAGTAAATTTAGATAGGTTGGACCACATAGTGTCCAAGTCCTTAATATTATTAGAGGGTGGCAGATAGGTATTAATCATAATAAGGCTCAAAGTAGGAGAGGAGAGTAATATTGCTTGAGCAAAACAATCACAATTTCCCAAAAAGGTTTGCGTAAAGAAGCTATTGTTCCTGCTCAAACTGGCTAGGCCGCATTTTGGGCGACCCATTGAGGATACTTTATAGGCTGGGAGGAGAAAAGTTTGGAAACCATTTATACTCAAGTCAGTAGCTTCCCAAGTTTCCTGTAGGAATATACCATCAAACCCTTTAAGAAAATTAATAAAATCAGTATCCTGTCTTTTGTTATTCCACCCAGCAATATTCCATGATAACAAATTAAAAGCTCTGTTATTACAGTCTGGAGATAGTCAATCCTTTTCTTCTATCAGTTCAAGCTTTTTCAGAGGGTCATTAAAATCTAAGGAGAATCACCTGTAGCTATGCTGCAAATTTGGTGCTTTTACCTTAAAAAACCACCCCCAGAGCCCCACAAAGATTCCTCGTATGGTGTAATGGACCCAAAAAAGCTGGGGTGGAGGGAACAATTTTTTCAGATTTGGCTTTTTTGGCGTCACTGAAATGCTGCCCTTTATTTTTCGGCCAAAAAAAGCCAAAATTGATTTCTCTGGCTTCTTTTTTTGGTTCGGCATATCCGAATGCACCCACTTAGCTCTCAATCACTTGTCTAAAAAGGGCAGATTAGAGACTGGGTGATAAGTGGCCACTTCATTTTTCTGTAGGGCTGATTATTTTTAAGTAATCGTGGCCAAGGGATAGTGCCCTGAGTTAGTGATTGATTTATAATAGATATTAAGGACTCACTGATGTGGTCCTTACATGATTTTAGCAGCCAAGATGGGAAGGTATTGGCCTTTACAGATCCCAGGATCTTGTCATCCATCATAGAAACTGGGTTGAGATGGTCCATAAACAGACTAGGCAGTGCATTAGGCATTACTTCTGGCATACAACTGGCTTCCAGATCAGAGCATACACACAATATTTTATCAACAAAAAACTTTGCAAAAGTATCACAGCTAATTATCTATTCGTGGGACAATAAGTACTCAGATTTAGGAGTCAGCAGATACTTGCTACCTTAAAAAATTAGGATGGTCATGAACTAGGTGATGCAATAGTAGCAGAGAAATAACATTTCTTTGCTGCTGTCACCACCACTTTATAGGTCTTCCAAATGGCTGCATAGCATAATCTATCAGAATCAATATGAGTTCTCTGCCAGCATAATTTTCGATGTCTCCCAGCCCTCTTCAGATCACCAAGCCATGTGGTAAACTAGGGAGCTGGGTTCTGCCCCAAGGGCAAGAGTGGTCGACAAGGGGCAACTTTATCAATAGCTTTAAGGAGCTTTATTGTCCATACTCCCACTACAACCTCAACTGAGGACATATTTGGAATCCAAAAATTCCCAGAGCATTCTGGAATCCTTTAGGATCCATGATCCTCCATGTGTGGAGCACTTTAACTAGGCCCCCTTTTCCAACAGTGTGTTGGGTGCAATTTCACATTTGCTGTGAGTAGATAGTGGTCAGACCATGTGTGTACGTTAAGTGCTGTCAAGTCACAGACCTCAATCACTCCCACTGCTTAGGATGATAAAGCTAACAACCAGCATGTGTCCCTCCTGGCAATCACATCAACCCTGTCTGCTCTTCCTAAACTGCATGTTAGACCTCTAAACCCTACCTGAATAAGTGGCAGTTAAACCCCTCCTTTTTTTTTCATCTTCTACTCTATATAACATAAACCTAAGAACATAAGAAAGGCCCTGCTGGATCAGACCAAGGCCCATCAAGTCCAGCAGTCTGTTCACAAAGTGGCCAACCAGATGCCTCTAGGAAGCCCACAAACGACTGCAGCAGCACCATCCTGCCTGTGTTCCATGGCACCTAATATAATAGCCATTCTGCCTTCCATCTCCCTCTAGGGGTTCCTGATTAGCTGCTTCTGATGAATGCAATAGGTACACATTTTAAAGCGGATTGATGTCTTTTGGAAGAAGATATGAGCTTGACCCTCCCCTTCTCATTCACCCATACACCCAAAAATACCTTTGCATAGACCATAGACTGAGTTGTAGTATCATGGAGAAGTTCCATATGAAGCATCAGTGTCTATTACTCACTTCACTTCCGTATAGCAACACTTTCTTCTTTGGTAAGGAGAAGCTAGTCATAGTGGGATTCTCCAATCCCACACTAGTTAGCTGTAGTGTTAGCTGGTGAGGGAATCTCAGTGTGATCTTCACTTTTTCTGGCAGCAACACAGATGGTAAAAAAAAAAGAGTCTTCCAAGGCACATAGTCTTTTCTAATTTTAATATGTAGCACAATACAGTTACAAAGATATGGGGAAACAGTCTTGTAAACCCCATTTCTGTCTACACGGGAGCTAGGACAGCAGCTGTCTCAGGTCCCATCCAGCGAGGCACCTCTTTCTCTTAATCCCAGTTAAACCTCTCTGGTTATTTATGATGCCAACAACTAGCCTTGGATAGTATCTTCTGCTAAAGAACTAGTACTCTACCACTATTTACTTCATTGACAATCAAAGACATCTATCCATTACTCTGCCTCCTGCATTGCACGCACTCATTATTGCACACTCACTTGTGCACTTTGGGAATAAAAAAATCAACCTTTGTGTCCTCGTTTTTCCTTGGTAAACATGATTGAATGGGCTTAATGTGGGTACAGAGACCAGTCTACTAATGGTGAAAATGTTAAGAACTTTAACAAAAAACTGGAGTACAAATGATTTTGAAATCATCATGGAATGAACAAATATCGAAAGAAAATGATTTAAACACAATCCTCAAACCCTGTGTGTGTGTTAAGTGCCGTCAAGTCGCTTTCGACTCATGGCGACCCTATGAATGAAAGTCCTCCAAAATGTCCTATCTTTGACAGCCCTGCTCAGATCTTGCAAACTGAAGGCTGTGGCTTCCTTTATTGAGTCCATCCATCTCTTGTTGGGTCTTCCTCTTTTCCTCCTGCCCTCAACTTTTACTAGCATGACTGTCTTTTCCAGTGACTCTTGTCCTCTCATGGCGTGACCAAAATACGATAGCCGCACTTTAGTCATTTTAGCTTCTAGGGTCAGTTCAGGCTTGATTTGATCTATAACCCATTGATTTGTTTTTTTGGCAGTCCACGGAATCCGTAACACTCTCCTCCAACACCACATTTCAAAGGAATCTATTTTCTTCCTATCAGCTTTCTTCACTGTCCAGCTTTCACACCCATACATAGTAATAGGGAATACTGTAAGATAGCTCCCTGTAAGAAGGCAATATCTCTAAGGCCATTTTTGCCCAGGAGGTTTTGCCTTGGATTTGCCGCTCAATAGATGCACATAGTTCCCATCCGAATTCTCAAAACTCAAAAATAAGCCCCCATGCAGAGTTTTGAGAATCTGGATGGGGAAAATGTGCATCTAGAGAGTGGCAAATCCAAGGCAAAACCTTCTGTGCATAAATGACCTAAGAGCAATTCCTTCTCATGGTCAGGTTTTTTTTTTTTTTAAGATCTCCATCTCTCAGTTTTGGTAGACCTCCCATCTTTTCTGGTCCCCTTTGGCCTCTCCAGCTCTATGGTTTAGGTGCGAATTTTCTATCCTTTGTTCTTTTTGGGCTAGGACCATCAATATATCAATGGCTCTGGTGTTGACAGGTGAATCAAACTATCCTACTTTCCCCTTTAGTACTTGTTGGCCCATAAAAGGCCCTTAACACTCTCTGAGCATCAATGGAGGGCAGACCAAGTTATTATAACTTTGCTCAAAGTTCTGGAGTGTAAGGCATTTTACCACAGAAGGTTAGAAATTAATGCCCAACATTACATGAAAATATATAACATGCAATACATTCTTGATTGTGTATTTGAGAAGATTCTAGGAAGTATGCTTGGCTGCATGCCCTGGAGGAGAGGAGAAAGAACTCAGTAGGATTGCTATGGAAATCAAGTTGTTCCTTAAGCATGCCTTGAAATGTTAAAAATTACCAACACATACATAATACAACAGCTAAACATTAAACACATCTTTTGAGCATTCCTTTTCCCTTTCTTTTACACTTCTTGTGAATTCTGGGAAATTTACTTTCTTTGTTTCTATCAGACATTCTTAAAAGGGATAGGGACTCCAATATGGATTATCTCAAGTGGTTTATCTTTGCAGATTTCATGAGCTTTCCCAAAACTTAAAAATGGATACAATTTCCCAGTTAACTGAATGGAAATAGATAGTATAGAGAACATCACATCTGCATTGTAAAATGTTATCTTTTTCACTTCTTGATCCAGGAATATGCCAATCTGTGAATAGAGGACTTCCTTCTTTTCAATTTTATTTTGATTAGCAAAAAGAACTCCCCCAATACTTTTTAGAGAGCAGCTTTCTTCCCCCAGGGGCTTCTCAAACTTCTCAGTTTTGGCTTTGTCCCTTTGAGCTTTAGTCAGCACCCCCAACTCCCAGTCCATCTTGTCATCTACTTTCACCTCCCAGTAGTGCTTCCCAGAGTCATAAGCCTCCTTTGCCACTACAACAAGAATCCCAGAAAGGGCTACTTCTTGCCCAGACTTGTGAGGGTTAAAGAAGACTCTTTTTTTATCCTCACTGACGTTGATCCCAGGATGTTTAAAATCTGGATCCAAAGTTACAGCAGCTATAGGGAAGAGGAGCAAAAAATCATCATCATCATCACCACTACCAACAGCAGCAACAACAAAAACAAACCACAACTAGTATTTTCTCACTCAAAGTATATCATCAAGTATATCAGGAGTTTACTGCCATGATATTTTCATACAAAAAAAGGAAGAACAGTATCAACCACTCTTTCTGCTAGAAACCGCCTTTCTGCTAGAAGAAAAATGTCAATGCAAGTTCATTTGTCTTTCAGCATGTGAGAAGTCATTGAATGATGAACTAATTGAATGAGATCACACATGTGTGAATTAGGTTTTGTTTACAACATAGCTTTCTTACCTGCGTAACTCCGAGCTCTTCTGAAATCTCCAAAAATAAAGAAAAAATGGATCAGTTAAGAGAATGAGAAATAGGAAATTATCTATGAACCCAATGGGCAGTCCAGAATGTTTCATTACTGAGTGAGGTCATTTTAACATAATATTAAATATGTAATCATTTCCCATTACAGAACAATTTTCATCAAAAGCACTGTGGCTTACCAAGTTCAACTGTGAGTCTATCTGAAAAGAAGGCATTTCAAAATATATTACTATGCAGAATAAAAGTACTACAGGATGCTCTTATGGTATTATAATATACAGTAAATCTACCAGTAGTGTTAACTATATATAGGGTTGCCAACCTCCAGGTGATAGCTGGAGATCTCCTGCTATTACAACTAATCTCCAGCTGATGGAGATCAGATCACCTGGAGAAAATGGCCGCTTTTAGAATTGGACTCTATGACTTTGAAGTCCTTCCCCCCTAAACCCTGCCCTCCTCAGGCTCCACCCAAAAAACCTCCCGCTGGTGGCAAAGAGGGACCTGGCAACCCTAATTATATATGAAATAAATTTTACCACCACCCCCATTCAAATTATCCTGTGTTTCTTGGCCTTGCTTCAGGAGTTGCCAATGGGTAGGATCCAACCAGCTTTTCTACTACTGAAGAAGGGAGGAGTCTCCTTTTGGCACCCAAAAAGGCTCTGCTAGGGAGCATGGAGAATAGCCATGATGGATGGGGGCTGGAGTAAGTGGGACAAATGGGTGAGTGAGGAAAAAAGCTGGCTGAATCCCATCCAGTGTTATACTATTACTATTACTCCTCTGTATTCACTAATCCAACTCTTTCCCCCATCCCTCAAACCCATATCGGAGCTCTTACCAGAACGATTTTGTAATTCAGCGATATCTACAAAATAATGACTTAAATTAGCACAAGGGGAAGTTCTTATAAACAAAGATAAATAAGCACAAATTTGTGATCAATTCATATAACAGAGTAGTTCAGTATATACTACAGCTTAAAGGTAAAGGTCCCCTGTGAAAGCACTGGGTCATTCCTGACCCATGGGGTGACGTCACATCCCAGCGTTTACTAGGCAGACTTTGTTTTCAGGGTGGTTTGCAAGTGTCTTCCCCAGTCATCTTTTCTTTACCCCCAGCAAGCTGGGTACTCATTTTACCAACCTGGGCAGGACGGAAGGCTGAGTCAACCTTGAGCCGGCTACCTGAAACCAACTTCCATTGGGATCAAACTCAGGTCGTGAGCAGAGCTTGGACTGCAGTACTGCAGCTTACCACTCTGCGCCACGGGGCTCCTTATACTACAGTTTACCACGTGGGAAAGAAGTAATCAGATTATCAAGTTACCTGACTAGTTTAAAGCACATTGTGTGGTAGTGTAATTCACATGTTTACTTCATGAATCGGAAATGGATTTGACTATATGACAGAACTACATTTGTCACTGAATTCTGCCACAGGTGAAACGTGGCAGTGAATCTGAGGTTCTGTTCATGGCAGTACTGTTCCAGAATGTACTTTCTAGAATCTGGTAATATTTTTTGGGAATAGGTATGTCATTCAATAAGCCTTGCATTCATTAGACACAGCCCACACTGGCATGGCAGAATGGCATCATCATACAGCTCTGACACAGAAGCTTCATCTGCTTATTTAGCCACATTAGTACTGGAGCCATCTGTACATGTTATATTGTATTCTCTCTCTTATGACAATGACATACTTTAATTGAATAGGTTTAGCAGAAACAGATCACAATGATCAAGGTACAGTTTTTGCTAGAATGAACCTGGAAAATGTCAAATTTCCAAGTTGACATACATTGTTCAAGACATATTAAATACAGAGTAAGCAAAACAGGGAGCATCTAAATGGCAAAGGCCGGGTGCAACTAAAAAAAATTGCTATTGTTACTTTGCCTTTTCTTGAATATAGCAAATTAGGGCTACAAAAGAAACCCTCATGTTCATCAGCTCAATTGGAACCATGGTGTTTCAATCAGTAATTTTAATACTACAAAACCTTATCTTCACTGTATTTCTGTCACTTGCTTGTTCTTTCTCTCTCCCCCCATTTCCTCACTCCAGGAAAGGTAGCAGGTGGCAATGTAGCCAAAATAGCAGGCATTTATTCTTTCTTTTTTGTATAAAGAATACTCACTGGCTTGCCTTGTAGATATTTCTGTGCCTACAATAATACAGAAACAAAGAAAATTGTTCATCAAAGTTTGTACAGTTTCTTCACTTTCAGCCAATTCCTGAGCCTGGGGGCCAAATGGGATTAGGAGGAGACTAGAGCCCTACACCAGAGCCCGTACCACTTGCACCATGCAAATTGGCGTGGTGTAGTGCCACTTGCGCCGCTCCCCCGCCCCCAGGACTGCCGCAGCAGCATGGCCCATGGACTCCGGCTCAGCCTCCCAACGGTGCCCTGCCAGCACAAGTGCTCATGCCAACATCTTGGGAGGCATTCCCAGGGTGTTCCAGGGGGTGGAGCTGCCAGTAGGCAGCTTCCTAACCCCTTCCAGGCTAGGAACCCCCCTTCAGAAACACTGGTGCTACGCCAGTTTTTTTGTTAGAGCAGCATCGCTGATTTCAATGGAACTATTTCCCCCATTTTAAACTTTTTATTTTTTAAATACCTGTTTTTTAACTTGCAGCAGCCGGGAAATCTCTTTGGAAGCTCGGCGGTCATGCCTCGGCCATGCCGTCCCCGGCCACTGCAGGGCTCAGGAATGGGCTGATATACATATAAAACTCTACAAGATGGGCTTTATAAGGTTTGGGTAAAATTGTGGCACCATTTACTGAATTTCAGGGGCCTTATTTATTTTCAGTTTGTAATAAGATCAACATAATTGCTCATTATTGTATTCAAATTACCTTGACTCTGCATTTGTATTCTTTTGAAGAGCTTAAGGTAACTTGCATATTGTTTTTGTGACTGATGCAAATGCCCTATACATGTGAGCAGTGCAGGAGATTGGTTGAGAACATGCTGATTTCAGGGGCAGCAGTTTCCATATTGGTCTGCATCTTGAGTCTGTGAGTTCCCGACTTACAGCCCATTCCTAATTCTGCAGTAGCCAGGGACGGCGTGGCTGTGCCAGCGCCGCTGCGCCTCCACAGAGGTTTTGCAGCCACTGCAGGGGGGGAGGGGCATTTTTTAACCAAAAATTTCAAAGGTGGGGGAAAACCCCATGGAAAACCGCAGTGCTGCACCAGAGGAAACCTGGCTAAAGGGGGAGTTCATGGGCTGAAAGGGGTTAGGAAGCTGCCTACCAGCAGTTCTGCCCCCTGGAACAACCCGGGAATGCCTTCCAGTGTGTCAGTGTCCAGCAAGATACCGGCAGGAGGCCGAGCCGGTGTCTGAGGGCAGCGATGCTATGGCAGTCCTGGGGGGCCAGCGCAAGTTGCACTATGCTGGCATCCATGCCAGTTTGCATGGTGCAAGTGGCACAGATGCCGGTGTAGGGGTCTGGGCACCTCCTAAGCCCATTCAGCCCCCAGGCTTAGGAATGGGCTGTAACATTTTTACAGGGCTCACATCAACAGTGAGCAAGTATTGTTCTTCATCATCTTTCTGCTTTTCTTTTCCAATGCTGAAAAGTGACTTCATCTCTTTGCTGCCTTAATTTTCTGTCCTCTAAGCCAGTGGTTCTCAACCTTTTTCGAGTCGTGACCCCCTTTTACAATTGCCAAGTAACCTGTGACCCTCGTCACATTTGCATAAATTTGCATAAATTACATTTTCAATAGGATAAAGAAAACACATTTTTTTTGGCAGTCCAGGGTATCCATATATATAATTACTTTACATTTTAAAGTTTAAAACAAACAAGCAAACGGTACTACCACCTGTTGCACAGTGGCTGTGACTGTATGGCACGGCAACCTTTCCTGGCACGGAGGAAAGAGTGCCTCTGAGCATGCACTGTGTTCCTTGTCCTCCCCTCTCTCCCCAAAAACTCTTCCAAGCAGGCCGGGGCTCTCGCGAGGAAACCCCCTCTCTTGTGACTGGGACACTGCTTGTGCACAGAACTGCACTTATCCCTCAAAGCGGAGCTCTGTTTAATCACCTCACGAGAGCGAAGGGCCAGGAAAGAGCCGAGGGCCGCTTATCCCACTCGGACTTTTCGTGCCTTTTTCTCCCCTCTGCCAGTCAGTTTTCTGCCCTCTGCGCCTCACCGAACCTGTGCACTCGAGGGGGAAATCCCAAACTGCACCTCGACTCTCTCCCCCTTGGCCTTGCCAGAGCGGAACTGATGACTCAGGGCAGAAAAGTGAAGCCACACTACAGACATGCGCACTTGGATTCCAGGCTGAAGCTCCCGCCCCACCTGAGCGCGGCTAAAAGTAAAAACAACGTGGCTGTAGTGGCCCTCTTCTCCTCCGAGACCTGAACTGGCCGAGCCAGGGGAGCTTCCTCGGCCTCCCACACATCCTGCTGCATCATCCGCCCGGCGCAGGTGCGACCGCGCCCATGGCTGGCCTGCCCACCTTTCAGCTGGGCAGCAGGGCTACAGCTGGTGTGCGGCGGCACGCCGCCTCGTCTCTGCAGCCCGGCTCCTTCTGGCTGTCGGTCAGTCAGTTCCTCACCACTCTGCCTGGGGTCTTCCCTGCCCTCGCGGATGGATCAGGGTTACAGGGTGTCTGGGTTAGTCTTGGACAGTCCGGGATGGGGGCTGTCCCCCCAGAAAACACTTCGCGACCCCCTTGGGGGTCTCGACCCCCAGGTTGAGAACCACTGCTCTAAGCCAAACGTAACCATTTCCTTTAGCCTTTCCTCTAATGTTATATCTTTCAGCCTTCTTTATCGTCCTGTCAACCCTTTTTAAAACTTCCCAACTGAACAACGTTCTTGTGGAATGGCTTGAAGAGATCACAAATGTCCCTTTGTGCCTTTTATAAATTTTCCTTGATCAGAGGAGCATGCCTATTATCTTAGGTGCTGTGGAACACAGGCAGGATGGTGCTGCTGCAATCGTCTTGTTTGTGGACTTCCTAGAGGCACCTGGTTGGCCACTGTGTGAACAGACTGCTGGACTTGAAGGGCCTTGGTCTGATCCAGCAGGGCCTTTCTTATGTTCTTATGTTCTTAACTCATCATAGCAATTATAAACCTACATTGCTAAGGATGTGGTTCGTCCCTCCAAACTAAATTTCATTTTGAAACTCTTGCAAATATAGAAAAAATCCATCTTACCTAATGCATGTTTTAGTTGTTCTTGCTCTGAAAACATTTATAGTGAAGTGTTATTAGACCAAATTATATACTAACAAATTATTTCTATAGTAGGCCAGCTCCCAGCTCTCACATATACGCCAGAAGAAAAGGAAAAAGAATGAACATAACAACAGTGATACAATGAACAATATGCAATAAAAGGCAATCACAGTTATCAGCAGTATATAGTAAAATAATAATGACCATTAAACAGTAATTATCCTAATATTCTTAGCATGTCATAAGATACATAAGGTACTTGATAAACATAGTATTGATGTTAAACAGTCTTTACCATTTTGTATTGCATTCTTCTTATTTTCTGCAAAAGAAAAAATTGCATTTCCCCATTAATTATATACTTGTTGAATCTTTTCAGAAGGAACTACATTTTGCATCAAATGTACTGTACTGCTAAGAGTAGCCACAAATGTAAATCCCCCTTCCCCTCCAGGGATGGTGGAAGACAGGTTGTTTAGATATATAAGCTCAGGGTCCAGTCTGGAAGTCTGGAGGTTCATTTACACAGAACCCATATCTAACACATACAAATATAAACAATACCCATATTAATAGAAAAGCTTTGTTTTCTTGATGGCACTGCTGCACATAGCATTTGAGACTCACATGATGGAATGCTCCCACATGAAATCATGTTCTTATGCATTAAAAACTAGCATAACAAGATAAAAGACCACACCCAGACATTCCTTCCCTGATATCTAATTTGCTTGTATATGCTACAATTTATCAAAAAAGTGATAAATGCTTTAAAAAATTGAAGACGTCATGTAAGTGTAAATCAGGCATGTTCAACTGAACTTCAATGAAACAAACAATTCATTTAAACAATTTAGCAACAGAAAATGTAGAGGTTCTGACATCCCTACAGATATGTAATTACTTTTAAGCAACAGGCTCTAAACATTGCTCCTTATCCCTCCACCATTAACATTATACCAAATGGTCTTTTCCTTTTCAAAAAAATTTGATGTATGAAAAATTATTGTTAATTACTCACCAGATTGAGATACATTCTGATTACTCTCTGAAACAAAACAGAACCAGTTATCAGGGAGCTCATGGCTCAAACTGGAATCTAAAGTGTAATTGATCCTATCTATTTTTTGCAGAAGGAAGAAGATATCGTAGTAGCCCATCTTGATAGTTGCCAAGATGCCTCCATTTTGATTCATACCCCCCTCTCCCCACTTCCCTTTTGGAGCTTGGACTACTTTTTCTCTGTGTGTCTTTATAACCGTTTCCAGCCCTCACAGAAACAAAAGAAAAGAGAGTCAGCAGAGTAAGTAGGACAACACACAACTCAATCATATTAGCTGGGGTTGTCTCAGTGAGAAATCTTGCCTTGCCCAGTATCAGATCATCTATCTAGGTAGTCACCCATGCAAAACTGAAGTCTTCTACAATATTCTTAATTTACCCTAATAAGAAATTTTGTAATACTTACTTCTCAGTTTATGCACAGCAAAAAGAATAATGCCCAGGGTAATTAATAAAATTATTATGAAGGGAGGAAGCCAAGCAGAGGTGGTAGGATAAAAGACATCTGAAAAACATATTAAAATATTGGTTACAGTTTCTTATTTGTCTCCAAAAAAATTTCAAGTTGCAAAACAATATCAAATCAGAATTATGCCAGTGCCAGAATGCCTGCTGTTCTCACCCAGCCCAATCTCACCTCCTGTTTTCTACTTGCAGTCCCTTTGGAGGAACCTTGCCCAGATGAGCAGATAACAAAGCTAGTAGTGCTGCTCCAGCCATACCTTTCCTGCCTCTCAACAATTCATAAGGGACAGAACTTGAAACACTGTGTCATCTAGGTTCACAGCAAAATCTACAAGCATTCAGTACAGATCATAAGCCCTAAAAGTTTCTATATGAAGCATTTATGGCTAAAACATTGTGAGGGCTTTGGAACTTTTCACTCTGACCTTAAGCTATAAGAAAAACCACCCAAATTAGCAAGATTATAGATTCCTGAGGGTGGACTCCCTCCTCCACATACAAATATTCAATGCCACATCAACTATCAGCCATTTCCATTCCCGATGAGAGGAATCAAAGAGGGTAAAGGAATCATACATAGAACAAAATCTGAGTCTAGTAGCACCTTAAAGACCAACAAAATTTTCCAGGGTACTAACTTTCATGGGTATCTGAAGAAGTAAGTTTGACCCACAAAAGCGTATACCATGGAAAATTCTGCTGGTGCTTCTGGGCTCAAATTTTGTTCCGCTACTACAGACTTAGCATGGCAAACTACCTGAAAACACCTAGAAATGGTATGTCAAATGGCTGCATAGGAGAACCTGACCAAACGCCTGACCATCTATTATATTTGTATCCCACCCTCCCTCAAAGAAGTTCAGAGCGGCATTCAAAGGTCTCTTCATCTCTCTGAAAGAAGTGAAGCTGACAAATATGTCTTCACTTATGAAAATATTTCTACTTTGCTGTTCAACTGAAGGATCCTCAAAGCCACTAGAATTACATTTCTAATATTAATGTTAAAATAAAAATCGCATTAAAGCAATACTATCCAGAAAGGAGCACTTTAACACAACATAAGTGATACTAGCCAACCACAGAACTATGACTTGGCTCACTTCAGGAAGTAGTACAATCAGGATTAAAGGATGAAACAACCATCCGCTAAAAGTAAGGAATGGAAATTGGGAATGGGAATACTGGCTCAAAGAGTAGGGTATGAACAAGATTAAGTGTTTGAAGAAGATTAGGTTTGGATTCTGCCATTTTGTGTATGCAATCTCACCAAATTGGCCTCCATACTACCCCTCCCCCATCCCACATAGCTTTTGTACATGCAGGTTCTGCCACCCCCCAGCATAACTTTATTTGGTGGCTAAAGGGGATCCTTTTTTTCTTTTCACCAGCAGAAAGTCTGATTGAATCTAACTCATAGTCTAGATTAGGGCCATGTACCTTTTTTTTCTTTTTCTTTTTTGTATTTTTCAGGTTCGGGTTTAAAATGCCGGTGGGGCCAAAGCAGCCCCAAATGCCAAAGAATTCAGCATTATTTGGGATCTGCTTTTTCAGCTTCCTTTCATTGCCATTTTTTACTGGTACTCCCCTAGGGTTGTCACGTCCCTCTTCACCACCACCTACGGGACAAACTTGTAAAATCTGATTGTCTACCTCCCCAGCAGAATTGTCTGCCAGTCGGCCATTTTAAGTGTGGCAGCTGCAGTGCTTGTGCACAAGCGCTACCGGTGAAAGAATTTCGAGACACCAGGACGGGCTTTACTTTCACACTAAGGCACTTTAGTAATTGTAACAGCAAACTTGTTATTTATTTAATTCGTTGCCCGTGTGGTCTACTCTACGTAGGTAAAACGAAGAGGGAGATCAAACTTCGTATAGGGGAACACCGGTCCCGGATTAGGAATTCTAATTTAGAAGCCCCATTGACTGCCCATTATAAAGAACTTAAGCGTTTAGATACGGATATGCAATGTTTTGTTATCTGGCAGTTCCAAGGTAAGGTTTTTCAGAATCATAACATAGATAGGATTTTAGCACAACAGGAGTCCCGCTTCATTTTCCTTTTTGACACTTTGATGCCAAAAGGATTAAATTCATTTTTGGATCTCTCCAGTTTTCTTTAATTTTCTAACTATTGCAGTAGGTTTGCCTCTTCACCATAGTTTACGGTAGCATGACTTAGTACTATTGAGAAGATAACATGCACCTGTGGAACCATGAAAGCCTTAAGAGAGAGTCAGCTAGTTTCACTTTAGACGCTTACCAAGCCTTTTACACAGAATGGCAGAATAGACGTCTCTTCCCAATTTTGGTATGTAAGATGAAATATATTTTTGTAAGCATGACATTTTAATATTTGTAATTTATAATTAACTTATATTAAATGACGTTTTGTAAATTTGATTGGATATCTTGATAGCATGCATTTTATTACAGGTGATATTGGCACGTGGTACTTCTTGAAGCTTGAGAAAAGCTCTGAAATGGGGATTTTACCGGAAGCCCATTGAGTCTGATATTTATTCCGTGCTATATTTGGACTTTACCATTCTGGATTGTCTATCATTGTATACCTGACTTATTCTTGTACACATTTACTTTTTGTATTCTCTTTGTGTATTAACTTACCTTGCTCTATATTTATATCCTTTGGATATTCTTGCATTGAAGTTTCTCCTTTTTCCTGAATACAATTGTTTGCATATTGCTTATATGTGCTTCATTGAGCTTTCAACGAGTACATAACTTTGATTCCACGTTCTCCTATTTTGTACTTGCAGCCCGATTTTGATTACCAACTACCTGGCAGTTGGCAACCCTATACCCCCCCCCAAAAAAAACCAAAAAGTTATTTTTCAGAGTTTTTTCCATTTCAGCTTTAGTCAAAAGCACACCCCTAGTCTGGATGAGGTTGAACCCACTAATGCATGTTGCCAGATGAATTCATTTTGTAGCTGGTTCTTGGTGAGGAAGATACACTAAGTACTAGAGAACAAACCATGTGTGCTATTATGTCCTTCTACCACACACTCTGCCCTATTTCTACTCACCAGAGATCAGGATTCTGGATTCACTCTCCAGTTGCAAGACACTGCTGATGATTTTGCAAGAGATCTCACTGTCAATTCCTGGCTCTATTGTAATGGAACTGGAAATGCTGAAGGTCCCTGCTGGGGTCTCTGTGTTTGTGGTGTCTGATTTCTCGACTCGATTTTTCCCTTTGCTGTCCAGCCAGAGAGCCTGGGGCTTCGGATACCAACCCTTAGAGTTGCAAGTGAGGCCAATTCCATTGCCCTCATAAAGCTCCAAGGAAATGGAAGGCTCCTCTCCTTTTGCTGCACAAAAATAACAAGACATGTTTGTTTTTTACTGTCTCATGTAAAAAGGAATCTGTCAAGAGAGTCCTCATTGAGATAGACTCGAAGCATGACTCAACAAAACCTCCACTGAATCAGAACAAAGTCCCATCTAGCACAACATTCTTGTTTCCTAAAGTCGCCACACAGATGCCCCCCAGGAAGCCCATAAATACAGCATGAAGGCAGTAGCTCTTCACTGCTGCTGCCTCCCAGCAACTAGTATTCAGTGGCTTACCACCTCTGAACATAGAGGTTCCATTTAGCCATCATAACTAATAAACCATTGGGTTATACACTCCCCAGTTTCCGGACAAACAGATAACATACAAGTGCTTGAGTCTGTAAATGTCTGTTCTA
This sequence comes from Euleptes europaea, assembly GCF_029931775.1. NCBI lineage: Eukaryota > Metazoa > Chordata > Lepidosauria > Squamata > Sphaerodactylidae > Euleptes > Euleptes europaea. The sequence goes on along the minus strand of NC_079329.1, from coordinate 17,258,710 downwards.
TGTTGCTATGTTTTTATCCTTTTAATCAATGTTAATATTTTTGTATCTTTTCTTTGCTGGTCAATGACTGTAATAAATTGATTTGACTTTGAGTCTGTAAATGGATGAAATATATCCCTAGCCTTTTCTTCAGCTTCCTTGTTATGTTTCATACATTCAGTCATTGAACATCATTGCAGGAAAAGAAACAGTAACCTTTAGACTGTTAACTCAAATGTTTTGAGGAGAGGGCTTTCCTACACAAACAATAGAGTTGCATTGTACTAAATGATTCACAAAGTCGCTTAGATAAATTATTAGGGACCCTGGTCTATACTACTGTGTTTTCCCACAATTCTTTAATGGGGGGAATGGCCATTACTGACTATGAAAAGTAAGTACTTTTTAAATTATCCGGGGGGGGGGCATTTTTCGAGGTAGGGTAAGCAAATTTGCAGTGTAGCTGCAAGGGACTCTCCTTGCATAAACTGCAAAGTTTGGGACAGGGGGTCCAATTTTATGGGGCTCCAAAGAGGTTGACCCTCTCCTCAATAGAAAAACATTGTAAACTTTACCATGCATTTCTATGGAGGAGGGGGGCATCACCCTGATCCAATCTTCATCAAACTTTGGGGTTCATAAAAGGAGATTCACTCGAAGGTACCCTGAAAATTTGAGAACTCTACCTCCAAAAATGTTCCCACAGGAATTTTGAAAATATCCCCATAGACTAAAATGGGCTTGAATTTTTTCAGTAAACCCAGAAATAAAGCTGAATACCCCTTTACCGATATGGATATCTGGCTTTTTCCAGGTTTACCGGGGGGGAAATCGAGCCCAATAAACCATAAATTTATTTAGGGTACCAATATTTATTTATTTTTTTGCACAACCCTAATCTCTAATACTAGCATGTCTTGAGTAGGGATGATTACAAAATCAAATCTCATGATCAAATCTTGGTTCATCCCACCCAGAATGTTGTTTGTGTTAGGGAGTAATGCTCCTTGTATTACTGAGTTGCATCATTAGGTTCAGTGCCTGTCCTCGCTAAACACTGTTCATGTGTCCTGACTCCTAGTTGTTTCTGTCCCATAACAAATCCCTGCTTTTCTTCCCACTTCTAGGTGAAGAGTGATGCAAGAGGAGGGACTTGGGGAGTGTGGGGATTTGTCCCAGTTATGGCTGTTCCCATCAGCTACATAGTGTAACCTACATTTTTAAAAAAAAAAGTCTGAGAAAGTTTGGATCTTTCCTACACAACCTAGAAGGGGAGGAAAGCCAAGGTTTTCCTCCTCTATCTTAAAATCTTGGTGGTTGCAGCTAGGTTCATTATTCCTGGAGCCTGAAGGGCTGGTGAGGGGAGGTTAAAGGGTGCCAGGTATGGATGTCAGCCTCCAGGTGGGACCTGGGGATCCCCTGGAATTATGGCTCCTCTCCAGACAATAAAGATCAGTTCCTCTGGAGAAATGGATGCTTTGGAGGGTGGACTCTATGGCATTGTACCCCACTGAGGTCCCTGTCCTCCCCCAGCTACATCCCCTAATCTCCAGGAGTTTCCCAACCCGGATCTGGCAACCTTATCCTCCCCCCAATATGTTCCAGTGGCCAGGGGGGACCTTGCAACCCTAGTGCCAGGGCAGGGGCAGACCATCCAGTAGGAAGTGTCATCCCTTCCTTGGAAGAGGAGAGCCAGGAAGCTGAACCATCTCTCCCTCACAGATGGTGAGGGAACCATCTCTCCCTAGACATGTCATTGTCCTAATGCTGATTATCTTAGCATAATAAACAGTCAGCTCACCTATCATATTCAGCTCAATGACTGCCTGGTCATACCAGTTTTCAAGGTAGATCATGCAGGTGTATTGTCCTTGGTCAGAGAGCTGGCTGTTTTTCAAATTCAAGGACATGTTCCCTTTACTAAGCTCAGAGTGAAAGAGCTCTGTTCGGCCTTGGTATCTCTTGTCCTGTATTTCTACTTTCTTTCTTCCATCATAGGACTTCACATCAATTTTTTCAGAGGAATGGTCAAAGGTCCAATGGACAGTTAATCTGATGCTTTCAGGTACACTGGAAGTTGTTAGCTGGCATGGCAGGATTATGTCTTCTCCAAGAAATCCAGTGACAGGGTTTGGGGGTGGAATGATGGCAAATTGACCTTCAGGAAGTGATAAAGCAAAAATCCATCTTAGATATGTTCCTTCCCTTGCAGTGTTAGTTGCAAGGAGTAACCTTTTTCTCAAGTTGGTCCATTTACAATTTCCAACTATCTTTTCTTAATGTTAAAAAAAACAGGAGGAATACTTTAAATTTACTAATACTGGATTCAAGTTTCTACTTGTAACTTGTCATTATGCCAGTGTACATAAAGGGATGATATAATGATGAATTATAAAACATATAGCTGAGAGCTTCTCTGATTGCCTGGCATCCTTTTTTTTGTCATGTGCTAACAAGCAGTAATACTTCCCCATGTATTTAAATTGTTCATGCAAGTGAGGAATAAGCAGGTCTTGAGTTCACTACTACCTCTGTGAGTAAAAGTATTTGAGTGTCCTTGCCACACGACACAGAACTGGATGACAGGTATGGTAATCAGGAATCTATTTGTTTACATTATTTTATACTAGAACTGTAACATTTGCAAGGGAAGGCAAAGGTACACCAATCGACAAATATATCACAATCACTACAAACTAGTGACAGCAATAACTTTACAACAATAAAAGCAGAAGCAATGAAAATGTTGAACATATCCCTACATTGTCCAAATAGGAATATCTTAAATAAATTTAGCAGGATTAAAGAGCAATTAAACAAGCAATTGAATAAAAGAGCCATACCAGCCACAGCTGCATAAAAATAAAAATCCAGAGAAATAAAAACATTTTTACAAAACTGCATAGAGAAGGTGTCAAGCATGTAGTGGTGGGAAAAGAGCTCTGCATGCAAGGTGCCACCACAGAAAAGGTTCTTTCCCTCATGGGTAGGGTTGCCAGGTGCCTCCTCTCCTCCAGTGGGAGGGTTTTCTTTTTAATCGCACGTGCTCGCACCGACGCACACACGGCACTTTAGGTTTAGAACCGGAAGTACTGCCTCGCAAGGGGCCTTTACCTCTTAGTTTGAGTGGTAAAGTGGCCCTTTACCATTCAAACTAAGAGGTAAAAGGCCCCTCACGAGGCGGAACGTCTGGTTCTAAACCAGAAGTGCTGCGTGCGGTGTACGGTGTGCGCACATTTGCCTGCCAACCCTCAGGTGGTTGACGGGCAGAGGGGTAAAAATGGCCAGGGGTTTGCCCGCTACCTGTGGGCACCTGGCAACCCTACTCATGGGTACTTACTTGGGGCAAACTGCATAGGGCCTTGCATAGGGCCTGTGATGCTGCTTTTAATGTTTGGGCAGGTTCACATAAGAAAATATTTTACGATACCCAGGACCCATTCAGTGCTTTCAAAGTAAGCATCAGTGGTTTGGAGTGAGCTCAGAAATAGAATGGCAGCCACCATGGCCTCTTCAAGATCTTTTCTCATACAGGTGTCTCAGTCAACAATCTCTGCTGCATTCTGCACTAAGTGACATTTCCGAACAGTCTTCAGGGGCAACCCCATGCAGAGCACATAATTGATGTGAACAGGCCACTTATAACTATAACCAGATCCCAGTTTCCCAAGAAGAAAAACAACTGGTGATTTAATCAAGTTAGTTGAATGACCAATATACCACAGATTATACCTGAGTATCTATCGCCTGGTATGGATCTAATAATAATAATACCCTCAAGCTACAATTCTGGGGTTGGATCCAGCCAGCTTTCCCACTAATACAAAAGAGAGGAGAGTTGGATCCAACCCCTGATCTTTCAGGAAGAGTGCAAACCTATCTAAAACGAACTGACACCTGATTTCCTGGTTAGCATAATTATTAACCCATTGGCACCTCACTCTTCACTGGCTTGAACTTTGGTGCATTAGCCCTCATGCACCCCATTACTTCTCTAGAATCTAGTTAGAACATCCACTATCTCACCTGACTCTGCTGAAAAAGAGAAATAGAACTGTGTCAGCCTACGGAAGATACAAGGAGATCTAAACAAGTGAAATACCTCATCCCTCTGCGTTTACACACATCCAAGTGTAGAATTGCTCAACTTCATGGACTGTCTGTACAAAAGTAGTTTACCTGCGTATACTACATGAGTCTGCAGAACCATCAAGATGCAAATAGCAGTTGATAAGGAACACATGGATTAGAAGAAGAGCAGAATAGGGCTGTACCTAGAAGACTCTCCCAGTATGCTGAGAAACAAAACAGGAGCCACTGTGAGTATACAAAGAACACGTCATCATACCGGTGAAATGCTTACTGAATTCAATAGGGAATGCACTGACACAAATAACCTCATCCTCAGTATCCTCCACCAGCATTCCAAAAAGTGATCAGACATTCCTAGGATACACTACAGCTATTCTTTGGGACAATTCGCACACAAATATTCAGTACTCAGTGACTGCAGGATCAAGTGATTACCAGCATGTGTGAATGGGCCATCACTGATCACCAATAGAACTTCAAGAATACTTCATATCATTTCAAAACTATGGGTTTGCAAATACTGGCCATGAGGGCTGCCTCATGCACACATTTAGGTGCCTTGATTATCTAACCATGCATTCCTGAGGTGAATGCCTGTGCCGGACATAGGAGGCAATGCAGCGGCTCTGCATTAGGTGGCCGAAACCTCCGCCCGGAGCAAAAAATCAATGCAACCCTCATAGGGTTGCATGGGAGATATGCCACCTAAAAGGTGGCGTATCTCACTGAAAAAAGGGGGCGTTCCCAAGCCATAACAGCTTAGGAGGCCACCTAACGGTGGCCCCACCCCCAGGCTGGCAACATGACGCCCCGGGAACGCCTCCCAGGACGCCGCTGTGGTCTTTGCCGGCATCCGGACACCGGCGGAAGGCTCCATCGGCGGCCCAGCCCAGTGCTGCCACGGCAGTGGCCAGCAACCAACATCCAGGCTGTCACGCCGGCGTTGGGATGTACGCTGCCAGCGCTGTGGGCCCTTGTGCCGACGAAGGTCTTTGCCTGCCTCCAAAAGACTTTCATCCATTATAAATGTATAAATTATTGTCATTAAATAGGTTATGTTTTACATGACATGTTGTGATGGAAGCCTCTCCCTGTAGTGGTGGCTCATTCAAACATGCAAGTCTTCACTGGAAGTTGTGTTATAAACTGCTTAATAAGTAAGTAAATACCAGATGAGATCCAACCAGCTTTTCTACTACTGGCAAAGTCAACAGGAATCACAAACAGGCTATGCTAGGGAGCTGAATGGGCCCTGACCTGGATGGCCCAGGCTAGCCTGATCTTGTCAGATCTCAGAAGCTAAGAAGGGTCAACAACCCTGGTTAGTATTTGGATGGGAGACCACCAAGGAGTACCAGGGTTGCTGTGCAGAGGAAGGCACTGGCAAACCACCTCTGTTAGTCTTTTGCCGTGAAAACCCCAAAAGGGGTCGCCATAAGTTGGCTGTGACTTGACGGCACTTTACACACACACAGGGAGCTGAATGGACAAAAGCCATGTGGAACAAGGGCTAATAAGAAGGAGAACTAGCAAAAAAACCTGGCTGGATCCAACCCATTAATTCAGACATGCCACCAAATAAAATATTCAGCAGCATAGACTGCAGTTTATCACATAATTCATGATTTTATGTTGATAGCAACCCTGGCCACATGTTAACATTGAATACACATATATCCTACATATACAGGTGTATATCTGTTTTTTAAGAGCCAACGCCTGTTCACTTTACAAATGAAACATGAGATTTTACATGCATTTCTAACATGAGAATTACTCAACGCATCTTTAAAGAAAAATCAAATGCACACTATACATAGATCGTACTGTAGCTTGTGAACAGGGCTGGTATGAACACTTTACTTTAGGAAGAGTAATCCAAGGAAATATGGATAAAACCCCCATTTACCCTGAATCCTGGTTAGAACAAAATCCCCCTCTCAAAACTGCCTCTTTCCAACATTTCACCCTACAGAAGATCTCCTTTCCCTCACTTGAGCAATTCCCTCCTTCCTTTTAGTCATACTCCTCATTACACATTACAATGGAAACAATTAAATGGAAGAATTGTTATGTTAATTGCTCATTGTCACAGTGTATATGTTTAACAATGGAAACTGATCAAATCTAGGGGGAAAAACTGATTTCTTTCTTGCCAACACAATGTGGCAGTCACTAAAAATATAACCTAAATATAACTTTCTCTTTACCCAAAGGTCACATGGACTAGATAGTTTACAACACCAATGAGTATCATAATTTAACTGTTAAAATTGCTATATATAACATACTGACTTTGTTTCAGTTAATGACTGAAACAAACTGAAAAGAGAAAAAAACTGGCCTGTGTGCTGACGATAAATATAATTTGCTTTTATAAAATGGGAATGGCAGCAAACAACCATTTTTTTTGTCCACTACAAATCAAAGTTGTCGTGGTCAGTAACAAAGTTTATACTTTTAGGAAGGCTCTTTACAGCAAGAAATGCAGTTCTTTCCCAATAATTAATTTATATTCCCTAAAACCACCAGTGAAATCTAGTATCAAAATATCTCTGTTCTTAAAGCTTATATACAAAACAGAATTCAAGGGGAACCTCCTTTAAGCAAACCCCTGATTCAACATTAACCCAATGTCCAGTTAATGGAAAAATCAACTTAAGTTCTGATTCAGTTAAAACATAATTTCTTACCTCCCCAGAATATTCTGTTATACTCTTTTGCAGCTTCACTTCCCTCTGGGTTCTGGTGGACTTTTGCCCTTTTACAGGAACAGTTTACTACTGATTATATTTGTTCTTTCATTTTGCATTTACTGAATAGAAACAGGTAGGAGTTAACAATATGCTCAGTTGTGCAGTTTATATCCCTTGTTCAAAACTTCTCTTGCGGGCCTCTGCAGAACATTCCAGGGCTTGGTGTCACATAGTGATGGGCAGCTCAGTCCTAAGGGCCATCGCAGTGAAGGCAGCCAGCTGCCGAGGAACAGCAATGCCTCTTGGTCTTTCCCTAAGGTCAGGGACCAGGGGGGCTGCATGGGCTACAACCACACTGGTGTCCCCAGCAAGCACACTGTCACATTCCAAAGAGGTCATAGATGTATGATGGTGGGGCCATGGTGGACAGGGGGAACCAACCAGCCACATGGCAGTAGCCATGGGAAACCAGCTCAGGGGATAGTTAATAAGGGGGACAAGGAGGGGGGCTCAAGCAGTGGTGGGCCATTCTTGTGGTCCCCACTCCCTAAAGACATAGGCCACTGCCCAAACGAATGGAGGCAGCAACATGGTTGGGAAAGGGATCCCATTACCCTTCACATAGTCACCCAAAGAACACCTGCACCCCTAATCCCATGCAGGCCCAGCCCAGTAAATCAACTGCTTGCTGTCTTTGTGAAACTTGATCTTGTTCAAGCATGTCATCAGTTGATTTTTGATGCTGCTGCAGCAAACACCATAAAAGTCATCACAGAGGGGCATTTTGGGTGAAGCACCTCCAATTCAGAATTTCTGTTGCCCCTGGAATTTCCCAACAATTTTTAGAGAGCTTTCTGTCTGGAATTCCTGAGGTTATTCCATACTTTATTGATACCCTGATTATGGGATCAACAGAGGGTTGATCCTACATCGTTTTGACAAATCAGGTCTCTGTATTAAAAATGCAAAACATGAAACTGGAACTTCTAGTGTAACATTCTTGGGCTATCACAGTGATGCTTCAGATAACCGCCCTACAGAAGATAAGGTATGTATAATCCAGGATGCGCCCCTTCCAAATCCTAAAAAGGAGCTTCAGGCGTTTCCTAGGGCTTCTCAAAGTTTACCACATCTTCCTTCCACAAAAGGCAAACATTGCTAAGCCCCTGCATTGCCTATTGATAAAGAGGTGCCTTGGATTTGGACTAGCCAGCATTCTAGAATTTTAAGAATTTTTTGACTTCTAATACTGTGCTTATACATTATGATGAGAAGAAACCACTGATCCTCACTACTGATGCTTCACCTTATTGGTGATGGAGCTGTGCTTAGCCACCAATTGGCAGATGACATAGAGGCACAGATCGCTTACTACTCAAGAACAATGTTATCCACTGAAAGGAACTTTGGTCACTCCTGAACAACAGAAGTTTGGCTGTGGAGCAAGGCACCTATGAGTCAAAAGGCAGAGCCAAAAGACCTAGTAGTGAAGCCAAGTGATAAAAGGGTAAAACCTAGACAAAGTGCAAAGACTAGTAAATGGTCAGAGTCCACAAAAAATGCTGTGTTTGTCTAAGCATAAATATTCCTCTATGGGTTTATAAGTCTCATGCTGCTAAGCAACATGGCAATTACATGATAGCAAGCCAAAGTAATAATCATATCTCTAATTCTGAACAAGGTCACAGAGTGTGACTTAATAGATCCACAAGATGGAACTAGGGACAGATAGGAGGATTTCTCAACAAAACTGAAGTCCTTCAAGACCTCTGCCTTCCCAACTAGCATTATTTCTGTCTTTCCAGGATTTAGTTTCAATCTGTTCACTCTTAGCCATTTAACCACAGCAGCCAGGTGGCAATTTAGGACTAGGAGTGTGCATTCAGATACGTTGAACCGAATGAACGTGCCATTTGACTGGAGCCGGAAAAGCTTTATTAAAAAAAGATGGACATTTTTGGATTTTTTCAGCTTTTTTGAGCTGCTGTCAAAGGGTGCCTTAAAATTTTTTTAATTGATCCAGCATTCTTTCGCTAACCTGAGCACCCAAAAAAATTTAAAATTGGTGGATGGGGGGAAGGAGAGGGTCTTGCTCTTCTCAGTTGTGTGTTTGAATCACTCTTCTATTTTTCTGGTAGCATCAAAAGTTAGCTGCTCAAAGAAATCTGGTTTCGAAAGAAAAGGGGGGAATCTGGGCATTAACATGCACAGAAAGCTTGGGGAGGAGAGGGAAGGCTATACTTTTTCAAATTGAAATGAAAGGAGGAAGCCACAAACTTGAGAATCTCTCCCCCCTTTCTGTATTCTTTTGGATCGAATGCAGAAGGGGGAGATTCTCACATTCCTACTATATTCGATCCAGTGTAAAACAATATAAAAATTAGGGAGGGAAATGGGTGGATGGAGGGGAAGGGAGAGGATTTGAGCAAAATAGTGGGCATGTAAAAGGGAAGGGTGTTTGGTGGGGCAGAGACATAATGACCATTTCAAGAAGTTAGAGTGGTTCCTCCGTGGAACAGGCTTCCTCGAGAGGTGGTAACCTTCCCTGGAGGTTTTTAAGAAGAGGTTAGATGGCCATCTGTCAGCAATGCTGATTCTATAACCTTAGGCATATGATGAGAGGGAAGGCATCTTGTCCATCTTCTGGGCATGTAGTAGGGGTCACTGGGGGTTTGGGGGGAGGTAGTTGTGAATTTCCTGCATTGTGCAGGGGGTTGGACTAGATGACCCTGGTAGTCCTTTCCAACTCTATGATTCTAAGTTTGAACGCTGGAGGACAGCTGGCTTGGACACAGATTTAAAAAAACACCCTGGTAAAAGTGTCGAGGAAAACAACAAAAAGATGTTGGGTAAACGTTTCTGACACCAAATGGTGGGGAAATGTGCAGAAATGAAAAAAATAAAATGTAGCTTTTAACAGCATGAAACTTTGTAAACCATTTGTGTGGAAAAGGCCATAGACAGGAAAGTTATTACCAACATTCCTTCACACTCTATAATAGCCAAGAAACCAAAACAAAGGGAAGGGTATGCAGAAAGGGGATGGGTTAATACTTAAAAGAGGGTGATACTAGCATCTGGGAGCCCCATGTACAAATCCCCATGCTCCTAAGCATGGATGCCAGCTCCAGGTTGGGAAATTCCTGGAGATTTGGGGGGTGGAGCCTGGGGTGGGTGGTATTTGGGGTGGCCACAGACCTCAGTGAAATATAATGCTTTATAGTCCCAAAGCACCCATTTCCTCCAGGTGAACTGACCTCTGTAGTCTGGAGATCAGTAGTATTTCCAAGGAAGTTTGCTGAGTGATCATAGGCACAGTTACTCTATTGCAGCCTAATCTACCTCATTGTGAGGATAAAATGGAGTAGTGGGAAATGATGTTGTAAGCCACTTTTGGAAAAGTGGTACATAGATATCCAAATAAGTGATAGCGGGGATCATTAAAGACAGGGATCACACCTACCCAAAATATTGTCTTTGGGGAGTTAATCATTGGCATCTTCTCCCATGGTAAAAAGTAAAGCACTGTACTTGGGGACCTTGTAGTGAAGGCCCCCACCACAACAGTGGATGTCCCAACGATAAACAAAGTCATTCTCACTTTGCACAATGATGGGTGTACTGCTAATATAGCCAGTTTCTTATGCGTATGTGGGGGGGGGGGTGTTCCTAAGTGGGAAAGGGAGTTGTTCTTTGTAATCAAAAATGCTTCTATGTAAACTCATCAGACACATATGGCATCCTTAGTGGAAAACATAAATAATAATTAAGTAACTGTGCCCAGGTTGATTAATGTGTAACCTGTTATCGCTCCTTTCATTTTTTTCTGGTTAAAGTTCAGTAGTTGATTTGTTTTCTCCTACACAATTTCAAATGACACTTTAAGTCTTCAGACCAGGATACAAATACTAAATGCAGTTCTCTTTTTAGTAGCTTACTACGCCGTTGTGGTTATTCCAAAATTTCAGGAAACGGTAAGTTCTTCCTTATTATTTTTTAATATCAAAAGTGGGTGAAATCATATTATAAAATGGAGTGAGCGTGTTTGTATGCATGCACATAATTCTGAGCATTGTTGGCAGTTTTGTTCATCAAAGAATCATTGAGCGCTGCTGCCTCAGCTCTTCAGAGGCTGGTAAGGATGGGCAGCCATGGTGGGACTCACAGCAGTGGTGGCTCCTTCTTCCCCGCCTGCAGCACCAACACTGCCAGCTCCCCACCCACACTGCAGCAGAGTCTGGTGAGGAGACACTAGGCTGACAGGGGAGATTCTGTGAAAGAACGGAGAGGTTTGTTTAAGGGATTAACCCCCACCGAATTCAGAAAATTTTTAGATTTTTCTGCAGACCAGTGGTTTGCAGGAAATTCTTCCTTCTCTCCACCTGCTCCCCTCCCGATTCACAGATTTAAGTACCTGTAGATGGGGCCAGGTTATGAATTAGAGATATTGATCATGTTAATGGTGTATGACAGGGATGGGGAACCTCAGGCCCGGGGGCCGGATCCGGCCCTCGAGATAATTTTCCCTGGCCCTCGAGCCGATTCCGGGAGCTCCAGGGCCCTGCCACTCGAGCTCTCCCTATTAGGCTCTCCCCTCGGCACTTCGGGCATTGTTGGCAGGCAGGCACGTGTGTAAAATTGATGCTGATTGGGTAATTGTTGGGACGTTTGTCCCAACTCTCCCCACTTCCTGCTCCTGGAGAGATACACAACTTCCCCCCAAAACCTGCGCCTGGCCGGAAGCCCCCCTCCCCTTTCTCTCACCAGCTGTTTTCAGGTGAGTGGGTGGCGTGCCGTGCCCTCCCTTCACTCTCCAGCTTGAAACTGCTTGGCCGCCTGGAACTTGTGTCACCATCTCCCCCTCGCCTGCCTGCCACTGGCCGCACCCTCCGCCGGCTCAGTGGGCTCTCCCCTCGCTCTCCCCTGGGCCGAGGCCAACAAGAAAAGTGGGCTCTCCAGCCATTCCACCCTGAAACCTTCCTCCCCCCCAAGCTTGCCTGTGACCCATGTGGTGGGGCGATCCCCCGCAGCTTGAAGCTGCTTGAGCGCCCGGAGCTCGTTCCACCATCTCCCCCTCGCCTGGCTACTGTTGGCTTCTCCCTTCCCTCGCTCACCCCTGTATATGTGTGTGTGGAAGTGGGGCATTCCCCCAATCGCCGGGCCACTAGCATGGCCCGGTGAGGACATGTGTGAAAGTATGGAAAGGGGGGGAGCCGAAAAGCTTCCCCCAATCGCGTGTGTGTGTGGAGTGGGGGGGGAGCCGAGAAGGTTTCCCCGCCGGGCCGCTATGTGAAAGTGGGGAGGGGGAGAAGCTGAGAGAAGGCTTCCCCAATGGTGTGTGTGTGTGTTTGAAAATGGGGAAGGGTTGGGAAGCGTGTGTGAGTGAGTGCGTGTATGAAAGTGGAGAGGGGGGAGAAGCTGAGAAGGCTTCCCCCAATGGCGTGTTTGTGTGTGAAAGTGGGGAGGGGGGGAAGCGTGTGTGAAAGTGGGGAGGGGAGAGAAGCCAAGAAGGCTTCACCCAATCGCGTGTGTTCATGTGTGTGTGTGGGGGGGAAGCCTCCCTCCCTTCTTTCCTTTCCTTCCTTCCCTCTCTCCCTCCTCTGCATAGCCTCTCCTAGAGTTGCCAACCTCCAGGTGGTGGCTGGAGACCTGGCAACCCTAGCCTCCCCCCCCCCGCCGCCAGGAGATCTACACCTGGTATGGCCCCTGAATGATGTTATAAATGGGCAAATGGCCCTTGGCAGGAAAAAGGTTCCCCACCCCTGGTGTATGACAAATTAGATCAAAATCAGAAGGGAAATTTTTTATATGAACAAGTTACACACACACCCAAGACTTACCTAAGACCTTCCTCACGTTTTCTCTTTTTTGCCTCATATTTCAGGTAACCTTTCCTCACATACTTCACACTGAATAATTGCCTTGAGGATATTGGCTGTAATACTTTTCCTAGCTCTTGCAAGCAATATGTTCAGCTGCTGCTGCCCCTCTGGAAAAAGTAGGTACAGTAAAGTTTTTTTAAAAAACTTTATAGTTTAGACTAGAGTGTCACACATTTGCCATTTTGTGGCACAGTACTCAAAACTACGAACACCACACTGTTAGCTAAAGGCCTGGTTACGTGTGTGCACTGTAAGCCTTTGATGCACTACAAAGGGGGCAATATTCATCTACTAGGGGCTCAGCCCCTGCTCAATACTCTTGTCAACCCTGTAGTTCATTGTAATGGTAGTTTCAATGGTGAATGAACACTTCTGCCTCCTGCTAAAAGAGTTGTAGAAATAACTGAAAAAGTAACAGCAAGAATGATAGCTTTTTGTGGGTGAGGGGTAATAAAATTAGATTTATAACAAAGGTCATAATCTCACAACATGAAGGCACTCAGGCACTTTCCATTTGTCATGGCATTGGAACTCCAAGCCAGCTGGGTCTTTGATTTATAATTACCCCATACTTATTATTACCCCACACAAGTCCTTTACATAATATCTAGCGTTCAGTTAATTTGTCATTTTAGCCTGTGCAGGCTGAAATATTACAGTGTGTCCTGACCCTTGGATTGACAATGACACTATCACACAATTTCCTCCTGTAACAGTGCCATTGATCACTAAGTGTAGGCATGCTTTTCATGGAGTCCACAGATGTTATTCTGAAACTAGTTCTTTATTTTTCAACCAAGTGTAATATCTTTTTTTTCAGAAAAATCAAAAGCAAACTATGGTAAGCGATTTTCTTATGGCCTTTTCCAGTGTCATTTCATTTTATAAAAAAGGGTTGGCAAAATCTGGTGGGGGGACCATTTTAATTTTGGCAAATAGTTTGGGTTGAAATAGTTTTGATGTTGAGAAAGGTGGCCACACTCCCAGACTGACCTCCAACTTTGTAGTAGGGTTACCAGCCTCCTGATGGGCTAGGGTTGCTAGCCTCCAGGTGGTTGCTGGAGATCTCCCACGAGTACAACAGATCTCCAAGCAAGATAAATCAATTCACCTGGAGAAAATGGCTGCTTTGGCAATTGGACTCTATGGCATTGAGGTCCCTCCCCTCTCCAAACCCCGCCCTCCTCTGGCTCCACCCCCAAAATCTCCAGGTATTTCCCAACCCAGAGCTGGCAACCCTAAGGTGGGGGCTGGAGATCTCCCAGGATTACAACTCATCTCCAGATGACAGAAATTAGTTCCCCTGGAGAAAATGGCAGCTTCAAAGGGTGGGTTCTGTATGGCATTATACCTTGCTGAGGTCCGTCCCCTTTCCAAATCCAACTCTTGCCAAGCTTCATCCCTCCATATCTACAGGTTTTTCCCAAGCAGGAGTTGGCAACCTACTTGCTAGGCAAGGCCACTGCACAAGCTTTGGAATTCTGGGATCAGCATTTTTGGTTGCTGGTTTTTCAACCAAATGTATTTTTTTCCAGGTGAACAAAAAGCCAAAATAGGTAAGTGAGCTTCTTCTGGCCTTTTCCAGTGTCATTTATTAAAAATTAGGGGTTCTTCTAAGACTGTCAACCAGCAAGTGGGGCCTAGAGATCTCCAGACATTAAAAACAGTTCTGCCCACTGCAGGGATCAGTTTTCCTGGGAAATGGCTGTTGTGGAGGATGGACTCTATGGCACTATACCCTGCTGAGGTCCCTCTCCTCCCCAGGCCCCATCCTCCCCAGAGCCATCCCAAATCCCCAGGAATTTTTTCACCATGAGGCATAGCTGAGCTATGGTCAAGTGAACCTAAGTCAGATGACCCATGACTCCCATGGTTACCAAGTTGTTACCAAGGAGAAGTCTTTGGATGGTTCAAACCGGTCTAGGCCAGAATATGGTTCTCAGGAGCAAGAAGTGAGATCCTCCCCTCCTCCCAACTCCCTACAGTTGAGTCAAATCACCCAATTAAACTGGTATGCAGTACTGCCCTTGAACATGCATTATCTGCTGGGGTAACAAGCTGCAGGTTTTGCTTGTTAGCTACTAGCTCTGGTAGGCCTCTGTGAATTACGAAGCAAATTCTAGGCACACAAAATGGAGAATAAACTGATGTCAAGCTAATGTCAAGAACAAGATGGTGCTTTTGTCTTCACAGAAGAAACCCAACACAGCAGTGGAACACCAGGCCAAGCAGAAATAGGTAATTAGTTTAACTTGACCGCTGAACCTCAAACCTCATAATTCCCATTACTTAAAGGGTGCCGGGGAAGGGAGCTGGTTGGTCAATAGATTGTTAGATCCCTGGAGTGCACTGGTGCACTAAGCCATGCCTGAAGAACCTAATCAGAGTAAGCAGGAGATTCTGGCAGTAGGAAGAGCCTGTAAATGGCGGCACAAGCGGAGTGCAAAGAGTGCTTTCCCTCTTAATGGGAGATGCTCTGAATGGCCAGCTAGAGGCAGTGTAGGTAGAAAGAGACATGACAAACCTCTCTGGGCACTGAGTGGGTTCAGGAGAGCATGTTCTTAGGTGTTTTTGATGTTGATGAAATGAGAAGGTTCACACGCAGTTCTGCTATGTATAGTTTGTTTACAATATTTACACAGTCTTTTAGCAATTAACATTCACTGCTCAGACTATCAAAGTGCTTCGCCTATCACCAGCATTCCTAACAGGACAATCTTACATTCAATGCATAGACTTATATATACATTCATGACCAATCACATTTCACCTGAGATTAGTCATTCTGGAAATCCCCATTTCTGGCTGTACAAACTAGCTCAGATCAGCATAATCACCTGACTCAGCTGTCAATCTGATCAGTATGATCTATCTAACAAACTTCAGACTAGCTAAACTTAGACATATGTTGACAAGATACATATACAATCAACATATATAATATACATATATAATTAACCACTCTATTAAATGATAGACTACATTGTGTTGATCTCTATGAATTGTTAATGAATAATCACACTTTTACATTATCTGTCTATTAGCTATAAATAATCATACTTTTCACACTTGTCAAAAGAGTAAGCTGATAGGTCTCAAAGCCTGGCAGATTGGATCAAGTATGGAGAGAATTTAATTAACAGTTGTCATGGGGCCTTGCATACGGATGGGGAGACCAGTGAGAGGGACAACAGAGTGGATGACTTCCCTAATGAGAAAGGGTGTCTTCTTATTAACCAACAGGCTAGAGTTGGTAGATGGGGTGAAGGTGGTGGTGACTTCAGGGGGACGTGGTATGTGTGACCAAGACGTGGGTGGGGGAAGACAAGACAATCACCCTAAAAGAACTGCCCTCCAGGTTTTCAGTCCTCTATCAGTCATGGATAAAGGGCCAGGGGAAGGGTTGCAGTGCTTATTTGGGAGTCTTTCTCCTTCAGGGCAATTCCCACCCTGGAGATCTCTGGCATAGATAGTGTTGGTCTGTTGTGGGATACTGAGAAATTGGTTTCCAGAATGCTCTGCAGGATCCAATCCCAGGAGTGCTGACAGAAGACTGGCATAGCCGTCTTGCAGAAGCCATCAACAAGATCACTCCCCGATGTTCTGTTAGCCCCTGCTCTAAATTAGCCCCTTACTACACTTGGAGCTGAGGGAAAATAAGTAGCAGCTTAGATGACTAAAGAGCTTGGTGTAGTACTCATGACAAAGCTGCAAGAACATCTTATAGGGTGGTTATGAGATCCTGTGAGATAGCAGTGATGGCTGCAAAGAAAACTTATCATGCAGCCTTCATTGCATTTTCTTTAGTGAAAGGGGACATCCTACATCAAAGAATTTAGTGATCAGGAGAAGGATAGTCTCAGTTTGTGAGAGGCACCAGGATGTGTACTGACTCAGTTACATGCTGTTTAAGTTCTTATTTCCTACTCTTTTTCAGATAATTCTAATGAAGAAAAATGTAAGTTCATAGAAAGGGAAACATGGAATTTTTCTCCAAAGAGACCATAGAGATGGGCAAGTGGGAACAGGGTTACTTCTTGGTTCTAAATACTAACATTATTTTGCTCCCATATTATTAACTTCTGTGATAGAATCTGGGTTGGTAGGGACATTTTGACAACTCAAAATTGTAACTTTGGGTTTTGATGCAGGGATTTACCTGACACCATAAACATGATCAGATAAGACAGGTTCCCTGATCAATGTGTTTTTTTCTTGCAGGCCAATTGCTGACAATTAAGGGTGAGTTTGTTTCATGTTTTTGAGGGATCTCCCCTGTTCTCTCTGATCCTAACAACCCCTCTAAATATCAGCAGGCTTCCTTGTTTACATTTCTATACATCTTCATATGTGGAGACAGACACATTAATGATTGGATGGGAGTAGGGTTGCCAACCTCCAGGTAATTGGAGGGGAGGACAAGCTTCCCTAAAAGTGATTATCAGCCTGTCCCTGACTTCAGGGTTTTTCCCCAGGAATGTTGAAGGAGTCAGTAGTGAAATCATTAATGAAAATGCCATCGCTAGATCCTTTAGATCAAGGTGGCTGTACGGGTGGCAGGTAGATCAGCTTCAGGCTTTCTTGGATGACACATTGGCTTTAGACCCATTCCAATCTGGCTTCTGACCTGGCCATGCGATGAAGACTGTGCTGGTTGCCCTCACAGATGATCTTCATAGATAGCTGCATTGGGGCAGGTCAGCACTGATGTTGTTAGATCTCTCAGCAGAGTTTGACACAGTCAGCCATAATCTGTTGACTCGCTACCTTGCCAATACTGGAGTATGTGGGACAGTCCTTCCCTGGCTGGTCTCATTTCTCCAGGGTCGGAGACAGAGGGTGGCACTATTTCAAAATGACACCCTTTAGTTTGTGTAGTCCTACAAGGGCCAGTCCTCTCCCCAATGTTGTTTAACGTCTATATGAGCCCCCTCACCCAGCTAGTCAGGACTTTGGGGCTGGTTCTCATCAATATACAGATGACACCCAGCTATATCTGTTGATGGACAGCAGGCCGGACACTGTCCCAGAAGGTCTGACCAGATGTTTGGAGTCTGTGGAGCGATGGCTGAAGCAGAGCCATCTGAAACTGAACTCATGGAGATCCTGTGGATGAGCCAGGAATGGCTAGGTGAGGAGATACTGCTCCCAACTCTTGATAGAGTGCAATAGATTCCAGGTGCCTCCATCAAGTGTTGGAGGCCTGTCATTCGAGGCTGAGGTCACCAATATGGAAAGGATGACAGTTTTCCATCTCCATCAAGCCCACCAGTTGACCCCTTACCTGTCCCATGCTGACCTGGCTGCAGTGATCCATGCAACGGTCACCTCTAGACTGCACTTCTGTAACTCACTCTACTCAGGGCTATCCCTGAAGCTGCTCCAGAAAACTTCGCGCTAGTTGGTCAATAGATTGTTAGATCCCTGGAACTAGTTTTGAAACTAGTTTTTTTTATTTTTCACCCAAATGTAATTTCTTTTTTCAGAACACTTAGAGGAAATCTATGGTAAGTAATTTTCTTGTGGCCTTTTCCAGTGTCATTCATTTATTTTTATTTAAAAAAGACAAGGCTCTTGAAGGTTTGTTAAGATCTAGGTGGGTGCTAGAGACTTCCAGGATTTTAAATGTTTGGGATGAAATAGTTTTGATGTTGGGAAAGGTGGTTGAATATAAAATCTCTCTTTTGCTGGAACTGCCCATGTTCAAAAATTTTATGACACTGTGGCACTGATGCACCGATTAGGACACAAGTATGGCCGTACTCCCAGACTAACCTCCAACTTTCTAGTAGGATTGCCAGCCTCCAGGTGGGAGCTGGAGATCTCCCAGGATCACAACTCAACTCCAGAGATGAGTTCCCCTGGAGAAAATGGCAGCTTCAAAGGGTGGGTTCTGTATGGCATTATACCTTGCTGAGGTCCGTCCCCTTTCCAAATCCCACTCTTGCCAGGCTCCACCCCTCCATATCTACAGGTTTTTCCCATATCTACAGGTTTTCTCCACAGCGACCATAGAGACTGGCAAGTAGGAACAGGGTTACTTCTTGGTTTTAAATATTAACATTAGTTTGCTCCCATTGTATTATCTTCTGTGATAGGATCTGGGTTGGTAGGGACATTTTGACAACTCAAAATTGTAACTTTGGGTTTTGATGCAGGGATTTACCTGACACCATAAACATGATCAGATAAGACAGGTTCCCCTACCAATGTATTTTTTTCCTTGCAGGCCAATTGATGACAATTAAGGGTGAGTTTGTTTCATGTTTTTGAGGGATCTCCCCTGTTCTCTCTGATCCTAACAACCCCTCTAAATATCAGCGGGCTTCCTTGTTTACATTTCTATACATCTTCATATGTGGAGACAGACATATTAAGAAGCACAGCAAGCTGTGGCAAACCCCAAATTGGTCATTGTTGGCGTGCTCTCATCCCAGCAGAAGAGAGTTCAGGAGAGGAGAATGAGGCTCCCATGCCTGGAGGGCCAGCCAAAGGGCAGGGTGGGCCATAGGGTTGCCAGGTCCCTCTTTGCCACCGGCGGGAGGTTTTTGGGACAGAGCCTGAGGAGGGTGGGGTTTGGGGAGGGGAGGGACTTCAATGCCGTATAGTCCAATTGCCAAAACAGCTATTTTCTCCAGGTGAACTGATCTCTATCGGCTGAAAATGAGTTGTCATAGCAGGAGATCTCCTGCTAGTACCTGGAGGTTGGCAACCCTAGGAGGTAGGCAGTGTCCTACCCTGGGGACTGGCTCAGGCACTAGTGCGGTGGATTAAAAGCTGGTGCTGTATGATAGCTGGAAAGGGACAGAGTTAAGGGGCTTTAAAAGAGAAGCTCCTGAGGATGGCCAAGGAGGAGAAACAGGCTGAGCTCATGCCTGGGAGAACTGCTGCCTGAGGAAGTGAGGAAAAAGGTGGAACAACCTCCTCTACATCCCTATCTGAGGCCTATGTAGGTCCTACTCCCCCACACACACACACACCCATTGCAGCAATATATCTGAGAGGTGGCCCACAGAGGAAGGGAAGGAGGCATGCCCCATCATAATACCCAGCATAGCATTTTCTTTAGTGAAAGGGGACATCCTACATCAAAGAATTTAGTGATCAGGAGAAGGATAGTCTCAGTTTGTGAGAGGCACCAGGATGTGTACTGACTCAGTTACATGCTGTTTAAGTTCTTATTTCCTACTCTTTTTCAGATAATGCTAATGAAGAAAAATGTAAGTTCATAGAAAGGGAAACATATGGAATTTTTCTCCAAAGAGACCATAGAGATGGGCAAGTGGGAACAGGGTTACTTCTTGGTTCTAAATACTAACATTATTTTGCTCCCATATTATTAACTTCTGTGATAGAATCTGGGTTGGTAGGGACATTTTGACAACTCAAAATTGTAACTTTGGGTTTTGATGCAGGGATTTACCTGACACCATAAACATGATCAGATAAGACAGGTTCCCTGATCAATGTGTTTTTTTCTTGCAGGCCAATTGCTGACAATTAAGGGTGAGTTTGTTTCATGTTTTTGAGGGATCTCCCTTGTTCTCTCTGATCCTAACAACCCCTCTAAATATCAGCAGGCTTCCTTGTTTACATTTCTATACATCTTCCTATGTGGAGACAGACACATTAATGATTGGATGGGAGTAGGGTTGCCAACCTCCAGGTAATAGCAGAAGATCTCCTGCTATTACAACTGATCTCCAGCCGATAGACATCCGTTCCCCTGGAGAAAATGGCCTCTTTGGCAATTGGACTCTATGGCATTGAAATCCCTCCCCTACCAAACCTCGCCCTCCTCAGGCTCCGCCCCAAAAATCTCCCACCAATAGTGAAGAGGGACCTGACAACCGTAGATGGGAGGAGCAGAGAATCAACCGTCAGTTCAAGTATTTGGTATGGGGCTTGATCTATCAATTCATAGAGATCCAAGAAACAGTATTAACCTGTGTCTACTGGAAATGGGGAGATATATTTAATATATATTTTTAATGTTTCTTTCCAGAAGAACTCAGGAAACTTCGCGGAGATGTTGGTAAGTCTGAAATGATTTTTTTTATGTCCCTTCTAAGTCATGTCATTGGATTGGACCCAACCAGTTTTCTGTTCAGCCTCACCAAATTCTCCTCCTTACTACAGCCCTCCTCCACACAGCCTTTGTGTGGAGGGTAAAAGGCTTGTTGTTTCTCTCTTTCAGGAAAATCTTTAAGTCCATAGAAAGGGAAACTTATGGAATTTTCCTCCAGAAATCTTATAGAGATTGGGAAACGGGAATAGGGTTACATCCTGGGTTTAAGAGTTAACATTATGCTGCTCTTATTGTGTTGTGTTGCATTGCGTTTTGTTGTGTGAATGGATCTGGACTGGTATGGACATTTCAATAACTCAAAATTGTAACTTTGGGTCATGATGCAAAGATTTAGCTATTTATCATAGATGTCATCAGATAAGACTGGTTCCCTGATAAATGTGTTGTTTTTCTTGCAGGCCAACTGCTGGTAGACAAGAGTGAGTTTGGTTCACATTTATCTCCTTCCTCTGTATTTTCAATGCACTTACCTTCCCTTGTGTGTCTAGGATGGAATTCAGCCAGCTTTTTCTCCAAATCTCACCCTCTGCTTCCTATAGCTGCCATCCAACATGGCTTTTATCCATGTAGGTCCTATGATCCCCACTTAGGGCTGCCTCCCCTGGTCATACTGTAGAATTTCCCACCTGGAGCTCCAGTTGCCTCCTACCGCTGCAGGTGGCAGCAGGAGAAAAATAAAAATACCGGTAGAATTACTGGTGTGACGTCAATTCCAGGGAAGTAGTGGGTTTTACCATAGCATTTCCAGCCATTCCTAGAGCTACCCTCTACCTTTTCCACAAGAATTGACATTGTCATGCTGGCAATGCCTCCACCTACCATGTTCCCACCCACAACCTTCCTGCTGGTTGGCAGGCTTCGTCTGACAACCTTATGGGCCCACCATAGGTTAGTCAAACCATTGTTCTTTATTGATTTAAGTTGCTTTGAGAGATGATTGTTGAAAAAGCAGAATTTAACTTTAACAGGAGGCTGGCAACAAGCCCTCCCCAAGCTAGAATTGTGATTGTATGAAAATACCAATAAGAGTACCTCTGTGTGGCATGAATATGGGATAGGTTTCATGTCAAACCAACTTAGCTTAAAACACCTGTGGGGGGGACTTCAGTGATGGGGACTCATGTGGAAAGGGCAATTTGTGCATAAAGAAAGCACTTGGCAAAACAAGCTGTCCGATAAGTAATTTTTATAAAGCATATTGATAAGTAGGGGTGTACATTCGGGTTCTGGTTATTTTGCTTTGAACTGTTTGGATTTTTTTTACAAATTGTTTGGATTATTTAATATTATTATGTCTAGCTTAATTCAAGAAGTGTTACAGCATAGTATGAAGGGTTGCTCTGGAGGGGTTGCAGGAGCTCTCTTAGAATTACAACTGATTCTAAGAGAGCTCCAGACTACAGGGATCACTGTATCTGGAGAAAATGGCAGCTTTGGAGGGTCAGCTGCATAGCATCACATCCCTGCTGAGCTCCTTCCCCTCCACAATCTTTGCCCTCCTCAGGCTGTGCTCTCAAATCTCCAGGAAGGTCCCCACCCAGAGCTGACACAAGCCTAACAGTAAGCAGAACTGGAGGATGAATGGTACAATGGAAAAGACTCGGTTGATTCACCTGAATTTTAAAACTCCATCTGTAATCAAACTATGACTGATTTTTTGTTTGTTGGTTTTCAGAACTGAGAGAAGCTCGTAGCAATGCAGGTGAGATGAAATGCACATTCTAGCACAAATATGGCAAATCCATTAATTCCCCTAATGTCATAATTTCATCACTGGTGTTTGGATTGCAACACAAATCTATACACTGAGTGCCTGTTCTAATTATTTTAATTCCAAGTGGCATACTGAAGTGTGGGCTGTGTTCATATAGTTACAGCTACAACTAAGACCAAGTATGTGTTGCCATCAATCATTTGATTATACAAACATGATAGTGTGCATATGCACAGTGTTTTTATTTAATTTATTGAGTTATCTATGCCTCTCCTTATCTCAGGAGGGAAGGAGGCATGGTATAACCTGATCTCATCAGGTCTTAGAAGCTAAGCAGGGTTAGTACTTGGAAGGGAGATCAGAAAGGAAAACTCTGCAGAGGAAAGCAATGGCAACCCACCTCTACTTCTCACTTGCCCTGAAAGCCCCTTGGTAGGGTTGTCATAAGTCAGCTGTAATTTATGGGCACTTTGCACATATGCACACCTTATGTCAGAAAACTCTTTTATCTAAACTGAAGAGTCCAACACTCTGTGGCATACACATACATACATACATACACATACACACATACATACATACATACATACATACATACATACATACATACATACATACATATACAGGGGCATTACAATATTCACCATTTTGTTTTCCATTCCTTTCTTAATAACCCCCAGCACACAGCTTGCTTTTATCACTGTTAGCACACAGTGAGTCAATATTTTCATTGAGCTATCCACTACAACCCCAAGATTTATTCCATTTCAGCCAGTTCGGATCCCATCAGCATATATTTAAAGTATATGTCTGCTCCTGCTTTCATATTAAAAATAAGGACTTGATACTGGAGGATAGTAATTCATCCAAGGCTACCTAATGAATCTGTGTTTTTTAAGATGCAAAACCATGTTTCTATCCATTGAATCCTAGTTGCCTAACCAAGAACTCTCTTTTCAGACAACATCACTCTAGATGCAGATTCAGCGCATCCCAAACTCGTAATTGCTAGAGATAAGAAAAGCCTCACCCATGGACCAAAGACTTTCACATCTTCAACTAATTCTCAGTGTTTTGATGGGATTGTGTCTGTCTTGGGCAGTGAAGCATTCTCCTCTGGAAGTCATTTTTGGGAGGTAGAAATTAATAACTGTACTGAATGGGATTTGGGAGTAGCCAGAAGATCAATAAAGAGAAAAGGACAAATTTCCTTCTCCCCAAAAAAGGGGTTCTGGGTCCTGGGGAGAAGTGGAAAGGATTATTGGGCAAAGACAGATCCCTGGACAAGAGTCACAGTGCAAAGAAAGCCCAACAAAATTGGAGTTTACCTCAATTTCCAAGAGAAAGAGTTGACTTTTTTCAATATTACTGACATGTCTGAAATGTTTGTATTTAACAATTGTTCATTCTCAGAAGACATAGTTCCATTCTTTAAAAATGGACATGAAGGAACAACCATGAAAATCGGCTCCCAAAAAAAGGATGCAGCTTAGGTGGAGTGCTTGTTCATTTTTGAACAACAAATTTCTTTCTGAGGATAACAGACGTCACAAATAATGACATTTCTCTCCTTTGGTCTTGGTTTACATTGTACTTCTAGTGCATTTTTATAAACATAATGTTGTTGTGCTAAGAAAACTATATATTTCTAAATAAAGTTTCTTTAAATCTTCGGACTTAGTTCAGGTATCCAGACTTGCCTTGGCTGCTTTCGCTGCAGGATTGGGGATTGTGGGAAAATTCCCCGCTTTTCCGGATGTGCTTTTTCCTTTATTTTTTTTCCTGTCGCTTTCCACTTGTTGGATTTTTAGTGGGGGATTTGTCAATCTACAGCTATTTTGTTCTGCCCATTTCTGAGCATCACCACCATGTCATCCAGACCCCGCCTTCCCATCCCTTTCCTCCACACTCTATCATTCCCTCCCTTGCTCCAAATTGCCCGTTGATGGTAAACAACAATTCTTGAAATAATTTTTAATCGCATTTCACTGATGTCCATTGATATCAATACTTTCATAGCAGTTGAAGCGTAATTATGCACTTTCCATCCAAAAGTATTTTTATGGTTGTGTTTAGTCTCCTTGAAAAAGTTGAATAAATGTTTTGAAATCACTGCACAGTTTGTGGTTCAAGAGAGGAAGGGGTTGGCTGACTTTCCATCATGTCTATGGTGCAAGGTTACTTTTTTCTGTCTGCATATTTGATATTAGTGTGCATAAATGTTTTCACCAAGTGATAATCCCCCCCCAGTTCAGACTTTCAATGCCACTTAAAAAGAAATGAGTTGCAGTAACACTACTGCAAAGTGACACCTGGTATAGCATGGAATAACTGCACCTAAATGATTTCTCAGTGCTTGAAAACGGTCTGGGCACCATTAAACATGTTTGTTTTTTCTCATCAAGATGGCTGCAATCAGCAAGAGCCTGTGTGTGTTAAGTGCCATCAAGTTGCTTCCAATTTATGGCAACGCTATTTAAAGCACTATTACTATTTTTTGGCTTCACTAAAATGTTGCCCTTTATTTTTCGGCCAAAAAAAGCCAAAATTGATTTCTCTGGCTTTTTTTTTTTTTTGGTTCGGCATATCCGAATTAGGGCTGTCGATTCAGTTTGTCCCAAACTGAAAAACAGCCGAATTTGCCCCGATTTGGAGGTTATCAGTTCAAGACCAACCGAATTCAAAAATAGGCGGGAAAATGACAAACCGAATTCTGTGAGTTCGGGCGATCACTGAATAAATTCGGCAGGTTCGCCATTCCCGAACCTGCCTTTTCCTGCCTTTTTTTGAATTTCCTGGAGTTCCTGGAAGCTGAGCAGGGGGTCTTTAAACTGCTCCGCACTGCCAGCCCAGGCGGCACGGAGCAGTTTAAAGACCCCCCCCCCCGGCTTCCAGGGACTCCCTGGAAGGGAGGAGGGATGCCTTTTTTTTTAATTTCCTGGAGTTCCTGGAAGTTCCTGCTTCCCTGCCTGGTTCCTGGAATTCCTGCTCCCCTGCCTGGGTCCCGACGCTCAGCTGTTGGGCGGGGTCCCAGGCAGAGACTCCCTGGAAGCCCGTGGGGGGGGTGCTTAAACTCCTCCGCACTGTCAGCCCAGGCAGCATGAAGCCCTTTAAAGACCCCCCCTGCGTGAAGCCCTTTAAAGACTCCTTGGAAGCCCAGCGGGGGGGGGGCTTAAACTTCTCTGCGCTGCCTGGGCTGGCAGTGCGGAGCCCTTTAAAGACCCCCCGCCTGGCTTCCAGGGACTCCCTGGAAGCCCAGCAGGGGGGTATTTAAACTCCTCCACGCTGCCTGGGCTGGCAGCGCAGAGCACTTTAAAGACCCCCTGCCCAGTTTCCAGGGACTCCCTGTAAACAGAGAAGGGGTCTTTATTCGGCTGAATTGATTCGGGAACTCCGAATCTAGTGCCGAATTCCCCAGATCCGAATCGGGGGAGTTCGGACTTCGGCATTTCCCGAATCAAAACAGGCTGAATTTTGCCGAATCTGAATTTTGCTGAGTTTCGAAGGGGACCTCCTCTGCTCCCCTTTTCAACAGCAGAAAAGATGGTTGATGGTTGAATCCAACCCATTGTGTGTTCCCCTGCACCAACCAGGGGTAAGGAACACATGGTGTTGCCAGGTACCCCCTGGCAACTGGCAGGGGTGGGAGGAATACTGGCACTGGTAAGGAGGCCTAGGCCTTCCTCCACTGCTTCTCTAACCCCCAACAAGGGACTGGCAACCCTAAGAATTCATCATATAATAA
The DNA here is from genome assembly GCF_029931775.1 of Euleptes europaea. Classification (NCBI taxonomy): domain Eukaryota; kingdom Metazoa; phylum Chordata; class Lepidosauria; order Squamata; family Sphaerodactylidae; genus Euleptes; species Euleptes europaea. Next base: position 17,232,513 of record NC_079329.1, on the reverse strand, counting down.
CAACAGAGCATGGGTAAGTTGTACTACACATTACAGGGAAGGTGGGCAGGAGCTATACACACAGTTGTCATTTTGGTTGCAGCCTTAAGTCATATTTAACAATCTTCATTTCTTTGGGGTGATATATCTGGTCTAATTATAAATGATGCAATCGGAATAAAGTGAATAAAGTGCTTACACAAGGTAAACTTTTTTAAAGAACAAAAATTTCATAACCAAAGTAGAACTTTAAATTACCAACTGCTAAATTCACTAACAACTGGGTCTTTTGTGCTTATTAGTGCAGCAAAGCAAAATCTCAGTCTCCCCTCTGCCCCAGTTTTGCCACCCTGTGTGCAGGCTGCAAAGATGGGAGATGTTTCAGTGAATTGAGGGAGAGTCGCAAAGAAGGGCAACATTTCCCCTATTTACTAATGGTTACCTTACATTCTGGCTATCTTAGTGACAATTGGGGCCAAATGGAAAAGTGGGCCACATTCACACAGACATGTGTCTAAGACCCATCTGCCTGATCAGATATGGTAAGACTGCCAACAGACAGATTGCAGTTACTGTTGCCAAGACCAAATGAGTAAGCATCAGTGAAGGTGAAAAAGGTGAATGGGGGGCCAGTTTCAGAAAATCTTTTGTGTGATTAGCCCCCGGTTTCAATGTGTAAAAGTTCAGAACATAATTTTGAATTAGCTCTGTTTGTACATTCTGATCCTACTAAGTTCTACAGAAATATCACCTAATGAAAGAAAGTATAAGGAGAGAGCACCAAAATCAAAATATCTATACATTTATTGCTTTGGAATATGCACTGGCATTGGTGAAATTAATAGTCCATGCTTATTTGAGAGAATCCCTGTGAAAAGGCATCAAGAACACTGCAAATACCAGTATATGGATCAGAATAAGTACACAAACCATAAATATATACCATGTCCAGTTCTGTAATAAACACGCAGGGTCTTGCCTTTTCATTTCACATAATACATTGCCAAATCTTGCCTTTTCTGGTGAAGATAGTTGGGAATTTTTGTAATTCAAAGGATCTATGCTCTAGCCATAAACTTAAGTATTTCTGAAATGTTTTCTCCCCCTGGTTTTTTGATCCTATGGTGTACATTCTTCTGACACACAAGTTTTGATAATCTTTTCAGACCCATGAGAAACTTTTGGGCTTTTATCTCTTGAATCAAATTAAAAATACAAAAATGTCATCTTCTGTGAATAGCACCAGGTCTTCATTTTCATTAGTCATTGCCTTTCTCTGTTTTCTGCTGTATCATATAACTCCAACTAAATATTTCTCCTTGTTTAGCTTCTATTTATCATCTCTTTTATTTCTCATCTCATCTTTGTCTCATCTCTTTGGGCTGCTTCACACATTATTTGTCACTTGACTGTTGGCTCCAGCATCAAGCGATGCCATTCTGTGCATCAGAAATCCAATATCCCATCTCCTCACATCACTTAAATGCAGTGCCTTCTGATAAAGAGTGCACACATTCAGCTTGAAGTCATTAAATGTAGAGGAAGATATCAGGTGATCGATAAGTATGTGTAAATCAGCCCATGCACGGTTCCCAATGGCATGGATAACACTGGTGTTCTGTTGACTTTCAAAGGGAAGGTAAACATGGAGGGGAGCTCACAGGGCGAATACGCAGGGACTTTTTATAACTTCCTGGACTGAAGAATGGATACATTTTCTCAACAAACTCAACAGGGATTGACCTAATAGAACACATTAACTGAACATTGTAAAAAGACAGCATGTTCTCTTCCAAGTCCAGAAATACACCTACGACTGCACACTCCTCATTCTGACTATCAGTTAGACTATTTCCTCCAATGCAGTGGTATTGACTCTGGAACCATTGCATACTTACAAACCCTTCCTTCAATGGCTTTTCCAGCTTCTGGCTTATTAATCTTTTTCTTACTGTCTCAGTAAGTACCCCCAGCTCCCAAGAAACTTCGCCTCTCATTTCCACCTCCCAGTAAAGTTTCCCAGAAGAAAACCCTTCATTTGCCACTGCAATCAAAGTTCCTTTGAAATCCTTCATTCCTGACCGTAAATAATCTTGTTTAACTCTATTTTTCCCTTTGATGAGGAGTTCGGGATGTGCACACTGAGGATCCAAAGTGATGTTGACTAGAAAGCAACAGAATATCATTGGTAAAAAGGAGGTCATTAATATTCAAACTAAAAAGAAATAACAAGAGGAATAGGAGCTGGTCAGCACATACTAACTTTTTCATGGAGGCTGCTTTCCATTGCTCCACATGGTGAATGTTACACATGGCAAGTTCACAGGGATGCCAACAGAAAAATACCCCATCCCTTTAATGGGGCTTAACTTGTGGGAATGGGCAAAGCCTTTTGTGGCACGGAGATAAATGACATTTCATTGTGTGTGTAAAGTGCCGTGAAGTCACAGCTGACGTCTGGCAACCCCACAGGGTTTTCAAGGCAAGAGACTAACAGAGGTGGTTTGCCATTGCATGCCTCTGCACGGGTTGAGAGAGTTCTGAGAGAACTGTGACTGGCCCAAGGTCACCCAGCAGGCGTCATGCCTCTGTTAATGAGGCAAGAATTTTTTCTCCCAGCCCATTGGCATCCCTACAAGTTCAACTCACCGTTCATATTAGGTAAGTTTCACCATGTCACACCACAACTGCCTAGCTTGCAGTGGTAAATTCAAATCCATCTGATGTGAAATGGTTAAAAGCCACCATATGGAACCTGAGATAAAGCAGAGCTCATGTGCTGGTTCTGAATTGTGATGAGCTTTATCTTTAAGAGCAGCTCACTACAACTGGTGGTCATAGCAAGTCTGGCTAGACAAGGTCTCATCATCTAGGTTACAGAGCCAAGCCTTGATTGTTCTTATCTTTTGCACAAAGCGAGTTATACTTCACTAATGCTACTATCAAAGCAGGTACTCTTAGGTTTTTCTGTACATGATGCTACACCAAAGAAGTCTATGGAAATGTGAATTTAATTGGATTTTACGCTTGATATTTTCCTTTCAGTAACTAACATTTCCAAAAGCTTGATACCACTAAAACTCCCCAAGACTCTGAATGTGACAACATTGTATAGTCAATAAAGTGTTGGACTAGGATCTGGGAGACCCAGGTTTGAATCACCTTTCTGCCATAGAAACTTACTGGGTGACCTTGGGACAGTCACACACTCCTGGCCTAACCTTCCTCACAGGGTTCTAGTGGGGATAAAATGGAGAAAAGGAGGGAGATGTAAGTAAGCCACTTTGGGGAGAAAAAAGTAAAGGTGTGCAAGCACCAGGTCATTAATGACCCATGGGATGATGTCACATCACAATGTTTACTAGGGAGACTTGTTTATGAGGTGGTTTGCCATTGCCTTCCCCAGTCATCTACACTTTACCCCCAGCAAGCTGAGTACGGTACTCATTTTACCAACCTTGGAAGGATGGAAGGCTGAGTCAATCTTGAGCCGGCTACCTGAAACCGACTTCCGTCGGGATCTAATTCAGGTTGTAAGCAGAGCTTGGACTGCAGTACTGCAGCTTGCCACTCTGCACCATGGGGCTCCTTTTGGGGAAAAAGGCAAAGTATAAATGAAGCAAAATAAAAAGAATTTAAAAAGATAACAGGATATAAAATAGCAAGCTGATTCACGTTTTTTTCATATTGCATTTTTAAAAGCAGGAGCCAGCGTGATATAGTGGTTAAGAGTGGCACACTAATCTGGAGAACTGGGTTTGATTCCCCACTCCTCCACATGAAGTCTGCTGGGTGACCTTGGGCCAGTCACAGTTCTCTCCGAACTTTCCCAGGCCGCACAGAAGCAGGCAATGGCAAACCACCTCTGAATGTCTCTTGCCTGGAAAACCCGATGGAGTTGCCATCAGTCAGTTGCGACTTTCCACCACCACTTTTAAAAGTTCATAATAATAAAACATTTTATCAAAGAAACTTTGGACTTTTTGAATGAATATTTGAGAGCAAAATTCTCATTGCAATGAAAAATCATGACCACTGATTTCAATGTAATGAAAACTGATTCTATAATTCTTTAAATGAAATACCTGCCTGTCTATCCATTGGAAAGACCAGCACTCTGACCCAGCAATTTGATGTATCTGAGGGGCATATGAAGTTATACAGCTGCAATTCCTTTCCCATTTGACTCAATGAGATGGGCAACTTGACATAGATCTTTCCCTTCAACTGGTGAATAGATGTGTTCACAACTGATGTAACAAGTGCCTAGTAGAGTGTTCATAAAGCGGTGGGTTGGGATGCAAATTTATAGAGTGACAGTTACTAGGGAGTGTTATATTGACATGTTACCATACCTGCATAGGAAGCTGCCCTTCTGAACTCTGCAATGGAAAAAAAAAGGCTGTAATGATATTTGCAATGCTTAACAGCTTATTTTTGATGAACTTTTCTTGCTTGATTCCAAACAGAGGCGCTATGACTCACCCAATTCTGCCATGGTTTTCTCTGAAATGAAAGAAGTTGGCAATTATTATACAGAAATCCTTTGGCAAAACATTGTTGATATCACAGCCAAGAAGTTGTCAAGGGTGTGAATGGCCATGTCTAGAGAAATAAGAATCACAGGGCTTTGGACATAGCCAATGTTATTGGTTAACAGAAATGGAGCATAACAGAATTTGAACGCAACTGATGTATGCTTTCCATCTACATTAGGATTGTAAACAAAACTCAGTTTAAGTCTCATGCAAGAGAGGGATTTGTTGGATGTTCTACCAGAAATCGTCATCTTACCATAACTAACGTGTGCTTCTTTCCAAGCTGCAAATGAACAAAATGGGAAATTAAACATCTAGGAAAAAAGAATTTTCCCCCAAAGCATAAACAGTATGGGCTTTTTCTTTTCTTTCTACAATGTATATTTTAGAACATTTGGAATATGTAGTATGCTTATGGTTACGCATTTTGGAGGAGGGACATATTCAGATCCATAACCCAGGGCTAGGCCAACCAGACACATTCTATATTCTATAATTCCAGAAATGTCTTAGATCAGGAGGAAAAAAATTAATGTTCAAACTGGGAGTTCTTTCTGAGCCAGTGTGGTGTAGTGGTAAGAGCAGTGGTTTGGAGTGGTGGACTCTGATCTGGAGAACTGGGTTTGATTCCCCACTCCTCCACATGAGCAGAGGAGGCTAATCTGGTGAACTGGTTTGGTTTCCCCACTCCTACATATGAAGGCTGCTGGGTAACCTTGGGCTAGTCACACTTTCTCAGCCCCACCTACCTCACAGGGTGTCTGTTGTGAGGAGGGGAAGGGAAGGTGACTGTAAGCCGGTTTGAGTCTCCCTTAAGTGGTAGAGAAAGTCGGCATATAAAAACCAACTCTTCTTTTGCCCAGGGCTGGGTGTTAGACTAAGTGTTATTGGGTTCCTCAACAGCTTTATCAGGCCCAGAAGCCAAGCCCAGAAAATGAACTTCCTATTTGTGTGCTTGACCAGCACTATGGGGACAGGTGAGAGTTATTTTTCCTGGGAGCTGTCACTGGCATCCAGAGACAGCAGCAGTGTTTGCAGCAGCATCTGGACCATTAGAGGGCTGGGGGCGAACCCAGGTGTCACTAGAGAAGCCCTGATGTCTTGTAAACTGTTGTCGCCATTGCCTGTGGTATTCTTCAACAGCTGTCGAAGCCCAGACATGGAACTGACCCTGCTATCTGACTACTGGAGCACTTGGGGGGGGGGGGGTATTTTTACCAGGACACTTGGTCAACACTGAAAAACAGAGTGGTCACAGCTGGACCATTGGGGGCCTGGAGAGGTACAACTAGGTTCCATTGCTCCCTCCACTGCTCTTTTTGCTGCTACATCCACTGAGCCAAGTTTGCCCTAGAAACTCAGATGCAGAATTAACTTTGCCATGTAACAGTCACTTCTGGGGGGAGCAAATGTTTGGGATCCCTCCCAGCCTGGAGGGTTGACAACAAAGGGATCGCTCCCCTAGATTACTGCAATGTGATCTATGTGGGGCTGCCTTCAAAAACTGTTTGAAAACTTTACTTAATTTAAAATGCCGCACCAATGCTGCTGATAGGCACAATTATAGAAAATGTATCTTCCCAACATTGAAAGAGCTCCACTGGTTACCCATTTGATTCTGGGATCAATTTCAAGTCTTAGGGCCTGACTCAATGGCCTTTTATGCACAGGTTTTTCCTGTCTTGGTCACCCCCCCCCCCAACTACTTTAGGGCTTCATTTTAATTATGCATGTATTTTCCGACCTTCAGAAGTCGCCTCGCTCTCCCCTCATGTTTTCCCTTCATTTTCAGGATGCTTTTTTACCCTGAGTTTAAAGTCTGCCTCAGTCCCAAATTGAAACCCAGTCCTGTGCATACTTATCACTTTGGGTTTTTCTGCCCACACCCATTCTCGCGTGTACCTCCCACATGTCTGCCCCCCTCATCCATCCCCTCCCCTCAAAGTCATTTGTGAGTGCACTAGCAAGAGAACAATGCTGGAATACCATGAGGCTGCTTATTTGGTCAGTTTCACAGCAAGTTTGGGTCAATTTCAGTTCTTGACAGGATGGAACCTAGCCAGACTGATTTGTTGCCCTCCTCTTATAGGCATGAAAGCCTTTTTGTTTGTTTACGAGTGCAAGATTACCGATGGAATGATGAAATGGTCACAAATGACTATGCCAGTGTTTTTACATTCTTTTGACCCCTGCATTGAGATAGCCAGAAACAAATTGGTTGGGGAGGGTTGTCCAGACCCTTCTCTGCTTTGGATGTAATGTGACCACTCAGTTCAGATCAAATGAAAGAATCCCACTGCGGGGCTGGTGGGGGCTGATGATGTATTTCAAAAAATTACACTACAGCCAATTACAAAGCAGCGTTTTCAGGAGAAAGAGACCCACACCTGGTTCAGAAGCTCCTCATTTTCACTGGGGATGCATAATTGATCAAGAGGTACTCCTGGAATTTCTTCATGGGTGATAGCATCTGTGCATAGTGCTTTGAGAATTCAACTGCAAATACTGTGCAGTTAGAGAGCAACAGATCCAGAGGAAACAGACCATGCATAAAAGGCCAATGTTACATTTTCCTTGCATCCTCTCTGGATCTTGGAGATCACATTTATATTGTGACTTCCATGGTCAGAACTTAGTTCCCAGGCATGCAGGGGCTGGTTCAGATTGGGAATTTAAGACCTCCCTGATATATAACATTATTCCAACCTGAAATGACCTAGTGGGATACTATTGGCCCCATTTGGGAAATTTACATGTAGTCCATCAATACGTGTGTTTTTTCTAACAGGGAAACAGTGCCCCCTGAGACCATTCCTCATTTGCTGTGGCCCCAGTATAGATTGGCCCTTGCAGACCCTCCCCCCAATTCCCTGGGTAGAACTGTAAAAAAGCTGTGATTTGTTGACATCTCTGACTGGACTTTTGAATTACCTTCCTGGGTTTCTTTTCTTTCTTTTTCTGAAAGAGAAAGCAAATGGTAGAATGAGTCCCAACATAGTTTGGTGGATAGAAAGCTTATTAAATCGCACAAGGAAATATCCAGTGTTATGTGAATGAAGCACTTCACAGTTACTTAACCTGAATTAAACTGGGATTTAAATTAAGTAACTAGACCTGCAAATGACCTAGCCCTAGAAAAATCACCACCCTCTCTGCTTCTAAGAACAGCAATATGTGGCCTGGCACCCACCAATAATGTTTTGAGAGTGATTTTTCCATTCTCCATCTTTTTTTTTACACTTTGTACAAAACAAAACAAAGAAGGGACTTTTACCACAGCAGTTAATAATACTATACTGTTATATGAACAAGTCAGAAACTGACTTTTCAGCATTCAACTCATACAGAATAAATTATCTATAAGAGGGCAGTGCTAGGCAGATCTATTCAGAAATACCACAAAAAATGTCCTTAAATTTGCAACCTGAGCCAATTGTATCATTCCATCTGGATGAACTAAAAGGCAGGCTTACCCAGGGTACTTTTAAGGCATGCTGTTTCTGGAAGACACAAAAATTACATTATTTGAGTATTATTGGAGATAACACACATAGTAACAACAGTGAAATTAGGAAGGGAAGTTATAATCTTTATTTCATCCCATGCTTTAGTAAACGTTTAGAATTATATACTAAGAATGTAAAATAGCCAAAATTAAGGATTTTGCAGACTGATCCTGTTCATATAAAGGTAAAGTTAAAGGTCCCCTGTGCAAGCACTAGGTCATTCCAGACCCATGGGGTGATGTCACATCCCAATGTTTACTAGGCAGACTTTGTTTTATGGGGTGGTTTGCCAGTGCCTTCCCCAGTCATCTTCCCTTTACCCCCAGCAACCTGGGTATTCATTTTACTGACCTCAGAAGGATGGAAGGCTGAGTCGACCTTGAGCCGGCTACCTGAAACCAACTTCCGTCGGGATCGAACTCAGGTCGTGAGCAGAGTTTTTGACTGCAGTACTGCAGTTTACCACTCTGCGCCACGGGGCTCGTTTTGATCCTGTTAATAATTAGATATAAATCCCACCGTGTTCAATGTGATTTAATCCCAGCTAAATGTCCATATAATTTAACCTTTAATGTTCCATTTGTTTCAATCAAAGATGTTTACATTTGTACTTAACTTTCACATTCAAACCAATGGGTCGTCAGTTTTGACTGGGTTGTACCATATGTGTAATTTACACTAATTAAACTAAATGGGGGAGAGCAGAAAATTGCAGCAAAAGTGAAAAACAGGTGTTGGTAACATAATTTGGCACCTCATGAAGATTTGCAGAATGGGTTTTGTGATCAGCTTCCTTATCAACCATTGTGATTTAGTTTTGTCTTTATTGATATTATGGACTTTCAGATTTAATTAGTATTTAATTAGTACTGGCAATAACAAGAAGTGAATTTCTAAGTAGAGTTATACCCATCTAAACCCATACTATGATTGTTCTCAAAAATCCTGAGAATTAGAGTCCTTTGCATTATGCAGTTTCTAATATGAACTAGTAGCAATGTCATCCTCTTGACTAGTATCTGGTGTGTTATTGAAAGACACAACTTCTGAGTAAAGCGGTTACCTGTGGACCGCTACCAGTTGAACTTAGTCTTTATAGTCCCTGAGATTCCCCTGAAATTTGCACAATTTAACCTCCTTTATTACAAAATTTTGCTTTTTATTTTCCTTAACCAATAAAGTAGATTATTCCACAAAAAACATGGTTTCTCATACAAATGACTCTAAATTTCCTTAAATTGAGAATGTTCCACATTCAGTGTATTAATCTCTTCCCCTGTGATTTTAGTTAACAAAGCCATCAAAACCATGAAACTAGGGGCAGAGTGGGAGGCATAAATTACCCTTGAAAGAGCCCAGCCAACCACCACCCCAACCTGTGGGGGAAAGGAGGAAGAGCAGGCTAGCCATGTCGCATTGCGACAGTGACTGTTAGTGCTGCTCCCACCAGGACTTTTTCTGGTGGCCTTAATAGTCAATCCACCCCTGCATGGAACTTTTCTCAAGAATAGTAGGATAATAAACAGTCTTTATTTGAAGTTATCATTCTGGGGAAACTTACTGGGGTCCTATCTAATGTTCTCCCTGACCTGGATATCCCCAGGCCAGCCTGATCTTGTCAGATCTCAGAAGCTAAGCAGGGTCGGCCCTGGTTAGAATGTGGATGTGTGACCTCCAAGGACTACCAGGAGTGTGACGCGGAGGCAGGAAATGGCAAACCACCTCTGAACATCTCTTGCCTTGAAAACTCTATGGGGTCGGCATAAGTCAGCTGTGAGTTGACAGCACTTTCCACCACCAAAAATAAACACCTACCTTCTTCCATTGCTTCCCGTTCATTTTCTGTGTACATGGAAATATGCATTAGAATTATAATAATCTGTGTTGAAATATCTGGTGCTTAAAGTCACAATACATTTTGCCACAAACAACATTGAACCTTTTAGAAATTCTCAACATACATAGGAAGCGGGCAGTTGTAGTCCTTCTTGGTCCTCCCACACCTGTGTTATGTAGCTCTTTCCAGCCACCACAGATTTCCATCTTCCCTTGTTTTGCCCCATATTCACCACATAAATTGATATGGCAACTAACCTGAAAGAGCTAGCTTCCGGCGGTTTTCTGAAATAATATAAACACAATAGTTAATACACTTCTTGTGCTTACGATTTTCATGCATTCACGGTTGGGTAGATACTGGAGTTCTTTCTATGACAGCACGCCTAAGCCTGTGACCTGTTGTACACATGGCAGAGCACTGTAGCTTATCTTGACTCTCTAGTATATTAGTCTCATTCCTATCATCAGGATCCAACCAGTTTTTCCTGCCGATAATGGAAACAGGGTTCTCCTTGACCACCCAAAAATGCTATGATGGGGATCATGGGGACAAAAGCCATGTGGGATGGGGACAATAGTAAAGAGGTGAGATTGGGTGGATCTAACCCTATATTTTTAGGTGTACACCCAAAAAAGTTGGGTGCAAAGTGAAAAAGCACTTGCACATTATTATCATAGAATGGACCATGAACACAGTTCTGATATAACTCCTTAATTCACTTTCTTTTTTTCTTTTTTTTACACTACCAGCCCAGGAGCATTATTTGTATTGCATAATAATGCATATACATAGATTCTTCTCTGGAAATTTAGCATTTTGAAAGTGAAAAATTAGTATGACAATGAAAATGTACCAGTACTCATTTAACACGTGTCTCTGCATACTAGAACATTATTAATGATAAAACTTACTCTTCAATGTATAATAGATGGCAGTGATGACAATGATTCCAAGTACCATAATCACAAAAAAGGCAACCATCCATTGAGAGGCAGATGGAAAGAAGATATCTGGAAAGAGATCAAAGTCACTATTATAAGGTTTTCTATACCCCCCCCCAAAAAAAATCTTGCTCGTCTCTAAGGTCCTACCGGACTCAAAGCTAGTTGTTCTACTGTAGACCAAGATGGCTACCCTGTACAAAGGTTGCTCCCGCTTTATAAATATTGTTGTTTCCAATTGCTCGCTCATTTCCCCATTTAAAGAGCATTTCGGCTAACAACCCTCTGAAACTAAGGTTTTATATTGTTCGTGATGCACATCTTGTATGGTTGTCTTCCACTTCTACTCAATGCCATTTCTCACTCACCTGCAACGACAAGAGATGCTGATCCTGCTGATGTCTTTGTGGATTTACTAACAGTTCTGCAGGATGCAGAATTCCCAGAACCTGGCTGTAGAAGAACAGAACTTGCAATGCTGGTGTTGTCTGGAGTAGCTGTTGCTGGATCAGCAAGAAGTTCCTGTCCTTTGCCATCCACCCAAAGCAGCTGGAGCTCAGGAGACAGCATCTCAGATGTACAGATAAGTCTGATTCCTCTGCCTTCATATTGGTTCAGCACAATCATAGGGCCTCTACTATTACCTGGAGACACAAGAAGTAAGCTTAGTCCAAACAATAAACACCAGGAGAGCTTAGCACAAACTATAAACGCCAGGAAACATTTATGCCTCAGATCTGAATTTCATAAATTTATCTAATTTACCTAATTTAGCTTATATACATATAGACCCTTTTGGATGGCCACAGAGGACCATGCTTCCATTATTGGCAGAAAAAAACTGGTTGGATCCTGATGACAGGACCTTTTGGACTGCAACTCACAAGAGATCATGCCTCGGCCTTCAAGGGTAGATCCAGTAAAAATTATGGAAGTGAAAGGGAAACAGAAGCCAAAATATACTGATTTGACCCAACCAGCTTTTCCACTGGTGAAAAAGGAAGGAGAGGGTCCCTTTGATCAACAAAAAGCCTTTACTTGGTATCATGAAACCGGTGTGGACAGAAGCTTTCTGGGATGGGGCTGTAATAAGGAGCATAACTGGGTGAACTTGAATGAAAAAAATTACTAGATCCAACTGTGCAAAATCACAAATGAGTACTACATTTCAGGCCGGGGCTCATTATAGTTTCCAGGGCTGGAAAAAGTTGAAGACATATAGTCTATAAAACAATCCATATGTCTTAATTTGGCCTCTTCCAAAGTTTGGGAATAGATGGGAATATACAGAATAATAGATGGGAATATATTTCTCTAATTTGAAGGCAGAAGGGAAATACCACACAGCAAAACACACCACTTCAAAGAGAGGATGTAAGGCAATTACCACCATGTTTGGGAAAAGACAAATGCAAGTAAGCTCACTCCCCCACTCCATTGAAAGGTTATAACAGTATCTCGCTTAACTACAGTTGGCATTCCACAAACACTAACAGGATGTGTCCGTGAGTTAGGAATGACACATCAACTCATCAGTCTCCAATCTCCTATTTTGATATATTTATTTTCTTCACTATATCTTTCCTCAGAATTAAATCTGATCAAATGGTGACCAGAGAGCCAGGGTGGTGGAGTGGTTAAAAGCGGTTAAGAGAGTTTCCCTCAGCCTCTTAGTAAATGCTGCAGAAAGGCCTGGCCAGCAAAGTCAGACCAACTCCTGTTTACTATGCTGTGCCTTCCCTGCACTGATATTAACTGCCGTGCAGAACTGCATTATAAAAAAATTAAATGTGTTCTGTGACTGCAGCATGGCATTGGCTTCAGGGACCTCCAGCTGAATTGGGGCCTGGGAATTTTGTCCCCAACCCACATTCCCCTCCATTGGCCCTGTTCGAATCTCAGCAGCTAAGCAAGTTTGGCCCTGGTTAGTACTTGTATGGCAGACCACCAAGGAAGTCCAGGGTATGCTATGCAGAAGCAGGAAATGACAAACCACCTCTCTTGCTTTGGAAACCCTACATGGTTGCCATAAGTTGGATGAACCTTGATGGCACTTTCCACCCCCACAATGTCAACCAAGTATAGCCATTTCCCACTTACAGTATTATTTATTTAAACAAAAAGCACCTGGGACATAAAATAAATCAAGAAATCTATTGATTTTACCATGGGGGAGCTTTTTATACTTGGTCAATGAATAGGATTGCTAGGTCCCTCTTTGCCACCGGTGGGATGTTTTGGGGGTGGAGCCTGAGGAGGGCAGGGTTTGGGGAGGGGAGAGACTTCAATGCCATAGAATCCAATTGCCAAAGCAGCCATTTTCTCCAGGTGAACTGATCTCTATTGGCTGGAGATCAGTTGTAATAGCAGGAGATCTCCAGCTAGTACCTGGAGGTTGGCAACCCTATCAATGAAACTTATGGGGTAATACATGTTCCATGAGTTTTGCAAAGGAGAAATGATCCATGAAAGCAGTGGAGCAGAATGTCATAGTTTGCCAGTAGGTTGTTGCAAACTGTGGATTTCAGTGTAAAATATTTACATCACTACAGACAGATTATTTTGAGTAGAAAAACAACCCACAATGCTAACAATGTTTGTGTTAATAATGACATTTTCCCCCTTACAGTTTATAACAGTTTATGGTGGTTTTCTGGTATCTTGGATTCAAAATTTGGGTATTATAAAACAGTTGTGCCACTACAGATATTGGTTTGCCTCACAACAATTTTTCACAGGGTTTTAATATTTTCTTTATCAATTACCATAAGATACCAGAAATATAATAGCCTCAAATGTATTAACAGGTGTGTCCTTAACTCAGCCCTTACTAATTAATATTGAGTTCTTCCAATTAGCCAGTTAAAGATATAATTGGTTAATGTGTTAATTAAACTTTCTAATCCTAGTTTTAAAAAAATCATACAGAATCTACTTACCCAGAGTCAAATGATTCATAAGCAGAAATAGCAGAAAGTAGTTCCATAGTGACTGTGTCTTCTGTGGGGAGAAAACAGCCATACAACAAAAAAGAATCTGTGGATCAACGCTGAACATTTTAAAACGTGTAGGCACACTTCATGTGGAAAGTATATAAGGCGAATTCTGATCTTGGTTCCATGCAGACAGAAAGCACTCAAGTGTTACTGTGAAAACTGTTTCATCTACTTTGATTAGCTTCTCCACCTTCATGAACCTTCTCCTCTTCCTCACAATGGTAATGGAAAATGCCGTCAAGTCACAGTTGACTTATGGCGACCCTGTAGGGTTTTCAAGGCAAGAGACATTCAGAGGTTATTCGCCTGCCTCTGTGTGGCTTGAGAGAGTTCTGAGAGAACTGTGACTGGCCCAAGGTCACCCAGCAGGCTTCATGCGGAGGAGTGGGGAATTGAACTTAGTTCTCCAGATTAGAGTCCACCGCTCTTAACCACTACACCACGCTGGCTCTTCCTCTCAATACTAGTTAAGTATTAGTTTCAGTCTTCCTATATGTGTAATCAGTTACTGTGTGTAATCAGTTATCAATTTATTGTGAACTGAAAATAAAGCAGTGAAGCGGGGGTAAAGTGTACATGCTCTGTATAAATTAGCCCAAGTAGGGTGTGTTGGACAAATATATGCCTTTGTTCTCCAACAAGCCTTGGTGGACTTCCTTGGCATCTCATAAGATATACACAGGGCACTCCATGCCAATATCCCATACACCTTACAGAGTCAACCGTAAGGTGGCAGAATGAAAAAAGCAGAAATTGGGGATATGCTTAAAATGGCTTTGATAGTCCCATCAAAAAGTCCCTAGTCTCATTACCTGTAGTATAAGTCCCAAAACCACACCACACTGTAAGATTCTGTGTGGTCTACAGGCAACTGAATAAAGTCACACAGGCTGATGTATATCTGATCCCCAGGGTAGATGAGATGGTGGAGAAAATGGGAACAGCCAAACATATCTCCACTTTAGATTTGACAAGAAGCTATTGGCAAGTTCCTACAGAACCACAGTCAAAAACAGCCTTTTGTGGTGCAGCAAGGATTGAGTCCACAGTAATCCCTTTCGGTCTTTGAAATGCTCCTCGCACATTCTAAAGGTTAGCACACCAATTATTATGGGGGCTAAGTAGTTTTGCCATTGCCTATATAGATGATACAGGGATATTTATCACTATGTGGCAAGACCACTTAAAACATTTGGATATGGTATTGAGCCAGATTAAAGAGGCAGGTACAACCATCAAGGCATCTAAATGCCAAATTGCTCTGAGGTTAGATATCAAAAACATGGATTATATCAAAGATTTGCAATTGGATAACTGCTAAATTGGTACTTGGAGTATTTAAGCAAAGGTAACTGGACTTAAAAGACATGTTAATCAACTGCATGTGGGACAAGCTGCATCATTTTCTTGTGAGGAAGGCAAGATGACCCCTTCGGCTTTCTATATTATAAACTTGATTCTGAGTTGTACTTGCTATGCTGCATGAGTCTAGTGTACTAAGAGGCAATTTTAGCCAATGGGCAAGTGGGGCGGCGGTCCAAGGCCCAATGGTGCCATGGGTTCTATTCTACCACCATGGAGGGGGGAAGGAAGAAAAAGAGCAGGCTCCTGCCACTCCTACTCACATTGATCCCATCCAGAATTCAGGCTGCCCACTGACAGTGACAGCCATTTGCACCCACCCCATCTGGGGCTTGGGCAGCCAGCTCACCAAAGCTGCTGGTGACTCCTCCATCTGGGGGCTCTTGCAGCCAGCTTCCAGTGATGGCTCCTACTGGGGTGAGGGAGGCCCCCTACTTTGCCCTGGCAGGGGTGGGAAACCAAGGTGGATGTAGCAATGATTCTGGGACCCATCCTGGACTTTTGCCCAGGGACCCAGCAACACTAAGACTTCCCCAAGGGCAAGGAATTGTCAGGGGATAAGCTGATGTGTGAGTGGCATAGCAGGATCAGAGGAAAGGAATAGGCAAATATTTCTGCCTATCTCTGCCTACTTCCGTTTGCAAAAGTTGCTGGAAAGATGGAACTAAGGAGAATTTACAAAAGGTGAGCTTACACTCTAATGCTAAATGAGGCTGCAGGTGAGAGATTCTGAGCAGGAATGTTGGTGGCTCCAGAGGTGAACTGGCTACTTCAGATTTCCTCTTGACTGCCTCACTATCCCAGGGTCTCAACCAGCAACCTGTTGCAACCATTAATTTAATAACCATTGGTTTATTAAATCTATACAAGGTGAGGCAGGAAGAGAATTTATTCTTTCATGTCTCCTATAAACAGCAATCTAGGAAAAGGAAGAGTCTGGTGGCACATACAAGACCAACAAGATTAATTGTAGCATAAAAATATGGGCGAGAGCCCCTTTTCTACTGGAAAAGATAAGTAATCTTCAGAGGACTTTCCCCTAGAGGTTAATATTTAATATTCCAAAGTGCCTTATTGACTTTCATTTTTTTCCTGGTCAACCTTGCTTTCTCCTACACAATTTTATTTTCAGTAATTAAAGACTGAATACTTCCTGCACCACCAGGAATACTTCTAAATCTCAAGAAAGGTACATTTTTCATTATAGCTCTTACTTTTAGGATCATAAAAAATGGTCCATATTGTTAAAGGGGAGGGTGGCCTTTGTGTAATTTTTTTAAAATAATATTTTATTAGATTTTTTAGGTAATACAGAAACGAAAGGGAAAAGGGGATAGGGAATATATAACACATCTTGTTCGGTTGGTGTCTAGGACAGGTCTTCTCCCTTCTTATCTCTTGCTAACATCAAACTTCTATTTTAATCTAATTTCTATGTTGACTTCATTCGATCTCTATTATCATTATGTAATTCACGTATATCAAACAGTTGCTTAAACATTTCTTATTTTTATCTATTGTTACTCATTTCTTAAATCATCCACAATCTGCTCAATTAAACACATATTATTTCTATCTTTAATTTACAGTGTATCTTCCATAGAATAGTTGCCATTTTTGTTCGTGTTCTTCCGGCGAGTTCTTCTTTGCCTTTGTGTAATTTTAAGATGAGTTGCCTCTTCAGTTAACCAAACAATCTGGAGTATGTTGTCTATCTCCCACCATATTTAGAAAATGAATTCACATCAGTGACAATTGAATTGTATCACCATTGGTTATTACTGGTTGGGTCCCACCCAGTTATTTCAATGAATGCATCACTCACTATTGATGCAAAGCATGTGCATTTTATATTGGTAGGGCCAAACTGGAAATTGGGGTAGCCTCAGCCAGGAGGCAAGACAAGTTTCAGAAGCAATGGAGGAAGAGTGGGTAAGGGAAGGGAAGGACTCCAATTTCCTTCATCTATATGCCTCTTTCCACATTAAAAGGAGGTACAAATGAATTGAATAAATAAATCATTTCACCCCCACTTTACAAATGAATAGTTCAGAAGAATGGTCCAGAAAACACATGAACACATGAAGCTGCCTTCTACTGAATCAGACCCTCTGTCCATCAAAGTCAGTATTGTCTACTCAGACCAGCAGCGGCTCTCCAGGGTCTCAGGCAGAGGTCTTCCACATCACCTACTTGTCTAGTCCGTTTTAACTGGAGATGCCAGGGACTGAACTTGGGACCTTCTACATGCCAAGCAGATGCTGTACCACTGAGCCACAGCCCCTTCCCATAAATACTGACAACCTTTATTAAAGTATGGCTATTTGTAAATCAGAGCTCACTTCTTCAGATACAAGGGGAAGAAGCCCCTGAACCATATTGAGCCATCAGGATTCCTCTGTCTCCATTAAAAAAAAAACTGTCAGGAGCATGTCTATCATGTGGAGCAGGTCAGATTGGGTTGGTAGTCAATGTTATTCAGTTTTAGGCTCCTTCTCTTTGAATCCAATGAGTTCTTGGGAATGCAGCAGAGAGCACCAAAACACAAATTACATGTTCATATTCACACTTAATGTTCATTGGTTTCGTTGTTGATATTTCAGATCAGAACTACCTGAGGAGATATGAGGGGCGATGGATGTGAAGCAATGTCTCATTCTTGGTTCCTTTTTGTGGTAATCTTAGCAACAATCTCTTTATCAGGTAAAATGCTTAGAACAATCCTAGGAATGTGCTATGTTCTCACAGATTTGGTCAAGAAGGATTTAAAAAAGCTAGAGCTGCTTTTCTGCATGGGTCCCCGCTTACTTTACAGTAAACAGATCTTCTTTACATGGAGTTCTTCTCCCTTCCATTGGTAGCAATGTGAAAGTTCCACTAGTACACATGGCATTGCCAGAGCCAGAAAAGACAGTGTTTGCCTTGAAATTGTGCTCTAGTTATAGATGCTGAGAGAGTCTAACCAAGGAAGCCAGGAATCATACAGGCCCAAATCACAACCAAAAGCACCATTGGTTATTTTATTAATGCATCTATTCCAATTAGAAGTGGGCTCTGATTTTATACTAATAACAGATGGAGTTGTTAGTCCAAGGCAGATGGTTAAGCTTTATTTTGTGGGTAGCGCTGTAGCTCACTGGTAGTACATCTGTTTTGCATGCAGAAGGTTCCAGGTTCAATTCCTGGCACCACCAGTTAAAGGAATAAAGTGGTAGGTTATTCAAAGCACCTGTACCCAAGACTCAGAATAGATGCTGCCGATCAGAGTAGACTACTGACCTTGGTAGACCAATGGTCTGGCTTGGTATAAGGCAGCTTCATGTGTATCCAGATAGTATAGTCACTGATGTGACTTCAAACTAGGTGGATTACACTAAATACCAATGAAACAAATTTTCAGTACCAATCCCATCCAGTGAAAAGCATGACAGATCCCAATAACTGTAGTTATTACCAGGCAACAATGATCTAAGCCTCCTTGCCACTGATCTTCTTGCACCCAGATTTAGGCAGAGGCAAGCTATTTCTCCTAACCAGGAAATCCAAACAGCTGAATCTTGATGACTTTCACATTCCAATATGTGTTACCTCCATCATTTTTAACATTTTAAAAAATCCTATTTGTGATTGATTTTTTCCAGAACACTTTGAAATAAGCTCTTCTCCATCTGTCCTTGGTACTGTGGGTCAAGATGTGATACTGCCATGCCAGATCTCTCTTGGGAGACAGCCACAGAGTATGGAAGTCCAGTGGCAAAAAATTGGTGATAATAACTATGTCAACATCTACCAGTTCAAAGCTCCCTCTGGCTTGGAAACATTTGGGCAAGGATACAAGTCCCGGACAATGATGACTAAGGAGGGACTGCCCAATGGAAATGTGTCTTTGAAGCTGAAGAATGTGCAAGTGACTGATGAAGGAACCTACAGGTGCATTGTTAAGTCTACTGGCTGGAGTGATAACACCCAAACAGTTCTTTATGTTGCAGGTTGGAAATCAAATATCTTTTTGATATATCTCAATGAAGCAATGTGCAAATTTCTAGAGTGATGAAGAGAACAAGGGGGAAAGGTTCAAGAATTGATTTCCAGTATTGAACAGGGAGCTGCATTGTTTAGGCTTCTAATGCAGGATAAACATACTACCATTTGCCAATAGAGACAGCACAAAAATTAGGAAAGGCACTGGAAGTACCCTCTCAGCAGAATGCAAGTGCGTGTTTCCAGATCTCTGGGATATACGTCTTTATCTGTATTATACTTGTTGCATCCAGTGCTACAGCTCAGTAGCTGAAAGTATATTTTGCATGCAGAGCTAAATCAAATTAATGTCACCGGCACAGAGATATGTGGCTTTTCTCTGAGTCTGCATGCCTTGCAGTGCAATTATAGCAGTGCAAGTCTGTGGAAGTCAATGGGATTTAGGGCTACCAGGTTGCCCACCACAGTTAGCAACCTCTTGCCCCTGTGCTCCAGGCTCCCTCTTCCACTCAGGGTAGCAGCAGGAGCAGTAATGGGGAGGAACTGGTGGCACACAATTTCCCAGATTACTATGGGAAAAACCAGAGAGATTTGGGAAATTCCTAGACACCATAATGTCACTTCCAGGTACATAACCAGAAGTGACATCACATTGTCAAGTGCCTCCAATTTCCACAGACTCCCTCCACCAATTATTCTGATGTTGCTAGCAATGGAGTGGCAACCCTAATGGGCTTTGAAGTGTGTAACAGTGTAGAATTGCACTGTTTTCTTGATATTTATATGTAGGGTTGCCAACCTCCAGGTACTAGCTGGAGATCTCCTGCTATTACAACTGATCTCCAGCCAATAGAGACCAGTTCACCTGGAGAAAATGGCTGCTTTGGCAATAGGACTCTACCGCATTGAAATCCCCCCTCCCCAAACCACGCCCTCCTCAGGCTCCACCCCAAAAACCTCCTGCAAAGAGGGACCTAACAATCCTATTTATATGCAAAATTGTGACAGAGTTCCAAGAGAAATGCAGGCATTTGATTAAGCAACACATAATCCCAGATAAATAAGTGGCAGACAGTGAAATTATATTACCTGTTACAGAATGTGATTCACAACCCTTGGAAATGTTCTAATTACATTTCTTAATAATAAAAATGATAGTGATTATATCAGTAGTATGATTTCAGTAAGCTGAAAATATTATTTCCTTGTTTTTCAGATCTTGTGTTTGTGGCTGTGTCAAACAGCATATTAGTGTGTGTGTGTATATATATATGTTTGTGGCTGTGTCAAACAGCATATTAGTGTGTGTGTGTGTGTATATATATATATATATATATATATATATATATATATAGAGAGAGAGAGAGAGAGAGAGAGAGAGAGAGAGAGAGAGAGAGAGAGAGAGAGAGAGAGAGAGAGAGAATTTCCACCTCTGTGTTCAGAAATTTATTGAAATTTAGGGGTGGAGCCTGGGGAGGGCAGGATTTGGGAAGGGAAAGGTCCTCAGTGTGGTATAATGCCATAACCTCCATCCTCCAAAGCAGCCATTTTCTCTAGGGGAACTGATCTCTGACATTGGGAGATTAGTTGTTATTCCAGATCTCCAGGTTCTACTTGAACATTAGCAACCCTGTTCCTTCATTTAAGACTGTCCCTTGCCTATATATAAAAAAGGAAGTGATGCAGCCCCAGTACAACCTACTATGTAGCAGGTCTAGTTTTTGAGGACTAGGCCTGCCTTAGGATCATTGGTGTCTCTCACAAAAGTTTAGGCTTTGAAGCTTGGTTTGCTTTGGTGTAACTGAGACAGGCTGGTTTATATGCCTAGGCGAAGGAGATTGCTGTATTTTTGTTCGTTCACTTTGCTCATTCTTGCTCTCCCTTCCCCAGTCTGAAAATAATTAAAATATTCACAATGACTTCATGGGTCTTTAGAAATCTCTCCCTCTGCATGTGTGTTTGATGAAGGTTTCTTTGATGGATGATCAAATACAGCATTTACACTGTCCTAGGAAACATCCTTTTGTTTCAGGCATGGGAATGGTGTCAATTGAGATTTTGGGTCCAGAAGGAGAGGGGATCAAACTGGCTTGCAGATCTTCGGGATGGTTCCCCCGTCCTGAACTCCAGTGGCTAGTGGAGGACACTCAGAATCATCCATTTGAACTTGAGCAGGATCATGAGCAGCTGTTCAGTGTTTTTAGCTCTATAACAGTCTTGAGAAGCACAAGAGAAGTTACCTGTTTAGTCCACGATAAAAGCCATCTGCAGCTGAAACAGAAATCCACCATCTTCCTTTCACGTGAGTAATGTGTGCTTAAGGCTATATAGTTATTGTGAATCCAAAAGTGTTCACCAGTTCCCATTTTCATTAGGGGAAAGCCTTATATTCAGCTACAACCAAACTGACCTCCTTACATTGCATGCTCCTTCTGATAGTTCCGACAAAATTCTTTCTGGATCATGTCCTTATAGCAGATTTCTTCGCTGTATTGTCTATCTATGAATATTCAATGGTTTAGTACATGTGTTTCAATATTGTGTGCTCATTTGTAAAAATTAATTGATCCAGATGGTTTTTGGTTCTGTTCACATTCACAACTGTTCACATTCACAATGAAAAATTATCCACTGTGAGTGATGTCTAGGGTTGCCAATCTCCATGTACTAACTGGAGATCTCCTACTATTACAACTGATCTCCAGCCAATAGAGATCAGTTCACCTGGAGAAAATGGCCACTTTGGCAATTGGACTCTATGACACTGAAGTCCCTCTCCTCCCCAAACCCCACCCTTCTCAGGCTCCATCCCAAAAATCGCCAGGTATTTCCCATCCCAGAGCTGGCAGCCCTAGGGATTTATACTAGCAAAGAACCTTTATACTGGCAAAGAAATGTAATACTGGACGGGGCCTTGTCCTGCTTGGCAAAGTGGTTCCCTGGAACTCACCTCAATGTAGAGATTGTCATTATCAAGAAATAAAAAAAATATTTTGTGCATGTGATGTGCCTGATTCACACATTACTCAAAGTAGTGAGATAAAAATCCGATGTCCTTATTCTGCCAAGGGGGGGTATATTGTTCAGAACTTGTGAATTAGCTTGCGTTCAGCAGTCTTATACTGTAATGTCCCAGGGCTGAACTCTATGGGTGGACTCTATGGCATTATATCCCATTAAGGCCCCTCCCCCTCCCCAAACACTGCTCTCCCAGCCTTCACTCTCAAAGTCTCCAACCTGGAGTCCACAACCCTGTGTAGGAACCTCATAACTGATGCATTCAACTTTGTCAGAAGTACAAATATCTCAATCCATGACAATCCAGCATATCACTAAATCATTGTCTTGCAATTTCTGTTTTCCAGGTGACATTTTCCCACAGACTTCTCCATGGCTCTTTGCATTCTGGGTGTTGTTTATGCTGTCTTTTCTGGTTTTTGGAATTACCGGATATTATATATGTAGAGGTACTATGAAGTCCATCTGATCTAGTCAGTGCAAAAAATAGGAGTATCGAATCGAATTTAATGTTGTTACCATAGTTCATAACGTAACATAAACATCAGATATAGACACACACAAGAACATACCATAAATAAATGAAATTAAAACATGTCAAAATACAAAGATAAGCTATAACTCCCAACCAAGCACAGCTTCAAACTCAAGGCTACACTTTAAATAAAAACCTTATTAAGTAGAAGATATGAACGTTTTCCTAATTTTGCTAGACAAAAACATAAAAATAGCCATTTAAAAAGTAACATAAGGGGTTGCAAATTTAATGCACTCATCAGAACCTGAAACCATAATAATGAACTAACTCGGCAGTTTATTTCTTATAATCCCATAGAGCAATATAAAGCATAATGCTTAATCTCTTCAACAATCATAACTACAGGGACAAAGTCATTGCTCCACAGGAATTTTTTGAAATCTGCCAAAAAGATAGGCAGAAGGCATTGTTGGAAAGTGTACTATTGTAAATGCATTTCTTAGTAAGATCACAAATAATGAGAGAGAAAAATATTTTTCTTGACAGAAGTGAACCATAAGGAAAATTTAGAATGACAAGCTAAGCTGACATCGTAGCATCACACTCAAACATCCAGTTATGTACGGGACGGGGGAGGAGCTGCCATTAGGCAGCCTCCTGTCCCCGTTCGCCCTGGGTCCGCAGGCACAGAAAAAAGCCCTATTTAAAATTTTAAAAGCCTTTAAAAGGTGTTTTTTTTTTTTTTTTAGTTTTCAGCACCAAGGAAACATGTTAGGAGGCGCCGCAGCGGCACTTCCTCCTTGCTGTTCCCCCATGTCGAAAGCTCAGGAATGCACTGCCAGGTTCAGTCCCCAGCATTTCCTGTTAAAAGGATCAGTAGGTGATTTGAAAACCCTTTTCTCTGAGGACACTACTGACCTGGATAGACCAAAGGTCTGATTTAGTGAAAACAGCTATGTATTCAAATAACAATGATTTCCAAAAGAAATTAACCAGGCGATCCTGACGGGGGGAATCTCCATAGGAGCCAGTATGACCCTTATGCTGGTATCTGTGGCACTTGCGCCGTGCAAACTGGCACAAACTGGCACAAACTGGCACAGATGCCAGTGTAGGGTGACTTACGCTGGCCCCAGGGAGCCACGCAGCAGCTCAGTGCTGGGACGACAGCAACAGCACAGCCTCCCCGCTGGCATTGTCCTGGCTTTTTTCCCTGCAGCATCATCCTAGGAGGCGTTCCCGGGACGTTCCTGAGGGTGAGCTGCCTTTAGGCAGCTTCCTAACCCCTTTCACCCCAGGAACGCCCCTTTACACTGCAGCAGGCCTACAGCAGCTAAATAGCTTGTGTAGCCTCGCTTATCCCAATGGGTAATTTTCCTATTTTCTACTTTTTAACCCTTTTTGTTTCCCTTGTTTTTGGACAGGCTGCACCATTCCCAGCCACTGTCTATCTGCACCTCCCTTAGGAATGGGCTGCCCATCTACATTTCTGAATAATTCTTCATAGAAGATAGTTTGCATTGGATTATTAGTATCTGCACTTACTAACTCTTGAGGTTTTTTAAAACAGTTCGTTTTAGTTTAAAACAACAATACAAAAAATGAAAGAACATATAGTTCATCATATCCAATGCATTAGATATATAAGGCTGAGCTCCATCTGGAAATTTACTGTTCCAGAACACAATAAACAGTGGCCTCTTCTCTACAAACCCCTGAGACTTTTTAATAGCCTTGTTGATTTTTTACTATATCTGCTGTTAATCTGTTTCTGTTCTTCTCTTACCTGCTGGAAATCTCTTCCTCTTCCAGAAAGGCAGAAATATCTCCTGAAGAAACACACTGAAGAGGAGGAAAAATTAATTCAAGGTATACTCTGGTTTGGATCAGGGAGACAAAAGGAAGTTTCTGTGATCCTATGCTTCTGCATAGCCTCCATACTAGGGCTGAAAACTCTGTGTTGGGAAATTCTAAGAGGTGGTTTGGCCACTACAATTAAAAAAATGGCATTCAGTTCCATGGTTTCGTCTGGTTTGGCCCCAAGTGCGTCAAAGGAAATGTCTTCCTATATAGATTAAAGGCAATACTAACACCAAGTCTTTCCATTTCAGAAAGAGCACGAACTGAATTAGGTAAGGCACCATGTAACATGAATGTATCAGTGGCCATCCTTCTTTGTAGAACAGAGTTCTCTCATTCTGTTTTATAATTCTTCCTATATAGATTAAAGGCAATACTAACACCAAGTCTTTCCATTTCAGAAAGCGCACAAACTGAATTAGGTAAGGCACCATGTAACATGAATGTATCAGTGGCCATCCTTCTTTGTAGAACAGAGTTCTCTCATTCTGTTTTATAATTCTTCCTATATAGATTAAAGGCAATACTAACACCAAGTCTTTCCATTTCAGAAAGCGCACAAACTGAATTAGGTAAGGCACCATGTAACATGAATGTATCAGTGGCCATCCTTCTTTGTAGAACAGAGTTCTCTCATTCTGTTTTATAATTCTTCCTATATAGATTAAAGGCAATACTAACACCAAGTCTTTCCATTTCAGAAAGCGCACGAACTGAATTAGGTAAGGCACCATGTAACATGAATGTATCAGTGGCCATCCTTCTTTGTAGAACAGAGTTCTCTCAGTCTGTTTTATAATTCTTCCTATATAGATTAAAGGCAATACTAACACCAAGTCTTTCCATTTCAGAAAGAGCACAAGCTGAATTAGGTAAGGCACCGTGTAACGTGACTATCTATGGCCATCAATCCTTGTAGAACAGAGTTCTCTCATTCTGTTTTATAATTCTTCCAAGGGTTGGCTCCATCCTGCATTCTACTCAGACTGCCTCCCCATTTTATTTGGAGAGTTTCTACAATAACATTTTAAAAATGGTGCATAAACAGTATTCTCATCACCCTTTCCATACTGACCCGTCTGGTGTGACCTTTCTCCTCATGGACAGAAATCAGTCCTGTGCATTACAACATGGACAGTTTGTTCTGCAACATGCAATGGTCTGCATAACCAAATCAACATCCCTTTTGGTTAATGGAAATATCTCAGCTTGCAAGGACATTAGCCACAATAGATACTTATATGCATTGTTCCAAATTACTTTTAGATAATGGAAGGTCCCATTCCTAACTTGTTCATTTGCATGTAAATACAGATCAAGTGCACATCATTCCCTATTAATTTAAAGTTGCTGAGCAGACCAAGCCCTATTCATTGCTTTTACCCTGTGAGTCATTCTTGAATCAGATATCTCATGGAGAGAAGAGGTGAGGTTAGATCCAACCAGTTTTTCTTTTGGTGAAATGGGAGGAGGAGGTCCCTTTTGATCCCCCAAAAAGATTGTGCTGGGGATCACAGGAACTGTGTGGACAAAAGACTTGGGCATGAACTGGGGTAGAGAGGATATTTGGGTGAGAGTGAGCAAAAAAAGCTGGTTGGATGCAGCCCATGACTTGTCCCCTCCTTCTTGCCTATTTGCATGGGAGGAAAGCAATCTCATATGTCCAGAACAATGTCGTGTAACTTTTTCCCTGCAGTTTGTTTACTGCATCCAATTAATCCAACCCCTTTGATGACTTTTCATTCTGCAGAGGATGTAGTATGAGTTTCCTGACCTCGTCCCTTACTTTTGCTTTGCAGACTTTAGGAAGGCCAAACACTACCTAGGTGAGTCCAGTTTGTCATGGGGGGTGGGTTAGGTTGACCACCAAGGCCTCATGGCAAGCATGAAGCTTAAATATGAGCTGGTCCATGGGTAGGGTTGCCAGGTCCCTCTTCACCACCGGCGGGAGGTTTTTGGAGCAGAGCCTGAGGAGGGTGGGGTTTGGGGAGGGGAGGGACTTCAATGCCATAGGGTTCAATTGCCAAAGTGGCCATTTTCTCCAGGTGATCTGATCTCTATCAGCTGGAGATCAGTCGTATTAGCAGGAGATCTCCAACTACTACCTGGCAGTTGGCAACCCTATCCATGGGTAGTTTTTCATATAACCATTGCTGTAGGAAATGTTACATTGATGTTTTACCCAGGAAAGGAGAAGTGTATAAGTAAAGCATACATGTTTATGACATGCTCCTTTAAACATCTAGGTACATGTGTCAAGAAATCCTGGGCCAATCATGAGACTTACAATTGTGCTTAAGGATCTATATCCATTCCCAAACTTTGTATTCCGTGCTGATAACACCAGAATATCCCACAGTAACCATAATGTATTGAACTACCCTAACAGTGCATTCCTGAGAGTTCAGCATTTGGGGACAGCGGGGAGGAGGCGCCACTGCGGCACCTCCTAACCTGTTTCCTCGGCTCCGAAAACTCAAAAAAAGTCTTTTAAATGCTTTTTAAGTTTTAAATGGGACCCGGGCAAAAGGGGACAAGAGCTTCCTAACGGCAGCTCCTCCCACCAGCCTGTCCTGAGAATGCCTCCCGGGATCCCACGACACCCCCCGGAATGCTGGTGTGGGCCTTTACACCGGTGGGATGCTAGTGGAAGACCCCATCAGCATTCTGCGGCGCCGCTGCCACAGCAGCACCCAGAGACCAGCATCCAGGCCTCCCAGCTGGCATTGGGGCCACTAACACTGGCGTAAGTAGCCCAGATGCTGGCGTGGGCGTCCCTAACACCGGTACAGCACCTTCCTTGTCTCCTAAGGGCTTTTGTCTTTAAAGGTCAGGAATGCTCTGTAAGACACCTCTTCTTAAAGCCTACAAAAAGCTTTTAGAGACCACTAGGGTGTGGGAGATGCATCTTGGGGAGGAGCTGTGGCTCAGTGGTAGAGCATCTGCTTGGCATGCAAAAGGTCTCTGTTTCAGTCCCCAGCATCTCCAGTTAAAATGGCCAGGTAGTAGGTGATGTGAAAGACCTCTGCCCGAGATCCTGGAGAGCCGCTGCCAGTCTGAGTAAACAATACTGACCTTGATGGACCAATGGTCTCACTCAATATAAGGGAGATTCATGTGTTCATGCGTTCATCTTCCTTAATTCATAAAAGCAACATGTGGCAGCTGGAATTCTGATAACTGATGCAATGGCCACTTTGTTCTTTTAATATCACTTGAGCTTCTGTCCTTTTATCCTATGTCACATTAATTGTACACCCTTTTCTTATAAATTTTTGTTTGTTCTCCAGTTCCTGTTCATCTGGATCCACACTGTAAACATCCTGAACTTGCATTGTCTGAAGATCGCAGCAAAGTCCAACACAATCTCACATCTTCAAAAGCAGCTGCCAGTCCTGGAGCCCTGATTGTAGTGGGAACAGAGAGGTTCAAGCAGGGGAGGCAGTATTGGCAGGTAGGGGTGTGGGACAAACCAGACTGGGAATTAGGAGTGCTGACAGAGACCACAAGGGATAAGCTGAAAAAACAGAAGTTTGATCCCCCCCCGGAGGAGGGATACTGGTCCCTGAGAAAATCAAATGGAAAATATCACTTTGAAGAGGCAGATCGTAAAATCTGTGGTCATTCTGTTGAGCCTCAAGTGGTTGGAGTTTATCTGGACTGGGAAGGGCACACTGTGTCGTTCTATAGCGTAAACAGCACAACAGCCATTTGGAAGACTCCTATAGAAACATCTGAGAAGCTGTATCCATTTTTCAGTCCTGGCCACTCTAAGGTGGGAGACGAAGTGAAGCCCCTCATCATCTGCCACAACAGTGACTGGGATTTCCCTTCACAATTAGGACAACAAAATTTCCTCCTCAGTTCCAGTAATGATGAAAAGGCAAATACAAGGGTAACAGAAAACTCACAAGAGTCAGGAATAACAATTAATAAGCTGAGAATGATCAAATATACACTGAAGTGAAGAAAAACCATATTTTCTCCTTTAAACTGATAAAAACTGTCTCAAATAAGAAAACTTAAGAAATCCTCGTCTGCCAAATTTCTATACAGACTGAAAGAAAGCTCAAAATATCAGAATATGGGGTTAAAGATAGCTCAAAATATCAGAATATGGGGTTCTGGAGCTGTATTTCTGAAATGCATTCACTTAAAATAAGTACAAATGAAAGCAATGCTTTGGCTGACAGGATTCTTTATGAAGGGTTTCTTGCTGTTTTTTCATTATTGCTCAGTGCACTCCTGTGGGACAAAAAATAAAATAATGTTTTAAGCACAGAAGGTTTCACTTTGAATATATGTTTTAATTGGTTTCTATGTTACAGAGGAATACAGTGGCACTCTTGAAGAAGAAGAAAAAATGGGGGAAAATAAATATTAGTTTTAGCACAAGATGGGTTAGATTTGAAGGGTTTTTCCTTGTACATATATTTGACAGGCATACTATTGGTGTGCTTCTTTTTCTTTGGGGAAACCACTGATTCCATACATCCTACAAAGTATTAGAAGATGGTGGGATTTCCAAGAAATGCCCATTTTGAGAGTGGTCTATTCATATATATATATATATATATATATATATATATATATATATATATATATATATATATATATATATATATTCAAACCTTTGTTGGCATAGATCTTTTAAATACATCAGTCAGTCATTAAAATACAATATTTAAATGATAGAATATCAATAAAATAATTAAAATCTGTGATTCTTAAAGTGCTACGTAGTCTATTTAATAGAGTTTAGCTCAGTGGAGGGAGCTTGGCGCAGTGCTCCTAGAGAGGTTTCCAAGAATCTGGCTACCATCAGTGTTATATGTGCATTACTGTCCCTTAGTAGGTAGCACACTAGGTCTGGTCTATTCTGCAAATATTTCAAATAAATATATAGTCAGTAATAACCATATTTCAAATATGGTTCCTTTATAATATTTGTTATATCTAAAGGATATACAAAATATTTGATATTTTGTATCTAAAATATTACATTTTCCAGTGATTTTTTTTTTGCTTATTTCAGAAGTAAATTGATAAAAACTGGACCTCTTTTTTGCACAGCAGGCTACATTGTACATCTGTCTAAATGTAATAGACT
This sequence comes from Euleptes europaea, assembly GCF_029931775.1. Lineage (NCBI taxonomy): Eukaryota > Metazoa > Chordata > Lepidosauria > Squamata > Sphaerodactylidae > Euleptes > Euleptes europaea. Next base: position 17,202,904 of record NC_079329.1, on the reverse strand, counting down.
ATCATTCCTTTGCTTCAGAATATTTGTGGTTCTTCGGGTGTTACCTACCCTCATACACACTTGATAGTTTGTATAAAGAAGATGCTACCCTCTGGTTTGTTTTGAGGACTTCAAACTCTACAAATAACAATTACAGCTATTCACAGAACTGGATTTAGACATACAAATAATGATGGAAATGAGATGAAGACAGGTGAACAACTGAGAGTGTTAACAAATAGAAACTCCAAAAATTTCTATTGGTTTGCATATTCTATTTATTTATCATATTTATATGCCACATTTCTCCTGGAACACAGGACTCAATGTGGTTTACAAACACTAAAGGCATAGGACATCAAAGATAAGTATAATCACTTAAAATTATAATACATCAGAACTTATCTTGCTCACACTCCTATTACTACCAAATTTAAAATTGGAGAAAAAATGGGGGGAAAATACTATACCAGTAAGAACCCTCCTACAGAGACTCAAAAAATCAGCTATGAAACCCAAAAATTAAACCAAAAAAATCGAAGTTGGAACCCCTACTTTCATCAAATGATACACACTGGGGAGAAACCATATAAATTCCTGGAGTGTGGAAAAGGTTTATGTGATTATAGAAACCTTACTTCTCATCAAAGAATTCACACTGGGGAGATACCATCTATATTCCTGGAGTATGGGCAAAGCTTCAGGTGGAGTAGTCAGTTAACTTCCCACCAAAGAATTCACACAGGGGGAGGAACCATATACATTCTTGGAGTGTGGGAAAAGCTTCAGTGTTCGTGGAAGCCTTACTTCTCATCAAAAGATTCACACGGGAGAAACCATATAAATGCCTGGAGTTTGGGACAAACTTCATGTGGAATAATCAGCTTCCCACCAAAGGATTCACACAGGGGAGGAATCATATAAATGTCTGGAATGTGGGAAATGCTTCAGGCAGAGTGACAGTCTTACTTCCCACCAAAGAATTTACAGAGGGGAGAAACCATATAAATACCTGGAGCATAGTCAAAGCTTCAGTCGGATTGACAGCCTTACTTCCCACCAAAAAATTCATACAAAGAAGGAACCATATAAATGCCTAGGCAGTTCATGAGAGGGAGAGCAGGGAGGGCTGCATCAGTGCTTGGCTTATGTGGCGCTTTCTCGCATGCCCAGGGAAATACTGATTGCCACTTTGGGGCCAGGAAGCAATTTCCCTCCAGACCAGGTTGGCCAGGGATCCTGGAGGGGGGAGGGTTTGCTATCTTCTGGGCATGGAGTAGGGGTTGCTGGGTGTGTGGGGGGGAGGTAGTTGTAATTTCGTGCAGGGGGTTGGACTAGAGTCCTTGGAGGTCCCTTCCAACTCCCTGTTTCTATGATTCTATGAAAACATTAACAAGGTAACAATCTGCAGGTAGCCTCTCCCTTCCCCAGTCCTAGGTAGCATGTCTTTATATCCTCTCTAGGTAGGGGGTGGAGTTGCAACTCTGCAGGTGTGGAATGAGGAGCTGGCAATCTGCAGGCCAAGGTGGTAGCCTGTCCCTTCCCAGTCCCTGGGTGAATTTTGGTGGAGAGGATTTGGCAGCTCATTTAGTGGGTCTGGCTATTACAAGTTTTCTTAGAATTATGGGAGAGAGGGAATAATATTTTTTTTTGTTTCTGCAGATTCTCCAATTTTGCTCATAATTGCTGGGTTCTTTTTCAAATCAAGCCTGAAGGAATTTAGCACTCAGTAGTTTGGAATAGTCCACTACCCATAAGCACTGGAAGAGTAGATGAGCTGCCGCCCCCATTTTACCACTTCAGCTACTCTTATTATATGAATGGGTGGTCAAAGTACATCAATAAGGCATTAATGCACTGTGAGAATGTACCTGCAGATACCAGAAAGAAATATATATATAATCAAGGCATGCAAAACAGCTCTCTAGAACTGTATACCACATTCAGATTTCGCCTTTCCAATAAGACTTGGTAGAGACAGGCCTTTGAAAACAACAGTGTGGTTGCCACTTTCTGCTGAATGCGTCATGTAGGCTAGAAACCAGAATGCACATGGACCACAATTTCTTTTAAATAAACGCATTCTACCAGAATAGGTTTTGTGGTATTTGGAGGCAAGCATAAAGCAGAAGTTCAACTGAATTACAGATGATTTAAAAAAAAAAAATCTGCTGGGGAGGGGACAACTTAGGGGACTGTATCTAGGCCCATGAGAGCCAGCATGGTTAAGGTGTTGGAGCAGGATGTGGGAAACCCAGGTTCGAATCCTCACTCTGCCATGGAAATTTGCTGGGTGACCAGCCACTAGACAGAGAGAAGAACCCTGTGGGTCTGCTGATCACTATATGAGGTCTTTGTACCCTTGCAATACGCATAAAACAGTACAGAAGAACAACTGATGAAGCAAGTTTATTGCGAAACATGCACTGATCAGGAGGTGTCGTTTTGTTTTTTGTTGAAAACTGGACTATTGCATTATTATACATACATGGAATTCTTCTTGGAACTGTGCCTGATTGGTGAAGTAACCTGGCATTAATACCCTGAATGACAAAGAGGGAAAACATTATTGTTTCTACTTACCTGGCGGTCTGTTTTGAAGACTTGTTTCTATACATGAGACATATATGAATTGTATTATTTTGTATATACTTAAATCATTTTTCCATGTCGTTGTTGTTGTGTTTGGAAGTGCAATTGTTATTTCAGTAAAATAGTATTAGAATATGAGCCTTTGTGCTGTTGTTATCCTCAACTAGTGTTTTGTTCAACCTCCAGGTAATAGCAGAAGATCTCCTGGCATTACAACTGATCTTCAGCCGATAGAGATCAGTTCCTCTGGAGAAAATGGCTGCTTTGGCCATTGGACTCTATGGCATTGAAGTCCCTCCCCTCCCCAAACCCCGCCCTCCTCAGGCTCCGCCCCCCAAAATCTCCAGGTATTTCCCAACCCAGAGCTGGCAACCCTAGCCATAGACTCCACCTCCTAAAGCAGCCATTTTCCCCAGGGAAACTGACCTTTGTAGTCTGGAGAGCAGTTGTAATTCTGGAAGATCTCCAGGCCCTGCCTGGAGGAGGGGCCACCCTACTCCAATGTATAATCAAATAGCAATAAGAATAAATAAAATCACTGATAAAGGAGCAGTAAAAAATATTTATTATAGGAAAAGACATTACTAATCTCCACTCAATGGGCAAAGACAATAGATTTTGCCTGGTGTTCAAATGATATCAGAGATGCCACTCAGTGAACATACTCGCAAGAACGAGCTCCATAGCCAAACTTCCGGTAGTCGCTGACTTGACCTCTGAAGGTGGGATACCAAGAGAAGGGCCTCCAATGATGTTCTCACCAGTCAGGCAGGTTCATGTCAGAGACAGTGTCTATGCACACTCTATTTTTGAATGTTTTTTCCAGCCTAGGTAAGCTGATACTTGTTTAAAAGAAACCAAAGTCACTTTGCCTTACAAGGAGATTGATAGGTCTCCTCCTATGTCCTTAAGTAGTCCAAAAGCAGAAACCACTACCACTGATAGGGTTGCCAGGTCCCTCTTTGCCACCGGCGAGAGGTTTTTGGAGCAGAGCCTGAGGAGGCAGGGTTTGAGGAGGGGGGAGACTTCAACGCCATAGAGTCCAATTGCCAAAGCAGCCATTTTCATCAGGGGAACTGATCTCTATCAGCTGGAGATCAGCTGTAATAGCAGATCTCCAGCTAGTGCCTGGAGGTTGGCAACCCTAACCACTGATGAGGTAACTTAGGAAACAGTTCCTAAGGAAGCTGCACTGAAATGCCCTGCTTGGTTTGAACTGATTCATTGTGAATCACCCTTCTTTGACTAAAACATCCGTTTACTGCAAAAGTTGCTTTTGTACTGTTGGATTTGAAGGGAATCAAGACCCGGGAGGGTTACATTATAGGTATTCCCTTAATCTACCATAAGTGTAAAGGTCAAACTGTAGTCAATGCCACTGCTCAAAGAGCTGTTATCGCATAAAAGATTGTTACTGTTTGGAATCTGTCCTGTAGGTCAGATAACATGTGCAATTGGAGAATGCATTCTTTGCACTATTTTTCTCAAGACATCAAGGCCATTTTCCATTACCCACCTCTGCAAATTTAGTGACTGCATGAGTCCGGGGTTACCAAGTTCCAGGTGGTGGCTAGAGATCTCCCCAAATTACAGCTGATCTCCAGGCAACAGACATCAATTCTCCTGGAGGAAATGGCAACTTTGGAAGATAGACCCTATGGAATCATATCCCTCTCCTCCTCAAATTCCCTCTCCTTCTCATCTTCAAATTCCACCTCCTGCCAGCTATGCCCCCCAAATCTTCAAGAATTTCCCAAGCCACAGCTGGCCACCCTATGCACGACAGTCAGACAAACCTGCAAAGAATGCAGTTGTAAAAGCTAAGCATACCCATCAAGATAAAATCTCAAAAAAGTGCATTAACAAAACCTCCAAGGAAAGAACAGTCAAACTACTTGGTGCCTCAAAATAGATGCTGGGCTGAACCAGTGTGGTTGTGTCTGTAACAAGCCTAACACCTATTTTGAGGTATCCACTACTAATTCAGCTCTTCCCTCTTTTGCGTATTTTGGTTAAAGTATGTTCAGAATTATATCTTAACGAATACGCTTAGTTTTTTGCAACCACATTGTCTCTTGCAGTTGCAAGGGTTTTGTGTGATCCATACCAAACCCACCGATATTGGGTTTCTGCTTCAAGGACGCAAGCATACTTAGGTTGCAGGAATAGCTAAAGGCGGTACTACATCTTAGCTCAGCAAATGCAAGTTCTCAAAGTTTCTAGCTACATAAATTTTCTAAGCATTGTGACCTATTGCCCTCTGCTGGCTGTATTCAGAAAAGCAGGCTGAAAAGAAGCTCTCGTCCCTCAGTAGCATTGGGGGCAATTTCTCTTGGGCTTAAGGAAACTATTCTTTGATGCTAGTAGGAAATTCTAACTGGTGACGATTGGGAGCTTCGGAGGTAGAGAAAGGAAAAAAGACTAGAACAGCACAAAGATATTTTCAACTCCAGTGTATTCCAAAATGGAGCTTCTCTGAGTTGTAATAGTGCAGAAAATCTTTTCTCCTGTGTGTGCTGAAGAGTGGTGCAATCGTACAATACAGAAACTGTTTTCTGCACCTGTGTACTAAGGTCAAAAAAGGACTGTTGACTGGGCTTGGTGGAGATAATTTTGCTTCCTTATCATTATTGAAGTTATTGTAAGGCATAATTTCCCTACCATGGCCAGGTACCACACCTATTTCTTTTTCCTTATCTTTATTGAACTTATTGTAACTGACATGATTTTCCTGCAGCATCATGGGTTTCTAGGGTTGCCAGGTCCCTCTTCACCACCAGCGGGAGATTTTGGGGGTTGAGCCTGAGGGCAGGGTTTGGGGAGGGGAGGGACTTCAATGCCATAGAGTCCAATGGCCAAAGTGGCCATTTTCTCCAGGTGAGCTGATCTCTATCGGCTGGAGATCTGTTGTAATAGCAGGAGATCTCTAGCTAGTACCTGGAGGTTGGCAACCCTATGGGTTTCCAAAGGCCAGGTGTACAAAAAATCGGGAGGAATGTTTAATGAAGTGTTTGCTCAGTGACTCTGTGAAGGCTGCTCTGAAGAAGAGCAGGCAAAGACATTGACTACACTAGTAGGTTCTTTGAGGAAGGGGCTTCCTCAGAAGTAAAGGCCTACTTAAGTGTGGGCCCAGAACCATGGAGGGGGCATGGTGGGAGGAAAGGGAACAAAAGGGCAAGAGAGAGAAGTGCCTTGACAAAGGAGGTGGTATTCCTGGCCAGGAGAGCAGCATGTTACTGTGAGGTCCTGCCAGCTTTTGCCCTGTGTGCCCTGGCCTGGACTCGTAAAAGCAGTCCAGGTCTTTAGGGCTTTCCTTGGTTCAGGCGCTGCCTTTCGCAGGCCCCAGGTTGGAATGTCTCTACCCGCCATCCTCCTCCCTTGCTCTCCCTGACCCCCTCCCATCTACCATGGCCTTGGCGGGTAGATAGCAGTAACAAGCTTCCTGAAGTCTTTGATGTTTCTGTACCATGCTCTAATTATCTCGTTGTTCTCATAACATGTATTTGACACCTGCTTTCCTGTAGGGATTATATTCTGCCTTTGTGAATGTACTGTCACTTGCAACTTTCTAAGTGTAGGGCCTTGTCATACCTGAAGCTTTCAATAAAGTTCCTTGTTTCTGAGTGATCGTCTGAGCAAGTGATTTTATGGAAACTGCACAGGGAGGTTGGGAACCCTGACAGTTACTCCCTAGGGGCCAGCCTCTAGGTGGTGGCTGGAGATCTCCTGCTATTACAACTGATCTCCAGCCAATAGAGATCAGTTCACCTGGAGAAAATGGCTGCTTTGGTAATTGGACTCTATGGCATTGAAGTCCCTCCCCTCTCCAAACCCCACCCTCCTCAGACTCCACCCTCAAAATCTCCAAGTATTTCTCAACCCAGAGCTGGCAACCCTATTTATGCAGCATTTGGGTTGGGGGGGGGGAGTGATTTTCTCTCACAGTAAGCACTACAAAGTAAGCCAATTACAAAGCAGCATTTAAAAGGGCAGGGACTTGATTTGAGCTTGGAGACTGCTGGTGCCTATATTCCCAACAGGAAAGTGTGGGTCCATCGAGCAACGAACCTCAGATAAAACTCCCATGCATAAATGATCTTGGTCTAACACATATTATATGTTGTTTCCTCATTTCTGTTTGTACACACATGGTGTCAAGTGGGTCATTTGTAACATCCAGCCGAGCACTGTGGAGGATCTGACCACACATCACCACCTTATGAGCAATCTGATGAAGTAGGGGGGACATACAGTTCTCTTCGCCATTCGGTAGCATGTTATGAATATCTAGCTTATCATATTCCAAAGTGGTATCTGCAATAGACTGTTACAGAACAAACAGTCTTGTAACAGATTTATTATGAAAGGTTTCTTGGGCTATTGCTGGACTGCTAACTGCCTGTATTTCTTATCATTCTGGGTTGCTGTTTTTTTGCTGGTTTTAGATTATATTGTTATAATGGGTTTCCTTGTTTGTAAGTCAACTGGTCACATTATGAGAAGACAAGACTCACCGGGAAAGACAATCATGCTAGGAAAAGTTGCGGGCAGACCCAACGTGAGATGGGTTGACTCAGTCAAGGAAGCCATGGCCCTCAGTTTGCAAGGCTGTTAACAACAGGATGTTTTGGAGGACATTGATTCATAGGGTCGCCATGAGTCCGAAGCGACTTGGCGGCACTTAACCCACACATTATTTGTTATTACGGTGTACACCTCAGGATCAATTTGCTGACAGTTTATGAATTAATGACAGAGGTCCTTCTGTTTTCAGAATGCCATCAAGTGAAGTCAGTGCTGGACATCATGAGATTCCTCGCTGCTTCATTCTGTGTGTGTGGAAACAGCGAACAGTGAAAAATAATGGAGAACTCACAAGTGAGCTCGCAAGTGAGGGGAAAAGCACACTGTGATGGATCCAACCAGCTTTTCCTCTGGTCAAAAAGGGAGACGTCTCCCTTGACTACCCAAAAAGGGTACACTGGGGATCATGGGTCATGCATGGAAAAGCATGTTTTGTCTTTTTGGCAGTCCACAGTATCCGTAAAACTCTCCTCTAACACCACATTTCAAATTAATCAACTTTCTTCCTCTCTAATTTCTTCAACTTTCACACCCATATATAGTAATGGTGAATACTATGGTATGAATTATCTTGATCTTGGTTGCCAGTGACATATCCTAACACTTAAGAATCTTTCCTTGCTCCTTCTGGGCTACCCTTCAGTCTCAATCTCCTTCTGATTTCTTAGTTGCAGAAAGGGAGATTTTGGCTGATGATGGAGCCAAGGGATAGAAAATCTTGAACGAGTTCAGTTTCTTCTTCATCAACCTTAAAGTTGCGTAATTTCCCCATAACCATTACTTTTATCTTCTTGGTGTTCATCTGTAATCCTGCTTTGGCACTTTCTACTTTAATTTACAGCAGTAGTTGCTTCAGGTCTTTACTATTTTCTGTCAGTAACGTGGTATCATCTGCATATCTCAAACAGTTAACAGTCCTTCCACCAGTTTTCACTCCGGCCTCATCTAAATCTAATCCAGTTTTCCTTATGATATGTTCTGCATGCAGATTGAACAAACAGGGAGTTAAAATACATCCTTGTCTGACACCCTAAAAAAGAGACATAGCCAAAGATGTCAGGAGATGCTAAATTAGTCTGGCAAACTGCAGAAAGGTTCAGCTACCTGTAAGAGACTTCTCTTTCTTCAGATCACTACTGAGATGCTGAAAATGCAAACGTTGCCTTTGTCAAACTAAATGCACAGTTTTCCCATTTGTCCCTCGGGCAGGTACTTCACAGCTAGCTATTTGTAGACTTGAACACCAGGGGGAGCCATATAACTTTCTTGCTGCAAAACTTGAATTCTTTCACAAATCTGACTGCATTTTTCAGCATCCCGGCAAGCATTCAGTAAATATATAAATGTATTTAATACAGTCCAAGACCAGCATTCAGTATATGTGGGGGTGGTGAAAAGTGCCGTCAAGTCACAGCTGACTTATGGTGACCCCATAGGGTTTTCAAGGCAAGAGATGTTCAGAGATGGTTTGACATTGCCTGCTTCGGCATGGGCTGAGAGAGTTCTGAGAGAACTATGACTGGCCCAAGGTCACCCAGCAGGCTTCATGTGGAGCAGTATATATATTCAGTATATATAAATGCCTACATCACAATCCTGATGGGGAAATACTAAAAGGAATGACAGGATTGCCCATTGGAAACAATGGGAGAGATTTGAGAGCCTATTGGAGATCATGGGAGCCAGGAATGCCAATTGACTTGCATGGGCTCCATTGAAATACATTACAGCACAGAAAAAGTTGCAAAGAAAATGCAGAATGGACTTCCAAGTAAGGGCCCAGGCAGACTATTCTGGGACTGGAATGATAGGTGGCAGAGTGGAATGACAGCCCCTGGGAGTGGCAGAAGTGTTCTGGGACTGGAGTGACAGGAGACAAACCGGAATGGCACTATGACAGTGGAATGATAAAGTGACACTGTGGCAAATTTCTACTTTCCCTGACATAACACTAGTCAGACCCTGAGTGACAGCAAAAGCTATACATCCCAAGTCAAACCAAGGATGCCCTTAGGGTCAGTTCACACATGCGTCCTTTTCCTTCATTGATCCAAACGATTGCCTGCATTAATTTAAGCCCCAGTGCTAGAACTTCCAGATCATCCAGTATCAACTCCCAACAACCAAATCAAATCAAAATTAAGAGATGATATAGAAATAAAGGGCGGGGGAGAGAAAAATATTACTCCAAAGTTTTATGTGGAGGAAGAAACACTGTAAAAATGAATGCCCTTATGGAGTGGATGGACAGTACTTTGCATGAATTGTTTGCATGGGGTTTCTTATGGGCTGTCCCAAATAGGCCAGGCTAGACACGCAGAGCTAAATCTGACACCGTCCCGGTTGCTTCTCTGTGCTCTGCTTGGGATGCCTGCCAGTTATGGCCAGTCTCTTCATGTGGCAAGCAGGTGACTGAAGGGGCACCACCGTGGGAGCCTGCAAAAACCAGTTTGGGATGTTTCAGGACAGGTTCACACCTGAGGAAAGCAAAAGATACTTGGAAACAATGCTTGCTCATCTCAGCCGGTGTGAGTTTAGGAGACAGGTAAGTATGTTAATCCTAGCTCACCTGTGCATTGCAGCCAGTTTTTCTTATTTTGATCTCAGTTCAGGGTCAAATTGGCCATGTGAACATGTGAACAATATCATTAAAGAATTTCAGCCAGTGGAAAAAGTCTTTGCACTCCCCTTCTGAACGTATTTTAGCTCCTGAGACCACATGAAACAACTGGTGGTACACATTATTTGATTATTTCAAATTGCCTGAGAACGGCTATCTTGCGCTATGTCTGGCATGCATGGAAAAGATGGTGGGAATACAACCACTTTCACTTAGTACAGGCAGATGCCAATGAGTAACTTTTAGGACTTCTGCATGGGCAAGGACAGCTGCGCATGCAGAGATGTTCCATGGGATGCAACCCAAAGTTGGCAATTCAAGTAAAGAATGATAGTTTTATGCGCTGGAATTCGCCAGTTTATAAAGAAACCTTCCATGGAACCATGGAATACATATCATATTTTATTTCTGTTTATTTATTTATTTATTTTAAAAAAAAACTCCCTGAGATGAAATCGAATTTTTGTCTTTTATCACTTGAGCATTCATTGGGCACAATGTACCACTTAAAGAGATTTGTTCCCTTAATGTTCATTCACTGCTTCAGAATATGCATCCATATGGGAACGGTTAGCAGTGGACATTTTGAACCACGAACTGTCAGCCATCCACCTTCCTTTCAGAGGTAGACAATGGAAGAATGTTTGAACATTGGCCCATCATGCTCTCTTTCTGTGTCCCTCAGGAAAGCTCTTCAAGTGGCAGCCATGTTGTCACAGTTCCTTAGCCTCTCACTCTCCATTCCTGCATTTCCCAAGCTCATTTTATGAAACCTCGGAGAACATGATCCACAGCATTGTTCCGGACTTCAGCAGGGCACCATAGCCCTGAGACCCTGGAGAGCCGCTACCAGTCTGAGTAGACAATACTGACTTTGATGGACCTTGATGGTCTGATTCAGCATAAGGCAGCTTCATGTGACCACTTCCACAAACAGACCCTGCTCAGTGTCCTGTACTCCTCCGCAGTAGGGTTGCCAACCAACAGGTATGAGATGGATATCTCCTGCGATTACTACTGATCTCCAGGCAATAGAGATCAGTTCACCTGGAGAAAATGGCCGCTCTGGCAATTGGACTCTATGGCATTGAAGTCCCTCCCCTCTCCAAACCCTGCCCTTCTCAGGCTCCACCCCAAAAACCTCCTGCCAGTTGCGAAGAGGGTCCTGGCAACCCTACTCCACAGACTGTTTTAAGGACAGTTTATGATCTCTCCAGGAGAAGAAGAAGAGTTGGTTTTTATACCCCACTCTTCTCTACTTTTAAGGAGTTTCAGAGTGGCTTACAATCACCTTCCCTTCCCCTCCCCACAACAAACACCTTGCGTGGTAGAAGAGTTGATTTTTATATGTCGACTTTCTCTACCACGTAAGGAAGCACCGGCTTACAATCAAACCGGCTTACAATCGCCTTCCCTTCCCCTCCCCACAACAGAAACCCTGTGAGGTAGGTGGGGCTGAGAGAGTGTGACTAGCCCAAGGCCACCCAGCTGGCTTCATGGGGAGGTGTGGGGAAACAAACCCGGTTCACCAGATTAGCGTCCGCCGCTCGTGTGGAGGAGTGGGGAACCAAACCTGGTTCTTCGGATCAGAGTCCACCGCTCCAAACCACCACTCTTAACCACTACACCACGCTGCCTCTCCAAGGTAGGTGGGCTGAGAGAGTTCTGAGAGAACTGGAATCGACGCAAAGACACCTAACAGGCTTCAAGTGGAGAAGTAAGGAAACAAACCCGGTTCACCAGATTAGAGTCCACCGCTCTTAACCACTAAGCCGCACTGTTATGAGCAGTGACCCCATCACCACCCTCCAATCAATACAGAGAAGGCACCCTCCCATCCCCGTGAATTTTTTGGTGAGCCGAGAGATCCTTTGGTTTGCTGAAGCAGTCTCCACATGTGTCGCAAATGTAAGGCCTGTCTCCTCGGTGCCCCTTCTGGTGTTTATAAAAAAGGGACAGGTCCCCAAAGGTTTTCCCACACTCCGCGCACTGGTAGGGCTTCTCGGTCACGTGGCTCCTCTGGTGCTTGTAAAAATTGGAGGCGTCCGCGTATTGCTTCCCGCACTCGGTGCAGCGGTAAGGCTTCTCACCCGAGTGGATTCGCAGGTGCGTGGTGAGGTGGTACAGCCGGGTGAATCTCTTCCCACACACGGCGCAGGGGAAAGGCCTCTCCCGCCGGTGGATTCCCTTGTGCAGGGCAAGCTCTTGCTTCACTCTGAAGCTCTCCCCGCACTCGCAACACTGGTGAGGTTTTTCTCCCCAGGAGAAGGTCCTCGTTTGGCTTTCTGTGTCCTTTGGTTCCTCCCTGGACTTAAGGATCAGTGAAGGGAGGTGTGCTGAAAACTTACTAGGCCCTCTTGTTTTAATAGTAAGTTCGTCTTCTGAAGAGCACTCCCGCTCGCCCGGTTGTCTGTCCTCCTCCCACTCCGAGGACGTTGCCTCTCCCATATTCCTTGATATATCCTTGGGCATCTCCGGGGCTACGGGGTCCTCCTCAGAAGGGTCATCTCCAATCTGGCTGGCAGTCCTGGCGCCTGCTGAATTTAAAAAAGAAAAATCTAAATTTTATTCAAATTATATATGGCAACAGCATTTACTTGTGGTGGACTAATTTGTACAAACAAGCAAAATCAAGGGATAGAAGCTCTTTCTGGGCTGTACCATATCAGACTGCAGGTGGAGGGTGGCATATCTGAATGCTCCCCCATTAAAACCAACAAACAAATTCATTCTTTGAAGAAGAGTTGGTTTTTATATGCCGACTTTCTCTACCACTGAAGGAAGAATCAAACCGGCTTACAGTCACTTTCCCTCCCCACAACAGACACCCTGTGAGGTAGGTGGGGCTGAGAGAGCCCTAAGACAGCTGTGATTAGCCCAAGGTCACCCAGCTGGCTTCATGTGTAGGGGTGGGGAATCCAACCCGGTTCCCCAGATTAGAGTCCACCGCTCATGTGGAGGAATGGGGAATCAAACCCGGCTCTCCAGATTGGAGTCCGCCGCTCATGCAGAGGAGTGGGGAATCCAACCCGGTTCTCCAGATTAGAGTCCTCCGCTTTTACCCACCGCTCTTAACCACTACACCATGCTGGCGCTCTTGGTAACCCCCTTGATGGTTGAACCTGGAGAAAAGCAGGATAAAAGTAAATAAAATAGATTACCTATCTCCTGTGAAGTCTGAGCTGCTTCTCTGGTTAGTTCACGCTGGGCTTCTACGGGTTTATTCCATCCTGCTGCCTCCTGTGACTGGTGTGTAGGGTGGGACTGAGAGCCAGGAATGTCCCATGAGGCAGGGGATGTCATCTCCTCATCAGAGGTCACTTCCTCCACCTTCATGGGAACAGTGACCTGAGATTGAACCACAGATATCGTTTCTAAGCTGGAATGGGATGTCTTGGATTAAATTTGGGGGGGGGGGCGCTCTTCATTAATGTCCACCCCCCAAAAAAAGCTCTGTACTGCAGGAGATCTGAAGACAGATTGCCTGACATGCATCCAATCAAACCCATCTCTAGGGGTTTCAGTTCAAAGTTCCCAGCCATTGGTGAAAAAACTACACCATGTTTCTCCTCTGCCTGAGAATCTTCATTGCTAGCTGTTTTGAAGTGGTTCATTTTATATCAGAAGTAACATTAGTCGGAAGCGACTTGACGGCACTTAACACACACAACATTTCAGTGTTTCTCACTCCGATAATACACACAGCCAGAGTGCTTTGAAACCCTGCAGTGTGCACTTTGTTAGCATGGGGGATACATCATTCATGGAAGAGGCTCTCCAAGGTGATCTAGAACAACTGTGTTTGAAAATCGTGCCATTGGGAAACCATTTCCACTTTAACAAGTCACATGAACACATGAAGCTGCCTTATACCGAATCAGACCCTTGGTCCATCAAAGTCAGTATTGTCTACTCAGACCGGCAGCGGCTCTCCAGGGTCTCAAGTAGAGGTCTTTCACACCACCTACTTGCCTAGTTCCTTTAACTGGAGATGCCGGGGATTGAACCTGGGACCTTCTGCATGCCAAGCAGATGCTCTACCACTGAGCCACAGCCCCTCCCCTTATCAAGGATCTATCAAGTCTATCAAGGATCCCCTTAGTAGTTGCTACAAAGCTCCTCTGGGCGTGGTTGATGGCTCACATGGAGAGCTGACTAGGCCTATAGGACTTCATAGTTACCCTTGAGTTAAATCAGAGCTTCTCACAATTCACCTTATACTGTCACATGAATGTGAATTTCAGGGCAGGTTCACAAGTACTAACGCAAGCGTCTTTCAGAGTACCTTATCTGCCATTACTGATTTTCTGCTTGAGGAACTCTAGATCACCTGCCAAGGCTCCCTGGAACAGAGCCTGAAAAACCACCATTCTTTCTACAGTACCTCATATCGGAGCTCTTCTTGCCTTAAGCAGTCACCAAGTGTTTCCTCTACAGATCTGCATGAATCGCTTGCAGCACGCGTTCTGTGAAAATGCTAGTCACGTTTGGCTGCAATTGGCCATCCTGCTGTGATGTCACAGCAAGGCCGTGTCGACAGAGGCACCGACAGTAGCAGAATTGGCAGGGCTCTTCCCGTATAATAAAGCTTCACTACTTGCTTCCAGACATAAGCCATTGAATGAGCAGCTAAGGTACAGGAAAAGATAATATGAATAGAATCGATGGGCGCTTTCACACATGCTGAATAATGCACTTTCAATCCACTTTGCAGCTGGATTATACTGTGTGAATTGGCAAAATCCACTTGCAAACTATTATTAAAGTGCATTGAAAAAGGTAGGTAAAGGTGGTCTCCTGTGCAAGCACTGGGTCAGTCCTGACCGATGGGGTGATGTCACATCCCGACGTTTACTAGGCAGACTATGTTTACAGGGTAATTTGCCAGTGCCTTCCCCAGTCGTCTACACTTTACCCCTAGCAAGCTGGGTACTCATTTTACAGACCTCGGAAAGATGGAAGGCTGAGTAGACCTTGAGCCGGCTACCTGAAACCGACTTCCGTCGGGATCGAATTCAGGTTGTGAGTAGAGCTTGGGCTGCAGTACTGCCGTTTACCACCCTGCACCTGGGTGAAAGTGGACTGAAAGTGCATTATTCCGCATGTGTGAAAGTGCCCTAAAGTTGCCCAGGGGAAATTAAGTAACCTCCTGCCTCTTTCTCTCTGGTTGTACAGGAGAAAACAAACGAGATATGAAATAAAAAAAGGGCAGCTCCTATCGACAGGAGTCCATACAAGTTTTGTACCATTTCCAAAAGTAAAGCTTTCTTCCTTATGAGGATAGTGACCTTCAAAACATGGACCCCTAAAGGTTCACTCACCTGCAAATCTGACCTCCTGGCCTCTTGCCGCCTAAGGGCAAACTCTTCCACAAGGGCCACAGCCTGGGCGCAGGTCTCCGGATGACATTTCCAAACCCAAGTCCGTACTTCCTCTGGCAAAATGCTCAGGAACTGCTCCAGGATCAACAGTTCCAGAATCTGCTCCTTGGAGCGGATGTCGGGCTTCAGCCACTGATGGCAAAGGTCGTGCAAATATGCCCAAGCCTGGCGGGGGCCCTCGGCCTCCTGGAGACCAAACTGCCGGAAGCGCCGCCGTCGGGTCTCGCTGCCGATGTCACAGCAGCGCAAGATGGCGGCCTTCACCTTCCCGTAATCCTCCCTGTCTCTTGAGTCGAGGTGGCGGTAGGCCTCTCGGGCTGCACCGCTGAGGGCAGGCGCGAGTCGGACCACCCATTGCTCTCTCGGCCACTGGCAGGCGTCAGCCACACGCTCGAAGGTGGACAGGTAGACCTCGATATCATCTGCCGGTGTGAGCTGAGGCACTTGAAGGTTGCCCCATGCAGGAGAGGAGGCGGATGTAACTCCAGGAGCGACTGTCTCTTGCCACTGGACTTCCTGGCTCCCTCGTGTCTCCTGGCGTTGATTCCTGGGTTGTGCCAATGCCACCCATCTCAGAAGCTCTTCAGATGTCCCTGCCTGGATATTAAAAGGGGCTTTTCTTATACCCTTCAGGTCCTCCTCCGGCACCGACTCTGCTGGATCCTGTGCTTCTATTTTTATCACTGGCGGTAAGCCCCGTTCAAGCAGAGTCTCATGCCGAAGACTCAAGATTTTTGCGCTTCCCTGCGCGGCAGTCATTGCTTTCCTTATCCTAGCTCTGTGATTTCACACTGTGGGATCCACCTTGTCTGCTGCGCGGTGGGGTGAGACAATGCTGGGAGCGCCTGACCTTGAAGCTCAAACACAATCCAACACATTCACGGGTCCTGTGGCAGGCTTGTGAGGACACGTCGCTTCAAATGCCGCCGTTTTTTCAGCCTAAGCTCCCTGGCTTCTCCCTTAGATACAGAAATACAAACGAGTGTGAGAACATATGAGGGAAGATCCACTTTCACACACACACACACACACACACACCCTTCAACAGCATTATCCTAAACAGAGCAATTTGGCGTCAACTATGAAGTTACCAGCATCAATGCAGGGCAGGGCTCCTAAGAATTTCAGCAACTGCAACTCCGGCTTTCCACACCGCAACACTATGACCCGATCAAAGTTCTCCTTTCTATTCAGTTTAAAAAAGGTAAAGGTCCCTGTGCAAGCACCGGGACATTCCTGACCCATGGGGTGACGTCACATCCCGACGTTTACTAGGACGACAGTTCACGGGGTGGTTCGCCAATGCCTTCCCCAGTCATCTTCCCTTTACACCCAGCAAGCTGGGTACTCATGTTACCAACCTCGGAAGGATGGCAGGCTGAGTCAACCTTGAGCCGGCTACCTGAAACCAACTTCCGTCGGAATCGAACTCAGGTCATGAGTCGTGTGCAGAGCTTTTGACTGCATTACTGCAGCTTACCACTCTGCACCACGGGGCTCCTTTCTACTCAGTTTACTGTGACGATTTTACCCTTCTCTCACCCCCTCCCCAAAGCTTAGGGTGGGTAACGGCATCCAGCAATAGTTGTCAAAACATTGTGAGAGATTTTTTACCAATAGAGAACCAAGGCCAAAAAAAGATTTACTCAAATTCACAGATGAATGCAGAAGGTAGGACCTCCAGGTCACCCCCCTCTTTTCCTCTGGAAAACCCCTAGCCAACCTAGACCACACTGGCTAGCCTCGAACTACCTGTGCCAAGGAACTCCTTGCCACATGGACTCGCATTTAGTAAAAACAATCACCGAGTCACTTAATACACTGTATTACGGGGGAAGATTTTTTTTGCAATTGCGGAGCTGTTTACTAGTTTGCCCTGGAGGAAAAATTCCTCCTCCGCGTCAAACTTAAATCTTAAGTATGACCAGCCCAAGATACCACCCTGGCCTGAAAAATCTTCCTAAAAGTGCAGGGGTTTTTTCTTTTGATATCCCACCTGCAGTTATGACTGGGGAGGGAGGACCGCTAAAATCTTAGTAGAGGGATTTAATTTTATCCCTCTCACATCATTAGGTATCTAACCAGAGATGTATTTTTGGTGTCATGAGACAGCTGATGTAGTGTATAAAAGAATGTTGGAGTAAAATCTGAATTCAAGTCTTGCTCAAACTGTAAAGATTACTTGGGGGCCGGGGTGGGGGACGACAGTCATTATCTCTTACTGTAACCTATATCACGGGTATTCATGTGAAGATAAAATGGGGACAACACAATCAACGCTTCCCCAGATAAATCTGGACAACGCGCAAGACAAACGTGATTTTAAAAAAGGTAATTTTGGTTATACAGAATACCTACATTTCCCTTCTGCTCAGAAAACACATTTTTAGACATGGGCATCACAAGTCTATTATCTTTTGAAGCATTTCATACCGCTACGATGGCTACAATTGACAGGATTCTGAATTACAGACAAATCTGTTGGTGAACAATTCTGTGTAATTCTCAAGCCTGCACAGGAACAAATTGGTTCAGAAACATGCTAGGTACTGTACAGATCATAAATTATACAATCCATGTTTATAGTTACTATACAAAACAGGGATTGCAGAATCTGGATGGGGAGAGAGGAATCTGACAGTAGAATGGGAAACTGATATCTGAAAGAGCAAATGGGCAGTTTAATCTCAGCCAAAAAATTTTTTTGCAAACATTTAAAGTAAATAATCATAACTTTTGAGCAAACGTCATTATATCTTGGATGCTTCACAAAAACTGAAGGGCAGTTTTGCAGACCTGAGCCCTAGATGCCAGCTGACCAGAAATATTATTACTATTATTAGTAGTACATTCAGGTCATTTTTTCTTTCAATAGTCACCTGATCTACAGCAAGCTGCACGTGAAGTTTTTCACAGCAGGGAGAACAAACATTATCCTCCGTTCATGGCTGCACACCAAGTATTAGTTAAGCCTGCGGAGCCCATCTGAGAAGTCTATCTGGCACTTTTAAGCACCGTCAAGGCAAAAAAAACCTAGTTCTGTTCAGCAAACTGTTATCTCGGAACTGTAGAACCTGCAGAGTTTTTCTGAAATCCATCCCAGATCTAAAAAAGAGGAGCTTACCAGTTGGAGACAAACCCCATCTTCAAATACAAGCTAGGTGCATGCAGGAAAAAGTCGTGGGGGGTTGGCATTTATGCATTGGAGGTTTTGCCTTGGATTTGCCGCTCTCTAGACGCACAATTTCCCCATCTGAATTCTCAGAACTGTGAATGGGGGCTTATTGTTGAGTTCTGAGAATTTGGACGGGGAAAATGTGCATCTAAAGACTGGCAAATCAAAGGCAAAACTTCCCATGCATAAATGGCTGGGGTCAATGCTCAGACCACTTTTTGCTAGGAAAAGTCGAAGGCAGCAGGAAAAGAGGAAGACCCAACAAGAGATGGATGGACTCAATAAAGGAAGCCAGGACCCCCAGCTTGCAAGATCTGGCTGTTAAGGGTAGGTCATTTTGGAGGACACTGATTCATAGGGTCTTACTTGACACACACAAACTGAGTTACTCCCAGGTAACTCAGGACTGCAATCACTTGGTTGGACTTCCTTCCGAGGGGAAATGCCTAAAACCAGGCTTTCAGGGGGGTCGCCCGGAGGATCTTTTCTTGAATTCTTTTTAACCAGTGATAAAGTTTATTGTCTGCGGCCGAAGGCCATCACAATCCACCATACAAAACAATAATATAACATTAAACTAACACAAAGCAACATTGAAACAACTTTTAAAACAGTCTGACCTACAAGAAACTAGTATGTAAATATGCTAAGTTCCCTGATTAAAAACAGCTTTGGCTCGGATTTTCTTAGCTGCTCAAGCAAATTTGGCCATTTATTCATGGAAGGTTTTGCATTGGATTTGCCACTCTTTAGATGAACTTTTCCCCCCCATCCATATTCTCAAAACTCAACAATAAGCCGCCATGCAGAGTTTTGGGAATTCAGATGGGGAAAATGTGCCTCTAGAGAGTGGCAAATCCAATGCAAAACCTTCCATGAATAAATGGCCATGAATAATGAATAATGAATAAATTTATTCCATGAATAAATAAAGAGTAACACTTTGTAGGAAACATCAGGATGGGAGAAAGAGCAGCTCCTCTGGATCTGGAGAAAGATTTATGCTGCACCCGTATAAACACTTACCTGAAAACAAGTTTCCTTGACTCACTGGGACATATTGCAAGCAAACAGGCAATTAAAAAAAAAATCGGACAGAAAGATTGTTGCAAGGCTTTTCCTATTTATAGACAACAGGCTCGTCGATCTGCCTTGACCCTCTGATTCTGCAACCAGTTTTCTTCCCGCCGCCCCCCGAATAGCTCTTTGCTCCCCAGATCGCTTGCAGCAAGGCGAACTTCCTGCTCCCAGCGCAACCCGGGCGGCTCTAGGACCCAGAGGGGCTCAACCCACTTAACCCTTCCTCCTCCGGTTGAGCCCAAACTAGGCTCCCTGGGAATCAGAGCCGAGGACCTCCCGCCTTTGCAAACCATCAACAGTAGGAACAGACTAAAAGCAGCAAAAGCAGTTTAAAAAAAATAAAATAAAGGCAGGGCTTCTGAGCATAGGCAGAGTGCCTCCCCAACGCCGGTGCAGAAAAAAAAGCCCATGCCAGTTTTCCAGATCTCTGGGATCACCAGGGGGAAGGACTTCCCAGGTCAGAGGGATGCAGTTTCCGGGCAGGCTTAAGCCCCGGCACCTCTCGGGTTTGCAAACTGACCGCCGGCGGGAGCTCCGGGCGAGGTCAAGGCGAACTGAGCGCAAGAGTAGAGTTCAACCCTGCAGCCGCCCGGTGCAAAGTGCATGCTGCCGGGCAGGACTCGCTCTCAGCAAAGGTACCGTTGCACCGTCCGAAGCTGCTGCACCGATGCAGATATCCGGGGTGTTTTCTTGCACCCGGGGTGGGAGGGAAGGAAGGAAGGAAGGAAGGAGGGACACATCTTTTGCGCCTGGTCCTTTCCCACTGGTTGCTTTGCATAGCGGCAGACCCCATCGCCGCGGGCAGTTCGTCCGTGGCAGGAGATCAAGAATGCTGTCTGACCCGGAGGACGTTTGGGGGAGGGAGAGAGGGGCCTCTTCCCAAGGGAAAAAGGGGTGTGGGTGGGGGGGATGGCTCTTGCTTATGTGCACGTTGCTGCCTGCCGCTTTTTTTAAAAAAGAAACTGAGCATTGCTGGACTTGCAGCTTTAAATAGAATTTGGAGGGGGGCCGACCCTGCCAGGCCAGTTTTAAAATAGTTCCCAGTGGGCAGCCGTGTCAGTCTGTCTGCAGTAGTAGAAAAGGGCAAGAGTCCAGGAGCACCTTAAAGACTAACACGAATATTTTCTGGCAGGGTGTGAGCTTTCGTGAGCCACAGCTCGCTTCTTCAGATCTGAAGGTATCTGAAGAAGTGAGCTGTGGCTCACGAAAGCTCATACCCTGCCAGGAAATATTTGTGTTAGTCTTTAAGGTGCTACTGGACTCTTGCTCTTTTCTACAGTTTTAAAATGTTCAGCAGGAGGTGTTAGGGAGGGACTGTTAGTTTATTTTTAACTGGGGAAGGGGAGTGTGGTGGTTTTGCGTTGTGATCCTGCGTTAAGTAGAGGGAGGGGCCGTGGCTCGGTGGTAGAGCATCTGCTTGGCATGCAGAAGGTCCCAGGTTCAATCCCCGGCATCTCCAGTTAAAGGGACCAGGCAAGCGGGTGATGTGAAAGACCCCTGCCTGAGACCCCGGAGAGCCGCTGCCGGTCTGAGTAGACGATACTGACTTGGATGGACCAGGGGTCTGATTCGGTATAAGGCAGCTTGATGTGGCTCAGTGGTAGAGCATCTGCTTGGCATGCAGAAGGTCCCAGGTTCAATCCCCGGCATCTCCAGTCAAAGGGGCTAGGCAGGTAGGTGATGTGAAAGACCCCTGCCTGAGACCCTGGAGAGGCGCTGCCGGTCTGAGTAGACAATACTGACTTGGATGGACCCAGGGTCTGATTCAGTAGAAGGCAGCTTCATGTGTTCGTGTGAGGAGCCGGGCTTTCCCCTCTGGTCACTGGGCAAATGGCATTGCACTCCTATGCACAGTTGCTGGTGAATAAGCCCTGCTCAACTCCAGGAGGCTTACTTGTGGGCGAAGGTGCGTAGGATCGGGCTTCGAGAGTAACGAGAATGGCATGAAGCCCAATGCACCAGTGGGAGCAGTGTATAAAACTATATCCACCCCTTCAGCCCATATAAATTGATGGGGGTTGGATCAGTAGCGTCAAAGGACTTCAGCATCGGAGGTAAAGCTTCAGAATTAAAGGGGGGGGAGGGTCGTCTTACACCAAAGCAAGTGTGGTTGGGAATGCAGTCTTAATAAGCTGGTCCAAAAGGTAATTTGTGCCCAGTGCAGCTTTCTCACACCTGTATGGCAAGCTGCGCTATCAAAATTCTCTCATCTACACACCTTTTGAAGGTATAGTAGTACTTATTTGTGTTGGGCCCTGACCTGGATGGCCCAGGCTAGCCTGATGCTGTCCGATCTCAGAAGCTAAGCAGGGTCAGCCCTGGTTAGTATTTGGATGGGAGACCACCAAGGAAGTCCAGGGTTGCTGTGCAGAGGAAGGCACTGGCAAACCACCTCTGTTAGTCTCTTGCCTTGAAACCCCCCCCCAAAAGGGGTTGCCATAAGTCGGCTGCGGCTTGACGGCACTTTACACACACACACATTTGTGTTGGGTCGGACTACCTGCTGGCCTGGGTGTTGCTTTTTTAACAGTCCACATTTCATGGGGCTTCACTTCCAAGTAGGGTTGCCAACCTCCAGGTAGTAGCAGGAGATCTCCTGCTATTACAACTGATCTCCAGCTGATAGAGATCAGTTCACCTGGAGAGAATGGCCGCCTTTGGCAATTGGACCCTATGGCATTGAAGTCCCTCCCCAAACCCCACCCTCCTCAGGTTCCACCCCAAAAACCTCCCACCAGTAGGCCAAGTAGGCCAAGACTTCATAGCATGTGGATTGGCTCACTTGCTCGAGCCATATAGAGCTGTTTGCACAGCCCACGAGTTGCACCTAGCAGGTGTTGAGGTATAATTTGGGGGTTTCAGCAGATACTGCAAAATCGTATTCTAGTGCTCCTGCCTATGTTTCTTTTTCCGTAAAGGTAAAGAGCTTCTGCCACCTTATCGCACCCTTCTGAGGGTGTGTGTGAAGATCTAAAGGGGGACTATTTTTTCTTGGTGCCCAATACAGCAAATGTTTTCTGTCCCTTACTTTTAAAATCCTAATCTGGCAACAGTAGAGTAAGACATCTTATTTACCATATAATACGTAGACATGATATGATATGAGAGAGCCAGTGTGGTGTAGTGGTTAAGAGCAGCGGACTCTAATCTGGAGATCAGGTTTCATATTAGGTCGATAATCACATCAAACATATTATGGTGGATGGCAGAAATGCTCTGTTTAGTTGTAAACTATTTCGTTATTGACATTTCTCCCATTCTCCCCCTTCTCCATTTTATTCTCACAACAATCCTGTGAGGTAGGTTACACTGAGTGTGTGTGACTGGCCCAAGGTCACCCACCAAGCTTCCATGGCCAGAGTGTGGATTCGAACTTGGGCCTCCCTGATCCTAGTCTGACATGGACTGCCACACCACGCTGGTTTTAACATGTTTTACTGAGAGCGTTACCCAGTTGCACTGCATCATGGTTTAAGTAGTATGATAGCAAAGGGAAATATGATTGAAATCGATCCATCTTAGGCTGTGAACGCTTGTGGGGTGTCTTTTTCTGATACCTGGCTTTGTTTTGCCAGGTATCCTGTGCCTTTGGTACCTGCATGAGAGGCAGGAACTTGACAGAGCACGTTTTGGCACAATATTGCTTTTCTTCACTGTGAAATGCTGTACCTGTAGATTATTTTCCTGTAATGTGGTTTTTACAAGCAAAGGAGCCCTGCTTTTTTTTAAATGCCACTCGCAAGGATCTCTACTAATCACTGAACTACTGGAGAAGGGGAGATAGATCACAAAGGGTAGCCGTGTTAATCTGTCTGTAGAAGTAGAAAAGAGCAAGAGTCCAGTAGCACCTTGAAGACTAACAAAATTTCTGGCAGGGTATGAGCCACAGCTTCAGATACAGCTAGAATGTGAATCCATCTATCCTTAAGTAGAGAAGAGGGAGAGATATGTGTGTATGCACACAATTAAGTTCCACTGAATTCCATAGGACTTGCTTCTTAATGCATCTTTTCATGTGGCTTCTTTAGTCCTTAATGGTCTCTCCTGCAAATTATAATTTGGGTGTTTAAAGAGCAGAATCTTGACCCCACCCTTTGCACGTGTGACTGTTGTGCAGCAAATGGGGATTAAAATCTGTGTCAATAATTGTGACTGTACAGCTAGAAGGGGATGTTTACGTTCTGGTTTGATTTATGTGGAGTTCGAGGGGGTGTTCTTGTGACATCCTGACCACATACACCTTTAAAAACAAATAGACGCCTCTGTATGAATCTCCCAGTTGCATACCGATAGCGATCAACAGAGAGAGCTTTCTCCAACTCCGTCTCCCTGTTTGAAAAATGTCCCTTGCTATACACTTTTGTTAAAATGTATGGATCCCGTTTGTTGTTATGGTACCCCAGAGTTTTAAAATGTGCCGCACATTGGTTTTAAAAAGGTTGATAAATCTAAGCAGGGGCTAGAATTTTTGTAAGTGGCAATTTCGTGCGCACGTGGCTTTCGAAATTAAGAACTGGGAGTGCATGATCTGTGTGCATTTGGGAAGGTGACCACTGTAACTGGGTGGGGGCAGAGGTTGGTCTGGAAGAGGAAGGAGCCGGGCCGTCTAGCCGGCTGATGGCGTCTTTTGTGAAACGAAATCTCTTTCCTGGCCTGGGCTTTTTATATGCATTCCATACCAGTTGCATACCTTGGAGCACTCCAAGACAGGGTGGGGAAAAAACAAAAATGCCATCAGCCACATGGATACAGTGAAGGCCAGTCAATTGTACTGTGCACTTGTTCACAGCATGCTTGGAGGGGGGGCAGGTAGAACAGTGACATATGATGCCAGAGGGGAGAGAGAGGGAGAGATACACGTGTTGATGCCTGCTGAATGGATCCGGCACTCCTTGGTTGGCGGGGAGCACTGGCGCTTATTAGGACTTGTCAAAGTTTTTTTCAGACTCTGTTTCATTTTCGTACCATTTCCTGACATCATCCTACTTTGCTTTCCTTGCGCTACTTAATGAGAGTTGCTTGGAACGCTTAACGGGTTTGCAGGGTTGTCACTTTTTTTTCTTTGAAAATTGCTTCCCCAGTTGAAACCCAGTAATTTAATGGTTAATATCTGTCCTTGCATGGGGGTCTATAGTACTAGGCTCAAACCAAATAATATACGGTAAATAATACACAACCAAACAATGCAAACATATATTGTGAACAACGTGTAACATCTACAAACAAATGAAAACAGCAGTGATACTATGTACAAGCAAATCCAAGATGGAAAGTCTTTTTCAAGGTACCTTGAAAAAGACTTTACATCTTGGATTTGCTTGTACATAGTTGTGGAAATATAGTACTATATAGTACATTCGTTGTCTCTTACAGATGTACATGCAAGCATGCCGTATGTGCATGCATTTAATGTCACAGGGCTCCAGAGTGGGAGGCGGAGGGAAGCACTGATACATTTGTTTGCATGTACCTTGTAGCAAGGCCGGCAGCTGAAGGTAACTTTGCTGGAGTCCCTAGGCTGGATTTGTATTGCCACAAATTAATTGCCAGGCAAATTAATTGACAACTTAAAAAGAAAAACACTAGGGGTCAAATTAGCCTCTAAACCTGGTGGTTTTTATTAGTTTAACTGGAATGGGGGGGTGTGCAGAAGGTCATTTTTCTGATCAAAATCCCAACACGCCTTACACTTTCTTGCTTATAGTTTTTTCCCTGTGGATAAAAAGCTGTCTGGGGAGGGCAGTTTTTTTGCTTGGGAAAACCACCTGTGGGAATAGGGTTAAGCACCCACCCACCGTGTTAATCGAACGTGCACCTCACCAAGGCTGCGTCTCCGTTTAAAGCAAAAGCGTCCTGAGACTGGACTCTTGTGGTCATAACTGCTTACTTGAAAGGAAGCCAAGCAGCTTAAAAATGTTACGCATGCAAAAAAATTACTGAACATAACTGTAACTTGTATGCGAATGTAAGACAAGTCTGTCTTTTTTTTTTTTAGATGACATACCTGTGAAGAGACCTAGTTTTACCTTTGAGTAAGTACTGTAATCTGGTCTGTTACCCATTACCACACCAATATTCTGTAGTATTGCATCGAAGGGAGGGGGAAATCCACAAATGAGCGGCAGGAGAGGAACAGATATCCTATGACATAACAAACATTCCAAGAAAGTTTTACTGAACTGAACCAAATTGCATCATTTTCTCTTTCCCGCTGCCCAGATATATATATTTTTTGCATAGAGAGAGCTCAGTCATATACTGTTGGAAGAGAATTGTGTTGTTGTTTTCTCATACTTTAGAATAAAGCTTCCAAGCCTAATCTTGCATATGCTTACATGGAAGTAAATCCCACTGAGTTCAGTTGGACACTCCTCTACCTGTAAGAAGAAGAGTTGGTTTTTATAGGCCGACTTTGGCGGTTACCACACTAGGTATTCCCAGCAATGTATTAAGAGTTTGAAAATGTTATTAAAAAAAAATCACTTTAAAAGGGTTTTTGGATGTCACGGCTAAAAAATGGTTGGAAGACGTCTTCACAGCTAAAGGGGCCAAACAAAGTGCGAACAGTATTTTTTATAACAGTTTCAAACTCTTAATACATCGGTAGGAATACATAGAAAGTGCGAACAGTATTTCTTATAACATTTTCAAACTCTTAATACATCGCTGGGAATACCTAGTGTGGTAACAGCCTTTGTCTACCACTTAAGGGAGACTCAAACCGGCTTACAATCACCTTTCCTTCCCCTCCCCACAACAGACACCCTGTGAGGTAGGTGGGGCTGAGAGAGCTCTAACAGAGCTGTAACTTGCCCAAGGTCACCCTGCTGGCTTCAGGTGTAGGAGTGGGGAAACAAATCCAGTTCACCAGATTAGCCTCCACCGCTCACATGGAGGAGTGGGGATTCAAACCCGGTTCTCTAGATCAGACTCCACTGCTCCAAACCACCACTCTTAACCACTACACCACGCACCGCTCTTAACCACTACACCACGCACTTAAAGGTGCACTTTACAGAGTACAGAGTTGCATCTTTCTAATAACACAATGAGCTTAGACACGTTCAACTCTTAACTCTGCTTAGGATAGCACTGTTAGTAACTGAGAGGGGCCTGGCTTAGCCTTCATCCCTGTGAGTCAGTCAATTTGTGCATCCCAATTAATGGTGCTGCTGAATATTCATTCCTGTTTAATATTTGTCCTATGACTGTTGCTCCTCCAGGTTGCTATCCAGACCTAGACAGGACTTTTCCTGCCCGATAGCATCTTCCATTGGCAAACCGGTCCGTGGTCATCCATCTGCTCTAGAGGGAGACGGCACAAGGCCAGTGAAGGTCAGCACCCGAGAATGAGGAGGAAAATGACAGCAAAGCGAAACATGGTGGCCCAGTATTTCCAGTGTCAAGCCCCGCTAGAGCAAAGAATCCAGCCTTTGGTGAAAATGGAGAAGGAGCCGGACCCAGCAGGATCTGACCCACTGGGGGTATCGGAGGGTTCGGTCAAAACCTTTCGTATTGTCCAGGTTGGGACGACTGGGGGAGGCCTAAGACTGTTAACACCTCCGCAGGCTAGAAGTGAGCGGCAGGAACCTCCCCAGCGCTGGGAAATCCAGGGTCAGGAATTGCCGACCCCTGACCTCACACCCGTCCAATCGCCCGCATGGAGGAACCTGCAAGTGCCAGAACTCACCCCGACCGAAGATGTTGAAACCTACTTGGCTACCTTTGAGCACGTGGCTGGCGCGTGCAAGTGGCCGAGGGAACAGTGGGTCACCCGGCTCGTCCCGGCCCTCAACGGAGCCGCCCTCCAGGCCTACAACAGCTTGGATCCCAGGGAGAGCGGCGACTACGGCAGGGTGAAGGCGGCCATTTTGCGAGAGGATGCCGCCAGCCTCGAAAGGCACCGCCAGAACTTCCGGCACTTCCGCTACCAGGAGGCCGAGGGGCCGCGCGAGGTCTGTAGCCGGCTACGGGGGCTCTGCCATCGCTGGTTGGAGCCGGACAGCCGCACCAAGGAGCAGATCGTGGAGCTGCTGATCCTGGAGCAGTTCCTGATGGTCCTGCCGGAGGAAGTGCAGGGCTGGGTTCAGGAATATCGCCCAAAGACCTGTATCCAGGCAGTGGCTCTGGCAGAACACTATTTACTTAAGCAACGAGAGGGGGAAAGGTGGGACCAGCAGGTAAGTGCTTTTCATTCAGGTAACCGGAAGCCTAGGAAGCTGCACAGTGGCGATCGGATGTAAAATACAAACATTTGCTCTGTCCCGGGGAATCTCTATTTTAAATTTATTTTTAAAACGAGAGTTTCGGACCTTGCCATTGAGTAGAAGATCTAACCCTGAGATGTAATGTAAAATTCAAACATTTGCTCTGTGCTGGGGAATCTCTATTTTAAGTTTATTTTCAACACAGAGTTTTGGGCCTTTGTAACTGAGTAGAAGATCTAACCCTGAAATATCTAACCCTGAAGTCAAGATCTAACCCTGAAAGGAGACGGTTGAGTAGAAGATGTAACCCTGAGATCTAATGTAAAATTCAAACATTTGCTCTGTTCTGGGGAACCTCTATTTTAAATTTATTTTCAGCCCAGAGTTTTAGACCTTGTAATCGAGTAGAAGATCTAACCCTGAAATATCTAATCCTGCATCCAAGATCTAACCCTCAAAGGAGGTGGTGGTTGCTGTGCTGATGTTGTTTCCTCCTCTCCTTGAGTCTGCTATTACTTCTTCCCAAAGTGCTTCTGACCACGTAAATAAGAGGACTGTTTTGTATCTAGGGAGTATTGAGAACAACTCGGGTGCAGACTCACTTGACTGCAGCGAAGGTGAACTTTAGGGTGGGATGGGAAGCTCTACGAATCAAATCCAGCCAGATTTTCACTCAGTGGGTTGGATCCAGCCAGCTTTTTCGACTAGTGAAACAGAGAGGAAGGCATCCCCTTTTCCCCATTCAGGACCTTAACCTTGAATCGAATACTTTGCTAACATTTCAGGTGCTAGGGCCGTATGTGCTTGAGGACTCTGTAAGCTTTCCAGAAACAGAACAAATGACGTTGGACTCCAGGCAGACGTCACTCTGCAGAGAGGCCAAAGAAGAGGTTAACGAGAACCCCGGCTCCATGGGTAAGGATTCATGAGCCCTGTGCAGACAGGGTAGTAGCCCTACAAGCCATACCCCTGTCTAGGGACTTGTCAGTGTAGAGACAAAATAACTAACGGGTCACATGACTGAAGTCTATCAAATTAGGCATGGGATAGAGAGAGTGGATAAATGGAACTTGTTCTGCCTCTCCAGAGTACTGGCGCTCAGGGGCGTCCAGTGACGTCCAGCAGATTCTTATAGACCAGGGGTGTCAAACTCAATTGTTACAAGGGCCAGATATGACATAAATGTCACTTGGTTGGGCCGGGCCATGCCTCGCCAGCCCAGATCGAGAGTAGGGGAATGGGTGGTTCACAGGCCAGATAAGAGTTCTCAAGGGACCAGATCCGGCCTACGGGCCTTATGTTTGACACCCGATATAGACAAAAATGGAATACATAACTAACTTGTGTAATTCACAGCCGTAGGCAACTATATCATCTGCTGGCCTCCCTATCCTTCCCCCTCCTGGTATATTATTGATTTCAACTGAGGGGTAACCTGCTGTGTACATCAGGCAACATGAGTAGCATTTAGGCGCCATCTGTAGTTTTTGTTTTAAATTGGTATTTTATTGTTTTAAATTTAGACATTTTTGGTTAATTTTATTATTGATTATCTTAGTGTATCTTGTATGATGCTACCCACTTCGGCCGGGGAGGGCAGGATATAAATCACTAAATAAATAAATAAATAAATGCAAAAAGTTTAGGTTGTTTTAAAAAGAGATCAGAGAAATGAATGGAATGGAGAGGTCCAGCAATGGGTATTAGCAATTATGACTAAATTGAACCTTCATGTTCGGAAACAATAACCCTTTGAATAGCGTGGAGGAGGGCAGCAGGGGGAAGTGATGGGGGTGGTCTCTGCTTAGTTAAATTGTGAAACTCCTTGCCCCAGGATGTGGCGATGGCTGCCAACTTGGAAGGCTTTAAGAGGGAAATGGACAAGTTCATGGAGGGTATGGCAATCCATGGCTACTAGTCAAAATGAATACTAGTCATAATGCATAACTATTTGATCTTACTATCATCAGCTTGATCTACATGATTTGAGAGAAAGGGATCTAAAAGGACCGCACGAATTTCACAATAAAATGGGCAATACAAGAGCATATAGTCAATACTTTCTATCTTCCCCAGGGCACATTTACACACCCCGGCAGAGTATGGAATTTTCTTATATCTCCCATACAGAATAGCAGAAGGGAGAACATTAAAATGGGCTAACATATATGTCCAGAGATGAGGCACAGTAAGACAGGACAAGTACTCTGGCATGGAATTTGATATTCCCCATCGCAGCGGTGAGCATCTTCCAGAAGCTAGACTTCTAAGTCCAAGGCATAGTCACAGCTACTGTCTGTATATTTAGGAAGTGTGTGACTTCCAGCAAATTTTGAAGGTTGGTCTCTCTCCCTTAGTGTATTAAGCATTTCCGTCCTCATTGTGCTGGCCAATGGCCGCAACAATAAATGTAAATGTAAATTTCCATCTTCACAGAGTTGCTATGAGTGAAGGCTATAAAGCAGCTTACTACTAAAGGGAGCCGTGACGTAAAATAAAAGGTGTTAATGGAAACTTCTTGTTTCAATCCCAGCAGAGGACGAGAGCCTGACAAAAAACGAGGAAGAGTTCCTAGTCCAGGAGAGCACGAAGAGGCAAAGGAGCCGTCTCCTCCCCAATCTGCAACCAGCTCCGTTTTCTCGCCAAAATGCCGACGGCCTGCTGGCCGTGAACAAACAGGCCCATCACAAGCAGGAAGCCCTCTTCCCCTGCCCTGAATGCGGGAAGAACTTTTCCCGGAAGTCGACCCTCACCAGACACCGGCGGGTCCACACGGGCGTCAAGCCCCACCAGTGCTCCGAATGTGGGAAGAGGTTCCTCCACAAATTCAACCTGGTGAACCACATGCGGACCCACGTGCGGGAGGAGCCGAGCCGCTGTTCGCTGTGCGGGAAGAACGCCCGGCGGCATTCGGGCCAGGCGGGCCAGGACAAAAAGATGGGGGGTTGCGAGTGCGAGCAGAGTTTCGGGGCGCAGTTTGACGTCGAGCAGAGGGTGCAGGAGAGAGAGGAGGTGTTCAGCTGACTTGAATGTAGGGGGAAGAAACGTAGCTGACTTGAATGTAGGAAGAAACTTAGAAAATGCTCTGAACCCCGGAGGGGTTGGCTTTCGTGAAGCAGCTGCCCTTTCTGATAATAAGGTAGCTGCCCTTAACACAGGAGTGATGAGAAATGCTACCAGCAGCTCCAAAGCTGCATGTTGTTCTTTCCTTTGGGCATTTGGTACTTGTGGAAGCCTATGGGGAGGGGAAAAGGACAGCAAAGTTCCAGTCGACATTTATAATACAATGGGATGTCCCTCCTGACGCCACTGTGAAGCAGAAATCTGGACAAAGATCACTGGTGTGTCAAATGCACGTGACGTAGAGATTTGAGCAGAACTAAATGCATGTGACGAAGAGATTTGAGCAGAACTGGTCCAAATTCCAGTAGCGGCAGTTTTGTTTAAAGAGATTGAATGGCATCTGTCCATAGACTGATTTCTGTCCGTAGGCAAGGATTTCCGCGAACGGAGCGTGATTCTCCCCCCCCCCCCCCCCCCCGTTTGTGATGCCCCTGGAAATCCCGTTCTTGGCGGACGAGGGGCAGGAACAGGATTTCAGGGGGCATTTCAGGCTGTCGTGGGATGGGGGGAGGTGGGGAAATCATACTCCTGGAGCAGGAGTCCTTGCATCTGTGGAAATGGCTTGTCTGGCTCCAACCCATTGGGTTTCCTTCAGGAAGAACAGGATAGCTACCGAGAATTGTAATGAGAGCAGCGAAAATGTAAGGTTCACTCCCAGGATTGTGAGCACTACATTAATGTTGGTAATCGACACATGGATGCGTGCCATCCAATCCTATTTTGGATCATTAATGATGAATTTCACTAGCTTGGAGGAAATCTCCAGGTAACGTGTGGTGGAATAACACCTCAGAGGCCTTCTGTCTGGTGCTTCCTTTACGGTGTTTTTTTTTTTCCCTTTAAGCATGGCATATTTGATATTGTACTGTAGATAAGAACTATTATACCGACTGTCGACTTTTTGTTGAGTTCCTTATTGAATAGTGCCTCAGTAAGAGGTGGAACAGTTTGAGAAAGAGCGTCTTCCATTATGGTTGTTTGTATTAGGAATCCCCCTACCTGTAAAGCTGCTGGGCATTTTTTCCCCTCGATAAATAATTTTTAGGGTTTCTTCTAAATACACTTACAAAGTACTGGTGAGGATCTGAAGAACCACAGTGTACGTTTCTGGGACCCAAGAAAACTTTGTGCTCATGATTCTCGAACAGTAGCTGCTTTACTGTGTACCAATTTGAACCCGTTTGTGGGTACCAGTTTGTGACATGGTACAGGATACCTGCCGTTCAAAGGAGAAAAATTTACAAGAATCCCACTGAAGTGGATTTTTTGGATCCCTGCCTCAAATTCTGGGCTTGGGTTTTTTTGTTCTGTTTTTGGTACATGTTTGTCAGAAGCAAGTTTCTAGTGTCAAGTATTCCAAGGCCTTCTACACTACCGTTTTTAACCCCCGTAATACGGTTGATACACCAAAATTGCATGTTTGGGATTTTGCAGCCCACAGCTGCATATGTACATTTTAGATTTTTTTAAAGAAGAAAAAAAGTTATGTTTTTGTATATTTTTATTAAAGCTTTATTTTTTGTAGTTTGCACATTAAAGTTTAATGTTGTAATAAGAAACTTTCGTTCCCTAAGTATTCTGTTGATCGGGAGGGAAGGGGAGTAGGGGATTAATAGTTCTTCAGTTTGTTACTGGCTTTAGGGTACATATAGCCCACCTGATTCCAACAGAACTGAGCAGATGGACTTGCTTAAAATATTTGCATGCCACTTTTCCCCTTAATGGTCTCCAAAGCAACTTACAACCAAATGATTACACGCACAAAAATCACATTTTTAATCATTCGGATCAAAAGACATTGGAATCTAATTGTACAGGTGTTGGGAGACGGATGCATGCTAATAGTTCTTCATGAGGTTGATTTTAATTTCAATTACCCTATAGCAGCTTTTAAAAATCTATAATAATAAAAGTGTTTGTCCATCAGTGGAAGGAATAACTAGTTAGAAAATAATGCTGTATGCCTCAAAATTGGCCATTGGCTTCAGAATGATCGTGGGAGGGGAATCAGAGCATCCTGGCCTATGTAGTCTCTAGAAATCCTCTCCCCAGTTTTTGCAATGGAAAGCTCCGGTTCCAGGTTCAAATCCCAACTCAGTTGTGCCGGTCAAGGCACCATATTGGCACTGTCTGCCTAAACTATCCTCAGAGAACTGTTGTGTGGAGAGCCATGTACATCACCCCCAGACACCTTGGACGTGCGGAGGGAATACTGCAATAGACAGGAGGGTTGAAGACCATTGAGTAATACAGCGAAGGCAGCTGTTCCTCTTACCACAAAGCATCCATAAGACACAGAGATTTGAAAAATAGGATTTTTGTGCATCACAGAAAAAGTTGCACTCAGAACTGAAAAATATGATTGTCCTATCTCCTGGGCGCAATGCAAAAGTTATACAGATGTTCTGGATAACTAACCTTTTAAATACAGCCTTGCAGCTGCCCTAGATTACCCCTCCTTGCATTTAAAGATAATAACCCCTATCATAAATGCAGCCTCTCCTTCTTAAGCGCACTCCAGCAGCCCTCTCTGCACAAAATCCTGCAACCCCCCCCCAACAACAAAACGCAACTCTTACCCCAAATACAGGGGATTTCCCCCACCTCTGTGCATGCACCACTCTGTTTTCCTTCCTCCCCAACCACTTTCCCAGATGGTTACGTTCTCAATGGGGAGGGGAAAGCCCTCTGCCCATGCCCAGAGGCCGCGTTCTCGCCTTAGCCTGGCTCCAGAGTGAAGTCCTGGCCCTGAGAAACAGGTCTTGGGTCCTCGGCCCTTGGGATTTATTCCTCATCCCCGAACAGGTGTCTCCCCCTGTTTCCCTAGCTATTTAGGCCTGTGACCAGGGCCGGATTTAGGTTTGATGAGGCCCTAAGCTATTGAAGGTAATGGGGCCCTTTATATGTCCAGCTGTCCTTTGTCAACAACAAATTGTCGCTGCTTTTTGCGTTGAATATGTGCTATATGGTAATTTATGGACCTAATAGGTATCTAAAGCCATTTGCTTTTTATCAAAGTAAAAATGTAGGCACCCTATATATAGAAATGAGTAAACCAGTGATATTTTAGGGAGCAGGCTAGCAGGCGGGGCCCATTACTTACATCATAGGAGCCTACACAACACAAAACACTGTTGCTGTATGTAGGTTTTATTTACAGTGGGTAGCCGTGTTA
This sequence comes from Euleptes europaea, assembly GCF_029931775.1. NCBI lineage: Eukaryota > Metazoa > Chordata > Lepidosauria > Squamata > Sphaerodactylidae > Euleptes > Euleptes europaea. Next base: position 17,168,988 of record NC_079329.1, on the reverse strand, counting down.
GTCTGTCTGCAGTAGTAGAAAAGGGCAAGAGTCCAGGAGCACCTTAAAGACTAACAAGAATATTTTCTGGCAGGGTCTGAGCTTTCGTGAGCCACAGCTCACTTCTTCAGATACAGCTAGAATGTGAAACCACACCTAATCCCATCATGCCTGCTATTCACATTGACATACTGTTAACATTTACATACTAATGCTTGTCTGAATTCACTCTCCTCTACTTAAAGACAGATGGATTCACATTCTAGCTGTATCTGAAGAAGTGAGCTGGGGCTCACGAAAGCTCATACCCTGCCAGAAAATATTTTTGCTAGTCTTTAAGGTGCTTCTGGACTCTTGCCCTTTTCTACTGTTGCTGTATGTAGGTTTTATTTGTTTTTTATCTTATATTTTGGAAATGTACATCCAGTTGTTCTAAAGCTATATGTATTTTATCAAAGTAAAAGTGTAGGCACCCTATATATAGAAATGAGCAAACCAGTACATTTTGGAAATGTACATCTTTTGGGGGGGGGGAAATATTTCTTATAAAAATTAAATTATAGCCTTATAGTTCACAGTGGGCAGCCGTGTTAGTCTGTCTGCAGTAGTAGAAAAGGGCAAGAGTCCAGTAGCACCTTAAAGACTAACACACATATTTTCTGGGAGGGTGTGAGCTTTCGCGAGCCATAGCTCACTTCTTCAGATACAGCTAGAACGTGAAACCACACCTAATCCCATCACGCCTGCTATTCACATTGACATACTGTTAACATTTACATACTAATGCTTGTCTGAATTCACTCTCCTCTACTTAAAGCAGTAGTTCCCAACCTTTTTTTGACCAGGGACCACTAGGACTTTTTTGTTCAGTGCAGGGACCCCAAGGTTCAAAATAAAAATTCTGAGAATTTGAAAATAAACTTTAATCATAACTGTTAGTTAAACATTAAACTTAGAATAAAATTTGAATATATATTTTTATAATAGAGAACTTTTAATTGAAAATATTAATGTATTATGGGTTTATAACTTTGTTTCGTGGACCTTAATTTAGTTCTCGCGGACCCCTGGGGGTCCACGGACCCCTGGTTGGGAACCAGTGACTTAAAGACAGATGGATTCACATTCTAGCTGTATCTGAAGAAGTGAGCTGGGGCTCACGAAAGCTCAGACCCTGCCAGAAAATATTTGTGTTAGTCTTTAAGGTGCTACTGGACTCTTGCCCTTTTCTACTGTTGCTGCATGTGGGTTTTATTTGTTTTTTTTATCTTATATTTTGGAAATGTACACCCAGTTGTTGTTGTTTTTCCTTAAAAAATTTTTTTTGGGGGGGGGGGTCCTAAACTACAGCTCGTTGCGCTTAGACGTTAAATTAAGGTCCGCAAAGCAAAGTTATAAACCCGTAATAAATTAATATTTTCCATTAAAAGTTCTCTATTATTAAAAAAAAAATCCAAATATTATTCTAAGTTTAATGTTTAACTAACCATTCTGATTAAAGTGTATTTTCAAATTCTCTGAGTTTTTATGTTGAACCTTGGGGGTCCCTGCCCCGAACAAAAAAGTCCTAGCAATCCCTGGTCCAAAAAAGGTTGGGAACCACTGCGTCTATCTCGTTGAGCTTAGACGTCAATCCAGCGCTGCCTGCGACGTCTCCCCACCCACTGCCACCGCCACGCCCGGCCGCCAAGCCGTGCAGCCGAACGGCGGCGCTTCGCGGGAAGCTCCAGCAGAGGGAGCTCGAGGCCCGGGATCAGCCAGCTGGCGGCGGCGAGCCCGGGCAGGGCTTCTCGCGCCAAGACCCCCAGGGGGCTAGGAGGCGTCCGGGAGAGAGCAGCGCTGCAGGTACGGCTCAGGTTGCAGGGACGTTGCAGGTGCGGCTCAGGTTGCAGGTGCGGCTCAGATCCGGGGTGGCGTGGCTGCAGAAACAAGGGCTCGGGGCCCAGGGATGGCCGGGGGCTCCCTCTGCAGCCTCATCTCCCCCCCCCCCCAGGGCCCTCGTTGCTGGGCTGGTGGGCGCGACCCCGCACGCAGCAATAAACGCGCTTCTCCTGCGCTAGCCTATGCCTCTCCCCCTGCATGCCGGCGCAGTTCGTTTGCACTTCACCGCGTTGCATTAAAGGCCCGCAGATCCGTGTTTCTTGTAATGTGTTTCTTGCACTGTACGATCTGGGTTGAGCCCTGACCTGGATGGCCCAGGCTAGCCTGATCTCGCCTAGATCTCAGAAGCTAAGGGGTATCTTAATAGATTTAACAATGATACTTTTAAATTGTATTAATGAATATATATATGGATACTCCTGGGGTTTTTTTATTGTTATTTTGTTCATTATTATTTTTTGTTGTTATAACAATTGTTATTTTTTTATGTTATAAAATTTAATTATATATATATATATATATATATATATATATATATATATATATATATATATATATATATATATATATATATAAAAGAAGAAGCTAAGCAGGGTCGGTCCTGGTTAGTATTGGGATGGGAGGCCACCAAGGAAGACCAGGGTTGCTGTGCAGGGGAAGGCACTGGCAAACCGCCTCTGGTCGTCTCTTGCCATGAAAACCCCCAAAAAAGGGTCGCCGAAGTCGGCTGGGACTTGACGGCACTTTACACACACACACACACATAATCGGGATTGACGTATAAGCTAAACAGGACAGTCATGCTAGGAAAAGTTGAGGGCAGCGGGAAAAGAGGAAGACCCGACAAGAGATGGATGGGGTCTATAAAGGAAGCCACAGCCTTCAATTTGCAAGATCTGAGCAAGGCTGTCAAAGATAGGACCTTTTGGAGGACTTTCATTCATAGGGTCGCCATGAGTCGGAAGCGACTTGACGGCACTTAACACACACACATAATCTATATGTGCGCACGCGCATACCCATGTATGTGTAAGTGTGCACATGTGGGTGGGATTCATATTGAGTGTCTGTTTGTATGTGCCAGTTGAGTGTACAGGTGCCTGAAGGCTGCGCTAAACAGCAGGTACCTTACTTAACCAGTGCCTGTGACTTTTCAACCTGACTGATAGTTTTATTTTCTTTAAAATGCTGACACCCCCCTCCCCCCCAGCTTTTCCTGACATTCAAACCAGCCCACAGCCAGCCTGCACACTGCAGACATTTGTTAATGTGTCGGCTCTTCTCTCTCTCTCTCTCTCTCTCTCTCTCTCTCTCTCTCTCTCTCTCTCTCTCTCTCTCTCTCTCTCTCTCTCTCTCTCTCTCTCTCTCTCTCTCTCTCTCTCTCTCTCTCTCTCTCTCTATATATATATATATATATATATATATATATATTAAGGTCGCCAAATTTGGTTGGATAGCCTATATGATTAGGAAATCTTGGGTAAGCCATATATAGGCTTTTTAGTTATAATCTTTAGCTTATAAGATTAGGAAATTTAGGTGAGCCATATATAGGCTTTTTAGCTATAGGTTTTATAAGATATTGCATAATTCTGTGATTCTACACTTTTTAATTTTTTTTTTACCATGAGTTAATTGATATTCTGGAAGTTTGGATTATTGTATTGATTCTATTTTTATTGGTCTCAGGCAGTATTAAATAAATTTGACTATACACACACACACACACACGTGTGTGTGTATGTGCATACCCATGTATGTGTAAGTGTGCATATGTGGGTGGGATTCACATTGAGCGTCGGTTTGTATGTGCCAGTTTAGTGTACAGGTGTCTGAAAGCTGCATTAAGCAGCAGGTGCCTTATTTAACCAGTGCCTTTTCAACCTGGCTGGTAGTCTTATTCTGTTGAAAATACTGACTCCCCCCCCCCCAGCTTTCCCTGACATTCAAAGCAGCCCACAGCCAGGCCTGCACACTGCAAATGTCTGTTAATGTGTTCACAAGTGGGATCTGAACATTGCAGGGCATCCCTTTTGTATGCACATCCCAGAAACACTTTTGTACCACTAGACCTCTTTCTGGGTGCAGTTCCTACACAGTTATAAAATCCTCAGTCCGAAGCAAGAGCTGCTTCATAAGAGCAGAGATGCGTCTGGTCGTTTTATGGGCTTCAATTCCTTTCTTATGCTCCATAATATCCCCATATTTGCTACTTTATGCGTGACTATGTTTTTTCTTCTGTTTACTTTGCAGGGCAGCAAGATATCTCAATTCACAGAAAAAGCATCTGCTTTAGTAGGTATGTTTTATCACTGGTGATTGTGGTTGCTGGTATAAAGTGAATAGCCAAGGTTGGGATGTAGTTCATTCGTTTGTTGGTCTCAGACTCCAGCATGATCTCATCCTCTCCCTCTTCGCTTTTTTGGTCGCAGCAGGATTGGCTCGCAGCTTTGTCAGAGTCGCCATGGGGGACCTGGGGCTGGGCCAGGAGTTCCACACCTGGCACCAGTTCAGCACCTTCATCGACGACTGGTGCGAAAAGCACAAGGTGCTCTTCATCGTCGCCAGCCTGAAGCCGCTGATCTCCCTGCGCCAGAACCCACTGCACCATCAGCCTAGCCTGGCGGAGATCCTCCGCTTCCGTTTTGTGCGCCTCATCTGCAAGCACAGCGGGACCTACGTGGGGCAGAGCACGGTGCAGCGCAACCGCCTGTAAGTGTGCCTTACTGGGGATGGGCTGTGGCTCAGTGGTAGAGCCTCTGCTTGGCATACAGAAGGTCCCAGGTTCAATCCCCGGCATCTCCAGGTAAAGGGACTAGGCAAGTAGGTGATATGAAAGACCTCTGCCTGAGACCCTGGAGAGCCGCTGCCAGTCTGAGTAGACAAAACTGACTGTGATGGACCAAGGGTCTGATTCAGCATAAGGCAGCTTCATGTGTTCATGTGCCTTGGGGTCTGGGAGGGGCAGGAAATCCTCAGGGACCAGGCCCTGTCAAGCGTTGCATGGAGCCAAATGCTGAAACGACAGCCTGTTGTGTAGGTCTGAGAATGTGAGCAGGTTGGCCCCCAGCTCAGGTGTCACCATGACAACAAGCCATGCAGGTGGCCTTAGGACACCATTTTTATAGCAATGGGAACTGATGCAATCATGTCTCTAAGGAGCAAAATATGTATGTCTGAAACCTTTGTGAAAACAAGACAGATGCTTTCTTCTTCAAAACTAGGAAGGGAGAAAAAAAATCCAGTTTTCCCTCAAACGAAACACCCAAACCCTGGTAGGCCTTCATGAATAAAGATCTACGTTTTGGCTTAAATTCATTTCCTTTGTACTTTGGAGTCCCACATATGAAAAAAAAATTACTTCTCCTTCCCTGGAAAAATAGAACAGAATTTCCTGGATATCCTCATATGATGTCTCTGAGGTCATCTGAGGATATCTGTTTAGGTTGTGCTGAAGGATAGAGATGTACGGTCGAAATAAAAACGTGTGTGACCCATGCAAAATTCAGACACGCTTTTCTGAATAAACCCTACACAACTGCTTAATCCTCTTTGCCTTTATTTACAGGAACACTATCAAAGGTAGATCACGACGGAGTCCAGTAGAACCTTAAAGACTAACAACATTTCTGGCAGGGTATGATCTTTCGTGTGCCACAGGTATCTGAAGAAGTGAGCTGTGACTCGTGAAAGCTCATACCCTGCCAGAAATGTTGTTAGTCTTTAAGGTGCTAGTGGACTCTTGCTCTTTTCTACTACTACCAAAGTGGTAATCTGTTTGCCATTTTTAATAAATGTGAAGGTTTGAACAAGAGTAGATGGCTTCAGATGCTTTCCGTTTTTCCTCAGAGGCAGTGTACACGGTAGTGGTGGTTGGGTCGTTGTGGGTTGAAGGTTTGGGCAAGCTGCATGGGCTGCCGCCTAGTGCGTTCCTTTGCCAAACAGCCTTTAAAAACAATCTTCCCCCTTGCAGCAGTGAGAAAATTGACTGCCCAGCCTCCATCACGCTGCGCCTAGGCCCCAAGAAAGACCGCTTGGTGGTGATCGAGGCCAACCTGGAGCACAATCACCGCCTGTCCGAACTGGAGTTCGCACTCCACTTCAAGCGGCACCAGCTGAGAGCCAGCCTGGGGCTGCCCATCCGCATCACCAACAGCATTTCCAAGCGCTTCCTGTCGCCTGATCTTATCTGGAAGATCGAGGATTACAGCCGAGCCAAAGACAAGGGCATGTGCGAGCTCTTGGCTGTCCTCGACGGACTCTTCAAGGCAGACGCGGGCGCCAAAGTCAAGCTGGTGTTCCAGGAGGACGTAGCGATCCTCAACAGCATCTTCCTGGCCACCTCGCGCATGCGTGGACTGGTGCAGCGCTTCCCAGCTCGCCTTTTCCTGGAGCGTGCTGCCTTCCTCGACGAAGACTTCGAGCTCTATACAGTGCTGTGCCAGGACGCCAACGGGCGCGGGCGGGAGGTGGCCTATTGTCTCGCACGCCAGGGGCTGCCTGACCTTCTCATATTCATTGTGGCTTCGTTGGTGCAGAGTGCCCCGGACATCAAGCTGCAAGTGAAGGTGGTTACAGTCGGGGCTGGCGTGACAGGCCTCGATGCTGTGGAGGAGGTGCTGCCGTGCGCCCGGGTGCAGATCTGTCGCCTCCAGGCCTTGGAGGCGCTCTACCGCAAGGCCTGCGAACTGGCTGTCCCCAAGGAAGACCGGATCCGCAACCTGCTGCTCAACCTGGCCAACGCCGACTCGCCGCGGGTCTACAGCCAGTACCTGAGCGACCTCGAAGACGTGGCCCCGCTTTCCTTTCTGCAGTACTTCCTGGAGCGCTGGCACCCCCACAAAGGGATGTGGGTGGAGTGCTGGGCCTTCGAGAAGCACCGAGAGTGCCTCTTCCTGGACCACCTGAGCATGCACCGCCACAAGCTGCTGACGGCGCTCAGTCCCCCCATGACGCTGGCTGCCGGCGTCCAGGGTCTGTTGGATCTTCAGGCCCTCCATGTCGAGACCTCGACGCTAAATGTGGCGCCAGTGGTCGAACTGTACCGGACTGCCTGCCTGCCTGCCGGCACCGACCTGATATGTGAGGAATTAGACCTGGTGCCCCATGCCCACTACGAGCTCAGGGACACTCCTGATGGGTACCTCCTGGAGGGGAGCACCTGCTCTTTTCTGGTGAGCCTAGACCTGACCGCTTGCAGTTGCTCTATTTACATGGCTCACCAGCTGCCCTGCCGACACATCTTTGCTGCACGCCTTTGGGCAGGGGAGCCCCTCTTTGACCCCCGCCTGCTGCCCAGCTCGACAGATGGACATCGAAACATTACAGGCCCGGAGGAGTGCTGACCACAGCACCTGTTGGACTGATGACTGCTCAAGACAGGTGCGGTATGCATCGAGTGATGGTTCGCTGACCTGGTCGCCGCCTCAAAGAATTGTCAGTCAGGAACGAGGGAGATACCCTTTCGCTGAACCGCCTAATTTCTTGGGTTGGCCCAGTCTGGGATTAGTGGCAGGACTAGCTGCTGACCCAGCCATTCCAATAACAGGTATTGTTCACCTGTCTGCACAAGAGACTGCTAAGATCTATCACATTATCACTGCCAAGGTCTAAAACCGGGTTGTCACAACCCACGCCAGTTAGTTGAGAAAAGGGAACAAGAGGAGGTTCAGTGCAAAGTGCAGTCCTTGCTTGCTCACATCTACGGGGACTCGGTGGAAGCTCAGGTTCTGGATTTGACTGCTATTCTGCAAATCAAAAGTCATGAAGTTCTTCATCCAGGAAAGCAAAATTCTTCAAATGTCAGTGAATAGAATTAAGAGGCGCTAGCTTTTTCATGAGACCTTGCCCTATTCCTGCTACAGCCCTGCTGTACATGGGTTTTGTGCATTTCTGAGCAGAGTTACACTTTTCTAAATTCACTGAATTAAGTGCCCTGGTAATCTTTTATCCAGACCAACCGAAATATCACAAAAAGGTGTGCAAGCTTCTGAGTTCTCCAGAACTCTTCATCAGCTTAGACAAAACGTTTTCTCCCCGCCCCATTTTTAAAAACATCCAACCTGATGAAGAGTTTGGAGAACTGAGAAACTGTCGCATCATAAGAATATAAGAAGAGTTCTGCTGGATCAAACCAGTGGTCCATCTAGTCCAGCATCCTGTCTCACACAACGGCCAACCTGTTCCTTTAGAGGTCCATCAACAGGGCATAGAGGCCGAGGCCTTCTCCTGACGCTGCCTCGTGGCCCTGTGATTCAGAGGTTGACTGCTTCTGAACATGGAGGTTCCCCTTAGTCATCATGGGTAGTACCCACTGATAGACCTATCCTCCATAAATCTGTCTAATCCCCTTTTAAAGCTGTCTACGCCTGTGGCCATCGCTACATCCTCTGGAAGCAATTTCCACATTTTAATAACTTGTTGTGTAAAGAAGTATTTCTTTTTGTCTGTCCTGAATCACTGTATGATAATTTGATTGGTCCAGATAAGAAGCATTGGGTTGGATCCAGCTCATGGAAAAAGAAGGGGTCCCTTTTGACCACCCAAAAAGACTGTGCTGGTCATCATGGGACCTGCATGTACAAAAGGCATGTAGAATAGGGACTGTAGTAAAGGAAATAATTGGGTGGGATTGAGTGAAGCAATTAGCTGAATCCAACCCATTGCATGGCTTTTGTTTTGGAGTTTGTCTTCAAACCAGTGGAGCAAACCAGTGGATGCAATCTGTGCCTCATATCAGTTCGAGCACTTAAAAAACATACACAGTCCCAGGAATAAGCTGTGTGTCTTAACTTTAACATAATGTTTGAGAACCTGATCTAATAATAAACCCACTGATTTTGTCTTACTTGGTTGCTTGTACAAATTCTGTCCAATGTACTTTTCCAGAGTGCAGCCTAAGCAAGGCAAGTGTGATTGAGGTTAAAGAACATTGATGCATATGTTAACAAATGGCTATATAAAGGAAATGTAATTCTAAATCAAGGGCCCCTCTGGGTGCCATCGTGCCCACCAACAACTTTTCCAGTGCCTACCAAGTATTTTTTTTGTTATGGTTTTTATTTATTTCTGGTTGGGGTAATTAAAGAAAAAGAAAGTGTTCTTTCGAAATTGAGCAGGGCCAAGCGGGGCTTTTGCCTAGCAGGATTTCTGATTGGTTGTTGGAGTAGGGTTGCCAAACTCCAGGTACTCCAAAATTAGCGTGCTGTAGTTAGCTAGCAAACCAAGGAACAGCATACAATTGCAAAAGAACAAAAATTACTTCTTTATGCTACCATAAGCATATAAGAGTACAACCAACTTTTGGTACAGACATAAATAATGTCAACAATAATACAATTGGCCACACTACAAGGAAAAGTCCTAGAATGTGACTAGGAGCATAACTTTCTTTCCTTTTATTTTCCAAGAGGTAAGGAGTGATGGAACAGTCAACAGAAGCCCGGTTTCCTTTCTGTTTCGGCTTGTACAAACAGCCTTCCTCAGGGGGCCAACGCTAGCTGTAAATTACATTGCTTCCGCGTTGGCCAGGTACTAGCTGGAGATCTCCTGCTATTACAACTGATCTCCATCTGATACAGATCAGTTTACCTGGAGGAAATGGCTGCTCTGGCCATTGGACTCTATGGCATTGAAGACAGACTAACACGGCTACCCGCTGTGAATTACTTTCCAATGAGTAAGCCCCGCTGACTGGACTTGAGTAGGATTTAGAGTAGACCTGCATAAGATTGCGCTGCTGATCACTTTTTGTTTTATATATATAAATTTTATATATATAAATATATATATAATATATATAAATTTTATATATATAAATCTTGTACGGCCCCCGAATGATGTCAAAGATATTCAAATGGCCCTTGGCGGAAAAAAAAAAGGTTCCCCACCCCTGCTATAAGTGGTCGCCATCAGTCGGCTCCGACTTGATGGCCCTTTACACGCAACAAGACTACATTTCCCAACATCCTCCGTGAAAAGGGTGGCCCAGACAGCTCAGGAACCGTGCGTGCTGCGTCGCCGCTCGGTCTCCAACATTAGGCCTACATTTCCCAGCATGCCAGGGAAAGGGGTGAGGTCGCCTTTTAAAGACGACGCCTCTCTTTATTGGTCCCGTTGGGCAGGCGCCGAGCGCGTGACGTCGCCCGCTCTGTCAATCAACGGATTTCGCGCGGGAAAAAAAAAAACCGTTCGCTTGTAAGGGGAGGGAGAGACGTCGAGGAGGCAACGCCAGGTGAGCGCCAGGTAATGCCCCACGTCCCTTGCAGGGGCGTCCTGCCCCACGTCCCCCTTAGCGTCTGGGGGGTGGGGGAGAGTTTGCGGGAGTGATCTCCCGTGTGCGAGAGGGAAGGAAAATGGCGGGAATATCACGTCCTCCTCCTCACCTGGATTCTGCCCCTCCCCCTTCCAACTGCCCCTTTTTCACGCAGGAAAGCGAGGCCCTCCCATAACTACACCTGGACCTTTTCTCCCAGGTGAAGAAGGAAGAAAGTGGGGGGGGGGAGAGACACCCCCTTGACCTCTCCTCTTTCCCCAACTGATGATAATGTCTTACTTGATGCTTGTCTTCTTTATGTTGTTATTCGCCCACATTTGCCAAAGGTATAAAACTAACCAATGGGCCAAGCAGCTGTCATCTAACCCTCCATAACCCAGAGGGAGCCTTTTCAGACAGTTTTGTTGGATGAAAGAATGAGATAGAGATGTAATTGGGGTGCGGGGGGAGATTACAGAATGTATGCCACAATTGGTATTACTTCTCACTTGATGAACAATAAAAACTTCACCTGACCTACTTATTCACAGTGGGCCGCCGGGTTAGTCTGTCTGCAGTAGTAGAAAAGAGCAAGAGTCCAGTAGCACCTTAAAGACTAACAACAGTATTTTCTGGCAGGGTATGAGCCACAGGTCACTTCTTCAGGTATCTGAATGTAGAAAAGGGCAAGAGTCCAGTAGCACCTTAAAGACTAACAACAGTATTTTCTGGCAGGGTATGAACTTTCGTGAGCCACAGATCACTTCTTCAGGTATCTGAATGTAGAAAAGGGCAAGAGTCCAGTACCACCTTAAAGACTAACAACAGTATTTTCTGGCAGGGTATGAGCTTTCGTGAGCCACAGATCACTTCTTCAGGTATCTGAATGTAGAAAAGGGCAAGAGTCCAGTACCACCTTAAAGACTAACAACAGTATTTTCTGGCAGGGTATGAGCTTTCGTGAGCCACAGCTCACTTCTTCAGATACCTGAAGAATCTTTTTAAAGAGCTTGTCAAGTATCTGAAGAAGTGAGCTGTGGCTCACGAAAGCTCATATCCTGCCAGAAAATATTTTTGTTAGTCTTTAAGGTGCTCCTGGACTCTTGCTCTGACTTACTTTTGAGAGCCTTTTTGAACATGAGGCCCAAAAAAATGCATTTGACTTCTCACACGTCTTGTTTTTGTGTGAATGTTAATGTGACCTTTTCTCATTTTAAAAGTAAACAACTGTGAGTTGTTTAGGACTGTGTTTAGGACTGGCATGTATTAAGAAGAGGGAAGACTTCCAAATTAAAACAACAACACACAAGCAAAAACTGGAGGTTGCAAAATCTTTGTGCATTGCAGTGCCTTTTGAGATCCCTGTCACTGAGGACAGGGCAGGGTCCCCAGTGAAGAGTCTCCGTTTTCCTCAAGTGACTGGCAACATTTTTATGTGACTGAACATAACGGAGTGTAGTTAGAATACTGTTGTGGTGGGGGCTATATCCGTTCCCAGCGACCAAAAGCAAGCCTACAGTTGCTTACAACTGTTCTGGTGCAAAATAAAAATCCAAAAACAAACCAAAACTCACATCATATCTTTTGTCGAGGCCAGCTATAGGCTGTTACCGCACTAGGCATTCCCAGCGATGTATTAAGAGTTTGGAAATGTTATAAAAACTGTTCGCACTTTCTATGTATTCCCTCCGATGTATTAAGAGTTTGAAACTATTATAAAAAATACTGTTCGCACTTTGGCCCCTTTAGCTGTGAAGACGTCTTCCAACCAGTTTTTAGCCGTGTCATCCAAAAACCCTTTTAAAGTGATATTTTTTATAACATTTCCAAACTCTTGGTACATCGCTGGGAATACCTAGTGCGGCAACAGCCGTAGTGTCACAAAAGAGTGCCCAAGCTTTTGAGTTCTACAGAACTCTTCCTCAGGCTGAATGTTATGAAATAAAAAAAGAGGTGGTGGGAGAAAAGTGACATTTCAGGCCATAGTTGTAAAGGCCTTTTCTTGCCAACATCTCTGGGCTCTATTCCAGCTAGCAAGTTAGAACTACAGTGGCGCCTTTGGTATCGGATTGTACCATAGTTCCTCTGAATAATGCTGAGAAATAAACTTGCTTATTTATGTACATAGCCCCATCTTGGGTCCCCATTTTGGGTCGGGCTGGAGTGAAAGAATGGTAGGAACTAGCTTTATTTAGGTAGCCTCTGGTTTTGGAGTATCATGGATACCTGTTGCATAGTGCTAGTGAGTAAGAGGCTCAGGTGTAATGGAGAATGAGGTTCCTACAACTTCAGTAGTTGCGTAGAAGAGGGAATTTCTGCACAGGCAACTTTAGCCAATCTTTTTTCTGCCTAACTATTAAAGGTGCCGGAGCTTAATTCTCTTTTCCATCTAATGGCCTCACCAGTGATGAGAACAAATTTCCCTTGCATATGTTATTTTTCATATTTCTTTTTAAAGAGCTTGTCAATTACATGCAAACACAGCTCTGTAATGGTTCCCATAGTCATACGATATACTTCTGTGAATGAGTTGCAAGAGAAAAGGAGAAAAAATATGTGCAACCACAAAAGGCCTTAATCTACACTAGTGACTGTGGGTATGGAATTGTTGAGGATCGCCACGTCCTCCTGGAACACCAGTAGTAATTCCTGGTTAATGCTCCATAAATTATATAATGTATGTATGTAAATTATATAATGTATGTATGCTGAGAAGAGACAGCAATTGTTTTGTGTGCGTGTGTGTTTTAAACAAATATTTTCCCTATGCATAGTGGATGGTGACAGTTGTATCTAAGGAAAGAATTTTTATTAGTGGTTTTTTTTTTTTGTATAGGCCTGTATAGATCTTCAAAGTCCGACACTCTAACCATTAGACTATAATGGTTCTCACAGTCTTGCAGTTTTTCTAAAAGTTGCCCAGGCTGTTGTATGGATAAAGGCAGTGATTGTGGTTCATTGGTAGAACATCTGATTTGCATGCAGAGGGTCCAAGGTTCAGTCCCTGGAATCTCCAGTTAAGGGAGCCAACAGTAAGTGATATGAAAGACCTCTATCTTAAGACTGGAGAGCTGCTCAGACAAAGTAGATAATACTGGCCTTGTTAGACTTACGCAGTATCAGGCAACTGCTAACCTGCTCCCTCTCCCTATTCTCCATCAGTTGTGGCCTGTGAGAGAACAAGGTCTAAAAGGTACCCTTTTCCATGAATTCCATTCTCCTTGCCTTGTGGAACTGGCAGGCTGAGCTGTCACCCTGACAGCAGCTTCAGTATCATCTTTTTCCAGACATCCACAATGCAGAGTACCATCAGGTAAGTGCCAGCTTGAAAATATTGAAGGTCCTCATGTTTGTATGTATGAAACCAAAACCTTGTGGGAGGGATTGAAATTGAAATGGGGGGGGGGGAGTTACCTGTGAAATTCTTTTCCTTGGGATGGACACTTGTAGTTTTGCAAAGAATTTCTTTTAAGTCTGTTTGTTTTCCGAATAATTTCAGAAGTATGTAAAATGAATGTACTTTATTTAAATAGTTACAATACTAGATAAGTGTTGTGGACATTAGGAAATATAAAATGTAAACAAAGATTGCTAGGAAATACAAAGGGCAACAAATACTAATGTGAAACATGTTTGTATTTCTAAGTGACTTCTATAGCTGATTCTCTAAGGAACAGTAAAACCACCATCCTGGCCTTTTCGCCACCAAAAAAATCCCTAATACCAGGGTGGTTGACTTTTTGAACAGGGGTCCTGCAAGATGTATTGATGCCCTCAGCCCTATTGTAAAAACTGCATTGAACTGTGCAGTTGTAAGTCTGGCAGGAGAGTCCATGTAAACTGTTTGTTTTATTTCTGGGCAGATCATTCTTCCAGCCCCTAGCCCAAATTAAGCCTGGAAAAGAGACAGCAGAGAAGAAGCAACCGGAAGACAAGACAACCCCTAAAAAGTGAGTTACCTTGAGCCATGGGATGGTCTGTGGACAAAACTGTGTATTTTGAACCTCACCTCTCCATTCTTTTTATACAGTATGAGAGAACTGGGATGTCAAATTTTGTACCATATGCTACCAGATTCTGCATATTCACAACAAACCCTGTTTGTGTGTAGAGTGCACACAGCCTACCTATTGTAGTCAGAGTTGCTCTTTGCTTTCCTCTAAGATTGTTTAGTTATATTTTCTCCTCTATAAAGTCATCTGAGATAGTTACAGTTGGAGACATCATGTTGACTGAAATGGCTTTAAGGGTAGAGAGCATATTCTTGGAAAGACACAGCAAACAGGTTTTTGCATCCCTGTTGAAAATCTTACAGTGCCATATTGGAGGATCTGCATGTGTGCCAAAAGGAAGATTTGTTTCTGATTAGTGTAGGGGGTAGGTTAATAGAAGCAGTTTAGAAATGTCTTAAATAAGAAAGCAAACAAACACTAAAAAAATATTGTTGAAGGCTTTCACAGTCAGAGTTCATTGGTTCTTGTAGGTTATCCGAGTTGTGTGACCATGGTCTTGGTATTTTCTTTCCTGACGTTTCGCCCACAGCTGTGGCAGGCATCTTCAGAGGAGTAACACTGAAGAGAGTAACACTGAGAGTAACACTGTGGGCGAAACGTCAGGAAAGAAAATACCAAGACCACGGTCACACAACTCGGATAACCTACAAGAACTAAAAAAAATGCATTTTGAAAAGAGAGTCTCTGAGCAACTATTAAAAGTATGCATTTCCAGTGGTTGTGGAAGACCTAAAATGATGATAAAATTTGTTGTTACTCATCCTTCCAGGGAATTGCCTGGTTGGGAGGCCTTATTGTGGGGAAGGTTAGTGCTTTGGCTAGTGAAACATGAAAGTAGGAAGATCTGAAGTGTGAAGCATCCAAAAAAGATGTATGTGGATATAATCACTCATTGTCTGCTTAGGACTGTAGTGTATGCCTGCTAAACTTTTAAAATACATTGAAGTACACTTTCAATTTATTCCAACTCATGGAGTCCATAGACGTTTTAGTAGCGAGTATTGCTTTTGTACTCAGGTGGCTCTTTGTGTATGGAGAGGAAAGGGGTAGAGGCCCCAATGATGCTGTTGTTAAGTGTTACTGTTTTTCAGGGAACCAATACATTCTGACCAGTTGGTGAATGGTACAACTGTCCATGAAGATACCTCTGAGAAATGTGTAGCCAAACAAGCCACTCAGGTCCTTAATGGTGGAGGTGAAGAAGATTCTGAGAAACCAGGAGGAAAGGATACAAAGCAGGTAGGCCCTTTCCTGTTTTGTCCTGATCGCTGTTGAACTAACCAAATAGTTGTCAATTTTCTAACTCTGTAGTGTAGATTTTTGCCTTCTCTTCCTGAAGTGGGAAGGATTATAGTTCTAGTTTGGTTATAGTCTCAGTTTCCCACAATTTATCTTGGTTGGGAATTATGCAGGCCTCCTTCTGGAACCTACATCAAATATCTTTTGTAATGTTTCTTCTTTTCCTTATATAAGTTACCCCTCGTGGAGAATAACCCTAAAAAAGACCTACTCAGAAGTAAGTCCCATTTTATTCAGTGAGGCATGCTCCCAGGAAAGTATTCTTAGGATTGTAGCCATAGTTTTCTTATTCAGCCCACTTGCAAGAATGCAGCACCTTGATTGTGGGTTGTTCCTTCTGTCCTCACCTTTTGACCTTGCAGCTGTGCCTTTTTAGGAACTGGATGGTGTTCCTGAGGAACAGACACCTGTAGAGAACATCTCCCCAAGCACCAGCCCAGTTGCCTCTAATTCACCCTCACCTTCCAGCATCCCCCGGCGCAGAACTGGTATGTACTCACCTTTTTTGGCTCTCAGGCAAGACAGGGATTGTGAGACTTGTCTTTCTCTTCACACAAGACATTAGTGAGGCATTTATCTGGATCTTTGATCTTCTGTTTAGAAGATCTTTGATCTTCTGTTTAGTTAGCTGCAACGATGGTCCTGAATTTAGTCATAAGGCAGCTCATATCTCAGTGAACTTGCCTTCCTCGTAGGTTCAAGCAATAGAAAAGTGTAATTTCAGCTTGATGTTCAACATGATTTACCTCTGCCTTCAGCTCGTAAGCAGCTCCCTAAACGTAAATTGGAGGAAGATGTCGGCAGCCAAGACGGCGGGATGCAGGAGGAGCTGTGTGCTAAAAAACAGAAGACAGACGATGCTGGAGAAGGTGAGTGCTTTCTGAGGGCTGGTTGAAAGGCTGGAGAAGGATTAGGACATAAAGTGATAAAGAGAAGAAACACTGGCATTCGGTGATGTGAGTGGGTAGCAGGGTGGGAATACCGTCCCTCCTGAAGGTGAGATGTGATTCCTGCCTGCAAGGTAGTGGTGATAGCCTGGAGGAGATGTGTAGGGGCAGTCATTACAGGCATAGTACTACTCCATCTCTTCCCATTTTTAACTCTGCTTGGATCTCTTTACCTACTAAAAATGTAATGTGTGCAGCTGCCTTTACATCCAGTATGTAAAGTTTGCTTCGATTAACAAGAATCTAAGCTTGGATTGCCTTCAGCCCATCGCTTGGCCTCCCAGGCTCAGACATTGTTCCCTATACCCTTGCTTCAGAGTAGGAACCTGTTGCCATCTTACTGTGCAGTTCTATGCAGAGTTACTTCAGTCTAAGCCCTTGATTTCAGTGGGCTTAGACTAAAGTAACTGAATAGGACTGTGTCGTTAGACACTGCCTAGGTCAGAGGCAAACATTTTGTAACCTTGCATTTAGGTGGGGTGTGCTTTGTACAAAAAGAAATCCAAGCACTTCTTTATAGTCTGCTGCATACTTGGCACCTGCTCCTTGTGTGTAGGCTCAAAAGAGGAGCCAGATGAGAAGCCAATGGAAGCGGAAGATGTGAAAGATGAGGATTCTAAGATGGTTGAGGATAAAGCTGAGAAAGAAGAGGAAGCAAAGGAAGAGAAGACACCGACACCCTCCAAGCCACCCAGCAAACCTATCTCTAGTTTTTTTGGTGAGTATAAGGGAGCTGTGGCACTTCTTGTGTGTCTAACAGATCTCCAGTAGGAATGTTCTGTGGAACATGTCCACAGCTGGATATATTCTCTCGTTCCACCTGGAATTTGCTATGTGACGTATCTGAAAACATGAGAATTTATTAAAATACTTCTAGCTAGCTTGGTAGTGGAAAGAGACTAGGAAACATACATGCAGATCTGAGAAAAGGCAATAATGTGTGAAAGAAAGGATGTCTTCTATGCCAGCATCCCACTGCACAAAGGGAACTGATACTGGGAGACCGGCATACTGTGGGTGAGTCTTGCAGGGCTTGAAAACAGTCTCTGCTTTTGATACCTTAAAAGTGGGGAGGGTGTTTGAAGAGCCTGGCTCACAATGGGATCCTTCCAAAGTCACAGATGCCCACAAATTCATCAAGCCTCCAAAATGTGAATTCTGCATTCATAGGGAAAGTGCCACATTTGTCCCCTTTCTCCCATGGTAGCCCCTAGGAAAGCTTCTGTGAAAGCAGAGAAAAAACAGACACCTTCAAGGAGGGAAAATACGCCTGCACAAAAGAGCCACAGTGAAGTCAGTAGCCATGAGTCTGGCAGCGCAATTGGAAGGTAAGTGATGGATGCCTTTTGGGGGGGGGGGTGTACCATATGTGAGAAAGAGAAGCTGTAAAAGCACTTTGTCTGCACAAGAAATAGAGTACAATAGCTGTAACTGTTTATTGTTAAGGGGTTCAGGGATTGCAGGCTAAGTTTTCACAAGCCTTGAACTTTTTCTGTCACTTTGTGTGTAGAGAAACTGGTACAGATTGCTGTTTATCCCAAAGTAGAAGCAACCCCCACCTGCTATTCTTATTTGTCTTATTTCTTTCTTGAACAGGACATTCATTCAGCAACTAAATAAGGCAGGCAGGTTTACTGGCATTGCCAACACTAGTTAAAATGTAGTGGGCTAGGAACTATTTCCAAACTGTTTTAGAATTTACATGATAACCACTCTTCAACTAACCAAGCCTCTTTCCTGTTTTCATAGTTCTCTCAGCTCGTCTCCCACACTTGCCCCAGCAGATTATAACCCCACTAAGAGCAACTATCATCCTGTTCATGATGCTTGTTGGGGTTCTGGACAGAGGTGAGTGTAGCCAAGGTGGGGATTTATCTGGCTGTAATGCTCAGCCATTGCTTCCATGTGGTTTTTGCAGTCTGAATTGCCACCCAGACAGGAGCTGCTAAAATGATCCAAAACTGTAGTGTGTATAGCTTACTTGCTCTGGGTCAGTGACCCGGGAGGGGGGGTGGCTTTCTTCACAACATGTCTTAGCTTACTTGGTCCAGTCATAGGTTAATTACCTTCTCTCCACTTGTTTACTCCATGACCTGGATTGATGACGGCTGGAAATTTTGGCATACAGGAATGAACCTCGGGATGCTCTGATTCTGTGATCCCCACTTCCCTGTAAGGACGAGACAATATAAGAGTTCTGAGGAGAAGTCAGTGGGCTCAGTGTGTTTCTGCTGATCTCTGTGGTTTTGCTTAATAGCCCTGAGTTACTGTCTTACCTCTGTTTCTCCCAACAGGGTACCGTATCTGGCTTTGGCCCGTACTTTTGAGGAGATCGAAGAGGAGTCTGCCCGGTAAGCTGACTTACTAGAATCTGAGATAGATATAGTCTTTTCATTCTATCCTGCCCTTTAATCCATTAATCACTATATTACTCTTTTTTCCAGGCTGAAAATCATAGAGACTCTGAGCAACCTGTTCCGCTCTGTGATTGCTCTGTCTCCTGAAGACTTGCTGCCTTGTGTATACCTTTGCCTCAATCAGCTAGGCCCTGCATATGAGGGTCTAGAGCTGGGCATTGGCAAAACCATCCTCATGAAAGCCTTGGCTCAGGCCACAGGTGAGCTGGACCAATTTATATTACTTTAGATGAAAATGCTGTCAGGCAATTACACCAGTAAGGCTGCCAAGTACCTGAAAGCTAACAGCGTTCACAATTAATAGTTTTGTAATTGAGAAAGAGCATTCTTATATGGTTCATGAACATGTGGCCCTTCCTTACCCCTAGGTCGGCAGCTGGACCAGATCAAGGCAGAGGCAGCAGAGAAGGGAGACCTGGGTTTGGTGGCGGAGAGTAGCCGCAGCACCCAGGGCACCATGTTTGCTCCACCCAAGCTTGGTGCTGCTGTTGTCTTCAGCAAGTTACAGGCAATTGGGCGTATGACAGGGAGCTCTGTAAGTATTGTGTGAATGAGCCTGGAAGGTCAGGGGACAAAGCCAAAGGGAGTGTCATTGAGAGAGGGTGTCCGGGTTTCTTCTTTGCCTGTGACAATGTTCAGCTTGTCCCAAACTTTGATATAACAGGTCAGATGTGCTCAATTTGTCCCAAACTTTGATATAACAGGTCAGATGTGTTCAGCTGGTCCCAAACTTTGATATAACAGGTCAGATATGATTTCCTGCTCCTGACCCCAAGACTGTGCAGTGTAGTGCTGACCTTGGGGAGGCAGGGATGCAACGATTCTCAAACCAAACCGAGAGGTGGTTTTTCCTAAAACTTTGTGGTTCTCACTGCTCTTGCTACAAAGGTCCTGCAAAACAGTTGGGAGGAGTGGGAAAGAGTCCTTTGGAGCCAGCGTGGTGGTGTGGTTCAAAGCGGTGGACTCTGATCTGGAGAACCGAGTTGGTTTCCCCACTCCTACACGTGAAGCCAGCTGGGTGACCTTGGGCTAGTCACAGTTCTCAGAACTCTCTCAGCCCCACCTACCTCACAAAGGGTCTGTTGTGGGGAGGGGAAGGGAAGGTGATTGTAAGCCGGTTTGATTCTTCCTTAAGTGGGTAAAGAAAGTCGGCATGTAAAAACCAATTCTTCGTTGTCTTTAGGGGAATTAAGGTTGTAATAATCTTTGGAAGCAGAGCTGTAAAAGCATCTGTCTGAATCTCTCTGTCGCATGGATACAAATGAATGTGGGGGAAGAGCCTTTTATTGTGAACTGGCTATCAGTATATACCGCTGGAAAAAGTTCCTCTAGCATATGCAAGCTTGGGGAGGGGACGTGGCTCAGTGGTGGAGCATCTGCTTGGCATGCAGAAAGTCCCAGGTTCAATCCCTGGCATCTCCAGTTAAAGGGACTAGGCAAGTAGGTGATGTGAAAGACCTTGACTGGAGTACCTGGAGAGCCGCTACCGGTCTGAGTAGACAATACTGACTTTGATGGACCAAGGGTCTGATTCAGTATAAGTCAGCTTCATGTGTTCCCTTTCTCCAGCCACTCAGGATGCATCCCAGCTCACTCCCTTTTCTTTCCCCTTCAGTCCATGAACAAGAAGATTGACATTATCAAGTCCTTGTTTGTTGCTTGCCGTTGCTCGGAGGCCCGCTATGTTGCTCGGTGAGTATGATATGCTTTCATTTTATGTGGCTGCTCTCATTATCCCAACCCATCAAGAACTTTATATCCTTCTACTTAGATTTGTTTTTTTTTTATCTCACACTTCCTTCAAGGAGATCATGGTGGTGTACACGGTCTTTCTCTCCTTCCAGCAGCCCTATAAGGGTAGACTGGGCTGTGAGATAGCGGCTGACTCAAGGTCACCAGTTGAGTCTGAGCAGGAATTATACTGGGGTCTCCCAAGTCTCTCTAAAGCTCAATTCGTTGCACCATACTAGCTGTTCAAATTTTTTGTTTAGCAATTCTCAAGAACTTTCCTGAAACCCTACTGTAGTATAGAATCCTAGAAACGTAGAGTTGGAAGGGATCTCCAGGGTCATCTAGTCCAACCCCCTGCGCAATGCAGGAAATTCACAACTACCCCTCAAACGTTTCAACATGTGAAGAAATGTATAAGCAGTAAATGAATCCTTCCTGTGTATACCCGAAATGTTTTAGATCCTTACTCACAGGAGAACATGGAGCTGCCTTGTACTGAATCAGACCCATGGTCTATCCAAGTCAGTATCATCTCCTCAGACTGGCAGTGGCTCTCCAGGGTCTGTGGCAAACGTCTTTTCACATCTCCTACTGCCTCATCTTTTAAGCTGGAGATACCAGGGATTGAACCTGGGACTTTTTGCTTGCAAAGCAGTTTATTTAGCAGTCTTTTCCCTACCTCTACATGTACCTACTGGGTTATTTCCAGCATGTAGCACTTGGCTTCTTTGTCCCCATTCATAGTTCCTATTCAACAAACACAGAGCCGGACCCTTCACTGCAGCCTTGCAATGTTCTAATGAAGTCCTTTGTGCGTTACAGGTCGTTGGAAGGGAAGCTGCGGATTGGGCTAGCAGAGCAGTCTGTCCTGTCCGCCCTGGCCCAGGCAGCATCGCTCACGCCTCCAGGACAAAGTGAGTTCAGAATGCTGCTAGAGGACGGCATTAGTGTGTGTTCATTGGAGACTTAGTGGGGAGAGTTAACTGGTGTGCTGCACCTGGGTATAGTTTCCCTGGCAGCCTAGTGTGAAAATGTGGTGGCAGTGGAATGTCTGGATGCTGTGTACAGGGGTTCGTGGGGAGTCTGGTGCGATCTACTTGAGAGGGGTATTTGAATTCTGCAGTTAGCCACAATAAGCATCGTGTCTAGGATTCCAAGCATAGGAATGCAAGAGCAACTTTGCTAGAGAGCCAGCATGGTATAGTGGTTAAGAGCAGCAGACTCTAATCTGGAGAACTGGGTTTGATTCCCCACTCCTCCACATGAAGCCTGCTGGGTGACCTTGGGCCAGTCATAATTCTCTCCGAACTC
This sequence comes from Euleptes europaea, assembly GCF_029931775.1. NCBI lineage: Eukaryota > Metazoa > Chordata > Lepidosauria > Squamata > Sphaerodactylidae > Euleptes > Euleptes europaea. The sequence goes on along the minus strand of NC_079329.1, from coordinate 17,147,156 downwards.
TCTCAGTCCCACCCACCTCACGAGGTGTCTGTTGTGGGAAGGGGAAGGGAAGGCGGGGAGGGGCTGTGGCTCAGTGGTAGAGCATCTGCTCTGCATACAGAAGGCCCCAGGTTCAAGCCCCGGCATCTCCAGCTAAAGGGACTAGGCAAGGAGGTGATGTGAAAGTCCTCTACTTGAGACCCTGGAGAGCCGCTGCCGGTCTGAGTAGACAATACTGACCTGGATGGACCAAGGGTCTGATTCAGTATAAGGCAGCTTCATGTGTTCAAGGCGATTGTAAGCCACTTTGAGACTCCTTAAAAATAAAGAAGAAGCCGGGTATAAAAATCAGGTCGTCTTCTTCTAGATCAGGCCTGTCTTATCTATCATCCTGTTTCCCTACAGTGGGCAACCAGATGGCATCTGACAGCAAGGCATGGAAGCCAAAGCCTCTCCTGTTGTGCCCACAGTAACTAATTCAGTTTCTGAGCATGGAGGGTTAATTTAGCCAATTCTAACAAATTTGAGGGCTGGATGTTTTTTGTTGTTTTTGTTTGTTGGTTTTTTTACCATATCTCAGCCTAACAATAGATCCTTGTGCTTGCACAGTGAAATCATGAAAATGCAAAATATGTACTTTCCTGATAGTGGGAACCTAACATTGCAGAGCCGAGGAAGATGGTGACTTACACATGTGTGTATTCTTTCCGTGAACAGAATTCCCTCCAGAGATTTTGGATGCTTCAAAGGGCAAATCTGCAGAGGCACGCAAAGCCTGGCTGGATGAAAGAGCCTTGATTGTTAAGCAAGCCTTCTGGTTAGTAACATTCTATAACCTCTTTCCGGAAGTTCCCACACCTTTGTTTTTAGAGGCTGCAATAGCTGAAATTCTAAAGAGAATGAGAGTATCCAAAGGCCCTTCTGAATCCAGCAACCTGGGGTATGAACTGGGTTTGGGATTTGATGCCTCAGAACAGCCACCCACAGTAGCAGGCTATTCTGTTTGTTTTTCAGTGAGCTGCCAAATTATGACACCATTGTGCCTGTCCTGCTAGAGCATGGGGTAGAGAGCCTTCCTCAGCACTGCAAGATCACACCAGGTACCTGCAGCATTACAGGGATTGGAAGGCAACTGATGTAACAGGAATGTGAGCCCAGAATTATGCATGAAATGTTATGCAACATAGAATATGGATTTCTAAAAATCTTATGCTTTCATGTATTTTTTAAATTGTAGACCTCATGATTATTAAAAGGTAAAGGGAGTCCCCTGTGCAAGTACCGGGACATTACAGACCCATGGGGTGACGTCACATCCTGACGTTAACTAGGCAGACTATGTTTATGGGGTGGTCTGCCTTTGCCTTCCCCAGTTATCTACACTTTACCCCCAGCAAGCTGGGTACTCATTTTACCAACCTCAGAAGGATGGAAGGCTGAGCCAACCATGAGCCAGCTACCTGAAACCGACTTCCGTCGGGATCGAACTCAGGTCGTGATCAGAGTTTTAACTGCAGTACTGCAGCTTACCACTCTGCACCATGGGGCTCTCATTATTATTGGGTTAGATTTAAAAGAGTGTAGATATTTCCTATGGAGAAAGCTCCATTGACCTCTTGGATAACATGCTTTCTAATCATTTCACCTAACTACATGAATTGGCTATTTTCCCACTATCTTTACTATTCTTTCTTTCGCTGCAACTTCCTGCCAGGAATGCACACCAACATAATGTGTTTCATGGCAAAGCTTGCACATAGAATGTATTTATGTGTAATGAGATGTTATGTATACATTTATAGAAAATCACCCTCAAAAAAAGCTTAATCTCTGCTCAAACTAGAAAACCTACTTGGGCAAGAAAATATGGAACATCCTTTACCCATTGAACATCCTCCCTCACTGTTTTATGTGATCTGAGTCCTGCACTCTGCCTTGTTGTGAGCTTAGTTGCTTTATCTTTCTAACTCAGAGACTGGGTTTTGCAAGTCTTAGCCTCATGAACCTTTCTATGCAGGGATCCCATTGAAGCCAATGCTTGCCCACCCAACCAAAGGCATTGGGGAAGTCTTAAAGCGTTTTGAGGAAGCAGCTTTCACTTGTGAATACAAGTATGATGGGGAACGGGCACAGGTAAGAATATGTGGTGCAGGCCCATTAAAGGGAAGCTCCTGTTCCCCTTTCCTCTTACAGTTCAATACTCTTTCCATCCTTGCAGATCCACATCTTGGAGAATGGGGAAGTTCACATTTACAGCAGGAACCAAGAGAATAACACATCCAAGTATCCTGACATTGTCAGCCGTATGCCTAAGGTACGTAAGTTTTTGAAAATGTAACTTGAAGGGTGGGGGACAGAAACCAGTGGCATCGCTATCATGAATGAGGCTTTTATTGGGGTAGAGTTACTGAGGCTGGGATCTTTCTGCAATGAGAGTTGTGGCTAAACTGAGCTCTCTCCCTTGTCCAGGTGAAAAAAAGCACTGTGCAGTCATGCATCATAGATGCAGAGGCTGTGGCCTGGGACCCAGATTCAAAACAGATCCAGCCCTTCCAGGTACTGACCACCCGCAAGCGCAAGGTAAGCTTAAACTCTCACCACGGCATTGCTGTACGGAACAATTCCTTGAGTTGTTTGCTCCTGACTTTTTCTTTTTTCTTGGACTACATCACAATACAGTGAGACAGATTAATCTCAGAGAGGGTTTTGAGCAGTGAAAATTATTGCTCGAAGTACAATGCCCACTGTGAAGAAATTAAGGGGCACTTAGAAAGGCTAAAGCTGATGCAGAATTTTAAACCCATCGGACTAGCTCAAACGTTCATGCAGCTATTTTTGTTGTTGTATTGAACTATTGTTGTTTTAATGATGTTTTAACTTTATAATGAATGAAAGGATATTGCTGTTCCTGCCGCTGTTTGTGGGGGTGTTTGCAAAAGATCCCTGAGGAAGATATAAGCTAACAAGCAGAAATATATGAAAGAAACTAGGAATGAAAATAAAACTCCCTTGTGTTCTGTCGTGAAAATGTTGACGCCCTCGACTTCATCCATATCTTCCAGGATGTGGACGCTGCAGAGATCCGAGTGCAAGTGTGTGTGTACGCGTTCGACATGCTCTACCTCAATGGGCAGGTAAGTATAGCCATTCTTCCTTGACTATGCCTAATTGTTGCCTTTAGTCATAATACTGTTTCCAGTCCCACCTGCCTTATGCAGCTTTCCTGTTTTCCTGTTTCTCTTCTTTGCCGCCTTCCTCACCCCACCGGAGTCCCTCTTCAGCACCTGCCTTTTTAATATATAATTGTGTTTTCCATCCAGTCTTTGGTCCGAGAACCCCTAGCCCAGCGCCGTACTTTGCTGCTTGATTCTTTCACTGAGGTCGAAGGCCAGTTCCTCTTTGCCACCTCCATGGATACTAGCAACACCGACGAAATAGCAGATTTCCTGGAGTGCTCCATCAAAGGTATTTTGGAGGGAATGGGAGCACATTCGTGGCTTTCCTTCCCCTGTGGTGGTGTAGTGGTTAAGAGTAGTGGTATGGAGCGGTGGACTCTGATCTGGAAAACCGGGTTTGATTCCCCACCACTCCACATGAGTGGTGGAGGCTGATCTGGTGAACTGGATTTGTTTCCCCACTCCTACACATGAAACTAGCTGGGTGACCTTGGGCGAGTCACACTCTCTCAGCCCCACCTTCCTCACAGGGGGTCTGTTGAGGGGAGGGGAAGGTGATTGTAAGCCGGTTTGATTCTCCCTTAAGTGGTAGAGAAAGTCGGCATATAAAAACCAACTCTTCTTTGTCGTCTTCTGTATTATTTCCTTATGACCCCAGATGCAATCTTCTGTATTATTTCCTTATGACCCCAGATGCAAGCTGAATCCAAATTGTACTAGGGAGGGGATAGAGTAATAAGGTGATTTTTTTTTCTCTTTCAGACTCATGCGAGGGGCTAATGTTGAAAACGTTGGAAGTGGATGCCACATATGAAATTGCAAAGAGATCCCACAACTGGCTGAAGGTGAGAATTGAGTGCCTGGGTACTGAAACGGCTGGTCACTTAATACAGGTTAAGTATCCCTTATCCGGACATCCGAAACGATCCAAAAACTGGATGTTTTGAGCCGGCGTGCAGGCATTACTCACAGAGATGTGATTCATTATATCCTGTCTCATGATCATAAGTTGTAATACTGGAAGCACCAGACATATTGACTGGGGAGGGTTGGGTAGAAATAAAATAAAATAAATGAATAAATAAAATGGCTGCTGACTAATACAAGTTTACTGCTTGTACCTGGAGATGAATTATTCCATTTCTTCTTTCTTTTATGGATACCTATTTCCTGTTCCAGCTTAAAAAAGATTACCTGGACGGTGTTGGGGACACACTGGACCTGGTGGTGATTGGTGCTTACCTGGGCAAGGGCAAACGTGCAGGCACCTACGGAGGCTACCTCATGGCTTGCTACGACGAGGAAAGCGAAGAGTTCCAGAGCATCTGCAAGGTGAGACATCCCCAGGCTCACTCCCAACATCAAGAGCATTTGGGCACTTACCTCCTGTCTCGGGGAAATTTATGGTTCCATTAAGTACACCTAGCCTGACAAATAGGGACTGCTGTGGTTGGGATTATTTGGACCTGGCTGCGACTCTGAGAGAGAGAAAAGAAGAACTAATGGATGGGTTGGTTGGCAAGAATATGTAGGGGGAGGGGGTGGCATTTGCAGAATAAAACTGATTGGTTTGCACTTCCTGTACTGTGGTCAGCGGGTGTGTTTGCCAGCCCTGCCAAGGCAACACTCTTCAGAGCAAACCGCTGTTTGATTTCTAACAGCCATCCCTCCCTCTGCTCTCAGATCGGCACTGGATTCACAGACGAGAACCTGGAGAAACTTCATGCCTCCGTCAAGGTGGGCCCTCTTCTCTGCTTTCACAGGGCATCCTCTCTGCCAGGGACCAGCAGGTGCCCTTCCCCCTCACCCTATCCCCAGTATCTCTGCTGGCAGGCATCATCTCAGCCAAGTCTCTGGTGAAGCTGTTCCCAAACTGTGCTCCACGGAGCACTTGGTGCTCCGCGAAACATCTCCTAGTACTCTGTGAAGAGTTTGGAAAGAAAAATAACTGCTGTCATTCGGTTTAGTATATAGGTGCTAGGTGAAAATTAGCGCTCTGTGACTAATTTCTCCCCTGAAAAGTGCTCCATGACTCAGAAAGTTTGGGAACGGCTGCTCTCATGGAGAGGAGAGCACCCCATGGTCTGAACCACTGGAAAGGCACAAGTAGGGAGAAAATGTTCTGATTCTCATGGCCAAACAGTGATAGCATACCCCACCCTCAAATACTCCAATCATCAGATTTTTAAAAATGACTAAGTTATGTTGGGGAGCATCGAGTACACACTCTTTGCTGTGCTGCCATGCAAATACTACTCATCCTAGTCTGTCTTTTGCAGGACCACGTGATTCCACAGCCGCGCCCGTACTACCGCTGGGGTGGAACAGTTGAACCTGATCATTGGCTAGAGGCCCAACATGTCTGGGAAGTGAAGTGTTCTGACTTATCCATTTCTCCTGTTTACAAGGCAGCCACTGGTTTGGTGAGTGACTGATAAGCTAGTAGGAAGTGGTACAGATGTAGACAGAATTCTGCACTAAACATTCCCAACTTTGCAATATGGATTTACTACCTGGTATTAGCATATCAGATTTTTATTTTTGCTCCATACACCTTGTTAACTGGCCTCTTCACGTTATAATTCTATTCACAAATGCGCAGTGTGTTCTGAATAGGCTATAACTTTCCAAGACTGGTTTTGAGATTGCAGTGCAAAGTTTTGCATACTTTGGAAGTGGAGAAGGTAAACAGTAGATATGGTAATGAAAGGGACGAAAAGACAACATTGGCATATAAATCATTTTCTTTCTTTTCTTTCTTTTTAAATATTTTATTTTCAACCATGCTAAAGATGTAATACTGGGGGGGGAATTTGGATTGAGGCTTAGCAGTCATTTGCACAGTTGCTGTACTTGCAACCAGAGCTGCCAAAATTAAGACAAGTTTCATTAATATGCAGTATGTGCTGCCACAACGATGTGATATAAAATGCAGATTACATACTGTCTTACCACATATTCCAGTTTTTTGTGTTTAGAACTAAATTGGTAGCCTTTGTTTTAATTTTACAAATAATGCAGTTATTGTTACGGACAATGGCTGCAACATAAATATACCTCTATTCACAGCTAGTGTGCCTGAAATTAGGGATTTGGTTACTAGATAGCATATGCTACACTATTTGCTTTACTGTGCGCTTGGTCAGTCATTACAACAGTGACTTGCACAAAAACCTGTTAAACTGGAAATCCTGTGCCAGTTTTTCAGATCTTGATCACAAATGCATTTCATAGAATCATAAAATAGAATCATAGAGTTGGAAGGGGCCACCAGGGTCATCTAGTCCAACCCCCTGCACAATGCAGTAAGTTCCAAACTACCTCCCCCCACACCCCCAGTGACCCCTATTCCATAACCAGAAGATGGCCAAGTTGCCCTCCCTTTCATGATCTGCCTACGGTCATAGAATCAGCATGGCTGACAGATGGCCATCTAGCCTCTGCTTAAAAACCTCCAGGGAAGGAGAGCTCACCACCTCCCGAGGAAGCCTGTTCTACTGAGGAACAGGCTTCTCCATTGTGGTTCTCCACTGAGGAACAGGCTTCTCCAATGTGGTTCTCCATTGACACTTACGGTTTATGTGTAGACGTTTATGTAGATATAGATAAAAATATTCCTGCATCCACTGTATTGCAGTATCTGAATTGACTCTGAGGCCATCATATAGCTTAACATAGAATGGTTGTAGAAAGGCCTTACAGTGATCAGTGCGCCCAAATCCTTCTCTCTTGACTAACTTGTCTCTGATTGCAAAAGCTGGAACTGGGGAGGCAGCTTGAGAGCCTTTGAGGCAACACTTTCTGTACCCGTCTCAATATAACACCTGTGCACAGGGCTGTTGGGAAAGAAAATTACCTGTGGGTATGGAACTATGCAGTGACAAATAACTAGGTATTGCAGGACTCTGTCCGAGTTCTATGATCAAATTGTCCTTCTGCTGTAGGTGGATGAGGAAAAGGGAATTTCTCTACGCTTCCCCAGATACCTTCGCATCCGAGAGGATAAGAAACCGGAAGAGGCCACCGTCAGCACCCAGGTATAGAGGCGGGTAGGACATGAAGTGTGGAATTACAGCAAAGAGTACACTGACAGCGTTCCACAGCTGTGCACAGAATAGCTTCTAACCCCTTTTTTTTACTGCCTTTGTATTGTGTGTGTGTATGTGCATGCCATCAAGTCACAGTTGACTTATGGCGACCCCAGGGTGGGGGGGGGGGTTCAAGGCAAGAGATGTTTGGAGGTGGCTTGCTATTGCCTGCCTCTGCGTGGGTTGAGAGAGTTCTGAGAGAACTGTGACCAGCCCAAAGTCATCCAGCTGTCTTTATGTGTTAGAGTGGGGAATCGAACCCGGTTTTCCGGTTTAGAGTCCGCCACTCTTAACCATTACACCATGCTGGCTCTGCCCTTGTATTAATCACTGGTAATTGGGGATGGGGAGTAGAATTACATTATCATATCCCATTTGGGACTGGGCAATATTTGCTACTGTGAAAATGCTTCAAAGCAACACGACAGGGATAGTAAGGGACCACCCTTCTCAAGGACTTATGACTGATCTGGAGGGTGATGGTAGGGAGGGGCTGTGGCTCAGTGGCAGAGCATCTGCTTGACATGCAGAAGGTCCCAAGTTCAATCCCCGGCATCTCCAGTTAAAGGAACCAGGCAGGTAGGTGATGTGAAAGCCCTCTGCCTGAGACCCTGGAGAGCCACTGCTGGTCTGAGTAGACAATACTGACTCTGATGGACCAAGGGTCTGATTCAGTAGAAGTCAGCTTCATGTTATTGTCGAAGGCTTTCACGGTCAGAGTTCATTGGTTCTTGTAGGTTATCCGGGCTGTGTAACCGTGGTCTTGGAATTTTCTTTCCTGACGTTTCGCCAGCAACTGTGGCAGGCATCTTCAGAGTAGTAACACTGAAGGACAGTGTCTCTCAGTGTCAAGGGTGTAGGAAGAGTAATATATAGTCAGAAAGGGGTTGGGTTTGAGCTGAGTATTGTCCTGCAAAAGTAATGTGCTAATCATTGTCCTGTAAGTATCAAGATAATGTGCTAATGAGGGTATGGTATGTTAATATGGAACCATTGTATCCTGAAATGATCTGTTAATGTGTGTAATCCAAAGCTAATCTGCATGGCTATTGTTGAATGTTGTCTTTGTTAGTCTGGAGGTTTTCAGAACAGGAAAGACACTGAGAGACACTGTCCTTCAGTGTTACTCCTCTGAAGATGCCTGCCACAGTTGCTGGCGAAACGTCAGGAAAGAAAATTCCAAGACCACGGTTACACAGCCCGGATAACCTACAAGAACCAATCAGCTTCATGTGTTCATCTGTGTCCGGTAGAGATAAGGGTCTTAGGGCTGGTATGGCACAGTGGTTAAGTGTCAGACTAGGACCTGGGACATCTGAGTTTGAATCCCTGGCTCAACCATGGAAACCTGCCATGTGACCTTGGGCCAGTCATAGTCTCTCAGCCTAATCTACCCTCACAAGGTTGTCGTGAAGATTAACTGGAGGTGGGAGGAAATGATGTGAAATCTGTTTTGGGTCCCCAATCTGGGAGAAAAGCAAGCAGGATATTAATTAAAAATAATAATAAGATAGCAGTTTTTGGTATGGCATGGAAGCCATGGGAATGGAGATTGCTGCCCACAATATGTTTCTCTGGTTGCAGGTGGCTGAGCTGTACCGAAAGCAGCAACAGATCCAAAACCAACAGACAGTGGAAAAAGGCGATGACGATTTTTACTAGTAAAGGTGCTTATCTGGTTGGGCAAAAGGTCTCTTTTCTGCTTCTTCCTTGGGATGAGGTTGGAATCTACTTGGGCCTCTATAAGCTGAGACTTATAAATACAGCCTGCCACCTTTTGACGCTTGGGTAGGAGTCCACTGAAACCAGACGCTCCCTTTCACTGCAGGCGCTACCTTATGACGTTCTGCTGCCTCCCCTCCAACCTGCCCAGTGGCAGGCAAGTGTTGAGTTGGTGACAACCTGTTAATAAACTGTTTGGTATTTCTTGACTGGTTGCCTGGTTTGCGGCTTGAGGATGCTTTGCTTCAGCTTTTACTCGCGATTTGACTCAGAGCGGGTGTTTAAAACAGTGTTTATTGGTGCGTAGTTGAGAAAAGGTAGCGCAAAAAAAATGAAGTGCTAGGAAAGCGTACATACAAAATAGCCATCTCACAGCCTTGGGACTGTGACTGGTACCTGATAAGTAGGGGAAAGGGGGAAAAGATACTAACCCCAGACAGCCTATCCCCTAGAAACCCCAATCCTATTGCCAAAACTGGCTAACCTTGGGCCTCTCTTACCTCATCACTCTCATTTTCATCCAAATAAAATCCATTTACCCTTCACCCTGTCCTACGCAGTTTAGTAGCCCCACTTGACTCTGAATTTGTCTTGCACAGTTCAGATACTAGCCACCCACATATCACATAGGCTACTGATTCCCAATGCCTCCCCAACGTTATTCCTACATGCTTCCTCCGGTCTTGTTCACATTCGGTGCCCCCCCTTAAGTTTTTTTTTTCATTTGAGGGGGAAACAAAAGAGAATTGGGGTGCAGCTCCCTGCCTCTAAGGGGTAGTACGTAGGCGCTGGCTCCGCGCCTTATAGACCTCAATAAGCAGGTCCTTGACATATTGGATCTCTCTCTCGATAGATTCTGCTTTCTCGCGTAGCTCGCGGTTGCGTGCCTCTAGGACCTGGCACTCATCTCCCAGCGCCTCGTGTTCAGCCCGTTTGCGCTGACGGTACCGCAGGGCCGCTGTTTTATTCTGGTCCCGCTTCTTCTGGCGCCGGTCCCCCTTTGGTGGCAGGGTACGCGGGCGTTGTAGTGGGATAGGTACTTCATTGCCCTGCAGGGGAAGCTCAGCGGGCACATCTCTACCATAGAGCTCTAACAACTCTAAGCAGCTCGAATCCAAGGTCTGCAAGGGGGCAGATGCGCTGTGGTGCTCGAGGGGTTGGAAACCATCGCCAAAAGGGAAGTGGAAGTTGTTCCCGTCGGAAGGGGGTGTGCTGGGAGCTACCTGATCAGGAGAGAGCGACTCCTCCAAGAAATAGTCCTCCAGCTGCTCCAACTCTTTCTTGAGCAGCGAGGCCATGGCCTCCAGGTCCGGAGTCGGAGGGGAGGGCAGGGAGAGCGGCGAGGGCTCCCCTGACACACTCAGGAGCGTGGCCAGGTCCGTGCGCTCCGTCATCCAGTCTGAGTAGCCATCGCCTGCAGACGAGCAGGAGCAAAGTCAATGGTGGGCAGACAAGCAAGGGCCCAGAGCCTACACAAGATTGCCTAGCACACAAATTTCGCCCCCCCTCCCGTGTTGTATGTAAAAAAATGGGCAGAAAGACAGAACAGAAATGCTTCCCAATTAGTGGGAGCTCTCTCCAAAGTCTGTTATTCTTGAAACATTAACTACCTTCCAGCTTTCAAGCTGTCCTCAAAACCATCCAGGGTTAAAAAAAAAAGTCATCAAACTTGGCACAAAGGGCAAGGGTGGACATTAGAAATTTCAAGAGGTATAACATGCTTTAAAGAACTGTAGACCTCTGCTACGTTTGATTCATTGATTTTCTGGCCGTTGACAAAGCTGCTGCAGTTTTACAAATGAAGTGAATTATATTTCATAGATGTAACTAAACTCTATCCAAAAGTTAATTTCCCTTTGTTCTGTGTTATGAAGGATGATTGGGGAGGGGATGTGGCTCAAGGGAAGAGCCTCTGCTTGGCACGCAGAAGGTGCCAGGTTCAATCCCTGGCACCTCTAGCTAAAAGGACCAGGCGATGTTAAAGACCTCTGCCTGAGACCCTGGAGAGCTGCTGCCAGTCAGAGTAGGCAATACTGGACTTGATGGACTGAGGGTCTGATTCAGTATAAGGCAGCTTCACGTGTTCGTGCGATCTATCTTACATAGGGTGCTTTCACACATACTGAATAATGCACTTGCAATCCACTTTCAATGCACTTTAACGATCGTTTGTAAGTGGATTTTGCCGTTTCACACAGTAAAATCCAGCTGCAAAGTGCATTGAAAGTACATTCTTCAGCATGTGTGAAAGCACCCATTGCGTAAGGGAGACCAGCCTGTCTCCCGCTCCTCCTCAGCCTGCAGACTCTCTCTCCTCCCACCCCCCAGATTTTTTCACCTGTCAGTGGCGGGCGCTCCATACTGAGGGCAAAGCCCTCATCTACAGGTCCGGTTAGCAGCTCACAGTGACCGGCGTGGGGCAGCCGGTGCTTGAGCAGCTCCGGCCTGCAGGACATGGTGCTAGCTGGGAGCATGGTCAGGTCGAGGTCCAGGGTCAGCGCCGCCAGCAGAGACATGGTAGTGATGGTCGTTCACGGTTGACGCAGGATTGGGTTGCGGCAGGCGAGGAGGGGCTTGAGTCCTGCGGGCAGGGATGGCGGCGGTGGCAAAACGAGACCTGAAGGAGGAGGGAAACGGTAAGGCGAGGTGGAAATCCATGCTGCTTGATTTCTCTTGTGATACGAAGGAGGAGTTCTGTTCAAAGTTAGCTATGGGGAAAGATCTGTATATTCCACAGCGGCACCCGTTCCTTGCAGAAAAACACCCAAAAAGGATTCTTATGGCACACTAAAGCCTGGACTATGGATAGCAAAAACATTAGCCTTCGGAATGGTTCCAAAATTACTTTTTGCAGATTTTCAGCAGAGGCCATGACAGACTACTGCTGCACTGACTGCAGATAATATAGTCTCTTAGTCTCTCTCCCCTGCCATTCCAACTAGCCTGCAGGAGAGCGATATGCAGATATACAAAAATGCCTCAAATCGATTCAGCACTTTTGAGGGGTTCCAAGTGTTTCACACATTGTCTTAATCTAACAACGTCCCTGTAAGGAAGGACAGTAATAACACTATGTTCTAGATCAGTGGTTCCCAAATTGGCCACTACCACCCCCTGGGGGGCGGTGGGATTACCTAGGGGAGCACTAAGAGGAAAGAGGGCAGCAGGGGGGCGCTAGAGGTGGGGCCCTTCAACTGTGTCGTTCCCTAATTTACAATAGCTCAAGCTACAGCACCATGCTGGCAAATCTGGTGGAAACTATCAGAATTTTTTCCAGACTTTGAAGAGCTGGTACCACTGGATCCAGTTCATCAGTTTTGCTGAATAAATTTCAACTAAAGTTTTAATTTGATTTTGAACAGATGTGCGATTAGTTGTTAGGAGTTTGCATGACTCACTAAAGAAGATAATAAAATTTCAAAACACTATTTTGAATAATGCTTTTTATAGGGTAGGGGGCGTTGGGGTTGAGTTTGTGGAACCAAGGGGGAGGTGGCCCAAAAAGTTTGGGAACCACTGGTCTAGATAATGGGTTATGGCGGGGGTGCTTTTCCACGGTCACTGTCTGGACGGAGACTCCTGATCACAGATCTCATCCTCTCCTGCCAAAGGGGGGAGAAATTAGGGTACAATCCTTGTACCCTAATTTCTAAGAACTATTCCATGCCCCCCACGGTTTGTGCTGGTCTTTGCAACGCTGCATGAGCGCAGCCCCTGCGAGACAGCTGGAATGGAAAAACCCTCTCCGTTCCCCAGGGGGTACAGCCGGAGCCAAGCGAGTTAGATGGGTGCCGCCCCTTCTGCTTTCCATCCCCTCCCTCCGCTCCTCGTGCGCTGTCACGGCCGCAACCACAAGGGCGGATCGGCTTCTCCCAGTGGACTTTGGCATCAAACACCTGCTTCCCCAGGCCCCAGAACAAGCTCACCTGGTCTGGAAAGGGAAAGGGGGGGGAAACAAGACCGGCCCTACTGTCAACAGGGGGATCGCTGCTGGTGCGCCACACATAGTGGCGGACTGGGTCTAAAAATATTGGTTGCCAGGAGGCAAAGGGGGCCCACCCACAACTATAAGGCTAGAAAGGGGCAAGAGTCCAGTAGCACCTTAAAGACTAACACAAATATTTTCTGGTAGGGTATGAGCTTTCATGAGCCACAGCTCACTTCTTCCGATACTAAAAGAAGAGAGCTGTGGCTCACGAAAGCTCATACCCTACCAGAAAATATTTGTGTTAGTCTTTAAGGTGCTACTGGACTCTTGCCCTTTTTGACTACTGCAAACAGACTAACACGGCTACCCACTAAGAAAATATTTATGTTAGTCTTTAAGGTGCTACTGGACTCTTGCCCTTTTCTACTACTGCAGACAGACTAACACGGCTGCCCACTGTGAACTATAAGGCTATAATTTCATTTTTATAAGAAATTTTTCCAAAAAAAAAAAATACATAAGCGGAAAAAAGGTGCAATTAGAATTTTAGTTGCAGACAGTCAGTATTGGAACTTCTATTATATTTTCAAGATACTAAAAGGGCATTCGCATGTTTAACATATTCCCTAACGTGGAAGGGGGCCCCCTTGCCATGGGGCAAGCGGAGCCCCTGGCCAGTCCGCCACTTGCCCGCGCATCTAGGGCCGCTTGGAAAACCCCACCCCGCACGGCCGCGCTCGGGGTCTCTTTCCCTCCCGGGGCTCGCCCAGCCCCAACGACAACCCCCCCTTCCCTGATCCCCAAAACCCACCACCCCCCCGAGTCCTCCACTCACTCCATGTCGCTGGTTTGGTTGCAGCGCGCAACACACGCTCGCTGGCTTCGAGATGGGCGCGGGTCTAGAAAGCCATGTCCTCGATCTCGCCCCCGGGCGTGCGCGTCTCTCCGTGCAAAACGTCTATCTGGGGTCCGTGCAGAGAAGGGAATGAGTCACGGCCCGGGTGGAGTCCCCCTATATGGCCGCGCCGCCTTCCCCGGCCGCAGCGCAGCCCCGGCGCGTATCCATCCTCCGGCTCTTTCCCCGGGGGTTTCGCTCTTCGTTGAGCATGCTCGGCAGGTGAAGTGGGGGGGGGGAGGAAGTCTGGCGCCTGTTCACACACCCCTCCCCAAAGGCGTAGAAAAGGGCAAGAGTCCAGTAGCACCATAAAGACCAACACAAATATTTTCTGCTAGGGTGTGAGCTTTCGTGAGCCACAGCTCACTTCTTCGGATCTGAAATAGAAAAGGGCAAGAGTCCAGTAGCACCTGAAAGACCAACACAAATATTTTCTGCTAGGGTGTGAGCTTTCGGGAGCCACAGCTCACTTCTTCGGATCTGAAATAGAAAAGGGCAAGAGTCCAGTAGCATCTGAAAGACCAACACAAATATTTTCTGCTAGGGTGTGAGCTTTCGTGAGCCACAGCTCACTTCTTCGGATCTGAAATAGAAAAGGGCAAGAGTCCAGTAGCACCTGAAAGACCAACACAAATATTTTCTGCTAGGGTGTGAGCTTTCGGGAGCCACAGCTCACTTCTTCGGATCTGAAATAGAAAAGGGCAAGAGTCCAGTAGCACCTGAAAGACCAACACAAATATTTTCTGCTAGGGTGTGAGCTTTCGTGAGCCACAGCTCACTTCTTCGGATCTGAAATAGAAAAGGGCAAGAGTCCAGTAGCACCTTAAAGACCAACACAAATATTTTCTGCTAGGGTGTGAGCTTTCGGGAGCCACAGCTCACTTCTTCGGATCTGAAATAGAAAAGGGCAAGAGTCCAGTACCACCTTAAAGGCTAACAAAAATATTTTCTGGTAGGGTATGAGCTTTCGTGAGCCACAGCTCACGAAAGCTCAGACCCTACCAGAAAATATTTGTGTTAGTCTTTAAGGTGCTACTGGACTCTTGCCCTTTTCTACTACTACAGACAGACTAACACGGCTACCCACTGGGAATTATCTCCCAAAAGGCAGAGGTGGTGAATCTCCAATAGCTTTGGTCCTGGGCAGTGCCGGTTTTAAGTATAAGCTAAACAAGCTATAGCTTAGGACACCACTCTCTTGGGGGGGCCCCCAAAAATTTAAAGGAAGTAATAATTATTTCACTATTCACAGCGGGTAGCCGTGTTAGTCTGTGTGCAGTCGTAGAAAAGGGCAAGAGTCCAGTAGCGCCTTAAAGACTAACAAAAAATATTTTCTGTAGGGTATGAGCTTTCGTGAGCCACAGCTCACTTCTTCCGATACGAAAAGAAGAAGTGAGCTGTGGCTCGCGAAAGCTCATACCCTACCAGAAAATATTTTTGTTAGTCTTTAAGGTGCTACTGGACTCTTGCCCTTTTCTATTATTTCACCATTAATATACTTCTTCTTCATTGTATTTCGGTTCAACAATTACTTTGATAAAATACATATTCTGTTACGTGCAAATGGCTTTCGATACCTATTAGGTCCATAAATTACCGTATAGCATATATGCAGCACAAAAAAACAGCGACAGTTTGTTGTTGACAAGGGACAGCTGGACATATAAAGGGCCCCACTACCTTCAATAGCTTAGGGCCTCATCAAACCTAAATCCGGCCCTGGTCCTTGGAATCCAGACAAATAGACAGGTGTCGTCGGTGGTGCAGAGGGGACATCTTTGGACATCTTTGGAGGCAGCCCTGTCACCTTAAATAACTTTCTTGTTATTAAGAGCCTGGAACATGCAGTGGAGGACTGGGTCTAAAAATATTGTTTGCTAGAAGACAAAGGGGGCCCACCCACAACTATAAGGCTATCATTTAATTTTTATTTATTTTTCAACATATTGTTTAATGTTTAGGGGGGGCACTTCGCTTCATCAGGGGCGCATAGGGCCCACTTGCCATCGGGCAAGCTGACGCAATGGCCGGTCCGCCACTGGGAATATGAATGCACACCCCCCCCCACTCAAATTGCACTTTAGATTTAGGCCTGGCTCAGTTGGGAAGCTATGCCCACCCACTTCCAGAACTGATAAGATATGCCTGCCTTCTTCTGGGCATTGAGTAGGGTTGCCAACCTCCAGGTACTAGCTGGAGATCTCTGCTATTACAGCTGATCTCCAGCCGATAGAGATCAGTTCACCTGGAGACAATGGCCGCTTCAGCAATTAGACTCTATGGCATTGAAGTCCCTCTCCTCCCCAAACCCCTCCTCAGGGTCCGCCCCAAAAACCTCCTGCCGGTGGCGTAGGGGGACCTGGCAACCCTAGCGTTGAATAGGGGGTCGCTGGGGGTGTGGAGGGGAGGTAGTTGTGAATTTCCTGGATTGTGCAGAGGGTTGGACTAGATGACCCTGATGGTCCCTTCCAACTCATATGAGTCTTTGAATGGTATTACACAGGGGAGGTAGGGTTGCCAACCTTCAGGAAGTAGCTGGAGATCTCCTACTATTACAACTTATCTCCAGCCGGTAGAGAGCAGTTGCTTTTTTTTTGTAAGTGTTACTTTCTGTTACGTGTCTGTTTCTAGGAATAATGTTAGCTTCTGAGTTTCACTGAGTTGTTTGTCAGGATGGACATAAAAGAGTAAATTGAAACAGAAGTCCCAGGGCAGCTTAAAAAGTAACAAAACGTATTCCAGCAGCATTCTATTAGTCTTTTAAGGTGCCACTGGATATCTGTTTATTTTTGCTTCAACAGACTAATATGGCTACCCTTCTGGAATTACTGAGTATAGAAAAGTGACCTGCCAACCAAATCAGTTTCCCCTCTCTTTTTTACACAGGGCTGCAAAAATTTAGCCGCACCATGAGATAGGATTTCTTCCTTCCCGTTGATCATTGCAGCTTCTACTGAGAAGTTCAAATATATTCCGTGATTTATTATCCTTTCCTGTTTCTCTCCCTCGGACAACCCTATAAATGAGTTGCGCTTAATATTCCCATTTTGCAGGTGTGTAAACTGAGGCTGAGAGGAAGTGACATGCCTCAGAAGGTCTAGTGAATTCATGTAGTACTGAAGCTTGAAAGGGCTCCAGTCTGTTCATCTGGCCCCGCATCTCTAATTTGGGAGAGGTTTGTTCCCAACAGAGATTGGTCCACTGACTTCCTTCAGAGTACCACAAGACATCGCCAGTAAATTAAATGCAACTTTCAAATGTATTTCCCTGTGACTGGCACCTTTCTCTGCAGCTATGGAAGGGCACACACACACACCTCGTTTGAAATAGCGTACAAGCTTCGGCTTTTTCCTATATGAAATTGGGGCGGTTGTTCCCATTATTTGTCAATTCTTGACCCGTCATCCTACCAGTGTAATTCACAAAGCAAATAAAACAATATTTGAATTACATTTACCTTATTTTCGAATAGGATTTTTGTATAAATGTAAAGGGATATTTTATACATACGCACATCCTGAGAAAGAGGACTGTGTAACTCAAACGTCTGCACACTACGTGTTCAGTCCTAGCAAAGATGGCAGCTTACTTATCCTTGTGAATTTTGTGCCAATGAAGCAACACAGCTGCCTGTTTTATCCATCTAATGTGAAACTCCTGAACACAATCCTTTCTGTACAGCACCTACTATATAGATGGTTAAATGATATTCTTAGTTGTCATACTCTGGCCCCAGATTGAGAATGCAACCCCATTCTGCTCTTTGGATATTAATATTTGTGCTTGCCTACGGTTCCCAGACATTAGCAGGACTATTTTACCAGCGGAGAGCGCGCCCAGCAGAGGCAACAGCGATGCGGCCGATTGCAGCAGGGTTGCATCAGCTGTGGGTGTACTAAGTCGGAAGGAAATCTCTGATTTCAGTTGCCTCTGATGAACCAAGGGTGTATGTGTGCTATGATTGGCTTCGGGAGCTGTCTGTCTCAAGTGCGGCGGCGAATTCAGTCCCACCTCTTACAGCTGACCCCTTGGGCTGAGACCAGAGTCACGAGTGAACAAAATACATTGGAGGGACTCCTTTTTTTTCTGAGCGTATTTTATTTACACGAGTTGCATTTATTTTATTTACATGAGTTGCATTTATGTTATTTACACACAGCAGGCTTTTGCATTGTCTGTCAGGCAACTTAGATAAGCATTTGGTACGGTGCTGAAGAGAGTCAATCTAAGAGTTGCAAGGACAATAAGAGAAAAAAGGAGGCCTGTTTATTTTTTACCAGACAAACAGGGCTACTCTTCTGAAACTAGGTAGGAAAACTCAATGCACATATTGATATGATATGTGTAGGGAAGTTATTGAAAGCTAATTGTTTGCAACTAAGAAGTAGTAGTCGTAGTCCTTTCAGGTTTATCACACCAAGATACTGTTGTCCCTATGACTGCCATCCATTTGTAGAAATTTGACCTGTACCTAGGGTTGCCAACCTCCAGGTACTAGCTGGAGATCTGCTATTACAACTGCTCTCCAGCTGATAGAGATCAGTTCACCTGGAGAAAATGGCCACTTTGGCAATTGGACTCTATGGCATTGAAGTCCCTCCCCTCCCCAAACCCCGCCCTCCTCAGGCTCCGCCCCAAAGACCTCCCTTCAGTGGCAGAGACCTGGCAACCCTACCTATACCTGAAAGGTAACAAGATCCATTTGAGTTTATCTGAAATTAATTTGGGACTCAACTTCAGCATTCCAATTTTCAACTGCGGACCAAGACCCACTGTAATTACGTGAGATTGCTGTGCAAAATGTCGATTTTTGTGAGTTTTCCTTTTGTGATGTGTGTGAATATTCAATTTGTGGCATTCACCTTTTGGCAGCAAAACTAGGGATCCTGTCCAAACAAAAGTCCAAGGTTAAAATGTTCGACTTGACAATATGCTAAATTCTTAAATTTGTAATCTGCATTTGGTGGGCTGCTTACAACCTTGCCTTTTGAAACTTGGCTTCCATTCCATGCAATGCTGACTCGCATCTTTTCCCCAGGTGGTGTTCCTTATTCAACTACACCTTTATTTTCCCTGTTGTTCCAGTCACCAATTTTTCTTCCCTTCTGTTCCCTTTTATCAAAATTTACCATATAAGTTCCTCAGGGCAGGGGCTTCTACTTCTGCTCTTGTGTCAAATTCCATGTACGCTAATGATATATATATAATCTAAATATGTGAGGTTTATATGATGAAACCATTAATAATCCCAAATCACAGTCATTCTCAAATACATACTTACAGAATGGCAGGATTTTATGGGTCAAGATACTGAGTGATACTGAAAAGAAAGGCAAGAGAATGTCTTGTCATACAAACCAACAGGAGGTTGACGACCCTAATGCAAGGTGTTACTTGCGAATGTCCTCTATGCAAGAGAAAAAGTAGTAGACAGCCGTTTCCCAAACCAGTGGAGAGCTAGGCCAGCTTTTACATTTAAACTACAGATGGGAAGATTTTTTTAAAAAGATTTCACCAGCCTGACTTGGTTGCTTTTGAGTTGTTGGCACAGGAGAGTCTGTTCGAGAGGCCTCCCTGGGTTGCCTTGAGAGGGATCAGCTTTGTCTCGTTGTAGAATGACCCTTGCCCCCCCCCCACCTGCACTCATATGGGTCAATAGCCCAGATGGGGCAGAGGTTGCCGCATGCAGCCAGTGCGGCAAGGACTCTGACTCCCAGATAGCCCCTGCATCTATTTTCTCTGTCCTCTTGCCAGCCACGAAGGCAGCACGTGGACATAGCAAGCGGGTGGTGGTGATCAGTGCCAGGAGAGAGAGGACATGCAAACCTTCTGTCCTATACAGTGGTCCTCTTTCCTGGTAACCACAGGGGCAGATACAGCCTCTCCGCCTGCTTGTCATGTTACCAGCGAACATTTTTTGGCACTAATACTGGGCAAGGAGCTACATAAAAATGCTGTATGGGCTACTTAGGTGATTTATGCAGCCTTACCAACTTTCTCTCTTTGATCAAGCGAGATGCATTTTACAGGATTACTCCTCCTCATCCCCTTTGAAATAGAATATTCCATCTTTGATTTCATTCTAGGTACATAGGAACATAAGAAAAGCCCTGCTGGATCAGACCAAGGCCCATCAAGTCCAGCAGTCTGTTCGCACAGTGGCCAACTGGGTGCCTCCAGGAAGCCCACAAACAAGACAACTGCAGCAGCCTTATCCTGCCTTTGTTCCAATGCACCTAATATATTAGGCATGCTCCTCTGATCCTGGAGAGAATAGGTATGAGTCATGACTAGTATCCATTTTAACTAGTAGCCATGAATAGCCCTCTCCACTATGAACATGTCCATTCCCCTCTTAAAGCCTTCCAAGTTGGCAGCCATCACCACATCCTGGGGCAGGGAGTTCCACAATTTAACTATGCGTTGTGTGAAGAAATACTTCCTTTGATCAGTTTTGAATCTCTCACCACCTTTTGTTGCAGTGTTGTTGCAGTAGTGGTAACTTGCAAAGCAAAGTGCATCACAAGACCGTTCTTTTCATCCACAGGCTTTGCAGGACCTGAGTGACCTTTCCAGTTAAAAATAGCTTTGCTCAACCTGTTAAGAAAGATCTGATTTAAGGTTGTATAGGCAGAAGGAGGGGATGAAAAGGTGGCTTTCTGTTAACCTATATCAATTCATGAAACCACACATTTGAAGGGGAACAGGTATGATCTCAACACAGTCCGTTTGAATATTAAAACCTATGTCTAGATGCATAAGAGGATAACTGGAGCTGATCTGTGAAGCTGAATTGTGAAGGTGTGGATGGTTTTGCCTTGCTTGTAAGGGAAAAATTGAGCTGTGGTTTTTCCGGGGTGAGGGAAATATCCTTTCTGCATGCACAGAGGTACTTTCTTCTTTGTTCTGACATGACGTGTTCTAAAATGTAGCGCTATAAACAGTTTCCGGAGTCTGGTCTTTGCTCAAACCAAGCTCTGTGGTCTTTTCTAAGCTCGGACAAAGCACTAGGATTTTGACGGTTGGTTGGGATTTTCTTTTTCTCGCTGAGCAGACAGAAAAAATCCCCACCGAGTATCATACAACTGCAGGCTTTCTCCATCCTCATTTAAACCTGAGGTCTCCATGGTGACCTTGGCTGAGTACGTCTCTTGTGTGGGTTGTCTTGACGACTCTTAAGAACAGCTAATGTGTTTCATCCAGTCCTTGCAGGGCAGGGCCAGCCGTAGGCATGACAACTGCCTACTGGCGTTCTCTTGGAAGTTGCCGTCCGCTTTTTCCACTGGGAATTTCTAAGGAAACATATTCGGGTGGTGTTCATGTCAGGCTGCCGACTTCACATGCGTTGCTTAATCATAGGATCCAATATGCTCTAGCAGGGATGCTCTCTTTTTTTCCTGCGCCATGGCCCTTGCAAATCAATATCCCTGTTTCATCTTTTGAGAGAGATCTAGAGAATGCAGTTTTGAATGTTTTGTTAGCATGTGTACATGTGCACAGAGTATATTGGCTTCCATTCTTCCGACACCACCAAACAGTAGATCTTAGCATGGAGCTCTCTCTATCCTTTTCAGCAGTTGCAGTATACATAAATGTGCACAATATTCCTACAAAATAACTTACCCTTATTGGGGGATGGTGCTATTTACCCCTTTCAGTGGCGTCTTTCCTTCCTCATACCCTTGCCATTTATCTCTTTTTTTTTTTATGCGCTACTTTTCCTGTACCTTCAATATCCTAGAACTGCAAACGTTGCCAGGTGGCCATGTTTTTCTCCACACTGTGAAAAACCTCGGCTGACTTCTGTAGATCAGAATATATGCTCATTTTAAGGACTGCTGCAATGATTACAGATTCCCCTGAAGACGTTTTTTGGGCGAAACACTTAGGGAATTTCTATTCTGAGTAATAAAAATGTGTAACTGTTGTGTTTGAGTGATCATACCTGCATCACATTCAGACATACACGCAAGATACACGCATAAGCTGCTTACAAGCAAAACCACAGAAACCGCTTCCCAGTGCCCCCCTTTCCTTTAGCACCAAGCACGTATGCACACACACATTCCCTCCCACCTATTCCTCCTTTTTAATACTTTCGCTTCGCCCTGCAAAAGAACACTCTGAACTGCTCAATAAGATAGGCTCCATTCATTAATGTAGCAAGGCTCGCGCACGCGCTGAAGAAACTAATGACGTTGCATTGACAAGCTCAAATCGGATGTTAAGAAAATGTATCATTGTTGTGTTGGAAATGTCAAACGTCTATGAAAACCTCTTGCGTTTGCCCTGCCTCGGGGGTGACAGGATCGCGGAGCTGTTCGCCTGGATCCTGGCTCACCAAGTTATGACTTCTTGGCCAATAAAGCAAGCTGTGATCAACCAACCTCCTTTCCCTCATTGGACTCTATGAGAATGGAGAATATATGCTCATTTTAAGGACTGCTGCAATAATTACAGATTTCCCTGAAGAAGTTTTTTGGGCGAAACACTTAGGGAATTTCTATTCTGAGTAATAAAAATTTGTGACCTATTTTGCACCACTGGCCTTGGCCTTATTTTTTTTATCTCCAACTCAAATACCGTCAACATGCCATGTCCCTGTAGAGATCAGTGAGCATGCTCAGTACAAATCCCCTTCCTCTTTTTTAATTTACAAAGTAATATTTTTCCTGCACATCTTGGGAGCCTCTGAAGTTTAAAAAACCCCATGGCCTTGTTTGTGCGAGGTCCAAACACACTGCCAGGTCCCTCTTTACCACCGGCAGGAGGTTTTGGGGGCGGAGCCAGAGGAGGATGGGAATTGGGGAGGGGAGGGACTTCAATGCCATAGAGTCCAATTGCCAAAACGGCCATTTTCTCCAGGTGAACTGATCTCTATTGTCTGGAGATCAGTTGTAATAGCAGGAGATCTCCAGCTACTATCTGGAGGTTGGCTATCCTACCTTAGTGGCAGACAGTTGGCTGGCAGTTTTGTATTTTTAAAGTTGGAGGGGGAGCTGATTGGCTTGGACTGCCCCCCCCCCACAAACATTATGTTTATTTCCCCCCCCCCTTTGAGTCTGGGCAGTTCTCATCTTTCCAGTGTCAAAAACGTGCACATAAAGCGCCTTTGCGGGGAGGAGGTTATCCTTTTTCCATTGTCAAAGTTATGTCCTGCAGCATAACAAAAAGCAATATTTTTCACCCCAAGTATTAACCCCCCCCCCCCCCGGCCTTTTCTGTGAATGGCCCCATTTAATCCCTCCCCCACCCTGTAGGTGCTCGACCATGAACTTTGGCAGAACGGATGATGAGAATGGTGATGCAATTCTATTTTCCCAAACAGACAAACTCTGTCTCCCTTTTCTACTGATCCGGTCTCACATTTTCTCTTTGTTTGCTGGAGAAAGGGGGGTTGAATGCTACAGCAATACAGGATGGAATTATTTACCAACCAAATTTAATTTTCTTTGAAAAGGGGGAGAGCTTCAGAGAGGGGTGGGACCGTGGCCCTTTAGGTTTTGCAATTCGTGTAATATTACATGTTTTTCTTTGTTCCAGTAAACTAATGACTTTTTTAAAGCTCATTTTCTTTATTTAGATTTAGATTTTGAAACCAGGGGTGCAAGGTTGGGTAAACAATCATGGATTCCCTTATCTGAGTATGTTTACCATACTGACCATAAACATTGGCTTGGATCCAATCAGTGAAAAAGGGAGGAGGGAATCTCCTATGTTGGGGGCTTGTGGGACCTCCATGGACACAAAAGCTATGTGTGATGGGTGGAGGCTGATAGGTTTGTTAACTACAGGTTGGGAAATACCTGGAGATTTGGGGGGTGGAGCCTGAGGAGGGCGGGGTTTGGAGAGGGGAGGGCCTCCAATGCCATAGAGCTAGGGTTGCCAACCTCCAGGTAGCGGGGGAGAAAATAGACACCACTGTACAAGTATCGGGAGATTAGGAAATCAGTACAGGAGCGAGAAAAGTATAAGGTGCAAAGAATATCTTTATATGCTACTGTGTCTAATCTTATACGCAATTATTATAAGTCAACTACAAAATGTAAACCACACTCAAAAATACAACATGCAACAAACATATAAAACCATCTCAATGATGGTGAGAGAAAGGAACAGTACAGTTCATATATGCAATGTCTCTAAGAGTACGTCATTCTTCTGTATTCATCTCATGCAGGTAAGTAGGAGAATATTAAATGTTCAAGGAGGAAAAACATTTAATATTTTCCTACTTACCTGCATGAGATGAATACAGAAGAATGACGTGTGTACTCTTAGAGACATTGCATATATGAACTGTACTGTTCCTTTCTCTCACCATCATTGAGATGGTTTTGTATGTTTGCTGCATGTTGTATTTTTGAGTGTGGTTTACATTTTGTAGTTGACTTATAATAATTGTATATAAGATTAGACACAGTAGCATATAACTATATTTTTTGCACCTTATACTTTTCTCGCTCCTGTACTGATTTCCTAACCTCCAGGTAGTAGCAGGAGACCTCCTGCTATTACAACTTATCTCCAGCCAATAGAAATCAGTTCCCCTGGAGAAAAGGGCCGTTTTGGCAATTGGACTCTATGGCATTGAAGTCCTTCCCCTCCCCAAAGCCCGCCCTCCTCAGGCTCCGCCCCAAAAACCTCCCGTCGGTGGCAATGAGGGACCTGGCAACCCTACATAGAGTCCTGTTGCCAAAGCAGCCATTTTCTCTGGGTGAACTGATCTCTATCGACTGGAGATCAGTTGTAATAGTGGGAGATCTCCAGCAACCACCTGGAGCCTGGCAACCCTAGTGAGGGTGGGGCGATAATAAGAGAAAGAGATTGCGTGAAAAAACTGGCTAGATCCATCCGAAAGACTATAAGGCGGAAAGAAGGGAGGCTAAAGTAGTAGGTTAAGAAATTCCACCCACATGGAAAAAGAGGCTCTATCTAAATTACAAATTTCTGTTGAGTGTGGAGAAACCTCTGGAGGAGATCCCTTCTACACAGGACTATGTTTCCCACTGTTGCCTGGGGAATGGGAATGACGGTTAAACCAGTTTAAGACTGTAGTCTGGATGTGATCAGAAGATGGGAGGGAGAGATGCTGTCAGAGGCAAAAACCCGCCCGGCATGGAAGATAGCCAAGTACTCAGTGGATCAGAATGTTTTCGCTGGCTTGCAGATAGATAGGAGTATTGAGAAAGCAAGCTGCGTCACAGGTGGTCCATTGTCTTTCTGGGGTTCCCAGTCATCCTTCTGGGAAGGGGCACTATGGGCAAGATACTTCTAGGTGCCTTCCATACAACAAGTTCAAGCGACAAGAGTTCGTATAGGATGGCTACTTATAGATAGAGCAGATGCAGGAGAGGCTGAGTTTCAACAGGTCAAGTGGTCCCATCACTCCATGGTAGGTTTGCCCTCCTCCAGGTACTAACAATAGTATACTGAATGTAACAATGTGCTACCAAGCCAATTGCATATATACAACAAAGAATTTCTCAATCCTGGGTATATAACAACGTGCTAACAAACCAATTGCATATATGTAACAAAGTATTTCACAGTCCTGGTACAGTAACAATCAATCCGAGATCGATGTCTTCAAGTGAAGAAGGGTAGAAAGGGATACGATCGTTTCAATTCTTCCTCAGTCCAGTTTATATATTGGTGTCGAAATGTACTCATTTCAATATAAGCTTCTGTAGCTTTCAAAAACTTTTCTTTAGACTTTTAAGCACCACCCTTTTAGGGATAAAGTTGCAACCATGTGTATTTTTTAGCTTATCTATTCCAACATCAGGATATCCATTGAAACAAGGTGCACAGACAAATGGCCACTTTGGAAGGTGGGTTTTTTGGCATTATACCCCAGAAAGTCCCTCCCCTCCCCAAACCTTACCTTCCTGAGGCTCCGCCCCAAAGATCTCTGGGTATTTCCCAACCCGGAGTTGGCAACTCGACTCCTTGGCCATTTGGGAGCTCCTTTGCCTGCAGAGTTTCTGTTTGTTTAGCAGCTATAAAAAGAGACACAGGAGCCCTGCTAGGGGGTGTCATGATGTGAGCCAGCGTGGTGCCGTGGTTAGAGTGTCCGACTAGGATCTGGGAGACCCAGGTTCAAATCCCGACTCTACCATGGAAGCTTGCTGGGTGACTTTGGGCCAGTCACTTTGTCTCAGCCTAGCCTACCTCACAGGATCATGGTTCTGAGGATAAAAATGGAGGCGGGAAGAACAATGTTCTAAGCTGCTCTGGCCACCTAAATAAATAAATGTTATAGATAGCTGTTCATCCACGCTGACACTGTTTTCATCCAGATGCTTTAAAAATCATCAAGCTTTAGATGGACAGGATGCCATTTGAGTACTGTTTTTAGTATATGTTTCAAAGATACTTTAGATTTTAACCATTTTTATTTCCCTCCCCCCCCAAAAAAAAAATCTCACATTGACCCTTTGGGGTAAATAGGTTTTAAAATCGTAAACACTAGAATAAGATGTGAAGGTGAAGCTTGCATCCAAAGACAGGTTCAAATCACTGGCGGGCCTACTGAGAGGCCTGCTTCCTGGGGGAAATGTCTGCATGGCAACTTGTGCGGTTTGGTAGTTTTTAAGATGGCATCGGCGCACAGGTGCTGTTCCCTCACCTCATGCATACCTAGAGCCTCCAATTGGTTGCCACAGCAGCAGCACCTGATGTCGGCTTGGTTTGGGCTGAACCGAACCCGGGAGAGTGACTGTTTCCTCAGCATCTTTCCAGATCGGCCAGTGAAAGATAGGACTGTAGCTTCGCTGATCGTACGGAAGAGCTTCAGGAGATTGGGAGCCTTGGAAACATTGGTTCGGATCCAGCCATCGTTTCTGCTAAATCTTGCCCAATTCCCCTCTTTATTATAGCCCCTGTCACATGGCGTTTTCCCATGCAGGTCTAATGATTCCCCAGCATAGCCATTCCACGGGTCAAATGCAATCCCTTCCTCCTTTGTTCACCAGCAGAAAAACTGTGGGCAAAAACGCATGGTCGCTTTAGCCTCCTTTATTCCCTGTTTCAGCCAGGATTCAGCCAGGATCGAATGCATGCGTTTCGCCGAACGTGTGTTCGATCCTGGCTGAATCCTTTTTTATTATTATTATTTTTATAATATAAAACAAAACAAACAAATACAGTAATAACAAAAAACATAAAAAGAAAATACAAAAGAGTATCAATTATAATTATACAAAGTTATCCAGTTCAACAAAGCAAAAATACCCTTTTGACCCTCCACCCACCTTAAAAAGTGACCCACCACCTGACTTCCGCAGAAGTGTCTAAACAGTTTTGAAAGTTATTAATAGTAATAATAAGAAAGTAAATAAACTTGTTTCTATAACTCACTAACTAAAATAGCAAAATCCATTTTTGCCAGTTTATCCCAATATGTGATGGCCTTTGCCCAAGTTTTTTTGAATTCTTCCATATCATTTCCATGTAGGAATTCTGTTAATTTGGCCATCCTCATATATGTCCATAATTTCCCTCTCCATTCACGAACTGAAGGTTTATTCACTTGCTTCCAAACTTTAGCTATTACAATTCTTGCAGCAGCAAAACGATATTGGCTGCATCCTGGCTGAAACAGGGAATAAAGGAGGCTAAATTGTCCGTGCGTTTTTGCCCTGTGTGTTTCTGAACTGGGACTTTGAAAGCCCTGGATTGTATCCGCTCTGTTGTGAAGCATTACCTACTGTGTTTAATTCACTTTTTTCTCCCTCAAGTTGATCTGAGCATATTTTTCCTCACATTCCATAGCCCTCCCCTTCGAACACCAAAATTGCTGATTTTTTTTATTTAAAATTTTGACAATTATAGCCCACCTTTCATTAGAAAACCAGCATGGAGTGGTAGTTGAAGAGTTGGACTAGGATCTGGGTAAGCCCGGGTTTGAATCCCCACTCTGCCTATCACAAGCTGTCAGCCTCACCTACCTCACAAGGTTGTTGTGAGGATAAAGTGGAGGATAAAAACCTTTGGAAATAATATTAGACCTTTTGAAATAATGCTAAACAGGAGTTATGGGCCATTTATGCAGGCATGCATAATCAAAGCGAAGCACCGGAGCAGTCGGCTGGAGTGACCGCAAGGGAAACAGCCCTGGGTAAAGGGCTCAAGAGTACTTTAAATTATAACAAAATGTATTCCAGCGGAGGCTTTTGTGAGACAAAGCTCACTTCCTCAAACGCATGAAGTGAACATCCATTAGGATGATACATTTAATGCTTAAAAATCACAGGTCACAGAAAAACAGGGTGAGGGTCAGCGTACAACAAGAAGCAACTCAGGAGTAAATCACTTGATTTGGAGTGCGTGAGAACCCCTCCAAACTGTTGTCGGGTAGGCAGAATAGGATAAACATAACATTTAATTCACAGAAATATAGTGAGATATGTTAAGCAGAATCAATATGACATTAGTGAGACCACACAAAGACACAGCTGGGTGAATTAGCATCTGTAAAGGGAGGGGGTCAGGCTAAGATATTAGCACCTAGTGAGTGAGGAAACCCAGGTCCATATTCAAGCCTGAGGGGAAGACAGCGTTAAACAAATATTCTTTTTCCAGCAATAGGAGCAGACAGACCTCCAGGGGGAGCTCATTTCACAGTTGATGGTCCGCTACTGAGAAGAGTTGGTTTTTATACCCCTTTTCTCTACCTTTAAGGAGTCTCAAAGCGGCTTACAATTGCCTTCCGCTCCCCACAACAGACACCTTCTGAGGGTGATGGGGCTGAAAGAGTTCTGAGAGAACTGTGACTAGCCCAAGGTCACCCAGCAGGCTTCATGTGGAGGAGTGGGGAAACAAACCTGGTTCACCAGATTAGGAATGGGGAATCAAACTTGATTCTCCAGATTAGAGTCTGCCGCTCTTAACCACTACATCATTAGGAGAGGTGTATTGTTAGTGCTCCTCTGAGCTTGTGCAGGGCGTGTTGGGGAGGGGCTGTGGCTCAGTGGTGTAGAGCCTCTGCTTGGCATGCAGAAGGTCCCAGGTTCAATCCCCAGCATCTCCAGCTAAAGGGACTAGGCATGTAGGTGATGTGAAAGACCCCTGCCTGAGACCCTGGAGAGGCGCTCCCAGTCTGAGTAGACAATACTTGACTTGGATGGACCAAGGGTCTGATTCAGTATGTTCATGCGAGTCTTTTGGGTTAGGGCCATAGCTCAGTGGTAGAGCATCTGCTTGGCATACAGAAGGTCTCAGGTTCAATCCCCAGCATCTCCAGTTAAAGGGACCAGGCAAGTAGGTGATGTGGAAGCCTGAGACCCCGGAGAGCCATGGGAGAGGGGCTGTGGCTCAGTGGTAGAGCCTCTGCTTGGCATGCAGAAGGTCCCAGGTTCAATCCCCGGCATCTCCAGTTAAAGGGACCAGGCAAGTAGGTGATAGGAAAGACCTCGCCTGGAGACCCTGGAGAGCCACTGCCGGTCTGAGCAGGCAATACTGACTTGGATGGACCAAGGGTCTGATTCAGTATGTTCATGCGAGTCTTTTGGGGTAGGGCCATAGCTCAGTGGTAGAGCCTCTGCTTGGCATGCAGAAGGTCCCAGGTTCAATCCCCGGCATCTCCAGTTAAAGGGACCAGGCTAGTAGGTGATGGGAAAGACCTCGCCTGGAGACCCTGGAGAGCCGCTGCCGGTCTGAGCAGGCAATACTGACTTGGATGGACCAAGGATCTGATTCAGAAAAAGGAAGCTTCATGTGTTCAAGATGCAACGAGCCCCCCTCCTCCTCCTTCCTTGGGTGTAAACCGCTTTGAACTGAGTGGGACTAATTCAGGATTGGGATACGCACCCAAATCCTTTTTGCGGGGATTTTAAAAATTTTTTATTGTTTTTTTATATCACAATAATTTGCATTATTCAATAACATTGTTATATGATATAATCATTATTTTTCTTAACCAAATAACTAATGAATGCTAGCATTTCATTGACTTCCCCTCTCCCCTGCTCTATCTATTTGATAACTTAATTGCCCCCTTTGCATTGAAATTCTAATTCATTAGAGTAGATTTCTTATAGCAATCTAACGACAATTCTTTTAATCGAAATCAATAGCCTTAATAATAGTTCTACTTCTCTCGTTGGAATTAGATCCAACGATAACCTTCAAGCCTTCCCAGCTTTAATTCATTTCCACAATATATTGTCCGTGCCTCCCATTCTCCCATAAATGCATTTTTTGCGGGGATTTTTAACGTCGGTCAAGAGATGGATGGAGGAGGAGGAGGAGGAAAAGCTGCAGACAGGCGGGGGGGGGGGGGCGTGGTGATGTGGGGGGGGGCGACCCCCGGCTAAGCAAGACGGTGCATGCGCATTACAGGAGGAAGGGGGGGCGAAGGAAGTGCTGCCGGGTTTGCACAGAGGAAGAGGAGGGGTGGGATATTTGGGGGTGGGTTTTTTTTTGGCAAGAGTGGGGCGGGCTGGTGCAAAGCGGCGCCGGCGAGAAGGGGCGGAGGAAAGAGGAGGAGGAGGCTGTGGGGTGAGACACAGTAGCGTCTTCTTTCCTGCAGGCGGGAAGAAAGGGGGCTGGCTTCCCTCCCCCTTCCCCCCCTTTTCCCCCCCTTGCCTGGGAGTGGTGCAACACCTGGGGCGGGAGGCGGGGCTTCACTGGGGGTGGGGTGAGCGCTTCAGATCAAAGGCCGAGCAGGTGGCCACGTTGCTTGGGCAGCAGGTGCCCCTGGAAGGGGGGGGAGGGCAGGAGGAAAGGCCCTCCCCCGCGGAAAAGAGGGGAAAAACAGATTAATTTGCTCCATAAAAGAAACACCTGCTTAATTTTAGCAGGAGGGCGTGTGGCTCGGTGGTAGAGCCTCTGCTCGGCACGCAGAAGGTCCCAGGTTCAATCCCCGGCATCTCCAGTTAAAGGGACTAGGCGAGTAAGTGATGTGAAAGACCTCCGCCTGAGACCCTGGAGAGCCATGAAGAGGGGGCATGGCTTAGTGGTAGAGCATCTGCTTGGCATGCGGAAGGTCCCAGGTTCAATCCCTGGCACCTCCAGTTGAAGGTGATGTGAAAGACTTCTACCTGAGACCCTGGAGAGGGGCCATGGCTTAGTGATAGAGCATCTGCTTGGCATGCAGAAGGTCCCAGGTTCAATCCCCGGCATCTCCAGTTAAAGGGTCTAGGCAAGTAGGT
Organism: Euleptes europaea; assembly: GCF_029931775.1. NCBI lineage: Eukaryota > Metazoa > Chordata > Lepidosauria > Squamata > Sphaerodactylidae > Euleptes > Euleptes europaea. The sequence goes on along the minus strand of NC_079329.1, from coordinate 17,116,212 downwards.
GATATGAAAGACCTCAGCCTGAGACCCTGGAGAGCCATGAAGAGGGGGCATAGCTTAGTGGTAGAGCATCTGCTCGGCATGCGGAAGGTCCCAGGTTCAGTCCCCGGCACCTCCATTTCAAGGGGCTAGGCAGGTAGGGGATGTGAAAGACTTCTACCTGAGAGCCATGGAGAGGGGCTGTGGCTCAGTGGTAGAGCCTCTGCTTGGCATGCAAAAGGTCCCAGGTTCAATCCCCGGCATTTTCAGTTAAAGGGACCAGGCAAGTAGGTGATGTGAAAGACCCCTGCCTGAGACCCTGCAGAGCCATGGAGAGGGGCCATGGCTTAGTGGTAGAACATCTGCTTGGCATGCAAAAGGTCCCAGGTTCAATCCCCGGCACCTCCAGTTAAAGGGACCAGGCAAGAAGGTGATGTGAAAGACTTCTACCTGAGAGCCATGGAGAGGGGCCGTGGCTCAGTGGTAGAGCATCTGCTTGGCATGCAGAAGGTCCCAGGTTCAATCCCCGGCATCTCCAGTTAAAGGGACCAGGCAAGTAGGGGATGTGAAAGACCTCTGCCTGAGACCCTGGAGAGCCGCTGCTGGTCTGAGTAGATGATACTGACTTGGATGGACCCGGGGTCTGATTCAGTAGAAGGCAGCTTCGTGTGGAACAGCGCCCCCCACATCTCTTTTCAACCCTTTCCCATCATGAACTGCTTAGCCAAACGTTTATGAAAGACAGTTATAGAATCCCCATTCACACACACACACCCCAAACAAAAATTATACAGGGTCTTATCCCTTCCTCCACCCCTAAATAATTTTTCAGGTAGGAGGCAGGTCATTTCAGCTGTATGGGAGAGCTGCAGTCCTCTTACAGTAACTTTGGGGAGGGGCCGTGGCTCAGTAGTAGAGCATCTGCTCGGCATGCAGAAGGTCCCAGGTTCAGTCCCCGGCATCTCCAGTTAAAGGGACCAGGCAGGTAGGTGATGTGAAAGACCTTGGCCTGAGACCCTGGAGAGCTGCTGCCGGTCAGAGTAGACAATGCTGACTTTGATGGACCAGGGGCCTGGTTCAGTAGAAGGCAGCTTCATGTGTTCAACTGCATACGCCTCGGGGCAAGTCAGCTTCCCCATTTTATTACAAAAACATTGTGGAGAAAAAAGTAAAACTTCTCATTTATTTATTCGGTTTTATTTGGCCGAGGCCAGCCTCGAGAGTAGCTTAGAATATGACCACAGTACTACATGAACACCTTTTCTATGTAGGAAATAGCGTGCAAACTGTGTGTTGGCCGTCACAGGTGACGAGTGCCCGTGTCTGCATTTCGTACAGCGATTGGCTGCACTTTTCTAGCACATGTGTAGCACTTGTGGCAAAATAGACCGGTGCTCTATCACCACACTTGGGAAATCTGCACATGGGCGGCATGCTCTGGCCTGTGCTGAAACGCTTTCCGTTGTGTGACTGTTTCTCCTTTCGGATGGGGCCTTAATATATCCTTGTTGCTCCCCGATCAGCGGATTCCCAGATAAGTCGGTTGAGTTCCGGTCTAAGAAGCTTCTGGTGGGGGAGACTCCCAATTTTTCACTCCCCACTGCCAAATTTTGCACCATCGCAATTTCAATACGCAAAAACAAGGTGGAAAAAAAACTTAAATTGTTTTATGCTTTTTGTAATTTTAAGATGGTAAGCCTACTTTTGTGTTATGCACTAATACTTTATATTTCATTAATTCCGGAGTTTTATCCATTTTTGTAATTTGTGTCGGTTTTATGGTCTTATCAAGTTAGACAATTTGATGAACTAACTTCTGGCTGGTCAATAAACTTGACTATCAGCAAAACATCCATTTGTATCTGGCTTGCAGGATCCCTTCTAGAATCTGCCAATGACTGAGACCATCATCCGTGCTCAAGGAAGCAGGAAATGTAGAGGCTGAAGAGACCAAACTGCTTGCTGGATGAATATTGTTCGCTGGGCGAATAAAACGGAGGCGAGGAGAACGATGCAAACCTCTTGTGGGTCCCCGTTCGGAAGAAAGGCAGGGTATAAAGGATGTAAATAAATGGAGAGCCAAGAGACCCAGAGCTTGATGAGAGCAGGGTGTGTGCTGGGTGAATACTGCGAGCTGAGAAGCGTGTGTGCTCTTTGAGTTGTGCCTCAGCCACAAACTCTTTACGTGTCGTTTGGTGAACCGCTGTCCTTCAACCTCCGTCCCTCATCTTCAGCATGAGCATAAATATGCCAACCAAATCCAGCTGTGGTGTTTTAAGGATCAGTGCGAGTGCCTACGGAAAACGCATTGAACGCTAAAAAATAAAGGCTTGGCTGAGTTCCTCTTTCTCGAACTGCCGAAAGTGTTGGCCCCCGTCATGATGGACAATCCTTCTCTCAACGCCGATCCTGGTTTCTCACTGAGCCGCAGGCCTGGGACTGGCTCCGAGGGATCGGAACAGCCGGTATCCCCGGCAGACTGGAGCGACAGTGAGAAGGAGCCAGGCTCTGGTGGGAGCTCCCCAGGCCGCTCTAGGAAGACCTCCTTCCTCTGTGTCCCCTCCCCAAACGTCACCACCCAGGCCGCCAAGGAGAAGGTGGCCAAAGTGCATCTCTTCTGGCTGTCCCGCTGCAGAGCCCAGCACCACCGGAAGCCACAGCCCATGTCCCACCAGGTAGAGACACCCATGACGGGCGTGAGAAAAGCTGGGCCTTCCCGAGGGAAGCGCCTCCAGTTGCAGGACGCCCAGGAGAAGGACGAGTCTGTGGAGAACCACCAGGAGGCAGGGGAGAAAAGGGACACCCCAGAGGACATTGTGCAGCTGATAGATGAGCACGGCGTATATTCCTCTGCCAAGCTGGTGCCCGCCCCGGAAGCGGCCCTCCTCTCTCCCTACCCACAGCAGCTTTTGGCACGCAGTGGCCGGGAGGGGGAGGACTTTGAGATCCGGGAGGTGATTGTGGACGAGAAGCCCTTCCAGTGTGCCGTCTGCACCAAGGCCTTCAAACGGGCGTGGGAGCTGTTCAGCCACGAGGTAGTCCACAACGAGGAGCGCCCGTTCCGTTGCCAGCTGTGCCAGGTGCGGACGCAGAAGCGGGGGAGCTGGGATGGGGTGGTTTGGAATTGTAATCCTCACTGAGCCATAGGGATGGGAGCTGAGGCCTAGGAATTTTTTTTTGCGGGGGAGGGGAAAGCTGCCCATTAATGAAACCTTTGGAGTGGGTTTTAAAAAAAACAACTACTATTTTAAGGCAGAGACTTACGCAATTGGGAGGAACCAAATATAGCACCTTGCATAACCTGCTTGTCCTCAGCTATAGGAATCTCGTAGGGAAGGCTGCACTCGCCAGGGAAAAGTTGGGAAGATTCCCTTCTGGGAAAGAGCACTGAAAACTGAATTGTAATTTTTTGCAGTTTCTGGTTATCTACAGGCCTGACCTGGATGGCCCAGGCTAGCCTGATCTCGTCAGATCTCAGAAGCTAAGCAGGGTCAGCCCTGGTTAGTATTTGGATGGGAGACCACCGAGGAATACCAGGGTTGCTGTGCAGAGGAAGGAACTGGCAAATCCACCTCTGTTAGTCTCTTGCCATGAAAACCCCAAAAGGGGTTGCCATAAGTCGGCTGCGACTGGACGGCACTTTACACACACACACACACACACACACACACACACACACACACACAGGTATAAGAACTGTGGGGGGGATAAGGAGAGAAGTCAGTGCTGTCCTTAAGGCAGCATCTGTTCCTTCCAAAATATAGAAAAAAGCACATGTAGCAATACCCAGGGGTATCAAACACAAGGCCCGCGGGCTGGATCTGGCCCCTTGAGAGCCCTTATCCGGCCCGCGAGCCAGCTGAGGCAGCCAGCCATCCCCCACTCAATCTGGGCTGCTGAGGCATGGCCCAACTCGACCAAGCGGCATTTATGTCATATCCGGCCCTTGTAACAATTGAGTTCAACACCCCTGGCATAGCCCTTTCCCTTCCCACCCACCACGACACTTCCATGCCAGCCGGTCTTGTTTGCCCTTTGCTGGCTACGCTTATCACTCCTAAACCTTTTCCTTCAACCTACACCTAAGAGGTACTCCCTCCCCAAAAAAAGGCTTTACTAAGGTGCAGAAGGACAAAATGGTCTTTAACCTATGGAAAAACCTAGAGGGAGGGCCATCTTTTCATTTCTTGTGGCCGTAACAGTATGATAACAGAAAACCAGCAAGCCATAATTTCTGTGGAGAAGCAGCTGAAAAGTCTATTCTCATCTATTCCACAGGTGATTTCCGTGGTGTTTTCTGAATGTGTGTGTTGTTATTGTTCTCTCTAATCCCCTCCCTTCTTCAGGCCTCATTCAAACGTCACTCGGACTATAAGAGCCATGCCCTGGTGCACACCGAAGAGCGGCCCCATCGCTGCGAGCTGTGCGGGAAGCGTTTCAAGCGAGCGTCCAACCTGGCGGAGCACCGCCGCATCCACTCGGGCGAGCGGCCCCACCGCTGCTCGGCCTGCGTCAAGCGCTTCAAGACGCCCTACGAGCTGCAGCGGCACATGCTCACGCACTGCTCCGAGCGGCCCTTTGCCTGCGCGGCCTGCGGGAAGGGCTTCGCGGCGGCGGGGGCCCTCCTCTTGCACCAGCGGCAGCACTGCGACGACAAGCCCCACGTCTGCGGCGTGTGCAGCAAGCGCTTCGCCTATGGACACAGCCTGCGGGTCCACGAGCGGGTGCACACGGGTGACCGGCCCTTTTCCTGCGCCCTCTGCGGCAAGGCTTTCAAGCAGTCCAACGCCTTGGCCTCACACGAGCGGGTGCACACCGGGGAGCGGCCCTTCGCCTGCCCGACCTGCGGCAAAGCTTTCAAGCAGTCGTCCTACCTGGCCATCCACGCCCGCTCGCACACTGGCGAGCGCCCCTATTCCTGCGGGGCCTGCAGCAAGGCCTTTGCCCGGCCCTCGCTCCTCTTGCAGCACCAGCGGGTCCACAGCACCGAGCGGCCCCATCGGTGCCAGCACTGCGGCAAGCTGTTCAAAGACCTGGCCTACTTAGCGGTGCACGAGAAGGTCCACACGGGGGAGACCCCCTACAAGTGCCCAGTCTGTCAGAAGGGCTTTGCACACCCCTCGAACCTGCTGCAGCACCAGCGGATACACCGGGACGGATCGCGAGAGTGACCCGAGCGCCAGTATCTCACTATTAACAGAACTGCGACTGGGCTGTTCTCTCACCTGGTCCGGCGTGTGTGCTGTGATGGGTGGGAAGTACCACTTCCGTGCCCTGTGCACACCTGCCAATACTTGGTCCCCCTTCGCTGCGTGCACGTCGCGCGCAAATGCACTACGGTTTGTCACCCCTTTGTTTAATTCCCGCACCAGCCCATGTTCTGTGATAAATAGTTGCTCGAAGGGCCTCGAGCAGCAGAGCTCTGTGCATTTTGCACATCTTGTTCAGCGCAGAACTTGGTATACTGAATATTTTTTCAGGATTCGTCATTGTTGTTTTTTTCAGGATTTGTTGTAGTTCTTTTCTTACCAGTTCTCAGTTTCTAGCCCTTATGGCTGCAGGAATAGTTTGAAAACCCACGCCTAGTGAAATTTCATAAACCTCTGCATGGAGTTGAATAACGATCCAATTGGTCATGGAGCGCAGGAGCTTCAGCATTCTGTGTAGCTTTGTCCTTGGTGGCTAGCACGGGCGAAATGGTTGAATAAGCAAATGTATGCAAATTGGCTTAGTTGCATTTGCTAATTTTTTTAAACTTTCACAGTCATTGTGTCAACATCGTCCTCTTGTATTTTATTGGCGCTGTTACAGAACGTGGAAGAACTGCAGTTTGAGGGTTCTTTTTACGGGGGCGTGGCGAAAGACCTACAGTGCCATCTTAAGCAGAGTTACACCTTTCTACGTCCGTTGCTGCCACTGGGCTTAGAAGGGTATAACTGTGCTTAGCATGGCACAATAAATCTTTCCCAGGAGCCAGCGTGGTGTAGTGGTTAAGAGCTGTGGTTTGGAGTGGTGGATTCTGATCTGGAGAGCCGGGTTTGATTCCCCACTCCTCCACGTGAGCGGCGGAGGCTAATCCGGTGAACTGGATTGGTTTCCCCGCTTCCACACGTGAAGCTAGCTGGGTGACCTTGGGCTAGTCACTGCTCTCTCAGAGCTCTCTCAGCCCCACCTACCTCACAGGGTGTCTGTTGTGGGGAGGGGAAGGGAAGGTGATTGTAAGCCAGTTTGAGTCTCCCTTAAGTGGTAGAGAAAGTCGGCATATAAAAACCAGCTCTTCTTCTAATGCTAGCTCTCAGGTATGCCTGAAGTGCAGAAATTAATTCTGGGGAGTGCTCCTTTTACCTACCAGTGTTAACACACATAAGTGCACACATACCTGTCCTTCTGCCCTGGACAATGAAAGACCCCACCCTTTGTAGCGCACAGAGAATGTCAGCAATTCAAAGGCCGCCGTCCTCCCCCACCCCTTTGCAGTGTCATTAAAATACAGGAGAGCATTTGCAACAGGCCAGCACTGAAGAAATAAACTTGAAGATGTGTAATTGACAGGTGTCAGCGTCATGGCAGTGAGATTAAACACAAATCCACTTTCATTGTGGTTTTTGATCTCGTGATTCCTAGGGGGCCTTTCATTATATATAAAGTTTCAAGAATCACCATCCTTACTGTTCCGGGGACCAGTTCTACGCGAGGATCAATGGTTTCAAGCGCCACCTCTGTCAGCAGGAAAACATCCACACACCTATCTCATGCAAATGACACAAATGGGGTTAATACCAGGTAACGATAATATGTGGAGAGGGGCCTTGGCTCAATGGTAGAGCATCTCCTTTGCATGCAGAAGGTCTCAGGTTCCATCTCCAGTTAAAGGGACTAGGCAAGTAGGTTGTGTGAAAGGTGTTTCCCCACCCCTACACACGAAGCCAGCTGGGTGACCTTGGGCAAGTTACAGTTCTGTTAGAGCTCTCTCAGCCCCACCTACCTCACAGGGTGTCTGTTGTGGGGAGGGGAAGGGAAGGTGATTGTAAGCCGGTTTGAGTCTCCCTTAAGTGGTAGAGAAAGTTGGCATATAAAAACAAACTCCTCTGCCTGAGATCCTGGAGAGCCGCTGCCGGTCTGAGTAGACTATACTGACTTTGGTGAACCAAGGGTCTGATTCAGTATAAGGCAGCTTCATGTGTTCATGTGTGGTATCTGAAACGTTATATATGCTAGCACACATTGTCTTAGCACCCTTGCAAAAGTCCTCCAAGATACTCAAGAAGCGGGGTGGTCAGACTGAAAGAATGGAGGTTTATCTCCAGCTACCGTCAGGACCAGCCTTGGCCCCGCCTCAGCTTGTGAAGAACTACTCAAGGGCTGCAGTCATCTCCTGTGATTCCCCCCCCCCCAACTATACCTGAGGTTCACTGCACACCAGAGCCTCCAGAGGAAGATCCCTTGCCTTCTCGACCACGGCCGTTTCCTGTCCAAGAGCTAGTGGAACAAGCAGACCAAAACCCCCCCTGAGTGGACCCGTCCATTCCCTCCACCTTCAAAGTCTCCCCCAGGAGAGAAGAAGGCAGCGAGCCAAAAACCTGGACCAGGCAAAAAAGCGCTCACCTGGTAACTCCAGGCATCTGTCATTCTAGGAGAAGAGCAGCATTCTCTAGGTCTTTACGGGCTAAAACTCTGGCCACAGGAAGGGATGGGGTTACTCGCTTCTCTTAAAAGCCTCCAGTAGGCCTCTAGGTTTTGCTGGTTCTACTACTCTCCACCAAAGTTCCTGTTATTGCTGCACAGCTCCCAGTGGTAGATCTTCGGCTACCCAGTCCCAGTTCCTGCACTGAGGTGCTGCTTCAACCCATCCTGATCTCAACCGCCTGCCAGAGACCTTGTCCCCTTTCCTCCAGTTGGCCAGGTAGAGAATGGGACAGCCAGTTAACAAGGGGGCATTCCCAGCTCTCAAGATTAGCCAGTAGACTACTCTGGCTCATTATTCACAGTAAAATATGCTAAGTTTTCTGTGGCATTCCAGTTTGTAGGAGATAGTAAGGGTGGTGCAGAGACAAGACACTACCAAGCTGGGACCTTTGGTTTGCTGTTCTGGTTAGTTAAGGTACCCTTGAGAGATGCTTCCCTACCATTTGCATGGCTTTTCCTCTAGAGGGCAGCAGGGAGCAAATTCCTGATGGTCCTCAAATTGGGGGGGGGGGTTTGAAGCACATCTTCAACAGAATTAAGATTAGGATTGGTAAACTGAGATGTCTATCCCCAACCAAAGCAATGGGGGAAAATACTATGGGTACAAGAAGACTTGTAAGAAAAAGGGGGGACCACCAAACACCTGATGAGAAGAAGGGTCTGATAGGGTTGCATTTATGGAGGACGGGAGTCCTTGCTGCCCTTGGGGGTAGTTAAATTTTGGATCCTTTGTTGCTAATAAATACTGGTGCACAGTGGACTGCCATCTTATCTGTGTGTGCCAAAGGCACGGATCCTGTTATTCCACAAAGGTTAACCTCCGTTGATAAAATTGCTGCAGTTCTTAAAAGGCTTCAGAATGGGGGGAAAATAATCCCAACAAATGTTCATCGTCGTAATCATCACTATTATTATCATCATCAATTTAATTTGGAATGTGTTCAGGAACAGAGGCTATTCAAATCTGGACTTTTCTGGCTTCACCCTTTTGAAAGGGGGGAGTTGACTTCTCAGAAAGCTATTCGGTTGCCTTCATTAGCCATAGAGAAATCACAAGAGCTGCTTTTTTCTACCAAGTGAAAATTGCCCAGCTGATAGTCGTAAGTGTATTAGTGGAGTGCCCAGAAGGCATAAAATGCAATCACTGATCCAAGTAATAGAACTGTCCGTTTCCTAGCATTCTCCTAAATTGTACTTATCCATTAGCTCACAGTTTTCAAGGAGGTTGGTGTGGAGAGTTAACATAAGAACATAAGAAAGGCCCTGCTGGATCAGACCAAGGTCCATCAAGTCCAGCAGCCTGTTCACACAGTGGCCAACCAGGTGCCTCTAGGAAGCCCCCAAACAAGAAAACTGCAGCAGCTTTACCCTGCCTGTGTCCCACAGCACCTAATGAACACATGAAGCTGCTTTATACTGAGTCAGACCCTTGGTCCATCAAAGTCAGCATTGTCTAAGACTGGCAACGCCTTCCAGGGTCTCAGGCAGAGGTCTTTCATATCACCTACGTGCCTAGTCCCTTTAACTGGAGAAGCTGGAGATTGAACCTGGGACCTTCTGCATGTCAAGCAGATGCTCTACCACTGAGCCACAGCCCCTCCCCTCATAATATATAATAGGCATGCTCCTCTGACCCTGGAGAGAATAGGTATGCATCATGACTAGCATCCATTTTTACTAATAGCCATGAATAGCCCTCTCCATGAACAGGTCCACTCCCCTCTTAAAGCCTTCCAAGTTGGCGGCTAGATTCCTCTCCTTCCTGCTTTTCCCCACCAGCCTACATGAAAAGGTACCAAAGATCTCGTGAGTTGTTTGCCCAGCATTTGGGGGTGGGGGGTTTGACTTGCAGGGGACTCCTCTTCCTGAGGAGCAGAGACTATAGAGCACTGGGACAGCTGAGGCATCCTTGCCTTAAACCGCACCGGAATAAAACGTGAAGTCCTTGTTGGGGCAACAGGTAGAAGGAACAGCAACGATTGCCTCCTCTACGTTAGATTAGCTTTGCGGCGTTGGTCCAAGGATCCATCTAATTCAGCATCCTGTTTCCCACAGTGGCAATGCCAAGCACTTCTGGGAAGCGGGCCCAGAAGGTAACAGCCCTCCGTTGTTTGCTTCCTAGCCACTGGTATGCCAAAGCCTTCTACCTCTGATTATGGCGGTTCTATTGAGCTGACGTGATTTAACCACCGTTAATAGAACTCTCCTCTGAAAGGCACAGGCTGGTGGCTTTTAACTTTTAATCCACCGACCCACCCAATACTCAACACTGTCATCCTAAACCACAAGTAAACAAATTAGGGCATAAAAACAGCACTCCAGACAAGGCAACTTTACTTAACAAGCTGAAGAACCATTTATAGTTCTCATTGTTCTTCCCTTTTTTTAAGCCACAACGCAACAGAAATGTTCTGGTGCGTTACCAATTTAAATAGTCACTCTCTGCCTAGTAAACGTCGGGATGTGACGTCACCCCATGGGTCAGGAATGACCCGGTGCTTGCACAGGGGACTACCTTTATCTTTACTTACATCAGTGGTGGGGAACCTCTTTTTTCCACCAAGGGCCATTTGGATATTTATAGCATCATTCGCGGGCCATACAAAATTATCAACTTAAAAATTAGCCGAACAATACGTTTTTCCATGGCCCAGGTGGGAAAGGGTTAACACAGTTGCTTGGGTGGTCCTAGCAGCTCCATAGCTAAGGACTCTTCTGCAAGGGGGGAAAAGGTTCCTTTTCTCAGCAAAACAAACTCACATCTGCCTTGAATAGAGGCTATTCCTATCCAAAGGAAAGTATGGATCACCAGCTTTAGATTCTTCTGAGCTAGGGATCTGCCAGGACCCATGAAGGGCCAGACCAAATGATTTAGTGGGCCTTAAATGGCCCCCGGGCCTGACGTTCTCCACCCCTGACCTACATCTTAAGAACCTGCATACAGTGTATGTGTGTACTTCTTTTAAAAAAATAAGAGCTACATAGTTGCTCCTTAGGCTGCCAATGTTTTGCACAATGGTCAGGCATAGCTGAGTAAGCATGGAATTCTTCAATTCTTATCCCCTCCTGTTTGGATATAACCAATAACAAAAAAATATTTAATGTGCAAGGGCTGAGTACCTTGGGATAAAGATGTTATCATTATTAACTCTGCTTTGCATGATTAAAGCTTCCACGAATGAAATTATTTTTTTGTTTTAAATATATTACAAACATCAGTGAACGGAACAATGCCACTTTGTTTAAGCGAGGAAAAGAGCATCTTCTTGGCCTGTGTGCACAAGGTCTTTATCCTGGTGGCATGGTAACAAGCATCCTACCTGGTCACCAGGATGCTTGCATATTTATGGAAACAGCCGACAACCCGTTTTGTTTCTGGTGTTTTTCAGTGGCGACTGTTAAGAAGCAGGCTGTCACCAGATTAAAGAAACCTTAATTGATTGTGAAGGAGGAGAACCTATTCTTAAGGATGTGCCTTGGGTAATAACAGTCATTAAACAGTTTGGGAATTAAATACTAAAGTAGGTGTTGCAGCAAAGCTGTGAAACCGTTTGAAGAAGGGGGGATACCCTTGTAATTAATAGACTAAGGAAATAACATAAGAAATAAGTTTCTACCCCTTGAATTGCACGTTTGAAAAATGGAGAGTACTAAAGGAAGCCTCTGTGTATCTGGGGGGTTATTACCCAGTGGCATGTCCACCATACCATAACTTCGTAACTTCTCAGAGAGCCAGCGTGGTGTAGTGGTTAAGAGCGGTGGGCTCTAATCTGGTGAACCGGGATGGTTTCCCCATTCCTCCACATGAAGCCAGCTGGGTGACCTTGGGCCAGTCACAGTTTTCTTAGAGCTCTCTCACCCCCACCTACCTCACAAAGTGTCTTGTGGGGAGAGGAAGGGAGTGAGTGGCGGAGGCTAATCTGGTGAACTGGATTTGTTTCCCCTCTCCTACACATGAAGCCAGCTGGGTGACCTTGGGCTAGTCACAGCTCTCTCAGCCCCACCTTCCTCACAGGGTGTCTGTTGTAGGGAGGGGAAGGGAAGGTGATTGTAAGCCAGTTTGATTCTCCTTAAAAAGGTAAAGAAAGTCGGCATATAAAAACCAACCCTTCTTCTTCACTTTCCTCATTGCATGTTGAAGAAGTGAGCTCTGATTCACACCACAGCGGCAATGAGGATATCACACAAGCCTGCCCGGATGTGGAGAACACAGGTCAGGTGAAAGTGGGAGGTTATAGTGGTGTGGTGAGGTGGGTATGTAAGTTTCCGCACGGGAAGCTAAGAGCACCCCTTGAGGAAATCCCCTTAACACAGAGCAAAAATGGATTGAGGAAGAAGAGAATATGTGACTTGTGAAAGTTGGTAGTGCCAGCCTGTCAATAAATCATATTCCATGTTGTGAGCGGAGGCCGCCGCCGCAGCACTGTGCACAGTAAAAGCAAGAAAAAATTTTTTTTTAAACCCGTAAGCCAAGAGCTTTGGTGAAGGAAAATCTATGTGGCGGGGGTGGTTAGTACATTTTTACATCGCAGGCAGGGGGTAGGTGGGCGGTGGGAACAAAAACACAAGCTTTGGCCGTAGAGGGAAAGACAAAACAACTCGCACACACCACAAACCTTGTCCTTAAGCGAGAGTCACAACATCTGATTCACATTATTTCCACCCACACACACTAAAAAAAAAAAAAAAAAAGCTCGGCTCAGGGAAGGCTCAATGGACTTTGTGTTGGGCCTTCTGTTAATGATTTGCTTTCGGGCTCCTGCTTTTGGGATGGCTCTTGTGAAGATGGCGAGACCCTAAGTTTCCGTCGTTCTGGAGAGGCGAAGGGGATGCTGAGCTTCAGGCCTGCGAGTGGGGCGGGGGCCTCATCTCTCCTCTCCTTATGTACATGAGCACGTCTTCCCTGTGACCCTACCTTTTCCTCCTCTGACTTCTGCTGCTCCCTGCACATCCCAAGAGGAGACCGTTTTTTTGCACAGGTGAGTGCGCAGCTTTGGGGTGTGTGTATGAGTGGTGTCAGGCCACTCTGGTCTCCATCATATGGTGAGCACTGGGACTTGTCCACCCGTTGCTAGGGTTGCCAGCTCCACGTTGGGAAACACATGGAGATTTTTGGGGTGGAGCCTGAAGAGGATGGGATTTGGAGAGGGGCTTCCACGCCATAGAGTCCAATTGCCAAAGTGGCCATTTTCTCCAGGTGAACCAATCTCTATCGGCTGGAGATCAGTTGTAATAGCAGGAGATCTCCAGCTAGTACCTGGAGTAGGGTTGCCAGGTCCCTCTTCTCAACTGGCGGGAGATTTTGGGGGCAGAGCCTGAAGAGGGCGGGGTTTGGGGAGAGGAGGGACTTCAATGCCATAGAGTTCAATTGCCAAAGTGGCCATTTTTCTCCAGGTGATCTGATCTCTATCGGCTGGAGATCAGTTGAATTAGCAGGAGATCTCCTGATACTACCTAGCAGTTCACAATATTATACAGCACTCTTGCTCAATGAAAATTCTAACTATATAATTATTCAAAGTTCAATAGCCTATAGGCGGCTAAGATAATGTTATAATCAATGGGACAAAAAGGCTACTGTAAGACTAATGTGTTAAATTCACACACAAAAAACATAATCAAAATTAAACCATTCCCATTCTGTAGATGATGACAGAAATACCAAAGGGTTATATTCACCCTACTGTAATAAAGAGAAGTCCTTAGGTAAGTACTAGTCCATACAATTCGGGTCGTTCCCGTCTGGGCTGAGAAAAATAAGCCGCTCCCGTCGGGACAATCAGTTCATCCACGAGGCTCCCGCCGGAGTCTCCGTAGAAAACTAGTCAGTTTCACCTGGCAGATGGCAACCCTAACCTGGAGACTGGCAACACTACCCATTGCCCTGCTATTTTGCTTATATACAGAGACACCGAGTGGAATTCTGAGGCTCACTCATCCTGCCCCACAGTTAGGGTTGAGAAGAGGGACCTGGCAACCCTACCCACAGTGCATAAAAGCAGCGTGCATCAGTGTGCATTACCTGATAGGAATCGGACCTCACTTGCAATAGTTTGTCATGCTCCATCCTGAATGCCTGAAAGAACCCAGTATGTTTTCCATCAGGGCTGTTTCTCATAAGCGTGTTTCCCATCACGCGAACCGCTCTTTGATAATAATTGAGCTTCAGGGTAAACTCAGCTTCTTTACAGGGCGAGGCGGAGGCAAAGGCAGCGCAAGACCCAGGATGAAGGGCAACCTGTCGTTTAGCAGGATCAAGTCTCCTCGATCGGGGATGTCGAACTCAATTGTTACAAGAGCCGGATATGACCTAACTGTCACTTGGTCAGGCCGGGCCATGTCTCGCCAGCCCAGATTGAGAGGGAGGGGTGGCTGCCTGGGCTGGCTCTCAGGCGGGATAAGAGCTCTCAAGGGGCCAGATCTGGCCCTCGAGCCTTATGTTTGACACTCCTCTCCTAGATGCTCAGAGTAGAGAGTAATCCCATCCCAAAAGATTATTTTTTTTGCAGTCAGGGAGTAGCCTCTGCTTTGACCCAGCCGATTGGCACAAAGGCCGCCGTGGCTGGTCTCCTTCCAGTTGTATCTTTTGTCGGAGGACCAGAACCAGGTGGTGCTACATATGGGCCGATCCAAACATTACAAAGCCCCATGTCTTTCCATCAGACACGAACTGGGAGTTCCATGCTCAGAACTCAATTCCCAGTAGGGTTGCCAGGTCCCTCTTCACCACCGGCAGGAGGTTTTTGGGGTGGAGCCGGAGGAGGGGAGGGTTTGGGGAGAGGAGGGACTTCAATACCATAGAGTCCAATTGCCAAAGAGGCCATTTTCTCCAGGGGAACTGATCTCTATCGGCTGGAGATCAGTTGTAATAGCAGCAGATCTCCAGCTACTACCTGGAAGTTAACAAAAACAAACATCTCTGTACTGTTACCACAGGTTACGAAATTAGTACAAGAATATGATGGAATATCTGCAAAAACAGTTTGTACTGGAAAAACCAAGCAAATGTGAGTAACAAAAATCTTTTTGATACAATGTATACTAAAATTTGATTATTGTATGGATAGTTTGGAACACTGTGTATTGTGTATCTCTGTGTAGATGTGGGACTGAAGAAGACTCCGAAATGATCGTATCCCAGCATTCCACCTTGTTCTTCAGTAATATGAACATCTATTGAACATCTACCTGTGTTTAGGGTACTAAAAAAGTATATGCCTAGATTGCTGTATATGCTTATGGCAATTCCTGTACATAGCATTTCACTGATGTGAATTGTCACTTCTGTACATAGCACCTTGCTGTTGTTGTTTGTTTGGTTTTTCCAATACAAACTGTTTTTGCAGATATTCCAGCATATTCTTGTACTAACTACCTGGAAGCGGGCAACCCTCATTCCCAGGCACAAAGGGGCTCAAATTGGGTCAGAACAGTGGCACATGGAGGGATGGGGCTTCAGACTCTCTTACCCATGCCATTTCCCTGACATGAAACAGCCTGGGGCAAATAGTAGCTCCCTGGTATATTTCAGGTTAGGAAATCAGCACACAGAGAGGCTTAATTCCCCTCTCTCTGAATGCCACAGTCCTGATCTGAATTGGGTCTGCATGCATCTGGGAATGAAGTTCCCAGCATGAAACGCCTAGTCCCCATCTGTTGACAGTCCACAAGGGAGATGCGTTGGCTTTGTAACCTCTGCATTCTCCCTTAGGCTACCAATGTACGCCTACCAAGGACTGTATAGCCCAAGGCTAGCCTGATCGTGTCAGATCTCAGAAGCTAAGCAAGGTTTGCCCTGGCTATAGAGTTGTCAGCTCTGGGTTGGGAAATACTGGGAGATTTTGGGGGGTGGAGCCTGAGGAGAGCAGGGTTTGGAGAGGGGAGGGACTTCAACGCCATAGAGTTCAATTGCCAAAATGGGCATTTTCTCCGGGTGAACTGATCTCTATCGGCTGGAGATTGGTTTTAATAGCGGGAGATCTCCAGCTACTATCTGGAGGTTAAACACAATAATTCACCTGTACTGTACAGTATATAGTTCAGAAAAAAACAGTACTCAGCTCTGTATGCAAAATATCAAAAGTGTATTACAAAACAGTGCTATCAAGTGTAACGTGCAAACAGAAACTTACTAACAAACTAAACAAAGCAACACAAAACAAAATTCTATATACACGTATAACCAACTCTTCAATTGAGTCAAAAAAGACTTCTGAGGATAATTCTTATAAGAGTCCTGAGCAATGTCCATATGAAGGATCAGCAAGTCCTTAATATTCCAAAAGCAAGGAGAAAATTCCGTTTATCTTGGAAGAATAAAATGTGATGATTGGTGGTAAAGATGGGAAACGTCTTCCGGAATTTCTAAACGTTTTTCGCGGAGTAATGCTTCTTCAGCCTGGTAATAAAATGTTTATAAGCTTCTATTTACATTGTTAAGGTTAATAATACAGTTGGTAATAAAGTTAACTTGTTCTTATGTTGGCAACTTTTCCTGGCTAGTATGGGCAACCTCCAAGGAATACCAGGGTCGTGATGTGGAAACAGGCAATGGCAAGCCACCTCCACACGTCTCTTGCCTTGAAAACCCTACGGGGTCACCATAAGTAATCTGTGTCTTGGCATAAAAATGCCTTTGAGTATGATAAGAATTTCAACTGTTGCTTTGCTTTACAGGAGATGAGCGTCCAGTACATCCAATACAAGGGGATAAAGTTCCCCCCTGGATATAACTCTGTGCACAGTCTTTGCTTTGCTGAGAACAAATTTGAAGTGAGGGATGATGATATCTTCAACGTCACTTACCCTAAGTCTGGTATGATTTAGAGGGGGGCTGGGTTAAAAAATCCTTAAGATGACAGGCATCCTCCAAAAGTTTTTGAAATGACCGGCATTCTGCCTTTGCGTGGAAACGCTCATAGAATTTGGATCCGTTCTTAATATCTCGAAAACTGCTGCACAAACTTGCCCGATCTGTCCTAGACACAAGATTGGAATGCCATTCTGTTGCTCTGGAGGGCTTTTCTGCAGGACTCAGTCCTGATTTTCTAGAGAGCCAGGGTGATGTAGTGGTAAAGAGCGGTGGTTTGGAGCAGTGGAGTCTGATCTGGAGAACCAGGTTTGATTCCCCACTCCTCCACATGAGCGGCGGAAGCTAATCTGGTGAACTGGATTTGTTTCCCCACTCCTACACACGAAGCCAGCTGGGTGACCTTGGGCAAGTCACAGTTCTATTAAGAGCTTTCTCAGCCCCACCTACCTCACAGGGTGTCTGTTGTGGGGAGGGGAAGGGAAGGAGAATGTAAGTCTGTTTGATTCTCCCTTAAGTGGTAGAGAAAGTTGGCATATAAAAACCAACTCTTCTTCTTCTTGGCAGTCTATCCGCAAGCATTGACATCGGTTTGGGTACGGTTCTTCTGCACATCTGCCCTCCCTCTGCATTTTCACAATTGTAGAGTTAGTTTATTTTCTTCTGCATGTGCCTTCAATAATGAGGATTTTCAAGGGAGGGTGCTGCTGTCATCGGAGGCATCACAGTACACACCTTTTTTTAAAAAAGACCCTAAAATATCAATATATTCCTAGAGTGTTGTAACAATAACATTTCACTTCAAATTGAGGATTTCCTCTCTCCTTCCCTCAAGGAACGGTGTGGATGACTGAGATCCTCAGCCTCATCCTCAGCGGAGGAGATCCAACCTGGAATCAAAGTGTTCTCAACTCTCTGCGATCTCCTTGGTTCAGCACACGGCTGGGCCTGGAGACGGCACATAATTGCCCATCTCCGCGCCTGCTCACCTGCCATCTCCCCATTCAGATCTTCCCCAAAGCTTTCTTTAACTCCAAGGCCAAGGTAGGTTGCTTGACACAAACCGAAGGAACTTCAGCTCATGGGGTTGGATCCAGCCAGCATGGGGTTGGATCCAGCCAGCTTAGTATCACCTGATACCTCTCCTTAACATATCCCCTATCAAACATGGCTGGTCTCAAGATCCTTTGGGGCCATCAACAGGGACTCTTTCTCCCTTTTTTACCAGCAGAAAAACTGGATGGATCCAAACACCTAGAGGTAGTTTGCCATTGCTTTCCCCAAATCTTCCTTGGTGGCCTCTCATCCAAGTATTGACCATGGCCAACCATGCTTAGTTTCTGAGCTAGGGTTGCCAGCTCCGGGTTGGGAGATACCTGGAGATTTTTGGGGTGGACCCTGAGGAGGGCAGGGTTTGGGGAGGGGATGGTCTTCAGTGCCATAGAGTCCAATTGCCAAAGCAGCCATTTTCTCCAGGTGAACTGATCTCTATTGGCTGGAGATCAGTTGTAATAGCAGGAAATGTCAAGGTACTACCTGGAGGTTGGCAACCCTATTCTGAGCTCTGATGACAGAAGGCTAGGCTGGGTTATTAGGCTGCTGTGGGGGCCAAGGTTGCCAATCTTTGAACGCCCCTCTGTCCCTTCAATGTCAGTTTGATTTGCAAGTCAATATCAGGAGATGTTATTTCACGTCATACCATGAAAAGCTCATTCCCGCTAATTAAATCTCTATTAAGAGGAGATTTCCCCCAGTCTGGCTGGCAATCTTATTTGGCCCCCTAAAGGCAATGGGTTGGATCCAGCCAACTTTTCTGCTACTGAAAAAGTAAGGAGGTATCTTCTTCGACCACCCAAAAAGGTCATGCTGAGAATCATGGGGCCTGCAAAAGCCATGTGAGATTTGGGCTGATGTACAGAAAGGAATTAGGTGAGACTGAGTGAAGAAGGTGGCTGACTCCAACCCAGTGTTCCTCCTTTAATAACATTCCCTGATAGTTGAACTCTAGCATCCTTCCACAGCTGGTGTACACTTCACGGGACCCCCGCGATGTTGTGGTCTCCTACTATTACTTCACAAAGATGTGCCGTACCTATGAGGATCCCAGATCCTTCGACCAGTTCCTGGAGAGTTTCCTGAGCGGGGATGGTGAGTTGGAGGAGAATCTCTACCTCGATCAGAAATCCAATTTGTTGACCCAGTTCATTGCCATGTGATTCAATGATCCATTAGCCTACAGCCAAACTTGCCTGTGAAGCTGATTCCTGTGAATAGATCTGTAAAGCAACCATACAGCTGAGGGACGCGATCTGGATCAGGGCCATTGTGCTGTAGAAAGAGGGTTTAGCTCTTCCCCATTGGTCATTGGAGCCAGAGTGGTGTAGTGGTTAAGAGCGGTGGTTTGGAGCGGTGGACTCTGATCTGGAGAACCGGGTTTGATTCCCCACTCCTCCACTTGAGCTGCAGAGGCTTATCTGGTGAACTGGATTTGTTTCCCCTCTCCTACACACGAAGCCAGCTGGGTGACCTTGAGCTAGTCACAACTCTGATAGAGCTCTCTCAGCCTCACCTACCTCACAGGGTGTATGTTGTGGGGAGGGGAAGGGAAGATGATTCTAAGCCGGATTGATTCTCTCTTAAGTGGTAGAGAAAGTCGGCATATAAAAACCAATTATTCTTCTTCCTCTTCCTCTCCTCCTCCTCCTCCCCAATTAAAAAAAACCCCCCATCTCTGGGCTTTCATCCTAGAAGAGGAAAAAAGGTGGTAGGGAGAGGATTTCTAAAGAGGGAAATTGCTTGGAGCAAGGTGGGGGAGAGTTAAATCCTCCTTAATTTATTTGTTTGTTTTTTCGTCTTTTATACCGCCCTTGATTCCTGGCTGAAGTTGGGCTTGGGATGGCTAACAACACAATATTAAATACAATATAATCACAGTATAGAAGTAAAAGGCAACTTAACAGCCCCATAAAACATCAAAATAAAATAAAAGACAAGTAACGGTGGGTGATGATAAAAACCGGCTGTTCAGCACCCAGGATAACCATCTTCTTTGTCCAACTGGGAATAGGGACCCCCCTCCCAGTAATATGCAAAGAGTGCCACTAGGCTCAAACTCCTCAAAGAGTCCTTTCTCTTTGAGTTATGGAGAAGGGAGAATTTTGCCCGATGCACCTTTTCTTTCCCAGTGCTGCAGGGACAAGAACAGGTGCACCTGGGAGAACATGGCCTTGTGCATATCCTTGAAAGCAACCCCTTCAAGGTCAGAACCTGCTTTCACTAAGACAGACCGAATTGATGACTTATACCCCAGTCTATATCCCATTACGCAGTGCCTCATGGATCCTGGTTTGACCACCTCAAAGGCTGGATGGAGCTGGAAGGCAGAAGCAACATCTTCTTCATCAGCTATGAGGAGCTGAAGCAGGTGAGTGCCCTGCCAGGGGCCCCTTCTCTTTCTCCAACAGGTATAAAGGTATATCCGTCCCATTGGAAATGGTAGAACACATCATGCAGATCTAGGTTTCAATGCAAAGGTCTTTCATTGGAAAGCCAAGGTGGACCACGGTCTCCAACCTGTGGACCTGTCTCAGACCATGTGTGTGTGTCAAGTGCCATCAAGTCGCAGCCAACTTATGGCAACCTCATAAGGTTTTCAAGGCAAGAGATGTTCAGAGGTGGTTTGCCATTGCCTTCCTCTGCATAGCGACCCTGGTATTCCTTGGCGGTCTTCCATCCAATTACTAACCAGGGCCAACCCTGAAAGTCGGCATATAATAACCAACTCTCCTCCTCCTCCTCCTTGAACACATGAACACATGAAGCTGCCTTATACTGAATCAGACCCTATGTCCATCAAAGTCAGTATCGTCTACTCAGACTGGCAGCGGCTCTCCAGGGTCTCAGGCAGAGGCCTTTCACATCACCTAGTCCCTTTAACTGGAGATGCCGGGGATTGAACCTGGGACCTTCTGCATGCCAAGCAGACGCTCTGCCACTGAGCCACGGCCTCCTCCTCCTTGTTCTTCTCTTCCTCCCTCTGCCAGGAGATGGCCACAGCTTTTCTTTCTTTTCCATTATTATCTGACTGGTGGGGTGGAAGGCAGGGCAGTCAACAGTAGCTGGAGTCTTTACTCAGAGAGACCTTCCTTGTATTTAGGGTTCCTGGAAACTAATGTGGCTCTAGCTGATATTTTTAACACAATAGATATATAAGCTTCCAGATATTGAATCTTTTGGCCTGGAGACCAGTTTCGTAAAAAAATTTAGAAGATTTGGGCAAGACAAGTAGAAGAGTATGAAAAGAATTTAGGAATAGGGATTCCCATCATCATTAGAAGCAGGTCTGTGGATATTTTGCAACTCCACACACAATCACACTCTGCAGAATTTAGGTATCGAATGCAAATTTCACCATGCCACTTAACAACGACAGCTCACATTTCTAGTGCTGTGAGGGTAGACTTCAAAACACATGGATCTCAGTATCCTGCAGTCTAAACAGTGTCCCCTCTGGTTCTGTGTCTTGTCAGAACCTGCAGGGAAGCGTGGGACGCCTCTGCCATTTCCTAGGGAAGGAGCTGGACGACGCAGCCATCACCTCGGTGGTGGAGAACACCTCCTTGGAAGCCATGCAGAGGAATAAGATGTGCAACTCTACGATGCTGCCCAAAGAGCTCATGGACCAAGAGAAAGGGACCTTCCTCAGGAAGGGTGAGAGGCAAAGGTGCTAGGGTTCTCTTTAGGTGGGTTTCCCGCAGCCAAGAACTGGAGGGGAGTGAGCAGGGAAGGATGTTGTAGCCTGGGCGTGGTAGACTGATCCCTGACAGAACAGGGAACAAGATCAGCATCAAGATGCTGCACCAGTTTGGTGCAAGAGCTGTGCTACCGCGGCACAGACGAAGCAACACCATATGCAAAACGGAGGAAACTGATCCCCAGCCGATAGAGATCACTTCGCCTGGAGAAAATGGCCGCTTTGGTAATTGGACTCTATGGCATTGAAGTCCCTCTTCTCCCCAATCCCTGCCCTCCTCGGGCTCCGCCCCAGAAACCTCCCACCGGTGACAAAGAGGGACCTGGCAACCCTAGTAATACTGGTCTCAGATGCGTATGGCCGGACGTAATGAGACAGACAGAAACAACACAGTGTAGCAAATTCAGATGAACTTGTCCGCCATGGCAAAGAGCAAGGCGATTGTCCTGAGCTTCCTTCCCTCCCGTGCTGAGTTCAGAAGCATACTTGGTGTCCTTCTGCTTTGGAGCATGATACTCCATTCTGGGAACTCCGGTTCTGCAAAGCTCATTTCCTTTAAAGAGCTGAGATGCTGCCTCTAGAAGGCCTTGCTCCACACTTAGCAAGTTCAGCTCCTGAGAAACTAACAAAAAAGGGCAAGGGGAAATCTAACACAGAGAACTCACTTGGAGGCCCCCAAATGCATCTGGGTCCCAAGATGTCTTTAGGTTTGGTAAGTTGACTTTCTGCTTCTTCTTCGTTTCCCAGGCGTCTGTGGGGACTGGAAGAACCATTTCACGGTGGCCCAGTCCGAGTATTTTGACAAGGTTTACCAGGAGAAGATGCAGGGAGTGAAAGGAACCTTTCCTTGGGAACAAACTGGACTGGTGAAGCGCGTTTAACGTCTGGACTAAAATGTTCTGGGGCTCAAGCCTGCCTTGAGGTTATGTCTTTCCTCGAAGTCCTAAATCTGCAGGGGCTTATTGTGGTCACTCAAAGAATAGGGGGGTGTACTCCGCAAACGCTCAGAGGCACTGCACCTTAATATTACCTCACATGGTTCAAGGTGTTCGAATGAGGAAAGTTCGTTTCTTTTTTAAAATGTTAAGGCACGGAGCGAGAGGCATGCGGAAAGATGAGCCCAACACAACTACAAAAATGTAATAAATGAGTCCTCCCAGAGGGATAAAAACAACAAAAGGGGGGGGGGAGATCTTAAACATGAATGAAACACTGTTACTCCAATAGTGGTAGCACGGATCCTGCTTGAGGTTTGACATTGGCCCTGAACACATAATAGGACAATACCCATATATGAGGAGCGGGGGCAGAGTCAAGTGTTCCACCCCCACCGATGCGCATTTGCCGCAGCGCATAGATGGGGGCTGAGCCAGTACACTTTGTCACTGGTGCGGGAAGGGTATTTTTAAGAGGGAAAGTCTTTCACATGAAGCTGCCTTATATTGAATCAGACCCTTGGTCCATCGAAGTCAGTATTGTCTACTCAGACGGGCAGTGGCTCTCCAGGGTCTCAGGCAGAGGTCTTTCACATCACCCACTTTCCTGGTCCCTTTAACTGGAGATGCCGGGGATTGAACCTGGGACCTTCTGCATGCCAAGCAGATGCTCTACCACTGAGCCACATGAAGCTGCCTTATACCGAATCAGACCCTTGGTCCATCCAAGTCAGTATTGTCTACTCAGACTGGCAACGGCTCTCCACGGTCTCAGGCGGAGGTCTTTCGCATCACCTGCTTGCCTGGTCCCTTTAACTGGAGATGACGGGGATTGAACCTGGGACCTTCTGCATGCCAAGCAGATGCTCTACCACTGAGCCACAGCCCCTCCTCTCTTACCTTCTAAAAGATATCTGAAGTGCAAGAATGGAGGAATGGAGGGACCGGTGAGAGGAAAACATCAGGAAGAAGAAGAAGAAGAGTTGGTTTTTATGTGCCGATTTTCTCCACCTTTTTAAGGAGAATCAAACCGGCTTACAATCTCCTTCCCTTCCTCTCCCCACAATGGGCACCTTGTGAGGTAGGTGGGGCAGAGAGAGTTCTGAGAGAACTGTGACTAGCCCAGGGTCACGCAGCAGGCTTCATATGGACCGGTGGGAATCAAACCTGGTCCCCCAGATTAGAGTCCCCCGCTAATCGCGACACCACGCTGGACCAGGGGTGGCAGGGAGGCTCTGTGCTATTGCCACAGTGGGGGAGCAAGAAGCCCCGGAGGAAGGAGGAGCAGTGACAGGAAAGGGAAACTGTGGGGAAAGAACCGGACTCTGCGGGGAAAACTCAGTCTGCTAACCAAACTGACACAGCGTTGAGGAACATGGCCCGACGAGGTGGGTCTGCAGCGCTATCAGCAGGGGGAAGGGGAGCCAGTGCGGCGTAGTGGTTAAGGGCGGAGGACTCTAATCCGGAGGACCACGTTTGATTCCCCGCTCCTCCACGTGAGATGCGGACTCTAATCTGGTCAGTTCACATGAAGCCAGCTGGGTGGCCTTGGGCCAGTCACAGTTCTCTCCAAACTCTCTCAGCCCCACCTACCTCAAAAGGTGCTTGGTTTTTTTTGTGGGGGGAGAAGGAAAGGCGATTGCAAGCCACTTTGAGACTCCTTACGGTAGAGAAAAGCAGGGTATAAACACCAACTCTTCGGAGGAACTAATGAGTGGAAGGAAGCTGATTTTCACGGTTTCGTCTGAGCTAGCTAGCTGGATTTCCCACCTGCAAAGGGTTTTTTTGGGGGGAGGGGAGATCTTATTTGTTCTTTTGGCTGAGTATCTGGAACCCGATCATGTGGCACCGTTTGACTTGCGCCCACTTGACAGCTTTTGTGGTATAAAAACCTCAAAACCTCCATCGTGCCTGCCCTCTTTTCCTTTCAGTTAGCTTGGTTGGAAAGTTTTTTTTTTAAAGGGTTTTCCTGGAATACAAACCACGGCTGCAAGAAAAACCTTGAAGAAGGCGCCCCCTCTGCTCCTTAGCTTACAGACTGAGGCTTGACACAATACTGGTCTGTATGGCTGTGTCTCTGTGTGGCCCAGCTTTTGATTTCTACAGCAAAAAGGGGCCGGCTCACCTGTAAGTCACACCCTTGGCAATGTTTGCATACATCCCGGCTGGTTTGCATAGCAATGAAGAAAAGGTACGTCCCGCTCGCAATCGGAACAGTTCAAGACTTGTGAAACAGAATAGTTTCCACTGCCGGGAGATTATTCCATACAGATGTGTTACAGGGCCATCCTGAGGACATGTTCCTGGGAGAAAGAATAGACCCGAGGAGGATTCTGAGCAGATGGGCTTAAGATTGTTCTCCATGTCTGTGGCAGCAAAACCAAACCATTTTTTTTGTAATTTCAGTGTATTATTTTGGGAACTGTGCCCACTTCTTTAGGTGGCATGGGTGGATCCTCACTTAGGTAGTCCTTTGACGTAGTTCATTTATTTCGATCTCTTCTCCATAAAAGGGCAGTCTAATGAGGATCCGGGAGGGAAGGCGGCATGGTATAGCCCGATCTCGTCAGATCTCAGTAGGGTCGGTACTTGGAAGGGAGACCACCAAGGAAGACTCTGCAGAGGAAGGTGATGGCAAATCCCCTCTGCTAAATCACTTGGCTTGAAAGCCCCCTTCTGGAGTCCCCATAAGTCAACTTGATGGAGTTTTACACCCATGAGGCCAATGCGGTGTAGTGGTTAAGAGAACTGGGTTTGATTCCCCACTCCTCCACATGAGTGGTGGTTACCTGGACGTTGGCAACCCTCATTCAGACCCTGAGCTCCTGTACTCCGCGCAAGCTCAGAGGTAATGTAGCGGTAAACAGGGGTTCGTGGGGGAAATAGAGACCCGAACCGTTATTTCAAGAAAACAGTTTATTCTGGCAGCTGCGACCCAGAGGCCCTAATGTGCAGAAATCTCTGAGTCCCGATCATACTGAGGAAGGGATATTTATCCAAATTGAAGATATGACAGCCATCAACATTCAGGGCATATCTGATTGTAATACAGACAGAGAGATTTTTTCTTTAATTTTTTTTGTGTGATATTGGTTCCTATCTGCTCTTATTTTCTACTGAGTTTCTCATTTGTTATTAATAGGACCATGTTGAGAATATGTTTGATTTAATCCCTTTCTTATACATTTTATTAATTTTATGTTGAGCATTAATTTGAGGACATCAGATAGAGTAAAAGTACATTAATTAAAATAGTAAAAGGATCAATCCCGTTAGCAATAGTTTTTACAATTCAATTTTAGACGGAAGAGGGTGAGGGGGAAGTCAATTTATGGTTAATTTTGAAATTTTAAGTGTTTTTTTTTTAGTATTGTTAGTACTGGACACTGCTTTATATGTTAACATGTTAATTAAGAAAATAAAAATATATTATTATATATAAAAAAAGCAATACAGACAGAGAGGCAGCAGTATAGTCGCAGTTTCACCCAGTTCTTGTCATGGTTCCCTGCAACCCTCCGTGACTCTTGCCCCAATTGCTAGCACACAGACCCACAGAGATACCCTGCCCAGCAACAAACTATTCCCTTGCTGTCCTAATACATTTCAATACATTTACAGCACTGGTTCCCAACCGGGGGTCCGTGGACCCCCAGGGGTCCGCGAGAACTAAATTAAGGTCCGCGAAACAAAGCTATAAACCCATAACAAATTAATATTTTCAATTAAAAGTTCTCTATTATAAAAATATATATTGAAATATTATTCTAAGTTTAATGTTTAACTAACAGTTCTGATTAAAGTTTATTTTCAAATTCTCTTAATTTTTGGTTCTTGTAGGTTATCCGGGCTGTGTAACCGTGGTCTTGGAATTTTCTTTCCTGACGTTTCGCCAGCCGCTGTGGCAGCCTGCCACAGCGGCTGGCGAAACGTCAGGAAAGAAAATCCCAAGACCACGGTCACACAGCCCGGATAACCTACAAGAACCAATGAACTCTGACCGTGAAAGCCTTCGACAATCTCTTAATTTTTATTTTGAACCTTGGGGTCCCTGCACCGAACCAAAAAAAAGCCCTAGTGGTCCCTGGTCAAAAAAAAAGGGTTGGGAACCACTGGTTTCCAGAAAGGAAAAGAGATGATTACAAATGGCAAACGCAGCGGAGCTCCCATAGTCAGGGGGAGTCTACCTTGGTGTCTCAGCACTCTCTCCGCTGCCCAGGCTGCTGAGCCTTGCCACTGGACCTCGAGCTCCCCTGTCGAGGGCGCTCAGGCCGGCCCCCCCTCCGTCCCTCCCCTCCCCTCCATCCCTCCTCCATCCCTCCCTCCCCTCCCCTCCATCCCTCCCCTGCTTGGGCGCTGCTGCCGCAGTCGCGCCTCCACGTGCCCTTGGCCGGGCTCCGGCGGGGACTGCAGCTGCAGGCGGCAGCGGCGTCGGGGGTCGGGATTTCTGCCCGGGGGGGGGGGCGGTCGGCGGCTCCAGGCTGAGCCAGCCGGGGAGGAGGGGGGAGAGGGAGAAGCAGCGCGGAGCCTGGAGGCGGCGGCGGCGGCGACCGGAGCCGGAGCGCAGGCGAGCCCGTCCCGTCCGGGCGTCCGCCTGCCCGCGCCATGGTGAGCTATCGTGGGGGCGAGGGGTGGGGGATCGCGCCCCCCGGGGGTTGCTGCGGGGGGGGGTAGACTGGAGAAGTATCCGGGCATGGGGAGGCAAAGATGAGAGAGAGATTCTTAACACACACACCCAGTCCTTGAAGGAGGAGCGGCTGCGATAGGGCATTGCAACGTGTTTTTTTTTTGGGGGGGGTGTACATAGGATAGGGCATTGGAACATTTTTTTTGGGGGGTGTACATAGGATAGGGCATTGGAACATTTTTTTGGGGGTGTACATAGGATAGGGCATTGGAACATTTTTTTTTGGGGGGTGTACATAGGATAGGGCATTGGAACATTTTTTTTTGGGGGGGTGTACATAGGATAGGGCATTGCAACGTTTTTTTGGGGGGTGTACATAGGATAGGGCATTGGAACATCTTTTTTGGGGGGTGTACATAGGATAGGGCATTGGAACCTTTTTTGTTGGGGGGTGTACATAGGATAGAGCATTGCAACGTTTTTTGGGGGGGTGTACATAGGATAGGGCATTGGAACATTTTTTGAGGGTGTACATAGGATAGGGCATTGGAACATTTTTTTGGGGGGTGTACATAGGATAGGGCATTGCAACGTTTTTTTGGGGGTGTACATAGGATAGGGCATTGCAACGTTTTTTTTGGGGGGTGTACATAGGATAGGGCATTGCAACGTTTTTTTTGGGGGGTGTACATAGGATAGGGCATTGCAACGTTTTTTTGGGGGGTGTACATTGGATAGGGCATTGCAAAATTTTTGGGGGGTGTACATAGGTGGCATGGGGGGTAGGAAGGGTTCGTGCTGGGCGCTGCTCCGGGCATCAGTCTGAGGACGGAGGGGAGTGCCTGTCGTGGGTGGCACTGTGGCCGATCGCCCACAGCCTCTCCATGGTTTCCCGGCACATAAATGCCACTCATGATCACTCTCGTTGAACATGGATTGCTTTTGATCAGAGAGGAGGGTGGTGCAATGGAAGAGACCCCCCCCCCTTGACCCCTGTCGTGGCACGTTGCATGGATGCAGTGGAGATTCCCACCGGCGTTTATAGGTTTTTTGTGGTTTTTTGGGGATGAATTAACACGGAAGAGGGGAGCATGGTTTGTGTACTCGCGTGTGGCTCTGTTCACAAGTGACACTTGAAAGCGTTTTGTGTCCGTCCCCCCCCCATTTCCGGCATCTGCAGTTTGAGCATCAGCGGCTAGAAACCCACATTGCTTCTCTTTTCTGGCCCTCTCCTTAACAACCTGAGCAAGTCATTCCAGACCAAAGAGGGAAAAAAGCACTGATAGCATCTGTGAAAGGAAATTGCCCTTAAATGCCAGGAGTCGCCTAGCTTGCCAGCTAGTTTCGCTTCGGTTGGATCTCCTGGAGATAAACCGATCTCATCTCTGCCGGCAATCTTGGCAGGGATCCGCCTGCAGACGGCCTTCCCCAGCACAAAGGGACAAGGGAACTTTTTTCTGGATGGGTTTTGGGTCCTGTGATCCAGGGTAAGGGGGTAACTGGGAGTGTAGCGCCTTAGAACAGTGGTTTCGGGCTCCTAAGCCAACGGAATTACAGGAAGGTTGAGTTGCGCGCATATTTTCTGCTCAGTGGGAAAAACAAATCTTTGGGGTACAACTGAATAATGTGGGGGCTGAACTGTACCCTCCAGAGCTGTGTGCATCTGAGGCTACTTCTGAGGTGGGCATTGGGAAGGGAATGTTTCAGAAAGGAGATGTGGCAGAGGAGAAACGGGCGTGCTTTACCCTTTTCTCTACTTGCCGGTCATCTGCTGCATTCCCCCCGCCAACAGAACCTTTGCTAAGGCAAACACACATTTGGGATCTTTCAGCAGGAGCTTTCTGTGGGGGCAATCGGCTGGGGAAAGAAGGCAAATGGAGAAAAGGTGAAACATTTCTTTCCTCTGCCACTTCTCTGTGGCTATCTTGCACTGGCTGAAGCCATCTTGCCCTAGAAGAAGCACGAGGACATGTAATATGGTGCATGGCCCTCGTGGGCTTAACAGAGGGGTCGGCGACTTTTATCATTCAAGAGCCAAACGACGGAGACCGAGACCCACAGAGAGCCAGTATAAGAAAGCCTGTCTGCCTGACTTGACAATAGACATCTGAATGTTATTGGTAATTGACCTGTTGAGTAATAATCCATGAAGCTTTTGCAAACTAAATGCTGAATGTTACGAGTCATTTATTAGGAAACGGCACATGTGAGATCTTACAGTAAGTAATGCATAAAACAGGAGCACCGCGCACAATTATTTTAGTGCACTGGCATACATCTGCACATAGTTGACTTTTAGACCGCTGGCAGCTGTTCTTCCTATCCTTTCCCTTTCTTTAAAGCATTTCTTCAAAATCCTTTGTGTGGGTGTAAAGTGCCGTCAAGTCGCAGCTGACTTATGGCGACCCCTTATGGGGTTTTCAAGGCAAGAGACTAACAGAGGTGGTTTGCCAGTGCCTTCCTCTGCACAGCAACCCTGCTATTCCTTGGAGGTCTCCCATCCAAATACTAACCAGGGCTGACCCTGCTTAGCTTCCGAGATCTGAGAAGATCAGGCTATACCATACTGCCTTCCCTCCCACAAACCCTTTAGCCCCATAATCCCCCCCCCCCGTTATTTTAGCATCCCACCTTCTCCTTCTGTGTACTTGACCTTAAAGAGCCACATTTGGCTCTGGAGCCCTAGCATGCAGACCCCTGGCCTAGCAGTTCTCTCTGCCCTTCCTGTCAGGGGAGGCAGACCCCTGAGGACCACCATAGCAGTAGAAGAAGAGATGATTTTTATATCACGCTTTTCTCTCCTGTAAGGAGTCTCAAAGCTGCTTACAATTGCCTTCCCTTCCCCTCCTCAGCAGGCACCTTTTGAGGTAGGTGGGGCCGAGAGAGTTTGGAGAGAACTGTGACTGGCCCAAGGTTACCCAGCAGGCTGCATGTGGAGGGGTGGGGAATCGAACCCTGTTCTCCAGATTAGAGTCCACCGCTCTTAACCACTACCCCATGCTGGCTCCTGCCAGCGGTTCCTGCCATTTGGGCGCTACTTTTGGAGGGAGCCGCAGGTCCGCAGGCCCGTGGACACCTTGAGTCAGCACTTAATTTCAAATCCAAAAGACGCCTGGGCTTAACCTTGCTTGGATGTCACACTCTCTCTGGAAGCCTCCGCTCTGTCCCTAATCCCGGAAATGTGGGGGCTGGAATTAGATGCAGTGATTTAGCCGAAATGGAAAGGCCGTGCTTTGGGAGAGTCTGGTACATAGCCTTTCACCTTTCTTCCCCCTCCATGCAAACCATTCCCCCATACCTGATGGCATGCAGAACCAGAAGTGTGAACCAGAAGTATACAGATATATTTAGCAGCCATTCTAGGTTATCAAGGTTGCTTTCTAAAACTGGGTGAGCCAGAAGGGTAAATCCATTAATACAAAAGCAAGATTTTTTTTAAAAAATGAAAAGTTTATTTTAAGGGTATAAGAAAGTAGCAATCTCCAGGACTCAAAAGGGCAATTTGGCAAAAAAAAAAAAAAAAAAAAAAAAAGGGGGGGGGGGCAATTTGGCAAAAAATTGCAGTGCATATCAAATGAGAAGGCACTGTTCCTTGGAATACAATAAACCTTTAAAAGGTACGTGCTTTGTAATGTACAAAATTCGAATAGGTAACTATTTACAGAATAGCTGTTAAACTTCCATGAATTTATTATTAAGATATCTGTTGATCGCTTCTCTCTTTGTATTAGGCCCAGATTTTCTTTCTTTCTTTCTTTCTTTCTTTCTTTCTTTCTTTCTTTCTTTCTTTCTTTCTTTCTTTCTTTCTTTCTTTCTTTCTTTCTTTCTTTCTTTCTTTCTTTCTTTCTTTCTTTCTTTCTAAAATATTTTTCAAACATGTGAATAATCATGTAATACATTGTCAGATGGTTTTAAATCACCTTTCGTATGAACACGCTGTTGGAAAGAGCAGATGCTTTTTTACACCTAGGGTTGCCATCTGTCTGGAGAAAAATGCCCCGTCCTTTTAATAGGGGCTTAATGGGATGTTATTTACCTGCATGCCATATAAAACTTCAACTGCCCATTTCCACACATTATGCATCTGTTAAAGGGACAGGACATTTTTCTCCAAATTTGTTGACAACCCTATACATGCTCCATAAATAAGGGCAACAATTGCAATTAATTTGCTTACATTTTTAATACTCCTTGTCCAAAACCATAATCCAATTTCCAGTCCTTACACAACAGAATAAGGAAATAGTCTGGAACCACCTCAATGATTTGCTGAGTTAGATTTATCTAACAGCATAGGGATTAGAAGATAAATTCTCCTTAGCCATACATGAAACTGTTTTCTGAAACTTCCTAAAACTCCCCATAACAATTGCTGCTGAATTATGTACTTGCATTGAGCTGAGTTTACACTGTCTGATTCTCAGTACTAGGTGCTGTGGAGAATAGCCGACCCCTTTAGAGACAGAATATTGGACTAAGTGCCCTTTGTCTGACCTAGGCAACACCATTGGTATGTATGGCTTCCCTTGTATGAAGGGGTGTACCTGAATGTCACTAACAGGGCAGTCCTACAGAGTTAATCCTAGGATTGCCACTCTGGTTTAGGAAATTCGCGGAAATTTGGGGTGGTGCTTGGGAAACCCAAAGATTAGGGGAGGAATGGAGATCCATAGGGACTTGATGCCATAGAGTCTGCCGTTTCCTCTCGGGGAACTGATCTCCGTACTCTGGGGATCAGTTGTCATTCCAGAACTCCAGGGTCCACCTGGAGGTTGGCGAGCTTACAATGACCTTATACCGAAGTAACTCTGCATTAGTGTCTCCTCGCTTGAGAAACAGTGGCAATTTACAGTGTGGGCTGAAAATCTTCACATGTTGAATAATCCTAGAAGAGTCTCAGTGGACTTGTCTCCAGAGCCAGCTTGGGGTAGGATGGTCTCTCCCCTGGTGCCAGGTTGCCAGGGACCATCGTGCATTGAGGACTCAACCCAAAACAGGGCATAATCTCGGTCAGGTTATAGGAAGGACCTGTGGAACGAAAGCTTAAGTAGCTGAGGGACAAACCGCCATCCTAAGCAGAGTCACATCTGTTTAAGCCCACTGACTTAGGGGGTTACCGCCCTTTGTATTCCCAGCGATGTATTAAGAGTTTGAAAATGTTGTAAAAAACATCGCTTTAAAAGGGTTTTTGGATACCACGGCTTATAAATGGTTGAAAGACGTCTTCACAGCTAAAGGGGCCAAACAAAGTGCGAACAGTATCTTTTATAACGTTTTCAAAACTCTTAATACATCGCTGGGAATACAAGTGTGGTAACCCCATTAGAAAGAAGTAACTGGACAGCAGGAACGAGCCGAGATGGCGATGGAGTAACAACCTCTGTCCGAACGTCTCCTGAGGCTTTGTCTGTTTACTCCGTTTCTTAATATTTTGTTCTCCTTTTATTTAAATTGGTTTAGAGACTTAGAGTGAAATTGCATTGAAGCTGCCCAGAAGAGAGACTGTGGGAGTTTTTTTATTTTATTTTGAGATAAGATATGCTTGCTAAACTCTTACAACTCGGCAACTGAGAGGGGTTGATATCTCTGAGAAATAAGGAACTGTGGTTAGGAACCAGGATGAGAACTGTTGCCGACCTTCAGGTGGTGGCTGGAGATCTCCTGCTGTTACAGCTGATCTCCAGGCGACCCAGATCAGTTCCCCTGGAGAAAACGGCCGCTTTGGAAGGTGGACTCTATGGCATGATACCCCACTGAAGTCCCTCCCCCTCCCCAAACTTGCCCTCCTCAGGCTCAGCCCCCAAAATCTCCAGGTGTTTCCCCACCCCAAGTGGGCAACCGTAAGGATGTCCCTTCTTTAAATGTTGCCTCTGTCCACTCCCACTCACCAGACGGCATTCTTGGTCAACCTTTGAACATCTCAACTACAATACTGGCCTACCTTATAGGGGTTGTTTTAAGGATGACAAGTAATGTAAGTGAGCAACTAAATGCACTACATAAATACTTGCTGTTAATAATACTTGTTGTTGTTCATATGTATAGTGTGTCTTTTTCTTCAGTACCCCCAGTTGCCCCTAAACACACTGGTAATTTCAGATGCCAAAAACTCAGTCTTAAGTCCTGGTGCCTCTTCCATGTTCAGTATCTCTGTATGTTCTGAAGGCGCCAGTGATTGTGAGGACCAATCTGGGCGTGTGGCAGTTATTCCAGAGTAAGTCATCTGTAACAACAGAATAAGAGCCCCGTGGCGCAGAGTGGTAAGCTGCAGTACTACAGTCCAAGCTCTGCTCAAGACCTGAGTTCGATCCCGATGGAAGTCGGTTTCAGGTAGCCGGCTCGAGGTCGACTCAGCCTGCCATCCTGCCGAGGTCGGTCAAATGAGGACCCAGCTTGCTGGGGGTAAAGGGAGGATGACTGGGGAAGGCACTGGCAAACCACCCCGTAAACAAAAGTCTGCCTAGGAAACATCGGGATGTGACGTCACCCCATGGGTCAGGAATGACCCGGTGCTTGCACAGGGGACCTTTACCTTTAACAACAGAATGAGCCAAATGATTAAAGGTGTTGAACACACAAGGCTAGAGTAGAAAAGAGCAAGAGTCCAGTAGCCCCTTAAAGACTAACAAAAATATTTTCTGGCAGGGTATGAGCTTTCGTGAGCCACAGCTCACTTCTTCAGATACGAAGGTATCTGAAGAAGTGAGCTGTGGCTCACGAAAGCGCATACCCTGCCAGAAAATATTTTTGTTAGTCTTTAAGGTGCTACTAAGTCTTTAAGGTGCTACTAAGACAGACTAACATGGCTACCCACTGTGAATTATACACAAGGCGAGAGTGACCCAGATCAGTTCCACTGTTACCTTTTATCAGACGAGCCACATTTATCAGGCAGAAAGGATTTCTGCATAACTCAAAAGCTCGCTACCTGGCGGTTTTAGGATCCAGAAAGTCCGTTTAAACTTGCTTGTATGGATTTTTTAGAGAATTGCTTTTTTTTGCTTTCCTTTCTCGGGGTGTCTCTCGAGGCGTGAAGAACAGAGCAGTCGAGGTTGTGGCTGACGCCTTGGAGAGAGAAAGACAGAGAGAGAGAAAGAGAAAGATACCACCGGCTCTATTCCCAAAGGAGGGCGGCCGTCTGTGTTTCTGCAACCGCTGTTCTCACTGGAACAGTCTGCCTCGCACGCTCTCCAAGCGGCTGAGCCAAGAAGGGGCCTCCCTGCTCTTTCCTTCCAGGGTCTGCGTGGGAAGGGGGGTTGCCTCTTCCTGCTGGAGACAGAAAACTTTCCCTTGCAAAGGCTGGCTCCGGGTCTCTGCTTTCCTGCCGCAGTGCCAGAAAGTGGCAACAGTGGTGGTACGGGAAAGGGGGAAATGAAGAACCTACATACCATCCGCCATAATATAAAAAGGCGGTTAAGAGTGCAGTGGTTGAGAGCGGCGGTTTGGAGTGGTGGTCTCTAATCTGGAGTGGAGTGGAGTCTCTAATCTGATTCCCCACTCCTCCACATGAGCGGTGGAGGCTAGTCTGGTGAACCGGGTTGGTTTCCCCACTCCTCCACATGAGCGGTGGACGCTAATGTGGTGAACCGGGTTGGTTTCCTCACTCCTGCACACGATGCCAGCATGGTGACCTTGGACTAGTCACAGCTCTCTTAGGGCTCTCTCAGCCCCACCTACCTCACAGGGGGTCTATTGTGGGTAGGGGAAGGGAAGGTGATTGTAAACTGGTTTGGTTGTCCTTTAAGTGGTAGAGAAAGTCAGCATATGAAAACCACCACCACCACCACCACCACCACCTCCTCCTCTCCTCCTCCTCCTCCTCCTCCTCCTCCTCCTCCTCCTCCTCCTCCTCCTTCTTCTTCTTCTTCTTCTTCTTCTTCTTCTTCTTCTTCTTCTTCTTCTTCGCCAAGCAACCAGGTAGTAGTCAGTTGACGCATGCAAAACGTCCCGGGTTCAATCTTTGGTGTCTCCAGTTGATGGGTCTTGGGTAGCACAGATACGAAATAGATCTTTTCCCCCCTGAAGAACCGCTACTATTCAAAGAAGAGCAATAAGAAGGCGTTGGTCCAGGGAGATGTGAGTCCAAAACCCTTAATGGGGTGAACTTGTATCCTATCAGAGCCTAACTTAACCTCACAGGTTCTTGCAAGTTCTCCTTAGAATAGTAGAGTAAAAATGTAAACAGGAGAAAAGCCAATCTAATATCATATAAATAAGTTTTTGATCCCCCCCCCCAGAATTCTCCTGTGCAGCTGCAGAGTTTTTTCCCGTCACACTTCCTTACTTTAGCTAGCCTACATATGTCTGGGCTAGAAGGAAAGGCGACTTTGAGCAGCAGCAATTTTCCTTTTTAGAATGTAACTTATCAGCGTATTTCCCCTTCTTGAACATGTGAGCTTTAAGTGACGCAGACAAGTTAATTTTGAAGGGTTGCTTTGCCTGATTCCCCCCTCCCCCCCCCATGCACACACAAACTATAGATTTTTGGAAAGGTTAATTCAACAGTGTAGCTCCCCGGCCACTTTTTTTAAAAAAACCAGTGTACGCCGTTCAATAACCGAACCCTGTATATTTTCCGGCATCCACCCCGTCAATTGAGCTGTATCCGAATTCTCTAGTTTTCCAGAATGTTCAAAAACAAAACACAAATCAAATCAGTCCGTATTAGCAACGTCATTTGATCTGGATTCTGGCACCAGGGCGAGTCGGCTGATTCTCCCTCCCCCTGCATAAAAAGGCCAAAAACACTTTGAAAGGGAGTTCCAGTTTTAGGTGGGGCTTCGGTTCATGCTAGCAACTGGTAGGCGCAGCGCGAAAGGCGGCTGTTGTGCCTCTTTATTAAGTACAGTTGGAAGATTTGGAATAATGGCCGTCTCTTTCGGTTGCCCCCCCCCTTGCAGTCACCCCCCCCCATTTCCTTTGCTGGGTGGAGTTGCGGAAGGAATGAGCTCACAGTCGCTAATGTACTCCAGATGGAGCCTCGGCTGCTCCGTTTCCAGTCTTGGCACCCTCCCAAGCTCTTTCTTTCGGGCTGCCCCCCTTCACGCCCCTTCTCTTTTACACATGGCTGGTCTCTGCCCTCGTCTGCCTCCCTGCCCGGTTCCATTTGGCACACCGGCAGGGGGCAGCATCCAGCCTCTGGGCACAAAGCTCCCCGAAGCCCGTGGCGGGTAATCGAAACCGCCGGAAATTTAGCTGGCTGAGCGAGGCAGAATTGAGATGGGGGGGTCAAGGGGGTGGCCCTGGCACCAAAGCCGGGTCACGAGTTGTGGTGTGTTGCAGGAGAGCGACAGATCAGCGAGTGGCAACAGAAGAGCGTGGCTGCCCTACAGCTGGCCGGGACCTGAGTCTGCGCGTGGTTATTTTGAGGACTAAATGGTGCGGGGATTTGCGTGGGGTGTCGATTCTCAAGCGACGTGTGACACCAAAAGCTCCTGCGGCCAGGGGGACGGGCAGGGCGGGGCGAGCCCAGAGGGGCTGCTGGAGGCTCACCGGTGCCACCCTGCGTGCTCTCTCTTTTCTGTCTTCCCAGGAACCGGAACCGGTGGAGGAATGTGTCCAGAGCACCCTGGCTGCCTTGTACCCCCCCTTCGAGGCCACGGCCCCCACCCTGCTGAGCCAGGTCTTTGAGGTGCTGGAGCGGACTTACCAGCACGATGCGCTGCGCTACACCCTCGACTTCCTCGTTCCTGCCAAGCACATTCTGGCTCGCGTCCAGAGTGAAGCCTGTGTGAGTCTCCGCATTGGTCTGGCTCTGTTCCTCTGGAGGACCCTCGGAACGGGAAATCGCTCTCGGGCCAGGGCGGCACAAAAGCCATTTGTTCTGGTGCTGGGATCTCAATACAGACCTCCATCTGAGGCTTAAATTGATCTAAAGCTTCGCTCAGGGACCCTTGCTTCAGTCCTAGGGCTGCGTCCTAAAATGTGATTGTGTCTTAGCTCCGTCATCCGTCCAAACAACAACTCCCCACTGAATCAGCCCTGTGCACCAATGGAGTATTGAATGATGTGCTTGTATGTGTGTGTGTGTGTGTGTGTGTGTGTGTTAAATGCTGTCAGGTCGCTTCTGACTCATGGCGACTCTGTGAATCAGTGTCCTGCAAAAAAGTCCTATTGTTAATAGCTTTGCTGCATGGGGAGATGTATTCGTTGGTTTTAGGGATATGACCAGCCCTGCTCTCCTTTTGTATAACCAGAGTTGGGCGCATTTCGCAACTGCAAACTACAAAGACAGAAACCGGATGTATGATTTAGCACCCTGAGAATCCCAGCTTTCCTGTAAAAATATAAGCAGGTTTCTAGTCCTTAGGACTATAAATGTATGAGCGGCGGAGGCTAATCTGGTGAACTGGATTTGTTTTCCCACTCCTACACACGAAGCCGGCTGGGTGACTTTGGGCTAGTCACAGCTCTTAGAGCTCTCTCAGCCCCACCTACTTCACAGGGTGTCTGTTGTGGGGAGGGGAAGGGAAGGTGAGTATAAGCCGGTTTGAGTCTCCCTTAAGTGGTAGAGAAAGTTGGCATATAAAAACCAACTTCTTCTAGAAGAGAAAAGAGTTGGTTTTTATATCCTGCTTTTCTCTACCGAGAGGAGTCTCAAAGTGGCTTCCATTCGCCTTCCCTTCCCCTCCTCACAACAGACTCCTTGTGATGTAGGTGAGGCAGAGAGAGTTCTGAGAGAATTGTGACTAGCCCAAGGTCACACAGCAGGCTTCATGTGGAGGAGTGGGGAATCGAACCTGGTTCTCCAGATTAGAGTCTACTGCTCTTAACCACTGCCTCATGCTAGTATGCTTGAAAGTGAAATGGATGCTACAATATTGGATGCCAGTGGGAAAAGATGACTTGTATTTCTGATGGTCAGCATGCATTCTGCAGAATAAACATATTTAAGTACATTTGCGATATGTATCCATGTCCCAGAATTCAGCGTTTATTTGATGCTGGTTATTTTCAAAGAGCAGTGCGTACACAGTCTCGCATGTTTTTATTTTACCTCATTTATGCTCCACATTTCTCCCCAGTGGTGACCCAAAGCGGTTTATATCATTGCCTCTCCACCATTCTATCCTCACATCAACCCTGTGTGGTAGGTTAGGCTCAGAGTGTGTGTCTGGCTCAAAGTCACCCTGGGTCTCCCAAATCCTAGTCTGACAGTCTAACCTTGACACCACACTGGCTTTCCAGGTAACTCACCCTCTCCTGGAGTCTGATCTGGTGAACCGGGTTGGTTTCCCCACTCCTCCACATGAAGCCAGCTGGGTGACCTTGGGTTAGCCACAGTTCTCTTAGAGCTCTCTCAGCCCCACCTACCTCACAGAGGGCATCTGTTGCGGGGAGGGGAAGGGAAGGTGATTGTAAGCCGGTTTGATTCTGCCTTAAGTGGTAGAGAAAGCTGGCATATAAAAACCAACTCTTCTTCTTCCTCCTCTTCTCTTTTTCTCCACTCCTCAGGCCCAATACAGCGGTTTCGTCTTCTGCCATGAGGGTTGGCCGCTGTGTCTTCGGGAGAAGGTTTTAGTGCAGCTGGGCTCGCTGCCCTGGCAACGGCTCAGCCCCGGCGACTTCTACCTGCAAGTGGTGCCTCACCGGGAGTGCGCCCCACGCCTGGTGCTGAAGTGCCTGTCGCCGGAGGGCCGCGGCGTTCAGGAGCTGCCCGTGCCCCCGGACTCCTACCCCTTCCTTTTCACCGTCGAGTGGCTCAACGGCATCAACAAGGAACGCCGAGCCGGGCGTCTGGAGCGCTGCCTGCTGGCCGACGGGGAAAAGGTGCTGAGCCTGCCCTGGCCCGAGCTGGTGTACCCCCAGTTTGTGCACAAGGACGGGTTCATTGTGGGGCAGCGCTGCCCTGCGGATCTGGCTCCCGAGGTGCTGGGGGCACGGAGCCCGGGGGACGGGCGCCATTCCGGAGGGGAGAACCGGGAGTCCGAGGGGGAGTACGTCCACCTCCTGGAGGTCAGCCCCACCTTGCACCAGGGAGCCAGGATCCCCGAGCCTTGCGGTCCTCAGATCCAGACGATGCCCGCCCGCAAGGGACACCACAAGAACCGCAGCCGGCGTCACCGGGCCTGGCTCCACCACAAGTCCGGGTGCGGGGAGAACTTCGCCTTGCGCAAGGCCTGCCGAAACCAAGAGGCCGAGCAGTCGAGTCAAGAGAGGAGTGGCCAAGGGGACAGATCTGAGCCGCACAGAGGTAACCCTATCCAGGCCTTGGACCAAACGTCAAAGCCCTCCCAGGCGGCGGAGAGCCCGGGTTCTAGGCAACCGGCGCCAAACCAGGAGCCCTCTGGGGCTGAGGCGCGGCCAGATGTTTCTGGCGCAGCTGCTGTGGAGGAGAGCGGGCTCGAGAAAGCAGAGCCGGCGGGGTCTGTAAACCGAGACCCCACTCCTCCCAGGGAGGTCAGCAATGAAAACCCATCTCCCGCTTCCGTGACACCAAAACGCACCGCCAAGGGAAACCGGAGGAAAAAGAAAGGTGCCGGGAGAGGGGCGGGTGGCCGAGTCAGGCAGGGGGGTGACGCGGCTAACCAAGAAACGGGGGCTTTGACTGATCTAAAAGACCCAGAAAAGGAAGGGATCTGTGTTGGGACAAGAAAAGAGGATTCTGGGAAGGGAGAACAAAGCTTTAATGGTGGCGAACAGGTGGTCGACGCCAAAGAACGTCTTGCGGGCATTGCGGATTGTAATGGCGCCA
Source organism: Euleptes europaea (assembly GCF_029931775.1). Lineage (NCBI taxonomy): Eukaryota > Metazoa > Chordata > Lepidosauria > Squamata > Sphaerodactylidae > Euleptes > Euleptes europaea. The sequence continues at coordinate 17,076,732 of NC_079329.1, read as the reverse complement.
GTGAGAGAAGTGGCGTCACAGGAGAGGGAACCCCTGGCATTGAGGAGGAGGGTGCTGGCGTTGGTGAGCTGGCCATCGGTGCTGGAAAGTATAGCGTTGGCATCGGAGACCCCGAGGACAGCACAGAAAAATGTTCCGCTGGCACAGGAGACAGCACGGTTGGTACTAGAGAAAGGAGCGTTGGCAGAGAAGGCCCAGACAACGCCAAAGACCAGACTGCTGCGGTCGATGCTGGGGAAGCCAGCGTTGGCATGGAAGAGCAGGACGTCACGGAACAAGAGGCTGGTACGGAAGGCCATTGCACGGGAGAGGAGAGCCTCGAGGCTGGCGCGGGAGAAGCGCTGTTGACCAAGTTGCCAGGGGAGGAAGAGCCAAGTGTTGGGGGACAAGAGGAAGCCCCAAGGGTTGTCCCTGAACAGGCGGTGGAGGAAACACCAACCGCCTCTCTGCCTGCTACGGTTCCTCTCCAGCAGGCTGTAGACTGGGACCTCTTGCGGTCAGGTGTCTTTGCGCTAACAGGTAAGTTGGTGAAAGATCCTTTCTGGGCCAAGGGGATGCTGGGAAATGGGCTTGTTATCTCCTTCCTGTGGTCTTTGGAACATGTTGCTTGGTAGGGTCAGTATTATTTCCATTTTATCAGCGCAGACTTGTGGGTTGTTAGTTTAGCAAATTTATTTATTTATAGGCCACCTTTCTCATGGAGGATCAAAGCAGATTGCACGGTGTATGTCCACGCAGTCCAATAGCATGAGGCATCTAATAAGCAATGCAATAGGACGAGGGTTTCAAAAATTAGAAACTGCAAAAAGGCCTTAGACAGATATGTCAAACCATTTGAATGGTAAATTTCAGCTGATTTTAAACCGCTTTCCAAGTGGTGCTCTCTTTGCATGTGGAAGGCATTGCAAAAGATTCCAGATGTTCCTCACTCTCTGCATTAGTGTACCTATTCCTTGGAAATCCTAGTGTCCCTGAACTCAATACATAATGCTCAGTTGCTGGAATAATGTCCTGTCACCTCGCCCTGTGCTTAACCATAGTAATTACAATAACAGCTATTACTTGGATTGGGGTTACACTTATGCAAAGCACCTATTGGACAAGGTCTGTGACGTCATTGGAGAGAGTGTCATAGATGTCTCCTACCTGCGCTGTTCAAATGACCCTCCCTTTCCACTCAACTTCATGTATATGTTTTGGATTGGATGCTGAGCGCATTGCCTTGGTATATTTCCAAACAAGCACACTTTGCATTGGCAAGACAGACCCTACCCACTCAGCACGCAGCTCACTTCTTCAGAACATTCTTCAGATATGCTGAGCTTCTATGTAGACCGTCCTACAAAGTACAATCCAGGTTTCCGTCCCCAAATCCAAGAGCTCTCTGCAAAAACAATTTTGTTAAGCTGCCCGATCTGGCTGTCCCTTTAACCAGCATTCAGCCATCTCACCGAATGCCATGAGGTCTGAGGAAAACAAGCCGTCTCACTGTGGCCACATCCCAACGGTTCGCGCAAACCGCTCCCCTGCCCAAAGCCACAAAACACGACTCGAAAGAACACCAGACCCCGATCACGTTACAAAAGGCATGCCGCTTTCAAAATGGGAGGCAGACCTCCCCGAGGCGGTCGATTGGAAGCATAAGCAGAGACAGAATAGAAAGGAAAGGGGAGAGGGGAGGAGGGGATAAAAGGGGTAGGATTGCACTGGTTGGGTTGCTGGTTTTTAAGAACCTTTTCCCCAAAGTCTCTCTGATTAAAGTACCAGCCAGATCTTTTGAAAGCTGATAAGCCAGGCGCGATATAGACATAGGGTTGCCAGCCTCCAGATACTAACTGGAGATCTCCTGCCATTACAGCTGATCTCCAGCTGATAGAGATCAGTTCCCCTGGAGAAAATGGCTGCTTTGGCAATTGGACTCTATGGCATTGAAGTCCCTCCCCTCCCCAAACCCCGTCCTCCTCAGGCTCCACCCCAAAAACCTCCCGCTGGTGGCAAAGAGAGACCTGGCAACCCTATATAGACCGCCATCTCCTGTTGATTGTTCTGTGTATTTACAGCTATACTGCCTCTTAACCTGGAGGTTCCATTTAGCTAATAACTATTGGTAGACCTAGTTTCTACAAAATTGTTTTTTAAAAGTCACGTCAGATAGTGAGGCAAATGTAGTTTCTTTCTATGGATGCTGCAGAGACATTTGGAATCATGATATCAATTTCCTGCTCACTACAAAGGTCACCTGAAAAGACCCTTAGGGTGGACACGGAAAGTAGAAGAAATTCCATGGTGGTGTTTCTGGGGACAGATTAACATAATGGATAGGGAACATTTTGGGTAAGATTTCTCTCAAGGGGAAAAAAAAGTATGGCTCAATTTCAGCCTCAATGTTGTCAATTACTATGTAAATTCCAGGTTGGCAATCAATTGTGAGTTATAAAAAAAGGGCGGAAATTCCAGATTAGCAATTCATGTTACACATTTTTATTTGTTTACTTTGTTTATACCCCACTTTTCTTCCCTGCGGGGCACCCAACGTGACCAACAATATTCTCCTTTATCCTTATCCCTGTAAGGTAGATTAGAAGAAGCAGAAGAGTTGGTTTTTATATGCCGACTTCCTCTACCACTTAAGGAAGAATCAAACCGGCTTACAATCACCTTCCCACAACAAACGCCCTGTAAAGTAGGTGAGGCCGAGAGAGTTCAGAGAACTGTGACTAGCCCAAGGTCACCCAGCTGGCTTCACGTGGAGGAGCGGGGAAACAAACCTGGTTCACCAGACTAGAGTCGGCCACTCACGTGGAGGAGTGGGGAATCAAACCCAGTTCTCCAGATTAGAGTCCACCGCTCTTAACCACCGTCCTTAACCACTACACCATGCTGAGAGTGTGTCACTGGCACAACGTCACCCAGCAACCTTCCCTGTCAGAGTGGGGATTCGAACCTGGATCTCCCAGATCCTAGTCCAACACTCTAACCGCTGGACTATTGACAGACATGATCTAAGAATTCCATGCTAGGAACTTCACTCCCAGGCAAATGCAGACCCAATCTGGCTTGGGGCCATCCACCCACCGCCAATTTCCCAATCCAAATCAAATCCGCACAAGCCGGGCAATAGTCCAGATGTCCGCTACATGGAGTTTGTACTGTGTGAATCCCTCCTGAGTGGCCATAGAAGGCCCGAGTATCTGGAGACCCCTTCATCTCCAAAACCAGAGAGCCCTGTCCACATACTGTTAGTTGTGTTACTGCTGCTGTGGAGCTAATAAATGGTATGTGCTTACAGGAAATGGAATTTTTGGATCAGTGGAAATTAGGAGGCTTTTTCCAACCCTGAACAGTAACATAATGCTGGGAAGATGGGGCAGTAAGGGTTTTTTTTATGGAGAATGAGCTCAGGGGTTCTTCCTGTGATTATAGAAAAACAACTTATTTTTTTGTTTGGAACAAGGATGTGGCTTACGTATATTGGCGACTGATGCTAAAATCTGTCCTGTGTTCCCTAACCTAGTCCAAGCCTATAATAAGCGGTGGGCAAATGCATACAACATTTTCTTCCTTGGAGAAGCTGCATCTAGAGGGCCTTTCCAAAGAGCACATGGTGGCAGTTATGTAGGAAATACTTGATGTGGTATGGATGTCCCTTTATTCTAGACCCTCTAGTTCATGCTTTGTGAAGTTTCTTGAAAACTGTTAACCTGTGCTCCTTAATAAATGGGTGTCTATTAAGTTAAAAATAAATGCAGGGACTTTGCTCTGACCCAGTATCTATCTCTAGGGTGCGAATTCTCTGTATGTGGTGTTGGAAAATACAGTGACAGCTAAGTAACTAGGAGCCAGCATGGTGTGATGGTTAAGAGCAGTGGTTTGGAGCGGTGGACATTAATCTGGAGAACCGGGTTTGATTCCCCACTCCTCCCCATGAGCGGCGGACGCTAATCTGCTGCACCGGGTTGGTTTCCCCAGTCCTTCACATGAAGCCAGCTGGGTGACCCTGGGCTAGTCACAACTCTCGTAGAGCTCTCTCAGCCCCACCGACCTCAGAGAGTCTCTGTTGTGGAGAGGGGACCTTCTCCTTCTCCTTCTTTCAGTGTAGTACCTGAAGCTCTCCCTAGCTCTTGGCAAATTGGTGTAGAGTTCAGCTTTGCGATTTCCTTGTGTTTCATCCCAACAGGAGGAACGGACAGGGCTGGACGGCCTTTGCTGACTGTGGTACCTCAGCCTGTTCGAGACGGGCTGCCCCCAGGACAAGAAGCTCTGGTCAACACCCTGAGATACCTGCACTCACTTCTCAGGTGAAGAAAAAAAAACTGCCTCCAAGGGAAGAATTCCTAGGATGATTCACAGGAAATATATTGTGTCAGCCTGTCTGGATCACCCACTGCGTTATAAACGTAAAGGAGTTTTAAATGTTGATTGTTGGGACTCCCCTAGGAAACGAAAAACAGTGAAATGGTTTGGTGCGAGGGGTGGAAAGCTCACATGAAATTCTCCTCCACAGCCTCACAAAACGACCATTCCCAGGAAGCTGCTGGGAGAGAACAGTCATACTGCTTTAAAATAGGGTTGCCAGCTCCGGGTTGGGAAATACCTGGAGGTTTTTTGGGGCAGAGCCTGAGGAGGGTGGGGTTTGGAGAAGGAAGGGACTTCAATGCCATGGAGGTATAATTGCCAAAGTGGCCATTTTCTCCCGGGGAGCTGATCTCTATCGGCTGGAGATCAGTTGCGATAGCGGGAGATCACCAGCGAGTACCTGGGGGTTGGCAACCCTAGCTTTAAAATCAGTTTACGTTTGCAATATTTTTGCACTTGACAGTTGGTTGAGACTGTCAGCCGCTCACTTGGAGGAGTGGGGAATCAAACCTGGTTCTCCAGATTAATGTCCACCGCTCCAAACCGCTGCTCTTAACCATTACACCATGCTGGCTCCTAGTGACTTAGCTGTCACTGTATTTTCCACATCTTCTCTGGGGTGTGGTCTAGCCATGCAGCAGTGAGCTCATAGTGAGGTAGGGTGACCAAACTCAAAATGGGGGTTGGAGTTCTCCTGGAATTAGAACTGATCTCTAGAGATCAGCTCTCATGGAGGAAAGGGCAGCCTCCGAGATCGGATTCTGGCATCACATCCCTGCTGAGTTCTCTTCCTCCCCCAAACTTTATCCTCCCTAGGCCCCACCCTCAAATCTCTAGGAATTTCCCAAGCCAGAGTGGGCAACTCCGTAATGAAGTGGCAGAGTGTAGGGAAGGTCCCAGGTTCAATCCCTGGCATCTCCAGTTAAAGGGACTAGGAAGGTAGGTGGTGTGAAAGACCTCTCGCCTGACACCCTGGAGAGCCGCTGCCGGTCACAGTAGACTTTGATGGACTGAGTACTGACTTTGATGGACCAAGGATCGGATTCAGTATAAGGCAGCTTCATGTGTTCGTGTGGAATGTAGAATGGGCTGCAGGGGACGTATTACATTTTTCCTGCTCCCCCATCCTTAACCCTCAGTGGAAACTGAACTACAGTGCAGTAACCCTGTTCCCATCAGTTTCTCACTGCTCACGTCATGTTCTCCTGTACCCTAGGTGTGCTAAACATGCACAGAGCCCTGAAAAAAGGAACAGATGCATGTCCAGATTGGGGTTTTTTTTCATTTCCTCACAGCGTTCCTACCTGTAAAATGGGTATAATCAAGGCCTGTGGCGGAGTGATTGTGAGGGTAATGTGAAGGAACCGTGCTAGAGAATAGTTCTTTGCAGTGTTTGCAAGTGAAATGTCCCAGCCAGCTGTCATATGCTGTTGATGTTGCCCTTTGGAAGACTACGTGCTAACCCCTGCTGAGCAAGCCCTGGTCTCTTGATGCGAGCTGTGGCCTCATTTTTCCTTTCTTTCTTCCCAAATGTTCTAGGAAAGAGCAGAAGGCCTTGGGGATGACTGTGCTGTTGGACCTGAGCCAGGTGGATGACTGGGCCCTCCAGGCTCCTGTGCTGTTGCCGGCCTTAAGGATATTCCAGGTATGGGACTCTCTTTCTGTGCCCCCCGCCCCAGTCCTCGCCCCCAGTCCTCTGTGGGTCATGTCGATTTGCTTCTGATGCTGTGCCTTATAGCTACCTACCGTTCTACCTGCATGAAAACACAGCCTTTTTCTTTTAGGAGGGTTCCCCGCCACCTGTGAGCCAGCTGCTGGTGATCTTACCCCCCGATGACCGTTTTGTACCCCACGAAGAGGAATTGGCCTTGGAACCTGCTGTGGTAAGCTTCCAGTGGGGCAGCTTGATAGGCCATTTGTTAGGAGAGCGGTATGTGAAGGAAGAGAACAACGTGGGCAGAATCTGGAGACAGAGTCCTGTCGAGAGATAAAAGGGTTTAAAAAAAGTACATGTCATCGTAACCCAAACTCTGCTAACGATAGAAAAAATTTGAGCCAGCCGTACGGATTATCGTCACTATTTTAGCAGCCCTGTTTCGCTTCTTATTTACTTTGCTCGAGCGGTCCACCCGGCAGAAGTCTGTTAAGCGGCAGTGCCACCTACAGACAGGGACGGACAGATCATACCATGTATTTTATACACTCGAGCGCTGTTCACTTAACTCTAATGCCTTTCGTGTGGCAGCTGCCGCTAAACTAGGTGATGTGTCAAAGAGGCGGCTAATAATGCTGGAAGAGTTATAAATGGCTACACCGCGGGATGCTGCAGAGGAAAAGCAAGAAGAGGTCTTTAGCTAGAATTGGATTTTCACTGTGTATCTTTATACTGTGTGTGTGTGTTGTGGGAATGGAGAGCTTTGGGTTGGGCAGTATCAAAGGCATTGAGTTACAGGAACGTTTTGTGTCCGAACTAGTCTCTTTCGTCCACAGGAGGTGGTGGTTCTCTCTCTTCCCGAGCTGCCCCGTTACGTGGCCCAAGACCACCTGACTCCTGCGCTAGGTGGGACCCTGCACCATTCACCACGCAAATGGGTGGGGGCGCACCAGGTAAGAGAGAATGAAGCAGGCCTTGTGTTGTCCCCCTGGGCTCGCTCATAGAAACAATCGAACTTCCCTCCAATCTGGGAGAGGAACCCTGCCTTTTCCCGCGTCCTTAGGGCCAAACTAGACAACAGGGGTGTTCCTTGGGGATGGCTGCCATTTGACGTGGCGAGTTCCCAGTTGGGAGCTTGTTTAAACTGTGCTGCAGGGGCCCAATTCTAGTTGGGACCACTGGTGAGGAGAAGGAGAGGCTCCTGACTCCCCTCCCTGCTGAATTTTGACCCAAAATGGTGCTGGAGGGGGGTGTACAGGCACATAGGCACATAATGCCCCCCCATCACTGTTTCAGGTCAGAAAAATGGCAGAGGGAGGCCATCTTCCTCCCGTGCTGTGGTGGTCCTGACCAAAACCAGCCCCCTGGGGTACATTTTAAAGGAATTCCCAGCTGGGAACTCACTATTTCAAAATAGTGGGCCCCCTTGGACACCCATATCGTCTAGCTTGGCCCTTCATATACTCACCTGCTACTGCTCTTGACTTCCAAATTTTCCCTGAAACCTACCAGAACCTTCTCTTCCCTCAACCTCATCCAGACCCTGAGCTCTCCTTACATCTCACATGAGCCTCATGTCCTCAGCCACAAGTACTATATGGCCATGCCACTGTGAAATCCTAGAGCAAGGGAGCTGTCCTAGGTGACCTTCACGTACACAGGCATACCTTGTTTTATTGGTGCTGCTGCAGTTGCCTTGTTTGTGGCTTCCTAGAGGCACCTGGTTGGCCACTGTGTGAACAGACTGCTGGACTTGATGGGCCTTGATCTGATCCAGCAGGGCCTTTCTTATGTTCTTATTGTGCCTCGCTTTATTGCTCCTCGCAGATATTGCGTTTCCGAGCAAGTGTATCGGTGCCATTTTTCCAACTTTGTGTCTCTGTGTCGCCTTTTGGTGATTCTCGCGATATTTCAAACTTTTCCATTATTATCACAGTACATTTTTAAAGACACAATGCTATTGCACATTTAATAGGCTACAGTATAGTGTAAACATGACTTTTATATGCACTGGGAAACCAAAAAAATTTGTGTGACTCGCACACAAAAAATTTGTGTGACTCGGTGGTCTGGAACCGAGCTCGCAATATCTCCGAGGTATGCTTATATTCAAGCTCCGCCGTTTTGTGATAACAACTCTCTTTTCACAGGCTCTTGAGCAACTGCAGACCCTTTGCTGTAGCGTCTTAAAAGCCGTGTGTGAAGCCAACGCTCACCTCCAGGCAGAGGGAACAAAAGGAATTCAGGAGGTAGGCCTGCTCCGGAGATCACCAGGGTGCACAATTTAGCTCTGTGAATGGAAGCAGCACCATCCACAGTCCCTATAGCTTCCTTGCACGGTTACCCTGAGAGAATTACCTTCAGCCCCATGCTTTTAATTGTTTCATGCCTAGGGTTGCCAACCTCCAGGTGGTATTACAACAATCAGATGGCACTTATGGCAAAGAAGCACGAAACTACTACTGCTTAACAAAGAGAGTCAATGTAATGTAAGCACACAAACATAAGCAAAAAGGCAAAGACAAAGTACATGTGCAAAGTCCCAGAATTTTTACTCAAGGTAAGTACCAAAACAACCATATGGGTCAATAAAGTCCAAGAAATGCCAAAAAAAAAAAGGTTTCCAGTATAGAGTCCTATTTCACATAAGCTTTTTCGATTCTGGTAATCCCACGACGATCAGTCACAGTTCCACAGAACATATGTTCCAAAAACAAGGTTTGTAGCCCCTCAGTACTAGCGGATGGCGTATCTGCGTCAAACCCATATGGTTGTTTTGGTACTTACCTTGTGTAAAAATTCTGGGACTTTGCACATGTACTTTGTCTTTGCCTTTTTGCTTATGTTTATGTGCTTACATTACATTGACTCTCTTTGTTAAGCAGTAGTAGTTTCGTGCTTCTTTGCCATAAGTGCCATCTGATTGTTGTAATTCCTCCTTTTGGGGCACTAGCCTTGCAGTTTGATTTCCAAACCTCCAGGTGGTGGCTGGAGATCTCCGGTTATTACAACTGATCTCCAGGCGACAGAGATCAGTTCCCCTGGAGAAAATGGACGCCTTGGCAGTTGGACTCTATGGCATTGAAGTCCCTCCCCTCTCCAAACCCCGCCCTCCTCAGGTTCCACCCCAAAATCTCCAGGTAGCTCCCAGCCTGGAGCTGGCAACCCTATTCATGTTAATGATAGTGAGCAATCGAGGCCCGAAATAACCGGAGGCTCTTCTTGACTCACATCCGTTTTCCTCTTGTAGTCACCGTATGAGCATCAACGTGCTCATTGTCATCCGAAGCTGGACTGTGCATGCAAACCGCCTCTGTTCTATCTTCAGGCTTACTGCGTTTGATGTATGATAATCCCAAAAATAGTCATAAGGCACACAGCAGCTCCATCAAAGAGACTGAAACCTTTGTGTAATGTGCGTCTTTCGAAGATACGGTCACAATTGTGAGGCTGAAAAATGGAGGCCTCCTTCTCACTGAGGTAGATGCCCAAACCTGACTCGGGGCTGTATTTCTTCGGACTGCACATTGGGGGCTGATGTGAATCCAGTGCTCCTCAAAACAAAGCAATGGCCCACGCGAAGGACACAAGGGTGTTAGGGAGAAACTAGATTAGACCTCTTCTTCCTGACACCTAGTTGTCTTTCGGCAAGGAAGCATTTTCTTCTCCTTTCCCTAGATTTAAAAGCCATTGGCTATTCATCTGCCGTTTCACACTTTAAAAAAAAGGGAGGAAATGAAGATTAATTTTTTCTTGACAGCACGAAGAGAAAAGTTGCCACGTCTCTCACGCAATTCAACAATCTACTTGATAGCAGATAACACGGTATCTTCTTCTCAGGAAACGTCCTTAGCTGTTTTATCCAGGGAGTGGATATTTGCAAATATTTGCAAAAATATTTATTTTGTGCGGTATTATTTTGTGAAAGGAATCATTTAGTTTGGAGGAGTTTGAATCGCATGAGCTTCCGTCTGGAGGGCTACAGGCCACGCAAAGAGTTGTCACCTTGGTGCGAAATAAGCCTAAACGTCTTCGGAGTTCAGGTGGCCAAGCTAGATTTCCAGTGATTGGGAAACGGTGTTTCACTGCCCTGCATAGCTCTCTGCCCTTTCCCCCGACTTGACAGAAACCGAGGACACACAACACTGATGGCTTCGTTCCACCTAGGGTTGCCAAGTCTCTCTTTGCCACTGGCGGGAGGTTTTTGGGGTGGAGCCTGAGGAGGGCGAGGTTTGGGGAGGGACTTCAATGTCATAGAGTCCAATTGCCAAAGCGGCCATTTTCTCCAGGTGAACTGATCTCTGTTGGCTGGAAATCAGTTGTAATAGCAGGAGATGTCAAGGTACTACCTGGAGGTTGGCAACTCTGTTTTGAGCTCTGATGAGAGAAGGCTAGGCTGGGTTATTAGGCTGCTGTGGGGGCCAAGGTTGCCAATCTTTGAATGCCTCTCTGTCCCTTTAATGTCACTTTGATTTGCAAGTCGTTATCAGGAGATGTTATTTCACGTCATACCATGAAAAGCTCATTCCCGCTAATTAAATCTCTATTAAGAGGCGATTTCCCCCAGTCTGGCTGGCAATCTTATCTGGGCCCCTAAAGGCGATCTCCAGCTCCTACTTGGAGGTTGGCAACCCTTGTTCCACCACCTTGCATTGTTGCGGCTATTTTGCGCCGTGCCAGTTGCAACTGCCGGGTTGGATGCTGACAATCTGTAATGTGATGTTGCGGCTATTTTGTGCCGTGCCAGTTGCAACTGCCGGGTTGGATGCTGACAATCTGTATTGTGATGTTGCGGCTATTTTGCGCCGTGCCAGTTGCAACTGCCGGGTTGGATGCTGACAATCTGTATTGTGATGTTGCGGCTATTTTGCGCCGTGCCAGTTGCAACTGCCGGGTTGGATGCTGACAATCTGTAATGTGATGTTGCGGCTATTTTGCGCCGTGCCAGTTGCAACTGCCGGGTTGGATGCTGACAATCTGTAATGTGATGTTGCGGCTATTTTGCACCGTGCCAGTTGCAGCTGCCGGGTTGGATGCTGACACGCTGTATTGCGATGTTGCTGTGCTCCCGTCTGTTGTGCGGGGCAGACGGCCTCCTTTGCCAGCTCCACCCCAGCCGCCTTCGCTCTGCCACGTTCACCACCATCTCCTCCCCACAGGAGCCGTCGGCACAAATCGCCTCGCACCAAGAGATGATGCAGAAACTGTTGTCACAGCCCCAGCTCCTGGAGCTCCAGCGGCGCGGCGGGGCCTTGCTGGCACAGCTGCCTGCACTGGGGCCGCACAGGTAAGGAGCCAGAGTCCGGCAGCAGCTCGTGCCCTTTCTCCTCACCCCCTTCCGTATTTATTATTTATTTACTTCATTTCTCTCCGGTAGGGACCCATAGTGGCCTCTCTCCTCCATTTTAACCTCACAACAACCCTGTGAGGGAGGTTAGGGTGGGAAGGTGTTCCTACCTATCACCTTCCCTTCCTCTCCCGACAACGGACTCCTTGTGAGAGAGTTCGGAGAGAACTGTGACTAGCCCAAGGTCACCCAGCAGGCTTCATGCGGAGGAGTGAGGAATCAAACCCGGTCCTCTAGATTAGAGCCTGCCTTTCCTAACCACTACACCATTAACAATGAGAAAGCAGTATCCTGCCTGCTGTTTATTAATCTAAGGAATTTATAGCCCTCTTTTTCTCCTCAAGGCAGTTCACTGCAGGAATCAATAGTGTTCACCACAATATGAGGCACAAACTGAACGTTGTGTATGGTTACATGTCGCAAAGCCCCGAAGGACTTTTTTTTGTTAATATAAGCAACTTTAGGAATCTGCCCCTCCTTTTTTCTTTTTTGCAGGAGATGGATATGTAATCCCCTCCCCCACCAGCCATTTTTCACTCCAAAAGCCCCCCCACAAGCTGCAGAGTACAAAATGGCTGGGTGAGAAGCCATTGCCATGTGTTCAGTTCCCCGCCTGATCCCCCACTGGCATTAATCTGACCTTTGCAGGCTCTTCCTTCTCCTCCTGCCAGGATGCTACCCTGTGTGGCAAGGAGAAGCCAGTATGACCCACTGTTTCTCCCTGCAGCACGGAGACTGTGGCTGTCACGAAGCTCTACCAAGAGGTGGATGAGGCCCTTCACAGTCTGGTCCAGCTCAGCAACCGGCGCCTGGAGGTGTTGCAGCAAGAGCGGGAAAACACGCAGGTAGGAACATAAGAACATAAGAAAAGCCATGCTGGATCAGACCACGGCCCATCAAGTCCAGCAGCCTGTTCATACAGTGGCCAACCAGTTGCCTCTAGGAAGCCCCCAAACAAGACGACTGCAGCAGCACCATCCTGCCTGTGTTCCACATCACCTAATGTAATAGGCATGCTCTTCTGTTCCTGGAGAAAATAGGTATGCATCATGACTAAAAAAAAGGTAAAGGTCCCCCTTTGCAAGCACCGGGTAATTCCTGACCCATGGGGTGACGTCACATCCTGACGTTTACTAGGCAGACTTCCCTTTACTGCCAGCAAGCTGGGTACTCATTTTACCGACCTTGGAAGGATGGAAGACTGAGTCAGCCTTGAGCCGGCTACCTGAAACCGACTTCTCCCGGGATCGAACTCAGGTTGTGAGCAGAGCTTTTGACTGCAATACTGCAGCTTACCACTCTGCGCCACGAGGCTCCTGCATCATGACTAGCATCCATTTTTACTAGTAGCCATGAATACCCCTCTCCTCCATGAACATCTCCACTCCCCTCTTAAAGCCTTCCAAGTTGGCAGCCATCGCCACATCCTGGAGCAGGGAGTTCCCACAGTTTTTCATTTTATTACCTCGGGCCTGTCCCAAACTCCCAGCCTGACCTACCTCACAGGGTTCTAGTGAGAGAATGGATGAGGGAAGAACAATGTTCTCCCTTGGGGAGAAGAGCGGGATACTCAAATAAATGGTAATGCATAAATGCAAGGCTCAGGGTGCCAGTCCAGCCTGTTTCTTTTCCAATGTAGGCTCAGAAGCAAACCGTGGAAGAAAAGACGAGTCTGCAAGCGACTGGCAACAGCACGGAAGAGAGGAGGCCAATTGAAAGGGTGGCGGAGGGAGCATCTCTGGAGAGGACGCTGCTGCTGAGTCCCAGGTTCCAAGGGAAGATGCAAGCCGTGCCAGAAGCCGCCCCTGCCCCACGGCCCCGCGCCTGCAGCATTAGCACCTCTTCCTCGCCGAAGCACGGCTGGGGTCTGAGCGGCAGGTTCGGCTCCTCCTGCAGCCTGACCTCTCTCTTCCAGCCCCACCTCAGCCCCAAGGCCTCCCCCTGTTGTTCCCCGACTCGAAGCAATCCTACGGACAGCAGCAAGAAGAAAGGGGGTCCTCCTGCGACCTCCCACATGCTCATGTCTCCCGCCTCTCCCCTGGCGTTGCGGGCCTTGAGTGACCCGGGACGCCCCAGCGTGCACATCCGTGGCCTGGAGGTCAGCAGCCGGGAACTGGCGGATCGGAGCTGTTCCCCCCGCGAGCACGTGCTGTTGAGTCGCAGCGGGACCCACGTCGCTGAAGCTCCCTGGGGGGCCACGCCCCGCACAGAAAGAAGGCGCTGTCTTGGGTGAGTAGAGGAGCAGGCAGGAGGGAGAGAGTTTCTATCGACCTTTATTGTTCAGCTACAGTTCGGGGTTAGGGCTGAGAGGGAGGCCATACAAATGCATGGTATCACTCAAGAAATATGTACACAATCCTGGCTGGGCTGGGACATTCTGGTGCTAGGTAGTCCAAAAGGCACCTCTTAATCCCTGTTAAATGGTCATAGCCAACTTTCTAGGTAACGGTACAATATTGTTGCCTATACAACCTCCCTAGCAAGGCTGTAGTTTTCAACCAAAACAGACCCTCATGCTGGTTGCTCAGCAAAAAACATCACCTTGTTGTTACCTCTTGATGCTTCTACCTTTGGAAAGGGTGTAGGATTTGTGGTGGGAACATCCAAACCAAACTGTCGAACAATGACCCCGATCTGAAGAACTCAGCTGTTTAAAGTTGTTAAGCTTCAGTCTCTCCCGTGAACGTTATTTCAAACCCTGTGGCGTTTGCCCGAGATGCAGAATCGCTTTTTGATTTCGTGCCGTCATAGGTCATAGAGGCAAAGGGGCCTTCGACCCTGCTAACCAGAGTGGGCTTTGCGACCTGACAGTCACCGTGCCCTATCCAGAAGTCCTCCATGATAGTTCCAGTTGGGGTTAACTTTATGATATGATGAAAGTACCATTATTTGTTCGTTGGTACATCACCTCTTATTCCCTGTCCCATTAATTGCCTGAAAGGAAGAATAAGCCCCCACCCCACTTAGGAGTGCTGTCCTGAAAATCAGGGGCCTTCTTAAATTCTTTTATATATTAGTTATGTATGATAATGAAAAAAAAATCTTTTGTGTGTAATCTTTTAATAGGAGGGTTGTCTTACATTTAGGATTGTCTTCCTTTTGGGTAACACAGGGCGCGACTCTTCAGGATATTCTCTTGTGCAAGCCTCATTCTCACGAAGGGGAATCATAGAATCATAGAGTTGGAAGGGACCACCAGGGTCATCTAGTCCAACCCCCTGCACAATGCAAGAAAATTCACAACTACCTCCCCCCCATTCCCCCAGTGACCCCTACTTCATGCCCAGAAGATGACCAAGTTGCCCTCCCTGTCGTAATCTGCCTAAGGTCATAGAATCAGCATTGCTGACAGATGGCCATCTAGCCTCTGCTTAAAAACCTCCAGGGAAGGAGAGCTTACCACCTCCCGAGGAAGCCTGTTCCACTGAGGAACTGCTCTGACTGTTCCATGACTTCCTGCTGGACAGAGCTAGTGGTCTTCTGCTCTGCCACTTTCAGCAGCACCCGAAATCTGCCCCTAGCTCACTCGTTTGCTGAGAGTATATCCTCGCTTGGAATGTACCCCCTTTCCACAGATTATGTTGAGGCTAAGTGCATGATCGCTTCCTGTCCCCTCTCTCCCCAGGGTCCAACAGCAGCTTCTGGCAGAGATGCTGGAGTGTGAGCGGGAGTACGCGAGTGCCCTGGCCCAGCCGGTGTCCCTGGCCCAGGAACCTGGGGGGCAGGCCTTGCCCGCTGAGCTGAGGTGCCTAGGCAGCGCTCTGCGGGCCACACGGGACCAACTGGCTGCCTTCCATAGCAGCAGCCTGCTTGGCGAGCTGGAGGGATGCCTGAACCACCCGTCGCGTGCTGGGGGCTGCTTCCTGCGTCACGTGAGTGCTCTGCCGCGACTGACCACCCACCGCTGGTGTGCCGAGGGTCCCTCTTGTTCCCTCACACCCGCTGACAAAACCTCCTCAGCGGTACAGTTCAATTTGTGACAAGGCTCACAGTAGCTTAACCCTTGGAAGTCTTTCCCCTCCCAATGCTATGGAATATTGTAAGTAGTAATACCCAAACCACCCCGTAAACATAGTCTGCCAAGTAAATGTCGGGATGAGATGTCACCCCATGGGTCCGTAATAACCTGGTGCTTGCACAGGGGGCTCCCTTTACCTAATAAGGACAACAAGAAGAAGACGAGTTGATTTTTATATGCCGACTTTCTCTACCATTTAAGGAAGAATCAAACTGGCTTACAATCACCTTCCCTTCCCCTCCCCAAAACAGACGGCCTGTGAGGGAGGTGGGGCTGAGAGAGTTCTGAGAGAACTGTGACTAGCCCAAGGTCACCCAGCTGGCTTTATGTATAGGAGTGAGAAAACCAACCCGGTTCACCTGATTTAGAGTCTCCCGGCCATGTGGAGGGGAATCAAACTGTTTCTCCAGATTACAGTCCGCTTCTCCTAACCACTGCTCTTAACCACTACTCCACGCTGGCTTTCAAGAGCACCTTTCAGAATGTGCAGAGTGCTTTTTGTCTCTCACTGAATAACTACAGCCACCCCACCCCAACACAGCTGGCGATTAGGGGCACGGGTTCCGCACAAGGCTGAGCCGCCCTGCTTCTCTTTTTAGAAATGTAGAACAGCCTCACAGCACTTGTGCTCCTTGGCTGCTTGCTCCATCCAGAGGGCAACTGCTGAGATTTTCCAGAGAATAAACCAGCTGGTACCTGGAGGTTGGTAACCCTAACATTCTCCCATAATCTTTTCATAATACTTAAGCCAATTCTTTAACGTCACATGCTTTGTTTTCCTAAAAGGCCAGCAGAAGGGTCAGGGGAAAAAGGTAGCCCTGCCCTTTCCGCATATCTCCAGTTTACACTTTCTTATTAAAACATTGGCAAGGAAGGAGAACGAATAGCTTCTCTAACAGTCTCCAGATTTTGCTTTGGTTTGTTGCAGCCACCAGATTTCCTAGACTGCGGCTAGACTGAGTAAATAAGGGAACCCTTTTCTCTCCTGCCTTGTAGGGGGAGAGGTTTCAACTCTATGCCATTTATGCCAAAGATCACCACAAGTTCCAGGCCGCCCTGGCTTCGCTTCGAACCACCAGCAAGGTAGGAGCTGCGGCCACAAAGGAATGCAGGGACGAAATTGAACGTTGTCCTCGGGGCAGGCTACGTTGAAGGTCGATAAACGAGTAGCCTTGCCCCCTAATGGGTTCTTCCCACCTGATATTCACCTATGGGAAATGCTCGTTCTGGTGCAGTCTTTCGTGGGAAACTGACCTGCCGCTAGCTGACCATCTGTAAGGAATAGGGTTGCCAGGTCCCTCTTCGCCATTGGCAGGTTTTTTGGGTGGAGCCTGCGGAGGGTGGGGTTTGGGGATGGGAGGGACTTCAATGCCATAGAGTCCCATTGCCAAAGCAGCCATTTTCTCCAGGTGAACCGATCTCTATCGGCTGGAGATCAGTTGTAATAGCAGGAGATCTCCAGCCACCACCTGGAGGTTATCAAATATAGTGCTAGAGCTGCCAAAATTGCAGTCACTATGGCTATTAATGTATACACTAAATATAAAACGTAAAGTGTAATCACAAAAACAGTAACCAAACACAGCTTCAATTTGTATCAAAACTCGCTGAGTTGTATTTCACATATTTAACTAAGTTTACAAATGGTGCATTCCACAACATTGTCAGTATGTACATGACAAGTAACTTATTGTCACACCAAAACATATACAGATTGTGCAAAACAACATACAGTGTAACAAGCCCATCGTAATACATTCATCAACCAAGTTCCTTAAAGTGGCAAAAAAACAGGGTGGACAGGCTTCCGGTAAACGATTTCCCTGTTTCCACGAGTCTTCTCGAGCCACCCGTTAATACAGCCTTGTATTGCTGTCACACCGTTTCTCGTCCATTTAAACGGCCACCGCTCCTTTTGTAACTCCAATGATTGCTGTCTATCATATTCTAACACGCTGCTCCACGAGCATTTCAGGGCTTCTCAACCTAGAGGTTGGCAATCCTAGTCTGGCTCCCTGGTAGCCAGGGTTCCAGGGTTTCCCAACAGGCAGGTGAAACAAGGCACCCGGAGGCCGAGTCTCTTCCGTTCTGCTTCAGCAAGACCTCGGACCGCCGCCGCACCTCACTCAGCTGCCTCCTTTGCTTCTCCTTTCAGAAGGGCCCAATAGAACTGCGCGAGCACAGGCAAATGACCCACGCCTTGCACGAGCCCTTGGAACAGCTGGAGCGATATCGGCGCTTCCTGGGTGAGCTGCTGCGCGAGTGCGACCTCGAACGGGGGCCCGACCGCCAAGCCCTGCAGGAGGCCCAGCAACTTCTGGAGGCCCAGGAGCAGCGAGGCAGGGACCTGCTGGCCGCCGAGCAGATCCGGGGCTGCGAGGTGAGCGCACGGGCGCTCCCGGCATCTGACGCGGCATCCTCCTTCCTGTCGGGTTACCCCCCCCCCCATGCATGCGCTGCTTCCTCCCTTGCCACTGAACGCTGGACTGATTCTCCCCATTCTTCGGTGCTTTCTTCCTTGTGTAATTTGTCCTTTGTCATTTGTTTGCCCTTCCTGCAGCATCTGTGGGGTACCGATTCTCAGGGTACAGCGGGTGTGAGCACCCTACAAGCCAATTGGGCAAATGCCACTTCTTTTGCTGTTTGGGGTGGGGGGGGGTAGGGTTGCCAGGTGGGTGGTTTCGCGATCACATCACTTTCCCCGAGGGTTTGAGTGCTAAAGTGGCCACGGTGATGCGGCGCTTCTGGGGGTAAACCCGGAAGCGACGTAATCGCGTTGCATGCAGTTGCGCGCGATCGCCCCACCCCCTAAATCCCCTTGCCGACGGAGAGGGGGGACCTGGCAACCCTATGGGGGGGGGACAACAGGCTTCCTTGATCTGATTAGCGCTTCTGTCTCCCTGCAGATGAAGCTGTCTGAACAAGGGCCGCTGCTGCAGCGTGGCGAGCTCACCTTGGTGTGTGGGCGCCGCAAGTGCCAGCGACATGTCTTCCTCTTTGAGCGGCTGCTTCTCTTCACCAAGTGCAAGGGAGCGGAGGGCGGCTACGTCTGCAAACAGGCCTTACAGGTGGGCAGGGGGGGGACTCCTTCCTTGGCGCTGGGAGCTGGGCTGCCCCAGAGGGAGGAGGACACTGCCTCACAACACAAAGCAGTTCAAGCTGAGGGGAGCCAGCATGGTGTAGTGGTTAAGAGTGGTGGTTTGGAGCAGTGATCTGGAGAACCGGGTTTGAATCCCCACTCCTCCACATTAAGCCAGCCGGGTGACCTTGGGCTAGTCACAGCTTGGCAGCCTTGCCTCCAGCATGGTGTAGTGGTTAGGAGCGGTGGACTCTAATCTGGTGAACCGGGTTGGTTTCCCCACTTCTACACATGAAGCCTGCTGGGTGACCTTGGGCTAGTCACAGTTCTCTGAGAACTCTCTCAGCCCCACCTACTTCCCAGGGTTTCTGCTGTGGGGAGGGGAAGGGAAGGCGGTTGTAAGCTGCTTTGAGACTCCTTAAAGGTAGAGAAAATAGGGGTATAAAAACCAATTCTTCCTCTTCCTCCCCTTGCCACTGGCCTAATGGAGCATGGACCCTAACTTTCCCTTAACCACCCCTGCCTCTTTTTGCACAGACGGCATCTATGGGGCTGACGGAGAGCGTGGGACCGAGCGGTCTACGCTTTGAGCTGTGGTTTGGACGGGGACCAGCCCGACAGGCCTACACACTGCAGGCAGCCTCTGCTGAGGTCAAGCATCAGTGGACGAATGTTATAGCCCAGCTGCTGTGGAGACAAGGTGGGTACGGGGATACCTAAGAGATGGTGGTCAGGGAACGTCCAGTCGGGTGAGGCTGGGATCAGGACTGAAGATTCATGGCAACAGGTTCAAGAAATCTTTCCTGTGCTTTACTTTTCTTGCTGAAATAGAATTGAGTCAACTGGGAGGCCAGGAGGTTGGCCTCTTTTTCGAAGATGAGGTAACCATGACCTCTTTGAAGATACCTCAAAGATACTAAATGGAAGATACTAAATGGAATTGTTAGCAGAATAGGGTTGGTCTATAGGATGCTCCTTACAAGCAGGGGAGGTCAGTTTCCCTCCATAGAATGCCGAGCAGAAGACAATTCTGGGATACCTTCCTATGCCATCAGTGAGCAAGACGTTCTTTATGTAGACGATACAGACAACACATTTCTGTATGTAAAATGTGTCTCTGTGTATGGACTCTGTGGAAGCAGTGTGTGCTTTCTGGATAATCCGCCCTGTCCCTAACAAGGCTGGTTATTGTCCACATGAATTGAATGTGGAAAAGGATTCAGAAGAGGGCCAAATGGAGTACTGTTTCTGTTTGGAGAGGTGGGAGATTTCAACTGAGGCTACTGATAAGACATACAGGAGGGTTTTTTTTTGTGGGGAAAGGCCTTGAAGATTTCTCTCTCTGTCTCCTCAGCTGCCCATCCGGCAATCTCGCTGTGCATGTCCTCCTGCCCAGCCCAGCGTTTGGCCCCTCTCGGCCTTGGCCCCGGACCCCCTTCTGGGCTATCGTTGCCTGGACACGTTGAGGAAGAGGAATGGGACCTGGACGTCAAGCCTATCCCAAGGGGTGAGTCTCCTGTGGTGTAGTGGTTAAGAGTTTGGAGCGGTGGACTCTGATCTGGAGAACTGGGTTTGATTCCCCACTCCTCCACAAAAGCGGCAGACGTGGATCTGGTGAACCAGGTTGGTTTCTCCACTCCTCCATATGAAGCCAGCAGGGTGACCTTGGGCTAGTCACTGTTTTCTTAGAGCTCTCTCAGCCCCACCTACCTAACAGGGTGTCTGTTGTGGGGAGGGTAAGGGAAGGTGTTTCTAAGCCTGTTTGATTCTTCTTTAAGTGATAAAGTTGGCATATAAAAATCAACTTCTCCTCCTCTTCTTCTTCTTCGCCTCCTCCTCCTTATGACCCCTGCCCCCAGGCCTTCTGGGAGCGTTTATGCTCCACGTTCACTCACCTTTTCTTCCGTTCCCCCTAGCGGAGACCCCTGATTCAGAAGGAGCCTCCCCGAGCCACCGAGAACCATCTGGCCTGGCAAGATCGTTGCCTGGGAGTAGCTCTGCCGTAGGGCACCACCAGTCGGTGAGTGCACACCATTTCGAACGGGTCTGTGGTAATGGAGCCTGTTACTCTGGTCCCGCTTATGCTCTCAGTAGGATCAACCTGGCACAGGTTTTCCTTGGCTGCTTTTGCAAGGTGGGGTTTGCATCTTTGAATTCCTTGCCAGCAAAAGAAACACCCTGCCTGTTCTGAACTAGCATGCCAAGGAAAAGGGTTCAGTCCCGAGTTCTCCTTGACAGGTTAGTTTCCTTCAAGAGCACTCCCTCCCGTCTTTCTCATGGGAAAAAAGTTAAAAATGCTCTCCCTGCAATCTGAAGTGGTACATTCCAGGAAAGGCTAATTCTGCCGACTGCATACATTGATTCTGAGTTACTACAGTTTTCAAGAATTCATGCAGCTTGGCCGGAAAGCAACCCACAGGCCTCTCATAGCTGCGTCGCCCACACTGATCCACACCAAGAGGGCAAGAGACAGACCCCTTCTGCCGTAGGTGCTGATAACCACAAGGTTGTTTGCCTGAACGGTCCTGTGTTTACATACCAGATTATGTGACATTCCTATTCTACCCTCAGCTTTCTCTCCTCCCCACCCAGAGTTCACCATGTCGTCCCTGATAGCCTTGTGTATGTTTTCTTTATTTGCCAGAGCTCTGGCGCTGCCGGTGAACCAGTGACCCCACTCTGAGGCTGTGGTAGCCAGGTACAGCGCCCATGCCAAACTTCTTTGCCTTTGGGCAACTCCCTCCCTTGTTATCTTCTCCTGCCGTCTTCTCCAAAGTGTTAACACGCAGCATTTCTCCATGTCTTTCTCTCTGTCTGTATTTCCAGGGATATCTTTACTCAATTTCTGTTCAATGTGCTCAGGTGCTTTTTTTTTTAACCAGTATGTGTTTCTCCGCCTTGTGGTTTCTCTTTGTCTTCTGTGCCGCCCTCATTGGCCTTCCAGTTGTCTTTGTGTTACTACTCTCGTTTAAAATTCAGCTAATGTCCACAGTGCTGGCAGAGCGTCGTGGCTAACAGTGACAGCTGCAAAAACCACTGATTCAAATCTAACCTCAGGCATGAACTTGCTAGGATTACCCCAGGCAAAGCTGCTATTTCTCAGCCTGAGATTTGCAGTGCGAGAAAAATAACACAGATTCTACTTTGCAAGACTGACTGCTGTGATTACCGTGAAACCTTTTGGAAGTGCAACACTAAGATTTAATGTTACACAGAGGAGGGTGCTGCACAGAAGGCAGAAATGGGAGGCCCCTCTCTGCAGATATTCAATTTATGTTAGGTAGACAGGGTGAGGGCCTGGATCTCTTCAGATCTCAGAAGCTAAGCAGGGTCGGCCCTGGTTAGTACTTGGATGGGAGACCACCCAGGAAGTCTAGAGTTCCTTGCAGAGGCAGGCAATGGCAGACCAACTTGGTTAGTCTCTTGCCTTGAAAACCCTCTGGGGTCGCCATAAATCAGCCGTGACTTGAGGTCACTTTACACACACACACACACACACACACACTCCGACAAGATCTGTGGTGTAGTGGGTAAGAGCAGTGGTTTGGAGCGGTGGACTCTGATCTGGAGAACAGGGGTTTGATTCCCCACTCCTCCACATGAGCGGCGGAGGCTAATCTGGTGAACTGGATTTGTTTCCCTGCTCCTACACACGAAGCCAGCTGGGTGACCTTGGGCGAGTCACACTCTCTCAGCCTCACCTACCTCACAGGGCGTCTGTTGAGGGGAAGGGAAGGGAAGGTGATTGTAAGCCGGTTTGATTCTCCCTTAAGTGGCAGAGAAAGTCGGCATATAAAAACCAACTCTTCTTCTTCAGTGCAAAAAGAGTTAGGAACTGTCTGGAATCAGGGTTGCAAGGAATCAGGTATAATAAAATATGTACATAAAATTAAGGAATATAAATTTGAGGTTAGCCAGCAAAGCATTTAAGCGTTTTGTTTCCGATACTCACCGGTCTCTTGTTTCCTTTGCAGCGTTGGGTGTGGAGCCTGCATCGAAAGCTCTTCTCCCCAGTTAGCCATGGACGGCAGGATTCGGTCCCCAGAGGCTCTGGGAACAGGACAGTCTGAGTCTCACAGTACCTCGGGCGGGGGAAAAGATGCACGGGTTCTCGTGTCCATGACACCCTCCCACCAAGTCATCCGAGGACTCTCCCATGCTCCTTTATCTGCTGCCATCCCACAGGAAAACCTAGCCTCCTCTGTCTTGATTCAAGTTTGGGAGGGCTCTTTCCTGCTGGAGAGCTTCCATCCAGTGCCTTTTCCACCATTATTATTTTTTTTTTTTGGAGAATTATCGGAGATGATTGGTCCAAACGATACCGCCGCTGGTCAGAGGGGTTATTGAAGAAGGCCGAACCAAAGAGCTCTTTGTTGACCGTGGACACAATAAATTGGAGGAATGAACTTGGTGGCGTCAGCCCCCATCAGCCGGGGCAGATGCCCAGAGGGTACCGCACGCTCATTTGCCTAGGGTCCACTGCCAGCTTTTGTCTAGACCAATTGGTATTTTCCTCTGTCTGGTGAGAGAGGAAGGGAATAATCTGGATGACGGTTGCTGGCCAAACGACGGGGATGCACTCCTGGGACCGCATCCAGGTTCCCCCCAGGAAGAAAAAAGAAAGGTGCGTCTGGGCTGCACGACGGGCGAGACGAACAGATTGCTATGGGGCGTGAATCCTCCCCCCGAACAGATTGCTATGGGGCGTGAATCCTCCCCCCGTCCCCATTCAAAGAAGGAACTCAGACGTAGCCCAGGGAAACTGCAGAGATGCATAAGTAAAAGAATGATGCAGCAATATTTATGGTGCTGAGTTTTTCAGGGGAGCAGCTGTTAATTTCTGATGCCAGCGACTAAGAAGCCTAATTAGAGCCAAACGATGTGACCTGTCATGTGACAGATCTCCCAGGACTGTACCACTTCAGAATGTAGGCAGGGGAGTTGCATGTCCCCCAACGCTACCTGCACACAGAACGGGTAGATGCCAAAGATAAGGCTGCAAGCTGGTATACTGATTTTTTTTTTTTAAGTGTACATTGAGTTTTGACAAGCTGGCACATTCAGGAACGTAACACCCACCACTACCCACTAGATCTGGTGTATTTTGCCTCCGCGTTTTTCAGTTTGTTTTTGAGGTGGTAAAGCCTGCACGTAGCGATCTTATCAGGCTGCAAACGTTGTAATGGGGAAAAGCAACAAAAATCACAGTATGAACATTGATATATTTATTTACTTCATTGATCCCCTGACTTTTAACCCATTTGGGACCCAGAGCAGTTTAGACTGGTCTTCCCTCCATCATTTTATCCTCACGGCAGCTCTGCGAGGAGGGTTAGGCTAAGTGGTGTGACTGGCCCAAGGTAACCCTCAAGCTTCTGTGGCAGAGTGGAGATTCTGCCTGTGCTGAATTGGGCAAATGTCAAGCTACTTGCTGGAGTTATTTGCTCCAGGGACACCTCTGCAGTGAAATTCCTCTTTTGCTTGTGGCATGCTGTGGTCTGGATTTTGGGTATTATGGAGCTAGCATGGTGGGCTGTGGTTCCAGTGGTATTTTTGTCCATTTTGACTGTCTGGATACACATGGCTCATTTTTCTCTATTGGGTAGTTTGAGTTTTTCACTAACCTAGCTCCCTAGGCAGGATGTGTCGAGGATTTGAACCCAGGATCTGTCATGTGGGAGGTACGCAAACATCTGCCTACAACACAAAGTCAGTAAAACCACTATGTGCATACCTTAGTGCTTAAAAAGCACATGTAAGAAGCTTTAAAAGATGCAAGTGTGAAGCCAGTGTGGTGTAGTGGTTAAGAGCGGTGGTTTGGAGCAGTGGAGTCTGATCTGGAGAACCGGATTCCCCACTCCTCCATATGAGCAGCAGAGGCTAATCTGGTGAACTGGATTTGTTTCCCCACTCCTACACATGGGTGACCTTGGGCTAGTCACATTCTCTCAGCCCCACCTACCTCACAGGGTGTCTGTTGTGGGGAGGGGAAGGGAAGGTGACTGTAAGCCGGTTTGAGTCTCCCTTAAGTGGTAGAGAAAGTCAGCATATAAAAACCAAACTTCTTCAAGTAGAGAAGTGTGTGTGTGGGGAATAATATATTTTTGTAAAGATGGAATCGTGTACAGAACAGGCAGGGTTCCTGAGGCTGGTCACCATTTAGTCAATTTCCATCTTAGGAAAGCTTTCAAACATTATGCTGAATGTGGTTACTGTACTATGCCAACTTCCTCCGTCTTTTACAAATACTGGGCCGGCAATCCCTCCAACTCCAGGGATTTTAACAGCACTGTTGTATATGCTTTGGTGCAGCTCACTACCAAAGAGTGGTAGGTTTACAGCACCCCTTCCTCACTGTGTGTGTCAAGTGCCATCAAGTCTAGGCAACCCGATTGGGTTTTCAAGGCAAGAGACTAACAGAGGTGGTTTGCCACTGCTTTCCCCTGCATAGCAACCCTGGTACTCCTAGGTGGTCCACCCCCCAAATACTAACCAGGGCCGACCCTGCTTAGCTTCCGAGATCTGACAAGATCGGGCTAGCCTGGGCTATCCAGGGCAGGCCCTTCTTTGTTACTTAGCATGAATTCCCCTAAATAGAATCACCTTTTTGATAATCCTGGTGCTAGTTTGTCATTTACCCTAACCACTAGAGACACATCAATGTACAAACACCAAAGTTGGCATAATAGGCCTAGCTTTTACAGACGGGTGGTAAGCACGTGTCTGGATCGTAACAATTCAGGTGGAGGCTCCTGTGGTCAAATGCTCCTTCGTACACAAAAAAATGCCCTGCATTTAGAAAACTAGCATGCCAGGGAGAAGGCAAGACAAGAACCCTTCTCTGACATCTGATTTTCTGGGTGGGATCGGAGCAGCTTTTGTGATGATAAAAAGGGGAGAAAGGGTCTCCTTTAAAAAAACCCCAAAATTATGCTGGGGATCATGGCAAAAACCATGCGGGGCGGGACTGTAGTAAAGAGGAGAACTGGGCAAGACTGGACAAAAAACTGGCTGGATTCCCACCCTCTACCTGCAAACGGGTATTATTTTTGTATGGAAGAGCATTTGGTCACATGAATCCACACCTGCAGTCTGTGGTCGGATGTGACAGAATTTTTATTGATGCAGCTGTAAAAATTGGGCGGTGGCAAGTTTTGTGAGAAAACACGCCAGCAAAAAAAGCCAGGCTTGTACTCAAAACGAGAGCATCTGTGACTCTTTATCTGTTTCATCTTCAAACTAGTAAAAAAAAACCCAAAAAGGCTGTACCACTATGTAACAGAGGAAAGGGTAAGGAAGGGGCTTAGGATAAGCTCGATTTGGGAAAGCCAGAGGCCCCCAGTCAGGTGGGGCTTTTATAGTGTTTCCATGGAACGAGGCCTACCACAAAGGGGCGGCGCAGCTGTCTGGGAAGCCAGAGCACTAGGCCTCTGGTTTCTGAGAAATAAAAATGGCATTCTTTTATTGGAACATGCAGCATTTGAAAAGCCGCCAGCCGCCCAGAGAGGTCCTCCGGCCCAGGTGCTCACAAAAGCCAGCTGGGAACAGGCCAACTTGTAACGCGTTCGAGGTGTGCTTTTTTGCTCCCGCCGCCCGTGAACCTTCGTGAGGTACTAAGCAAGACACGTCGGGTTTCTGTAAATTAACAGCTACCGTTGCCAAACATGTAATCTTGTCCAAATAATCAGGTTCTGTCTAACAAGACATTATTTTATATAAAAAGCATGCTGAACCATCGTAGTCATTTCTGCTCTTCAGTTCCTCGGCGGCAAAAGGGTAAATTTCCCATCACTTTCCCGGGGTTCTTTATAAACTTAAAAGTGGGCTATGATTTGCCAGGACCGTTTCACTCCCCCAGCCTCTTTTGTTATAATAATAATAGAGCCAGCAATTTACTACCAGCCTCCTAGCATTTTTTCTTGACTGGGGGGTGGGTGCGGGGGTGCTGGTTCAAACTTTCCTTCAACCAGCTCCCTTGCAGCTGTAAGCTTTTCTTTGCAAGCACATGTATGCACCTTTGGAAGTACATCCCATTGCAATTAGTGGGATTTACTTCTGAGTAAACATGGTTCGAACATGGTTTCTTGACTGGGGGGTGGGGGTGGTGCTTGCTCAACGGTAAAGACTTTCCTTCAACCGGCTCCTTTGCAAGCATTTCTTTGCAAGCACATGCATGCACCTTTGGAAGTAAATCCCATTGCAATTAGTGGGATTTACTTCTGAGTAAACATGTTTTTTTTCTCCTATAGACAACACAGGAGCATACTGTTATCTGCCATTTTGTCTCCCCCTGCCTAAAGCTCTCCCCCTACTCTCCCCCCCCCCCAGGAGGTGGGAGAGACACAATGCCAGGCTTAGGCCGACCCCTCTCCGCGCGCTTGTCTGTCCTATAGGTATTTGGCTGCTGCATCTCGGCCGCTCTTTTCAGAGGCCTACACAGGAGGTCGGTAGCAACCTGACCTGGGGTTGCCAGGCAACCAAGATGTGCCTCTTCCCATCCCTTTGACGGGACTGACCTGACCTGCAGCACCGAGAGGCCCTTTCCCGCAGGCCTCTCGCCCAGGCCCGACATCCCAGCCCTCTTCTTCTGTAACATTAGAGCGCCGCAGCTGGCGTTGCTCGATTGCCCCTCATCAATGGCATCTCCCACCCGCTTGCCTCTTGCCACGACGCGGGTGGCGACAAGACTGGCACTTTGTGCACTCACGTGAACCCAGGAAACTGCCATGCACCGAACCAGACCCTTGGTCCATCCGAGCCAGACCAGCAGCGGCTCTCCGGGGTCTCAGCCCTGCCTACCTCTGCCCCATCCAAACAAAGCCTGCGATGCCAAGGGACACCCCCTCCCCTTCTCCTTGCCAAGGCAGAACAGACAATGCCAAGATGACCGCGCCAAAGCGAGGCTGTGCCTTCCGCGGTTGCGGCGACGCGGACCAGGCTGGCCTCCGTCAAGCTGCTCCTGTTGATCCCAGTGCCACCCCTTCCCCATATTGTGGCACAGGAGAGGCACCGCCGTGCCGTGCCGAGCTGCGCCTGGCCGGCGTGCCGCTTCCGCCTCTCCTGCAAATGACACCCTCCATCATCCAAAACAACAGCCTGTGCCAAGACGATTCTCTCCCCCGCCTCCCACCAGAGTACAGCAGACAATGCTCTGCTGTGCCAAGATGGTGCCCGGCCTCCTTAGCAGGCTGAGACAGGCTGATCCCGTCTCTCCGACGCAGCGGCCCTTAATCTGCT
Source organism: Euleptes europaea (assembly GCF_029931775.1). Lineage (NCBI taxonomy): Eukaryota > Metazoa > Chordata > Lepidosauria > Squamata > Sphaerodactylidae > Euleptes > Euleptes europaea. Next base: position 17,049,041 of record NC_079329.1, on the reverse strand, counting down.
TCCGCTGCAGCAGCGTCGTTCGCCTGGCTGTGCCAGGGGAGGAAACCCAGTGCCACGGCAGGGTTCTTTATCAGACGTGGCCGCGCCACCCACTCCTAGTGTCCCTCTGCGACCCCTACCCTGAATACAACTTTCTCACTCCCATGGGGTGGGAGTAGATTGCATCCTGCTCCCATTTACTCCCACCAAGGGCCGGTGCCAGGCTTTTTTTTTTACTCCCAGGCAAGGCTAACTACTTGCGCCCCCCCATTACAAACCAGTTTCCAAAATCAAACCTCTTGTAGCAAATAAAAAATAAAAAAAACACAAAACTTGACATTGCTAATTTTTTTTTAATTGCCCCTCGGGTCAGATCTGTGCCCAGCCCCGCTCCCACCCCATCTACTCCCCCCCCACTTGCCCCTTCCTGGTCACCATGGCCGATTCCCCCCACCCCACCCCTCTTCTTTTGCCCTCCACGACCTACCGAAGGCCATTTATGCATGGGAGGTTTTGCCTCGGATTTCCTGCTCTCTAGTTGCAAATTCCGCCCCCCATCTGAATTTTTTTAAATAATTTTTTTATTATTTTTCAAAATTATTAATCATAGTTTAACCATGACATAAACAGTAAAAAGTAAAAACAAATAGGTAACATTGTTAAAAAATGTGTATATAATAAAGAATTGTTGACTTCCCCTACACCTCCCTTCATCTTGTGATAAATTAGTAATCTCCTTTGCACAGAATTCTAATCCCAATACTATTGTTAATATTTATTGATCTCTTTGACATTTATATTTTTCAAGGACAGAAAAGACTAATAGTTAATAATATCCCATAAAGGAAAGAAAAAAAAGATTTATTGATCTCTTTGACAGTTATATTTTTCAAGGAAAAAATTAATAGTTAATAATATCATATAAAGGAAAGAAAAACGATTTATTGATCTCTTTGACAGTTATATTTTTCAAGGAAAAAAAAGATTAATAGCTAATAATATCATATAAAGGAAAGAAAAAAGATTTATTGATCTCTTTGACAGTTATATTTTTCAAGGAAAAAAAGATTAATAGTTAATAGTATCATATAAAGAAAAAAGGAAATAAAATAAAAGGAAGAAAAAATATAATAAAAAATAAAATAAAAGGAAGAAAATAAAATAAAAGGAAGAAAAAAGAATAAAAGGAAGAAAATAAATAAAAGGAAGAAAAAAATAAAATTAAAAAATAAAATAAAAGGAAGAAAATAAAAGGAAGAAAAAAATAAAATTAAAAAAATAAAAAGGAAGAAAATAAATAAAAGGAAGAAAAAATAATAATAGATCTCACTAATAATAAATGGATTAGTGTAATAAGCATTTGATTATTTCCATTAAAAATTAATTATTTTGTAAGTCCTCCATTGCCCCCTAACACTCATTTAACACATACTGTTTTTCCCTAGTAAACTGATATCATATATAGTTCCACTTCCATGATAACCAATCCTTTTAACCAGCTCCTTTTCCATCTCCCCCCCCCCCCAAATCTGAATTCTTAAAACTCTGCACGGGGGTGGCGGGGGGGGGGTGCTTATTGTTGAGTTCAGAGGATCCAAGACGGGGCAGATGCAAGGCAAAAAAAACCCAGTGCACAAATAGCCAAAGCAGCCGCGTCCCGTCCGGGTGCAGCGGGACCCCCCCCCCTGCCCGGGGACGGGGGGGGGGTGCAGAGCGAGCGCGCACAATGGAGCCGGGCGCGCGCGCGAGAGAGAGAGGCTCAGAAATGCAAATCGCCGCCGCCGCCTGCGGCTCCGTACAATGGGAGGGAGGGAGGAAAGGAGCGAGGGAGGGAGGAAGGGGGGGGAGGCGAGGAGGAGAGGGGGGGAGCCCCATTGGCGGGGAGGCTGCTCGCCCCGGCCCAGCCCCGACGACGCGGCGGGTCCCCGGAGCGCGCCCCCCCCTCTCCGCCTCCTCCTCCTCCTCCTCCGCGCCGCCTCGCCGTGCGCCCTGGTGAGTAGCTGCCGCTGCGCCGCGCCGTCCGCCCGCCCACCGCGCGCCCCCCTACCCAGGAACCCGCCCGACCACTCGCGTTCTTCTCGCCCCCCCCCCAGCCATGCACCTGCTCTGGGCTTGGGGGGGGGGGTGGAGAGAAGGGGAAGCCGGGCCTGCCAGGTTGGGGGGGGGGTTGCATCCGGCCTTTGGGGCCGACGGGGCGGCGAGGGCGCAGCGCCCCCGGCGCGCGGAAGCCCGGGCTTCGTTATCCCCGAATGACCCGGACGGTGGTTGTTTTTTTTTTCTTTCCTCCTCCTCCTCCTCCTCCGTGGCGCTTTCCGCCCCACCTCGGCGGCGCCCCCCCCAAGCACGTGACCCAGCCGGAGCTTGTTCGGGGGGGTGGGGGGGATGCATTTCCAACCGGGGTGCTTCCAACCGGGGTGCAAACCGTTGTGCATTTCCAACCGGGTTGCATTTCCAACCGGGGAGCCAAACAAGGCGCTCGGAGGGGGGCTCCTACAGCAGGTGGCTTGGAGCCAAAGTGGGGAGGGTGCTTGGGGAGAAGAGAGATGGGGTCAGGATCGGGGCTGCAGTGGGGAGGGCCCTGCAGGGAGGGTGCTGGTGGGAAGAGACATGGGGTCAGGATCGGGGCTGCAGTGGGGAGGGCCCTGCAGGGAGGGTGCTGGGGGGAAGAGACATGGGGTCAGGATCGGGGCTGCAGTGGGGAGGGCCCTGCAGGGAGGGTGCTGGTGGGAAGAGACATGGGGTCAGGATCGGGGCTGCAGAGGGGAGGGTGCTGGGGGGAAGAGAGATGGGGTCAGGATCGGGGCTGCAGAGGGGAGGGTGCTGGGGGGAAGAGATGGGGTCAGGATCAGGGCTTCAGAGGGGAGGGTGCTGGGGGGAAGAGACATGGGGTCAGAATCGGGGGCTGCAGAGGTGAGGGCCCTGCGGGGAGGGTGCTGGGGGGGGGGAAAGAGAGATGGGGTCAGGATCGGGGCTGCAGAGGGGAGGGTGCTGGGGGGAAGAGACATGGGGTCAGGATCGGGGCTGCAGAGGGGAGGGTGCTGGGGGGAAGAGAGATGGGGTCAGGATCAGGGCTTCAGAGGGGAGGGTGCTGGCGGGAAGAGACATGGGGTCAGGATCGGGGCTGCAGAGGTGAGGGCCCTGCGGGGAGGGTGCTGGGGGGGGGAAGAGAGATGGGGTCAGGTTCGGGGCTGCAAAGATGAGGGCCATGCACACCTTCCACCCTCTTCTCGGGGCATTTCTCCCCCCCCCCATCTTATTATTTGCCCCCCCCATTTTTGACCCCCGTTCAGTGCCAGTGCAGAAAAGGGGTGGGGGAGCAAACTCATTCCTGTTGACCCGGCCACAATAAGTTGCCACTTTCGAAAGGCTCTTGGGACAGAGGCTTGCGGCTTTGGGGAGTCACTGGAACAGTTCCCTTGACTCATCCCTCATCCCCACTCTCTCCCTCCAACCCCCCCCCCCACTGGAATGTGCAATGGAGCATTTGCTGAGGCAGCTGCTCCCTTTGTTCGGGGCGTGTGGGGTGGGAAGGGGGGTGGTTCAGCTTTGTGTCTTGCTGGGACAGTCGCTCTCTGTCTGTCTCTCTCTGCAGGGCGGGAGTGCATGGGAAGGGACCGGTGCGTTCCCATGGATATGTCTCCCTCCCCCCCCCCCATTCTGTCCTGTGGCCTGGAAGTTGGCGGGACTAAGCAAGAAGGCCTCGTGGCCACCCTCCCTGTTTTTAGAGGCTGCCTCCTTTTTAAGGTGTCTTCCCCTCGGATGCAGCCGTCTCGTACGTTTGGGAGCTGGAATGAATGGACCCCAACTTCCAAACATCATCCGTTGCAATTCAGAAAGTGCAACCCCCTCCTCCACCCTCGGTGCGCGCGCACAAGTAGGACAGTGTAGCCTGCCTCACCAGGACAGAACCGGCCCAGAAGATTTCATGTTGAGTGTGTCTGTGGTTGTTTTTAAAACATTAGTCATCTGGGTAGTGCCATTAGCCCAACGTGGCAGCGTGCCAGAATGAATCAGCGATCCTTTATGCAGACCCGTGAACGCCATTGTGGCCTTGCATGGCTGCAGGCAAACAAAAGTCTGATGCCCGATTCGGGCGAGGAGCGGGGCTTCGCTGCAAGCGGGGCCACCATTTTAAGCTGTAGGATGGTCCGCAGCAAAGAGCTCCGGGGTCGTGCTTTCCCAAAGGGCTTCCTCTTGGGACGCGGCCCCGGAACGGGCGGACCGAGAAAAGAGAAAGTGCCCCAGAGCACGTGCAGAGAGCATCCCTCGCCGGCGACAAATTGCTGCTGCAATTCAGGATGATGGGATATCGTTTCCAGATGACAGACTGACTTCCAGGCAGGCTTGAGGCCTACAATCCCGTTGAGGTTACTACTAGCCCCCTCTTTTGGACAGAATCTTAAAATGTTTCAGAACAACAAAATGTCTATTCTGGTAGTTTGGTATGCTTTCAAGTTGCGCAGCTTCCCAGATGGCAAGTTGTCAAGTTGCACAGAACTCGTTTCTTGTAAAATGTAACCTCTGGAGGGTGGGTTCTGTCCATCTCGGAAAGTTTGCTGCTTTTATCTTGCCGGTCTGAAACACATTTGAGGTTGCTCACGCAATGAGGATTCGGGTGTGATCCTAAGGTGGCTATATCTTGAGATAACAGCCTTTGTCTCTACAGTTGGAAGAATTCCGGGGAGTTTCAGGCCCACCATTCTTACTTTCACAAAGTTTTGTGAAAACTTGTGAAAGGCCTTCAGAGTTTGCTGTGTTTCTCTGTGAGAAACACCTCCAAGCAGTGACCATGACTCTGCTTTAATATATATATGATCATATATATACTTTTGGGGTAGAGCATCTGCTTGGCATGCAGAAGGTCCCAGGTTCAATCCCCGGCATCTCCAGTTAAAGGGGCTAGGCAAATAGGTGATGTGAAGGACCTCTGCCTGAGACCCTGGAGAGCCACGGAGAGGGGCCATGGCTTAGTTGTAGAGCATCTGCTTGGCATGCAGAAGGTCCCAGGTTCAGTCCCTGCACCTCCAGTTCAAGGGACTAGGCAAGGAGGTGATGTGAAAGACCCCTGCCTGAGACCCTGGAGAGCCGCTGCCGGTCTGAGTAGGCAATACTGACTTTGATGGACAAAGGGTCTGATTCAGTATAAGGCAGCTTTAGGTGTCCACATCTCTCGGGAGAACTTAGATGCAGAGGGGACAGTCAGAGCCAAAGGAGGGTGAATTCCTTCAGCCTCCTTCAGACCCACATTTGTTCCTTATATGGATAAACAGATCAGAGATTCAACTGAGTTTGGGGATTGTTATTTTGGAATTATTAAGCATGCATCACAGACATCTTTTAGCAGTCACAATCTGCAGGGAAACCTGGGAACTGCTGTTCTCGGAGGAAGGTTAGAGATCTTTTAACACAGTGCGTAGCATCTCTGCTAAACTACAATTCCCATGATTCTCTGAGGGAAGCTGTAGCCGTTGCAATGGATTTAAAATGGCTATACCTGTGTAATGTTGATATGCCTGCACAGGCCCTGAGTGTACTCTACTTCCTATAAGGCATTCATTGGGAATCAGAATAGCTGTCGATGTAACCAAGAATGTAAAAGCAGTGAAAGATATAAACTGGGACGCTTCAGATTGGACACATGGTCTAGTTCAAGCTTACATTTTTAAAAAATCCTCATATAAAGTAGCCCTCAATTTCTTATCTGTAAAATGGGAATGCTGGCAACCTACCTCACAGGTTATGTTAGCGATTAAGATATTATTCTTGTTGATTCTCTCATGATTTACTTTGCCTTCATGCCTCTACTTTCATGAATTTGGCCTAACTTTAACATTTAGTTCCCCTTTTCAACTCATAGTCTAGCTAAGCATTTCCTATTCCCTTTTAAGTGTCTTCAGCAGATTGCTCTCACTTGCCTGTCTGGTTTTCTCAACTTCTGCATCCCTCCATGCATTCCTGCCGGTACCCTTTTCCTCTGTAAACCCAAGGATAAAATAGGCCATTCCCTTTCTGTTTGCTGCTGCTGGGGTTCTCTTTCACTTCCCCCAGTATTTATCTATCTCCTCAACATTTGCCATTTCCTAGCTGATCTTTCCGACGAATGCTTCCCCTTCACTCCCTTTCCTTGTGTCTCTTTGCATAGATCGTAAAACCTGAGAGCAGAACACGTGTCGTATTTTTACCTGATATAATGTTCCAGGTCTTTGAAACTAGAAATGACAGTAATTAGTATTAATAAAGTTGCCTGTAGAGTTGACCGGGGAAAGTACAGCACCTGAGGTTGCAAGCCCCATAGCCTTCTACACTGCATATTCTTATTTAAGTTTATGGCTTCATTGCTCTATACTACCCATAAATCATAGAGGATAATTGCTTCATTTTCGATGATAGTTACGGTCCGAAGAAGAGATATCGAAATGGGACATTAGTCGGCAGACTGTCACTGTTGTGGCTTCGTGTTATATTGTCAACACCTTTGTTTTTGCTCATATGTACACTGCAATACATGTCTGGCAATTTCTTTCACAACTATTCTGCGTGTTTTTGTAGCAGTTACAAATGGTTAGTTAAACGCCTCGTAACCTCTGGTGCTGTGCACTCACACACACACCCCGGTCTTCTATCAGAGGTTTCTCCCCCTCCTTTTTTGCCCGTAAAGCAGAGGCAAAAGTATTATTCAAGTGGTAAGTGATAAGTGCACAGACTCCGGAGGAGACCACTTTGTAACGGAGGTGGCTCAGTGCTGTGTCAGCTTCTGCTTTGGTTCACACAAACAGCGGGCCGGGAGGTAAAGCTGTTCCAGGCCCTTATCACTTGAGTCCGTCGGTGTGGTTGGTGTGACTGAACGGTCCTGTATGTGAAAAGCTGATAGCACACGGGAAACTGGAAATCAGGATGATGAGCTCTGGCTTTCCCTTGCTGTGAAGCGGCGGTGTGCAGGAACCCACTGTTCAGAGGAATCAAGGCTAGGATAACTCCTCCTTAATATGGGAATATCTGTTACTCGGAAGCCAGGCGACGGCTTTGCGTGCAGGACAAGGTTCCTTGAAAGGTATTGTCTTACCAGCGTGAATGTCAGCGCCGGACAGACACTTCTCTGAGTTTCTCTCCGCTCTTTTTGCGTCTTCTTTTGCCCTCCTACGTTCATTCAGTAACAGCCAGACTTCAGAATTCTGATTCACGTATGCCCTGGGGTCTGGGTGAAAATCCACCACCTTTCCAGCTGTCTGCCTCCTCCTTTTGTCACACTCAAATGCGGTCCTCTATATCAAGAGGTCTGTTCTATCTCCCCCAGGCTTAGTCGGCATCCCAACCCTGCAGGTCAGGAGTACCCTAAAATGTTGCTTATAGATGAAAACCCACAGGTTACAGTAGGAACGGCCGGGTTTTGTGCAGCAGCCTGTAGAATCCGTCAGACGCTGCTGAGAACATCGGAAGGTCAATAATTTTACAGAGTAGCATATATAGTTTGCAAAGAGTGCAAACAACTTTTTTTACCGTTTGTGTAAACGTTTGGGTGGAGCTTAATACTAAGGGTTCCAGTGGTAAATTCTGAAGAGCTGTGCTGGTCTTTGACTGTTTTCAATAAAGATTGATTGATTGGCACACTCAAACGGCTCCAACTCGGAGGACCCCTCTGCTCAAGCCCTCTTTATTTTCACATTCCCTTTCCCCCCTAGCTTCTGCACCTCCTACATCCATATAGTAACAGCCAGACTTCAGAAATCTGATTCATGTATGCCCTGGTGTCTGTGTGGATATCCACTACCTGTCCAACTGTCTGTCTCGTCCCGTTGTCGCACTCAAAACGCCTCCAACTCGGAGGACCCCTCTACTGAAGCCCTCTTTATTTTCCTATTCCTTTCCCCCCTAGCTTCTGCATCCCTCCAGAATAATGACCATACCTGAAACTAAATTTATTTCCTAATGAGACATTCACTGAGACTCAAATGCCCTACGGCCATTTCCCTTAGAACGTCAAGCACTCACTGAAAATCCCCAGTCTCGGATTTAGATACCTGTAGCCGTAACGCGCCCCAGCCAACCTGTTGTGCTCGTAAATCAGAGGGGTTAATGAACGGTTAAAGGGTGATTTTTCATTTTTATGGGTGGCGTGGCGATTCCAATTCCCATCGGTCGTTTGGAGGGAAGGGGTGGTGGCGGCGGCAGTTGTGGCAGATTAATTATCACAGGATCCAAGCTTACGATTGTGTGGTATGTTTGGGTCACTTGGTGACAGCCAGTTGGATCTGTCATCGGTCTCCCATGGTTAATATGCTGTGTAGTGAAGTTAATGCAGAACTGGGAAAGCTTTGTTTGGCATGGGGGGTTGCGTTGCCAATTTTCAATTGGCCGGTGGGCCATGCCAAAGAACACAAGTGTGCATGCTGTCTCCCAGGCATGCAAGCAGATTCCTTTATTTATTTTATTTTTTTCAAATTTATAGCCCGCCCTCACTCCCAGCAAGCCAGGCTCAGGGCGGGTGACAACCATTAAAACACATAAAACCATCAGACATCAATAAAGCATCAGCAATATCAATAAAACATCCTAATAAAACCGTAGACAGGTGGCCTTAAAATTACCCAGATGCCACCATGCAACTGGGTTTCAGCAGGTCAACCCTCCACAGGTGTCAAGAGTGGGGGGGAAAGGATGGGGAGGCCAGTTATGATGGATCCACTCGCAGCTGGCCTCTGTTTAATTTAATACTTACATGTGCACAAAGAGGTAAACCTAGGAAAGAATGGATTCAGATGACTGGTTGACCTCGTTTGCTCGGTGATAAATTTAACCACACCGCTGCAAGCTAGTGCTCTTGAGAAATAAAAAAGGCTACTCACCATCTAACAAATCCCTCCTCAATCTGCCATATGACATCAAACCTGCTACCAGCCCCCTGTCTTCCGACATATAGTCAAACTCACTGTAAACCCCAGCTCAACACCAAATTGGGCCCCAAAAGCATATAATAGAATCATAGAGTTGGAAGGTCATTTAGTCCAACCCCCTGCACAATGCAGGAAATTCACAACTACCTCCCCCTGCATACCCCCAGTGACCCCCTACTCCATGCCTAGAAGATGGCAACAAAAACCCTCCAGGATCTCTGGCCAATCTGGCCTGGAGGAAAATTGCTTCCTGACCCCAAAGTGGCAATCAGCATTACCCTGGGCATGTAAGAAAGGGTCACAGGAGCCAAACACTTGACGCAACCCTTCCTGCCCTCCCTCTCATGATCTGCCTAAGTTCACAGAATCAGCGTTGCTGTCAGATGGCCATCTAGCCTCTGCTTAAAAACTTCCAAAGAACCTCCTGCATTACAGTGTATTTTATCCAACTGTATTTTGTTTCCCAAAGAATCTCGGGAATTGTAGTTTGGTGAGCACAATAAGCAGGAATGACTGTTATGTTCAGTTTCCATCCTCAGTGTAGATGTGAGGGACCCGGAGACCACGTCCTATGAGGAAAGGCTGAAGGAGCTGGGTACGTTTAGCCTGAAGAGAAGATTGAGAGGGGATGTGATAACCATCTTCAAGTACTTGAAGGGCTGTCGTATGAAGGATGGTGCCGAGTTGTTTTCTGTTGCCCCAGAAGGTTGGACCAGGACTGATGGGTTGAGATTAAATCAAAAGAGTTTCTGTTTAGACATTAGGAAGAATTTTCTAACAGAGCGGTTCCTCAGTGGAACAGGCTTCCTTGGGAGGTTGTAAGTGCTCCTTCCCTGGAGGCTTTTAAGCAGAGGCTAGATGGCCATCTGTGAGCAGTGCTGATTCTGTGACCTTAGGCTGATCACAGAGGGCATCTTGGTTATCTTCTGGGCATGGGGTAGGGGTCACTGGGGGTGTCGAGGGGAGGTAGTTCAGAATTTCCTGCATTGTGTAGGGGGTTGGACTAGATGACCCTGGTGGTCTCTTCCAACTCTATGATTCTATGTTGCTGTGTCTCCTTGGTTCCAAATCCCTCTTTGGGTTATGGACATGAGTTCTGGAAGTCACATGCTTGAAGACTAGAGTTGCCAACAGCTGGGAGAAAAAATGTCCTGTGTCTTTAATAGAGGCTTGATGGGATGTGATTTCCCTGGGGAGGGGCCGTGGCTCAGTGGTAGAGCATCTGCTTGGCGTGCAGAAGGTCCCAGGTTCAATCCCTGGCATCTCCAGTTAAAGGGACTAGGCAGGTAGGTGATGTGAAAGAGCCCTGCCTGAGACCCTGGAGAGCCACTGCCGGTCAGTAGAAAATACTGACTTTGATGGACTGAGGGTCTGATTCAGTATAAGGCAGCTTCATGCGTTCATGTGAGGCTGTTTTTCTCCATCCCACAAAAAGCTTCAGCTGCCCATTTCTACACATTAAGCCTCTATTAAAGGGAGAGGACGTTTTTGTCCCAGACTGCCAACATGTCTTGTCAAAAACCAGATTAAGGGGTTCATCCACATTGAGGGAATGTCAATAACTCATCCTGTTTTCTTTGCTGTAGGCCAGTTACTTATGTTTACAGTCAACATGTGAACACTATGAATAGCTGAGCACACCCAAATGTATACCTACACACACAGCTAGGCAAAATATTTCACATTCTGAGACACTAGCATGATTTTTTAAAAGGATTTTCCCAGCCAATCTGTTTTTCAGTGGTATAGTGGTGAGAATGTCGGATTAGGATCTGGGAGACCATTGAGGTCAAAACTTGGTGGTAGCAACTCCCAAGGAGGAAGCAGTAATTGGAGAGAGAAACAACAGTATATTCCTCTTGGATGCGCACACATTTTTATACCGTCCTTGTTCTGATGCGCAACAGTATATTCCTCCTGGTTGCGCACACATTTTTATACCGTCCTTGTTCTGATGCGCAACAGTATATTCCTCTTGGATGCGCACACATTTTTATACCGTCCTTGTTCTGATGCGCAACAGTATATTCCTCCTGGTTGCGCACACATTTTTATACCGTCCTTGTTCTGATGCGCAACAGTATATTCCTCTTGGTTGCGCACACATTTTTATACCGTCCTTGGTCTGATGCGCAATAGTATATTCGTCTTGGTTGCACACACATTTTTATACTGTCCTTGTTCTGATGCGCTCATCACACATGGGTCCTCTTCCTCGCATTTTAGATTCACAACTATCCTGTGAGGTAGATTAGGCTCAGAGAGATTCACTGGCTGAAAGTTCATCCCAGGAGTTTGATGGCTGAGTGGAGACTAGAACCCAGGCCTGCGAAACCCTAGTTCAGTCCTCTTAACCGCTACATCACACTGACTCTCCACACCATTCTGTCGAGTCATGCACAGAAACCTTCGCAGATGGCCTCACCTGATGCCAGCATGGCGTAGTGGTTAGGAGTGGTGGACTCTAATCTGGAGAACCGGGTTTGATTCCCCACTCCTCCACATAAGGGGCGGATGCTAATCTGGTGAACCAGGTAGGTTTCCCCACTCCTGCACACGAGGCCAGCTGGGTGACCTTGGCCTAGGCACAGTTCTCTTAAAGCTTGCTCAGCCCCACCTACCTCACAGGGTGTCTGTCATGGGGAGGGGAACGGAAGTTGATTGTAAGCCGGTTTGATTCTTCCTTAAGGTAGAGAAAGTCGGCATGTAAAATCCAACTCTTCTTCTTTTTCTACTGATGTTTGCCGCAGCCTACCAAGAGAGGGAAGGCCTGTATGGCCTGGGACCAACAACGGCCTGGCACCTGGCTGGCCACTGTGTGAACAGACTGCTAGACTTGATGGGCCTTGGTCTGATCTAGCAGGGCTGTTCTTATGTTCTTACCACCTTTTCCAATATGCACATTCCCATATGCTCATTCCTATCCTCTTCATAGGCCCTGCTTTGGTTGCTACTGCCACCTGAGACTAGACAGGTGGGCGATCCAAGAAAGGGCTTTCTTGGTCGTGGCACCAAAACTTTGGAACTCCCTGCCCAGGGAGATTGATTTGTCTCCCTCTCTTGGTGCCTTCCGCCGGTGTGTGAAGACTTTTGGTTTTGTTTGGCATCCCTCCTGTAACAGTTATTGGCCCTCCTCTGGTATAGTTCGTTACGTATTGTTATTGAGTCATTTTATGATTTGAAATCTTGTTTTTAATTGTTCAGATGTTTTAATGTTTTTATGTACACTGCCTTGGGGACCTTGATTGGGTGGAAAGGCAGCGTCAAAATGTTTTGAATCATTAAACTAAACTATTATAGGCCATAGATAACAGGAAAATTGGGAGGGGGGGCTGAGTTTCCACATCCATACCCAAAGAAAGTTCTCCCCTTCCCCATTTCCTGCGGAGGGGGGATGGATGAGAAAGGAAGGCTGCGCTGATTGTTACGCCGGTTTGCTTGAGACAAATCAGGGAGTTTCGAAGGAATCCAGATTTTTCTGCCAAAAAATCCTAGGCTGGGATCCACCTGAGTAGAACTGTCGAAGGTAACATCCTTGCCTGGGGGGAGAGGGGTGGGGAAAGATGTGGGTGAACATGTTGGTCAGGGCACACCTGCTTACCGTGTTGGGAAATACCATTCCATGGCATGTATCCCAGGGCAATAACCTTTCAGCGTACAGTACCCTGGCATCTGTCTTTCTGCTCCCATCAGTGTTTCATGCTGGGGGGGTGGGAAGGGTGTGGGAGCGACTCCAGCAAGAGGCATAAATAATTGCCGTTTCCCCTGTCTTCCTAAAAATAGATCCAGTAAAATGTGCTTAAGCATGTGCCGAACCCTCCCCCCCCCCAGCTTCCCTTCTTCATTCCTTTCCTTAGCTCAGAGGTATGCAACTCAGAACAATTTACGAGGGCCGTAATGGATCACCTTGTGATGTTAAACGGTTCTGCCCTATGATACCCTCTGGCTCCATCATGCAGAACAGTGCCTTGCAGTGGTTCTCTAGGTTGAGAGACGGTACTCTGACCCCTACCAAGAAAAAAAAGGGAAACTTCCACCATGCCACTGAGCAGGGATGCGGTGAGAATTATTTTGGGACGGGCTACACAATGTAGACCACGGGCTGTGCACCTATGCCTGAGGTTCCTGTCTCTACATCTCTTCCTCTCAGCTGTCTTCATCTCCTGCTGTGGTTCAGAGCGGTGGTTTGGAGCGGTGGACTCTGATCCGGAGAACCGGGTTCGATTCCCCACTCCTCCACGTGAACGGCGGAGGCTAATCCGGTGCACTGGATTTGTTTCCCCTCTCCTCCACGTGAAGCCAGCTGGGTGACCTTGGGCTAGTCACACTCTCTCAGCCCCACCGACCTCACAGGGTGTCTGTCGTGGGGAGGGGAAGGTGATTGTAAGCCGGTTTGGTTCGTCCTTAAGTGGTAGGAAAAGTCAGCATATAAAAAACAACTCTTCTTCATCATCTCTTCAGGGGAGTCTTGCTTCCTTGTCCCCTGTCTTGCCCTCTTCCCTCAGCCACCCTGTACCGCTGCTTCTGTCTCCTGCCTGCCTGCCGGCAGCCCCTCCGGACCCCCACCCGCCAGATGTTCTCTGCGGCCTGATCTCTCGCACAGAAGCTGCACTGTTTGCCACCACTCTGATGCCGACACCCTCAGAAACGAGAATGTTTGTGAACATTCCACGGCCTCCCAGATCAGCTCATGGCTGTGCAAGAAGGAATGTGCTGTTGGCGCCCGTCACCCTTTTTTCTTTTCTTTCATGTAGACAAGATTCTGGTTCCTCCCTGTCAAATAGGAGTAAGCAGTGTTTGGAAAGGGTGCTGGCAGAGGCTGGAAGAACGCCCTTCCGCAGCACGCGATACTAACGTCATGCATTCATATCCCATTTCATGAGTTCCAGAGTGGAGTGGTTTCTGTTTTGATTGGCTTCTGCGGAAGGGTAGGTTTTCTGTTATTCAGAGCGGTGGGTGTGCGTCGTGCTGAACTCTGCAAAGTAATGGGATGTTTTGCATGCAAGCACTTGTTCTGCTGAGATTCTTTGCTGCTCTAGGAAAAGCTGGGTGACTTGGGAGTAGATCCCGCCCGTTTGCCAGTGATCTCTCAGCACCATTTCACAGCAGCCTTGTGAGGTAGGTAGGGCTAGAAGAGAAGAAGAAGAATTGGGGGTTTTTTTATGCCGACTTTCTCTACCACTTAAGGAAGAATCTGACCGACTTACAATCGCCTTCCCCTACCCACAACAGACACCCTGTGAGGTAGGTGGGGCTGAGAGAGCTGTGACTAGCCCAAGGTCACCCAGCTGGCCTCATGTGCAGGAGCGGGGAAACAAATCCAGTTCACCAGATTAGCCTCCGCCGCTCATGTGGAGGAGTGGGGAATCCAACCCGGTTCTCCAGATCAGAGTCCACCGCTCCAAACCATCGCTCTTAACCACTGCACCACGCTGGCTAACAGTGGCTTGCCCTAGGTCGTCTAGTGAACTTTGTTAAACTGGGATTTGAATCCGGGTTTTCTGCTTTCAAGCATGGATGCCAGCCACTGCTCCACACTGAATGCCGGGGGACGCTTTGCCTAGTCCCCCTTGGAAGTCTCTTTGGGATGAATTTTTCTAGCACTGAAAACCCAACTGACACATAAAGGTGATATCAGAAAGGACACTTCCTCCCCACCCCAGGTCCTATAAGGGATTGTTTGTCTTTCCCTATAGCTTCTGGCTCACTTGCTGGGTCACAACCAGGCATCCCTGACTGCCTCTGCGGTTCGGAATGAACAAGTTGCTCAGGGCTTCTCCCACCACATCCCTGTCACCCCTCCACGCCTGAAACTGGGCGCACCGCTGAGTCCCGCTTGCTCCAGAAAGTGGGAGAGGAGGGAAGGTGACAGGGAGAAACTATGACTGTGCCTTTTTTCCTGCTTCAGAGGCAGGGAGGCAGACAAAAACCTCTAGGTTCCCCCTGAGCAACCCTTTTTCTACGATATGGTTCTTACGGTGTCCCCTTGCTGTAGATTTTAGCAGCTTCCGAAATTCAGGTCTGAGACTCGCTGTGGGGTAAGATGCTTGCCAGGTTCTCTGTGCTTCTGATTCTGTTCCACTTTGTAAGGGTCCTAAAGCCACGGCAGGTCAACGTTGAAATACGTTCTGTTCGGCTCACACTTCATACGCTTTGCGGGGGGGAATCCCGAGTTGTGTTTCCAAGAGGAAGTGCTGTGGAAACTGAAACCTCTTCATTGGAAGCCCTTCCCTCTGAGTTGTGGGGGTCGTAGTGGTTAAGAGCGGTGGTTAAGAGCGGTGGACTCTAATCTAAGCAGGGCTTCTTAAGCTTTTTCCACCCGTGACCCCTTTTCGCCTGAGAAATTTTTACATGACCCCGGGTATACAGGTATATAAAATAGGTATTCAGATCAAACATTTACTGATGATAAATCATAAATAAATTTATTTTGAAACAATTATAATTTTACCATTTATTAAAGACGAAAGCAAATTTGCGTACTAATTTACATACGGTGGCCACTTTTTCCGCAGCCCCATATGGGGTTGCGACCCACAGTTTAAGACGCTCTGATCTAGAGAACCGGGTTTGATTCCCCACTCCTCCACATGAGCGGCGGACTCTAATCTGGTGAACCGGGATGGTTTCCCCACTCCTACCCATGAAGCCAGCTGGGTGACCTTGGGCTAGTCACAGTTCTCTCAGAACACTCTGAGCCCCACCTACCTCAAAAGGTGTGGTGGAGAGAAGAAGGGAAGGAAATTGTAAGCCAGTTTGATTCTCCTTAAAAGGTAGAGAAAAATCGGCATATTTAAACCAACTCTTCTTCTTCTTCCCTCTCTGCGTTCAGTGGTGAGGAAAATACACTCTGGGTATGTTCAGAGGTAACATCTGTCTTTTCTTACTCAACACATTCTAGGGTTATGGCTTAGCCTTGGGAACATACCTTGGGCAGCAGTACAAGTTAAGCCCTGGGGAGGCCTTTCGGGACAAGAGCAATGAGGTTGTGTCACACCTGATTGTCAACCCTCTCCCCACCTCTTCCTGCAGCCCATGCCCTCGCGTCCATTCCTGTCAGGTGTGAGATGCCAGGAGACATCCTGGTGGCGGCTCTTTCTGCAATCAAGGACCGAAGCATGTGAGCGGGAGCGCCATGGAGGTGAGTGGCAGAAGCCAGGAGAACGGGGAGGAGAGGGCTTGTGTGCCCCGGGACTCGACCTCACACTCACCCCCCATACGTTGGCCATACAACATAAGGAGAGGCTTTTCTCATCCCCTATTCCAACTGTGCCCAGGATAGCCCCAGGCTAGCCTGATCTTGAACACATGAGCACATGAAGTGGCCTTATACTGAATCAGACCGTCAAGGCCCATCAGAGTCAGTATTGTCTACTCAGACCGGCAGCCTCTTTCTGGAAGGAGGATTGTTCACACCTTCCCCAGATTACAAGCAGAGCTGTTTCCCTTCCTGGAGGGAGGAATGTTATTTGGTGAGTTATCTGCACACCATGCAGGCCATAATTAGACGAGGAATAGAGAATAAAACTGCTAATCTATGGTGAGACCACACTTGGAATACTGTGTACAGTTCTGGTCACCGCACCTAAAATAGGATATTACAGAGCTTGAGAAGGTGCAGAAAAGAGCAACCAAAATGATTAGGGGACTAGAGCAACTGTCCTATGGGGAGCAGTTAAGACGTTAGGGCTATTTAGCTTGGAAAGAAGGCGGCTGAGGGGAGACACGATAGAGGTCTATAAAATTATGCATGGTTTGGAGAGAGTGGACAGGGAGAAGTTTTTCTCCCTCTCCCATAATACTAGAACGCGAGGTCATCTGCTGAAGCTGGAGGGTGACAGATTCAAAACAGATAAAAGGAAGTATTTTTTCACACAATGTATAGTTAAATTGTGGAACTCCCTGCCTCGGGATGTGGTGACGGCTGCCAACTTGGAAGGCTTTAAGAGGGGAGTGGACATATTCATGGAGGAAAGGGGTATTCATGGCTATTAGTTAGAATGGATACTAGTCATGCTGCATACCTATTCTCGCTAGTATCAGAGAAGCATGCCTATTATATTGTGTGCTGTGGAACACAGGCAGGATGGTGCTGCTGCACTCGTCTTGTTTGTGGCTTCCTAGAGGCACCTGGTTGGCCACTATGTGAACAGACTGCTGGACTTGATGGGCCTTGGTGTGATCCAGTAGGGCCTTTCTTATGTTCTTACGTTGGCTGGTTGTCAGTGGCTAGCTTGCAGGCTGATCTGGGGTAAGGCATCAGGTCTCTGTTGCCACCCCTGCAGGCTAAATTTCAGGCGCTGGTTTGCAGAGGGCTCTGCGAACAGGCCGAAGGCCTGGCCTCCTGTTGAGGGAAGGAGAAACCTATCTTCCCTTTCCTACAGAAGGAGAAACCTATCTTCCCTTTCCTGCAGAAGCCAACTGTCATCATGATGGAGAGTTAAAAAAACAAATCTCTGCCTACCTTTATTTCCCATGCTTCAGTCCTCCCTTTCTCCTTGTTCCTCCAGGGTGCCGATTACCAGTTGCCTTCCGCCAATCCGGTTAGCGTGGCTCTTCCTTCCCCCTCCTCCTCGTCTTCCTGCGACGGAGCCGACGCCCTGGCCTTCAACGGGGAGCTGGACCTGCAACACTACTCCAATGGGCCGGGGGGGTCGGGGGGCGAGGCCCGCCCTTACCCATGCCCCATCTGCGGCAAGCGCTTCCGCTTCAACAGCATCCTGGCCCTGCACACGCGCATCCACACCGGGGCCTACCCCCTCACCTGCCCCTACTGCGGCCACCGGGCGGGGCAGCGCGCCAGCCTGCGCCTCCACCTGCGCGCCCACTGCCCCGAGGCCCGGGCCCGCCTCGGCCACCAGAGCCGCCTGCTGCTCGAGCTGGAAGAACGGGCGCTCCTGCGGGGCCAAGAAGAGGAGGAGAAGGAGGAGCGGGGGCCCGCCACCCCTGCCCCGCGCCCGCCCCTGCCCACCTTCCGCTGCCCTTTCTGCAAGGGCAAGTTCCGTACGGCGGGCGAGCGGGAGCGCCACCTGCGCATCCTCCACCAGCCATACAAGTGCGGGCAGTGCCCCTTTGCCGCCACCCAGGAGGCCGACCTCCAGTGGCACAATCAGCAGGCCCACGGCCTCCCCGCCAGCAGGCCCCCCACGCCTCCCGCCCCGGCTGCCGCCGTCCCGCCCACCCCTCCTGCCTCAACCCCTTCCGCTCCCCCAGCCTCCGCCCCGACCGAGTTCCGCTGCCAGGTGTGCGGCCAAGCCTTCACCCAGTCCTGGTTCCTCAAGGGTCACATGCGTAAGCACAAAGACTCCTTCGACCACAAGTGCCAGGTGTGCGGGCGCGGCTTCAAGGAGCCCTGGTTCCTCAAAAACCACATGAAGGTGCATCTCAGCAAGCTGGGCCTTCAGGGCGAACAACGGGGGACGGCGACTGGACGGTCCCCGCAGAGCTTACTTGTGGGGTGTGAGGCCCTCTACCCTTCGCTCCTCTCCCCGCTGCCCACGGACAAGGCCGGCACGGGTAACTTCCTCGGCTACGGCGACGCCAGCTGCGCCGAGAGACTGCAGGCCACGGCCCGGGCCGTGGAGAGCAGCCAGCAGTGGCGGGAGCGCCCTTACGCGGGGCAGCCCAAGCTGGCGAGGGAGAACCCCGGGGGCCCCCATCGTTGCCCAGACTGCGCGCGGAGCTTCAGCACGTTCCAGCAGATGGCGCTGCACCGCCAAAGCCACCTGTCCCGAGACAGGGAGTGGAGCAAGGGACAGTCGCTGGGGTCCCACCTTCTCACCGGACACTGGCTGCCCGCAAACGTCAGGACCTCCACTGCGAGCAACACCAGCCCCACCCTGCTGACCCAAGGGGAAAAGGGCAAGTATGAATGTTTTAGTTGAGCTCGTAGCTGGTGTCTCTGCTTTGACAGCGTGCGTGACGGATCCACCTTTCTGAATGTTTTGTTTATTTATTTATACACCGCCTTTCTGTTATTCAGAGCGTTCTACTAAACTCTGCAAAGTAATGGGATGTTTTGCATGCAAGCACATGTTCTGGTGCGTTTCTTGGCTGCTCTGGAAAATGCTGGGTGACTTGGGAGTAGATCCCGCCCGTTTGCCAGTGACCTCCGAGCGCCATTTCACAGCAACCCTGTGAGGAAGGTAGGGCTAGAAGAGAAGAAGATGAGTTGGTTTTTTTAAATGCCAACTTTCTCTACCACTTAAGGAAGAATCAAACCGGCTTACAATCGCCTTCCCTTCCCCTCCCCTCAACAGACACACTGTGAGCTAGGTGGAGCTGAGAGAGCTCTAAGAAAACTGTGACTAGCCCAAGGTCACCTAGCCGGCTTCATGTGCAGGAGTGGGGAAACAAATCCAGTTCACCAGATTAGCCTCCGCTGCTCATGTGGAGGAGCAGGGAAACAAACCCGGTTCTCCAGATCAGAGTCCACCGCTCTATGCCACCGCTCTTAACCACTACACCCTACAGGGTCACCATGGGTCAGCTGTGATGTGACAGCGCTTCCCGCCAGCACCAAACAGTTCTGTTGGGGGCCACAACAGAGCATGCTTGCGTCCAGGCTGTTATCTCACAAAACAAGGGAGACAGTGCCTACTAGGCTAGCTAGGGTTTTAAACACTAGAAGCAATGTTTTTGAACTCTTTCGCAGCCTGCTTTTTTTTTGGTATGCTGATGTCTGCCTAAACATCTCTTCCCTCCCCCACAGTTTGTTATGTTCTGTTCCTCCCTATCCTGCACCTATCTTTTAATAAGGGTAGTTAGCAAGAGCCCCGTGGCGCAGAGTGGCAGGCTGCAGTACTGCAGTCCAAGCTCTGCTCCCGACCTGAGTTCGATCCCAATGGAAGTCGGTTTCAGGTAGCCGGCTCAAGGTTGACTCAGCCTTCCATCCTTCCGAGGTCGGTCAAATGAGTTCCCAGCTTGCTGGGGGTAAAGGGAAGATGACTGGGGAAGGCACTGGCAAACCACCCCGTAAACAAAGTCTGCCTAGGAAACGTCGGGATGTGACGTCACCCCATGGGTCAGGAATGACCCGGTGCTTGCACAGGGGACCTTTACCTTTAGTTAGCAATACCAGCCAGGAATAAATATCTTCATCTCAGAGTCAAAACCACTCTCTGGAACTATTTACTTGAATGGGTATCTTGTGGAAATGCTTAATAAAATAAATCCTTTACTGTTGAGGCTTTGGCAGTAGCCCGTGTAGTGGTATCTGGTTGCTACTTCTGGGCAACTTCCGAGGAAGGAGCAGGTTAGGGCCCATATTGGTGCCAATCCCAACCAGCGGGTGTTGGCAGCAGCGGTGGGGGAGTCTTTCTGTCAAGCCTCTCACAGGCGGCAGAGACTGATGATGTAATTGGGTCCTGCCGGCACAAGCCTCCCGACACCTCCGAGCAGGCCCGTCTTGGCGCGCTCTGCACTGTGTGAATCGGGGCTTTCTTCAGCGGGGGGAATATCATGACTCATCACTGCACAGTGAAATATCATCAGACGTTTAAGCAATGCTGCTAAATGTGTTCATCCAAATAGAAAATACAGCATGCTGGCTATGTAACAAACATTAATCGTATTTACACAAAATGTATTCAATAACACCCTATCTCTTCAATCTATATGCAGTACATATAATTAGGAAAGCTGGATTAGATTTAGATGAAGGTGGGGTGAAAATGGGAGGGAGGAACATTAACAATTTGAGATATGCCGATGATACTACACTAATGGCAGAAAGTAGCGAAGATTTGAAACTACTGCTGAAAGTTAAAAGAGAAACTGCCAAAGCAGGACTACAGCTGAACATCAAGAAGGCAAAAGTAATAACTACAGGAGAATTACACAGCTTTAAGGTTGACAATGAGGAAACTGAAATCGTTCAAGACTTTCTGTTCCTAGGCTCCATCATTAACCAAAAGGGAGACTGCAGCCAAGAAATCAGAAGGAGATTGAGACTGGGCAGGGCAGCCATGAAGGAGCTAGAAAAGATTTTGAAGTGTAAGGATGTGTCACTGGCCACCAAGATCAAGTTAATCCATGCCATCATTTTCCCTATTACTATGTATGGATGTGAAAGCTGGGCAATGAAGAAAACCGACAGGAAGAAAGTAGACTCCTTTGAAATGTGGTGTTGGAGGAGAGTGTTACGAATACTGTGGACTGCCAAAAAAACAAATCAGTGGGTTATAGATCAAATCAAGCCTGAACTGACCCTAGAAGCTAAAATGACTCAACTCAGGCTATCATATTTTGATCATGTCATGAGACGACAAGAGTCACTGGAGAAGACAACCATGCTAGGAAAAGTTGAGAGCAGCAAGAAAAGAGGAAGACCCAACAAGAGATGGATTGACTCAAATCAAGGAAGCCACAGCCCTCATTTTGCAAGGCCTGAGCAAGGCTGTCAGAGATAGGACATTTTGGAGGACATTGATTCATAGGGTTGCCATGAGTCGGAGGCGACTTGACGGCATTTAACACACACACAAATAACAACAAAAATACATCTGATCTAGCTCCAAGAGTACACAAATAGTACAAATAACAAAGCAAAAACTAAATTCAGGAATCCAGGTCATTCATAACATACATACATATCGCCTTTGGCGATACTTTAAAGCTTTACTAGTAAGGAAATGGGAAAATCATTGACTGATGAAGCTTGCTGCGTAAACGGATGAAATTATATCCGGAATCTCCGTCTGATTGACTGATCATGATTCTTATCGGTGATCCAATTTTGACTGTTACCTGCGATTTACCTGCTATTGGAACACTGACCTGCAATTGAATTGGATTGTTTAAGAAGAAAATTGTATGTTATGGAAGACCTGGATTCCTGAACTAGTTTTTGTTTCGTTAGTTGTACCATTTGTGTACTCTTGGAGCTAGATCGGCTGTATTTTTGTTGTTACTTACTTGGCGTTATTGAATACATTTTGTGTAATAAGATTAATTTTTGTTACATAGCCAGCGGGCTGTATTTTCTATTTGGATGATGTCGTATTACAGCACAGGTTTACTTTTGAGATCGCTGAATGTGTTCGAACATTTGAGTAAATGTCAGATCCAATGCCGTTTTTGATTTTCCTGCCTGCCCCCCCCCTCCCCAATCTACTAGCCCAGAGGAAAGTTTCAAACCCCACGTACTGACCTGTGTGCATGTGTGTATTAAGTGCCGTCAAGTTGCTTCTGACTCATGGTGACAGGGAATCAGTTATGGCTGTTAATGCAATTTTTTAATATTCATATGGGTCTTTATAGCATTTTGGTATTTACCTGTTACCCACCTTGGGCTTATAAACATTTAAAGTAAATACATTTGTGTTGAGGATTGTGACAGCCTCAAGGGGGTGCTATCCGAGTAGCACCAATCCAAATAAACTTGGAGATAGGTTCCCTTCACCATTTAATTTATACCTTAGGGAGTTCACAGATGCCTTCCATCTCATGATTTGTGTGTGCCTTAAGGGCTGTCAAGTCGCTTCTAACCTGTGGCGACCCTATGAATTAATGACCTCCAAACCGTCCTGTTGTTAACAGCCTTGGTTAGGTCTTGCAAACTGAGGGCCATGGCTTCCTTTATAATGTCGATCCATCTCATGTTGGGTCTTCTTCTTTTCCTAGCATTATTGTCTTTTCCAGTGAGTCTTGTCTTCTCATAATGTGACCAAAGTACGATAGCCTCGTTTAAGTCATTTTAACTCCTAAGGACAGTTCAGGCTTGATTTGATCTAGACCCCACTGATTTGTCTTTTTGGCCGTCCACAGTATCTAAAACTCTCCTCCAACACCACATTTCAAAGGAATCTTCTTTCTTCCTGTCATATACCATGCTTAACCAGTGAGGGTGGGGGAAGAGCCAGCCTTTCTAAAGATTACCTGCATGGTTGCCTGAAGGCAACTAACGAGGAAGAGTCCTGTGTGACTCAGAAGATTGCTCTTGATATTTAAAAAAAACCTGTTCGTAAAGGCAATTGTTTTCTCCATTGCTGTGTGGATTTTTTTTTATATTTTCAACCTTGCTTCAGTGATAAAAGATATTTGGGTAAATGAACACTGGTGCTATAAGAGTAGGTAAAACTACACACATCCAAATGCAGTGAGAAGGAAACTCAGGTTCAGTGTAACAAAACGTTAGGGATATTATGAAAACGAATGCTTAATTATGCAGATTTGTAATTTTTTTCAAGAGTATTATTATGCCCCAGTCAGCCGCTGTAGACTTGCTGTTTTGGGGGGGGAGAGAGACACATTCCATACATGTATTCCCACAGGTTGGAGAACGAGGGCCTTTCATTTCTGCAAAGGAAATGTGTTCCTTGAATGCGCCCTCTGGCAGCTGGAGTTTAAAAGGTAAAGGTCCCCTGTGCAAGCACCGGGTCATTCCTGACCCATGGGGTGACGTCACATCCCGACGTTTCCTAGGCAGACTTTGTTTACAGGGTGGTTTGCCAGTGCCTTCCCCAGTCATCTTCCCTTTAGCTGGAGTTTACCACACGGGAAAAGACAACATGGTTTTCAAGGATTCTGTCACCTCTATCCTTAGTTCTTCAGTAGTGGAGGGGGTGGGAAACTAAACTCTCTCCTTTGTGCAAAAATTAAGGTTCCTACTATCATGTCCTCTGTTAAAGTAGGTATCACTGAGGCCGCATCCACAGGGTCGCTATTTCAGATATTGTGGACTGAAGATCTTCTGTTTCAGCTCTTCCAATCCAGCTGTTATTTCTAAACAAAAGAAGTAGAAAAGAGTAGGAGTCCCAGTAGCACCTGAAAGACGAACAAAATTTCTGGCAGGGTATGAGCTTTCATGAGCTGTGGCTCACGAAAGCTCATACTCTGCCAGAAATTTTGTTCGTCTTTCAGGTGCTACTGGGACTCCCACTCTTTTCTACTGCTAGTGACAGACTAACACGGCTACCCATCACGATCTTTCTAAACAAAAGTGACCAATTGATATCAGACCAGAGCATGCAGCCTCACAGCTGTCTTTCTGCCAAGAGTGGGGAAGATATCAGTCTAAATACCTGCAGTACCCCTGGGTTGCATGCTCCCGCAAAGGGACCTGGGAACGAGAAAATCCTAAGCAAAAAAAACATGGGAAACAGAGCAACCAGGCTCAAGAAATTTTAGAATCCCCTCTCCCTAAAATTCCCCTCCCTGTATCTATGTCTCAGATGTGCAGGGGCAGCCACGCCTGGACGGATCCCGCCGGGGCACTGGGAAAGATTGTCCGTTCTGCGGGAAGTCCTTCCGATCATCCCACCATCTCAAGGTGCACCTCCGTGTCCACACAGGTGAGAGCTGTCAGCGGCGACATCAAGGCAGGGAGTTTCATAAGGACAGGGTGATATCCACCAGATGTTTTTTTTTCCTGACTGTATAGCATGACTGCCCTGACCTGGATGGCCCAGGCTAGCCCGATCTCGTCAGATCTCAGAAGCTAAGCAGGGTCAGCCCTGGTTAGTATTTGGATGGGAGACCACCAAGGAATACCAGGGTTGCTGTGCAGAGGAAGGAGCTGGCAAACCACCTCTGTTGGTCTCTTGCCTTGAAAACCCCAAAAAGGGGTCGCCATACGTCGACTGCGACTTGACGGCACTTTACACACACACACATAGCATGACTAGTTAATGTCGATTCCACCATATCAGCCCTCCCATCCCAAATTGCAGTCAGCTATGCTGAAAATTAATACTTTAAAGGAAGCTAGACCACAGGGGGGCATCCATGACTTGCTTATATCATGTCAGTGACTGAAACAGAAAATCCAAATATTACTACTACAAACACACACTCAGCTGAACCTACCTCACAGGGTTGCTGTGAGGGTAAAATGGAAGAATGATGCCAGTCACTTTGGGTCCCCATTGGGATGAAAGGCAGCATATGAATAAATATTTATATAGCGTTTCAGCATTCAAAAAGTTTCAAATGCACTATTTATTTAGTACATTTTTAGCCCACCCTTCTTCCAGGGAGCTCAGGCTGATGCACTTTGTTCTCCATTTTATCTTCACAACAACCCTGTGAGAAAAGAGCAACCAAAATGATCAGGGGACTAGAGCAACTGCCTTATGAGGAGTGGTTAAAATGCTTAGGGCTGTTTAGCTTGGAAAGAAGGCAGTTAAAGGGAGACATGATAGGGGTCTATAAAATTATGCATGGTATGGAGAGAGGGGACAGGGAGAAGCTTTTCTCCCTCATAATACTAGAAACCGGGATCATCTGCTGAAGCTGGAGGGTGAGAGATTCAAAACACATAAAAGGAAGTATTTCTTCACACAACACATAAATTGTGGAACTCCCTGCCCCAGGATGTGATGGCTGCCAACTTGGAAGGCTTACAGAGGGGAGTGGACATGTTCATGGAGGAGAGGGCTATCCATGGCTACTAGTCAAAATGGATACTACTCATGATGCCCACCTATTCTCTACAGTATCAGAGGAGCATGCCTATTATATTAGGTGCTGTGGAACTCAGGTAGGATGCTGCTGCAGTCGTCTTGTTTGTGGGCTTCCTAGAGGCATCTGTTTGGCCACTGTGTGAACAGAGTGCCAGACCTGATGGACCTTGGTCTGATCCAGCATGGCCTTTCTTATGTTCTTCTGGATCCCCATCAGGGAGAAAAGCTGGGTATAAATATATCAAAAAATAAATATTCGGGGAGGCTGAGTGACGGTGATTCACCTGGGGCCACTCAGAGGCTCTGTGGCATAGATGGAATCGGAACCTGTCGTTGATTCTTGGGCTGATGGAAAAAAGGTACCCTCCCAAGAAAGATAGCTGCCTTGCTAATCTGTTTCTCCCTTTCCCCCTGCAGGTGAGCGCCCGTACAAATGCCCTCACTGTGACTACGCTGGCACTCAGTCCGGCTCGCTCAAGTATCACCTGCAGCGCCATCACCGGGAGCAAAAGAGCGCCGCAGCAGCAGCAGCCGCCGCCGCTGCAGGAACACTGGAACGGTGCCACATACCCCTCGCTCCCACTGCGGCCTCCACCTTTCCCCCGACGCAGCTGGCCAAGAGCCACGGCCCCTTCCTACCCCTGGGGGGCTTGGGAGTCACCCGGTCCCGCCCTTCCCGCCGCAAGCCGCTGCTCAACGGGAAGGCCGACTTCCAGCCCTTGGACCTGTCCCTGCGGCCGGGTGTGGCCGGCGGTGCCCTCCACCGCTGCCAGTTCTGCCCCTTCGCCACCTCGGCTCCCGAGCTCATGGAACTGCACCTCCAGGTCCACCACAGCCGCAAAGCCCGAACCCGCCGCTGCTCCCACACGGCCCCGAAACCCCGTGCGGCGATGCAGGAGGAGGAGGAGGAGCAGGAGACACCCGAGCCCCCGAGCCCCCGGCTGAAAGAAACCGAGCCCCTCAGTCCGAAGGGGGAGATGACCAACCTCCAGAAGCTCTGGCGTTTGGAAGACCAAGATGAGCCGCCCGGCCCTGAGATGCCTCGAAGGAAGCGGTCTGCTGGCAGAGGCGTGGTCGCCACCGGCCTGTCTCCCGGAGCCAAGCAGGATTGGGACAGCCTGTCTCATGACTCAGAGGAGCCGATGCCCGAGGAGGGATCGCCTGGCCCCCTGGTCCCGAAGGGGGCGGCGGCGGCGCACCAGGAGGCATCTAAAGCAGGCCAAAGCCTCATGGAGTTGCAGCTGGAGCCGGTGCAAGCTTGAGGAGATCGACTCTGCAATATTTAAACCAGTTTCAAACCCGTTTAACTGTCGTGCCGACTCCTGACCCAAAGGGCTCTGGGAACTGCAGTTCTGTTCCACGACGTTGCGCTCGCTAGTAGAGACTTCTCAACGCTCGTACGAAACTACAATTCTCAGACTTCCGGAGGGTGGAGTTGAAGAAGGGGCTCGTAGCTTAGAGCTTTGCATGCAGAACGCCCCAGGTTCAAGCGATCCTCGGCCTCTCCGCTTACAAAAAGAGGCCTGCGGTTTTTTGGGAGAGACGCTGCCTGTCAAAGCGGACCGTACCGAGCTAGATAGACCAGCGGTCTGGTCCCGCATAAGGCAACTTCCTACATTCATTAGACAGTTAAACCAGTTTCAAACCTGTTTACATTTGTAGTGTAGATGCGCCGAGGCCAGGAGAGCCACAGGTGACAGGGATACATACTCCTCCGTGAGAGGTGTTGGGGGCCAGAGGTAGCGGGGCTGTCGATGTTTTCAGAAGCGAGTCTCTCTGCCTCTCAACAGCAACGAGAGAGACGGGCTGTCCAGAGGCGCAAGCCCCTTCTGCCGCCAAAGCTGTGAAAAGCACAGGAGCCCTGACGGGGAAAAAAGTGATCGCCCGAGAAGGTGTGATGTGGCTGGGGTGTGGAGTTGGGTGAAAGGCAGTGATACTGTAGCAGGCTTTTTTTTTTTTAATAGTCAAAACAGGGTTTTGAGGCGAGGCGGCTGGAGGACGTGAGACTCCAGCCCCTCGCTCGCTCCTCGGTTCTGGGCTGGAGGCGGCCTCTTTTGAGGAGTCAGGCCCCTTCGCGATCCCAATTCTTGGCGCAAGGGCAGGGCTGAGAGGCCTCCTGTGGGACAGGACTCTCCCCGACAAAGCCGACTCATTTGGTAAAAGGGGAGAATTTTTGCCGGGGCAGCTTTCCCTTCCACGGTGCCGCTCTGGTGGGAAAAGCTGCACCTGCCCAATTTTCTCCTTTCTCCGTTGCTATCAAGGGCAGAGGAGCCCTGTCTATCGGGATGCAGTTGACCCGGAAGTGCCAGGAAAGCAGAGTGGGACGTGGACTGCACCAGCCACTCTTGGCTTGAGGGGGGCGTTATCCTCTGGAGCCCGTATGTTGCGAGGCGGCCCATCTCCAGAGCCTGTGGGGGGTGGGGGCTACAGTCTTAGCAAGCGACCCGGTTGCCGATATCTTGTCTTTGTGGCGGCCCAGCGGCAGAGCTTTGTTTCGGTAGTAACCTGGCACAGCAGGGAGCTTGACAACTTCTAGAGTTTTCTATTTTTTTATTGTTTTTTCTTGTAGAAAATTTGAAACTGGAAATAAAAATTAAAATGAGACAAGGCTAATGCTCCATTAAGCGTTTGTGTGAATGCGCGCGCCGTGAGCCGTGTCCTCTGAGCACATCTCCCTCTCCCAGCAATAGAAAATGTCCTCTAATAGGTTTGAAGATGCTCTTTCAAGCTACTTGTTGATCTGGGGCTTATCTTATGTTCTTACGTTCGTAAGAGTTGGGAGGGGGCATACAGGCCATCTAGTTTGTAAGGCCCCTCCACGTTCCCAGAAGGAGCACTTCCTCAGCCTCAGAATGGGTCGGAGATGAAGTCGAAGAAACCTGCTCTTTTCCTGGCTGGGAGGGTCCCCCCCTTAAGAACATAAGAAAAGCCCTGCTTGATCAGACCAAGGCCCATCAAGTCCAGCAGTCTGTTCACACAGTGGCCAACTAGGTGTCTCTAGGAAGCCCCCAAACAAGACAACAGCAGCAGCACCATCCTGCTGGTGTTTCACAGCACCTAATATATTTGGCATGCTCCTCTGATCCCAGAGAGAATAAGTATGCATCATGACTAGTATCTATTTTGACTAGTAGCCATGGATAGCCCTCTCCTCCATGAACATGCCCACTCCCCTCTTCAAGCCTTCCAAGTTGGCAGCCGTCACCACGCCCCTTCTGCAAGAACCACTCAGCCTGCATCCTGGAGAACCGGGTTGGTTTCCTCACTCCTCCACATGAAGCCAGATGGGTGACCTAGGGCTAGTCACACTCTCTCAGCCCCACCTACCTCACAGGGTATCTGGTGTGGGGAAAGGAAGATGATGGTAAGCTGGTTTGATGGCATATAAAAACCTACTTCCTTTTCTCGGGAGATGGTAAGCTCTCCATCCCTGGAGGTTTTTACAAAGAGGTTACATGGCCATCTGTCTGCAATGCTGATTCTATGACCTTAAGCAGATGATGAGAGGGAGGGCATCTTAGTCATCTTCTGGGCATGGAGTAGGCGGTCAATGGGGGTGTGTGAGGGAGGTAGTTGTGAATTTCCTGCATTGTGCAGGGGGTTGGACTAGATGACCCTGGTGGTCCCTTCCAACTCTGGCCATTTATTAGCAGTACGTTCCAGGCTGAATCACCCCACATTTTTTTTTGAGTGTTTCACGCAGAACAGTCATTCAGGAAGTGACTGCGAAGCCGGCACATACCTGCTTCGCATTTCTTAAGAGACCTAACATGACCTTTTGTGTGTGCTCCGCCCCCGCCGTGAAGAATCCCCTCAAGGAAGCACGCAAAATCGGTTATGAAAGCCGGAAGAATACCAATTTGACTCTTAATACGGGAAATGGGGGGGGGTAGAGGAAAAATGACACCAACTTAATTTTTCACTTGGGGGTATATAAAGTTTTTTCCATTTTTTACAACAGAGATGAGTGACTGGAGAAAATTATGTTAATGAGTTTTGTTATGTCTGTTTTCATTTTTTAAATGACTTTCTTCTTTTTCCCCTCTATTATTAATACTATATTATTATTGCTTATCGAAATGTATTAAATAAGGGCAAAGTATAACCTTAAAATAATGACTTATAAGGATTAGAAAATATTAATACAAAGGAGACACCAGATATTTGTAGGGAGGGAGGAAGTCGGTGGGGAAGTCAACTATAATTAATGATATTTAATACTGAAGACATGCACCTAACTATTTTTTATCGATTCAAAGATTGCTATATAGGATGTACTGTCAAATGAGATGTATAGCAATTATTGAAAAATAATAAAAATATATAACAAAAAAAAAAAAGGAAGCACGCAAAATCACAGCTGCGCCTTAGCTGTGCAAACGGAGGTTACTAATAGCTATGGTCTCTGCTCAGAAGCTGCCCTTTGCAGGATCGGCCCCGCCCCCTGCCCTGGCCCCGCCCGCATCTCCGCCGATCCGCCCCTTGCGACTTCCCATTGGACAGCTCACCCACGGGGCACGCCCCGGCTCTCTGCCGATTGGCCCCCTCGCCTGTCCCCGCCCTCGGCCCCGCCCTTCGCTTCCCCCACGTGCGCTCCGCTGTCCTCGTGTTAGGACGGGGTCGGTGCTGATTGCCGGCCGGCGCCTCTTCCCCTTCCCCGGCGTCCCCGCCCGGCTGCCGGGCTTCTTCCTCTCCGGGGCCTGCCGGCTGGTTCCCGGCCTCGGCTTCCCCTCTTCCTCCGGCTTCGCGGCGATGTTGGGTGAGTGGGGGCAGGCGGGGCATCTGCGGAACGCCCTGCTCCATGCAGGATCAGCCGAGAGCAGTGGCGGACTGGCCAGGGGGTCCGCTCGCCCGATGGCAAGTGGGGCCCCTTAAACATTAGGCAGTATGTTGAAAATGTTAATGACCCTTTTAGTAGCTTGGAATCCTAACAGATTTATTTAAAAAATATTTATTTAAAATTTAAAATGTATATTTTTTAAAAATTATAACAATCTGCATTTACATTTAGTATCTACTGTATACTGCCAGTAATATGTACAATGTATGTACACTGGAATTACTAAAAATATACATTTATTTTGCAAAAAAAAATTGTACCTTTTTCCCACTTATGTATTTTTTTTGAACATTTTTATTTATTTCTTATAAACATTAAATGATAGCCTTATAGTTGTGGGTGGGCCCCCTTTGTCTCCTGGCAACCAATATTTTTAGACCCAGTCCGCCACTGGTTCCCAGCCTGGGGTACGTGGTACCCCCAGGGGTACAAACCAGGGCATTTAGAGGTACTGGGGGTGGGGGTGGGAATTGAATAATGGTGAAAATATAAATTGGAAATGACAGCAACTATGTTAATTCCAAGCATTTTGGTAACATGAAGGGTGCAAATTTATGGAAGTGGGCTGGCAAGGGGTACGCAAGTGGGAAAAGGTTGGGAACCGCTGGCCTTGAGCATCCCTTGCTCCTTCGATCAGTCATCTTTATTACAGTCATGGACCAGCACTGCAAGCAAGAATAAAAATCAGTCCAATTGCACAAAACACCTCATGGGAATGAATTTAAAACGTGACCTTTTAAAACCCACTTAAGACCATTTAAAATCTGCTGCAGCTATAGCTGTCTGGATCCTATTTACCAAAACACAACATCTGGCAACTTGGCGTGATGTCTGAGGGTTCGTGTCTGATAGCAATTTAATTTTGTCAGTTTCACCAGCAATCCTATCTAATAGCGGATTAATAATTTTTAGTCTAACCGCCTTATAGTAAGGACATCTCAACAGCGTATGTTCTGTTGTTTCTGCCTCACCTAACGGGTCCCTTGCCGCATCTTAGTTCTATTTCTTACTACAGCCCCCTTCCCACGTCGCTTTTTTTGGGTCAATGCAGGTCCCATTTAGGAGGACAGGGACCTCAGTGGGGTAAAATGCCATAGAGTTGACGCTCCAAAGAGTCCCATTTTCTCCTGGGGAGCTGATCTCTGTAGTCTGGAGATGAGCTGTAATTCCAGGTCCCACCTGGAGGCTGGCATCCGTACGAGATGAGCAGTTAATGTGGGAATAAGCGGCTAGTCTTCACTCTAAAATGTTCTAGAGTCATTTTGCTCCAGGAAATAATAGAATCATCTCCTCCTTTTGTGAGAAGCAAAATGTCCTTTTGCATCTTTGATGGGGGCCATCCTTCCATAACAATACCCCGAGGACAACCTTATCTTGTTGCATGGCTGCTTTCTGTCTCTCCCTACCTGCAGTCAGCAAAGTGGGGGCAGGGGAGAGGAACAGAATAGCCACCTTCAGGGCATGTCTGAAGCGTGGGTGGGGTGAGAACAATGAGACGGGAGATAACGCAGCCTCCGAAAGGCTGGCTTAGCCTGAGCACTGGTGAGCCAAGTCTAGGCAAAGGACAGGAGTCATCTCCACCAATCCCCCCACCCCCACACTCTAGGCCACCTGTGAAGAGGATGCCTGCAAATGATCCGAATTGGAAGAAAGGGGTTGTTCTGCAGTTGACTCCTCTTTTCTAGTTAGTCAGGACTGCCCTTCCACAGGAAGGCAAGATACAGAGATCTGTGGGAACAAGAGAGCCCTTCTGTGGCTCAGGGGTAGAGCATCTGCTTGGCAAGCAGAAGGTCCCGGGTTCAATCCCCAGCATCTCCAGTTAAAGGGACTAGGCAAGTAGGTGATGTGAAAGGCTTCTGCCTGAGACCCTGGAGAGCCGCTGCCGGTCTGAGTAGACAATACTGACGTTGATGGACCAGGGGTCTGATTCAGTGGAAGGCAGCTTCATGTGTTCAAGGTAGGCTCTGGGGGTGCCTGGAGACAGTTGGATACAGTGTGGGGGGGTCTGATTGGTTTCAGTTTGCCTCTTGGTTTAGGCTTGAGAAAGGAGAGGTTTTTCTATTTGTGTAGTTGCGATGCACCCTTGTCCAAGAGTGTCTGATTTGGGGGTGGGGGCTGGCAGTGAATAAGGGGAATTCTTGGAAAGGGCCTTCTGTCACCTTGTCCCAGGTGCAAGATGACTTAATGCAGATCAGTTACCTCTCAACCCACTCCAGCTGCTCATTTACACTTCATTACCTTGATGAAAAGCATAAAAGCAATAACAGCATATCATAACATAAGTCCTCTTGCACATCTGGGCTTAGATCAGAATGTACATACACTAGCCTGATGATGCAATGGAAAGCAAATAAAATTTCCCCCACCTAGTGAAGCTCAATGCATGTTTACTGGAACCAGGTAACTTCTAATCTGCTTTAGCCAGTAGGAATTTTAAATGAAAGGTGCAAAAAACAGGGTAAAACCTACCACCTTTTCATCCAGGTGGTGAAAGGGTGGATTTCCATTGCCTTTTCAAGGAGCGTGTTCTACTCCAATATCAGTGATTATAAGTAGTTACTCAGGGATAATTAACAATTTAACACCTCGGCACCATTTAGATTGTTATTTACTGCATTTATACCTCCGTTTTCTTCTTGATGGGGACCCCAAGTGGTTTGCAACATTCTCCACTTCAGCCGCAAAACAATCCTGGAGGCTGTGTGTGTGTGTGACTTGGCCAGGTTTTTTACCCAACAAGCTTCTGTGGCAGAGATGTGAACCTGGGTCTCCTAGATCCTAGTCTGACACCAGTCTGAGAGCCACCGTGGTGTAGTGGTTAAGAGCAGTGGTTTGGAGCAGTGGACTCTGATCTGGAGAACTGGGTTTGATTCCCCATTCCTCCACATGAACGGCGGAGGCTAATCTGGTGAACTGGGTTGGTTTCCCCTCTCCTACACATGAAGCCTGCTGGGTGACCTTGGGCTAGTCACAGCTCTCTTAGAGCTCTCTCAGCCCCACCTACCTCACAGGGTGTCTGTTGTGGGGAGGGGAAGGTGATTGTAAGCTGGTTTGAGTCTTTCTTAAGTGGTAGAGAAAGTCAGCATATAAAAACCCAACTCTTCCTCCTCCTCCATGTTTATTAGATTTTTATTTAATGAATTTTTGTTAGTTTTTTTAATTTATTTTAAATATCTGTTGTATGCATTTGTATTAGATCAGATGCATTTTCATCAGATGCTTGCAAACTGTCATTTTGAATCTTTGGCTTTTTCCAAGTGTCCTTCTAATGCTCATAAGCATGAAAGAAAAATGCAAGGTTGTTTTGTTTTGTGTGCTTGTGAGAGAGGAGCACCATTTCAAATGCCACTTGTATGCATTATGCTCTAATTTTTGTATTGTTTCCTGATGTTGTAATTCAGTTTTCATGCTTTGTTTGAATGTTTAAGATGTGTTTTACTTCATCGTGGGTTTTTTTTTTTTTTAGTTGGAAAAAATAGAGGTGGCAGCTCCAGGTTGAGAAATTCCTGGAGATTTTGGGGGTTGGGGTGAGGTTTGGGGAGAGGAGGGACTTCTGCAAGGTGTAATGCCATACAGTCTACCTTCCCAAGCAGCCATTTTCTGATCTCTGCCCTGGAGATAGCTGGAATTACAGGAGATCGCCAGCTACCACCTGCAGGCAACCCCAATTAATTACCTTTCCGTGCTAGCTTTCTTAACACTCCCCACCCCCAGTGGCTAAAAAGACATGCTTTCCAGCCTGGTCAAATTGTATTCTTGCAATTCATACCCAATGACTGAACGCCTTCTTCTTCTCCAGGTCGGAGGAGCGTAGGGTTGCCAGTTCCAGGTTGGGAAATGCCAGGACATTGGCGGCCCTAGGACTCAGCAAGAAATACAGACTGCAAATGAAGTGAATAAATAAATTCCTAGAATTCAGGTAAGGGGGACAGGCAAGCGAGCTTTCACAGTAGAGGAGTTGGGCTGCCAGTCTCCAGGTGGGGTCTGGAGATCTCCTAGAAGGGCAACTGATCTCCAGACTACAGAGATCGGTTCCCCGGGAGGAAATGGCTGCTTTGGAGGGTGGAATCGATGGCATTATACTCAGCTGAGGTTCCTCCCCTCCCCAAACCCTGCCCTCCCCAGGCTCCACCCCCCAAATCTCCAGGAACCTTCAAACCCAGAATTGGCTACCCTATCTTTAGGTTGGTGGTGGTTGGAGATCTCTTGCTATTACAACTGATCTCCAGGCGACGGAGAAAACGGCTGCTTTGGAAGGTGGACTCCGTGGCGTTACACCCCACTGAAGTCCCTCCCGTCCCCAAACTGTGCCCTCCTCGGGCTCTACCCCCAAAATCTCCAGGTATTTCCCAACCTGAGCTGGCAACCCTCAAGGCAGAAGGATCCCCAAGGCTTGTAGGCCTGCACTGGGATACGTTCAAGGATAAACGGGCAAAGGACTTCCCGTGGTTGTTTTTATACTTAACAACAAGGCAGGATCACTCGCTTCTCCCTCTGAAGCAAAGAGAGTTGAACCTACTCTATAGACCCATTGTGTTGTTCCTGAAAACTGCCAGTTTCTTGCGACTCTGCGGGGGTTACCGCATTATGTATTCCCAGCGATGTATTAAGAGTTTGAAACTGTTACAAAAAATACTGTTTGCACTTTCAATGTATTCCCACCGATGTATTAAGAGTTTGAAACTGCTATAAAAAATACTGTTCGCACTTTGTTTGGTTCTTTAGCCGTGAAGACGTCTTCCAACCATTTTTTAGCCGTGGCATCCAAAACCCCTTTTTTAAAATATTTTTTTTATTGCTTTTTATGAATAAACAAAAAAATAAAACAAACAAAAAAATAAAATCATAATACAATACAAAAAATACAAAATCACACAAAGAGCACTAATACATCCATTGCTAATACATTATAAACTATCCTTTATAAACTATATAGTGCCCAAACCTCCATCACCCACCTTCGTGCCAAAAACCCTTTTAAAGCGATGTTTTTTATAACATTTCCAAACTCTTTTAATACATCGCTGGGAATACCTGGTGCAGTAACAGCCATACTCTGTGTACAAAGCTGGTGCTATTATAGTATTGCAGCTGTTTCCACTGGGTTCTTCTTGCTAGCGTCCCCTGAAACTGCTTTTAACAGACCTGTGTATCCTTGTAGAGCTTTGGAGGACCTGGGGCACTCTCCGTAACCGACTCTGGGAGGAAAATGGATGCTCTCGATCCGACGTTCGAGGGACGGATCATGACCGAGGAAGGTGAGTTTGCTACAGAGAGAGGAGGGGCGAAACTAGGGTTGCCAACTCCAGGCTGAGAAATTCCTGGAGATTTGGGGGGGGGGTGGAGCCTGGGAAGTGTGGAGTTTAGGGGACGGGAGTGAAAGTGAGGTTGTAGAAGCCATTTTCTCCAGGGGAACTGTTCTCTGGGGTCTGGTGGGAGGAACACCAGGCCCTGGAGGTTGGCAGCCCTAGCTAATCTTTTCCAAAAGATGTGAGGGGGGGGAGGACAGGGACCTCAGTGGGGTACAATGCCATAGAGTCCACCCTCCAACCCATCCATTTTCTCCAGGGGAACTGATCTGTGTACTCTGGAGATGTGCTGTAATTCCAGGGGATCCCCAGGTCCCACCTGGAGGCTGGCATCCCTTTTAAATCCTGTAGCCCTTGGGCAGGCCCAGGGACCTTTTAATAGGGTTGCCAGGTCCCTCTTTGCCACCGGCAGGAGGTTTTTGGGGTGGAGCCTGAGGAGGGCGGGGTTTGGGGAGGGGAGGGACTTCAATGCCATAGAGTCCAATTGCCAAAGCAGCCATTTTCTCCAGGGGAACTGATCTCTATCGGCTGGAGATCAGTTGTAATAGCAGGAGGCCTTCTGCTATTACCTGGAGGTTGTCAACCCTACTTTTAAAGGTTCACTGTGCCTCATATCTTGTTTTATACTCTGTCCTGCAAAAGATAGAACTTTTGGCTTTGCAGTAATCTCAGTATTCCGGTTTTGCTTTGTTTTTGCAGGAATCTAGTCCTCCAGGAACAATACCCATTGCTGTTGGGAAACAAGGGGCGAAAACGCATGGTCGCTGTATCCTCCTTTAATCCCTGTTTCAGCCAGGATTCATCCAGGATCGAACCCATGCGTTTCGCCTAATGTGCGTTCGATCCTGGCTAAAACAGGGATTAAAGGAGGATAAAGCGACCATTCGTTTCCGCCCAAGTTTTGGTGTTAAACACGCCGATACTGGTTAGGATTTTAACTGTACGGTCATGGAAATAACTGCCAGATTTCTGGGAACAGACTAGGAAGGCTTGGGGATTGGCTTGTAATGCTGCTGACTAAACTCTGTGTACAAAATATATTTTTGGGGGGTGGCAGGACTGCAAACCTGAGGAATTTTTACATTGGTGGCAACTGTTTATTAAATGCTGGAACAGCAAAATTAGTAATGCATAACAAGAAGTACTACAAAATATCTGAAGGAGGATACTGGATAGGACCATGAAAGGCTCCCTTCGAATATGATTGGTTAAACTTTGGTAGTTGGCAAGAGTAGGTTTGGTTCAAACATAGACCTCCCTACTCCCCTACCCATTCTTAGTGACTGACATAGGGGTTTGGCTGTTTGCAGACTTTACTGAGGCCCTTATACTGCAACTGAGCACCGATTGTTATTTTGATAAAATGTGTATTTTAGTTTGCTTCGGTGGTTTTATGCTATTTATTGTACTTACTGTATTTATGGACATGTGGTGAGCCGCCTTGAGCCCGGCCTTGGCCAGGGGCGGGGTATAAAACTAACTAAATAAAATAGTCTAATTCTGTCCCTTTTTATTAGACGGGCGGTTTCCTACATTGTAATTGGTGGTTTTTCTCATGGTGGTTTTTCTCAATGTAATATACATCAACCTTTGTTTTGCAAAATATTTTGTAAGGTTTTTTCTTTAGTAAATCATAATTTAAAAACAATCACGTAGCCCTCGTGGCTGTGGAGACAGGTTTGGAAAATGGCCAATGCTGAATTTCTCAAACTGTCGGCTCAGATCCACCTTCAAATCTTTCTACCCTAAAAGCTGTGCCCTAATGTGGGGGGCTCACATATATACATGAAATACCACTGATGCACTAAATGTGATGGTTTATATAATTTTTAAACAGTGATTTCCAACAAATAGTTCAAGTTTTGCACCCAAACAGCCTATATAAATTGCAACAAAACAAGCTATGCAAATTCAAGCTACAAGGTTTCGCGAATATAATCCATGTTTCGCCAATTGCATGAGCTTCATCAGAAGTCTGTTGCTGCTGAACAAGAAAATCTGGACCTGTTAGATAAACCATCACATTTAGTGCATCAGTGGTATTTCATGTATATATGTGTGTTCCAGGTATCACCCCCCTTCTGGTATTGCTATTGTGGGGGGCTGGCTGCATTGCAAGAAATTAGATTTTATATATTCTCCAATGCATTTGTCCATTGGTTTATTGCATCACCTGTTCTGCAAGCTCTGATCCGGCAAATTGATTCTAAGCCCGAGTATGCAGTGGAAGTACAATGCCCACTGTAGTAAAAGAAACCAGGCCTGCCTTTGGCATTTCAGTATTCTGCAGACAGTTTACTAGCCGGCCTGTCAAATAATATTCTCTTTCCTGTGCAGGTTGGCTGGAATTCAAGTATGATGGAGCTTCTTGGATCCAAGGGAACCAAGTGTGGGTCTTAGAGCTTGAACCAGACAACAGCCCTCCGAGTGAGTCCCATGACTGGTGTAACCCAAGATGTGCCCTGGTTTAAGTGTACTTGGCAACCCCGCCCTCTAACCTGCAATCCTTCACCTTAATTCTTGATCTGCATCAGTTTTCCCCGATGAGAGGGAGACACTCTGCACATGCACAGACATTCACTTCTTGGCTGTGCTCATTCTTCATGAGAGTCCGCGTGGTGTAGTGGTTAAGAGTGGTGGTTTGGAACGGTGGACTCTGATCTGGAGAACCGGGTTTGATTCCCCACTCCTCCACATGAGTGGCGGACGCTAATCTGGCGAACCAAGTTGGTTTCCCCACTCCTGCACATGAAGCCAGCTGGGTGACCTTGGGCTAGTCACAGTTCTCTTAGAGCTCTCTCAGCCCCACCTACATCACAGGGTGTCAGTTGTGGGGAGGGGAAGGGAAGGTGATTGTAAGCCGGTTTGATTCTTCCTTAAGTGGTGGAGAAAGTCGGCATATAAAAACCAACTCTTCTCCTTCAAAGTTAAGCCTTAGTACTCAGTAATTATTTCAAGGTTGACTTCTGCCTAACTAATAATTCAAACAACAATCCCCACATACACACACCCTGGCATGCTTTGGAGCTGTTCCACCTCAGAAGATTATCATTTCTTTAAAAATGAAATCCAAAATCCATGTGTAGAGAACTATCATATTGCAGGGAAGGGAAGGTTAGAGGCCTGCACCCTGAAATGCTAGCATTTCACAGACAGGGCATTTTTGACTGCAAGTAACATTAAAAGGTGTGGCCTCTTAAGCATATTTGAACTGGTACAGTCCTAAAAGGGTTGGGCCCAGTGGTGGTTCAACAAGGAGCACTGCCTATTGCTACCCCCCCCTAATCCCCCCACTCCTTTGTGCCTTTCCCTAGTACTGCCTCTGACCAGAGTTTGGTTACCAGCTGAGGCCTGGGAAACTCCTGGGGATTTGGGGGAGGGTGCTTATGGAGTGGAGAATTTGGGGAGGGATTTCACCTCGAATCAATGGTATACCATGGAGTCTGTCTTCCGAAGCTGCCATTTTCTCCAAGGGAACTGATCTTTGTGTTCTGGAGGTCAGTTGTAATTCTGAGAAAATCCAGGCCCCACCTGGAGGCTGGAAACCCTAGCCCAGAGCAGCTAACGTACCTTCCTCCCCCTCCCCACGCCCCACATCTCTAAACCCAGTATGGAAAGCCACATGTGCCCAAAGTCACATGAGAATCTTGTGAGCATTCAGGAAGCCCTGTTGATATGCAGTTTGCTGTGCTGTGTTTAGCAGATGCATTGGGGAGAGAGGGGAGGAGCATTAGCCACTCCAGGGTGGTGGTAAGGGATGGCTGGGCGGGGGTTGGCACAGAGGTTGATTCCCCTGCCCAATCCACCTGCACCTTGCCTTCTTCATTGTTAGGCTTGCCATCCTCCAGGCGGTAACTGTGGATCTCCTGCTGTTGCAACTAATCTCCGGGTGATCAGTTCACCTGGAGAAAATGGCCACTTTGGAAGGTGAACTTTATAGCATAGTACCCCACTGAAGCCCCTCCCCACACCCCACCTTCCTCAGGTGCTACCCCCCAAAATCTCCAGGTATTTCCCAACCTTTTGCTGGCATTATAGAGCCGGCCCTAATTGTAATGCAACAGCAATGGTGGGGGGGACACAGACCAAACTCAACCAAAATGTTGAACCCAAAGCGAAAAGCTGGAGCTAAAAAACACTA
Organism: Euleptes europaea; assembly: GCF_029931775.1. Lineage (NCBI taxonomy): Eukaryota > Metazoa > Chordata > Lepidosauria > Squamata > Sphaerodactylidae > Euleptes > Euleptes europaea. The sequence continues at coordinate 17,009,478 of NC_079329.1, read as the reverse complement.
AAATTACAAATATATAAATTTTAATGTGGTGCACTGTGAAGCGAAAAGCATAAGGCTTTATAACATAGGCAAGTCATTCACAATCAATAAATACATAAAACACAGTTGATGTGAAATCGTGCAGTGACCAAAGGAGGACCAAATAAGGACTAAAAGCGTTTCAGCCTCGAAAAGGCCTTCCTCGGTGGTCAGACATAGACTTGTAGTCCAGTAAACATCCTAACAGTATAATATCATAATGCCCAGTAGAACCCATATTAAAGCCCTTCTATTATGAAGTATTATGAAGCTTCTTGTACAACTATTTATTCCATAAACACTAGAATTTGGCTCACATGCCCCACCTTGTATTTCATGCCCGGCTTCTAAGGATGTGTATAAATCAAGCAGTGTGTTAGGTCAAATGAGTTTTATGTATTTATTGATTGTGAATTGACTTGCCTGTGTTATAGGCCTAATTGTTGTAATGCATCAAACAGTCCTTAGGGTTGGATCCAGCCAGCTTTCCCACTCCATCTTAACCTTTTCCTTAGGTAGCCAAATCCCAGTTGGAAATTCTTGGAGATTTGGTGGCAGGGCCCCAGGCGGGTGGGGTGCAGGGAGGGGGAGGAGGTCCGCAGGAACTTGATGCCATAGAGTCTCTCCTCCCAAGCTGCCAGCCTCCAGATTGTTTGGATGAGGATCTGGCCCGGCTGCAGCCAAGCAAAATGGTCTGGTGTGTCCCTGTTGGCGTGTGTGTCAGGTGTTCTCTACACGTGCTCTAGAACACAGATACCAGGGGACAGATGTTTTCCAGGTGTTCATCGGAACCCCTTTTGTACGTGTAGCCACCAGGCAACTGTTTGGAGCAGCCACAAGAAATGTAGTGAGCAAAATATCACAAGGCCATGAAAGGGGGGGCATCTTGGCCATCTTCTGGGCATGGAGTAGGGGTCACCAGTGATGGGGGGGGGTAGGTAGTTGTGGATTTCCTGCAGTGTGCAGGGGGTTGGACTAGATGACCCTGTTGGTCCCTTCCGACTCTATGATTCTAAGTTATTGTTTATTTAAGGAAGGTGTTTGTTATAAATAAAAGCCTCTGAGCTTTAAAAAAAGCCAGTTCTTATTTAAATTGAAGTAACAATTCATCAGCACTTAAATTGATTTTAATAAGATGTTTTAATTGATGCATCTATGTATATCTGTGTTTTTATTATTGTTCCCTGCCCTGAGCCCAGCTTTGGGTGGGGAGGGTGGGCTAGAAATGTAATAAAAATAAATAAATAAAAACACAGACACATACTTGGCCTTCTCCAGGAGGTGTTTATAAGGAATTACTGGGTTCTCATTCATTTCCCTGAAGCCTCACATAGAAATGTGGCAGCTCCTCCTAGTGGCGAAAGTTGGCTATGACTCTGGCTCCAGCTTGGGTACAAAAGGAATCCACCCCTCTCCCCAGATCAAAGAAATGGGGAAAATGGTGTAAATTAGCCCAAAGGTGCACCATTTAGGGCACCTGATTAATATGTGTGGTGTAGTGGTTGTGGTGTGGTGGTTAAGAGCGGTTGTTTGGAGTGGTGGACTTTGACCTGGAGAACTGAGTTTGATTCCCCTCCACATGAGTGGTGGAGGCTAATCTGGTGAACTGAATTGGTTTCCCTACTCCTCCACATGAAGCCAGCTGGGTGACCTTGGGCTAGTCACACTCTCTCCGCCCCACCTACATCGCAGGGTGTCTGTTGTGGGGAGGGGAAGGGAAAATGATTGTTAGCCAGTTTGATTTTTCCTTAAGTGGTAGAGAAAGTTGGCATATGAAAACCAACTCTTCTTCTTATGCTCCATAACCTGGGGGGAGGAAGGGGGTATTTGGTTTGTGACTTGCATCAGATACTGACATTTTGGTGCTTTTCATTTTGGTCAGCAGGCAGCAGAGATTTGGAGGAGACTCATGAGCGACCAAGTACCGAAATAGTGGGATTAAACGGTTCCTCCGCGCAAAGCAGGCAGAGGCCAGGGATGCATGAATCAGATGGAGTCAAGTCATGTACTCCGGGACGCCTGCAAGCCAAGGGAACAGTTCTAGGAAACGGGAGAGCATTCGGCCGAAGCCTGAAGCTCACGGCACACCAGAGGTCCCGACGTGAGAAGCTGCTGCGTTGTGATCAATGTGGGAAGGCCTTCCGGTACCTTTCGCACATCGCCCGACACCAACGTGTACACTCCAGGCAGAAAGCAGCAAAACGGACCCTGTCCACATCTGAAGTTGATAGGCCCAGTTCCTCGAAGCCCACCCCGGTAGCCCTGCAGGTGGAGAACACGTCTACAAAGTCTAGCAAAGGGCTCAGTCAAAACTCAAAGGTGACGGCAGACCAGAGCAGCCACCGCAAAAGGCGGCACTTCTGTGACCAGTGTGGCAAGGCCTTCCGGTATCCTTCTGATCTCACCCGACATCAGGCCCGTCACTCTCGGCAGAAAGCAGCGAAACGGGGCCATTCCCAATCAGAAGCGGAGAGTCCTCATCTCTTGGAGTCCACCCCGTTGGCGTTACCAAAGGAGAACTCATTTGCAAAGTCTAGCAAAGCTTTCCGTCAAAAGTCAAAGGCGACAACAGGCCAAGGCGGCCGCTTCAGAAAGCAACACTTCTGCGACCAGTGTGGGAAGGCTTTCAGGTACACATATCTTCTCGCCCGACATCAGCATGTGCATTCTAAGCGGAGCGCAGCCAAACAGGGCCGGTCCCAATCAAAAGCATTCAGCCCCAGTCTGGCCCTGCAGGTGGAGAACGCGTTGACAAACTCTAGCCAAGTGCTCAGTCAAAACTCAAAGGTGACAGCAGACCAGAGCAGCCACCGCGAAAGACGGCACTTCTGCAACCAGTGTGGGAAAGCCTTCCGGTATCCTTCTGATCTCACCCGGCATCAGGCCAGGCACTCTAGGCAGAAAGCAGCGAAACGGGGCCATTCCCAATCAGAAGCGGAGAGCCCTCATCTCTTGGAGTCTACCCCGTTGGCATTACCAAAGGAGAACTCATTTGCAAAGTCTAGCAAAGCGCTCCGTCAAAACTCAAAGGCGACAACAGGCCAAGGCGGCCGCTTCAGAAAGCAACACTTCTGCGACCAGTGTGGGAAAGCCTTCCGGTATCCTTCTGATCTCACCCGACATCAGGCCAGGCACTCTCGGCAGAAAGCAGCGAAACAGGGCCATTCCCAATCAGAAGCGGAGAGCCCTCGTCTCCAGGAGTCCACCCCGTTGGAATCCACCCAGGTGGAGAACGCGTTGACAAACTCTAGCCAAGTGCTCAGTCAAAACTCAAAGGTGACAGCAGACCAGAGCAGCCACCGCGAAAGACGGCACTTCTGCAACCAGTGTGGGAAAGCCTTCCGGTATCCTTCTGATCTCATCCGGCATCAGGCCAGACACTCTAAGCAGAAAGCAGCGAAACGGGGCCATTTCCAATCAGAAGCGGAGAGCCCTGGTCTCTTGGAGTCCCCCCGGTTGGCGTTACAGACAGAGAACACATTTGCAAAGTCTAGCAAAGCGCTCCGTCAAAACTCCAGGGCAACAGACAGCCCCAGTCCGGCACCGCAGGGGGAAGACGCATTTACAAACTCTAGCCAAGTGCTCAGGGAGAACTCAAGGGCAACCAGGTCTCCGAGCACCCGCCGCAGAAGACTGCACTTCTGTGACCAATGTGGGAAGGATTTCCGGTATTCCTCTGATCTCGTCCGACATCAGTATACCCACTCACGGGTCTTAGCATCTAAAAGGTTTGAATGGCTGGAAGAGGAAGATGCCCCAAATCTCTCAGAATCTACTGCTGTGCCCCTGCTACCAACAAGAACACCTACAGATTGCTGCGAACCATCCAGCCATAATTCCAAGCTGGTGACAGACCACCTGAAGAAGACCTATTTGTGCAATCAGTGTGGGAAAAGCTTCTCGTGGCCCTCTTCCCTCACCCGCCATGAACGTACTCACCTTCGGAGAAAGAAAACTTACCGGAGTGAATCTCCGTCAGACATCGACAGTCCCTCAGTTCCCCTTCCTAAGGTCCCGCGGAGAGAGAATGCACTGGCCGACTTGATTGAAGCAATTAGTCCGAGTCCCGTGCCAGCGACGGATCAGAGCGCCGGTACCACAAAGCCCTACCTCTGTGACCAGTGTGGGGAAGGCTTTTGGTGGCACTCTGAACTCACCCAACATGTGGGCGCTCACTTCCAAGAACAACCCTATGACTGCTGGACTTGCGGACTCCAGTTCTGGCACCACATGCAGCTGGTAGAACACCAACAATGCCACAAGGAGAGCCAAGGGTGGGAAGAAGAAGGCGAGAGGTTCCAGAATATGCACTCAAGCAGTGGTCTCAGGGAGCACGTGTCCGGAGAGCTGCTGCAAGACCCCCCTCCAGAAAAAACTGGGGAGATCTGCGAGCCGTTTGCCAGTCCAGAAACCTGTGAGTGTGGCGCTTGTGACTCCGGTGTTGACAACAGCTCTGAACTGCTTCATGTGAACAGCATTTGGGAAATTGGAATCAGTGGACAGCCTTATCTCCTGTCTTTACCGCCTGCTTGTGAGTGTAGATCCTGTGAGAGCAACGGGGAAGGCGGAGGCTGTGAACAGGCCACCGAATCATCTCTCCTCCCAGTTGACGTGACATCAAGCACCGTGCCACCGTCCGCAGTCAATTCCTGTGAGACCGGCACTACCGCGCTGGCAGTCCCGGTGGCCTGCCCAAGAGCCCAAAACCACGTGGCAAGCAAGTCAGAAGACAAGACTTCCACGGCAAGCATCCCCGTTCACCGCGCTGCACTGCAACCCCGGTCTGGCAGTCCAGACCCTGAGTGGCTCCCTTACCCGAGCCGGTCTAGTCGGCTTGGGAAGCGAGCTCGCTCGTCCACGCAGGGGGCCGAGCCTCACTCCTGTCCCACGTGCTCAAAACGTTTCAGCTGTGCCGAATACCTAAAGAGACACTTAAATGTCCACCAGCCAGGGAAGCCTTATGGTTGCTCCCTTTGCGGGAAGAGATTTGGTCGGCGTTCATATCTGTCAAAGCACCACCGGAAGATGCACAGCGAAGCTGACTCGCCCCTGCTCGGGATGGCCAACGAACCGTCTCTCCTTCCAGTTGAGGTTATGTCGAGCACTGCATTAACATCCGCTGTCAGTTCCTGTGAGACAGGCATTACCGCGCCTGCAGTCCCAGTGGCCTGCCCAAGGGCCCAAGGCCACGTGGCAAGTATGCCAGAAGAAGAGACTTCTACGGCAAGCATCCCCGTTGACCGCGCTGCACGGCCACCCCGGTCCGGCAGCCCAGACCCCGAGTGGCTCCCTTACCTGAGCCGGTCTAGTCGGCTCGGGAAGCGAGCTCGCTCGTCCGCGCAAGGGGCCGAGTCTCACTCCTGTCCCACGTGCTCAAAACGTTTCAGCTGTGCCGAATACCTAAAGAGACACTTAAATGTCCACCAGCCAGGGAAGCCTTATGGTTGCTCCCTTTGCGGGAAGAGATTTGGTCGGCGTTCATATCTGTCAAAGCACCACCGGAAAATGCACAGTGAGGCTGACTTGCCCCTGCTTGGGATGGCCACCGAACCGTCTCTCCTTCCAGTTGAGATTATGTCGAGCACTGCATCGGCATCCGCTGTCAGTTCCTGTGAGATCGGCACTACCATGCCTGCAGTCCCGGTGGCCTGCCCAAGGGCCCAAGGCCACGTGGCAAGCATGCCAGAAGAAGAGACTTCCACGGCAAGCATCCCCGTTGACCGCGCTGCACGGCCACCCCGGTCCGGCAGCCCAGACCCCGAGTGGCTCCCTTCCCCGAGTCATTCTCCTCCGCTCGGGAAGCGAGCTCGCTCGTCCGCTCAAGGGGTCGAGCCTTACTCCTGCCCCACGTGCTCAAAACATTTCAGCTGTGCCACATACCTAAAGAGACACTTGAACGTCCACCAGCCAAAGAAGCCTTACGGTTGCTCCCTTTGTGGGAAGAGATTCGGTCAGCGTTCGGATCTGTCAAAGCACCACCGGAAGATACACAGCGAGGCTGACTCGCCCCTACCCGGGATGGCAGGCAACCCGAACACTGAGGGGCTCCCTTCCCCGAGCCGTTCTAGTCAGCTCGAGAAGCGAGCCCGCTCGTCCGCACAAGGGGCCAAGCCTCTTTCCAGCCCCACGTGCTCCAAATGTTTCATCTGTGCTGAATACCTGAAGAAACGCTTGAATGTCCACCAGCCGGGGAAGACTTACAGCTGTCCTCTTTGCGGGAAGAAATTTGGCCGGTGTTCATATCTCTCAAAGCACCACCGGAAGATGCACAGCCAGGCTGACTCGTCCCGGCCTAGGATGGCAGGCAGCCCGGACCCCGAGGGGCTCCCTTCCCCGAGCCGTTCTAGTCAGCTCGAGAAGCGAGCGAGCTCGTCTGCGCAAGGGGGCGAGCTTCACTCCTGCCCCATGTGTTCCGAATGTTTCAGCTGTGCCGAATACCTGAAGAAACACTTGAACGTCCACCGGCCGGGGAAACCTTACAGTTGCTCCCTTTGTGAGAAGAGATTTAGCCGGCCTTCGTATCTGTCAAAGCACCACCGGAAGATGCACAGCGAGGCTGACTCGTCCCTGCCTGGGATGGCAGGCAGCCCGGACCCCGAAGGGCTCCCTTCCCCGAGCCGTTCTAGTCCGCGCTCGTCCGCTCAAGGGGTCAAGCCTGTCTCCTGCCCCACGTGCTCCAAACGTTTCAGCTGTGCCGAATACCTGAAGAAACACTTGAACGTCCACCGGTCGTGGAAGCCTTTCAGTTGCTCCCTTTGCTGGAAGAGATTTGGCCGGACTGCATATCTGTCAAGGCACCACCGGAAGATGCACAGCAAGGCTGGCTCACCCCTGTCTGGGACGCCTTATGGTTGCCGCGTTTGTGGGAAGAAATTTGGCCGGTCTTTACATCTGTCAAAGCACTACCGGAAGATGCACAGCGAGGCTGACTCGCCCTTGCTCGGGATGCAGCCGCTGCTTCTCTCTGATCTGCTCGAGCATATCCTCATCCGTGAGGGGAAGGAATGCTCTCTTTCCCAGGACGCCAGCGGAACTTAAGCCACTTGGGTGAAAGCAGACAGGGAGCGGATTTGGTGGGGGAGGGGTCCCATTAAACGCAGTCACGTGTCATTCATTTATGCTGAGTTTCTTAACACCAGGGCAGCCATTGTTGTGCGTTTTGTGCCGTGGACACCAAATTTTCGCGGGCCGTGCCTGGGCAAAATGGGCTCGTTGCTTCTGTGAAGGACTCGAATAGAAAGGAGCCCTCCTGGTCCTCATGTTTCTGGGAAATCACACAAGGTTGGAAGAGACCACAAGGGCCAGTCCAACCCCCTGCCATGCAGGATCCCACAATCAAAGCGCTCCCGACAGATGGCCATCCAACCTCTGCTTAAAGACCTCCAAAGATGGGGACTCTACCACCACCACCACCCCGAGGCAGCACATTCCACCGTCGAACCTTCTCACCGTCAGAAAGTTCTTCCTAATGTTTAGGTGGAATCGTTTTTCTCTTAGTTTAAATACATTACTCCGTGTCCTAGTCTCTGAAGCAACAGAGAACAAGTTAGTTTCTCATGACCTGCCTATCATGAGACCAAGGATGAGCCAGCAAGGAGTTTTGTGAATGTCTTAGTTAACTCTGTGCCTTTGCCCTGACGTTCAATAAATTCCATATTGCAAAGCCTCAATGAAGATTCCTTTGTGAGAATGCAGAAGCAATGGGAAATGACTTGGCAGTGTAATGGGTTGGACCCAGCCAGCTTTTTCATTCAATCTTGCCCTGTTCTTCTCCTCATTACAGCCTCTGTCCCACATGGCTTTGGTGCCTGTTGGTCCCATGATCTCCACCGTAGCCTTTTTTGGGTGGTCAAAGAGATCTCCTTCCCTTTTCCCCACTGGGAAAGCCCACTGACTTGTTGGTAGGGGAAAAAAGCAAACTTAAATGTGTTTTCTCCCCCATGAAGTTTGGGATTGGGGAATATTGTCTATTATGCAAAAAAGGCCAGATTGAAAATGTCTTAAAACTTGAAACACGTTCAAAACTCATTAAGTAAGTAAAATTTTATATGTATGTGGTCATAGGCCTTCACAAAACATCACCCACAGAATAGCACATTATAAACAAAAGGAAGTATGTATAGAAAAATAAAATCTGCAAGGGTTAACATTGCTATAGACCACCGATAACAACATTTATGGGATTCTACTCAAGAGCTATCTGCCTTTGCCCTTATTTTCCTTGCTGCCAGAGCAAACGATGTTCTGTAAGATCATTGGAGTTAGACAACAGGGATGTGATTTTCTTTTCAGAGTGAAAGTTTGTACTTAATCCTGGGATGCACATATAGTGGACAGTAAAGCAGGTAATAGGGTAGATCCTCCAGCACACGGGTATTTAAGGTACACAAGCGTTGACCCTTGTTTTTTTTTAATTTTAATTTATTTATTTTGAATAAAAGGGGTACAGAAGGGGAAAAAGGGGAAAGGGAAAGAATAAAGCAGTCCAACAACTGAAAAAAAAACAAAAATTATTGAGCAGACATTTCCCTAGTTTTCAACAACATTTTACTATCAAATAATTACCCAGATTATAAAGTGAAAAAGAAAAAAATATTCGGGCAAATCTAACATGATATAATCGGAGAATGATCCCCTTTTGTGTCTATCTAAAGTTAAAATTTCATTACCATTAATTAATATCTAATTTCTCATTTTGCTTTTGTTAACATTAAACCTCAGCATATTTATAGAATAGTTTCCATTTCTCATTAAACTGCTCATAGATGTCATTGCTTGTGTTTATCATGCTGGTCACTTTTGCCATAATGGCATATTCCATTAATGTATCTTTCCATTCTCCTATGTCCTGGAGAAGTGATTGTTTCCATTTCCTTGCTAAAACTACTCTGGCAGCGGTTGCAGCATATTTAAACAGATCTTTTAAGTTGTGAGGATACCAGACTGGTGTAGTGGTTAAGAATGGTGGTTTGGAGCGGAGGAGTCTGATCTGGAGAACCGGGTTTGATTCCCTACTCCTCCACATGAGCGGCGGAAGCTAATCTGGTGAACTGGATTTGTTTCCCCAGTCCTACACACGAAGCCAGCTGGGTGACCTTGGGCAAGTTACCACTCTGTTAGAGCTCTCTCAGCCCCACCTAACTGACAGGGTGTCTGTTGTGGGGAGGGGAAGGGAAGGTGATTGTAAGCTGGTTTGAATCTCCCTTAAGTGGTAGAGAAAGTCATCATATAAAAACCAACTCTTCTTCTTCATAATACCTAACCACATGTTCTTGGAATCTTGTGGGAATTTTTGTTGAAACATCTTTTGAAATTCCTGAAGGATGGCTCTCCAATATGACTAACTTTGGAGAGGAGACCTATTTAGAATGCATTACACGAATCCAGGTGGCCAGATTGGCCGAGTCGAGGTAGGGGAAATTGGAAGAAAGTGTTTTGTTGTGGCTGCATTCATTTACTTCTCCAGCAGTAATGCTGGGTTCAGTATTAACAGGTTCATAATTGAGTCAGCATGGGTCAGCTGAACCCCACCAGAAGTGGGCAGCGTGTCATTCAAAACCTGCGGCTTCCCAGCAGTCAGCAGCCAGCATCACCTGTATCTTGTCTAGCTTCAGTTTCAAGTTGTTCACTTGTCCAGCCATTTAACCACAGCATTCAGGCAGTGACTAAAGACTTCTACTGTATCACCAGGAGATTTGTATAGCGAGATAAATAGCTGGGTGCCATCAGCATATTTTCCTTTCCATATATTTAACAGCCATTGGCTATTCATCTGCCATTTAACATTTTAAAAAAAAGGGGGGGGGAAATGAAGATTAACTTTTCCTTGACACTATGAAGAGAAAAGGTACCACATCTCGCACAATTCACCTATCTACTTGCTAGCAGATAATGCAGTATCCACTTCTCAGAAACTGTCTTTAGCTTTTTTATCCAGGGAGTGATATATGTATTTCATGCGATATTATTTTGTGAACAAGCTAAAACAGTGTGGGCTAGGGAATCTACTTGATCTAGACAAAATGAGCATTTGCCCCATCAGCATATTGATGACACCCAATTCTAGAGCGACATGATTTCTCCTAAAGGCTTTACGTAGAGGTTGATATATTGGAGATAAATTGCACTCTGTGGAACCCTATTGGTCAACTCCCACACTGGTCTCCATCAGCAACTTTGAGTCCAGTTTGTGAAGAATGATTGAAACCAGTCCAAGACACATCCCAATACTTCTGCCTCTAAACATCTCAACAAGATGGTACGGCCCGCTTCATCAAAGGCTGCAGATAAATCCTGTAGAAGCAACAAGGAAGCAGGGCCTTTTCTACCTTCAGATGGAAGTCACCAACTAAAGCCACTGGGGCCATCTCTGACTTATAGCCCAGACAAATCAGGCTGAAGAGCAAGATCTCCCGCTATTACAACTGACCTCCAGGCAACAGAGATCTGTTCATTTGGAGAAAATGGTCACGTTGGAAGGCAGACTTTACAGCATACCCCATTCCCTCTCTTCCCCAAGTTCTTCCCTTCCCCAAACCTACCTTCCTCAGGCTCCACCCCCAACGTCTCCAGGTATTTTCCCAACCCAGAGCTGGCAACCCTACTGAGGACAGTCCAGGTCAGATTCGTGTTCCAAGAAGACCTGGAGTTCTGTTACTGCTCTCTCAATCACTTTTATAGGGGAAATGGGAACAATGTATATTGTCTATGTAACATTTGGACTACAGAGACTTTTCTGGTTTCAACAGTTCCTTAGCAAGAGCGATAGAGGTGTCTCTCCTGTCCTGGTAGTCCAACTCCTAAACCTGCTCACCTTCCTTCTTGAGCCAGTGTCAACGGGATGATGTCAGGGATGGCACACAGGGCAGCCAATGAAGTCACAATCCCTACTTCAAAATATAGGCTTAGTATTCAGGCTGCGGTGGTACAGAGCAGCCCTTCCCCTCCCTGATGGCTCCATAAAGGGAGCACCGAAGACCTCCACTGTCTGCTTAAGCAGGTGCACACAGCCTCTGGCAATAGATAGATGGTGGGAGGGAACACATCTCTGTTGCTTCCAAGTTCTGTGGACTTCCATTTGGGTGGAATTAGGTGTTGCTCTGGATTTACCCCAGGCCAAAAGAGCTGCTTCCACCTAGAGTTAATGTGTGCTAAGGGCTAGGGTTTTGAGCTTTTGGCGTTGACCCTGTCTTTGGGAAGAGACTGGATTTACAAAATGGTGATTATTGATAACCTAGAACCTCACAGCTACATTAAAGAGCCAGCGTGGTGGTGTGGTTAAGAGCAGTGGACTATAATCTGGAGAACCGGGTTTGGTTTCCCACTCTTCCACATGAGCGGTGGACTCTAATCTGGAGTTTGATTCCCCACTCCTCCATGTTTGATTCCCCACTTCTCCACATGAAGCCTGCTGGGTAACCTTGGGCCAGTCACAGTTCTCTCAGAACTCTCTCAGCCCCATCTACCTCACAAGGTATCTGTTGCAGGAATAGGAAGGGAAGGTGATTGTACGCCGGTTTGAGACTCCTTAAAAGTAAAGAAATTCAGGGTATAAAAACCAACTCTGCTTATGGCATGGCTTCTCAAGTAAACAGGAGCCTACTTGTCATGTATGAAGCATTTTATTTTGTAGAAGTGCAATCTAGAGGAGAAGTTAAATTACATGTTTAATGCATATTTTGTTAATATTCTAAGAATGCCAGGCTGATTATTTTCCTTAATCAAACACTGGCTGACTTTTGCAAATTTGAAATGGAAGCACTGAATCCGGAACTTTTCCTCGTTTGCGTTTATAAATTTGACTTTGAAAGACACTTGAATAAATGAGAAGAACAAGCTTTCCTGGTAAAACTTGAAAGCACTGGCATTCACTTGCCAAATTTGTAAAATCCAGTACAAAAAAGTCTATTGTTATTTTATTTTCTAGGGGGGTGGGGAACCAACACATTTCTAACCCTTAAGGTGGAGAAGATAGCATGTGTGTTGCCAATGCCTGATGAATCTTCAGGAGCAAGAAAAACAGCTCCAGCTGAGGCTTCTGAGCCCTGAACTAGAAGAGATAGAAGAAAGGATGAAAACCAAGCAAATACGTAGGTTATTGTTAATTTTCATACTTTACAGAGGTACAAGAGCAGATCCACCTTTCCTCCAGTGTTTGAATTATCTTGTTGCTGAGAAAAAGACCTGGAGCATCTTAAAGAGTAATAGCCTTATTGTGTGTGTTAAGTGCTGTCAAGTCGCTTCCAACTCATGGCGACCCTATGCATGAAAGTCCTCCAAAATGTCCTATCTTTGACAGCCTTGCTCCGGTCTTGCAAATTGAGGGCTGTGGCTTCCTTTATTGAGTCCATCCATCTCTTGTTGGGTCTTCCTCTTTTCCTGCTGCCCTCAACTTTTCCTAGCATGACTGACTTTTCTAGTGACTCTTGTCTTCTCATAATGTGACCAAAATACGATAGCCTCAGTTGAGTCATTTTAGCTTCTAGGGTCAGATCAGGCTTGATTTGATCTATAACCCACTGATTTGGTTTTTTGGCAGTCCATGGTATCTGTAACACTCTCCTCCAACACCACATTTCAAAGGAATCTGCTTTCTTCCTATCAGCTTTCTTCAATTTCCAGCTTTCACACCCATACATAGTAATAGGGAATATGATGGCGTGAATTAACTAAATCTGGGTGGACAGTAATAAATAGCTTTATTACGGGAAAAGAGAAAGCAATTCCAAGAGGCGCAGTCAGTGCTGTTTCTATGCAAAGCTCTTTCCCCACTCAGAATGTATTTCTTGTACTCCTAGGGTGGCCCACTCCGGCAGCAAAATTCCTGGAAATTTGGGAGTGGAGCCTAGGCAGAGCAGGGCTTGGAGAACGGAGGGTGGGGGGGTGGGGTGGGGACTTCAATGCCATACAGCCCAATTGCCAAAGTGGCCATTTTCTCCAGAACTGATCTCTGTTGCCTGGAGATCAGTTGTAATAGCGGGAGATCTCCAGCTACCACCTGGAGACTGAGATAAATAGTCACCTGTGCTGAAACAAGTAAAGACTGAGATAATGAACAGCACGTGGGCTCAAAATAATAAATAGAAGGGTAGAAATAAACCAACATTAATTTGTTATACAATGACAAAGATCAATTAAATCAAATCATTATCTACCCAATTGAATGTCAAAATCAAACCAAAGAATCTATATAGTTAATAGTCTTAGGCTTGTTCATGAAATCTGTTAGTCTTTTAAAGTGTCAGGCCTTTTAAGTTTTAGTGCAGCACCCTAAGATAGCTGCCTTTAGAACATGGACTTCATGCTATAAAATTTCCTTCCTGGTAAGGCTTGTCAGAGACACAGGGAAGTGGCACTCTGCTGTAATCCGTCAGGTACATTTTACCACATCCTTACAAGACATGTGAGGTAGCAGGGATGTGGTGAAATTCTTGTCACAGCCAGATGTTACAGATCCCCACAAGGTTACACCAGTGTAGTGTAACCTGGTGTAGTGGTTCAGAGCGGTGGTTTGGAGCGGTAGACTGATCTGGAGAACCGGGTTTGGTTCCCCACAACCTCCACATGAGCGGCGGAGGCTAATCTGCTGCAACTGGACTTGTTTTCCCCCTCCTCCACATGAAGCCAGCCGGGTGACCTTGGGCTAGTCACACTCTCTCAGCCCCACCTACCTCACAGGGTGTCTGTTGTGGGGAAGGGAAGGTGATTGTAAGCCAGTTTGATTCTTCCTTAAGTGGGAGAGAAAGTCATCATATAAAAAACCAGTTCTTCTTCATCTTCCCCTTGCTGAGCTTGTAAGAGGTATTTACCCTATAAAATTGTGCCGCTGCAATGAAGCGTACCCTCAGATGGTGAGACATCTTGAAATCTGGCCAACTCCCGGTTGGGAAATTCCTGCAGATTTGGGGGTTGAGCCTGGGGAGGGTGGAATTTGGGGATGGAAGGGAGCACAGCAGGGATGTGATGTCGTAAAGGTCCACCCTCCGGAGCTGCCATTTTTTCTAGGGCAACTTATCTCTGTAGTCTGGAGATCAACTAATTCTAGGAGGACTCCAGCACCCATTTGGTGGTTGGTGGCTCTAGGGTCCATTTAGTCTCTGGCTTCCCTGAACTGAGTCTGCTTGCTTGTCTCAAGCAAGAAATAAGAATCCTGTCTCCCTGCAATTCTTCATTAGAGAGAGATTATCTGTAGCGCCTGTTGTCTTCTTTTCAGGGCCTCCAGCCCCAGATTTGAAGACCACAGCTCTTTTTTGAACCGTGTGGAGCTGGGCCTTTCCTAAGAACATCCTGTTGTGTTCCTTCAACTCCTTCCTCTGCAGTTAGAGGATGTCGGAGGATGCTGAAGGATGTCAGAGCTGGAAAAGGCCTTCCTTAAATTTGCCAATTATGGAAACACGTCCACCCCAGGAAATGTCATGACGGACAAGAATTTTTCCAAGATGTGTCAGGAGTGTGGCGTGATGGATGGGACGACTGTGAACAGCGATGATGTGAAGATTGCCTTCAACAAAGTCAGGTGAGCTGAAGAATTGGGGGGTGGTGGTGGCTGGTGAGGAATGTTGAAACCATATGTGAGAACTGGGTTTGCTTCCCCACTCGTCCACACGAAGCCTGCTGGATGATCTTGGGCTAGTCACAGTTCTCTGCGAACTCTCAGCCCACCTACCTCACAAGGTAGGGAAGGGAAGGCGAGCCAGTGTAGTGGTTAAGAGCGGTGGTTTGGAACGGTGGAGTCTGAGCTGGAGAACCGGGTTTGGTTCCCCGCTCCTCCACATGAGCAGCGGAGTCTCATCTGGTGAACTGGATTTGTTTCCCCACTCCTCCACACGAAGCCAGCTGGGTGTCCTTGGGCAAGTTACAGCTCTGTTAGAGCTCTCTCAGCCCCACCTACCTCACAGGGTGCTTGTTGTGGGGAGGGGAAGGGGAGGTGATTGTAAGCCGGTTTGATTCTGCCTTCAGTGGTTGAGAAAGTCGGCATATAAAAACCAACTCTTCTTCTAAACTGCTCTGAGACTCCTTAAAGGTAGAGAAAAGCAGGGTATAAAGACCAACTCTTCTTCTTCTTCGTGCTGTGAGACAGAAACCCACATTTCTCTCACCTTCCATTGCTTCTTTCTGCCATAGTTCACACCTGAATCTCCTTTTATAGGTCATATAATCTGGGATAGTGTAGATACAAGGCTGTCTCCATACAGGGATTTTTATCTCCTTGTGGAGAGCAGGGTGCACCTCATTCGAAGAGAGTCTGGGACCTTTGCGGGACCCCCTCTCCTGGTATGTTCCCCGGAGGACTCTTCGTTCAGCTAATACCAACCTTCTGGTGGTCCCCGGCCGAGGAGTGTCTGGCTGACCTCGACCAGGGCCCAGGCTTTTTCTGCCCTGGCCCCCGCCTGGTGGAATAGCCTCTCTAGTGAGACCAGGGCCCTGAGGGACTTTGGAGAGTTCCTCAGAGCCTATAAAAAAGAGCTATTCCGCCAGGCCAAATCGCCGCTAAAACCAACGTTCAATAATGCCACAGCCAAATGTCTGAAACATAACCATCAGATGAATAGCCAGGGGATGGGGGTGGGTGGGCTTTAGCATCTTCAGCAAGAAGAGAGTACAGACCGACAAAAAAAATCAGATAAAACACAGCAGTGAAAATCAGCATTAAACCAGATGCTAAAGCTTTGAAAAGGGAGCCCCATGGCGCAGAGTGGTAAACTGCAGAGCTGCAGTCCAAGCTCTGCTCACGACCTGAGTTCGATCCCAACGAAAGGTGGTTTCAGGTAGCCGGCTCCCGGTTGACTCAGCCTTCCATCCTTCCGAGGTCGGTAAAACGAGTACCCAGCTTGCTGGGGGTAAAGGGAAGATGACTGGGGAAGGCACTGGCAAACCACCCCATAAACAAAGTCTACCTAGTAAACGTCGGGATGTGACGTCGCCCCATGGGTCAGGAATGACCTGGTGCTTGCACAGGGGACCTTTACCTTTAAAGCTTTGAAAACAGTTTTTCATTATTGCTTCTTTCAAATGTTAGTGATGTTGTGTCCTGAATCAAACATCATATAGTCTTAACCTGGTGCTGAAAGATTTGGCCCTACAGCAACCAGGCGAGTTTCTGCAGGGAGAGAAATCTAGGTGCCACAACATAAAATATTCTGTTGCCACTGCCTACTCAATGAACTTCAGTTAAATGGGGCATGTAAAGCAGGGGCCCTGATGAAAATCTTCAGTAGTGGGCTGATATGTACAGGAGAATGTGGTTCTCTTTCAAGCACCTCAATCCGAGACCAGCTAGGGATTTGTCAGTGATAACTCTGAATTAAGCCTGAAAGTAAACTGCAAACCGATAAAGCCCTTTCAAAATCAGCTTATGTTATCTCACTCCCACATTTTGAACTGGTCGAAGTTCCTAAACAGCCTTCGAGGGCAGACCTACCCAGGTCACGTTACACCAGTCCAGCCCAGAGTTAATCAGAGAAGAAGTAGTGCTGGTTTTTATATGCTGACTTTCTCTACCACTTAAGGGAGACTCAAACCGGCTTACAATCACCTTCCCTTCCCTGTGGGGTAGGTGGGGCTGAGAGAGCTCTTAATAGAACTGTAACTTGCCCAAGGTCACCCAGCTGGCTTCGTGTAGGAGTGGGGAAACAAATCCAGTTCACCAGATTAGCCTCCGCTGCTCATGTGAAGGAGTGGGGAATCAAACACGGCTCTACAGATCCGAGTCCACCACTCCAAACCACTGCTCTTAACTACTACACCATGCTGGCCTTTCACAGAATGGCCATAGATGGTTAAAGGTGCTACATGGCGTCTGCATAGACATCTGCACCATCTTTGAACCTCCTAATCTAAATGTCATCCCGATCTGCAAACCTGATCATAAAGTGCCATTGTTGAGCCTAGCCTACTTCGTAGGGTTGTTCTGAAAATTTAAAGGGATAATCACACCTAGAATGCCCTGAGCTCCTTGGGGACATATAGGTGACAAAGGTATGAAACCAAAAAAGTCTCTGGGATTCAAAGGTAACAGGTGTCTTTCTCTCACTGCAACCCCCAGGGCAAAGGGGGCCCGCACCATCAACTACATTGAGTTCTTGCAGGCCATGAAGGTTTTGTGTGGAAAGCGGTTCAGCAAAAAATCGCCCGAGGATGCTTTGCAGGCAACGTTCAAGTTGCTGGAGGGCAAGGAGCCAGCCGATGGGGAGGCCACTGTGAGTGTCACCTGGCTTTCCTGTGACGTGGGAGCAAACCCCCTTAAAAAAAACTGAATGCATTTAAAAGGAATTGACTGCAGGGCAGGCCTATTTGCCATGTTTCTGAAAATGCGCAGAATAGACTATTGGGCACGGAATGCAATTTTCTCGATAATCTCAGCTTTATTATTTTTAAAAGAGCAAGTTTCTAGTCCTCATGACTACAAATATGGGTTTGATGGTATTTGAGCAAAGCCTACTGAAATTTTTGGAAGCCAAGTAATCCAGTCTCCAATGTGGCAGGAATGGAACCAATACATCCTACCTCTATAGATCCCTCTCTGGATAAAATGCAACGCCATCTAATTCCATTCTATACGTGAGGGGTGCATTCCTCAAATTCAGTTGACCAGCTGCCTGTCCCATCCCTGAATGTTGTGTATTCTGGAATCGGCCCAGCACCAGCCCCACTTAGGGTTGCCAGGTCCCTCTTTGCACTGGTGGGAGGTATTTGGGGCGGAGCCTGAGGAAGGCGGGGTTGGGGAGGAGAGGGACTTCAATGCCATAGAGTCCAATTGCCAAAGTGGCCATTTTCTCCAGGTGAACTGATCTCTATCGGTGGGAGATCAGTTGTAATAGCAGGAGATCTCCAGCTAGTACCTGGAGGTTAGCAATCCAAATTAACACCTCTGTACCATTACCTAGGGTTAGAAAATAAGTACAGAAACAAGCTATTGACTATGCATAATAACAATGATGTATTGAATGTAACAAGGTGCTACACAGCCAAACAATTGTACATAAAGAATTATATAGTCCTGGTACAGCAACAATCAATCCAAGATCGATGTCTTCAGTTGAAGAAAAATAAGAAGGGATACGATCGTTTCAGTTCTTCCTCAGTCCCGTTTAATTATTGGTGTCAAAATAAGCACTTTTTCAGCATAAGCTTCTGTAGCTTCAATAATCTTTCATAGAATTCTTAATCACTCCCCTTAAGGGATCAAAAAGCAACCATGTGTCTCTTTATATTACTAATTCCAACAATAGGATATCCATTTATCATGGTTGCACAGACAGGTTCACAGTTACCACGTTCCCGAACGGGATACAAGCTTGTGCAACCGTGATAAATGGATATCCTATTGTTGGAATTATTAATATAAAGAGATACATGGTTGCTTTTTGATCCCTTAAGGGGAGTGATTAAGAATTCTATGAAAGATTATTGAAGCTACAGAAGCTTATGCTGAAAAAGTACTTATTTCGACACCAATAATTAAAGGGACTGAGGAAGAATTGAAACAATCGTATCCCTTCTTATTTTTCTTCAACTGAAGACATCGACCTTGGATTGATTGTTGCTGTACCAGGACTATATAATTATTTATGTACAATTGTTTGGCTGTGTAGCACCTTGTTACATTCAATACATCATTGTTATTATGCATAGTCATTAGCTTGTTTCAGTACCTGGAGGTTGGCAACCTTAGCCCCACCTCACCTGACTTCTTGCCCCTCTGTCTTATAGAAATCTGTCATGGCCGGTGGGGTGGAGAGACCAACAGGCAACAGCAAGTGCTTGGGCTCACCCATGCAGCATTTCGACAAAAGCGGAAAGGACAAGGGGATTTCTGGGCTCACAGACCTGGCTCAGAGCCCCAGCAATATCAGGAACTGCAAGGGGTCTGGCACCTAAGGCAAGATGTCAGGTGGAGCTTTGCCATCTGAGACTATCTTGGGAGGAGAGGCGAATAAACCACAGCTGCTCTGGTGTACTGTCTTTGTGTGTCACTCTGGCTAAGGGTGTATCTTGCTGGTAGGGTTGCCAGGTCCCTCTTCGCCACCAGCGGCAGGTTTTTGAGGCGGAGCCTGAGGAGGGTGGGGTTTAGGGAAGGGAGGGACTTCAATGCCATAGAGCCCAATTGCCAAAGCGGCCCTTTTCTCCAGGGGAACTGATTTATATCGGATGGAGTTCAGTTGTGATAGCAGGAGATCTCCAGCTAGTACCTGGAGGTTGGCAACCCTACTTGCTGGTTGACTACAGCCCACATGATCCCCAACTAGGTGGCTCTGTAATTAATTTTTTGGGGAGGGAATTCAGTCTGATGCCGCCGGCATCCTTGTTATCCTTGAGGAAACAAACTATGGCCTGCAGACAGAACTGCCTGGAGAACTCCTGGAATTTCTACTCATCTCCAGACTACAGAGATCAGGCCTCCTGAAGAAAATGGCTGCTTTGGAGCATGGACTCTAGGGCATAATACCCTGCTGATAGGGTTGCCAACCTTCAGGTACTAGCTGGAGATCTCCTGCTAATACAACTGATCTCCAGCCGACAGAGATCAGTTGACCGTCTTGCCCCATTGACCCTCCTCTACTACCAACTGCCTTTCTTCGGAGATGGTCCTACTGACTAGCCACTAAGCCATGATGTCACAGGCCAACTTGATGAGGTCACAATGCCTACCACAACTTGTCCTCGCAAGTCACTAGTGCTTCTGGCTCAGAGCAGGCCACCTCTTTCCTAGGACACACCCAACTGGGCAGGGCCTGGGCATCTCACTCAGGTAAGCCTCAAATTACATCAATACTTATCGTTGGGAAGGAGGCGGCTGTTTCACACACTACACAAAGGATGTAGTTGTCATTGGGAGATATTTGTGCAACTGGAATAGGTTTTAAAACGAGGGTTGCCAACCTCCAGGTGGTGTCTGGAGATCTCCCGCTATTGCAACTGATCTCCAGCTGATAGAGATCAGTCTACCTGGAGAAAAATGGCTGCTTTGGCCATTGGACTCTATGGCACTGAAGTCCCCCCCTCCCCAAACCCCGCCCTCCTCAGGCTCTGCCCCAAAAACCTCCTGCCGGCGGTGAAGAGGAACCTGGCGACCCTATTTTAAAACCTGAGATTCCCCCACCCCTTTCTGGTTTTTAAGGCAAAATTAGTAATTCAATTTTTTCCCAGGTGGGAACATTCAGATCTTTTGAAATTCCTATTATTTTAGACACTGAGGTGGGAAAATGGCAGGTGAAAGCAGTGTCTTAGGGAGGGGAGGGAAGGGACCTCAGCAGGGTATAATGCCATTGAGTTCACTCTCTAAAAGAGTAATTTCCTCCAGGGGAACTGATCTCTGTTGTATGTAGGGTTGCCAACCTCCAGGTGGGAGCTGGAGGAGATCTCCCAGAATTATAGCTGATCTCCAGACTACCTAGATTGCATGTTTATTTATTATTTATTTATTTAAAACATTTATTCCCCTTCTAGAGAGCCAACATGGAGCCATGGTTAGATGTGGTGAACTCTAATCTGGAGAACCAGGTTTGATTCCCCACTCCTCCACATGAGCCTGCTGGGTGTCCTTGCGGCTAATCCCAGTTCTGTCCGAATTCTGTCAGCCTCACCTACCTCACAAGGTGTCTGTTATGGGGAAAGGAAGGGAAGGTGATTGTTAGCCGGTTTGAGACTCCTTAAGGTAGAGAAAACCGGGGTCTAAAAACCAACTCCTCTTCTTCTTCAAGCATGTCAAGCCAAGTACAACTCCCTCTGTTTGCCAGCATACCAGTATCATCACAGGGTGATGTTATATATATTTTTTCAGTACTTTGGTCCAAAATACATTGCCTACTCCTGATCTACAGACTGTGAGAAGGGGGCTGCCCCGAATAATGCCAACACGACCAACTCACACCAGCAACATTTTAACAGCACATCGGCAAATGCAAACGATAGTGACGAATTAAAGACAGTGACTTTCCAGAAATAGGGCCCAGGAAACAGGGAGCTTTTGTGGTAAACAGAGCCCACGGGAGCATCTGCATGTGGTGGTGTGGTGGTGGTTTTGACTGGCTTCCAAAATGTGCAACGGCTTTATCTTACACCTAGGGTTGCCAGCCTCCGTTTGGGAAATACCTGGAGATTTGGGGGGTGGAGCTTCAGAAGAGTGGGGTTTGGGGAGGGGAGGGACTACAATGGGGTATGATGCATAGAGTCCACCTTCCAAAGCAGCCATTTTCTCCAAAGGTTACTGATCTCTGTTGCCTGGAGAGTGTAATAATGGGAGATCTCCAGCCACCACCTGGAGGTTGAAGAAAAGAAGGTACCACGGAGGCTCAAACTACACACAATTATTCTCTATTGTCCTACTATGAATCTAAACCGCCATAGTGCAAACATATACAATATAACAGCGTTTAGTATTTCTGCTCATCCTGTTTTGGAGCATTGAACTATACTACGTCTCGTGGAGACTTCAAACTAAGAATATTGTGGAAATAATCTGCAATGGACAAGCTGATGAAGATATATGAAACGCGTTAATTATCTGGAATTCGCGTCCTTGTCTAGTCTCATTGGATCCCAGCCTTCTGGATCCTAGATGAATATCTTTCCACACAATTTTTGAAAGTCCTATTGGACATTTACTTTGGACATTGTTGTTCCCACCAGCGGTCTTTCTAGCTGGATCACATGTAGTAGTTTATGTTTGTTTGTTATATGTTTCTTTTCTTCAGCATTGCTATTGCAGCGTAGGTTTTTGCTTTGTTATTTACTTACCACCTGGAGGTTGGCAACCCTACTTTCACTGCTTCCAAAGGAGTTCCTTACTTATGGTCCTCATGACCCCACACCCAGGTGCTATTTATTCCCTTGGCCTTTCCCAGGCTAAGGAGGACTCAGCTCTCACTCTCGTCAGAGGGAACCAGAGTTCTTCTTGCTGCCACACCTTTTTTTTTTATAGCTGCAGGAAAGATGTCGGGGCTGGAGACGACTTTCCGTAAATATGCCATGTATGGAGACACAGCCGCCACCGGCAACGACATGACAGGCAAGAACTTCTCCAAGATGTTGAAGGAGTGTGGTGTGATGGACGGGAAGTGTGTGACCAGCACCGACGTGGACATCGTCTTCAACAAAGTCAAGTGAGTGGCATGTAGGGTTGCCAGCTCCAGGTTGGGAAAAACGCTTGGAGATTTTTAGAGCGGAGCCTGAGGAGGGCGGGTTTGGGGGTTTGCACATTCCAAGTGGAACCCACTGAGGTCCTTATGAATGTTGTCCATATCCTCGCATAGGAAGAATATAAAATAAATAACACAATACATGTTGGCTAACAAAGCCCATACGCAAAATGTGACATTGTTATCTTGATCGCACGTTCCAGATCTTGCCTCGCACCCTGCTGGTTCTTACTTACCTATGTTGGCTTATTGAGACCGGACCATCTCTCGACTTGTGAAGCTTCCCGTCCGATTCTCCTGAGATTGTTTCCTTGTTTTTCACTTTGGCTGTGGACTTTGGACTATTGCAGGATTCGGGGTTGCGTTGTCTTTTGTATGGTGTCTTGTGATTACTGTTACTTGGCCATTGTATTACTATTTGTTTATATGTCCTATTGGGTTTGTGTCTGCTGATATATATGTTGTACAGCAGTTTGAAGTATATTTATTAGATGTTATATGAGCCGTGGTGCTGTTGTTTTTCATTGGAGCCACCTGGAGGTTGACAACCCTAGTGGCAAAGGTTGCGGCTGATGAAAGGAACTGCGTGGAAAGGGATGCTAAGTAACCTCTACCCAGATCCTGTGTAACCCAGAGTTATCCTTCTCTATGCTAGGCAACTCACAAACTGATGTTTGCAAGGAAAATGAGCTTAGTTTGTTTGCTCTTTCGGAGGAGTAGGAGTTGGTTTTTATATGCCGATGTTCTCTACCACTTAAGGGAGACTCAAACCGGCTTACAATCACCTTCCCTTCCCCTCCCCACAACAGACTCCCTGTGAGGTAGGTGGGGCTGAGAGAGCCCTAAGAGGGCTGTGACAGGCAGATTGTATATGCATTCATTGTAACATGTGATCAAAGCTATGGACAGGAAGGAAAATGAATCCTCTGTCCACCAACTTAGAGCCCCCTCCAGCTACATTCCAGGATAGGACCTTCAGCCCTAGTCAATTGGGGGGTGGGTGGGCAGGGATATCTGTTTTAGCAGCTGTAGATCTGTGCAGCAAGGGGGGTAGGCCCGGATCTTGCTGACGCTTTACTGATTCCTCATGATATAATAATGAGTCAGCTGATGGTTGGCAACCTGCAAGATTTAAGTCTGACCACCGATGTTCATCGACACCTTCTTTTGACGGTTCAAGCTGGGCAGGCATCTGGTGTCAAGAGCTCAATGCATCAATTGGGATTGAGATGATAGTAATTAAGTTCCTTATGGACTCTAAGAAGCTAATCAAATCCGCTGTCATCTGTTTCATTTGTTCCATCTCAGAAATGAGTTCAAGGCTGACGGGATTGTTTGGTCCAGGGTCACATTTTTTCATTCCTCCCTCTCTTACACATATGTGTCCCCATAAGCAGAAAGCTAACCAAGCAAGCAGAGGGCTGAACTAGACTCTTCCTTTCTGTTTTCTACTTGCAGGAATGTGAGGCAACAGTTAAGAGAGTCAGCGTGGTATAGTGGTTAAGAGCGGTGGTCTGGAGCTGTGGACTCCCATCTGGAGAGCTGGGTTTTGATTCCCCACTCCTCCGCATGAGTGGCGGAGGCTAATCTGGTGAACCGGGTTGGTCTCCCCACTCCTACACATGAAGCCAGCTGGGTGACCTTAAGCTAGTCACAGTCCTCTCAGCCCCATCTACCTCACAGGGGAGGGGAAGGGAAGGCGATTGTAAGCCGGGTTGATTCTTCCCTAAGTGGTAGAGAAAGTCGGCATATAAAAACCAACTCTCCTTCTTCTTAAAAAAGAAAAGAAAAGATACCCCACCATACCTCACCAAGTGAGCATCCATGGCAGAGGGGTGATTCAAACCTGGGTCTTCCAAATCCACGTGTAAGTGAGGCTCAGAGGTTATTCTTTCCTGTCTCTCCTTAGGAGCAAGAGTGCTCGTAACATTACATTTGCAGAGTTCCAGGAAGCCATCAAGGAGCTGAGTGCCAAACGCTTCAAGGGAAAGTCTCCAGAGGAGGCTTTGGAGGCAACGCACCATCTGATGGAGGGCAAGGAGCCGGGCAGCTCGGGAGTGACGGTGAGTGATGGGGAGGGGGTGGGCTCCTCTTGAAAGCAAGACTTAAAAGTGGCTTACAAATTTAAAATAAACAATAATCTATAAATCACTGTACAATACAACGCAGAAGCAGGAGGTGGGGTGGAGCAGTTGGAAGAACTCAGCCCTAGTGGAATAGTCTCCCCTAGCATTCTGCATCACAGTCAGTCCCAGGTAGCAGCTCCGTTTCAGTCGGGGGGTGCGGTAGTAAAGAGCGGCATACTCTGATCTGGAGAACCAGGTTGGTTTCTCCACTCCTCCACATGAGGCCTGCTGGGTGACCTTGGGCTAGTCACAGTTCTCTCCAAACTCTCTCAGCACCCCCTGTCTCACAAGGTGTCTGTTGTGGGGAGAGGAAGGGAAGTAGATGGTAAGCCGGTTTGATTCTCCTTAAAAGGTAGAGAAAGTCGGCATATAAAAACCAACTCTTCTTCTTCAAGCTTGAGCAGTTGGGGGCGGGGGGAGCTGAGCAGCTGGGAAAGATCAGTCCCTGGTGGAATAATCTCCCCCAGGCAAGCAGCAGCACTTACTTATTTTTATTTTTATTTTACAAAAAGCGGAGGCATTTCCAGAACTGTCAGTCTTACTGGGGCACTTTGGGAGAGACAGTTCCTCTGCAGCACTGTTTTTGACCACAATTCTTATGACAATTGATTTGCATTACTCCTAGGTAAAGGGGTTAGATGGGGGTAAAGCTAGACTTGTTTCATTCATATTCATTATTGGTAGGGTTGCCAACCTCCAGGTAATAGCTGGAGATCTCCCGCTATTACAACTGATGTCCAGCCAATAGAGATCAGTTCCCCTGGAGAAAATTGGACTCTATGGCATTGAAGTCCCTCCCCTCCCCAAACCCCACCCTCCTCAGGCTCCACCCCCAAAATCTCCAGGTGTTTCCCAACCTGGGGCTGGCAAGCATATTTATTGGGCTTTTGCCGGGGAGAGGGGGATGTACAGAGCGGACACCCTTAAACACCTCAGTAGTCATAGAATCATAGAGTTGGAAGGGACCACCAGGGTCATCTAGTCCAACCCCCTTCACAATGCAGGAAATTCACAACTACCTCACTAACACGCCTGTCATTTTTGCCTCTGTTTCTGTAAGATGATTGAGTTGCCTCCTTTTCTGTGCTTTATGAGGTAAATTATTTGGCATGGCCTGGGGGACTGCTACTGCTTTCTTGTGCAGTCAAGGAGCCTGTACCCCGACAGCTGTTTTCTCCACATCTGTCTGTCCCATCTCCCTTCCCATCTAACTTGCTGTCCCCCCCCCTTCCATCTTGTAGAAAACTGTTGCAGCCGGCGCGGTGGACAGGCTGACCGACACCAGCAAGTACACCGGCTCTCACAAGGAACGTTTCGACGAAAGTGGGAAAGGCAAGGGGATTGCCGGGCGTGCCGACATGCATGAAAACACCGGCTATGTCGGGAACTACAAGGGGGCCAGCACCTATGACAAGACCCACTAGGTGTGGGGTGGAGTCTTGCAGTGCCTTCTGGGAAGCGTGACTGTGGCTTTTGCCCCTGGAAAGGGAGGCCAATAAACAACGACTGCTCTGGTACACCGCTGGTATGTGTGCGCGCGGTTTGGCACCACGGATAGGGTTGCCATCCTCCAGGTACTAGCTGGAGATCTCCTGCTATTATGACTGATCTCCAGCCGATAGAGATCAGTTCCCCTGGAGAAAATGGCTGCTTTGGCAATTGGACTCTATGGCATTGAAGTCCCTCCCCTCCCCAAACCCTGCCCCCTCAGGCTCCGCCCTCAAAATCTCCCGCCGATGGCAAAGAGGGACCTGGCAGCCCTAACCACAGATGGTTGGCGATATTTGAAAAATCCAAACACTTGAGGTTCCCACCCATTTCTCTAGCACTTGAACTACGATGAAAGGGGAAAAAAACAAGATAAATCAATACTGGCATCCAATTTATTCCTGCAAGCAAAGACATGAAACGGGTGTGTTTAGGACGACATTCTACTCTGCTTGCACATTTTGTTATCTTCTTAGATTTCCGGCCAAAGAAATCCCGAGCCCGATCTGCTCACAAGACCTGTGAGACGTTAAAAGACTAAGGGGGCAAGCTGTTGCTTTGGAAGAAGAAGAAGAGTCGGTTTGTATATGCCAACTTTCTCTGCCACTTAAGGGAGAATCAAACCAACTTACAATCACCTTTCCCTTCCCCTCCCCACAACAGACACCCTGTGAGGTAGGTGGGGCTGAGAGTGCTCTGAGAGAGCCGTGACTAGCCCAAGGTCACCCAGCTGGCTTCGTGTGTAGGAGTGGGGAAACCAACCTGGTTCACCAGATTAGCATCTGCCACTCATGTGGAGGAGTGGGGAATCAAAGCCGGTTCTCCAGATTAGAATCCACCGCTCCAAACCACCACTCTTAACCACTATACCCCTCCTCCTCCTCCTCTTCCTCCTCTTCCTCCTGCTTCTTCTGCTTCTTCTTCTACTTCTTCTGCTTCTTCTTCTTCTTTGCTTCTGCTTCTGCTTTAGAACTAGCACATGCCTGTAGTCACCCTAATGATAAGCTTTGTTGGAAACTGGCTTCACAAAACCTCCTGTGCCCTGACTTAAGCTGATTCCACATGGTGAGGATTCTGTCCTAGCTGCAGTAAATGCAGAGGCACACATTGAAAATGGAGCTTCCAGTGCTCTTTCCTCTATCCACTGCAATTTTCCTTGGCACAGCAGTAGAGGGCCTTTTGGTGGCTAGCGGTATAGTGTTACAGCTTTATAAAATTAGGGAGCTATAATGCTCACTTTTTTAAGCCCTAAAAACAATACACCCTGCAGTGTTAAGGTGGGGAAGATGGAGGCCATGAAGACTGATGAGGGAGGGGAATGGTACCGATATATAAGGTTGCCAGCTCCGGATTGGGGGTGATTTGGGGAGATTTTGGGGGTGGAGCCTGGGGACGGCGGGGTTTGGAGAGGGGTGGGACTTCAGTGCCATAGTCCAATTGCCAAAGTGGCTCTTTTCCCCTGGGAAACTGATCTCTGTTGCCTGGAGATCAGTTGTAATAGCAGATCTCCAGCTACCACCTGGAGGTTGGCAACCCTGCTGATGTGAGAGGGTCTTTGAAAATGCATACCTTCCCTCCAGGCAGCGAGATAACATGCCTGGACTGTGCTCTTCTGGAAAAGTTCATTGCTAAGCAGGTTTGAGAAACATCATACTGAGGATGGGGAGTCAACTGGAACACTATTCAAACATGAGTCTACAATTTGGCTGCCTACAGTTTGGCTGCCAAAGCAGTGATAAGCCTCTATGTAGAAGCAGCTGAACTGAGCTGGACGGGGAAAGGAATTGCCTACGGGCTCAAGCACCCAGTGTTCCTTGCAGTTTCCTCTTCCCTCCCAGCTCCATGGGCCAAACTGTTAAATACAGAGACCTGATAGCGTCTCCCCCTCCAGCGATTCTTCTATAAGGGTGGAAAAAAGCTCCTTTCCTAGCTCATCTAGAGGGTTGCCAGGTCACTCTTCGCCACCGGCGGGAGGTTTTTGGGGTGGAGCCTGAGGAGAGCAGAGTTTGGGGAAGGGAGGGACTTCAACACCATCGAGTCCCATGGCCAAAGCAGCCACTTTTCTCCAGGTGAACTGATCTCTATCAGTTGTAATAGCAGGAGATCTCCAGCCACCACCTGGCAACCCTACTTATTTAGGGTTCCCAGGGCTGCATGGCCTACTGGGGGTGGGGTGGTGGTGTCAAAATGGCCCTCCTATTGCCATTCCACACACCAGCGTGCCAAGTCCAAAGCAACAGCGGGTTGTCACTTTTTGTGTGAATTAGAAGCCCAGGGGATGGCCTGCAGGGGCAGGTGGAAGCCCTAGCAGGTCCCTAGGTGCTGTTTGCACAGGCAGATGCCTCCGGACCTTGTCCTTTATGAGCAAACAGTGAGCAGGACAGCACCCTGACCCATGGATTGCTGCAGCAGCTCAGGGTACAAAAAGAGCCGAGTCTTGTTGAAAAGCAAAGCATTCCTTGTTTCATGACAAGAACTATCTCCTTTGTGTTTGTGTGTTTTCATGATCCAAAGAATGTTTTTTTAACCCATTCTTTCTAAGCTTACAGAATATAACTAGTCCCAAAGCATCACACAATATTTTGAAGTGTATTTTGAAAATATTTTGAAGTGTAAGGATGTGTCACTGGCCACCAAGACTAGATTAATTCATGCCATCGTATTCCCTATTACTATGTATGGGTGTGAAAGCTGGACAGTGAAGAAAGCTGACAGGAAGAAAATAGATTCCTTTGAAATGTGGTGTTGGAGGATTCCATGGACTGCCAAAAAAACCCAAATCAGTGGGTTCTTGATCAAATCAAGCCTGAACTGACCCTAGAAGCTAAAATGACTAAACTGAGGCTATCGTATTTTGGTCACGTCATGAGATGACAAGAGTCACTGGAAAAGACAGTCATGCTAGGAAAAGTTGAGGGCAGCAGGAAAAGAGGAAGACCTAACAAGAGATGGATTGACTCAATAAAGGAAGCCATAGCCTTCAGTTTGCAAGATCTGAGCAAGGCTGTCAAAGATAGGACATTTTGGAGGACTTTCATTCATAGGGTCGCCATGAGTCGGAAGCGACTTGACGGCACTTAACACACACACAAAGCATTACAACCTGGAAACCCTTTTGAATTGCACTTTGCACGTTCCACTTGCGGTGCAGTGCCAGTAATGGTCAGCAGAGAGCAGCAACATCTTCCCAACTTCCATGTGCCTTGGAAATCGCCTCAAAAGCATAATCCAGGATTCACATTTTCCACAGTTGTGGGTGTGTCCGCAAGGAAACGGTTTGTCCCTTGGAACAACTGGGGCAGCCTGTGCCTCATCTCGGTATTTAGGTTAGACCTGCCCTTTCCCCTATCCAGCCAGCATGCTGTAATGGTTAGTGTCAGGCTAGGACCTCGGGACCCAGGATCGAATCCACGCTCTGTTGTCGAAGCTGGCTGAGGGATCTTGGGCCAGTCCTCATTGTCATTAACCTTTATTGGCATGCCAGAGAACAAAAATAGAACAACACTATGCATCCAAAGGACAATACATATAATTCACTTTAACCTACCTCACAGGGTTGTTGTGGGGGGGGGGGAAATGGAGGAAAGGAAAACGATGCTGCACGTCACTTTGGGGGCTCACAGGGTATAAATGCAAGCCACCGCAAGTGGATCCACTTGAATGTGTCAGAATGCCTGAAAGCGGATTGCAGACTGACCACAGAAGGAGAAGAGTTGGCTTTCAGATGCCGATTTTCTCTACCTTTTAAAGGAGAATCAAACCGGCTTGCAATTGCCTTCCTTGCAATCTCGGGGAGGGGCCGGGGCTCAGTGGCAGAGCATCTGCTTGGCACACAGAAGGTCCCAGGTTCAATCCCTGGCTTCTCCAGTTAAGGGGACTAGCAGGTAGGTGATGTGAAAGACCCCTGCCTGAGACCCTAGAGACCCGCAACCGGTCTTGAGTAGACAATCCTGACTTTGATGGTCCGAGGGTCTGATTCAGCATAAGGCAGCTTCGTGTGTTCATGTGTCCCTTCCTCTCTCCACAACAGACTGAGGCTGAGAAAGCTCAAAGAGAACTGGGACTAGCCCAAGGTCACCCAGCTGGCTTCATGCGTAGGAGTGGGGAAACCCATACGGTTGACCAAATTAGCCTCCGCCGCTCATGAGGAGGAGTGGGGAATCGAACCCGGCTCTCCAGGTTAGAGCCCGCCGCTCCTAACCACGCTGGTTACACCATCAAGGGCAAACAAATGGCTGAGTGATAGAGTAGAGGCATTTTCACTTTGGCTGCTGTCTTCTCAACCCAGGCCGAGGGACGTTTACTCAGAAGTACATGCCACTCAGTTTCATGCGGCTTCTTCCTAAATCAGTTCCCCTTGGACCGCTGCCCATTTTTACTCTCTGGCAGAGAAGCTGTAAACGGAAGGGCACTGTTGCTTATGTTTTCAAACTGTTCTGATTCTAGGGTGTTGCTGAGACGTGGAAAGAAGAAAATAACTCGCATCCTTTCACATCCTTCTCATGGCGATAATTCACAGCGGGTAGCCGTGTTAGTCTGTCTGCAGTAGTAGAAAAGGGCAAGAGTCCAGTAGCACCTTAAAGACTAACAAAAATATTTTCTGGCAGGGTATGAGCTTTTGTGAGCCACAGCTCACTTCTTCAGATGGCGAATGTTACATTTTCATAGTTCCTAGGAAGTTCTCGCACCCTTGCTTCGATCTCCGTAAAGAACACGCACACTCAAGTGTCGGTAGTACCAAAATGTCCCGAAGTGGTTAAAAAGCAGATGGTTCATCAATTAAAAAATGTCTTTTAATTGGTTGACAGCTGCGATTTCCACATGACACCCTTTCCCAGTATTTCATATGCACATATGAATGTTTTTAATGGAAGACAGAACTGTAAGAAAAAGTGACCTTTTATTTTCCCTTTGCTGATCTAATACTTTGCTGGCACTGAACGCAGCTACAGTGGGGGAAAAAATGTTATTTTTCTGCCACTTGAAGGAAGCAATTTTAAATCTCCGGTCCTATCCTGACCAGAGTTAAGCCTGCTCGGGCCCGTCAATTTCATTGGGTTTAAGCATGCTTAACTCTGTCCTTGAAGGGGACTCAAATATATTATGAAGAAACCGATTTTGAACACACGAACACATGAAGCTGCCTTATACTGAATCAGACCCTTGGTCCCTGGAGGACAGTATTGTCTACTCAGACAGGCAGCGGCTCTCCAGGGTCTCAGGCAGAGGTCTTTCCCATCACCTACTTGCACTGGTCCCTTTAACTGGAGATGCCGGGGATTGAACCTGAGACCTTCTGCATGCCAAGCAGATGCTCTGCCACTGAGCCACGGCCCCTCCCCATCAAACGGAAAAAAAAAAAGCAGTCTAGCCCCCTTGATTCAGCTTTACTTGTATGTGCTTAATCCTGGGTTAAATGCAACCAGATTTTCGACGAGGGGAAAGAGGAAGGAGGGATCCCTTCTGACTATCCCAAATGACTATGCTAGGGATCATGGGAGCTATGTGGACAGTTTGGGAGACTGACCAAAACGCATTGGCTGGACCCAGCACTCTGAATAGTTGTGCCAGATTACGGCTGCACGACGCACATTTGGATGTGTTTGCCTCATTTATATCCCGCTTCCTCTACTGCATTTTGTCTGCACGACACAACCCGTGAGGCAGATGAGGTGCAGTGTGTGTGACTGGCCCCAGGTTACCCGGCAAGCTTCCATGGCAGAGTCGGGATGCGAACCTGGATCCCCCAGATCCTAGTCTAACCCTCTAACCACTACACCGTGTGCAAGCTGGAACGTGCTTCCAATTACGCATGCAACAGAAAGCAAATGCCATATAGACAGGTGATATGTGCACCAGCAAGCACATTTGACGGTGCATCTGATTTAGATCTGTGGATGCCTGTGGAGCTTCTGCAGGGCATTATTTTCAATTGGGTGCATATCTGGAGTCAAATCCAAATATGTATTGGCAGCCATGGGTCTTTAATGCATAGGCACCTTGACTTACTTTCTCCGCCGGTCCGACTCGGTTTTTCGTTGGAGTTATGCATGAGTTCTCTGTCCCTTAGAGATGACCTCGCTCCCAGCCCACACAATGTCCTGGTCTTCCTGATCCTGTTGTAATGCGACTATTCGATCTCTCCTGAGATCAGCCCAGGTCAAATCGTCTCCATTTCCATGCATAAGCCAAAGCGTGGGTGAGAGGGGCTGGGGGTGTGTGACGTTTCAAAGTAAGCACTACCGCCAATTACAAAACAGCGTTTTCAAGGGGCGGGGACTCAGGTGCTTCAGGATTTGAGCTGGTGATTCTGCAATACTCTGGAAACCCCAGGACTTTTTCCAGGGCAAACAACAACATGCACAGCATTTTTAGGATCCGGAACAGAAAAGTGTGGGACAAAGAGAGCCTCGAACCCCAGGTAAAACTCCCATGCATAAAAGACCATGGCCTGGTGCTGAAGCCCTAGTCCCTTAGCTAAGTCTTGGGGAAACGTTCCTCGTAAGCGCCTCCTCCAACTCCTGTGTCCCAGCGGAGCTCTAGACCCACACAACACAACTTGCATTGCCAGCGTGTGAAATGTACATCCAATTTGAAGTAATGCTGTCGTGCCAGAGCACCGGGATGCGCGCCCACAGGTATCAAGTAGATGCACATTAGGGACGGTGCCCATCCCACTATAATCATCTCTTTGCCATGTTCCTTTCATTTGGATATTCAGACATGCATCTAGATCAGTGGTTCCCAAAGGGGTAGTACCACCCGCTGGGGGGCGGTGAGATTACCTAGGAGGGCACTAAGAGGCAAGAGGGCAGCAGGGGGGCGCTAGAGGTGGGCCCCTTCAACTGTGTTGTTCCCTAATTTACAATAGATCAAGCTCTGGCACCATGCTGGCAAATTTGGTGGAAACCATCAGAATTTCCCCCCAGACTTTGAAGAGCTGGGACCACTGGATCAAGTTCATCAGTTTTTTGGAATAAATTTCAGCTAAAAAGTTTTAATTTGATTTTGCACAGATGTGCAATTAATTGTTACTGTTTTGAAATTTTATGGTTCTCCCGTGCGTCATGCAAACCCCTATTTTGAAGAACGCTTTTTATAGGCTAGGGGGGCGCTGGGGTCGAGTTTGCGGAACCAAAGGGGCGGTGGCCCGAAAAGTGTGGGAACCACTGATCTCGATCCTGGTGCAACCGATCCCATGTAACTGCGCGCAGCTGGATGGCCGCATACGCGGCATGTGAGCTGCTGAGGATCGTCGCTCTGCAGCTTCACTAAGAAGCACCAAGACCCCCGCGGCATCAGGATGACTTCAGCCCGAGAGGATGTTGCCGCCGAGTTCCAGTTTCAGCTCTTCACATGGCTGCTTTTCAAAACAACCAGGCTTTCCAGCTTCTTTTTGCCAATGCGGAGACAGGACCCGAATTCCGTTCAGAGCGAAAACATTGGCTGCCGTCACGTGGACCCAGGCTGGGATGCGGGCCCAGGCCTTTGTGGAGACAGGTCGGAAAACTTCTCCATTCCACCAAGCTGGATACGCCTTTTGTTCCCGAGTTGAACAATAAGGGGCTTTGACCCTTCTTTTCAAAGGGGGGGAGGGAGGGAGAAGGGGGAAATTGGCAGCGTTCAGCGGCCTTTGGGGATTCAAAAGCTGCTTATTGGCCCAGGATGGCAAAGGGAGAGGGGAGGAAAAAAAAAAAGATTTACACTTTTTGGCTCTTGCTAAAAGGTCAGCCCTGCTGGAAGGAAGACGAGGACGGAAAACGCATCGGCTGGGGGAATTCTGTGGAAGAGAGTTTCAAAGAGCCCTTCCGTGGGTTCAACTCAAGCACCTTTAATGCAGAACAGTAATTTCTTAATGCACTTAAGGGGCAATTCACAGAATATGGAGGAGGTTCTGAATGATACCAAGTCAGCCGAGGGGAGGGAGCGGGGATCTTATTTTGAAACACAGGAAATTAACATGCAGAAGGGAGAGCCTGCCACTGCAACCCCATGCAGTTATTCTGATGTCGACGTGACAAACTCCACCTTGTCGGAGTAGGTCTTCTTTCTGCTGCCCTAGTTTGCAACATGGCAAAGAGCCCCGTGGCGCAGAGTGGTAAACTGAACTACTGCAGTCAAAAGCTCTGCTCACGTCCTGAGAGTTCGATCCCGACGGAAGTCGGTTTCAGGTAGCCAGCTCAGGGTGGACTCAGCCTTCCATCCTTCTGAGGTCAGTAAAATGAATACCCAGCTTGCTGGGGGTAAAGCGTAGACGACAAGGGAAGGCAATGGCAAACCACCCCGTCAACATAATCTGCCTAGTAAACGTTGAGCACCCAGGTTGCTGGGGGTAAAGTGTAGATGACAGGGGAAGGCAATGACAAACCACCCCGTAAACAAAGTCTGCCTAGTAAACGGCGTGATGTGATGTCACCCCATGGGTCAGTAATGACCTGGTGCTTGCATAAAGGTGCTTTACCTTTAGTTTGCAACGCAGAGGAGGCGACTGACCTGCCCAGCTGAAGCGGCACCGTTAAGAATTTCGTCGTCCCACTTTCCTGCCTCGTTCTGCACACCACGCAAATCCAAAGGATGAGTCCGACCTGATTTGTTGAAGCAGGATCAAGGAGTCTACATTTCTACTCTTGGGAGGCAGGCTTGTTAACCAAGTGGAGATTCTATATCTCCATTCCTGCTTGTGAGCACGGGAGGAAGCTGGACGTCTTGGATGGAATGGCTTTAGAGAAACTGGTTCTGAATGAAAGGATGTGCATTTTTCTCAGCAGTCCATATGGTAGAGTGGTTAGCGTGATTGGGACCAGGAAGAGCCGGGTTCAAAGCCCCAATAAGCCATAAAACCTGCCAGGGAAACCTTAGGTCTCTCAAGCTGACCCTACTTTCTATAGTTGTTGTCAAGATAAAATGGAAGAAGAAGAGTTGGTTTTTATATGCCGACTTTCTCTACCACTTAAGGAAGAATCAAACCGGCTTACAATCACCTTCCTTTTCAAGCCCCACAACAGACACCCTGTGAGGTAGGTGGGGCTGGGAGAGCTCTAAGAGAACTGTGACTAGCCCAAGGTCACCCAGCTGGCTTCATGTGTAGGGGGGGGGAAACCAACCTGGTTCACCAGATTAGCGTCCACCACTCGCGTGGAGGAGTGGGGAATCAAACCCGGTACTCCAGATTAGAGTCCGCCCCTCCAAACCACCGCTCTTAACCACTACACAACACTGGCTCAATCTTCTTCCCTTCCAGATTCCCTTCCCTTCACCAGATCAGAGTCCGCCGCTCATGTGGAGGAGTGGGAAATCAAACCCAGTCCCCCAGATTAGAGTCCACCACTCTTAACCACTACACCAGAAGGAGAGAGTTATGTATGCCACCCTGAGCTATTTCAAGGTTACCTGGGATAGACATGCTTTCTTGGGAAAGTCAGTAGGGGCAGATGTGATGTCTCAGAATGTGAGCCACATTAGGGAAGACTTGCATTCTACTCTGGCATCCACCAATTCACCACCAAATCATCCATAATCCAGGGCTACCTTTCTACTTTACAAGGCTGATGTGAGAATTACTCAACCAGTGTATGGGGAACATTCCATAGCAGGGGTCCCCAACATGGTGCCTGTGGGTGCCATGGTGCCCGCCATCCCCTTTTCTTGTGCCCGCAAAGTGTTTTTAGGAAGTCGGGTGGGGCCAGGTAGGGCTTTTGCCCAGCAGGGCTTCCGATTGGCTGTGCAGATTTTTAAAAAAATGTTGCTTTGGCGGCAGCTGCCAGAAAATAATGAGGATCTGCACTGTGCTACTGAAGTTAAGCTGTGGCAATCATAAGAACACAAGAAAAGCCCTGCTGGACCAGACCAAGGTCCAACAGGTCCAGCAGTCTGTTCACACAGTGGCCAACCAGGGGCCTCTAGGATGCCTCCAAATCATTTTGTGGCTGGCTCCACCTCCTGCGGCCGCCATTTTGTCGCTGCGCCCACCGTGCCGTGTCAGAATTCCAAATGTGCCCACCGTTTCAAAAATGTTGAGGAACCCTGTTCTGTAGGATTATGTAAGTGCCGAGTATTATAGACCTTGCTTGTAATAATAATATTGATTGTTACAGCCAAAAGCCAGCACAAACACCTTGCTGGTAAAAGCTGACCAATGAAAGGTGATGGACTTCTTGAAGGTGATCACCGATTGCCCCACCCAGGACAACCATTCTTATAGTCAGATCTTAAAACCGCCGTCCTCAGCGAACGTCCCCGACTGCACTGGAACCTACTTCTGGGGTCTGCTAGATGCATAGACTGCATTCCCCCCCCCCCGAACCATGAGAAAAGAAGCAAAAACTCATTCCTCTAGAGACTTTATTGTTAGAGTCGGGATTCACCATCGACTGCTCTGGGGGAAAAAAAACAGAGCTCACACATTCTCAAATACAACAGGATCCCATTACATGCGAGAGCTAAAAATTCCAGCTGGAACCCATTTCAAACAATGCCCCTTTACCATAGGCCGCTGAGCCATTAACCCCCAGCGCCTATTCAGGTTTAAGGAATAGGTAAGATGACTTTCTAATTGGACCATCTAATTGGACCATCCATCGCCTTCTAGGGTGGGAGCATTCCAGCTTTTGGGTTACACAGAACTCTTTTCCTCTGCAGTTCGACGAAGCGCTCTGTGTCTCTCAAACGTTTACATACTGATTGCTCTCACTGCAGCTGATCCAAAGAATTCCCCCCCCCTTATTTTGAGAGAGCAACGTGGCAAAAAAAAAATTGCTATCTATACATTTAAAGGTGTGCGTGTGGTTTTTTTTTTTTTTTTTTGCTTTTTAAAATACAGCTGATAATGTCAAAGAACTGGTTGGTGGAATCCCTTTACGTAATAAGCTGACCCAACGTTCACCCTCCACGGCACCACAAGAGCCCTGCTCAAAGCTAGCAGCCGGAACCCACTACAGTCAGCACGTTTTTGACAAGAAATTCACAGCTGATCGCAGTTTCTTCCACCCATCTCCTTACACGAAGCCAAAACTACTGTAGCCCGTCGCCATCTGCACCCGGCACCGTCGCGCCGGCTCAGCCTGGCTCAAACGTCTCCCACCCCGGCATTCCCCCCCCCCGAAACGTCCTCTGAGGAACGATCCCACCCTCCCCCAGAGAAATCTCCTCCCCCCGATTCAGCTTCACCCAGCCACCCAAAAAGCCCCTAACCACCAAAAAAATCGCTCGCTGTCTTAGCGGAAACCGTACATGCACACCACAAAGCGGCTACCATCTACAAAGGATTACTTTTAAGGGGAGGGGAAGGGAGGGCAGGAAAGAGAACAGGTAAGAAATGCAGCCTTTGTGCGGGGAAGAGGGCTGGGATTTAGGGATATAAAACAAAAAGCACGTTTGTGTGCATGAGGTGGTAAGGGCTATAAAAGAGGGGGAAAGAGGGGAGGATCGTTGGCTCTTCCGAAGCCAGAGAGCAGGGAATGAAATTGTCTTAAGCCCCATAAAGGAATCAGAACCAACCAGGCCAGGCGGGGATGGAAGAATGTCTCCAGAGCCCCTCCAGTTTTGGGAACGCTATTCTGGCCCAACAGCAGCCATACCAGTCCTTATCGGGGCTCGAGCCTTTCTCTAGTGGAAATGCGAGTCGTGCCTCTCTACACTCTGGAGGGGGAGGGAGAAAGTGAGCGAGGCAAACGGATCCCCATCCTTACGACATCCCCATCCTGACGACCCCAAGAACGTTTATCGCTCAGAACTCAGGCGGAGGGATGACGGCTAGTTACGGTTTAGACAGAAGAAGAAGAAGGGGGAGAAAAAAATATATCAAAGAATCCAGACCTCCCTCATTAAGGGAACTATGTGCAAAGAGATGGAGAACAAAGAAAGAATAAGAGTTAAGTGCTCAGAGTTAAATCATTTAGAAAGCTGATAGTATTCCATCCGTATCTCCTTAGGTGTTCAGGGTCACTAAGGAAACCAGGGACGGGGGCTGGAACTAGTTTGAGGTTACGGGAGAGAAGAGAGTAGGGTTTGGGGGAAGGCAGGGCTGAAGAGAGAGGTGTGTATGTGTTGGCTGAGAAGAAAGGGTAAGGGGGGGAGTTAAGGTTTGCTTTAAAAAAAAAAAAGAGAGAGAGAGTACATTGCAATCCATCTGGGCCTCCCTGGATGTTTAGTACCGTTAGGGGAGATCGTCACGTGGCCCAGTGGCCGGAGTGCATTGTAGGTATAGCAGAAGAAGTCCTGTTCAGAGGCGGGAGGCAGTCTCATCCCCTGGCCCGGCGCTCAGCAGGACACCTCCATGGTGGGGGCCGGCGGCTGGGGCGCCCCTGCCTCGCTGCTCTGGGACAGGGTGCGCGAGCGGGACCGGTTCCCGTCCCCCGAGGCGGCACTGGACAGAGAGGCGGTGCGTGAGCGGGACAGGCGCGTCATGCAGGACGAGGCCACTGCGGGGAGAGAAAAAGAAAACGGGCGGGCTCAGACGAGGGTCTTGCGTACGAGGGACCCGCGTTCCAATCCCACGGGCAAGTGACAGCATTTCCTAGGTCAGTGATGCCCTCAACCTCCACTGCTACATACATATAAGACAAAGTGGGAGTGAGGACGATGTGGAACTCCCTGCCCCAGGATGTGGTGATGGCTGCCAACTTGGAAGGCTTTAAGAGGGGAGTGGACATGTTCATGGAGGAGAGGGCTATCCGTGGCTACTAGTCAAAATGGATACTAGTCATGATGCATACCTATTCTCTCCAGGATCAGAGGAACACGCCAGTTATATTAGGTGCGGTGGAACACAGGCAGGATGGTGCTGCTGCAGTCATCTTGTTTGGGGGCTTCCTAGAGGCACCTGGCTGGCCACTGTGTGAACAGACTGCTGGACTTGGTGGGCCTTGGTCTGATCCAGCAGGGCTTTTCTTATGTTCTAACATTTGGGTGCCAAATAGGGACCTGGAACTAAAAAGGATAGGGTTGCCAGCTCCAGGCTGGGAAATACCAGGAGATTTTTAGAGCGGAGCCTGAGGAGGGAGGAGTTTGGGGAAGGGAGGGACTTCAATTGCCATAGAGGCCAATTGCCAAAGGCGGCCGTTTTCTCCAGGTGAACTAATCTCTATCAGCTGGAGATCAGTTGTAATAGCAGGAGATCTCTAGCTACTACTGGAGATTGGCAACCTTAAAAAGGGAGTTGTTCAAGACTGCCATTCCCTACTTTAATTTTTATGAGGTTGAGGGCCCTGACTTTTCCCACTGCTGGCTGCCCACCGAAAATCTCTGAGCAAGTGAGAGAAACTGAGATCTGACAATGGGAAGAAGGAATGTGACATCTCCATACAAGCCTTTAGAGGAGACTTTTTTAGCCTACACGAAGGTAATGTTATGTTTAAAAGCTTACAGGTATTGCAGATTTGCATCTTGCATGGATACCTGTTTTAACGTGGTCATCACAGCCTGCAGTCATACAACCTACCCCATAGTACTTTACGTAGGGTTGCCAGGTCCCTCTTTGCCACCAGCGGGAGATTTTTGGGGCGGAGCCTGAGGAGGGCGGGGTTTGGGGAGGGGAGGGACTTCAATGCCAAAGAGGCCATTTTTCTCCAGGTGATCTGATCTCGATTGGCTGGAGATCAGTTGAATTAGCAGGGCTCCTGCTACTACCTGGCAGTTGGCAACCCTAACTTTACGCCCTCGTCTCTCTTTCTAACCCCTTCCAACGAAAGACATAGGACATGTTCCTCCACCCCCCCACAAATTTGGAAAAGTCTCAAATACTGGATGCAAGAAACGGTGCAAATCGATCAAGACTGGATGTAATGAGAAGACTTTTGCATAACATGTTAATAATGTGAGCAATCTGATGTTGGAAAGCAAACCGCAGGTTTCCATGGTGCAGAAGGGAGAACAGGTTGGCGCAGGCCAGGCCTGGCCTCTGAGATGCTGTTATTCCAAAGCAAAAGGCACATCACCAGCCTTCTTGACTCAGATGCACAACACAAAAGCCAAATTACACGGTTTCTGCTTGCTCACCATCACTGCAAACCATTTGGTGTCTCAACGGGGGTTGTGTGTGTGTGTGTGTATGTGTGTGTTACTGGAGCATACGGGAGTGAGGGAGTCACGGAGAGGAGGTGGTGGTGAGTAGACGTGTTGGGGGCAGCGTGCCAGGGCATGGGATGGGGTGGGGGGAAATGCCACAGAAGGTACCTGACCCCAGACTCAGTTTCTTGTCCAGTACGTGAGGGACTGAGGAAAAACAGGAAAGAACGCCTCAGCCCGTGACAAAAAGATAGTTCTCTGGGGACGAAAATGCACCACTGGTCGTTGTTCGGGGACGGGGCCAGAATGGTTTTGGGGGGCCCTTAACCGTTGTGCCCCTTAACAGTTGTGTGGCTACAGCTGAGGCACAGAACTCAGTGTACGCAGTCAGTATTGCCTACTCTGACTGGCAGTGGCTGTCCATGGTCTCAGGAAGAGCTCCTTTCTATATCTTACTGCCTGGTCCTTTTAAATGGAGACGCTAAAGAACCCGGGCCTTCATGCATGTGAGCACTGAACTCTAACAGTGACCAGTGTCTCAGACCTGGCAGGACTCCGCATCAAAACGACAGCTTCTGGCAGCGCCGGCTCTGTAGGACTCTTCGTCAGGCTTGGCCCTGGCGATCACCCAGTCCCGCCAACGCTTCCACACAAGCCGAATAATGCACTTTCAATCCACTTGAGCATCCATTTGCAAGCGAATTTTCCTGTTTCACACAGGCCATTTATGCAGGGTCAATTTTGATGCTCGCTCAAAGCTCTTTTTAAAAAAATGCAACCTTTAAAATGCCTATTCACGGTCCCGATGCAAAAGGAGAAATTCCACCCCCCTCCACTCGCCTGCTCCTTCTTCCTTTGTTCGCATAGCCATTAGCAATTGCCGGTTGCATAGCTAACGCATGGCTGTGATTTTGCATGCTTCCTTGAGGGGATTCTTCGAGGCGGGGGGCCGCGGAGCAAACACAAAAGTTCACGTGAAAGGGGCTCTTAAGAAATATGAAGCAGGCATGCGCCGGCTTCGCAGTCACTTCCTAAATGACAGTTCAGCGTGAAAAACTAAAACAAAATATGTGGGGCACTTCAGCCTGAAACGCGCTGCTAATTACAAAGCATAAATGGCCTTAGTAAGAAAGGGTCACAAAGAGCATTGACAGTGGACTGAAAGTGCATTATTGCATTAGTGTGTGAAAGAGCCATCATCACTGATAAGGGCCAATAGTTCCAGGAGCTGTGCCTTTGAATTGTGAAGGGACTACTATTCCATGAAACCTTGTTGGGGATTAAATGAAGTACGGCGCTCAACATTTACAGTAATGCATACGGGAACAGGGTCTAAGGACCCAATACTCACTGTATCCCATGCCTTGCACAAAGTACTTGAAGGCCTCCGTCAGTTTCCCGGGCTGCAGGATGGAAGAGAAAAAGAACAGAGCCGACATGAAAGCTATGCACGTGCCAGAAAACTGCTCTACAATACTCGGGTGCTTGATTCCTTTTTTCCCAAGATAAAGTTCTCTTTGTTTTTCTTTTTTTTAAAACGCTTGGGATATCAGGAAGGGTTGGATCCTTAATTTGTGCAAAGTTGTCTTGCAGATTCACCAATGCAATTTAGGTGAAAAACAATTCAGAGCAACCAAGTATTAGTTTTAAACATTTCCTTCCTTTCAGTGGTGGCTTTCAAGGTATCTACTACCAATTTACCCATATTGGTTAGAAAATAGCAGAAAAATTCCAGTAGCAGAAAAAAATTAAAATCATAGTAGGGCGACACGTTTTAAGGGCTTGAATCAATAGATGTGAGTTAATTGGTGGGAATTTGAATTAGCAATGGCTAATTAAGACATGCATTAACAACATTGCTACCACACTTTTGAATTATTCCACAAGTGTTCCACAAACAACTTTGCAGAAATCTTTGCAACAGCACTGTACAGTAGGCAAGTATGATCGCCACATTGTAGAGGGAAGGCT
Source organism: Euleptes europaea (assembly GCF_029931775.1). NCBI lineage: Eukaryota > Metazoa > Chordata > Lepidosauria > Squamata > Sphaerodactylidae > Euleptes > Euleptes europaea. The sequence goes on along the minus strand of NC_079329.1, from coordinate 16,967,732 downwards.
GAGCAAGGCCACCTAATGAATTTGCAGCAGAGGCAAAATTCGAACCCAACATCTTTTGGATAGAAAGCCAGTGTGGTATACTGGTTAAAAGCGATATACTCTATTCTGGAGACCTGGGTTCGATTCCCCCTCCCTCCATATGAAGCCTGCTGGGTGACCTTGGGCCAGTCACAGTTCTCTCAGAACTTTCTCAGCTCAAGTGGAAGCAAACCACCTCCGAACTTGAAAGCCCGGCCTATGGGGTCGCCATAAGCCAGCTTCTGACTTGACGGCACACACACCTCTTTTGGATCAGGGCTCATTCTTTTAGCCACCACCCTACACCAGCTCTCTAACATGTGGTATTGTGAGGGACTAAGTACGGGTTTTATGATGCTTTGATTGACAAAATCAACGCATCAAAAATAAACATACTAATTCCTTGTGAATGGGATGTCATAGAAGACCTAGTTCGCCACGTACGACCAAACGGCAACATGTCTCAATCAGTCATCTAAGCACGGGTTTTATGAAGGAATAGTTGTCCTTGTTACCAAGCAGTGATTCATCTTCTGGAACATATGCTGCGCCTGGGATGTTTGCTTTATGCGGCCAAGAATATGTAAGACCATCACGGAGATATAGCCAAGGCTTATCTTCTCGTCATCTTACAGATTAAATTGCACGCAATAAAAGTACAGAAAATGGGCAACCGTCTGCAAGTGGCAACGTACCATAGTGTGACCTTCTACTCTGATATGCTATAAAGGATAAACCCAGATAATATTGGGGTTTATTTGCTTGAATAGGAATTCTAATGAAGTATGCTGATTGCCACAGGACTCGTAGGGTTGCCACCTTTGGGTTAGGAAATTCCTGGAGATGTTGGGATGGAGCCTGGGGAGGACAGGGTATAATGCCATGGATTCCACCCTGTAAAGCAGCTATTTTATCCATGGGAACTGATCTGTCATCTGGAAATCAGTTGTCATTCCAGGAGATCTCTAGGACTCTTGCAGCCCTACTCAGGAGGAGCGATATTGGGGTTGGAGAGCTCTACTTGGTCGTGTTGGATTTACACCCCTGAAGATGGGTTGATGTGTGCACGATAAGTTTCTAGGCTAGGAAAAAAACAATTCTACATGTGTGCTGTATTCACAAGAATATTCAGGATTGTGGTGGCGGGGAGACGCATCTGCATGGGAAAAACAGCCAGAGCGGAAAGGGTGAACCAAACCCTTTCTTTGCGCTTCCTCAGCTCCAAATCACCACCTCCCAAAATATCTTTACACACGCACACAAAATAAGCCATCACATTTAATTAGGCTTTGAGATGTAAGCTATTTTATACTTCCTTCAGCGACTAAAGGAAGGGAGGGGCTACATTGAGCTTCTGAAGTCTGCTGTAGGGAGGAAAGAAGGGGTCGGATCCAACCAGCTTTTCCCCTGATGAAAAAGGTAGGAGGGGTCCCCTTTCTCTACCAAAAATTCCTATGGTTCAGATATAAAGTGCCCTGGTGGATCAGACCAGTGGTCTATTTAGTCTCACCCAGAGACCAACCAGGTACTCTAGATGGCCAACAACAGGGCATGCAGGCCGTGGCTTAGTGGTAGAGCATCTGCTTGGCATGCAGAAGGTCCCAGGTTCAATTCCCAGCAACTCCAGTTAAAGGGACTAGGCAAGTAGGTGATGTGAAAGACCCCAGCCTGAGACCCTGGAGAGCCGCTGCTGGTCTGAGTAGACGGTACTGACTTCGATGGACCAAAGGTCTGATACAGTATAAGGCAGCTTCATGTGTTCATGCTGTGTCCTGCCACCAAGTTTCAGAGGTTTACTGCCTCTGAATATGGCAGATAAGGGGACCTTCATGTACAAAAGCCATGCGGGAGGGGTATTGTCATTGGGAGTGGAACTGGGTGAAACTCAATGAAAAAGCTGGTGGATCCACCCAAGGAATGAAGCATTAAGAAGAAGAGTTGGTTTTTATATGCCAACTTTCTCTACCAATTAAGGGAGAATCAAACCGGCTTACAATCTCCTTCCTTTCCCTTCCCCACAACAGACACCCTGCGAGGTAGGTGGGGCTGAGAGAGCTCTTAATAGAACTGTAACCTGCCCGAGGTCACCCAGCTGGCTTCGTGTGTGGGAGTGGGGAAACAACTCCAGTTCACCAAATTAGCATCCGCTGCTCATGTGGAGGAGTGGGGAATCAAACCCGGTTCTCCAGATCAGAGTCCACTGCTCCAAATCACCGCTCTTAACCACGACATCACTACCACAGGGGGTTGACAAAGCACACCGCGCATACTCAACCTAACCCTGCTCAGAACCGTCATTCTGCTCCCCAACTTGATTCTGTTCTTCTCACCTGGGTCAGCTGTGGTTGTCCTCCCGAATCTGCCATCTGAAAAGACAGAAAAGAGAAACTTGAATGGGTAGAACTTGAAGGAAGAAGGTCAGGCGAGGCGGTTGAGGGAGTTCTGCTCTTAGTTCTAGGCGGCTGCCTCAGGCGGCGCTCTGCAGGGAATGGTACCTGTCTTCAAAAGCTCAAGGGCAGCAGGGGAAAGATGGGAGCTCCAACAAGGGTGCTAAAAATCTGGCGGAGGAAAATGGCTCCATCCCCTTGCCCGCGCGCACACGCGTCCACACAAATTGCTACGTCAACAAAACAGAGTTCTCCCTTCCAAGGAAAATCACTTGCACAGGAACCCCACCCCAAAGATTTGAAAGCTTATGAAAGCTTATGGTAGCAATTCAGAGGGTTTAGCCAAGCTTTAGGGAACACCCAAGATAGGTTATGGCATCAAAGAAACGCTCGCAGAGATGCAGGGCGGGGTGGTGGTTGATTGGAGGGACATGAGCTTGGATCCAGCAATGCGCAAGCGGAAACGTAACTGCATTTAGCGCCATTCTGCTCGTGTTAAGATCCTATGGTGCACCTAGCGCTTTCCTCCTTATACTGCGCAAGATGTTGCAATCCTTCTGATTTAGTGGAAGTGGCCACTGCCGTCTTTTTCTTGTGCTTCCATTTGTGCAAGCGCTCTACTGCAAGTGGAAATTTTGTACTGGGTGAAATTTGCAGGTTTTTTCTTACCTTGAGGAAAGAGGTCTGGGTCGGATCCAGCTTGGAATTACACTCCACCTGTTAAAGCACAAAGAGTGTGAAGAAGAAGACGACGACGAGTTGGGTTTTTTATGCCAACTTTCTCTAGCGTTTTTAAGGAGAATCAAAACTGTTTACAATTGCCTTCCCTTCCCTTCCCCACAACAGACACCTTCTGAGGTTGGTGGGGCTGAGAGAGTTCGGAGAGAACTGTGACTGGCCCAAGGTCAACCAGAAGGCTTCATGTGTAGGAATGGGGAAACCAACCCGGTCCATCAGATTAGAGTCCGCCGCTCATGCAGAGGAGTGGGGAATCAAACCCAGTTCTCCAGATTAGAGTCTGCCGCTCTTCACCACACCACGGACAAAAGGCAAAGAACCAGATACGAGGGAGAAGGTCTGCTTTCATTATAAACTGGGAGAGAGGACATCAAGAGACCTAGAAGCTGCATTCTCTTTCTATCGCCCTCTCACAGCTGTAAAAAAGGTAAAGGTCCCCTGTGCAAGCACCGGGTCATTCCTGTCCCATAGGGTGACGTCACATCCCGACGTTTACTAGTATTGTGCAGGGGGTTGGACTAGATGACCCAGGTAGTCCCTTCCAACTCTATGATTCTATTATTCATAAAGGTAAAGGTCCCCTGTGCAAGCACTGGGTCATTCCTGACCCATGGGGTGATGTCACATCCTGACATTTCCAAGGCAGACTTTGTTTACGGGGTGGTTTGCCAGTGCCTTCCCCAGTCATCTTCCCTTTACCCCCAGCAAGCTGGGTCCTCATTTGACCGACCTCGGAAGGATGGAAGGCTGAGTCAACCTCGAGCCGGCTACCTGAAACCACCTTCCGTTGGGATCGAACTCAGGTCGTGTGAAGCTTTTGACTGCAGTACTGCAGCTGACCACTCTGTGCCACAGGGCTCCTCTCACAGCTGTGGGGCTTTCAAAAAAAGAGACAGGTGCCATCACTCACCACGGCATCTTCATGAGGGGCCTGGTCTCCCACCACCAGCATCACAGGACACCTGGCAACATGGACAGAAAGAGGAAAGGAAAAAAAAGGGTTTTAAGTTGCTTACCCGGAACTCGCTTCCAAATAAACAGGGTTGGGGTATGAAAGGGTAGAACTTGAAGGACACACTATTATCATCATGTGACAAGAGATGGAAATCACACACTAGGTTGGATCCTTTCCTTTCCCCCTTAGAACAGGGGTGTCAAACTCAATTGTTACGAGGGCCGGACATGACATAAATGCCACTTGGTCGGGCCGGGCCCAGATCGAGAATGGGGATTGGGGTGGCTGCCTCGGCTGGCTCGCGGGCCAGATAAGAGCGCTCAAGGGGCTGGATCCGGCCCACGGGCCTTATGTTTGACACCCCCGCTTTAGAAGCTCCTTGATCCATTGATCTTGAGCAGCATAATTCAATCAATCTTTATTTTACGGTCATTTGACCAAAAGTAGAACATCTAATCAAGAGCTACATAAATTGTAATATAACAATATCAGACAATCGAAAAGTCCGCAAAATAAAATATATCAATAAAATCCCATATCTAAAAAGGTAAGCAAACTAGCTTCTAAAACGTTTATCTATTCAAATTGTACCTATTTGTACGTTATATCCTTTCAGGCCTTATAGATAGCAGCACAGAATTCGACCACACATCTCGAAGTTTGTGTGTTACTATCTTCCAGTAGTCGTTGGATACAGATTTTGTCAGAGAGCCCTGTATTATTTCTTAGAGTTTCTTGAATAGTCTTAGATCTAGACTCATGATGGAGAGGGCAGTATAAGAAGACGTGTTCACGGGTCTCAATTTCTTCACCATTGCACGGGCAGACTCTCTCGGAAAGAGGAATTTTTTTATATCTGCCTTCTAGGACGGCAGATGGCAAAGCTCCACATCTGGATAATGTTAAAGCCCTTCTAAATTTGTTCACCTCCTGTGTCATCAGATATGGGGCTGCTGTCATCAGGTGTCTGAACGTCTGGACAGTGTAAATCTAATGTTTGAGGGATATCAGGACTGAGATCAATCTTGCCACTGACAATGTAGCCTTGGGATCCCTGCCACTTAATAAAAAAGGCATTATGACAGACACAGAGGCATTAGATTTATATGTTAAAAGGGGAGAGAGATAACGTGATCAGAGTTCCTCATAAAAGCGGCATTCCAAAAGGGCATGAGCTAATGAATCAATAGAGCCAGAAGAGCAGGGATCCAGCCAATTTTTTTCTGATGGTCAAAAAGGCAGATGTGAGTCATTTTTGACCACACACACACACCAAAAATCTATCTGGGTACCACAGGGTCTAACCAAACCACATGGGATAGAGACTAATAAAAGAGTATGATGAAAGGGAAAATGATAGATGAATTCTGAATTAAATGGAAGTGCTACTTTGACTACACTAACTTGAGAGTTTAGAATATATGGTAGAATTAGGATAAATTAGAGTGAATCAGGAATAACAGAAATGATTTATAATGTAAGAATTTAGAAGCTTAAACTTGGATTAATTAGAAGACTGGAATTTTTTTAAAAATTAGGCTTATATGTAAAATAGTTAAAACAGAATAGTTTATGCATATAAGTTAATGTATAAAATAACTGTTGTGATACCTTGAATTGTTAACAGACTTTCTGGAAGAAGCTATATTTGTATGTGAATGGGTATGTGTATGTGTGTTAAGTGTCAGGTTTATTGTAATGTCTACAATGCTAATAAAATATTTTTTAGAAAAATTCTAGCTGGGTACCACAGGGTCCTACCAAACCACGTGGGATAGAGACTAATAAAAGAGGGAAACGGGGCACGAGTAAGCAAAAAGAAAAGCTGTCAGGACCCAATTCCCTGAGATAAAAAGGAGCTGCTAGCTGCCTTTTGGCAACCCTGGGTTAATCTTGCTCTTCTCAGCAGCTCAGTTTCCCTCTCCTTCCTCACTGCTCAGGAAAATTAGCCTCCAAGAGGAAAGAGATAAACAAGGAATGCTGAAATGGCAGCTCTGTCTCCGATGCATGGCTGGCTTCGGTCCCTGCCCCTCTGCCTCCCCGCCATGGCACTGCTCATGTGATGGGACTATTTTTTTTCCAAGCAATAATGCGTAGCCAGGCTCTCTGGCCATCATATCTCCTCCCTCCTTGCAAACACCAAACGACTCAGGATGACTTTTGCGTGCCCAGTGGATGGCGGAGAGAAGCCATCCGGTTGGCTAGAATTAGCCCCTCCGTGAAAGAGACTGGAAAAGATAAGGCCTGGTCTACTCAGGGGCGCTTGTCCTAAGGGGGCTTTTCTCGTTGGCTGCACCAGTTTGGGGCCAGCTATTTCACTGAGGCCGAGTAGCTCTTTCGAGGGTTGCTTAGCAATAGTAGCCTATTCCCAACATCCTAACCCTGCCAGGGAAAGCCCTACTTAATAGTCAGTCCAGGCAGTTACTTGGAGCAGCAGATTCCAAGAGGCACAAACCTACTCTGAAAAGCCCACAAGGGAAGAATACGCCTGAACCTCTGGACAACAAGCAGGGTTGCCAGTTGGCCAAGAGAAAAAGGGCCTGCCCGTTGATGTGTAAATGGCCAATTGAAGCTTGTCGTGGTATGGAGGTCAATAACATCACCTGGCAAATAACACCCTATTAAGCCTGTTGGAAAGAATCAGGACATTTTTCTACAGGCCTGTTGACAGCCCTAGCAACATGGTCTGGATCGGGTGCGTCTTAGCTAGTTGGGTACCCAAGGTTGGGCGGGATGAAAATATATATATAAATAATGGAAATATATAATTTATTAGAAGAGCTCTGACAAGATTAAAATTATTTAAAAAACATTAAAACCGCACAATGGCATTTCCTAAGGTTGATATCTGTCGCCACATGCCAAACGCATTTCGGCCTATATGGCCTTCCTCAGTGGTCTATTTGAAACCCATATAAAACATGCATATTACAAATATGTTTACATATACAGGCAATATAAAACAGACCAGGCAGGTAATAGGTTGTATATATTACCAGTTACACCAACATCTGGTAAGATTGTTTTAAGTTATTATACTGGGCTGTATATGTCTCCCATATAAGCTGTGTGCAAGTATCAACCTAGTCAAACCTAGCCACCATCTTCTTCTCAATGGAGAAGGGGTAAGAGAGACTGGGAAAACCTTTGAAGACAGAGTACAGTTCACCCACCCCACAGGCTACAAGGTACTGGGGGTGGGGAAAGAGCAATTTAGGCAGCAATTTGGTTAGACAGCAATTTAAGTTGAGTTGGCACTGTCTCCTCCTGGACTTGTCGGAAGGGCCAGGCCTCTGTCCAAAAGCTACTGAGAGAAGTAGCAGTCCCTCTGCACACTCTCCTTCACACACCAGCAAAATTATCACGAGTACATGTGTAAAAGGAGGCATAGCTCCTTTTGTAAAAATGTAGGACTTTTTTTTTTAATGGAAAATTATTTGACCGAAGTATAGTCATGGTTCCTAGAAGAAGGAAGTATCCATTGGCAGGAAAGTCGTGAAGAGTATCAAAGAGTAACCAATTGAACAAACAGGCAGGGTTGGCTACAGGTTTTTGGGAACCCTTGGCAAGTCACCTTCTAGCTGACTTTTCTATCCTCCACACACTCCCCCCTAAAAGGTTGCTAGCTCCAGGCTGGGAAATGCCTGGAGATTTTTGGGGTGGAGCCTGAGGAGGGCAGGATTTGGGGAGGGGAGGGACTTCAATGCCATAGAGTACAATTGCCAATTTTCTCCAGGTGAACTGATCTCTATTGGCTGGAGATCAGCTCTAATAGCGGGAGATCTCCAGCTAGTGCCTGGAGGTTGGCAACCCTATGCCGGGGCCCAGGCAACTGTCTGAGGATGCCCAACCCGATAATGCCGGCACTGTGAGCAGGGACCAGTCCAAAAACAAACAGCAGTGGAAGGCTGCTTAAATTCAGACATAATCTAAACTCTATATTTAGTCTCTTTCTGGGCTGGGGGGATGACATCTGACTACCTCTGGGGCTGTTCACAAGGTCACACCTCTTCTTTTGAATTAATTAACCATACAAGCAAGTATCCATTTGGGGGATGGATTTTTTTTTAAATGGAGCAGGCTTGCGGGCTAATTAATCTAGAACAGGATTAATTAGAAATGAGGAGCTAAAAAAGCAGAAGTCGGTGGGAGACGATGGTGCATTTAAAAAAAACACCCTCTTCCTCTGTTTTTTCTCTGATTTACTGATATAATTATTTCGATGCAAATGCCAAACATTGACATATAACGGTGTCCACTTTCCAACTAGCCCATACTCTTGTGCATTTAACAGCAGCAGTGTACACGCACCGGCACCACCTGCAAATCAAGCTGGTGTTAAAGGCACAGGAAGGCAAGCCAGATCAATTTTCCTAGTCAGTTGGCAACCCTACTCATGCCCCTTTTTATTAGCACTAGGGCAAGAACGATCAGAAAGTGAAAAAATAAATACAACGTCCTTTCTTTCTTCCCCACGTCACTGATGCCCACTCAACAGTTCACGTGGATTAAAGCGTCTCCTTTTTGGAAGGACACGATAAAAGCCCAACCCTTTTATTGCTCTTTCAGCATCTTGTCTGGATGAAAGCAAGTGATGGGACAGCTTGCGATGCCCACTCGAAAAGTCATCCAGAGGACACAGTTTGTCTGGCGAAGCTCCTGTGTGCCTAGAATACACATCTACAAAGGGGGGGGGGGGGCTCTCTCTATCAGGAAAGACAGCGAGGCAGGAGAAACGGTCCCTGTTGAACATCCACCTCATGTAACTGTTCAAAGGCACACGAACCTTGGGAAAAATAAAAGGTGGCCACCATAGGCCAAAGGCCTTCTCAAGAGTGGATGAAGGAGGGGAAGTCAAGACTCACTTGAAGGAGATGTCTCCTCCACGCTCCAAGCTCAGATCTCTGCGGCTGTAAGGGGAGGGAGAGGGGAACGGTAAGTAAGCATTTTGCATACGATCAGCTCTCTTTTAGCAACCCCCTTCCTACTTCCCTCTCTCGGCTCCTGCCTTCTCCGAGCATCAAAGCCAGCTCTTGCCCCTTTTGTCTCTTCCTTCTTACACTAACCTCGTTCTCAAGTTGCCAACCCCGAAGCTTGAAGGGTACTCTCTGCATCTTAAAGAGGGTGTGGCAGGGAGAAGTTTGGTCGGTCTGAATGGGCCTGACTTCTCCTTCCCATTTATCATTATCATCATCCCATTTTTTTGTCCTCCTCGGTGAGGGCCCAAAGCAGTTTACAACAGTGCTCTCCTCTCTTCCACATTATCCTCACACCAGCAACCCTGTAAGGTAGCTTAAGCTGAAGAAGTAAAGAAGAGTTGGTTTTTATACCCTTCCCCCCCTCTACCTTTAAGGAGTCTCAGGCCGGCTTACAATCACCTTCCCTTCCTCTCCCCACAACAGACACCTTGTGAGGTAGGTGGGGCTGAGAGAGTTCGGAGAGAACTGTGACTAGCCCAAGGTCACCCAGCAGGCTTCATATGGAGGAGTGGGGAAACCAATCTTGTCCACCAGATTAGAGTCCGCTGCTCATGTGGAGGAGTGGGGAATCAAACCCGCTTCTCCAGATTAGAGTCCGCCAGTCCTAACCACTACACCATGCTGGCTCTGAGAGGGAGTATCTGGCCCCAACTCACCCAGCAAACTCCATAGGCAGAGAGGAGATCTGAACTGGGTCTTCCGCACAGAAGGGGTAGAAACAGGCATGGGGAGCCTCATCTAAGTTTCCCCGCCAGAGAAAAGAGTGGCTCCCTGGGGCTGGTTTAGGTTGGAAGGGTGAAGAGCCCCTTCTCATTGTGGACCAGGCTCCCTTTCCAAAACGGACCTTTGTGTGCCTGGGAATTAAGTTCTCAGCTAGGGCACACTTGACCCAGAGTCCCTATGACTCGCATATGTCCGCCGTATGAACTTTGTAATGTGTGAATCCAGCCTCAAGTAAAAACATAGAGCTATCCTTCTTCCTGGGTGGAAAGTTCCTTCACTGCAAGAGTGGATGATGAATTTGACCCCCCTCACCTCCCCCCACTAACCAAACCAGAAGTTTGGGGGAAAGAAGAAGAAGAAGAGTTGGTTTTTATATGCCGACTTTCTCTACCACTAAAGGTAGACTCAAACCGGCTTACAACCCCCTGCCCTTCCCCTCCCTACAACAGACACCCTGTGAAGGCAGGTGGGGCTGAGAGAGCTCTAAGTGTCATGACTAGCTCAAGGTCACCCAGCTGGCTTCATGTGGAGGAGTGGGGGAAACCAACCCGGCTCACCAGATGAGCGTTCGCCGCTCATGTGGAGGAGTGGGGAATCAAACCCTGTTCTCCAGATCAGAGTCCGCCACGCCAAGAATGGATGAGGAACTCGACTCCCCTCACCCTCCACCCCCACCCCGCCAACCAAAATGCCTCATTTAGCAGAAGTTTGGGAAACACTTCATCGGAAGAAAAGGATATCTCACGGGTATTCTGTTCCTCTTTCTCTCTCCCTCCTGCTAATGCTAACCCTAGTTTGCCACTCTTTTGGGCCTCCCGGCCTCCCCATGCTCCCCAACCCCTATACCTGTTGTAGCTGCTCCAGTAGAGCTGAATATTAGGCAGGTTGGTTGCATGACTCAGGATTTCCCGCTGTTGTTGCACCATCTCAGTGTTCTTGGAAAGTTCCTCCTGGGGAAGAACAAAGAGAGGGGGCATTACTCCCCACACCTATATACTGTCTAGCTTTCTATAGACACCAGCTTTTCAGTGAGCTTCTACTCTTTTGCCTTTAACACCATGTGCAGGGTTTGTCTGTGTGATTTTACCATCAAGTCACAGTTGACTTATGGCGACCCCACAGGGTTTTCAAGGAAAGAGACATGCGGAGGTGGTTGGCCATGACCCGCCTCCACGTGGGCTCAGAAAGTTAGGAGAGAACTGTGACTGGCCCAAGGTCACCCAGCAGGCTTCATGTGGAGGAGTGGGGAATCGAACCTGGTTCTCCAAATCAGAGTCCTCCGCTCTTAACCACTCCGCCACGCTGGCTCTCCAGATTTTAGCAGGTGATAATCCTTCTTTCCCGGCCATGTAAAACTTTGCCTGCTGATCTCTGCAGATTAAGCTGGTGTTAAAAGATGTGGGTTTTCCCCCTGGTCATTTAACAATCCAATTGTAATTTAAATTTTGCAAAGATCGAAAACGCACCAAACAACTCAAATGTGACATCCAAATGGATGTTTTTTCCCCTCTTTTTTTCGAGACACACAGGTGGGACCTCAAATCCAACCGCGCCTTGTTTAGAGAAAGTCATCCGCGTTCATTTGTTTCAACTTCGCAAAACGGGCCGGGCTCCGGAGCTGAACTGCAGACTGAGGTAACCGAAGCGGACACTGCGACGGGTCTCTTCCTCCACTCACCTGGCGCTCTCCAGTCATGACTCGAACATCCCCGCTTGCTAACACGGTGTGGTGGTGGTGGGGAGTTGAGAAATGTGCATGACTCACTCTCTAAACTTGGCAGTTGACTGGGCGCTGCTGCAGCAACCCCCCAAGTGCCTCATCCCTTCACTCCAGCAAAGATCGTCAAGGAATGCAAAAGAAGCTTTTTCATGCCAGGTGGCTCTGTCGTGAGATAAGATGAGGTGGCTGCCAGGCAGTGGTTTCTGGACCCCGTTCAGATGGGAGACGGACCCCCTCGTGGGCACGATGTGCTTGGCAATTCCATCCCCGTCGAAACAAACAGTTCGACCTCATTTCTGGGGAGCCTGCGCAGGAGAATGTGGCAAACCTCCAAGCCCTTTTGTGAGCCGGAATCAGGCACATACGTGCGCTATATGCTAATGGGCCTGCCCTCGTGCGCTGTTTTTCCCCTTACATTTTTATCCCGCTTCTCAGACCAAAAAACCATCTGCGCCAGTGAGTTTGAACCTGTTCTTGCGTGAATCATCCCCTCAGAAATTAAGCCAAAGCACATATACCAGCTCTGACTCAAATCCTTGCCCGATGCTCTTGCCTTCCCACCTCCAGTTAAAAACTACATGTCGGGAAACAGATTGCAAACTCCTCAGGGCAGAGGCTTACAAAAGCTTTATTTTACCCCAAGTAGCAATGCACCACCTTTTCCCTTCCTTCCCTCTCCACATTCAGACTTCCGCCCAGTTCTCTATTCCTGTGCACACTTACTGTACTGAAGAGATGTCCCATAATCATCTCTGAGATGGAAGATGTGAGGCCGGTCAGCTGTAGAGAAAAACCAGAATGAGAAGGAAGACCAACACTGTTTTCAAGGCATTTATTACATAGATGTTTCTACCTTGCTTTTAATAGCCAAATCCAAATCAAATTTTATTTCGATGCAATATCAGCTCTGAATAAAAATCAAAGTTAGGTTAAAATAATGAAAGTTGATGGTTCTGTGAGGGATGATTTGAAGAAGATGAGGAAAGATTTTCTATGGGGAAAGGTTTTCAATCAGCCGTTTACGAATCCCACTAGACTGGAGGCAAAATTTGGCTACTTGAGTGGTTATCTCCCGAGAGGAGTCTGCTAAGAGAAGGGAAACTTGAGCTTCTTCCGATCTCCCAGGAAAGGATGACAATTATGGGGAGAATATACTGCGATCTTATGTCATTGTAGAAGGGACACTGCAGCTGAACATGTTCTATTTCCACTTTCTCTGTTTTGCATGGGCATAATCACTGATGAAGCCCTGACCTGGATGGCTCAGGCTAGTCAGATCTCATAAGCTAAGCAGGGTCAGCCCTGGTTAGTATTTGGATGGGAGACCACCAAGGAACACCGGGGTTGCTATGCAAAGGAAGGCACTGGCAAACCACCTCTGTTAGTCTCTTGCCATGACAACCCCAAAAAGGGGTCGCCATAAGTCGGCTGCGACTTGACGGCACTTTACACACACAATCATTGATGAAAGGGAGTACGGAGATACCTGCCTTCCAGGAGAGCTGAAGGTAAGACATTGAAACGTGCAAGAGTAAAGACACCTTAATAGCTTCCCTCCTCCTTCCTTCAATCGCCGTGCACAGCAATTGCACTGTATCTTACAGTGGCGTTATGTTTAGATAGACACGGGAGCCACGGCCAATCTTCTTCTCTCACAAGTTCAGGGGAAGCTTAATGGACAGGCAGGCTACCCTGAAACTTCCCCTTCCCCGCTGTTCCTCCTCACCTTGTGAGCCGCCCAGTCCATCCAGCCCTTGGCATTTGGGTCAATGTTGATCAGGACCAAACCCTCCACGGTGTTAGGATGAGAAAGCTGTGGAGAATCATAACCTTTAGAATGGAAACAGCTCTTTGGCACGTTCAAGGCGTTTCACGTACAGCGTTTCAAGCCAGGTCGACTCATATAGCAGAACAAAGTGGTAGAGTATTGCATTGCACTTTTGAATGTTAAAAAAAAAATCTCCCTAAAAAGAGACTACCAGCACATCAACATAAAAAATGTTCTATTCCAGACCTTTTTCTGCGGTGCTGGGTTTCTATTTCCATTTTACTTTAATGAAGGAGAACATTAAAACATGTGGCCTCCCACATGCTGTTGTGGTACAGTTCATTCCAGCACATGTGTAGCACTAGATCTCAATAATTCTGAGAAACTGTTCAAAGGTAGACCAATATTATTATCACCTATTGGTGGCAGGGGGTTGGATCCAGAATAAATTTCCCACCAGCAAAACAGAACTTTCTTGCCTCCCCTCTTCCACTGTGGTCCATTGATCTCCACAAAATGGCTCTCTTTGGGCGCAGGGAGCCCTGAGGAACACATTGAAGGTTGTCCACAGTGAGAAGGAGGATTTGGTGGGAATTAGTTTGGAGCCAGGCTGAGAGAGTGTGGCGTGAAAAGGCTGCCTAATGAAAATAAAGCGATGAACATTGGGACAAAACGCATATCGAAGCAAATCAAAAACCCCAACCCAAGTCATATTATATAAGATAGAGAGGAGGGAGGAATGGGGGCTGAATTGAGAGTGACTTGCCAGAGGTTAGGGCCATAATGGACACCCCAGCCCACTCAGTGGGTAACAGCACTGAGACAGCAAACTAGGGTTGCCAACCTCCAGGTACTAGCTGGAGATCTCTTGCTATTACAACTGATCTCCAGCCGATAGAGATCAGTCCACCTGGAGAAATGGCTGCTCTGGCAATTGGACTCTATGGCACTGACGTCCCTCCCCTCCCCAAACCCTGCCCTCCTCAGGCCCCACCCCAAAAACCTCCCGCCGATGGCGAAGAGGAACCTGGCAACCCTACAGCAAACTCAACATTGCAGCACATTAGAAAAGGGATTGAAAATATAACTGCCAGTATCATAATGTCTTCATATAACTCTATAACAAATGCATTTGGAATACTAGGTAGGGTTCTGGTCACCCTTTCTCAAAAAGGAAAAGAAAATAAACACTAGGAAAGGCACAGGAAGGGAATAACTAGAATGATCAGAGTGCCAAAGCATCTTGCCTTCAAAGAGCTACAGGTTTGGAGATTCCAAGTTTCAAAAAAGCAACACCAATTTCTATAGGAGGGTTCATGAAACTGGGAATGATACAGAGAGCGACTCCCCTCACACCCGAAATATTAGCACTTGGGGGTTGCCCAATAAAATTCAAAGGCAATCGGTTCAAAAGGGGCATAAGAAAGTATTCTTTCACATGACACAGTTAAATTTTGGGGGGAATTTACTGCTATAGGAGGTGGGGATCGCCCCGCCCCCCCACACCTTAGGTGGCTTCAAAAAGGCCAATTCATGGCCAACAGAGCTACTAGATAGAGAAGGCAGCACACCTCTGAATACCAGCTACTGTGGGTATATTGGCTGGGCGGGGGAGAAGAGAACCGCTGCCTTCAGGCCCTGCTTGTTTGCAGGTTTTGCAGAGGCAATGGATGAAACAAGATGCTGGACAAGATGGATCTTTGGCCTGAGCCATTAGTTTTTAATTATTAACTTAAATAATCTTTCTTTTTTTCTTTTTTTTGGCAGAGGCGAGATTTGAACCAGGGGACTTTCTAGCTCACAGCTCTGTCTCTCAGCCAGAAAGGAAGGATAGAAATTAAGTAAATAATAAACGCTCACACATCTTCATCTACACTACCGCAGTACTTCTTCTGAAATTGCTTAGGATGATCATCCTCACCCAAGGCGGAAAAGGCAGTGGCTTGCCTAACTCCACCAGCGAGTTCACGGCTCATCTGGATTGGAACCCAGTCCTCTGCTCTAACTGCAATGTGCCAGGTACAGCTTCCCGCCACATCTCCGTTCAGCAGATAATCCAGATCTCACCTTGGCAGGGCCCTGAAATCCTGTGGCCTGGTATGAACCCAATGGCCGGCCATCATCACAGGCAAAGGCCTTATTCCCAAGAGGTGATCTTACCACATCCATCTGGCATGACCATTTTTTAAAAATATGCCCCCTCTCACACAGCCAGTGCTAAATGGCTCCCCACCCTCCTCTGTCCAGAGTGACTTACGCTGTAACGCGCCAGTACATAGGCGCCAGCCCCCACTCCGATTCCAATAATGCTGGTGAAGCTGCAGGAAGGAAAGAGTAAAGGTCAAGTTACAAAATACACAGAGAAGAAGGAGCTCCCAGAACCCCCTGAGATTTTAAAATGGTCACCTGAAACAGGAGTGGGTCTTATTTTAATTTATACATATTTGAACACATGAAGCTGCCTGATAACTGAATCAGACCCTTGGTCCATCAAAGCCAGTATTGTCAAATACTGGTGAACTGGAGTTGTTTCCCCACTCCTACACACGAAGCCAGCTGGGTGACCTTGGGCTAGTTCCAGTTCTATTAAGAGCTCTCTCAGCCCCACCTGCCTCACAGGGTGTCTGTTGTGGGGAGGGGAAGGGAAGGAGATTGTAAGCCGGTTTGATTCTCCCTTAAGTGGTAGAGAAAGTTGGCATATAAAAACCAACTCTTCTTCTTCTTAATGTTTTATTCCTTGGGTGGATCCAACCAGCTTTTTCATTGAGTTTCACCCAGTTCCACTCCCAATGACAATACCCCTCCCGCATGGCTTTTGTCCATGAAGGTCCCCTTATCTGCCATATTCAGAGGCAGTAAACCTCTGAAACTTGGTGGCAGGATACAGCATGAACACAAGAAGCTGCCTTATACTGTATCAGACCCTTGGTCCATCAAAGTCAGTACCGTCTACTGAGACCGGCAGCGGCTCTCCAGGGTCTCAGGCAGGGGTCTTTCACATCACCTACTTGCCTACTCCCTTTAACTGGAGATGCCAGGGACTGAACCTGGGACCTTCTGCATGCCAAGCAGATGCTCTACCACTGAGCCACAGCCCCTCCCCAATATTTATTTATATAATGCAGATATATTTATATATCCATAAAGGAGAAGGCAGAGGTCAAAGAGACAGCACAGAAGACAGGCAGTAATGCTGAGAGGCAGAGAATCTTGACTTATGACCCACAGACAAGGATGTTTTATGTATTGTGCATATTCTGATTTGACCTTCCAGAGTGAGCTTTTGAGATGCTGATGGGAGACCCAAAGTTCCTCTTGCTAGATGATGTTCTGCCATCAAACCCCAACACTGCCCCTCCTCTCTCCCCCCACCCACATCATCCCATCCAGACTCACTTCACATATTGCAAGATGCAGGGGATCATGTCAGCGAGCTGGTCCAGGGAAGGATACTGATACCTAAGCAAAGAAGCAGAAAGCGGGGGCTGCATTAGACGGCTGGACGGTGTCCCCATCACACCCAGCCATGAGGGTGGGACGGGAGTGGGGGCTGGAAGGCTCACCCCAGAGGAAAGGCCGGGGCACCCTCCTCCATGCCCGGCGCGTCCACGTGGATCACCACGAAGTTCTTTATGATCTCTTGCATGTCCTCAAAGTGGATGAGGGTGTCGAAGCACGAATGATCTGGGTGGGGACGGGGTTGGGGAGACAGAAGAAGGGGGTGTCAGGCTAGTAAAGGGCAACAGGCAGTGTGGTCAGACTGGCAAGGCCCAAAATATATATCTGTTGAAGGGACAGCCTTATCTGTCATGAGGTAAAATGATGCAGGTGTCAGACTGAAGGTTTAAGTATCCCAAGGTCCGGAACAAACATACGAGCCAAAATTAATACTAAGTGCAAATAATCTTCTACAGTGGTATATAATGAATTTATTACAGACAAAAGTCAACAACTTGTATACAGCCTCTATGTTTCTATTATGAATATGGATATAAAACACAAATCGACACATAATTACAACAAAACAATTAGACCAAAACTAAGACCATAGGCGTTTCGGCCATGTGGCCTTCTTCAGTGGTATACAAGTTGTTGATTTTTTCCTGTAACACATTCATTATATACAATTGTAGAAGATTATTTGCACTTAGTATTAATTTTGGCCCTTATGTATGTTTGTTCTGGACCTTAGGGTACTTAATTCTGGAGTTTTTAGGGTTAAGTTCCCTCCCCTTTCGTTGTTGTCAGATTTAAGGTGCCACTGAAGAGTGGTAAGGTAAAGGTAGTCCCCTGTGCAAGCATTGGGTCATTCCTGACCCATGGGGTGACATCACATCCCTACATTTACTAGGCAGACTATGTTTATGGGGTGGTTTGCCAGTGCCTTCCCCAGTCATCTTCCCTTTACCCCCCGGCCAGCTGGGTACTCATTTCACCGACCTCGGAAGGATGGAAGGCTGAGTCAACCTTGAGCCGGCTACCTGAAACTGACTTTGTTCGGGATCGAACCCAGGTCATGAGCAGAGCTTGGACTACAGTACTGCAGCTTACCACTCTGTGCCACGTGGCTCTACTGAAGAGTGACAAACTGTTAAATTCTACATCATTTAATGAGAGGCATCTTTTGGTGTTTCTCCCTCAAGTGTCAAGATATCTAGGGGGTGTTCAGAGCAGCGGGACTTGTAAGGGACGCCAGTGTAGAGGAGAAGGAGGTCCTCATCTGTTCAGAATGAGGGGACCGTTGGCTCTGATGGAGGGGCAGCCAAATTTCACAATGGAGCACCATTCACACGAGAAGCACAAAAGAAAAGATAGCACCCATTTTAAATTTCAGTTTGACACTGGAACCTGTGAGGTTGAAAATTTCAAGGACTCACGTTTTTGATTAAGGAGGAAAAAGTGGATCTTTGGGGGCATGGCCTTTTAAGCAGAGGAGGAAAAAGTGGATCTTTGGGGGCATGGCCTTTTAAGCAGAGGAAAGTACAGCCCCAAAGTAGGGCAGAGTGTAGGAACTATACGCTTGTAGTATCTGAGAGCTGCAGCTCATGTTAATTTATTAGGTAAATAAGCAAGCATTGGGTCATTATTGATCCATGGGGTGATGTCACATCATGGTGTTTTCTAGGCAGACAATGTTTATGGGGTGGTTTGCCAGTGCCTTCCCCAGTCATCTACACTTTACCCCCAGCAAGCTGGGCACTCATTTTACCGACCTCGGAAGGATGGGAAACTGAGTCAGCCTTGATCTAGCTACCTGAAACTGACTTCCGGCGGGACTGAATTCGGATCATGAGCAGAGATCGGACTGCAGTACTGCAGATTACCGCTCTGCACCACAGGGCTCCTTCTTAGGGCACTTTCACACATCCTGAATAATGCACTTTCGCTATTGTTTGCAAGTGGAGCTTGCTGTTTCACACAGTAAATTCCAGCTGCAAAGAGCATTGAGCGTGGATTGAAAGTGCATTATTTGGCATGTGTGAAAGTGGCCTTAGTTTATTACGAGGGGTAGGGGAGACAGTCTATGTGGCAGTCTACAAGGTTTTTTCGGTTTTGTTTTGTTTGGCTCTGTTTCGTTTGACTCAGTTTGAGCTCCGCACACAAAACAAGCAGATCTCAAAAACAGCCATAATTTGGGATCATTTATATCAGAGGGAGGGCAGGAAGCAGCCAGTCATGCCCCCCAGAGTGAATGCAGAACCTAATTCCAGCCAAGAGCCCCAAATAGCCCGGCTACCTTTGTGGAGGCCAGCAAAGGATGAGGTGAAAGGATCCAGGTGCCTCCTCCCCCCTCTATGCTGAGCTGAGAATCCCCCCTCGAGGAAAGTTTAATTGACATTTATATCAAACCTGCCTTACAGCAAGTCAAACCATTGGCCCATCAGGGTCAGCATTGTCCACTCAGACTGGCAGCAGCTCTCCAGGGGTCTCACGCAGACATTTTTCACATCTACCTACTGTCCGGTCCTTTTAACCGCAAAGCACCAGGAATTGAACCTGGACTGCTTGCATGAAAAGCAGACGCTCGACAACTAAACCATGGCCCTTCTCAAAAAAAATAATAATTGGATTTTGACTTCTGTGGGAATTGAACCTGGACTGCTGGCATGACAAGCAGGCCCCCGACAACTGAACCATGGCCCTTCTTTTTAAAAAAAAATGGATTTTGACTTCTGTGGGACCCACATAGTTGGTTGAAAAGCAGTATAACAACATCACAACATTAAATAACGATATCCCAACCTTGAATACCCCGTGAGGTGCAAAAAGGACATCCTAACCCCTGGTCAAAACAACCCTGCAAGGAAGGCTAGTGGCAGAACTGCGGGGCTGGGCCACACCTGTCATCTGTATGAAATTCTAAATGTTCTCCCACCAACATTCCCGGAAAGGATAGAAGTCACATGTGGTGGAGACGCTAGTACATATATTCAAGTCAAGTCAAGTTTATTAATACGGTCTATTTGACCTGCCAGAAGTTAGTTTATCATATTGTCCAACTTGATAAAACTGTAAAAACTGTTACAAATTACAAAAATTGATAAAAAATCGGGTATTAATAAGATATACAAAATTAGTGCATGACACAAAAGTGGCTTGCCAACTTAAGATTATTAAAAATATAAAAGTATAAAAGAGTTTAACAGTTTTTTCCACCCTATTTTTGCGTATTTTGATTGCAAATAGTACATATATTGTTTCATTGTGAATACTATGATGATGCCAGAAATTGTTTAATTACTCCCCTGCTATTTCTGTTTCTACACTCTTATACCTCTGAGGCCTCTTTGGTGGAATATTTACTGGAAGATAGGATGCCTTTTATTTTGCACTATGAATGCCCACAGCCACCTAATGAGGAACATGCAATCTAAGTTTCAGTTCTCAATGGCCTGCCAAATTTTGGTTCTCGTTCCTCATGAGAAGGGGGGTGGGAGGTTCAGTTGCAATATGTGGGGTATGCAGGGGTACGTCCGTGCATTTCCAGCAGAAGACACACAAGAAATTCATGTATGATGGCCAAGCTGACTAATCAAGTGAATAAAAGACCCAGCGAAAAGTTTCAAAAGAATTGAAAATTGTACTATTCATGTGTTGTGAAATATACATAAATAGAATTGAAAATGGTTAGATATATAGGTCCCTCTTCACAACCGGCAGGAGGTTTTTGGGGGTGGAGCCTGAGGAGGGCGGGGTTTGGGGAGGGGAGGGACTTCAATGCCATAGAGTCCAATGGCCAAAGCGGCCATTTTCTCCAGGGGAATTGATATCTATCGGCTGGAGATCAGTTGGAATAGCAGGAGATCTCCTGCCACCACCTGGAGGCTGGCAACCCTATATAGTTATACTGGAAAAGTAAAGAATAGAATAATTACTAAGCTAGCACTAACGTTAATTAGATGAGAATTTCGTAAGGCAAGTTTTATTACGTATTTGCAAATTACTAATATTATAGAGAAGGAACGACCAAGGAAAAGTAGCATTTTTAAGGTTAAAAAACTAGATTAGCATAATAAAGGGAAGTTACTAAAATGGAAAGAAAATTCTATATGCTCATCCAGAAATTGCTTGTATTACAGATTTTAGGTCTTATGTTGGCATTGTGTTTGTATTGTATTGTATTGTTTATGTCATGTTGATATGTATTCTATTTTTGTTTTGTATTTCTATGGATATGAATTTTTTTAAAAAATAACCCCAAAAAAGGGAAAAAAAGAAATAAATTCATGTGTGCATGCAGAACTCTCGGAAGCTCTGAACAAGACATTCTTAGGGTTATTTCGGAAAGACAAGATCCTTGATGGATTGGGTGACTTTCACTGGCAAGTTAAGCTCCAAGTTCTCTCCTGGAGCTGCAGGAATGGTAAAAACAATTCCAACACCCCCACCCAACAAGATGGTGTTCTAGTCTTACGGTTTTGTCCGACGTCATGGTAGGTGAGAATGGCGGGGCGTTTGGGCTTGGGTGTCCCGTGGATGGTGATTGTGACAATCCCATAGGGTGTTTCCACTTGATGTTTCTGGGAAAGAGAAGGAGAGGAAACACACAAGAGTGAATAAAAGCAGGGCTGGGATTCCTAGTTCCGGGAGGGCGCGCTTGTAAAACAGACCTTTCTAGGGCATGTTAACGGAGCCATACTTCAGTGACATATTTTTGCATGAATAAAGGCCCAGGTCCAATCCTTGGCTTTTCCATTTAAGGGACCTCAGAGAGCAGGGCTGAGGAAGAAGCTCTCTGGGCAGAAAAACAACAGAGAAATGGGCTGTGTCAAAACTTGGGGCTAAGCCATGGGCTATTTTGCTCTTATATGCGAGGCTGTATATATTGGGTGCTTAAATGTCAAATCAAAACCCTACAAGACCAGCGCCAGTCAACTAAAGCGGTAGCCACAGCGTTACAGAATAAGTGCGGAATTCGACACAAAGGAAGGAGCATCTCCGTAGAATCACAGAGTTGGAAGGGGCCATACAGGCCATCTAGTCCAACCAACCCCCTGCTTAATGCAGAATCAGTCTAGAGCATCCCTGGCAAGTGTTTGTCCAGCCTCTGCTTAAAGATTGCTAGTGAGGAGAGAGCTCACCACCTCCCTAGGTAGCTGGTCCCACTGTTGAACAACTCGTACTGTAATCCCCCCCCCCCCAATATCCAGCCAGAACCTTTCGGCCCACAATTTAAACCCATTATTGTGAGTGCTATCCTCTGCTGCCAACAGGAACAGCTCCCTGCCCTCCTCTAAGTGACAGCCCTTCAAATGCTTAAAGACAGCAATCACGTCCCCCCTCAACCTCCTCTTCTCTAGACTAAACATTTCAGCTCTCTCAGCCTTTCCTCATAGGACTGGTCTCCAGGCCCCTGATCATCCTCGTCGCTCTCCTCTGCACCTGCTCCATTCTGTCCACATCCTTTTTGAAGGACGTCTTACCACTCCCATGGTACACGGGGGGGGGGGGCTTGGGTAAATATTCAAAACAATCACATTCTGTTTGGACTTTTAAAAATATAGAAGTTCATTGTTTATTCTCCTCGCTCTTCCTGCTGAGGCCTTCTTGTATGGCACCCAAGGAACCTCGACGTGTTCACAAGCAAGCAGAGAGGCAGGGAAGGGCGGAGCGGTTTGGCACCTGCTGATATCCCCATTCCAGAGCCACAATTGACACAGGTATGAAAAAGGAGAAGGCGGAGGTGAAAGAGACAGCAGAGAAGACAGGCAGTAATGCCGAGAGGTGGAGAATCTTGACTTATGACTTACAGACAAGGATGCCGTGGCCCAGCAGAGGAAGCAGGGACTTGCATAATCCTATACCACTTGTAACCCACCCAGCTTAACTAAAAGGTGGTACAACACGACACACAGTTAAACTGTGGAACTCCCTGCCCCAGGATGTGGTGATGGCTGCCAACTCGGAAGGCTTTAAGAAGGGAGTGGACATGTTCATGGAAGAGAGGGCTATCCATGGCTACTAGTCAAAATGGATACCAGTCATGATGCATACCTATTCTCTCTAGTATCAGAGGAACATGCCTATTCTATTAGGTGCTGTGAAACACAGGCAGGATAATGCTGCTGCAGTCGTCTTGCTGGTGGGCTTCCTAGAGGCACCTGGTTGGCTGGGTGAACAGACTGCTGCACCTGATGGGGCTTGGTGTTATCCAGCAGGACTTTTCTTATGTTCTTAAGTCTGGGAAATCCAAGCCTCCTGGATATTCTCTCGGAAGCTCTCGGGTGGAATTTGAAACTAGCCAGCCAAGGGCTGGACCTTTCGGTAAAGATTTCCATCTAGCCGGCTGGTCTCAGGCAAGACTGGTTTCTTGCAGCCTCAGTTCCTCATCCGGAAAATGGGCAAAGGAGAAACCTACCTGGTGCTTGGTCAACCATCGCCGCATCACCTGACTTCATAAGAACCCTATAATTAAAATGTTCCTGTCATACAGATTGGGAAAGGGAAACGAAGAGACCGGGCCCTGCCTAAGAGCAGCGAATGATGTCATACTTAAGCAGCTACAGGGCTGACCTCATTAGCTGTGCAATGAGCAGAAATCCTACAGGTTCTTCCAGCATGGAAGAGCAGTGGAGTTTCCAGTGGGGCAGAAAAAAACGCCGTTTCTCTAGCTCATAGGCCTTTCATTGCAGCTGCAGAAACCAGCTACTGAACCTTTTCACAGCAGGACGCGAAGGCACTGTTCCTTTGCTAACCCTTCAGGTCCAGATGCTTTTTAAAAGCACAGGAGCAAAGAATTGTAAAAATCTGGCAGCCCAAAGTTGTGACTTTTTTGGGGGGAGGGGCCGTGGCTCAGTGGTAGAGCATCTGCTTGGCATGTGGAAGGTCTCAGGTTCAATCCCCAGCATCTCCACTTAAAGGGACTAGGCAAGTAGGTGATGTGAAAGACCTCTGCCTGAGATCCAGGAGAGCCGCTGCCGGTCTGAGTAGACAATTCTGACTCTGATGGACCAAGGGTCTCATTCAGTAGAAGGCAGCTTCATGTGTTCAAGTGACGGTGAGGGAAGCTGCAGCTGTCGAAATGCTGCGTATTGTGCAACTATGCAAAGCCCCGGGGGGGGGGGGGCAGAGAAGGCGGCCCCTCTAATTCAAACCCAGATCTGGTTTCCGCGTGTTCACCTCAATATCCGAGGGAGAAACTGGCAGGCATCAAATCAGAATAGCGATTAGACTGTTGGAACTGGGAGAGGACAAGCTACAAAATCGAAGCCAGCAAATGAGGGAACAGGCTGGCCTGGGAGCCAGCATTCCTGGGCAGGTTGCCACTTTTCTCCTGGCAGGGCTCCTGTGCCTTGAACAATTGCACAAGGGGCAGAAATTCAACTGATGCAACTTTTCTCAGCGGGGCAACAGGTGAATCTGTATTGGTTGAATTTCTGTCTCTTGCACGGGCTGTCAGAGGCACAGGAATCCCACCGGGAGCGGCGACAGCTCTAGAGAAGACCCACACATCCCCTAGAGGCCTGAAATAGCTCCCAGGAAACTCAAAAGTCATTGCACCGGGCTCTGCTTACGCTGACTCATTCAACCACCCCCACAGCGCAGGAGAGAAACCAGGATTTCTCCCTGGATTGCCATCTTCCTGCCAGAGGAGCTGCGCCTCCGCAGCCGTCAGACTGACGGGTGCGGCTTTTCCCATCACTATTGTTCCAGACTAGGAAAAGCTACACAGACAAGATTTCTGCCCGAGAAATAAACTTAGAGTTCTGCCTTCTATGTCCAGTGATTATAGATGTGGAAGCATGGGTGGGGAGCAGAGTAGACAGGGGACCACTGAGGGAAGAAGTAGTAGTAGTGTTGGTTTTTATATGCCGACTTTCTCTACCACTGAAGGAGGAATCAAACCGGCTTATAAACACCTTCCCTTCCCCACAACAGACACCCTGTGAGGTGGGTAAGGCTGAGAGAGCTCTAAGAGAACTGTGACTAGCCCCAGGTCACCCAGGTGGCTGCATGTGCAGGAGTGCGAAAACAAATCCCGTTAACTAGATTAGCTTCCGCCGCTCATGCAGAGGAGTGGGGAATCAAACCCGCTTCTCCAGATCAGAGTCCACCGCTCCAAACCACCGCTCTTAACCACTATACCACGCTGGCCAACGGGTAGCTTCTCATCGGGGCTTTTCTGATGGGAAGGGGATTTCTGCAAGGTTAGGGAGGGAGCACCGGTTCTGCTCCTCATGAACAAGACAGAAGGGAAGGGGGAGAATTACCTGGCCGTGCGCCTGCAGCAGTTTGGCTGTTATCAGTTCAGCATCCTAGAACACAGAGAAAGAAGGGGGGGGGGGAGACAGACAGAAAGTGCGAGAAGGTAGGAGGTAAGTGAGGAAAGAAGTATCAGGGTTGGCATGGTGGCGGCGGGGATGGAACAAAGTCAGCTGCAGTCCCTGACCTAGGTTGAGATCCTTAAAACCCGTGGTGGGGGTTAAGCAGTTCTAAAGCATGGGGGATTCACCAGAAAACTAAGGACACTCCAGAACGGCAACCTAATTATCAATGGGGTCATCGGCTCTGTTCCAAACTTATGGGTAACTCAATGGGGGGCACAGAAGATGCTCTGGGGCAAAGCAAAACTCCCCTCCCCACACACACATTTTAATGCAGGAAGCTAGCCATTTAGACTGACAGCCTACTAACAGTGGAAAATGTGGTCTGGATCCAACACCGTAACAGACAGGGAAGTGTAATTTCTGAAGAAGAAGAGTTGGTTTTTATATGCCTTCTCTACCACTTAAGGAAGAATCAAACCGGCTTGCAATCACCTTCCCT
The DNA here is from genome assembly GCF_029931775.1 of Euleptes europaea. NCBI lineage: Eukaryota > Metazoa > Chordata > Lepidosauria > Squamata > Sphaerodactylidae > Euleptes > Euleptes europaea. The sequence goes on along the minus strand of NC_079329.1, from coordinate 16,942,177 downwards.
CCCCCTCCCCACAACAGACACCCTGTGAGGTAGGTGGGGCTGAGAGAGTGTGACTAGCCCAAGGGGCTGAGTGTGTGTGACTTGCCCAAGGTCACCCAGCAGCCTTCATGTGCAGCAGTGGGGAAACCAACCCGGTTCATGAGATTAGCCTCCACCGCTCGTGTGGAGGAGCGGGGAATCAAACCCGGTTCTCTAGATCGGAGTCCACCGCTCCGAACCACCGCTCTTGACCACTACACCATGCTGGCTCCCACTTACACCATGCTGACAACGCCTCCTTCCTGTTGCAGACCCCCCCATGCCATTCCTGAGGGTCCCGCCCCCCCAGAAGCAGCAAACTGGGGCAATCAATTGGCTGCAGTGGAAGTGGGAAAGCGGGGAAGCTCCATTCTGCTGAGTGAAGTGCCTTCCGTTAGCAGAAAATTTAATCTGGGCCCAACAAACCCGGTCCCTGTGAGTTGCACTGATGGATGAGGAAAGCTGAGCTGCAACAGCTGTCCAGATGTCCTAGGGCATCTTGGGAACAGCTAGAGATATGCACCTTTAATGCTCCGAGATTAGCAGTCCACATCTAGACCTTCTTGCTGGAAAGTGAGTGGTGGTGGAAAGTGTAGTCAAGTCACAGCTGACTTAAGGTGACCCCGTAGGGCAGGGGTGTCTAATTCAATTGTTATGAGGGCTGGATATGACATGTCACTTGGTTGGGCCATGCCTTGCCACCCCGATTGAGAGTGTGGGGTGGTGGCTGCCTCAGCTGGCCACATAAGAGCTCTCAAGGGGCCGGATCCGGCCCGCGTGCCTTATGTTTGACACCCCTGCCGAACGGTTTTCAAGGCAAGAGACATTCAAAGGTGGTTTGCCATTGCCTGCCTCCATGTGAGCTGAGAGAGTGCGGAGAGAACTGTGTCTGGCCCACAGTCACCCAGCAGGCTTCATGCAGAGAAGCGGGGAATCGAACCTGGTTCTCCAGATTAGAGTCTGCCGCTCTTAACCACTACGCCACCCTGGCTCCCCAAAAAGCGAGTAAAGGTAAAGTAAAGGTCCCCTGTGCAAGCACCGGGTCATTCCTGACCCATGGGGTGACGTCACATCCCGACGTTTACTAGGCACTTTGTTTACGGGGTGGTTTGCTGGTGCCTTCCCCAATCATCTTCCCTTCCCCCCCCCCCCAGCAAGTTGGGTACTCATTTTACCGACCTCGGCAGGATGGAAAGCTGAGTCAGCCTTGAGCCGGCTACCTGAGACCGACTTCCGTCGGGATCGAACTCAGGTCGTGAGCGGAGCTTTGGACCGCAGTACTGCAGCTTGCCACTCTGCGCCACGGGGCTCTTAAAAAGGCGAGTAGGACCTCCTTAAAAAAGGGTACTAACTTCCCGCCAGCATTCTTCACGGCAGCTAAGGAGACATTGTGTGGAACATTGCTGGCTTGCTTCCCTGACAGGGCGCCTGAGCCTTTAACAGCTGTGCAGCCGACAAGCAGTCAGATTCAGCAGTTGAAGCTTCCTGCATCGCTAAACCGGATGTTGAAGTCCCAGGAGCCCAGCATGCCCATCACTGGTGGCACACCAGGCGATTAGACTGACATCTAAATGTAGCCCATAGTTTATTAATAGAGACATCACAAGATCTCTTCAGCCGAGTCATTGTATAATACAATTTTACAAAAGGAAAAAGAAAGGGAAATAACGGACCTTTGTATTGATGTACATTTGTTAGGCTATGATTTGGGCCAAGATATACATTTTTAAGGAATGTTGTATGAAATATATATATTTCCCTATATTTGTTTACATTTATGCTTTGGACTGATAGATACTGAGCCCATATGTTTATATTGTCTTAACCTTCTTCATAATATATATATATATTTCCCCATATTTGTTTAAATTTATGCTTTTGACTTAGAGATAGTGAGCCCATGTTTATATTGTCTTAACCTTTGCTGGGAATATAATTTTACTTCGCTTATATATTAGGCTATGATTTGGGCCAAGATATACATTTTTAAGGAATGGTGTATTAAATATATACATATTTCTCTATATTTGTTTACATTTATGCTTTGGACTGATAGAGCCCATATGTTTATCTTGCCTTAATCTTTTTCTTAATAAATATATCTATATTTCCCTAATTTTTTAAAAATTTTATGCTTTTGACTTAGAGATAGAGAGTCCATGTTTATATTGTCTTAACCTTTTTTGGGAATATAATTTTACTTCGCTTATTTATCTAGCACAATTCCAGCCCCCCTTTTGACCAAGTTGATCAATTTATTATCACAATGGCAGTGTAATCCTAATCAGGTCTACTCAGGTCTGTTCAACTGGGTTTACTCTCGGGGAAATATTCTTAGGGATTGGACTCTAAAGCCATCTATCTATCTATCTATCTATCTATCTATCTATCTCTGCTCATACAGATATAGCCTTGAGCAGAAAATAAAGGAATAAAAAATGCCTTATGACCATGTTATTCTTTTGGTATTTAATTGGACTCTAAAGCTATCACGTCACATTCAATTAAAAACGTCCACTGTTTTCTACATTGTGAAGGAGGCATACAAAGGGTTGGATCCATCCAGCTTTTCTGCTGGTAATAAAGGGAAGCGGGGCCCCTTTGACCACCCAAAAAGACAATGCTGGGGGTCATGGGACTTGCATGGACAAAAGCCATGTGGGATGGAAGAGAAGAACTGAGCGAGATGGAATAGAAAAGTTGGTCAGACCCAACCCAATAAAATCTGATCTGGCCAATGCATGGTTATTGACACTTAAAGAGGTAGTAAAGTGAGAGCATGACGGATATAATTGGAACAGTGGCACAATTGAAGGGGCCACCACTGAAGGTGCCATTCCTGTATCAGCCTCTTACTTCTCTTCATAAGGTAGAGCCCTCAGCTGATGATGTTAACATTCAGGAAGGTTTGCAAGTGTGTCGACAGTCCTTCAAATATTCCAAGAGCAGACCGTTTTAAGACTTCATCAATACAAACCTTAACGTTCATATCACCTCACTGCAGCTGTTGGCCTTTTTTTTTTTATTTAAGGATTCCCTCAATTAGATTACTGGTTAAAATTTCCATGTACATTATTTCCCCGAACAGTTAAAGCAAGACAAGCGTATGGCTTCTCTGGCCTTGGAATATGATTATGTATTTACCTGTGAATCATCATAACAGAATTTAAAAGAATTACGTGTCCCTCGAGCGCTTCTTTATCCTGCCCTTCCTCCACACAGCTCAGGGTGACCTAGATAATTGTCTCCTCTGCCTCCATTTTATCCTCACGACAATCCTGTGAGGTGAGTCAGGCTGTGAGGAGAGTGGCCCAAGGTCGACTTCAGGATTTGAACCTGGAACTTACTCCAACACTTTCACTGTTTCGCCACACTGGCTTTGTGGTTGAAGAGGGATTTGAGTATCCTAGGTTGACGCGTTAACCACAACAACCATTCTGGCTCTCTCGATGCACTTAGGATAGGGGCCATCCTTCGCCAAGCCAGAACTCTTCAAACAGGAACTCTTCTAAACATTAGGAAGAACTTCCTAATAGTTAGAGCGATTCCTCAGTGGAACAGGCTTCCTCGGCAAGAAGTGGGCTCTCCTTCTTTGGAGGTTTGTAAGCAGAGGCTAGATGGATATGCTGATTCTGTGAACGTAGGCAGATCACGAGAGGGAGGCAGGAAGGGTTGAGTCAGGGTTTGGCTCTCTTGGCCCTCTCTAACATGCCTAGGGAAATGCTGATCGCCACTTTGGGGTCAGGAAGCAATTTTCCTCCTGGCCAGATTGGCCATGGATCCTGGAGGATTTTATTTTGGCCATCTTCTGGGCATGGTCACTGGGGGTGTGTGTGGGGGAGGCAGTTGTGAATTTCCTGCATTGTGCAGCAGGTCGGACTACGTGACCCTGGTGGTCCCTTCCAACTCTATGGGCGAAAACGCATGGTCGCTTTAAGGTAAAGGTCCCCTGTGCAAGCACCGGGTCATTCCTGACCCATGGGGTGACGTCACATCCCGACGTTTCCAAGGCAGACTTTGTTTGCGGGGTGGTTTGCCAGTTTAATCCCTGTTTCAGCCAGGATTCAGTCAGGGCTTTGCCGGTTTTTCTCAGTTGGCCGTTTAGCTGTGCCTTGATCATCAGCCAGTGATAATGTTCAGCTCCAAGCTCAGAAAAGTTCCACTTGATAATTTCAGCACATCAAAATACATGTTAAAGGCATAAGACAAGAACAGACCAGGGTGTTCCCCCCTGGGTTTTAAGCCAGCATTGTGTAGTGGTTAGAGCGTTGGAATTAGGATTTGGGAGACACATGTTTGAATCCCCACTTGGCTATGGAAGCTTGTTGGGGCAGTCCTTGAGGCAGTAACATACCCTCAGCCACCCTACAGACTTGTTGTGAGGATAAAATGGGGGGGGGGGAGGATGTAGGGTGCTTTGGATCCCCATTAGGCAGAAAGGTGAGTTATAAATAAAGTAGATAAATGTACATCAAGTCATGTCTGACGTCCGGTGACCCTACAGGGTTTTCAAGGCAAGAGACCTTCGGAGGTGGCTTGTCATTGCCTGCCTCCACGTGGGCTGAGAGAGTTCTGAGAGAACTGTGACTGGCCCAACTTACTAGAAAGAGAAAGGAATAAGCAGCTGAAAGCCAGTTTGGTGTAGTGGTTAGACTCTAATCTAATTAGAGTGGTGGACTCTAGTCTGGAGAACCGGGTTGGTTTCCCCACTCCTCCACATGAGCGGCGGACTCTAATCTGGAGAACCGGGTTGGCTTCCCCACTCCTCCACATGAGCGGCGGACTCTAATCTGGAGAACCAGGTTTGATTCCCCACTCCTCCAGATGAGTCGTGGATTCTAATGTGACCTGGGGCTAGTCACCATTCTCTCCAAACTCACTCAGCCCCACCTACCTCACAGGGTGTCTGTTGTGGGGAGAGGAAGGGAAGGTGATTGTAAGCCAGTATGATTCTTCCTCAAGTGGTAGAGAAAGTCCGCATATAAAAACCAACTCTTCTTCCTTCCCTGTCCCATTAACAGAGGCCACCTAAGCAAAAACACAGCATGCGACAGTTTTCACGCTGGCAAGACAGGATTGCCTGCTGATAGCTATAGATCAAGTGTCTGTTCAAAGAGCAGCTACAGATGTTGGTTTAAAACTTGGCCGCCTTCCCACTGGGAAAAGGCAGGCATTTGATTTGCCTTCAACGGTCTTGTTAAATCTCTGTGATCAACTGTGGCTGAATTTAGAGATAGATCTAAGTACCGCTTGTTGAAAGCTGACACTTCTTGGGTGGGGGGTAGATAAGGGACATCAAACAGCAGTCCCGGCAGAGGCCTACTCTCTCTCAGTGCTTCAAAATTCTGAAGGAGAAAAAAGAGGGATCAGTTCTGGGAGGGAGGTCTTGGACCCCTAAGGAAATGGTCCTTCAGAGCTTGTGGCTTGGTGAGGGATGCCCTTTGTAAGTTCTAACTAGGGTTGGCAGAGCGTACACTTTGCAGGCTGAAAGCCTCAGGCTCAGTCACCCATAGTGGTGCCAACCCTGGGTTAGGAAATTCCTGGAGATTTGGGGGTGAAGCCTGGAGAAGGTGGGTTTTGGGGAGGGTGGGACTTTAGCAGGGCATATAATGCTATAGATTGCATCCTTCACTGCAGCCATTTTCTCCAGGGGAACTAGGGTTGCTAACCTTCAGTTACTAGCTAGCGATCTCTTGCTATTTCAGCTGACCTCCAGCCGACAGAGATCAGTTCCCCTGGAGAATATGGCCACTTTGGCAATTGGACTCTATGGCATGGAAGTCCCTCCCCTCCCCAAACCCCACCCTTCTCAGGCTCTGTCCCCAAAACCTCCCGCCGGTGGCAAAGAGGGACCTGGTAACCCTAAGGGGAACTGATCTCCATGGGCTGGAAATGAGTTGTAATTCCAGGAGATCTCCTGTCCCCACCTGGAGGACTTCAACCGTAGCCACCCAGCTAAAAAGCTCTGTATTGGAGGAACTGGGAAGGCCCTGTGTCTTAAGCCTGGAAAGGATGCTCCCAGTTGCAACTAGACAATATCGGGCTAGAAGGGACCAAGGGACTGATTCAGTACAGCAGCTTCCAATGCAACCCACATTAGATGGAAGAGAGGGAAGGAAACAAGGGGGACTGGAAAACCTGAGGAATACTGGTGAGAAGGAGGAAGGAGAGGGGCAAAGGGAAGCTGGAGGAGTCACACCCTTTTGCTGACCTTGCCAGGATCAGGTCCTCCCGGGGCCCGGAGAAGTGGCTTCTCTTCCGTAATCTGTACTTCTTGGAGTTCCGTCATGGCACCTGGAACAAAAGACGCAAACATCAAGCTCCATGTTTGCTGATGGCTTTTTGAATCTGATAAACCACGGCTTAGGAACGGGATTTCGTTTCCAGTCAATCCTCAAAGGCGAGTTGGATCCAGCCAGCTTTTTCACTCAATCTCACCCATTTCCCCTCCTAACTACACTCTTTGTCTCACGACTTTGCCCATTCAGGTCCCCTGGTCTCCAGCACAGCCTTTTGGGGTGGTCAGAGGGGACCTTTCTTGCTATTTTCCCAGTAGAAAAGCAGGCTGTATCCAATCTGACACGTGCTATCTTAGGGCCAGTTTGCACATTCATCATCAGGTGACAAAGGAGCCACTGGGAAGATCCTGGCAAGGTCAAAATCACAAATGGAGTTTTGTAGCCCCTCCAGTGGAATCCCTTCCAGAGGCAACAGTTCACATATTCGGTTGCCAGCCAGCCATCCCATGCAGATCAAGTGAAGCAGATAGGAACCTTAATCTAGCAAGGAGGTAGAATAATAGAATCACAGAGTTGGAAGGGACCACCAGGGTCATCTAGTCCAACTCCCTGCACAATGCAGGAATTTCACAACTATCTCCCCCCCACACACACACTGTGACCCCTACTCCATGCCCAGAAGATGGCCAAGGTGCCCTCCCTTTTATGATCTGCCTAAGGTCATAGAATCAGCATTGCTGACAGATGGCCATCTAGTCCTCTGCTTAAAAACTTTCAGGGAAGGAGAGCTTATCACCTCCCAAGGAAGCCTGTTCCACTGAGGAACCACTCAAATTGTTAGAAAATTCTTCCTAATGTCTAGAAAAAAACTCTTTTGATTAAATTTCAACCCGTTGGTTCTGGTCTGACCTTCTGGAGCAACAGAAAACAACTCAGCACCATCTTCTATATGACAGCCCTTCAAGTACTTGAAGATGGTTACCATATCACCTCTCAGTCTTCTCCTCTTCAGGCTAAACATACCCAGCTCCTTCAGCCTTTCCTTATAGGACTTGGTCTCCAGACCCCTCACCATCTTTGTTGCCCTCCTCTGGAACACCATCCTTGACCAAATGCATTTTCACTTCTAAGCCCCTTGCACATTCTGAATGCAGGATCAAAAGGAGACCATTTGCCACCAAATAAAAGGTAAAGGTAGTCCCCTGTGCAAACACCGGGTCATTACTGACCCATGGGTTGACATCATATCATGATGTTTACTAGGCAGACTATTTTAACAGGGCGGTTTGCCATTGCTTCCTCAGTCATCTACGCTACAAGCTGGGTACTACAAGCTGGGTACTCATTTTACCAATCTGGAAAGGATGGAAGGCTGAGTCAACCTTGAGCCGGCTACCTGACACCGAGTTCTGTCGGGATCGAACTCAGGTCGTGAGCAGAGCTTTTCACTGCAGTACTGCAGCTTACCTCTCTGAGCCACGGGGCTCCTCGTAATGCCAAGCGCCAACTTTAAACCCCTGTAGGTTTTGAACTACTGGCGCAGAAATTTCTAGAGCTATTTCTCAAGGAATAGGTAAAGAGTTCCCTTTCTCCCCTGAATGTTCCTTGTTCAATTATGCAAACTTCCTTTCCGAGAATCCTCAAGAATTTGTTTTAAATGCCATTACCTCAGCAAGATTAGTTTTATTTATTTGGAATATAACTCCCAATAAAGAGGAGTGGCTGGAGAAACTAAAGGAATGTGTACAGTTGAGTAAACTAACTTGCACGGTGCATGGTAAAAAGTTGGATGAGTTCGATAAATGGAATGTTTTTTCTGACTAGCATGATGGAATGAACTTAACGTCTATATGATTTGTTTATAGAACTGAAGAGGAATTTGTAAAACTTTGCACTCAACTTTTTTACTGAATAAAAATGATAATTAAACAAAAATCGGTGCACAAATAAATAAAAGGCAAAGAACTGGTTTTAAGCACCACTTGTGAAAATAGTCAAAGTCTAAATACCACTACTACAATTTATCATTCACAGATTTTTGTTCAACTTTTATCAAGCTGACCCAACAACAACCCTGTGAGGAAAGACACTCTCATTTTTACACGCGGACAAAATGTCAGCTTGCCAAGGAGCGACAGGAGCTATAAAAATATTTTCATGGTTTTTCGGCTTCGGTTGATAGTATGTAATGAGTAAACGTTTTGATGATGCTTATCTGGTCTGTTTTAGTCCTTTCCTCTTTTCTTGTCGTGGCAGTCGATTTTAATTTAATTGATAAGAACACTCCCTAAATATATATTTTTTTGCTATTCAACCTTTATAGGCTAAATATTATTTTTTTTGGGGGGGGAAATACGTTTCAGATTGTTTTCACCTCATTTGCGTATTGGATGGCACGCTTGCTGCTTTGTGTTGCTCATGGACTGTCATTTGTTCAGCGTAGACTCTATATCACTGGTTCCCAACCGGGGGTCCACGGACCCCCAGGGGTCCGCGAGAACTAAATTAAGGTCCACGAAACAAAGTCATAAACCCATAATAAATTACTATTTTCAATTAAAAGTTCTCTACTATAAAAATATATTCAAATATCATTCTAAGTTTAATGTTTAACTAACAGTTCTGATTAAAGTTTATTTTCAAATTCTCGGAATTTTTATTTTGAACCTTGGGGTCCCTGAACCGAACAAAAAAGTCCTAGTGGTCCCCAGTCAAAAAAAGGTTGGGAACCACTGCTCTATATGGTTGTTTTTGGGGGGGAGGGGGGTGCCCCCCAAAAGAAACCCATCTTCCATTTTACAGGGTCGAGGAACTGCAGCCGAGTGAACGGTTGCCTCGAGGCAAGACAATGAGTCCATGAGCGAAGGGGAGAGCCCAGGACTTGTACACCCAAATCCTTTGCTTATGTAACTGGATGTGAATGAGGCTTCCATTTCAATAGCTATTCCTTGGCAGGGGGCCAGGCTTTGCCCGACAGCCCAAGTAAACAACACAGTTGCTTGGGGCATCAATATCTTTTGGGGTGTGTGCATGCACTAGCAAATCACTCCCCGCTTGGGGGGGGGGTGTCAGGGCACATTTCTCAGATTGGCCTCGCTGTGTGTATGCTGGGGGAAAAAATTTGGTGTCCCGTAACTGTCTGAAACGTTTCAAGCGATCGGGGGGGGGGGGGGCGTCTCCCAGTTGACCCGACAATGGGACCGCTTGGCAGGGCTCTATAGCTGGCTTTCCTCCCCAGCGGAGGCTGGCCTTCCAGGCGGGGCTTCTAAGAAACCAAGGGGAAAGAAATCCAGTCATTTTCTGAGAACCAACATCACGCCCCTCCCCAAACTCAAGTGCCTTCTCGTGTTTGCATTAGAAACTTGATAAGCACGGTTATTCTTTTCTTCCCATTTATTAAGCTCTGAAGTTTTTACTATACCTAGCTTCCTTAGATCAATAAACGGTCCTGGAACTTTCCCCTTTCCCTAAGTACCCTGCCAAGGTCACAACCGTGCCAGCAAAAGGGTGCCCCCGCCCAGATTTTAAACTTTAGAGAATGACTGCATTGGAAAAACCTAGAAGGAATCTCGGGTTGGCAAAGACAAGCAGGTCAGGCGGTTGGAGTTTGGGGCACTACCGCTTTTGGGGGGGCGGGGAGGGTCATCAATCACGACCGGTGACTTCCGACTAGATATTCCCCTGCCCCGTTCCAGCACCTTAAAGATCAACAACATTTCTTTCAAGATGAACTTCCATGAGTCACAGCGCACTTCCTCCGAAAAATGGAAGTGAGCTAAAAACAGCCAGATTTTACATAGAAGCTCTAACATCATGCTTTTTGAAAGGTGATTTAACAAAAAAAGGTTCTCACATGATGTAAATCCATGCTCCAGGTGCGCAGGTGTATCTCCTAACCCAACAGGGGTACAACCCTCTTGCTCAAAGGCAACAGAACATTCTGGCCAGCTACGTCCAGGTGGACATATACCAGGCTTGCTAATACCTGAAGGAAGTACATACATAACCAGGCATGACCACAGCGAATTAGAATGGATGGCTTTACAAGGGGGTTATTAATGGAGAACAGATCCATTAGTGGGCACTAGCTATGGTGACTACAGGAAACCTCCATATCCAGAGGCAGTAATCCTCTGAATACCAGTACGAGGAGTACCAGTACACCTTGGAAGGCTTTAAGAGGGGAGTGGACATGTTCATGGAGGAGAGGGCTATTTGGGAAGGGGCCACGGCTCATTGGTAGAGCCTCTGCTTGGCATGCAGAAGGTCCTAGGTTCAAGCCCCGGCATCTCCAGTTAAAGGGACTAGGCAAGTAGGTGATGTGAAAGACCTCAGCCTGAGATCCTGCTGCCAGTCAGAGGAGCCAGTACTGACTTTGATGGACCAAGGGTCTGATTCAGTATAAGGCAGCTCCGTGTGTATTCATGGCTATTAGTAAAAATGGATGCTAGTCATGATTCATACCTATTCTCTCCAGGATCAGAGGAGCATGCCTATTATAGAAGGTGCTGCGGAACACAGGCAAGAAAATGCTGCTGCAGTTGTCTTGTCTGTGGGCTTCCTAGAGGCACCTGGTTGGTGTGAACAGAGTGCTGGACTTGATGGATAGGGTTGCCAACCTCCAGGTACTAGCTGGAGATCTCCCGCTTTCAAAACTGATCTCCAGCTGACAGAGATCAGCTGACCTGGAGAAAATAACAAGAAACAACAGCACGTAGGGCTCTTTAAGAAATGACAATTTACTGTGTAAAATTATTTATACTGAACAAACATTATATGTATAGGAAAAAATATCTATGAGAAAAATATCTTTCTCTTGGATCTGTTCTCCATAACAGCCCTACGTGCTGTTGTTTCTTGTTATAGCCATAATTTTCAGCATAGGTTATTGTTCTGATAGACACCTGGAGAAAATGGCTGCTTTAGCAATTGGACTCTATGGCATGGAAGACCCTCCCCTCCCCAAACCCCGCCTTCCTCAGGCTCCGCCCCCAAAAAAACTCCCGCCGGTGGCGAAGAGGGACCTGGCAACCCTATTGATGGACCTGATGGTCTGATCCAGCATGGCCTTTCTTGTGTTCTTAGGAGGCAGCACCAGGGGAAAGCTTTGGCATCTGTGCCCTGTTTGTTGGGCCTTCACAGCAACCGGTTGGCTACTGCGTGGACTAGATGGACCGCTGGTCTGATCCAGCAGGCCATCTGTAACTTATGTTCTTATTACTAAGCAAATTTACAGACAACCGGTTTGTTATTGCACAACTCGTTCAGTGCACTTGATAAATAAAGAGGGGCAAAGAGTGCATTCGGTAACTGAAGTCCCAACGCTCGGGCCAGGGGAAAACTTTATACCATGCCTCAGGTTCTGACGTTTCCTCAAGCCAGCTTGTTCCTCACCCTTATTTCTATGCCAGCTTTTCCTGGCAGGTGTGTGTAGCGGCTGAAATATCAAGTTCAGATCCCTGAGACCGAAACCGTGACCCCCATACCACTTGATTTTACAAACCAAACCAAACATGAATGATTCCATTTAAATGAATAAATGGGTTTTAAAAACCAGTATGATAGGTTGAATCCATTACAAGTATTGCAACAGGAGCAACAACATCTGTCCATGCAGCATGATTTTCTTAGCGCACACCCCACACTCATATAAGCTTGAAGTGTCCCTTTAGATCCTGTTCCTGGGAGACGGGGGAACCCTTCGGACCAAGATTTCAGGGGGCATTTCAGGATGCCATGGGAAGGGGGTGCTCAGAAAGTCACCCACTGCTGGCAAAACTCCTGGAACTTGTGGAAATGTTGTGCTGGATCCAACCCTGTGTCTCCCCCCCCCCCAAATAACCTAGTAGACTCAAGTGGAGAGGAGGACTCTAATCTGGAGAACCAGGTTTGATTCCCCACTCCTCCACATGAGCAGCAGACGCAAATCTGGTGAACCGGGTTGGTTTCCCCACTGCTACACATGAAGCCAGCTGGGTGACCTTGGGCTAGTCACAGCTCTCTTAGCGCTCTCTCAGCCTCACCTCCCTCACAGGGTGTCTGTCGTGGGGAGGAGAAAGTGATTGTAAGCCAGTTTGATTCTCCCTTGAGTGGTAGAGAAAGTCGGCATATAAAAACCAACCCTTCTTCTAGTCTTAAATACAGACTTTTTACAGTCTGCGCTTGCAAACTTTTAAAGCTAAATCATATGGTCATCTGCAAAACAATGAAGAGCTAAAGGCTGTTTTTAGTTTTGGAAAAAAACAAAAGGGATTGTGCAGAAAAACAACAGATTTCTGTGTCTTCTTTGTACAGTAAATGCATGGCCACATGTCAATTATATTAGGATGAACTTCCTAACAGAACCTGGGGAATAGCGACATAACACAGGTGCCACCTTTTCTGTATCACCAGCGCCATCCGAAGTGACAACACGGGCAATCTCGTACTCCCATTCGGCACTCTCCAAATATCTGTATTCTTCTCTGTGCTCTCTTTTCCAACTATGAATATTTATGACTCAGTTAACCAAACAGCATGGAAATCTCTGTTCCATCTAATTGAGGAACACTATTTTATCCAGGAACTCCCCGACATTGTTTATTGAATGTTCTGGACAGTTACTTCTGAGTAAATATGCACAGGGCGAAGCTGTAAATCTTTCTTCAGTGGGACCAAATCCCACTTGGGTGAGCACCGGAAGCCTTCAAGCCACTGATCTTGCTTAGTGTCCTTGCACAGAATCATAGAGTTGGAAGGGACCACCACGGTCATCTAGTCCAACCCCCTGCACAATGCAGGAAATTCACAACTACCTCCCCCCACCCAACACCCCCAGTGACCCCTACTCCATGTATACAGCAGGATCTAAACTCAAAGCTGTTTATCCAAGCGCAACGCAAAAAGCACATTGGCTGCCTGCCCAAAGGTTTTCGATTATGTCCCGAGATTGTACCAAAGCTCTATTTGGTTGCTTTCATCGTTAGAGAAGCCAGGTATTATGTATGGATTTCAAAATGGGAAGCTTGATTTAAATCAGTCTTTCTCCCCCACTTCCTCGGTGATTTAAATCAATCCTTTGGGCTTAAGCCCCAAAGCTTGTTAAGTGGGTTTGGCTGAATCACACACTCTCTCTCAAGATGATTCACATGTGTTGGTGTCACCCCTTGATCTCTCAATATCTGACAACCGGGCAACCGAATGTGTGAACCGCCGGCTGAAAAGCCTCCAGAGGTGAAGCCCCTCCTACCAGCGAAAGGCTCATTCCCACGGACAAGTCATCGAGTGGGACTGCAGCCGTCCAATACGAAAACATGCAAGCCGGCACTTCTTGCAGGGTGGCGCAGCCGAGATGAAACCAGATAAGGACTGCGAGGCCCATTGTTACGACTCAGACATGCTATTGAATACAATGTGCCGGACAGGGGTGTGTCCGCATCCACGCTGCCAACATTCACAGATCTTGATGAATCTCTGAGCTGAACAACTGAAGTTCCTACTGCCCTGGGGCACCCCAAATAGCAAAAGGATAGATGCACACTGCATCTGTGCCCCCACCCTGAGCAATGAACAATGCTCCCAAGAACTTGAACCCCCCCCCCCAAACTGAAATTGAGCCCGCTTGGTGTAGTGGTGAAGAGTGGTGGTTTGGAGAGGTGGAGAGTGAGGGTTTGATTCCCCACTCCTCCACATGAGCGGTGGAGGCTAATCTGGTGAACCGGGTTGGTTTCCCCACTCCTACACATGAAGCCAGCAGGGTGACCTTGGGCTAGTCACACTCTCTCAGCCCCTCCTACCTTGCAGGGTCTCTGTTGCGAGGAGGGGAAGGGTAAACCGGTTTGATTCTTCCTTAAGTGGTAGAGAAAGTCAGCATATAAAAACGAACTCTTCTTGTTTGTGACTTCCTAGAGGCACCTGGTTGGCCACTGTGTGAACAAACTGCTGGACTTAATGGGCCTTGGTCTGATCCAGTAGGGTCATTCTTATGTTCTTCTTCTAAACTACACTTGCTCCTATATCAAGCATGGACAGCATTGAAACAAGGATGCAAGAACTTCAGACCTGAACTATGGGATTCTGTCCTCATTAGGGCGGCAGCTACCCCTCCCTCCCATTCCTGATAGATTACTTGAGAACATTTGCATGCCCTATCATGCCGCCGAGGGATTAAAAAAAAATTGGAATTATCTTTCAAGAGCAGGGGGAAAGAACATTGCAAGGGGGGTGTTGGATGACTAAGCATCCCCCCTCCCTTACCTACTCGGCTTCCCTGCCAATGTTGGGAAAAGAACCCGAGAGTTCTGGCTCCAAGCCTTCCCTCTCCTCCTGCCCCTTGGTGACATCCCATCACTGGCATCGGGGCTGCCTCCCCAGAGCCCAGGGACAGCAGGCAGCCCCCCACACCCTTTCCCAGTCTCACTTCCTCCCGGGTGCTGTCCCTATCTTCCAAATCTGGCCTTGATTCAAGGATCCCCCTCCTAGGCCAGAAATAGCTGCTTCCATCACCCTGACCCCAGGCAGGGATCCAGTTCACCCGGGGCTCCCTGCCTCTCGGGGGCCCTTAATGGGGCCTGTGAGAAACAGGCGAGTCGGAAGATCATCCCTCTGGTCGCCTGCAAAGGAGCAATCACATACATAAAAGACACCCATGGCAGATGGAAGAACATAAGAACATAAGAAAAGCCCTGCTGGATCAGACCAAGGCCCATCAAGTCCAGCAGTCTGTTCACACAGTGGCCAACCAGGTGCCTCTGGGAAGCCCCCAAACAAGATGACTGCAGCAGCACCACCCTGCCTGTGTTCCACAGCACCTAATATATTCGGCATGTTCCTCTGATCCTGGAGAGAATAGGCGTGCATCATGACCAGTATCCATTTTTACTAGTAGCCATGAATACCCCTCTCTTCCTTAAACATGTCCACTCCCCTCTTCAAGCCTTCCACAATTTAAATGCCAAGAGGACCAAAGCAGCAAATCAAGGGTCCCAGATGGCACAAAAGGAAGCACGGGGGATTCCTGGCCTCCTAGCCCCATTCTCTCTCAATGTCTGATAGGGAAGCCCTTCTAAAACTGCCGCCCCACCACTCCTTGCTTTGGTGACTTCGCCCGCTGAGCAGCGTGCCCAAACCCAACAGGTGTTGTTTTCCTGGCCAGGAGTTGCACGGGTGGAAGGAAGTAACACCTGTTGAATATGTGCCTGCTTGGCAGCTCTCAGAGGCGCCGGAGCTTGCCAGGAACGAAGTTTCCATCCACCGAGCCAGCAGAAACTGGCAACATGGGAAGATACTGCAAAGAATTTAAGCTAGTCAAAGATGGCTTGAAGGTAAGGAATTTTTCTCCCTCTCCCCCTCCTCTCTCTCACACAGCCTGGTTGGATCCAAGACCCCTCGATCTTAACCCCTCTCCCATTTTCACAGCCTTAAGAAATGTGGAAGGAGTGCAACTAAGCATGTGTAAATTTAAAAAACCCCTCTCTATATCCTACACAGAATTAAAAGCAAACCTGATCTCTGGCCACTCCCATTTTTTAATTGAAGCGCCAAATCCATACCACCAAGCTAGATGTGGGCTGCCCCATGCCCCCCCCCCCCGGATCTTTTGCAGTCCCAAGGAGGCAAAGATGGCAAAAAACTGAGCCAGCTGGCAGTCTGCTTTGGGCTTGGCAGGTCACAAGTTCCGCACGACCCTCAAAACAGATAAAAGGAAGGATTCCTTCACACAACGCAGAGTTAAACTGTGGAACTCCCTGCCCCGGGATGTGGTGATGGCTGCCATCTTGGAAGGCTTTAAGAGGGGAGTGGACATGTTCATGGAGGAGAGGGCTAGTCATGGCTACTAGTCAAAATGGATACTAGTCATGATGCATACCTATTCTCTCCAGGATCAGAGGAGCATGCTTATTCTGTTAGGTGCTGTGGGACACAGGCAGGACAATGCTGCTGCAGCCGTCTTGTTTGGGGGCTTCCTAGAGGAGCCTGGTTGGCCACTGTGTGAACAGACTGCTGGACTTGATGGGCCTTGGTCTGATCCAGCATGGCCTTTCTTATGTTCTTATCCATGTGCCCCAACTTGGTACCTAGGCACTCCAACTTAAAAGAAAAATAACATAATTTATCCACCCCCCTCGGAGGTGGGGGAGTCTTGACTAAGACCGGGCTTTGTCAAGGCTGATAAGTTCTGCCATGGCTCCCCACCCAGTGCTTGCCCTATAACATGCCAATTGCTATCCAGCCCTTGGGCTTAGAAGGTAGGTCACCGGACAGAGAGGCGTCCTCAGTTCTGTCCTTCACCTCTGGTGGGATGAGGGGGTTTGCCCGAGAGGCGGCCCACATGAACACATGAAGCTGACTTATACTGAATCAGACCCTCGGTCCATCAAAGTCAGTATTGTCTACTCAGACCAGCAGCAGCTCTCCTGGGTCTCAGGCAGAGGTCTTTCACATCACCTACCACCTGATCCTTATTGGAGATGCCGGGGATTGAACCTGGGACCTTCTGCATGCCGAGCAGATGCTCTACCACTGAACCACAGCCCCTCCCCAAGCCAGGAAGCTCAGCCACAATGCTGGAGATAGGCTCGGGGTGGTGGGTGGGTCCCCCCTCACCCAGGATCTAGCAAAGAAGGGGAGCACTGTTGTAGTGTCTTGGGTGTGTGTGTGTGTGTATGCGTGTCCACACAATGTAGGCAGGCAGAGCGCTTCCAAGCAAGTGTGGGTTCATACACGGGGAGTGACTGTGCCAGGAACCTTTGGCACACAGTGTGCCAGCGCCCCTTGGCACCCACGCCAAATGCATTGGAAAGACAGGCCACACACCTGCAGCCAAGACCACTTCTGCCGCTGAAACATGAAGCAAAACAATAGAAGAAAAAGAAGAGTTGGGTTTTATACGTTGACTTTCTCTACCACTTAAGGAAGAATCAAACCGGCTTACAATCACCTTCCCTTCCCCGCCCCACAACAGCTGCCCTGTGAGGTAGGTGGGGCTGAGAGAGCTCTAAGAGAGCTGTGAATAGCCCTAGGTCTCCCAGCTGGCTTCATGTGGAGGAGTGGGGGAACCAACCCAGTCTCCAGAGAAGGGACCACCGCTCACGTGGAGGAGTGGGGAATCAACCCCGGTTCTCCAGATTAGAGTCCACCGCTCCAAACCACCGCTCTTGACCACTACACCATGCTGGGTCCCCGTTAGAGCACGCGGAGAGACCCCTAGCTGGGCAGACCCCTGTTCCGAGGAAGGAACGAAGAGCTGAGAGTCCGTGACCTGAAAACTCCAGGCTTCACACCTCTCTTCTGGAACCAAAGGCAGGAGTCCCGTGAGACCCTCGGGAGTTCTTATGCGACCCTCCTGCTCCAGCTCGAGCCTTCTGCTCCGCACCCAGTTTCCCTCCCAAAGTCCTGGCCGGATGCCCGCCCTACCCCTCCCAAAGAACTAAGACGCCAGGTGACTTGCCTGCCTCTTCCAAGGAACCCTCGGGTCATTCACCGCCCCGGCTTCGAACCCAGGCATCTGGACCAGAGCAGCTTTCGGCCCCAAGTTGTGAAGGAAGGAGAGGGGAAAAACCCACCTGCCCTCTCTGGTCCCCTCTCCACCTGCTCCCTCCTGGCCAGATCACACCTGCTCCCGAAAATCCAGGAAACCCACCTTTCCTCTGATCTCCACCCTCCTTGGCTTCCCGGGCGAGCCCCCAGCAGCAGTCGGCCTGGGCTCCCAGCACCCTGACCCCCTTCTCCCCTCCCCCCCCAAAGACCCCAGGCGTCCGACCAGGCCAGGCCCCCCCCCACCCTCCCCCTCGCCGCAAGCCCACTCCATCCCCTTTTCTCCAGCAGGAGGCCAGATCCCTCCCTCCAGCCCCCCCCAACACCCCTCCCCCTTTCTCCCTATTGAGACCCCCCTCCCACCCCCCTCTTTCGCATCCAGCCCCCCCTCCCCATCTGCACACCACCAGCCCGCTGCTTTCCTGGAGGGGGGCGGTTGTTGTGGTCGGGGGGGGGATTGTCGTCGGGGGGGGGGAGGAGGGAGGGTGTTTTTCCATTTGACATTTGAGCCCGGCGGCTCGTGTCCGCGGCGCAAGCGGAGCGAGGCAGGAAATCGAATCAAGCCGCCGCGGGGCGATGGGGGGGGGAGGGAGGGGAGGGGGGAGGGAGAGAGGGGACCCCCCCTCCCCGAGACATCCCCCCCCCAAAAAAAACCCAACCCTTTGGAGGGCTTCCTTTGTATAACCTGCTTGGGGGATGAAGGACGCCCGATCTAAAAGCCTGGGGGGGTGGAGGGAGGGGGGGGCGCAAAGGGCATTTAATCCCCTCGACAACTGGGCAACATCTGGCCGCGGATCTAGCTCCCCTCCCCTCCCCTCCCCTCTTTCGGGATCAAAGGAGACAGAGGCAGACCCGGGGGGGAGAGGGAGAAAAGGAGCAGCCCCGTCTCGACAACCGGCAGCACGCACGCCCCCCTCCCCAAAATCTCCCCCCCCCCGGAAGGTACCCACTGTCCGTCGGTCGGTCCGCGGAGGCCGCCCCTTTGCCCGCTCCCGGTCGCTCCGTCTGCCTTTTCCACCTTCACTTGCCTTTGACTCCGGCTGCGAACGCCGCCTCCCGCCCCCCCCCGGGGAGAGACCCCTCCCCCCCAATCCCCTCCCCCCAGCTCCGCCTCTGCCAATCCGGACGGCCAACGGGGAAGGGGAAGGGGAAGGGGGTGGGGGGAGGAGATGGGGGGGAGGAGGGGGAGGAGGCAGCCGACAGGCCGGCGGCGACCATCTCCCCCCCCCCCCCCGGATCCCGGCAACAAAAGGGATCCCGGCGAAGGGCGGCACGGGGAGCCTCAAAAACCCGCCCGCCCACCCAACCCGCCGCCCCCGGGGCTCGATCCCCCCACCTCTCGGCGGCCGCCCGCGATTCGGCCGCGGGAGACTTCTGCGCGCACGTAGGCAACATTGTGGCGCGGCGAGATGGGCAGCGGGGGTCCAGCGCCCCCTGCAGGGCGCACGCCTCCCCCGAATCCTCAATAACGCAAGGGCATCAGAAAGGCCCCGCTGGATCAGGCCGAGGCCCGTCAGGTCCAGCAGGCTGTTCACACGGTGGCCAACCAGGTGCCTCTAGGAAGCCCACAAGCAAGATGACTGCAGCAGCACCATCCTGCCTGTGTTCCACAGCAACTAAGATAATAGGCATGTTCCTCTGATCCTGGAGAGAATAGGTATGCCTCATAAGGTCATAAGAAAGGCCCTGCTGGATCAGACCAAGGCCCGTCAAGTCCAGCAGTCTGCTCACACGGTGGCCAACCAGGTGCCTCTAGGAAGCCCGCAAAGCGGCAGCATTGTCCTGCCTGTGTTCCAATGCACCTAATATCATAGGCATGCTCCTCTGATCCTGGAGAGAATAGGTATGCATCATAAGGACATAAGAAAAGCCCTGCTGGATCAGACCAAGGTCCATCAAGTCCAGCAGTCTGCTCACACGGTGGCCAACCAGGTGCCTCTAGGAAGCTCACAAACAAGACGGCTGCAGCAGCAGCATCCTGCCTGTGTTCCACCGCACCCAAAATAATAGGCATGCTCCTCTGATCCTGGAGAGAATAGGTATGCATCATAAGGACATAAGAAAGGCCCTGCTGCATCAGACCAAGGCCCATCAAGTCCAGCAGTCTGTTCACACAGTGGCCAACCAGGTGCCTCTAGGAAGCTCACCAGCAAGACGACTGCAGCAGCATTATCCTGTCCATGTTCCACAGCACCTAATGTATTCGGCATGCTCCTCTGATCCTGGAGAGAAGAGGAATGTGTCATGAGTAGCATCCATTTTGACTAGTAGCCATGAATACCCCTCTCCTCCGTGAACATGTCCGCTTCTCTCTTCAAGCCTCCCAAGTTGGCAGCCATCACCACATCCTGGGGCAGGGAGTTCCACAAGTTAACTGTGCTCCTCTCTACCCGATAGGGGATATTCCCGACTAAAGCTTTTTTAAAAAAAGAATAAAAACAATCACTCCAAATCTAGTTTCGCTTTTGGTGATGAATACGAAGCATCATTGAACCCCCCAAGGCTCGGCCCCCAAAAGTACCTGTTTTGGAACAGAGTCCTGGGGGGGGGGGGAATGGGACAGCATCACCAGCATGTACAGGGTGCATTTCAGCTCAACGGCTAGATCTGGAACTCGCCTCCCTCCATCTGAGATGGGAATTAGGGACTGTTCAATGGGAAGCGCCTCAATACCTGCCAGGACAGTTGCACTCTCGCCTCTGGAAGCTCTCCTCCTCCTTCTCTCTGCACATGCGCTGAGGTCCCCTTCAATAACAAGAAGAAATTCCAGGGCTAAACCCTTCATGTGCCAGGAGGCAAAAAAACCAGGAAGCATTTCATTGAGACTGTTTTCCTCAAATTCATTTCAGCTCCTGGTTGGGGATAAATTAGAGGTTATTTTAGCGGCGCGTTTGTTCACACGGTGCTTCCCACATGTGATTTCAAATGTGCACAGGCTTGAAGCCAGAAATTTGGCAGTGGGGAGCACCATAAATGTGAAACAGCCAAAACATTAATCCAGGTAATGTAATTAAACAATGTGCCAAGTGTTTATCAGTGACCCCAATGGCTTTACAATCACTGGCCAGAATACAGAAAGGTGGGAAAAGGTGGATTTTTTTAACCCGAACATTTAAGTCACTAGCAGTTTTATGGCGTTTTCTCCCCCCCCCCGTAAAAAGCCAGCGTTGCATTTGATTCTCAAGACAGCCCTGAGAAGTAGTTTGAGACAGAGCGATTGATGCAAATTTACCGGGAAAGCTTTCATGCCTGAGTGGGGATTTGAACCCAGGTCTCCTTATTGCCCAATAGGCATTACACTAGCTTTACGACATCCTTTTCCTCTACCCCTTTTTATCTGATTAACTCTCTTCCTGATGAGTCTGGATGTGCTGGAAATCTTGCTCACTTCTCTGTAATTTTATTTGGTCCTTGGAAATGTCATTAAACAACCACAACAACAAAAAAGTGGGGGGGGGGAGACTCAACCAGAGAAGTACAGGGAACCTCAAAGGTTGAGCTGGAAACTATACAATCTATAACAAAATAATTATATTTATTATATGGTGTACACAATAAGTTTGTTAAAAACATATGGCCTGGAATGCAGGCTACATATAAAACCATCAGTATAAACTGTTACAAAGATATAAAACACCAGTTGATGATACACATTATAAATGACCAATGCAAGACCGTACACATTTCGGCCTATTGGGCCTTCCCCAGCGGTCATAAATTATATAGTATTTGTATTCCAGCCCTATAGTATTTGTATTCCAGCCCTATAGTATTTGTATTCCAGCCCTTGTGTTTTTCAACAAACTTTTTGTGTACATCTTGTAAATGTCATACTGAGACTCCTGACAACACTTAAGAAGGGCTTAAGCTGCACCCACCCCCAGAAGATGTTCTTCTATAACAATGATGGGCATTTTGGTACTGTTGTGGAAGGAACATGCCCCTCATGTTACATAAGAACGTAAGAAAGGCCATGCTGGATCAAACCAAGGCCCATCAATAGGGTCGCCAACTGCCAGGTAGTTTACTAAAGAGAAGAGAAACCTATGCTGAACTTAGTGACAACTATATATAAAGGCAGCACGTGGCTCAAAAATAAATGAATTAGAACTCCAAAACAGGATGTCACAGTAACAATATATTAGTTTCAGAATCGGATTCTGAAACTAATATATTGTTACTGTGACATCCTATTTTGGAGTTCTAATTCATTTATTTCTGAGCCACGTGCTGCCTTTATATATAACTGCCAAGTAGTAGCAGGAGATCGCCTGCTAATTCAACTGATCTCCAGCTGATGGAGATCAGATCACCAGGAGATAAATGGCCGCTTTGGCAATTGAACTCTATGGCATTGAAGTCCTTCCCCTCCCCAAACCCCGCCCTCCTCAGGCTCCGCCCCAAAAATCTTCCACCGGTGTCGAAGAGGGACCTGGCAACCCTACCTATCAAGTCCAGCAGTCTGTTCACACAGTGGCCAACCACAGGCAAGATGGCTGCAGCAGCAGCATCCTGCTTGTATTCCACAGCCCCTCATATAATAGGCATGCTCCTCTGATCCTGGAGAGAATATGCATCATGGCAAGTAGCCATGAATAGCCCTCTCCTCCATGAACATGTCCACTCCCCTCTTCCAAGTGGACAGCCATCATCACATTTAACTCTGCTTGAAGAAATGTGTGTGAAGAAATATTTCCTTTTATCTGTTTTGAATCTCTCACCCTCCAGCTTCAGCAGATGACCCCCCGTTCTAGTATTAGGATCTCTGTCGCCTGGAGATCAGCTGTAATAGCGGAAGATCTCCAGCCACCACCTAGAGGTTAACCTGGGGAAAAAAGGAAAGGCTCCGTGCTGTATAGTAGGTAAAGCAAACCAGAAACAGCACACAAGAACAATATAATATAAATATATTAAAGTGACAAGTGAAAAAGTGAGATCTCGTGTCTTTGAGATCCTTGTGAGGAACCAGTCTGGTCCGTTATGAAATGATACCTATTAGGTGGATTCTATTTCCTCTTTTTTTGATAGCATAGCTGATGAAGCCCATAGCGAAACGTGGTCACATGATCTAGACAACACGTCCTATCAATGAAGCTATGGATTAATTCTTGATGTTTGTTCCCAAGCCTTCTGTCTACTTCTTCCTGCAAAAGAGAAATGCAAGATAAATACAAGATTATACAGAACAAGCATTTTTAAGATCTGTGATCTGAATACTTACCTTTGAACTTGTTATATCATATCAGTTTCTGACGATTGTTTGAATTGTCTAGGCTGGGAATTTTTTGTTGTACTGTTTGTATTTTTGCTTATTTCACCTTTTCACTTGTCACTTTAATATATGTATATTTATATCATATTGTTCTTGCATGGTGTTTCTGGTTTGCTTTACCACCTAGAGGTTGGCAACACTATAGGGAGGCTATATCCACTTGGAGGGCTGCAACTGGTGTTGGCCTCCTCTACAGGGTTGCCAACCTCCAGGCGGTGGCTGGAGATCGCCCGCTATTATGACTGATCTTCCGTCGATAGAGATCAGTCCCCCTGGAGAAAACAGCCACTATGGCAACTGGACTCTCTGGCACTGAAGTCCCTCCCTTCTCCAAATCCCGCCCTCCTCAGGCTCCGCCCCCAAAATCTACAGGTATTTCCCAACCCAGAGCTGGCAACCCTACTCCTCTAAGAAGAGAGCCCCATGTGCTAACTACGCACCCTTCAGTGCAAACCAAACACTGCTGAATTAGAAGCCCCAGACAGCTATGAGCCACAGCATCTCTGCCCGCCACCCTTTAAAAAAGGGATTATTTCTCAAGCCTCTTGCTTTCCCCACTTCTCAGCTGATGTCTGTGTTCTGTTTCTTCAAGCCCACCCACTTATATGTTGCTTTTTCTGGCAGGGCTGGGCGGGACTGTTTTGCCTGGCACATTCCTCGGGCATGTCGATCCGGTCAAACCAGTTAGGTACCCCCCCCCGAGCTGTTTGCATCCTGACCCAATCCTAGTGCAGAATCAGCGGCCCACGTGGGCACACACCCTCCCCTGCTCACCCGCCGGATGGCTTGGCAAGGCTTCCCACACGCTCCCCCCTCCCCCAGTTGGATAATAAGGCTTGTGTTCAAGCATGAATACAGCCGGATTGTCACTGTAGTAGCTCTTCTCGAAGGTGAATGTGCAAGAGGAGGGGAGGTACTCCTGAACATGTGCAGAATGCTTTCTTAGCACCATAGTCCACCCCTATTCATGTAGAACTGGCAGAAAGGAGGTCTCTCATAGGGTTGCCAGCTCCGGGTTGGGAAATACCTGGAGATTTTTGGGGCGGAGCCTGAGGGTGGAGTTTGGAGAGGGGAGGGACTTTAGTGCCACAGAGTCCAATTGCCAAAGCGGCCATTTTCTCCAGGGGAACCCACCTCTGTCGCCTGGAGATCAGTTGTAATAGTGGGAGATCTCCAGCCACCACCTGGAGGTTGGCAACCATAGTCTCCCAGGGCTGCAGTGGCTCATGGCGCCATCCTAAGCAGAGTTCCACCCTCCTAAGTCCACGGAAGTCAATGGGCTTAGGAGGGTGGAAGGCTAGTTAGGAGTGTGCCTTCACTTAGTGTATAAATAGGGTTGCCAGCTCCGGGTTGGGAAATACCTGGAGGTTTTTGGGGTGGAGCCTGAGGAGGGCGTGGGACTTCAGTGCCATAGAGTCCAATTGCCAAAGCGGCTATTTTCTCCAGCCACCACCTGGAGGTTGGCAACCCTATGTGCATTTGTTTTCTCAGTGAGAGAGCTTGCAGTCATTTGCTTTTGAAATTTAATTTGCAAAATTTATTTTCAAGATTTACTCCAAAAAGATCAAGACGAATTAAAGGTAAAGGTAGTCCCCCGTGCAAGCACCCGGTCATTCCTGACCCATGGGGTGATGTCACATCCCGACGTTTACTAGGCAGACTACGTTTACGGGGTGGTTTGCCAGTGCCTTCCCCAGTCATCTACAAGAAGAACTAAGAACAGTTAAATAAAACAATCACACTAAGCAGTGATTTTTTAAATATAAAACCTGTTAACAACACCACAAAAAGCAGCAATAAAAATGTAATGCAAGGTAGTTATCTAGGTTTGCCAGCTCCGGGTTGATATGTGAACTCAGTTTTTATTATTTGGGAAGGTTTTTTTTTTAGAAATTTATAATAGTAATCTCCACTGCAAGCTTTTAAAATCTACTTTTCTCAAGTAATGTATAAGATATCTTATGATTTATGCTAAGATATATTATTATGATAACCACCATTTAATGTGAACGATTATATCACTACTGCTTATAATTATTGCTATCACCATATATTGTTTATGATATCATGTTTGTCATATGTTATATATATTTTTCTCTTTTCCTTTGATGCAATTGTAATCATTGCTGTGTTATGGCGTTTATTTTTCTCTTTTTTCTGTTCTGTTTATATTTATACAGAATAAAATCTTTTTTTTTAAAGAATGTCACTGTTAAGCCTTTAAATTATTCACTCATCTGTTCTTCCTCTTGCTTTTCCTGCTACTCTCCGCCAACACCATTTGCAATAATTTAGGTTTATACGACGATTCAAATCTCAGGCTTTGCAAACAGCAACAACATACGTGTGGAGCCCGCCCCAGGGTGAGATAACCGGCCTCCGGCAGCGGATTTTGCAGTAGCATGAAAGGGTGTCTGGTTTCTGTGACTTAAGTGTATATATCAACCAAGGAGGATGCTGCCACTGGGATTTCCTGCCCGGAGGCACCAAAGTATCTGGGCTCTCCGCGTATACCCCAAAACACAAAATGTAAATATACACGGCCCTGTTCTACACACACACGTTTGACATTCGATGAAGGCAACGGCAAGGGACAGCAATCAAGGATATCACTACTCTTTATTATACCCATCTCCACACTCAAGGTCTCATCATTAGGGTTGCCAACCTCCAGGTACTAGCAGGAGATCTCCGGCTGTTACAACTGATCTCCAGCTGATAGAGCTCAGTTCATCTGGGGAAAATGGCCACGTTGGCAATTGGACTCTGTGGCAATGAAGTCCCTCCCCTCCCCAAACCCCGCCCTCCTCAGGCCCCGCCCCAAAAACCTCCCACCGGTGGCGAAGAGGGACCTGGTAACTGTACTCATCACTGAAATAAGTTAGAACTGGTATGGTGCAGAACAAGACCTTTAGGGTAGGGACCCCTGGCTTCTGGAATGCATATCCTGTGGAGGTATACACATCTTCTCTTTCCGTAATCTGAAAACAAATCATGTTAAGGCTTCTCACTAGGAAGAACTTCCTGACAGTTAGATTGGTTCCTCAGTGGAAAAGGCTTCCTTGGGAGGTGGTGGGCTTTCCTTCTTTGAAGGTTTGTAAGCAGAGGCTAGATGGCCATCTGTCAGCAATGCTGATTCTGTGAACTTAGGCAGATCTTGAGAGGGAGAGCAGGAAGGGTTGCATCAGTGTTTGGCTCTTGTGGCCCTCTCTTACATGCCCAGGGTAACTCCGATCACCACTTTGGGGTCAGGAAGCAATTTTCCTCCAGGCCAGTTTGGCCAGAGACACTGGAAGTTTTTCCCCTACCTTCTGGGCATGGAACAGGGGCCACTGGGGGGTGTGTGGAGGGAGGTAGTTGTGAATTTCCTGCATTGTGCAGGGGGTTGGACGAAATGACCTGGGAGCCCCCTTTCATTCTATGATTCTAGCAGGATTTTAAGAAAGCCAGCATTAGGAATTACCTGTCCTCAAAGGAGAACATCTTGTTTTAGATGTCACTTTTTTGAGCTTGCTTCTTCAACAGGAGACCCCTTAACCAAGATGCAACAAACAGCTTCTTCTGAAGACAGTAATTCTGTTCCCCTCTTTGCATTGAGATCGATGTAGTAATCCCATGACATCTAATGCAGCAGCATTAGCTGACCCTAGCAGAGGCTGATGAGAAAAGAGTCAAGGTTAGAATAACAACATGCAGAGATACAATGAGCAGCTCTCTTCTGTGGATGAGTTTTTGTCTTTCAGGAGCCTTGAAATAACATTTCTGCCCTTGCATTAGCAAATGTCTCATAGCAGTCATGGGGAGGGGGATATTACTGCACTAAGACCACCACCACCACAACAATAATACATTTGTGTCCCTCCCTCCCCCAGCAAGCCGGGCTCAGGGCGGCTAACATCATGTAAATACAAAAATATAATGTACAAGTTTCAAACCAATCTAAAAACACAAACTAATAATCTTATTCCTTGGCTCCATCATCAACCAAAAGGGAGACTGCAGCCAAGAAATCAGAAGGAGATTGAGACTGGGAAGGGCAGCCATGGAGGAGCTAGAAAAGATTCTGAAGTGTAAGAATGTGTCACTGGCAACCAAGATCAAGTTAATTCATGCCATCATATTCCCTATTACTATGTATGGGTGTGAAAGCTGGACAATGAAGAAAGCTGACAGGAAGAAAGTAGACTCCTTTGAAATGTGGTGTTGGAGGAGAGTGTTACGGATTCGTAGACTGCCAAAAAAAACAAATCAGTGGGTTTTAGATCAAATCAAGCCTGAACTGACCCTAGAAGCTAAAATGACTAAACTGAGACTATTGTATTTTGATCACATTATGAGAAGCCAAGAGTCACTGGAAAAGACAGTCATGCTAGGAAAAGTTGAGGGCAGCAGGAAAAGAGGAAGACCCAACAAGAGACGGATAGACTCAATAAAGGAAGCCACAGCCCTCAGTTTGCAAGACCTGAGCAAGGCTGTCAAAGATAGGACATTTTGGAGGACATTGATTCATAGGGTCGCCATGAGTTGGAAGCAACTTGATGGCACTTAACACACACACAATAAACTTACAGAGTTGATTGGGCGTTGGCTGTTGAGTTTGTGGAGTTTTGTGTTGGCTGCTCTCTGGCTGCTCATAGTCGGCGGTATATTTTAATTTTAGGTTTGTTATATCTGGAAGCTGTTATTGTAAACTTCTTTGGGCCCGAGGGGAATATATGGATTTAAAAAATCTTTAGAAAGTACAACGTTTTTTGTATATTTATATAGGTGAAACAATTATCACCGGACCATCATTGAAGAATAAAACAAAAGTCCAGCAGCTCCTTAAGCTTTTGCTACAATAGGAGCCCCATGGTGCAGAGTGGTAAGATGCAATACTGCAGTCCAAGCTCTGCTCACGACCTGAGTTCGATCCCAACGGAAGTCAGTTTCAGGTAGCCGGCTCAAGGCTGACTCAGCCTTCCATCCTTCCGAGGTCGGTAAAATGAGTACCCAGCTTGCTGGGGGTAAAGGAAAGAGGACTGGGGAAGGCAATGGCAAACCACCCCGTAAACAAAGTCTGCCTAGTAAACGTCAGGATGTGACGTCACCCCATGGGTCAGGAATGACCCAGTGCTTGCACAGGGAACCTTACCTTTACAATAGGTTAACACGATTACAACCAACATTAAAGAACTTCCCTACCAATTATTTGTTACCCCTGTGATCCAAGGACTTTTCACAGTAGGCAGTTTAACAATCAGGTATGTGAGCTGCCTCATGTACTTTAGGGCAGAAGGCTGTGCGTCCAGGCTGTGCATGTGTGTGTGCCATCTTAACAGGGCCTGCCTATGATATTTTGGCACTGGAGACAGAAAACCCAAACAGCACCATGCCAACAGTAACAATACAATAAATAACTGACAATTCACTGCCTAACAGTGCCGCAAAATGTGCCCCAGCCTGCATATCTCACTATCAATAGGGTTGCCAGGTCCCTCTTCACAACCGGTGGGAGGTTTTTGGGGGCGGGGCCTGAGGAGGGCGGAGTTTGGGGAGGGGAGGGACTTCAATGCCATAGAGTCCAATTGCCCAAGTGGCCCTTTTCTGCCGGTGAACGGATCTCTATCGGCTGGAGATAAGTTGTAATAGCAGGAGATCTCCAGCTGATACCTGGAGACTGGCAACCCTACACTATCAAGGGTCCGCTTGGGTGTCAGAATCTGAGCTGGCTGTGCCTGTTTCTCCACGGGACTACCGGGCTAGCTCCGCTGGCGTTTCCAGAGAGTTCCTCGCTCTTCTTCCCCGACTCCTCGCACCCCTCAACCCCAATTTTTGTTGTTTTGGACTCGCTTCGGGGACATTTAGTTCCCGGCTCTTCAGAACAGTGCCGAGAAGCCAGCCCCGGCGTTGCTCTTTTCTCTTCCCTCCGCCTCTCGAGTTCTAAAGGGGAGCACCCGGAGAAAAAGAGAAAGGCCCGGGTTTCTGTTAAGGAGTACTGAACAATGCACAGTTTGTAGTGGAACCCGGTCCCTGCCTGCTTTGAATGAGAAGGGGAACAGCAACTGCCGAGGAGTCGTGGTTTGGACTAGATCAGGCCAGGAGGGAGCAGCCCACGAAAGCCAAGGGTTGCCTACGGAGGCACATGTGCAGAACCAGATCTGCGCAACGGGATATGTTATGGGGGTCCCGCTGCGGAGGCCGATGGGAGGGGGCACAAAGAGACATGGGGGCAACCTCAGGGTGGGGGAAGCATTTGGCACGGAGCTACCCCTTGGCCCGGGCTCGGAGAGGCTGGCAGGGGAAGCTGCAAAACAAGTCGAGGGGTGGGGGTCGGACGGGAGACAAGGAGCGTCTCTAAAAATAGGACACTTGGCAGAGCGTGCCAGGCGAACAAGGAATGATTTAAAGAGACACCGGAGCGGGCACAGGGCGTGGGAGACGCCAAGCCTTTAACGGGGCCTAAGACACACCACCGCACACGGGGTAATGGGGAGAACTAATCCCTTCTTTGCTGGAGAGGGAACCCGCTGTTCCCGGTGAATAATGGGGATCTGCTTACTGGAGGAAGGTGGGAGGGCTTGACCCTTAAAAGTTGCTGGGCCCTTTCCCTCCTGCAGAGGGCACAGGAGGTGGCAGGACGGAGAAGGCGGAGGGGGAAACATGATTCCTGGATTCTCCGAGAAGATATGCGGCTCAGTGGGTGGAAGGACAGGAAGAACCAGGATTCCTGGGCCCTTTTCCAAGACTTGGCAAGGGGTGTTGAGCCTAACAGTGCTTGGTGGTGGGTGATTAGAAAACGGCAGGCATGGAAATAAAGGGATATAAATGGATTTGGTCGCAAGACACTTGAACCACCGTGCTCGGTTTAGGGGGCCAGAGAAAGTGGATCAGCTCACTGTGTTCTCTGGAGCGTCGGTTCTAAGGGTTGGATCCAGCTCGCTTTTCCCCTGATGAAAAAAGGGAGGAGTGGGCTCCATTTGACCACCCAAAAGGCTATGTTGGGGATCATGAGGCCTTAGGGTTGCCAACTCCAGGTCGGGAAATTCCTGGAGATTTGGGGGTGGAGCCAGGGGAAGGACCTCAGTAGGATATAACGCCATAGAGTCCACCCTCTAAGCAATCATTTTTTCCAGGGGAACTGACCTCTGTAGTCTGGAGATCAGTTATTTATTTGTTTGTTTGTTTATTATTTCAATTTATAGCCCACCCTCTCTGGCCAAAGCCAGGCTCAGGGTGGGTAACAACCATAATATAATCCTGGAAGATCTCCAGGTCCCACCTGGTGGTTGGCAACCTTATTCAGCTAAAGTCATAGAATCATATAGTTGGAAGGGATCTCCAGGGTCATCTAGTCCAACCCCCAGGCTCATCTAGTCCAAACGTCTCCAAGATCCCTGGCCAAACGGGTCTGGAGGAAAATTGCTCCCTGACCCCAGAGTGGCGATCAGCACTTTAGTTGTTACCAAGTGCCTTTTTTTGCAATTTTGCAAACCTGGTGGGGTTTTCAAGGAAAGAGACGTTCAGAGGTGGTTTGCCATTGCCTGCCTCCGCATCACAACCTTGGTATTCCTTGATGGTCTCCCAACCAAATACTAACCAGAGCCAAAACTGTTTAGCTAATGAGATCAGACTAGCCGGGGCAATCCAGGTCAGAGCACCACATGCCATGTGATGTTTTATTCCAATATTTCTGCATTCACTGGAAAACAGGAACAAATTTACATATTAAGCAAGGCAGAATACAGACTTTATAGGACTTTATAGGAACTGTTCTTTAAAATGGAAGTTGAACATTCAGGAAAGGAGTCTAGGTAGGGTTGCCAGGTCTCTCTTTGCCCCTGGTGGGAGCTTTGCGGGGCAGGGTGGGCGTTCGGTGGGACGCTCTAGCACATTCCTCCAAAACCTCTATGGAAACCATATAGCTTTTGGGGAGAGTGCTAGAGTGACCCTGGCACAATGCTGGGTTTACCCCGGAAGTGATGTCATTGCGCTGCGCGTGCCGTGCACACATGAATCTCTCCGCCTTTAGCTGGCCTGCTTATGCCCACCAGCCCACTGAGGGACAATGGGCAGCCCTGTTCATTGGCGGGCAATTGCTCACCATAACCAGGCATTTGGCAACCCTAAATCTAGAGTACTGTGGGGGGACATTCTCATGTAACCATAATACTACAAACACTGTTTGAAGATAGGCAAAAGGATCTGAAAGCCAAGACCCTGCTTTGAGAGTATATCCGGATTACTACAGGGGAACGACTAATGCTATATAGGGTTGCCAGGTCCCTCTTCACCACTGGTGGGAGGTTTTTGGGGCAGAGCCTGAGGAGGGCAGGGTTTGGGAAGGGGAGGGACTTCAATGCCATAGAGTCCAACTGCCGACACGGACATTTTCTCCAGGTGAACCGATCTCTATCGGCTGGAGATCGGTTGTAATAGCAGGAGACCTCCAGCTACTACCGGGAGGTTGGCAACCCTACCAGGTCTTCTCCAGTGCCTTTAACTGCTGCGCAACAAGCAGAAATCCAACAGGGGCAACTCGGCTCGCCAGAATGGGGAAAGCTTCGTCAGGTTGCCTTTCTGCTTCAGGCAGCTGTTCAAAGCCCAGGCACCCTACCGGCGAAAAAGGCCCTGGCCGAAACAATGAGCAGCTGCCCTTCCAAACACCCTCCATTCCTTGCTTCCTCCCACCCGTGTGAGGCTCTGGCTCTGGCCCGTCCCTGAGCCAGACTCAGGGTGAGGCGGCTTTTCCCAGTAAAGCGAACAAAAGAGCTAATGCTGGACGCTGTGAGGGGGGTATGTGTGCGAGAGAGAGACTTCTCAATGCCCCTTTTGTGCGCCCGGGCCGGCTTGCCAAGGAGGGGGACTCGCAGGCTTGACAAACAGCGCGCACACACACCGCTGCCCTTTCCTTTTAGGCTGAGGGTTGGCCCCATAGGGCCCGGCGACTGGGATTTGTCTCAAGGGGTGCTCTGCTTAGGAAAGGCATCTCGAGGGGGACCCTTCCAAATGCAGGGCGGTTGAGAAGGAGAATCTGTCCACCCCGAGGCTCTGCAAGGGCAGTTTCCAGGGCGATATGGGGGGGGAACAGGGGGTGCAAATCCAAAAGGAGCTGGCTCGGAGCCTGGAAACGTGTAGGCACCGCATGGCAGGGAGCCAGGGACAGCAGGCCAGGGCCGGATCTATCCTGCCCCCGGGCACCCCCCGGGGAGCAAAGCTGAAGGGGAAAAGCCCCGCGATTGTTCCCCACCGAGCCAGCTGGTTGGGCTGATTCGGGGACGAGATGGTCGGGGTACCCCCCTCCCCTCTAGCCAGCTTCCTCCCGAGCCTGCCAGCTTCAAAGCATTTGCCAGAGGTGGATAAAAAAAAAAGAAATCCTCACTCCCTCGAAGCATCCGGTTTTGCTCAAGTGAGGAATTAACTCCTGCCTGCCGCTGCCACCCAATTCTAGGTCATCGAGTCAGCCACGGTTAAGCCACGGGCCCTGAACGGTCCCTGTTTCATAAGCGCTCCTCTTCCTTCTAGGCAGATCGTACAGCTGCAAACAGTCTGTCACAACTCAGTATTTTTTTCCCCCCGTTGGTGGCAAATGAACACATCGAACAAAACTGTTTACGCAGGAGAGGGATCTCAGAGATGGTGGCCAAGATCAACAGTCCTAGGATACGCAGGCAAAGAACTCCGAAAGGCCCAAGTTCAACCTCTTTGCTTTGTGGCTCAGGTCAGTGGGAAGTCAGGAGGCATCAGCGGTGAATCTCTGACTCCATCACAGCAGAGGTCTATAAAATTATGCACGGTTTGGAGAGAGTGGACAGGGAGAAGCTTTTCTCCGTCGCTCACAATACTAGACCGTGGGGTCATCTGCTGAAGCTGGAGGGTGAGAGATTCAAAACTGGTAAAAGGAAGTATTTCTTCACACAGCGCATGAATTGTGGAACTCCCAACCCCCATACTCTTGAGAACCTCTTCTTTAAATTGTGAAACTCCCCGCCCCAGGATGTGGTGATGGCTGCCAACTTGGAAGGCTTTAAGAGGGGAGTGGACATGTTCATGGAGGAGAGGCATATTCATGGCTACTGGTTAAAATGGATACTAGTCATGATGCATACCTATTCTCTCCAGGATCAGAGGAGCATGCCTATTATGTGAGGTGCTGTGGAACACAGGTAGGATGCTGCTGCAGTTATCTTGTTTGTGGGCTTCCTGGAGGCATCTGGTTGGCCACTCTGTGAACAGACTTCTGGACTTGATGGGCCTTGGTCTGATCCAGCAGGGCTTTTCTTATGTTCTTATGAGGTGAAGCAATCTTACCCAGTCAGCAAAGGCACAGCCGCTGATTGAAGGAGAAATCACACCTGTATTAACTTGCTGGAGGAACGCCCTTTAAAAGGTGTTACCATAATGTAATGTAATGTAAAGTAATGTAATGCTTAGATGGTCACACACCCACCCTTCCAAGAGCAGCAATTCAGTTTCAGGTGGAGAGGTGAGAAGAAGAGGAGTAGGAGTTGGTTTTTATATCCCTCTTTTCTCTACCTTGAAGGAGTCTCAAAGTGGCTTATGGTCGCCTTCCTCTCCCCACAACAGACACCTTGTGAGGTAGGTGGGGCTAAGAGAGTTTGGAGAGAACTGTGACTAGCCCAATGTCACCCAGCAGGCGTCATGCGGAGGAGTGGGGAATCAAACCCGGTTCTCCAGATTAGAGTCTGCCGCTCTTAACTACTATACCATGCTGGCTCCTGAAGCCACTCCTGACTCCCAACTAGGGTTGCCAACCTCCAGATACTAGCTGGAGATCTCCTGCTATTACAACTGATCTCCAGCCAATATAGATCAGTTCACCCTAAGAAAATGGCCTCTTTGGCCATTGGACTCTATGGCTTTGAAGTCCCTCCCTTCCTCAAACTCCATCCTCCTCAGGCTCCGCCCTAAAAATCTTCAGGTATTTCCCAACACGGAACTGGCAACAATTTCTGGTGTAAATGGCATTTTTTATGATAAATATGCTTGATGATTAAAATTAATCAATTGTATTTATTAGGGCAAGAATATTTGATTAGACACTAAAATGTATATATATCACCAGTGTAAATATTTGTGTAGAATGATGAGGAATCACTTGACTGGGTGCATCATAGATTAATTTGTTTTCTATATAATGTAAAATTTTATGAACTGAACTTGGAAATTGAAATTCAACTATTTTTTCGTTTCCCTTTCCCCAGTTCCCCTTATTTTTGTTCCCTAAAACCCACCAATTAATTTTTTTATTTTTAAAGATTGGATTCGGAAGAACCGGGTTTGAATCCCCATTCTGCCATGGAAGCTCAGCTGGTAATCTTGGGACAGTCATTCTCTTTCAGCCTGAACTACCTCACAGGGCTGTTGGTATAACGATAAAATGGAGGGAATAAAATGTTATAAGCTGTTTTGGGTCCCCATTGGGGAGAAGAATGGGGTAAAAATAAAGATAAATAAGAAAAGGCACAGATGTGCAACAATTTGTCTGCTTTCTAGACAATGGACTGTGTGCCCTTTATCTCCCCCCCAAAAATATTGTATAACTTGCTTTTGCAACCTGTCTGGCTGTGTAACGATAACATCAGGCTTATGTGTACATTATAAACAAGCCAAGCATAAGTAAAGAGTTCCAAGATATTAGTCCCCAGTCATTTTGCTCAGCTCACCTGCCCACATGTAAAGGTTATTTGCTTTTGGAACACCAGTGGCCTGAAAATAACCAGTTTATATAGACTTCCCTGCCTGAGAACTTGAAGGTAAAAATTCCCAGTTGCCCCTAGGTGATCAGGCAAGTGGCCATTTACGAGCCTGAATCAGCCCTATTGGAAGCGACTCATAAAAAGTTATGTTAAAATAGGGCAAAATCTGACCTGGTGGCAACATTAAGAATGATGGAGGGGAAGGAGGAAAGTTGGTTATTATATGCTGGTTTTCTCTACCTTTTAAGGAGAATCAAAATGGCTTACGATCTCATAGAACCACAGAGTTGGAAGGAGCCATGCAGGCCATCTAGTCCAACCCCCTGCTCAATGCAGGATCAGCCTAGAGCATCCCTGACAAGCGTTAGTCCAGCCTCTGCTGAAACAATGTGAGTGAGGGGGAGCCCACCACCTCCCTAGGTAGCTGATTCCACTATCGAACAACTCTTACTGTAAAAAATGTTTTCCTAATATCCAGCCAGTATCTTTCTTCCCTCAATTTAAACCCATTAGCGCGAGTCCTATCCTCTGCCAACAGAAACAGCTCCCTGCCTTTCTCTAAGTGAGAGAGGAAGGGCATCTTGGCCATCTTCTGGTCACTAGGGGCTGGAGGGGGGAGGTAGTTGTGAATTTCCTGCATTGTGCAGGGGGTTGGACTTGATGGCCCTGGTGGTCCCTTCCAACTCTATGATTCTATGATAGCTCTTCAAATACTTAAAGAGAGCAATCATGTCCTTCCCTTCTCTTCCCTTCCCCACAACAGACACCTTGTGAGGTAGGTGGGGCTGAGAGAGTTCGGAGTGAACTGTGATTAGCCCAAGGTTGCCCAGCTGGCTTCATGTGTAGGAGTGGGGAAACCGACCTGGTTCACCAGATTAGAGTCCACCACCTGTATCAAGCTGGATCAGGGGAGGCCCAAGAAAGACCTGAGCAAGGCTGTTAACGATAAGACGTTTAGGAGGCCATTAATTCATAGGGTTGCCATAAGTCAGAAGAGACTTGACTAGGGTTGCCAGGTCCCTCTTCGCCACCGGCGGGATGTTTTTGGGGCACAGCCTGAGGAGGCTGGGGTTTGGGGAGGGACTTCAATGCCATAGAGTCCAATTGCCAAAGCGGCCATTTTCTCCAAGTGAACTAATCTCTATCAGCTGGAGATCAGTAGTAAGAGCAGGAGATCTTCAGCTAGTACCTGGAGGTTGTGCTGAATAAGTATAGACTGTGGAAAGAGACAGCACGAGGCTCAAAACTAACCAAATAATATAGTATAAGTTGTAGTAACTGTTTCGTTTTTAGTTGGTCACTTAGTATCCTGTCTGCTATATCCTAGAAAATTCAATGACAGACGGCGATTTCTACGGCCAAAAACCGGGTCAGCAAGCCCATGTTAAATACCGGGTCGGCAAGCTGATGAAGGACATTCAAAATGTGTCCTTGCCACAAACCCCAGTCCAGCCACGGACCCTTGCCATGGACTTGACTTTGGAATTATTTCTTTGTGATTAGTACATGGCGGCACAATTTGCTCAATTTGAATTTTAGTGCTTATTGCCACGGTTACAGTTGTATAAGCCGTAGTTGGCTATTGTAAATTTTGATAAGTTTCTGTTTTGACAATTTTGATAAGTTTCTGTTTAAGCCCTGTGAGGCATAACGTGTGAATTAACACCCAATCCTGCTTTTGCATGAAGCCCTGTGAGGCATCTGAATGAATGAATTACGCAACTAATTTTTAGTGTTGTTGCCTTCTGTTGCTCTTTTTTGAATTAGTAAATGGTTGTATTTACTATAAGTTTTTCGAATACTATATTATTTGGTTAGTTTTGAGCCTCGTGCTGTCTCTTTCCACAGTACCTGGAGGTTGGCAACCCTAGACTTGACGGCACTGAACACACACAAACTGGGATACCATGCCAAGATTTTATCGTCACATTTTTTAAAAATGACAGAAATAAAGAGAAGTTTAACGAGGAGCGTAAGGGCTTAGGCATGCATGACATAGAACAACAACAATAAAAAGGCCCAAAGAACGTTGGCATATTGAACACGGAGGAAAAAGATAACAAAAAATAGGGACAAGATGCCAGTTTTTAAGTCTCTAAAAGCAGGTTATGTCACTTTCCATGCCAAGACAGGGCAAATTATGTGCCAAGAAAAATTAAGGTGGTAAACCACACGCGGCCAATTAAGGCTCAGGCTTACAAAATGTAAGCTGCTTCTCCCCAACTCTACATAGACTCATAGAGTTGGAAGGGACCACCAGGGTCATCTAGTCCAACCCCCTTCACTGAAAGGTTGGAGGCGCCGCAAAGCCCGCGCTCTGGCCCGAGCGCTCTGCTCCCCTCCAGCTATGCCACACTGTGAGCTATGCTCTCCTCCAACCTAGCTCCTCTCCAACCCCACCACGGGAATCACCTTCGCCACAGACTCAACAGGCTGCCGTCTGCACCGCACCCTCACGCCGCATGTGAGCCCCCCAGCATGTGAGCCACCCTGAGAGGGGGAGAGGAGCAGCCCGGCCCCGTGTCCCTCTGTCCTTCTAGCAATGAACTCAGGCGAACTCTGTGCTGGGGTGACGGTGCACGTGCCCACAAAGAGGGCTCTGAGTGCCCCCTCTGGCACGCGTGCCATAGGTTTGCCACCACTGGGCTATACCATGCTGCCGTCCCTCCCAGCTCTGCATATTCAAGCAGAGCTTTTACAAACTAGTCAAAACGTAGGATTGCCATTTGCCAACAGAAGAATACATCCTACTTCCTTAATAGAGGCTTCATGTGCAAAACTGGGCACAGGGAGCTTTCGGCTGGAAGGAAATAACATCACCTGGCAAATAGCATCCTATGAAGCCTCTGTTAAAGGGACAGGATATTATTTTCTCCAAGCAGAAGGGTACCCTAGTCATGAGGAGATGTGTGTTTGGAATTAAATTACCGTGTTGCTGGGGCTGCCAGCTGTTAAACAGGTCTTTTAAGCTGTCTCTTTAATATCTGAGGGATGCTATTTACTTCCTTACTATGAAAAGTTTCGGCTGCCCATTGCTGAATGGTCACAGTAGAAGGCTTGGTGAACTCCAAGTCTTCAGCCTGACAGGACGAGGGTAGGTTAGTTAGTAAGGGTGAGTAGTAACAGAAGCAAAAACCCTACAGGAATACGTTTCTTTGTGGGCGCTTTCACACACGGGGAGAGGCTGTGGCTCAGTGGTAGAGCATCTGCTTGGCATGCAGAAGGTCCCAGGTTCAAGCCACGGCATCTCCAGTTAAAGGGACTAGGCAGGTAGGTGGTGTGAAAGACCTCTGCCTCAGACCCTGGAGAGCTGCTGCCGGTCTGAGTAGACAATACTGACTTTGATGGACCAAGGGTCCGATTCAGTATAAGGCAGCTTCATGTGTTCATCCTGAATAATGCACTTTCAAAGCACTTTAGTGATCATTTGCAAGTGGGTTTTGCCGATTCAGCCAGTAAAATCCAGCCATAACGTGAACTGAAAGTGCATTATTCAGCATGTGTGAAAACGCCCTGGGACTTCTCAAACATCCCTGAGGATTTCAATGTTCTGTGTGTAGAGTGCCACCAGGTGGCCACCAACAGAAGGCTCACATAAGCAACATTTTTTGGTTAACATTTAACAGTGATTCCCCCCTCCCACACTTTTGGTTCTGCCCCACCAGATCCACACAGGTTATACAGATCTGCAGTTATTTCCATCATATGTATCTAGGGTTGACAACCTCCAGGTACTAGCTGGAGATCTCCTGCTCTTACAACTGATCTCCAGCCGACAGAGATCAGTTCATCTGGAGAAAATGGCAGTTTTGGGTTCGGCTCTTTGAACTAGTAACCCGCAAACCAGACAGAACACCGGTAGCAACTTTTTATCTTTTATTGAGATAACAATATATTCTTTTTTATTGCGCAAGACAGGAAAAAACATACAGGCATGAAAAGTTAACCCTACTATTACTGTGAAGATAAATGCTGAAATTATCACAGTTCCTTGCATTGCTTAATCGTATTATATCAAGTCATAGTTTTAAAAGCAGATCAGGTCTCAGATTTTGCATTACTGCTTTTAGGGATGATCAAAAAACCCGTAAAATCAGACAGGAATCATGGAGTACCTCAAACTCTTCACAGATTGATCACAGACCTTTCATACCTTGTTCTCTTTGGATATGCATTATGTTCCCCACGTGTCTTGTACTGGGGTAAACACCCCCCTTCTTTACTGTAGGATGCAGAAAGAGTGGGGGATTCTAAAGCTCGCTTGCTACTTTAGGATGTTTGGTACTAAGAAAAGACAATGGCCTTTTATGCAGGACTGTTTCCCCGTGGTCTCCCACCGACTTACTTCGGGGCTTTGCTTTATGCTTGCATTTCCCAGCCTTCAGAAGTCGCCTCGCTCTCCCCCCGCATTTCCGCATGTTTTGCCTGGGTTTTCTGGATTCGTGTTTAGCCAGCATCCAGAAAACATGGGCAAAACACCCGCAAACATGCAGGGGGAGTGAGGCAACCTCTTGACGGTCGGGAAAGGCACGCATAATCAAAATGAAGCACCGGAGCAGTCGGAGGGGGGTGACCACGAGGGAAACAGCCGTGCATGAATGGCCATTGATGCACAACCGCATTTGGAGTTTTCCCCAAAGACAAACACAGTTGCCTTGGACTTTTAGAGATGGAGAATACTGGAATTGACCATCCCAAAGAGGGGGAACCAAAACCTGGAGGAAGATGACCTTCTGCAGGACTGACAAAGGATTCATGTCTGCTAAAAGCTACTATCCAAATCCTATCTAGTTAGGCTTCTGTTGACTTTCTATCTAGGGAGGAAAAAAGGGGGGGAGAAACCTCTGATAAGAGAGAAGAAAAAATGTGCAAAGCACCCAAGGTTACAAGGCGTTTATCTAATCGCTTGCAGCGACTCCAAAGTTTACAAAATAGCAGTAACATAAAAGGTTCAATTAAATCGCAAACATGCTTACAAATAATGAGCAAACGCAAAAAGCAAAGGTGTTGATCATATAACATAAAACCACAACAGTGACAGGTTTGCCGGCTAGTATGCTGTTTCAATATCCTGTCACTGTTCCGGTTTTATGTTATATTATCAACACTTTTTTTTGCGTTTGCTCATATGTATGCTGTAATACATGTTTGCGATTTAGTTGAATCTTTGATGTCACTGCTAATTTTGTAAACTTCGGAGTAGCTGCAAGAGATTAGATAAACGCCTGGTAACCTCTGCTGCTTTGCACATTTTT
Source organism: Euleptes europaea (assembly GCF_029931775.1). Classification (NCBI taxonomy): domain Eukaryota; kingdom Metazoa; phylum Chordata; class Lepidosauria; order Squamata; family Sphaerodactylidae; genus Euleptes; species Euleptes europaea. The sequence continues at coordinate 16,902,180 of NC_079329.1, read as the reverse complement.
CTCTCTGATTTTCTACCTAGTGCAGCATCTAAAATTAAACTCTAGGATTGTTATTACAACAGCAGTCCCAAGAAGGCCTACTTAAGTCTTACTCAGTAGGGATTACTACCAGCAAAGCATTCTCAGGATTGGACTGAACATATTTTTCTGCTCTTCCCCTTACATGCATCTTTCACGTAGAACTGGGGAGAATATGTCTGGTAGTAGCCATTTCCTGCAGTCTATGCTGTGTCTTGAAGTATGTTTCGCACTCAGTACCAGCTACTCTTATACCCTGTGCAATGACTTCTGATCTCTTTTTCAAGAAGAGGACAATAAACCAGAGGCGGGGCTTTCCCATAACATATGGAAACATCTTTTCTAAGCCCCGCTGCACATTTTGGAAGAGAACGTCGAGCTCGTGCAAGTTTGCGGAACTCGAACATCGCTCAACCCTTTGCGACAGTGATTTAGTCCAAATAATAAAAGGCATTACATTTTGTTGCATTTGGATCTCTTGACAGGGAAACCTCTCCTAGGTCTCAAAACATCTGACTGGTGTGCACATAGGCATTTTTTTAACATGAGTTTCTAAGTCAGGTTTACATTGCAAGCGAAGGGACTGTATTCCTTCTTTTAACATGATTTCGGCATTTGTCCTTAATATTTTGCTTGGGCAGTAGTGAGAGAACTCACATGAAAGAGAGGGAACGATTCAATCCATCCTGTTTTTCAGGCTAGGAGCCCCAAAAAGAGGGGGGGAGGGAAACAAAACTTAACCCTATAAAAGGAATTAAGTACCTAGAAGGTCAAACAAAAAAAAGTGGACAAGGCCAACAATATGATAAAAAGCCAAACCACTAAAAAGTGTTATGAAAACATATAAGTTTAATACAAGTTAAAACCAAAATGATGCTAATAACTCCTATATGGCCTTGCAAGAAGTCTTCCAAACACATATACTAAAATAACACTAGAGGCAAGTTGGTAGAGTGTTTGGCAATGATCTACTGTGCCGAATCCCTTTCTGAATCCTGCTTGGTGTGGGTGCAGAATGTGGTTCTCGGTCACCCACTCCTCCAATTTATGCAGCAGATGTTTGCTATATAGCTTTGCTGCAATGTCAAGCAGGCTTATGGGTCACTAGAGGCATAATATACAATAAGACATACAATCATATGCAAACCATAAACAAACAATCACAAATTGACCATATGTGTTTCGACTATTTGCCTTCTTCAGTGGTCTAAAAGACACCAGCATACCAGACAGGCTAGTGCCTTTTATACCACTGAAGAAGGCAAATACGCTGAAACGCGTATGGTCTATATGTGATTGTTTGTTTATGGTTTGTGTATGATTGTATGTCTTATTGTATATTATGCCTCTAGTGTTATTTTAGTATATGTGTTTGGAAGACTTCTTTTAAACCCATATAGGAGTTATTAGCATCATTTGGATTTTAACTTGCATTAAACTTATATGTATTCAGAAAACTTTTTAATGGTTTAGCTTTTAATCAGCCTTGTCGGCTGTTTTTTTTTTTTTTTGCTTGACCTTTTAGGTACTTAATTTCAGGCTAGGAGCACCGCAAGGAGGAATGTAAAATTTGCATTTATTTTCCAGTCCAGCATTTGCCTGGCTCTGTCCCCTGCTCTTTGGTACATGAAAGGGAATGGTACTGCCATCCCACACCATATTTCGTGCTCACATCTTTCTTTAAAACCATTGAAATTGGAATCCGTTGCTTCAGGTTCATCCTCCATAACACGCCAGTGCTAATCCTTAATACACTTCTTCTCTCCACCCCAACTGCAACTGGAAGGCTTACAAAGTGCAGCAATGTTGACTGCTAGGAAGTATGCTTACGCATACTTACGCATATGCTCAGGAAAGAGGACTCGGGACCATAAGGCACCTCCAAGGCTGGAGAAGGAGCAGAACTGACTACTGTTGAGAGATATCGTTGTAGAAGCAGCTGGTTACACTTGGGCAGGAAGCAGGAACTCCAGTTTGAAGGCACAAGGGAACAGAGAGGAGCTCAGAGACCGAAAGCCTGGGGGCTCACGCTGCTGTCCAGCACTACATTGCCGGTCTTCACACAGTCCGCTAGCTGAGACCCTATGAGAGAGAGAGAACGTGTTTAGAATCTTCTTCCACAAGCATGAGGTTCTCTGATGATATTTTAGTGTCTCTCATTGTGTGTGTGTGTGTGTGTGTGTGTGTGTGTGTGTGTGTTAAGTGCCATCAAGTTGTTTCTGACTCATGGCGACCCTATGAATCAAAGTCCTTCCTTTCTAGAGTCAATCCATCTTTTGTTGGATCTTCCTCTTTTCCTGCTGCTTTCAACTTTTCCTAGGATTATTGTCTTTTCCAGTGACTCTTGTCTTCTTATAATATGTCCAAAGTACGACAGCCTCAGTTTAGTCATTTTAGCTTCTAGGGTCAGTTCAGGCTGGATTTGATCTAAAACCCACTGATTTGGCTTTTTTTTGGGGGGGGGGGCAGTCCAGGGTATCCGTAACACTCTCCTCCAACACCACATTTCAAAGGAATCTACTTTCTTCCCATCAGCTTTCTGATGTCCAGCTCTCACACCCATACATAGTAATAGGGAATAAGATGGCATGAATTAACCTGATCTTGGTTGCCAGTGACACATCCTTACACTTACGAATCTCTTCTAGTCTCTCAGTGAGGGTTCTGCAAGTCCTAGCAGCTACCACGAGTCAGTAGCATGTGCACAAGGATGGCTTCACTGTTACGTTCCAGACATTCATAAAGGAAGGAGAGATCTCAAACAGAGCTCACTGCATTGCAAGGTTCATAGAATCATAAAGTTGGAAGGGACCACCAGGGTCATCTAGTCCAACCCCCTGCATAATGCAGGAGATTCACAACTACCTCCCTTAACATCTACTCTGTAGAGTCAGTTTCTGTTTTACCTGTTTTATCTGGCATACTAGCCGCAAATAAAATTTATTTATTATTTATAACTACCTCCCTCCCCACATCCCCAGTGACCCATATTCCATGCCCAGAAGATGGCCAAAACAACAAAAACCTTCCAGTTTTTGCTGCCTTGGCAGCTTTAAAAAAAAAAAAAATCCTGTGGGATTTGTAAATGGCTGATTGAAAACCTTTCCCCATAGAAGATCTTCCCTCCTCTTCTTCAAATCATCTCTCCCAGAACCATCAACTTTTTGTTATTTTAATCTAACTTTGATTTTCATTCAGAGCTGATATTGTATCGAAATAAAATTTGATTGATGGATTGACTGAAGTTAACCACACACTACTGTTCAGCTTGGACAGAAGGAATATTGGGCTGCGGTCTGCGAAGGGATGAAATAGCCACCCCTGGGTAACTGGAACCCTAAGCTGGGGATCCGTTGGACTGGAGGCTGAGGTCCGAGTCCCATTCTCCAAACTCCAGCCTCTGCCTACTTCTCCCTCTCTCTCTCACCCTGTTCTCGGGATCCTTTCATCCCCGGCCGCAACCTCTCACCTGCAGTTGCATGGAGAGGATATTGGGCTGTGGTCTGAGAAGGGATGAAATAGCCACGGCTGGATAACTGGGGATTCATTGGATTGGAAGCTGAGGTCCAAGTCCTACTCTCCAAACTCCAGTTTCCGCCTACCATCGCCCTCTCTCTCTCGCCCTGTTCTCAGGATCCTTTCGTCCCCCGGTCACAACCCCTCACCTGCAGTTGCTTGAAGCCAGTTGAGGGCTTTCGCTTCCAGGAGCTCCCATTCATCCCTCTGCTTTGCAGTGCGGGAGTGGAGCCACAAGATGGCCAGCACAGTTGCCCACACATTGGGAGGCACCTGGTGGAGGGAGGAAGAGAAGGGAGACCCTAAATCCTGTCCGCTCACAAGCCCCTGGACAGGCCCATCACTTAAGGTGCCCCCTGAAAATGCCAGGTCCTAGCCTTGCTACGGAACTTACCTGTGCGGGTGCTTGGCTCGCGATCTCGGCCTCACTCAGGCCCAGCAGGCTGGCCAGGTTGGCATCGAGGACCCAGGAGCCATCTGCATTCTGCAGGGAGACCAGACTCAAGAGAAGGGATTCCTCTTTCTTGGGGGTGGGCTTTTTCGCCTCTACGGGGACGGAGAAGAACAGTCAGAAAACCAAACAGAATCAACCGGCAGCTTTCACACCCTGTTCAGAAGCCATCAACAGTAATGTGCAGACAGAAGTTGTGATGCCTGCTAGAGTTGGTTGCCCTCAAAGTTTTGAAGGCATTAACCAGCTATAGCTAAGGTCGTATTCAGCTAATGTTCTACTCCAAACACCACTCTCAGTTTGTCTGGTTTTTAGTGGTGCTCGCACATTCCTTCTTTCCTCTCCTTGTATAGCGACCCTTATCTCCAATTAAGAGATTCTCCAAGGAATCTCCATTCCTTCTTTCCTTTCCTTGCATAGCGATCCTTATCTCTCCAATTAATGCCAACAAAGAGTGACCTCTGAATGTAGGTCTCTGGGCTAATCGGGGCTTACTTTGGCCTTCATTTTCCCTGCAAGAGGAGATAAATGGAATGCCCAAGCATTCCCCACGAGGACTCAGAGCAGCTTACCTCCTTCTCCTTTCCTCCATTTTATTCGAACAACCACCCTGTGAGATAGGGGAGGGCGAAAATGTGCAACTGGCCTAGGGTCACCCACCGAGCTTCCATGGCAGAGTGGGGATTTGGTCCTGCATCTCCCAGAGCCTACTTTGACACTGTATTATTTCTCAGTTCAAGATTGCAACTAAATGTCTTGAGATGTTATTTCTCTCTGACCCTATCACACACAGATGTTCGCCGATATGATATGATATGATATGATATATATTTATTTGTTTAGCCAAAGGCCATTACAAAGCTTCCTTACATAAATACAGAAAACTTAAAATGATATCAAAAAAAAAATTACAACAGTATGCAATTTCCTGGTAAAATCAATTACATACGCAAGTTCTGTTAAAACATTATTTGGATTCCTCTGCAGAATTTATCTTAATAACTTCAAGGGCTCTAATCTTCCTGGCTGCAATAGCAAATTGTGATATTCTAACGGTTACACGCGAATCAGAGTCAGAAAGTAGGAAGATCAATTTTTCCAATTCAGAACAGATAGTTGCTCCCTTCAGGATTCCATCCAGAAATTTGGCTCTAGGCTCACTATACAGTGGACATATTAACACATAGTGAAATATGTCCTCCAATGATGAGGATCCACAGATACAGGTGCAATGTTCCTTTGGGGTTTTGTTATACCGTCCTGATAGAAGGGCCGAAGGCATAGTCTGAAATCTTAGGGAGGTGAATGCCACCCTAAGGTTCTGTGATGTGAGGTTGACCAAATAGGGGGATCTGAGATTATATTTCTTATAGGTATGGAACCAGGGGGGAAATTTAGATTCTCGGATTACTACTTTACGTTCGCCTATAAAACTACAAATGATTTCCGCTGAGAACACAAAAGGGATCTCTGCTGGCTTCATTGCGCCTCTTACCTAAGTAGCTGCACGTGGGAGAACCCATAACATTTTCGAGTTGGCATCCACCTATGGGCGCAAGAAATGTATGTCCTGTAGCACAGACAGAGGAGGAAAAGACAGGGCTGGCGTGACTAGAGTTGATTGTATGCTTTAGAATGGCGATCTTCTCTTATTTTTCACAATGTTGTCCTGCTGATTCTTTCACTAAGTTGAAAGTAGAACAGATTCTGGCAGCTGATGAAGGCTAAGCATTTTTGACACCAGCCTCCCCGAGCCTAAATGTCCTGATATGTTATTCTTCTCTGACTTTGTCACACACAGATGTTCACATATAACACTAAAAATGATTTCTGTTGAGAACACAAAAGAAGAAGAAGAAGAGTTGGTTTTTATATGCGGACTTTCTCTACCACTTGAGACTCAAACCGGCTCACAGTCACCTTCCTTCCCCCTCCCTACAACAGACACCCTGTGAGGTAGGTGGGGCTGAGAGAGTGTGACCCAGCTGGCTTGGTGTGTAGAAGTGGGGAAACAAATCCAGTTCACCAGATTAGCCTCTGCCGCTTATGTGGAGGAGTGGGGAATCGAACCCGGTTCTCCAGATCAGACTCCATCGCTCCAAACCACCGCTCTTAACCACTAAACCATGCTGGCTTTATTGCTTCTCTTACCTGGGCAGCTGAGTATTGGAGGAGGAATGCAAGCCATTGTGTGTGGGCCTGCACCTCCGTATTGCCTCTTATATTCCAGGTCCAGAATGGTGTAGTGGTTTGTAGCGGTGGATGCTCATCTGAAGAAGTGGGTTGGTTTCCCCACTCCTACACATGAAGCCAGCTGGGTGACCTTGGGCTAGTGACAGCTCTTCAATCTCTCTCAGCCCCACCCACCTCACAGGGTGTCTGTTGTGGGGAGGGGAAGGGAAGGTGGTTGTAAGCGGGTTTGATTCTTCCTTGAGTGGTAGAGTTTTTGGCCCGGTGCCAAAAATCCGGGCAACCGCCACCTAAAAGGTGGCGTATCTCAGCCAAAAAAAAGGGGGCATTCCCAAGTCATAACTGGGGAACTGCCTAACGGCAGCCCCGACCCCTGGCCAGCGCCACAATGCCCTGGGAACACCTCCCGGGATGCCGTTACTCCCCGGGAACGCCTCCGGGGTCTCCGCTGTGGCCTTTGCCAATGTCCGGCTCCGTTGGGGCCACAAATGCTGGCATGCACCACCTGGACGCCGGCGGAGGCCTTTGCCGGCCTCCACAGGCCTTTGGGTTGGGCCACCAGCGCATGTCAGGAATGCGCTGTAAGAGACGCGGAAAGGTGAGTGCGTGGAATCTGCCAGATCCTCATAAAACAGAATGGGAAAGAACATAAGAACATACGAACATAATAGGCCCTGCTGGATCAGACCAAGTTCCATCAAGTCCAGCAGTCTGTTCACACAGTGGCCAACCAGGTGCCTCTAGGAAGCTCACAAACAAGATGGCTGCAGCAGCATTGTCCTGCCTGTGTCCCCACAGCACCTAATATAATAGGCATGCTCCTCTGATCCTGGAGAGAATAGGTATGCATCATGACCTGTATCCATGTTGACTAGTAGCCATGAATACCCCTCTCCTCCATGAACATGCCCACTCTCCTCTTAAAGCCTTCCAAGTTGGCAGACATCACCACATCCTGGGGCAGGGAGTTCCACAATTTAACACAATTTAAAGAAGAGGTTCTCAAAAGTATGGTGGCTGGGCACCTCTGGACACAATTCAAGCCTCCATCTACGGGACCTCCTACTGTTCTCTATCTTCTGCCTCAGCATCATTTCAAATCCATATATGCTTCCTCTCAAAACACCGAATTCTTCCCTCCTGCCCCAAGTTCACAAACCCCACCAACTAGAAGAACCTATTTTATATATTTACTTCATTTTTCTCCCGCACAAGGACCCAAAGTGGTTTACCTCCTCCCTACGCTGCTCCATTTTGTTCTAACAACCACCCTGTGAGGTAGGTTAGGGTGAGAGTGGGTGACTGGCCTATGGTCACCCACCCGGCTTCCATGGCAGAGTGGGGATTTGGACTTGAACTCACGTGAATACAGGAAGTTGCCTTACACCAAATCAGACCGTTGGTCCATCAAAGTCAGTATTGTCTACTCAGACCAGCAGCGGTCTTTCACATCACCTACTTGCCCGGCCCCTTTAACTGGAGATGCCGGGGATTGAACCTGGGACCTTCTGCATGCCAAGCAGATGCTCTACCACTGAGCCACAGCCCCTCCCCCACCTGCATCTCCCAGAGCCTACTTTGACACTCTAACCTCATACTCTAACCAGTATATAGCTCTCAATTCAAGAGTGCAACTAAATGTCCCGATATATGTTATATCTCTCTGACCTTATCACACACAGATGTTCGCCTATAAAACTCCAAATGATTTCTGTGGAGAACATAAAAGGGATCTCTGCTGGCCTCACTGCTTCTCTTACCTGAGTAGCAGCAATCCCTTATCGGAATTGCCTTATCGGAATTGCTCCTGCAAACCATTCGTTGGTGGCATGCACCTCTGAATTGCCTCTTAGATTCTTGCCCTGTAGCACAGACAGAGGAGGAAAAGACAGGGCTGGCATGACTAAAGTTGTTGGTATGCTTTAGAATGGTGATTTTCTCTTATTTTTCACATCTTTGTCCTGCTGTTTCTCTCACTAAGCTGAAAGTAGAGTAGATCCTGGAAGCTGATGAAAGCTAAGCATTTTTGACACCAGCAGCCCCGCGTTTTGCTTGGTGAGGGACTAAAGGTCCCCTGTGCAAGCACCGGGTCATTCCTGACCCATGGGGTGACGTCACATCCCAACGTTTCCTAGGCAGACTTTGTTTTACGGGGTGGTTTGCCTGTGCTTTCCCCAGTCATCTTCCCTTTACCCCCACCAAGCCGGGTACTCGTTTTACTGACCTTGGAAGGATGGAAGATGAGGGAGTGGTGGGGTCTAAATTTTACACAGGTACGCAAATTCACACAACATCTGAGGCAGGCAGAAACAAGTATGGAAATTGCTTCACGTGAAGCATAGCACATTAGCTGGGTGAAGCGGCATGTTCAATGTTCAGTTTGCGAGGAGAGCTGGCACCTTCCTGTCCTCCATCCCCACTCCAGCATGAGACACTTTAAAAAATAGATTTACTTCATTTACACCCCACCTTTCTCCTCAATGAGGACCCAAAGTGGCATACATAATTCTCTTCTCCTCCATTTTATTTCAACAACAACCCTGTGAGGTAGTTTAGGCTGAGTGTGTGACTAGCCGAAGGTCACCACACACCCCCGGCTTCCATGGCAGAGTGGGGATTTGAACCTGAGTCACCAAGGCCCTTCTCAGCACTCTTAACCATGACACCACACTAACTCTCAAAACTGCACTGAAGAGGAAGAAGAAGAGGGAGGAGGAGGAAGAAGAGAAGGAAGAGTTGGTTTTTATATGCCAACTTTCTCTACCACTTAAGGTAGAATCAAACTGGCTTACAATCACCTTCCCCTCCCCACAACAGACACCTTGTGAGGTAGGTGGGGCTGAGAGAGCTCTAACAGAGCTGTGACTAGTCCAAGGTCACCCAGCTGGTTTCATGCGTAGGAATGTGGAAACAAACCCAGCTCACCAGATCAGCCTCCGCCGCTCATGTGGAGGTGTGGGGAATCAAACCTGGTTCTCCAGATCAGAGTCCACCGCTCCAAACCACAGCTCTTAACCACGCTGGCTCTCTAAATATCCGGATGTATGTTATTTCTGCCCCATCTCATCATATACAGATGTTTGCATATAAAACCAGAAAATGTAGAATCATGATTTCTGTGGAGAACATAAATGAGATCTCCATTGGCTTCATTTCTTCTGTTACCTGAAGGGGTTTTCTTCAAAAACTTTGAGGTCAGGCCGCCGAAAAAAGAAGCCCTCGTTGCTTTTGCAGGCTGGAATTGGCTCGGAGAATGGACGGCTACATTGAGGAGGAAAAGACAGGGCTGGGATTGACTAGGCAATTTTATCGATCACATTTCCGTCCTACTGTTTCTCCCCACTGAGCTGAAAGCAGAATAGACCCTGGCAGCTGACGCAGGTTTAGCATTTCTCCACTGCCCCCAAAATATGTGACACAATTCAAAGTGCTCTTAAGGACTAAGGTTCCCTAACAAAGGCTAGAGACCTGGCTTTGAACACACACATGAAGCTGCCTTATACTGAATCAGACCCAGGGTCCATCAAGGTCAGTATTGTCTACTCAGACTGGCAGCGGCTCTCCAGGATCTCAGGCGGAGGTCTTTCCCATCACCTACTGCCTAGTCCTTTTCAACTGGAGATGTCGGGGACTGAACCTGGGACCTTCTGCATGCCAAGCAGAGGCTCTTCCACTGATCCACAGCCCCTTCTTTCTGCTACCTTTCCTACATTGCCTGAGGAAGAACATATGAATTAGCTGATCAGATCAAGGCTGTGCCGTACTGCATTTGGCCTCCAACTCTTGCTAGACAGCTGTCCCTGGGAAACACAAACTGGGCTTTAAGGCAACAGTGTTCCATCACTTGTGCCCAGCATCTAGCACACAGAGGTATGCTGCCCCTGCACATGGAGGTTCCATTTAGGTAGCAAGGGTAATATCCACAGGTAAAACTATCAGCTATGGATTTTTCTAATATACTTCCTCAGTGGGCTGCCCTTTTTCAGTGGCTGCCCTCTGGCAGGGCTGGAAGGGGCAGCCGCCCAGTTTACACAGCAGATGTCAAATCCATGTCGAAAGTTGTTCCACACGTTACAACGGTGGTGCTGAGCATCATACAATGGCTACTTGAGCCAGCTTCCCTTTGGTCCTCATGGAGACATTCAAGCAGGGTTGCCAGCCTCCAGGTACTGATCAAACAAGACAGTAGTAGGCAAAAATAAACAAGCAATAGACAAAGATAGCAGTTAATATAGACAGCAAAGCTATCACTGTAATACAATGATTGCAACAAACATAAGCAAACAAGCTAAGCAACCGAGGTTACAAAGCGAAAATAGCAAGAACAATGTGGCAGAAGCTGATAATAAATATACAAAAGTTCATGTAAGGCATGGAGTTGCGTTCTAGTCAATTTCAAATTCTTCAGGCAACGGAGATAAAGGTGGTAACGCGGCTCCGGAAGTATTCCAGCGTTTTCACTACAAAAAGTAGCTTCATCAGCCACAAGGGTTTAATTGTACAATTCCTATGATAAGTTTGGAGCTCCCAAAACGGGCTGCTATCAGAAGAGTTCATACGTGACGTTCATGCCTTACGTGACGTTCATGCCTTACATGAATTTTTGTATATTTATTATCAGCTTCTGCCACATTGTTTTTGCTATTTTCGCTTTGTAACCTCGGTTGCTTAGCTTGTTTGCTTATGTTTGTTGCAATCATTGTATTACAGTGATAGCTTTGCTGTCTATATTAACTGCTATCTTCGTCTATTGCTTGTTTATTTTTGCCTACTACTGTCTTGTTTGATCAACACTACTTACAGTAGAGTGAGTTATTCTTATAGCCTCCAGGTACTAGCTGGAGATCTCCTGCTATATTACATGTGTGCACAGATAACAACAAATATATGCACTGTCTGCAAATCCCAGCGATATACCAAAAAATAACAATATCTCCTAACTACTTCGACATAAAGAAGGAGTAATCTTACTCTTGAACTGATATTGTCATAAATCTTCAGCACTGGTATGCGAAAAGTGAGTCTGGTACATAAAGTCCCTTTTCATATAAATCTTCATCAGTTGCGTCTGTGCTTGAGTGGAATTGACCAGCATTGGAGCGTGGCGATCCTATTCCGAGATCCCGTAGGATTCTTCCTTAGGAGCTTAACATTATCTATTTCTAGGACTCAGCCATTGCAAGACAGCTAGAATGCTCCTCCGTTTAAATGATAGAAATGTTAAGCTCCTAAGGAAGAATCCTACAGGATCTCAGAATAGGATCACCACGTTCCGACACTGGTCAATTCCACTCAGGCACAGACGCGACTGATGAAGATTTATATGAAAAGGGACTTCAATTCTTTATTCTTACCGTCATTTGACCAGAAAATAGAACACATCTAATCAGAAGTAATATAAATTAGTATGACAGTCTCAGTTTAGTCATTTTAGCTTCTAGGGTCAGTTCAGGCTTGATTTGATCTATAACCCACTGATTTGTTTTTTTGGCAGTCCAGGGTAACCGTAACACTCTCCTCCAACACCACATTTCAAAGGCCATGCCCAGTCCCAATTCCGTGGGTTCAGTTCATGAGCCCTTCTGTGATTAAGCCCAGTTCTTTAACTCACCCGCAAGTGGGACATGTCGGTGGACGAGGGGCCCCTGCACTGGCTTGCCCAGCTCTGTGTTGACCCCCACATAGGCCGTCTGAGAACACACCACCCCGGAACTCAGGCTTGTCTCCAGAGCCAGGTGCTGCTTTTTTTTATCCTTCTCTCCGGTACCCTCCAGATCCTGCAGCAGGGCACGGGCCGCCAGCCGATGAACAGGGAGCCTGGAGTGAAAAACGAGGGCCCTGGTTTGCTTCATATTTTCAGTTACACCCATCTTGGATAATGGGTTAGATAAAGGGGCTGGAAAAGACCACGGCTCAAGATGATGGACAACTGCTGTCTAAATCAGACAGATGTCAGCTAGGTGGAGGAGGAGGAGAAGGAGGAGAAGAGTTGGTTTTTATATGCCGACTTTCTCTTCCACTTAAGGGAGACTCAAACTGGCTTACAATCCCCTTCCCTTCCCCTCCCCACAACAGACACCCTGCGAGGGAAGTGGGGCTGAGAGAGCTCTAACAGAGCTGTAACTTGCCCAAGGACACCCAGCTGGCTTCGTGCGGAGGAGTGGGGAAACAAATCCAGTGCACTGGATTAGCCTCTGCGGCTCATGTGGAGGAGTGGGGAATCAAACCCGGTTCTTCAGATCAGAGTCCACCGCTCCAAACCACTGCTCTTAACCACTACACCATGCTGGCTCTGACTCCTTAGAAGGATGCTGCCTATCAGCATGTTGTATTGTTTTTATCTAATTGTTTTATCTCTGTACAGTTACATACATGAAGCCTGCTGGGTGACCTTGGACCAGTCCCAGTTCTCTCAGAACTCTCTCAGCCCACGTGGAGGCAAGCAATGGCAAGCCACCTCCGATTGTCTCTTGCCTTGAAAACCCTACGGGGTCGCCATAAAACCCTACGGGGTCAGCTGCGACTTGACGGCACTTTCCACACACGTGTACAGTTGGTGGGATAAGAGATCTGGTTCTCTATTCAACGCCTGCCACACATGAGCAGTTTGGGAAAGTTCCCACAAATGGGAACTTTTCATCCCCCTGGGCTCATTCTTTCAGCCTCAACGGACCCTGAATGGCAACACTCAGGTTCAAAACTGAGCTTTATGAATAAATGAATATATTACAAAATGAATATATTACAAAAGGTTATGGAAGGATTTTTCCATTAAATAATAATGTCAGGCAGAATAAATAAAGGCAGCCAATGCGACTGGCATCCTCTCGGTTTCAGGCACGGATCTCACAGGCAGTGATAGGTCTTTAGTGTCCCCAGATTCCAAAGCTATGCAGATACAGGGCAGATACAGGAAGGAAACACGCTTCAGTTATTCGAACACTGCCCGGTCTTCTGCCTACAAAACATTATTTGAAGATTCAAAAAAGTTGTGTTTCTTGCCAAGACTTCTCGCTTCCTTAAGGAGTGCTTCAAAAGCATTTCACTCAGAAAACATGAACAACAAAAAAACCCCAGGTTTTTTCAGTGCTCTCCCAAGTTGATAACTTTTTCATGAGAATAATAAAAAAAATCTTCAGGGGAAAAAATAGAAAACCACAACCCCCCCCCCTTAATAGTCAAAGTCAAAGGTATTTATTACAGTCCACGGCCAGCAAATACAGCAAAAATATAAAAAATGGAAGCAATTAAAAATAATCATGGTACACATCAACCACAAATACAGATAAAAGTAGTGTATTTAACATATTAACACCCCTTCACGAATACTAAATATAAGATCACTCCAAGGATTTAAAATCTGAACCACTCTTTAACTTCAGAACGCTGTTTATTTTTTTTGAGGTTATAGACCTGGCAACCCTTCGTGTCGTTTGATGGTTTTTATCTGATAGGAGATTTTCTATTTTAATTTTATTAGCTCTCCCTGGGAATCGTTCCAACAATGGCCCAATAGTTTCACTGCAGATTTTGTTGTATAAGGCATACTCCAGCAATACTATTTTCCTCATCAAGCCTTCACATTTCTATTCCCAATTAAATTCTATTGCATTGGCCAGTGAGAGGGGACATAGATTGAAGAGCGTCCTACCTGTCACCCTCCTGAGCTTGGAGAGGGAACTTCATCGTCTCCTTGAAAGTCTGGCCTGCGATGCTGTACTGAAGGACAACCGACCCCTCTGAGGCACCTGAGGACTGCAGAGGAAAAGGAATTGGTAGAGCAGAAGGAAACGAGGAATTCATTCTGGGAATAGCTCTCAATAATTCTCAATAAAGCATAGTAACCAGCAGTGGGAGCTCAAATATGGAGCTTTGACTGCGGCACCATGTTGGCACTCTCCCACTCTGGGAACATAGATACCACAAGTACACATGAAGTTGCCGTATACTGAATCAGACCCTTGGTCCATCAAAATCAGTATTGTCTACTCATACCGGCAGCGACTCTCCAGGGTCTCAGGCAGAGGTCTTTCTCATCACCTACTTGCCTGGTCCCTTTAACTGGAGATGCTGGGGATTGGACCGGGGACCTTTTGCATGCCAAGCAGGCGCTCTGCCACTAAGCCATGGCCCCTCTTCATGGCTCTCCGGGGTCTCAGGCAGGGGTCTTTCACATCACCTACTTGTCTAGTCCCTTCAACTGGAGATGCCAGGGATTGAACCTGGGACCTTCTGCATGCCAAGCAGGTGCTCTACCACTCAGCCATGGCCCCCTCCCCAAGTACTAAGGCCTCAAAAGGTCCTAGGGCTCCCTTGGCCAAGGAAGGTGGATAGGGATGGGTAGTCAATATTTGGAGTTTTGGTGGAGGCTGCTTGCCTTATGCTTCCCGTGGATCTGGGCATAGATGAGGCTGCGCTGTCCTTCAAAGATGACTTGGGGGCCGGACCCCACCATCACGGCCTTGAGACCGGAAGGTAAGCCCCAATGCAGAGAGACCCCTGTTGCTGCAGGATACAAGGCCTTCTTCAAAGATTGCAGGGCCTGATGGAAGAACAGAGGGGTATCAACAGGTATAAGCTGCAGAGGGTGCCTTGTCGAAATAAGAAAGATAAAAATGGTGTCGTCTATGCCCTTTTGAAGGCAGAACTATGCCTGAATAAGATGTCCTCTTTTTTTATCCTGATATGCTTCACAGATACGCATGTAAGCTCCAGCATGCAATGGATATTAAATTAGCAAGCTTTAGGAGTAGAAAGGGTAGAGCACTCTCTTCCAATAGAAAATAAAAACTCCGATACGTTGGCTTTTAATGACTGTATTAACTGTCCTCTACAGGAAAACACTAGATCTAAATCCTTCGGGCATGACTTGCTGCTGAAGGTGGAAACAAGCAGCTCAGTGCAACGACAGGAGAGGTTCGAATCGGAGCACCTGTCCGAGGGCCCGTTCCTAGCAGGCTCCGAAGAAAGACGGATGCCTCTTCCAGACCGCAGCCCTGATCTGTATTTTCCCTGCCTCCGAGTCACATCTGTTGAGAGTGCCTTTGGGGCAGTCCCTGCACGCTTCCTGTTTTTATGTGGAACTTCCCCGTGTGGGGAGTCCCCGGTTTACATTAACATAGGAAATGAGGCGTCTTCTGGACGACTTATGGTTGAGACGAAAAACGGTATGTGTGCCTCGGCTCTGAGATGAAATAGAGCTTTCTTTCCCCGTGTGCGTTAGGGTTGCCAGCTCCGGGTTGGGAAATATGTGGAGATTTTAAGAGCAGAGCCTGAGGAGGGTGGCCATTTCTTCCAGGTGAACTGATCTCTTATCTCCTGGAGATCAGTTGTAATAGCAGGAGATCTCCACCTAGTACCTGGAGATTGGCAACCCTAGTGTGTGTGGTTTTTTTGCTCCATTCATGACTACTGTGCACCGATTTTATTCACTCCGGAGGCTGGGAAAGAGGGTTTTCTTGTTTCCTTTAGAAGTCAGCTGGGCTGGGAAGCCACGCTTTTTGGTATTCTTAGACAGAGGGGGGCAAGAAGTTGAGTTTGCCGGCATAGTACTAAGACCACAACAAGATCCTTTGATTGAGTAAGAGGATGATGGGAATCATCACAGGAAGTTAAAAACATGTAGGAGTTCATTTAAAAAAACCCAAATGAACCACATTAGTCGTGTTGGTCTCTTCTTGACCCTGAACTTTAGCTAAGGGAGTGTGATATGGGACGAAACAACAATGGTCCTTTTGTTCAAGAGACTGATGGGGGTGCGATGGGGTATGAATTTAGTGTATAGACAGAGGGGGGTGTCTGGCAAGCTACTAAGAGCTCAGGGAAGTGGAAAGCAGCCCATGACGGAGGAGAAAGGCAGGCTCCCAAATCCTCACCTTGGCCCGCATGCGCTCCTTGCCGGTGATGAATTCGGCACTGCCTCCGCCTGCTCGAGCGATGCCTTTGATGAGGGCGGTGGAGGCCCCTTCCCCGATGCCGAAGGAGAAGCACCTGTAAGGGAGGGTGCAAAAGAACTGGGTTTGAAAAATATTATCCAAAAAGAAGAACAAAAGCCATGTAGCACCTTTTATTTTGTCCATCATCATCACACAGAATAGGGAGCAAGCTTTTGAGTTCTCCAGAACACATAATTTTCTAACAGAGCGGTTCCTCAGTGGAACAGGCTTCCTCACGAGGTGGTAAGCTCTCCTTCCCTGGAGGTTTTTAAGCAGAGGCTAGATGGCCATCTGTCAGCAGTGCCGATTCTATGACCGTAGGCAGTTCATGAGAGGGAGGGGATCTTGGCCACCTTCTGGGCATGGAGTAGGGTTCGCTGGGGTGTGTGTGTGGGGGGAGGTAGTTGTGAATTTCCTGCATTGTGCAGGGGGTTGGACTAGATGACCCTGGTGGTCCCTTCCAGCTCTGTGATTCTATGATTAGGCTGGATGGTAGACAAAGAAAAAGAAGTATGTGTGTTTGCAGCCATGATCTCAAGGGCTTACCTTGTCAGCCTCCTTTGTAAAATGCTGAGCAAGTATGCAGATTTAAAATGAATCCAGGGTCAGTGAGCAGCTCCCGGCATTCTGGGAGCAAAAATTAAACCACGAACTGGAAATACAGAGTTGATCCAAATGTCCTGCCAACACCAGGTGAGATACAAAGATATCCCCCCATACCCTTTTTATTTTTGTAGCATCGAGCCTGAGGAAGACGTCTAGAGAACTTGAAAGCTTGCACACAGTTCTTTGTGATATTGGATTCTCCTAATTAAAGGCATTACACAGGTTGTGTTCTTGTTTGGATTTTATTTTGGACCAATGCCACTTTCTAAACTTTCTTCTTTATTTTGCATATTTTTTTCTTTTTAATAAACTTTTTTAAAAACTGATTGGTAAGAAAGTTACAGGCATTACTTATTCAGTTTGTTTTCATTTCTACTGTTTTGAATAGCAGACACTTTTCCGCAGGCATTTTCCGACCGTGAGAGGTCGCCTTGCTTTCCCTGCGCATTTTGCCCGTGTTTTCTGGACGCTGGCTAAACACAAATCCAGAAAACGTGGGCAAAATGTGAGGGGAGAGGGAGGCGACCTCTGAGGTCGGAAAATGCATGCATAATCAAGGCAATGTCCCGAAGCAGTCGGCAAAGAAACAGCCATGCATAAATGACCCATATTTCTTTTGGATTATCTGGCTAAGAAACGTTACATAAATTCTTGCATCTGACGAAGGGAGCTTTGACTCTTGAAAGCTTATAACCCCAAAACCTTGCTGGGCTCCAAGGCGGTACTGGATTCGAATCTAGATGTTCAACTGCAGACCAACATGACTACCCTTTGAAACCAGCTACATAATAGAATTTATTTATGTGAACTAGATTACAGAATGGACTAAAATCTAAATAACAAGGGGGAAGAAGGGCAAGATTCAGGCAGAGACAGTAAGAAGAAGAAGAGCTGATTTTTATTTGCCGACTTACACTACCACTTTAAACCGGCTCACAATCACCTTCCCCTCCCCTCCCCACAACAGATGCCCTTGAGGTACGTGGGGCTGAGAGAGTGTGACTAGCCCAAGGTCACCCAGCTGGCCTTGTGCGTGTGTGTATGTAAAGTGCCATCAAGTCGCAGCTGACTTATGGCGACCCCTTATGGGGTTTTCAAGGCAAGAGACTAACAGAAGTGGTTTGCCAGTGTCTTCCTCTGCATAGCAACCCAGGTATTCCTTGGTGGTCTTCCATCCAAATACTAACCAGGGCTGACCCTGCTTAGCTTCTGAGATCTGATGAGATCAGGCTAGCCTGGGCCATCCAGGTCAGGGCATATGTGGAAGAGTGGGGAAATAAATCCAGTTCACCAGATTAGAGTCCACCGCTCATGTGGAGAAGTGGAGAATCAAACCCAGTTCTCTAGATCAGAGTCCACTGCTCCAAGCCATTACTCTTAACCACTACACCATGCTGGCTCCGTGGTGCAGAGCAGGATACCAAGAGTGTTTCGATCTCTTATTCTCCGTTTCTACCTGTGGGAGGAGCTGTGACGTTCAACTTCTGCAATGACCTCGTCTGTGTTAGACACCTCTCCGTCAGTGAACACAAACAGCTGGAAGACAAAAAGAGGGATGTGAACTCAGAAGGCAAAAGCTTTTCCGTGGAGACCCAGCAGCACAGAGGTGGCTTTATTGGTCCTCCCCATAGAATTGGAAGGGGCCATACAGGCAGGGCCGGTGCTACCATTAGGCAAACTAGGCGGTTGCCTAGGGCGCAGACCTCAGAGGGGCACAATACTGGCCCGAGGGGCACCGTTTCAAACAGATTAGTATCTTGGTGGAAAATGCAACTGACTATGGGTTTTTTATTTTAAGATACGTACCACAACAGTGCTATGGAATATAATTAATTATAGCATCTTATAAAAAGTTTTGTGCTTTTATTTTTTTTACAAGACATCTGTTTTTGAAAATTGGTTAGCAATGGGAGGGGGGCCCTACAAGTAGTTAGCCTTGCCTAGGGCACAAAAATGACTGGCACCGGCACTTCATACAGGCCATCTGGTCCCAACCCTTTGCTTAACGCAGGGTCAGCCTAGAGCAGTGGTTCCCAAACGTTTCGGGCCACCGCCCCCTTGGTTCCACAAACTCAACCCCAGCGCCCCCTACCCTACCCTATAAAAAGCATTATTCAAAATAGGGGTTTGCATGACGCACTAAAGAAGATAACAATAAAATTTCAAAACAGTAACAATTAATCGCACATCTATTCAAAATCAAATTAAAACTTTTTAGACTAAATTAATTCAACAAAAATGATGAATTTGATCCAGTGGTCCCAGCTCTTCAAAGTCTGGAAAAAAATTCTGATAGTTTCCACCAAATTTGCCAGCATGGTGCTGTAAGAACATAAGAAAGGCCCTGCTGGATCAGACCAAGGCCCATCAAGTCCAGCAGTCTGTTCACACAGTGGCCAACCACGTGCCTTTAGGAAGCCACAAACAAGACGACTTTAGCAGCACCATTCTGCCTGTGTTCCACCGCGCCCAAAATAATAGGCATGCTCCTCTGATACTAGAGAGAATAGGTATGCAGTATGACCAGTATCCATTCTAACTAATAGCCATGAATACCCCTCTCCTCCATGAATATGTCCACTACCTCTTAAAGCCCTCCAAGCTGGAAGCCATCACCATATCCTGGGGCAGGGAGTTCCACAATTTAACTATGCGTTGTGTGAAAAAATACTTCCTTTTATCTTTTTTGAATCTTTCGCCCTCCAGCTTTAGCAGATGACCCCGTGTTCTAGTATTAGGGGAGAGGGAGAAAAACTTCTCCCTGTCCACTTTCTCCAAACCATGCATAATTTTATAGACCTCTATCATGTCTCCCCTCAGCCTCCTTCTTTCCAAGCTAAACAGCCCTAAGCGTCCTAACCGCTCCCCATAGGACAGTTGCTCTAGTCCCTTAATCATTTTGGCTGCTCTTTTCTGCACCTTCTCAAGCTCTGTAATATCATTTTTTAGGTGTGGTGACCAGAACTGTACACAGTATTCCAAGTGTGGTCTCACCATAGATTTGTACAAGGGCAGTATGATATCATCAGTTTTATTCTCTATTCCTCGTCTAATTATGGCCAGCATGGAATTTGCCCTTTTTTACAGCAGCCACACACTGGGTTGACATCTTCATTGAGCTATCCACTACCACCCCAAGATCCCATTCTTGGTCAGTCGTTGCCAGCACAGATCCCATCAGTGTATATGTGAAGTTGGGATTTTTTGCTCCAATATGCATCACTTTACACTTGCTCACATTGAATCTCATTTGCCATTTTAATGCCCAGTCTTCCAGTACGCAGAGATCCTTCTGGAGCTCTTCACAGTCCGATTTTGTTTTAACCACTCTAAATAATTTAGTGTCATCTGCAAACTTGGCTACTTTACTGTTTAACCCCCAACTCCAGGTTATTGATGAACAGGTTGAAAAGCACCGGTCCCAACACAGATCCCTGGGGCACCCCACTGCTCACATCCCGCCATTGGGAGAACTAACCATTGATTCCTACTTTCTGCTTCCTATTTTTCAGCCAGCTCTCAATCCATAAGAGGACTTGTCCTCTTATCCCATGACTATGAAGTTTGCTTAGCAGTCTTTGGTGGGGGACTTTGTCAAAAGCTTTTTGGAAATCCAAATACACAATATCCACAGGCCCATTCTGTGGATTGAGCTATTGTAAATTAGTGAACAACACAGTTGAAGGGGCCCGCCTCTAGCACGCCCCTGCTGCCCCCTTGCCTCTTAGTGCCCCCCTAGGTAATCCCACCGCCCCCCAGGGGATGGTACCACCCACTTTGGGAACCACTCGCCTAGAGCATCCCTGACAAGTGATTGTCCAGCCTCTGCTTAAAGACTGCCAGTGAGGGTTGGCTCTACAATGTAAACGACCAACGCTTGTTGAGACGCGTTTCAGCCTGAACAGACCTTCCGCAGTGATAATCAATACAGAAAATTATTATAAAAAACCACATCTGGAAATGAACCTTATGAGATATTTTTATCTAATATTTCGTGTGGCTTGATGTAAACTCTTAACCCAAATCCTGGGTCTTGCTGCATGGACAGTTGCTCACACGATCTGGTACAGAATTAACAATGCTTCCCCTTAAAGGCACTCACGGACATGCCTCTGGAGTCTAGAAATAAAACATAGCTCCCACTTCCTAGCCCTTGGTAGGAACGTCCCCCTCCCCGGTCTATTCTCACTGGCAGCAGTGCAGCAGAGATCCCCCTCATTCTGAAGGCTGTCTGGAGAGACGTCAAGACCTTCAGCAGATGCAAACTGCTTTCGTGTATGGTTGTATCAGCAGACTGAGGTAATAAGGGTAAGGGGACTCCATATCTTCAAAACTGTCGTACATACTGTACAGAAGGAAACTGGTTGCTAGTGGAGTTTGCAGTACCTGACGAGGATGTCCTTTTCGGCGTGGCTGGCTGTAAATGGCCTTCAGTGGTTCCAGAATCTCTGTGCCCCCCAAGTTAGCCTGCAGCGGCTTCAACCTCTGGAGAGACTCGGACATGGTCAGCTGGGTGTACTCTACACTCTGCCTGCAGAGGGTAAAAGGAAGTGCCAGGGAGTCAAGGATGTGGATGCCCGGTTCCCTAAGGTTCACCTACTCTATTTACTCTGCTCCCTGTCTCGGACTTGCACACCTTCACTAAACCCACCCAAACCACAAGTTAACACCCCAGTGTGATAACATTCTTTTCCCGGTCAAGATCAAGCCATTAGTGGCCAGTTAGTACCAATAAGATGCTATGAACTGGATACAACATGGGCAGGGCATAGAATCATACAGTTGGAAGAGACCACCATGGTCATCTAGCCCAACCCCCTGCACAATGCAGGAAATTCACAACTACCTCTCCCACACACACACCCAGCACCCCCTACTCCCTGCCCAGAAGATGGCCAAGGTGCCCTTGTTGTGCCTGAGTAATCATACCTGCATACACGCAAGCTACACACATAAGCCCCTGACTCGCAAAAGCCGTTAGCTGGCAGAAGCCGCTTCCCCTTTAGCACCATGAATGTAGGCACACACACATTCCCAACAGCCAGCTCTCCCTCCCCTTCAGTAACTTTTGTTTCGCTCTGCAAAAGGACACTCAAGGGATTTCTCAAGGGAACAGGCTCCATTCATTAATGTAGCAAGGCTCACGTAGGCGCTGTAGAAAGTAATGACGTTGCGTTGACAAGCTAACATCGGATGTTAAGAAAATGTATCATTGTTGTATTGGAATGTCAAATGTCTATAAAACCTCTTGCATTTGCCCTGCATAGTGAACTATCCCCCCATTTTAAGTGCAGACAATAAGTCTGCAATGTACACAGAGCAAAAGCCACAGGCCCTGCATAAACAGGCTGAACACACAAGGAAGCGCTTAAGAAAATGTATCATTGTTGTATTGGAATGTCAAATGTCTATAAAACCTCTTGCATTAGCCCTGCCTCGGGGTGACAGGATCGCGGAGCTGTTTGTCTGGATCCTGGCTCACCCGGTTATTACTCCTTGGCCAATAAAGCAAGCTGTAAGCTCAAACCAACCTCCTGCCCTCATTGATTTCATTGGACTCTACGATGATGGGGGGAGCACTTCACCCTTCCTCTCATGATCTGCCTAAGGTGGGTGGCCTTGGGACAGTCACATACTCTCAGCTTATGTCTGCTGCTAGAAGAGAAGAAGGGAGCAGAAAGCTACATGGCTAGAAATGTACAACTGAGAAGGCTAGCAGTAGCAGCAAAGAACCAGAGAGTTTTTATGGTCCAATACATGCCTTGCAAAATAAGAGGGACTGAGGAGAACAACTGAAAGGTTGCAATCTGTGCAAAGCCCTGGATGACTTGTTTTCTCTTTTCTTTCCAACACCTTGGATAGCCATTTTGATGCTTTTTAGTAGCTCAAGATGAACAGTCCCATTAACCAGTGCCCCTCTTTCCCTGGGAGTAAGGGAGAGGCCACACGGAGAAACAAGGAACGAAAGGAGCAGACAGTAGGGTTGCCAGGTCCGGGTTGGGAAATACCTGGAGATTTTTGGGGTGGAGCCTGAGGAGGGCGGGATTCGGGGAAGGGAGGGACTTAGAGTCCAAATGCCATAGAGTCCAATTGCCAAAGCGGCCATTTTCACCAGGTGCACTGATCTCTATTGACTGGAGGTCAGTTGTAATAGCAGGAGATCTCCAGTCACCACCTGGAGGTTGGCAACCCTAGCTGACAAGCATACAAGATTCTGACACTCACGGATAAAATGAGTCGTAGGTGGATCCAAATCCGTAGATGTTGAAGAAGCATCCCAGAGGGAGACTCTTCAGCAGGAGAATCAGGGCTTCCTAGGGAGAGAAAAACTAGAGTTCTCCTAGATGGTCCAAGTTACCTTTCTGAACTCACTCCTGTATTATAGCAGGAGTGCTTCCAGGGAGTTCTCCTTCCTTAGTACAGTTCTTCCCCTGTAGAGCCAACCCCCAGGACACCTTTCCGGTTGCAGAAGTTCCAGCATTTGATCAGTTCGTGATGTACCTTGGCACTTTGAATACGAGATGGTGAGCGAGAACTGCCGGAAGCCATGCTGCCAGAGCGATCCAGCAGGAAGAGGAATTCCCCAGTAGCATTCTGGCCTGGCTTGGAGGCACTGCGTAAGCTGGGGTACAGGGTAACCAGAAGAGCCGGATCCCCCATCAGGGAGCCTGTTTTGCCCAGGAAGAAAGAAGATTCAGCAGGCGGTTCCACAAGTGGCCACGCTCCTCACCAAGGGTTGTACCTCCCATCCCCATCCAGGCCAAGCGCCTCTCCCAGAATCCCTTGCACTTCGGCCCCTCTCCATCCATGGCTTGCCCACCTGAAGCAGCTCCAGGCTTCCCAGCCTCCAGGAAGAAAGGCAATTCAACAGACACTTCCATCTCATGCTCCTCACCATCCCCATCCGGGCCGAATGCATCTCCCAGAATCCCTTGCCCTCTAGCCTTTATCCATCCATGGCTTGCCCACCTGACGCAGCTCCAGGCTTCCCAGCCTCCAGGACCGCACTGGGCTTGTGAGCTTCCTCATAATAAATCAGCAGCTCCACATCCTGGTCAAATTGGTGCCCTTCAGCCAAGGAGACCTTCGGGTGAGAAGAAACAGAATGAAGAGCTGGATGCTGGGAAAGATTTCAGTCCCCCAAAGAACTCCAACTGAGAGCCAGGGTGATGTGATGGTTCGAGTGTCCGACTAGGATCTGGAAGGCCCAGGTTCAAGTCCCATGTCCTGAGACTGGACAGCTCCCCACGTATTTGTGTACTATAACTACATCTGAGAGACGTACTGCCATGGAAGCTTGCTGGGTAGGCTTGGGACAGTCACACACTCTCAGCTTATCTTACCATATCATGTGGCAAAATTCAGCCCTGTGAATTTTGGGAGTACTGTGACACCATCATGGTGAAGAAGAAGAAGAGTTGGTTTTTAAATGCCGACTTTCTCTACCACTTGAGTCTCAAACCAGCTTACAATCGCCTTCCCTTCTCCTCCTCACAACAGACACCCTGTGAGGTAGGTGGGGCTGAGAGAGCTCGAAAAGAGCCGTGACTAGCCCAAGGTCAGCCAGCTGGCTTCATGGGTAGGAGCGGGGAAACAAATCCAGTTCAACAAACTGGCGTCCGCCACTCATGTGGAGGAGTGGGGAATCAAACCCAGTTCTCCAGATCAGACTCCACCGCTCCAAACCACCGCTCTTAACCACTACACTATGCTGGTGAGCAGCTTAAAAGTGTGGGTGTGATAGGATTATATTCAGGCCACCACAAAGTGGTCCAGTTTTTGGCAAACTCCCTTGTCCCTACTCTCAACAGGAATTAACCTTGATGGTTCACAGCTTAAATAAGGATCCTCTTGTAGTAGCTGCATCTAGATTACAGGACATAGTTTTTGAGCTTGTGGGCACCTTTGGGATACTAACACAGGGTGGTGGGCGCAAAAACAAAAGGGCTGCCACAGGAAGCGAAGCCAGCCACAAAAATGGCCACTGCAGAAAGCAGAGCCGAGCACAAAATGTCAGGGGGTGAGGTTATGCATAACTCTAACAGTAACTCTTCAACCTTTCTGGCAGAATCTCTGCTTAACAGGATGCCTTTTTTAAATGAACATATTTTCTTGCATACAAACAGCTTCCCTTCAGTCAGGGAGTGAAGATCCTTTTGCAGTGGCGCCAGCTGCTCTCAAAGCAACATTAAAAAAAATCTGTACAGCCGATCAGATCTCCAATGACCAATAGGGTTGCCAACCTCCAGGTCCTAGCTGGAGATCTCCTGCCGTTACAACTGATCGCCAGCCAAACAGAAATCAGTTCACCTGGAGAAAATGGCCGCTTTGTCCATTGAACTCTATGGCATTGAAGTCCCTCTCCTTCCCAAACCCTGCCCTCCTCAGGCTCTGCCCCCAAAACCTCCCACCAGTAACGAAGAGGGGCCTGGCAACCCTATTGACCAACAAGAGCCCTACTGGGCAAAAGCCCCACCTGGCCCTGCCCACTTTCTCAAACACTAGGCGGGAGCCAGGAAAGGTGTTGGCAGGTGCCATGCTCCCCCCCCCCCCGGTACCACGTGGGTGACCCATTATCTGTTTTGGTAGCACATTCTAGTGAGCTGTTGAAATTTAGGGTTAAGCAGCAAAAACCTGGGATGGGGAGTTCATGGATTTTCTGGGAAAGAAATAACCCTTCCTCAGTATCAATCACTAGCACCAATGCTTTAGTTTATCAGTAACCCCACCTGAGCGGCAGTATGGTTTTCTGCTGTGAAGTGAAGAGGCACAAGGGTGCATTTCGATTCGACTCGGCTGATGCGATAGGAGGACTCCACTGTAGCGCTGAGGCTGAGCGTATAGGGCAGGTTTCCCTCGGGCACTCGTGGTATGCTGTTGGTGACCGTGCCCCCTTCTGACCCTGTGGAAAGAGACACAGGGCAAGGAAATAGTTATAGGACACATTTATGGGAAATCCCTCTCTTGATACTCCAACAGCGTGGTGCAGTGGTTAAGAGCAGTGGTTTGGAGCGGTGGACTCTGATCTGGAGAATCGGGCTTGATTCCCCACTCCTCCACAAGAGTGGCGACACTAATCTGAACGGGGTTGGTTTCCCCACTCCTACACATGAAGCCAGCTGGGTGACCTTGGGCTAGTCACAGCTCTCAGCCTCACCTACCTCACGGGGTGTTTGTGGTGGGGAGGGGAAGGGAAGGTGATTGTAAGCCGATTTGACTCTTCCTTAAGTGGTAGAGAAAGTCAGCATATAAAAACCAACTCTTCTTCTTCTGCATGATACACAGCCTTGGTATCAGAGGCAGGAAAAATGGAGTTATTTTAGGTAAAGGCACAGGGTAGCAAATGCATAGCACAAATGACAGATGGGATTGTGGATGGAGTCTCTGTTTCGGCCTAGTCAACGCATGCAGCAGGCGGAGAAGGGAATCTACCACTTCAGGCAACACTTCTGAATGATTCCCATGTAAACAGCTCCTTGACAGTAAAGAACTTTGCATCAGGAATCAAAGTCCTTGCATATACTGCAGCTGCCTGAACCGTATTTTCTACCACCAGAGATTTTGTTAAGCACAGGAGAATGCTAGAAAGGTCATGTCCCCAACCCTTAGTCTGAATTGGTATCCTCTCAGGGTTCTCCATTCCCATTTCTCTACCTGTGTAGGTCAGGCCTTAGCATTTAAACCAATGAGATCCTGATGTAGGGTTCTCAGGTCCCTCTTTGCCACTGGCGGGAGGTTTTTGGGGTGGAGCCTAAAGAGGGCAGGGTTTGGGGAGGGGAGGGACTTCAAGGCCATAGAGTCCAATGGCCACAATGACCGTTTTCTCCAGGGGAACTGATCTCTATCGGCTGGAGATCAGTTATAATAGCAGGAGATCCCCAGCTACTACCTGGCAGTTGGCAACCCTATCCTGATGGTTTGGAGCTAAGGGGATGGGATTAGCATGAAGGTCACACCCCTTGACAAAGCATGGAGAAGCGAAGAGAACGGATGGCCTCATCCAAGTCGGCGGTGCCAAGACATACAGCTTCTTTAAGCAAACCTCGGCCTCACCTTGCCAGACTGTGTGTGTAAGAAAATGTACTGGGTGGCAGGGTCTTACCCGCAGGCACGTAGCGTGGGTTCAGCACAGCAGGCAGGACAAAGCGGACAGCTCTGTCAGGCTCCGAAGCCAACGGCTGGACATAGCGCAGCTTCAGCGTGGCCTCCCCGCCGGGAGGAAGGTTACCCAGGCTGCAGGTGAAAATGTCACTGGTGTTGGTCTCCCTCTCGAGCAGGAAGGCTTGTAGTCCTTCGCTCAGGGCATCCTCATATTCCTGCTGTGCCTGTATCACAGGGGTGGGGAACGTCAGGCCCAGGGGGTGTTAAAGGCCTGCGAAATCATTTGGTCTGGCCCTTCGTGGGTCCTGGCAGATCTCTAGCTCAGAAGGATCTAAGACTGGTGATCCGCCCCCTCCTGTGGACAGGAATAGCCTCTATTCAAGGCAGATGTGAGTTTGTTTTGCCGAGAAAAGGAACCTTTTTTCCCCCTTGCAGAAGAGTCGTTAGCTATGGAGCTGCTAGGACCGCCCAAGAAACTGTGTCAACCCTTTCCCACCTGGGCCATGGAGAAACGTATTCCCTCTGTATTACAAGAGGGCTGGGGACAGAAGTGGCGGCAATGGAGGGGTTAAAGGAGGAAGGGCCAGAATGTGCCGGGGGGGGGGTGGGTGGGTGTGAGTTCTTAGCCAGCGTGTCCTCATTTCATCCCTGCAGGCGGATGTAGCTGGAGCCGGCTGTAGAATCTGGCCCCGACCATGCAGAGCAGGAGCAACTCCAGCGTGCAGCTGGACGGCTGTGCCTGGCTGGTGCAACAGACCATCCTGTGCCACCAGGTGGGCGAGTGTGCCACTGGTTGGATGCCTGCCTGCTTGCCCACGTGGTGGGGGGGGGACAACATCTGTGGCAGTTGCCTGCTTGGGGCTTGGTCGGCTAATTTTTAAGTTGATAATTTTGTATGGCCCGCGAATGATGTTATAACTATCCAAATGGCCCTTGGTGGAAAAAAAATTCCCCACCCTTGCTGTATTGGAATAGGGAGAGGATGGAGATTGAGGACAAGGAACGGCTGGCACAAGCTGACTCCCATAGACTCAATGGCTTTGATCCTATGCATAAGTTCCATGCGCACAAGATGACCTCTGGTATGAAGCCTGCTTCCTCTTCCACCAGCACGTCCACTTGTGAAAAGACATGTTGAAAACCACTGGTCGTGCCCAAACAGAAGTGCTAGAGGAGTCAGTGTGGTGTAGTGGTTAAGAGTTCCTCCGCTCCCCATGAATGGTGGAGGCTAATCTGGTGAACCGGGTTGGTTTCCCCACTCCTTCACATGAAGCCAGCTGGGTGACCTTGGGCTAGTCACCGCTCTCTTAGAGCTCTCAGCCCCACAACATGGTTGAGACTTCCAAGCTTTGGTTTCTCTCAGTCAAAGGTGAGGAATGGGAGTTGACTGAAAAAGGTAAAAGGTGGAAGGGAGGTAAATTCTCAATCTTTAATACTACTGGTCCTCAAGTATACACCATTATTCTTGACCCCAATTGAATTTATTATAGATATATATATATGTTGTCTTACACAATAACCAGGGCACTTCACAGCGGCTTACAAAAAAGAGACATGTGTATCAGCCTACCCTCAGCCTACCTGCTGCTGCTCAGTTGCCAACAGGGGAAAAAATAAGGCAAAAACGGTTGTTGCACTGATGGCGTGACATCATTTCTGCGTTGAACCCTGAAGTGAGGTCACAACACTCTACGATTCAGCAAAAAAACTTTATGGTTTCTTGACATGAGCTCTGGATTTGGAAACTGATCTCGCCTAAGACAAATCTCTGGTTCCCCTCGGAAACGAAGTCCCCCTAGTCCCAAAGACTCCTCTGCGTCCCCGTACCTGTTTCTTTTCTCGGATCTGGGCCTCAATCCGTGTCCCGCAGATCAGGCCCTCGAAAGCATAGACGGCAGCTTCGTCATCCAGAGGGAAGACAAATGTAACCTCCACTGGGTCCCCTTCTTCATTCTTGTACCGAAGATCAGACACGACGTCAGCCACGAAGCCACGGACCAGCACATCCACTGAGATGCTTTGTAAGGGCACTGGCTCAAGGAAACAAGGAACGTACATGATAAGCCACATCAGCTCAAGAGGAGGCCCAACCCATGGCAACAGAACTTGAGCCCAGAGTTAGCTTGGGGAAGGGAGAACTATGCCCAGCAGCCATATATTGGGTTCTCCAACATGGTAGTGGTTAAGAGCGGTGGACTCTAATCTCGAGCAGTGGACTCTAATCTCGAGCGGTGGACTCTAATCTGGAGAACAGGGTTTGGTTCCCCATTCCTCCACATGAGAGGCAGACACTAATCTGGAGAAGCAGGTTGGTTTCCCCACTCCTACACATAAAGCCAGCTGGACAACCTTGAGCTAGTCACAGTTGTCTTAAAGCTCTCTCAGCCCCACCTCCCTAACAAGATGTCTGTTATGGGGGGGGGGGGAAGGAAGGTGATTGTAAGCCGGTTTGATTCTTCCTTAAGTGGCAGAGAAAGTTGGCATACAAAAACGAACTCTCCTTCTACGAAGATGGCCAGTTACACTAGGGCAAAAAAATAAGTTCAGATAAGTTACAAATCTTATTTTTGAATTTTAGTGGCATGCAGAATGTCAGATCTCACAATTCTAAACTTCTAAAATATTGTTAGGCACACCCAACTGAACAACCACAAGTCAGTGACTTACCTGGCTTATCAGAATTCGTGACGAGGCCACCGACTGCCATGGTTGAGGATGATTCTGGAGAGATGATTCTGGGAGGCAGACACACGCCGCCGCAGCTGGGCAAAACAAAATTCGAATTTCTGTTCTTATTTTTGGTTAGAGGGACAAAAAGCTTGAGAGCAGAAATCCTATAAACCAGTGTCTCCCATTCAGAGAGCCAGCGTGGTGTGGTGGTTAAGAGCGGTCGTTTGGAGCAGTGGACTCTGAAAGTTGGCATATAAAAGCTATTCTTCTTCTTTTAGTGTGGATTAGAAGCCACATTGCACGCAATACACTTAACTAAAAGAGTTCAAGTTCAGTTTTATTGTTGTTATAAAAATTGACAACGGAAAAAAAAAACCTGGGTAGCAGGCAAACATTGTTAAAAGTAACCATTTAAAGCCCAAAGGGTGTGTTTCTCTAACCACTGGATCTTATCAGAGTACTAAATACATTTTGTAAAAATTTAATACCTACATACAAAGTTATCTGGATTTGGACTAAAAAAGAAAAGGTGAACCCAAGGTATCATTTAGTACTCATGATTACACAGCCAGAAACCCAATTCAAGGACATTGAGCTACCAGGATTGTCTCACGAGTTGCTGAAATTGTTTCCCCTAACATTATTGATGAATCCCAAGTCCCCATTTGAAAGATTTTGATCGAGGCACTGGTGTCATGAGGCTGGATTTCTGGACTCTGCAGGGAAGCTGCCTTTAGAAATGCTACTGATTCATGACCCTATTATTGCCTCCTCATGCAGCAAAGGGTTCCTGAGGAAGTAAACAAATTTTCCTGCAATAGCATAGTGAACTATCCCCCCATTTTAAGTGCAGACAATAAGTCTGCAATGTACACAGAGCAAAAACCACAGGCCCTGCATAAACAGGCTGAACACACAAGGAAGCGCTTAAGAAAATGTATCATTGTTGTATTGGAATCTCAAATGTCTATAAAACCTCTTGCATTAGCCCTGCCTCGGGGTGACAGGATCGCGGAGCTGTTGGTCTGGATCCTGGCTCACCCGGTTATGACTCCTTGGCCAATAAAGCAAGCTGTAAGCTCAAACCAACCTCCTGCCCTCATTGTTGCTCATTGGACTCTACGATAATGGGGGGAGCACATCAGTTGTCCCACTGTGTGAACAGACTGCTGGACTGGATGGGCCTCGGTCTGATCCAGCAGGGCCTTTCTTGTGTTCTTATGACTTTTTAAACAGGCATTTCAACAGATCAAGAGGCAGGAGCTAGGGAACACTGAATTGTGTGTGTGTGTGTGTGTGGGGGGGAATGGCAGAGGAACTGGAGGCAGAATTCCAGGCTTACTGAAGAGAGTAAGAGAAAGTACTGAAATGGGTTACTGAGAATAGATTTGGCTGAACAGGCTGAACAGCAAGGAAGTGCTGAGGACTAAAAAAAGGAAGCCGGTGTGAAAATTGCAGAATGAAGTGGGGATTTTCCAGGTTCAGCGGAGCATGCCTAATGTATTAGATGCCATGGAATACAGGTAGGATGCTTCTGTGGGCTGGTTGGCCACACACCTGGTTGGCCACTGTGTGAACACACTGAGGAACCACTCTAACAGTTAGAAAATTCTTCCTAATGTCTAGAAGGAAACTCTTTTGCTTTAATTTCAACCCGTTGGTTCTGGTCCGACCTTCTGGGGCAACAGAAAACAACTCGGCACCCTCCTCTATGTGACAGCCCTTCAAGTACTTGAAGACGGTTATCATATCACCTCTCAGTCTCTTTCTTCACCGAATGTTAGGAGACGGTCAATTGGAGAGGAGAAACAATAATGACCACTAAAAACTCAACTATGTTTTACATTTAGCATATAGTTACTTTCCATATTATTGTTGTTTAGCCTGGTACATACTACTATTCTTAATACAACATTCAATGTAACTTCCCCACGTCCCACCCCATCCTGCTGCTGCATCCCATCTGTGACATCATCAGGCCCTACCTAATGAGTGGAGAGAGTGGAAATGCACCTTCTTTGTCTGCGGGAGATCCCGGGTTCAATCCCCAACACTTGCAGTTAAAAGGATCAGGTAGCAGGTGACGCAGGGAGGAGGAGGAGGAGGAAGAAGAAGAGTTGGTTTTTATATGCTGACTTTCTCTACCACTTCAGGAAGTATCAAACCGGCTTACAATCACCTTCCTTTCCTCTCCCCACAAGAGACACACAGAGGTAGGAGGCTGAGAGAGCTCTAAGAGAGCTGTGACTAGCCCAACGACACCCAGCTGGCTTCATGTGTAGGAGTGGGGAAACAAATCCAGTTCACCAGATTAGCATCCGCTGCTCATGTGTAGGAGTGGGGAATCAAACCCGACTCTCCAGATTGGCATCTGCTGCTCATATGGAGGAGAGGGGAAACAAACCCGGCTCTCCAGATCAGAGTCCTCCGCTTCTCACCACTACACCATGCTGGTTCTCTGGAGGGGAGGCAGCATGGTATAGCTTGATATTGTTAAATCTCAGAAGCTGAGCAAGGTTAGTATTTGGATGGGAGACCACCAAGGAATACCAGGGTTGCTGTGCAGAGAAAGGCACTGGCAAACCACCGCTGTTAGTCTCTTGCCTTGAAACCCCATAAGGGGTTGCCTTAAATAGGCTGCGACTTGACGGCATTTTACACACACACACACACAAAGAGCAGGTGACGCAAAAGACAGCCCTTAGATCTGGGACCAGTGGTGGACTGGCCACGGTGTCAGCTTGCCCGATGGCAAGTGGGCCCCTAATAAAGTGGGGCCCCTTAAACATTAGGGAATATGTTAAAAATGTTAATGACCTTTTTTTTGTGTGTGTGTGTGTGTTAAGTGCCGTCAAGTCGACTCATGGCGACCCTATGAATGAAAGTCCTTTTAGAATGATCTTTTAGTCGCTTGAAAATACAGTAGAAGTTCCAATATTAATGTATGCAACTAAAATTTACGTTGTATTGCTATTTTAATATACGTTATATAGGCTCGGATCTTTACTATTGCGACTGTGCAATGAAGCTGAGCTGGGAATCCCAGCCTGGGATTTTATTTTATTTCTTATAAAAATTAAATGATAGCCTTATAGTTGTGAGTGGGCCTCCTTTGTCTCCTGGCAACCAATATTTTTAGATCCAGTCCGCCACTGCCCGGGACAGCAGCTGCCAGTGAGTAGCCAATACTGACATGGACCAATGCTTTGTAAGGGTTAGGGATTAGGAAAACGGGGGACCTGGCATTAGTAAAAAGCCCATTTAACACCTTTGGTGTTTGCCGGGAAGAATCCCCTTCAAGAAACAACGCAAAACAACAGAGGCGTGTTAGCTATGCATATGCTAACGGCGATGCAAACAGGAACAAAGGAGCAGGCGAGTGTGGACTTGTGAAAAAGCTAAGAAATTTTGGGAGATGATATATAATGGAATAAGGTTGATTTTACAACAAAATATTCCTAAAACACCTGAAATGATGCTATTAAGTATGATACCGGATACCATTTTTACCCATCGAACCTTTTTGATTTATACCACCATGGCTGCAAGGTTGATATATGCGGCTAAATGGAAGACAGTCGACAAAAAGGATTGGATAAAAAAGATGCTGGAATTGACTAAAATGGCGAAGCTTACAGCTTTGATAAACCAGAATGATAATGTACAATTTTGGGGGGAATGGGAGGCTTGGAGAATTTACTGTGAAAATCAATTTCTAATGGGATCATTTAAAGGATATTCTTTGCTCTAGTCCCTTATCTACACTTTGTATTAATTTTATATTAGGTATTGATTTAATATTGTTGGCTAGGATAAGAACAGGTTAAAATAATATTGGGATTCGCTCCGTTAGCAAAAGTTTATACAATTTATTTCTAGATGGAAGAGGGAGAGGGGGGAGTCATTTTACTGTTAAATTAGTGATATAATTTTTTTATTTTTATTATTACTATTTAGTATTGGATGCTGTTTCTATGTTGATGTATTAAATGAAGAAATATATATATATATATATATATATATATATATATATATATATATATATATATATATATATATATATATATATATATATATAAAAAGGAGCAGGCGAGTGGAGGGAGTGGCCCTTCTCCTTTTGCGTCGGGACCGTGAAAAGGCATTTTTTTAAAGTCGCATTTTAAAAAAAAAAGAGCTTTGAGCGAGCATCAAAATGGCCCATAGAAAAATAGCTCTAGTCTGCCCCCGCAGTGGACTTGGGAGCGATGGGGTCTGGGCGCAAGAGGGATTTCTCCTACAGGTCGACGTAGGGGGATGCATCTGGGAAGAGAATTGGCGCTTCGCTCCCGACTCCCCAGCGGTGCGCTGATGGCAGATGGGTTAAAAAGGGACCCGGCTTCTTAGATCAGAAGAAAGAATCGCCTTACCTGGGCCGGCCCGAAGCAGCGGGTCCTGCGCAGCAGAACAGAAAGCAAAACTTCTAATCTAGAGCAATTCCGATCCAAGCCCATTCGCCCCACCTCCGCCGAGGGAGCGTCAACAAATTCCTTTTTTTAAAAAAAATTTTTTTTTTATTTTTTCCCAAATCATTATACATTCCAGTTCACATATCAAAGAGTATAATTCTTTAACTTCCCCTCTCCCCTCCTCTGGCCCCTTATTTAACATTGTCTCTCTCTTTGTATTATTTATCTAACTCAATTATGCCAAAAGCATCCATATCTTGTACATCCACTCTGAATTAGAGATCAAAATATGTTTCTTAATATCACACTTAAGTTCGTTTCTACAGTAATTTATCCATGCCTCCCATTCTTTTGCAAATTCATTGTTGTCCTTTTGATTTATCAACGCCGTACTTTTTGCCATTTCTACTAATTCCATCATTTTTTCAATCCACTCCGATTTATTTGGTATATCCATCATTTTCCATCTCCTAGCGTATACCATTCTGGCGGTAGTAGTGGCATATATCAAAAAAGGTCTCTGGGTCACTATGGTGTCTGGAGTTATGCTCAACAACATCATTTCTGGTGTTTTAGGGATATTTTGTTGTAGTATCAGTACAAATTCCTGACCCGATTGTGATGCTGCCCGGAAAGGGCCGGGGTGGCTTTCCCTGCCAATCCAGGGTCCTTTTCTTAGGGCCAGGACAGGACGCTGGCAAGGAATGCAGGTTCTTGGGTTGTGTGTCCTGAAGGAAGAAGGGTGTGGGCTCTTTGGGAGATCTGGGAAAACCTGTTTCCTGGTTAGGGTTGCCAACCTCCAGGTAGTAGAAAAGAGCAAGAGTCCAGCAGCACCTTAAAGACTAACAAAAATATTTTCTGGTAGGGTATGAGCTTTCGTGAGCCACAGCTCACTTCTTCGGATACTGTGAATAACCTTCAGATAGTGGGGGAGAAATAGACACCACTGTACTAGTATCGGGGAAATAAGGAAATCAGTACAGGAGCGAAATCAGATTTAAAGTGCAAAAATATCTTTATATGCTACTGTGTCTAACCTTATACATCAATATTCTAAGTCACATATAAAATGTATACAACATGCAAATAACAACAGTAAAACATACATACATACAAGCAACCACCTCAAAGGAGAAGGAAGAAAGGGAACAGTTCATATATGACGTGTCTCGGAGAGTACAAACATCATTCTTCTGCGCTCTTCTCAATGCAGGTAGGTAGGAGAATATCAATATTCAATGAGGAAAAAATTCATGGAGGATACGGCCGTTTCAAATTCTTTGAATATGAATTCTTCATCAGTCCTTCAATAAGGTTCCTCTTATATTGCACATCTTAATAATATTTCAAAGTGCTGGATACATGTTGCTTCCCACAAGGGGTAAGATTCAAAAGTGTAGCCATTACTACACTACTCCAGGTAGTGGCTGGAGATCTCCTGCTGTTACAACTGATCTCCAGCCGACAGAGATCAGTTCACCTGGAGAAAATGACCTCTTTGGCAATTGGACTCTATGGCATTAAAACACCTGCCTTCCCCAAACCCCGCCCTCCTCAGGCTCCATCCCCAAAATCTCCAGATATTTCCCATCCTGGAGCTGGCAATCCTAACTCTGTGGCATTGAAGTCCCTCTCTTCCCCAAACCCCACCCTCCACCCTAAAATCCTCCCGCCGGTGGCGAATTGGGGCTTGGCAACCCTATTCCTGGTGTGTGTGCCCCTTACTTTGCCCATCAGGACTCACTTTGACAGGATTCGCATAGAGCTCCCAGGGACAAAAGGAAACACGTGTCAGCCAGTTCCCACATTAAACAAACAGCCCTGTGAGGTAGGCTGGGTTTTAACCGTAGGCTTGCCGCAAAGTGGCCTGATGAGATTAAGAGCTGATTCAAATCCAGGTGTTCCAGTCCCAGTCGATGGCTCTTAACCAGAACCATTTATTTAATAAAATAAGCATGGTTCTTGTGTCTGCTTCTTGCCAGAGACTAAACCTGACACTGGGGAGCAGGATTCTGTCCAAGCTCTGGCAAACATGGTTTTCATCCATGAAAATTGCTGCTCTTCCCCCCCCCCCTTTTACATATTTGGAAAATGATGATGTGCATGCATCCAGTGTGATGTAGTGGTTAAGAGCAGTGGTTTGGAGTGGTGGACTCTTATCTGGAGAAGCGGGTTTGATTCCCCGCTCCTTCACATGAGCGGCAGAGGCTAATCTGGTGAACCAGGTTTGATTCCCCACTCCTACTCATGAAGCCTGCTGGGTGACCTCAGGCTAGTCACAGCTCTCTCCGAACACTCTCAGCCCCACCTACCTCACAATGTGCCTGTTGTAGGGAGGGGAAGGGAAGGTGATTGTAAGTCGGTTTGATTCTTCCTTAAGTGGTAGAGAAAGTCGGCATATAAAAACCAACTCTTTTTCTATGCTGTTATGGCTGGTCAGAAATCCAACACACAACCCCCCACAAAAATATTCTTAGGTATTGCTTGTAGATATGGAACAGTTCAATTATGAGAGCATGCTCCATATAGTTCAACCTTGGTGGATCCTTAGCTGTAACCTGCTTAAAGGTATTATTATTATGGCTGAACCAGAGTGGCTAAATTCACCGACCTTCTAAGCTATACTTCTGCAGCTTGAGAGTCACAGGAATATGTGTATGCCTTATACCAAGCCAGCCTTTTGGCCCATTGAGCCCTGCACTGTCTCCTCGGACCAGCAGCCCAACCTTGGTTGGGAAAGGGTGGGTTAAAAATCTACTAAATGGACAAATAAAATTCTGAGTTCCCTTCACGGGCTGCCCATTTGTCTCTTGGTCCAATTGAAGGTGGTGGTACTTCATTTTACAGTCCTCTATGTCCCGAGGTTCGCATACTGTAAAGACTGCTTCCCATGCATGTTCTTGTACAGTAGATTCATTCTTCCCGGCTGAGTCTGTCAGTACTCTCCCCCCTACATCCAAGCTGTGTTCAGCAATAAGTCTGGGCTCGAACAGGGGCCACCACCGTGCCTCTCTAATAGCCTTCTGGAAGAGGTCCAGAGAGCTCTTACCCTCCTAGCAACACTGCAAAATGCATCATGTTCAGGAGATCTCCCAGACCTGTCTGAATTTGAGGAGAGAGGGAATACCCACAGGTGGATGATATGAGTTGATTTCAGAGTGACCTGAATGTTTTTATATGTGTCTTATCTAATATTTGTTTAATAAAGTTCTTTTTACATTGTTCTGAGCCACCTTGGGGGATGAGAGGCTTAAGAGAAAGGCAGGCATATAAATGTCGTGTGTCCCCCCCCTCACACACACAATACATCTAAATCAACAGAAGGGTTTGAATTTTCTATTTATTTTTCCTCAGATGCATTTTTTTTTGGTACACAGAAGAAAGAAAACAGTTCATCACACACTATATTTATTGCTCACGCCCTCTTAGCAGCTATATAACTCTCTTAAGGCTTATTCTCCATATTATACCAATCCTAAACATTAACCACTAGAGGGCAGAGTTTGATTACTGAGCATGCCACACAGCATGAGCTAGGGAAAAGCACCTGGGACCATAAGGCACCTCATGGCTGGGGAAAGAGCAGCAGCTTTTAAGAACAAGACAGCCCCAGGACACTGGTAAAGAAGACCCTCAGGCACCAGACTGAACTACTATCCAGGAACGACTGTCCAGGAAATTCAATCAAGTCCTCATAAAAGTAGCTGGTTACATTTGAGCAGGTTGAGAAAAGGGAGCAAAGCAGGAACTCCAGTTTGAAGGCAACAGAGAGGAGCTCAGAGACCGAAAGCCTGGGGGCTCACGCTGCTGCCCAGCACTGCATTGCCGGTCTTCACACAGTCTGCTAGCTGAGACCCTGCAACAGACAGAGAAAGTGTTAAGAGTCTTTCCCCACAAGCACAATGGACTCAGAATGCATTTTAGCATGTCTCTGTGAGGGTTCTGTAAGTCCCTTTTCGATGAAAGGAGAGCTAGATTCCCTTCCAGGGTTAATGCAGGAGATCTTATTTCTGGATTCTTATTTAAGTGTGTGGACCTTTGTGCTCTTGTACAGGAGAGGGGGAGCAACTCCTTTAGACATTTTTTTAAAAAGGAAAAACGACATAGATAAAAAAATTCCCAGCATAGGAAGCCTGAGAGATTCTCGCATCTGATATAGATTCATTTTAGTCTATGGGGAATCTTTGCAGGGTTCTGGGGGGCTGTTTTTTTTAAAGATAGAGGCACCAAATTTGCAGCATAGCTGCTGATGACTCTCCTTAGAAGAACCTCCATGTTGGGTAAAGACTGGGTGAGGGGTTCCAATGTTATTGGCCCCCATTTTCCCTCCATTTGGGGGCCCATAAAATTGGACCCCTGACCCTCCAGGTTGGGAAATATTTTTGGGGCGGAGCCTGAGGAGGGTGGGGTTTGGGGAGGGACTTTGATGCCATAGAGTCCAATTGCCAAAGCGGCCATTATCTCCAGGTGAACAGATCTCTATCAGCTGGAGATCAGTTGTAATACCAGACGATCTCCAGCCACCACCTGGTGGTTGGCAACCCTATCAGGATCCTTTCCTCCCCCGGCCACAGCCCCTCACCTGCAGTTGCTTGAAGCCAGTTGAGGGCTTTCGCTTCCAGGAGCTCCCATTCCTCCCTCTGCTCCACAGCTCGGGAGTGGAGCCACAAGACGGCCAGCACAGTTGCCCACACGTTGGGAGGCACCTAGTGGTGGGGGAAGGAAGAGAAGAGAGACCCTGAGTCCTGCCTGCTCACAGGCCCTGGACAGGCCTAACATTTAACCATGGTCAAGCAAGAAAGATGAAGCTATGTTTGCAGCTGGGGGGCAAATCAAGATGTGAAACCCTGGTTTGCATTAATGATGGCTGAATGTTACTGAATTCACTGAGTAGACCATGGTGAAGTCAGTTTCCCACCTTTTCCTCTTTTTTTTCTGGAACTGAAATCCTGACTTCACAGTAGGCTTGGAATCAAAACCAAAGGCAATAAACTGGGTTAGGCTTAATGTTATGTCTGCTCTTCACACTAAAACCAGGCAAACGGATCCCTAAGAGTGCTGTTTCCCCTCCCAGGTGCCCAGTCAAATGCCAGGTTCTGGCTTTGTCACAGAACTTACCTGTTTGGGTGTTTTGCTCATAACCTCAGCCTCACTCAGGCCCAGCAAACTGGCCAGGCTGGCATCGAGGACCCAGGAGCCATCCGCATTCTGCAGGGAGACCAGCCTCAAGAGAGGGGGTTCCTCTTTCTTGGGGGTGGGCTCTTCTTCTGCATTAAAGGTTGAGAAGAGCAGTCAGAAGAATTACAAATTAATACATTGCCAGAAACATATTTCATGGTTGTACAATTTTGGTCTTAGTACCTCTATGCCTTTTATTCTGGAACTGAAATCCAGCATTCACTGTATGTTCAGAGTCAGAGCTGAAGGCAATCAATTGGGTTAGGCTTAACATTATATCTGTTTTTCTACTCTTTTGCTTACTTGGGGAGATTTCCTTCTTAACAGCCATGTCGTGCCCCGGGCGAGGGAGCGCGGAGCCGCGTGCGATGTCTCCCCCTTCTAGTCGGGTCTGGGGAGCTTCTTCGGCCTCAGACCACTCAGCCGGGGAGTCTGAGCTCACTTCCCCGTCTGAGTCCGCCAGGGTTAGGGCCACAGACAATTGGCCCCTCCTAGTCAGCCATCCTCCTCGGCCTCCACTCCCCTGCTCCCTTTTAAGCCCTTCCTCCCCCCTCCGCGGCTCCGCCCTCCCGAGCCTATATAGCAGTGATGGCGAACCTTTCAGAGACCGAGTGCCCAAACTGCAACCCAAAACCCACTTATTTATCGCCGAGTGCCAATGCGGCAATTTAACCTGAATACCACCCCCAGAGGGGACCCAGAAGGAGAGGCTAGGGTTGCCAAGTTCCTCTTTGTCATGAGTGGGAGGTTTTTGGGGTGGCGCCTGAGAAGGGCGGGGTTTGGGGAAGGACTTCAGTGCCATAGAGTCCAATTGCCAAAGTGGCAATTTTTTCCAGGGGAACTGATCTCTATTGGTTGGAGATCACTTGTAATAGCAGGAGATCTCCAGCTAGTACCTGGAGATTGAGAACTAGTTCCTTAGTGTTTTCTCTCTACATATCAAGACAAATGGAAAGGTGTTTGGAGGATGGCTTGTGGGCACTTCAAAGGTGGAAAAGGACTGCACGCCCCTCCGCCCGCACCGACCCAGAGGGCGCCGGAGAAGCCTCTGGAGGGAAAGAAGGAAGGAAGAAAGGGAAGGGAGGGGGAAAGGGAAGAAAGGGAGGGAGAGAAAGAAAGAAAAAGAGAAAGGAGAAAGAAATGGAGTGAGGGAGAGAAAGAAAAATAGGGAAAGAAAAGGACGGAGGGAGACGGAGAAAGAAAGAGGCCACTTAAGTATGGGAAGTTTTGCCTTGGATTTGCCACTCTCCAGATGCACATTTTCCCCCATCCGGGGCAGGGCAGAGCCGGAATGGCCAGCGGCTTGGAGGAACCACGCGTGCCGGCAGAGAGGGCTACGCGTGCCGGAAGTGGCACCCGTGCCATAGGTTCGCCAACACGGCTATATAGGCCGGGGTTTCCCTCCCTTCCAGGGTCCCGCCTACTGGATCCGGCCCCGGTAACCCCGCCCTCGCCCCACTCTCGCTCGTCCGCGGGTCAGAGGGTCGCCAGGTGTGTCCCTGGGTGCCCCACCGTCCGGCCATTCGCTGCGGGCTGGGGACCTGCCGGCCACCGGCAGAGGCGATGCTCCCGACCTTCTCCAGGGTCCTCCAAGCGTCCCTGGGTCTGCGGGGGAAAGAGGAAGGGCTCGTGAGGGGCCGACCCACCCAGCCGGCTCTCGGGGTGCAGGGCCTCCAGCCTCGTCCTGCCCGGTCTCCCTTCCGCGCGCCTTCCCCTCCGGCCGCTCTCTCCCGCCGGCCCCGCCGGCCCTTCCCCGCTCTGGGACGCCGCGCGCATCCCCCAGCCCCCCCGGACTCCAGGTGAGCGGCGGGGTGGGGGCCGAGCTCTTGCCGCCTGGGACCGGGCTGCCTCCCGGCTCCCCCGGACTCCCGGTGAGCGGCGGGGTGAGGGCCGAGCTTTTGCCGCCCGGGAACGGGTCGCCTCCCGCCCCCCCCGG
This sequence comes from Euleptes europaea, assembly GCF_029931775.1. Taxonomy (NCBI): domain Eukaryota; kingdom Metazoa; phylum Chordata; class Lepidosauria; order Squamata; family Sphaerodactylidae; genus Euleptes; species Euleptes europaea. The sequence goes on along the minus strand of NC_079329.1, from coordinate 16,861,134 downwards.
GCTCCCGGTGGGGTGGGGCCCAAGTCCGCGACGCCCGGGAACGGGCCGGTCGCAGGACAAGCCAAGCACACTCCTATGGGGAAAAGTACCTTCTACCTAACTTATGAGTCTGCAGGCCACAAATACAACATATTGCTAATGGATGGAATGTACTGGTGGAAGTTTTTTGTAATGTCCACTAGAGGACTCAAACCAGCTACAGTCTTAGGCCATTTATGCATGGGAGGTTTTGCCTTGGATTTGCTGCTCTCTAGAGGCACATTTTCCCCATCCGAATTCTCAAAACTCTGCATGGGGGTTTGTTTTTGAGTTTTGAGAATTCAGATGGGGAAAATATGCCTCTAGGCAGTGGCATATCCAAGGCAAAACCTCCCAAGCATAAATGGCCTTAGTCAGTTCTATTCAGACGTCCCTCCTCTCCTTGTATAGAGATCTTTATCCATATTATGCTTCTCACTCATTCTGCTTTGGCCACCCCACAATCACCTGACGGATTAAGTTTAATGGCACTGCACAATTGATATTTGATTTTCTCTTAGGCAACTCTAATTGTGCAATTCTGAAGGGGGGAGGGAATGCCCATAGGAGCCAGCATGACCCCTACGCTGCCGTCCATGCCACTTGCGGTATGCAAACTGGCACGGACGCTGGCATTGGGTGACTTATGCCAGCCTCCCTGCACCTCTGCAGCAGCGCAGCTCTCGGATGCTGGTGCGGCCTTCTGCCGGTGTTGCCCCATCTCTCCCCACACTGGCGTCTTGGGAGTCATCCTGAGGGCGTTCTTGGGGGCGGAGCAGATGTTAGTCTGCTTCCTAACCCTTTTGCCCTGGAAATGCCTCCTCATGCTGTGGCATTGCCATGCTAGCTATTTTGCTGGCATAGCCTCGCTAAAGTGAACGGGGCGATTTCCCGATTTTTACATTTTTAAATGCTTTTAATTTCACTTATTCCGTCCGAGAAACTGCATAGGGATGGAGCAGCTGTGCTGCCCATGACTACCAGCGTAACACCCCCTCCTTAGGAATGGGCTACCTGTCAGAAACAGTGATATGCAATTATTTAGCTCGTCCATCAGTTCTTTGCCCCCTCCATGTCTCAGAAATCCTTCTGATACGTTACCTGAAAAATCACCCTGGAGTGAATCATCGATTATTTCTGTGAAAAGAGAAAGAATGGATTCAGATTTCTAGAATTTTTCTCGCTTTCTCTGAATGCTCCATTTAAGCTGATGTCCCTCCTTGCTTTCTGTAACTAGCTTTCTGGTTTAAGGAGAGAAGCCCCTTGTATTACCTCTACCCTGACCAGGCTTCTTCTATTCTGGATCAACTGCCTGAAACAGACCCTAGTTGTTGCCCTAGAATGAGTTCAAAGCCCCATTTGGTTGACCAGGTTTCTAGACCTTATAAATCCTAAGATCTCATAAAAGAAAACTAAAAAATGCTGAAAGATGAGTGGGTGGAATTTGCCAGATCCCTTAGAAAACACAAAGGGGAAGAAGAGATACTCACTAGTAAAGAAGAAGAAGAGTTGGTTTTTATATGCCGACTTTCTCTACCACTTAAGGGAGAATCAAACCAGCTTACAATCACCTGCCCTTCCCCTCCCCACAACAAACACCCTGTGAGGTGGGTGGGGCTGAGAGTGTGTGACTGGCCCAAGGTCACCCAGCTGGCTTCATGTGGAGGAGCGGGGAAACCAACCCGGTTCACCAGACTAGCCTCCGCCGCTCATGTGGAAGAGTGGAGAATCAAACCCGATTCTCCAGATTAGAGTCTACCGCTCCAAACCACCGCTCTTAACCACTACACCACGCTGGCTCAAGGGGTCGTGGTTCTTTGGACACCAACTCCAGTCCTCTGTCTATGGGATCCACAATACTGTGTCTCATTCCCTATGCATTCACACACCCCTCCCCAACTCTCAGTTCAAACTTGTTCTCCCAGAACACCAGATTTTTCCAACCTGTCCCATGCAGAAACCCTACCACTGGAAGATAGGGCAACCCAGTTCAAGATGGCAAATGACTATATCCTGATTGTGGAGCGCCGCCTCAGACTTGACCCTCTCCGGCCCTTCAGGGATCCTTGGGGTCCGAGCCAAGGGAGCTTCCTCGGCCTCAGACCATTCCGAGGGAGAGTCTGAGTCCCTCTCTCCCCCGGATGCAGCCAGGGTCTCTCACTCGTGCGCTCTCGCTATAGCCAGCAGGAGTAGAGACCACCGACCATCCTCCTCCTCAGCCTCAGCTCTACTGGCCTTTTATAGGCCTGGCTCATAAACCCCTCTCTCTTAGCTTCTCCCCCCCCCCAAGTCCTTATTAGGGTGAACCTTCCCCCATTTCCCTCCCCGGTGCTCCCCTCCTCCCGGTATCCTCTGTGAGTGTGCTCCCCCAACCTGGGCGGGCCTGCCCGACTCTCAGCTGGGAAGCGGGGACACGCCTGATTCGTGCGGCGCAGCGGCTGCCGACTAGTCCGTCTTCCTGCCCTCGTCTGCTTCCTTGCAGGACGGGGCCCGTCCTTCTTTCCTTGGCAGTGGCATGTTTGTCGGGTGTCTCTCGGCTCCCGGCTGTCCGTCCCCCAATGTTTCTGCCTGGGAGGAAGGTAAGCCGGCCGGGTGAAGGGGCTGCGCTACTCGCTCTATGCCCCATTGGCTCCACCCGAACCTTGGCGGGTGGATTCCCGAGGAGGTTCGGGGGTCCATTGAGGGTCCAAGTCGGCTTGGCAGGGGCCGACCTCGGGACACTGATGAATGTTATTTCTCACCCACCCCATCACACACAGGGATGTTCACGCATAAAACTAGAGCCTGGGCCTTCCATCCAGAATATAAACGGGATTTCTGTTGTTGAACTGCTTCTGTTACCTGTTTTGCATGCAGGCATCATGGGCATGGAAGCATATAGAGCAAATGCACCTGGGGCTGCAGGTGCACATCGCTTCATAACATGTGGCTTTCCAGCACAGAAGACTAGATCGAGGAAGAGAAGACAGGGGTGGAGTCATCAGGCAATTTTCTTTTTGTCACATTCTTTCCCCGCTGTTTCCCCCACTGCGCTGAAAGCCGATTAGACCCTGGCAGCCGATGCAGGTTCACTAAAGGAGTTGGTCATGAAGGTATCAACCAGCTATAGTCTGGTGCAGAAGGTATCTGTTCTCCACGTTTTTTAGGCCTCTCTTACCAAACTCACACTATGGCTCAGTATTTTTTTAACTTAATTATACCCTCTCACCGTAGAGCATTTTTGATGGCCAGATTCAACATATTTCATTCAGCTGTTGTTAATGGTAGATATAAGGGAATTCCACGAGAAGCAAGATGTTGTAGGTGTATTGTGTCAGGTTCTTTACATTGACATCATATTCTCTTATATTGCTTTTCACACAGCTTCGGTTTTGTTTAATTGGTTCGCTTCCCCAATTCACTAATGCGGTGTCTACCGGAGATATAGACTATTTACTTGCTGATAAATGTCCGGAAGTTACCAAGCAGGTAGCTGAATTTTTGGCCAAGGTTCTGAAGGAGGAGGGAAGCTCATAATTATCGGTTTTATAATGTAATTATTGATGAAATGTGTAATCCTTTGTTTTTAGTTTTATATTTAGCTGTTTCTTTGTTCTGTTTTCCTATTGTTAATGCCAATAAAGGTACTGTTTACTGTTAACCAGCTATAGCAACAGTCTTAGCTAGGGTGGCCAGCTCCAGGTTGGGAAATACCTGGAGATTTTGGCGCAGAACCTGAGGAAGCCCAGCTCTTTAACTCACATGCATGTGGGACATCTCGGTGGACGAGGGGCCCCTGCACTGTCTGGCCCAGCTCAGTGTTCACCCCCACGTAGGCCGTCTGGGAACACACCACCCCGGAGCTCAGGCTCGTCTCCAGAGCCAGGCGCCGCTTTTCTTCCTCCTTCTCTCCGGTACCCTCCAGATCCTGCAGCAGGGTGCGGGCCGCCAGCCGATGAACAGGGAGCCTGGGGAGAGAGCAGCAGAGGAATTGAATGTCTGGCACAGTGGATATTATATCCATGGCTGGAGAAAAAAAATGGGACCACCTCAACTACAGAAGCATCTTTTGTCCCACGCGTAGTAAAATGCGGCCTGCAAGTTGGTTGCTGAGACTGGACAGGGAATGGAAGCCACCAGTCACAGCTGGCCAGTTTGTACAGAGACTCAGTAGCCAGACTGATGCGACGTCTGCTCCAAAGGCAGCATTCTGCACTATGTCTTAGACCTGCATTTAGCACACAATGCTTGGCTGTCGCTTGGGCACCTGGTGAACGTGAGCAGTTTTGGGAAAGTCACCCCCAAAAGGTGGCCAGAATGAGACCCACTGTCCAGCTATTCTCTCAGCCTCAAAGGACACAGGAATGCCAGCACTCCGGTACAAAACTCAGCTTTACGAATAACAACAAAAACCACAACAATAATAATAATGAAGAACAAGAAGAAGAGTTGGTTTTTATATGCCGACTTTCTCTACCACTCAAGGAAGAATCAAACCGGCTTACAATCACCTTCCCTTCCACTCCTCACAACACAAACCCTGTGAGGTAGATGGGGCTGAGAGAGTGTGACTAGCCCAAGGTCACCCAGCTGGCTTCATGTGTAGGAGCGGGTAAACAAATCCTGTTCCACAGGTTAGCCTCCGCCGCTCATGTGGGAGGAGTGGGGAATCAAACCTGGTACTCCAGATCAGAGTGCACTGCTCCAAACCACCGCTCTTAAGCACTACCCCACACTGGCTCTCCAAGATGTAGCACATAAAGATGGGTTCAGGAACTGATTTGTGATGGTAACATTCAGGAAGCATTTTCCACGCGAGTAATTATGTCAGGAGCATCTTGAAAATGACACCAAATGTGTGGTGTAGTGGTTAAGAGCGGCGGACTCTAATCTGGTGAACCTGGTTGGTTCCCCCACTTCTCCACATGAAGCCAGCTGGGAGACCTTGGGCTAGTCACAGTTCTCTCTGAACTCTCTCAATGGCACCTACCTCACAAGGTGCCTGTTGTGGGGAGAGGAAGGGAAGGTGATTGTAAGCCACTTTGAAAGCCCTTTTGTTAGAGAAATGTGGGATATAAAAACCAACTCTTCTTTTTCTTCTTCTCTTCACCTCACAATGGAGCACTTGAAAATATTTCACAGGAGGTTTTTGTTTTCAGTGCTCCCAAGAAACTGCTGACATAGCCATCAGAAAAACTACTGTTAAATGCTTTAAAAAGTATTTTAAAAAAATCTGGGAAAAAATCCCCAGGAAGAAGAGGAAGAGTTGGTTTTTACATGCTGACTTTCTCTACCACTTAAGGGAGAATCAAACCGGCTTACCATCACATTCCCTTCCCCTCCCCACAACAGACACCCTGTGAGGTTGGTGGGGCGGAGAGAGCTCTATCAGAGCTGTGAGTAGCCCAAGGTCACCCAGCTGGCTTCATGTGTAGGAATGGGGAAACAAACCTCCGCCGCTCATGGGGAGGATTGGGGAATCAAACCCGGTTCTCCAGATCAGAGCCCACTGCTCCAAACCACTGCTCTTAACCACTACACCACACTTAGACACTTCCCCCTCAATTACTGATTTCTTCTTCTTCAAGCAATCACATCTCTCTTCCCAATTAAATTCCATCCCATTGGCCAATGAGGACATACGTGGAACAGTGTCCCACCTGTTACTCTCCTGAGCTTGGAGAGGGAACTTCACCATGTCCGTGAAAGTCTGGTCTTGGAAGTCATACTGCAGTGCAACGGACCCCTCCGAGGCACTTGAGGACTGCAGAGGAAAAGAAATTGGCAGAGCAGAAGGAAAAGAGTTATACATTCTGGGAGTAGAGATGACACCAGAACTTTGGCCTCAAAAGGTCTTAGGGCTCCTTCGGCCAAGGGAGGTGGATAGGGATGGATGGTCAGTCTTTGGGGCCTTGGTGGAGGTCGCTTGCCTGATGCTGCCCACATATCCGGGCAAAGATGAGGCTGCGCTGCCCTTCGAAGATGACCTGGGGGCCAGACCCCACTAGCACTGCTTCAAAACCGGAAGGTAAGTCCCAACTCAGAGAGATCTTTGTTACTGCTGGCTGCAGGGCCTTCTTCAACGATTGCAGGGCCTGAAGGAAGAAAAGAGGCGTAAAGAGGTGTGCTGTGGAGAGCAGGGTTCCTTGGCCAAATAAGAAAGATAAAAATGGTGTAGGATATGCCTTTCGAAGCCAGAACAATGGCTAAATAGGACATCCTCTTTATTTTATCCTGAGATGTTTCACAGATGGTCATTTAAGCACCCAGCAGGCAATGAACACTAAATTAGCATGATTTTCATGCAGGAATGGTGGGGCACTCTCTTCCAATGGAAAAAAAAAAGCACACTACGCTCACTAGTAGAGACTGTATTAAATGTCACCTAAAGAAAAACACTACATCTAGATCCTTTGGGAGTTATTAGCTCTCAAAGTTGGGGAAAAAGCAGTCCAGTGGAACAAGAGGAGAGGACCAAGACGAAACATCAGTCCAAGGACCCATTCCTAGCAAGCTCTGAGGAAAGACTGAAAGAGTATATCGTTGCTTTCAGAAGTGTGATGGGCTGGGAATCCAAGCTTTTAGGTGCTCTTCAGCCTAGAGGGGAGTTACACAAACTACCTAGAGCTCAGGGGAGAGAAGTGGAACCCAGCCGGCGATGGAGGGGGAAGGCAGGCTCCCGGCTCACCTTGGCCTGCATCCGTTCCTTGCCGGTGATGAATTCAGCACTGCCTCCAGCTGCTCGAGCGACACCTTTGATGAGGGCGGTGGAGGCCCCTTCCCCGATGCCGAAGGAGAAGCACCTATACGGAAGGGTGCAAAAATGGGGTTTGGAAATGTTTGTATCCAAAAACAAGGAAAAAAGCCATGTAATACAACTTATTTGGTCGCATAACAGTCACACAGAACAGTGTGCAAGCTTCTGAGTTCTCCAGAACCCTTCATCAGGCTAACGAAAGAAAAAAAATATATATGGAAGGGAGACATTTTTTGTTTTTAGCAATTTCTTTACAGCAGAACTCAAAAGCTTGCACACAGTTCTGATTGAGGATGGCTTGCCATTCAGTGGACAGGGACAGGACAAAGCCGCTACCCTATCTTCTATAAAGGTGCCTGCTTGGCAAACAGCAGAGAAAATCAAAACATTTGCCCCTGCCCCTGCAGATGTTTCCTGGTTTTTTTGTGTATGGAAAATACAGATTTACCACCTGCCTCAAACTGGATCCCTCCATTGCCACAGTCCAGCTTGCCTGTCAGAGGATACAAGCAAAATACTTTCCTCTATGAATGGCAGGTACTGTACCAGATAACAGGCCAGCTCAGTCAACAAGTCCCACTCTTTAACAGAATCCCACCCCAACCCACGTCCTTGGGAAGTCAAGGTATTTCCCAAACCAGGCAGATAGTACAATGATTGGTATTTTGAGGCACAGTGTTTTTGCCAAGCAGGGCAATCCTTTTCAGTGGGAACATCTGCTAAATCTTCTGGCTGCAGATGCCCCTGTCATATACACCATCTACTCCTCCGACTTTATTTATTTATTTTTCAAATTTATAGCCCGCCCTCATCCCCAGCAAGCCAGGCTGAGGCCTCTTTCACTACCGACAGCATTGAAAGTTGACCACAGTCACTGAAAGGAGAAACAAAGTAGACTACTGAAAATAGACACACAGATCTTAAGATTCCCAAATATTCTGAACTATTATTAATAGGGGATTATCTGACAAAGAAATACGTGTGTGTGTGTGTGTGTGTGTGTGTGTGTGTGTGTGTGTGTGTGTAAAGTGCCGTCAAGTCACAGCTGACTTATGGCAACCCGGTAAGGTTTTCAAGGTAAGAGACCAACAGAGGTGGTTTGCCATTGGCTTCCTTGGCATAGCAACCCTGGTATTCCTTGGAGGTCTCCCGTCCAAGTACCAGCCAGGACCAACCTTGCTTAGCTTCTGAGATCTGATGAGAGCAGTCTAGCCTGGGCCATCCAGGTCAGGGCGACAAAGAAACATACCTTGTATTCTTTGTGTTAACTTGATCACAGAATGAACAGGATTTGGGTGACATTTGGCTACCCATTATATGAGAAATTTATTAGGGGAGGAGAAATGAGAGCAGGGAAGAGAAGGTGATACAAAGAAGGACACAGGGAGAAAGGAGTGTTTTGATATCTTGTTCCTCGTAACAACCTGTGGGAGCTGCTGTGACGCTGAACTTCTGCAATGACTTCACCTGTGTTCGATACCTCTCCATCTGTAAACACAAAGAGCTGAAAGAGAAAGAGGGGGATGTGAGATTGGAGGCTGAACGCTGATCTGTGGAGACCCACTAGCATAAAGGTTTTATTCATCCTCTCCATGTCGAGTTCAGCCTCACAAATAGTCGAGGGATGCCAGTGCCTGACATGTATGTTATTCTAATAGTAGTAGAAAAGAGCAAGAGTCCAGTAGCACCATATAGACTAACAACATTTCTGGCAGGGTATGAAGTTTCATGAGCCACAGCTCACTTCTTCAGATACAACTAAAATGTGAGTCCATCTATCCTTAAGTAGAGAAGAGTGAATTAGACACACAATGGCAATGGAAATGTCAAAAGCAAATGAATGACATTCGCAGGCGCGATTGGATTAGGTGTGATATGCAGACGGATAGTAGGTGTGGAGAAGTTAGCATTGGTAATGAGACAGGAATCCCAGGTCTCTATTCAATCCAGGAGAATGCATTGTCTTTAGCTTCTGGTCTTTTGCTCTTTTCTACTGCTATTGACAGACTAACTTGGCTACCCATCGTGTTATTCAATAGTTTTCAAACTAGAGTACTTGAACTAATAATCAAGAAGCTACCTTTGGAAAAATTTTTTTTAAAAAGTTCGGCTTTAGCAACACGGCGCCAGTGACCCAGCACTAGGAACGAACATTACCACCCCCAGCTTTTTCCACTGGCAGCCCCATAACAGAGAAGGTTTCCACTCCACAGCAGCAAAGTGCCTGGTTCTAAAGGCAGTTTGAGGAGATGTCAAGCCATTCAGTAGGTGTTGAGTGCTCAATTGTCTGGGGGTAATGGCAGACTTAGAGAATAAGGGTAATTGGGACCCTGTATCTGTCTCAGATGCTAAGCAGGGTCAGCCCTGGTCAGTATTTGGATGGGAGACCACCAAGAAATACCAGGGTCTCTACACAGAGGCAGCCCACGGCAAACCACTTCTGAAAGTCTCTTGCCTTGAAAACCCTACTGGGTGGCCATAAGTCAGCTGCAACGTGATGGCAAAAACAAAATCACTGAAACGTTCATATATTGTATGGAAGGAAACTCTCAGTAGAGTTTTCAGTACCTGACGAGGATGTCCTTCTCGGCATGGCTGGCTGTAAATGGCCTTCAGGGGTTGCAGAATCTCTGTGCCCCCCAAGTCAGCATCTAGGGCCTTCACGCGCTGCAGAGAGTCTGACATGGTTTGCTGGGTGTACTCTACACTCTGCCTGAAGAAGGTACAAGACAATTCCAGAAATTCAAGAACGTGAATGACTTATTTCTGAAGAGTTTTAACCACATTGTCTGTTCCCTGCACTGTCCCAAGCTTGTACAAACTGATTCAAACTGTCCTAGTCTAGTAGCAATCCTCACTCACTCAAATTCAAGCCATTAGTGACAAGTTAAAAAGGTAAAGGTAGTCCCCTGCGCAAGCACTGGGTCATTACTAACCCATGGGGTGAGGTCACATCACGACGTTTACTGGGAAGAGAAAGACTAATGGTAGCAGCATAAGGTCAAGACAATTTCTATGGTCCAAGATACGCCTTCCAAAAGAAGAAGGTCTGAAGATAAGAATGAAAAGCTGCGGTTTTTGCAAAGTCCCAACGGACTTCTCTTCTCTTTTCTTTCCAACACCTTTGGTGACCTTTTTTTTTGGGGGGGGGGTGGTTTTAAACCTTTCCTTTGCCAAAGCTATTATTAATAATTTCATTTATTTAAAACATTTCTGTGCTGCCTTTCCACTCAAACAGGGTCAGTCCCCAAGGTAGCAAACATCCAAACATTTCAACATATGAAATATTTAAACAATTCAATGAAATATGTGAACACACAAACATGCATAACACAACCAGGGAGGAGTTAGTGGAGGAACACCAAACGAGAAAAGGAAGTCTTCACCAGCTGATGGAAGACAACGGCAGAGGGAGACAAAATTCCATGGGGAGGCAATTCTAAAGTTTTGGTGCCTCAACAGAGAAGGCCTTTTCTCGGGTTGCCACACATCTAGCGCCAAATGGCCAGGGCGCCCAAAGCAGGGACTGCAAAGATGACCGAAATGGGAAGCGACTACTACTGTGTTTTTTTTGTTGACCTTGGTACATCAAGAGTAGCAGCCAGGGAGCCAGCACCCCTTTTCTGCTTCCTTTCCCTTGGACTCAGGGAGGCAAGATGGAATAAGGACCGAGAGGAAGGGCTGACAAACACGCGACGTTCTCAACACTCACGGGTAAAACGAGTCGTAGGTTGATCCAAAGCCGTAGATGTTGAAGAAGCATCCCAGAGGGAGGCTCTTCAGCAGGAGAATCAAGGTCTCCTGAGGTGGGGGGAGAGAAAAGATAGTGTCACCCTAGACGTCCCTCCTGAATTTGGTCCAGCATTATGCCCATGCTTCCAGAGCACTTCCTGTCTCCTTGACAACTTCACTTCCTCCCCTGTACAACTCACCTCCAGCATTCTTCCTAGTTGGCTTCTGCATCTCTGCGTGTCCTCCATTTTCCACAGAACTGCTTGCTCTCTCATTCCCTCCTCTATCTCCTTCCTCATTGAACCAACCTCCACACCACCTCGCTGTCTTTCGGAAACTGCAGCATTTAATCTGTTCGTACGTACCTTGGCGCTCTGAATGCGCTGTGGCGCATCAGGAACGTTGTAATCAGTGCTGGTATCCATGCTGCCCGAGCGATCCAGCAGGAAGAGGAACTCCCCAGCGGCACTCAGGCCCGGCTTGGGGGCACTGCGTAAGCTGGGGTACAGAGTAACCAGGAGGGCTGGGTCCCCCATCAGGGAGCCTGTTTTGCAAAGGAAGAAAGGAGATTCAACAGACACTTCCATCTAACACTCCTCACCAAGGGTTGTACCTCCCATCCCCATCCAGGCCAAGCGCATCTCCCAGAATCCCTTGCACGTCAGCCCCTATCCATCCATGGCTTGCCCACCTGATGCAGCTCCAGGCTTCCCAGCCTCAAAGACCGCGATGGGCTTGTGAACTTCCTCATAATGAATCAGCAGCTCCACATCCCGGTCAAATTGGTGCCCTTCAGCCAAGGAGACCTTTGGGTGAGAAAAGAAGAACAAGAAACTGAATGAATCATTGGAGGCTGGGAAAAATACCAACTTCCAGAAGAACCCCAATCATTGACTTTTGTAGGTAATTTCTTAAAAATTGCCACATGGTAAATATTGGATATTCCCACACCCTTTATCTAGACAGAACTGTGATTGTACTGTGAATAATTAATTACAGTTTGAAGCTCCTATGAGCCCAATAAGTACTCTCTCAGAGAAGGTTGCTCATTGTGCCTCTGCATGAGTCACTGCTCTGGCCTTGTCTTTTCGTTGTCAGCTTTCACTAACACTACTCTTTTTCTCTGGCCTGGGTAGACTGATAATTGAATAACACCCATGAGTCACTGTTGTGGGCTTCCCTCCTTTCTATGAGAATGCATGCCCAGATTAGAAACTCATGCAGAAACACAGGGGTAAGAATAATTGGAGAATGTTTACCCCTGAACCAAGGATGTCAAACAAAAGGACCAGGAGATCACAAATAACTCCTAACACCCCACCACACACAGAGAGATTACTGACCTATATACAGATTTAGGAAACTGTACTTTGTAAAATGTTCTGATGGGCTTCTCCTGAATGACTGAACATCAGCTTCCCCCCACCCCCCCATACTATTTAAGTAATCAGAGGCCATTGGAAAGGTGCTTGGAAAATGCAATTTAAAATTCTTTTCCATTGGCATAAAGGGGAACTAAGGAGATTTACAGAATGGTGATAGATGCCCTCATTCCCCACTCAATCACATTCTTTTGTCGATGTTTGTGTGACGTCAGTCAGCATTGGTATAATACTCCTTGCCTAAGCATACAGAAGCCCTGTGGCGCAGAGTGGTAAGCTGCAGTACTGCAGTCCAAGCTCTGCTCATGACCTGAGTTTGATCCCAACGGAAGTAGGTTTCAGGCAGAGGGCTCAAGGTTGACTCAGCCTTCCGAGGTTAGAAAAATTAGTATCCAGCTTGTTGGGGGTAAAGGGTAGATGACAGGAGAAGGCAATGGCAAACCACCCTGTAAACACAGTTTGCCTAGTAAACATTATGATATGACATCACCCCATGGGTCAGTAATGACCCAGTGCTTGCACAGGGGACTACCATTACCTTTTAAAGCATTTAGCAGCCCTTAGCCCCATGCATTTTCGGTGCACTGTGGCATCATCATGGGGAAATGCTTAAAAGGGCGCATGTGTGTTCTTGGGGGATATTCCTCTAGACTTGCCCTTTCTATTTAGTCACAACACAGAGAAGGATTATATTCAGGCCCCCATAGAGCAATACACAGTTTTTTTGGCAAACTCACTTGTTCCTACTGTAAACAGGAAAAAAACCCTTGTTACGATTAACATCTAATCATGAAGCACCCTACTGTAGTACCTACATCTAGACTACAGCTGTGTGTGGCGTATGCCTATGAATTATTGAGTTGAAATGTAGGTTTTAAGCAGAAATAGTAACAATTTGGGGCAGGGCTTACATGAATTTTCTGGAAGGGGGAACCCCCCTTCATAAACAACACTAACATAAATGGGTCAGCTCCTCTGTAGCTACGGTTGCCAACCTCCAGGTGGTAGCTGGAGATCTCCCGCTATTACCACCGATCTCCAGCAGGCAGAAATCAGTTCACCTGGAGAAAATGGCCACTTTGGCAATTGGACTTTATGGCATTGAAGTCCCTCCCCTCCCCAAACCCCACCCTCCTCAGGCTCCCCTCCCCATTTTCGCAACCTGGAGCTGGCAACCCTATCAGTAGCCCACCTGGGCAGCAGTATGGTCTTCCGCTGTATAGTGAAGGGGCTCCAGATTGCATTTTGATTCCACCCGGTTGATGCGGTGGGAGGACTCCAGTGTGGCGCTGAGGCTGAGCGTGTAGGGGAGCTTTCCCTTGGGCACTCGCGGTATATGCTTGGTGACCGTGTCCCCTTCTGACCCTACAGAAAGAGATAGGCAAGGACACCATGATACGTTAGCCTGGTTAGTCTTCATTCACCATTGCACACACTGCCCCCGCAGTATGAGAGGGAGGAGAAATGGGGTTATTGTAGGTAAAGGCGCAGTCAGACAGACTCACATAGCATGAGGAAGGGTTGGATTCTAGGTCCACCATGGCTCAAATTTATTGCATATGGCCAAAGGCCGTGCAAAACTTAATCTGAAAATGGTATAAATCCAGGTAACAAACATTGGCTGTTACCGCACTTGTATTTGCAGCGATGTATTAAGAGTTTGAAAATGTTATAAAATAATACTGTTAGCACTTTGTTTGGCCCCTTTAGCTGTGAAGATGTCTTCCAACCATTTATAAGCCGTGGTATCCAAAAACCCTTTTAAAGTGATGTTTTTTACAACTTTTTCAAACTCTTAATACATAGCTGGGAATACAAAGTGCGGTAACCCCCATTGATTACAACAACACAGCCCAAATAATGCACTTTCAATCCACTTTCGGTGCACCTTAACGATCGTTTGCAATTGGATTTTGCCAGTTCACACAGTAAAATCCACTTTCAAAGGGCATCAAAAATGGATTGAAAGTGCATTATTTGGGCTGTGTGATAGTGCCCACTGTGTCTCTCAAACCTGCCAAAACATATCAAAATACTGAACACAGAACACTGCTACAAATTTAACATGCAGAGTTATCTAAAATTCAAATGGCTAAAATTAACTTTCATACAATAATACGCAGAACCACTCAGAGCTTGGTACTGAGGCTTTGTGTTAAAGGAAACCCCAGTCATGAAATCGCAAATCCGTTGTGATTTAAGTCTCAGGTTTCGACGCCTGCCTAGTTAAAGCTCACATTTATGAGCAGCAGATTCCAGAAGAATTCTCTCAGCCTAGTTCAACGCATGCCAGAGGTGCAGAATGGCATCTGCCACTGGAGAAAATGTTTTCTGAATGATTTCTATTTAAACGGGGGGGGGGGGGATCAGGAGAGTTGTCCTTAGTCAATCAGGCAGTCCTCCTTTACCCTGGGAGGGGGCAGAATGGTCGAGGGGAAGGAAGTTTCAACGGCAGCCAACACCCCCGGGCAGTCATTTCGCACCCACTGCTCTTTGGGTGCTACTGTCTTGCTGGGGAAAAGTCCTGGATTTATTTTGAAGGTCTGGAACTGGGACTCCTGCGCTATACCCCCACCTAGACTACAGACTGGTTTGATTCATTTTGATTACTATTAGTCACTAGCTTTTGAGAGCCAGCGTGGTGTCGTGGTTAAGAGTGGTGGATTCTAATCTGGAGAACCGGGTTTAGTAAAAGGTGAAAGATTGATACGATCTGAAGAGAAACCAGAGTATGGAGAACTGGGTTTGATTCCCCACTCCTCCACATGAAGCTTGCTGGGTGACCCTGGGCTAATCACAGTTCTCTCTGGACTTTCTCAGCCCCACCTACCTCACAAGGTGTCTGTTGTGGGGATGGGAAGGGAAAGTGTTTGTAATCTGGTTTGAGACCCCTTAAAGGTAGAGAAATTTGGGTATAAAAACCAACTCTTTTTCTTTTCTATGACACATTTGCTTTTGTTTTAAAACAATAGGCCTCCAGAAACCTACCGTTCCTCTCCCATAGAGAACAATGCAGAGAATGATGGTGAGGGGCAGCTTGTTCAAGAGCCAATAGATTCAGACCCCTTTGTCCAGTTCCCTTGAAACTTGAGGGGTGGTGGTGGTTCTTTACTTCAGACAAAGGAGGCAGTTTCCCTGATTTGATTTTCCGATACGTTAATAACCTTCGTGATGTTTGGTAAAAGGATAACCACACCCTTCCTAACTTTCCGACATGGAATTAAAGTGCGCACACATACCCCGGGGTACGTAGCGGGGGTTCAGCACAGCAGGCAGGACGAAGCGGACAGCCCCGTCAGGCTCCGGAGCCAACGCCTGGACGTAGCGGAGCTTCAGCGTGGCCTCCCCGCCGGGAGGAAGGTTACCCAGGCTGCAGGTGAAAATGTCATTGGTGTCCGTCTCCCTCTCTAGCAGGAAGGCTTGCCGTCCCTCACTTAGGGCATCCTCGTATTCCTCCTGTGCCTGTGTTGGAACAGGGAGAAGACAGAAAGTTAGAGATGCAGGGAGTGTGCTGCAAACAGCCTGCCACAGACACAAAATAAACTATGATTGTAAATTAATATGCCGCCTATAGGAAATGCTTTGAAACAGGGCCCTAACCAGGAAAGAGGAGAAGGGTTGGTTTTAATACCTTGCTTTTCTCTACCTTTAAGGAGTCTCAAAGCAGCTTAGGATCGCCTTCCCTCCCCCTCCCCACAACAGACACCTTGTGAGGTAGGTGGGGCTGAGAGGGTCCGGAGAGAACTGTGCAGTGGACTCTAATCTGGAGAACCGGGTTTGTTTCCCCACTCCTTCACATGAGTGGCGGCCTCTAATCTGGGGAACTGGGTTTGATTCCCCACTCCTTCACGTGAAGCCTGCTGGGTGACCTTGGGCCAGTCTCAGTTCTCTCAGAACTCTCTCAGCCCCACCTACCTCGCAAGGTGTCAAGGGGAGGGGAAGGGAAGGCGATTGTAAGCTGGTTTGAGATTTCTTGAAGTAGAGAAAAGCAGGGTATAAAAACCAACTCTTCTTCTTCTTTCTCCCCTTCGGTTGACAAAGGTCTGGGCTGGGAAACTGATCTTCCATAAGAGAAGTCTCCAGTTCCCCTCTGAAACTAAGCCCCCACAATCCCAAATACTCCCCCTGCTTCCCTGAGCCCCCTCACCTTTTTCTTCTCTCGGATCTGAGCCTCAATCCGTGCCCCACCAATCAGGCCCTCGAAAGCATAGACGGCAGCTTCGTCGTCCAGAGGGAAAACAAAGGTAACCTCCACCGGGTTCTTCTCTTCATTCTTGTACTGGAGCTCAGACACCACGTCGGCCACAAAGCCCTGGACCACCACATCCACGGAGATGCTTTGCAAAGGCACTGGCAGGAGGAAACAGTGGACAAGTACAGTTAGCCACGTCAACTCAAGATGATTCTGCGCAAGGGTCGCATGAAGCTGCCTTATACTGAATCAGACCCTCGGTCCATCAAAGTCAGTATTGTCTACTCGAACCGGCAGCGGCTCTCCAGGGTCTCAGGCAGAGGTCTTTCACATCACCTACTCGCCTAGTCCCTTTAACTGGAGACGCTGGGGATTGAACCTGGGACCTTCTGCATGCCAAGCAGATGCTCCACAGTCTGAGCCACAGCCCCTCCCTCAGGTCGGAAATCCTGAGCCCAGACTTCCAAGCTAAGCCGCACGGTTTGGGGGAACCACTCCCAGCAGCCATCCTAGTCAGCTCTGCTTCCTTCATGCTTATTTATTTTATACCCCACTCTCCCCTGGCCAGCTGGGCTCAGGGTGGCCAACATCATATATTTTAATTTATTATTAATTAATTAAGATTTCTGGCCCGCCCTCAATCTCTGGACAAGCTGGACTCAGGGCGGCTGACATCATATATTTTAATTTATTTATTATTAATTAATAAATTTAGATTTTCGCCCCACCCTCAATCCCTGGGCAAGCTGGGCTCAGGGTGTCTGACATCATATAATTGTATTAATTTATAATTAATTAATTTAGATTTCTAGCCCGCCCTCAATCCCCAGACAAATCGGGCTCAGGGCAGATACACACACACACGAAGTTTAAAAATATAATTAAAATCATAAAACTAAACTAATACATACTACATACAGATGGCACCTTAATCAACTATTTCACCTTAGGGAGAATGTTTCAACAAGGCAGCCGTGAACCAAGAATGATAATATGGGGGCCAACAGCTAGCATCGATTTCATTCCTTTGGGGAGATGGAGGCAGAAGGACACAGGAAAAGGGAAAACACAAAGGGAAAGACGGAAGGTATGAGAAGGGAGGGAGGGGAAAGGGAAGGGAAAGAAAGGCAAGGAGAAGGAAGGGAAGGGAAGGGAGACCAGGTGTGACTGATACTGTCCTCAACCATAGGCCTGGTGGAACATCTCTGTCTTGCATTGCAGGCTCTGTGGAACTTTTAAGCTGGCTAGTTGGATTAGTACCAAAAAGTACTTGAAAAAAAATCAGATCTACAACCGATCTGAGTTTTTAGTGCCATATGAAATGTTATTGTTCTCAGCTTTGGAGTGGTGGACTCTGATCTGGAGAACCCGGTTGGTTTCCCCACTCCTCCACATGAGCGGCAGAGGCTGATCTGGTGAACTGGATTGGTTTCCCCACTCCTCCACATGAAGCCAGCTGGGGGACCTTGGACTAGTCACAGCTCTCTTAGAGCTCTCTCAGCCCCACCTACCTCACATGGTGTCTGCTGTGGGGAGGGGAAGGGAAGGTGATTGCAAGCCCGTCTGAGACTCCCTTAAGTGGTAGAGAAAGTCAGCATATAAAAACCAACTCTTCTTCATAAAATCATCAGGCACAGAGAGACAGAGAGACAGAGCTGAATAACCACGGGCACATTATTTACCTGGCTCCTGAGAGTTCTTTAGGAGGCCGCAAACCGTCATGTTTAAGTGAGGATCTCTGGAAATGAAGTTGGCACGCGGCGACAAAACCTAGCCATGCAAAACAAAAATAAAATGGAACGTGTTTTTATTTTTGGCTGCAGGGATAGAAAGCGCTGGAAAGCCTGCATCTGATAAAAACTCGCCATTCTGTTAAGCTGCCCATCCCTAATACAGTGTTATGTTCACATTTCTCCCTGACTCAAATTGGACCGGCTTCAAGTTCTAAAGCCCCCCTGCCAGTTTAATCAGTTAAAAGATTAAATGGATGTTTAAATGCTGAGACAGCCAGAGCCATTTTCTCTCAGATGATTCATCTGGAATAGATACAGCTGCTGATGCTTTGCACTAGTATGGATTAGAAGTCACATTCCGGGCAGTACATTTAACTGACAATGGAAAACCAGGCTAACATTTAGCATCGATGAAGAGGACACAACCGTGAACTCAGAATCATATTGAGCTGCCAGGACTGCGCCATGAGATGCTGAAAATGTTTTCTCTAACATGACCGATGAATCCCAACATACAGAAAACATTGATTGGCTAGGCTACAAGAGGAAGGCAGGATTTCTGGATCCTTCAGGGAAGCCATCTTCTGAGATGCTACAGACACACAGTTCTATTATCTCCTCTTCAGTCTGCGAAAAGGCTGTTAGAATCATAGAGTTGGAAGGGACCACCAGGGTCATCTAGTCCAACCCCCTGCACAATGCAGGAAATTCACAACTACCCCCCCCCCCCACACACACACTCCCAGTGAACCTTATTCCACGCCCAGATGATGGCAAAAAAAAACAAAAACCCTCCAGGATCCCTGGCCAGTCTGGCCTGGAGGAAAATTGCTTCCTGAAGAACAAGATTTCCCCAGCAAGAATAGAGCAAGTCAACCCACTTGGCTCAATATTATTTCCACAGCCAAAAGAATAAGTCAGTGCTTTCTATACAGACACAGGCCCTGCCCAAAGGCATACAATGAAAGAGGTTAACCACAGAGGAGGGGCAGAGGAGAAAAAGGCAAGGAAGGACTTCTGCGTAAGAGCAGCAGAACCAATCTGAGTTTTTTAAACGGGCCTTTCAAAAAGAGGAGGCAGATAAAAGCAGACAGCCCTAATGGCAGGGGAGCGGCCAGGGAGAAATGGAGCGACGGCTGATGGAATTGGGGCAGAATTCTGGGTTTACTGAGAAAAAGGGAACAGGAAGAGCCAAGGGAGTGGCCATTTATGCTTGGTAATTAGCAGTGCGTTCCAGGCTGAAGTGCCCCGCATATTTTTTTTTTAATTTCTTCACGCTGGACCATCACTCCAGATGTCACTGCGAAGCTGCCGCCTACCTGCTTCACATTTCTTAAGAGCCCCTTTAACGCGAACGGTTTGTATTTGCTCCACCCCCACCTCAAAGTATCCACTGAAGGAAGCATGAAGAATCATAGCCGCGGCTTAGCTATGCAAACGATGATTGCTAATGACTATGCAAATGAAGGAACGAAGGAGCAGGCGAGTGGGGGTGTGTGGAATTTGTTTGACTTTCTCCTCTTGCATTGGGACCTTGAATAGTCATTTTAAAGGTTGGATTTAAAAAAGGAGCTCTGAGCGAGCATCAAAATCTACCCTGCATAAATGGCCATCGAGAAGGGGCGTAAAGAGACAGTGGACAGGAAAAGAATGACGGTACCAAGGCTGGAAGCCACAGCCTTCGATTTGCAAGATCTGAGCAAGGCTGTCAAAGATAGGACATTTTGGAGGACTTTCATTCATAGGGTCAGCATGAGTCGGAAGCGACTTGACGGCACTCAACACACACACACCAAGGCTGGATCCCTTGCCCCTGCTCCTTGTGTATTCTAACCTGGTTCCATCTTGCCCGCCCACCTTCTTCTCCTGACTGAAGGGTTTATTAAAGTTTTGAATGGCACCTCTGGATACTGGAATGTATACATTGTGGATTTTATTAGAGATTTTAATGGCAACTTGTCCATTATGATGTATGGTTTTAAATTGAATTGCATTACGATTTCTATTATATTGGACGTGAGCCGCCCCAAGCCTGGCCTTAGCCGAGAAGGGGCAGAATAGAAATCTAATAAACAGACAAACAGAACACCCTTTGTTGTTGGTTTTATTGTGTGACTTCAGATGGTCTTATATATACACGGATTTCAAAGAATCCAGGCGTGGAGCAGAATAGCTTCAGCCCACAAAACTGGATTTCGTAACATCCATCCCTCCTTAGCCTGCAGGGTAGAGGAAAACCCTGACTGACTAACATGGGGTAGGCCCATTTCCTTTTGCACAGCTGTGTGTCTCAAGGATTTATCCTGAAGCTGTGATTTCCTACGAACTGCAAGGTTCTCTCCAACTGGGAAGGAGTCTTGCTTCTTCAAAACTCTCCTGGACAAGGACTGACATTCAGTAAACCGCCCCCTCCCCCGCTCTTTTCCTTCTCAGCTGGAGGGCAGTGCAAGGCGCCCCCTCCAGCTTTCCTAGGGGCTGAACCAGTATCACATAATGCAACCGAATAGTGGCCCCTGGGGGAAAAAACATGTCCCTTGAGCACAGACTCACAAAAACTGATGCTGGAGTAGGTGGTGTCAATTTCTTTCTTTTTCTTTTTTTAAAAGATTTTTTAAATCAATATGAACAGAACAGAAAACAGAAAAACAGTAGCCATATCACACACAACAATTGTTGTGTGTTAAGTGCTGTCAAGTAGCTTCCGACTCATGGCGACCCTATGAATGAAAGTCCTCCAAAATGCCCTATCTTTGACAGCCTTGCTCAGATCTTGCAAACTGAAGGCTGTGGCTTCCTTTATTGAGTCAATCCATCTCTTGTTGGGTCTTCCTCTTTTCCTGCTGCCCTCCACTTTTCCTAGCATGACTGTCTTTTCCAGTGACTCTTGTCGAGAAATCAGAAGGAGATTGAGACTGGGAAGGGCAGCCATGAAGGAGCTAGAAAAGATTTTGAAGTGTAAGGATGTGTCACTGGCCACCAAGACTAGATTAATTCATGCCATCGTAAAAAGAAAAAGTGCATATGATGTAACAAACAAAAAACACTATATAACGATAGCAATAATTATGAGCAGTAAATTGCGATATAACAATTCACATTAAATGGTGATCATAATAATATTTCTTGACATAAATCATAAGATACTCTATACAATACTTCATGAGAATAGATAAAAAAGCTTCCAGTGGTGATTGCTATTATGAATTTCTTAAAAAAAAAAACCTTCCCAGATAATAAAAACGGAGTTCACATATTATTATCGTCTATCCATGACAGGTTTAAATGCCAGCGTGGTGTAGTGGTTAAGAGCGGTGGTTTGGAGTGGTGGATTCTGATCTGGAGAATCTGGTTTGATTCCCCACTCCTCCACATGAAGCCAGTTGGGTGACCTTGGGCTAGTCACACTCTCTCCGCCCCACCTACCTCACAGGGTGTCTGTTGTGGGGAGGGGAAGGGAAGGTGATTGTAAGCCAGTTTGATTCTTTCTTAAGTAGTAGAGAAAGCCAGCATATAAAAACCAACTCCTTCTTAAAAGTCATGTCAATTTCCAAAACTGTTGTCAATGTCTAACAAGCCCCTGGGCTCTTTTCTTATTTACCAGTCCTCAGGGTTCTTTTGTTTGTTTTTATGCTTGGTTTAGGGGTTTTCTTGGTTCTTTGTGCTTTGTTTGCTTTGTTTTTGAGCAACAGTTTAGTCCTAAAATGTATCTGTGTTAAAGTTTAAGAGGAGGGCCAGTGAGGGTTTGTTCAAAAAGCACAGGATCCCTCTCTCAGCAGGTGAACAGCTGCAGTCAGATTTACTAAAGCAAACAAGGCTCGGAGATCAGATGACCTCCCTGAGATTCCCTGACAGAACTGCCCACCCTTCCCAGTATCTCTGTTTTTAAAAATTAATGGGGGGGGATGGATAGGGATGAGTATCCAGACTGCAAGGGGAGGGGGCAATTAACATCTGCGAATGATGCACCAAGCCCCCAGAAGGAGGAAAAGGGTATGGCCCCGCAGAATGAATCATAGAATGGAATGCAACCAGGGCACTGTTTGGCACCGGGTTGAAATGACTGTTGGTTTAACAGTGCAGAAGGCACCGAATCATCCAGAGAAGCAATGGGGAAAATCTGATTTAGGGGTGCACTACTCCCATAAAATGCACTCGAGGGTGTTGAAAACACGACAGGCCTCTTTAAAACCAGTTCAGCCCTTCCAAGCCCACGGCCACCACGAATCCCTTGGAGAGCCACAGAGAGGGGGAAGACCAGCAATAAGGCCTGGAAACTTAATCACAGAGTTGGAAGAGAGTGACCACCAAGGTCATCTAGTCTGACCCCCTGCAAGATGCAGGAAATTCACAACTACCTCCCCCAAGCTACCCCTTGTAATGTATTTTGGTTTTAGCCTACATCTGTGATTTTTGAATACTACCAATTTACAGTTGAATTTACATTTTTTTGAATACTACTTGTATGTAAAATGGCTAAACAGTATAGTGGAAAATTTGCCTACACTAATGAGGATAGAGAAAGGATTATAGGCAACAGGGACTCTATAAGAAAAAAACCAGACAAGAAAAAGGATACCATAGAAATGATTGGTTTTAAAAGTAGACAAGCTATAAGATGTGATTTACATGCTACCTCATTAACAGACTATGTGAAAGAGGATATGATCCCACGGGGGCTACGTATACAAAAAGCTCCTACATTGTTTAGAAAGGATGATAAATTTAAAGAGAGATGGATTGAGATTTTAAACAAATGTTCAAATGACTTAATGTTATTACTCATAGAAAAAGCCACAGTAGAAGCTGAGAAATTAAAGGAAGAAGTAGAAAAAGAGAAAGAGGAATTGTATAAAATACTGGATAAGAAAACGTTTGATCAGAAAATAGCACAATTGAATAGTGACTTGAATGATTATACAGAACAGGTGAGAGCCTATAAAATCAGGAAATTAGACAGAGACACTGCTGACTATACAAACAAAACAGTATATCCTTGGCTAAATACGAAGAATACAAGAAGACAGTATCAGGGAGATGAACAGGGGTTCCTTTCACCTGAGGAGGAATCAGAATCCTCAAGTCTCTCAAGCAGGGCATCTAGTCGGGATTATTTTTTACGCCCACGCAATTACGCCCGCGGAGGCTATTATCCAAGGCGGCCCCGCAGAGGACGGAAAACTTAGTTGTAAATCTTTCAGACTATACTCCAACTAATGAGGAACTTCGAGTTTTAAATTTAGGTTTAGGTTTCACTCCCACTCCTAAATATTCTGCTATGCAGACCCGCATTGATATCTTTGAATTGGTTAGACAGCTTAAATTAAGGGATTTTTTTAAGCAGAGCACCCCACAACCCACAGGCTTTAGAATAAAATCAACTTTCATACCTCCAGTGCAAAACCATTTGATATCTACATTTCAAGAATTAGTACTAAAGGATGTAGAAAGAATAGAACAGAAGAAGATTCCATATCAGCAGAACATTACTAAAGAAGAAAGGGAAATTATTAACAAGCTGAAAAAAATTCCCAATCTAATTATCAAACAAGCCGATAAGGGCGGGGCTATTGTCCTGCTTAGGAAAACGGATTATGATTCAGAATGTCATAGGCAACTTAGTAATGAAGAGTTCTATAAAAAATTGCGAGGTGATCCTACTTCCATAGTATTGAATCGTATCAAAACTGTAATTTTTGAAGGTCTCTCATTGGACTATATAACAAAGAAAGAAGCTGATTTTCTATATAATAAGTTTGTTAGAATTCCTATATTCTATGTTTTGCCTAAGATACATAAAGGGAGAATACCCCCTCCAGGACGCCCCATAGTTTCGGGCATAAATGGACCACTTGACCACATCTCCAAATATTTGGAAAGTCATTTGCATAAATTTTCTACAGATACACCATCTTATATTTTGGATTCCACGCATTTTATTAAGGATATTGAAAATCTTCCTAATATGCCTAATATAATAATAGCCACCATGGATGTAAGGGCTCTTTATACTAATGTTCCCTTAGAAGAGACCCGTGAAATTATAGAAAGACTACTCGCGAGTAGAGCAGACCAAACACCTCCGACCCATTATTTAATGGATCTGCTGGACCTACTCCTGGAGAACAATTATTTTAGGTTTGGTGAAGAGATGTATCAGCAGATCAAGGGAGTTGCGATGGGGTCAGCAGCTGCTCCATCGGTGGCAAATATCTTTATGATTTCTTTTGAAAAGAGGTTTATTTTTTGTAATGAGGTATTTAAAAAACATGTTCTATTCTTTCGCCGTTTTGTGGATGATCTGATCATGTTATTTGACAATCAAGAGAATTGTAATGTGTTTTTGGAACAGCTTAACCAATACAATGAGCATATTCAGTTTGATTTTCAGACGGATCATGACAGTCTACCATTTCTTGATGTAATTGTTAATGTTGACTCAGTGGGAAAGCTTTGGGTAGCTCCCTATAAAAAGCCCACAGATAAGGGAGCTCTGTTACATTATAAGTCTCATCACCCCTCCTTTATGAGGAACAATTTACCTTATGGCCAGTTTTTAAGGTTAAAAAGGAATGCAACACACACAGAGGACTATATAAAAGCAGCATCAGAATTGGAAGACACCCTTTTGAGCAGAGGTTATCCACCACATATCATCAATAGTGCACGCCTTCGAGCTGATGGGATAGATAGGTCTACTCTTTTTACTTGCAAGAAACGTGATAAACAGAATTTAACAGCTTCTTTACAATTTACACATTTGGCAACTAAGATAAAACGAATCATTTATAAACACTGGCACATAGTACAGAGCATTGCAGGATGTGCAATACCACCCTTGATTGGTTTTAAAAGAACGGGCTCTTTAAGAGATGCACTAATACATACAGATCTCAATGTAGCACCTCCCACCACAGGGGCTGTTGGACATCATCGCTGTGGATCATGCGCAGTCTGCCGGTTCTCCCTCCCAGTAAAGAGTTTCACAAGGGAAGACACTGGCTTCACATACGTACTGCGTCAATTTACAAATTGCTCCTCTGCAAATGTTATTTATTTAGTCATTTGTATGTGCAAATTAATTTATGTTGGAAAAACCACACGCCCCCTTAAATTAAGAATTGGGGAGCACAGGTCCAGAATAAAAAATCAAGTATTAGAAGCGCCCCTAGTGGAGCATTGGTTGAAGTGCAAACATACAGATAGTGACTTTCAGTTCTTTGCAATTTGGCAAGCAACACCTAAGAAGTTCCAGAGATCTAACATAGAACGAATTTTAAGTCAGCAGGAAGCACGCTTTGTGCAACTCTTTGACTGCATATCCCCTAAGGGGTTAAATATGGCCAATGATCTTACCTCCTTCTTGTAAATTAACACCTGCACCTGGGATCGATCCTAATGAGTAATGCAGTAAGCATTTAAGTATACTGCCTGTATGGAACTAATTGACTGGAAACAAGAAAGGATTCTTGTCAGGTTGACACCACACAAGTCACTGTGTATGAAAATTCATTTATGATTGTAAGTATAATTGTAATTATACTATATATGTGTAAAATAATTAATATTGCAATGCTTAGAATGTTAATTTATAGTTCTATTTAAATAATTTATCAACAGACCAGCATTCTGATATTACAAACAAATGCTGAGGATACAAGGGACGTTCTGAGAGAGGATCCAGACGTCATAAATATATGTCCTTCAGGGTAGCTGAAGAAATATTGAAACAGGCAAAGATACCGGAATCCTGTTCTACCCAACTGGACTCAAGGACATTTATGGACAATATATGCATAATTCATGAAAGAAAGACACCACAAGTCAATTGCTAATTTCTGTTGAATTTGATTTTTTATGAATTTTGCCTTGTTGTATATATAAAACTGTACATTTAATTTTGTTGATTGAAAAGGTGCTATGAAGCAATAGTGCAATTTGAGGAAATTATATTTATAAATATTGATATAAGTGAATCATTAGCCTACATCTGTGATTTTTGAATACTACCAATTTACAGTTGAATTTACATTTTTTTGAATACTACTTGTATGTAAAATGGCTAAACAGTATAGTGGAAAATTTGCCTACACTAATGAGGATAGAGAAAGGATTATAGGCAACAGGGACTCTATAAGAAAAAAACCAGACAAGAAAAAGGATACCATAGAAATGATTGGTTTTAAAAGTAGACAAGCTATAAGATGTGATTTACATGCTACCTCATTAACAGACTATGTGAAAGAGGATATGATCCCACGGGGGCTACGTATACAAAAAGCTCCTACATTGTTTAGAAAGGATGATAAATTTAAAGAGAGATGGATTGAGATTTTAAACAAATGTTCAAATGACTTAATGTTATTACTCATAGAAAAAGCCACAGTAGAAGCTGAGAAATTAAAGGAAGAAGTAGAAAAAGAGAAAGAGGAATTGTATAAAATACTGGATAAGAAAACGTTTGATCAGAAAATAGCACAATTGAATAGTGACTTGAATGATTATACAGAACAGGTGAGAGCCTATAAAATCAGGAAATTAGACAGAGACACTGCTGACTATACAAACAAAACAGTATATCCTTGGCTAAATACGAAGAATACAAGAAGACAGTATCAGGGAGATGAACAGGGGTTCCTTTCACCTGAGGAGGAATCAGAATCCTCAAGTCTCTCAAGCAGGGCATCTAGTCGGGATTATTTTTTACGCCCACGCAATTACGCCCGCGGAGGCTATTATCCAAGGCGGCCCCGCAGAGGACGGAAAACTTAGTTGTAAATCTTTCAGACTATACTCCAACTAATGAGGAACTTCGAGTTTTAAATTTAGGTTTAGGTTTCACTCCCACTCCTAAATATTCTGCTATGCAGACCCGCATTGATATCTTTAAATTGGTTAGACAGCTTAAATTAAGGGATTTTTTTAAGCAGAGCACCCCACAACCCACAGGCTTTAGAATAAAATCAACTTTCATACCTCCAGTGCAAAACCATTTGATATCTACATTTCAAGAATTAGTACTAAAGGATGTAGAAAGAATAGAACAGAAGAAGATTCCATATCAGCAGAACATTACTAAAGAAGAAAGGGAAAATATTAACAAGCTGAAAAAAATTCCCAATCTAATTATCAAACAAGCCGATAAGGGCGGGGCTATTGTCCTGCTTAGGAAAACGGATTATGATTCAGAATGTCATAGGCAACTTAGTAATGAAGAGTTCTATAAAAAATTGCGAGGTGATCCTACTTCCATAGTATTGAATCGTATCAAAACTGTAATTTTTGAAGGTCTCTCATTGGACTATATAACAAAGAAAGAAGCTGATTTTCTATATAATAAGTTTGTTAGAATTCCTATATTCTATGTTTTGCCTAAGATACATAAAGGGAGAATACCCCCTCCAGGACGCCCCATAGTTTCGGGCATAAATGGACCACTTGACCACATCTCCAAATATTTGGAAAGTCATTTGCATAAATTTTCTACAGATACACCATCTTATATTTTGGATTCCACGCATTTTATTAAGGATATTGAAAATCTTCCTAATATGCCTAATATAATAATAGCCACCATGGATGTAAGGGCTCTTTATACTAATGTTCCCTTAGAAGAGACCCGTGAAATTATAGAAAGACTACTCGCGAGTAGAGCAGACCAAACACCTCCGACCCATTATTTAATGGATCTGCTGGACCTACTCCTGGAGAACAATTATTTTAGGTTTGGTGAAGAGATGTATCAGCAGATCAAGGGAGTTGCGATGGGGTCAGCAGCTGCTCCATCGGTGGCAAATATCTTTATGATTTCTTTTGAAAAGAGGTTTATTTTTTGTAATGAGGTATTTAAAAAACATGTTCTATTCTTTCGCCGTTTTGTGGATGATCTGATCATGTTATTTGACAATCAAGAGAATTGTAATGTGTTTTTGGAACAGCTTAACCAATACAATGAGCATATTCAGTTTGATTTTCAGACGGATCATGACAGTCTACCATTTCTTGATGTAATTGTTAATGTTGACTCAGTGGGAAAGCTTTGGGTAGCTCCCTATAAAAAGCCCACAGATAAGGGAGCTCTGTTACATTATAAGTCTCATCACCCCTCCTTTATGAGGAACAATTTACCTTATGGCCAGTTTTTAAGGTTAAAAAGGAATGCAACACACACAGAGGACTATATAAAAGCAGCATCAGAATTGGAAGACACCCTTTTGAGCAGAGGTTATCCACCACATATCATCAATAGTGCACGCCTTCGAGCTGATGGGATAGATAGGTCTACTCTTTTTACTTGCAAGAAACGTGATAAAC
Source organism: Euleptes europaea (assembly GCF_029931775.1). Lineage (NCBI taxonomy): Eukaryota > Metazoa > Chordata > Lepidosauria > Squamata > Sphaerodactylidae > Euleptes > Euleptes europaea. Next base: position 16,833,030 of record NC_079329.1, on the reverse strand, counting down.
AGAATTTAACAGCTTCTTTACAATTTACACATTTGGCAACTAAGATAAAACGAATCATTTATAAACACTGGCACATAGTACAGAGCATTGCAGGATGTGCAATACCACCCTTGATTGGTTTTAAAAGAACGGGCTCTTTAAGAGATGCACTAATACATACAGATCTCAATGTAGCACCTCCCACCACAGGGGCTGTTGGACATCATCGCTGTGGATCATGCGCAGTCTGCCGGTTCTCCCTCCCAGTAAAGAGTTTCACAAGGGAAGACACTGGCTTCACATACGTACTGCGTCAATTTACAAATTGCTCCTCTGCAAATGTTATTTATTTAGTCATTTGTATGTGCAAATTAATTTATGTTGGAAAAACCACACGCCCCCTTAAATTAAGAATTGGGGAGCACAGGTCCAGAATAAAAAATCAAGTATTAGAAGCGCCCCTAGTGGAGCATTGGTTGAAGTGCAAACATACAGATAGTGACTTTCAGTTCTTTGCAATTTGGCAAGCAACACCTAAGAAGTTCCAGAGATCTAACATAGAACGAATTTTAAGTCAGCAGGAAGCACGCTTTGTGCAACTCTTTGACTGCATATCCCCTAAGGGGTTAAATATGGCCAATGATCTTACCTCCTTCTTGTAAATTAACACCTGCACCTGGGATCGATCCTAATGAGTAATGCAGTAAGCATTTAAGTATACTGCCTGTATGGAACTAATTGACTGGAAACAAGAAAGGATTCTTGTCAGGTTGACACCACACAAGTCACTGTGTATGAAAATTCATTTATGATTGTAAGTATAATTGTAATTATACTATATATGTGTAAAATAATTAATATTGCAATGCTTAGAATGTTAATTTATAGTTCTATTTAAATAATTTATCAACAGACCAGCATTCTGATATTACAAACAAATGCTGAGGATACAAGGGACGTTCTGAGAGAGGATCCAGACGTCATAAATATATGTCCTTCAGGGTAGCTGAAGAAATATTGAAACAGGCAAAGATACCGGAATCCTGTTCTACCCAACTGGACTCAAGGACATTTATGGACAATATATGCATAATTCATGAAAGAAAGACACCACAAGTCAATTGCTAATTTCTGTTGAATTTGATTTTTTATGAATTTTGCCTTGTTGTATATATAAAACTGTACATTTAATTTTGTTGATTGAAAAGGTGCTATGAAGCAATAGTGCAATTTGAGGATTTTACGTATAAGCTAAACAAGCTATAGCTTAGGGCCCCACTCTCTTGGGCCCCCCAAAAAAATTTAAAGGAAAAAAACAACTGGATGTACATTTCCAAAATATAAGATTAAAAAACAAATAAGATAAAATCTACATACAGCAACAGTGTTATCATTTTAAGTTAAAGCTTAATAATTATTTCACTATTAATATACTTTTTAATTGTATTTCAGTTCAACAATTACTTTGATAAAACACAGTTTGTTATGTGTTAATATGCCTTAGATATCTAAAGGTATCTAAAGCCTATTTTTGTTAGTAAGCTTTAGATACCTATTAGGTCCATAAATTACCATATAGCATAAATTCTTTTTTTTATTAATAAATTTTTTATCATTTTTCCAAAATTATTAATCACATAGCTTAGCAATGACATAAATAGTAAAAAGTAAAAGCAAATAGGTAACATTGTTAAAAAATTGTATATAATAAAGAATCGTTGACTTCCCCCACACCTCCCTTCATCTTGTGATAAATTAGTAATCTCCTTTGCACAAAATTCGAATCCTAATACTATTGTTAATATTTATTGATCTCTTTGACATTTATATTTTTAAGGGAAAAAAAGATTAATAGTTAATAATATCATATAAAGGAAAGAAAAAAGAAAAAAGGAAATAGAAATAAAAGGAAGAAGAAAAGAAATAATAGATCTCACTAATAATAAATGCATGAGTATAATAAAAAGAGATGGATTGACTCAATAAAGGAAGCCACGGCCTTCAATTTGCAGGATCTGAGCAGGGCTGTCAAAGATAGGACATTTTGGAGGACTTTCATTCATAGGGTCGCCATGAGTCGGAAGCGACTTGACGGCACTTAACACAGACATAATACAAAGCATTTGATTATTTCCATTAAAAATTAATTATTTTGTAAGTCCTGCATTTCTCCCTAACAGTCATTTAATACCATATAGCATAAATTCAACACACACACACAAAAAAAACAGCAACAATTTGTTGTTGACAAAGGACAGCTGGACATATAAAAGGCCCCAATACCTTCAAGAAAAGAAATAATAGATCTCACTAATAATAAATGCATTAGTATAATAAAAAGAGATGGATTGACTCAATAAAGGAAGCCACGGCCTTCAATTTGCAGGATCTGAGCAGGGCTGTCAAAGATAGGACATTTTGGAGGACTTTCATTCATAGGGTCGCCATGAGTCGGAAGCGACTTGACGGCACTTAACCCACACATAATAAAAAGCATTTGATTATTTCCATTAAAAATTAATTATTTTGTAAATCCTCCATTCCTCCCTAACAGTCATTTAATACCATATAGCATAAATCCAGCACACACACACAAAACAACAAAAAAATAGCATAAATTCAACACACACACAGACACACAAAACAGCAACAATTTGTTGTTGACAAAGGACAGCTGGACATATAAAGGGCCCCACTACCTTCAATAGCTTAGGGCCTCATCAAACCTCAATCCGGCCCTGGGTGGGGGATTCTCTGGCAGGATGCAAGGGCGTGACGCCAGTTCCCTGGACGGTCCCCGATTCTCTGGCGTGAACTTGTTTGCTTACCAGAGCCGGGAGTTGCTTCAAACAAGGTAGCCTCGGGAAAAGGAGAAATGCGCTTTACGCACCACGGTCCCAGGCGGCTGGTCGCTCCTTTCCCGCAGCTGCGGGGCTGAAACCGAAAGCAGACCTCCCCCAGCAGTTCCCGGTAACCCCCCCACCCCCGCCAGGGAGCGTCGACAAAGGTCTCGCTGGGCTGAGCCCCTTCCCGGTTGACTGGTAGTGCGGAGCTTTCGTTGCGCAGCTTGGAAATGTCAGGTGCGCCTTTCGGATGAGCCTCCGCCCCCTTCTCCGCCCTGCCTGTCATTGGGGCTGGGTGGAGCCTGGAAGACCCACAGAGCTGGGCACAAAAGGAGGAATGCGGCTGGTCTGGTGGGGTGTCCTGAATGGGTGCGGCGGGCGTGCATTTGTGCGCTCAGGGCAGAGCGGGTGGAGGGCTTTAAGAGGGGAGTGGACATGTTCATGGAGGAAAGGGGTATTCATGGCTATTAGTTGGAATGGATGCTGGTCATGCTGCATACCTGTTCTCTCTAGTATCAGAGGAGCATGCCTATTATTTTGGGTGCAGTGGAACACGGGCAGGATGGTGCTGCTGCAGTGGTCTTGTTTGTGGCTTCCTAGAGCAGGGGTGGGGAACGTCAGGCCCGGGGGCCGTATAAGGCCCGCGAAATCATTTGGTCTGGCCTTTCGTGGGTCTTGGCAGATCTCTATCTCAAAAGGATCTAAGACTGGCAATCTGCCCCCTCCCGCGGACAGGAATAGCCTCTATTCAAGGCGGAAAAGGAACCTTCTTTCCTCCTTGGAGTAGAGTTATTAGCAATGGAGCTGCTAGGACCGCCAAAGAAACTGCATTAACCCTTTCCCACCTGGGCAGTGGAGAAACATATTTCCTCTGTACTACAAGAGGGCTGGGGGAGGAAGTGGTGAAAATGGAGGGGTTAAAGGGGGCAGGTTTACAATGTGCGGCCCGAGAATGATGTTATAAATATCCAAATGGCCCTTGGCAGAAAAAAGGTTCCATCCCCACCCCTGTCCTAGAGGCACCTGGTTGGCTACTGTGTGAGCAGACTGCTGGACTTGATGGGCCTTGGTCTGATCCAGCAGGGCCTTTCTTATATTCTTATGACTTTCTCCCTCCTCCCTGAAAACAAATATGAATCCCTCCTACCCGCCTCCCCCTGCCATTCGCAACGGGAGGGAACAGTCTTTCTTTGCAGTGGACAGAGCTTGTCAGGCAACAAAGGAAGGAGCACCAACATTGGTTAAAAGGGCAGAGTAGGAAGGGACCACCAGGGTCATCTAGTCCAACCCCCTGCACAAAGCAGGAAATTCCAAAATACCTCCTCCCCGCCACACCCCTAGTGACCCCCCTACTTCATGCCCAGAAGATGGCCAAGATGCCCTCCCTCTCATGATCTGCCTAAGGTCACAGAATCAGCATTGCTGACAGATGGCCATCTAGCCTCTGCTTAAAAACCTCCAGGGAAGGAGCGCTCGCCACCTCCTGAGGAAGCCTGTTCCACTGAGGAACCGCTCTGTTAGAAAATTCCCCCTAATGTCTAGATGGAAACTTTAGATTTAATTTCAACCCATTGGTTCTGGTACGACCTTCTGGGGCTACAGGAAACAACTTGGCACCTTCCCCTATATGACAGCCCTTCAAGTACTTGAAGATGATTAACCTATCACCTCTCAGTCTTCTCCTCTTCAGGCTAAACATATCTAGCTCCTGCAACCTTTCCTCATAGGACTTTGGTCTCCAGACCCCTCACCATCTTTGTTGTCCTCCTCTGGACACGTTCGGAAAGGTTCCCAGCTTCAGGATGAGGGTGGGGCTGGCATTGGTGCATCCTGGCACGGCTCCCCAGCATCCCTCTGGTGTAAGGTTGCCAGCTCTGGGTTGGAAAATACCTGGAGATTTTTGGGGTGGCGCTTGAGGAGGGTGCGGGCAGGGGATGGACTTCAATTGCCAAAGCGGCCATTTTCTTCAGGGGAACTGATTCCTATTGCCTGGAGACCAGTTATAATAGTGTGAGATCTCCAGCTAGTACCTGGAGGTTGGCAACCCTACTCTGGAGTTTGTCATGGAAACGAAGGTTGGCTGACAAGAAGCCAGGAAAGGGCAGGCAGTATAAACAGGGAGATTAGGTTGGAAATTGGGTTGCCAGCTCCTGGTTGGAAAATACCTGGAGATTTTTGGGGTGGAGCCTGAGGAGGGCGGGGTTTGGGGAGGGACTTCAGTGCCATAGAGTCCAATTATCAAAGCGGCCATTTTCTCCAGGGGAACTGATATTTATCGGCTGGAGACCAGTTGTAATAGCGGGAGATCTCCAGCTACTATTTGGAGGTTGGCAACCCTGGTGAGAAATATTCCCTCCATGACAAAATGGGGTCTGGAAGTTTGCTGGAGTATCATGGCTAGTGTGGTGTAGTGGTTAGAACAGTGGTTCCCAAACTTTTTGGGCCACCGCCCCATTGGTTCCACAAACTCAACCCCAGTGTCCCCTACCCTATCCAACAACACAGTTGAAGGGGCCCACCTCTAGTATCCTTCTAGGTAATCCCACCCCCCCAGGCGGTGGTACTGCCCACTTTGCAAACCACTGGATTAGAACATCTGACTGTGGTGTAGGAGACCCAGGTTTGAATCCCTCCTCGGCCATGGAACGTCCTGGGCGACCTTGGACCAGTCTCGCCTTCTCAGCTTGACTAACCTCATAGTGTTGTCCTGAGGCTAAAACGGAGGAGAGAAGGATGGAAGCCACCTTGGGTTCCCATGGGGGAAAGAGGTGGGGGTATGAAAACGGTTATAAATCTAATTTTGGCTGCAGTTTGCAAAAAAGGCTACTGCTTCATCTGGAATCATTGCATCTCCTTTGGCAGGAAGAAGAATTGTTTGCTCAGTGTTCAGACTACTGAATGAAGCATTGACTGCTGAGATTTGCTGCCACCTAGTGTCCTTAGTTGAGAATGCATATAATCAGAGATTCATTAAGAAGAATTTTTGGATCTCGCTGACGAGTCCAGACTCATTCAACTGGGATCTGCTCACTTGGCTAGCAAGGTGTAGTGGTTAAGAACGGCAGACTCTAATCCGGAAAACCGGGTTTGATCCCCCGCTCCTTCACATGAGCGGCGGGCTGTAATCTGGTGGATGAAGTTTGATTCCCCGCTCCTCCACATGAAGCCAGCTGGATGGCCTTGGGCTAGTCACCGTTCTCTCTGAACTCTCTCAGCCTCACCTACCTCACAAGGTGCCTGTTGTGTGTGTATGTGGGGAAAGGCAAGGTGATTGTAAGGCACTTTGAGACTCATTTCAGTAGAGAAAAGCGGGGTATAAAAAACCAACTCTTCTTCTACAGTACCACTCTATAAGCATCTCTTCCTTGAACGGAACGAGCGTACTCTTATTCATTTATTCAACTTTCTTATATTTTGAACTCTCTGAGTCTGATCTTTGGAAACCCACCATGCCTGTTTGGTCTTGCTTTCTGAAATGTGGTATTGGGGAGGGCATCAGAGAAGCTTTTCATCCCTGGAGCATGATCTCTCTAAATGACTAAATTGCAACAGATCACCCCCCACCATGCCTGCCTATAGAAGCACAGTGGGAGACGCAGCGAGAGAAGGAGTCTCTAAATGGCAACACAGGTATGGGGCACTAGACGTATTACTCTGCCTACCAGTGGATACTCTCAGAGTAATTAATGGTAGATTAGCCTCCGCTGCTCATGTGGAGGAATGGGGGAATTAAACCCGGTTCTCCAGACCAGAGTCCACCGCTCCAAACCGCCACACCACGCTGGCTCTCTGACCTAAGCCGATGTCTATGGAATCGAGCTGTCCAGGAAGCTTCAGATTTCTATGGAGTCAGGTCTGTGTTTTGCAGAAACCACAGCTCCTCTGCGGCCATTCAAGTTATAAAACGATTCACCCAAAGACACGCTTCCAGGAAAACAGCTCTCTTTCTTTTCTGTTCCCGTTCTATAGGTTTCCTCCCAGGAGCGTTAGGAACTGCACTTTAGATATGCTTAATCTAAACATCACAAATCAGAATATAGGAGCCCCTTGGCGCAGAGTGGTAAGCTGCAGTCCCACAGTCCAAGCTCTGCTCACGACCTGAGTTCGATCCCTCCGGAAGTTGGTTTCAGGCAGCCGGATCAAGGTTGACTCAGCCTTCCATCCTTCCGAGGTCTGTAAAATGAGTACCCAGCTTGCTGGGGGTAAAGGGAAGATGACTAGGGAAGGCACTGGCAAACCACCCCGTAAACACAGTCTGCCTAGTAAACGTCGGGATGTGACATCACCCCATGGGTCAGGAATGACCCAGTGCTTGCACAGGGGACCTTTACCTTACCTTTATTCAGAATATGGATACAAACTAATATACCTCTAAGCATTTTCAGTTGGACAGCTTATAAAGGGTAGAGTTTGATGACTGAGCCTGCCCCGCAGCACATGCTGGGGAAAAAGGAGTTGGGACCATAAGGCACCTTGTGGCTGGGGAAAGAGCAACAGTTTTCAAGTACAGGATAGCCCCAGGACACTGGTAGAGAAGACACTAAGGCAGGAGAATGCCCAAGGACACTGGTAGAGAAGACACTCAGGCACGACGAGAATGAACTACTGTCCAGGGAAATCAATCAAGGCCTCATAAAAGCAGCTGGTTACACTTGGGCAGGTTGAGAAAAGGGAGCGAAGCAACAACTCCAGTTTGAAGGCACCAGGGAACAGAGAGGAGCTCAGAGACCGAAAGCCTGGGGGCTCACGCTGCTGCCCAGCACTGCATTGCCAGTCTTCACACAGTCCGCTAGCTGAGACCCTGCAACAGACAGAGAAAGCAGTAAGAGTCTTTCCCCACAAGCACAATGGACTCAGAATGCATTTTAGCATATATCTGGGAAGGTTCGGCAAGTCCCTTTTCGATGTGAAGATCTTATTGAAGTGTGCAAAGCTGTGCGCTCTAGCACAGGAGAGAGGGAGCAACTCCTTCAAACATCAAAAAAATAGAAAACACTTTTTTTAACCATATATGGTGGTGGAAAGTGCCATCAAGTCACAGCTGATTTGTGGCAATCCTGTCGGGCTTTTCAAGGCCAGAGATGTTCAGAGGTGGTTTGCCGTTGCCTGCGTCCGCGTCATGACCCTGGTATTCTTTGGAGGTCTCCGTGCTACAGACATCAGTTCCCCTGGAGAAAATGGCCGCTTTGGCAATTGGACTAAAGTCCCTCCCCTCCCCAAACCTTGCCTTCCTTAGGCTCCACCCCCAAAATCTCCAGGTATTTCCCAACCCAGAGCTGGCAACCCTAGCCACAACCCCTCACCTGCAGTTGCTTGAAGCCAGTTGAGGGCTTTCGCTTCCAGGAGCTCCCATTCCTCCCTCTGCTCCGCAGCTCTGGAGTGGAGCCACAGGATGGCTAGCACAGTTGCCCACACATTGGGGGCCACCTAGTGGTGGGGGGAAGAGGAAGAAGAAGAGTTGGTTTTTATATGCCAACTTTCTCTACCACTTAAGGGAGACTCAAACCGGCTTACAATCGCCTTCCCTTCCCCTCCCCACAACAGACACACTGTGAGGTAGGTGGGGCTGACAGAGAATGTGACTTGCCCAAGGTCACCCAGCTGGCTTCATGTGGAGGAGTGGGGAAACAAATCCAGTTCACCAGATTAGCCTCCACTGCTCATGTGGAGGAGTGGGGAATCAAACCCGGTTCTCCAGATCAGAGCCCACCTCTCCAAACCACCGCTCTTAACCACTACACCACCCTGAGTTTTGCCTGCTCACAGGCCCTGTACAGGCCTAACACTTAACCATGGTCAAGCAAGAAAGCTTAAGCTATGTTTTCAGATGGGGCACAAATCAGGATGCGAAACCCCGGTTTGCATTAACGATGGTTGAGTGTTACAGTCTTCACTGAGTAGACCATGGTGAGGTCAGTTCCCCTCCCTTTCCTTTTTATCTTCTTCCAGGAACTGGAATCTTGACTTCACTGTAGGTTTGGAATCAGACCTGAAGGCAATAAACTAGGTTAGGCTTAACATTATGTCTGCTCTTCGCCCCAAAGCCAGGCAAATGGATCCCTAAGAGTGTAGCCCCTAAGGCTGTTCCTCTCGCAACCTTGCCCAAAGGACACAGAGAGATGACTCGGATCAGGTAAGGGTTCATTTGCCGGCGGGAGGTTACGACACTAAAAAAAAATTGTTCTCTAAAAGTGAACACATGAAGCTGCCTTCTACTGAATCAGACCCTTGGTCCTTCATGGTCAGTATTGTCTACTCTGACTGGCAGTGGCTCTCCAGGGTCTCATATTGAGGTCTTTCACATCACCTACTGACTGGTCCTTTTGACTGGAGATGCTGGGGATTGAACCTGGGACCTACCGCGTGCCAAGCAGATGCTCTACCTCTGAGCCATGGCCCAAAGCATCTCTAATCATACCATTTTGCAGTGAGGAAGCCCCCTTTATCTTACACCCGTCTGTTACTTTGGGGGTTACCGCACTTTGTATTCCTAGTGATGTATTAAGAGTTTGAAAATGTTGTAAAAAACAACACTTTAAATGGTTTTTGGATACCACGGCTTATAAATGGTTGGAAGAGGTCTTCACAGCTAAAGGGGCCAAACAAAGTGCGAACAGTATTTTTTATAACATTTTCAAACTCTTAATACATCGCTGCAAATACAAGTGTGGTAACCCCCTTTATTCTTACACATTGTTTCCTTTTACTTGCTTAAGTGTTTCCTTTGTATTGCACATGGGCGATTATAAACTAAGCTGCTTTCTTGACATTGTGGCCCTTGTTCTGTTCCCATTCTGTACTTAGTTTCAGCTATTCTGATCTTGTTTCCCTTTTGAATCTATGTCTGGCTAATTTGCATAATCTAGGGACTTTCCAGAAAACTCTGTTTAGGGACTTTTTTTGAGTTTATACTCGGGTCAAGTTCATATAGCGGTTATTCCTTACAGGGGTTACCCCTTGCTCATCAAGAGCGCTATTTCCCATTCAAATGCCAGGTTGAACACAGGAAGCTGCCTTATACTGAATCAGACCCTTGGTCCATCAAAGTCAGTATTGTCTACTTAGACTGGCAACGGCTCTCCAGGGTCTCAGGCAGAGGTCTTTCACTTCACCTACTTGCCTAGTCCCTTTAACTGGAGATGCCGGGGATTGAACCTGGGACCTTCTGCATGCCAAGTAGAGGCTCTACCACTGAGCTACAGCCCTTCCCCAGGTTCTGGCCTTGCCACAGAACTTACCTGTTCGGGTGTTTTGCTCACGATCTTGGCCTCACTCAGGCCCAGCAGCCTGGCCAGGCTGGCATCGAGGACCCAGGAGCCATCTGCATTCTGCAGGGAGACCAGATGCAAGAGAGGAGATTCCTTTTTCTTGGGGATGGGTTTTTCTTTCACCTCAGGGGCTGAGAAGAGCAGTCATTATTGTTCTTAAGAACTATGAAATAATATGTAGCCAGAAACATTTCCCTTGGTTGTATGATTTTGGTCTTAGTACTGCCATGCTTTGCCGGGAAAGGATGGGGTATAAGCCAAATTAAACAAACATTTTATTGCTCACTTGGGGAGATTTTCTTCTTAACAGCCAAGGGGAGAAGCACACTCTAACTAACCCATGAGGCTCCAATCCTCAAAGCTGGGGATTCAACATATTGTTAATGTATGGAATTTACTGATGCAAGGCTTTGTGACAGCCACTAAAGGAGTTGGCCATGAAGGCATCAACCAGCTATAGCTACAGTCTTAACTAGGGCTGCAAGCTCTGGGTTGGGAAATACCTGGAGATTTTGGGGGTGGAGCCTGAGGAGGACAGGGTTTGGAGAGGAGAGGGACTTCAGTGCCACAGAGTTCAATTGCCAAAGCGACCATTTTCTCCAGGGTAACTAATCTCTGTCGCCTGGTGATCAGTTGTAATAGTGGGAGATCTCCAGCCATCACCTAGAGGTTGGCAACCCTAGTCTTAGCTCATGTTCTATTCAGACATCCCCCATTTCCTTGTACAACAATCCTTATTTCTCACTCATTCTCCTTTGGCCACCCTATGACCTCAAGCTGGATTACGTTAATGGCACTGCACAATTTATATTTGATTTTGTCTTGGGAACGTTTATGTCAGATAGAGTAATATGGTGCTATTTAGTTGGTCCATCAGTTCTTCAATCTTCTCTGCCCCCTCCACATGTCAAAACCCCTTCTGATACGTTACCTGAAGAATACTCGAATAATGGACATTCCAGTGTTTCTGTGAAAACAGAAAAAATGGATTCAGCTTCACAGTATTTTTCTTGTTGCCTTTGAATGTTCCCTTTAAGCTGTTGTTCCTCCTAACTAGCTTTCTGGTTCAAGGAAAGAAGCACTATCTTCCACATCTATCCTCGGCGGGCAGTTCTGGATTCTCAGCCTGAAGCAAAACCCAGTCGTTGCTCCAAAGCAACATGGATCCATTTTAATGGGCAGGTTTCTAGACCTTACAAATACTAAGATTTAATGAAGAAACTATGAAATGTTGGGAGCTGAGTGGGTGGTATTTGCCAGAGTCTTAGAAAGGAGAAAGGGGAAGAAGAGGTACTTGCTAGTAAAGGGGTGGAGATTCTTAGGTCACAAACTCCAGGCCTCTATCTATGGGACCCACCACACTGTGTCTCATGCCTTATCCCCATGCATTTACCACCCTCCCTCAATTAACACAAGAAAAGTGATGCTGGATCAGACCAAGGCCCATAAAGTCCAGCAGTCTGTCCACACAGTGGCCAACCAGGTGCCTCTTGGAAGCCCACCAGCAAGACGACTGCAGCAGCACCATCCTGCCTGTGTTCCACAATACCTAATATAATAGCCATGCACCTCTGAACTTGGAGAGAAGAGGCAGCATCATGACTAGTATCCATGACTAGCCTCTCCTCCATGAACATGTCCACTCCCCTCTTAAAGCCTTCCAAGTTGGCAGCCATCGCCACATCCTAGGGCAGGGAGTTCCACAATTTAACTATGTGTTGTGTGAAGAAATGCCCCTTTTTATCTGTTCTGAATCTCTCACCCCTCAGCTTCAGCAGATGGCCCCACATTCCAGTAGCATGAGATAATTTTTTTTTTTACCTCGAAACCCCAGGTTTTCCCATCCTGACCAGTATAGAAACCCCACTATCAGAAAAAACTCTAGGACAATCTAATTCAAGATAGCAACTGACTGTCCGGATGTACGTAATTTCTCTCTCACCCCAGCACACACAGGGATGTCTATGCATAAAACCAGAGCCTGGGGCTTCTTTCCAGAATACAAACAGGATCTCTGGTGGTTGAACCGCTTCTATTACCTGTAATGCTTTCCGCCGTCGGCATCCCGGGCATGGGAGTACCCTTAGCAATATCACTGGAGTTTGCACGGGATTGCGCCCAACCATCTGGGTTATCTATTTTGAGGAGGCAAAGGCAGAGTTGGAGTGATCAGGCAATTTCCCTTTTGTTTTTTTACATTTGTGTCCTGCTGTTTCCCCTACTGAGCTGAAAGCAGAATTCACCCTGGCAGCTGACGCAGCTTCAGCATCTCCCCATTGTCTCCCCAGAGTGCTCCTAAGGACCAAGGCTCCCTGTCAAAGGCTTTCTGCTACCTTCCCAGTATTCACAAGAGACACCACTGTGTAAGTACGGAATGTAAGGAAGCAAACACAGGAGCGAACATGTATCACACAGTGCAAAATATTATATTATACCAGCTACAAAACATGGAAAACAAAATCAACGACAGTACAACTATATATCTATCCTAATGGCTATAAATAGCCAGGTAAGTAACACGAGATTACTAACACCATCCATGTGTTATAAAAGTCCAATCCTAGTACAAAAGCCTGAAGGAATTCATATTGTTGTATGTCTTATTTTCAGATGTCCTTCAGCCAGGTACAAGAGAAAATGCAGGTTCCAAATGTCAAGAAAAGAAGGGGAGATAGCCATTTCCCCTTCTTCCTCGGTCCCTCTTCCATTCAACACATGACTGTGCAAAAGTCTCCTCCCAATTTATTACCGGAACCAACTCTAATATAATCCAGTTTTCACTTATTCCATTGTAACCTAGGTTATCCTTCTGGGAACCAGTCTGACTATCCTAATAATAAATTTTCATTTATTCCATTATTAGGATAGTCAGACTGGTTCCCAGAGGGATAACCTAGGTTATAATGGAATAAATGAAAATTGGATTATATTAGAGGTTGTTCCGGTAATGAATTGGGAGGAGACTTTTGCACAGTCATGTATTGAACGGAAGAGGGAACTGGTCTGACTATCCTAATAATAAATTTTCATTTATTCCATTAGTAGGAATAAATGACTCACACAAATATAAGACAGGTCGGTAGAAAACGGGGCCTGGCGGTGGCTGGCCCATCTCTGTGTTCACTCCCACGTAGGCAGTCTGGGAACACACCACCCCTGAACTCAGGCTCGTCTCCAGAGCCAGGCGCTGCTTTTCTTCATCCTTCTCTTCGGCATCCTCCAGCTCCTGCAGAAGGGCGCGGGCCGCCAGTCGATGAACAGGGAGCCTGGGGAGAAGGCAGCAGACAAACGGATAAGGTTGCCAGACCTGGGTTGGAAAGGGGGGCAAACACGCCGGGGTCTGGGAACCGCAGAGCGACACCGGTAGGGATTTCACTAGGGTTGTCAGGTCCCTCTTTGCCACCGGTGGGAGGCTTATGGGGCGGAGAGGGACTTTGATGCCATAGAGTCCAGTGGCCAAAGCAGCCATTTTCTCCAGGGGAACTGATCTCTATCAGCTGGAGATCAGTTGTCACAGCAGGAGATCTCCAGCTAGTACCTGGAGGTTACTCAAGCAAAGACAGCCTATTATATTCTTTGCAAAAGCTTCGGTTTCATATATACTGCAGCTATATTATACACCACATACTAACTCTATAATACTCAAATTATACACAAATGCTAACTCTGTCCTACTGCATTCCATATATCCCACCTATGTGCTATAAACTTAACAGACAAACTAAATAAACACAGTACATAAGGACATCTCAAAAACAGAGGGCACAGTCTCCATATGTAGCCGGTGAAGTCTATAAGATATTTTGCTATTTCTTCTTAAGGTAAGTGTCCATAAAGACTGTTGTTTTATCTGAAAGTTTCCATGTGTAATGCCATTTCCATCTCTCATCACAGAGGTGGGATATATGGAATGTAGTAGTATAGAGTTAGAATTTGTGTATAATTTGAGTATTATAGAGTTAGTACAGGGTGTTTCAGGAGCCCTGTTTCACAGAGTGGTAAGCTGCAGTCCTGCAGTCCAAGCTCTGCTCACGACCTGAGTTTGATCCCGACAGGAGTTGGTTTCAGGTAGCCGGCTCCAGGTTGACTCAGCCTTCCATCCTTCCGAGGTCGGTAAAATGAGTACCCAGCTTGCTGGGGGTAAAGGGAAGATGACTGGGGAAGGCACTGGCAAACCACTCCGTAAACATAGCCTGCCTAGTAAACGTCGGGATGTGATGTCACCCCATGGGTCAGGAATGACCCGGTGCTTGCACAGGGGACCTTTACCTTTTTTTTTTTTTACATGGTGTATAACAGGGGTGGGGAACCTTTTTTCTGCCAAGGGCCATTTGGATATTTATAGGATTATTCGCGGGCCATTCGCCACTTCTGCCCCCAGCCCTCTTGTAGTACAGAGGGAATACGTTTCTCCATGGCCCGGGTGGGAAAGGGTTAACACAGTTTCTTGGGCGGTCCTAGCAGCTACATAGCTAACAACTCTTCTGTAAAGGGGGAAAAAGGTTCCTTTTCTTGGCAAAACAAACTCACATCTGCCTTGAATAGAGGCTATTCTTGTCCTTGGGAGGGGGTGGATCGCCAGTCTTAAATCCTTCTGAGCTAGAGATCTGCCAGGACCCATGAAGGGCCAGACCAAATGACTTCGCGGGCCTTATACGGCCCCCGGGCCTGACGTTCCCCACCCCTGGTGTATAATATAAGTGAAGTATATATGAAACAGAAGCTTTTGCAAAGAATATAATAGGTTGTCTTTGCTTGAGTAATATCATTCTGACAACCTAGGTTTTTTTTCGTGGTTAGTACCTGGAGGCTGGCAACCCTAGATTTCATGGAAGGAAAGCCCGCACCAGCATTGGAGGTGGGCATTCCTCGGGTGTTCCAAGGAGTGGAGCTGATGTTAGTCAGCTTTCTAGCCCCTTTCAACCCAGTAATGCCCCCTTGAGCGGCTGCGGGGCTGCACCATCTTTTTGTTGGCCTCGCATTTGCGCTGGAGCGTTTCCCCCCTTTTCATTTTTTACTTTTGAAAAAGGTTTTTTTCCCTTCCACGGTGGCTGGGAAGCCTCTGAGGAAGAGGCGTGGCGGAGCTGCTCCCAGTCACCGCAGATCCACCCACCCTCCCAGGAATGGGCTGCCAGTGAATCCTCTAGGAAAAAAAAAAAACCTGGACAAAAATACTCGGGTGGGGGAGGGAAACAGAAGAATACTCCCCCCCCCATTACTGTATTTTTTTCCTTCAAGTCTTCACATCTCTATTCCCAATTAAATTTCAACACTTTGGCCAACAAGATGGGACATACACAGAAGGGTGTCCTACCTGTCACTCTCCTGAACTTGGAGTGGGAACTTCATTGTCTCTGTGAAAGTGTGGTCTTGTAAGTTGTACTGGATCACAACCGACCCTTCTGAGGCACCTGAGGACTGAAGAGGAAAAGAAATTGGCAGAGAAGAAGGAAAGGAGGAATTTACTCTGGGAATATAGATGCCACAAGCACTAAGGCCTCAAAAGGGCTCCCTCGGCCAAGGGAGATGGATCAGGATGGATAGTCAATATTTGGAGTCTTGGTGGAGGGCGCTTGCCTGATGCTGCCCACGGATCTGGGCATAGATGAGGCTGCGCTGTCCATCAAAGAGGAACTGGGGGCCGGACCCCACCAGAGCGGCCTCAAGACCGGAAGGCAAGTCCCAACGCAGAGAGATCTCCGTTGCTGCAGGCTGCAGGGCCTTCTTCAAAGACTGCAGGACCTGAAGGAAAAAAGAGGCGTAAGTATCAACAGGCATAAGCTGCAGAGGAGGGTGCCTTCACAAAGTAAGAGACCCAGCTTGCACTTTCTAAGGCAACAGTCTGCTGACCTCAAGAACAGTTTTCAGGTGGTGTTGTAGATGCCTTTTGAAATAGGGTTGCCAAGTGCCAGGTGGCAGCGGGCAACCCCCCGTCAATCCACCTGGCTGCTCGCCGACCAACTGAGGGTCGGCGGGCAACGGGTGCCCACGCGCCTGCCTGAAGCAACACGACACTTCCAGTTTACACCCGGAAGTGCCGCATCGCAAAGGGCCGTTTACTACTCAAACTCCCAGTTTGAGGTAAAATATCAAGCCCCACATGTCTCCTACAAACAAAATAGATCTAAATAAGTCAGGCATCACTGGCTGTTGAAGGTGGAAAAAAGCAGTCCAGCAGAACTACTGGAGAAGAAGGCTGTAACAAAGCACCAGTCTAAGGAGACATTCCTAGCATGGTCCGAGGAAAGACTGAAAGCCAGAGCACCCTGTTTCATTTAAAAGTCAGTTAGGTTGCGAACACACGCATTGAGGTGCTCTCTGACAGAGGCGAGAGTTTGGCGAGCCACCCAGAGCTCAGGGGAGAGAAGCGGAACCCGGCCGTGACGGAGGGGAAAGGCAGGCTCCTGGCTCCTCACCTTGGCCTGCATGCGCTCCTTGTGGGTGATGAATTCGGCACAGCCTCCGCCCGCTTGAGCGATGCCGTTGATGAGGGCGGTGGAGGCCCCTTCCCCGATGCCGAAGGAGAAGCACCTATAAGGAAGGGTGCAAAAAACAAGGTTTTTAAAAATTTTGTATCCAAAAAGAAGAACAAAAGCCATGTAGTACCTTTTATTTTGTCCCATCACAATCACACAGAGAAGTGTGAACACATGAAGCTGCCTTATACAGAATCAGACCCTTGGTCCATCAAAGTCAGTATTGTCTGCTCAGACCGGCAGCGGCTCTCCAGGGTCTCAGGCAGGGGTCTTTCACATCACTTACTTGCCTGGTCCCTTTAACTGGAGATGCCGGGGATTGAACCTGGGACCTTCTGCATGCCAAGCAGATGCTCTACACCACTGAGCCCCTCCCCAACGACACCCTGCACAAGCTCAGAGGGACACTAATAATATACCTCTCCTAAGGTACACATGAAGCTGCCTTCTACTGAATCAGACCCTTGGTCCATCACAGTCAGTATTGTCTACTCCAAACAGCAGCGGCTCCCCAGGGTCTCAGGCAGAGGTTTTTCACATCACCTCCTTGCCTAGTCCCTTTAACTGGAGACGCCAGGGATTGAACCTGGGACCTTCTGCATGCCAAGCAGATGCTCTACCACTGAGCCACAGCCCCTCCACAAGCATTCAATGTTCTCCAGAACTCTTCAGGCTGGATGTTGTAAAAATAAAGCAACAGGAGGGGGAGAAGCAGATGTCTCAGCTCATAATCTTAAGGATTTTTCTTGTCAGCATCCTTTGTAAAATGCTGAGCCAGTGTACAGATATAAAACGGTGCTGTGGTCAGTTATCACCTCCTGGCTCTCCGGGTCCCTCTTTGCCACTGGCAGGAGTCTTTCAGGGAGGAGGGCGGGGTTTGGGGAGGGGAGGGACTTCAATGCCATAGAGTCCAATTGCCAAAGCGGCCATTTTCAGTTCACCAGATTAGCCTCTGCCGCTCTTGTGGAGGAGTGGGGAGTCAAACCGGTTCTCCAGATCAGACTCCACCACTCCAAACCACCGCCTGTCAGGCAAAGTCTTTCCTATCACCCATTCCTCCATCCTCATCACTGGAAGCACTGCGGATTGAACCTTGGTACCTTCTGTATGTCAAGCAGATGCTCTACCATTGGGCCATGGCCCTTATTTAACGTTAACTAGATTACGGAATGGGCTTGATAAATTGGGTGGAATCTGACTACTCATTTCTCATGGGAGGAAGGAGGAGACTAGGGCAGAGAAGGTGATAACAAAGAAGGATACAGGGAGAAAGGAGTGTTTGATATCTTGTTCCCAGTAACAACCTGTGGGAGCTGCTGTGACACCGAACTTCTGCAATGACTTGACGTGTGTTTGATACCTCTCCATCTGTAAACACAAACAGCTGAAAGAGAAAGAGAAGGATGTGAGATTGGAGGCCAAAAACCTATCTATGGAGACCCACTAGCACAGAAGAGGTTTAACAGCCCATTCCTGAGCTGACAGCGTGCGGAGTCGGCAGTGGCGCCTCTTCCTAAGCTGAATCGGGCACGCCGTTAAACACAAAAAAGCCGTTTCGCAGCTTTTTTTTGTTTAACTGGGGCCTTTCGCCCCATAGGGAACAGCGAGGCTGCGCCTGCTTAAAGCATCTAGAAACCAATGGTATGTGGAGATGAATAGATATCATTATAGATACTATAGAAATAATCATATTGGCTTATATATCCCACTTATAGGTTTAACTATTTTTGATATATTTGATTTTAGCTAAGCTATTCTTGAATTTTGTCACTAGTCTGAAGCAATGACTTGTTTTCTATTATATTAAGCATGTTTATTCTGTTCTGTTTAAATAGGTCCTAATTTTGAATTCGCTAAATATGCTTATGCGCAGTAGTAATGTCTGTTCTATCTATTTTATCTGGGTTTTTAAAAATCTTTTGTATTTACTTTTCTCTAAAATAAATAAATATTAATTTTTTAAAAATTACCCAAGAACCTGCCGTTTTGGTAACATGAGGACAGCGACCTAGCCCTTGGACGGAACATCACCATCTCTGTCAGCACCACGATGGAGAGGCCTCTGATTTCTAAGGCAATTTGGGGAGATGTCAAGACATTCAACAGCTGTTGAGTCCTCACTTGCATGGTGGTAATGGCAGACTTGGGAAATAAGCAGAACGGGACCCCAAATCTTCAACCAGTCATATGTTCCATCAGTTTTTCCAACACCACACAGTCATTTTTTCCCTGTACCTGACGAGGATATCCTTCTCGGCATGGCTGAGCGTAAATGGCCTTCAGTGGTTTCAGGATCCTTGTGCCCCCCAAATTGGCCTGCAGTTTCCTCACACGCTGGACAGACTCTGACATTGTCTTCTGGGTGTACTCTACGCTCTGTCTGACAGGGTAAAAATCAGGGAGTCAAGGATGTGGATGACCTGTTTCTTAAGGTTTGCCTATCCTATTTACTCTGCTCCCTGACTCAGACTTGCACACAAACACTAAAACCCATCGAAGCGACCCTCCCACCCACCAAAACTCTAGTCCAATAACAATAATCTCCCATTAAAATTTAAGCCATCAGTGGCTAATTAGTGCCAGACAGTAAGATGGTATTGATGTCAGAAAGCGCCGTCAAGTCACCCCCAATTCATGGGGACTCCATAGGGTTTTCAAGGCAAGAAACGTTCAGAGGTGGTTTGCCATTGCCTGCCTCCACACCACAACACTGGTATTCCTTGGAGGTCTCCCATCCAAACACTAGCCAGGGCCAACCCTGCTTAGCTTCTGAGATCTGATGAGATTGGGCTATCCAGGTTAGGGACAAGATGGCATTAAGGGTACAGAAAAAAGGGAAGAACTTTGCTGCCCAGCAGAGTTTCATGGGATTTCATGTTAATCAGCCATGAGTGGTTTGATTTCATCAAGGTAGCATTATGGCTCAGGCTAGCCTGATCTCGTCAGATCTCAGAAGCTAAGCAGGGTCAGCGCTGGTTAGTATTTGGATGGGAGACCACCAAGGAAGTCCAGGGTTGCTGTGCAGAGGAAGGCACTGGCAAACCACCTCTGTTAGTCTCTTGCCATGAAACCCCCCAAAAGGGGTCGCCATAGGTTGGCTGCGACTTGACGGCACTTTACACACACACACACACACACACTAGTAGGCCTGAAATTGCAATGGTTCATGGAATCTGCTTTTGACTTTCTATGAAAGCTACAAGCATTTTCTCACTCCTCTAGTCCACAGAGATAACATCCTTAAGAGAAAGGTATTTAGCTAGTGGGATGAATGCAGTGCAAAAGTAACTTGTACTGAACTTAAAGTATCATCGGTATGCCTAACTGACTTGTCTTCTATTTTCTTTCCAACAGCTTTGGTGACCATCTTGTTGGTTTTTGTGAGTTTTTTGCCTTTGTCAAAAACTACTTTGTTTTTTGCTGGCCTTAGCAGATCAAGAGTAGCAGCTAGTGAACCAGCATCTCCTTTCCCCTTCTTTTCCCTTGGGCTCAGGGAGTCAAGATCGAAACAGTACAGAGCAGAAGGAACAAGAAATGAAAGGATAGACAGGCATGCAACATTCTGACACTCACGGATAAAATGCGTCAAATTTGGATCCAAAGCCATAGATGTTGAAGAAGCATCCTAGAGGGAGACTCTTCAGGAGGAAAATAAGGGTCTCCTGAGGTGAGGGAGAGAAAATCTAAAGTTACCACTCTGAATTCACTCCCCTGTTAGGGTATTACCTCCAGACTGCCTCCCAGAGCTTCCTGTCCCCTTCCTTAGTCCACTTCTTCCTAGGGTTGCCAACCCTCAGGTGGTGGCTGGAGAGCTCCTGGGATTAAAACTGATCTCCAGGTGACAGATCAGTTCACCTGGAGAAAACGGCCGCTTTGGAAGGTGGACTCCATAGCATTATACCCTACTGAAGTCCCTCCCCTCTCCAAACCCTGCCCTCTTCAGGCTCCACCCCCAAAATCTCCATGTATTTCCCAACATGGAGCTGGCAACCCTATTTCTTCCCTTGTACAATCTACCCCTAGATGACCCACCCTCTGCCAGAGGCTCTGGCATTTAGCCTAGTGACACTCAGTGGCTCCATGTGTTGCTATCCGACATGCCACCTGTGGCCCTTCTGAGCGCTGATACCTAATGTGACACCCTCCCTCATATTTCAGGACTATGGGCAAGCCTATTGCCTAGCAGGCTTCTGGTCAGCAGGTGGTTTCCACCTAGAAATAGTGACCACTGGAGGAACTGGCAGACGGGAAAGCTTTGAGTCTCTCTGAGGTCCCCTCTCTCATGCCACTTATGGAATCAAAGAACCCAACTTCAATGACCCCACCCCCAGCCTCTGTGCTCTCACACCTACACCAGGGCAGCCGCCTGGAAAAAGAAACAAGCTGGCCATTGTGTGTAGTGGTGGTTTCACTTCCTTTTTCCAATATTTTATTATGTATCTGGGGTATCCTTGATATGTTTGTAATGGCCTATGGCTAAATGAAAATAAAACCATTCATTCACTCATTCCTTTTCTCCATGTTACCTTGCTCTCCTCCAGGCGTCTAGGCAACTTGACCCTCTTGCCTGAGCTGCCTCGTGTTAAGAAAGAGAGTAATAAAGGGTCCAGGAGCCCCTGTGGCGCAGAGTGGTAAGCTGCAGTCCAAGCTCTGCTCACAACCTGAGTTTGATCCCGACGGGAGTCGGTTTCAGGTAGCTGGCTCAAGGTTGACTCAGCCTGCCATCCTTCTGAGGTCGGTAAAATGAGGACCCAGCTTGCTGGGGGTAAAGGGAAGTTGACTGGGGAAGGCATAGGCAAACCACCCCGTAAACAAAGCCTGCCTAGGAAACGTCGGGATGTGACGTCATCCCATGGGTCAGGAATGACCCGGTGCTTGCACAGGGGACCTTTACATGTAATAAAGGGTCTGCACAGAAGAAGAAGAGGAAGAAGAAGAGTTGGTTTTTATATGCCGACTTTCTCCACAGCTTAAGGGAAAACCAAACCAGCTTACAATCACTTTCCCTTCCCCTCCCCACAACAGGCACCTTGTGAGGTAGGTGGGGCTGAGAGAGCTCTAAGAGCTGTGACTAGCCCAAGGTCACCCAGCTGGCTTCATATGGAGGAGTAGGGAAACCAACCTGGTTCACCAGATTAGCCTCCGCCGCTCAAGTGGAGAGGTGGGGAATCAAACCCGGTTCTCCAGATCAGAGTCCACCATTCCAAACCACTGCTCTTAACCACTACACCATGCTGGCTCTCAGAGGCTTCTGGCACAGACAGGCTTCACAACATCGCCGGTCGACTCGGAGGAGGCTTCTGCCACGGGAATCCAGCACACTCTTTACTTCCCTCGCTGCCTTCTCACTTTCTCCCTGTCATAAGGCAGAGCAGACTCAGGCATCTCCCCCTCACCTGGGTGTTGGGAGCCTTGTGCCATGGAGAGAGCAGTGCCCCTCTGTGCCAGCAGTGCTGACTTGAACACATGAAGCTGCCTTATACTGAATCAGACCCTTGGTCCATCAAAAAGTCAGTATTGTCTACTCTGACAGGCAGAGGCTCTCTAGGGTCTCAGGCAGAGGTCTATCACATCACCTCTTTGCCTGGTCCCTTTAACTGGAGATGCTGGGGATTGAACCTGGGACCTTCTGCATTCCAAGTAGATGCTCTACCACTGAGCCACGGCCCCTTGGAGCCTCCCTTCAGAACACTCATGGCCCATTTCAGGCCATCTCCTGCAGCGGGGAGCCTGAGCACCCTTTACTTCCATCTCTGCCTATTTTGCCTCTCCTAAGCTCTCTGCCTTCCGACTCATTTCCCTTCATGCTAGATACGCAAGGCGCAAGGTTCAGCAATGGCTGGGAGAGACAATCCTATCTGGTCAGATATACTTTAGTAATTAATATATATATATATTAGTATGTGTGTGTTTGGAGGGGTGGCCCACAGGCAGGGGTGTACATATCAATTTCCCAAACGTTTTAAAAAACGTTTTAAAAATGTTAAAAAAAAAACGGTATGGAAAAAGGCAGCAATAAAGAGAGCCAAATAAGCTAATCCTGAATAATGCCGAATACACACACACATATGTATGTATGTATGTAAAGTGCCTTCAAGTCGCAGCCGACTTATGGCGACCCCTTTTGGGGGTTTTCAAGGCAAGAGACTAACAGAGGTGGTTTGCCAGTGCCTTCCTCTGCACAGCAACCCTGGTCTTCCTTAGTGGTCTCCCATCCAAATACTAACCAGGGCTGACCCTGCTTAGCTTCTGAGATCTGATGAGATCAGGCTATCCTGGGCCATCCAGGTCAGGGCATATATATGTATACATACACATATATAGCATTATTCTGGCTGTTTTTTGGGTTTTCCGGATTGTTTAAAAATTTTCAGGTTTGATCGACCCGAAAAATGCCGATATATATATATATTTTTGCATAGCCCTACCCGCAGGGCATGTAGCAGTTATGTGGCTCCTTCGATTGATGGTAACTGCAAACGTGGCTCTCTACAAGCTGCGGAATGAGTACCGCTGTTTTAGCCCTGTTCATATGTACCTTGGCACTCTGAATACGTGGTGGTGAAAGAGCATGTCTGAACTTCATGCTACCGGAGCGATCCAGCAGAAAGAGGAATTCCCCAGTGGCATTCAGGCCTGGCTTGGGGGCACAGCTCAAGCAAGGGTACAGGGTAACCAGAAGGGATGGGTCCCCCATCAGGGAGCCTGTTTTGCACAGGAAGAAAGGAGATTCAACACGGATTTCCATCAGCTCCCCATCCTTGCCCACACTCCTCACCACGTCTCCCCATCCAGCCCAATGCACATCTCCCAGAATCCTTTGCACTTCAGCTCCCCATCCATGCCTTGCCCACCTGACGCAACCCCTGGCTTCCCAGCCTCAAGGAGCACGCTGGGCTTGTGAACATCCTCATAATAAATCAGCAGCTCCACATCTCGGTCAAACTGGTGCCCTTCTGCCAAGGAGACCTTTGGGACAGAAAAACAAGAACTAGAATCAAGAATTGGAGGCTGAGAAAGGATTTCAGTTCCCCAAAGAACTCCAACTGTGAGCCCGAGTGGTCTAGTGCTTGTACTATCGAACTACCAAAGGAGAAGAGAGGAGGAAACACACCTGAGATCAGGCGAGCTGGGAGAGTGGCACGTTGCCATGCAGAGACTCAGGACGGCCCCTGGTTGCCTAGATGCTTCAGAGGGCCAAATGGAGCAGCCCTTGCGAGTGAGCAAGGCTGTTCCGGCCACACCCTTCTGAAACAATCACTAGCACTAATGGTTCATTTCAGCAGTAAACCCACCTGGGCAGCAGTATGGTCTTTTGCTATATAGCAAAGGGGCTCAAGAGGGCATTTGGATTCCACCCGGTTG
The DNA here is from genome assembly GCF_029931775.1 of Euleptes europaea. NCBI lineage: Eukaryota > Metazoa > Chordata > Lepidosauria > Squamata > Sphaerodactylidae > Euleptes > Euleptes europaea. The sequence continues at coordinate 16,809,099 of NC_079329.1, read as the reverse complement.
ATGACACGGGAGGACTCCAGCATGGCGCTGAGGCTGAGCGTATAGGGAAGCTTTCCATTAGGCACTCGTGGGGGTATAGGACTAGTGACTGCGTCCTCTTCTGATCCTGCAGAGAGAGACAGACACAGGCAAGGTCATAGTTACAGGACACAGTGAGAAATCCCTCTCTTGACGCAGAAGAAGAGTTGGTTTTTATATGCCAGCTTTCTCTACCACTTAAAGAAGAATCAAACCAGCTTACAATCACCCCTTCCCCTCCCCACAACAGACACTTTGTGACGGAGGTGGAGTTAAAAGAGTGCAACTAGCCCAAAGTCATGCAGCTGGCTTCATGCATACGAGTGAGGAAACCAACCCGGTTCCCCAGATTTGAGTCCGCCATTCATGTGGAGGAGTGGGGAATCAAACCCGGTTCTCCAGATCAGAGTCCACCACTCCTAACCACCACTCTTAACCACTACACCACACTGGCTCTCAGTACTGCACAATACACCACCTTAGTATCAGAGGCAGGAGAAATGGGGTTACTGTATCATGACAGAAACACAATGAGCGATTAAAAGGTGGCATTTGCCGTCAGAGGATGTAGCAATGGTCACGGGGATAGAGAGTTTGAAACAGGAATAAGGCAGATTCATGGAGTCTATCAGTGGCTACGAGCCACATTCAGAAGCAGTAAATATCTGAGTACCAGTGTCAGGAGGCAACACCAGGGGAGGCCTCAGCTGCTATGCCCTGTTGTTGGCCATCTAGAGTACCTTGGTTGGCTACTGTGTGAGAACAGAATGCTGGACCAGACGGACTACTGGTCTGATCCAGCAGGTCCCTTCGTATATTCTTATTAGACTTCCTTATATTTTGAATGCTCTAAGCCTGATGTTTCTAACCACACCATGCCTATTCAGCCTTGCTATCTGAAATGAAGTAACTTGGAGGGGCAGCTAGTAAGCTCGCCATTCTTTGAGAGCAATAGCTTGTCCCTGCACAGCTTATGGAATGAAGCTGGAGGCTGAAACCCAGAGACCTGAAGGAATAGAGGTTTATGAGTCTGTTCTTTCACAGACATTTTATATATGAGCCCTGTGGCGCAGAGTGGTAAGCTGCTGTACTGCAGTCCAAGCTCTGCTTATAACCTGAGTTTGATCTCGATGTGAGTTGGTTTCAGGTAGCCGGCTCCAGGTTGACTCAGCCTTCCATCCTTCCGAGGTTGATAAAATGAGTACCCAGCTTGCTGAGAGTAAAGGGAAGATGACTGGGCAAGGCACTGGCAAACCACCCCGTAAGCATAGTCTGCTTAGTAAACGTCGAGATGAGATGTTACCCCATGGGTCAGGAATGCTTGCACAGGGGACTACCTTTACCTATATAAGTCACAGTGGACTTATGGCAACCCTATAGGGTTTTCAAGGCAAGAGAGGTTCAGAGGTGGTTTGCTATTGCCTGCCTCTGTGTCGTGACCCTGGTATTCTTTGGAGGTCTCCTGTCCAAATGCTTGCCTGGGGAAACCCTGCTTTAGCTTCTGAAATGTGACTAGATCAGGCTAGCCTGGGGTATCCAGGTCAGGACTTTATTATATGTAGGGGGACACTAATAAAAATGATATCCCCAACTTGTAATCTGAAGATGTATAGTCTATTCTGTAAGGGTCCTACATTCCCTGTTTCACTCTGCCACAAATGATAGCCCCAATTTGTAATCTGAAGATGTATAGTCTATTCCAGTGATGGCGAACCTTTTAGAGACAGAGTGCCCAAACTGCAACCCAAAACCCACTTATTTATCGCAAAGTGCCAACATGGCAACATGAATACATACCCATCAGGGCTAAACACCCGTGATGGACTTTTCCTCCAGAAATTTGTCCAATCCCCTCTTAAAGGCATCTAGGCTAGATGCCATCTCCACATCCTGTGGCAAGTAGTTCCACAGGTTAATTACATGCTGGGTAAGTGGGTGTTCCTCTTTTAGTAGGGGATTTCACTGAAAGGTGAGAGGTGCCGAAAAGCCCGCGCTGTTGCCCGAGCGCTCTGCTCCCCTCCAGCTATGCCACACTTGAGCTATGCTCCCCTCCAACCTAGCTCCTCTCCAACACCACCACGGGAATCACCTTCACCACAGACTCAACAGGCTGCCGTCTGCGCTGCACCCTCACGCCGCATGTGAGCTGCCTGGCATGTGAGCCACCCTGCTGCATGTGATAGGGGAGGGAGGAAGCGCTCCCCTTGGGCTGCTGGGCAGAGGGGCGGGTGATGTGAGAAATGCCCTCAGGCACGCAGGGAGAGGGGGAGAGGAGCAGCCCGGCCCCACGTCCCTCTGGCTTTCTAGTAACAAACTCAGGTGAACTCTGCTGGGGCGACGCCACGCATGCCCACAGAGAGGGCTCTGAGTGCCCCCTCTGGCATGCATGCCAAAGGTTCGCCACCACTGGTCTATTCTGTAAGGGTCCTACATTCCCTGTTTCACTCTGCCACACATATAGATCAGGCATTAACATTAGGACTGAAGGAGATCCTGACGGTCTTAGCTGAGAGGGGTGTGTGTTAATGTGCACTGTGTTTCCTAGAAAGACTGAGATATAGATCGAAGGAAGGGAGGAGAAGGAGAGTTGGTTTTTATATGCTGATTTTCTCTACCTTTTAAGGAGAATCAAACCAGTTTACAATCGCCTTCCCTTCCCCTCCCCTCTCCACAGCAGACACCTTGTAAGGTAGGTGAGGCCAAGAGAGCTCTAAGAGAACTGTGACTAGCCTGAGGTCACCCAGCTGGCGTCACGTGTAGGAGTGGGGAAACCAACCCAGGTCACCAGATTACCCTCCGCCGCTCATGTGAAGGAGTGGGGAATCAAACCCGGTTCTCCAGTTCAGAGTCCACCGCTCTTAACCACCACACCACGCCGGCTCTCAAGGAGAATGGAAGGTCTCGTCCAAGCTGGTGGTGCCAACACATACAGCTTCTTCAAGCAGTTCCTGGGCCTCACAGTGTGCCTGTGTGGGGTATGCGCAGTGTGAGAGATTACGGGTTGCAACTGCGAGGGGCAATGACCTGACTAAATATACTGGGTGACAGGGGGCAGGGTCTTACCCTCAGGCACATAGCGGGGGTTCAGCACAACAGGCAGGACAAAGCGGACAGCCCCGTCAGGCTCCAGAGCCAACTGCTGGACGTAGCGCAGCATCAGCGTGGCCTCCCCTCCTGGAGGAAGGTTCCCCAGACTGCATTTGAAAATGTCACTGGACGTTCTGTCCCTCTCAAGCAGGAAGGCCTGCCGTCCTTCACTTAGGGCATCGTCGTATTCATACTGTGCCTGTATTGGAATAGGGAGAGGGCAGAGATGGAGGGCAAGGAAAGATTTTATAACAAGTTGACTCCCATGGACTCAATGGCTTTGATCCTATGAAGAAGATCCACGTGTACTAGACAGCCCCTGGCATGAAGCCTGCTTCCTCTTCCACTAGCACTTCTAGTTATGAAAGGACTTGTGGAAAGCCACTGGTTGCGCACAAGCGGATGTGCTAGCAGAGTAAGCTCCATAGCAGGGGTGGGGGAACTTTTTTCCGCCAAGGGCCATTTGGATATTTATAACATCATTCGCGGGCCATAAAAAATTATCAACTTAAAAATTTGGTGACCAAGCCCCAAGCAGGCAGCTGCCTCAGATGACACCCCCCCTGCTCGGGCAAGCAGGCAGGCATCCAACCAGTGGCGCACTTGCCCACCTGGTGGCACAGGATGGTCTGTTGCATCAGCTGGGCATAGCCATCCAGCCGCACGCCGGAGTTGCTCCTGCTCTGCATGGTTGGGGCCGGATTCTACAGCTGGCTCCTGCTACCTCCACCTGCAGGGGTGAAATGAGGACACACTGGCTAAGACCCCCCCCCCCGCACGCATTCTTGCCCTGCCTCCTTTAACCCCTCCATTGTCGCCACTTCTACCCCTAGCCCTCTTGTAGTACAGAGGGAATACATTTCTCCACAGCCCGGGTGGGAAAGGGTTAACACAGTTTCTTGGGTGGTCCTAGCAGCTCCATAGCTAATGACTCTTCTGCAAGGGGGAAAAAGGTTCCTTTTCTCAGCAAAAACAAACTCACATCTGCCTTGAATAGAGGCTATTCCTGCCCGTGGGAGGGGAAGGATTGCCAGCCTTAGAGCCTTCTGAGCTAGAGATCTGCCAGGACCCACGAAGGGCCAGACCAAATGATTTCGCGGGCTTTAAATGGCTCCCGAGCCTGACGTTCCCCACCTCTGCTCTATAGTATAGGCTGCACAGAGGGCACAGAACTTGTTCGTAGGATCCAAACCAAACTATAATGCTGGTAAATATGGTGTCTAAAGAGGAAGCTCACCAGACTGGGTAGCCCACTCCCCTTAAAAACCACTCATTCAAGAGTGCCTAAAACAATTCCCTCTCACATTTTTGGGTTACATGTAGGTCAGGATGTCACACTCATCACCCTTCTAGTTTCTTTTAAAATATTTAGAGAGCCATGTTCATTTCACATCTCAGGTCCTCTCTCACTTACTGAGACATCAGCAGACTGAGTAGCCCAGCCCCCTTAAATAACAGGCCCTTTTATGCTAAAATATTCTGAAAATATACAAGTAGAAGAGCATGATACAATGAGAAGGTTAAGCAAAAGATCTAAAACACTTTTACATTTGGTAGAATTTCTTCCGAGCACAAAATACGGGTTTCTTCACACAAGCTCTGGATTTGGAAATCAATCTTGCCTAAGACAAATCTCTGGCTCCCTTGGAAACGAAGTTGCCATATTCCCAAAGACTCCTCTACTTCCCCATACCTCTTTCACTTCTCGGATCTGGGCCTCAATCCGTGTCCCACAGATCAGGCCCTCAAAGGCATAGATGGCAGCTTCATTATCCAAAGGGAAGAGAAATGTCACCTCCGCTGGGTTCTCTTCTTCATTCTTGTAATGGAGCTCAGAAAACACATCAGCCACGAAGCCACGGACCACCACGTCCACAGAGATGCTTTGTAAGGGCACTGGGTCAAGGAAACAGTGAAGAGAAATGTGAAGCCACATCAGCTCAAGGGGTGGCTCAGTCCCACGGAAATAGAACTCGAGCCCGGAGTCCAAAGCTCATTCGCCCCCAGTAGGGTTGCCAACCTCCAGGTACTAGTTGGAGATCTCCCAAACATTAGTGTGCATGTGTTTGGAGGGGTGGCCCACAGGCAGGGGTGTTAGGATAGCCAACCTCCAGGTAGTAGCTGGAGATCTTCTGCTATTACAACTGATCTCCAGCCGATAGAGATCATTTCCCCTGGAGAAAATGGCCACTTTGGCAACTGGACTCTATGGCATTGAAGTTCTTCCCTTCTCCAAACCCCGCCCTCCTCAGGCTCCGCCCCCCCAAATCTCCAGGTATTTCCCAGCCCAGAGCTGGCAACCCAACCCCCGGGGAGAAAACCCACATCCAGCAGCCACACACTGGGTTCCCCTCGCTTCATACTAAGCTGGCCAGATGTGCATGTGTAAAGTGCCGCCAAGTAGCAGCCAACTTAGAATCATAGAGTTGGAAGGGACCACCAGGGTCACCTAGTCCAACCCCCTGCACAATGCAGGAAACTCATAACTACCTCCCCCACACACACCCAGTGCCCAGAAGATGGCCATGATGCCCCCCTCCCATGAACTGCCCAAGTTCATAGAATCAGCATTGCTGACAGATGGCCATCTAGCCTCTGCTTAAAAACCTCCAGGGAAGAAGAGCTTACTACCTCCCGAGGAAGCCTGTTCCACTGAGGAACTGCTCTAACTGTTAGAAAAATATTCCTAATGTCTAGATGGAAACTCTTTTGATTTAATTTTAACCCATTGGTTCTGGTCCGACCTTCTGGGTCAACAGAAAACAACTCGGCACCCTCCTCTACATGACAGCCCTTCAAGTACTTGAAGATGGTATAGCAATCCCTGGTGGGGGTTTGAAAGCAAGTGCTGAAGCAGAGGGGGTTTGCCTTTGCAGTCCTCTGTAGAGTCTTCCTTGGAGGTCTCCCTTCCAAGTACAGACCTAGCTTAGCTTCCGAGATCTGGCAATACTACACCATTCCACATCCAGCTGGCCAGGTACATTAGGACCCCCCCCCTCAAAAAAAAAATCACTTCAAAGAAGTTGCAAATCTGATTTTCCAGTTTCAGTAAAATGTCAAACCTCAAATTTTAAAATGACCAGTTAAGCACCCCTGACTGAAGAACCACATGCGGGGCACTTACCTGGCTTGTATAATTTTGTGACGAGGCCATAGAATGACAAGTCTGATGAGACCCTCTGGAGAGGCCTCTTTGCAGCACACACACACCCCATCTGGGCAAAACAAAAATTGATCTCCTGTTTTTATTTTTGGTTAGAGGGACAGAACGAGCTCGAGAGCAGAAATCCTATCCACCGCTTTCTCCCGCTCTGCTCATTTGCGAGACCCCTGCACAGCTTTGTGGTTGCATTTCACCATGATGAGAATTGGATGTGTTTCAAATTCCAAGGGTCCCCCCTCTTCAGTTTAAGCACTTCTTTACTGTGCATCGAACAATGGGTGCTTAAGAGGAGGAGGAGGAAGAAGAATTGGTTTTTATATGCTGACTTTCTCTGCCACCTTAGGGAGAATCAAACCGGCTTACAATCACCTTCCCCTCCCCTCCCCACAACAGACACCCTGTGAGGTACCGTAGGTGAGGCTGAGAGAGCATGGCTTGCCCAAGGTCACCCAGCTGGCTTCGTGTGTAGGAGTGGGGGAACAAATCCAGTTCACCAGATTAGCATCCGCCGCTCATGTGGAGGAGGGGGGAATCAAACCCGGTTCTCCAGATCAGACTCCACCGCTCCAAACCATCGTTCTAAACCACTACACCACACTACACCACACTATATATGAGTATAGAGTATGTTTCTTTCAAATTGTACTCCTGTAATAAATTTATGACCCCCCCCCCTTCATAACCTAACAAACTCCCCATGGGTAGAAACTGGTCCTCCTGCCTAGAAAGCCTAGTCCCTATAGGGAACCTTTGAAGTCTTACTGACATGACTAGTCTTTCTAGGAAGGAGGACCATTCTCTAACCATGGGGAGTTTGCATCTATAAATATTAGGTTAAAGGAGACATACAACAACTGAAGAAACTAAGGTTTTGGTAGAGGAACTGAAGAAGAACAGAAACGGCCGTCTTCCTTGCCGGTCTGACATCCGTTGAATTTTGACCCTGTTATGAAGGGGGGAAAAACATCATAAATTTATTACAGGAGTACAATTTGAAAGAGACACTCTAATACTTACCTATATTTATACTTACGTGGAGTTGATGTGTAATCATCCTTTTTTATGTTTTCGTATATTTCATGACTATGATTGTTGTATTGCTTACTATTTTGTAGATTTAGATATTGGAATATATTGTGATTTACTGGAAAATACTATTTCTGTGTGTATTTGGATTGAACCCCCTGGATATTGGCAACCCTAGTCTTAGCTCATGTTCTATTCGGACATCCCTCCTCTCCTTGTACAGCAATAAGGTGGCCAGGTCCCTCTTCACCACCGGTGGAAGGTTTTTGGGGCAGAGCCTGAGGAGGGCAGGGTTTGGGGAGGGGAGGGACTTCAATGCCATAGAGTCCAATTGCCAAAGCGGCCATTTTCTCCAAGGGGAACTGATCTCTATTGGCTGGAGATCAGCTGTAATTGCAGGAGATCTCCAGCTAGTACCTGGAGGTTGGCAACCCTAGCTCTAATGTTTAGCCACAATCTCTTTTGATTTAATACCAACCTGTCGTTCTGGTTAGCAAGGGAGCACTGTGTGTGTGTGTGGGGGGGGTTATGGCAGAGGAATTAGGGGCAGAATTCTGGCCCTACTGAGAAGGTGATGGGAGGAGCCGAGAGAAGGAACATGGAGAAAGTAAAGAGAGAGCCAGTGTGGTGTAGTGGTTAAGAGCGGTGGTTTGGAACAGTGGGCTCTGATCTGGAGAACTGGGTTCGATTCCCCACTCCTCCACATGAGTGGCGGAGGCTAATCTGGTGAACTGGATTTGTTTCCCCACTCCTGCACATGAAGCCAGCTGGGTGACCTTGGGCTAGTCACAGCTCTTTCAGCCCCACCTACCTCACAGGGTGTCTGTTGCGGGGAGGGGAGGGGAAGGGAAGGTGATTGTAAGCCGGTTTCCTTCTTCCTTAAGTGGTAGAGAAAGTTGGCATATAAAAACCAACTCTTCTTCTTCTTAACAGCTGAAAGCGAGAGATGGAGGCTATCTGAATCCAGCCCCCTTTGTCTTTTTTGGGACTTCAGAAGGTTATATTTATAATATCGGATGTATTTAGGCATAAAGCTGAGAACCTCACAGAGATGCTGCCATCCCAGTTGAGCCTCCAGGACAGGGAAAAATTCCCAGCTGAGCATGGGCGTGGCCCCATTCCCCTCACACAAGATGCATCCGGGCATCTCCAGGACTTCTTTTAAAGCGATGATTAGGGAGGGAGCAGAGCTTCGACAATTCAGATGGGGGGAAATGTGCATCTAGAGAGTAGCAAATCCAAGGCAAAACCTCCCATGCATAAATGGTATTGCTTCTTCAAAACACTCCAGGGAAGGATTAATATCCATAACCCTGCCTGCTCTTTCCCTTCTCGACACCAGGCTCCACCTCGGATTCTGCTGGGGCCAAATTGCTACCACACCATTGCCATTTATTCATGGAAGGTTTTGCATTGGGTTTGCCACTCTATAGATGCACATTTCCCCCACCCGAATTCTCAAATCTCTGTATGGGGGCTCATTGTTGAGTTTTGAGAATATGGATGTGGGGGGGGGGAGTGCATCTAAAGAGGGGCAAATCCAAGGCAAAACCTCCCATGCATAAATGGCACACGAGACTGACAATCTGGTCCCTATGAGGTCTGGTCAGGGATCTGGGGAGGGGGATAGAATTGGGGGTTTATTGAGGAGAAGGGAACCGGAGCAGCCCAGAAAGTGAGAAAGAGCAAGAAGAAAGAACAGGATAAATGAACCTCCAAAGGGACTGAAATTGCTTGCTGAGAGCAGATTTGGAACCAGGGCGGAGCAGGGTGCAGATTGGAGATTGATTAAATGGGAACCCGGCGGGTTAGATCACAACAGAGAGTCGCCTTACCTTGGCCGGTCCGAGGCAGCGGGTTCCTTCTTCCTGCGTCTACGCAGCTGAATCGAAAGCCAAGCTTCTGGAGCAAGTCCGATGCGGAGCCATTCCCATTCGCCCCACCTCCGCCGGGGAGCCTCAACAAATTCCTTATCGGGCAGGCAGCAGTGCTCGGGATTGGGATGCTGCCCCCGGGAAAGGCCGGGGTGGCTTCCGTGCCAAACCCACCGGTCCTTTTCTTAGGGCTGGGTTGAGCCAGGGCGGGGCGCTGGTAAGGAACGCGGGGGGTCTTTGGATGCGCGTCCTGAAGACGCACGTGTGCGCGCGCTGTGGGGCCATTGATGCACGGGAAGTTTTGCCTTGGGTTTGCCGCTCTCTAGATGCACATTTTTCCCCATCCGAATTCTCAAAACTCAACAAATGGGCGCTTTCACACGTGCTGAATAATACACTTTCAATCCACTTTTAATGCACTGTGAAGCTGGATTTTACTGTGTGAAGTGGCAAAATTCGCTTGCAAACCATTATTAAAGTGCACTGAAAGTGCATGTGTGAATGTGCCCAATAAGCCCCTATGCAGAGTTTTGAGAATTCGGATGAGGAAAATGTGCATCTAGAGAGCAGGAGATCCAAGGCAAAACCACCCATGCATAAATGGCCTGGGTTTTTGGGAGATCTGGCAAAGCCCCCTTCCCCGTGTGTGCCCCTTACTTCGTCATCAGCCTCGGGCGGAGGGAAGAGGAATAAACGGAACTCACTTCTACAGGATTTGCATACAGCTCCCAGTGACAAAAGGAAACGCTCACATGTAAGCCAGTTCTCACGTTAAACAGCCCTGCAAGGTAGGCTGGGTTTTAACAGTGGGCAGGCCGCAAGGTCACCCGGTGAGCTTCAGAGCTGATTTGAATCCAGGTGTCTCCCGGCTCTTAACCAGAACGATTTATTTAATAAAATATGTGTGGGTCTAATCTCTGCTTCTTGCCACAGACTAGACCTGACCCTGGGAAGCAGGCTTAGGGCTGTTTAGCTTGGAAAGAAGGCGGTTAATGGGAGACCTGATAGAGGTCTATAAAATTGTACATGGTATGGAGAGAGTGGGTAGAGAGAAGCTTTTATCCCTCTCTCATAATACCAGAACACGGGGTCATCTGCTGAAGCTGAAGGGTAAGAGATTCAAAATTGATAAAAGGAAGTATTTCTTCACACAGCGCATAGTTAAACTGTGGAACTCCCTGCCCCAGGATGTGGTGATGGCTGCCAACTTGGAAAGCTTTAAGAGGAAAGTGGACATGTTCATGGAGGAGGGTGGCCATGGCTGTTAGTTAAAATGGATACTAGTCATGCTGCATACCTATTCTCTCTAGTATCAGAGGAGCGTGCCTATTATCTTAGGTGCGGTGGAACACAGGCAGGGTGGTGCTGCTGCAGTTGTCTTGTTTGGGGGCTTCCTAGAGGCACCTGGTTGGCCACTGTGTGAACAGACTGCTGGACTTGATGGGCCTTGGTCTGATCCAGCAGAGCTTTTCTTATGTTCTTAAGTATTTCTTCACTTAGCGCATAATGAAATTGTGGAACTCCCTGCCCCAGGATGTGCTGATGGCTGCCAACTTGGAAGGCCTTAAAAGGGGAGTGGATATGTTCATTGAGGAGAGGGCTACCCATGGCTACTGGTCAAAATGGATACTAGTCATGAGGCATACCTATTATCTCCAGGATCAGAGGAATGTGCCTATTATATTAGGTGCTGTGGAACACAGGCAGGATGCTGCCGCTGTCATTTTGTTTGTGGGCTTCCCAGCGGCACCTGGTTGGACACTGTGTGAACAGACTGCTGGATTTGATGGGCCTTGGCCTGATCCAGCATGGCATTGCTTATGCTCTGACCAAGCTCTGGCAAATGTATTTGGTGTCCATGATATTGCTGCTCTCCCCTTCCTTCTCTTTGACTTATTTGGAAAAGGATGGTGTACCGTGCAGAATGATGCTATGGCTGGTCAGAAGTCTAAACCCCCCCCCCCAAGATATTCTCAGATATTGTGAGCAGATATGGAACAGTGCAATATCGGGGCATGCTACGTATAGTTCAGAGTTGGTGGATCCTTAGCTGTAACCTACTTGAAGGTATCATTATTAATATGGCTGTGTCAGAGTGGCCAAGTTTACTGACCTTCTAAGCTGTAAGAAAAAGAGTTGGTCTGTATATGCCAGCATTCTCTACCACTTAAGGAAGAATCAAATGGGCTTACAATCACCTTCCCCTCCCCACAACAGACACCCTGTGAAGTAGGCGGGGCTGAGAGAGCTGTGACTAGCCCAAGGTCACCCAACTAGCTTCATGTGTAGGAGTGGGGAAACAAATCCAGTTCACCAGATTAGCATCTACCGCTCATATGGAGGAGTGGGGAATCAAACCCGGTTCTCCAGATCAGAGTCCACCGCTCCAAACCACCGCGCTTAGCCACTACACCACCCTGGCTCTCCAGCGGCTGCAGCTTCTTAGTTAGCAGCTGTAACATCTGCAGCTGGAGAGCCACATGCATAGGGCCGGATTTAGGTTTGATGAGGCCCTAAGCTATTGAAGGTAATGGGGACCTTTATATGTCCAGCTGTCCTTTGTCAACAACAAATTGTCACTGTTTTTTGTGTTGAATATATGTTATATGGTAATTTATGGACCTAATAGGTATCTAAAGCCATTTGCACATAACAAAATATGTATTTTATCAAAGTAATTGTTGAACTGAAATTTTTGGGGGGCCCCAACAGAGTGGGGCCCTAAGCTATAGCTTGTTTAGCTTATACGTAAATCTGGCATTGCACATGCATATCAACCTGCCTTATACTGAACCACCAGTTTGGCCCATTGAACTCTGCATGGGGAGGGGCTGTGGCTCAGTGGTAGCGCCTCTGCCTGGCATGCAGAAAGTCCCAGGTTCAATCCTCAGCATCTCTGGTTAAAGGGACTAGGCAAGTAAGTGAGAGACCTCTGTGTGAGACCCTGGAGAGCCGGTGTCAGTCTGAGTAGACTTTGATGGACTCTCGAGGATCTGATTCAGTATAAGGCAGCTTCATGTGTTCATGTGTCTCTTCTTACCAGCATCAGCTCTCCAGGGTCTCCGGCAGACATCATTTATATCACCTCCTTCCTGATCCTTTTATCAGGAGATACTGGGGATCGAACCTGGAGCCTTCTGCATGCAAAGCAGATGTTCGACCATTGAGCCCCAGCCTGTGTTGTCACACACATGCTTTCCCCCACCCTCCTGGTTAGTGCTCCTTCTTCAAATATTGATCATGCTTTTAATATCTGGATTTACGAGGCCTTATTACATCTCCGGAAGTAGAAATCCTCGTCCATAATGCAATATGAAATGAATGACAGATGGTGGTGGCTCACCAGGCAGCGAATGAAATGTAATTACTAGAAGTCGCCATAAATCAGCTGTGACTTGAGGGTGCACGCACACACACACAAAATAAACAGTATTATGTGGTTTTTGGTTTTGCATTTTGTTTTGCAGCTGTGGACAAGTTCCTATTTTGATCATTTTTCTTTTCAATACGCTTGGGTTTTGTTGGATATTATTATTATTATTATTATTATTATTATTATTATTATTATTGTTGTTGTTGTTGTTGTTGTTTTTATATGCTGACTTTCTCTACCATTTAAGAAAGACTCGAACCGGCTTACAATCACTTTCCCTTCCCCAGCACACAACAGACACCCTGTGAGGTAGGTGGGGCTGAGAGAGCCCTAAAAGAGCTGTGAGTAGCCCAAGGTCACCCAGCTGGCTTCATGGGTAGGAGTGGGGAAACCACCCTGGTTCACCAGACTAGAGTCTGCCGCTCATGTTGAGGAGTGGGGAATCAAACCTGGTTCTCCAGATTAGAGTCCACAGCTCCAAACCACCGCTGTTAGCCACTACACCACACTGGCATTAGTGATTCAATTTGATTTTCATTTCCACTGGTTTTGAGAGAAAAAACATTTCCACATATCTCCCCCCCCCATTTGTATGAAACAAACAAGGTTTATAGTCTTTGCCAGGGAATCCTCCATGCCAAATGGCAGACAAAGAAGAGAAAGGGTCCTCATTTTGTGGGTGCCCAAATTTCTTTTCTGAAGAGAAAAGACAAGAAACGCATAAAAAACATGGGCACACGGGTGCGTGCTCTGGGCAGAAGCTGCCTGCCGCTCTCTTCCCATCAATCTTCTGCAAAAACAAACATTAATTGCTTCTCTAGAATCTGCAGCTGCCAGGGGCAACAGGAAACTGGCAGAAGCCAGTTCCAGGTTAAGTTTTCCCGATGTGTCATTTAAAGAGGGAGTGAAATTCAGAATCAGTACCTGGAGATCGATCACGATGGGTAGCCACGTTAGTCTGTCTGTCGCAGTAGAAAACAGCAAGAGTCCAGCAGCACCTTAAAGACTAATAACGTTTCCGGTAGGGTATGAGCTTTCATGAGTCATAGCTCATTTCTTCAGATTAGGGTTGCCAGGTCCCTCTTCACAACCGGCGGGAGGTTTTTGGGGTGGAGCCTGAGGAGGGCGGGGTTTGGGGAGGGGAGGGACTTCAATGCCATAGAGTCCAATTGGCAAAGGTGGCCATTTTCTCCAGGTGAACTGATCTCTATCGGCTGGAGATTAGTTGTAATAGCAGGAGATCTCCTGCTACTACCTGGAGGTTGGCAACCCTACTTCAGATACCTGAAGAAGAATTTCCGGCATACCTTGCCGGAAATTTTGTTAGTCTTTAAGGTTCTACTGGACTCTTGCTCTTTTCCACAGAATCAGTACTATTAACAATAACTTTTCTTCTCAAGGTGCTTTTTTATAATTATGGACATGAATGTCATGAACCCCTATAGATTCTATTACATTTCCCCCCCTGCAATGGAAACAAAGGTTTACTCACAAGAATCCTAGAAAGTGCAGGCAGTACAACAGGGAGGGTGGGAAATACTCCCTCCATGACAAAGCAAAGTGGGTTTTAGAAGGTGGTTGAGGTATCACAGCCAGTCTGGTGTAGTGGTTCGAGTGTCTGACTATGATGTAGGAGACCAGGTTTGAATCCTTCCACCGTCGTGGAGCTTTCTGGGCAACCATGGGCCAGTCACACTTTTCCAGCTTGACTTACCTCACAGTCATGAGGATAAGATGGAGGAGAGAAGGATTTAAGCCACCTTGGATTCCCATGGGGGAAAGAGGTGGGGTGTAAAGATTGGTATAAATCACATTTTGGCTACAGTTTGCAAAAAAAAAAATGGACAGTTGCGCTGCTGTTGCTACATCTGGCATCACTGCCAATTCACATCCAATTCACTGCATCTCCTTTGACAGGAGGTAGAATTGCTTGCTCAGTATTCAAACTATTGACTGAATCAAACTATGGGGTTGGCCAGTGGATCAAGCCGGTATACCAGTAGTGCTTACAGTACATATTGCTTGGACTGATTGCTGAGCTTTTCTGCCACCTAGTGTCGTTAGTTAGGAATGCATCCCATATTCTCTGAGAATTTTTGGATCTAGCTGCCGTATGCGGACTGATTCAGCTGGGAACTGGAAGCGGGGAAGAAGATCAAAATAACATATCCGGCATTCGAAGATGAAACAGCCAGCTACATGATGGCTATAATAAGGATTAAGCTGTCCACTAAACCCCCAGCCCCTTAAGCCATGTTTGCAAGTTACAGTGAATGCATGATTGCTAGGCATATGACTGTCTGGCAGGAGAACCTCTCAGTCATTGGTGGCAGTTAGCGGTGACCCAGTTTGTCATTTGGCACTGTAGCTCCCACAATCATCCCGTCACCAGTGGCCAAGTTTGCAGGGCCTAGCTATATTTTCTGCAGAGTTATGCTTGTTACAGACAGACAGATGGATCCGTTGATTATTAAAGAAGATACATATGTTGGCATGTATTTTTTTTAAATAAATGTTTTATTAAGTTTTTAGGGATACCGAAAGGAAAAAATATGGGGAAAGGGGGAAAAGGAAAAACACCAATATAGGCAAAATAAACATCACTTCTTGTCGTCTTCCCAACCCTATCACATCGTTAAATTGTAACCTTTTTGATTAAAACATTCAATCATTATTGTAACCTTACATCTTTGTTTAAATAAAGCCTTCTATCATTATTCCACTAGTGTTGCTACCTGTGTTCATTTCTCTCTCTCATTAGCTACTGTTATAGACTGTAGGTACCACAATTTAACCATTTGATCTCTGATTCTATTTCTACTGCATCAAAGCCTACTTTATTTTGTTTACCATACAAATTACCTTTCTTCGCTATCTTTTTTTAAATATTGCTAGATAGCTCATTATATGCATCCAATAGGAAGAAATGGTTAAATACTTGGATACATTCTAAATATTATCTTCCTAATAAAATAAAATGTCAAATTTTATTGAACGATACAACAGTGGAGATCACTGTGGCAGTGGCCAATTTCTTAGTCGATGTGTTAACAATGAAAAATTTGGGAAACTCTGTGTTATGATTTTGTTTGTTTTAGCTTTTTTAGCTGATAGTTGTATTTATACTATTTTTTTCCTCTTCACTATCTTTTAAATGCTATTGCATATAATCTAGAAAAAGCATTAACCACGCAAATTTATCGTAGAAGGGTGTGGCATGTATTGAAGAAAAATTCTAGAATTCCCCCATTTAAATTACATTTAAATGTGGAGTTTGTCATAGCAGTTGGGTTGCAGGTACATTAATTCACTACATCTCTTCCAGATCAGGAATCAAAATGTACATTTTTTAAAATTACCAAGCATATATAAAGACGATGTGTGCGTTAAGTGCCGTCAAGTCGCTTCCAACTCATGGCAACCCTATGAATGAAAGTTCTCCAAAATGTCCTATTTTTGAAAGCCTTGCTCAGATCTTTCAAATTGAAGGCTGTGGCTTCCTTTATTGAGTCAATCCATCTCTTGTTTGGCCTTCCTCTTTTCCTGCTGCCCTCAACTTTTCCTAGCATGACTGTCTTTTCCAGTGACTGTTGTCGTCTCATGACGTGACCAAAATACGATAGCCTCAGTTTAGTCATTTTAGCTTCTAGGGTCAGTTCAGGCTTGATTTGATCTATAACCCACTGATTTGTTTTTTTGGTAGTCCATGGAATCCGTAACACTCTCCTCCAACACCAAATTTCAAAGAAATCTATTTTCTTCCTATCAGCTTTCTTCACTGTCCAGCTTTCACACCCATACATAGTAATAGGGAACACGATGGCATGAATTAAACTAGTCTTGGTGACCAGTGACACATCCTGGCACTTAAGGATCTTTTCTAGCTCCTTCATGGCTGCCCTTCCCAGTCTCAATCTCCTTCTGATTTCTTGGCTGCAGTCTCCCTTTTGGTTGATGGTGGAGCCAAGAAATAGAATGTCTTGAAAAATTTCAAAGACGGATACTTGGGATGAATCTACAGACAAGTGAAATAAAACAGAAATACAGGGAAACACAAGAGCAAACACAGTTGCTAACTGAGCTCAACTACACTCTACAAGCATCTCTTCCTTTGTACCCTTGGCTAGCAAGTGGAAGAGGCATGTTGCCAAGAAGAGACTTGCAATCATATTGGGGTTTTTACAGCTACCTGGAGGTCCAAACAGAAGGAACAGAAAAGGGCTTGTGAATTAGGTTTGCCAGGTCCCTCTTCGGTCTTCGCTACCGGCGAGAGGATTTTGGAAAAGCCTGAGGAGGGTGGGGTTTTGGGAGGGAAGGGACTTCAATGCCATTGAATCCAATTGCCAAAGCGGCCCTTTTCTCCAGGGGGAACTGATCTGTATTGGCTGGAGATCAGTTGTAACAGGGGGAGATTTCCAGCTAGTACCTGGAGGTTGGAAACCCTAATTATGAATCCATTCCTCAGCTTCCTTTGGGTTTTCTGGTTTTAAATTGATTGAATTTTAGTGTATATTATACGCTTTTAATCATAGTTAATGTATTGTCATGTTGTATTTATTAGAAGTGAATATTGTTAATTGCTGTTGAATGTTAGCTGCCCTGAGCCTGGCCTTAGTCAAGGAAAGGTGAGATAAAAATCTACTAAAATTATATATATATATATATATATATATATATATATATATATATATATATATATATATATATATATACACACACACACACACACATACACACACACACACACACACACACACACACTTTAATTTTTGCTCCTTATTAACTGTTCCTTGTTGTTCAACTCAGGCCTCAGCAAAATTATATAACATTTTGGTGAAAAAAATGCAGCCCAGAAAACCAGCCCCGGAGGCTAAGATGGAGAAGATCTCCACGGCCACCATGTCTTTCCCTTTGGTGCTCAGGTAAGTTGGAACAAAAGTCAGCCAAAAACTGCAAAACACCAACATGCTGAAAGTGATGAACTTGGCTTCATTGAAACTGCTGGCAAGAGCAATGGAGAAGACGATGCCAAAAGCTGTTTGTCGGAGAAGGCAGGTCACTTTTGCGGGCTGCCCAATGAAGAGCAAGGAGCAGGGGAAGCAAAGCAAGAGGGAGATGAGAAGAAGGTAGGTGAGGCTCTGGTTGTTGGTTTTGACGATGGGGGTATCCTGGTGCTTCACAAATATTCAAGATACAAAGGCTGTGATTATTGACAAAGTAATAGCCAACAAAGATAAGATGATGCCCAAATGTTCTTTGTAAGATATGTAGGTTATATCTCTGGGAATACATTCATTTTGAGGTTTGCTAGGATAGCTGTCCTCTTGACATGTGACACAGGCACCCATGTCTGAAAAAAGGAAAGGTTTAAAGATTTCAATCATTGTTCCAGTTGTTGATGATTTTATGTAGTACCCTTAACGCTTCACAGAATAATGATAAATATGGTGGTCCCTGCCTCCTCGAGTTTGCCCTCTAAAATTTAACAGGGTGGCTACTACACTGGCTAAAAGAAAAGGAAGCCTCAAGAGTAAATGGGCAGAACATGTTTTGGATTGTTACCTTTATGGGTAGTAGGAGTAACCAAGGCTTCCCAGCAAAAGTGGAATAGGACTGACCAAGTTTTCCCAGCAAAGGTGGGCACTGATAGTTGGCATGAAAGAGAGGAGCAATAGGCCGCATGTTGCCCTGTTAGTTATGGACTCTAGTTAGAAATACGCCTGTCTCTCAGTCGTTTACCAAGTTTGTGGTTTCTGAATAAACTCACTTTGTTTAGTCCTTAATCAGACTCAGGATCATTCTTAAGAAAAACTCCATTTCCTTCAATTTTAACCAGGGATTGTTTTTATTGATCTTACACCTTTATTTGTATGGGCAGTCTGTGATTCTGTGGTGGAAAACTACTTCTGGTCAATTGACTATATTAATAAATTTGATTTGAAGTGGAAGGGGTGTATTGCCAAGCAGAGACTTGCGATCACATTGGGGTTCTTCCAGCCTCCTGGAGGCCCCAACAGAAGGATCCGGGAAGGGTTTGTGAATCCATTCCTGCACAGTAATTATAGCCCTTCTCAGGTATTTCTGAGAAGGATTTTCTGGTTTAAAATTGATTAAATTTTACTATATATTATAGATTTTTCACGTATCAACATGTTGTATTTATTAGAATTGAATATTGTTAATTGTTGTTGAAAGTTAGCCACCCTGACCCTGGCCTTGGTCGAGAAAAGGCAGGATCAAAATCTAATAAAATAATATATACATATAATCTCATTTTTTCCTCCTTATTAACTGTTCCTTGTTGTTCAGCTCAGGCCTCAACAAAATTATGTAGCATTTTGGTGAAAAAATGCAGCCCAGCAAACCAGCCCCAGAGGCTAAGATGGAGAAGGTCTCCACGGCCACCATGTCTTTTCCTTTGTTGCTCAGGTAGGTTGGAACAAAGGTCAGCCAAACACTGCAAAAGACCAACATGCTGAAAGTGATGAACTTGGCTTCATTGAAACTGTCGGGTAACTTCCTGGCCAGGAAAGCGACAGTGAAGCTGGTGATGGCCAGGGAGCCCATGTAGCCCAGGACGCAATAAAGAAAAGCGGCCGAGCCCTCATTACATTTCAGTATGATTTTTGTATTCAGGGAACGTGTGTCTTTATCAGGGAAAGGAGGAGAAGTACTTAACCAGAAGACACAGATAACGGTTTGAATCAAGGAACAGAACAGGACAATAGAATTTGCCTTTCTTTTCCCCACCCATTTCATTGCCCTGGATCCTGGTTTGGTAGCCACAAATGCCAGAACCACAGTGATGGTTTTAGCCAATATGCTGGCAAGAGCTATGGAGAAGACGATGCCAAAAGCTGTTTGTCGGAGAAGGCAGGTCACTTTTGCAGGCTGCCCAATGAACAGCAAGGAGCAGAGGAAGCAAAGCAAGAGGGAGATGAGAAGAAGGTAGGTGAGGTTCCGGTTGTTGGCTTTGATGATGGGGGTATCCCGGTGCTTCACAAATATTCCAAATACAAAGGCTGTGATTATTGACAAAGTAATAGCCAACAAAGATAAGATGATGCCCAAATGTTCTTTGTAAGATAGGTAGGTTATATCTCTGGGAATACATTCATCTTGAGGTTTGCTGGGATAGCTGTCCTCTTGACATGTGACACAGGCACTCATGTCTGAAAAAAGGAAAGGTTTAAAGATTTCAATCATTGTTCCAGTTTTTCTTGATTTTATGTAGTACCCTTAAAGCTTCACAGAATAATGATAAATATGGTGGTCCCTGCCTCCTTGAGTTTATCCTCTAAAATTTAACAGGGTGGCTACTATACTGGCTAAAAGAAAAGGAAGCCTCAAGAATAAATGGGCAGGACATGTTTTGGATTGTTACCTTCATGGGTAGTAGGACTAACCAAGTCTTCCCAGAAAAGGTGGGAATTGAAGAGGTATTTGAGCAACGATGGAAAATGGCATCGTGCTCATTTTCTGAGCTAATAGTAGTTGCTCTTTTTTTGTCTTCTTGTTCATTGTAATGTGTTCGCTAGAGGTTCTGAATCTGTGTATAATAGTCCTGACGGTGACAAAGGTAGACCCAGAGTGATCTCTCTTCACTTCCATGAACTTACTGGATGGCCTTTGGGAAGGCACTCTCTTTGCCTCAGTTTTTATCTTTACCATGACAAGAATTACACCGATCTTCCTGGTGGAATTTTTGTAAGAATGACCAGTATCACTCATTTGAACACTCTGTATGCTCACAAAATGCCCCATGCCTGTTATATCTTTTTATTATGACTGTGAAGATGATCTTCTTCAACACTGGATATCACAGTGACTCATACAGAAGTCATTTTAGCAATATTAAATATATTTTACTACATCAAACTACAGGCAGATGTTGGAGTCCTGGCATCCCCACTATAATGTGACCTTAGTTGCCTTCACTTCTGCCCTCACTTATCAAGAGATAAGTGTGAAGAGAATTGAAGGATATAGAACAAATTCATGGGTTATTAAGGATGTTTTGAACCGCAGGAAGCAAGAGGTGAAGCTGCTCAGAGGTTGGGTCAATACTGGCCTAGTCCCTTTAACTGGAGATGCTGGGGATTGAAGCTGGGACCTTCTGCATGCCAAGCAGATGCTCTAGCACTGAGCCACGGCCCCTCCCCTAAAACCTTCCTAAAACTGTATTGCTCTTATGTCAAGAATCCACAGATGTATAGTTAGATGACAAAGTATCTGATACATTCATGGATTAATAAAGGCGATGTTCTATTATTACTAAAACTAAAGCAGAAATTTCCAAGGACATTCAGAAAGGCTGACATTAGTTTAAATGGCCAAATCTGATTATAAAGCAACAAGAGAACATGATGGAAAGACAACCTTGTTGAGATCATGTTGTCATTGACCTCCTATGAAGCAGCAGAAAAGGTATTATAAAGAAGATCTTAAATTATTTTCCTTCTTTGCCATCCAGGGAAATAACTTCAGAGGATGGCTGTGTTGGTCTGCAGTAGAGTAGGTGGATTCTAGCACCTTAGAGACCTCCACATTTTTTGGAGGTACAAGCTTTTGAGAGTTAAAGCTCCCTCTTTCAGGGAAATAACTATGCTTTAAAGAAGATGGTGCTAGCCAGCACCACAAAGCACTTTTCATTCATTCATTCATTCATAGCCTTATTTATTGGCATAGTAGCTAAAACACCAAGTACAAAAATGGGGCATCCAATACAAAATACAGGACATCCAATACAAAATACAGGGCAGTTATAAAATGGCCATACTTTGGCCAGACCTATACAAATAATAACTACAAACAGCTTTAATGCTCCACATAGTGGCCAGGGAGACTATTATATAACCTGAAACCATCGTTCATTTACTACATTCACTATTACTCCAAAGTAACCGTAAGAAATTTAGCAACTGCTCCAGAGAGCTGCGCACCAAGCACTTGAAATGACAGCTAGGCAGAACTCTGGAATGACTAAAATGGGACTTTATTTATAATGGACTGAATCATCTTCTCCATCTCACCTGGTTAAAGCTTCTGTGCCACACTATCTGATCATCATTCAGGATCAACTCTTTGCCTGGAGGAGACAGAGGATCCAGCCTTCCCACTTTTACTCTCGCAAAAGATCCATTTGGGAACGTTACCCAGTTTGTGACATCAAAACCTGCAATCAATTCTCCATGCTCATCAAAATGGACCGTGTCTCCAGCACTGTTATTGAACAAGATTGTCCTTAGAATGTGATGGAGCTAGCAAATACTAGAAAATGAAAGCATGGAACATTTTTACAATGAATTTTACAGCACCTTGGTTTACTACACTCTAGATTATGAACAAAAAACACCCCTGTTCACCCTAGTCACACAGCTGAACATGACTACTTAATCAAATGCATTGGCAAATATTAGTGAAGGCATTCACTATCAGTCTCTGAATGCCAGACAGACCTTGGAAAATCACCACTTTTCCTAGTACCTGATAAATCTAGGTACTTGGTCTCACCTGCCGCTTATTTTTATCATCTTGAGTCTATTAATTATAGGAAGGCCTTTAACCTTGCCAAATGCCAGGCCCTACCATCGGCTGTTTGAGAAGGGAAATATAAGAAGATCCCTAGATCAGAGAGGTTATGTCTGTGTAGAACAGGGGACACTGAAACCATTGAACATGCACTGATCTGTTGCCCATTCTTCCATGAAGTTAGATCAAAGCTTATTTCCCACCTACTTGGTAAATTCCCTGATGTTGAGGTTTTGAAAGAAGCTCCTATTAGGAAAAAACCCTCAGCTTATGCTCTAAACTGCCAAGTTCTGCGCTGTTGCTGTTAAAATACTCAGGACTAGCTATTGGAGTAATAATTCTATTTTTTCATGCAATTTGCAAAGCAACTCCATAGGTAAACAAAAATATATATTGGTGTGTTGCTGGACACACCCGCCAGAAAACAAGGCTGCCACGCAGGGCTTAAGGCAACAAATTATAAGTTAACAGTTAACTGATAATAGCCTTACCAGGCTTGTAATTTGTGAACTGCTGTGCAGGGCTTAAAGCAATAAGTTATATAACTTGGGACAGTTAGCTAAAAAATAGCCTCACCGGCCTTGCAGTTAGTACTTGGACTATAGCACTTACAAAAAAGGCAACCCCGCAGGGAAACAAATATGTGCCAAAGAAAATCTGCCACGCAGGGCTTAAGATGAAAGGATATATACAGTATGTATGTGGATACATCAGCCACATAGGGCTTCCAATTTTCTAATAAAAAGCCTAAGGGCTAAAAAGCCTCTCAATATGTAGTTTCTCTGGTAATAGCCTCACCGGGCTTAAGATTCATAACATGAGTTACAGCACTCATAAAGATAACAGCACAGACTGTGCAGTCACATTAAGCACCAAGAAATAAGCAAAATTCTTCAAGCAGCAACCAGTGGCAAGTACGCGCATTTCGGTCAGTGACCTTCGTCAGCTTGCCCACAAAACGGGAGGTGCTGTCAGACAGTCATGCAGAAAATTCATGAGCATTTCTAAAGTACAAGACATAGTAATATTTTAAATGGATTGCTAACAAACTTAACAGTTTCCTGAAACATAGTCTAAAGCATGTAAATTATAAAGCTTACCAACTCCATAGAAGCAAGTCATGTGACACTGAGTGGTTTCACTGAGTGGTGAAAATACCTCGAATTGTGTCTCGTCCCAGGTTGTTTACGCCCTTATTTGTTCTTGTGTTGATCCTAAAATGTACATAGGATGTACCATTAGAAAAATTAGATTAAGAATTGGCGAGCACCGTACCAGGATCAGGGCCAAAACAAAAGACGTGCCAGTTGTAGAGCACTTTACAAGCCAGGGCCACATGGATCGGGATCTCAAGTTTTTTGTACTGTGGCAATATCATCCTAAACAATTTCAGACACAAGACGTTTAATTTTTTTTTAATAGACAAGAACGAAGGTTCATATTTCTTTTTAAAACACTAGCACCAGGTGGCTGGAACACTGAGTTTGATCTCCCGTGCTTCCTCTAAACAGACACACTGTCCCTTTAATTTAGGGACAAGTCAGCTGCTTACAGTTGGCAGCTGCATGCACTAAAAGCTAGCAGTCTCTAGGTATTTTCATACTAAGAAACCACTCGGTGTCACACGACTTGCTTCTATGGAGTGATCAGTCATCCTGACATCAGTGGCCAAGTTTGCAGTGCCTAGCTTTATTTTCTGCAGTTATTATTATTTATTACAAAATCTCTTTCAGATCAGGAATCAAAATTTACATTTTGTTAAAATTACCAAGCATATATAAAGCAGATACTTGGGGTGAATCAACAGATAAGTGAAATAAAACAGAAATACAGGGAAACCCAAGAGCAAACACAGTTGCTAACTGAGCTACAATGACATTCTACAAGAAGCTCTTCCTTTGCACCCTTGGCTAGCAAGTGAAAGGGGCCTGTTGCCAAGCACAGACTTGTGATCATGTTGGGGTTCTTCCAACCTTCAGAGGTCCAAACAGAAGGAACAGAAAAGGGCTTGTAAATCCATTCCTTCCTAGTAATTATGTGTGTGTGTAAAGTGCCGTCAAGTTACAGCCGACTTATGGCAACCCCTTTTGGGGTTTTCATGGCAAGAGACTAACAGAGGTGGTTTGCCAGTGCCTTCCTTTGCACAGCAACCCTGGTCTTCCTTGGTGGTCTCCCATCCAAATACTAACCAGGGCTGACCCTGCTTAGCTTCGCTAGCCTGGCCATCCAGGTCATGGCCCTAGTAATTATAGCCCTCAGCTATTTCCGAGAAGGATTTTCTGGTTTTAAATTGATTAAATTTTAGTATATATTATAGGATTTTCATGGCCTTCACTTCTGTCCTCTCTTATCAAGAGATACTTGTGAAGAGAACTGAAGGACATAGAACAAACCACATCAGTAAAGCTATAGGTTACCTTCATCCTGACTCTAGTGTAACATGATCTTAGTTGTCCTCATTTGTGACCTCACTGGTTGAGAGATAAATGTGAAGAGTTTTGAAGGACACTTGACAGCAAAATCACAATAGGGAGGCTGCAGGTTATCAGCAACCTTTCTGAAGCTTGCAGTGTCTGAATCAAAAGGATCAAAACAAGTGTGTTTTGCAATAATCTGATCTTGTAGGGTCAGTGATGAGATTCACCATAGTTGGGAATGATATGAAGGCAGTAGGTGGATGAATATATGACTGCCATTCTTAAATAAACCATATTTACAAATCCTTGGTTGAATAATGTAATTCATGAGGTATTAAGGATGTTTTGAATCGCAGGAAGCAAAAGGTGAACCTGCTCAGAGGTTGGGTCACTAGTTGTTTAGTAATGGTGTGCTGAAGGCAAAACTAGAAGTGCTGGTTGCAAAGGCGGCCACCAGCTTAAGTCTGCAGCAGTGAACAGCTGATCATTCAAGCTCTGATCAGGTTTCCTTCCAAGCCCTAAACACCTTCATTTTCTGCTTTTAATGTTACAAACAGCTGTTAAAAACAGCAGACCAGACATATGTATTTTTTCACTCAGCTGGCAAATCCCCAATATATCACATTTCCTACCTTTCTGATATGAGACCATCCCTTCTGGACACGGCGCACAATCGTAACAGCAAAATGCCTCGCCCTCCTTTTTTTTCTTGCTGTAGCCAGGTTGGCAGTGGTCGCTGCACATAGAAAGGGGCAGCACCTATTGATATACACAGAAGAGAGAAGGCTGAAGATCTAATAAAATGTAGAATGGGCATTCTAGGAAAGTACAATGTTAATGAGGAATTTTGTCCATTAGAACAAGTTGTTAGCATTTTCATGTCTGATTTTACCCCAAAAGTGGGAGATATCTGCAATGAAGTATATGGAGAAGAGGAAAGGATCATGGCTCAGCAGAAGAATATCTGTGTTGCATGCAAAAAGTCCCAGGTTCAGTCCCCAAGTTCTTCTTTAAAAAATACTCTTGTAGGCAGTGATATGACAGAGCTCATCCTGAGACCCTGGAGAATCATTTCCAGTCAGAGTAGACAATAGTGAACTTGAAAGACACGGTATGAAGTAACTTCACATGAAGCTGCCTTATACTGAATGAGAGCCTTGGTCCATCAAAGTCAGTATTGTCTACTCAGACTGGCAACGGCTCTCAAGGGTCTCAGGCAGAGGTCTTTCACATCAGCTACCTTCCTGGTCCCTTTAACTGGAGATGCTGGGGATTGAACCTGGGACCTTCTGTATGCCAAGCAGTTGCTCTACCACTTAGCCATGGCCCCTCCACTAAAACCTTCCTAAAACTGTACTGCTCTTGTGTCCAGAATCCATAGATGTATAGTTAGATGACCAAGAAGCTGAAACATTCATGGATTACTAAAGGCGGTGTTCTATTATTACTAAAACTAAAGCAGAAATTTCCAGGGACATTCAGAAAGGCTGACATTGGTTTAAATGGCCAAATCTGACTATAAAGCAACAAGAGACCATGATGGAAAGACAACCTTGTTGAGATAATGTTGTCATTGACCTATTTAGCAGCAGAAAAAGTATTCTAAAGAAGATCTTAAATTATTTTCCTTCTTTACCATTCAGGGAAATAACTTCAAAGGATGGCTGGGTTGCTCTGCAGTAGAAGAGCTAGATTTGAGTTCATGAGCACCAGTAGCACCTTAGAGACCACCAGGTTTTTTGGGGGTTCAAGCTTTTGAGAGTTAAAGCTCCCTTGATCAGGGAAATAACTATGCTTTAAAGAAGGTCATGTTACCCAGCACCATTCAGCACTTGAAGTGACAGCTAGGCAGAACTCTGGAATGACAAAAATGGGACTATATTTTTAATAGACTGAATCATCTTCTCCATCTCACCTGGTTAAACCTTCTGTGCCACACTATCTGATCATCATTCAGGGTCAACTCTTTGCCTGGAGGAGCCAGAGGATCCAGCCTTCCCACTTTTACTCTCGTAAAAGATCCATTTGGGAACGTTACCCAGTTTGTGACATCAAACCCTGCAATCAATTCTCCACGCTCATCAAAATGTACCGTGTCTCCAGCACTGTTATTGAACAAGATTGTCCTTAGAAAGTGATGGAGCTGGTGGATGAGAGAAAATGACAGCATGGAACATTTTTACCGTGAATTTCACAACATCTTGGCTTACTAAACTCTAGATTATGAACATTAGAAAAACCTGTTCACCCTTTTCACACAGCTGAGCATGACTAATCGACCAAATGCATTAGCAAATATTAGTGAAGGCAATGACGTTCAGTCTCCCACCCATCTCTGAATGATATGCTAGTCTACCTTAAAAACAGAAACACACTTGAGCTGCAATTACCTGCCAGGGCTGCACATTCTGATATTCTATCTTCTCTCCTTCTAGCAGAGTTCCGGATTTGGCTCTCAATCTGTATATGGCATGCAAAGAATGTGCCACAGCGTGGACAGCATTGTAGATGTTGTAGCTCTGGCCAGTCATGCTCTTTTCAAACAAAGTCCCAGGAACGTTCTCCAGCTTTTCCTCTCCAGTGCACAGTTTCTCACTTTCCTCATCTTCTTCAGCACTTTTAAAGGAGCAGTCAAAGGCCTGCTCCCAGAAGTCCTGGATAAAGCCATCACCTCTTGCCCAAGAAGGTTTTATATTCTGAAGGAATTTTTGAAGGCCTGGTGGCTTATTGGAGTGAATTGTGAAGGTAATGGCGCCGTGAAAGATTTGTGTATCCCAAATCTTTTGAAGGGACACTGACTGAAAAATCCATTGGGATGTAGTAATCCACACTTTACCCAGAGAAAATGTTGAATGTCCTTGTGCTTTAAACAGTAAGATTCTCATGGCATACATTAAGGCAGGTTGTCCATATACAAAATACACATTGGCTGTGCTGTCCACAAGAGCTACATATTTTTCCAACAGTGTGTACATCCATTCTAACACACCCTCCGTATATGTTTGTTTGGGGATTGTCAGTATGAAGTCATAGCAGATTTGATTCTGGGCAAGGAGGGGTATCACTGTCTGCAAAAACCTGTCCCCATCGTCATCATCCACAGCAAAAAGGCCAATCCAGGTCCAGTCGAAGTGATGAAGTAACTGGACAACCCCCTTGTACTGAAAGGTGTCATTTGGGACCATCTTGTGCATGTATGGAAACAGTGTTTGGTCACCCTGTATTGATGAAAATGCTCCGTACGTGAACTGAAATGAAATGCATAGTTACTTTTCATGCTAGCTGCAAAACTAGATTAAATTATATCCCTCAGTTTTGAAACCTCAGCACTCCATGCCTCTGGGTTACCTGTGGTATTTTGTAGCCGGCTAAGATGGTAGCCATATCAGCAGACAGTTCAGTGACATCGGCTCCAATCACAGATATGAGATTTTTCTGGGTATTACACTTAAAATTGGGGAGAAAGGTAGATCCAGGGAAAGTGGAAAGTAGATCCAGGATGACCTTATAGGTCACACTTCCAAGTTTGTAACCGTTGAGGAGGATGTGGAAACCCAGAGTGGCATTTGGAAGGATTCGGGGATCCTCGTTGACCTCTTTTATAGCAAATGCCAAAGCCAAAATATGCTGATAGTGCTTTGGCACTGAGCTGAAATGAGAATTACAGGTGGTTGGTTAAGCCAAACAAGAGAAAAAAATATATTTGTACCCTTCCTTATGAGAGCAGCGAATTATCCTTTGTCTCAATGCAGGTTGCAAAATTATGATCAAATGCAGAGTGAACAGCAATAGCAATCATTTGCAACTGGATTTTCCTGTGCAGTCAAGAGACTCCAGTTGTGAACGATGGCTAGAATGCAACCATCATACAATACTGAACAATGTGTCGAGGCAGAACAAGACTACAGTTCACTGGTAAAAAGTCATTCAGGTTTTGCTGGCATGCTCTATTGCTGTAAAATCAGCTCCATTATTATGATCAGAACCTGCAACAGAAAGAAGAAGAAAAAAACACAATTCCTTACAAAGCTGCTTTATCAGTCAGCTTCAGTGTGGGCTGTTCCTCGAATGAGGGACTGTCTCGAAGCAAGAAGATGTGACTGACCATCTCACCAATAACAAGATCACCGGCTTGATAAAATCCATGAGAAATAGGATGGGGGTCATCATCGAGTGTGCACATCATAGAGTGTGAAACTTTCTTGCATACAGTATGAAACTGCCCTACAAGCAGCCACACCACTGTTAGCCTCAACCAGTTAATGAAAGGTGGCTTTAAGATGCCCATCCTTAGTAGTCCGTCTGCAAGTTTACCTGGGAAGTGCTATTTTTTACAGCCTTCGTTGAATGGCAGACAATTCTGCTGTTGCTTTGTTACTTACAAGTGCATCTCTCTCCACCCCTTTCTTATAGTTACCAATAGTTTCTTTTGTTACCTCTTATCCCGCATGAGAATAACTTCACAGTGGTAGCCACAAGTCTACTGCAGCAAAAATAACCAGGTTCCACAGGACACTTGTTTTATCCCTCAGATGTTTCTCTCTGTAGAACTGTGCTACATAATAGTTTACTTCTTGACAATGGGTGTTCTCAAGCACCTTTGTGCACCTGATGCCAGCTCTAGGGACCTCTGGCAACTACACGTAATTATAAGGGAGATGCCACATCTGAGAGTTGGCATGTAAGACCAAGAAGTTGGTTCTGGTAAACCAGGGCTCCCCAATGTGGTTGCCCATGTTTGCCAAGGTGCCTGCTGACATCTTTCATGGTGCCCGCCAAGAGTTAATCAAAGGAGGGGGAATAGGGCTTTTTGAAATTTTGAAATTTATGGCATAACACAGACTGTGGCTTTTTGTAACGTATTTCACTTTTGCCAATGGTGGAGTGATATTCTAAAAACACAGTAGCTAAAATGCTTAATGTGCCTAACTAGAACATCTATTGAAGTCATGAGATCTTCCTCATTTTAATGTATTTTTATCATTCAGGTGGAAGCTGATCACAACATCAATGTGAGAGTCCCCAACCTAGCTGGGCAAACTTCGCCAAATCAATTGCTCAGACTTGGATGCAGAAACAAAAGATTTATTGAAGGCTTCAGATAGAGAAGACAGGCTCATGGATTCAAAGTTGCGAGTGACTAGCTTATCGGGGTTACAGTATTTATCTACTACAGGGCACGAAGGTTCACACGCATGGGAGACATGGGAGGTTACAAGGCAAACCGGTGCAGCATAAAACATCAAACAGTCCCAGAGAGACAGTGAGGGCTATCTGCATTTCAAGGCCGGACTCAGCCCGAGGGAGTGAAGGCAGAAAGCACAGCAGGGGAGGAGAGGTGACACCTGGGCAAGAAGGACAAAGCGGGGGACTCAGGAAGATACACAGAGGTGCGAACTGCTTGTACGAGTTCAAAGGGGTAGAGATAGAAATAGATAAGAGCCAAAACCAGATGGCCCTCACATTCTGCCCCCCTTAAGGCCCCCCTCCCGCGAGTTCGGGAGGTCGAGGCTTCTCGGGATAAGCGCAATGGAATTCGTGTACGAGCCGGGGGGCGGCCATATGGGGGGCTGCAACCCATTCATCGTGCGCGGCGCCCAGATGTTTCCACCGAACAAAGTAAAACAGCTTTCCCCTTTTCCACTTGGAATCCAAGACTTTGGATACTTCCATGTGGGTATCCCCTCCCACCACAGTGGGCACTGCTGGCTTCGAAGGGGGGTGGAACTGGGGAGCGGAGACGAACGGTTTGAGCAGACTGATGTGAAAAACGGGGTGTACCCCGCGAAGAGTTTTGGGAAGACCCAGCTCCGCAGTTACCTCGTTAATCACCCGAGTAATGGGGAAGGGGCCCACATAACGGTCGCTGAGTTTTTTACAGGGTCGGAGGGAACGCAGATTCTTCGTGGAAAGATAAACCTGTTCCCCCACCCGGAGTTCCCATCCCTGTGACCGGTGTTTGTCAGCCTGTTCCTTGTATTTCCGCTTGGCCCTTTCAAGGTTCTTCTGTAGCCAGGGCCAAGTGGAACTGACCGCCTGCACCCATTCCTGCATCTCGGGCACTGCCTCGAGTTCGGGGGAGACGGGGGCGGCACCGAAAGGGCCGAAATCGGTTCCGTAGACTACACGGAACGGACTAAACCCCGTGGAGGAGTGGGGGGCGTTGTTGTATGCGTATTCGGCGAAGGGTAACAGGTCCACCCAGTCATCCTGATGGTAATTAACATAACATCGGAGATAGCACTCGACCACGGCATTCACCCGTTCGGTTTGGCCATCAGTTTGCGGGTGGTAGGCAGACGAGAGACCCTGTTCCCCCACCCCCATAAGCTTCAGGAAGGCCCGCCAGAATTTGGCAACGAACTGGGCCCCTCTGTCGGAGAGGACCTTCCTAGGAATCGAGTGAAGCCTGAGGACATGGGTGACAAACATCTTGGCCAACCCCTGCGCCGACGGGAGCCCAGCGCAGGGGACAAAGTGGACCTGCTTGGAGAAGAGGTCTGTGACGACCCACAGTACGGTTTTGCCCCTGCTGGGGGGTAGATCGGTGATGAAATCCATGGCGATCACCTCCCATGGCCGGGTGGGGACCTCCAAAGGTTTCAGAAGCCCTGGGGTTTTGCCCCCCCTGTTTTTGGCGGTGGCGCATATGGGACAACTGCGAACGTACAATTCTACATCCCCTCTCATGCCTGGCCACCAGAATTGCCGCCGTACCAAATGCAACGTCTTGACAAACCCAAAGTGACCGGCCAGCTTGGCTCCGTGGACCAGTCCCAAAACCTCCCTGCGAAGAGAGGCTGGGACATAGAGTTTCCCTTCCTGCACCCACCAGGACTCTCGCTGTTCCATACCGGAAGGGAGCGTCTGCTGTTCCGCTTCCTGTAGGGACGCTTCCCGGAGG
Organism: Euleptes europaea; assembly: GCF_029931775.1. Classification (NCBI taxonomy): domain Eukaryota; kingdom Metazoa; phylum Chordata; class Lepidosauria; order Squamata; family Sphaerodactylidae; genus Euleptes; species Euleptes europaea. The sequence continues at coordinate 16,777,706 of NC_079329.1, read as the reverse complement.
CGTTGCTGGAAAGCCTCCGGGAGTCCTTTGAGCGAGGGACCACTGGGGTGGCGGGTTTGAGACCGGGTGGAGACCGCCAAACCCGGGATCTCTCCCCTTTGCTCAGGAGTGAAAAGAGAGTCCACAGGGCGGTCAAAATCGTTGCGGTACTGGGGCAGTCGGGATAGGGCGTCTGCTAGGGCGTTTTCCTTGCCGGGTACGTGTTTGAGGGTGAACCGAAATTTGGCAAAGAATTGGGCCCAACGTATTTGCTTAGCGTTGAGCTTTCTAGCCCCTTTGAGAGCCTCCAGATTCTTGTGATCAGTACACACTTCAAACGGGAATTCTGCCCCTTCTAGAAAATGCCTCCACACAGTGAGGGCGTGCTTAACTGCCGCGGCTTCTTTCTCCCAGATGGCCCAGTTGATTTCGGACTGGGTAAACTTCTTGGAGAAATAGGCGCATGGCTTTAAAGCACCACTTTCGTCCCGCTGCAGGAGGGCCCCTCCCATAGCTACATCGGACGCGTCCACCTGGACCACAAACGGTTTGGTGCAGTCCGGGTGAGCCAGGACCGGTTCGGACGAGAAGAGTAGCTTCAAGTCCTCAAAAGCCTGTTGGCAGGGAGGGGACCACTGCAGTCGGGCCGAAGGCAAGGCGGCATTGGCACCCTTTCCCTTCGTACGCAGAAGGGAAGTGAGAGGAAGAGCCACTTGCGCAAAGTTGGGAATGAAATTGCGGTAGAAATTAGCGAACCCCAAGAACTGCTGCAGTTGCTTGCACGTGGTAGGGGGTTCCCAATCTCGCACAGCCTGAACCTTTCCGGGGTCCATCTCCAACCCCTGGTGGGAGATTACATAGCCCAGAAAGGTAATGGAAGGCTGGTGGAATTCACACTTAGACACTTTGGCATATAACTTGTGGTCCCGTAACCGCTGGAGGACCTCCCGCACCAGCCGGACATGCTCTTCCATGGTTTCAGAATAAATGAGAATATCATCCAAAAATACCACCACCCCCCGAAACAACAAATCATGTAACACTTCATTGATTAACTGCATGAACACACTCGGAGCCCCAGAAAGTCCGAACGGCATGACCAAATATTCAAACATGCCAAAACAGCTCGAAAAAGCCGTTTTTGGTTCGTCCCCCTCCTTTATGCGAATGCGGTGATAGGCTTCTACTAAGTCCAGTTTGGTGAAAATCCGGCCCTCCTTCAATTGTGCTAGCAGGTCTGGAATGAGAGGGAGGGGGTAAGCGTTAGACTGCGTGACAGCGTTGAGCCTCCGAAAGTCAATACACAGCCTTAAGTCCCCCGTTTTCTTTTTGACAAAAAAGGCGGGGGCGGAGTACGGAGCTTTGGAGGGGCGGATGAAGCCCCTCGCCAAGTTAGTGTCCAAATAGTCCCGCAACACTGCCTTTTCACTGGGGCTCATGGGGTACACCTTCCCCTTGGATAACTTGCCGTCCCCAACTATTTCAATCGCACAGTCGGTCTCCCGGTGCGGTGGCAGTTCGTCACATTCCCGCACATCAAACACATCCGAATATTGGGAGTATTCCGAGGGTAGGTTGGGGGTATTGGAAACGAGTCCTGGGGAACCCACTAAGGCGGCGGCCGGGGTCCCGGTCATGCGATCCCTGTCATGCATGGCGCAGGGATCCTCTGGGAAGGTAAGGGCCCGCTTGACCCAATCAATAGAAGGGTTGTGGCCCCGTAGCCAGTTCATTCCCAGTACTACAGGAGCAACTATGGGGGCAATGGTAAAGTACAGCTGTTCCCAGTGCTCCCCAACAGTCATGACTATCGCGGTAGTCCGGTGAGTGACAGGCCCCTTTTTAAAGTCACTCCCGTCCATCTGGGAGAAGCGGAGGGGACCCGGGAGGCGCTTGCGGCGGACTTGCAATTTCCGGGCTGCCTCCTCACTAATCAAAGTGCGGGCGCACCCCGAGTCCACGAGCGCGGGGAATTCTAAAACTGGGCCCCCCTTGGGTAGTGAGAGGTAGACCCGGACATAAACATTATCTTCTTGGGCGCTTACCATCAGTGGAGCTCCTTGCACAGGGGACGGTGCGGTCTGCTGAGGAGCCCCCTTTACAGCAGACCGACGGCGTTTTTTGCCGGCACATCCCACTCTTCCTCCTCGCTGGACGAGGGGGACGAGATATTTGTAATCCGTGACTCGGCGGAGTCAGAGGTTGCACTGGCAATCCGGGGTCCCGATGGACCGGTCGAACTGGCGATCCCATCCAGGGCGTGCGCGTGTAGTGCCGAGGGGGTGCTCCGTCGTCCTGGAGCGTTGCTTCGGCGTCGCGGCTGACCCTCTGCGGGGGCTTTCTCTGGTTCGCTCGGGACGGGGCGAATGGAAGCCGGGCGTCCGGAGCGGGATGGGCATTGGGAGGCGAAGTGACCCTTTCCTCCACAGACCAGGCACACCCCTGCCTCGAAGCGCTTGCGGCGCTCGGCCGGCGTGGGGCCGCCCCCGCCTGGGGTACGAGGGTCCCGGATCCCACTTGCCTTGTCTCCTTTTGGTTTGAAGTCGCGGCCGGAACGTTGCTTGGACAGGTTCAGGAGCTGCTTCCGATTTTCGATATCGGCAGCGTGGCGCACCCAACCTTCCACGTCAGGGGGGTTGCCTTGCATAAAGGCCCAATGCTGCAGGTCCGGGTTTAGGCCCTCCCTGAACAACTGCACCCGGGTAGCCTCACTCCAGTCCAGAATCCGACTCGACAGGGACTGGAACTCGCTCGCATACTGCGCCACAGACTTGGCCCCTTGGCGTAGTTGCATCAGAGCGGCTTTGGCCCGCTCCCCCAGATTAGGGTCCTCAAACCGGTTACAGAGTGCGATCATAAAGTCATCCAAACTCCGTAGCACAGGGGAGCAGAGCTCGTACTGTAACACCATCCACGCGGCCGCTTCGCCTTGCAGGAGGGAGGCCACATACTGGACCTGAGACTCTTCGGAGGTAAAGGTCCGGCCCTGCTCCCGCATAAAAATGTCCACTTGGACCATGAAAAAGGTCAACTGGTCCCCCGACCCATCATACGTGATCTTCAGGTCCCGGCGGGCCGGGGTGCTGGGAGGAGGCGCGGGGGGAGCCGCCGGTGTCCCATCCGGAGGGTTACCCGGCGGGGGCTGTACCTTCAGCGCGTCCACGGCCGCGGCCATCTCCTCCATCACGAGCTGCATGGCATCTATGCGCTCCACCATCGCTTGGCGTTCCTCCTGCCACTGTCTCCGCTCCTCATCCATCAGAGCGTCCCGACGAGCGGGGTCATCCTCGAACCCCGTACCAGTTAAGGCCAAGCGGCGGTGCTTTGCCTCAGTCCGGGAAAGTGACCAACCTTTCGGCAAATCCAGCCAAGTGTTAAAGGTGGTCTTGGGACGCGTGCCCGGTCCCGGGCCCGGTCGGGGCGCACCTGGCACCTTCTGGTCCGGTTTGTCCTTCGGGGCCGGCATGTCCGGGGCACCGCTTCCATCCGGCGAGGCCGGAGGGGTAGTTTTTTCCTCGTCGGCTGACATAGCTGTCCCGCAGGGTACAGATGCAGAACGAAGAGGCAAAGACTCGCAACTTAATGTGAGAGTCCCCAACCTAGCTGGGCAAACTTCGCCAAATCAATTGCTCAGACTTGGATGCAGAAACAAAAGATTTATTGAAGGCTTCAGATAGAGAAGACAGGCTCATGGATTCAAAGTTGCGAGTGACTAGCTTATCGGGGTTACAGTATTTATCTACTACAGGGCACGAAGGTTCACACGCATGGGAGACATGGGAGGTTACAAGGCAAACCGGTGCAGCATAAAACATCAAACAGTCCCAGAGAGACAGTGAGGGCTATCTGCATTTCAAGGCCGGACTCAGCCCGAGGGAGTGAAGGCAGAAAGCACAGCAGGGGAGGAGAGGTGACACCTGGGCAAGAAGGACAAAGCGGGGGACTCAGGAAGATACACAGAGGTGCGAACTGCTTGTACGAGTTCAAAGGGGTAGAGATAGAAATAGATAAGAGCCAAAACCAGATGGCCCTCACAATCAAATGTTCACTTTTAAAAAATCATTTATGTTCTTATCAAAATCTGGGCAGAATTTCTCTTGGTGTACACATATGCAACGAGCTCTCATCCGTCCTTCAACACCAACTATCATTATTACAACTAATAGCATAGGTTAAAAATGGCAGGGCTCATGAGAGAAGGGCTCATAGAAAACTATAGCTAAGAGAAGACACATTTTTTTTGTTTTTCCTTTTGTTGTAAGAATGTTATATACCTGTAAAATGAAGACATACTGGCAGATGAGGGTTTCTTAACGGACTCAAAATGTATTCTTATTTTGTGTATCGGCAAGAAAATATTTTAAAAGAATATGTTACTTTTCAAAGGCATTGCGTTAAACAGAGCTTCTGCCTGAAATGTCGAAGACGGGCATCCCATTCCTGGGTCTTATAGTTTGTTCTGTCTGCATCTGACTCTGGAAGCTTGCCATGCCTATTTGGTCTTCCTGTCTGAAGTGTGGTAACAAGCTGCAAAGTTGCAATAGATTACTCCCAGGCTTGCTTGTAGAAGCATAGTGGGAGGCGGAACAACAAGGAGGAGCCTCTAAGCAGCAACACAGGCATGGATTGCTAGACATATGACTGTGTGTGGCAGGAGATACTGTCAGTGATTGGTGGCAGTTAGCGGTGACCCAATTTGTCATTTGACCCTGTAGCTCCCACAATCATCCTGACACCAGTGGCCAAGGTTGCAGTGCCTAGCTTTATTTTCTGCAGAGTTAGGCTTGTTACAGACAGACAGATACAGATATTGGCAGGTATCAAAGAAAAATTCTACAACTCCCCCATTCAAATTAAATTTAAATGTAGTGTGTGTCATAGCAGTTGGCTTACAGGTATATTAATCCATGAAATCTCTTCCAGATCAGGAATCAACATTTACATTTTTTTAAAAATTGCCAACCATATATGAAGACTGATAATTGGGATGAATCTACAGACAAGTGAAATAAAACCGAAATACAGGGAAACCCAACAGCAAACACAGTTACTAACCGAGCTACAACAACACTCAACGAGAATCTCATCCTTTCAACCCTTGGCTAGCAAGTGGAAGGGGCTCCTAACTGCCAAGTTCTGCGCTGTCGATATTAAAACACACAGAACTTTATTAGGGAATTATCATTAGAATATTCTACCATTTTATCAATTTTACTGTGGTAATTTTAACCAGGGGTTGTTTTTATTGATCTTACACCTTTATTTGTATGGGCAGTCTGTGATTCTGTGGTGCAAAACTATTTCTGGTCAATTGACTATATTAATAAATTTGATTTGAAGTGGAAGGGGTGTATTGCCAAGCAGAGACTTGCGATCACATTGGGGTTCTTCCAGCCTCCTGGAGGCCCAAACAGAAGGATCCGGTAAGGGTTTGTGAATCCTTTCCTGCACAGTAATTATAGCCTGTTGCCTCCTTGTTCCTCTCTTGTTTAATCTATACCTGAATGATATGGCAACCAATTTCTCAGAGTTTTGCCACCCCCCAAAGCTTGCAAGCCATTCCACCCCGATTCTACTCTATGCTGACGATGCAGTTCTCCTGTCCCGCACAAGAATTGGTTTGAAAAGATCTTTGCAAACTTTTTCTGAGTACTGCTCTAGGGAAGGTCTTAAAATAAACCATCATAAATCTAAGATCATGATCTTCACTAAGAGGAGAAAAATGCCTCTTTTTCGCTGGGTATTAGATGGCTTTGAGGTTGACCAAGTCAAGGAGTTTGTTTACCTTGGCATTCTGTTTTCCCATAACCTAAATTGGAATGCCCATCAAAAAGCAGTGTCCAACAAAATTAAACCTGGGGTTGGTGCTATTGTCAATTTTTTTCACACCAAAGGTGGCAAATATATTCCAGGGGCTATTCAGGTTTTTAACCTGAAAATTACCCCAATTATCCTCTTTGGTGTTGCCATCTGGATTACAGTCATCAATGAATCTATAGATTGTCCACTGCTTCGGTTCTTACGAAAACTCCTAAATGCCCCTCGATGTGTTGCTGGCGTTACTCTTCGTTCCGAGTTTGGACAAACTTGAAGCTAGGGCGTGGTTGGCCGCCTTTAAACTCCACCTTAAACTGTGCTTTAGCACTGAGGGGTTCCTAGCTTCTCTGAAGCATGACCCTTTCAAATCCTCATTGCAAAAAATCTTAGATGAGAAACTGGCGTTGTTGGGCTTCTCGCAGGATATGCTATCAGATCTTGGGAAAACTGAAGCTTTTGCCAAAATTAAAAAGCGCACTAAAGAGCTCGATTATAACAGCACTACTTTTCGTGCTCGTCGCGTCTGTTCATCCCAGTTCTTCGGAATACCCCCTCCACGTGGTCTGCCTGCCTATACATATTATCTGACAACTCCTCGTCTCTGTAGAGCTTTTTGCTTGGCTAGATTGAATGCTAACCCTTCTATGGTAATGCAGGGCAGAATTCTGAATATACCATACTCAGACAGGATCTGCCCTTGCTCTTCTGGCTCTATTGACTCATTAGCCCATGCCCTTTTGGAATGCCGCTTTTACGAGGAACTTCGATCGCACTATATTTTCCCCCTTTTAATATACAAATCCAATGCCTCTGTGACGACATAATGCCTTTTTTACTAAGCGACAGGGACCCCAAGGCTACATTGTCAGTGGCAAGATTTGTTTCAGTCCTTATATCCCTCCAACACTAGATATATGCTGCTAAAGATCAAATGATCAAGGAGCTTCTAAGGGATAAAAGGAAAGGAAAGGAAAGTAATTATAGCCCTTCTCAGGTATTTCTAAGAAGGATTTTCTGATGTAAAACTGATTAAATTTTACTATATATTATAGATTTTTCACGTATCGACATGTTGTATTTATTAGAATTGAATATTGTTAATTGCTGTTGAATGTTAGCCACCCTGACCCCTGCCTTGGTCGAGAAAAGGCAGGATCAAAATCTAATAAAATAATATATACATATAATCTCATTTTTTCCTCCTTATTAACTGTTCCTTGTTGTTCAGCTCAGGCCTCAACAAAATTATGTAGCATTTTGGTGAAAAAATGCAGCCCAGCAAACCAGCCCCAGAGGCTAAGATGGAGAAGATCTCCACGGCCACCATGTCTTTCCCTTTGGTGCTCAGGTAGGTTGGAACAAAAGTCAGCCAAACACTGCAAAAGACCAACATGCTGAAAGTGATAAACTTGGCTTCATTGAAACTGTCGGGTAACTTCTTGGCCAGGAAAGCGACAGTGTAGTTGGCGATGGCCAGGAAGCCCATGTAGCCCAAGACGCAGTAAAGAAAAGCGGTCGAGCCCTCATTACATTTCAGTATGATTTTTGTATTCAGGGAATGTATGTCTTTATCAGGGAAAGGAGGAGAAGTACTTAACCAGAAGACACAGATAACGGTTTGAATCAAGGAACAGAACAGGACAATAGAATTTGCCTTTCTTTTCCCCACCCATTTCATTGCCCTGGATCCTGGTTTGGTAGCCACAAATGCCAGAACCACAGTGATGGTTTTAGCCAATATGCTGGCAAGAGCTATGGAGAAGACGATGCCAAAAGCTGTTTGTCGGAGTAGGCAGGTCACTTTTGCAGGCTGCCCAATGAACAGCAAGGAGCAGAGGAAGCAAAGCAGGAGGGAGATGAGGAGAAGGTAGGTGAGGCTCCGGTTGTTGGCTTTGATGATGGGTGTATCCCGGTGCTTCACAAATATTCCAGATACCAAGGCTGTGATTATTGACAAAGTAATAGCCAGCAAAGATAAGATGATGCCCAAATGTTCTTTGTAGGAGAGGTAGGTTATATCTCTGGGAATGCATTCATTTTGAGGTTTGCTAGGATAGCTGTCTTCTTGACATGTGACACATGCATCCACGTCTGAAAAAATGAAAGTTTTAAAGATGTCAATCATTGTTCTAGTTGTTGATGATTTTAGGTAGTACCCTCAATGTGTACAATGCTTCACAGAATAATGATAAATATGGGGTCCCTGCCTCCTGGAGTTACCCTCTAAAATTTAACAGGGTGGCTACTGTAGTGGCTAAAAGAAAAGGAAGACTCATGAGTAAACCAGCCAGCATGGTGTAGTGGTTAGGAGCAGTGGTTTTGAGCAGTGGACTCTAATCTTGAGAAAGTGGTTTGATTCCCCACTCCTCCACATGAGCAGCAGAGGCTAATCTGGTGAACTGGATTGGTTTCTCCACCCCCTACACACGGAGCCAGCTGGGTGACCTTGGGCAAGTTACAGCTCTGTTAGAGCTCTCTGTTAGAGCTACCTCATAGGGTGTCTGTTGTGGGGAGGGGAAGGGAAGGTGATTGTAAGCTGGTTTGGGTCTCCCTTAAGTGGTGGAGTAAGTAGCGTATAAAAACCAACTCCTCCACCTCCTCCTCCTCCTCCTTCTTCTTCTATCAGGGGCAGAACATGTTTTGTATTGTTACCTCTATGGGTAGTAGGAATAACCTAGTCTTCCCAGAAAAGGTGGGCACTGAAGAGATATTTGAGCAATGATGGAAGATGGCATAGTGCTCATTTTCTGAGCTAATAGTAGTTGCTCTTTTTTGTCTTCTTGTTCATTGAAATGTTTTCATGGGAGGTTCTGAGTCTGTGTATAATAGTTCTGACAGTGACAAAGGTAGACCCTGAGTAATCTCTCTCCACTTCCATGAACTTACTGGATAGCCTTTGGGAAAGCACTCTCTTTGCCTCAGTTTTTATCTTTACCATGACAAGAATCACACAGATCTACCTGGTAGGGTTATTGTAAGAATGACCGGTATCCCGCATGTGAAGCACTCTGTATACTCAGAAAATGCCCCATGCATATTGTATTATTATGACTGTGAAGATGATCTTCTTCAACACTGGAGATCACAGTGGCTTATAGGGAAGTTATAATAGCAATATTAAATATTTTTTATGACCCCAAACTATAGGCAGATGTTGGAGTCCTGGCATCTCCAGGATCTTAGTATAATGTGATCTTAGTTGCCTTCACTTCTGCCCTCACTTATCAAGAGATAAGTGTGATGAGAATTGAAGGACATAGAACAAACCACACCATTAAAGCTAAAGGTTACCTTCATCCTGACTCCAGTGTAACATGGCCTTAATTGTCCTCATCTGTGCCCTCACTGGTTAAGAGATAAATGTGAAGAGTCTTGAAGGACATTTGACAACAAAAACACAGCAGTGAGGCTGCAGGTTTTCAGCAACCTGTCTGAAGTTTGCAGTGTCTGAACCACAGGATCAAAACAAGTGTGTTTTGCCATAACCTGATCTTGTAGGATCAGTGATGAGATTCACCATAGTTGGCAACGATATGAAAGCAGTAGGTGGATGAATATATGATTGCCGTTCTCAAATAAACCCTATTTACAAAGCCTTGGTTGAATAATGTAATTCAAGGGTTATTGTGGATGTTTTCAACCACAGGAAGCCAAAGGTGAAGCTTCTCAGAGGTTGGGTCACCAGTTGCTAATTAATGGCACTGAAGGCACAGCTAGAAGTACTGGTTGCAAAGGAGGCCACCAACTTAATCTGCACCAGTGAACAGCTGATCATTCAAGCTCTGATCAGGTTTACTTCCAACCTCTGAACACCTTCATTTTCTGCTTTTACAGCACATTCCTGAAAGGAATGCCGGCACTGGGCTTAGGAGGCAACCCAGCAGTGTTGCCTCCTAAGGAGGTTTTGGCACCGCCGAAACCTCTGCTCGGCGCAAAAAACCATGCAAATCTTATAAGGTTGCACAGGAGACATGCCACCAAATAGGTGGTGTATGTCGTTGAAAAAAAAGGGGGCAATCCAAACGACTCGGGAGGGCGAATAATATTGGCCCCGCCCCCCGGGCAGCGGTGTTACACCTCAAGAACGCCTCCTGGGGTGCCAGAACACCTTCCAGCTCGCAGCCGTGCCATGCCGGCAGTGTGGGCCCCTGCACTGTCGGAGTCCTTCGTCGGCTCCTAAGGGTTTTCAACGTGGCTGCCAGCGCGACTCAGGAATGGGCCATTTATGTAACAAACAGCTGTTAAAAACAGCAGACCAGACATATGTATTTTTTCGTTCAGCTGGCAAGTCTTCAGTATAGCATATCTCCTACCTTTCTGATATGAGACCATCCCTTCTGGACACGGAACACAATCGTAACAGCAAAATGCCTCGCCCTCCTTTTTCTTCTTGGTGTAGCCAGGTTGGCAGTGGTCACTGCACATAGAAAGGGGCAGCACCTATTGATATACACAGAGGAGAGGAGGCTGAAGATCTAATAAAATGTAGAATGGGCATTATAGGAAAGTACAATGTTAATGAAGAATTTTGTCCATTAGAACAAGTTGTTAGCATTTCCTTGCCTGATTTTACCCTAAAAGTGAGAGACATCTGTGATGAAGTATATAGAGAACAGGAAGGGATCATGGCTCAGAAGAAGAACATCCACTTTGCATGCAGAAAGTCCCAGGTTCAGTCCCCAAGCTCTTCATTAAAAATAATCTGGTAGGGGGTGATATGACAGACCTCTTCCTGAGACCCTGGAGAATCACTTCCAGTCAGAGTAGACAATACTGAACTTGAAAGACAAGTATGAAGTAGCTTCATGTGTTCAAGGGTAACCTTCATGTGTAGCTTCATGTGTAGCTTCACGGTATAAAGTAGCTTCATGAGTTCAAGGGTAACCTTGAACACCTGAACACATGAAGCTGCCTTCTACTGAATCGGATCCTTGGTCCATCCAAGTCAGTATTGTCTACTTAGACCGGCAGTGGCTCTCTGGGGTCTCAGGCAGAGGTCTTTCACATAACCTATTTGCCGAGTTCCTTTAACTGGAGATGCTGGGGATTGAACCTGGCACCTTCTGCATGCCAAGCAGTTGCTCTACCACTGAGCCATGCCCCCTCCTCTAAAACCTTCCTAAAACTGTACTGCTCTTGTGTCCAGAATCCATAGATGCATAGTTAGATGACCAAGAAGCTGAAACATTCATGGATTACTAAAGGCGGTGTTCTATTATTACTAAAACTAAAGCAGAAATTTCCAAGGACATTCAGAAAGGTTGACATTGGTTTAAATGGCCAAATCTGACTAAAACAACAAGAGAACATGATGGAAAGACAACTTTGTTGAGATCATGTTGTCATTGACCCCTATGAAGCAGCAGAAGATCTTAAATTATTTTCCTGCTTTGCAGTCCAGGGAAATAACTTTGGAGGATGGCTGTGTTGCTCTGCAGTAGAAGAGGAGGATTCAAGTCCACTAGTACCTTAGAGACCACCAAGTTGTTTTGGGGTACAAGCTTTTGATAGTTAAAGCTCCCTCTTCCAGGGAAATAACTAGGCTTTAAAGAAGATGGTGCTATCCGGCACCATAAAGCACTTGAAGTGAAAGCTATGCAGAACTCTGGAATAACAAAAATGGGACTTTATTTTAATAGACTGAATTATAGTCTCCATCTCACTTGGTTAAAGCTTCTGTGCCACACAATCTGATCATCATTCAGGGTTAACTCTTTGCCTGGAGGAGCCAGAGGATCCAGCCTTCCCACTTTTACTCTCGCAAAAGATCCATTTGGGAATGTTACCCAGTTTGTGACATCAAAACCTGCAATCAATTCTCCATGCTCATCAAAATGTACCACGTCTCCAGCACTGTTATTGAACAAGATTGTCCTTAGAAAGTGATGGAGCTAACGAATGAGAGAAAATGACAGCATGGAACATTTTTACCATGAATTTTACAACAACTTGGCTTACTACACTCTAGATTACGAACATTAAAAAAAAACTGTTCCCCCTTGTCACACAACTGAACATGAGTACTTAACCAAATTCATTGGCAAATATTAGTGAAGGCAATGACGTTCAGTCTCCCACCCATCTCTGAATGATATGCTAGCCTACCTTAAATACAGAAACACCCTTTTCAGCTGCAATTACCTGCCAGGGCTGCACATTCTGAAATTCTACCCTCTCTCCTTCTACCAGAGTTCTGGATTTGGCTCTCAATCTGTAAATGGCATGCAAAGAATGTGCCACAGCGTGGACAGCATTGTAGATGTTGTAACTCTGGCCCGTCATGCTCATTTCAAACAAAGTCCCAGGAAGGTTCTCCAGCTTCTCCTCTCCAGTACACAGTTTCTCGCTTTCCTCAAGTTCATCAGCACTTTTAAAGGAGCAGTCAAAGGCCTGCTCCCAGAAGTCCTGGATAAAGCCATCACCTCTCACCCAAGAAGGTTTTATATTCTGAAGAAATTTTTGAAAACCAGGAGGCTTATTGGAGTGAATTGTGAAGGTAATTGCGCCATGGAAGATTTGTGTATCCCAAATCTTTTGAAGGGACACTGACTGAAAAATCCATTGGGATGTAGTAATCCACACTTTACCCAGAGAACGTGAGGAATCTTCTTCTGATACAAACAGTAAGAATCTCAAGGCAAACATTGACGTAGGTTGTCCATACACAAAATACACATTGGCTGTGGTGTCCACAAGAGGTGCAAATATCTCCCACAGTTTGTCAAACAATTCCATCAAACCATCCATATATGTTTGCTTGGGGATTTTCAGTATGAAGTCATAGCAGATTCGATTCTGGGCAAGGAGGGGAATCACTATCTGCAAAAACATGTCCCCATCATCATCATCTGCAGTAAAGAGACCTATCCATGTCCAGTCAAAGTGATGAAGTAACTGGACAACCCCCTTGTACTGAAAGGTGTCATTTGGGACCATCTTGTACATGTAGGGAAACAGTGTTTTATCACCCTTCATTGATGAAAATGATCCGTACGTGTACTGGAATGAAATACATAGTTACTTTTCATGTGAGCTGCAAAACTATATTAAACTATATTCCTCTGTTTTGAAATCTCAACACTTCAGGCCTCTGGCTTACCTGTGGTATCTTGTAGCTGGCTAAGATGGTAGCCATATCTGCAGATATTTCGGTGATATCGGCTCCAATAACGGATATGAGATTTTTCTGGGTATTGCACTTAAAATTGGGGAGGAATGTATGTTGTGCGGAAAGTAGATCCAGGATGACCTTATAGGTCACACTTCCAAGTCTGTAACCATTGAGGAGGATGTGGAAACCCAGAGTGACGTTTGGTAGGATTTGGGGATCCTGGTTGACCTGTTTTATAGCAAATGCCAAAGCCAAAATATGCTGATAGTGCTTTGGCACTGAGCTGCAATGAGAATTACAGGCTGGTTAAGCCAAACAAGAGAAAACACATTTGCACCCTTCCTTATGAGAGTAGTGAATGATCCTTTTTCTCGATGCGGCGAAAAGCTTCCCTTTCTTGTTTCTGCACAACAAATGACAGGGTAGCAAAATTATGATCAAATGCAGAAGGAACAGCAGCGGCAATCATTTGCAACTGGCTATTCCTGTGCAGTCAAGAGGCTCCAGTTGTGAACGATGGCTAGAATACAACCATCATACAATGCTGAATAATGTGTTGAGGCAGAACAAGACTACAATTCCCTGCTGAAATCCAGTCAGGTTTTGCTGGCTTGCTCTATTGCTGTAAGATCAGCTCTCCGTTATTAGGACCTGAACCTGTTACAGAAAGAAGAAAAACAATTCCTTACAAAGGTTTACCAGTCAACTTCAGTGTGGGCTGTTCCTCGAATGAGGGACTGTCTCGAAGCAAGAACATGTGATTGACCATCTCACCAATGACAAGGTCACCGGCTTGATAAAATCCATGAGAAATAGGATGGGGATCATCATAGATTGTGCAATTAACAGAAAGTTTCTTGCATACAGTATGAAACTGCCCTGCAAGCAGCAACACCACTGTTAGCCTCATCCAGTTAATGAATTGTGTCCTTAAGATGCCCATCCTTAGGAGTCCGTCTGCAGGTTTATCTGGGAAGTGTTATTTTTTACAGCCTTTGTTGAATGGCAGACAATTCTGCTGTTGCTTTATTACTTACAAGTGCATCTGTCTCCACCCCTTTCTTATAGTTACCAATAGTTTCTTTTGTTACCTCTTATCCCTCATGAGAATAACTTCACAGTGGTAGCCTCAAGTCTACTGCAGCAACAATAAGCAGGTTCCACAGGACACTTGTTTCATCTCATCTCTCAGATGTTTCTCTCTGTAGAACTGTCCTACATAATCATCTACTTCTTGACAATGGGTGTTCCCAAGTACCTTTGTGCACCTGATGCCAACTCTTGGGACCTCTGGCAACTACATGTAATCATAAGGGAGGTGCCACATCTGAGAGTTGGCATGAAAGATCAAGGAGTTGGTTCAGGTAAACCAGGGGTCCCCAATGTGGTGCCCATGGTTGCCTTGGCGCCGGCTGACATAGTTTTTCGTGTCCGCTAGGAATTTATAGAAGGAGAGGAGTAGGGTTTTTTGAAATTTTGATGTTTATGGTATAACACAGACAGTGGCTTTACTTTTCTTTGGGTTACTTTAATGTGCGATGAATCCAGGTTCAAGCAGGGAGATCCAACCCATGCTTAAAAGACCTGTATGCATTGGCTTGAATGATCAGGGATGAAACTGTGTGCTAATCGATCCATGAATACAGAAAAGCAGTCTCCCAAGCTCAAATCAAGTCCCACCTGTTTAAATTATGCTCTGTAATTGGCTTACTTCGCAGTGCTCACCGTGAGAGAAGATTTCCCTCCCCCCAAACCCAACTGCTGCATAAAAAAAGAATTTTAAGAACAAAAAATGAGCAACCTGAAAGAAGGGGGGGGGGTAGAAATCCAAGCCTCTTTTTTAAAAAGCCTTTATTTTGCTCAGAAAGAGTTCTGCGGTAGCAGGAAGCACTTGAATCCCCACCTCTTTACACACTGCTTCCTGATTGGCTGTGAAAGAAGCCAATCTTCTTTGTTTCCTGCTGTTTAGTCATCTGCATGCTGCTTTGAGCAGGGCTGAGCTCAGGGGAGAGGGAACAGTCGGATTAACAGAGGAACGGGAAGATCTGGATTTGGTTTTGTGTCCAAACAGCGTCGAGCTACCAAGGAATGGGGTATCGTGCATACTGAAAATTTAGATCCTGGCTGCAACAGGGAATAAAGGAGGTTATAGTTACCATGCATACATGACCCGAGTCTCCTTAAAGGTAGAGAAAAGGGGGGGTATAAAAACCAATTCTTCTTTTCCCCACTAATGGCTATAACTTATGTGTTACACCTTGCGTTTGCTTTTGGCCAACATAGGGAAGAAATTAAGTATGACCCCCGCATGTGTCATGGTTGAATGATAACAGTGACCTACTAGTTGAACACAGAATCACTTGCAATTCACTGCCTCTTTGCAATCAGATGGTTCTGTTGGGATGTTGTTTTTCATTGGCCTACCCAGTGTTTGCTGGTTTGGCCATTGGATATGATGGTTAATGGAACTGGGATGCTACATGGGTAAGAAATGTATGTTCATGTGAGTAGTCTCCTGCTATGACAACTGATCTTCTGCCTTTAGAGATCAGTTCCCCTGGAGAAAATGACCGCTTTGGCAATTGGACTCTATGGCATTGAAGTCCCTCTCCAAACCCCACCCTCCTCATGCTCTGCCCCCAAAACCTCCCGCTGGTGATGAAGAGGGGCCTAGCAATCCTAGTTCTGGGCATCCTCAAATGTTCTCCAATTTGCGGCCTCTCCATTTACACTCAGATGTTGAGTGGGGTCAAGTATGAATCAAGGTAATATTTCAAAAATGAGAAGTACTGTGGTTAAAATGAGTCTCATGCTCACCTACGTGGAGGTATTCAGGAGATGATGCAAAGGCCTATTTTTCTGCCAGGGCTTTTGGTAGAGTATGAAGAGTAGACACACATGGTTTAACAAGACGAGGAGGTACTTGGGGTTTTTATTTGGTGTTAATCCACAATGTTTTAACTATTACTTGTAAGCCACTTTGATGCAGGTGTACTGGTGGGGTATAAATACTTAAATAAATGAAGTTCATGTAATTGTGTTTTTTCATGGTTGAGGGGCTCTCACTTTTATAACCTCTTTGCCTAAACTAATCTAAGCCTTGGCACTGAAATCAAATTCTGGGGATGATGTCTGTGAACTTACAATAACATTTTGTCTCTTTGCTAGAGACTGTAACTTTAACAAATTTATAACCCTAGGACAATTAGAATGAATCTGCTTCATTGATTCCCTCAATTGCCTACTCATTTGGAAGAGGAGAGTGCACACATTGGGAAAACAGGATGTGAGAAAAAAGGCAAAATATTCTATGGCTGTTTTTTAAAACTGGCATTAGAAATTTAAATAAACCCTCAACATTTATTTATGCAGCCGTTCCACCCCAGAAATGGAGACTCTTCTGCTTCCAAAGGTGATTGATATGAATACATATTTTTATAAGCATCCATGCCTTCTCCCACAGGTCAATGCTCACTGAAGCTGCTCAATACACACTGGGTGCTTCATTCAATGTAGAAGTTATTTGCATCTTTCTGAATACTAGAGTTAGATCAGCGTGTCAGCCTTTGCTCAATACCTTGAATGAATGCCTTGCACTCTGAAATATATTCCTGTGGATGTTTCATAGTGGAGGTTAAAGGAATGAGATTTCCCTGACAAATGCCATTTTTTCCCCCCAAACCACACCAACTATGATGGTTTTGTGCAAGACGCCACAGGAATGGAAATTATCTAACATTTCCAGGTAACTTGTTGAATTGGAAGGCAGACCTAAAAGGCCATTTTTGCATGGTCAATTTTGATGCTCCCTGAAAGCTCTTTTTAAAAATGCGACTTTAAAAATGCCTTTTCATGGTCCCGACGCAAAAGGAAAAATTCCACTCCCCCCACTTGCCTGCGCCTTTGTTTTGCATAGCTGTTAGCACATGCATAGCTCACCCGCCGCTGTTATTTTGCATGGTTCCTTCAGGGAGATTCTTCAAGGCAAACACAAAACGTCGTGTTAGATGGGCTCTTTAGTAATGCTAAGCAGCTATGCACCAGCTTTGCAGCTACTTCCGGAATGACGGTTCAGCGTGCCAAATTAAAAAAAACAAACATATGCGGGGCAATTCAGCCTGGAAAGCGCTGCTAATTACCATGAAAAGGGCCTTACTTTCCGTTCTTTCTCCTGACCATCTTTTCCCTGTTGTTCAGTGTAGGTCTCAGGATAATTATGTAGCACTTCGGGAAAAAAATGCAACTCAGTAAACCTGCGCTGGAGGCCAAGATGGAGAAGATCTCCATGGCTACCGTGTATTTCCCTTTGGTGCTTAGGTAGGTGGGGACGAAGCTCAACCAAACACTGCAAAAGACCAACATACTAAAGGTGATAAATTTGGCTTCGTTGAACCTGTCAGGTAACTTCCGGGCTAGGAAAGCCACCGTGAAGCTGACAATGGCCATGAAGCCCAGATAACCCAAGACACAGTAAAACAGGGCAGGTGAGCCCTCATTACATTGCAGTATGATTTTTGTATTCAGGGAGTGTGTGTCCATATCAGGGAAGGGAGGAAATGTACTTAACCAAAAGATGCAGGTAATTGTTTGAAGCAAGGAGCATAGGAGGACAATAAAGTTTGCCATTCTTCTCCCCACCCATTTCTTCATCCTGGATCCTGGTATGGTAACCATGAAGGCCAGAACCACAGTGATGGTTTTGGCAAACACACTGGAAAGAGCCACCGAGAAGATGATGCCAAAAGCTATTTGTCGGAGGAGGCAGGTCAGTTTTCCAGGCTGCCCAATGAAGAGCAAGGAGCAGAGGAAGCAAAGCAGGAGGGAGATGAGGAGAATGTAGGAGAGGTTCCGGTTGTTGGCTTTAACTAACGGGGTGTCCTGGTACTTTAGAAAGGTTCCAAGCACCAACACTGTGATCAGAGAGAAAGAAACAGCCAGCACAGCTAAGGTGATTCCTAATGGTTCTTTGTAAGAGAGGTAGCTTATAACCCTGGGGATGCATTCATTTTGATCGTTGTTGGGATAGCTGTCCTGTAGACATGTGAAACAAGCATCCATGTCTGAAAAAAAGACAGAAAGTTTTAAATATCCCAAAACATTGTTCTGGTTGTGCTTGTTGTTGATTCCCACCATGGCACAGATTGCACCAACCAATCTCCAGCTGGTGGCTATAGATCTCCCACTATTACAACTGATCTCCAGGTGACAGAGGTCAGTTCACCTGGAGAAAATGACCGCTTTGGAAGGTGGACTCTATGGCATTATAACCAATTGGAGTCTCTCTCCTCCCCAAACCCCACCCTCTTCAGGCTCACTTGGAGAAAATGACCGCTTTAGAAGATGGACTCTATGGCATAATAACCCATTGAAGTCCCTCTCCTCCCCAAACCCCACACTATTCAGGGTCCAACCCCAAAATCTCCAGGTATTTCCCAACCTGGAGCTGGCAACCTTACACAAACCATATTTACAAAACCTTTGTTGGGTGATGTCATTCATGGGCATGATGGATATTTTGATCTGCAGAAAGGTCAAGGTGAAGCCAGTGAGATCTTGGGTCACTAGTTGCTCGTTAATGGTGTTGAAGGCAGAACTAAAAGTGCTGGCTGCAGAAAGGCTACCGATTTATCCAGCAGCACTGAACAGTTGATGATTCAAGTCCTGAGTAGGTTTACCTGCAACCCCTGAATACGTTTACTTTCTGCTTTTGACATTACAAACATCTCTTAGAAACCGTGGGCCAGACTTTTGTTTAGTTCAGCTGGCAAGTCTACAATACATCATATTTAGGGTTGCAAGGTCCCTCTTTCCCACTGGCGGGAGGTTTTTGGGGCAGAGCCTGAGGAGGGCGGGGTTTGGGGAGGGGAGGGACTTCAATGCCATAGAGTCCAATGGCCAGAGCGGCCATTTCCTCCAGGGGAACTGATCTCTATTGGCTGGAGATCAGTTGTAATAGTGGGAGATCTCCAGCTAGTACCTGGAGGTTGGCAACCCTAATCATATCTCCTACCTTTCTGGTATGAGACCATCCCTTCTGGACACGGAGCACAATCGTAACAGCAAAACTTCTCACTCTCCCTTTTCTGCTTGCTGAAGCCAGGATGGCAGTGGTCAGTGCATATAGAAAGGGGCAGCACCTATTAATAAATACAGAAGAGACGAGAATCAAGATCAGGTAAATGTAAAACGGGAATGGTTGTTCTAAAAAAGTACAATGTTAATATGGAAACTTGCACGCTGAGGTCCTTGCCAACTCTGATGGCTGCCCAGGGACTTTTGGCAGGATTTGGTCTCTTTAAGGGGGTGGGGGTGGGTGGTGGGTGAGCTACAGACACAGAGCCAACCATGCCCCTTCCTACCACTAGACTGTGATGAAGGCAGGCCCATGACTGCCGGCTGAGCCCAGTATTCATCTCTGCGCTGCCGCCTCCGAGACCCATGTGGACTTCGAGGCATCTATCTATCTGTCTGTCTGTCATCACTGCTCATATAGCTATAACTTTGAGCAGAAAAATAAAGGAATAAAAAACACCTTACTTAGTGTTATTCTTTTGGTATTTAATTATTGCCCCTATAAACTTTGCCACAGACAGAATAACAGAATCATTTGTATCTGATAGAGCCACGTTGCCTGCGCCCTCATACTGCTAGATGCCTCTTTGGACCTTTCCATATTTTTAAAGAAAGGATTAATCAAACTGGCCGTCCGCTCATTAAATATAGGACACTCCATGATTAGATGTTCAATAGTTTCCACATTGTCACGTGAGCATGTTCTATTTGAGTATGGCACTTTTTAATATCTGCCCTCCAAAATTGCCAAAGGAAGGGCTTCGGAGGCAGCAACGTTTTTGTGTTTACTCATTATTTATGTACTGTAATACCTGTTTGGACCTTTGTTTCTACTACTATTTTGTAAAACTTTGGAGTAGCTACAAGTGATTAGATAAATGCCTTGTAACCTCTGGTGGGTTGCACATTTTTTTCCCTCTGCTGCCTAACCAAACCTTACACGAAGCAAACTGGTAGCACCACAGATACACCGTGACCAGCTGCCACACTGCAGGCAGCCTCAGGATTGCTCTGCCCAGCATCAGCATCTCCATTTCACCTGGTTAAAACTTCTGTGCCACACAATCTGATGATCATTAAGGGTCAGCTCTTTGCCTGGAGGAGCCTGAGGATCCAGCCTTCCCACTTTTACTCTCGCAAAAGAACTGTTTGGGAACGTTATCCAGTTTGTCACATCAAAACCAGCCATCAATTCTCCATTGGCATCAAAACGCACAGTGTCTCCTGCACTGTTGTTGAACAAGATTGTCTTTAGAAAGCGATGGAGCTAGCATGTAAGGGAAAATGAAAGCATGGAACCCTTTACCATGAATTTTACCACATCTTGGCTTAACTAGTCCTAGATTATTAATATTTTAAAAACCTGATCACCTTTGTCACTCAGCTGAACATTACCATTTAACCAAATGCATTGGCAAATATTAGCGAGCATGATTTTGATAGCATTGCTTTATGCAGGCATCATATTTATATATGCGTAAGAGAAGGCATTGACTATCAGTCTCCCACCCATCTCTGAATGATTTGCTAGCCTAGGTTAAGTATAGAAACACATTTATTTATTATTTATTTAAATTTCTATTCTGCCCTCAATCCCCGGCCGATTTTTGATCTGCAGTTACCAGCCAGGGCTGCACATTCTGAAATTCTGTCCTCTCTCCTTTTGCCAGAGTTCTGGATTTGGCTCTCAATCTGTAAATGGCATGCAAGGAATGTGCTACAGCATGGACAGCGTTGTAGATGTTGTAGCTCTGGCCAGTCATGCTCATTTCAAACAAAGTCCCAGGAAGGTTCTCCAGCTTCTCCTCTCCAGTACACAGTTTCTCGCTATCCTCAAGTTCATCAGCACTTTTAAAGGAGCAGTCAAAGGCCTGCTCCCAGAAGTCCTGGATAAAGCCATCACTTCTTGCCCAAGAAGGTTTTATATTCTGAAGAAATTTTTGAAAGCCAGGAGGCTTATTGGAATGAATTGTGAAGGTAATGGTGCCGTGGAAGATTTGTGTATCCCAGATCTTTTGAAGGGACACTGACTGAAAAATCCATTGGGATGTAGTAATCCACACTTTACCCAGAGAATGTGAGGAATCTTCTTCTGATTCAAACAGTAAGATTCTCAAGGCAAACATTGACGTAGGTTGTCCATACACAAAATACACATTGGCTGTGCTGTCCACAAGAGCTGCAAATTTATCCCACAGTTTGTCAAACAATTCTATCAAACCATCCATATATGTTTGCTTGGGGATTTTCAGTATGAAGTCATAGCAGATTCTATTCTGGGCAAGGAGGGGAATCACTGTCTGCAAAAACTTGTCCCCATCATCATCATCCACAGTAAAGAGACCTATCCATGTCCAGTCGAAGTGATGAAGTAACTGGACAACTCCCTTGTACTGAAAGGTGTCATTTGGGACCATCTTGTACATGTATGGAAACAGTGTTTTATCACCCTTCATTGATGAAAATGATCCGTACGTGTACTGGAATGAAATACATAGTTACTTTTCATGCGAGCTGCAAAACTATATTAAACTATATTCCTCTGTTTTGAAATCTCAACACTTCAGGCCTCTGCCTTACCTGTGGTATCTTGTAGCTGGCTAAGATGGTAGCCATATCTGCAGATATTTCGGTGATATCGGCTCCAATAACGGATATGAGATTTTTCTGGGTATTGCACTTAAAATTGGGGAGGAATGTATGTTGTGCGGAAAGTAGATCCAGGATGACCTTATAGGTCACACTTCCAAGTCTGTAACCATTGAGGAGGATGTGGAAACCCAGAGTGACGTTTGGTAGGATTTGGGGATCCTGGTTGACCTGTTTTATAGCAAATGCCAAAGCCAAAATATGCTGATAGTGCTTTGGCACTGAGCTGCAATGAGAATTACAGGCTGGTTAAGCCAAACAAGAGAAAACACATTTGCACCCTTCCTTATGAGAGTAGTGAATGATCCTTTTTCTCGATGCGGCGAAAAGATTCCCTTTCTTGTTTCTGCACACCAAATGACAGGGTAGCAAAATTATGATCAATTGCAGAGGGAACAGCAGCGGCAATCATTTGCAACTGGCTATTCCTGTGCAGTCAAGAGGCTCCAGTTGTGAACGATGGCTAGAATACAACCATCATACAATGCTGAACAATGTGTTGAGGCAGAACAAGACTACAATTCTCTGCTGAAAAGCCAGTCAGGTTTTGCTGGCTTGCTCTATTGCTGTAAGATCAGCTCTCCGTTATTAGGACCTGAACCTGTTACCGAAAGAAGAAAAACAATTCCTTACAAAGGTTTACCAGTCAACTTCAGTGTGGGCTGTTCCTCGAATGAGGGACTGTCTCGAAGCAAGAACATGTGATTGACCATCTCACCAATGACAAGGTCACCGGCTTGATAAAATCCATGAGAAATAGGATGGGGATCATCATAGATTGTGCAATTAACAGAAAGTTTCTTGCATACAGTATGAAACTGCCCTGCAAGCAGCAACACCACTGTTAGCCTCATCCAGTTAATGAATTGTGTCCTTAAGATGCCCATCCTTAGGAGTCCGTCTGCAGGTTTATCTGGGAAGTGTTATTTTTTACAGCCTTTGTTGAATGGCAGACAATTCTGCTGTTGCTTTATTACTTACAAGTGCATCTGTCTCCACCCCTTTCTTATAGTTACCAATAGTTTCTTTTGTTACCTCTTATCCCTCATGAGAATAACTTCACAGTGGTAGCCTCAAGTCTACTGCAGCAACAATAAGCAGGTTCCACAGGACACTTGTTTCATCTCATCTCTCAGATGTTTCTCTCTGTAGAACTGTCCTACATAATCATCTACTTCTTGACAATGGGTGTTCCCAAGTACCTTTGTG
This sequence comes from Euleptes europaea, assembly GCF_029931775.1. Classification (NCBI taxonomy): domain Eukaryota; kingdom Metazoa; phylum Chordata; class Lepidosauria; order Squamata; family Sphaerodactylidae; genus Euleptes; species Euleptes europaea. Next base: position 16,754,869 of record NC_079329.1, on the reverse strand, counting down.
CACCTGATGCCAACTCTTGGGACCTCTGGCAACTACACGTAATCATAAGGGAGGTGCCACATCTGAGAGTTGGCATGAAAGACCAAGGGGTTGGTTCAGGTAAACCAGGGGTCCCCAATGTGGTGCCCATGGTTGCCTTGGCGCCAGCTGACATTGTTTTTGGTGTCCGCTAGGAATTTATAGAAGGAGAGGAGTAGGTTTTTTTGAAATTTTGATGTTTATGATATAACACAGACAGTGGCTTTACTTTACTTTACTTTGGGTTACTTTAATGTGCGATGAATCCAGGTTCAAGCAGGGAGATCCAACCCATGCTTAAAAGACCTGTATGCATTGGCTTGAATGATCAGGGATGAAACTGTGTGCTAATCGATCCATGAATACAGAAAAGCAGTCTCCGAAGCTCAAATCAAGTCCCACCTGTTTAAATTATGCTCTGTAATTGGCTTTTTTCGCAGTGCTCACCGCGAGAAAAGATTTCCTTCCCCCCAAACCCAACTGCTGCATAAAAAAACATTTTAAGAACAAAAAATGAAGCAACCTGAAAGAAGGGGGGGGGGGAAATCCAAGCCTCATTTTTAAAAAGCCTTTCTTTTGCAAAGAAAGAGCTACGCGGTAGCAAGAAGCACTTGAATCCCCGCCTCTTTATACACTGCTTCCTGATTGGCTTTGAGAAAAGCCAATCTTCTCTGTTTCCCCCTGTTTAGTCATCTGCATGCTGCTTTGAGCTCAGGGGAGAGGGAAAAGTCGGGTTAACAGAGGAATGGGAAGACCCGGATTTGGTTTTGCATCAAAACAGTGTCGAGTTACCAAGGAATGGGGTATCGTGCATACTGAAAATTTAGATCCTGGCTGAAACAGGGAATAAAGGAGGTTATAGTTACCATGCATACATGACCCGAGTCTTCTTAAAGGTAGAGAAAAGGGGGGAGGTATAAAAACCAATTCTTCTTTTCCCCACTAATGGCTATAACTTATGGGTTACACCTTGCACTGGTGATGAAGAGGGACCTGGCAATCCTGGTTAAGGGCATCCTCAAATGTTCTCCAGTTTGCACCCTCCCCATTTACACTCAGATGTTGAGTGGGGTCAAATACGAATCAAGGTAATATTTTGAAAATGAGAAGCACTGTGGTTAAAATGAGTCTCATGCTCACCTACGTGGAGATACAGTATTCAGGAGATGATGCAAAGGCTTGTTTTTCTGCCAGGACCATTGGTAGAGTATGCAGAGTAGACACACATGGTTTAACAAGGCGAGGAGGTACTTGGGGGTTTTATTTGGTGTTACTCCACAATGTTTTAATTATTACTTGTAAGCCACTTTGATGCAGGTGTACTGGTGGGGTATAAATACTTAAATAAATCAAGTTCATGTAATTGTGTTTTCTGTGTGGTTGAGGGGCTCTCTCTTTTGAAACCTCTTTGCCTGATCCAATATAAGCCTTGGCACTGAAATCAAATTCTGGGGATGATGTCTGTGAACATACAATAACATTTTGTCTCTTTGCTAGAGACTGTAACTTTAACAAATTTATAACCCTAGGACAATTAGAATGAATCTGCTTCATTGATTCCCTCAATTGCCTACTCATTTGGGAGAGTGCACACATTGGGAAATCAGGATGTGAGAAAAAAGGCAAAATATTCTATGGCTGTTTTTTAAAACTGGCATTAGAATCATTTAAATAAACCCTCAACATTTATTTATGCAGCCATTCCACCCTAGAAATGGAGACTCTTCTGCTTCCAAAGGTGATTGATATGAATACATATTTTTATAAGCATCCATGCTTTCTCCCAGAGGTCAATGCTCACTGAAGCTGCTCAATACACACTGGGTGCTTCATTCAATGTAGAAGTTATTTGCATCTTTGTGAATACTAGAGTTAGATCAGCATGTCAGTCTTTGCTCGGTACCTTGAATGAATGCCTTGCACTCTGAAATATGTTCCTGTGGATGTTTCATAGTGGAGGTTAAAGGAATGAAATTTCCCTGACAAATGCCATTTTTTCCCCCTCAAACCACACCAACTATGATGGTTTTGTGCAAGACGCCACAGGAATGGAAATTATCTAACATTTCCAGGTAACTTGTTGAATTGGAAGGCAGACCTAAGGCCATTTTTGCATGGTCAATTTTGATGCTCCCTGTAAGCTCTTTTTAAAAATGCGACTTTAAAAATGCCTTTTCATGGTCCCGACGCAAAAGGAAAAATTCCACTCCCCCCACTTGCCTGCGCCTTTGTTTTGCATAGCTGTTAGCACATGCATAGCTCACCCGCCGCTGTTATTTTGCATGGTTCCTTCAGGGAGATTCTTCAAGGCAAACATAAAACGTCATGTTAGATGGGCTCTTTAGTAATGTGAAGCAGGTATGCACCAGCTTTGCAGCCACTTCCGGAATGATGGTTCAGCGTGCCAAATTAAAAAAAAACATATGCGGGGCAATTCAGCCTGGAAAGCGCTGCTAATTACCATGAAAAGGGCCTTACTTTCCGTTCTTTCTCCTGACCATCTTTTCCCTGTTGTTCAGTGTAGGTCTCAGGATAATTATGTAGCACTTTGGGAAAAAAATGCAACTCAGTAAACCTGCGCTGGAGGCCAAGATGGAGAAGATCTCCACGGCTACCGTGTATTTCCCTTTGGTGCTTAGGTAGGTGGGGACGAAGCTCAACCAAACACTGCAAAAGACCAACATACTAAAGGTGATAAATTTGGCTTCGTTGAACCTGTCAGGTAACTTCCGGGCTAGGAAAGCCACCGTGAAGCTGACAATGGCCATGAAGCCCAGATAACCCAAGACACAGTAAAACAGGGCAGGTGAGCCCTCATTACATTGCAGTATGATTTTTGTATTCAGGGAGTGTGTGTCCATATCAGGGAAGGGAGGAAATGTACTTAACCAAAAGATGCAGGTAATTGTTTGAATCAAGGAGCATAAGAGGACAATAAAGTTTGCCATTCTTCTCCCCACCCATTTCTTCTTCCTGGATCCTGGTATGGTAGCCATGAAGGCCAGAACCACAGTGATGGTTTTGGCAAACACACTGGAAAGAGCCACCGAGAAGATGATGCCAAAAGCTGTTTGTCGGAGGAGGCAGGTCAGTTTTCCAGGCTGCCCAATGAAGAGCAAGGAGCAGAGGAAGCAAAGCAGGAGGGAGATGAGGAGAATGTAGGAGAGGTTCCGGTTGTTGGCTTTAACTAACGGGGTGTCCTGGTACTTTAGAAAGGTTCCAAGCACCAACACTGTGATCAGAGAGAGAGAAACAGCCAGCACAGCTAAGGTGATTCCTAATGGTTCTTTGTAAGAGAGGTAGCTTATAACCCTGGGGATGCATTCATTTTGATCGTTGTTGGGATAGCTGTCCTGTAGACATGTGAAACAGGCATCCATGTCTGAAAAAAAGACAGAAAGTTTTAAATATCCCAAAACATTGTTCTGGTTGTGCTTGTTGTTGATTCACACCAAAGCACAGATTGCACCAACCAATCTCCAGTTGGTGGCTATAGATCTCCCACTATTACAACTGATCTCCAGGTGACGGAGGTCAGTTCACCTGGAGAAAATGACCGCTTTGGAAGGTGGACTCTATGGCATTATAACCGATTGAAGTCCCTCTCCTCCCCAAACCCCACCCTCTTCAGGCTCCACCCCCAAAATCTCCAGGTATTTCCCAACCTGGAGCTGGCAACCTTGTGTGTGTGTTAAGTGCCGTCAAGCAGCTTTCGACTCATGGCGACCCTGTGAATGAAAGTCCTCCAAAATGTCCTATCTTTGACAGCCTTGCTCAGATCTTGCAAATTGAAGGCTGTGGCTTCCTTTATTGAGTCAATCCATCTCTTGTTGGGTCTTCCTCTTTTCCTGCTGCCCTCAACTTTTCCTAGCATGACTGTCTTTTCCAGTGACTCTTGTCGTCCAGTGACTCTTGACCAAAGTACGATAGCCTCAGTTTAGTCATTTTAGTTTCTAGGGTCAGTTCAGGCTTGACTTGATCTGTAACCCACTGATTTGCTTTTTGGCAGTACACACAATCCGTAACACTCTCCTCTAACACCACATTTCAAAGGAATCTATTTTCTTCCTATCAGCTTTCTTCACTGTCCAGCTTTCACACCCATACATAGTCCCATACATGGCAACCTTACACAAACCATATTTATTTCACACCCATACATAGTCCCATACATAGTCCCATACATGGCAACCTTACACAAACCATATTTACAAAACCTTTGTTGGGTGATGTCATTCATGGGCATGATGGATATTTTGATCTGCAGAAAGGTCAAGGTGAAGCCAGTGAGATCTTGGGTCACTAGTTGCTTGTTAATGGTGTTGAAGGCAGAACTAAAAGTGCTGGCTGCAGAAAGGCTACCGATTTATCCAGCAGCACCGAACAGTTGATGATTCAAGTCCTGAGTAGGTTTACCTGCAACACCTGAATATGTTTACTTTCTGCTTTTGACATTACAAACATCTCTTAGAAACCGTGGGCCAGACTTTTGTTTAGTTCTGCTGGCAAGTCTACAATACATCATATTTAGGGTTGCAAGGTCCCTCTTTCCCACTGGCGGGAGGTTTTTGGGGCAGAGCCTGAGGAGGGCGGGGTTTGGGGAGGGGAGGGACTTCAATGCCATAGAGTCCAATGGCCAGAGCGGCCATTTCCTCCAGGGGAACTGATCTCTATTGGCTGGAGATCAGTTGTAATAGCGGGAGATCTCCAGCTAGTACCTGGAGGTTGGCAACCCTAATCATATCTCCTACCTTTCTGGTATGAGACCATCCCTTCTGGACACGGAGCACAATCGTAACAGCAAAACTTCTCGCTCTCCCTTTTCTGCTTGCTGAAGCCAGGATGGCAGTGGTCAGTGCATATAGAAAGGGGCAGCACCTATTAATAAATACAGAAGAGACGAGAATCAGGATCAGGTAAATGTAAAATGGAAATGGTTGTTCAAAAAAAGTACAATGTTAACATGGAATCTTGCACGCTGAGGTCCTTGCCAACTCTGATGGCTGCCCAGGGACTTTTGGCAGGATTTGGACTCTTTAAGGGGGTGGGGGTGGGTGATGAGCCACAGACACAGAGCCTAGCCATGCCCCTTCCTACCACTAGGCTGTGATGAAGGCTGGCCCATGACTGCCGGCTGAGCCCAGTATTGATCTATGTGCTGCCACCTCGGAGACCCATGTGGACTTCGAGGTGGCTGTCTGTCTGTCTGTCTGTCTGTCTGTCTGTCTGTCTGTCTGTCACTGCTCATTTAGCTATAGCTTTGAGCAGAAAAATAAAGGAATTAAAAAAAAACCTTACTTAGTGTTATTCTTTTGGTATTTAATTATTGCCCCTATAAACTTTGCCACAGACAGAGTAACAGAATCATTTGTGTCTGATAGAGCCACGTGACCTGCGCCCTCATACTGCCAGATGCCTCTTTGGACCTTTCCATATTTTTAAATAAAGGATTAATCAAACTTGCCCTCCGCTCATTAAATATAGGACACTCCATGATCAAATGTTCGATAGTTTCCACATTGTCACATGAGCATCTACATGTTCTATTTGAGTATGGCACTTTTTAATATCTGCCCTCCAAAATCGCCAAAGGAAGGGCTTTGGAGGCAGCAACATTTTTGCGTTTACTCATTATTTGTGTACTGTAATACCTGTTTGAACCTTTGGTGCTACTACTATTTTGTAAAACTTTGGAGTAGCTACAAGTGATTAGATAAATGCCTTGTAACCTCTGCTGCGTTGCACAATTTCCCCCTCTGCTGCTCAACCAAACCTTGCACAAAGCAGACTGGTAGCACCACAGATACACCATGAACAGCTGCCACACTGCAGGCAGCCTCAGGATTGCTCTGCCCAGCATCAGCATCTCCATTTCACCTGGTTAAAGCTTCTGTGCCACACAATCTGATGATCATTAAGGGTCAGCTCTTTGCCTGGAGGAGCCTGAGGATCCAGCCTTCCCACTTTTACTCTCGCAAAAGAACTGTTTGGGAACATTATCCAGTTCGTCACATCAAAACCGGCAATTAATTCTCCATTGGCATCAAAACGCACAGTGTCTCCTGCACTGTTGTTGAACAAGATTATCCTTAGAAAGCGATGAAGCTAGCATGTAAGGGAAAATGAAAGCATGGAACGCTTTTACCATGAATTTTATCACATCTTGGCTTAACTCATCCTAGATTATTAATATTTTAAAAACCTGATCACCTTTGTCACTCGGCTGAACATTACCATTTAAGCAAATGCATTGGCAAATATTAGCAAGCATGATTTTGATAGCATTGCTTTATGCAGGCATCGTATTTATATATGCGTGAGAGAAGGCATTGACTATCAGTCTCCCAGCCATCTCTGAATGATTTGCTAGCCTCTGTTAAATATAGAAACACATTTAGTTATTATTTACTACAATTTCTACTCCACCCTCAAATCCCCGGTCGATTTTTGATCTGCAGTTACCTCCCAGGGCTGCACATTCTGAAATTCTGTCCTCTCTCCTTTTACCAGAGTTCTGGATTTGGCTCTTAATCTGTAAATGGCATGCAAAGAATGTGCCACAGCATGGACAGCATTGTAGATGTTGTAGCTCTGACCGGTCATGCTCATTTCAAACAAAGTCCCAGGAAGGCTCTCCAGCTTCTCCTCTCCAGTGCACGGTTTCTCACTTTCCTCATGTTCATCAGCAATTTTTAAGGAACATCCAAAAGCCTGCTCCCAGAAGTCCTGGATAAACCCATCACCTTTTGCCCAAGATGGTTTTATATTCTGAAGGAAGTTTTGAAAGCCTGGTGGCTGACTAGAGTGAATTGTGAAGGAAATGGCGCCATGGTAGATTTGTGTATCCCAAATCTTTTGAAGGGACACTGACTGAAAAATCCATTGAGAAGTAATAATCCACACTTTACCAAAAGGAAGTGATGAATCTCCTTGTGCTTCAAACAGTAGCATTCTCAAGGCATGCATTAATGTAGGTTGTCCATACACAAAATAGACATTGGCTTTGCTACCCATGAGAACTGAACCTTTTCCCAATGCTGTGAAAAACAGTAATAGTAAATCATTGAGATCGGTCCGTTTTGGAGTTCTTAGTATGAAGTCGTAACAGATTCCGTTCTGGGAAAGCAGGGGTATCACCATCTGCAGAAACGTGTCCCCGTTGTCATCATCCACAGCAAAGAGGCCGATCCATGTCCAGTTGAAGTGATGAAGTAACTGGACAACCCCCTTGTACTGAAAGTTATCATTTGGGACCATCTTGTACATGTATGGAAACAGTGTTTTGCCACCCTGCACTGATGAAAATGATCCATATGTGAACTGAAATAAAACACGTAGTTATTTTTCATGCCAGCTGCAAATCTATATTCCTCACTTTTGAAATCTTGACACTCCATGCCTGTGGCTTACCTGTGGTATCTTGTAACTGGCTAAGATGGTAGCCATATCGGCAGACATTTCAGTGATACGGGCTCCAATGACAGATATAAGATTTTTCTGGATATTACACTTAAAATTGGGGAGAAACCTATGTTGTGTGGACAGTAGATCCAGGGTGGCCTTGTAGGTCATCCTTCCAAGGTCATAACCATTGAGAAGGATGCGGAAACCCAAAGTAATATTTGGTAGGATTTGTGGATTGTCATTGATCTCTTTTACAGCAAATGCCAAGGCCAAAACGTTCTGGTAGTGCTTTGGAAATGAACTGTAATGAGAATTAGAGGCTGGTTAAGCCGAACAAGTGAAAAATGCATTTGTACCCTTCCTTACACGACTAGTGAATTACCCTTTTTCTTGATGCTGCAAAAATCTTCACTTTCTTGTTTCTGCACATCAAATAGCAGTTAGCATGGCAAATTATGATCAAATGTGTAGTGAAACACAAGAGCAATAATTCACAATTGGATTTTCCTGTGCAGGCATGAGACTCCAGTTGAGAAAAATTATAATGCAATGATCACACAATATTCAACAATGTGTTGAGACAGAACAAGTCAACCAAATGTTTCTGGAGTGCTCTGTTGCTTTAAGATTGGTTCTCTATTATTACGATCTGAACATGTTACCCGAATGAAGAAAATTCCTTACAGAGGTGCTTTATCAGTCAACTTCAGCGTGGGGTGTTCCTCGAACGTGGGAGTGTCTTGAAGCAAGAAGATGTAACTGACCATCTCACCAATGATATGGTCACCGGCTTGATAAAATCCATGAGAAATAGGAAGGGGGTCATTCTAGACAATACAATTAATAGACAGTTTCTTGCATACGGTATGAAACTGCACTACAAGCAACAACACCACTATTAGCATCATCCAGTTAATGAAACTAGCCCTTAAAGTGCACATCTTCATTATTCCTTACACAGGTTTATCTGGGAAGTATCATTTTTACAGCCTTCTTTGAATGGCAGTTGATTCTGCTGTTGGTTTATTACTTATAAGAGTATCTCTCTGCACCCCTGTTTATAGTTAACAATGTTTTTTTTTTTTTGTTATCTCTTATCCCTCGTGAAAATAATGGCACAGTGGTAGCCCCACGAGTCTGCTGCAGAAAAAATAGACTGGCTCCATGCGATTCTTGTTTTGCCTTGTCCCTTAGAACCACTGGAAACCATATTCCCTCCTACATGTTTACTTCCTCATCTGAGGATTAGTGGACTGTTGTTTTGAGTCCCTGCGTAGGTCCCTTTTAAAACACAACCATGCTTGTAGAAGGGTCTACAAGGTTTGCCTGACATACAAAGAAAAATTCTTGGACTTTAAAAAAAGGATTGATTAGAAAAAAGACTAGCAGCTGCTGAGGACATAAGTTTATGGCCAATTAGAAGAGTGCTGTATGCATATTTAGTTGTGGGTTAAATATTTCCTACTTTATTTGACACTATTGCTCTCATGATGAAGTCTAAGCAGCTTAATCTTAGAAGAGAGAAGACACTCGGTGCAGAATTAGAACATAAGAAAAGCCCTGCTGGATCAGACCAAGGCTCATCAAGTCCAGCAGTCTGTTCACACAGTGGCCAACCAGGTGCCTCCAGGAAGCCCACAAGCAAGACGGTTGCCACATCAGTTATTAACGCTATGTAATTTTTATTTAAAATTATGGGGGAAAATAGTGTGAGGAAATGGAAACGCTCTGCCTATCCCTACTTTGTGCTGACCATTATATTGGGTTTTTATAGCCTCTTTCAAGCATGGTTGTTATTGGTCTAATTAATAGCTTGCGAAAATCTATTGGGAAATAAAAGGAAAACATTAATTTTTGCAAATGATGGTGAAGATAATCATGTCCTGGTGGGTTGGCCTCTGCAAAGTTACTAAAACTTTATCCCCCTGAAATCCCATCAAAAAAAATTTTCCCCTTGGAAAAATATAGGAACAAAATAGCACATGGTTGGCTATGGATGGAGTGTTGTATTAAAGCTACACTCCAATGAGCCATTAAATATATTAAGAAAATTAAGACATACTGGGGTGGCCATGGAATATTTTCATGGATAGAAGTTGTATCCTTTGCTGTGCTTTTGGTCCTAAGTTTGTTTACCTTATGGGGTGTTGTAAGGGTATAATAGGAATACCTTGATTATTCACAATCAATTTAAATTAATTTAAACGTCAGAGAAAACTGTCTTAAGATTGTAATTCAATGGCAACTGTCACCCTGAAAGATCTTTAAAATACAGGGACAAATGCCATTTGGTATTGTTACTGGAAGAAGCAGAATTTTTCATGTGTGTGATGGTTATGTAGTAGAATCCTTACATTCTGGAATATGTTTAAGTAGAATATATGATTGGGGGGAGGGGAGGTCTGGAAGTTACCTGGGCCAAGATGTTCTGATTTTCTTTGTGCACAGCAGCTCCCATCATTTTGAAGCCAGTGACCAATTCTGAGGCTCCTAAATTAAGTTCTGGAAGAATTAGGCTTATCAGAGGCAATTATCTATCTAATAGCAATGTGTGGTCCCTGGTGGGAGGTTTTTGGGGAGGGGAGGGGCTTCAATGCCATAGAGTCCAATTGCCAAAGCGGCCATTTTCTCCAGGTGAACTGATCCCAATTGGCTGGAGACCAGTTGCATTAATATTAGTATTAAGGTAAAGGTCCCCTGTGCAAGCACCGGGTCATTCTTGACCCATGGGGTGATGTCACATCCCAACATTTTCTAGGCAGACTTTTTTTATGGGGTGGTTTGCCAGTGCCTTCCCCAGTCATCTTCCCTTTACCCCCAATAAGCTGGGTACTCATCTGACCGACCTCGGAAGGATGGAAGGCTGAGTCAACCTTGAGCCGGATACCTGACACCAACTTCTGTTGGGATTGAACTCAGGTCACGAGCAAAGCTTTTGACTGCAATAGTGCCGTTTACCACTCTGCGCCACAGAGCTCCTAGTAGTTGCATTAGTAGAATAATTAAATAACTAAATAATAAATTATAAATAAAAAAAGGATTCCTGACTTACTGGGAGTCCATGTTGCTGCCCGGGTGGGGGGGGGGGAGCGGGGCGAAGGCAGGCGGGTAGGCGGTCGCTGGCTGGAGAGGCTGTGCGGCGGGATGGTTGAGCAGGCTCCCATCCCAGCCATATGTATTCCCTGCAGCCCCGGCCAATTGGCTCCTGAGACAGGTTCAAATTGAACCTATCAGGGGGATAGGGGGCAGGGGCTGCTGGGAGTCAGCAGGGTGGGCGGAGAAGTGAAGTCTTCACTTCAGTCCATCCGCCCAGCATAAAATTGGGGCTCAGGCACAACTGGGCTCAGTCATCCCCGGCTTTGTCCCAACCCTCCCTCCCTTGTTGATGTTTGTTAATTGTTATGCTTATGTCACAACTATGGCGGTGGCGCATGAGGCTGGATTTAATTTGAGGGGAAGTGGCCTGTGTGCCCCATTCCCCTCCCGTGGGGGATCTCATTAAGAGATTTTGTGGAGAGGCTGCTCGGGATCATGCCCGGATCAGGGTGGCATTTGGTCAGCCTCTCACAAGTGGTGGGTGATCACTAAGTGACTGAAGCCCAGGTGAGTTCCTGGGTCCGCCATCCCTGTTACCCCCAGCTGGCTCGCTGGGGGAGTGAGGCTCTACTGATCGCATTGGGGTCGGACTTCGCCTTGTATCCAGCACTCATGCTAAGCCAGAAAGATTAATTGCTGTTGCCAACTTCGTTGTGGCCATTATGTCCAAATATAACATTTTCTTCCAAAAATAAAATCTTCTTTAAACAAGAATCTTATTTTGCTATAAACTCTTGCCCCCCCCCCCCCATATAGCCTTGGGTCAGCAACTAAAAATAATATTTCTGGAGGAAGGGAACAGAAGAAAGAATACAAGAATCGGCCATGTAAGAATGTTACAAAGCTTTCTGGGAGTTTATTGAAACATTTCTTATCCTTATCCTCACACAAAACCTTATCGCAGCCTCACCAAAGTCTAAGGGGTGGAGTCCATCATTTTGGATTGTATGACACATGTCCAGTTAATTTGCAGCAAGTAATCAAGGCAAGAAACTCACAGGCTCGCCTGTGATCAACTTTCAGCAATATACAGGCATACCTCATTTTATTGCACCTAGCAGATATTGTGTTTTTGAGCAAGTCTATCGGCACCATTTTTCCAACAGCATGTGCTCACTTCGTAATTCTGACATTTCAAACTTTTTCATTATTATTACAGTACAATGTTTTATTTTAGAAATAATGCTATTGCACACTTAAAAGGCTACAGTATAATGTAAACATAACTTTAATATGCACCAGGAAACCAAAAAAAATCATGTGACTTGCTTTATTGTGATATTCACTTTATCACAGTGGTCTGGTATTCAGAAAAAAAATTCTACCCTGCATAGTAGAGACGTTTATTGCGCTTGTCAGCATTTCCATGTGCACTTGTGATTCTCAGCATTGTGCTGGGATCTCAAAAAGCTAAAAAAATATTTATGGGGTGGGCGAGGGTTATTTAACAAGTTGAAACATGGATGAAAATTGCTCGACGGCCTCAGCTGCTCCCTGTACCCCCTTTCAAAGACCGTTTCTTGGCCAACAGTCTGCTAAAGGCAGCCTTTACCTCCCTGTTCCTCAGAGTGTAGATAAGGGGATTGCAAAGGGGAATGATAACTGTATAGAGCAAGGAAAGGAATTTGGAAAACTTTACAAAGTCACTGGTCTGTGGACACAAGTAAACCAGCATCCCCGAGCCATAGAAGAGACACACTACAGTGAGGTGGGAAGAGCAAGTGGAAAAGGTCTTTTGGCGGCCAGTGCCTGATGGCATGCGCAGTATTGCTCTGGCAATGTGTACATAGGAGGCCACAATGAGCACAAAAGGGACTACCACAAATAAAATGTTCTCAGTGTACACAGCCACTTCGTTTGCATACAGGTCAGCGCATGCCAATTTGAGCACTTGTGGGATGTCACAGAAGAAGTGATCAACCTCATTGGGTCCACAGAAAGGCAAGGAGAAGATGAGCCCAATTTGCAACAACTGCATAGGGAGGCTGATGGCAAAGGAGATGACCACCATCCCCACACGCACCCTGTGGCTCATGATTGCCATGTAGCGAAGAGGCAGGCAAATGGCCAGATAGCGGTCATAGGCCATGGCTGCCAGCAGGAAGCATTCTGTTCCACCAAGAAAGAGCATGAAGAACATCTGTGTAGCACAGGCTGGCAGGGAAATGGAATTATCTCCAGAGACCAGATTTACCATCATCTTAGGAAGAGTGACTGAAGTGTAACACATCTCCAACCCTGACAGGTTTCGCAGGAAGAAGTACATGGGGGTACGTAAGGCAGGGTCCAAAGTTGTCACCACCACAATCAGACCATTGCCCAGTAGAATGGTCAGGTAGGTGGCCAGAAAGGCAATAAACAGGAGGAGGGGGTATTCCTGGTATCCCAGCAGAATGAACTCATCCACTGTGCTATAGTTCTCCCAGTGCTTCACCTGGTCATTGTCCATCTGCAGAGGTACAAAAGGCATGTGAGTCTCAGGCATGGTTTTCACTCCCAGATAATGGGTTGGATACCACCAACTTTTCTGCTTGTAAAATTCAGGGCAGGATGTGCTGGGGATCATGTGACCTGAATGAACAGGTGCCACGTGGGATGGGGGTCTGCAGTAAGGAGTTGAACTGGGTAAGAAGGATCAAACAAAACAAGCTGATAACCTTTTCCAATGCAGCTGCGGACTGATTCACATATGAACATTCATCACTTGAATGTTACATCAGGAGATGATTTGCATGCATGCATAGGCTATAATTAATCTAATGCAGCTCGATAGAAATTCAGCTCTTATTCACTGGCATCTTTACCATCACTCAGTTTCTGATTCCACCTGAAGCTCTTTCTGTCCCTCCCTCTGGAAAAATCTTGAAATTAGGTATCAGACATCAATTATTGGGGACTAGAAGAGACTGCCATAGAGATAGCAGATGTTATGTAATGGTGTGCTGGATTTACATTGTTGTAAGGTAGCCCCGTGGCGCAGAGTGTTAAGCTGCAGTACTGCAGTCAAAAGCTCTGCTCACGACCTGCTCACTGCCTGAGTTTGATCCCGACTGAAGTCGGTTTCAGGTAGCCAGCTCAAGGTTGACTCAGCCTTCCATCCTTCTGAGGTCGGTAAAATGAGTACCCAGCTTGCTGGGGGTAAAGGGAAGATGACTGGGGAAGGCACTGGCAAACCACCCCGCAAACAAAGTCTGCCTTGGAAACGTCAGGATGTGACGTCACCCCATGGGTCAGGAATGACCCAGTGCTTGCACAGGGGACTTTTACATTTTTAAGGCAGCATGGTGTAGTGGTTAAGGTTTCACACTAGGATATGAGAAACCCAGGTTCGATTCCCCACTCTGCCATGGAAACTTTCTGGGTGACTTTGGGCCAGTCACAAACTCTCAGTCTTGACCCCAGCAAGTATTTGGATGGGATACTCAGAGCGAAATGTGTCTGGTCAAGCGTTGGTCATTTACATTGTTAGTATATCAACTGTGCATAAGAATTTTATAACTGATTTTTATATGTAGCCTGTATTCCAGGCCCTGTGTTTTAAACAATTTTACTGTGTACACCTTTAAATAAATGTAATTATTTTGTCATCTCACATATAGTAAAGGCAAGATGTGTTCACTGTCACCATTCAGAAATGTAATTTGTAGAGACTGGCAAATCAGAACTGAGCCCTGAATAATGACAGCTCATGCAACTCACAGTCTCATCATTTCAAGGACATAAATTGAATAGTTCTGGCCCCAATACTGATCCTTGTGGGACCCCAATGCTGACTTTCGACAATTGTGAAAACTGTCCATTGATTCCTACTCTTTCATTCCTGTAATTTAACCAATTTTAATCCATAAGAGAACCTGTCCTTTTATCCCATGACTGCTAAGTTGACTCAGGAGTCTTTGGTGAGGTACCTTGTCAAAAGGCTTTTGAAAGTCCAAGTGTATAATGGCTACTGGGTCACCGTAGTCTACATTCTTGTTCACTTTCACAAAGAACTCCAAAATGTTGGTGAAATCATGATGATCTCCCCTCAGCAGGCTTATTTCCTCTATTTGCTTAATATATATATATATTTTTTACGGTTTCTATTAATTTGTGTGGGACAGGCATTAGGCTGACTGGCCTGTAATTAGCTGATTCCCTGCAAATTTTTGAGGAAAGAGACATTCAGATGTGGTTTGCCACTGCCTGCCTCTGTGTCATCATGACCCAGGTATTTCTTGGTGGTTCAAATATGAGCCAGGGTCAACCCTGCTTAGCTTCTGAGATCTGATGAGATCAGGCCACTCTGGGCTCCTTAACTTATACATGGATTGACTGTAGCAAGAGAAGTCCACACGTATAAAGAAAGATCAAGTATACACTGCCCACAAATTGTACATGTGTTTACTGATATTTGTCAACAGAATTACAGTCTCTCCCCAGCTGCACACTCAGTCATGAGGATTCCCACAAAAGGGTCCTACTATTCACCCACCCCAAAATTCAAGTCAAAGTACCAGGCAGCCTGCGTGGGGAAGCTGTGCATTACACCATCAGATGTTGTAACTGACCCTGACATAGAATACTGAGCAACATGAGGTTTTAGCAAATGGAAATATGTTCTAGTACATAGTGATTACGGGGAAAGAGCTGAGAATGCGTGAACAGCTTATTCTAAAAGCTCAGATATTAAAAAGAGGTTGGTGAGATTTCCACTCCTGCCCAATTATACACCAGATTTGATAACATCCATTCATAGGACAAAAGAAATGAAATCAAGTCATTTGCAATGATAGGAATGCCTTCAAAGATGGACTGATTTGTTCTTTAACAGCACAGGATCAGTTTAAAACTCAAAAGTCTTCATTTTGTCCTCTACTGACATTCCGGTCCCACCCTTTGTCCATGAAGCTCAAAGTAGCGTAATGTGGATTTCCCCCAGTTAATGATCCTTACAACAACCCTGTTAGACCACTTAGGGAAATGACTTGTCCAAGGCCACCTCTGAACTTCAGGACTGGGTAAGATTTGTGCTCAGGTCTTCCTGAAGTAAATGTGCCACATTACAGCCACTAGACTAGCCTGACTGAACACGGGGAATTTTCAAAGAAACCTGGAAGAGCAATGAGCAGTCAACACCCATAGAAGACTGAAAGCTGTGAGACAGATGCATTGGGGAGAGGGGTAGAAGCTAATACCAGTTCATTGCTATAGAAAATAAAGGACATTACCTTCCTTAGAACAGAATTGTTCAGAAGCACAGGCCCAGATGAGGTCTTGTATTTTTCTTGCCAGCATGGTGTAGTAGTAAAGAGCAGTGAACTCTAATCTAATTCTCTCTAAACTCTCTCATCTCCACCTACCTTGGGTGATGTCTGTTGTAATGAGAGGAAGGGAAGGAGATTGTAAGGAGTTTTGATTCTTCTTAAAAGGTAGAGAAAGTCAGCAAATGAAAAACCAACTCTTCTTCTTCTATCAGGGTGCACTCAGTCTTTACCATGTGAAATGGTGGTTTCTCCAGGTCTGTGTTGTAAAGACTGTTCATGGAGAACAGCTGCTTGCTAACTCAGCCACCAAAAGGCATTGTTAGGTACCTCAGTGATTTCTTCAACATTAGCTCTCGCAGTGGCAAGGCAGTCCCAGTGGGAAAAATGGGCTTGCTTGTGTAAATAGAGAAAGAGATACTTTTAAACTAAGGAGGTTCAGATGGGAGGGAGGAATGGGCCCTAGGGTGTTGCTGGTCTTTCAGCACAGAAACACATGTTTGTGCTTATGGAACACCTTCCTCTGAGTGATTTACAGGTTGCCGAACTTAATTCCTTTTGGAACCATGTCAAACTGGGATTGTTTTATGTTTTTACATAGTTAGTGAAGTTTTCTGCAGTGGTTAATTTATTCATGTTATTGGTTTATTTATTTACATTATTTATAGTCTACCTTTCTCTCTTGGACTTAAGGCGAATTGTGCAGAGTGAGTCGATACAATTGACAGGATAGGATATTCAATAAGTACAATAGGATATGGGTTGTGGAACCAACCAGAAGTCTAAAAGCAGAACTGAAGCACAGCACAAGTCTTTACATGACACAATAAATGATGCAAAAAATACATAGTTGAATCCTAGTTACAGCAAACTAAACACAGTAGTATAGACCACAGTCCCTAATAATTTATGCAAGTAACTTTGTGAATCATTTAGTACTCTGCGACTCTATTGCCTGCATAGAAATGCCCTCTTGAATAATTCAGTTTTAAATAGTTTGTGGAAAGCCAGGTGAGTGAGGGGCTTCCTGACCCCCTTAGACAGGTTCGTTCCAGAAGGAATGTAAGGGACAAAGAGAAATGTGAAACAGAGCTGGGGGGGGGGAGACCCTGAAACAAAGCATAAGCATTTAAACATAAAACAATGGAGAAATTACATTAAGCACATTACAAAATAGAGAAATTACACAGGCCTTCCTGTGGGCCTCTGCAGCCTGCCCAGCTGCATCCTGCCCCCCGGAACGGCGCCGTCGCCTGGCTCGCCGCGGCAGCAGGTAAGAGCGACCTGCCCCCTGCTCCCTCTGCTCCTCTCCCCCCCCGCGGGTCCGCAAACCCGGATCCCCCCAGTGGGATCCGTTGTATTTCTGGAGGAAGGGAACAGAAGAAGGAATACAAGAATTGGCCATGTAAGAACATTACAGAGCTCTCTGGGAGTTTATTGAAACATTTCTTATCCTTATCCTCACACAAAACCTTATTGCAGCTTCACCAAAGTCTAAGGGGTGGAGTCCATCATTTTGGATTGTATGACACATGTCCAGTTAATTTGCAGCAAGTCATCAAGGCAAGGAAACTCACAGGCTCGCCTGTGATCAACTTTCAACAATATACAGGCATACCTCATTTTATTGCACCTTGCAGATATTGTGTTTTTGAGCAAGTCTATCGGCACCATTTTTCCAACAGCATGTGTTCACTTTGTAATTCTGACAATATTTCAAACGTTTTCATTATTATTACAGTACAATGTTTTATTTTAGACATAAAGCTATTGCACACTTAAAAGGCTACAGTATAATAATGTAAACATAACTTTAATATGCACCAGGAAACCAAAAAAATCATGTGACTTGCTTTATTGTGATATTCACTTTATCACAGTGGTCTGGTAGTCAGAAAAAAAATTCTACCCTGCAAAGTAGAGACGTTTATTGCTCTTGTCAGCATTTCCATGTGCACTTATGATTCTCAGCATTGTGCTGGGATCTCAAGAAGCTAAAAAAATATTTATGGGGTGGGCGAGGGTTACTTAACAAGTTGAAACATGGATGAAAATTGCTCGACGGCCTCAGCTGCTCCCTGTACCCCCTTTCAAAGACCATTTCTTGGCCAACAGTCTGCCAAAGGCAGCCTTTACCTCCCTGTTCCTCAGAGTGTAGATAAGGGGATTGCAAAGGGGAATGATAACTGTATAGAGCAAGGAAAGGAATTTGGCAAACTTTACAAAGTCACTGGTCTGTGGACACAAGTAAACCAGCATCGCCGAGCCATAGAAGAGACACACTACAGTGAGGTGGGAAGAGCAAGTGGAAAAGGTCTTTTGGCGGCCAGTGCCTGATGGCATGCGCAGTATTGCTCTGGCAATGTGTACATAGGAGGCCACAATGAGCACAAAGGGGACTACCACAAATAAAATGTTCTCAGTGTACACAGCCACTTCGTTTGCATACAGGTCAGCGCATGCCAATTTGAGCACTTGTGGGATGTCACAGAAGAAGTGATCAACCTCATTGGACCCACAGAAAGGCAAGGAGAAGATGAGCCCAATTTGCAACAACTGCATAGGGAGGCTGATGGCAAAGGAGATGACCACCATCCCCACACGCACCCTGTGGCTCATGATTGCCATGTAGCGAAGAGGCAGGCAAATGGCCAGATAGCGGTCATAGGCCATGGCTGCCAGCAGGAAGCATTCTGTTCCACCAAGAAAGAGCATGAAGAACATCTGTATAGCACAGGCTGGCAGGGAAATGGAACGATCTCCAGAGACCAGATTTACCATCATCTTAGGAAGAGTGACTGAAGTGTAACACATCTCCAACCCTGACAGGTTTTGCAGGAAGAAGTACATGGGGGTACGTAAGGCAGGGTCCAAAGTTGTCACCACCACAATCAGACCATTGCCCAGTAGAATGGTCAGGTAGGTGGCCAGAAAGGCAATAAACAGGAGGAGGGAGTATTCCTGGTATCCCAGCAGAATGAACTCATCCACTGTGCTATAGTTCTCCCAGTGCTTTACCTGGTCATTGTCCATCTGCAGAGGTACAAAAGGCATGTGAGTCTCAGGCATGGTTTTCATTCCCACATAATGAGTTGGATCCCACCAACTTTTCTGCTTGTAAAATTCAGGGCAGGGTGTGCTGGGGATCATGTGACCTGAATGATCAGATGCCATGTGGGATGGGGGTCTGTAGTAAGGAGTAGAACTGGGTAAGAAGGATCCAACAAAACAAGCTGATAACCTTTTCCAGTGCAGCTGCGGACTGATTCACATATGCACATTCATCACTTGACTGCTACATCAGGAGATGATTTGTATGCATGCATAGGCTATAATTCATCTAATGCAACTCGATAGAAATTCAGCTCTTATTCACTGGCACCTTTACCATCACTCAGTTTCTGATTCCACACGAAGTTCTTTCTGTCCCTCCCTCTGGAAAGATCTTGAAATTAGGTATCAGACATCAATTATTGGGGACCAGAAGAGACTGCCATAGAGATACCAGATGTTATGTAATGGTGTGCTGGATTTACATTGTTGTAAGGCAGCCCCGTGGCGCAGAATGTTAAGCTGCAGTACTGCAGTCAAAAGCTCTGCTCACGACCTGAGTTCGATCCCGACTGAAGTGGGTTTCAGGTAGCTGGCTCAAGGTTGACTCAGCCTTCCATCCTTCCGAAGTCGGTAAAATGAGTACCCAGCTTGCTGCTGGGGGTAAAGGGAAGATGACTGCAGAGATAGTCTGCCTAAAGGGAAGATGACCGCAGAGATAGTCTGCCTAGGAAACGTCGGGATGTGACGTCACCCCACGGGTCAGGAATGACCCGGTGCTTGCACAGGGGACCTTTACAGGCTGCATGGTGTAGTGGTTAAGGTTTCAGACTAGGACACGGGAAACCCAGGTTTGATTCCCTACTCTGCTATGGAAACTTTCTGGGTGACTTTGGGCCAGTCACACACTCTCAGTCTTGACCCCAGCAAGTATTTGGATGGGATACTCAGAGTGAAATGTGTCTGGTCAAGCATTGGTCATTTACATTGTTGGTATATCAACTGTGCATAAGAATTTTATAAATGATTTTTATATGTAGCCTGTATTCCAGGCCCTGTATTCCAGGCCCTGTGTTTTAAACAATTTTACTGTGTACACCTTTAAATAAATGTAATTATTTTGTCATCTCACATATAGTAAAGGCAAGATGTGTCCACTATCACCATTCAGAAATGTAATTTGTAGAGACTGGCAAATCAGAACTGAGCCCTGAATAATGACAGCTCATGCAACTCACAGTCTCAACATTTCAAGGACATAAATTGAATAGTTCTGGCCCCAATACTGATCCTTGTGGGTCTCCAATGCTTACTTTCTACAATTGTGAAAACTGTCCATTGATTCCTACTCTTTGATTCCTGTAATTTAACCCATTTTTAATCCATAAGAGAACCTGTCCTCTTATCCCATGACTGCTAAGTTGACTCAGGAGTCTTTGGTGAGGGACTTTGTCAAAAGGCTTTTGAAAGTCCAAGTATATAATGGCTACTGGGTCACCGTCGTCTACATTCTTGTTCACTTTTACAAAGAACTCCATAATGTTGGTGAATCATGATGATCTCCCCTCAGCAGGCTTATTTTCTCTATTTGCTTAATAATTATTTTTTTATTACGGTTTCTATTAATTTGTGTGGGACAGGCATTAGGCTGACTGGCCTGTAATTAGCTGATTCCCTGCAAATTTTTGAGGAAAGAGACATTCAGATGTGGTTTGCCACTGCCTGCCTCTGTGTCATCATGACCCAGGTATTTCTCGGTGGTCCAAATACGAGCCAGGGTCAACCCTGCTTAGCTTCTGAGATCTGATGAGATCAGGCCACTCTGGGCTCCTTAACTTATACATGGATTGACTGTAGCAAGAGAAGTCCACACGTATAAAGAAAGATCAAGTATACACTGCCCACAAATTGTACATGTGTTTACTGATACTTGTCAACAGAGCTACAGTCTCTCCCCAGCTGCATACTCAGTCATGAGGATTCCCACAAAAGGGTCCTACTATTCACCCACCCCAATATTCAAGTCAAAGTACCAGGCAGCCTGCGTGGGGAAGCTGTGCATTACACCATCAGATGTTGTAACTGACCCTGACATAGAATACTGAGCAACATGAGGTTTTAGCAAATGGAAATATGTTAAAGTACATAGTGATTACGGGGAAAGAGCTGAGAATGCGTGAACAGCTTATTCTAAAAGCTCAGATATTAAAAAGAGGTTGGTGAGATTTCCACTCCTGCCCAATTATACACCAGATTTGATAACATCCATTCATAGGACAAAATAAATGAAACCAAGTCATTTGCAATGATAGAAATGCCTTCAAAGATGGACTGATTTGTTCTTTAACAGCACAGGATCAGTTTAAAACTCAAAAGTCTTCATTTTGTCCTCTACTGACATTCCGGTCCCACCCTTTGTCCATAAAGCTCAAAGTAGCGTAATGTGGATTTCCCCCAGTTAATGATCCTTACAACAACCCTGTGAGACCACTTAGGGAAATGACTTGTCCAAGGCCACCTCTGAACTTCAGGACTGGGTAAGATTTGTGCTCAGGTCTTCCTGAAGTAAATGTGCCACATTACAGCCACTAGACTAGCCTGACTGAACACGGGGAATTTTCAAAGAAACCTGGAAGAGCAATGAGCAGTCAACACCCATAGAAGACTGAAAGCTGTGAGACAGATGCACTGGGGAGAGGGGTAGAAGCTAATACCAGTTCATTGCTATAGAAAATAAAGGACATTACCTTCCTTAGAACAGAATTGTTCTGAAGCATGGGCCCAGATGAGGTCCTGTATTTTTCTTGTCAGCATGGTGTAGTAGTAAAGAGCAGTGAACTCTAATCTAATTCTCTCTAAACTCTCTCATCTCCACCTACCTTGGGTGGTGTCTGTTGTAATGAGAGGAAGGGAAGGAGATTGTAAGGAGTTTTGATTCTTCTTAAAAGGTAGAGAAAGTCAGCAAATGAAAAACCAACTCTTCTTCTTCTATCAGGGTGCACTCAGTCTTTACCATGTGAAATGGTGGTTTCTCCAGGTCTGTGTTGTAAAGACTGTTCATGGAGAACAGCTGCTTGCTAACTCAGCCACCAAAAGGCATTGTTAGGTACCTCAGTGATTTCTTCAACATTAGCTCTCGCAGTGGCAAGGCAGTCCCAGTGGGAAAAATGGGCTTGCTTGTGTAAATAGAGAAAGAGATACTTTTAAACTAAGGAGGTTCAGATGGGAGGGAGGAATGGGCAAGGTGCTGTGATTAGCCCTAGGGTGTTGCTGGTCTTTCAGCACAGAAACACATGTTTGTGCTTATGGAACACCTTCCTCTGAGTGATTTACAGGTTGCCGAACTTAATTCCTTTTGGAACCATGTCAAACTGGGATTGTTTTATGTTTTTACATAGTTAGTGAAGTTTTCTGCAGTGGTTAATTTATTCATGTTATTGGTTTATTTATTTACATTATTTATAGTCTACCTTTCTCTCTTGGACTTAAGGCGAATTGTGCAGAGTGAGTCGATACAATTGACAGGATAGGATATTCAATAAGTACAATAGGATACGGGTTGTGGAACCAACCAGAAGTCTAAAAGCAGAACTGAAGCACAGCACAAGTCTTTACATGACACATTAAATGATGCAAAAAATACATAGTTGAATCCTAGTTACAGCAAACTAAACACAGTAGTATAGACCACAGTCCCTAATAATTTATGCAAGTAACTTTGTGAATCATTTAGTACTCTGCGACTCTATTGCCTGCATAGAAATGCCCTCTTGAATAATTCAGTTTTAAATAGTTTGTGGAAAGCCAGGCGAGTGGGGCCTTCCTTCCAGAAGGAATGTAAGGGACAAAGAGAAATCTAAAACAGAGCCGGAGTGGGGGGGGGAATGACCCTGAAACAAAGCATAAGCATTTAAACATAAAACAATGGAGAAATTACATTAAGCACATTACAAAATAGAGAAATTACACATGCCTTCCTGTGGGCCTCTGCAGGAGTTTGCTTCTTGGTGCCTTGTCATCTCAGCCAACCAATCTGCCATTGGCTTGGCCTGGCCAGGGGCAGGGCTTTGGCCAGTGGATCTCTGGGAAGGAGTCTTCCCTTTGGTCTACCCAGCCTAGACACACAGAGGCCTTGTACCAGGTCATATAAACAAAAACCAGGTGATGTTAATAATCTCACCTTGAGGCCCGGAAGAGCCACTGCGACCCAGAATAGACAGTGCTGCATTGGATAGACCAATGGTCTCACAGTATAAGAGAGCTTCATGAGATCAATAACTGCATTGATGTGTACATCAGAATGATATTGGAGCTTTATGATAAACTCCATCCCATTCCTAAATCATAATGCCTGCTGGTTCAATGGAACCAGCCATTTTGGCTGGCCTTCAGGACTTGCAATATTTGGAAGAGGAGGTTTTAAAGAGGCTGCCAGCAATGGCACGAGTGAAATTCAAAAGGTGGACTCAGCCCACCATCCCTGTGCCCACTTCCAAAGGTCTTTTTCTTCCTACTAGTCTTTTAAAAGCAGTCTTTACCTCCCGGTTTCTCAGGGTGTAAATAAGAGGGTTGCAAAGGGGAATGATGATGGTGTATAGTAGGGAGAGCAACTTGTTAACCTTCACAGACTCTGGGTTCTTGGGACGCAGATACACAATCATTGCAGAACCATAAAAAAGAATGACCACAGTCAGGTGGGATGAGCATGTGGAAAAGGTCTTCCGGCGTCCTGTGGCTGATGGCATGCACAGTATGGCCTTGGCGATTTGTACATAGGAAGCCAAAATGAGGAGAAAAGGGATTATAACAAAGATGATACTCTCAGCATACACAGTCATCTCATTGGTATAAAGGTCACCACATGCCAGGCTTAGTACTGGTGGGATGTCACAGAAGAAATGGTCAATCTCGTTGGATCCACAGAAAGGTAAGGAGAAGATAATTCCAATTTGGAACAACTGCATAGGGAGGCTGAGGGCGAACGAGCCTGCCACCATCCCTGCACACACTCTATGGCTCATGATTGTCATATAGTGGAGAGGTAGGCAAATGGCAAGGTAGCGGTCATAGGCCATGGCCGCCAGCAGAAAGCACTCCGTCCCACCCAGGAAGAGCAGGAAAAACATCTGTGAGGCACAGGCAGGCAGGGAAATGAAATGATCCCCAGACACCAGATTGGCCATCATCTTAGGAAGGGTGACTGAAGTGTAACACATCTCTAGTCCTGACAGGCTACGCAGGAAGAAGTACATGGGAGAGTGTAAGGCAGGGTCTAATGTTGTCACCACCACAATCAACCCGTTCCCCAGTAGTATGGCTGTGTATGTGGCCAGGAAGACCGTGAAGAGGAGGACAGGATATGCTTGGTATCCCACCAAGATGAACTCTTGCAGAGTACTGTGGTTCTGCTTGTAGTTGGCTTGCCCGAGATCCATCTGGGAGGGAGCAGAGGTAGATACATGAATCTTGTCTCTGTGGAGACTGAAGGCAAAACTATATTTTGTGTTTCTGTGCTAGTAATTCATTTATTAATTTTACTTATTTAAAACTTGTTCATGCCACCTTTCCACCAAAATAGGGTCCCCAAGGTGGTGAACAGAAGAATATTGAAGCATTTGAAAATCAAAACAGCGTTTGAAATAATAAATATATATTAGTGTGCCACCTGCTGCCTCGAGACATACGTAGAATTCCGAGGTGGTGCGTAGTTTTTCGGATTCGAGTTTAAATAACCCGAATTTTTTTGAAAAAAGCTCAAAAAACTCTCCATACTGGTATGGAGATTTGCTTTTACCATTCCCCCCCAAAAAAAATATTTTGGGTATGTTAAACTGGAACCGGAAAAATACTCCCCCAAATGGTACACACCAATAATTTCAAAGTTTTGGTGCTGCGACTGTAATGTCTGTAATCATTATTGTATGCTTATGTGTTCAGTTTGCATAATTGTTCTTCTGGAAAAGCTAGGCCTAAAGTATAAAAGCAGGTTTGGAATACTGTGTATTCATACCGCACACATGGAAACTTTGGGAACGTTGGCATCCATAACTATAAGAGGCCAATAGAACACGTTGCCTGGTACAGGCTTTCCCCTGTAGAGACAAACAGTGTCTTATCTTCACTGTTAGGAATGTGAATCACAAGACCAAGTGTTTGCTTAGAGACAGCTTCTACCAATCTCTATACACTATGTTAATTAAAGTAAGATAGATAACCAATGTCTAGTAAGTCTACGTATTTTGTAACACCCCTGACCAGAGGTTATATATGTTGTGGCAATCCTTTGTTCTGGTGTGTGAGCTGTCCTCCGCTTTTGGGAAGCTCCCACCCGGTATGTATTATTAAGCTTAATAAAAAAACTGTTCTAAATTATCAACCTCTTCCTGTGTTATGGTCATTTGGAACTTCAAACCATTTCACAGTCATAACACGACCAAGAAGGTCCTTTCTTGGGTTGCCGCCCGTCTAGTCTTTGATGACAGAGGCACCAATAACCCAGCTTTGGTGCTATGAGGAAGAAAGGATCTTACCTTCAGTACAACTGAATCCTTCTGTTGCGTAGGTCCAGTTGGGGTCCTGTCTTTGCAGGGAATAGTCACATCTTTTCTCGTGTGAAATGGTGGTTTCCCAATATTTGTGGAGCAAAGGTGGTTCTTAGAAGACAGTTGCTTGCTAGGTTAGCCATCAAAGGGCATTGCTAGACAGTGTAGCATAGCTCCAGCAATGGTAGTTCCCTAAGGAGAAAATGTGCTCTCCTAGATAAACAATGGAGAAAAAAAGACCTTTTTGACTATGGAAATTCAAATGGGAGGGAAGAACGTACCGAGAGCATGACAAGCTGTGCATTACACCATCAGATGTTGTAACTGACCCTAACATAGAATACTGAGCAACATGAGGTTTCAGCAAATGGAAATGTGTTCTAGTACATAGTGATTATGGGGAAAGAGCTGAGAATGCGTGAACAGCTTACGGTATTCTAAAAGCTCAGATACTAAAAAGAGGCCGATGAAATTTACAGTCCTGCCCAATTATACACCAGTTTTGATAACATCCATTCATAGGACAAAAGAAATGAAATAAAGTCATTTGCAATGATAGAAATGTCTTCAAAGATGGACTGATTTGTTCTTTAACAGCACAGGATTAATTTAAAACTCAAAAATCTTCATTTTGTCCTCTACTGACATTCCTGTCCCACCCTTCGTCCATGAAGCTCAAAGTAGCATAATGTGGTTTTCCCCCAGTTAATGATCCTTACAACAACCCTGTGAGACCACTTAGGCTAATGACTAGTCCAAGGCCACCTCTGAACTTCAGGACTGGGTAAGATTTGTGCTCAGGTCTTCCTGAAGTAAATGTGCCACATTACAGCCACTAGACTAGCCTGACTGAACATGGGGAATTTTCAAAGAAACCTGGAAGAGCAATGAGCAGTCAACACCCATAGAAGACTGAGAGCCATGAGACAGATGCATTGGGGAGAGGGGTCCAAGCTAATCCCAGTTCATTGCTAAGGGAAAGAAATTACCTTCTTTAGAATGGAATTGTTCTGACGCACGGGCACAGCTGCGGTCTTGTATTTTTCTTGCCAGCATGGTGTAGTGGTTAAAAGCAGTGGACTCTAATCTGGAGAACAGGGTTTGATTCCCCAATCCTCCACATGAGCAGCGGACTCTAATCTGGTGAGCTGGGTTGGTTTCTCCACTCCTCCACAAGAAGCCAACTGGGTGACCTTGGGCTAGCCAGGAACTCTGAACTCTCTCAACCCCACTTACCTCAGAAGGTGTCTTTTGCGGGGAGTGGAAGGTACGGAGAGTGTAAAGCAGTTTGATTCTTCTTAAAAGGTAGAGAAAGTAGGCAAATAAAAACCAACTGTTGTTCTTCTTCTGTCACTATGCACTCAGTCTTTATCATGGGAAACTGGGTTTCCCCAGGTCTGTGTTGTAAAGACTGTTCATAGAGTACAGCTGCTTGCTAACTCAGCCACCAAAGGGCACCTCAGTGATTTCTTCAGCATTAGCTCTGGCAGTGGCTGGTAGGTCCCAGTGGGGAAAATGGGCTTGTTTGGATAAATAATAGAGAAATAAATACTTTTAAAGTAAGGAGGTTCAAATGGGAGGGAGGAATAGGCAGGGGGCCATGACCAGCCCTGGGGTGTTGCTGGTCTTTCAGCACAGAAACACACCATGTTTGCGCTTATGGAACACCTTCCTCTGAGTGATTTACAGGCTGCTGAACTTAATTCCTTTTGGAACCCTGTCAAATTGGGATTGTTTTATGTTTTTACCCAGTTAGTGAAATTTTCTGCTGTTGTTTTTTTATTCATGCTATTGGTTTATTTATTTATATTATTTATAGTCCGCCTTTCTCTCTTGGACTTAAGGCAGGTTACACAGAGTGACAAGTTACACTTAAGGCAGGTTACACAGGTTACACAGCCCGGATAACCTACAAGAACCAGTACACAGAGTGAGTTGATAAAACTGACAGGATAGGACATTCAATAAGTACATTCAGATTAGAGTAGTGGAACCAACCAAATGTCTAAAAACAGGACTGAAGCAAAGCATAAGTCTTAACATGACACATTAAATGATGCAAAAAAATTCATAGTAGGAGACTAATTTCAGCAAGCTGTACACAGAAGTATAGACCACAGTGCCTAATAATTTATGCAAGTGAATTTGTGAATCATTTAGTAGAGTGCAACTCTATTGCCTGCATAGAAAAGCCCTCTTGAATAATTCAGTTTTCCATAGTTTGTGGATAGCCAGGAGAGTGGGAGCCTTCCTGACCTCCTCAGGCAGGTTCATCCTAGAAGGAACTTAAGGGACAAAGAGAAATCTGAAACAGAAATGGGGGGGGGCTCTTTAAAAAAGCATAAGCATTTAAACATTAAACAACGGAGAAATTACATTGAACAATGGAGAAATTACATTAAACACATTAAAAATGGAGAAATTACACAGGTGAAGGCCTCTGCAGCAGTTTGGTCCTTGGTGCCTTGTCTTTGGTCCTTTGGTGCCAACCAATCTGCCATTGGCTTGGCCTGGCCAGGGGCAGGGCTTTGGCCAGTGGATCTCTGGGAAGGAGCTTTCCCTTTGGTCTGCCCAGCCTAGATACACAGAGGTAGGGTTGTCAGGTCACTCTTTGCCACTGGCGGGAGGTTTTTGGGGCGGACCGTGAGGAGGGTGGGGTTTGTGGAGGGGAGGGACTTCAATGTTATAGAGTCCAATTGCCAAAGCAGCCATTTTCTCCAGGTGAACTGATCTCTATCAGCTGGAGATCAGTTATAATTGCAGGAGATCGCCTGCTACTACCTGGATGTTGGCAACCCTACATTGAAGCCTTGCACCAGGTGATGTCAACAAATACCAGGTGATGTTAATAATCTCACCCTGAGGCCCTGATGAGCCTCCCCACCCAGAATAGGCAGTGCTGCACTGGATAGACCAATGGTCTCACAGTATAAGAGAGCTTCACGAGATCAATAACTGCATTGATGTGTACATCAGAATGATATTGGAGCTTTATGATAAAATCCACCCAATTCCTGAATCATAATGCCTGCTGGTTCAATGGAAGCAGTCATATTGGCTGGCCTTCAGGACTTGCAGTATTAGGAAGAGGAGGTTTTAAAGAGGCTGTTGGCAATGGCAAGAGTGAAATTCAAAAGGTGGACTCAGCCCACCATCCCTGTGCCCACTTCCAAAGGTCTTTTTCTTCCTAATAGTCTTCTAAAGGCAATCTTTACCTCCCGGTTTCTCAAGGTGTAAATAAGAGGGTTGCAAAGGGGAATGATGATGGTGTATAGCAGGGAGAGCAACTTGTTAACCTTCACAGATTCTGGGTTCTTGGGATGAAGATACACAATCATTGCAGAGCCGTAAAAGAGACTGACCACAGTCAGGTGGGATGAGCATGTGGAAAAGGTCTTTTGGCGTCCTGTGGCTGAAGGCATGCGCAGTATAGTCTTGGTGATTTTTACATAAGAAGCTAAAATGAGGACAAAAGGGATCATAAGAAAAATGCTACTCTCAGCATATACAGTTATCTCATTGGAATAAGTATCAGCACATGCCAGGCTGAGTACTGGTGGGTAGTCACAGAAGAAATGGTCAATCTCATTGGAGCCACAGAAAGGTAAGGAGAAGACAATTCCAATTTGGAACAATTGCATAGGGAGGCTGATGGCAAATGAGGCTGCCACCATCCCTACACACATTCTATGGCTCATGATTGTCATATAGTGGAGAGGTAGGCAAATGGCAAGGTAGCGGTCATAGGCCATGGCCGCCAGTAGGAAGCACTCAGCCCCACCCAGGAAGAGCAGGAAAAACATCTGTGAGGCACAAGCAGGCAGGGAAATGGAACGATCTCCAGACACCAGATTGGCCATCATCTTAGGAAGGGTGACTGAAGTGTAACACATCTCTAGTCCTGACAGGCTACGCAGGAAGAAGTACATGGGAGAGTGTAAGGCAGGGTCCAACGTTGTCACCACCACAATCAGGCCATTCCCCAGTAGTATGGCTGTGTATGTGGCCAGGAAGACAGTGAAGAGGAGGGCAGGATATGTGTGGTATCCCACCAAGATGAACACTTGCACAGTACTTTGGTTCTCCTTGTAGCTGGCTTGCCCGAGATCCATCTGGGAGGGAGCAGAGGTAGATCTGTGAGTCTTGTCTCTGTGGAGACTAAAAACAAAACTTTATTTTGTGTTTGTGTGCTGGTATTCATTTATTTAATTAATTTATTTAAAACTTGTTTATGCCATCTTTCCATCCAAATAGGGTCCCCAAGGTAGTGAACAATATATATATAGGGTTATATATAGGGTTATATACAGGGTTGCCAACTGATCTCCAGCCGGTAGAGATCAGTTCACCTGGAGAAAATGGCCGCTTTGGCAATTGGACTCTCCCCTCCCCAAACCCCGCCTTCCTCAGGCTCCACCCCAAAAACCTCCCGCCGGTGGCAAAGAGGGACCTGGCAACCCTATACATTATTGTGCTACCTGCTGCCTCAAGCCCATGTGGAGTTCAGAGGTGGTGTGCAATTTTTCAAATTCGAGTTTAAATGATCCGATTAAAAAAAAAAAGAGCTCAAAAAACCCTCTCCATACTGGTATGGGGATTCGACTCCCCCCACAATTTTTTGGGTCTATTAAACTGGAACTGGAAAAATACAAAAAAAAAAAAAAAAAAAGGTGCACACCACTAATTTCAAAGTTTTG
This sequence comes from Euleptes europaea, assembly GCF_029931775.1. Classification (NCBI taxonomy): domain Eukaryota; kingdom Metazoa; phylum Chordata; class Lepidosauria; order Squamata; family Sphaerodactylidae; genus Euleptes; species Euleptes europaea. Next base: position 16,724,818 of record NC_079329.1, on the reverse strand, counting down.
GTGCAAGAAGGTCCTTTCTTGGGTTGCCGTCCATCTAGTCTTTGATGACAAAGGCACCAATAACCCAGCTTTCGTGCTATGAGGAGGAAAGGATCTAACCTTCAGTACAACTGAATCCTTCTGTTGTGTAGGTCCAGATATGGTCCTGTCTTTGTGTTACAGAGTACTGTGGTTCTGCTTGTAGTTGGCTTGCCCGAGATCCATCTGGGAGGGAGCAGAGGTAGATACATGAATCTTGTCTCTGTGGAGACTGAAGGCAAAACTATATTTTGTGTTTCTGTGCTAGTAATTCATTTATTTATTTTACTTATTTAAAACTTGTTCATGCCACCTTTCCAAAAGAGGGTCCCCAAGGTGGTGAACAGAAGAATATTAAAACATTTGAAAATCAAAACAGCGTTTAAAATAATAAATATATATTAGTGTGCCACCTGCTGCCTCAAGACCCACGTAGAATTCAGAGGTGGTGTGTAGTTTTTCGGATTCAAGTTTAAACAACCCGATTTTTTTTGAAAAAAGCTCAAAAAACTCTCCATACTGGTATGGAGATTTGCTTTTACCGTTTTCCCCCCAAAATATTTTGGGTATGTTAAACTGGAACCGGAAAAATACCCCTCAAAATGGTACACACCAATAATTTCAAAGTTTTGGTGCTATGACCAAGAAGGTCCTTTCTTGTTTTGCCGCCCGTCTAGTCTTTGATGACAGAGGCACCAATAACCCAACTTTGGTGCTATGAGGAAGAAAGGATCTTACCTTCAGTACAACTGAATCCTTCTGTTGCGTAGGTCCAGTTGAGGTCCTGTCTTTGTCTTGCAGGGAGTAGTCACATCTTTTCTCATGTGAAATGGTGGTTTCCCAATATCTGTGGAGCAAAGGTGGTTCTTAGAAGACAGTTGCTTGCTAGGTTAGCCACCAAAGGGCATTGCTAGACATTGTAGCATAGCTCCAGCAGTGGTAGTTCCCTGAGGAGAAAATATGCCCTCCTAGATAAACAATGGAGAAGAAAGACCTTTTTGACTATGGAAATTCAAATGGGAGGGAAGAACGTACCGAGAGCATGACAAGCCCAATGGTGTTGCTGGGCTTTCTACATCACTCTCTTAATCACTCTCTACATAAAGACGTATTTTCTTTTGTCTATCTTGAATCTACTGCCCATCAGCTTCATTGGAAGCCCTCAAGTTATATTATTTTGGGAGAGGGAGAAAAAATTCTCTTTGTCAACTCTGTCCTCCCTGTGCATAACTTTATAAAACTCTATCATGCAATCCCCCAGTCATCTCTTTTCTAAACTGAAAAGTCCAACACACTTCAGCCTTTCCTCATAGGGAAGTTGCTCCAGCCCCCAATCATCTTGGTTGCATTCTTTTGTGCTTTTTCTAGCTCTGCCATGTCCTTTTTGAGAAACGGGGACCAGAACTGCACACAGTATTCCAAATGAGGCCACGCCACAGATCTATACAGGGGCACTAAAATATATAATATATTTCCTGTCATTTCCCTAACAACCCCTAACATAGAGTTTTCCCTTTTCACCCCTGCAGCACACTGGGTAACCTTTTCATTGAGTAGTCTACTGTGACCCCAAGATCTTTTCCCCTCTCAGTCTCAGCAAGTTCAGATCCCATTAGCCTATACTTGAAGTTGGGATTTTTTGTCTCAGTGTGCATCACCTTAGACTTGCCAACACTGAACTTTGTTCACCCAATCACCCAATCTGTGGAGATCATCCCGGATCTCTTCACAGTCAACCGTGGTTTTTACCATCCTGAATAATTCTGTGTCATGTCATCTGCAAATCTGGCCATTACACTACTCATTCTTAGATTCAGATCGGAGGGTTTTAAAGGGAAGAGACGTTAGGGGGGGTTGCCATTGCCTGCCTCTGTGTCATGACCCTGGTATTCCTTGGCAGTTTGCCATCCAAATACTAGCCAGGGTCAACCCTGCTTAGCTTCTGAGATCTGACGAGATCAGGCTAGTCTGTGTGGGGATGCTGTACATTGCACCATCAGATGTTGTAACTGACCCTAACCTAGAATACTGAGAAACTTGAGAAATTTGAGATTGTATCAAATGGAAATATGTTCTAGTACAGAGTGATTACTGGGAAAGAGCTAAGTATGTGTGAACCATTTCCACTCCTGCCCAATAGAACCCCGTCTCTAGCCCTCTCTCAATCTTCCATTGACAATTTAAGAAAGTGGCTTTCCTGCACCTCTGGCATTTCTAATCCACATAGAAGATGTGCTGAATTTTGATACCACTAAATCTTGCACCCAGGACGAATTCCTCACCAGTCCCCCTCCTGCTTTACGCGGACAATGCTGTTCTCCTATCCATAACTAGAATTGGCCTTCAACGGCTTTTATCTGCCTTTTCCGTCTTCTGCTCACAGAATGACTTAATCATTAACTCTGAGAAATCTAAGATTATGATCTTCTCTAAAACCTGGAATGGCCAAACATGGAAAATTGATGGCAACCCAGTCAAACAAGTTAAGTCCTTTAGATACCTCGGCCTTCTTTTTCACCACAATCTCAATTGGTCGCACCACCGGAAAGCAGCTATTATTGCAGCAAGAAGCCAATCCCAAGCGGTGACACGATTCCACTACCAAGAAGGACATCAGTTTATCCCTGCAGCTATTCAGATCTATTCATCGAAAGTTTCTACTCAATTATTATATGGTATCCCCGTTTGGATCCAGGCTCTTACCTTGGATGTCGATCGTAGTTTGCCCAACATGATTAATCTCTACACTCTTTGCAAAGAGCTTGGCCTCCACCTTCTGTCTACAAGAGCCTGGACCGCCACTGTTAAGTTGTGGCTCCATATCCTTAGGAATTAATTTAGACTCACTAAATAATTGTGGTGAGTCTCAAATTTTCTTCACCATCCGGCAAAGAATTAGGGACACTGAAAAACAGATCATAAATGCAGGCCCCACTATGACATGTTCCCCCTGTTTCAATGGACTGATGACTTATATGCCTGGAGGTGTTCCCTACATACAAAACCTCACTAACCCCCTTCATCGGCAGGCTTTTATGCTCGCCAGATTTAACATCTTTTCCTCAGCAGTTCTCTCCGGGAGATTCCACAATATCCCGTTTAGAGACAGATTATGTAAATTTTGCCACCTCGAACCATAAGTCACATCTTACTGATTTGCCCTTTTTTTCTCTGGTTTAAGAAATCGTTTCATAGATCCAATCATTATGAATCTCCCTGGCCCAGCGAATAGGAATACCCAACTATTACTAGCGGATAAGTCCCCCAACTCTACAGAAGCAGTTGCCAAATATTTGGCAAAAATTTTAGCTACTGATTTTAATACTGAAAAGTAATAGCTGTGCCAATTGCTTGTGTTCTTTGGTGCCTATAGTGGAACTCTACTATTGTATTATATTGAACTTGATAAGTATTGTACTATTTTAACATGCTCTTTTTATGCCATTAAAGGTTTTTGACTTTTGTTTGATACCACTAGATCCAGGTGACATTGCTAACACTACTTTTCCTGAGACTGAGCGCAACTGAATAACATGGGACATATTTCTGTGCAGAACTGCTTACGATTGCTCCCCAAGACTGCAATCTTAAGCACACTTTGGGCGAAAATGCATGGTCGCTTTATCATCCTTTAATCCCTGCTTTAGCCAGGATTGAAAGCACATTAGGTGAAACGCATGTGTTCGATCCTGGCTGAATCCTGGCTGAAACAGGGATTAAAGGAGGATAAAGCGACCATGCGTTTTTGCCCTTCCTTGTAAGTCCCAGTGTACTCAACAGGGTTTACTTCTGTGTATACATGGTTTAGGACTGCACTGCATATGGGCTTAGCAGGATTGGCAGAAGGGCAGGTATTGGGATGCAGGGTGAAATCCTATGGATACTTTCCTGGGAGTAAGTGCAATACAATGAAATGGGACTTAGTACCAGGTAGACCTGATTAGAATTACTCCCACAAAAGCAGAGGCAATAGAATTGTCAGCATTCCTGTTCCTCTTCCCTATGACAGTTTTATATTTTAAATGTTTTTCCCCCATTCTGATATTGCAAGAATGCCTGCAAGTTAAACTGTCTCTGGAAGCCTTTGGGACAAATCATCCTGTCTATGAAGTACGTGCGTAAATTCAAATTCTGTTCTCCTGCAGCAGAATGTGGGTTTTCTCATAGCTGAATTACATCTAGAGTCTACATTAGGGGACCTTGTTATAAAATTGAGGCATTAAAATAAATAAAATGAACTTGGTATTGGACGGACTTTCTTTCAAGATATCCTGAAGCATGTCATACTGAGATCTGTATTAAAACCTGGCACAGATAAAAAAGAGGAACTAGGAGCAGATGGATTTGTATAAGCCTGACAAGATAAAGTGCGCAGTTGTCATGGATCCCAGTCTTATGCATGCTTATTCAGGAGTAAGCCATTGACTTCAATGGGACTTACTCCCAAGTACTCATTTATTTCCCTATTGCAATGTGGCTGGTACAAGAGAACTTTCCTATAGATTATACACCAAATTTGATAACATCCATTCATAGGACCAGAGAAATAAAATTAAATCATTTGCAATGATAGACATTCCTTCAAAGACTGACTGATTTGGTCTTTAACAGCGCTGGATCAGTTTAAAACTCAAAATCTTCATTTTCTTCTCTACTGACATTTCTATCCCACCCTTCATCCAAGAAGCTCAAAGCAACTGGTTTCCACCAGTTATTGATCCTTACACCAGCCCTGTGAGACAACTGAGGCTAATGAGAAGTCCAAGGCCAACCTCTGCACTTCAGGGCTAAATAAGATTTGTGCTCAGGTCTTCCTGAAATAAATATGCCACATTACAGCCTCTAGACTAGCCTGGCTCAACACGGGGAATGTTCAGAGAAAACTGGAAGAGCAATCAACATTCAAAACCAGTATAAGACTGAATGCCATGAGACAGGTGCATTGGGGGGGGGGGGGGTCCAAGCAAATTCCAGTTCATTGCTATGGAAAATAAAGGATGTTACCTTCTTTAGAATGGAATCGTTCTGATGCACGGGCCCAGCTGAGGTCCTGTATTTTTCTTGCCAGTGTGAATCAGGGAGCCCTCATCCTTTATCACGTGAAACGGCAGTTTCCCCCAGGTCTGTGTTGTAAAGGCTGTTCATGGAGAACAGCTGCTTGCTAATTCAGCCACCAAAGAGCATTGTTAGGCACCTCAGTGATTTCTTCAGCATTAGCTCTCGCAGTGGCAGGTAGGTCCCAGTGGGGAAAATGGGCTTGCTTGGATAAATAATAGAGACAGAAATACTTTTAAACCAAGGAGATTCAAATGGGAGGAAGGAATGGGCAAGGGTCCATGACCAGCCCTAGGGTGCTGCTGGTCCTTCACCACAGAAACACACCATGTTTGTGCTTATGGAACACCTTCCTCTGAGTGATTCAGAGGCTGCCCAGCTTAATTCCTTTTGGAACCATGTCAAACTGGGATTGATGCATGTTTTTACACAGTTAGTGAAGTTTTCTGCTGTTGTTTATTTATTCATGTTATTGGTTTTTTTATTTACATTGTTTATAGTCCATCTTTCTCACTTGGACTCAAGGTGGATTACACAGAGTGATTCAATATAACTGACAGGATAGAACGTTCAATAAGTACAATAGGGTTAGGGTTGTGGAATCAACCAGAAGTCTTAGAACAGAATGGAAGCAAAGCATATATATTAATATGACACATTAAATGATGCAAAAGAGGAAGTTCATCATATAAAGAAATGAGCTGACTCACAACAGCTCGTGAGGGAATAAATGTTGTTAATCTTTAAGCTGTAGGGTTGCCAGGTCCTACTTGGTCACTGGTGGGAGCTTCGTGGAGGCGGGTTGGAGGCGGCTCGATCCATATGCGCAGTGTGATGACATCACTTCTGGGTTTACCCCAGAAGTGCCGATATTGCGCGGGAGACCTTCTAGCACTGTCCTCCAAAAACTCTATGGAAACTATAGAGTTTTTGGGGAGAATGCTGGAGCATCTCTGTCACGATGCTGGCACTACTGGGGTATTTGGAAATTGCAGGAATATATACAAGTGGTCAATAGTAAATCAAAAAGTAGAACAAAGTCACCTTTTTGAATACATAGGTATAACATTTCATAAGAACACAAGAACATAAGAAAAGCCCTGCTGGATCAGACCAAGGCCCATCAAGTCCAGCAGTCTGTTCACACAGTGACCAACCAGGTGCCTCTAGGAAGCCCCCAAACAAGACAACTGTAGCAGCACCATCCTGCCTCTGTCCCACAGCACCTAATATATTTGGCATGCTCCTCTGATCCTGGAGAGAATAGGTATGCATCATGACTAGTAGCCATTTTAACTAGTAGCCATGAATACCCCTCTCCTCCATGAACATCTTTCAGTCTTCTCTGTCGTGGCAAATGCATTTTAAGCCTATTGTCCTGATTAAGTCTATTGGCCTGTCTGCTCACTGGCCGACTGGCAGCATAGGGCACTCTAGTTGCCTGCAGCCTTTCCCCAGTTTGGAGGGTCTCTAGCCGGTGGGCAGAGTCCTGGTATCTCAGAATTTCGCTGAGATCCACCCCCCTTCGGATAGAGGGGTCCATGTATCTTGGGTGATCACAGATTCACTGCAGTCATCAGGCAAAGCTGAAGAAAGGTCAGGACTTCCCGAGCCGGCCAGGCAGCCGCCATTCCCCCCACATAACTCGGGCCCCCCTGACCCAATTGTCACAAAACTTGGGGGTTCTTGCAAGAAGGGTCACCTCAAGGTACACTAAAATTTTGGGACCTCTACTTCCAAACATGCCCCCCCAGAGCCGCGGAAAGGCACGAATGTGTTTTTAATGCCTTTTTCCTGAGGGTGATTTTGGGGGGGACCCCTTCTGGGCCTCATATCTCGGGACCCCCTGACCCAATCTTTACAAAGCTTGGGGGTTCTTGCAAGAAGGGTCCCCTCAAGCGACGCTGAAATTTTGGGACCTCTACCTCCAAACATGCCCATACAGAGCCACAGAAAGGTGCAGATGTGTTTTTAATGCCTTTATTCCTGTGGGCGATTTGGGTGGGACCTCTTCCGGGCCCCATATCACAGGACCCCCTGACCCAATCTTTAAAAAACTTGGGGGTTCTTACAAGAAGGGTCACCTCAAGCTATTCTGAAATTTTGGGACCTCTACCTCCCAAAATGCCCCCCCCCCGGAGCATTGGAAAGGCATGAATGTGTTTTTAATGGCTTTATTAGGCCAAATTTTCTCCCGAACTCGGAACTTGGTGCCAAATTCCACGGATCCGAATTGGGGGAGTTCGGACTTTGGCATTTTCCAAATCAAAGAGGGCCGAATTTTGCCTTATCTGAATTTTACCGAATTTTTTTTCAACAGCCCTAATTGGAGCTTTATGATAAACTCCATCCTATCCCTAGATCATAATGCCTGCTGGTTTAGCGGAAGCAGCCATATTGGCTGGCCATCGGGACTTGAAATATTAGGAAGAGGAGGTTTTAAATAGGCTGATGGCAATGACATGAGTGAAGTTCGAAAGGTGGACTCAACCCAGCATCCCTGTGCCCATTCCAAAGGTCTTTTTCTTCCTAATAATATTCTCAACCCACCATCCCTGTGCCCACTTCCAAAGGTCTTTTTCTTCCCAATAGTCTTTGAAAGGCAGCCTTTACCTCCCGGTTTCTCAGGGTGTAAATGAGAGGGTTGCAAAGGGGAATGATGATGGCGTATAGCAGGGAGAGCAACTTGTTAACCTTCACAGATTCCGGGGTCTTGGGACACAGGTACACAATCATTGCAGAGCCATAAAAGAGAATGACCACAGTCAGGTGGGATGAGCACGTGGAAAAGGTCTTCCGGCGTCCTGTGGCTGATGGCATGCACAGTATGGCCTTGGCGATTTGTACATAAGAAGCCAAAATGAGGAGAAAGGGGATTATAACAAAAACGACACTTGCAGCAAACACACTCATCTCATTGGAATAAATATCAGCACATGCCAGGCTGAGTACTGGTGGGATATCACAGAAGAAATGGTCAATCTCATTGGATCCACAGAAAGGTAAAGAGAAGACTATTCCAATTTGGAACAATTGCAAAGGGAGACTGATGGCAAATGAGCCTGCCACCATCCCGACACACACTCTATGGCTCATGATTGTCATATAATGGAGAGGCCGGCAAATGGCAAGGTAGCGGTCATAGGCCATGGCACCCAGCAGGAAGCACTCAGCCCCACCCAGGAAGAGCAGGAAAAACATCTGTGAGGCACAGGCAGGCAGGGAAATGGAACGATCTCCAGACACCAGATTGGCCATCATCTTAGGAAGGGTGACTGAAGTGTAACACATCTCCAGTCCTGACAGGCTACGCAGGAAGAAGTACATGGGAGAATGTAAGGCAGGGTCCAACGTTGTCACCACCACAATCAGACCATTCCCTAGTAGTATCATTGTGTATGTGGCTAGGAAGACCATGAAGAGGAGGGCGGGATATGCTTGGTATCCCACCAGGATGAACACTTGCACAGTACTATGGTTTTGCTTGTAGTTGGCTTGCCCAAGATCCATCTGGGAAGGAGTAGAGGTAGATATGTGAGTCTTGCCTCTATGGAGGCTGAAGATAAAACACTACATATATATAAACATCCAACACCAAAACCAAGAACAAGAGCCAATAACAGTTATTGAGTATATGCCAAATGGAGCAGCATATGTAACAGTCAAATGTATGATTACTCTCCATAGGATCATAACGACTGGCACAAATTGCCCTCCTTTACAAAAGTATAATTTTTAAGGAAGATAAACAAGGAATTTAACTTTTGAATTAGTATATGGATATGCAAGTCCCAAGAAAGATTGGGTCAAAACATGACCCCAAAGTATTTAAAATTTCTTACTATCTCTGTAGAATTTTCCTGCAGGGATAAGAAATGCACCCTTTTAAGTTTAGATTTAGTAAAGACTAAAACCTTAGTTTTACCAAAATTTATTTCTAAATCTTCTTTAGTGCAATAATCATAAACTCATTTAAAAATTTCACTATACCTGGAAGTTTACGGGCTAACAATACTAGATGGTCCGCATGAATGAAATCTAGAGTCTAGAGTAGGGGACCTTTTTATAAAACTGATTTATTAAAATAAATAAAATTGACTTGCTAGTAGATGGACTTCCTTTCAAGATATCCTGAAGCATGTGATACTGAGATCTGTATTAAAATCTGGCACAGATAAAAAAGAGGAAATGGGAGCAGATGGATTTGTATTATCTTGACAAGATAAAATGCATATTTATCATGGATCCCAGTCTTATGCATGCTTATTCAGGAGTAAGCCATTGACCTCAATAGGACTTACTCCCAAGTACTCATTTATTTCCCTGTTGCAATGTGTCTGGTACAAGAGAACTTCCCTATAGATCATACACCAAATTTGATAACATCCATTCATAGGACAAAAAGAAATGAAATCAAGACATTTGCAATGATAGACATTCCTTCAAAGACTGACTGATTTGTTCTTTAACAGCACAGGATCATATAAAACTCTAAATCTTCATTTTCTTCTCTACTGACATTCCTATCCCACCCTTTGTCCAAAAAGCTCAAAGCAGCATAATGTGGTTTTCCCCCAGTTAAGGATCCTTAAGCAAATGCTGTGACACAATTTAGGCTAAAGACTAGTCCAAGGCCAACCTCTGAACTTCAGAACTGGGTAAGATTGGTGCTCAGGTCTTCCTGAAATAAATGTGCCACATTACAGCCTCTAGACTAGCCTGGCTCAACATGGGGAATTTTCAGAGAAACCTGGAAGAGCAATGAGCAGAAAACACCCATAGAAGACTGAGAGCCAGGAGACAGATGCATGGGGCGGGGAGGGGTCCAAGCTAATACAAGTTCAATACTATGGAAAATAAAGGACGTTACCTTCTTTAGAATGGAATCATTCTGACGCACGGGCATAGCGGACATCCTAATTTTTCTTGCCAGCGTGGTGTAGTGGTTAAAAGTGGTGAACTCTAATCTGGAGAACCGGGTTGGTTTTCCCACCTTCCTCAGAAGGTGTCTTTTGGGAGGACCTGCACATGTGTCATTTCGGCTAGACGCACCACCACCTCCCTCCGATAAAACTTTTGGTTTTATAGCTTTAAAAAGGAAAATTTCCAGCTAATTGGATACAACTTTGCCTGCTTTTTGTTTGTGGAAAGAAAGTGTCTTTTGCAGGGAGAGGAAGGGAAGGAGACTGTAAGGCGATGTGATTCTGCTTAAAAGGTAGAGAAAGTTGGCAAATAAGAACCAACTCTTCTTCTTACTCTGTCAGGGATCACTCAGCCTTTATCATGTGAAATGGTGGTTTCCCCAGGTCTGTGTTCATAGAGACTGTTCATAGAGAACAGCTGCTTGCTAACTCAGCCACCAAAGAGCATTGTTAGGCACCTCAGTGATTTCTTCATCATTAGCTCTCGCAGTGGCTGGTAGGTCCCAGTGGGGAAAATGGACTTGCTTTGATAAATAATAGAGACAGAAGATCCAAATGGGAGGGAAGAATGGGCAAGGGGCCATGACCAGCCCTAGGGTGTTGCTGGTCTTTTAAGTATCACAGAAACACACCCTGCTTGAGCTTATGGAACACTTTCCTCTGAGTGATTTACAGGCTGCCCAACTTAATTTTTTTTGGAACCATGTCAGACTGGGATTGTTTTATGTTTTTACATAGCTAGTGAAATTATTTGCTTTTGTTTATTCATGTTATTGGTTTATTGATTGACATTATTTATAGTCCACCTTTGTCACTTGGACTCAAAGACGGATTACACAGAGTGAGTCGACATAATTGACAGGATAGGACATTAAAAAAACAATACATTAGGATGAGGGTTGTGGAATCAACCAGAAGTCTAAAAGCAGAACTGAAGCAAAGCATAAATCTTAACATGACACATTGAATGATGCAAAAATTACATAGTTCCAGCAAGCTAAACACAGAAGTATAGACCACAGTCCCTATTAATGTATGCAAGTGACTTTGTGAATCATTTATTACAGTGCAAGTCTACTGCCTGCATAGAAAAGCCCTCTTGAATAATTCAGTTTTGCATAGTTTGTGGAAAGCCAGGAGATTGGGAGCCTTCCTGAACTCCTCAGGCTGGTCATGCCACAAGGAACAGAAGGAACAAGGAGAAATCTCCTTGCAGAGAGTAACTGCAGAGAGTAACTGCAGACATGGGATTGCTAGTGGTTTGGGTCTGAAACTGAAAACAAGCATACTCAAACCAGAGTCTTATTTAACATGCACAGGTCCAAGAACAGAAGGCTTAAAGACCCCTACTGGAGTTTACACATAACATTTATATGCAATGGGAAAAGGCACCGTTACAAACTTCCACATACATTTTGGAAGGGCTAACCAGGGATGCCAAATGCCAGTGGTGGCTGGTGATCTCCCGCTATTACAACTGATATCCAGGCGACAGATTTCAGTTCACCCGGACAAAATGGCCACGTCGAAAGGTCGACTCTGTGGCATTATACACCATTGAAGTCACCCCGATCCCCAAAATCCACCCTCCTCAGGTTCCAACTCCAAAAATCTCCAGGTATTTCCCAATCTGGAGCTGGCAACCCATATGTTTGGTTAAATACTGGTGGCCTGATAGGCCTATGCTGATGCTATGAGGTGTAATGTGACTTGCCTGCTTCAGCTAATGGCATAGCAGCCATTTTTTAAACAGGCTGCTAGCAATGGCATAAGTGAAATTAAAAAGGAGGACTCAACCCATCCTCCCTGTGCCCACTTCCAAAGGTCTTTTTCTTCCTAGTAGTCTTCTAAAAGCAGTCTTTACCTCCCGGTTTCTCAAGGTGTAAATAAGAGGGTTGCAAAGGGGAATGATGATGGTGTATAGCAGGGAGAGCAACTTGTTCACCTTCACAGACTCTGGGGTCTTGGGACGCAGGTACACAATCATTGCAGAGCCGTAAAAGAGACTGACCACAGTCAGGTGAGATGAGCACGTGGAAAAGGTCTTCCGGCGCCCTGTGGCTGATGGCATGCGCAGTATGGCCTTGGTGATTTGAACATAAGAAACCATGATGAGGATAAAAGGGATGATAAGAAAGATGGTACTCTCAGCATAAAAAGTCAACTCATTGGAATAAAGGTCAGCACATGCCAGGCTGAGTACGGGCGGGCAGTCACAGAAGAAATGGTCAATCTCATTGGATCCACAGAAAGGCAAGGAGAAGATAATTCCAATTTGGATCAACTGCATGGGGAGGCTGATGGCGAATGAGCCTGCCACCATCCCTACACACATTCTATGGCTCATGATTGTCATGTAGTGGAGAGGCAGGCAAATGGCAAGGTAGCGGTCATAGGCCATGGCTGCCAACAGGAAGCACTCAGCCCCACCCAAGAAGAGCAGGAAAAACATCTGTGAGGCACAGGCAGGAAGAGAAATGGAATGATCCCCAGACACCAGATTGGCCATCATCATAGGAAGAGTGACGGAAATGTAACACATCTCTAATCCAGACAGGCTACGCAGGAAGAAGTACATGGGAGAGTGTAAGGCAGGGTCCAACATTGTCACCACCACAATCAGACCATTCCCCAGTAGTATGGCTGTGTATGTGGCCAGGAAGACCGTGAAGAGGAGGGCTGGATATGCTTGGTATCCCACCAAGATGAACTCTTGCACAGTACTATGGTTGTGCTTGTAGTTGGCTTGCCCAAGATCCATCTGGAAAGGAACAGAGGTAGAAATATGAGTATTGTCTCTATGGAGACTGAAGATAAAACTATATTTTGTGTTCATTTGCTGTTATTCATTCATTAATTCTATTTATTTACAACCTATTTATGCCACCTTTCCACCCATATAGGGTCTCCAAGGTAGTGAATATACGGATATTAAAACATATTAAACCACAGTCCCTAATAATTTAAAATTATATATAACAATACATAATAACAGTTATTGGGGGTATGCCAAATGAGACAAAAATGTCTTCCCCCACTGGTAGAAGACAATGGGTGAAAACGCATAATCGCTTTAGCCTCCTTTATTCCCTGTTTCAGTCATGATTGAGCCAGGATCGAACGCACGTTCGGCGAAACGCATGCGTTCGATCCTGGCTGAATCCTGGCAGAAACAGGGAATAAAGGAGGCTAAAGCCACCATGCGTTTTCGCCCAATGACGGAGGGGAAAAGACATTCTCATTGAGTGAGTTCAAACAGGAGTGTACTTTGGGCCAAGCTGAACCGAACCCCTCCAATACCTTATTGGTATTTTGGGGGGGTGGGGGGTCTCATGAAAAAAAATGTTGGTGATTTAAATGGATCCCAAAAGTGGATCCTGACTAAAGCTGATTTTTTCCACATTTTTCAGGCTGCTTCAGCCCTGTTGCCATTAAAAAAAAGAAAAAAAAGAATGGGAGGAGTATTCTCTCCCCCTTTCCTTCTTCTTACTTACCTGCTGGCCATCCAGGCCTTCAGAGAACTCTGCTGCCTCTGTGCGGGTCTTGGATGTTCAGTATGAAACCACACCTATCTATGTTATAACAATCCTATATAATTCACATAGTATGGCCACAATCTGTTATTCAAAATCCTATATGCAGCAGAGACAAAACTTATCCATGTAAACCTACACCCATGTTTATTCCTTAGTGCAACTTGTATATGACTTACAATATTACATGTATGAATTATTGGCTGTGAAGCCTAATATCACATCATCACAATTCTTATACAAGTCTATATGCTATTAGTGGATATTTGTATAGAATTGTATAAGAATTGTGATGATGTGTTATTAGGCTTCACAGCCAATAATTCATACATGTAATATTGTAAGTTATATATAAGTTGCACTAAGGGATAACACATGGGTGTAGGTTTACATGGATAAGTTTTGTCTATGTTCAATACAGGTTTTTGAATAATATATTGTGGCCATACTATGTGAATTATATGGGTCTTGGATGTGGCAGGTGGTGCAGAGCTTAACCACCTCTGAGAACCACATAGAGTTCGGAGGTGATGTGGATTTTTTTCGCATTCAGGTTCAATAGACTGTAAAGTTTTCAAAAAAAAGTTGAAAAAAACCAACACCCAAATTAGTATGGGGATCCGTCTTATTTTGTTTGTTCCCTCCCACCCCCCGAATTTATTTGGGTCTATTAAACCCGAATCTGAAAAAAATACCGGAAAAATTGGTGCACACCCCTAGTTCCAAAGTTTTAGTGCCATAACCAAGAAGGTCCTTTCTTGGGTTGTTGGCAGTCTAGTTTCTGAGGGCAGGGGCACCTGAAACAGATGACCAGTGTGGGTAGGTAGCAGTAGGTTCATATGGGAGAAGGTGGTCTTTAAGGTGTTGTGGCCTCAAGCCGTATAGGCCTCTGAAAGTCAATACCAGCACTGAATTGAATTGAGCCTGGAAGCAAATGGGAAGCTTGTATAGACCGAACAAGACTGGAATGATAGGATTCTATGACCCACCAGCTGCAGAATTCTACACCAGAAGTCAGCACCAGCTGCAGAATTCTACACCATATCTTTCTTCATTAGGGATTATGATTTTTCATAGAGAAACAGCAAGAAGGCTAAGATATAAATGGCCCCCACCTGCCTTGAGAAGAAAAATCAAATATTCACTGTACACAGATTGTGCATCTATTCATTGTAACTTGGCAGTGACCTACAGTGTCTCCCCAGCTCCACACTCAAGCATAAGGATTCCCACAAAAGGCTCCTGCTATCCACCCACCACAATATTCAAGTCAGAGTGGTGGGCAGCCTGCATGAAGAAGCTGTGCATTGCGTAATCAGACGGTATAATTGACCCTAACCTAGAATACTGGAAAACATAAGTTTTGATCAAATGGAAATATGTTCTAGTCCATAGTCATTCCTGGGAAAGAACCGAGAATGTGTGTGAACAGTTTATTCTAAAGGCTCAGAAACTTGGAAGGGGCCGGTAGGATTTCCACCCCTGCTCAAGAGAACCCAGCCTCTAGCCCTCTCTCAATCTCCCATTGACAATTTAAGAAAGTGGCTTTCCTGCACATCTGGTACTTATAATCCACATAAAAGATGTGCTAATTTTTATGCTGGTAGATCCTAGGTGACATTCCTAATACTACTTTTCCTGAGACTGAGCCCAACTGAATAAGATGGGACATATTTCTTTGCCACCTGCTTAGGATTGCTCCCCAAGACTGTGATTGTAAGCACAGGGTGAAATCCTATGAATACTTTCCTGGGAGTAAGTGCTATAGAATGAAATGGGACCTAGTACCAAGTAGACCCGATTAAAATTTATCCCATAAAAGCAGAGCCGATAGCATTGTCAGCGCTTGTGTTCCTCTTCCCTAAGGCAGTTTTATATTTTAAATGGTTCATTCCCATTCTGGTAGTGCTAGAATGTTTGCAAGTTCAACTGTCCTTGGAAGCCTTAAACTATGGGACAAATCATGCTGTCAATAGAGTACATTCTGTAAATTCGAAGTTTGTTCTCCTGTAGCAGAATGTGGGTTTTCTCATAGCTGAATACAATCTAGAGTCTACATTAGGGGAACCTTCTTATAAAATTGAGGTATAAAAATAAATAAAATTGACTTGTTATTGGACTATTCTTTCAAGATCTACTGAAGCATGTAATACTGAGGACTGTATTAAAATCTTGCACGGAGGAAATGCTAGTAGATGGATTTGTATTAGCCTGACAAGATAAAATGCATAGTTGTCATGGATCCCAGTCTTATGCATGCTTATTCAGGAGTAAGCCATTGACTTCAATGGTACTTACTCCCAAGTACTACCGGTAATTTCTTTCACTATTGCAATGTGGCCAGTACAAGAGAACTTCCCTGTAGATTATACACCAGGTTTGATAGCATCCATTCATAAAACAAAAGAAATCAAATCAAATCAGTTGCAATGATAGACATTCCTTCAAAGACGGACTGATTTGTTTTTTAACAGCCAGGATCAGTTTAAATCTCAAAATTTTCATTTGCTCCTCTACTGACATCCCTATCCTACCCTTCGTTCAAGAAGCTCAGAGTAGCATAACATGGTTTTTCCACAGTTAATGATCTTTACAACAACTCTGTGAGAAAACCTAGGCCAATGGCTCGTTCAAGGCCAACCTCCAAACGTCAGGGCAAAGTAAGATTTGTGCTCAGGTCTTCCTAAAATAAATGTGCCACATTACAGCCTCTAGACTAGCCTGGCTCAACATGGGGAATGTTCAGAGAAAACTGGAAGAGCAATGAACAGTCAAAACCAGTATAAGACTGAATGCCATGAGACAGGTGCATTTTTTGGGGGTGGGGTGGGGGTGGGTTCAAGCAAATTCCAGTTCATTGCTATGGAAAATAAAGGATGCTACCTTCTTTAGAATGGAATTGTTGTGATGCACGGCCCCAGCTGAGGTCCTGTATTTTTCTTGCCAGTGTGTATCAGGGAGCACTCAGCCTTTATTATGTGAAACGGTGGTGCTGCCCTTGTCTGTGTTGTAAAGGCTGTTCATGGAGAACAGCTGCTTGCTAACTCAGCCACCAAAGGGCATTGTTAGGCACCTCAGTGATTTCTTCAACATTAGCTTTCACAGTGGCAGGTAGGTCCCAGTGGGAAAAATGGGCTTGCTTGGATGAATAATAAAGAAATACTTTTAAACCAAGGAGATTCAAATGGGAGGGAGGAACGGGCAAGGGGCCATGACCAGCCCTAGGGTGTTGCTGGTCTTCCAGTATCACAGAATCACATCATGTTTGAGCTTATGGAACATCTTCCATTGAGCGATTTACAGGCTGCCGAACTTAATTCCTCTTGGAAGGTGTCAGACTGGGATTGTTTCATGTTTTTACATAGTTAGTGAAGTTTTCTGCCGTAGTTTATTTATGGGGTTGCCAACCTCCAGGCCCCGGCTGGAGATCTCCTGGTATTCCAACTGATCTCCAGGTGATAACGATCAGTTCCCCTGGAGAAAATGGCCGCTCTGGCAATAGGACTCTATGGTATTGAAGTCCCTCCCCTCTCCAAATGCCACCCTCCTCAGGCTCCACCCCCAAATCTCCAGGTACTTCCCAAACTTGGGCTGGCAACCCTATGTATGTACAGCATGTATGTATGTATGTATGTATGTATGTTGTTAGTTTATTGATTAATGCTACTTTCTCACTTATACTTAAGGTGGATTACAACAGAGTGAGTTGATATAATTAATAGATAGGACATTCAATAAACAATACAGTAGGATTTGGGTTGGGGAACCAACCAGAAGTCTAACAACAACACTGTAGCAAAGCATAAGTTAAATTGACACATTAAATAAGGCAAAAAATTACATAGTTTAATCCTAGTTACAGAAAATTAAACACCGTTGTACAGACCACAGTCCCTAATAATTTATACAAGTTAACTTTGTGAATCATTTAGTACAATGCAACTCTATTGCCTACGTAGAAAAGCCCTCTTGACTCAGCCCATCATCCCTGTGCCCACTTCCAAAGGTCTTTTTCTTCCTAATAGTCTTCTAAAGGCAGTCTTTACCTCCCGGTTTCTCAAGGTATAAATAAGAGGGTTGCAAAGGGGAATGATGATGGTGTATAGCAGGGAGAGCAACTTGTCGACCTTCACAGACTCTGGGTTCTTGGGACGCATGTACACAATCATTGCAGAGCCGTAAAAGAGAATGACCACAGTCAGGTGGGATGAGCATGTGGAAAAGGTCTTCTGGCGTCCTGTGGCTGATGGCATGCGCAGTATGGCCTTGGCGATTTGTACATAGGAAGCCAAAATGAGGATAAAAGGGATTATAAGAAAGATGGTACTGTCAGTGTACAAAGTCACCTCACTGGAATAAATGTCAGCACATGCCAGGCTTAGTAGTGGTGGGCTTTCACAGAAGAAATGGTCAATCTCGTTGGATCCACAGAAAGGTAAGGAGAAGACAATTCCAATTTGGACCAACTGCATGGGGAGGCTGATGGCGAATGAGCCTGCCACCATCCCTACACACGTTCTATGGCTCATGATTGTCATATAGTGGAGAGGCCGGCAAATGGCAAGGTAGCGATCATAGGCCATGGCACCCAGCAGGAAGCACTCAGCCCCACCCAGGAAGAGCAGGAAAAACATCTGTGAGGCACAGGCAGGCAGAGAAATGGAATGATCCCCAGACACCTGATTGGCCATCATCTTAGGTAGAGTGACGGAAATGTAACACATCTCTAGTCCTGACAGGCTACGCAGGAAGAAGTACATGGGAGAGTGTAAGGCAGGGTCCAATGTTGTCACCACCATAATCAGACCATTCCCCAGTAGTATGGCTGTGTATGTGGCCAGGAAGACTGTGAAGAGGAGGGCGGGATATACTTGGTATCCCACCAAGATGAACTCTTGCACAGTACTGTGGTTCTGCTTGTAGTCGGCTTGCCTGAGATCCATCTGGGAAGGAAGAGAGGTAGAAACATGAATATTGCCTCTTTGGAGACTGAAGGTAAAACTATATTTTGTGTTCATGTGCTGGTATTCATTTAGTTATTTACAACCTATTAATGCCACCTTTCCACCCAAAGAGGGTCCCCAACGTGGTGAACATAAGAATATTAAATCATTTGAAAATCAAAACAGTTTTTAGAATTATATATAACAATATATAATAACAGTTATTGGGGGTATGGCTAATGAAACAAAAATGTCTTCCCCCACTGGTTGAAGACAATGACATAGAGAAAAAGACGTGTCTCTTTGGGGAGTGAGTTCCAAACAGAGGTGTACTTTTGGCCAAGCTGAAATGAACCTCCCCAATACCTTATTGGTATGGGGGGGGGGTTTTCTCCTGAAAAAATGTTGATGATTCAAATGGATCCCAAAAGTGGATCCTGAATAATCCTCATCCCCCCCTGCATTTTTTTGGGCCGCTTTGGCACTGCCACCAATAAAAAAACTAGGGGGGGAATATCTCCTCCCCCCTTCCTTCTCCTTCTTACTTACCTGCTGACCAGCCAGGCTGGCACAGAACTCTACTGCCTTTGTGTGGGTCTTGGAGGTTGCAGGTGGTTTAGAGCTTAGACTTTAGCTCTGTGCCGCCTGCCACTTCTGAGGCCCACATAGAATTTGGAGGTGGTGTGGAACATTTTGCTTTCGGGTTTAATAGGAGTTAATTTTTTTTAAAGCTGAAAAAACCCATATCGGTATGGGGATTCGCCTTTTTTTTGTTTTTGTTTTCCCAAAATGTTTTGGGTCTATTAAACCCGAATCTGAAAAATACAGAAAAAAATGGTGCACGCCCCTAGTTCCAGAGTTTTGGTGCCATAACCAACAAGGTCCTTTCTTGGGTTGCTGGCCGTCTAGTCTCTCAGGGCAGGGGCACCTGAAACAGGACCTCTGAAGATAACCAGAGTTGATAGGAAGGTTCATATGGGAGCAGGTGGTCTTTAAGGTGTTGTGGCCTCAAGCCGTATAGGCCTCTGAAAGTCAATAGCAGCACTGAATTGAATTGAGCCTGGAAGCAAATGGGGAGCTGGTGTAGACCAAACAAGAGTGGACTGATATGATTCTTACGACCCACTGCAGTCAACGTTGGTTACAACATTCTATACCATATCCTTCTTCATTAGGGATCATGATTATTCATGGAGGAACAGCAAGAGGGAGAAGATGTAAATGGCCCCCACCAGCCTTGACAAGAAAAATCAAATTTACACTGTACACAGATTGTATATGTATTCACTGTAACTTGTCAGTGACCTACAGTTCCACACCCCAGCTCCACACTCAAGTATGAGGATTCCCACAAAAGGATCGTATAGTTCACCTACCCCAATATTAAAGTTAGAGTGCTGGGCAGCCTGGTGGGAAAGCTGTACATTACTCCTTCAGGTGTTGTAATTGACCCTAACCTAGAATACTGAGAAATTTGAGATTATATCACATGGAAATATGTTCTGGTACATAGTGATTCCTGGGAAAGAGCTGAGAATGTGTGAACAGCTTATTCTAAAGGCTCGGAAACTAGAAAGGAGCCAGTGGGATTTCACTCCCACCTAATAGCATCCAGTCTCTAGCCCTCTCTCAATCTCCCATTGACAATTTAAGAAAGTGGCTTTCCTGCACATCTGGTTCTTCTAATCCACATAGAAGATGTGCTGATTTTTATGCTGGTAGATTCTAGGTGACATTCCTAATACTATTTTTCCTGAGACTGAGCCAAACTGAATAACATGGGACGTATTTCTGTGCCCACCTGCTTAGGATTGCCCCCCAAGACTGCGATCATAAGTACACTTCCTGGTAAGTCCCAATGAACTCAATGGGATTTACTTCTGTGTATACATGGTTTAATACTGCACTGCATATGGATTAGTAGGAATGGCTCAAGAAGTGCAGGAATTGGGACACAGAGTGAAATCCTATGAATACTTTCCTGGGAGTAAGTGCTACAAATGAAATGGGACCTAGTACCAAGTAGACCCGATTAGAATTTCTCCCGCAAAAGCAGAGCCGATAGCATTGTCAGCGCTCCTGTTCCTCTTCCCTAAGAAAGTTTTATATTTTAAATGGTTCATTATCACACTATATTTCCCCTTTTTTAACATACAAATCCAATGCCTTTGTGACTGACATAATGCCTTTTTTACTAAGCGATAGGGACCCCAAGGCTACATTGTCAGTGGCAAGATTTGTTTCAGTCCTTATATCTTTCCAACACTAGATATATGCTGCTCAAGATCAATTGATTAAAGAGCTTCTAAGGGATAAAAGGAAAAAAGGAAATGGTTCATTCCCATTCCAGTATTGCTAGAATGTTTGCAAGTTAAACTGTCTCTGGAAGCCTTAAACTGTGGGACAAATCATACTGTCAATAGAATACATCCTGTAAATTCAAAGTTTGTTCTCCTGTAACAGAATGTGGGTTTTCTCATAGCTGAATGAAATCCAGAGTCTACATTAGGGGACCTTCTTATAAAATCAAGGTATTAAAATCAAAAGGACTTGCTATTGGTCTATTCTTTCAAGATACCCTGAAGCATGTAATACTGAGATCTGTGTTAAAATCTGGCACAGATTTAAAAAAAGGAACTGGGAGCAGATGGATTTGTATTAGCATAAAATGCATAGTTATCATGGATCCCAGTCTTATGCATGCTTAGTCAGGAGTAGTCCATTGACTTCAATGGGACTTACTCCCAAGTACTCATTTCTTTCCCTATTGCAATATGGCTGGTACAAGAGATCCCTGTAGATTATACACCAGATTTGATAACATTCATTCATAGGACAAAAGAAATGAAATCAAGTCATTTGCAACGATAGAAATTCCTTCAAAGATGGACTGATTTGTTCTTTAACAGCCAGGATCAATTTAAATCTCAAAATCTTCATTTGCTCCTCTACTGACAACCCTATCCCACCCTTCGTCCAAGAAGCTCAGAGTAGCATAACCTGGTTTTCCCACAGTTAATGATCTTTACAACAGCCCTGTGAGAAAACTTAGGCCAATGGCTTGTTCATGGCCAACCTCCAAACAGCAGGGCTAAGTAAGATTGGTGCTCAGGTCTTCCTGAAATAAATGTGCCACATTACAGCCACTGGACTAGCCTTGCTCAACACGGGGAATGTTCAGAGAAAACTGGAAGAGCAAAGAGCAGCCAACAGCGGATATAAGACTGAATGCCATGAGACAGATGCGTGTGGGGATGGTGGTTGTCCAAGCTAATCCCAAATTCATTGTTATGGAAAATAAAGGACCTTACCTTCTTTAGAATGGAATTGTTCTGACTCAGGGCACAGCTGAGGTCCTGTATTTTTCTTGCCGGCGTGTATCAGCCTTTATCATGTGAAATGGTGGTGTTGCCCTTGTCTGTGTTGTAAAGTCTGTTCATGGAGAACAGCTGCTTGCTAACTCAGCCACCAAAGAGCATTGTTAGGCACCTCAGTGATTTCTTCAACATTAGCTCTCACAGTGGCAGGTAGGTCCCAGTGGGGAAAATGGGCTTGCTTGGATGAATAACAGAGAAAGAAATACTTTTAAACTAAGGAGAATCAAATAGGAGGGAGGAATGGGCAAGGGGCCATGACCAGCCCTAGGGTGTTGCTGGTCTTTCAGTATCACAGAAACACACCATGTTTGAGCTTATGGAACATCTTCCTCTGAGTGATTTACAGGCTGCCGAACTTAATTCCTTTTGGAACCATGTCAGACTGGGATTGTTTTATGTTTTTACATAGTTAGTGAAGTTTTCTGCTGTTGTTTATTTATAGGGTTGCCATCCTCCAGGGCCTGGCTGGAGATCTCCTGCTATTACAACTGATCTCCATGTGATAACAGTTCCCCTGGAGAAAATGGCCGCTCTGGCAATTGGACTCCATGTCTTTGAAGCCCCTCCCCTCTCCAAATCCCACCCTCCATAGGCTCCTCCCCCAAATCTCCAGGTACTTCCCAAACGTGGGCTGGCAACCCTATGTATGTATGTATGTATGTATGTATGTATGTATGTATGTATGTATGTTATTGGTTCATTGATTAATGCTATTTTCTCACTTGTCTGTGTTGTAAAGGCTGTTCATAGAGAACAGCTGCTTGCTAACTCAGCCACCAAAGGGCATTGTTAGGCACCTCAGTGATTTCTTCAACATTAGCTTTCGCAGTGGCAGATAGGTCCCAGTGGGAAAAATGGGCTTGTTTGGATGAATAACAGAGAAAGAAATACTTTTAAACCAAGGAGATTCAAATAGGAGGGAGGAATGGGCAAGGGGCCATGACCAGCCCTAGGGTGTTGCTGGTCTTCCAGTATCACAGAATCACATCATGTTTGAGCTTATGGAACATCTTCCATTGAGTGATTTACAGGCTGCCGAACTTAATTCCTCTTGGAGCCATGTCAGACTGGGATTGTTTCTGCCGTTGTTTATTTATGGGGTTGCCAACCTCCTGGAGATCTCCTGGTATTACAACTGATCTCCAGGTGACAGAGATCAGTTCCCCTGGAGAAAATGGCCACTCTGGCAATAGGACTCTATGGTATTGAAGTCCCTCCCCTCTCCAAATGCCACCCTCCTCAGGCTCCACCCCCAAATCTCCAGGTACTTCCCAAACTTGGGCTGGCAACCCTATGTGTGTACAGTATGTATGTATGTATGTATGTATGTATGTTGTTGGTTTATTGTTAATGCTATTTTCTCACTTATACTTAAGCTGGATTACACAGAGTGAGTTGATATAATTAATAGATAGGACATTCAATAAACAATACAATAGGATTTGGGTTGGGGAACCAACCAGAAGTCTAAAAACAAAACTGTAGCAAAGCATAAGTTAAATTGACACATTTAATGAGGCAAAAAATACATCGTTTAATCCTAGTTACAGAAAATTAAACACAGTAGTATAGACCACAGTCCCTAATAATTTATGCAAGTTAACTTTGTGAATCATTTAGTACAATTCAACTCTATTGCCTACGTAGAAAAGCCCTCTTGACTCAGCCCATCATCCCTGTGCCCACTTCCAAAGGTCTTTTTCTTCCTAAAAGTCTTTTGAAGGCAGTCTTTGCCTCCCGGTTTCTCAAGGTGTAAATAAGAGGGTTGCAAAGGGGAATGACGATGATATATAGCAGGGAGAGCAACTTGTCGACCTTCACAGACTCTGGGGTCTTGGGGCGAAGGTACACAATCATTGCAGAGCCGTAAAGGAGAATGACCACAGTCAGGTGGGATGAGCATGTGGAAAAGGTCTTCTGGCGTCCTGTGGCTGATGGCATGCTCAGTATGGCCTTGGCGATTTGTACATAGGAAGCCAAAATGAGGATAAAAGGGATTATAAGAAAGATGATACTCTCAGTGTACAAAGTCACCTCACTGGAATAAATGTCAGCACATGCCAGGCTGAGTAGTGGTGGACTGTCACAGAAGAAATGGTCAATCTCGTTGGATCCACAGAAGGGTAAGGAGAAGACAATTTTGATTTGGACCAACTGCATGGGGAGGCTGATGGCGAATGAGCCTGCCACCATCCCTACACACGTTCTGTGGCTCATGATTGTCATATAGTGGAGAGGCAGGCAAATAGCAAGGTAGCGGTCATAGGCCATGGCCACCAGCAGGAAGCATTCCGCCCCACCCAGGAAGAGCAGGAAAAACATCTGTGAGGCACAGGCAAGCAGGGATATTGAATGATCCCCAGACACCAGATTGACCATCATCTTAGGAAGGGTGACGGAAATGTAACACATATCTAGTCCTGACAGGCTACGCAAGAAGAAGTACATGGGAGAGTGTAAGGCAGGGTCTAATGTTGTCACCAGCACAATCAGGCCATTCCCCAGTAGTATGGCTGTGTATGTGGCCAGGAAGACTGTGAAGAGGAGGGCAGGATACGCTTGGTATCCCACCAAGATGAACTCTTGCACAGTACTGTGGTTCTGCTTGTAGTCAGCTTGCCCAAGATCCATCTGGAAAGGAAGAGAGGTAGAAACATGAGTATTGCCTCTTTGGAGATGGAACAAGACTGGAGTGATATGGTCTTATGACCCACACTGGCTGCAGCATTCTACACCATAACTTTCTTCATTAGGGATCATGATTTTTCATTGAAAAACAGCAAGAAGGAAAGGATGTAAATGGCCCCACAAGCATACACTGTACACAGATGGTGCATGTATTCACTAACTTGAAGAAAGTGGCTTTCCTGCACATCTGGCACTTCTAATCCACATAGAAGATGTGCTGATTTTTATGCTGGTGACATTCCTAACACTACTTTTCCAGAGACTAAGCCCAACTGAATAACATGGGATGTATTTCAGTGCCCTCCTGCTTACTATTGCTTCCCAAGACTGCAATCTTAAACACACTTCCTTGTAAGAGCCAGCTTGGTGTAGCGGTTAAGAGCGGTGGTTTGGAAAGGTGGAGTCTGCTCTGGAGAACCGGGTTTTATTCCCCACTCCTCCGCTTGAGCGGTGGTGGCTAATCTGGTGAAATGGATTTGTTTTACCACTCCTACACCCAAAGCCAGCTGGGTGACCTTTGGCAAGTCACACTCTCTCAGCCTCACCCACCTCACAGGGTGTCTGTTGTGGGGAGGGGAAGGGATTGTAAGCCAGTTTGCTTCTCCCTTAAGCGGTAGAGAAAGTCGGCATATAAAAACCAACTCTTCTTCTAAGTCCCAGTGTACTCAATGGGGTTTACTTCTGTGTATACATGGTTTAGGACTGCACTGCATATTGATTAGCAGGAATGGCTCAAGAAGTGCAGGAATTGGGGCACATGTTGAACTCCTATGAATACTTTCCTGCGAGTAAGTGCTATAGAATGAAATGGGATTTAGTTCCAAGTAGTCCCGATTAGAATTGCTCCCACAGAAGCAGAGCCGACAGCATTGTCAGTGCTCCTGTTCCCCTTCCCTAAGGCAGTTTTATATTTTCAATTGTTCTTTCCCATTCCGGCATTGCTAGAACGTGTGCAAGTTAAACTGTCTCCGGAAGCCTTAAACTATGGGACAGATCATACTGTCAATGGAGTACATTCTGTAAATTCAAAGCCTGTTCTCCTGTAGTGGAATGTGGGTTTTCTCATAGCTGGATTAAATCAAGAATGCTACAATATATAGAGAGGTAAAATGTATTTGGTTTACAACAATAAATTGCCATCAAAGCCAGAAAAAAAAAGAATGCTACAATAGGGAACCTTCTTATAAAATCTGGGTATTAAAATAAATAAAATGGACTTGCTATTGGACTGTTCTTTCAAGATTTAGTGAAGCCTGTAATACTGAGGTCTGTATTAAAATCTGGGAGTAGATAGATTTATATTAGCTGACAAGATAAAATGCATAGTTGTCATGGATCCCAGTCTTATGCATGCTTATTCAGGAGTAAGCCATTGACTTCAATGGTACTTACTCCCAAGTACTCATTTGTTTCCCCATTGCAATAAGGCTGGTACAAGAGAACTCCCCCGTAGTTTATACACCAGATTTGATAACATCAGTTCATGGGAATAGGAATCAATTCATTTGCAATGATAGACATTTCTTCGAAGACTGACTGATTTGTTTTTTAACAGCACAAGATCAGTTTAAAACTAAATCTTCATTTTCTTCTCGTTGGATCCACAGAAAGGTAAGGAGAAGACAATTTCAATTTGGACCAACTGCACGGGGAGGCTGATGGTGAATGGGCCTGCCACCATCCCTACACACGTTCTATGGCTCATGATTGTCATATAGTGGAGAGGCTGGCAAATGGCAAGGTAGCGGTCATAGGCCATGACACCCAGCAGGAAGCACTCAGCCCCACCCAGGAAGAGCAAGAAAAACATCTGTGAGGCACAGGCAGGAAGAGAAATGGAATGATCCCCAGACACCAGATTGGCCATCATCATAGGAAGAGTGACGGAAATGTAACACATCTCTAGTCCTGACAGGCTACGCAGGAAGAAGTACATGGGAGAGTATAAGGCAGGGTCCAATGTTGTCACCACCACAATCAGACCATTCCCCAGTAGTATGGCTGTGTATGTGGCCAGGAAGACTGTGAAGAGGAGGGCGGGATATACTTGGTATCCCACCAAGATGAACTCTTGCACAGTACTGTGGTTCCGCTTGTAGTCGGCTTGCGTGAGATCCATCTGGGAAGGAAGAGAGGTAGAAACATGAATATTGCCTCTTTGGAGACTGAAGGTAAAACTATATTTTGTGTTCATGTGCTGGTATTCATTTAGTTATTTACAACCTATTAATGCCACCTTTCCACCCAAAGAGGGTCCCCAACGTGGTGAACATAAGAATATTAAATCATTTGAAAATCAAAACAGTTTTTAGAATTATATACAACAATATATAATAACAGTTATTGGGGCTAATGAAACAAAAATGTCTCCCACCACTGGTGGAAGACAATGACAGAGGAAAAAAGACGTGTCTCTTTGGGGAGTGAGTTCCAAACAGAGGTGTACTTTTGGCCAAGCTGAAATGAACCTCCCCAATACCTTATTGGTATTGGGGGGGAGGGTTCCTCCTGAAAAAATGTTGATGATTCAAATGGATCCCAAAAGCGGATCCTGAATAATCCTCATCCCACCCACCCCCGCATTTTTTTTGGGCTGCTTCGGCACTGCCACCATTAAAAAAAGAAGAAGGGGGAGAATATCTCCTCCCCCCTTCCTTCTCACTTACCTGCTGACCAGCCAGGCCGGCACAGAACTCTACTGCCTTTGTGTGGGTCTTGGAGGTTGCAGGTGGTTTAGAGCTTAGACTTTAGCTCTGTGCCACCTGCCACTTCTGAGGCCCACATAGAATTTGGAGGTGGTGTGGAATATTTTGCTTTCGGGTTCAATAGACGTTAATTTTTTTTAAAGCTGAAAAAACCCATATCGGTATGGGGATTCACCTTTCCCCCCCGAAAATGTTTCAGGTCTATTAAACCCGAATCCGAAAAATACCCAAAAAACTGGTGCACGCCCCTAGTTCCAGATTTTTGGTGCCACAACCAACAAGGTCCTTTCTTGGGTTGATGGCCGTCTAGTCTCTCAGGGCAGGGGCACCTGAAACAGGACCTCTGAAGATAACCAGAGTAGGTAGGAAGGTTCATCTGGGAGCAGGTGGTCTTTAAGGTGTTGTGGCCTCAAGCCGTATAGGCCTCTGAAAGTCAATAGCAGCACTGAATTGAATTAAGCCTGGAAGCAAATGGGGAGCTGGTGTAGACCAAACAAGAGTGGACTGATATGATTCTTACGACCCACTGCAGTCAACGTTGGTTACAACATTCTATACCATATCCTTCTTCATTAGGGATCATGATTATTCATAGAGGAACAGGAAGAGGGAGAAGATGTAAATGGCCCCCACCAGCCTTGACAAGAAAAATCAAATTTACACTGCACACAGATTGTACATGTATTCACTGTAACTTGTCAGTGACCTACAGTCTCTCCCCAGCTCCACACTCAAGTATGAGGATTCAAACAAAAGGATCCTACAATTCACCTACCCCAATATTAAAGTTAGAGTGCTGGGCAGCCTGGTGGGGAAGCTGTACATTACTCCTTCAGGTGTTGTAATTGACCCTAACCTAGAATACTAAGAAACTTTAGATTATATCACATGGAAATATGTTCTGGTACATAGTGATTCTTGGGAAAGAGCTGAGAATGTGTGAACAGCTTATTCTAAAGGCTCGGAAACTAGAAAGGAGCCGGTGGGATTTCCACTCCCACCTAATAGTGTCCAGTCTCTAGCCCTCTCTCAATCTCCCATTGACAATTCAAGAAAGTGGCTTTCCTGCACATCTGGTACTTCTAATCCACATAGAAGATGTGCTGATTTTTATGCTGGTAGATTCTAGGTGACATTCCTAATGCTACTTTTCCTGAGACTGAGCCGAACTGAATAACATGGGGACGTATTTCTGTGCCCACCTGCTTAGGATTGCTCCCCAAGACTGTGATCGTAAGCACACTTCCTGGTAAATCCCAATGAACTCAATGGGATTTACTTCTGTGTATACATGGTTTAATACTGCACTGCATATGGATTAGTAGGAATGGCTCAAGAAGTGCAGGGTGAAATCCTATGAATACTTTCCTGGGAGTAAGTGCTACAGAATGAAATGGGACCTAATACCAAGTAGACCCGATTAGAATTTATCCCGCAAAAGCAGAGCCGATAGCATTGTCAGCGCTCCTGTTCCTCTTCCCTAAGAAAGTTTTATATTTTAAATGGTTCATTATTGCACTATATTTCCCCCCTTTTAACATACAAATCCAATGCCTCTGTGACTGACATAATGCCTTTTTAACTAAGCGATAGGGACCCCAAGGCTACATTGTCAGGGGCAAGATTTGTTTCAGTCCTTATATCCCTCCAACACTAGATATATGCTGCTCAAGATCAATTGATCAAAGAGCTTTTAAGGGATAAAAGGAAAAAAGGAAATGATTCATTCCCATTGCAGTATTGCTAGAATGTTTGCAAGTTAAACTGTCTCTGGAAGCCTTAAACTGTGGGACAAATCATACTGTCAATAGAGTACATTCTGTAAATTCAAAGTCTGTTCTCCTGTAACAGAATGTGGGTTTTCTCATAGCTGAATGAAATCTAGAGTCTACATTAGGGGACCTTCTTATAAAATCAAGGTATTAAAATAAATCAAAAGGACTTGCTGTTGGTCTATT
Source organism: Euleptes europaea (assembly GCF_029931775.1). NCBI lineage: Eukaryota > Metazoa > Chordata > Lepidosauria > Squamata > Sphaerodactylidae > Euleptes > Euleptes europaea. Next base: position 16,695,619 of record NC_079329.1, on the reverse strand, counting down.
CTTTCAAGATACCCTGACGCATGTAATACTGAGAACTGTGTTAAAATCTGGCACAGATTTAAAAAAAGGAACTGGGAGCAGATGGATTTGTATTAGCCTGACAAGATAAAATGCATAGTTATCATGGATCCCAGTCTTATGCATGCTTAGTCAGGAATAGTCCATTGACTTCAATGGGACCTACTCCCAAGTACTTATTTCTTTCCCTATTGCAATATGGCTGGTACAAGAGATCCCTGTAGATTATACACCAGATTTGATAACATTCATTCATAGGACAAAAGAAATGAAATCAAATCAGTTGCAACAATAGAAATTCCTTCAAAGATGGACTGATTTGTTCTTTAACAGCCAGGATCAATTTAAATCTCAAAATCTTCATTTGCTCCTCTACTGACATCCCTATCCCACCCTTCGTCCAAAAAGCTCAGAGTAGCATAACCTGGTTTCCCCCCAGTTAATCATCTTTACAACAGCCCTGTGAGAAAACTTAGGCCAATGGCTCGTTTAAGGCCAACCTCCAAACATCAGGGCTAAGTAAGATTTGTGCTCAGGTCTTCCTGAAATGAATGTGCCACATTACAGCCACTAGACTAGCCTTGCTCAACACGGGGAATGTTCAGAGAAAACTGGAAGAGCAAAGAGCAGCCAACACCGGGTTTAAGACTGAATGCCATGAGACAGATGCGTGTGGGGATGGTGGTTGTCTAAGCTAATCCCAAATTCATTGTTATGGAAAATAAAGGACCTTACCTTCTTTAGAATGGAATTGTTCTGACTCAGGGCACAGCTGAGGTCCTGTATTTTTCTTGCTAGCGTGTATCAGGGAGCTCTCAGCCTTTATCATGTGAAATGGTGGTGTTGCCTTTGTCTGTGTTGTAAAGTCTGTTCATGGAGAACAGCTGCTTGCTAACTCAGCCACCAAAGGGCATTGTTAGGCACCTCAGTGATTTCTTCATCATTAGCTCTCGCAGTGGCAGGTAGGTCCCAGTGGGGAAAATGGGCTTGCTTGGATGAATAACAGAGAAAGAAATACTTTTAAACTAAGGAGAATCAAATGGGAGGGAGGAATGGGCATGGGGCCATGACCAGCCCTAGGGTGTTGCTGGTCTTTCAGTATCACAGAAACACACCATGTTTGAGCTTATGAAACATCTTCCTCTGAGTGATTTATAGGCTGCCGAACTTAATTCCTTTTGGAACCATGTCAGACTGGGATTGTTTTATGTTTTTACACAGTTAGTGAAGTTTTCTGCTGTTGTTTATTTATAGGGTTGCCAACCTCCAGGGCCTGTCTGGAGATCTCCTGCTATTACAACTGATCTCCAGGTGATAGCGATCAGTTCCCCTGGAGAAAATGGCCGCTCTGGCAATTGGACTCCATGTCTTTGAAGTCCCTCCCCTCTCCAAATCCCACCCTCCACAGGCTCCACCCCCAAATCTCCAGGTACTTCCCAAACGTGGGCTGGCAACCCTATGTATGTATGTATGTATGTATGTATGTATGTATGTATGTATGTTTGTTTGTTTGTTATTGGTTTATTGATTAATGCTATTTTCTCACTTATACTTAAGGTGGATTACACAGAGTGAGTTGATATAATTAATAGTTAGGACATTCAATAAACAATACAATAGGAATTGGGTTGGAGAACCACCCAGAAGTCTAAAAACAAAACTGTAGCAAAGCATAAGTTAAATTGACACATTTAATGGGGCAAAAAATACATCGTTTAATCCTAGTTTCAGAAAATTAAACACAGTAGTATAGACCACAGTACCTAATAATTTATGCAAGTTAACTTTGTGAATCATTTAGTACAATTCAACTCTATTGCCTGTGTAGAAAAGCCCTCTTGACTCAGCCCATCATCCCTGTGCCCACTTCCAAAGGTCTTTTTCTTCCTAATAGTCTTCTAAAGGCAGTCTTTACCTCCCGGTTTCTCAAGGTGTAAATAAGAGGGTTGCAAAGGGGAATGATGATGGTGTATAGCAGGGAGAGCAACTTGTTAACCTTCACAGACTCTGGGGTCTTGGGGCGCAGGTACACAATCATTGCAGAGCCGTAAAAGAGAATGACCACAGTCAGGTGGGATGAGCATGTGGAAAAGGTCTTCTGGCGTCCTGTGGCTGATGGCATGCTCAGTATGGCCTTGGCGATTTGTACATAGGAAGCCAAAATGAGGATAAAAGGGATTATAAGAAAGATGATACTCTCAGTGTACAAAGCCACCTCATTGGAATAAATGTCAGCACATGCCAGGCTGAGTAGTGGTGGACTGTCACAGAAGAAATGGTCAATCTCGTTGGATCCACAGAAAGGTAAGGAGAAAACAATTCCAATTTGGACCAACTGCATGGGGAGGCTGATGGCGAATGAGCCTGCCACCATCCCTACACACGTTCTATGGCTCATGATTGTCATATAGTGTAGAGGCCGGCAAATAGCAAGGTAGCGGTCATAGGCCATGGCCGCCAGCAGGAAGCATTCCGCCCCACCCAGGAAGAGCAGGAAAAACATCTGTGAGGCACAGGAAAGCAGGGATATGGAATGATTCCCAGACACCAGATTGACCAACATCTTAGGTAGGGTGACGGAAATGTAACACATCTCTAGTCCTGACAGGCTACGCAAGAAGTAGTACATGGGAGTGTGTAAGGCAGGGTCTAGTGTTGTCACCAGCACAATCAGGCCGTTCCCCAGTAGTATGGCTGTGTATATGGCCAGGAATACCGTGAAGAGGAGGGCAGGATACGCTTGGTATCCCACCAAGATGAACTCTTGCACAGTACTGTGGTTCTGCTTGTAGTCAGCTTGCCCAAGATCCATCTGGAAAGGAAGAGAGGTAGAAACAAGAGTATTGCCTCTTTGGAGACGGAACAAGACTGGAGTAATATGGTCTTATGACCCACTACTGTCAACATTGGCTGCAGCATTCTACACCATAACTTTCTTTGTTAGGGATCATGATTTTTCATAGAAAAACAGCAAGAAGGAAGGATGTAAATGACCTCCTAAGCATACACTGTACACAGATTGTGCATGTATTCACTAACTTGTCAGTGACCTTCAGTCTCTCCCCAGCTCCACACTCAAGTATGAGGATTCCCACAAAAGGATCCTACAATTCACTCACCCCAACATTCAAGGTAGAGTGCTGGGCAGCCTGGTGGGGAAGCTGTGCATTACCCCATCAGATGTTGTAACTGGTCCTTACCTAGAATACTGAGAAACTTGACATTTTATCAAATGGAAATATGTTTTAGCCCATACTGATTACTGGGAAAGAGCTGAGAATGTGTGAACAGCTTATTCTAAAGGCTCAGAAACTCAAAAGGGGCAGATGGTATTTCCACTCCCACTCAATAGAACCCCGTCTCTAGCCCTCTCTCAATCTCCCATTGCCATTGGAAGAAAGTGGCTTTCCTGCACATCTGGCACTTCTAATCCACATAGAAGATGTGCTGATTTTTATGCTGGTAGACCCTAGGTGACATTCCTAACACTACTTTTCCTGAGACTGAGCCCAAGTGAATAACTTGGGATGTATTTCAGTGCCCACCTGCTTACTATTGCTTCCCAAGACTGCAATCTTAAGCACACTTTCTTGTAAGAGCCAGACTGGCTAGTGGTTAAGAACGGTGGTTTGGAGTGGTGGACTTGGATCTGGAGAACCGGGTTTTATTCCCCACTCCTCCACATTTGCGGTGGTGGCTAATCTGGTGAACTGGATTTGTTTTCCCACTCCTACACCAAAGCCAGCTGGGTGACCTTTGGCAAGTCATACTCTCTCAACCTCACCCACCTCACAGGGTGTCTGTTGTGGGGAGGGGAAGGGATTGTAAGCCAGTTTGCTTCTCCCTTAAGCGGTAGAGAAAGTCGGCATATAAAAACCAACTCTTCTTCTAAGTCCCAGTGCACTCAACGGGGTTTACTTCTGTGTGTACATCGTTTAGGACCGCACTGCATATTGATTAGCAGGAATGGCTGAAGAAGTGCAGGAATTGGGGCACATGTTGAACTCCTATGAATACTTTCCTGGGAGTAAGTACTATAGAATGAAATGGGACTTAGTTCCAAGTAGTCCCGATTAGAATTGTTCCCTCAGAAGCAGAGCCGACAGCATTGTCAGTGCTCCTGTTCCCCTTCCCTAAGGCAGTTTTATATTTTCAATTGTTCTTTCCCATTCCGGCATTGCTAGAACATTTGCAAGTTAAACTGTCTCCGGAAGCCTTAAACTATGGGACAGATCATACTGTCAATGGAGTACATTCTGTAAATTCAAAGCCTGTTCTCCTGTAGTGGAATGTGGGTTTTCTCAGAGCTGGATTAAATCAAGAGGCTACAATAGGGAACCTTCTTATAAAATCCGGGTATTAAAATAAATAAAATGGACTTGCTATTGGACTGTTCTTTCAAGATCAAGTGAAGCCTGTAATACTGAGGTCTGTATTAAAATCTGACACAGAGGAACTGGATCCCAGTCTTATGCATGCTTATTCAGGAGTAAGCCATTGACTTCAATGGTACATACTCCCAAGTACTCATTAGTTTTCCCATTGCAATGAGGCTGGTACAAGAGAACTCCCCCGTAGTTTATACACCAGATTTGATAACATCAATTCATAGGAATAGGAATCAATTCATTTGCAGTGATAGACATTCCTTCGAAGACTGACTGATTTGTTTTTTAACAGCACAGGATCAGTTTAAAACTAAATCTTCATTTTCTTCTCTACTGACATTCCTATCCCACCCTTCATCCATGAAGCTCAAAGTAGCATAACGTGGTTTTTCCCCAGTTAATGACCTTTACAACAACCCTGTGAGAAAACTTATGCCAATGACTTGCCCAAGGCCAACCTCCAAACGTCAGGGCTAAGTAAGATTTGTGCTGAAATAAACGTGCCACATCACAGCTGCTAGACTAGCCTGGCTCAACATGGGGAATTTTCAGAGAAACCTGGAAGAGCAATGAGCAGATAACACCGGTATAAGACTGAATGCCATGAGACAGGTTCATTGGGAGGGGGTCCAAGCGAACCCCAGTTCATTGCTATGGAAAATAAAGGATGTTACCTTCTTTAGAATGGAATCGTTCTGATGCACGGGCGCAGCTGAGGTCCTGTATTTTTCTTGCCAGCATGTATCAGGGAGCACTCCGCCTTTATTTTGTGAAACGGAGTTATTGCTTTTGTCCTATTGTGAGAACTGTTCATAGAGAACAGCTGCTTGCTAACTCAGCCACCAACGGGCATTGTTAGGCACCTCAGTGATTTCCTGAACATTAGCTCTCGCAGTGGCAGGTAGATCCCAGTGGGGAAAATGGGCTTGCTTGGATAAATAATAGAGAAAGAAATAGTTTTAAATTAATGAGTGGGAAGAACGGGCAAGGGGCCATGACCAACCCTCGGGTGTTGCTGGTCTTTCAGTATCACAGAAACACACCATGTTTGCACTTAATCAATACCTTCCTCTGAGTGATTTACAGGCTGCTGAACTTAATTCCTTTTGGAACCTTGTCAGACTGAGATTGTTTTATGTTTTTACATAGTGAAGTTTTCTGCTGTTGTTTATTTATAGGGTTGCCAACTTCCAGGCACTGGCTGGAGCTCTCCTGCTATTACAACTGATTTCCAGGTGACAGAGATCAGTTCCCCTGGAGAAAATGGCTGCTCTGGCAATAGGACTCTATGGCATTGAAATCCCTCCCCTCTCCAAATCCCATCCTCCTCAGGCTCCACCCCCAAATATCCAGGTATTTCCAAACCTGGAGCCGGCAACCCTATTTATTTATGTTATTGGTTTATTGATTAATGTTAATTATGGTCCACCTATCTCACTTAGACTTAAGGTGGATTACACAGAGGGAGTCAATATAATTGATAGATAGGACATTCAATAAACAATCCAACAGGACTTGGGTTGTGGAACCAACCAGAAGTCTAAAAACAAAACTGAAGCAAAGTATAAATCTTAACATGACACATTACATGATGCAAAAAATACATCGTTTAATCCTTGTTACAGCAAACTAAACGCAGTTGTACAGACCACAGTCCCTAATAATTTATGCAAGTTAACTTTGTGAATCATTTAGTACAATGCAACTCCATTGCCTACGTAGAAAAGCCCTCTTGACTCAGCCCATCATCCCTGTGCCCACTTCCAAAGGTCTTTTTCTTCCTAATAGTCTTCTAAAGGCAGTCTTTACCTCCCGGTTTCTCAAGGTGTAAATAAGAGGGTTGCAAAGGGGAATGATGATGGTGTATAGCAGGGAGAGCAACTTGTTAACCTTCACAGACTCTGGGGTCTTGGGACGCAGGTACACAATCATTGCAGAGCCGTAAAAGAGAATGACCACAGTCAGGTGGGATGAGCATGTGGAAAAGGTCTTCTGGCGTCCTGTGGCTGATGGCATGCGCAGTATGGCCTTGGTGATTTGTACTTAAGAAGCTAAAATGAGGATAAAAGGGATTATAAGAAAGATGGTACTGTCAGTGTACAAAGTCACCTCACTGGAATAAATGTCAGCACATGCCAGGCTGAGTAGTGGTGGGCTTTCACAGAAGAAATGGTCAATCTTGTTGGATCCACAGAAAGGTAAGGAGAAGACAATTCCAATTTGGAATAAATGCACAGGGAGGCTGATGGCAAAGGAGCCTGCCACCATCCCTACACACGTTCTATGGCTCATGATTGTCATATAGTGGAGAGGCCGGCAAATGGCAAGATAGCGGTCATAGGCCATGGCCGCCAGCAGGAAGCCCCCCCCCAGGAAGAGCAGGAAAAACATCTGTGAGGCACAGGCAGACAGAGAAATGGAATGATCCCCAGACACCAGATTGGCCATCATCATAGGAAGAGTGACGGAAATGTAACACATCTCTAATCCAGACAGGCTACGCAGGAAGAAGTACATGGGAGAGTGTAAGGCAGGGTCCAGTGTTGTCACCACCACAATCAGACCATTGCCCAGTAGTATGGCTGTGTATGTGGCCAGGAAGACCGTGAAGAGGAGGGCAGGATATGCTTGGTATCCCACCAAGATGAACTCTTGCACAGTACTCTGGTTCCGCTTGTAGTTGGCTTGCCCAAGATCCATCTGGGAAGGAGGAGAGGTAGTTACATGACCATCCAACGCTTGGTGAATTCATTTATTTTTATTTATTTATTTATAACTTGTTTATGCCACCTTTCTACCCAAATAGCATCCCCATGCAGTGAACATAAGAATATTAAAATATTTAACACACACATACAAGCTCTCTCTCTCTCTCTCTCTCACACACACACAGACACAGCCAACACAAAAAACAAGGAGAGCCAATAACAGTTATTTGGGGTGTGCCAAATAAAACAAAATGTGTTCACCCACTGGTGGATGACAATGACAGAGGGAGAAAGACAAATCTCTCTGGGGAGGTAGACCCAAATAGGGGTGTGCATTCAACAAAGCCAAACTGAAAAACCCCTGGAAAATATCTTATCGGTACTTTTTTTGGTCTTTTCTTCTGAAAAAATGTCAGTATTTTAAAGGGCGCCCAAAGTGGATCAGGCTGTTTCAGCCCCACCACCATTTTTAAAAGGCTGGGGGGAATCCCTCTCCCCCTTCCCTCCCTCTTCCCCTCAGTCACAACATGCTAAGTTTGCTTTCATTCCATTATCATGTGTTTCATTAAAATGGGCAAGTGTAGTTTTCTTGCGGGTTTTTTACTTCATATGTTTTGATTTCCGTTAATAGTTCTCATAGTTAGTTGCACAATTTTCCAGAACAAGCTATTTTAAATTTGTATGTTTAATGTTTCTGTAGCTAGCAGTTCATATGTAATTTAAATATAGGTCAGATTCATTAGAATGAGTTGTAACAATTTGGGAGTCAGGTTTAATTACGGGAATTGGAGGTGGCACTGTGACTGGAGTTGCAGGGAGTGGGGCACAGACTGAAACCCTAAGAAAAAGCCCTCTTGAATAAAATGGGACTTCTTTCTAAGTAGACCTTCTTAGGATTGCTTCCTCAAGAGCAGAGGAAGGATTGTCAGCCTTCATATGCCTCTTCCCCTGTAAAACTTTCATCTTTTAGATACATTATTTTTCCATTCTGGCATTACCAGTACCTGTGGAAGTAAAGAAGGAGGCATGGCTCAATGGTAGAGCATCTGGTTGACATGCAGAAGGTCCCAGGTTCCACCCCTTGCATCTCCAGTTAAGGGGACCAGTCAAGTAGGTCATGTGAAAGACCTCTGCCTGAGACCCTGGAGAGCTGCTGTCGATCTGCATAGATAATACTGACTTTGATGAACCAAGGGTCTGATTCAGTATAAGGCAGCTTCATGTGTTCAAGTCTTTGGATGACCTACACTTGAGATAAATCACACTGCAAAGGAAGTACATTATGTTAATTTTGAATTCTAGTCTCCAGTAACAGAAGGTGGATTTCCTGACAGCTGAATTGAACCCACAGAGTCTACAGTGGAGGCCTTCTTATAAAATTTGTCTGTAATTTAGCATTACTTACTGTGAACATAATAGTTTTAAAAAAGACTTGTTATTGATCTGACTCTTAGTGAGACATATCATCCTTTATTGGCATAAAATCACTGTATGTACGGTAGTGTGTAAAAATATAAATATTTGAGATATAACAAAATGGTTAAAAGATACTTGCATAAGATAGTGTGATCTTACTCTCTTTCAAAGTGCATTTACAGCTGAGGTCCATATTAAAAAATATGACACAGATAAAAAGATGAACTGGGAGCAGATGGCTTTTGTCACAGGGCCTCGTGTTATCTATGTTTATTCACTGGACTGCTCCTAAGTACTTATTTCTTTTTGGGGCTTGTGCAACAGAACATCCCCATGGATTATACCCCAAATTCAATAAAGTCTGTTTGTAGGACAGATGAAATAAAATCAGATCATCCACAATAAAAGAAATCACCCAGAAGACTGACTTGTATGATTTTTAACAGCATTAACTGGGGTTTAAAAATCAAAATTTTAATCCCCCTCAACTGACATTTGTCTTTCACTCTTCATCCAGGAATCAGTAGTAGCATACATGGGGATTCCCCAATTATGATCCGCACAACAATCCTGTGAGATAATGTAGGATAATGATTAATCTGAGGGAACTACAGGACTATATGAGATTTGCATTCAGGTCTCCCAGAATCCTTGTTTCCTGTCCAATATTACAGTCCCTGGAATAAATATGATATCCAAAGTCTCAGGAATGAATGAAATAAGGAGCTAGATTGCTCTGTTTTCCAGAGCAATAGGAGATGCCCCTAAACTTCATACTGGTTGTTTCTATGGATCATAAACTACTACTTATTCAACAAAAAATTACATTTTAGATGTACTGTACACCAGCAGGTCTTTTTAGTAAAGGACTAAGTAAAGTTTCTAATTGCTAGCATTGTAACTTAGAAGACACATCTATTAAAAGTATGCTTTGGACCTGTTCAGTTATTCAGTTTTTTTGGGAGGAAATAATTACCCATATTACTTTTGTATTAGATTGTCACTGATCCTTGAGCTTGCTTATGTACTTTTGAACTATTTGCCCATCTCCTGGAGGCTCTGTTAAGTCAATGAAAAAGGGCCCTCAGCGCCCTTATGTTGCTAAAAGTCTTATATTACAGCTCTCATAACCCAGTGGATTGAGGACTTTACAACCATATCAATATTTGAATGTATGGCATATAGATGACAATTATGTATGGATATATTTTTAGTAATTTGGAAACCTTTTAAAGATGCTTATGTCTAGACTTGTCACCATCCATGGCTGTTACATTTTCTATTTCTTTTCTGTTTGGGGTTGTAATTATTAATTCAAAACAAAAGAGAACAGAACATTATAGTTATTAAGCTATCCTGACTCAACACCGGCTCTGCTACCCTCTCTTGTGAAAAACATGAAAATGATAGAAAGCAGCAATGAGCAGTCAAAACTAATGTAGGACTGAATGCCATGAGACATACATAATGGGGGGTAATATTGAGGAGAGGGCTCCAATAACCCAGTTTTGGAGCTATGAGGCAGAAAGGATCTTACCTTCAGTACAATTGAATCCTTCTATTGCATAGGTCCAGATGATGAAGAAGAAGAGTTGGCTTTTATACTCCACTTTTCTCTACTGAAAGAAGTCTCAACGTGACTTACGATCACCTTCCCTTCCACCCACCCCCATCAGGCACCTTGTGAGGTACGTGAGGCTGAGACAGTTCTGAGTGAACTGTGACCAGCCCAAGGTCACCCAGCAGGCTTCATGTGAAGGAGTGTGGAATCAAATCTGGTTCTCCAGATTAGGGTCTGCCACTATACCATGAGGGCTCCAAGGTCCTGTATTTTTTCTTGCCAGTGCCTAGCAGGGAGTATTAACACCTTTCATCATGTGAAATGGTTTCCCAATATCTGTGGAGCAAAGGTGGTTCTTAGAAGACAGTTGCTCGCTAGGTTAGCCACCAAAGGGCATTGCTAGACAGTGTAGCGTAGCTCCAGCAATGGTAGTTCCCTGAGGAGAAAATGTGCTCTCCTAGATAAACAATGGAGAAAGACTATGGAAATTCACATGGGAGGGAAGATTGTATAGAGGGCATGACAAGCCCTAATGATGTTGCTGGGCATTCTACATCTCTGAAACACAACAAGCTGCATCCAGTGAAAAAATTCTGGAGCTCTCGCCCAAACGGACATGCAAGGAAAAGACCACCATAACAGTTTGCCTTGTCAGGCCTACTCGCTGTGTCTCAATTAGTTTCGTTTTCTCACAGACTTTTCTCCAAGGATTGTTCAAGGACTGTTTTCCCTAAACTGCATTCCTGTTCCCTTTGAAGCTAGCTGGTGCCCGTGGGAGCTGGGATGCCTCTAGACTGTTTGAAGTAATCTCATGAGACTGTATTGCTGAACGCTTTTTTCAATGTTCTTATATTATCAAGGGCATGCCATTTTCCCCCATTGCTGTCTTTGGATTTCTAAGCTCTGCTTGCCTGTGATACCATTAAACCAACTCTTTTGGACTACTAAGTCTCCTGGTGTGGCTTTTGGTTGTCGTTGGGACAAGTGCTTACATGCCTAAGTCAAACTTTTAATGCCCCCTTGTGTTTCTGTTTGCACAACATGTGGTACAACCAATTTCTTGGCACTATAATATACAGGGATGAATGCACTAGTTGTTATATAAGAACTTGTATAAGCATAATTACACTAGGTCCATTTATGATTCCAGTTGTGAATCTCTGGTTGCAAGCCAACATGTGTGAGGGTATCTGTCAGATAGTGGAATACCTTCCCTAGACTGATTCACATATTGCCTACATTAATTTTGTTTGGCACTGGGTCAAAGGAGTGCTGTTAGGAAATGCATCCTAGTTTTGCAGTTTAGTGGAGTCTTTTAAAAAAATTATGTGGTCAGTATGGTGTAGTGGTTAAGAGAGGTGGTTTGGAGTGGTGGACTCTAATCTGGAGAACCGGGTTTGATTCCCCACTCCTCTACATGAGTGGCAGACTCTAATCTGGTGAACTGGGTTATTTTCCCCACTCCTCCACATGAAGCCAGCTGGGTGACCTTGGGCTAGTCAGTTCTCTTAAGAGCTCTCTCAGGCCCACCTACCTCAAAGGGCGTTTGTTGTGGGGAGGGGAAGATAAGGTGATTGTAAGCTGGTTTGGTTCTTCCTTAAGTAGTAGAGAAAGTCAGCATATAAAAACCATCTTCTTCTTCTTCTTCTTCTTCTTCTTCTTCTTCTTCTTCTTCTTCTTCTTCTTCTTCTTCTTCTTCTTCTTCTTCTTCTTCTTCTGTTATTACTGTATGTATCTGATTGTCTCTGGTTCCCCCCTTTAATTATCTTATATTCTTATAGCAAAGTCAGCCAAATCTTTGGATACTTAAATCCAGTGACTAAAGCTGTGAATGGGCAAGACAGATCTTTCTACACACTTGAAAAAGGCCCCAGGTTTGCAGAAAAATGTGAAACCTAAAAAAGCAGTTTTTTTAAATATTTGAAAATGATAAAAGGAATGTCTGTAGCTTTAAGCCACATTTATTTGTAAAACATTTTTATTTGCTGAAATTCACAACATAATATATCTGTGACATTTATGTCTTTGAAGCACTGCCTCTCCCTGTACTAACCCAGGTCCAATTGCACTCCTCTCAGCAGTTTCTCCCTTTACCCCCCCTTTCTTGGTGAGGTACATTCTGCCTAAAGCCATTTCTAGGTTTATTAATCAATGTCATTATAATTCATTATGGGTAGTCATGTTAGTCTGATTGTAGCAGAAGAAAAGAATCCAGTAGCAGCTTAAAGACTAACAAAATTTCGGGCAGGGTATGAGTTTTTGTGACTGTGACTCATGAAAGCTCATACTCTGCCAGAAATTTTGTTAGTCTTTAAGATGCAACTGGACTCTTTCTCTTTTCTACTGTCATTATTATTGAATACCCCATTGCAAGACTTCCAAGATCTTTCTCTGATGAGTGGATATTTTTTGGTTTTATGTTGTAATGTATTTTTAACTTTACCTACTGGTCATGTTTGTAAGACACCTTGGGCCAGATGTGAAAGGCAGAATATGGAATATATCAAGAATGAGAAGAACAACATAATAAAATAAAAGGGTACTCTTCTGTTTTCTGTAATGCTGCCATTCTCTTCTAGGAAGTGCACGGATGTGTCTGCTCTTTAAATGTATCTCTCTGTATAGGGTACAAAACCCCTGTGCCCACCCGGGAACAATGACCTCTTTCAAGCGCCAGTAAAATGCCTTCCATTATAAAAAGAACAGGAGATAAAACACAAGGCCACTTTGGCTACTGATCTTATATTCTTCTTTGAAAAACCACTGTAAGAAGCCTTTTGGGCTAAACACGTAGGGAATTTTAACTGAGTAATAAAATATATTTTTACCTCTTCTGCACCATCGGCCCTGGGCTTATTTTTTTAAATCTCCCTTGAATGGTGCAGCCCTTTTATTTCTTCTCATTATAAAAAGAACATGTTTATTTAATAGAATAAATAATAAATAGATTTATTTACTCCAGTTCAAGACCAATAAAAATAGAATAATAGAATAAGGAAATGCCAACTTGAAACATTTCCAAACTACTGTAATCATGATGGTTTCCGACTAAAAGCCTTTGGAATGATACTTTTCTAAGGATACAAATGTGAACAAACTACATTGAAATGACCAACGAACAGCCCATTCCTGACCTGGGAGGACAAAAAGGCTTAGGAGGCGTGGAAGTGCCCGTGCTGGTGTATGCACCGCTTGCGCCACTGATGGGGCCACTTGCCCCACTGCGACTGGCACGGATGCTGGTGTTGGGGCATGGACATTGGCTTCAGCAGCACAGTAGTGCAGCCCCAGGACGCCGGCACAGCCTCACGCCGGCATCCTGATGGCGCCATCCTCCCAGGGGGCATTCCCGGGCTGGTCCAGGGGAGGAGCTGCCTTTAGGTGGCCTTCTAAGCCCTTTCGGGCTGGTCACACCCCTTTGCCCTTACCTCGAGATACACCACCTTTTAAGGTGGCATATCCCCATGGAACCCAATGGAGCAGTTCCATGGGCCTCCAAGGTAAGGACAGGATTTGGGCTTCATTGGGGGGCAGAATCCTCCTTTGGAGGCAGCGTGATGGTGCTTCCTCCAGCCACCAATGCAGCCCCTTCCCTCAGGAATAGGCTGTAAATATATCAGTAATAATAAAAGGGTTTTTTACATCAAAAGTATTACATAAGTCCATCTCTGAGTGGTCTGAAGGCATATGCCACTAGTAACTGCAAAATACAGACCCAAACATATCTTTTTCATTTTTTCTTCCTTCTTAATTGCTCTCTGTTGTTCAGCTCAGGCCTCAGAACGATGATATAGCATTTAGGGAAAAATATACAGCCTAGTAAACCAGTGCCTGAGGCTAAAATGGAGAAGATCTCCACGGCCACCATGTATTTCCCCTTAGTGCTCAGGTAGGTTGGAACAAAGGATAACCACACACTACAAAAGACCAGCATGCTGAAGGTGATAAACTTGGCTTCATTGAAACTGTCTGGCAACTTCCTGGCAAGAAAAGCCACTATAAAGCTGACAATGGCCAGGAAGCCCATATAGCCCAAGACAAAGTAAAACATGGCAGCTGAACCTTCATTACATTCCATTATGATTTTCCCATTAACTGAATGCATGTCCATATCTGGGAATGGGGGAGAAGTACTTAGCCAAAGAGTACAAATGCTTGCTTGAATAAAAGAGCAACCAAAGAGAATGGAATTTGCCATTCTTTTCCCCACCCACTTCATCATTCCAGATCCTGGTTTAGCGGCCATAAAGGCCAAAACTACAATCATGGTTTTGGCCAAGACACAGGAGAGTGCAGCAGAAAAGACAGTGCCAAAAGCCACTTGTCTGAGAAGGCAGGTCACCTTTTCAGGCTGTCCTATGAAAAGCAAGGAGCAGAGGAAGCAAAGCAGGAGAGAGATGAGGAGAATGTTGGTGAAGCTTCTGTTGTTGGCTTTGACAACTGGGGTGTCTTGGTGCTTCATAAATATTCCGATCACTATGACTGTGAGCAGAGATAAAGAAATAGCCAACAGGGCTAAAACAATCCCCAAAGGTTCTTTGTAAGAGAGGTAGTTGATGTCCCTGGGAATACATTGATTTTGATTTTTGTTGGGATATTGATCTTGCTTACATTTGACGCAGGCATCCACATCTGCAAAATGAAGAGTTTTTAAAATTAAAAATGTTGACTAACATCTATTATTGATTAATCTTATGTCCTACCTGTCTCCTCCAGGTTCTCTATTGGCTGGAGATCAGTTGTAATAGCAGGAGAACTCCGGCATTGGCAACCCTAGAGGGGGAAAATATTGTCGAAGGCTTTCATGGTCAGAGTTCATCAGTTCTTGTAGGTTATCCAGGCTGTGTGGCCGTGGTCTTGGTATTTTCTTTCCTGACGTTTCGCCAGCAGCTCCTCTGAAGATGCCTGCCACAGCTGCTGGCGAAACGTCAGGAAAGAAAATACCAAGACCATGGTCACACAGCCCGGACAACCTACAAGAACCTAGAGGGGGACTTGGGGGCCAGTTTCTGTCACAGACTAACATACTTCACAAAGTTGTCAAAATGATGTGCCTCACTCTGAGCCCCTTAGAGGAAGAATGGGATGAAATTATGCTAGTGCAAGATATTGTTAGATGTTCGTGCAAAGAATCTGGAGATTAAACCACAGCAAGTATTGCCTTTCAGTTACAAAAAACAGGGCTGGCAATTGCACCAAGGGAGAGGCAAGTGGGGGTTGGCGTGGGCCACTCTCCAGAACCCGGTTCTCCAGATTAGAGCCCACTGCTCTTAACCACTACACCACACTGGGAAGGTCAGGGGTAACATAAACCATCCCCTCCCACCATTGTAAGGCCAGACAGAAACCCCTGAACTCAGCCCAGCTGGCCTCAATGTTGAGAGATGGGGTGGGCACTTTTGCCTGCACCAAACAGGCAAGATGCAAACTCACTGCAGTGAAGGCTTTGACCCCATCCCCTCACAGTTTGCAAAAAGTTGATATAACTTGACTAAGGATGAACGCAAGGGAACACTAGAATCATAGAGTTGGAAGGGACCACCAGGGCCATCGAGTCCAACCTCCGGCACAATGCAGGTAATTCACAACTACCTCCCCCCTCCACACCCCTAGTGACCAGAAGATGGCCAAGATGCCCTCCCTCTCATCATCTGCCTAATGCTTGGGTATCTCTTTAACTTGGAAGGAGAAACAAAATGGCAGGTGTTCCCAGTTTCTTCCGATCACAGGCTGTGCAAGACATCACTGTATCTTTTCTACTGACTAGGGTCTGTTTATAGGATATGTTTGATATTTCTGTCCATTATGTCTCCTACCTTTCTGCTCAGACATCATCCCTTCTGGACATGGAAGACAGTCATAGCAGCAAAATTTCTCTCCCTCCTTCCTTTTCTTGCTGTAGCCAGGATGGCAGTTGTCATTGCACACAGATATGGGCTGTACCTGTCCATAAACAAGAAGGGTGATTAGTGTCCAGAAATGGTGTTACGAATAGCTGGTTTACAAAAGTCAGCTGTTGCCATGGAATGATGACCTCACAGATTGTGTGTGGCTGGAACATAGGGTTGCCAGGTCCCTCTTCACCACCGGTAGAAGGTTTTTGGGGTTTGAGGAGGGGAGGGACTTCAATGCCGTAGAGTCCAATTACCAAAGCGGCCATTTTCTCCAAGGGAACTGATCTCTATTGGATGGAGATCAGTTGTAATAGCTGGAGATCTCCAACTAGTACCTGACAGTTGGCAACCCTACTAGAACAGCACCACAAAAGATAGAAATGTGCTTCATTAGGGAATGAGATATTCACACATATGGTCCAAAAAAATTGAAAGCAGCAAATCAGAAAGACTTAAGTATTAACAAAAGTGAAGAGGGAGAGAGCCGTTGTGTTTTCTACTTGGAGTAGGTCTTTGTGAGGGGTAGACACGGTCTTTAGTGACAGGGCCATAGGGTTAGCTGTGTTAGTAAGATGCAGCAAAAACAGCCTTGCAGTACCTTAAAGACTAACAAAATGTTATTCCAGATATACTTTTGTCTACTAGAGCCTACTTCTTCAGAGGCAATGAATGGATCCTCACTACGTTGTTGTTTTATGCATGATATACAGGTAGAGTATCCCATATGCGGACTGATCCATAAACCGGACCCTTCAAGCTGGCATGCAGACAGATCCATGCTGCCTTCTCTCAATGTTTTCTCTCACCTAAAATATAAAAAATACAGTGTACACAGCATTGTAGATGGAGACTGAAAGCCTGCCGTTGTCAGTTAGTTTGCTGTTTGTTGTTGCTCTTGTTTAACAGCTGATATAGGTATTCTGGTGAGATTGTTACACCTTTGCTTTCTGATAGTTCAATGTACACAAAATTATTTAAAAGATTGTTTAAAATTAGATTTAGCCTATGTGTATAAAGTGTATATAAAACAGAAATGATTTTGGATCCCATCATCCCCAAGATATCTCATTATGCATATGCAGAAATTACAAAATGGAAAGATCTGAAATATGGACCACTTCTGGTCCCAAGCAGTCCAGATAAGGGGTACTCAACCTGTACAAAATAAACAGCAGGGAGAAGTTATCCCAAAATGTGAGAAGTACCAGCAAGAAGTGTGGTGGGTGAGACTGAGAAAAGGCCTTTTCTGTGGGGAAAAAATGTTTGTTGTTTAAAGATGAAATCCTGTTGAAGAAAAAAGTAGACATCACATTCTACTGTGCTTTCCTGGTGTGAGGGAAGAAGACAATATTTAGGAACAATTCTTACTTCTTTACAGAGCATCAAAGAAAAAATGTCATTTAAAAATGCTACCCCAGCCTTACTGAAACGAACTGAGACGGTTACAATGGAACTTTCTTAAAAACTTAAGTAAATCTGCGGTTATGTCTCACCTGGTTAAAGCTTCTGTGCCAGACAATTTGGTCATCACTAATGCTCAACTCTTTTCCTGGAGGTGCCCGAGGATTCATTCTTCCAACTTTTACTCTGATAAAAGAGCCGTTTGGGAAAGTTATCCAGTTGGTGACATCAAAACCAGAAACCAGAACTCCATGTTCATCAAAATGCAAAGTGTCTCCTGCACTATTGTTGAATAAGACGCTCTTCAGAAAGTGATGAAGCTGTTTTGAATGATAAAATGACCCAAAGTAAAAATACAATGTTGAGAGTCCTCATTTACCTACATCTGGATTATTCTTGTTTGACATTGTATTTGCTGGTTCAAGGTCCTGGCAAATATTTTTAAAAGTCTTTTTTTGTCTTGGTCTGGAGTATGTGAGGGATAGGGTTGCCACGTCCCTGTTTGCCACCGGCAGGAGGTTTTTGGTGCAGAGCCTGAGGAGGGGAGGGTTTGGGGAGGGGAGGGACTTCAATGCCATAGAGTCCAATTGCCAAAGCGGCCATTTTCTCCAGGGGAACTGATCTCTATCAGCAGGAGATCAGTTGTAATAGCAGGAGATCTCCAGCTATTACCTGGAGGTTGGCAACCCTAGTGAGGGAGCCTCTTATCCCATGCTTTCCTCCATCCACTCTGACATCAGATAGTCAGTTAATTTTGCCTGCTAGTATGAAATAGTTTCTATGGCAGAACAGGATTTTTTTTGTTTGCTTTTACTCTTGGATCATTAAATCTTTTATTATGAAATTGATACAGGATCCAGGGATTGGGTGAGGGTTTTAAATTCCTGTTGATGCAGGAATTAGGAGGTTAATTTTGTATGGGTTTTTGGCGCCGGGTTGAGGTTTTGAAGGTGCCAAAACCTCCTTTGGAGGCAACGCCGCTGGGTTGCCTCCTGAGCCTGGCTGGGTTGCCTCCTTTCAGGAACGTGCTGTTAATCTTTTATTATGAAATTGATACAGGATCCAGGGATTAGGTGAGGGCTTTAAAGATGTTTCTGCTGATGTAGAAATAAGGAAGTTAATTTTGTAAACATTTTATTAGTTGTAGACTGCAGATTTAAATTTGGTTTGATATAGAGTTTTGTGTTTTTCAAATTGACATGATGGTTTCATCATTGAATTACTTGGTTGAAAAGCAGTCTCATCCAATCAATCAAATGTTATCATTCCCCCCCACCTGCAAGAACTCCGTCGTAATTTGCCTGTGGTAAATTATAAATGAAACCATTATTGTATCCTGCAGTTGATAGTACTTAATCAAAGCAAATCTCAAATTCCATGATTTTGACAGAATGGTTTGAGGATTAAGTAGAGGACAGAATCCTATTCCTCTCCTGATGATAAACTTTCCTGTTTTATAAAATCAGAATACCCTTTTGGTGGTACTAGTTACCTGCCATGGCTGAAAATTCAGCATCAGCAACCCTGGCCTCTGTCCTTTTCCTAGTGTTTTGGATTTAGATATGAATTCATGCATGGAATGCAAAACATGCGCCACTACATAGATTGCATTATAGACATTGTAGCTGTGGCCAGTCATGCTCATTTCAAACAGAACACTAGGAAGGCTTTCCAGCTTCTCCTCTCCAGTGCAGATTGTCTTACTTTCCTCTTGCTCACTAGGTATTTTTAACTGGCAGTTGAATGCCTGCTCCCAGAAGTTTTGGATAAAACCATCTCCTTTTGTCCAGAAAGGGCTTATCACCTGGAGGAACTGTTGGAATTCTGGTGGCTGATTGGAGTGAACTGCAAAGGATATGGCACCATGGAAGTTTTCTATTTCTGGAATACTTTCGAAACAGACGAACTCAAAGTCCCAGTGGGATGTAACAACCCACACTTTACTCACACGTGGTAATGCAAAGAAGGGTGCTAGTAACAGCAACATTCTCAGACCAAGCATGGACGAAGGTTCTCCATACACAAAATATACATTGGCTTGGCTCTCAATAAGTACTGGATATTTCTGTATACTTTTAAAAAATAAATCTCTCACATCAGTCATGTAAGTATCTCTGGGTGTTCTTAGTGTGAAGGCATAACAGATGCCATTCTGAGAAAGCATTGGCACCACTGTTTGCAAGAACTGGTCCCCACTGTCATCATCCACAGCGATGAGGCCAATCCATGTCCATCTAAAATGAAGAAGTAACTGGACAACCCCCAGGTACTGATAGGCGTCATTTGGGACCATCTGGTACAAGGATGAGAATATCATTTGGTTGTCAAGCACTGAAGAAAAAGATCCAATTGAGAGCTGAAAATAACATAAGAAAGGCCATGCTGGATCAGACCAAGGTCCATCAAGTCCAGCAGTCTGTTCTCACAGTGCCCAACCAGGTGCCTCTAGGAAGCCCCCAAACAAGACAACTGCAGCAGCATTATCCTGCCTGTGTTCCAAAGCACCTAATATAATAGGCATGCTCCTCTGATCCTGGAGAGAATAGGTATGCATAATGACTAGTATCCATTTTTACTAGTAGCCATGAATACCCCTCTCCTCCATGAACATGTCCTCTTAAAGCATTCCAAGTTGGCAGCCATCCCATCACCACATCCTGGGGTTCCACAATTTAACACAATGTAAATATATAGTTACTTTCAGATGGCTTAAAAAGAATCTTTAGATATGTAACCAAGTTGAATTTCCATATATCTGTCATACCTGTGGGATCTTGTAGGTGGATAAAATGGATGCCATATTTGCAGAAGTTTCAGAAAGAAGTCCTCCAATGACAGCTATAATATTTTTCTTGGCATCACATGTGAAGTTGGGGACAAACCTCTGCTGTATGGAAAGCAGGCTCAGAGTGGCCTTATAGGTCATCCTTGCAACATAGTAGCTGTTGAGAATGCGGAAACCCAAAGTGATGTTGGGTAAGACGTTGGGATTCTCATTGATCTCATTTATGGCAAATGCCTGGACTAAGATGTGCTGGTAATTCTTTGTTACTGAACTGCAATGAGATTAACAAAGAAACAGAAATTGCTTTCACAATCATAAGGAATTTGATATGAACAACTCTGGACTAAAACTGGATACACATGAAAGTGCTAAAAGGGCTTCTGATGCAACAATGAATTCAGGGAATTTATTACAAGTGAAAAATACTTAGATGAGCCTCACAGGATCCTGCAAACTCATCACTGTTTAAGAAGAGCACCCCCAAACAATGGTACCCAAAGGATGGGTTATACATGATTGTAAATGAGTTCAAATTATTGAAACTCTAAAGAAGGGGCAAGGTTGTGGTTGAAAATGTGTGTTATCACACTTGCCAAAGATTCAGTGTTGGTGGTGGCTCCACACTGCATGCTCCCAATCTCTCTCTCTCTCTCTCTCTCTCTCTCTCTCTCTCTCTCTCTCTCTCTCTCCTTATTGAAACCCATGGGAAAGTGATTTGTTTATTTACAAACTATTTACTAAAGCATCTCTCTCTCTCTCTCTCTCTCTCTCTCTCTCCCCCCCCCCTCTCTCTCTCTCTCTCTCGTATTGCTCATACAGCTAAAGCCTTAAGCAGAAAATAAAGGAATAAAAAAATGCCTTACTTAGTGTTATTCGTTTGGTATTTGATTATTGCCTCTATACATTTTGCCACATAGTAACAGAATCATTTGTATCTGATAGCAGCCATGTGACCTGTGCCTTTGTACCATGAGATGCCTCGTTGGACCTTTCCGTATTTATAAATAAAGGATTATTTACACTGGCTCTCAGTTCATTAAATATAGGACAAATATCCCAATTTAAACAAGGCAATGAGAGGATGAGACGCCTGGAAAGACCCCTGTTGATATTTATGAGATAAAACATCGAAAGAAACATGCACAAACTGAACTGGATGAAGCTGGGATAGATGGAGGCAAAATTTGCTAAGGAATGACCTGTTGAAAGCACAGGATCAATGCAGCAAAAAACTAAGGGCACACAATCCTCTGCTTCTTCTGCACAGTTTCCATTAGAGGGATTGTAGAATTTTTCCATAGATTGTGCCAAACGGTAGTGAAAAATAAATCAACAATGATGGATTTATTTTTCATGATTAGAATCAGATTTATTAATACAGCATATGCCAATAAAACAACAATATATAGATTTGAGATAAAAACAATAGATATTTAACTGTATCAGAAATAAAAAGTTTGTATCTAAAATTAGAGATATTTGGAACATTCGCCTGATCTATGGGGAGATCAGATTAGAGTATTAATACAGCATACGCCAATAAAACAATACATAGATTTAAGACAAAAGCAATAGGCACTTAACTGTATCAAAAATAAAATAGTTTCTATATTAAATAAAACATTAATTGTGACACTTTACGGTTTGGAACTATTAATTATACTCAACCTTGCAAAGCGGACTTTGATCGCTACTGAACAAAATTTAGCGACCTGATTTAATTTTTCATTATCTGTTTTCAGTTATCAGGATCTGAACATTTTATAGAAAGAAAGAAAATGAATTTCTTACACTGGTTCACTAGTCTCCATGTTTGTGGGCTGTTCCATGAAAGAGGGAGTCTTATGTACGATGAAGACCTGTGAGACAACCCCACCGATGACAAGATTGCCTGGCTGATAAAATTCATGAGGAATAGGCAGGGGGTCTTTACACATGGGACAGTTAATAGAATGTGTCTTGCCTACAGTATGACACAGCAGTAAAACCAGAAACAGCAGAATTAGAACCAGCACCATCCTGATGGTCACACTTCCTCTCCAAATGCAGATCATCATCTCTCCATCAACAGCATTATTCGGCTAGCACCAGTTTTGTTATGGTTTTTTTAAAGTGTGTGTAAACACTGTCCCCACTGATTTTATCAAGTCAGGATGAATAAATTGTGGTTCGGGTCTGGTCTAATTTTATTCCTTTTCTTTAAAAAAAAGCCTCGTAGCTGCTCAGGTGTCTCGAGAAGTTTTAATCATATTTCTTTTGGTAAAAATAAATAAATGTAAATTAGCAAAAACAAAACAAAAAAGTCCCTGGGATAATGGAGCTGGAGGATATTGGCCAATGTGCCAAGGGTTGCAAATCATCCGTTTAAGGGAGAGTAATGGACACTTCCGGAAAATGGTGGCATGTGGTTGTTAGTTAGTACCTCTTT
This sequence comes from Euleptes europaea, assembly GCF_029931775.1. Classification (NCBI taxonomy): domain Eukaryota; kingdom Metazoa; phylum Chordata; class Lepidosauria; order Squamata; family Sphaerodactylidae; genus Euleptes; species Euleptes europaea. The sequence goes on along the minus strand of NC_079329.1, from coordinate 16,673,020 downwards.
TATTAACAACATTGCACTCAAAGAAACTGAAAGTCATTGGCTAGTTTGAGGGGGGGGGAACATTGGGGTTTTGCCCACTGCATGCATTTCTCTTGTTAAAAATTGTAACCAAATAGCTGGAAGAAATCATACAAGAAGATGATCAGAGCCCTTCACGTTCTTAGTTCCAGTGTCGATCAAAATGTGGGGTTTTTAATGGCCGGTTGCAGATGCAGTGATTGATTAGCTCAGCAGTGGCCTCTGAAAATCTATTGGGTAGAAGGAAAACAGTAATTTTGACAATCATGATGGAGATAATCACTTCCTTAGCATAGCTGCCTTTGTTTTGACCGCACTTGTGATAAAATAGCTAGCAATTACTCCTTTGATGGATGGCATTAAGAAAGTGCCCATGGACTATTAGGCTCAGGCTAACTCTGCCGCAGTCACCTGCCTTAACCCGCAAGCCAATTATAATGAAGCAAAAGTTAGATGGGAAAAAAGTTAGATAAAGCTGTGGCTGTATGCCCTTTTAAACTTCCATACTATGGGAGAAGCTCTACTCAGAAGTAAGTCCTATTTTATTCAATGGGCCTTACTCCCAGGTAGGCACTCTCAGGATGGCACTATGAACTCATGGCAGCCAAAGTGTCAGGCTCAGGCGATCACCTGTAGCATCCCAACAGTAAACACACTCAAGCAGGCGATCCTGAAGCAGTATACTTTATTAGGAGCAAAAAGGTGAATATAAGGTCTGACTGCATGGAAACGGGTTGAGGTTGCTAATGAGCACAATAGGGAAAGCTCTAGCTTAAAAGCACTTTAGCCACTAAAGGAAAACACAATGAGGTAACCCCGAGATAAGAATTCTCATGAAGCGAAGACCAAACAACTAGGCAGCTGCCGGAAGGGAAGTACTCACAGTATTTACAGGCATGTGAACCAAGGTCGCTTGACACGGAGCCAGAGCCAAGCCAGAACCAGCAATAGAAGCAAAGTCATGTCAAGGGATCAGGCCTGAACCAGCAAAGGACTGACACAAAGAAATTCTAGTTTGATTCTGTAAATTCAGGGCTATTGAACAGAATGAAAAAGGATAGATTTTCTGTTTCATTGGGTATAATAAACGTCCTTTATTGCCTTCTGATTGCCAAGGTTGTGGCTGAATTTAGAATTTAAAACTGGCATAATGTCAGGAAATGAGCACTGACTGGCACAACTTTTAAAAATCCAAATTCCATTCATATACCAGACAGATATCTAGATGGGCAGAGAGATGATGTGACAAACCCAACTCATGAGGTCTTATTAAACACAAATATTCAAAGTCTCTTAGTCTGGTTTAGTTATCCCTTTAACACCTGGTAAAACCAACCTTTCATATTCACAACTATGGGTGCTAACAAATGGCTTTCACAGCCTTTTAAATGCAACTGAATTATGGGTGAAGTGGGAATTTGAATCCACTTCACAGAGTAAAGAGACATTTCGTGTTTTTTTTTTTTAAAAAAACTTTTTAAATGTCTGCCGAGACATTTAGTGTTGAGAGCCAGACTGGCTAGTGGTTAAGAAGGGTGGTTTGGAGTGGTGGACTTGGATCTGGAGAACCGGGTTTGATTCCCCTCTCCTTCACAAGAACAGTGGAGGCTAATCTGGTGAACTGGATTTGTTTCCCCACTCTAGCGCATGAAACCAGCTGGGTGACCTTGGGCTAGTCCCAGTTCTCTTAGAGCTCTCTCAGCCCCACCTGCCCCACAGGGTGTCTGTTGTGAGGAGGGGAAGGGAAGGTGATTGCAAGCCAGTTTGATTCTTCCTTAAGTGGTAGAGAAAGTTGGCATATAAAAACCAACTCCTCCTCCTCCTTCTCCTTCTTGCATTATCTGGCTAGTGTGGAATAATTTTTCAGGGCTGAAAAATTTCTGTACTGTCTGCATTTGTTTTATAGAGAGGAGTGCACAGTAATATCTCTCTCTGCACAGTGGATCAGATTCAATGAAGCTGTGTTGGGATAGGCTCTTTTCACCTTGCCTTGCACCCTGTTCCATGCACCCAGCCACCTCCTGTAATCCTCATTGATGTGTCTAGCGTTGCCAGCACAACTGATGTAATTTACGGCACGGCTGGAAATTACATCAGTGCTTTGCCACGGTCACGCTTCCTTTTGGGCAAAAACCTAGTTTTGCCCAAATGCTAGCACATAACTGGTGACAGGCTGAAGTCCCTTCTGATTGCACAGAAGTGCAATTAAACTCTGTAGTTAACCTTACCATAAAGAGAACTATTTCCTTTTTCAATAAAAGCTAAACTTTCTGAAGCTTTCCTGTCTGGTTTGTTGGTCTAAGTTCAAAGAATGAAGCTCACTATTCATTCATTAGTACTATCAGAATTTTAAGACTGCAACTTTTTTAAGACAGATGCTGGAGGAGGGGGCATGGCTCAGTGGTAGAGCATCTGCTTGGCATGCAGAAGGTCCCAGGTTCAATCCCTGGCATCTCCAGTTCAAGGGACGAGGCAAGTAGGTGATGTGAAAGACCTCAGCCTGAGACCCCGGAGAGCTGCTGCCAGTATAAGTAGACAATACTGACTTTGGTGGACCGAGGGTCTGATTCAGTATAAGGCAACGTCATGTGAGATGCCCAAGGCTAACCATGCAGTCCAAAGGGGTGGGTAAAAGTGCTCAAAGGGCAGTGTGAATCTGGTGCTGGTTGCTTGGATTGATGGGCAATTACTCAGGAGCGAGGATCGCACCCATGCATGGATGCACCCATGCGATTACATCACTTCTGGTTATACCCAGAAGTGAAGCATTGTGATGGGCCACTTTACCACCCAACTTCCCCCCCCAAATGCTAGCCCATCACGATGTGGCACTTCAGGGTGTATACTGGAAGTGATATGATCGCCGCACGTGTATGTGTGATCCCCACCCCAGCTCCGCCCCCAAAACCTCATGCCAGAGGATGGGGGGGTCCTGGCAACCCTAGTGATCAAGCAAGAGGTTATCCCAACACAATTTTGTTTTCCCTGATCCTCTGGGAAAGGGAAATGAGGAGAACACAGCAGTCTTACAGACATTTTAGATTGCCCATAAACATCTCAACTTGAGTGCACTTATATTCAACATGCTATGTTCACTATGTTTGCTGTGTCGTTTCCAGCATGCCTAGTTGCTGTAGCCATCTAGAATACTATGAACTACTACATAAATCACTGTAAAAAGGAAGTGATGATGTACCCCATGCTCTTATGACAGGAGTAGATGGAAAGCCTGGTGCCAATGGAAAAGCAATATATCACAGCCATTAACAATGTTACCATATCCTCACACAGGACAGTAAGAACAGTCTAACAATTTGCATTCCCACTCTGATGCCAGAGAAAGGTCTAATTGCTGGCTTTGCTGTTGGTCATGGCTATCCAACTCAGAGGAAGATAATAGTTTAGTACAATCTCAGCAATACCACAGAGAGTACGCAACTTTGACCTGAGCCTCCTGAAATTTCTTCAAGGGCTGTAATTTATTCTGCCAGCTGCTAGATCCCTTGTGGTGCTCCAGCATCCAATAACAAAAGTGACACGGAAATATGGCGGAGACTACAAATACAACTTCTTCCAGTGTAAAACGAGGTAGGGATGAAATACAAACAAAGATACATCAGTTTGATTTCTGATGCTGTACATAATCCTGCCTCCAGCCTGTCAGCAGATGGACCAGTCGTTCAAGTCAGGCCATAGCAATCCCAGAGACTTTAGTGAGGGTGCTATAGGTGCGAATACAGGAATCAAAGGGAGGATTTGTACTCAGAATGGTGATGATAGCAGTGGTCATTGTGCTGCTCCTGCCTCATGTGGTGAGCGAGACTCATGGTGTTAAATGTGAGGTATGGGACCCTCATCCGATCCTCCACAAGTATTACCAACCAGGAGATCTCATCATCGGCGGCATTGTTTTTCAGACATTTGTTCTCACAACTCCAAAATCCTTCAAAAAACGACCTGGTGGAATATTATCTGAAGAATGGATGTAAGGATTGTTTTCCCCCCATGCTCTAGGTTATTTTCACAAAGAGGCCAACTATATGGTAGGCGTAGGCAGCAATTCAAGCAATGAAGTTCACACCATCAGGATTTTAAGATGCATTCTAGCCCTGGAACTCTGATCCCTTCTGCTACGATGCTTCTCAAAAGGGGCCAAGATGCAATTTTGTGATTGAAGTGTACTTGAAATGCATTATAGAAACATAAGAGGTAGAACTTTCACTGGGTCTCATGGATTTGGCTAGACGAGTAAACTGTTAGGATTTGCAGCCTCAGAACAGTGGCATAACTGATTATTTATTAATTTAATTGATTAATGGAAAAAATAGAAACTTCAAGAAGTTTGCACTAGAGGTCCAGTTAGAAGTATAATATTTGAATAGAATGTGTAGGTTTGAAACCCAGTGCCGATTGGCCTGGATTGCACATCTGCTGTCCTGCAAGACCTTGTTTTAAACCTACTCCTACTATTCCCCCACTTCTGAGTCTCAACCATGGAATCTGCCCCTACCCACTCTGGATTCTATGGAAGAAGAAGAGTTGGTTTTTATATCCTGACTTTCTCGACCTTTGTTAAGGAGAATGAAGCCGGTTTACACTCTCCTTCCATTCCTCTCCCCACAACAGACACCTTGTGAGGTAGGAGGGCTGAGAGAGCTCTGAGAGAACTGTGACTGGCCCAAGGTCACCCAGCAGGCTTCACGTGGAGGAATGGGGAATCAAACCCTGTTCTTTACATTAGAGTCCACCGCTCTTAACCACTACAGCACGCTGGCTCATAAAATGGCATGATAGGTGCCAGGTAATCTCCATAGAGGGACAGGAGAATATTCTTTGATCAGGCCCATTCATTTGGAGATCTTGCAAGCACATACAATAGGGCTTTCTGATGGGGTGCTCTAGACAAATGGGTACAACCTGAAATGCAGACCTTCCTGATATAGTAGATCTGCAGTACAATTCTATGCAGAGTTACATCTTTCTAAGTCAATTGACTTAAGAAGTCAGTAGACTCAGAACAGTGTGACTCTGCACAGAATTGCACTGCGGGTGTCAGAAGTCTGAAGACTGCTCTGTGTATGGATGGATGTGCTATCAAATTGCAAAAGACTTAGGACAACCCCAGCAAGGGTTGTCTGAGAAGCAGAGGTGGTTGTCTATTGCCTTCATCTGCAGAGTCTTCCTTGGTGGTTTCCAATCCAAGTATCAAGCCTAATTAGCTTCCAAAATCTGGCCATTCCACACATGTCAGTGCATTCACAGGCACATCATACTAGAAAAGGCTGACTTCATCCTGAAATATTGTCAATTATTGTAATGAAAAGGATGCATGTTTGCCTGATTGATTATTATTATTATGATTGCAATTACAAGCAGAGATGGCAACCATTCTTTGATAGATATGCATGATATGATTATGTTCATGATATGTGCGATCAGAGTTAAGTTATGCTAGACAGATGTGATTTTAGTGCTTCTAATATTGGGCTCAGATTTACTATAATGGGAATTTAGAATCAGTTGCCAGTTGAAGTTCGCAGTTATAATAGCTTTTTAGTAACAATGGATGAAATAGAGAATAGAAATGATGTATCTAAGAGGTGCAAATGACATGCTAGATTTAATATTTGCTATTAGAGATATCATTCTGGGGTAAGATGACGAAGACAGGTTATCCTGGGCACGGACACAATACTGAAATTTTCCCTATCTGTTCTGTCCCGTTCTTTTTCTGTCCCCTCTAAAAATGAATAATTTTTTTAAAAAAAGAAATGGATGTGTGTTGTATAAAATGGTATCTGATGAAGGGAGATTTGACTCCTGAAAGCTTATACCCTGAAAATTAATGAAAATCTTTTTTTTGGTAGTGTAATGACTGAAAATTACCAGCACATCTTGGCTTTGGTTTTTGCAATAAAGGAAATAAATGAAAATCTGCAGATTCTACCTAACATAACTCTGGGATTCAATATCTATGACAGCTATTTGAGTGCAAGGTGGACGTACCATGCTGCAATGCAACTTGTTTCCACGAGGAACAGACCCGTCCCAAACTACAAGTGTGACATCCAAGACAAAGTCACCGCTATCATTGAGGGACTTGGCTCAGAAAACTCCCACCATATAACAAATGTTTTGGACATCTACAGGGTTCCACAGGTATGATGTATGTGTGGTGTGACAGCATTTATACTGTCCCTTTCCTTCCAGATGTGACTTTGTAGTATGGAAACAGAGAGACTACATTTCATGTAATTTTGAACAATTTACTGGTTGCTCATAAATAAAAAAACTCTCTGTGTATGTACGTGTGTGTGTAAGCAATACATATGATTCTTTAATTTTGAAAAGATGTACTTGGTTTGATCTTATTTGGAGGAGACAGGGGACTGGAGACTTTTTCTTTTCTTTTTTGCAGTATATGCTTTATTTACAAACATGCAGAAACCAAAGCTTGAAAGCTGGAAAAACTGTTATGTTCGCCCATCCACCCCACAATGCCCACTGAGATGGCATTCGTTTCTTAAAGCTACAGACCCTGCTTCTATTTTTTGGGGGGGGGGAGGTTAACCCTTTTTTTGTTGTTGTTGCAAACCTTGGGTATCTGTCTTGTCCATTCCTGGCTCCAGTCTCTAGGTTTAAGTATCTACCGATGGGGCCGTGTTGAAAATTAGGTATATTGATTACGCTGCATCAGTGAGTACATATGCATATAACAGTTTCATTTTTGTGTTTCTTTTCTTTTTTAAAAATCTATTTTTAGCTCTTGTATGGCTCTGCTCCAGTGATGTTCGATGATACCCAAGTCCCTTCCTTCTACCAGATGGTCCCAACTGAAACTCATCAGTACATGGGGATTCTCCAATTGCTTCTCCATTTCAAATGGACATGGGTTGGAGCCATTTTTGTGGTTGGTGTAAAATCAGAATGGTTTGTGCAGATGGTGTATCCAGTATTTTCCCAACATGGCATCTGTTTTGCTTTCATTGAATCCTGTTCCAGTTTAATTGTTGCTAACAACTGGGGGGAAATTGAGAAATGGTGGGTGAAACTGCACAATGCACCCACAGACAAAACAGCCAATGTACTCCTCTTCTATGGAGACAGTCACTCCATGATAGTTTTCAGATGGTTGCTAAGTTGGTTCAACATCACACAAAGGCTGAAAGGTAAAGTGTGGATTCTGACAGCCCAGATGGAGTTAAAATTCTTTCCCAATAGAAGGAATTGGGATATACAAACCTTGCATGGTGCCGTATCAATGGCAATTCACTCCAATGAACTTCGTGGTTTCCAACAGTTTCTGAAGAGCAGAGAGCCTTCAGGTGTCAAGGAAGATGGTTTTATCAGGGACTTCTGGTTATACGCATTTGACTGTGCTGTTCCAGATTCTGTTCTGAGCAATATGAATATGAAGGGCTGCACTGGAGAGGAGAGACTGGAGAACCTCCCTGAGCATATCTTTGAAATGACCACTGGCCAAGGCTACAGCCTCTACAATGCTGTTTATGCTGTGGCCCATGCTTTACATGCCATGTATTCATCCAGCTCCCAAAGCAGAGCAACGATAGAAGGATCGAGGACAAAGCTTAAAAATCAGCAGTTGTGGGAGGTTAGGATCTCAATATTTGAACCTGACAGCTGGTTAGGGTTGCCAGCTCAGGGTTAGGAAATACATGGAGATTTTGGGGGTGGAGCCTCAGGAAGGTGGGGTTTGGAGAGGGGAAGGACTTCAGTGGGGTATAATGCCATAGAGTCCACCTTCCAAAGCAGCCATTTTCTCCAGGGGAATTGATCTCTGTCGCCTGGAGAGCCGTTGTAATAACAGGAGATCTCCAGCTGGCTCATGTATTAACTGTGTGGTTGTTAGTTGGCAAATGTGCTGGGAATGGAATACATCACCATTTAGAAAGTCCACATTCTGTGAACACCCACTGACATACGGTTCTGGCTATCGGCACTTGTGTGTTTGTATGGTTCTGGCAGTATACTTGAATATTTTGTCAAATTGACAGGAAATTCATTTGAGAAGGAATCCTAACTGAAAATGAACACAACCATATAGGTAGGGTTGCCAACCTCCAGGCAGTAGCTGGAGATCTCCTGCTATTACAACTGATCTCCAGCCAATAGAGATCAGTTCACCTGGAGAAAACGACCACTCTGGCAATTGGACTCTGTGGCATTGAAGTCCCTCCCTCCCCAAACCATGCCCTCCTCAGGCTCCACCCCAAAAACCTCCCGGCGGTGGCGAAGTGGGACCTGGCAACCCTACTAGTTATATTCAGTACAAAGTTAAGATGATATCCAGGAAGGGCAGATATTTCTAAGTCGGCGGGAAAGGTTCTGTTTACCTTTAAAAATGTTTTCCTTTTGAATCCAGCTCCACTACTTTCTGAGACGAGTCTCATTTAACAACAGTGCGGGGGACAACGTTTCTTTTGACAAGAACAGGAACTTAGTAGCAGGATTTGATGTTCTCAATTGGCTCACATTCCCAAACCAGTCCTTTCTTAGAGTGAAAGTCGGAAGTACAGATCCCAAGACTCCTGCAGACCAAGTACTCACCATCAACGAGAATGCCATTACGTGGCACAGTGGGTTTAACCAGGTACGACTTGAATGAAGACACTTTCAGAAATGTGCTAGACTTGTTTATTTATTTATTTGATTTATAACCCGCACTCTTTTCTCAACAGAGGACTTGGGGCAGTTCATAACATACACAACAAAGCATTAGAACTTCAAATAAATACAATAAAACAGATTCTAATTAAAATTCAATCTGTCATCAGCTTTGGAACAATTCCGGACAGTCAGTGAGCTCACTGGCAGCCCATTCCTGAGCCTTCGGCAGCCGGGGCCGCTGTGGCACCTCGAAAACCGTTCCCCAACTGCCGAAAGGCTTTAAAAAGCCTTTCGAAGGCTTTTTCTTTTTTAAATGGGGCATTTTGCCCCATTGAGAACAGTGTGGCTGTGCCAGCTTCCCATCATAACTGAAAATGAACACAACCATATAGGTAGCGAAAGGGGACAAGAAGCTGCCTATTGGCAGCTCCGCCCCCGGCATGCCCTGGGAATGCTCCCCCTGGATGCCAGTGCAGGGCTTTGCACTGGTGGGAAGCTGGCGGAAGGCCCAGCTGGTGTCCCTGGGTGGCAGTGCTGCAGCAGTGCTGGGAGACCGGTGTTCAGGCCCCCCCTCTGGCATCCATACCAACCTGGACAGTGTAAGTGGCTTGGTTGCCAGTGGCCGTGCCACTCATGAAGGCACAGTCCTTTCCTGGCCTCCAAAGGACTTTTGTCCTTTCAGGTCAGGCATGGGCTGTCATTCTCTTAGCTGATTAAATGCTGCACAAAACAAGGCAGCCGTGCATGCCCTTTGGAACCTTAATTCGTCCTGCAGGGAATGAACCTTCTCAGGGAGCTGGTTCCAGAGGGCAGGGGCAGCCACCAAGAAGGCCCTTGCCCAAGTTGATAACAAAAAGGGCTATTCTTGGACCAGGCATTTGCAGTAGGCCCTGTGATGTAAACCTAAGGGGGCAAGAGAGTTCATATCAGGAGAGGCTGGAGGCATGAGGGTCCCAGACCGTTTAGAGCTTTATCACTCAAAACCAACTCCTTGAATTGGCCCCAGAAACTAATTGGGAGCAAGTGCTGTTGCTGCAAGATTGGAGTGATATGAACCAAACGGGAAAATCTGGTCATTAGTCTAGCCGCCGTGTTCTGGACCAATTGCAGTTTCCAAAGCATCTTCAGGGGTAACCCTATATAGAGCACATTGCAGTAGTCTAATCTGAAAGTGAACATTGTATGGCTCAACAATTGTATGGCTCAACAACTATTATGTTTGAGAAAATTACAAGATCTGATTGCTTGCCGAAAATTCTCTCCCGAAATTTAAAGATTCCAATGTCATTCATCTGAAGAGTAACATTCTCCTCTTTCATCCATTGTATTAGGTACGGCCCCTTTCTGTGTGTAATGACAACTGTTATCCAGGTTACAGGAAGAAGCAGAAAGAAGGGAAGCCATTCTGCTGCTATGATTGCACTCCATGTTCACAAGGGATGGTATCTGGCCAAAATGGTGAGAGTTGTAGTGCCATCAAAGTTATCAGGGTGTGAGCCAAAGAAACATGTATGTCAAAAACAGAGTACACATGGAGATTTTTTAAACCTATTGCTTCAACGTCATTTTTTGTCGATAGTTGAAATGTCGGTTGCTGTTCCATCGGAGTAGGGCTGTCATGACGGAAAATGACTAGGAGAACATACTTCTGGAGCTGTGTTCAAGGGGCCTGATGATCTTGAAAAGTGATGTTGTTTGTATCAGTATGACATTTGGGCTGGGACTAGGTTTTTTTGGGGTGGGGGTCTGAAGGGCATCTTTTTCTGATGGCCTGTGATGATTCTTGGCAACCCTGCATAGCAGTGTGTGTCTGTGTGTGTGTTTGTGTGTGCTCATACATGTGAGCATAATAAAGGGTTCATTTAATTAATACGCAGAAAAATACAAAATGCCACATAGTCACTGCACTGCAATACTGGCAATATTTTAAGAACAAAGATATGTCTTCAGGATGAATAGAGTTTCTCCCTTTTACTGAGGCTCTCAGTCATAGTATAAAATAACCTGTTTTAGTGACTAGCCATATCTTATTTCAGCATTAAGATCTCATGGCCACTTCCAGAGCCCAGTTCCAGTAGTTCAGATAAAGAAATGTCTGGTGCTTTTTTGTTGTAGAATAGGTTTGCTCACACACTCCTAAAGGTGTAGATGACAGTAATCTACATTGTACTGACTTCTTGTGCACATCTCAAGGTGGTGTTTTGTCACCACATCCAGCCTAATCCTACAGAGACGTTCATTCTTGAAAGAAAACTCAGGGTGGAGCTACACAGCACAAGAAAGACATGATCACTGTGAAAAATTGCAGCCCTGTATCCAATTCGCCACTTCTTCTTTACAACATCTAGCAAAACCTCTGTCATGTTTTGACATGCTTAGGAAATGGTTGGTGTGAAATGTACATCCTGTCATCAGTTGTCAATGGAAAAATGTGTTAGGGGCAGGACTAGGAGTGTGCATTTGGATATGCCAAACCAAAAAAGTTGCCATTTGATTGCAGCCAAAAAAGCCAAAGCTGAAAAAGCTGTTTTGGGGGGCATTTTTTGGCTTTTTTGGCTGCTGTCAAATGGCTCTTTAAAGCTCTTTAGGTTTTTTTTTTAATTTGCCAATTTTTTTTGCATGTATTATACCCAAATCCAAAAAAAAAATACTGAATTTGTTTTGGGTGCACACCCCTAGTCAGGACTAAGTGTAGTTGTTATTGTTATGGACAGGCAAGAAGAATCTGACATCACTCTTCCTTCCTTGCATTCTTTATTTTGCCTCGAGGGTGTACAATTCCTGCCATTATACGCTGAACAGATGGCTACTTTTCACAAGAGCATTACAGAATGGAATACTGTAGTTATTTCTTAAACAATACTAAAGCATGGTACTTCTGTATAATGACTACTTTTTTTTTCAGACATAGGTGAATGTTTTAAATGTCCAGATGATTACTATCCAGATAAGGACCATGTTTTATGCATCCCCAAAGTTATAACCTTCTTGTCCTACGAAGAACCTTTGGGCATTGGTCTAGCCACTGGAACGTTAACATTTTCTTTCATCACGGTTCTGGTACTAGGAACATTTGTGAAACACAACCACACTCCCATAGTCAAAGCCAATAACAGGAACCTCACCTATACGCTTCTCATCTCCCTCCTGCTGGGCTTCCTCTGTACATTATTATTTATTGGCCGACCTAGAAATGAGACATGTCTCCTTCGCCATGCTGCCATTGGCATAATCTTCTCAACAGCTGTTTCTTGTATGTTGGCCAAAACTACCACGGTGGTTCTCGCGTTTATGGCTACCAAGCCAGGCTCTAGAATGAGGAAATGGGTGGGGAAAAGAATAGCTAGTTCCATTGTTATTTTCTGCTCCTTTATCGAAATAGGCATTTGTGCAGTGTGGTTGACAACCTCTCCCCCATACCCAGATGCTGACATGCATTCAGTGATGGAAGAAATTATTTTGGAATGTAATCAGGGGTCCACGACTATTCTGTTCTCTGGCTCAGCCTACATGGGCTTCCTGGTCGTTGCCAGTTTCATCATAGCTTTCTTCGCCAGGAAGTTACCAGCCAGTTTCAATGAAGCCAAGTTGATCACTTTCAGCATGTTGTTCTTTTGCAGTGTTTGGTTGTTCTTTGTTCCAACCTACTTGAGCACCAAAGGAAAATACACAGTAGCTGTGGAGATCTTTTGTATCTTAGCCTCCAGTGCTGGGTTGTTGGGTTGCATGTTTTTCCCAAAGTGTTACATCATTGTGCTAAAGCCTAAAATGAACAGTAAGGAATGGCTCAAAAGGAAAAAAATAATTGAAGGAACTGCTTATCGTTCCTATAGTAGTTGCCTTTGACAGTCCACAGATCCTTCTGAAGTCTCCCTATTTTAAAAATATGTTATTGAATTAATTAAAGGAAAATAACCATGGATGACTGCAGTCTATTTATTTGGGTGGGTGGTTGTTGTTTGCGAGCAGCATTGGATAAAAATCATCACGGGATACTTGCAATTTTTTAAAAAAAATCATTATTACACCTGATCATTTTCTTTGCTATGTTCTTGTTTGTTTTCACATGTAGGTGTATTCTCATTCTGACAAATAAATGAGCCAGGAAGGAACAATTCAAATGGCCCTTTCCCTCAGATCCTTTGCATTTTTCTGGAAGATGGTCTTTTTAAAAAAATCACTATGTATTTATTTATTTGTTTCCTTTATACTACACCTTTTGCAGAATGAGGAGAAAATGGCTTACATCATTCTCCTCTCCTATGTTTTATCCTCATGACAACGCTGGGAGGTAGGTTAGGCTGAGAACGTTTGATGGGCCCAAGGTCACCCAGAAAGCTTCCATGGCAGTATGTCTCCCAGATGTAGTTATAGTACACAAATAAGTTCTGGGAAGCTGTTCAGTCTCAGGAAAGAGACATAAAGCTTCTTATATCCTGGGCATTGAAATGAAAATGAGGTATAGCTCCTCCATGTTCAGTGGTAGTGAACCTCAGAATAGAAATTGCTGCAGGGCAGCAACAGGGACAGGCTTTGACCACTATTCCCCTGCTTGTAAGGAATAGCCACTATGGAAAGCAAGATGTGAGATTATGTCATTAGAAAGGATTTATTTTTTTATTTGTTTGTTTACAAATAATCCCTTCTATATTTGCCCCTATTGTCATAAAAAGGCCAACCTTCAGCATTCCCAATTTTGGGCAGCTTAAACATGTACAAGTTAAAAATAGCAATGTGAAGATTCTGTCTCCTGGAGTTCACTTCAATGCAGTGTAAAAATCTTGAAACATCAAATGAGAAACATAGACTCAAAAGCTGGGATGAATAAGAAGGCAGATATTCAACCATCTGGGCAGAGTAAATGGTCCAGATCTTGCCCGCCCTGGTTGATAAAAGATGCCAGAGGGTACTGGCTGAGTGGGTAAGGGAGTGGTAAATACTTCCTTGAGAGCAGAAGTTGTTGCCTGTGTTTAAGGAGGCAATGCTTGGAGTCGTTCTGGAAGCAGCAATTACAAGTGTGGGAAAACTCAATTTCCCATAATTAACAGCAACCTTGCAATCGACCATGAGGGAGGGAGGAAGCAGACTGGCGGCCATTATTGACATCAAGTCTAAAAAGGTAAGTAAATTTAAAATTCTCCTGGATGGTATTTTTGGAGGTAGAGCCCCCAAATTCACAGCGTAGCTTCAAGGGACTCTCCTTGCATGACCCACAACGTTTGGTTAAGATTGGGTCAGGGGGTCTGATTTTATGGGGTTCGGAAGAGGCTGGCCCCCTCCTCCATAGACAACCATTGCAAACTTCACAATGGTTGTCTATGGAGGAGGGGGGCAACCCCTTCCAAACCCCATAACATTGGACCCCTGACCCAATCTTCTCAAAACATTGGGGTTTGTGCAAGGTCAGTCCCTTCAAGCTATGCTGTGAATTTGGGAGCTCTACCTTGAAAAATGACACCCCCCCCCAGGACCAAAAAAATGCTGAATAATTATTTGGCTTTTCCCAGAATTGCATATTTGGCTTCAGCTTTCTCCCTAGGTTTGTGCATTTGGTAAACCTGAACTGGAAATTTACCAAAAATGGTTAATTTCGGGTTTATTTTCAGTTTGGGTTTATTGACATGCACATACCTAGTCCTGAGGACGGAGCTACTTTTAGGCAGCTTCCTGGGAATGCCCCTCCATTCCGCAGCAGGGCTATGCCACCAAAATAGCTGGTGTAACCTCATTAAAGTTAACATTTTGTTTTTAAAAGCATTTATTTCTCTTATTTCTGGCCACTGACTAACTGCTTCCCCCTTCAGGAATGGTTTGCCCATCTCACTTAAAGTTTTAAAGCTTTAATTCCCATTCCAGGTCATTTTGTTGTACAGAAAGTGGCATTTTATTTACCTCCAACGTTATATGGCTCTTTTTATTCAGTGTCTGTGTATGATTGTACTTTTTTTGGTATTTCAAAGAACTATACAGGAAAATAAATTATGTATACAACTTTAACATTCTTTTCAAATTTTCATCCTCATCATGTGTTCTCTGTTGTTCAGCTCAGACCTCAGCACAATGATGTAGCATTTTGGGGAAAAAATACACCCCAGTAAACCAGCACTTGAAGCTAAGATGGAGAAAATCTCCACAGCCACCATGGATTTCCCTTTCGTACTCAAGTAGGCTGGAACAAAGGACACCCAAACACTACAAAAGACCAACATGCTGAAAGTGATAAACTTGCCTTCATTGAAACTGTCGGGTAACTTCCTGGCTAGGAAAGCCACCATAAAACTGACCATGGCCAAAAAACCCATATAGCCCAGGACAGAGTAAAACATGGCTGTTGAGCCCTCATTGCATTCCAGTATGATTTCCCCTGGCAATGAGTGCATATCGGTATCTTGAAAAGGGGGTGAGATGCTTAACCAAAGACTGCAAAGTCCTACTTGAATAACGATGCAAGAAAGAACAATGGAATTGGCTAGTCTTTTCCCCACCCATTTCCTCAACCTAGAACCTGGTTTGGTAGCTATGAAGGCCAGAACCACGGTAATGGTTTTAGCCAATACACTAGAAAGAGCTGCAGAGAAGACAACACCAAACGTAGTTTGCCGGAGTAGGCAGGTCACTCTCCTAGGTTGTCCAATGAAGAGCAAGGAGCAGAGGAAGCAAAGCAGGAGGGAGAGGAGGAGAATGTAGGTGAGACTTCGGTTGTTGGCTTTGACGATGGGGGTGTCCCGGTGCTTCCAAAAGATTCCGAGTACCATAGCTGTGATTAGGGAAAAAGCAATAGCCAACCATGTCAAGATGATTCCTAAAGGTTCTTTGTATGAGAGGAAGCTTATGTCCTTGTGAACACATTGATTTTGGAGTTTGTTGGAATACTGATCTTGTGGACAGTTGATGCAAGCATCCATATCTGAAAAAAGAAAAGAAAATAGTTGAAATATTCCAAGCTTTTATCCCAAGTCGATGGGAAATTAGTTGACTGCTATGTAACAGCTATTATCATTGTTTTATTACAGCGCCCATGAAATGTCATAGTTTCTATAGAAAACATGAGTTTTGAGGAGACACTGAAGCAGTGGAGGAGATTTATGTAGATATTTCAAACTGGAAAAAAAAATCTTCTGTGTTATAGTGGATGCTCTGAATGAGGTTCTGGTTTCTGCTATACTCTCGCAAAGTAGTAGCTGTTAAGTCAACCACACTGAGCTGGATGGCCCAGGCAAGCCTGATCTTGTCAGATGTCAGAAGTTAAGCAGGGTTAGTACTTGGATGGGAGACCACCAAGGAATACCAGGGTCATTATGCAGAGGAAGGCAATGGAGACCACCTCTGTTAATCTCTTGCCTTGAAAACCCTAATGGGTTTCTATAAGTCGGCTGTGACTTGTTGGCACTTTATACAGACACACATCAAGTCAACCAAGACCAGCCTGATTCTGGGCTTGTATTGGTCATGAGATCACAGGGCAGTCTTCAGAAAGCAGCTATTCCCCCCACTTTTCCCTCCCCCTCGTCAGCAACATGGGAGGAAAGGTATTAACGAGGGACAATTTTAAGCTGTGATTACATGACTTTCTGCATCTATGTCAGCTCTGTCAATCAGCCTCTTTTTCTCTGACCGCTGAATGTAATTCTTTTAAAGAGGTTGAGTAGAGTTCTGTATTCCTGGTCTTTCACATGAAGGTGGGGTCGGGAGTTCTCCCTGCATTACAACGGATCCCCAGACAACAGAGTTAAGTTCTGCTGGAAGAAATGGCAACTTGGGATGTATGACATCCCTTCTGACTTCAGTTCCCCTACCCAGACTCCATCATTCCAGCCACCATGCCCACACCTCTAGCATTTCCCAATCAGCAGTGTCAGCAACCTTAGCTACAGAAGTGAATTGATCATACGGTAAAGCACACTGCTCTTACCAAGAATCTATTTAGTCAGCTCAACCGGGTTAAGAAAATGAATGCAGATATGCAAAAAGCAAAAAGAAAACCAAACAAACAAACACCCCCCCCCCAGGCTTTTAAAGAAATAATGGAAGCTGAAAGACTTTTGGAAATTTTAGGTAACCATAAACATTCATAATTGCAACCACTAAAGTCAACAGGCTTAGTAGGGTGTAACTCTTTTTGGATTTGCACTGCAATAATGTAACATCACTAATCAACCCTGATTTTTTTTAAAAGACCTCACATTATAAAATATGTTATATTCTATGTCTGTGTTGAGATTTTCCAAACCAGTTGCTTGTTTTCTCATTGTTTCTTGAGTTCTTTGTGTGTCCCCCCCCTCCAACTTAGTTTTGGAAGTCTTACAGAGCAAGCCTAAGGAGGTCTACACAGAGGCCTAATCAAGTCTATTCTTGGGACCTTAGGATTGCACTGAGAGGAATAGTAAAGAGATGAAGGAAACAGTCAGGAGATGTCTGCAGACCATGCCAATCACAGATCATGGAAACCATCATTGTATTTGATTAATGGAACATCTTGTCTGTAGCAGCATGGTGTAATGGTTAGGCTGTTGGGCTGGGGTCTGGTAGACATGGGTTTGAATCCCCATTCCGCCATGGAAGCTTGTTGGGTGACCTTGGGCCAGTCACACACTCTCAGCCTAACTTACCTTAGAGGGAGGTTGTGAGAGAATGGAGAAGGGGCGATGGTTGTAATGTATTGGGGAGAAAGGTAGGGTATAAATAAGTCTACTCAGATGTAACTCTCATTTTCGTTAACGGGGAAAGTCTCAGGAAGGTGTTCTTACCCATCTGCTCAGAGATCATCCCTTCTGGACATGGATCACAATCATAGCAGCAAAATTTCTGTCCTTCCTTCTTCTTCCTGCTGAAGCCTGGATAGCAGTTCTCATTGCACACTGAAACAGGCCAGCCCTGTCCATAAACCAAAAAGGGAGATGGGCATAGAGAAAATATCTATTGGGGGTGTAAGAATGGCAGGCTGTACACTGAATCAATAGAACAATGATTCCAACATGGAGCACTCCCTCTATGGAACAGGACCATAACATTCTCGTTCCAGATTAGTGTCAGAAAGGGGAGTGATGCTGATCATCTTAAGCCAAATGCTACTAGATAGTTGGATGGCAACTATCTTATTAGGAAAATCAAAGAAAGAAAGAAAGAAAGAAAGAAAGAAAGAAAGAAAGAAAGAAAGAAAGAAAGAAAGAAAGAAAGAAAGAAAGAAAGAAAGAAAGAAAGAAAGAAAGAAAGAAAGAAAGAAAGAATCCTGGCATCAGGAACTGTTCAATGACAACGGGGGTTTGATATGACAGGCACCTGACAACTCTACCTCTAAGGGTATTCTTATGCCCCCTGACCATAATACTTCTGGTGAAACCTGAGAGTCTATTGCTTCGTAGGTTGGGTGTCAATGAAACTTTGGATGTTTTAGCATTAGTTTAATTACCTGGGGTTTCCATCCCCTACAAGGGTACCTGTTACATGATTCATGCGCCACTTTTTACATTTCAGATGTAGTTGGGACAGATTGGCAGAATTACTAAAATGGTTGCACAAGTGTTGCACATAGCTCATAAGGCAAAAGCTGCTCACAGAGCAAGAAGGCAGGTTTTAACTTTTTTAAAAAAATATTAAAGTAGACATTCATTAAATTAATGTGATCAGTACTGATTAAATTGAGAATGATAATAAATATGTTTTGATATGTTTGCGGATAATATATTTTGATGAGACCTCTTATCTTTCACTCTCAGCATTTTCAGAACGTTGCAAATATTTGTATAGTATATGTGTAATTTTTATACCCATCACAGTGTAAATTGAAACTTTATATTATGGTTTAGAGTGGTGACATAGAGAGAGCTACTGAAGATCCAGAGTTTACTGTGTCCTTTGAATCACCGAAAAGGCAGGCAGAAGTCTGAAATACATGAAATTGATGCCCCTGCTCATTCTTTTATAGAGTTCAGCTTCTGCTCTCTCTCTCTCTCTCTCTCTCTCTCTCTCTCTCTCTCTCTCTCTCTCTCTCTCTCTCTCTCTCTCTCTCCTCTCTGTATATGTATACATGTGAGAGAAAGTTCTCAAGATCTCATGATGCCCCTTGTGAAGTCAATGGGAGAGTGATGGAACAAAACAAGATGAAGCTTTAACATGAATAAAAGTGGCCTGATCGAATCAGAGCACAAATTAGCTCCTCTTAAAAAGATGCAAAGAAATCTCATAAGTCACTAATATCACTCTTCTAGTGCCGAGAACGCTCAAAAATATGTTTGATGATGACCGACTTAGGACTCATTCCTGAGATTGGGGGGCAACTGGACTTAGAAGGTGGTGTGACCCCACCATGATAAGAGGCACTTACGCTAGTGGCAGGGACAGTTCTGTTGGTCCCTGAGCACTGTGGAGCTGCCCCCAGCTAGCCTGGTGGTGCAGTCTCTCTGGGATGTTAGCTACCACAGCCTCTCCAAGCCAGGAACAGCATCGCTGCACCAGGTTTTTCCTGGCGCAGCCTTTCTGTTCACAATGGGGAGAAATGCCCCATTTTTTTTCAAATTAAAAAAGCTTTTTGAAGCCTTTCAGAGGCCTGGTAACCTTTTTGAAGGTGTGCAGCGGCGCCCCAGCCATGTCGTTCCTGGCCGTCAAAAGGCTCAGGAATGGGCTGCTCCTGTAACCTCCATGTGGTGGCTGTCTGGGTACACCTACCGGGCCAAAGAACACCCATGTGCTCCTGTTGTTTCATGGACAATCTGACAAACAGGCTGATAATCTCTGAAGGGGGTGCAAAAAGAAACTGCTGAATTACAGTTGGTATTCAAACTAAAGTCAATGCATTTACCTGGGCTGAATAAAGACCTTGCATTCATGGCTCATTACCAATGCTGATTTCTCCACACCCATCTCTCCCTTGGACATCACAGACTCTTCTGCATACCACACCTAATCCCATCACGCCTGCTATTCACATTTACATACTGTTAACATTTACATACGAATGCTTGTCTGAATTCACTCTCCTCTACTTAAAGACAGATGGATTCACATTCTAGCTGTATCTGAAGAAGTGAGTTCTGGCTCACAAAAGCTCATACCCTACCAGAAAATATTTTTGTTAGTCTTTAAGGTGCTACTGGACTCTTGCCCTTTTCTACTACTGCAGACAGACTAACACGGCGACCCACTGTGAATAGAACTATGATGTCAACATGGAGCTCTCCCTCTATGAAACAGGACCCTAACATTCTCTTTCAAATATCATTAGGGGCAGAATTATTAAAATGATTGCGGAAGTGTTTTCACATGGCTCATCAGGCAAAAGCTCATCAGGAAACAGGAAGGCAGGTTTTAATTTCCAAAAAAATATACTAAAGTAGACATTAATTAAGTTAATGTAATCCCTACCGATTAAATGAAATGGACACGATTAAAAGAAATGTATCTTTCATACTCGGCATTTTCAGAACATAGCAAGTATTTGTATAATATATGTGTAAGTTTTATAGCCATCACAGTGTAAATCAAAAATTTATATTATGTTTTAGAGCAGTGTCTTAGAGAGAAATTCAGAAAATCCAGTGTATACCATGTCCTTTGAATCACCAAAAAGGCAGGCAGAAGTCTGAAATGTACGAAATAGATGTCCCTGCTCATTCTTTTACAGAGTTCAGCCTCTGCTTCTATGTCTCACCTGTGTAAAGGTTTTATGCCACACAATGTGATCAACTCGAAGGGTTAACTCTTTCCCTACAGGAGCCCAAGGATCCAATCTTCCCACTCGAACTCTAGCAAAAGAGCCATTGTTGAACGTTACCCAGTTAATCACATCAAATCCAGTTTTCATTTCTCCATTTTCCTGAAAAGACAGAGTGTCTCCAGCACTGTTGTTGAACACAATGCTCCTCAGAAAATGATGGATCTAGTTGACAGGAAAAAAATTAACGAGGTGTTGATTAACCCTATAGTTCTAAGCAGTGACATGTTTAGAAGTCCATTGACTTCAACGAGCTTCAAAGGATGTAACTTTGCTCAGGTTTGCACTGTAACCTTTGCAGTCTCCATGCTTAACGAGTCCTATGTTACTTCTGTTATACTTTTACATATGTTAATTATGTATGGAATGGACCTTCTCTTTTTTCATTGACATTACAGATGTAGGAGCAGATAGGCATCTTGGGGAAAAATTATTATCTTTGGTACAACATGTGCAACAATGAGTGACTATAGTTTCAGGGAGGTACTGTAGGTAGGTGGGTAAAATTTACTGTGTTAGGCCAAAGGCCATAACAATAGAACAAAAACAACTGCCCCGGCAGTAATAAATATAATATTAAAAGAAAACACTGCAAGGTTAAAAAGAGTTTTAAAACTGACAGGACCAGGGAATAAAGTGAGCAATTGCAGTTTCAGAGGAATGCTTTAAAGGATACTGAGGCTGCAATCCTGAAGGGAGGGTGAATCAGCTGAGGGGCTGGCGCGACCCCACACCGATGTAAGTGTCCAATTATCCCGGGATAAGGGGCACTTACGCTCGCACAGGGTGCATTCACACTGGAGCCGGTAAGCTATGCTGCTGCATGGGATTCCGCTGCCATTGCTGCTATGCCAGCAGCAAAATTCTGTAAGTGGAAGCCTACACCAGCATGGGGGGAGCATTCCAAGGGGCAGAGCTGATATTAGCCAGCTTCCTAACCCCTTTTGCTCTGGAACACGCCTTTGAGCAGCAGCATTGCTATGCCACCTTTTTGGTGGAATAGCCTTGATGACTGCTATGGGGGGATTTTCCCTTTTTAATTTTTGTAACTGCTTCCACTTTATATTTGGTGGCCGGCAAGCTTCTGAGGATATGCAGATCTACCCACCCCCTTAAAGGATGGGTTATCAGATGTCAATTTCCATCAACTTGGGGCAAGCTAAATTTATAATAGTGGTGTGCCGTGAATAATTGCCTGCCATGGTTGCACATTCCCTCCTACAAGTCTTCTGTGCTTGGATCTGGAGGTATGCATGCCATGTAAAGCATGTGCCACAGCATGAACAGCATTGTAGACATTATAACTGTGGCCCATCATGATCATTTCAAACAAAATCAATGGAACGCTCTCCAGCTTCTCATCGCCAGTGCAGGTTGTGCTGCTGCTCCCAAGAACATGTGAATTTTTCAGTGAACAGCCGAATGCCTGCTCCCAGAAGTTCTGTATGAAACCATCTCCTTTTGCCCAGGTAGGACTGATGTCCTGAAGGAATTCTTGGAATCCAGGTGGCTGATTGGAGTGAACGGTGAAGGATATGGCCCCATGGAAACTTTCGATATCCCAATTCTTTTCAAAGGAAAAGGATGCAAAATCCCATTGGCATGTAAGAATCCACACTTTATGCACAGGTGGTAATGACACAAAAGGTGCTAGAAACAACAACATTCTCAGAACAAATACAAATGCAGGTTCTGCATACACAAAGTATACATTAGCTTTTGTCCTATTGTGAACAGTGTAAGCATCCCTTTGATTAAAAAGCAAGTCTATTGCCTCTTGCAGATAAGTTAGTTTTGGGAATCTCATTGTGAAGTCAAAACAGATACCATTCTCGGTAAGTAATGGTACCACGGTTTCCAAAAATCTGTCCCCATTGTCATCATCCATAGCCATAAGCCCAATCCATGTCCACCTAAAATGCTGAAGTAAGCGAACAACTCCCCTATATTGAGAGTCTTCATTTGGGACCATCTGATACAGAGAAGGGAATAGCATTTTGCCACCATGCTCTGGGAAAAAAATTCCATATGTGAGCTGAAAGAAATGTGTTGGTAATTTTTTAAAGGATTACAAGAGAATCTGCAATTCTTTGTTAAAGGTGCAAAATTTTCATATTCCTAGGGGAATTTCCTACCTGTGGCATCTTGTAGATGGAAATGATAGTGGCTGTGTTGACTGAAATGTCAGCAGTAAGTCCTCCAATGATGGCAATCATTTTGTTTTTTGTATCACACTTGAAATTGGGTACAAACTTCTGTTGTGTGGAAAGCAAGCTCAGGGTGGCTTTGTAGGTCATCCTTGGAACATAGTAGCTGTTGAGGATGTGGAAACCCAATGTGGTGTTAGGTAAGAGATTGGGATTGACATTGATCTCTTTGACAGCAAATGCCAAGGCTAGGTTATGCTGGTAGTTCTTTGACACTGACCTGCAATGAGAGTCCATGAGTATTGACTCAAACACAATTTGAACGTAAGATCTGCCACACAAAGCCCTCTGATGACCTACTTACAAGCATGGCATGGATGCCCAAGCTCCCTCTTTTTTTTTTTTTTTTTTTGCCTACCAGCACTAGCATTCCAAGCATGGAGTTTGATTTAGCCATTGTGGTGAATCGCAGTTGACAGACTTACCCTCCAAGTCTTTATCTCCTCGTCTTTGAAAGGCAACCAAAAATGCAGCTTAATGACATCCTTGGAATTTCACTGCTACAAGTTAATTAATGTTTGAGTGATTAAATAATTCCTTTTGTCTGTCCTCAATCAGCTGCCCATCAATATCACTGGTTACCATTGTGTGTGAATATTGTGGGACAGAGTAAAAAAGTTGTCTCCATCCACTTTTACCACTATATAGATCCATTAAGCCAACTTTTTAACTCAAGTCGCATCCAGTTCTTCCATTTCTATAGCCCCTGATCCTCATGTCTTTTGCTCATGTTGGTCCCATAGCCTTAGTGATCCTTGTAGAAGCTCATTGTGAGAACTATTCATGTAACTCCAATTTCCTGTCATTTAACTGGTTTATAATGCCTTTCATTCAGGAGCCTTCCATCACAGAAGTTTTCAAAAGCTTTTTGGGAGCCCAGGAAGATAATGTCTACACAGGATCCATGCTCACATTCTCTCTCAAAGAACACCAAACTGCTGGTGACATAAAACTTCTCCTTAGAGAAGCCATGAGGATTCATTCTCAGTATCTGAGGAGAAACTTTCTTTCAAAGATTACCTCTCCTCCCCCTTTTCCACACCTGCTGCCTCTTTTCCTTGGACTTTAATACCAGTACACTAGCATGGAGCCACCTCATGTTTTCTTCAAGTTCATCCAGAAAACAACCGTGTTCCATTAAATATTTGGCATGAACTTTAGTTTCCTTATTCATACACCCCTAAGTCTATGCTTATGGGACTGGAATGCAATGAGATTCCTCCCCTCTTTATCTCTACCACCATAACCTTCTATTTTTGTTATTTCCATTATTTCCAATTTCCCTGAAATTTCTCTTCAACTCACACCTTTTCCATGAACAATATGGCACATACCTTAGTTCTCTTCCCTTACCAAAATTAAGTCTAAGCATATGGAATGGGAATGTAACCTTATTCCATCTTTGTTCATCCCCACCTCAGTATCCTTCTCACATTTTGTTTTTTCTATCATTTCAAAATTTAGACTGTAAACACCTCAGGGATGAAATATCTTATACATTCTAACATGATATGTAAAGTCATAGCACTCTCTATATGGAGATCAAGAAGAAGAGTTGGTTTTTATATGCCGACTTTCTCTACTACTTTAGGGAGAATCAAAATGGCTTACAATCACCTTCCCTCCCCCTCTCCACAACAGACACCTTATGAGGTAGGTGGGGCTGAGAGAGCTGTGACTTGCCCAAGGTCACCCAGCTGGCTTCATGTTCAGGAGTGGGGAAACCAACCTGGTTCACCAGATTAGCCTCCGCTGCTCACATGGAGGAGTGGGGAATCAAACCCCATTCTCCAGAATAGAATCCACCGCTCCAAACCACCGCTTTGAACCACTACACCACACTGGCTCTCAAGAGATAATGAAAGGAGTTTTAAAGAATTCCTTACATGGGTTCATTAAACAACATCTGTGCAGGCTGCAATGTGAAACTGGGAGTGTTGTGGAAGTTGAAGACCTGAGAGACAATCCCACCAATGATAAGGTCACCCGGTTGGTAGAATTCATGAGGAATAGGCAGAGGATCATCATCTGCAGTGCAATTAATAGAATGTTTCTTGCATACATTACGAGGCAGCAGAATGAGAAGCAGCAGCAGTATCAGCATCGTTCTGATCACAAAACGTTTCCTACCACATTCCGATTACCGTTTCTATGTAAATCATTCTGTGTCCAACACTAGTTTTTTTTACAGTCAATAGTCATTTAGCTATTAGTCTTTAAAAAAAAAACCTGGAACTTAAAGCATAAGGAGGAAAAGAAGGGATCATTCAATCTGAATTGTTGTTGACATGTATGGGAGAATAAATGGAAGGGAATATACTTTAATTTAAAAAAATAAAATAAAATGGGAATTATGAAACAGCAGATGAGCAGAAGCCAGCCTTTCCCTACATCCAATGCTTTTTAGAGTTGGGAGATTTTATAGCATCTTTCAGATACAGTAACTTGTTTTGTTCACTGCAACTCTATTCGGGTAGCAGCAAACCAATAATTTTAAATGTGACACTCCCTGTTATTTAGATGGTGGTTGCAGTGGCTGGAGGCTTTGGTGGCATTTTAACACTTGGACCATTCAATTAAACAAGCACATGAAGACACTGTAACAAACGTTGCCTGTTTTGCTTGGTTTTTTAATGTTATACTTGGGAACAATCTTGACAGCTAACTGTGATGAAGTCACACACCACATTTGAGGTCAATGGTGGTTACCAATTCAATGTAAATCACCTTGGATTACCAACATCAAAATTGTGACCCATCCTGTAGCTCTCAAAACAAGACTGACAAATGTTGGCTTTCAAGTCTATTGTATGCAGAAAAGCACAATTTTTATACGGACATAGGGCAACACTTGGTAACAATTATATCAATCTTGATGAAATCCAGTCAGAGTTGATTAAATTGAGACATGTTTATGTTACTGTTCACAGATTCTGCACAGAGCAGATTTTTAAAAAGACATTATTTTTGCACCCCCTTCAGAAATTTTCTAAAAAACCATGAAAAGAGTTCATAGGCTCTTGGAGCTTAACATATGATGAATACCGAGAACATTTTCTTTTGTCAGCTGCTTAGCCTGTTTGTCTGATTGTCCAGTAAACAATAGGAGCATGTGGGTGTTCTTTGACCTGGTAGGTGTTTCCAGACATCCACCACATGGAGGTTACTGTAAGTCGGTTATCATCAAACATATCTCTGAGCATTCTTGGCACTAGAAGAGTGATATTAGTGACCTGTGAGATTTCGCTGCATCTTTTAAAAAGGAGCTAATTTGAGCTCTGATTCGATCAGGCCACTTTTACTCATGTTAAATCTTTATCATGTTTTGTTCCATCACTCTCCCATTGACTTCACTAGGGGCATCATGAGATCTGGAGAACTTTCTCTCATGTGCACAGATATATACAGAGATAGAGAAAGATAGATAGTGAGACAGACAGACAGAGACAGAAAGAGATGCTTTGGTAAATTGGTTCTTGTAGGTTATCTGGGCTGTGTGACCGTGGTCTTGGTATTTTCTTTCCTGACATTTCGCCAGCAGCTGTGGCAGGCATCTTCAGAGGAGTAACACTGAAGGACAGTGTACTCCTCTGAAGATGCCTGCCACAGCTGCTGGCGAAACGTCAGGAAAGAAAATACCAAAACCACGGTCACACAGCCCAGATAACCTACAAGAACCAATGAACTCTGACCGTGAAAGTCTTCGACAATACTTTGGTAAATTGTTTGTAAATAAACAAATCACTTTCCCATGGGTTTCAATAAGGAGATCATTAGAAACAGGCATGTTTCTGGGACCCTGAGCCAATTCTTCCTTGGTCCACACATGCCTGATATGTGTACAGAAAAATATAGCTGCTTTTCTCTTTGGGAAATCATAAAAGTTAACAAACATGTTTGGATTGCTCTTATGATTAGATGGTAGAAGAAGTCAACATCAGGCATATGTGTGTGTGTGTGTTTGTATTAAATGGGGTGTTTCTGTTTCTAAACTTTTATGATTTCCCAGAAATGTAACAGATAATTCTGGGAAGAGCAAAGGTACTGGCTGGTAACAAAGTTTCGTGGGTAGGAGGGGAAAAAATGACATGTCTCTTTCACACCGCTGTACATGTTGGCCAAGAGGAGTTTTACTGTTTATGGATTCTGAGGCAGGGCAGTGCTGCCCATCTAGGAGGGAAAATAGCAGGCTTCCATCTACCATGTGATGATAGTGACACTAAATCTCATTGAAAGTTTAAAAGTTTTAATACCCATTGCAGATCATTTTGCTGTACAGAAATCTGTGGCTTTTTATTGACCCCCCCAAAAAAAACCCTATATTGTTGTCTTTATTAGGAGTCTGTGTATAATAGTTGAATTTTGGTATTTCAAAGAACTACTCAGGAAAATAAATTACTAATACAATTTAAATGCTCTTTCAAATTTTCATCCTTATCATGTGTTCTCTGTTATTCAGCCCAGGCCTCAGCACAATGATGTAGCATTTGGGGGAAAAAATGCACCCCAGTAAGCCAGCACTGGAAGCCAAAATGGAGAATATTTCTACAGCCACCATATATTTCCCCTTTGTACTCATGTAGGTTGGAACAAAGGACACCCAAACACTACAAAAGACCAACATGCTGAAAGTGATGAACTTGGCTTCATTGAAACTGTCAGGTAACTTCCTGGCTAGGAAAGCCACCGTGAAGCTGACAAAGGCCAAAAATCCCATATAGCCCAAGACAGAGTAGAACATTACAGCTGAGCCCTCATTGCATTCCAGTATGATTTTCCCTGGCAGTGAGTGCATATCGGTACCTTGAAATGGAGGAGATGCTCTTAACCAAAGACTGCAAATTCCTACTTGAATAAAGACGCACGAAAGAACAATGGAATTGGCTAGTCTTTTCCCCACCCATTTCCTCATCCTAGAACCTGGTTTGGTAGCTACGAAGGCCAGAACCACGGTAATGGTTTTAGCCAATACACTGGAAAGGGCCACAGAGAAAACAACACCGAACATTGTTTGCCGGAGAAGGCAGGTCACTCTCCTAGGTTGTCCAATGAAGAGCAAGGAGCAGAGGAAGCAAAGCAGGAGGGAGAGGAGGAGAATGTAAGTGAGGCTTCGGTTGTTGGCTTTGACGATGGGGGTGTCCCGGTGCTTCCAGAAGATTCCGAGTACCATAGCTGTGATTAGGGAAAAAGCAATAGCCAACCATGTTAAGATAATCCCTAAAGGTTCTTTGAATGAAAGGAAGCTTATGTCCTTGCGAACGCATTGATTTTGGTGTTTGTTGGAATACTGATCCTGTGGACAGCTGATGCAATCATCCATGTCTGGAAAAAAAGAGTATCAATTATCAAAATATTACAAGCCTTTATCCCAAGTCTATGGAGAGTGAGTTCAAAGTTTTGTAACAGCTATTATCATTGTTTTATTACAGTGGCTGTGAAATGTCACAGATTCTATGGAAAACATGAGTTTCAAGGAGGATTGTAGTGGCAAAGGGGAGGAGTTGTATATAGATATTTCCAAGTAATAAAAGCACCTTCTGTGTTATTGTGGCTGCTTTGAATGAAGTTCCGTATTCAACTGTCCTCCTGCAAAGCCGTGGCTTCCAAGTCAGCCAAGACTAAACCTAATTCAAAGCTTCCAACTGTCATGGGATCAAAGGTTAGCCTTCAGAAAGCAGCTATTCTTCCTTCTTTTCCCTCCCTCTTGTCAACAATATGGGAAGAAGGATATTAATGAGGGATGATTTGAAGATGTGATAACATCACATCCTATGCTATGTCGGCTCTCCCAGTCAGTCTCCAATTCTCTGTCCTTTGGATGTCATGCTTTTAAGGAGGTAGAGTAAAGTTCTGTATTCCTAGCATTTTTATATGAAGTTGGGACCTGGAGTTCTCCCTGAATTACACCTGATCCCCCCAATTATAGAGATGAATTGTGCTGGAGGAAATGGCAACTTGGGATTAGGGTTGCCAGCTCCCTCTTTGCCATTGGTGGGAGGTTTTGGAGTGGAGCCAGAGGAGAGCAGGGTTTGGAGGGGAGGGACTTCTATGCCATAGAGTCCAATTGCCGAAGCGGCCATTTTCTCCAGGTGAACTGATCTCTATCGGCTGGAGATCAGTTGTAATAGCAGGAGATCTCCAGCCACCACCTGGAGGTTGGCAATCCTACTTGGGAGGCCTCTCATCCCCTCTGACTTCCATGCCCATCCACAGAGAATGCAGAAGGAGAGATGGGTATTGGGGAGAAAGGTGGGGTCTAAATAGCAAGTCTACTCGGAAGTAACTCCCATGTTAGTTAATGGGGAAAGTCTCAGGAAGGTGTTCTTACCCATCTGCTCAGAGATCATTCCTTCTGAACATGGATCACAATCATAACAGCAAAATTTCTGTCCTTCTTTCTTTTTCCTGCTGAAGCCTGGATAGCAGTTTTCATTACACACCGAAACAGGCCAGCCCTATCCGTAAACAGAAAAGGGAGATGAGCACAGAGAAAATATACATGGGGAATGTAAGAATAGAAAGATGCCAACACAGGGCTCTCCTTCCATGAAACAGGACCCTAACATTCTCTTGCCAGATTAGGATCATTAAGGAGAGTGATGCTGACCATCTTAAGCTAAATCAGACTAATTGATAGATAGATGACAACTATCTTATTATGAAAATCAAAGACATACAGAAAGAAATGCAGAATGAATGAATCCTGGCATCAAGAACTGTTCAATGAGAAAGGCATTTGCTATGATAGGCACCTGATAACTCCGCCTCCACAGGTATTCTTATGCCCCTGACCATAACACTTCTGGTGAAACCTGAGAGTGTATAGCTCTGTAGGTTGGGTGTAAATGAAACTTTGGATGTTTTATCATTAGTATAATTACCTGGGGTTTCCATCCCCTGCAAGGGTACCTGTAACAGGATTTGTGTGCATTTTTAAAATGTAGTTAGAGGCTGATTGGCAGAATTACTAAAATGGTTGCAGAAGTGTTGCACATGGCTCATAAGGCAAAAGCTGCTCACGAAACAAGAAGGCAGGCTTTAATTTCAAAAATATTACATTAAAGCAGAAATTCATTAAATTATTCTAATCAATACTGATTAAATTAAATGAACATGATAATAAAGAAATTTTGATATGTGTGTGTATAATATATATTGATGAGACATCTTATCTTTCATACTCAGCATTTTCAGAACATTGCAAGCATTGGTATTATATTGTGTATTTTTTATATCTATCATGGTATAAATCGAAACTTTATACTATGTTTTAGAGCGGTGTCTTAGAGAGAAATGCTGAAGATGCAGAGTTTACCGTGTCCTTACCAAGTTCAGCCTCTGCTTCTATGTCTCACCTGTGTAAAGGTTTTATGCCACACAATGCGATCATCTCGAAGGGTTAACTCTTTTCCTGCAGGAGCCCAAGGATCCAACCTTCCTACTTGTGCTCTTGCAAAAGAGCCATTGTCGAACGTTACCCAGTTTATCACATCAAATCCCGTTTTCATTTCTCCATTTTCCTGAAAAGACAGAGTATCTCCAGCACTGTTGTTGAACATGATGCTCCTCAGAAAATGATGCATCTAGAAGACGGGGGGAAAAGAAGGAGTTGTTGATTAGTACCATAAAGTGACACCCTTCAAGGTCCATTGAATTCAATGGGCTTCAAAGGAAGTTACTTTGCTCAGGTTTGAACTGTAACCTTTGCAATCTGCATGCTTTACAAGTCCTATATGACTTCTCTTATATTTTTACGTGTGTTGATTATGTGTAGCATGGACTCCCTCATTTCTCCATTGTTGTTACAGATGTAGGAGCAGGTATGCATCTTGGGAAGAAATTATTATCTTTGGCACAACATGTGCAACAATGAGTGACTACAGTTTTAGGTAGGTATGTAGGTAAAATTTACTCTGTCAGGTCAAAGGCCATAACAGTATAACAAAAACAGGCAGTAATAAATATAATAATTAAAGAAAACTAGGGTTGTGGGGGGGGGGGGAAGGTAAATTTCAGGTTCGAGTTTTTTTGGCCCAATTTTTTCAGTAAACCCAAAATAAGCCAAATACCCATGCCAGTACATTTGGTTATTCTGTTTATTTTTGGATTTCCTGAAAAATTCAGCCCCATTCTAGTCAATGGGGATTTTTCCGAAGCTCCTTGGGAGGCATTTTTGGAGATAGAGTCACCAAAGTTTGGTTAACTTTGGGACAGGGGATCCAATTTTATGGGCCTGAAAAGGGGTTACCCCCATCTCCCAGGCATTTGCAAGCTGAGCTGTCCATCAGGTTCAAAAGTTCAGTATTGCTGAGGACTTGTGGACAGAGGTAATTCCATGCTGGTGCCTCAAAGTTTGGGGTCTGCCTTTGTTTCTGGGTCGCTTTGCATGATGTTCATGCAAATGAGCTTCCAAATGAAGGAAAAGGGCTTAAATGTAAGAGGAATAAGGCACGGAAAACATTCCTTTTGGTGGCAAATGGCATCCTGAGAGCAGTCCTTTATTGTGGTCATCAAAAATATGATTCAAAAAGATAGTCATCATATGGGGAAACAAAGACTCTACTCAGGTTGACCTTCAGTTTGACAGCAGGTTTTCGGGGGGTGGGGGTGGGATCGGAGCCAGCCAAAGTATCAAACACAGGGGCTGTCTGAAGGAGATTTCTCATCCATATGGATGAAGAAATCTCCTTCAGAAGCTTGGTGGTGTCAGCAGCTGTAGAAGCTGGCTCTTTTTATTTGGAGGGTATATCCCTCCGGACGGGGCATGGTAAGCCTCGTCTTTTGATGACTCTTCTGCTTGCAGACTAGTCTTCTGTTGGGTGATATACCTGGTAAGTTGGTTAGACCAAGCTGACTCCGATTACACAATCTCCATCGAACAAAACCAGTCAAAAGAAAAAAAGGAAAAAAAGGAAATGAAAGGAAAGGAAAGAAAAGAAAAGAAAAAGGGGAGAAATCACAGAGCCATTCCTCTGAGCAAAAGCGAATCACCTATTCGGCTTTGGTTTTATCCCTAGGTTTTGAAGTTCGAAAACCCGAATCCTGAAATTTACTGAAACAGCTAATTTTGGGTTTATTTTTGGTTCGGGTTTATTGATATGTATAACCCTAAAAAAACACAGCAAAGTTAAAAAACAGTTTTAAAATTGGCAGGACCAGGGAATAAACTGAACAATTACAGTTTCAGAGGCATGCTTTAAAGGATACTGAGATGTCAATTTCCATTTTCTTGGGACAGTCTAAATTAACAATAGTGGTGTGTCATGAAGGAGTAATTACCTGCCATGATTGCACATTCCCTCCTTCTGCCAGTCTTTTGTGCTTGGATATGGAGATGTGCATGCCATGTAAAGTTTGTGCCACAGCATGAACAGCATTGTAGACATTGTAACTGTGGCCCATCATGCTCATTTCAAACAAAATCATTGGAATACTCTCCAGTTTCTCATTGCCAGTGCAAGTTTTGTTGCTGTCCCCAAGAACATGTGAATTTTTCAGTGAACAAGTGAATGCCTGCTCCCAGAAGTTCTGTATGAACCCGTCTCCTTTTGCCCAGGTAGGACTGATGCCCTGAAGGAATTCTTGGAATCCAGGTGGCTGATTGGAGTGAACAGTGAAGGATAGGGCCCCATGGAAACTTTCGATATCCCAATTCTTTTCAAAGGAAAAGGATGCAAAATCCCATTGGCATGTAAGAATCCACACTTTATGCACAGGTGGCAATGACACAAAAGGTGCTAGAAACAACCATAATCTCAAAGAAAATACAAATGCCGGTACTGCATACACAAAATATACATTAGCTTTTGTCCTGTTGTGAACAGTGAAAGCATCCTTTTGCTCCAAAAGCAAGTCTATTGCCTCCTGCAGATAAGTTATTTTGGGGAATCTTATTGTGAAGGCAAAACAGATGCCATTTTCAGTGAGCAATGGTACCATGGTTTCCAAAAATCTGTCCCCATTGTCATCATCCATAGCTGCAAGCCCAATCCATGTCCACCTAAAATGCTGAAGTAAGCGTACAACTCCCCTGTATTGAGAGTCTTCATTTGGGACCATCTGATACAGAGAAGGGAACAGCATTTTGGTGCCATGCTCTGGGGAAAATATTCCATAAGTGAGCTGAAAGAAATGTGTTGGTAATTTTTTTAAAGGATTACAACAGAATGTGCAATTCTTTGTTTTGAAACAATAATTATTTACTATAACTTGGGACCATCTGATACAGAGAAGGGAACAGCATTTTGGTGCCATGCTCTGGGAAAAATATTCCATAAGTGAGCTGAAAGAAATGTTTTGGTAATTTTTTAAAGGATTACAACAGAATGCGCAATTTTTTGTTAAATATGTAAAACTTTCATATTCCTTGAGGAATGTCCTACCTGTGGCATCTTGTAGATGGAAATGATAGTGGCTATGTTGACTGAAATGTCAGCGGTAAGTCCTCCAATGATTGTTATGAGTTTGTTTATTGTATCACACTTAAAATTGGGTACAAACTTCCATTGTGTGGAAAGCAAGCTCAGGCTGGCTTTGTAGGTCATCCTTGGAACATAGTAGCTGTTGAGGATGTGGAAACCCAGCGTGATGTTAGGTAAAAGATTTGGATTGTCATTGATCTCTTTTACTGCAAATGCCAAGGCCAAGTTCTGCTGGTAGTTCTTTGGCACTGACCTGTAATGCAAGTCCAAGGGTGTTGAATCAAACAAAATTTGAACATATGATCTGCCACACAAAGATCTGTCACGCAATATTGTGGGACAGAGAGAATCTACGGATTCATCAAGCCAAATTTTTTACTCAGTCCCATTCAGTACTCTATTTACTGTAGCCTCTGTTCTACATGTCTTTTGCTCATGTTGGTCCCATAACCTTACTGGTCTTTTTGGGAGCTTATTGTGTGAA
This sequence comes from Euleptes europaea, assembly GCF_029931775.1. Taxonomy (NCBI): domain Eukaryota; kingdom Metazoa; phylum Chordata; class Lepidosauria; order Squamata; family Sphaerodactylidae; genus Euleptes; species Euleptes europaea. Next base: position 16,639,552 of record NC_079329.1, on the reverse strand, counting down.
CTGTTCACAAACTCCAATTTCCTGTCATTTAACTGGTTTATATTGCCTTTCATTCAGGAGCTTTTCATCACAGAATTTTTCAAAAGCTTTTTGGAAGCCCATGAAGATAATGTCTACTAAGGATCCATGCCATACATTCTCTCTCAAAGAACACCAAACCGCTGGTGATCTAGAACTTCTTACGGAAGCCATGAGGGTTCATTCTCAGTATTGCTTGTTCCTCTATGTACTTAGTAATTCTATCTTGAATAACAGTGTCCACTAATGTACTTGGAACAGACTTTAGTCTGTAATTTCAGTGATATCATCTGGAGCCATTCATATACAGTGAGTGCCCTTGTGCCCTGCATCATCACATTAAGTTGTGCATTTAACAGATCTTTGTTTTGCAGCAGTTCTCAGGTGATAATGCTTACCTCCATCTCAGGATAAACTACAATTGCTGTATTTTTATTTTTTTAAAATAAAATACAAAAGCTTTCTGCTTTCTCCAAGGCAGAGGCGGATCTACTGTGAAACTAATGAAGCTTAAGCTTCAGGGGCCCTAATCCTGGAGGGCCCTCCCGAAGCAACTTTTTTTAATGAATGAATTTCTCAACAAAATTGATGGAGTTTTTTTAGTGACAGAATCATAAGCCAATGGGTTGAAGTACTTAATATTGACTTTAGAATATGCTCTAATACCCATTTCATATGGCCAGAAAATGTCCCTGTAATTGGTCAAATTTCAAAATTTTCTCAGGGACTTGCAGTGCTCAAACCCCCAGCTGTATGGGCTCACTGAGCTCACCAGAATCTATTCACAGCCTACATTTTGGCAGCTGGATCCTCAAATCCTTTATTGGTGCATGGCTTAATAGTTCTATAGTTTTATTTCATCACTGTATGGCCCATTTCAAGGACTCCACCTCACCACCCTGTTCTCCACCATTTGGGCTTCAAGGTCCTTGCAAGGGCAGCAAGGCCCTTAGGACTTTGCTGGATGTTGCCCTATTGTTGCTGGTTGCAAAAGGGCCCCCATAACAGTTCGAGCTTCAGGGCCCCAAAAATGTAGGTCTGCCACTGCTCCAAGGGAAAATGATTGTTTCCCTACTTTCTCCTGAAACAATTGCAAAAGCAAATGATACAAAATCATGGTAATCATCTGTTGCACATTCAGTTTCCCCAAAAGCACAATTGTCTTTCCTTTGTATTTATTTATTTATTTATTTGTATTCATGTCTTCCTGCACCTACCTGCATATGTGGAACTTCAATGGGTTAATATTAACGAGGCCTTGTTTTATTATTGGTAAAACTTTATCTGCATTGGTTGTGCGAATGTGGTTAGTGGCAACCTGCATACAGAAAGTTGGTTAGTACATGGAGGCACTGAAGGATGAAGGGAGGTTGCCCAATCCAACATAAGATTGTGGTCTAACAAGGCTCCTTTGGTGCTGGGTAGCATTAGCTGACTCTCAGATGTAATGGGTAATGATGATGAGGCTTGACACCTCCATGCACAAGATTGTGGGCAGGCAATGGAAAAAGAAACATGGAGTCAGTGGGTGGTCCAAGTGTGGGGGTATTATATGCAGGTAGTCTGCAAACATTGGCCATTCTCGGTTAACTCAGTCCAGGTTGTGGATTATTTATGCAGGTATATTCAAATAAACTGGACAGTGTTAAAATTAGGTTTCGAGTGTAATAGATGATCAAGTCCTTAAACAGGAAGCAACATTACAGAGGTGACAACTGTGGATAGAATAAACTATTGCAGCATTTGTGGGAACTTATGGAAAAATTGTCTGAGAATAAACTTTCTTTCAAAGACTTCCTATCCACCCTTTCACACCTACTGCTTCTTTTCCTTGGACCTTAATTCTATTACACTAGCATGGAACCACCTCCAGGTTTCTTCAAGTTTATCCTGAAAACATCCCTGTTCTATGAAAAATCTGGCATGGCCTTTGGTTCCTTTATTCATAAACCACTAACTCTATGTTTTTGGGACTAGAATGTAATGAGATTCCTCCCCTTTTTATCCCTACCACCATATACTTCAGTTTTTGTTGTTTCCGTTATTTCCAGTTTCTTTGAAATTTCTCTTCCACTCACACCTTTTCGGTGAACAATTTTGCACAAAGCTTTGTTCCCTTCCCCTTTTAAAATTAAATCTAAGCTTCTGTAGCAGGAATAAACCTCATTCCACCTCTGTTTATCCCCACCTCAATATCCTTCTCACATTTTGTTTTTTCTATTATTTCAACATTTAGACTATAAGCACCGCAGGGAAGAAATATCTTGTACCTTCTAATGTGACATGTATATTCATAGCACTCTCTATACGAAGAGATAATGAAAGGAGTTTTAAAGAATTCCTTACATGGGTTCATTAAACAACATCTGTGCAGGTTGCAGTGTGAAACTGGGAGGGTTGTGGAAGTTGAAGACTTGAGAGACAATCCCACCAATGATAAGGTCACCTGGTTGGTAGAATTCATGAGGAATAGGCAGAGGATCATCATCTGCAGTGCAATTAATAGAATGTTTCCTGCATACATTATGAGGCACCAGAATGAGAAGCAGCAGCAGTATCAGCATCGTTCTGATGACAAAACGTTTCCTACCACATTACAATTACCGTTTCTATGTAAATCATTCTGTGTCCAGCACTAGGTTCTTTTTTACACTCAATAATCATTTAGCTAATAGTCTTTTTTTTAATTACCTGGAACTTAAAGAATAAGGAGAAAAAAGAAGGGACCATTCAGTGTGAGCAAATTGTTGTTAAAATGTATGGGAGAATAAATTAAAGGTAATACACTTTAATTTAAAAAATTAAGTGGTAACTATGAAACAGCAGATAAGCAGAAGCCAGCCTTTCCCTACATCCAATGCTTTTCAGAGTTGGGAGGTTTTATAGCATCTTTCAGATACAGTAACTTGTTTTGTTCACTGCCACTCTATTTGGTAGCTGCAAACCAATAATTTTGAATATAGCACTCCTTGTTAGTTAGATGGTGATTGCAGTGGCTGGAGGCTTTGGTGGCAAATTAATACTAGGACCATTTAATTAAACAAGCACATGAAGACACTGTAACAAAAGTTGCCTGTTTTGCCTAGTTGAGAGGCAGCTCACTGTGATGAGGTCAAACACCGCACTTGAGGTCAATGGTGGTTACCAATTCAATGTAAATCACCTTGGATTACCGACATCAAAATTGTGACCCATGCTGTAGCACTCAAAACAAGACTGACAAATGTTGGATTTCAAGTCTTTTGCATGCAGAAAAGCATCATTTTTCTATGGATGTAGGTCAACATTAGGTAATGATTATATCAAACTTGATGAAATCCAGTTAGAATTTATTATATTGGGACAATCATGTTTTTGTTGTGTTCAGAGATACTGCACAGAGCAGATTTTAAAAAAGAAATAATTTTTGCACCCCTTTCAGAGATTATCTAAAAAGCATGAAAAGAGTTCATAGGCTATTGGAGCTTAACATGTGATGAATACCGAGAACATTTGCTTTTGTCAGCTGCTCAGCCTGTTTGTCTGATTGTTCAGTAACCAATAGGAGCATGTGGGTGTTCTTTGGTCTGGTAGGTGTACCCAGACAGCCACCACATAGAGGTTACTGTAAGTTAGTAATCATCAAACATATCTCTGAGCATTCTCTGCACTAATATTAGTGACCTGTGAGATTCCTCTGCATCTTTTTAAGAGGAGCTAATTGAGCTCTGATTTGATCAGGGCACTTTTACTCATGTTAAAGCTTCATCTTGGTTTGTTCCATCACTCTCCCATTGACTTCACTAGGGGCATCATGAGATCTGGAGAACTTTCTCTCACATGCACATACACACATATATACCGAGATAGAGAAAGACAGACAGACAGACAGACAGACAGACAGAGAGAAATGCTTTGGTAAATTGTTTGTAAATAAACAAATCACTTTCCCATGGGTTTCAGTAAGGATATCATGAGATCTAGAGGACTTTCTTTTCCCCTCAAACAAACCTGCATCCTTCTGGGACCCTGAGCCAATTCTTCCTTTCCCCCCATGTGCCTGATAAGTGCACAGAAAAATATATCTGCTTTTCTCATGTGGAAATCATAAAATTTCACAAACAGGTTTGGATTGCGCTGATGATTAGATGGTAAAAGAAGTGAACATCAGGCATATATATATATGTGTGTGTGTGTGTGTGTGTGTGTGTGTGAAATGGGGTGTTTCTGTTTCTAAACCTTTATGATTTCCCAAAGAAATAACAGATCATTCTGGGAAGAGCAAAGGTACTGGCTGGTAACAACGTTTCGTGGGTAGGAGGGAAAAGAATGACATGTCTCCTTCCCATAGCTGTACATGTTGGACAACATCTGAGGCAGGGCAGTGCTGCCCATCTAGGAGGGAAAATAGCAGGCTTCCATCTACCATGTGATGATAGTGACACTAAATCTCATTGAAAGTTTGAAAGTTTTAATACCCATTGCAGATCATTTTGCTGTACAGAAGGCAGCGGCCTTTTATTGAACCCCAAAACCTACATTGCTGTCTTTATTAGGAGTCTGTGTATAATTGTAGTATTTTGGCATTTCAAAGAACTACCCAGGAAAATAAATTACACATACAATTTTAATGCTCTTTTCAAATTTTCATCCTTATCATGTGTTCTCTGTTATTCAGCTCAGGCCTCAGCACAATGATGTAGCATTTGGGGGGAAAAATGCACCCCAGTAAGCCAGCACTGGAAGCCAAAATGGAGAAAATTTCTACAGCCACCATATATTTCCCCTTTGTACTCATGTAGGTTGGAACAAATGATAGCCAAACACTACAAAAGACCAACATGCTGAAAGTGATGAACTTGGCTTCATTGAAACTGTCAGGTAACTTCCTGGCTAGGAAAGCCACCGTGAAGCTGACCATGGCCAAAAATCCCATATAGCCCAAGACAGAGTAGAACATGGCCGCTGAGCCCTCATTGCATTCCACTATGATTTTCCCTGGCAGTGAGTGCATATCGGTATCTTGAAATGGAGGAGATTTGCTTAACCAAAGACTGCAAAGTCCTACTTGAATAACGATGCAAGAAAGAACAATGGAATTGGCTAGTCTTTTCCCCACCCATTTCCTCAACCTAGAACCTGGTTTGGTAGCAATGAAGACCAGAACCACGGTAATGGTTTTAGCCAATACACTAGAAAGAGCCACAGAGAAGACAACACCAAACGTAGTTTGCCGGAGTAGGCAAGTCACTCTCCTAGGTTGTCCAATGAAGAGCAAGGAGCAGAGGAAGCAAAGCAGGAGGGAGAAGAGGAGAATGTAGGTGAGGCTTCGGTTGTTGGCTTTGACAATGGGGGTGTCCCGGTGCTTCCAGAAGATTCCGAGTACCATAGCTGTGATTAGGGAAAAAGCAATAGCCAACCATGTCAAGATAATCCCTAAAGGTTCTTTGAATGAAAGGAAGCTTATGTCCTTGCGAACACATTGATTTTGGTGTTTGTTAGAATACTGATCCTGTGGACAGCTGATGCAAGCACCCATGTCTGCAAAAAAAAGAGGGTCAGTTATCAAAATATTCCAAGCCTTTATCCCAAGTCTATGGAGAGTGAGTTCAAAGTTTTGTAACAGCTATTATCATTGTTTTATTACAGTGGCTGTGAAATGTTACAGAGTCTATGGAAAACATGAGTTTTGAGGAGGATTGTAGTGACGAAGGGGAGGAGTTGTATGTAGATATTTCCAAGTAATAAAAACACCTTCTCTGTTATTGTGGCTGCTCTGAATGAAGTTCCGTATTCAACCGTCCTCCTGCAAAGCCGTGGCTTCCACATCAGCCAAGAATAACCTAATTCAAAGCTTCCAACTGTCATGGGATCAAAGGTTAGCCTTCAGAAAGCAGCTATTCTTCCTTCTTTTCCCTCCCTCTTGTCAACAATATGGGAAGAAGGATATTAATGAGGGATGATTTGAAGATGTGATAACATCACATCCTGTGCTATGTCGGCTCTCCCAGTCAGTCTCCAATTCTCTGTCCTTTGGATGTCATGCTTTTAAGGAGGCTGAGTAAAGTTCTGTATTCCTAGCATTTTTATATGAAGGTGGGGCTGGAGATCTCCTGCTATTACAACTGATCAGATTACAGAGATCAGTTTAGCCTGGAGAAAATGGCGCTTGGGCTAGGGTTGCAGATCTCTTGTGGTGGCAGGTTTTGGAGACCCTCCCCGCCAAACCCTGCCCACCTCGGCAGGGTTTGGCGGGGAGGGTCTTCAATGCCACAGAGTCCAATTGCCAAAGCCGCCATTTTCTCCAGGTAAACTGATCTCTTGTAAACTGATCAGTTGTAATAGCAGGAGATCTCCAGCCACCACCTGGAGGTTGGCAATCCTACTTGGGAGGCCTCTCATCCCCTCTGACTTCCATGCCCATCCCCAGAGAATGCAGAAGGAGAGATGGTTATTGGGGAGAAAGGTAGTGTCTAAATAGCAGGTCTACTCAGAAGCAACTCCCATTTTAGTTAACGGGGAAAGTCTCAGGAAGGTGTTCTTACCCATCTGCTCAGAGATCATCTCTTCTGGACATGGATCACAATCATAGCAGCAAAATTTCTGTCCTTCCTTCTTTTTCCTGCTGAAGCCCGGAGAGCAGTTTTCATTGCACACTGAAACAGGCCAGCCCTGTTTATACACCAAGAAGGGAGATGATCACAGAGAAAACATATATTGGGAATCTAAGAGTGGCAGGCTGTACACTGAATCAATAGAACAATTATGCCAACATGGATCTCTCCCTCTATGAAACAGGACCCTAACATTCTCTTTCAAGTATCATTAGGGGCAGATGGGCAGAATTACTAAAATGGTTGAGGACGTGTTTTCACATGACTCATCAGGACAAAAGCTCATCACAAAACAAGAAGGCAGGCTTTAATTTCCAAAAAATTATATTAAAGTAGACATTAATTAAATTAATGTAATTACTACCGATTAAATGAAATGGACATTATTAAAAATTATATTTCATACTCAACATTTTCAGATGTATTTTTATAATATATGTGTAAGTTTTAGAACCATCACAGTGTAAATCAAAATTTATATTATGTTTTAGAGCAGTGTCTTAGAGAGAAATGCAGAAGATCCAGAGTTTACTGTGTCCTTTGAATCACCAAAAAGGCAGGCAGAAGTCTGAAATACATGAAATAGATGCCCCTGCTCATTCTTTTACAGAGTTCAGCCTCTGCTTCTATGTCTCACCTGCATAAAGGTTTTATGCCACACAATGCGATCATCTTGAAGGGTTAACTCTTTCCCTACAGGAGCCCAAGGATCCAATCTTCCCACGCGAACTCTAGCAAAAGAGCCATTGTCGAACGTTACCCAGTTTATCACATCAAATCCCTTTTTCATTTCTCCATTTTCCTGAAAAGACAGAGTGTCTCCAGCACTGTTGTTGAACACGATGCTCCTCAGAAAATGATGGATCTAGTTGACGGGGAAAAAATTAATGAGGTGTTGATTAACACTATAGTCCTAAGCAGAGTGACACGCTTAGAAGTCCATTAACTTCAACGAGCTTCAAAGAATGTAACTTTGTTCAGGTTTGTATTGTAACCTTTGCAATCTCCATGCTTAACAATTCCCATATTACTTCTGTTATACTTTTACATGTATACTTTTATTATTATCTGTTATACTTTTATTATGTATAGAATGAACCTTCTCATTTATTCATTGTCATTACAGATGTAGGAACAGATAGGCATCTGGGGAAGAAAATATTATTTTTGCCCCAGGACACCCCTCGAGCAGCAGTGTTGCTATGCCACCTTTTTTTGGAGTCGTAGCCTTGCTGACTGCTATGGTAGGTAGGTACAGATTGATTGCATATAGCCAAAGGCCGTTACAATCAAGTAGACAGGAGCTCAGCGCCCTGAGATTTATTCTCTATGGGGCAGCTGCTTGGACTGTGTATTGTGCTGTAGTCTCTGTTTGGACTGAGTCAGGAAGCCTCTGGGTCTGAAGTTTTAAAGTTAATCAACATTCTCAGGCTGTAATAAGTCCCCCCCCCCCCAAAAAAAAATCAGACACATTTTAATGGGGGCTGGAAAATGCTCTTGTGACTCAGAGGACATAAGCTCTACCCCTGCAAGCAAGCAAAACAAGATTGGGGACTATTTTATTTCTGCTAATACTACTGAGTATACTGTTTCGGTTTCAAACCGATATGCTATCCTAGCACCCCCTCGGTGGCCCCTCGACATAATACTCAGCGGGAAGACCAAATTGAAGCTCTAACATCTTTGTCGGAAGCCGAAGAGGTGGACTCCAGGGATTCCAATAATATCTTAAAGGAACTTTCTCTCCTGACAGCTAAAACAGTGCTGACTGCTATGGGGTCATGTTCACTATTTTTATTTTTGTAACTGCTTTTATTTTATATTTGAGCAACCAAAAATAAACACCTCTGCACTATTCCCAAGGGTTAGAAACAGCGCAGAAAAGACTAAAGATAGCATGGCTTAACAGTGAAATATATTGAACACAAAATGTACAACCAAGCATATAACAAACTATCTAAAGATAAGTATGTACAAGGTAAGATTAAAAGGTGATACAGCAACGATCAATCCAAGGTCGACTTCTTCAAACGAAGAATGAGTAGAAAGGGATACGATCGTTTCAAGTCTTCCTCAGTCACGTTAATTTCCACATTAATATGCCAACTTGACTTAAATTACAGCATTTAAGGCTTTTGATACAATTCTCCCGTTGGGATGAAACAAGCAACCACATACAAAATTTCCATTTCATAACTTCCTGGATCAGGATAATAAATTTCCAATATACATGGTCACACAGACAATTTCAATAAGTTGCTAAGTTCCTTGAAGGGATACTTATTTTATATTCGGCAACTGGGAAGCCTCTGAGGATCTGCAGATCTACCCCACTTCAAGAATGGGCTGCAAGGTGTCAATTTCCATTAACTTGGGGCGAGCTAAATTAATAGTCTTTCCACTATCATGAATTGCTGGCCTCCCCATCCTCATCCCCCCCAACTTGGTTGGGGGTCCACTACTGACCTGGATGGTCCAGTGGCTGTGAATTAGACTTGAAAGGCCATCTTGCTTTTATTGCTTTTATTGTAGTATGATTTATGAGTTTTAAAGTTTGTTTTAATATATGTTTTAAATGATGTTTTTATAATCATGTTGTGACCTGCTCTGAGCCCAGCTTGCTGGGAATGAGAGCAGGATAGAAATGCAAATAATAAATAAATAAGTATTACTATCAATGTTATTAATGATTTAGTCACAGACCTTAACAATGTTCAGATTAAAACAAAACAAAATATATAACCTCCAACACCCAGAATTTCATTAATAAAATTTTTAAAATGTTACAGTCACATATATACGGTACATATTATTGCTGATTTAAACATTATAGTTCCCCTAAGATATTATTTCTATGGCAGCTTTGGAGCCTAATTTTCAACAAATTTGTTCCTTAACTTAGATGCTAACATGATAAAAAAAGCCACACTAAGGGTGATCTTAGAATTAACGTCTGCCATTAAAAATCTAACTCGGCCTTCAACTGTATCTAATACATCTGGGATATGCTGGGTTAACTTAAAACGAATGGAGTCATAAAATGAGCAACTAAACAAAATATGTGGGAGATCCTCTATTGAACCTGTGGAACACGGACATAGCCTTAGATTATGGGGAATTTTTGAATATCTACCATGGGTATAAGCTGAAGGCATCATTTGAAATTGTGCCCATTGTAAATGCTCTCCTTAACCCTGGGGCCAAAAGTTCGGTTAAACAATTTGAGAACAGCTTTTTCGATTTGAATAATGGATACCATGGGGAGAACTTGGACTTTTGTATTAGGCACATATCATTATCAGTTTCTTTTCCAGCAATCCATAATCAAGTAAGTAAGTAAATAAATAATAGTGGTGTTTCATGAAGGAGTAATTACCTGCCATGGTCGCACATTCCCTCCTTCTGCAAGTCTTCTGTGCTTGGATCTGGAGATGTGTGTGCCATGTAAAGCATGTGCCACAGCATGAACAGCATCATAGACATTGTAACTGTGACCCATCATACTCATTTCAAACAAAATCATTGGAACGCTCTCCAGCCTCTCATCGCCAGTGCAGGTTTTGCTGCTGCTCCCAAGAACATGGGAATTTTTCAGTGAACAGCCGAATGCCTGCTCCCAGAAGTTCTGTATGAAACCGTCTCCTTTTGCCCAGGTAGGACTGACGTCCTGAAGGAATTCTTGGAATCCTGGTGGCTGATTGGAGTGAACGGTGAAGGATATGGCCCCATGGAAACTTTCGATATCCCAGTTCTTTTCAAAGGAAAAGGATGCAAAATCCCATTGGCATGTAAAAATCCACACTTTATGCAAAGGTGGTAATGACACAAAAGGTGCTAGAAACAACATCATTCTCAGAACAAATACAAATGCAGGTTCTGCATATACAAAATATACATTAGCTTTTGTCCTATTGTGAACAGTGAAAGCATCTCCTTGCTCCAAAAGCAAGTCTATTGCCTCCTGCAGATAAGTTATTTTGGGGGATCTTATTGTGAAGGCAAAACAGATGCCATTTTCAGTGAGCAATGGTTCCATGGTTTCCAAAAATCTGACCCCGTTATCATCATCCATAGCCATAAGCCCAATCCACGTCCACCTAAAATGCTGAAGTAAGCGAACAACTCCCCTATATTGAGAGTCTTCATTTGGGACCATCTGATACAGAGAAGGGAATAGCATTTTGTTACCATGCTCTGGGGAAAAAATTCCATATGTGAGCTGAAAGAAATGTGTTGGTAATTTTTTAAAGGATTACAACAGAATGTGATTTTTTTTGTTAAAGAATTTTTATATTCCTCGAGGAATTTCCTACCTGTGGCATCTTGTAGATGGAAATGACAGTGGCTATGTTGACTGAAATGTCAGCAGTAAGTCCTCCAATGATTGTGATGAGTTTGTTTTTTGTATCGCACTTAAAATTTGGTACAAACCTCCGCTGTGTGGAAAGCAAGCTCAGGGTGGCTTTGTAGGTCATCCTTGGAACATAGTAGCTGTTGAGGATATGGAAACCCAACGTGGCATTAGGTAAGAGATTGGGATTGTCATTGATCTCTTTGACTGCAAATGCCAAAGCTAGGTTATGCTGGTAGTTCTTTGACACTGACCTGCAATGAATGTCCATGAGTATTGATTCAAACAAAATTTGAACATAAGATCTGCCACACAAACTCCTCTAATGATCTACCTACGAACATGGCACAGATGCCCAAACTCCCCCTGTATTTACCTACCATCACTAGTGTTTTACACTACCATCACATGGAGTTTGATTTAGCCATTGTGATGAATCACAGTTGATGGACTTATCCTCCATGTCTTTGTCTCATCCCCTTTTAAAGGCAACTAAAGATGCAGCTTAATGACATCCTTGGAATTTTACTTCCACAAGTTAATTAATGTTTGAGTGAAGAAATAATTCCTTTTGTCCGTCCTCAATCAGCTGACCGTGAACATCACTGGTTACCATTGTGTGTGAATATTGTGGGACAGAATAAAAAAGTTCTCTCTATCCACTTTTATAGATTCAATTAGCCAACTTTTTAACTCAGTCCCATCCAGTTCTTCCATTACTATAGCCCCTGTTCCTCATATCTTTTGCTCATGTTGGTCCCATAGCCTTACTGATCCTTGTGAGAGCTAATTGTGAGAACTATTCATGTAACTCCAATTTCCTGTCATTTGACTGGTTTATAATTCCATTCATTCAAGAGCATTAAATCACAGAATTTTTCAAAAGCCTTTTGGAAGCCCAAGAAGATAATGTTTATAGAGGATCCATGCTCACATTCTCTTTCAAAGAACACCAAACAGCTGGTTATATAGAACTTCTCCTTACAGAAGCTGCGAGGGTTCATTCTCAGTATCTGAGTCCAAACTTTCTTTCAAAGATTTCCTCTCTTCCACTCTTTCACACCTACTGCCTCTTTTCCTTTGACTTTAATACCAGTATACAAGCATGGAGCCACCTCAAGGTTTCTTCAAGTTCATCCAGAAAATATCACTGTTCCATAAAAAATTTGGCATGACTTTTGGTTCCCTTATTCATACACCCCTAAGTCTATGTTTATGGTACTGGAATGCAATGAGATTCCTCCCCTTTTTATCCCTACCACCATATCTTTCAGTTTTTGTTGTTTCCGTTATTTCCAATTTCTCTGAAATTTCTCTTCAACTCACACCTTTTCCATGAACAATGTGGCACAAAGCTGTGTTCCCTTCCCTTATTAAAATTAAGTCTAAGCATATGGAATAGCAGTGTAACCTCTGCTTATCCCCACCTCAATACCCTTCCCTCATTTTGTTTATTCTATTATTTCAACATTTAGACTGTAAACACCTCAGGGAAGAAATATCTTGTACCTTCTAAAGCAGTGGTTCCCAACCTTTTTTTGACCAGGGACCACTAGGACTTTTTTGTTCGGTGCAGGGACCCCAAGGTTCAAAATAAAAATTGTGAGAATTTGAAAATAAACTAATCATAACTGTTAGTTAAACATTAAACTTAGAATAATATTTGAATATATATTTTTATATTAGAGAACTTTTAATTGAAAATATTAATTTATTATGGGTTTATAACTTTGTTTCGCGGACCTTAATTTAGTTCTAGCGGACCCCTGGGGGTCCCTGGTTGGGAACCAGTGTTCTAAAGTGACATGTATAGTCATAGCACTCTCTCTATTAAAACATAATGAAAGGAGTTTTAAAGAATTCCTTACATGGGTTCATTAAACAACATCTGTGCAGGTTGCAGTGTGAAACTGGGAGTGTTGTGGAAGTTGAAGACTTGAGAGACAATCCCACCAATGATAAGGTCCCCCGGTTGGTAGAATTCATGAGGGATAGGCAGAGGATCATCATCTGCAGTGCAATTACTAGAATGTTTCTTGCAAACATTATGAGGCAGCAGAATGAGAAGCAACAGCAGTATCAGCATTGTCCTGATGACAAACTTTTTCCTACCACAATCAGATTACCCTTTCTATGTCTAGCACTAGGTGTTTTTTTTTACAGTCAATAGTCATTCAGCTAATAGTCTTTTTTTTTAATTACCTGGAACTTAAAGGATAAGGAGGAAAAAGAAGGGATCTTTCAATGCAAGCAAATTGTTGTTAAAATGTATGAGAGAATAAATGAAAGGGAATATACTTTAATTAAAAAGTAAAGTGGGAATTATGAAACAGCAGATGAGCAGAAACCAGCCTTTCCCTACATCCAATGCCTTTCAGAGTTGGAAGATTTTATAGCATCTTTCAGATACAGTAACTTGTTTTGTTCACTGCCACTCTATTCGGTAGCTGCAAACCAATAATTTTGAGACTACCTATTAGTTAGGTGGTGGTTGCAGTGGCTGGAGGCTTTGGTGGCAATTTAACACTTGGACTATTCAATTAAACAAGCACATGAAGACACTGTAACAAACGTTGCTTGTTTTGCTTAGTTTTTTTTTAATGTTACACTTGGGAACAATCTTGACAGGCAGCTGTGATGAGGTCACACACCGCACTTGAGGTCAATGGTGGTTACCAATTCAATGTACATCACCTTGGATTGCCAACATCAAAATTGTGACCCATGGTGTTGCACTCAAAACAAGACTGACAAATGTTGGATTTCAAGTCTTTTGCATGCAGAAAAGCATCATTTTTCTATGGATGTAGGTCAACATTAGGTAATGATTATATCAAACTTGATGAAATCCAGTTAGAATTTATTATATTGGGACAATCATGTTTTTGTTGTGTTCAGAGATACTGCACAGAGCAGATTTTAAAAAAGAAATAATTTTTGCACCCCTTTCAGAGATTATCTAAAAAGCATGAAAAGAGTTCATAGGCTATTGGAGCTTAACATGTGATGATTACCGAGAACATTTTCTTTTGTTGGCTGCTCAGTCTGTTTGTCTGATTGTTCAGTAAACAATAGGAGAGGGTGGGTGTTCTTTGGCTTGGTAGGTGTTCCCAGACAGCTACCACATGGAGGTTACTGTAAGCTGGTCATTTTCAGACATATCTCTGAGCATTCTTGGCACTGGAAGAGTGATATTAGTGACCTGTGAGATGCCTCTGCATCTTTTTAAGAGGTGCTAATTTGAGCTCTGATTCGATCAGGCCACTTTTACTCATTCTAAAGTTTCATCTTGTTTTGTTCCATTAATCTCCCATTGACTTAACTAAGGGCATCATGAGATCTGGAAACTTTCTCTCAAATGCACACACACACACACACACACACACACACACACACACACATATATATATATATACAGAGAGAGAGAGAGAGAGAGAGAGAGAGAGAGAGAGAGAGAGAGAGAGAGAGAGAGAGAGAGAGAGAGAGAGATGCTTTAGTAAATAGTTTGTAAATAAACAAATCACTTTCCCATGGGTTTCAATAAGGAGATCATGAAATCTGTAGGACTTTCTTTCCCCCTCAAACAAACCTGCATCCTTCTGGGACCCTGAGCCAATTCTTCCTTTCCTCCCACGTGCCTGATAAGTGCACAGAAAAAGATATCTGCTTTTCTCATCTATGAGAAATCATAAAAGTTTACAACCAGGTCATGAAAGATAAAGCTAAACTACTCCCCCTTTGGATTGCACTGATTATTAGATGATAAAAGCGATCAACATCAGGGTTAACTGGGCCTGGTGCTAATGGACCAATAAACCACTTAAGGCTGTCAGAAATAGCCAATTCAAATGCATTTATTCAAAATTCTAATCTGTTATGTCAAGCACAGGGATCTCTTTTTATTGGGAGAAATTAGCTGGAGATAAGACAGAACTTTGCAAGAGGCTGGCGTGGGGATCTTTGAACCAATTTATGCATTAGATGAGCAAACCAATGAAAAGAGTCCCAGTAATGAAACATTTTATGATTTTTAAGGATTTTATTAAAAGTAATCAAATTTGTTGCACACACACAAAATTCCCAACACATGAGGAACTAAGAAAGCAAAGGTTTGAGGGGGTAGTCACAAGGATAAAAGGGTCTGGGGGTTTATAGTTACCTTCCTGAAGAGCAAGGTCCCAGATAGAGTCAGCTGCAAGAAAGCAAGAAGCAACCAGCACTACTGGCAAGGAAAATGATACATGCAAGTATCATTTGGATCCAGGAAAGTGGTTGAAGTTTTACTATGGCCAATGGGGCTATACTTATACCCCTAAATGTAGCTGGCGGATATGACTGGCAATGTCTTGAAATGGCTGGTCATTGCCAGTGACAAAGGCTTGATTGCTCGATATTGGATTAAGAGGGTGCAGTGAATAAGGTCATCAGAAATGATGTCTAGGAACTTGAGATTTAAGAATCTAAGCATTGAGTTATAGAATTGGAAATTAAGGTGAGGTCTGGAAGAAGTGAGTCAGAGGGCTGGGCTGGCTACCGGATAGGATTAGGGGTACATCTGAACAGAGTTGATGAGAACTGGCAGGATGTATGCAATCTACTGCAGGATAACTATAGAAATGCTAAAGACTTGTCCTTGTCTTCTTTTGTCTTCATGGAAAAGCAGCAACGTACCTTTCAGGGGAGAGTATGGTACAACATTCCTGGATTCAGCCAGTCAGCTTTCTGCCTCCTTGGCACAACCAAGATGGATGCCAGGAGACCCCTTTTAGTCCCTGGCTATACAGCACTGTTCCATCTTTTGCATACTAGCTCCAGTCCTAAACACCTTGTGGGGTTTCCCAGAGTAGCTTTGGGCCCTCATAGGAGACCATAACATATAAGCCCAAGGTGGGTAACACCCACATAGCAAAAGAGAAGAAATATCAAACACAGAAACTCCACATAGATCTATATGTAGAGAGAGAGAGAGAGAGAGAGAGAGAGAGAGAGAGAGAGAGAGAGAGAGAGAGAGAGAGAGAGAGAGAGAGAGAGAGAGAGAGAGAGAGAGAGAGAGAGATATATATATATATCATTCTGGGAAGAGCAAAGCGGCTGGTTTTGTGGGTAGGAGGAAGAGGAATGACATGTCTCCTTCATACAGCTGTAAATGTCAGCCAAGAGGAGTTTTACTGTTTATGGACTCTGAGGTAGGGCAGTGCTGCCCATCTAGGAAGAAAAACAGAAGGCTCCCATCCACCATGTGTTAATAGTGGCACTAAGTCTTATTGAAAGTTTAAAAGTTTTAATACCCATTGCAGATCATTTTGCTGTACAGAAGGCAGCGGCTTTTTATTGACCCCCCTATATTGCTGTCTTTATTAGGAGTCTGTGTATAATAGTTGCATTTTGGTGTTTCAAAGAAGTACTCAGGAAAATAAATTACTAATACAATTTAAATGCTCTTTCAAATTTTCATCCTTATCATGTGTTCTCTGTTATTCAGCCCAGGCCTCAGCACAATGATGTAGCATTTTGGGGAAAAAATGCACCCCAGTAAGCCAGCACTGGAAGCCAAAATGGAGAATATTTCTACAGCCACCATATATTTCCCCTTTGTACTCATGTAGGTTGGAACAAAAGACACCCAAACACTACAAAAGACCAACATGCTGAAAGTGATGAACTTGGCTTCATTGAAACTGTCAGGTAACTTCCTGGCTAGGAAAGCCACCGTGAAGCTGACCATGGCCAAAAATCCCATGTAGCCCAAAACAGAGTAGAACATGGCCACTGAGCCCTCATTGCATTCCAGTATGATTTTCCCAGTCAGTGAGTGTATATCGGTATCTTGAAATGGAGGAGATGCACTTAACCAAAGACTGCAAAGTCCTACTTGAATAAAGACGCACAAAAGAACAATGGAATTGGCTAGTCTTTTCCCCACCCATTTCCTCAACCTAGAACCTGGTTTGGTAGCAATGAAGGCCAGAACCACGGTAATGGTTTTAGCCAATACACTAGAAAGAGCCACAGAGAAAACAACACCGAACATTGTTTGCCGGAGAAGGCAGGTCACTCTCCTAGGTTGTCCAATGAAGAGCAAGGAGCAGAGGAAGCAAAGCAGGAGGGAGAGGAGGAGAATGTAAGTGAGGCTTCGGTTGTTGGCTTTGACGATGGGGGTGTCCCGGTGCTTCCAGAAGATTCCGAGTACTATAGATGTGATTAGGGAAAAAGCAATAGCCAACCATGTCAAGATAATCCCTAAAGGTTCTTTGAATGAGAGGAAGCTTATGTCCTTGCGAATGCATTGATTTTGGTGTTTGTTGGAATACTGATCCTGTGGACAGCTGATGCAATCATCCATGTCTGCAAAAAAAGAGTATCAATTATCAAAATATTCCAAGCCTTTATCCCAAGTCTATGGAGAGTTCAAAGTTTTGTAACAGCTATTATCATTGTTTTATTACAGTGGCTGTGAAATGTCACAGATTCTATGGAAAACATGAGTTTTGAGGAGGATTGTAGTGACAAAGGGGAGGAGTTGTATATAGATACTTCCAAGTAATAAAAGCACCTTCTGTGTTATTGTGGCTGCTCTGAATGAAGTTCCGTATTCAACCGTCCTCCTGCAAAGCAGTGGCTTCTTGTCAGCCAAGGCTAACCTAATTCAAAGCTTCCACTGGTCATGGGATCAAAGGTTAGCTTTCAGAAAGCAGCCATTCCTCCTTCCTTTCCCTCCTTCTTGTCAACAATATGGGAAGAAGGATATTAATGAGGGAGGGTGGCTGTGAAATGTCACAGATTCTATGGAAAACATGAGTTTTGAGGAGTGACTCCCATTTCAGTTAATGGGGAAAGTCTCAGGATGATGTTCTTACCCATCTGCTCAGAGATCATTCCTTCTGAACATGGATCACAATCATAACAGCAAAATTTCTGTCCTTCCTTCTTTTTCCTGTTGAAGCCCGGATAGCAGTTTTCATTGCACACTGAAACAGGCCAGCCCTGTCCAGCAACCAAAAAGGGAGATGAGTACAGAGAAAATATACATTGGGAATGTAAGGCTAGAAAGATGCCACCACAGAGCTCTCCTTAAATGAAACAGGACCCTGACATTCTCTTTCCAGATTAGTGTCAGAAAGGAGAATGATGCTGACCATCTTAAGCCAAATCAGACTAATTGATAGATAGATGACAACTATCGTATTATGAAAATCAAACACAGACAGAAAGAAACACAGAATGAATGAATCCCGGCACCAGGAACTGTTCAATGAGAAAGGCATTTGCTATGATAGGCACCTGATGACCCTGCCTCCAAAGGTATTTTTATGCCCCCTGACCAATACACTTCTGGTGAAACCTAAGGCAAAAGCTGCTCACGAAACAAGAAGGCAGGCTTTAATTTCAAAAAATATTATGTTAAAGGAGACATTCATTCTAATCGATACTGATTAAATTAAAGGAACATGATAATAAAGAAATTTTGAAATTTGTATGGATAATATATATTGATGAGACCTCTTATCTTTCATACTCAGCTTTTTCAGAACAATGTCATACTGAAGGTTGCCCCGAGTAGAGGCTTTGTTTCTCTGCACGGTGACCATCTCTTTGAATCAGATTTTTCATGACCACAATAAAGGACTGCTCACAGGATGTCATTTGCCACCAAAAGGAATGTTTTCCATGCCTTATTTCTCCTGCATTTAAGCCTTTTTCCTCTGTTTGGAAGCTCATTTGCATGGACATCATGCAAAGCAACCCAGAAATGAAGGCAGACCCCAGACTTTGAGGCACCAGCCTGGCATTGCTTCTTTAGGCCAGTGCTCAGCAACACAGAACATTTGAACCTGATCTACAGTTCGGCTTGCAAATGCCTGGGGGATGGTGGCAAGGTCCATAAAATTTGCAGGTCCATAAAATTGGACCTCCTGCCCCAAAGTTCACCAAACTTTGCTGACCATCGAAGGTGAGCCCCTTGCAGCCTCACTGCAAACTTGGGAACTCTATCTCCAAAACTTGGGGACTCTATCTCCAAAAAAATACACAAAATAGATGCCCGTGCTCATTCTTTTACAGAGTTCAGCCTCTGCTTCTATGTCTCACCTGCGTAAAGGTTTTATGCCACACAATGTGATCATCTCGAAGGGTTAACTCTTTCCCTACAGGAGCCCAAGGATCCAATCTTCCCACTCGTACTCTAGCAAATGAGCCATTGTTGAACGTTACCCAGTTTATCACATCAAATCCCGTTTTCATTTCTCCATTTTCCTGAAAAGACAGAGTGTCTCCAGCACTGTTGTTGAACACGATGCTCCTCAGAAAATGATGGATCTAGTTGACAGGGGGGGAAAGAAGGAGTTGTTGATTAGCACTATAAAGTGACAACCTTCAAGGTCCATTGAATTCAATGTGCTTCAAAGGAAGTTACTTTGCTCAGGTTTGCACTGTAACCTTTGCTATCTGCATGCTTAAGAAGTCCTATATGACTTCTCTTATACTTTGACGTTTGTTGATTATGTGTAGCATGGACTTCATTATTTGTTCAATGTTGTTACAGATGTAGGAGCAAGTATGCATCTTGAGAAGAAATTATTATCTTTCGTACAACATGTGCAACAATGAGTGACTACAGTTTAGGTAGGTAGGTAAAATTTACTGCGTCAGACCAAAGGCCATAACAGTATGACAAAAACAACTGCCCAGGCAGTAATAAATATAACAATGAAAGAATACACAGCATTCTTCCACAAGATTCTCCATTTCATTTTCTGGGATTCATTTTCTTTCATATTTTAAGAATTATTTAGATACTCCAATAGTATGCATAAAACTAAACAGATGACAATTGCCTACTAGTTATTTGTAAATTGATGCTGTGATGGTTTTTTTTTTTAAAGAAAAAAAAAGAAAGAAAACACAGCAAGGTTAAAAACAGTTTTAAAATTGACAGGACCAGGGAATAAACTGAGCAAACACAGTTTCAGAGGAATGCTTTAAAGGATACTGAAATGTCAATAATCATCTTCTTGGGACAGTCAAAATTACTAATAGTTGTGTGTCATGAAGGAGTAATTACCTGCCATGATTGCACATTCCCTCCTACTGCCAGTCTTCTATACTTGGATCTGGAGTTGTGAATGCTATGTAAAGCATGTGCCACAGCTTGAACAGCATTGTAGACATTGTAACTGTGGCCCATCATGCTCATTTCAAACAAAATCATTGGGATGCTCTCCAACTTTTCATTGCCAGTGCAGGGTTTTTTGCTGTCCCCCAGAACATGTGAATTTTTCAGCGAACAAGTGAATGCCTGCTCCCAGAAGTTCTGTATGAACCCGTCTCCTTTTGTCCAGGTAGGACTGATGTCCTGAAGGAATTCTTGGAATCCAGGTGGCTGATTGGAGTGAACAGTGAAGGATAGGGCCCCATGGAAACTTTCGATATCCCAATTCTTTTCAAAGGAAAAGGATGCAAAATCCCATTGGCATGTAAGAATCCACACTTTATGAATAGGTGGCAGTGAAACAAAAGGTGCTAGAAATATCAACATTCTCAAAGAAAATACAAATGCTGGTATGGCATACACAAAATATACATTAGCTTTTGTCCTGTTGTGAACAGTGAAAGCATCCCCTTGCTCCAAAAGCAAGTCTATTGCCTCCTGCAGATAAGTTATTTTGGGGAACCTTATCGTGAAGGCAAAACAGATGCCATTCTCAGTAAGCAATGGTACCATGGTTTCCAAAAATCTATCCCCATTGTCATCATCCATAGCTAAAAGTCCAATCCACGTCCACCTAAAATGCTGAAGCAAGCGAACAACTCCCATATATTGAGAAGCTTCATTTGGGACCATCTGATACAGATAAGGGAGTAGCCTTTTGTTACCATGCTCCAGGGAAAATATTCCATATGTGAGCTGAAAGAAATGCGTTGGTAATTTTTAAAGGATTATAACAGAATGTGCAATTCTTTGTTAAAGGTGTAGAATTTCCATATTCCTTGAGGAATTTCCTACCTGTGGCATCTTGTAGATGGAAATGGCAGTGGCTATGTTCACTGAAATGTCAGCGGTAAGTCCTCCAATGATTGTGATGAGTTTGTTTTTTGTATCACACTTAAAATTGGGTACAAACTTCCACTGAGTGGAAAGCAAGCTCAGGGTGGCTTTGTAGGCCATCCTTGGAACATAGTAGCTGTTGAGGATGTGGAAACCCAATGTGGTGTTAGGTAAAAGATTGGGATTCTCATTGATCTCTTTTACTGCAAATGCCAAGGCCAGGTTCTGCTGGTAGTTCTTTGGCACTGACCTGCAATGAGAATCCAAGGGCGTTGAATCAAACAAAATTTGAACATAAGATCTGCCACACAATATTGTGGGACAGAGAGAATCTATGGATTCATCAAGCCAACTTTTTTACTCAGTCCCATCCAGTACTCTATTTACTGTAGCCTCTGTTCTACATGTCTTTTGCTCATGTTGGTCCCATAACCTTATTGGTCCTTTTGGGAGCTAATTGTGTGAACTGTTCACATACTCCAATTTCCTGTCATTTAACTGGTTTATAATGCCTTTCATTCAGGAGCCTTTCATCACAGAATTTTTCAAACGCTTTTTGGAAGCCCATGAAGATAATGACTACTAAGGATCCATGCCCACATTCTCTCCCAAAGAACACCAAACTGCTGGTGACATAGAACTACTTACAGAAGCCATGAGGGTTCATTCTCAGTATTGCTTGTTCCTTTATGTACTTAGTAATTCTATCTTGAATTAACTGTTTCCACTAATTTACTTGGAACAGACTTTAGGGTAACTAGTCTGTAATTTCTGTGATATCTTCTGGTACCAAATAGTGAGTGCCTTTGCGCCCTGCATCATCGTATTAAGTTGTGCATTTAACAGATCTTTGTTTTGCAGTAGTTCTCATGTTATAATGCTTACCTCCATCTCAGGATAAACTACAAGTGCTGTTTTTTTTTTAAAAAAAGGTTTCTTTTAAAATTAAAATACAAAAGGATAGTATATTGGACTGACCAAGATATGTATTCAGTCTATTGAAAACAAAGACTTGAACCCCATAGAAGATTTCTGCATGGGCAACATTCATTGTGCAAGAGGAATCACCAAAAAAATGTTCCTTGCTTTCTGCTTTCTCCAAGGGGAAACAATTGTTTCCCTATTCTCTCCTGAAACAATTGCAAAAGCAAATGGAACGAAATCATGGTAACCATCCATTGAGCATTCCATTTCCCAAAAGCACAATTGTCTTTCCTTTGTATTGATATCAAAGCATCATGTCTTGCTGCTCCTACCTGCACATGTGGAACTTCAGTTGGTTAATATTAATGAGGCCTGGTTTTATTATTGGTCAAACTTTATCTGCATTGGTTGAATGAATGTGGGTAGTGGCAACGTGGATACAGAAAGTTGGTTAGTACCTGGAGGCACCGAAGGATGAAGGGAGGTTACCCAATCCAACATAAGATTGGCTGTTATAGCCAAAGTGGTCGAACAAGGCTCCTTTGGTGCTGGGTAGCATTAGCTGACTCTCTGATGTAATGGGTAAGGTTATGAGGCTTGGCACCTCTCTGCACAGGATTGTGGGCAGGCAATGAAAAAAGAAACATGGCATCATTGGGTGGTCCAAGTGTGGGGGTTTCCATATGCAGGTAGTCTGCAAACATTGTCCAGGTTGTGGATTATTTTTGCAGGTATATTCAAATAAACTGGACAGTGTTAAAATTAAGTTTTGAGTGTAATAGATGATCAAGTCCTTAAACAGGAAGCAACATTACAGAGGTGACAACTGTGGATAGAATAAACTATTGCAGCATTTGAGGGAATTTATGGAAAAATTGCCTGAGAGTAAAGTTTCTTTCAAAGACTTCCTATCCACCCTTTCACACCTGCTGCCTCTTTTCCTTGGTCTTTAATGCCAGTACACTAGCATGGAACCACCTCCTGGTTTCTTCAAGTTCATCCTGAAAACATCCCTGTTCTATGAAAAACCTGGCATGACCTTTGGTTCCCTTATTCTCACACCACTAACTCTATGTTTTGGGGGCTGGAATGTAATGAGATTCCTCCCATTCTTACCCCTGCCACAGTATCCATAGCTTTTGTTGTTTCCATTATTTCCAATTTCCCTGAAATTTCTCTTCCACTCACACCTTTTCTGTGAACAATTTCGCACAAAGCTTTGTTCCCTTCCCCTTTTAAAATTAAGTCCAAGCATATGTAACAGGAATAAACCTCATTCCACCTCTGTTTAACCCCGCCTCAATATCATTCTCACATTTTGTTTTTTCTATAACTTCAACATTCCTTACATGGGTTCATTAAACAATGTCTGTGCAGGTTGCAGTGTGAAACTGGGAGTGTTGTGGAAGCTGAAGACCTGAGAGACAATCCCACCAATGATAAGGTCACCCGGTTGGTAGAATGCATGAGGAATAGGCAGAGGATCATCATCTGCAGTGCAATTAATAGAATGTTTCTTGCATACATTACAAGGCAGCAGAATGAGAAGCAGCAGCAGTATCAGCATCATTGTGATGACAAACCTTTTTCCTACCATGTTCAGATGACCATTTCTATGTAAATCATTCTGTGTCCAGCACTAGGTTTTTGTGACAGTCATAGTCGTTAGCTAATAGTCTTTTTTTTAAGTTACCTCGAACTTAAAGAATAAGGAGGAAAAAGAAGTGATCTTTCAATGCAAGCAAATTGTTGTTAAAATGTATGAGAGACAAATGAAAGGGAATATACTTTAATTAAAAAAATAAAGTGGGAATTATGAAACAGCAGATGAGCAGAAGCTAGCATTTTCCTACATTCAATGCTTTTCAGTGTTGGGGGATTTTATAGCATCTTTCAGATACAGTAATTTGTTTTGTTCGCTGGTAGTCTATTAGGTAGCTCAAAACCAATAATTTTGGTTATGATACTCCCTTTTAATTAGATGGTGATTGCAGTGGCTGGAGGCGTAGTCGGCAATTTAACACTAGGACCATTTAATTAAACAAGCACCTGAATATACTGTAACAAAAGTTGCCTGTTTTGCTTAGTTTTTTAATGTTATAATTGGGAACAATCTTGACAGGCTGCTAACTGGGATGATGTCAGACACCACACTTGAGATCAATGCTGGTTACCTATTCAGTGTAAATTACCTTGGATTGTGTGTGTGTTAAGTGCCATCAAGTCACATCCGACTCATGGTGACCCTATGAATCAAAGTCCTCCAAAATGTCCTATCTTTGACAGCCTTGCTCAGGTCTTGCAAACTGAAGGCTGTGGCTTCCTTTATCGAGTCAATCCATCTCTTGTTGGGTCTTCCTCTTTTCCTGCTGCCCTCAACTTTTCCTAGCATGACTGTCTTTTCTAGTGACTCTTGTCTTCTCATAATGTGACCAAAATATGATAGCCTCAGTTTAGTCATTTTAGCTTCTAGGGTCAGATCAGGCTTGATTTGATTTATAACCCACTGATTTGTTTTCTTGGCAATCCACGGTATCCGTAATACTGTCCTCCAACACCACATTTCAAAGGAATCTACTTTCTTCCTATCTTGGATAGCCAGCATCAAAACTGTGAAATCTGTTAGGTAGATGGAAACCAACAATTTTGAAGAAGAACAATAATACTCTTACAGTATTTTCTTTTATTTAACAGTATTTGATCATTGACACCTCAGGACTGGGGGTGGGGCTGACTCGGCTGGCGAGTCCATAGTGGGCTCAACAGCCCAGATTGGGACTGGGGAGGTGGCTGCCTCAATTGGCTTGCAGGCTGGATAAGGGTTCTTAAGGGGCTGGATCTGGCCCTCGGGCCTCAAGTTTGACACCCTGCCCTAAGTTATGAATTAGATGGTGAAGAGAGCCTATCTGAAAGCTTATTTGGCTCGGTGCTACTGGAATAGCACCCTCTCAAGGCTGTCACAATCCTCAACACAAATGTATGTATTTTAAATGTTTATAAGCCCAAGGTGGGTAACATCCAGTTAACAAAATGCTGTTGATACCCATATGAATATAAAAAGTTGCATTAACAGCCATAACTGATACCCAGTTTTTCGGGCCAAGAATCAACCTCCCCACAAAAGCTCTGCAAAGCAACTCACTTCCACAGCCTCACAAAGGTACCCAAAGGGTGGATGACCTCCTACCCTCTTCTGGAATGCCTAGGCAGTTGCAGATTGAACCCTAGTCATGGGATACACAGACAACAGACAATGGTCACCTAGGGTGTGCAAGCTGTGCCCCTCCAGGCTACTGGGAGGAGGGAACATGGCAGCTCCCTTTCATGTCTTGCTTCTGGGCCATGGTGAGAAGTGTCTGCCTGCTCTCCTTGTGCCCCAGTGGTGGGGTGAGGTCCAGCAGCAGGACATGGCAGTACTCTACATGCTCCTCTAATGGTGGGTTGGGATGCAGCCATGCCCACCTTTTTTGCCCTACAAAGCATAGCAGAAAGCTGCTACCTGCCTCCTCGTCCTCCCGTGTTCAGGTGAGGTAAGGCGGTGAGGGTGGTGGAAGAAAGGAGAAAGAGGGCTAGGACAGACCCACCTCCACCTGTCCACTGTGACACCTCCTTAACAGATGGAGAAGAGGAGGGATCAGGCTGTCCAGCAGGTGACCACTGGGGATGCTGATGCCTCCTGGGACAGATCCCAGTGCTGCAGGAGAGTGACCAGACAGGGACGGTTGTGTGTGTGTGTGTGGGGGGGGAGTAGGGGAAGCTGGGCTGATTGACATCTCTCCACCTCTGATGCTCTAGGCAATCCCCTGTGGCCTCTTGGTGGATCCATGGTTGGAAAAGCAAAGCTGCAGCTTGAGAACCAAGTTCCAAGACCAGTGGAAAGAGGGATGGCATGTCTCTCACAAACAATTATAGATATTTGGCAAGAAAAAGCTTGAACATTTCACAGACTTTGAGTCAGGATGGAGTTGCCTATGTAGGAATGAAGACAGAGTGCCTGACTCTGCCAGGTGCTGGCAGTGACTCTTATCTGTGCTGAAAGCTGAGTTGCAGTTTATCAGTTTTAGTATACATCGTGGATCCTTTTGCTGTACATAAAGAAAGTAGCAGCCTTTTATTTACCCAAGAAACGTACATATAATTTTTTTTAAAAATACATACTAGAGAAAATGGCAAGTACAAGTTGAATATTCTCTTCAATTTTTCATCTTTATCATATGCTCCCTGTTGTTCAGCTCAGGCCTTAGTACAATGATGTAGCATTTTGGGGAAAAAATGCACCCCAGTAAGCCTGCACTGGAAGCTATGATGGAGAAGATCTCCACAACCACCATGGATTTCCCTTTTGTACTCAAGTATGTTGGAACAAAGGACACCCAGACGCTGCAAAAGACCAGCATGCTGAAAGTGATAAACTTGGCTTCATTGAAACTGTCAGGCAACTTCCTGGCTAGGAAAGCCACCATGAAGCTGACAATGGCCAGGAAGCCCATATAACCCAGGACAGAGTAAAACATGGCAGTTGAGCCCTCATTGCATTCCAGTATGATTTTCCTTGGCAGTGAGTGCATATCTACATCTGGAAAGGGAGGGGAGGTACTTAACCAAAGACTGCGTAGTCCTGCTTGAACAAAGGAGCAAGAAAGAACGATTGTATTGGCTAGTCTTTTCCCCACCCATTTCCTCATTGTGGATCCTGGCTTAGTAGCCATGAATGCCAGAACCACAGTAATGGTTTTAGACAAAACACTAGAAAGAGCCACAGAGAAGATAATGCCAAATGTTGTTTGCCGGAGAAGGCAGGTCACTTGCCTAGGTTGTCCAATGAAGAGCAAGGAGCAGAGAAAACATAACAGGAGGGAGAGGAGGAGAATGTAGGTGAGGCTCCGGTTGTTGGCTTTGACGATGCGGGTGTCTTGGTGCTTCCAAAAGATTCCGAGTACCATAGCTGTGATTAGGGAAAAAGCAATAGCCAACACAGTCAAGATGATTCCTAAAGGTTCTTTGAATGAGAGGAAGCTTATGTCCTTGAGAACACATTGATTTTGGTGTTTGTTGGAATACTGATCTTGTGGACATTTCATACAGGCATCCATGTCTGGAAAAAAAGATTTAAAATTTTTAGTACTTTGGCCCAAGTATACAATAAATTTGTCGAAGGCTTTCACGGTCAGAGTTCATTGGTTCTTGTAGGTTATCCGGGCTATGTAACTGTGGTCTTGGTATTTTCTTTCCTGACGTTTCGCCAGCCGCTGTGGCAGGCATCTTCAGAGGAGTAACACTGAAGGAGTGTCCTTCAGTGTTACTCCTCTGAAGATGCCTGCCACAGCAGCTGGGGAAATGTCAGGAAAGAAAATACCAAGACCACGGTTACATAGCCCGGATAACCTACCAGAACCAATATACAATAAATTTGTTCTACATTACATAGCAACACTTTTCATTTTATTATAGTGGATGAGATGTGGAATTGATTCCAAGGAAAACATTGGTTTCAAGAAGGTATTTGAGTCCAGATGTGGAGGGGTATTATGTAGATGTCTCAAAGTGGTAAAAATGGCTTTTATTTTATTCTTAAAACTCTGAATGAAGTTCTGGATCCCATTGCAGAGTAATGGCTTATAATTCAGCCAAGAACAACCTGATTCACTGCTCTCTGAAATGATTTTCCTGGAAAATCCAAAGAATTGTAGACATTAAATAAATGCAACCAAGAAATAAAAAGCCCACCCCAGATTATAATATGTATACTATATTTCAGGTTTCAGTTCACATGTTTTTCAAAACCATTAGTTGTTTTCTTGTAATTCAGTGACATTTTAATGATTTATTTAGAGTATTTATGGAGGTTGGTTATCAATCTTCACAGCAAACCTAAGGAGGTCTACTCAGAATCCTACTCCAGTCTACTCAGTGAAGCTTACAGTCAGGAAAAGAGTTTAGGATTGCAAAAAATTAAATTAAATTAAAGGCAAGAGATGTTTGCGAACCCTGTACATCTTTGATGGCCAGAATGAGCATCATTCATTCATTCATTCATTCATTCATTCATTCATTCATTCATTCATTTAGATTTCTAACCCACTCTCCCTGGCCGAAGCCAGGCTCAGAGTGAGTAACAACATTGACATAAAGGTAAACGTAAAGGTCCCCTGTGCAAGAACTGGGTCATTCCTGACCCATGGGGTGACATCACATTCCGACGTTTACTAGGCAGACTGTTTGCGGGGTGGTTTGCCAGTGCCTTCCCCAGTCATCTTCCCTTTACCCCCAGCAAGCTGGGTACTCATTTGACCGACCTCGAAAGGATGGAAGGCTGAGTCAACCTTCCTGAGTCAACCTTCAGCCAGCTACCTGAAACCAACTTCCGTTGGGATCGAACTCAGGTCGTGAGCAGAGCTTGGACTGCAGTGCTGCAGCTTATCACTCTGCGCCACAGGGCTCCTAAAATTGACATACAAATCATAATACTACTTTAAAAAAAACAGCTATACAGTTCTCAGCAGTATAAAATATAATCTAAAAAACATCAGATGGTGCTGAGTACCTGCTGAGAGCACAGCCAGCAGACTGAATACCTTCTGTTATAGCCTAATATTGTCTGTGTATTATGTTTCTTACCCATCCGCTCAGAGATCATTCCTTCTGGACAAGGATCACAATCATAGCAGCAAAATTTCTGTCCTTCCTTCTTTTTCCTGCTGAAGCCCGGATAGCAGTTGTCATTGCACATGGAAACAGGCAAGCCCTGTCCATAAATCGAAAAGGGAGATGAACACTGAGAAAATCTGCACTGGGACTTAGGGGTGTGCACCCAAAATACATTTGGAATTGGGGGGGGGGGATTGGATATACTGGACCTGAAGTAGGGTTGCCAGGTCCCTCTTCACCACCGGTGGGAGGTTTTGGGGGTGGATCCTGAGGAGGGTGGGGTTTAGGGAGGGGAGGGGCTTCAATGCCATAGAATCCAATCGCCAAAGCGGCCATTTTCTCCAGGGGAACTGATCTCTATCGGTTGGAGATCCATTGTAATAGCAGGAGATCTTCAGCTACTATCTGGAGGTTGGCAACCCTAATCTGGAGATTTTCGATATTTCAAAAAAAAAAAAGCCGATATGGTTTTTTCCCTGGCTCCCCCTCCCCCGGATATCTAAAAAAATTCAGCCTATAATATTCTATGGGAAATCTTTGTGGGGATCTGCCCCCCCCCCCCTGTTTTTAAGGTAGATGTACCAAATTTGCATTGCTGCTGGTGACTCCTTTCAAGAACCCCTAAGTTTGGTAAAGATTGGGTCAGGTCCAATTGGACCCCCTGACCCAATCTTTGCCAAACTCAGGGGTTCTTGTAAGAAGACTAACCAGCAGCTATGCTGGAAATTTGGTGCCTCTATCCTTAAAAACAGTCTGCCCAGATCCCCATACGCTTCAATGAAGACAACCATTTTAAACAGAAATTCACAAGATCAAAGATTTACTGTCCTATCAGTCTCCTAAAGGACAGGCAGATGTTTGAAATAGAAAAAATAGAGCCCCCCTTTTTATAGATGAAAGCATTTGTTTCTATGTCTCACCTGTGTAAAGGTTTTATGCCATACAATTTGATCATCTCTGAGGGTTAATTCTTTCCCTGCAGGAGCCCAAGGATCCCACCTTCCTACTTTTACTCTAGTAAAACAGGCATTAGGGAACGTTACCCAGTTTGTCACATCAAACCCCATTTTCATTTCTCCATTTTCATGAAAAGACAGAGTCTCTCCAGCACTATTGTTGAACATGATGCTCCTCAGAAAATGATGAATCTAGAAAGCCGATTGATGATTACAAGAAGAGATGGCAATTGTTTTTTGATAGATATGTATGATAAAATACATTTATGAAATGAATGATTACGTCAAATTTAGAAAAGCTACACAACATAGAACTGATGTCTGTATGTATACTATAGGGGTGGGCTTTAGCAAAAGGATACTAGTTGAAGTTTGAATATATAATAGTTTAAGTATATAAAAGATCCCAAGTAAAGTGGGTTGACCAATGATGATGTATAGAATATAAATGAAGGAATATGAGTTAAGATTTTCTATCTACATTTTGCACTTTTATGAGAGACCACAGCTTGGGGTAAGAATGGGAAAGCGGGTTACTATGGGCACGGACACGGAATGAAATGATATTCCTTCGCTATTTGTTTTTTCCTTCCCTCTTTTTTCTGTACCCTTTAAAAATGAAAATAATAAAAATAATAATTTAAAAAAGAAAATGATGAATCTAGTGGAGAGAGGGGGGGGAGAACAAAAAGTCAATGAGGTGTTACTTTGTTTGACTGGATGCCCTTTAAAACAAACATATTGTTAAAAATATTTTCTTATATGCAAACAACTTTCCTGCATTCATGCTGTGAAGATCCTTGAGCAGCTGCCAAGGAAACTTTTAAAAAATCTGCACAACCAAACAAATCCCCAGTAGCCAATCAGAAGCCCTGATGGGCATCCCTCCCCCCCTGGCCACATCAACTTTCTAAAAACACTTGGTGGGTGCCAGGAAAGGTGTTAGAATCATAGAATCTTAGAGTTGGAAGGGACCACCAGGGCCATCTAGTCCAACCCCCTGCACAATGCAGGAAATTCCCAACTACCTCCCCCCTACTCCATGCCCAGAGGATGCCCAAGATGCACTCCCTCTCATGATCTGCCTAAGGTCATAGAATTAGCATTGCTGTCAGACGGCCATCTAACCTCTTCTTAAAAACCTCCAGGGAAGGAGAGCTTACCACCTCCCGAAGAAGCCTGTTCCACTGAGGAACTGCTCTAACTGTTAGAAAATTCTTCCTAATGTCTAGACGATGGGCACCATTCCATCCGTAGGAATCATATTTGGAACCCCTGCTCTAAAGGATACTGAACGGGTGGCTTCCATCGTCCTCTTGAAATCTGTATTAATTATTGTGTTGTATATTAGCGATGTAATTACCTGCCATGGTTGCCCTTTCCCTCCTTCTGCCAGTCTTCTATGCTTGGATCTGGAGATGTAGATACCATGTAAAGCATGTGCCACAGCATGGACAGAATTGTAGATGTTGTAACTGTGGCCCATCATGCTCATTTCAAACAAAATCATTGGAATGCTCTCCAGCTTCTCCTTGCCAGTGCAGGTTTTGCTGCTGTCCCCAAGAATATCTGAACTTTTCAGTGAACAACCGAATGCCTGCTCCCAGAAGTTCCTCCTGAAACCATCTCCTTTTGCCTCACTAGGATTGATGTCCTGAAGGAAATCTTGGAATCCAGGTGGCTGATTGGAGTGCACCGTGAAGGATATGGCCCCATGGAAACTTTCTATATCCCAATTCTTTTCAAAGGAAAATGATGCAAAATCCCATTGGCATGTAAGAATCCACACTTTATGCACTGGCGACAATGAAAGAAAAGGTGCTAGAAACAAGAATATTCTCAAAATAAACACAAATGCAGGTTCTGCATATACAAAATATACATTTGCTGTTGCCTTGCTGTGAACTGTGTAAACATCCCATCGTCCAAAAAAATGGTCCATTGCCTCCTCTAGATATCTTACTTTTGGCAATCGTATTGTGAAGGCAAAACAGATGCCATTTACAGCAAGCACTGGCATCATGGTTTCTAAAAATCTGTGCCCATCATCATCATCCATAGCCGCAAGCCCAATCCATGTCCATCTAAAATGCCGAAGTAAACGGACAACTCCCATATATTGAGAGTCTTCATTTGGGACCATCTGATACAGATAAGGAAATAGCTTTTTGTCACCATACTCAGGGGAAAATATTCCATAAGTGATCTGGGAAAAAAACAAGTTCATGTTTTCTAAAGGATCGTAATAAAATGTGGAAATTCTCTATCAATGGTGTAGAATTTACATTCCTACCTGTGGCATTTTGTTGAGGGAAACGAGGGTGGCCACACTGACTGAGATGTCCGTCGTAAGTCCTCCAATGATGGCAATCAGTTTGTTTTGTGTAACACACTTGAAATTGGGTACAAACTTCCGCTGTGTGGAAAGCAAGCTCAGGGTGGCTTTGTAGGTCATCCTTGGGACATAGTAGCTGTTGAGGATGTGGAAACCCAACGTGACATTTGGTAAGAGGCTGTGATTCTCATTGATCTCTTTGACTGCAAATGCCAAGGCCAAGTTATGCTGGTAGTTCTTTGGCACTGAGCTGCAATGAGAGTCCAACGGTGTTTACCCAAGCCACATTTGAATATAAGATCTGCTACACTCGATCAGACCAATGCTCAATCTGGTCCACCATCATGCTTCACACAGAGGCCATGCAATAATCATCTGAAGACTAACAAGCAGGGCATAGAGACCAATGCTTCCCTTGTTTTTACTGCCCAACACTGCTATTCAGAGTATAGAAAATGGATTTAACCATTGTGTCAAATCACAGTTGATGGACTTCTCCTCTATAGACAACAGAGCAAGCAACTTAGCTACTTCCCTTAAAAGTCACTTCCACAAATGAACTATTGTTTGAGAGAAGAAGTCTATCCTTTTGTCTATCCTGAATCTGCTACTTATAGACTTTGGTAGCCTGGAGCTCTAGTATGATAGGAAAGGAAGAAAAAGTTTTCTCTATTGACTGTCTCCACTGAATTGAATCCTGCCAATCAAGTACACTGAGTCTCACCCAACTCTTTACATTACTGTTGCCAAGCTTTGCTATATGCATGATCCATGATCCCTTGCAAAGCCTTTGTGTGTAGTCAAAAGGGAGTCCTCCTCCATTTTCCATTAGACAAAGAGTTGGCTGGATCTACCTCCTGCATGATTTTATAAAGCACATTTCACATTCCTCTGCAGTCATGTTTTCTGTACACTAGCCTCCAACTACTTACCCTTCCATCACAGGGAAGGTGCTCTCTGGACGCTGATCTGGTGAACTGGATTTGTTTCCCCACTCCTACACATGAAGCCAGCTGGGTGACCTTGGGCTAGTCACAGCACTGTTAGAGCTCTCTCAGCCCCACCTACCTCACAGGATGTCTGTTGTGGGGAGGGGAAGGGAAGGTGATTGTAAGCCAGTTTGAGTCTCCCTTAAGTGGTAGAGAAAGTTGGCATATAAAAACTTCTCCTCCTCTTCCTCCTCCTCTTCCTCCTCCTCTTCCTCCTTCTCTAATCCCTTTTATCATTTTGACTGCTGTGTTCTGCACTGTTCCCTGTGCTTAGATTTCTTTTTGATATATAATGACCAGAACTGTATACAATATTCTGTGTGTATCTGCCACATATATTTATGCAACACTCTTAACTACCTTTCCCCAGTTATTTTCTTGCAGGCATTCCATGAACAAATTGTCTGAGATAACTTTCCTCCCAAGCCTTCCTCTCCTCCACTTTTTCACCCTTTCCTCTTTTTCTTGGAACTTCCTCCCAAAATACTCACCTGTTGTAATTCTCATTCCTTCTCAAAACATACCTTTTCCAGGGAAAGTTTGGTAAAATTCTTGTTTCCCTTTCCCTTCTAAAACTAACCCGATGTAAAGTGGTATGTCATCACATTTACCCCAGTATACAAAAAAGCACCCTCTATGTACAAAAATGAACCAAGTTAAAAACAACATAGAAAGGCCATATACAATTATGAAATATGCATGTCTAATTATCTAATATAGTTATCACATTTACCCCAACATACCCCTTTCCTCCATCTTTTATATCCCTTCCTTCAAAGTTTAGTTTGTGAACTGCTAAGGCAGTGCTTCTCAGCCTTTTTTTGCTCCATTCCCCACTTTCACCATTGTTCGGAATATAATTCCCCCTTCCCAAGATAGTTTAACTAAAAAAAAAAAACTAACATCTTACAGATTGTACATAATCTACAAGACATCACACTTTACTGAATAGTGGTCCCAATCCCCCCCCAGAACCCTAAAATCCCCCTAGGACAATCCCCCCCTTGTTGAGAACCAATGTGCTAAGGGAACACATAACTGGTACCCTCTACCTTGCCACTTATGAAGTCCTGTTGAGGGCTCTTGAAAAAGTAAGGAATAAGAAAAGGAACTGGAAGGGATTCCTTACATTGCTTCACTAAACAGCATTTGTGCTGGCTGCATTGTGAAACTGGGAGACCTGTGGACATTGACGACCTGAGAGACAATCCCACCAATGATAAGGTCACCTGGCTGGTAAAATTCATGAGGAAGAGGCAGAGGGTCATGGCCTGCAGTGCAATTAATGACATGCTTCTTGCCTGCAATGTGAGCCAGCAGCACGAGAAGCAACAATAGTATCAGCATCATCCTGATGGCAAATAAGGTCCGACTTCCTTGCTCATCTGCCCTGGTGCGTGCTGCTAGAAATGCCTTGCCGATAAGGGACTCTCAGAAGCAATGTGTCATTGCTCAATTAATCTCCTCCACATGAGTGGTGGAGGCTAATCTGGTGAACTGGATATGTTTCCCCACCCCTATACATGAAGCCAGCTGGGTGACCATGGGCGAGTCAAAGCTCTTCAGCCCCAATTGCCTCACAGTTGTAAGGAGGGGAAGGGACGGTGATTGCAAGCTTGTTTGATTCTTCCTTAAGTGGTGGAGAAAGTTGGCATATAAAAACCAACTCTTCAGTAAATCAGTAAATATGGCCCTCTTCTTCTTCCTGTCACTACATCCCATACTTATCAGTACGTGCATTTTTTAAAAAAAAAATCTTTCTGATGTTGTAATTTGTTTTGTTGACTAGTAGCCTTTAGAAATCACTTGAGTAGATGAAAAACAGTAATTTTGACAATGACACTCCCTCTGACTTAGATGGCAATTTCAGTGGCCTCAGGCTCAGCTGGCAATGCCACTACATGATCATTTAATTCAACAAGCATATGGAAATGTTGGAACTTTAGCAACAATTATTATTGCTTTTGAAATCCACGTTCACAGACAGACACAGAAAAGAATTTTGCCTTTCCTGCAGGTGGAAAAGAAAAGAAAAGAAGAAGGTCCCCTTTAATAATCAGAAAGACTATTCTGGGGATCATGTGACTTCCATGGACAAATGTTAATTGGATGGGAACCTGCAGGAAGGGGGGATTTAGTGAGACGGAGTGACCCCCAAACCCATAATTCTACTTGGTTTTGTAAATGTTCCCCAAAGGGGTGGAAAACTCAGTATGGCCTACTCCTGGTCTACAGAAAGGAGCAAGTTCAGCTGTCCATGATCTGATAAATAATCACTGTCTGGCGATGTTGGCAGATCAGAGTGCAGTGAAATGCAGAGGAGTAAGAGCCAAAACAAAAGTTGTCTTTGATGTTTTATGCATGGTCGCTTTAACCTCCTTTATTCCCCGTTTCAGCCAGGATCAATTTTTTCAGTATGCACATTATCTCATTTCTTGGAAGCTCAACACTGTTTCGACGCAACCCCCCCCCCCCCGGCTTTTCCCATTCTTCCTCTGGCCTGAATTAAACCGTTCATCCTGGCTCATTCCGGAGTCACAGAGTGTGCATACTCCTTGCTTGGGCTGAGCTTCCCTGCGCCATCATGCCCCACCCTTTTCCAACCCCCTCCTCAGAGCAGCATGCAATGGGTAAACAGGGGAAAACAGAAGATTGGCTTCTCTCACAGCCAATCACAAAGCCGTGTGTAAAGAGGTGGGGATTCAAGTGCTTCCTGCTTCCTGCTACCTCAGAGCTCTTTCTGAGCAAAAGAAAGGCTTAGATTTCTCACCCCCTTCTTTCAGATTGCTCCATTTTTTGTTTTTTGTTCTTAAAATGCTTTTTTATGCGGCAGTTGGGTTTGGGGGGAAGGAAGTCTTCTCTCACGGGGAGCACTGCAAAGAAAGTCAATTACAGAGCAGCATTTAAAGACGTGGGACTTGATTTGAGCTTGGGAGACTGTTTTTCTGTATTCATGGTTCAATTAGCACACAGTTTCATCCCTGATCATTCAAGCCAATGCACACAGTTTCCCCCAACCCAGGTTACTTTAATGTGTGATGAACCCAGGTCCAAGCAGGGAGATCCAACCCATGCATATAAGATCAGTGTCTACTCAGTTTTTACATCCATTCTTCAGAAGCATGAAAATGTTTCTCTCTCGAGCTTAACTGCTTTCCTCCTATCTAATCATGGGGCCATAGCTACTAAGTATTAGAGTGTGGGGCAGATGATCTCACTCTATGCCTTGGGTATTCCTGGAGATTTGGGGATTAAGATTGGGGAAGGTGATGTTTGGGGATGGACTTCAGTGGGGTATAATTTCCTAAATCCCCCCCCCCCAAAACCCATACCAGTATGGGAATTCGGGAATAGTTGGGAATCCTGAAAAATATAGGGTCCAATATACCTAAATTAGAATTCTCCCATTTGTTTTGCATATCCCTAATCTACCTACCAATTATTGTTCAGGCCCCACTGATTCAGGATGTTGCTTCATTCAGATGAGCATCCATTTCTAACACCACAAAATAGTGTCATTTAAAGGAAATAAATACCAAAGCAGAATTCTGGGAGAAATTGAAATAGTTTAATATTTTGTCTTTCTTAACTGCTCCCTTTTATTCATCTCAGGCCTCATAATAATTATGTAGCATTTAGGAGAAAAGATGCATCCCAATAAGCCTCCACTGGAGGCCAAGATGGAGAAGATCTCCACAGCCACAATTGATTTCCCCTTAGCGCTCAGATAGGTTGGCACAAAGGACAACCAAACACTGCAAAAGACCAACATGCTGAAAGTGATAAACTTGGCTTCGTTGAAACTGTCAGGCAATTTCCGGGCCAAGAAAGCCACAGCCAAACTGACAGCAGCAAGGAAGCTCATGTATCCCAGGACACAGTAAAAAAAGGTAGCAGAGCCCTCATTACATTCCAGTACGATTTCCCCTGTCACTGAGTGCATGTCCCTATCAGGGAACGGAGGGGATGTAATTAGCCAAAGACTACAGATACTTGCTTGGATAAGAGAGCACGAAAGGACAATAACACTTGCCATCCTTTTCCCCACCCATTTTCTTATTACAGATCCGGGTTGAGTTGCCTCAAATACGAGAATCACCGTGATGGTTTTGGCCAACACACTAGAAAGGGCCACAGAGAAGACAATGCCGAAAGCAACTTGCCGAAGGAGGCAGGTCACTTTCCGAGGTCGTCCAATGAAGAGCAAGGAGCAGAGGAAGCAAAGGAGGAGGGAGACAAGGAGAACGTAGGTGAGGCTTCGGTTGTTGGCTTTGACAATGGGGGTGTCCCGATGCTTTATGAAGATTCCAAGCACCAATGCTGTGATCAAAAAGAAAGAAATCGCCAATGGGGCAGAGACAATACCTAAAAGTTCTTTGTAGGATAGGAAGCTTATCTCTTTGGGAATGCATTGGTTTTGGTGGCTGTTGGCATACTGATCTCCTGGACATTGGACACAGGCATCCATATCTGAAAGAAAGAATCGCTGAATTATTTTACAAGATACTGACCATCATCTAGGAGGAGAATAACACAGAGGTATAGAATACAAGTCAGAAGGTCAGCTTTGTGTAGTGGTGAGGCACAGATTGCTTTTTTCCAAGGCCAGATTAAATGCACTGCCATTGGGGGAGTTAGCAGGCAGATTTTCAGGGGTCCCCTTTTCCGAGTTACTTTGTGATAGTGGATCAGGGAGTTTGGACACTGTTTGGCATTTTTTGTGGATTGTAAAAAGCATGATCTTGCCAGGGACAAATGGATCACAATATAAATTCAGAGGTGGGGGCCTGCCCTAAAGCAAGATATAGTTGCAAAGTTATTGGCTGATACTGACCCAAATGTAACCCTCGCTGTGGCAAAAATTTTATCTATGGTTTTTAATGATACCTCTTTTTAACTGTACTGTTTAGATGGTACTTTTTAACTGTCCTGTTTATCTATGGTTTTTAATGATACCTCTTTTTAACTGTACTGTGTATTTTTGTATGTATTATTATTTATGTATTATGGAATGTACTGAATTTGTTTTGCTTATGACCAGTTGGTCCACAAGCATAAAGAATGGAATAAAGGAATAAAAAGTAGTGGTGAGGCTAGGATCTGAAGGACCCAGGTTTGAAACTCAACCATGCCATGGAAGCTTGGTGCGGGACTTTGGGCCAGTCCCTCACTATTCACTCAACTTTCCTCGCAGGGCTGTTGCAAGGATAAAATGCTGGAGGGGAGGCTGATGTTGTGAGCCACTTTGGGTTCCCAATTGCAAGAACAGCGTGGTATGAAAACCCGTGTAAACAAATTTGGTTAACTGAGCTCAAATTTGGTTAACTATTTATCTCTCTCTCTCTCTCTTACCTTTCTGTTCAGCGATCATCCCTTTGGGACATGGATCACAATCGTAGCAGCAAAATTTCTCTCCTTCCTTCTTTTTCTTGCTGTACCCTGGAGGGCAGTGGTCATTGCATACTGAACGGGGCAGGATCTAGTCATTAACAGATATCAACATCAAGAAAAATGGAGACTTATTGAAAAACAGGAACTTGTAGTTAAGCTGTTAGTAGACACAGACCCAAACGTGACTCGGGCAGTTGCAAAATTTATGTCTATGGCATTAAATGATATTCCTAAATTATAAACTGTACAATTTTGTATATCTAAACTTTTAATGACATTTTATGAAAGCTGTAAATGTAATTCCTATATCTGAGCTTATAGATTTAATTATTACGCTGTTTAATAGTGTACCTTTTCCCTATGCTCATGACTGATTGGTCTATGAGCATTAAATAAATGAACTTTGAACTATAGAGACTCACAAGATCAAAGGTGTGCTGAGACCCACCACATCACCTAAACAGAAGGTTGAATTCTGAAATAGATCATTTTTCTCCGTTCACGGAACTTTTCTCAGTTCTTTCACAGGATCCAGCATCTGATTCCTATGTCTTACCTGCTTAAAGGTTCTGTGCCACACAATTAGATCATCATAAAGAGTTAGCTCTTTGCCTGCAGGAGCCCAAGGATCGAGTTTTCCCACTTGCACTCTTACAAAAGAACCATTTGGGAAAGTTATCCAGTTTGTAAGGTCAAATCCAGTCTTTAATTCTCCAATGTCATCAAAACAGATGGTGTCTCCGGCGCTGTTGTTGAACATAATGCTTTTTAAAAAGTGGTGAAGCTAGTTGAGGGAGGCAATAGAAGAAAGGGTCAATGAAAAGGCAATGGAGGAAAAGACCCAGTGTGGTGTAGGGGTTAAGAGTAGCAGACTCTAATCCGGAAAACCGGGTTGGATTCCCCACTCCTCCACATGAGCATTGGACTCTACTCTGGTGAGCTGAGTTGGTTTCCCCACTCCTGCACATGAAGCCTGCTGTGTAACCTTGGGCTAGTCACAGTTCTCTCTGAACTCTCTCAGCCCCACCTACTTCACAAGGTGTCTGTTGTGAGGAGGGGAAGGCAAGGCGATTGTAAGCCACTTTGAGACTCCTTACAGGTAGAGAAAAGCGGGGTACAAAAACCAACTCTTCTTATTATCCAATTATGTGTTGAATAGCTTTGGCAGTGTCCCAGCTTAACAGACGTTTATTTATCTTAACATTTATATGTTGATTTTTTTGGCTAGAAATTTATAATTTCTTCTAGTGGTTACAGGTGTAAAGGTGAAAACAAATGAGTGACCAGTATTCCCTCTCAGCCTCCCCCAGATCTTCTCCTCAGTGCAATCCCTGCTTATGTAGCTTTTGTTCATGTGGGCACCAGAATCCATGGCATAACCTTTGTGGCCCTCAGAATGGCTCCTCCTCCCTTTTTTCAGGAGAATAGCTTGTGCTATCCAACCCCAAGAGAGCCAGTGTGGTATAGTGGTTAAGGTGTCAGACTAGGATCAGGTTCAAATCCCCACTTGCGCCATGGAAGCTTGCTGGGTGACCTTGGGCCAGTCATACACTCTCAGCCCTGACCTTGGCTAGTATTTGGATGGGAGACCACCAAAGTATACCAGGGTTGTGTCATCAAGGCAGGCAATGGCAAACCACTCACAACATGTCTTGCCTTGAAACCTCCACCAGGGGTCGCCATAGGTTAACTGTGACTTGATGGGGGGGGGGGAATCCAAACCCGTGATTTTAAGGGCACAAAGAATTCTTTTAAGGGTACAAAGAAGGCACAGCTCCATTGACCTCTTCGATTCTATGACAATCTGCTTCACAAATAGTTTTATTTGTGTTTTGGTTTAATTACCTGCCATGGCTGCACTTTCTTTCCTTTTACCAATCCTCTACCACTGGATCCTGATACGCCAATAGCGTGCAAAGCATGTGCAACAGCATGGACAGCATTGTAGATACTGTAGCTGTGGCCAGTCATGTTCATTTCAAACAAAGTCACAGGAATCGAGTCTAACTTCTCATTGCCAGAACAGGCTGCGTTGCTGTCTCCATGTACCGTTAAATTGCTCAGAGAACAATCGAACGCTTGCTCCCAGAAGTTCTGAATAAAACCATCTTCTTTTGCCCGAGAAGGATTAATGTCCTGAAGGAAGTTTTGGAATCCAGGTGGCTGATTTGTATGGACTGTGAATGATACGGCACCATGGAAAACATCTACATCCCAAAACCTTTGAATTGGAAATGATTCAAAATCCCAGTGGCATGTAGTAATCAAGACTTTGTGCACCGGCGGCAGTGAAATAAAGGGGGCTGCACACAGCGCCACTCTGAGAACAAACATGGGTATAGGTTGTGCATATATGATATATACATTAGCCTTGCTGTTATTGTGAATGGCATAGTTTTCTGGTTGCTGCAAAAGCAAGTCTGCCTCCTCTTCCAGATAAGTTAATGGTGGGAATCTTATTGTAAAGTCAGAACAAATGCCGTACTCAGATAATGTTGGTATCAGACTTTGCAAAAACCTATCACCATTGTCGTCGTCTAAAATTACAAGCCCGATCCATGTCCATCTGAAATGGTGAAGTAAGTGAACAACACCCATGTATTGAAAGGCTTCATTTGGAGCCATTTGATACAAATAAGGGAAAAGCATTTTGTTCCCCTGAGCTGGGGAAAGTGATCCATAAGTAAGCTGAAAGAAACATATTGATATTTCAGGGAACGCTACAACAGAATGTGAAATTATTTTCCTTAGATTCAAAATTTCCACAGACTTTGGGCAATGTCCTACCTGGGGCAACTTGTAGATGGCCAAGATGGTGGCCATATTGGCAGAGATGTCAGTGTCCAGTCCTCCAATGATTGTTACCAGTTTGTTTTCTGTATCACACTTGAAATTGGGTATGAATCTCTTTTGTGTAGAAAGCAAACTCAGGCTAGCTTTATAGGTCATCCTTGCAGTATAGTAACTGTTGAGGATGTGGAAACCCAAGGTGAAGTTCGGCAAGATGATGTTATTCTCATTGATCTCTTTTACTGCAAATGCCAAGGCCAAGATATGCTGGTAGTACTTTGGCATTGACCTGCAATGAGATTCACGGGCTGTTTAACTGAGAAACAGAAAATGTACTTATGTTGAACTCTATTAAAATTGTGTAGAATTACATTCAGTGATTTGAAGTTATGCTTCTGGACCCTTGTTATCACTACATGAAAATGGATCTTATTTTCAAATCCTTTAGAATGACAAGACATCACCTTTATATACAAATAATGGCTGCTTTAATTTGGGAGCATGCCTAACATCTCCCAAGTACTGAGCATGCTTAGCTTCTGAGATCTAATGAGACTGGGATATGACATACCACCTCTCCATCTCAAGATGCAAACCAAGATGCTACCAAAAGTGGCTTCCTGTCCACTCCCAGATCTATGTTGAGTCTATTTTCCTGATCTTCAAAGCCAGCTTGTAATTTCTCCTTCCCATAGCCTGATACAGCTCTATCTATCTATCTATCTATCTATCTATCTATCTATCTATCTATCTATCTATCTATCTATCTATCATCTATCATCTATCATCTATCATCTATCATCTATCATCTATCATCTATCTAGTCTGTCTGTCTGTCATCTATCTAGCATCTAGCATCTGTCTAGTACTGCTCATAAAACTATATCCTTGAGCACAAAATAAAGGAATAAAAATGCTTTACTTGGTGTTATTCTTTTGGTATTGAATTATTGCCCCTATAAATTTTTGCCAAAGACAGTCAAAGAATAATTTCTATTAATGAGCCCTCAGCTCATTAAATAGAGGACACTCCATGTTCATATAATTGATAGTTTCAGTGTTATCATACTGAGGACCTACATGTTCTATTTGAGATACAGCCCTGTCTCCGACTAGCAGTTCTTCAGGTACACTACCCCCAGCCATCATAAGGAATTTGGTTCCCTCCTTCTTTTCCTTGTTGGATTTTTGTTCAGCCATGTATCCCAAGATACATGCATAAAGTTCCCTTCTAAAACTTCCTTCCTCAAAACCCACTTTTCCCACACCACTCCTTCCTTCCCTTGCCCTACTAAAATAAAGCCTAAACACATATGGCTGGAATGAACATACGTGTATCACTCTCTATCCACCTACCTTTCCACCTTTCTCGGTCTCATTGAGCTCACATTTTGGACTTTACGGTTTTCTAGGTAGAGACCCGACACATTTTATACCCTCCAAAGTGCTATGCTATATAAATAATGATACAAGGAAGTTGAAAAACAATCCTTACATAGGTTCATTAATTAACATCTGTGCTGGTGGCTCTCTGAAACTGGGAGCATGGTGGAAGCTGAAAACCTGAGAGGCAATCCCGCCAATGATAAAGAGGCCCGGCTGGAAAAATTCATGAGGAATAGGGAGAGGGTCATCGTTTGTGGGGCGATGAATGGAATGCTTCTTGCATATTGCCCAAGGCAGCAATATGAGAAGAAACAGCAGTTTCATTGCCATTCTAATGACAGAACTTTCCCTTCTCAGACACGTTCTTCTTTCCATCTACAGCATTACTTGGCTAGTATTCGTTTGGTTCAGCTTTCCTTAAACA
This sequence comes from Euleptes europaea, assembly GCF_029931775.1. Classification (NCBI taxonomy): domain Eukaryota; kingdom Metazoa; phylum Chordata; class Lepidosauria; order Squamata; family Sphaerodactylidae; genus Euleptes; species Euleptes europaea. The sequence continues at coordinate 16,596,702 of NC_079329.1, read as the reverse complement.
GTGGATGAATCCGTTGTTAATGGTTGGGAAGAGCCTGTAAGGGATTTCCTGTTGCCCAGTTAATAATGGGTCATTTTGTTACCTCTTGTCCTTCAATATCTTCGAACGATGTAAACGCAGTTTCTCGTTTCAGGATGAACTAGCTGCTGTCGGGGTCCAATCTTCTTGGGAGAAAATAACACTCACAAGAATAGCTATGTATCTACAGTTATCGATAATTCTGCCTGGGTGTGGGAAAAATAGTATTTGTTTTATTTATTTAATACGTTTTTATCTTGCTGCCCCTCCAAGGAGTTTAAACAATTAAACCATGATGCATCATTTAGGATTGACATTTTTCACAATGAAAAGCCTAGAAGCAGAGAGTTAATTAAGAAAAGCAAAGAGATTAGAATCAAAGAATATATCAGCCAATAAATGTATGAAAAACAATATATGGTTAAAGTTAAAAAAAAAATGATTAAAAACAACACAGCCCTATCTATCCCAGCATCCAATCCTTTCCAACGTGTGAGGTATTTATAACATCTTTCAAATGTGTCCTTTTTTGTTGCTTGCGAAATATGGAGATCTAATGGGTACCAGAAAAAAGCAGTCATTTTGATTGTGACAAGCCCTCCTAGTTACAGAGTGATTAGGGCAACCAGCCTTGCAAATAATTGGCAATTTGAAAATGGCATGATTCAATTCAGAGGGGATGGGTATATACAAGTTTTTTTTAAAAGTTCTTTTAAAGGTATAATTACATTTTTAAACCCGGCATGAAATAATAATTGTGGGTGCCCAACAGCTGGTTTTGCTCCTGTTCCCAGTTGACTAGAAGAGCAAGGCAGGTCTGGATTGTAACATTATTTTTGGCCTGGAGATTCCTTCTCATTATCATTTGATAACAACTGCAGATCACGCCGCTGTTAAAGAGAGAGAAGTCAGGGCTGCCACCATGGCAGCCAATATGTACTCCCTTTTAATGTACATTTAAGAACTCTGCAGCAGTAACTTTAATGTATCTGTGCTTGTGCATTTGGCAGTATAAGTAGGGTTGCCAACCTCCAGGTTGTGGCTGGAGATCTCTTGCTATTACAACTGATCTCCAACTGATAGAGATCAGTTCACCTGGAGAAAATGGCCACTTAGGCAATTGGACTCCATGGCATTGAAGTCCCTCCCCTCTCCGAACCCCGCTGTCCTCAGGCTCCACCCCCCAAAATCTTCAGGTATGTCCCAACCCAGAGCTGGCAACCCTAAGCATAACTGACCACATAGGTGCTGCTGGAACCAGGAGGAGCTTCCAGGATCCACATGTACTGATTTAGTATTCCCAATGAGAGATGGCTTTGAAGCTTAGGGAAGGGTTTGCACACAGTGTACAGGGATGAGCATAGACAGAAAAAGAATAATTGAATCATAGAGTTGGAAGGGGCCATACAGGCCATCTATTCCAACTCCCTGCTCAATACAGGATCAGCCTAGAGCATCAGCTGACTAAAAGTCTATTACTAGGAACTGCGAAATTGCATTCAGATGCAAGCTACATAAGTCCGAAGAAGCAAAAAGATTTATACCCGCGAAACAAGATTTAAAAATCCCAGGATCTTGTCACGACGTTGTGGTGCAATTGTGCCTACATCGCGGCGCAACTGCGTCTGTTGGATAGTGTTTGCAGGAACAAAAACTCCTCTGTGAGCAATATACATGTCAGCAGCAGTTGCCGTACAAGCAAGAGTTAACAGCAACACAGAAACTCCGGAGGACGCTGCATGATTGGATAGCTATGGTCAGTTGACCGGTGCAGCGAGTGCATCCTTGACGCGGCGGACTGCAGCAGCCGACAGGAAAATTAGTTTGTTCCAATTCCTTGGTGTTTGAAAGCGTTATAGTGATAATGTTTGGAGACACACTTAGTGGGCATAATTTTTATGTACAATAGAAGTTCAAAGTGTAGTAAAAAACTGTGTTTTTTTTCACTAGCGGTATAAATTGTAACCTTGTAAATTGGGTGTATTGAAATACAAAAAGAAACTATTTTGAGTGGCTGCGTGTTGCGATATATTTTCCGCAAGGAATTTTCCAAAGTACCTGGAGGTTGGCAACCATCGTGGTAAGTGATAAGAGGCTACTGTGCACTGCTCTGAAGGGAAGAATGTCCTAAGCAGGGGGAAAAAAACTTCTAGAGCCACTTCTCTCTGGATTCTGAAACACACACACATATCTTACATTATAATAGCAAAGTTGGCCAAATATAAGGACATTTAAAAAAAGTATTTGATCCTTTCTTGGAAATATTTCATGAAACTGAACAATCCCCCTTGCTTCCTTCAGATGTTCTATAGTATAGTGCACCTGCCAAAATCTTCTACAAGGAGAGTATGGAGCTATCAGAAAATGATAGATTATGAAGAAATACACCTACAATACAGCTTCCAACCTCTAGGCGGAGCCTGGAGATCTCCCTAAATTATAACCAGTCTCTAGATTATAGATAAAGGATGCCCTGGAGAAAATGGAAGCTTTAGAGGGTGGACTCCAATGCATTATCATCCATGGAGGTCACTCACATCTCCAAAACCCGTCCACCCCGGGATCCACCCCAACTCTCCAGGCCTTTTCCAACCCTATTGGAAACCCTATTCTGAAAGTAGAAAATAATATTACACACTCATCACCTCTTTCTCCTTATTAACTGATCCCTATTGTTCAGCTCAGGCCTCAGCACAATGATATAGCATTTAGGGCAAAAGATACAACCCAGTAAGCCAGCACTGGAGGCCAAGATGGTAAAAATTTCCACAGCCACCATGGATTTCCCTTTGGTGCTCAGGTAGGTTGGAACAAAGGACAACCAAACGCTGCAAAAGACCAGCATGCTGAAGGTGATAAACTTGGCTTCATTGAAACTGTCTGGCAACTTCCTGGCAAGAAAAGCCACTATGAAGCTGACAATGGCCAGGAAGCCCATGTATCCCAAGACACAGTAAAACATGACAGCAGAGCCCTCATTACATTGCAGGATGATTTCCCCTGTAATTGACTGCATGTCCATATCAGGGAATGGAGGGGAAGTACTTAGCCAAAGAGTACAAAGGCCTGCTTGAATAAAGGAGCCGAAAAGGACAACAGAATTGCCCATTCTTTTCCCAATCCATTTCTTTATCTTGGATCCTGGTTGGGTTGCCATGAAGGCTAAGACTACAGTGGTGGTTTTGGCCAATACAGTGGAAAGGGCCACAGAGAAGACAACTGCAAAAGTAGTCTGTCGGAGAAGGCAGGTTATCTTTCCTGGCTGTTCAATGAAGATCAAGGGGCAGAGGAAGCAAAGAAGAAGGGAGAGAAGGAGAATGTAGGTGAGGCTCCAGTTGTTGGCTTTGACAATGGGAGTCTCATGGTGCTTTATGAAAATTCCAAGCACCAACACTGTGACCACAGCCAAGGTAACAGCCAACACAACTAAGGTGATTCCCAATAGTTCTTTGTAAGAGAGGAAACTTAGGACTTTGGGAATGCATTGATTTCGGTTGTTGTTGGCATAATGGTCTTCTGGACATTTGACACAGGCATCCAAATCTGCAAAAATAAGGAATTTAATATCTCAGTACTTTGGTCAATATCTAACGAAAGGAATTATAAAACAGCTGGACTCTGGGAAGGAGCAGGGATAAGGGGGGTGTCCTTGAAATGTTTTAATGCCACTTCTGGGAAAACCTAAAAGGGATATCATGCTCCTCTAGGTATAACCAGAAACTCTGTGGTAAAACCATAGGAATTCTGGTGCTTCCTGAATGTCATGATGTCACTTCAAAGTTTTCTCTAGAAGTGACATGATGCCATTGTGCTGACAGTGATTTTTAAATTTATTTTTCTCCCACCATGTAACAGAGCTGGGGTGAGCAGCAAGAGGTGCAGCTAGGAGGAAACCTGGCCAACCTCAGGCGTAAGTAATCCCAAGATCAGGACTATTTCTTACATCACATCCCACGAGTAACATAGAGGAGGCAAAAACATCCCTTTTTAGAGCAAATTTGAAGGAGATTCATACAGCGCATTCCTGGGGGAGGGGGGAGGCGAACCATGGCAGCCAGGACAGAACAACTGAGAAGCCTCCCCAGAGGCTTCCCAGCCACCTCTGAGGGGGGAAAAAGCTTTTGATTCTGAAATTTAAAAAAAGAAAAAAGGCATTTCCCCCATGGGGAAAGCGGACTTCCACCACCTGAAAAGGTGACATAGGACCACCACCATCCCGGGAGGTATTCCCAGAGCAAAAGGGGTTTGGAATCTGTCTAAAGACAGCTCCACCCCCCAGAATGCCCCGGGAACACCTCTTGGGACATTGGTGCGGGGACTTGCCAGCAGGAGGTTGCAGCGGCATCTGAGGGCCATGTTGTCACGGTGGTCCAAGGGGGCAGCGTAGGGGTCACGCCTCCTCCTAAGCCATTTTGGCCCCTCAGGAATTTGCCCAAAGAGTTCATGCTTGGCCTCTAACAGTAACTAAACAAACTCATGTTGATTGAAATATGAGTTTGGAAGGGAAACCATGTGTAACCTATCATTATTCCAGTTTTGCTTAATGTACTCTTATGAATGACATCTCCATTCATTGTATGTCCTACCCTCTTCCTGAGAAATTGTTCCTTTTGGACACTGGGCACAATCATAGCAGCAAAAATTTTCCCCTTCCTTCTTTTTCCTGCTGTAGCCAGGATGACAGTTTTCATTGCAGATAGAAAGGGGTACCACCTGTCCATAAACAAAAAGGACGATTCACATCAAGGACATATTCACTGAGAACAAATATTATTCTGGCAGCTTTTGTACTGTTGATATATGGAAGATGACAACATAGAGTTTGCCTTGTATGAAAAACATTTTGAACACTTTTTTTTTTGCTTGATAATTGTCAGAAAAGAGAACTGAATGTGTGATGAAGTATGGATACAGTGGCCTATAGATACCCTCCTTCAGTATACTGGCCTTAAGTACTAAAATATTTAGTTGGATATTAAAGGGGAATCTGTGCAAACCACGAGAACTAGTGGTTTTCTTTCAGAAAAAAAAGTTAAGTATCATGAATTATACTGTGACATTTTAACGAAATTAAAACAGAACTTTTTCAAAAGGGTTACAACTGGCATCTATGGTTGAAGTCAATAGCAGAAAAGGAAATCAAAGTGTTGGGAAGACGGTTCTTTTGAGATAAACTGAGATGGAAAACTTTCACCCAGTCTTGCCTATTTCACTTCCCTACTACGGCCTCCACCCCACACGGATCTTGTATGGACACATCCCATAATCCCATTAGAGCCTTTTTGGGTAGTCCAAGGCGATTCTACCTACCTTTTTCACCAGTAGAAAAGGTGGTTGAATCCAACCCTTGAGGTCAATTTTTTTTAGATCTTTACCCATATGACAAGGGTAGGCAAACCTATGAAAGAGATGACATGTAACTCTCCTAATTCTTTTTTACGCTCAACAATCTGCCTCTATGGATCACCTGGTTAAAAGTTCTATGCCACACAATTTGATCATCATTCAGTATCAGCTCTTTGCCTGGAGGAGCCTGAGGATCCAGCCTTCCCACTTTTACTCTGGCAAAAGATCCATTTGAGAACGTTACCCAGTTTGTAACATCAAAACCAGCTTTCACTTCTCCATTTTCATCAAAACACACTGTGTCTCCAGCACTGTTGTTGAAACTGACGCTCCTTAGAAAATAATGCAGCTAGTGGAGAAAGAAATCATAAGAAAAAAGCACTCAAATGCTGAAATGATTATGATGGTCTTTGCAAAGATGACAAAGTATAAATACACGATTCTGGCTGATACATTTTGACTAAATAAGTAGAAAGTAGGGGTGTGCAAAAACATTTTTCTGGTAAATTTTGGGTTTGGGTTTACTGGCTCATTGTTTTGTGGGGGGGACCAAAGTAAGCTTAATATCCATACTGGAAAATGGATATTTGGTTTTATTTCCGCATTTCCCCCCAAAATTTGGGAACATGGAATTTATTCTATGGAATTTATTTTCAAGGCTCCAGGGGGAGGAGGCATTTTTTTGATGTAGAATCACCAAATTTGCAGTGTAGCTGCAAGGAACTCTCCTTAGACACCAATGTTTGGTAAAGTGGGGGTCCAATTTTATAGGCCTGCAAAGTGGTCGCCCCCTGAGACCCGAGCTCTCAATTGGTTTTCAGGTTCAGAAGGTCAGTATTGCTGAGGCCTGGAGGAAAGAGCCAACTGCCAGGCTAATGCCTCTGAATCTATGGGCTCCAATTGTATCTGGATCGCTTTGCATTTTGTCCATGCAAATTAGCTTCCAAACTGAGGAAAATGGCTTAAATGCAAGAAATATAAATCACAGAAAACATTTTGGTGGCAAATGGCATCCTGTGAACAGTCCTTTAATACAGATAAAAAATCTGGTTGCAAGAGATGGTCACAGTGAGGGTAAATAAAGCCACTACTCAGGGTGACCTTCAATTTGAGAGCATAAGGATGGTGGTGGTGATATCGGGGCCAGCCAAAGTCTCAACCAAAGTGGCTATTCTGAAGGAGATTGCTCATCCATGCGGGTGAGGGATTATTCTTCAGACTGGTGCTTTTAACTGGTGCTTTTAGTTGGAGGGTATATTCTCCTGGACGGGACTAGGTGAGCCCCGTCTTTTAATGACCCTTTTGCTATACAGATTATTCTTCTGGTGGGTGATGGACCTGGATAGTTGGCTCTGATGACACGACCCCTACCTCAAAAGGGCCCCAACAAAACCAGTCAAAGATAGAAAAATGGGAGCAGCCATGCATCTGAAAAAAGGTGAATAGCCATAACTAGGAAAAGCCAAATATCTATTCAGGAATCACCTATCCAGCTTTGTTCAGATTCCCGGTTTTTAGTATTCGGTCAAAATTAACCCCCCCAAAAACCAAAAAATGGATATTTTCGGATTTATTTCCAGTTTACTGATACACACAGCCTTCGTAGAAAGCTTAAATGATTATAATTCCAGATGAATTCTTGTGGAGAGGCTACAATAATTCAATGTCATTTGTGCCTCCATGAAAACTTCGATAAACAGTCCTAAGAAGACAGTATTGGTATTCATTGATAATAAGGCAAAGCTGGGATTGAGGAATTAGTCTATTTTTGCCTGGGTCAGAATCATCCCCCCAAAGATTAGGATCATAGTTAAGGTATCTCAAAGACTGAGACCCAGCATTCTGTAGTTCATGGATCCTTTAGCCAATTTTGACTGGTGCCCCATGTATGAACCTTCTTTCAGAGGCTTCATTTGGTCATGATTGTTGATGCTTTGATTGCTTTTCTCATCTAATGTCAGGCTTTTCATGACCCAGCCAAAAGAACTGCTAGGCAGATGATCTTCAATCATCTAAGAAGCCTCAGAAGACACTTCTATTTTCACAGTCTCTGACGTGAAAGTTTTTATTGATATCCTGCTTTTATTTATTTATTTATTTTTCTGTAATGTATAAAATATTTGTTAGTATGTTATATTGGTATAGAGCCCTGTGGCGCAGAGTGGTAAACTGCAGTAGTGCAGTCCAAGCTCTGCTCATGACCTGAGTTCAATCCCAACAGAAGTTGGTTTCAGGTAGCCGGCTCAAGGTTGACTCAGCCGTCCTTTCCTTTCCTTTTACCCCTTAGAAGCTCGTTGATCAATTGATCTTGAGCAGCATATATCTAGTGTTGGAGGGATATAAGGACTGAAACAAATCTTGCCACTGACAATGTAGCCTTGGGGTCCCTGTCGCTTAGTAAAAAAGGCATTATGTCAGTCACAGAGGCATTGGATTTGTATAGTAAAAGGGGGGAAATATAGTGCGACTCAGCCGTCCATCCTTCCAAGGTCGGTAAAATGAGTACCCAGCTTGCTGGGGGTAAAGGAAAGATGACTGGGGAAGGCGATGGCAAACCACCCTGTAAACAAAGTCTGCCTAGTAAACGTTGGGATGTGGTGTCACCCCATGGGTCAGGAATGACCCGCTGCTTGCATAAGGGACCTTTACTTTTTAAATGTTATATTGGTATTTTAATTAATTGAAGTACTTTATGTCACTATTGAATTTTTTGCTGCTTTTAATAGGTTACCTACATATCTTGGAGAACAGGTGATGTGCCAGAAGATTGGAGGTGGGCAAATGTTCTCCCCATCTTCAAGAAGGGGGGAAAAGAGGATCCAGGTAACTACTGACCCATCAGCTTGATGTCAATACTGGGAAAGGTTTTTGAACAAATCATCAAACAGTCAGTCCTTGCGCATTTAGAAAGGATGGATCTGATCACTAACCCAAATCAGCATGGGTTTCCTTCCTCAAGAACAAATCATGTCAGACTAATCTTATCTCCTTTTTTGAGAAAGGTACTACCTTGCTGGATCAGGGGAATGCTGTTGATATAGTTTATCTTGATTTCAGTAAGGCTTTTGATAAGGTTCAACATAACATTCTAGTTGACAAATTGGGAAAATGTGGTTTAGATCCTATGACAGATAAGTGGATCTGTAACTGGTTGACAGATCGCACCCAAACCGCCCATTCCTGAGAAGTGGCGTACAGGAACAGTGGGGAGAAGGTGCAGGTGAGCCATCTCCTAACGCTGTTCGCTGTATGCCATTAAACAAACAAAAAAACCCGTTTCACAGCTTTTTGTTATTTAACGGGGACTTTTGCCCCATTGAAAACAGCAACACTGTTCCCCGCACTGGCATAAAGAGGCAAACGGGGACAGGAAGCTGCCGTTGTGCAAAAAGGATCTTGGGGTCTTAGTAGACCAAACACTGAACATGAGTCAGCAGTGTAATGCAGTAACTAAAAAGGCAAATGAGATCTTGGGCTGTATCAACAGAAGTATAGTGTCCAGATCACGCAAAGTGATGGTATCACTTTACTCTGCTCTGGTTAGACCTCACCTAGAGTACTGTGTTTAGTTTTGGGCACCGCAATTTAAGAAAGATGTAGACAAGCTGGAACGTGTTCAGAGGAGGGCAGCAAAGATGGTGAGGGGTCTGGAGACCAAGTCCTATGAGGAAAGGTTGAAGGAGCTGGGTATGTTTACTCTGAAGAGGAGAAGACTGAGAGGGGATATGATAACTATATTCAAGTACTTGAAGGGCTGTCACTTAGAGGAGGGTGCCGAGTTGTTTTCTGTTGCCCCAGAAGGTTGGACCAGAACCAATGGGTTGAAATTAAGTCAAAAGAGTTTCCGTCTAGACATTAGGAAGAATTTTCTAACAGTTAGAGCGGTTACTCAGTGGAACAGGCTTCCTTGGGAGGTGATAAGCTCTCCTTCCCTGGAGGTTTTTAAGAAGAGGTTAGATGGCCATCTGTCAGCAATGCTGATTCTATAACCTTAACCAGATGATGAGAGGGGACGCATTTTGGTCATCTTCTGGGCATGTAGTAGGGTCACTGGGGGTGTGGGGGAGAGGTAGTTGTGAATTTCCCGCACTGTGCAGCGGGTTGGACTAGATGACCCTGGTGGTCCCTTCCAACTCTATTATTCTATGATTCTATATTGTTGTTTGCTGTGAATGATTCATTGTTCATTGGTTCCATCTGTTTATTGATACTATTTCATTGTTCTTTCTTATTTTTGTATGTTAGGAATACTGTGCTTATCTTGGAGATATGTTTGGAAAACTATTTCAAAACTGGACGTTGAGATATGCGGTACAAAATATTCAAAATATAATCAATAAATAATAGAAAACTGCTGAGAAAATAGCAGAATGCTTTTGTGATGCATAGTTTGAAAATACATTACCTGCCACGGTCGCACATTATAGAACTCTGGACTCTGTCCTTCTTCAGTTGTCCTGCGTTTAGATCTGAATATGTAGATGGCATGTAAAGCATGCGCCACTGCATAGGCAGCATTGTAGACATTGTAGCTGTGGCCAGTCATGCTCATTTCAAATAGAACAACTGGAATTGAATCCAGCTTCTCCTCACCAGTGCACATTTTCTTGCTGTCCCCATGAACATCTGGATTCCTCAGTGAACAACTGAACGCCTGCTCCCAGAAAGGCTGGATAAAACCATCTCCTTTTGACCAGGAAAGACTTATAGATTGCAGGAATGTTTGAAATCCTGGTGGCTGATTGGAGTGAACTGCAAGAGATAGAGCACCATGGAAGGTTTCTAAATCCCAATTCCTTTGGATAGATATTGATTCAAAGTCCCAGTGGCATGTGACAATCCACACTTTATGCAGGGGAGGAAATGAAATGAAGGTTACTAAAAACAACGACACTCTCAAACCGAACATGGATGAGCTTTCTCCATATACAAAACACACATTGGCTTTGGTTTGAGCAAGAACAATTAAATATTCTGGCTGCTTTAAAATTTCTTCCATCATATCTTCAAAATAATTCTGTTGCAGTATTCTTACTGTGAAATTAAAACAGATGCCCCTCTCATAAAGCATTGGCACTATGATCTGCAAGAACCTGTCCCCATTGTCATCATTTACAACAACCAGCGCAATCCACGTCCATCTGAAGTGTTGAAATAAGTGGATAAATCCCATATATTGAATGTCTTCATTTGGGACCATCTGATACATAGAAGAAACTAGCCATTTGTTACCCTGCACTGGGGAAAACGATCCATAAATGAGCTGGAAAAAATATGATTTTTTAAAAAATATACAATGGAACATATTATTCATTCATTTGTCAATGGTGTGAAATTTTCATACCACAGTATGGAGTGTACCCCTGTATGGGTGGCCTACCTGTGGTATCTTGTAAATGGTGATTGTGGTAGCAATATCGGCAGACACTTCTGAACTCAGTCCTCCAATGACTGCAATCAGATTGCTCTGGGTGTCACACTTGAAATTGGGAACAAAATTGTGCTGTGAAGAAAGCAAACTCAGGGTGGCTTTAGTGGTCATCTTTGCACTGTAGTAGCTGTTGAGGATGTGGAAGCCCAAAGTGATGTTTGGTAAAATGTTGGGATTCTCATTGATCTCTTTTACAGCAAAAGCCAAGGCCAGGTTGTGCTGGTAGTTCTTTAGTAGTGATCTGTAATGAGAATTATAAACGAGCTTGATCACCAAACAGCCAAAATATATCTTCCATTAATTCTCCATATTTATATCCCTCCTTCCTAAAGGAGCTTCGTGATGACACTATGCCTCTTTACTTTTAAAATAGCCCTTTTCAGTTGTGCTTTTAACATTGAATGTTTATCTCAGTGCCATGAAAAAAAAATACTGTGGCGGTTCGTGCATGTAACACAGAATTATGAATACTGGAGATGCGCTACATCACCATGATTAGCTTCCATCCAAGCTCTGCCCTTTAAAGACTGAACTGTAGAGAAATAGTGGTCTTTTATGCATGGTTGTTTCACTCGCCGTCACCCCTCTGACGACTTCAGGCCTTTGAAGTCTATTATATATGAAGGCTATTATACATGCTGTTTCTGTCCGTCTGAGGTTGCCTCGCTCCTCGCCCCGTTCCCCTGCATTTTGCTCATGTTTCCAAATTCGTGATAAAACGGGTCTCTGAAAACGCAGGCAAAATGAGGGGAAACGCAAGGGTAGAGCGAGGTGACTTCTGACAGTCAGAAACGGCATGCATAATCAACACAAAGACCCAACAGTGAGTGAAACAGCCATGCATAAAAGAACTTGAATCCACTTTGGTAAGCTCATGTCCACATATATATTACATGCCTATTGCAATGCTGGAAAAATACCTCCCTTTCTTTACAATCCCTTGGTGAACAATCTTGGTCCATGTTTTGGTCCATCTTTGTCTTGACTACAAAAATGTCTTCCCTGTTCTTGGTTGTTATATCTAGGCCCCAATCTCCAGCCAGCACTCTTCCACCAAAATCACTTATTCTTCTCAGCAATTCTTCCTTTGTGATGACTTCCCTAGTACTTTAGTGCTGGATTCCTCTCATTTGCTGGATCCAACACAGCCTCTCATCTATACCCTCATACTCCTACATGACCGACCTACCTCTCATTACTCTTCATTACAATTCCTTGATATATCTCTCATTCTGGTAGTCATTTTTCCAGCATCACAACATGAGCCACCCAAAGGTCTCTTGTCTCTCAGGCAATCATCCTTTTCATTGTGTTCCCTTTAGCTCTAACTGCCTCCCAGATCACCATAGTGTCAGCTGTTTCATTGCCTTCAGATCCATCCTTAAAATCACCCTCTTCTGTGGAGTCTTAGACATGACCCTTTAGATATGTACTAAGCCAAAGTACATGTCATGGAAGGATACACTAATTTTTCCCCTTTTTCTCTCAAACCACCTCTCTATACTCCTTTTGCTGTCTTCCTTGCATCAAATTATAGATTTGATGTCCACGAGACAAGAGCTAACCTTCCCTTCCTTTTTACAAATAATGTAAACGTTGATGATTTTGTTACATGAATAAATGGTACAAAGATTATGAATGAGTGGCTTACATAGGTTCGGAGACAAACAACTGTGCAGGCTGCTCTTTAAATGAGGGAGTGTCATAAATATAGAAGACTTGAGAAACAATCTCACCAATGATCAGGTTACCAGGCTGATAAAATGCATGAGGAATTGGAAGATCAACAGCTATGGTGCAAGGAACGGACTGTTTCTTGCATACGGCATGGCCCAGCAATACAAGCAGCAGCAGCAGTACCAAGATCTTCCTGGTGATCAACATTTCCTCCATTCACAGATGTCTGCTGGCATGTGGTGTGTTATCAGTATTAGTTTTGTTCTGACTTTTCCTGGATCTGTGGTGTGCTTGAGCAAAGTTTAATCTGTCAGGTAATGTCTGTAGAAGGTTCAGTTAATAGTCCCTCCCCCCCTTCACTTTTATCACTCTGGACAATACAAGTTCTATGCCTTCTTATGTTGTCCTCTCTGGACAAACTGGCTGTTGCTTTGACCAGACCCACTTTCTTTTAAGAAATAACCCCCTCTAAAATAGTTGCATCCAAGAACTATGCCTGAAATTATTATCCCTGTAAGATAATGTCCATTTTGGCTGGGGGGATTAGCATGGAAGACTCAAACTTGCAAGAGGCTGGGATACAGGATCTTTGATACTAGCTTTTATGGGATGAGCCCCTTTTTGGAAACTCTTAAATAAAGACGCCTTGGTTTCCATATTAAATGGATTTTTGTTTTAAAATAAAGGCTGTTTACTCCCTATTGTTCTCAGCCTCTCCCCCTACAAGGTCAATGAAATGCAAACAACCCATCGCTGTGTGACAGTGTCCAAGGCTTACACAGAACACAAAGGTGGAGTCCAGAGCCTTGGATTCCAGGTCCAGGTTTGTGCAGCAGTGCCCTGCTCCCCCTGTTAGCTTTGGCCCTATACACCTCATAGCATATCCAGTTGCTGGGACAAATAAAGGGCCAACAAAACTGAATTTGTGCTGAAATGAAATTAGATCCAGCTAGCTTTTTCACTCAGCCTCACCCAAGTGGCTTTTGTTTATGTAGGTCCCATGGTTTTCAACAAATCCTTTGTGTGGTCAAAAATGATGCCTCCTTACTTTTCACCAGCTGAAACTCTGATTGAATCCCACTTTTACTTGGCGTAGGCATTTTTCATGCTTTTGAAATGCATGGGGGAACCCCGTGGGGAAATGGTGGTGGTGCTGTCAAGCCACAGCCAACTCATGTAGACCACAAAGGGGTTTCAAGGCAAGAGACAAATGGAGGTGGCCTACCTCTGCAGAGCAATCCTGGACTTGGTGCTTTCCAGTCCAAGGACTAACCAGAGTCGACCCTGCTTAGCCTCCAAGATCTGCTGAGGGTGGGCTAGTCTGGGCCATCCAGGTCAGGGCTACTGGCAAACCACTTTACATATAAATTTGAAATGATGACATAGAAGACAGGCAGAGCCTGTTTTATCTATGCATCCAAGCCCTGTTGATTTATGGGGATTTTACATGAAGTGGGGTTTTTTTTAGTAATCACCTCTGGAAATTTCTTATCTGATAACAAAACCACTGTAATGACTGTGGCATGCCCTAATTATAGTGGTGCTGATGGTTCTGGCCTTGGTCTCAAATGGCAACTGAAACTGGCACAATTTCATTCAATAAGTATGCATGCAATTGTAATAATTTGAGGGGGAAAACAAGCTAAAACATCAACCCCTGTCATTGTGCCGGGTTTGGGCAACTTCTGATTTTTCTGCTGTTCCCAAATGACCAGAAAATACACTCAGTCTGTAATAATTAATAAGTACAGCTTGTCATGGTAGGGATCGAAGCATGATTGTCTGCTAATGTGCTGGCGATGGAACCTTGAACTTTCATGATGAACTTGGAATCTATCTTTACCAGAGGCTAAAGACTCAGTCATGATGCCACCGATCAGCCCATGAGCTCAGTTTATGCATAATGCTCAAAATCAGGCATTTTTATTAACTATCCCTTAACCCTCAAACAACCTAAAAAGGTTGTCGAAGGCTTTCACGGTCAGAGTTCATCGGTTCTTGTAGGTTATCCTGGCTGTGCGACCGTGGTATTGGTATTTTCTTTCCTGACGTTTCACCAGCAGCTGTGGCAGGCATCTTCAGAGGAGTAACACTGAAAAAGTATGCAAGACAGAAGCACAACCACCATGATTATATGGACTACCTAAAATTCATAAGGATACCGTCCCGCTCCGACCCATCGTGAGCACCATTGGTTCCCCAACTTATGAATTAGCTAGATATTTGACCACCCTCCTACAGGACCACATCGGAAAAACCACTTCTTATATCAAAGATTCAACTCATTTCATCAACAAAATCAGTCCATTGAGACTCAACCCACAGGATATATTATTCAGTTTTGATGTTGTATCCCTCTTTACCAAGGTTCCAGTAAAAGACACAATCTCATTGATTAACCAGATTTTTCCGGAAGTTATAACAGCCTTATTTCACCATTGTTTGACAACAAGTTATTTTCTATGGGATAAAGAATTTTATGAACAGATTGATGGAGTAGCTATGGGAAGTCCTCTCAGTCCAGTAATAGCAAACTTTTACATGGAATATTTTGAAAAGACGGCATTAGAATCAGCACCTTACAAACCTACAGTCTGGTTCATGTTCGTGGATGATACATTTACTATTTGGAGCCATTGTGAAGAAAAATTAATGGACTTTCTAAACCATCTCAATAATATCCATCCAAACATTCAGTTTACCATAGAAAAAGAAATTGAGGGTAAACTCCCATTTCTTGATAACCTTGTCATCCGTAAAACCAACGTTCAGTTAGGTCACAAGGTCTACCGGAAACCAACTCATTCAGATTGCTATTTACACAAAAACTCCAACAACCACCCCCGACAGAAAAGAGGAATAATCAAAACATTAATGGACCGTGCAAGATGGATCTGTGAACCACAGACTCTCAAGGAAGAACTTAATCATCTAAATCACGCACTGCTAGCAAACAACTATTCCAGAAATGAAATGTGCTGATGAAAGACACTGAAATACTGGACAATTCTACCAACTATTTTGTCAGATTGCATAGAGAAGCCATTGAAATTCATAAACATCAGCACAACTTTGACAGAAGAGAGTTTAAGAATGAATAAGGCTTGGCTTCCTGTCCTGAAAACCTCCAGATTAACAAAGACTACAGTCCACAATAGCCATGCGGATTAGCTTTGGATCCCACATGTTAACAGATCACTTCAGGATACAATGGTTTCACATTAACATACCACACCCTCATTAGCACATTATCTAGATACTTACAGGGCAATGATTAGCACATTACCTTTAATACTTTGCAGGACAATGACTCAGCTCAAACCCAACCCCCTTCTGACTATATATTACTCTTCCTACACACTTGACACTGAGAGACACTGGCCTTCAGTGTTAATCCTCTGAAGATGCCTGCCACAGCTGCTGGCGAAACGTCAGGAAAGAAAATACCAAGACCACGGTCACATAACCTACAAGAACCTAAAAAGGATTTCACATATTGCCCTTGGGTTTATATTTCTACTCCAAGATAAAATTCCATTGTATTGTAGCAGAAAATATTCTTCCCTCACAAAAAACAACAACCTCACATGAATTTTTCTTTAGAGTGTATACATCCTTCCCCACTTGAATATTGAATAACTCAGTAGTTCTGTGACTTTGTATTGCTGTCATTTTTATTTTCATTTTGAAAAATGCAAAACATGTTTTAAACCTAAACATTAGAAATTTAATACAATGTTCCAAATTTTAAAGAAAAACTGATAAAAAGTTAGTCATACCTGACATCATTTGCATATGGAAATAGTTTTCTGACTTCTTACTGTGTTGAGAAATATGCAAGCTCTTTGGTCATGCCCACCTTCTAACAATCCTGACATTTCACCACAAACATATCATGGTGTTTTTCTTCTTTAGCCCATTACAGTAAATTGCTCGGGTTAAAAAAAAAATCACCCCAATGCCCTCATAACTTGGTTTCTGGGATTGTTTTTCATGGCAGATGCCCTTTCGTTTAACAGACATAAAACTGTAAGTCTAAGAGGATACTGTGCACTTCTCTGAAGGAAATAATGTCCTATTGAAAAAGCTTCTAGAGCCACTTCTCTCTGCATTGTGAAACACACACACTCATCTTATATTCTAATAGCAAAGATGGCCAAATATGAGGATACTTAAAGTATTTGGTCGTTTTTTGGAAAAAAATTCATGAACCTGAACCACCCTCTCACTTCCTTTAGATGTTCAATGAATATAGTGTACCTTCAAAATTTTCTACATGGAGAGTATGGAACTATCATTTTCTGACATTTCGAAGAAATACATCTGAAATATATTGTCGAAGGCTTTCACCGTCAGAGTTCATAGGTTATTGTAGGTTATCCGGGATGTGTGACCGTGGTCTTGGTATTTTCTTTCCTGACGTTTCGCCAGCAGCTGTGGCAGGCATCTTCAGAGGAGTAACATTGAAGGACAGTGTCTCTCAGTGTCAAAGTGTGTTGGAAGAGTAATTTATATAGTCAGAAGGGCTTTGGGTTTGAGCTGAGTCATTGTCCTGCAAAAGTATCAAACGTAATGTGCAAGGATACAATTGTTTCACATTAACATACCACACCCTAATTAGCTCATTACCTTGATACTTACAGGACAATGATTAGCACATTACGTTTGATACTTTTGCAGGACAGTGACTCAGCTCAAACCCAACCCCCTTCTGACTATATAAATTACTCTTCCAACACACTTTGACACTGAGAGACACTGTCCTTCAGTGTTATTCCTCTGAAGATGTCTGCCATAGCTGCTGGCGAAACATCAGGAAAGAAAATACCAAGACCACGGTCACACAGCCCGGATAACCTACAAGAACCTACATCTGAAATATGGTTGCCAGCCTCCAGACAGGCCCTGGTGATCTCCCTAAATTATAATTGTTCTCTAGACTACAGCAAAAGAATCCCCTGGAAAAAATGGCAGTTTTGGAGGATGGATCACCCTCTGAGGTCACTTTCATCCCCAAAGCCCATTAACCCCACATTGCACTCCATTTCTCCAAGACTTTCCCAACCCCATTGGAAACTTTATTCTGAAAGCAGAAAATAACATTATATACTCATCAATTTTTTATCCTTATTAATTGATCCCTGTTGTTCAGCTCAGGCCTCAGCACAATGATATAGCATTTAGGGCCAAAGATACAACCAAGTAATCCAGCACTGGAGGCCAAGATGGAAAAACATTCCACAACCACCATGGATTTCCCTTTGGTGCTCAGGTAGGTTGGAACAAAAGACAACCAAACACTGCAAAAGACCAACATGCTGAAAGTGATAAACTTGGCTTCATTGAAACACTCAGGTAACTTTCTAGCAAAGAAAGATACAATATAGCTGGCGCTAGCCAGGAAACCCATATATCCCAAGACACAGTAAAACATGATAGCAGAGCTCTCATTACATTGCAGTATGATTTCCTCTGTAATTGAATGCATGTCTATATCAGGGAATGGAGGAGAAGTACTTAGCCAAAGAGTACAAATGCCTGCTTGAATAAAGGAGCAGAGAAGGACAACAGAATTGGCCATTCTTTTCCCAATCAATTTTCTTATCTTGGATCCTGGTTGGGTAGCCATGAAGGCTAGGACTACAGTGACGGTTTTGGCCAATACACTGGAAAGGGCCACAGAGAAGACAATCCCAAAAGTAGTTTGTCGGAGAAGGCAGGTTATCTTTCCTGGCTGTTCAATGAAGATCAAGGGGCAGAGGAAGCAGAGAAGAAGGGAGACGAGGAGAATGTAGGTGAGGCTCTGGTTGTTGGCTTTGACGATGGGCGTCTCCTGGTGCTTTATGAAAATTCCAAACACCAATGCTGTGACTGCAGCCAGGGTAACAGCCAACACAGTTAAGGTGATTCCTAATAGTTCTTTGTAAGAGAGGAAACTTATGACCTTCGGAATGCATTGATTTTGGTTGTTGTTGGCATAATGGTCTTCTGGACATTTGACACAGGCATCCACGTCTGCAAAAATAAGGTATTTAATATCTCAGTACTTTGGTCAAGATCTAAAGAAAGGAGTCATAAAACAGCTGGACTCTGGGGAGGAGCAGGGATAAAGGGGGGTGTCCTTGCAATGGTGTAATGTCACTTCTGGGAAAACCTAAAAAGGATATGATGCTCCTCTAGGTATAACCAGAAACTCTGTGGTAAAACCATAGCATTTCTGGTGCTTCCTGGATGGCATGATATCACTTCCAAGTTTTCTCTAGAAGTGACATCATGCCATTGTGCTGACAGTGATTTTTAAATGTATTTTTTCTCCCACCATCCAACAGAGCCATGGTGAACAGCAAGGGGTGCAGGTAGGAGACAGGTAAGTAATCCCAGCCCTGACCTGGATGGCCCAGGCTAGCCTGATTCGTCAGATCTCAGAAGCTAAGCAGGATCAGCCTGGTTAGTATTTGGAGACCACCAAGGAATACCAGGCAAACCACCTTTGTTAGTCTCTTGCCATGAAAACCCCCCAAAGGGGTCACCATAAGTCGTCTGCGACTTGATGGCACTTTACCCACACATAAGTAATACCAAGATCAGGACTATTTCTTACATCACATCCCTGGAGCAACATGGAAGATGCCAAAAACATATCCCTTTTTAGAGCCAATTTGAAGGAGATCCAAAGAGTTCATGCTTGGCCCTTAAGAGTTACTAGTCAATCTCATGTTGATTGAAATGTGAATTTGGGAGGGAAAGCAAGGGAAGAGTAGAGGCTGCTGATAAACTTCTCTGTGGGTGAAAACGCACGGTCACTTTATCCTCCTTTAATCCCTGTTTTAGCCAGGATCGAACTCACATTAGGCGAAACGCATGCCTTCGATCCAGGCTGAATCCTGGCTGAAACAGGGATTAAAGGAGGATAAAGCGACCATGCGTTTTTGCCCTGTGAGACACTCCTCCCCCTAGCTCAACCAGTGATTTCTCACAATTAATTTCAGATTCTTGCATGATTAAATCCATGTGTCAAGTACAAATTATTCTCTAGGGATTAATGCAAAGCTTAAATAAAATGTATTTTCAGTGAAATATGGATCCACCATTTGATTCTTCACTGTACTGTACCCCAATTTATGGAGCTTTCCATTACTTTCCCAAACAATCTCTTGAGTTTATACTCTTAAGAAAAAGTATGGGGGAAATTAGCACCCCAGTTGGACTTCCTTTTGGCACAATACACCCAGACACATTTCTAGAAGTGTGTCTTCTTAGGACGCTGACATTTTAGATTAATAAACAATTTCCAAAATAATAACAGCCGTTCTTTATCTCAGCAAAGAAAATGGGATATAAACTAATGCAGAGAATAATTGGCATTACATGGATTTTAGAAAAATTCAAAACAATCTTTTTTTTTCTTTTTATGCAGAATGCCCCAGAATGTATAGAAAAGGGATGCTACAACTTTGTCCTTTTAGGGCTTTATTGGGTGTATATTAGTGAGTAACCCCTACAGTAGCTGCCACTTACCTCTTAATGGTGCATTTTTGTGATTTGAGACACAGTAATTTTTTTTAATGGCAGATTATATCATAAGGTAGTTTCAGGCAAGTTATTTCTAATGTCTTGATATTTGAAGTTCTCATGTATTGAAAATCAAGCCAACTGAGTTCTTCTGAATGGATCACAAGCAAAATACAGTATTATTACACTGAACCAGATGTGAAAAGGTAGATGGTCAGAGGGATTTGGTTTTGGCGTCATATTGCGTTTTTTCTTCAGTTACATGCGGGGAGGGGAATGACAATGAACCTTACCGCCCATTGCTGAGAACTGGTGTATGGGAACGGTGGGGAGAAGGCGCAGGCAAGCCGTCGCCTAATGCCATTCCCGTATGCCGATAAACAAAACAAAAAAAGCCATTTAACGGGGCCTTTCGCCCCATTGAAAACAGCGAGGCTGTGTCTGCTAAGAAGCAGATGCAGCAACACTGTTCATGGCGCTGCCGTAATGGGACGAACAGGGACAGGAAGCCACCAACCGACGGCTCCTCCCCCCGGCCTGCCCCGGGAATGCCCAGGAAATGCCCCCACGCTGACGTGGCAATTCTCTGCTGTGGCCTGCGCCATGGAGAGACCGCACCAGCAGAGGGGCATGGCCCAGCTCCCCGGCACTTGGGCACTGGTGGAACTGCCCTTGCAGCCAGCGTAAGTGCGTCTACTTGCGTGATTAGACTCACTTATGATGGTGGCGAGGTCACACCTCCTTCCTAAGAGGACTCGCCACCCCCCTAGGAACGCGTGGTTAGGAATGATATACTGTGTCAAATCCCATATGTTCCAATTACTTAGTTGGCAAAAATATGTGACACTGCACTTATTAAGAGTTATATTTTTCTCATAGTGACTGCAGTCTTCATTGGCATGATGGAAAAAATGTGTAAACCCTTTTAAAGGGCAGCAGGTAACCAGAGGAATTGAATGAGAGTTTCTTTAAAAAAAATTTGGGGAGCAAAGGGAAGTTATGGCTCATTTACTGTGTGTTCTCAGGAACTACTCCTTGGAGTGGAGAACCTAGATGGAATATTCTCAGATCAATTCCCCATGAAGGCAGAGGGATTGAATTCTAAATGCAATGGAGGGAATCTCATCATCCCATGAGCTTCATGACATGTGGAGTCACTGTGTTGCATGAAAGGGCAACATGTGGATTTTGCATGGACATACTACTTTGGACATGCTATACAAACACTGATGTTTCAGGGTTTGGGTTCCTATGTACCAAAGGTGAAAATCCATGTTTGCCACTTTCAGACAACACTGTGGCCACACATGTCAGTAGGATCTTGGAATTGTTGTTGTCCTCCCAATAAACATGGGGTATAACATTTGAAAAGAGTCAGTAGCTTCCATTTCTGCTACTTTGCAGCCATGTATGAACAATCTGGAAAGAAATCCAAATGCAGAGCTAGGGCTGCAGGTTGAAAACACTTGACTGAGGGTTGCTATGTTGGAATCTTACCAGTGTAGTTATACCATTTGGGAAAGAAGGAAAGACAAATTCTTTAGGTTATAACATTTACTCTCTCCTCCCCCAGATCCCTTTTTTGTTCAAGGGTAGCCTGGTCAATTTCATTATTAATGGAGGAGAAACAGTGAGTGTCTGGTGTTCCCATTCCTTAAGATCATAGATTGTGTAACCTATCACTATATCCGTTTTTCTTAATATGATTGACATCTCCATTCATTGTGTGTCCTACCCTCGTCCTGAGAAATTGATCCTTTTGGACATGGAGTGCAATCATAGCAGCAAAATTTCTCCCCTTCCTTCTTTTTCCTGCTGTAGCCAGGATGACAATTTTCATTGCAGGCAGAACAGGGCACCACCTGTCCATAAAAAAAAAGGACATTCACATCAAGGACATATTCACTTAGAACAAATATTATTCTGGCAGCTCTTGTACTGTTGATATGGAAAGATGAAAACATAAAGTTCTTGTATTGAGGATATTTCAAACACTTCTTTGCTTGATAATTGTCAGAAAAGAGAACTGAATGTGTGATAAATTATGGATACAGTGGCCAATAGATACCCTCCTTCAGTATACTGGCCTTAAGTTCTAAAAATTTTAGTTGGATGTTAAAGGTGAATCTGTGCAAACCACTGGAACTAGTGGTTTCTTTTCAGGAAAAATAATAATTAAATATCATTAATTATACTGTGACAGTTTAGCAAAATTAAAACAGAACTTATTTCAAAAGGGTTACAACTGGCTTCTAGGGTTGAAGCCAAGAGCAGAAAATGAAATCAAACTGTTGGAAAGAGAAACCTTTGAGATAAACTTTTTGATGGAAGATTTTGACCCAGTCTGGCCTATTTTACTTCCTTACTACAGCCCCCACCCCACATGGATTTTGTATGGACATATCCCATAGTCCCATTATAGCCTTTTTGGGTGGTCCAAGGGGATTCCGCCTGCCTTTTTCACCAGTAGAAAAGGTTGTTGAATCAAGCCCTTGAGGTCAGTTTTTTTAGATCTCTATCCATATGACATGGGTAGGCAGAGCTACGAAAGAGATGACATGTAACTCTTTTAAGTCTTTTATACAAGAATCTGCCTCTATGGCTCACCTGGTTAAAAGTTCTGTGCCACACAATTTGATCATCATTTAGAGTTAACTCTTTGCCTGGAAAAGCCTGAGGATCCAGCCTTCCCACTTTCACTCTGGCAAAGGATCCATTTGGGAACGTTATCCAGTTTGTAAGATCAAAACCAGCTTTCAGTTCTCCATTTTCATCAAAACACACCGTGTCTCCAGCACTGTTGTTGAAAATGATGCTCCTTAGAAAGTAATGCAGCTAGTGGAGAAAGGAATGGTAAGAAAAGGGCCCTCGAATGCTGGAAAGATTACGATGGTCTTTGCAAAGATGGCAAAGTATACATACACGATTCTGGCTGATACAAGTTGACTAAATAATTAAAAAGCTTAAATGATTAGGGACACAGTTTGGGTATCTCAACAGATTGAGACCCAGAACTCTGTAGTTAATAGATCCTTTTGCCAATTTTGACTGGTGTGCCATGTATGATCCTGCCTTCAGAGGCCTCATTTGGTGATGATTGACAATGCTTTGATTGCTTGCAGGTTGGTCAGATGTCATGACCTGTATGTGGATCTGCCTCTGAAGGATGTTCAGAATTTTATTGTGATCCAGAAAAGCAGCTAGTACACAAGCAGTAGTGGCTAGCAAGGATCTGCGCTTGCTACCACGCTGGTTGAAGCAGAATTCAATGTGCTGCTATTTCTCACCCATAAAGCCCCCAGTGATCTAACACCAGGTTACTTAAAAGATCTCCTAACCAATTCATGAACCCTGCTCTCCAGTGAACATGATCTTCAGAGGTCCTGATCTGTGTGCCCTCCCTGGCAAAGGAGGGATGATCTAGATATTGGTCCTTTTCTATCCTAATGCTAGGCTCTTGATGTCCCAACCAGAAGAACTGTTCTAGGTACCACATCTTCAATTATTTAAGAAGCAGGAGAAGAGACTTTTATTTTCACAGTATCTCTCATGGAAGCTTTTATTGATGTCCTGCATTTGTTTGTTTGTTTATTATTTGTTTGTTTATTTTGCTGGAATTGATAAATATTTACTGGTATTTAACACTGATATTTTAATTATTTTAGGCACTTTATACCACTATTGAATTTTTTGACTGCTTTTAACAGTTTTTGACTGCTTTTAATCTACATATTGTTGCTTGCTCTTAATGATTCTTTGTTCATTGGTTCCATCTGCCTATTGATATTGTAACTGTTTCATTGTTCTTTCTCATTTTTGTATGTTAGGCATACTGTTCTTGTATTGGGTATGTTTGGAAAGCCATTTCAAAACTGGGCATTGAGATAGCAGTACAAAGTATTCAAAATATAATCAATAAATAATTGAAGACTGCTGAGAAAATAGCAGAGTGCCTTTGTGACTCACTGTTTGGAAAGCTATTACCTGCCATGGGTGCGCATAATAGAACTCAGGACTCTTTCCTTCTTCCATTGTCCTGCGTTTAGATCTGAATAGGTAGATGGCGTGCAAAGCATGTGCCACCGCATAGGCAGCATTGTAGATATTGTAGCTGTGGCCAGTCATTCTCATTTCAAACAGAATGTCTGGAATTGAATCCAGCTTCTCCTTGCCAGTGCACATTTTCTTGCTGTCCCCATGAACATCTGGATTCCTCAGTGAACAACTGAATGTCTGCTCCCAGAAGGTCTGGATAAAACCATCTCCTTTTGCCCAGGAAAGACTTATAGATTGCAGGAATGTATGAAATCCTGGTGGCTGATTGGAGTGAACTGCAAGAGCTAGAGCACCATGGAAGATTTCTACATCCCAATTTCTTTGGGCAGAGACTGATTCAAAGTCCCAGTGGCATGTAACAATCCACACTTTATGCAAAGGAGGAAATGCAAACAAGGTTCCAAAAAACAATGACGCTCTCAAAGTGAACATAGATGAGTTTTCTCCATATACAAAACACACATTGGCTTTGGTTTGAGTGAGAACATTTAAATTTTCCGGCTGCTTTAAAAGCTCATCCACCAAATCTTCAAAATAACTCTGTTTTGGTAATCTTACTGTGAAATGAAAACAGATGCTATTCTCAGAGAGCATTGGCACTATGACCTGCAAGAACCTGTCCCCTTTGTCATCATTTGCAACAACTAGCACAATCCACGTCCATCTGAAGTGTTGAAATAAGCGGATGAATCCCATGGATTGAATGGCTTCATTCGGGACCATCTGATACATAGAAGAAACTAGCCATTTGTTATCCTGCACTGGGGAAAACGATCCATAAATGAGCTGGAAAAAAATAGGCATTTTTTTTCCAGATAGAATGAAATATGCTGTTCAATCATGTGTCAATGGCGTGCAATTTCCACAACATTGTATGGAGTGTATCCCTGTGTGGAAGGCATACCTGTGGAACCTTGTAAGTGATGATTGTGGTGGCAATATCAGCAGTCACATCTGAACTCTGTCCTCCAATGACTGCAATCAGATTGCTCTGTGTGTCACACTTGAAATTGGGGACAAACTTGTGCTGTGAAGAAAGCAAGCTCAGGGTTGCTTTCGAGGTCATCCTTGCCACATAGTTGCTGTTGAGAATGTGGAAGCCCAAAGTGATGTTTGGTAAGATGTTGGGATTCCCATTGATCTCCTTTACAGCAAAAGCCAAGGCCAGGGTGTGCTGGTAGTTCTTTGGTATTGATCTATAATGGGAGTTAGAGATGAGCTTGATAACCCAACAGCAAAAATATATCTTCCATTAATTCTCCATATTTATACCCTTCCTTCCTAAAGGAGCTTCTAGATCCCACTGTGCTGCTTTACTTTTAAAGTAATCCTTTACAGTTGTGCTTTTAACAGTGAATGTTTATCTCAGAGCCATGAAAAAAATACTGTTGTGTGCGTAAGAGTAGGTTCCAGCTCTTACCTGGAGCCTGGGTTGTGGATCCAGGCCCCGGGGAGACGCCAGCAGGACAACCGGGGGCCCATGTGCGTGGGCGGGCCGGCACGTGGCTGGGCAGCAGACTTGAGCGCGTGCCCGGGCGCTCACACCAGCACCGGGGGAACCTAGCCAATAGGCAGCCCCCTGGCCTGTTATAGGGGCCAATGATTAGGTCCCCCCATATTTGGGTAGGGGGAAGTTTCAGGGGATACCTGAGTGAAGTTTTCACTCAGGTCCACCCCCCAAGCATAAAACAGGGAGCCAGGCGCCGGGTCCGTCAGAGCTCCGCAGGTCGTGGCACTCACCTCCACTCCCTATAGTTACATGTTTCGTCACAACTCAGGCGGGCAGGCAGTTCTGGGCTGGATTTGAAGGGGATAGGAACCTGCAATTGCTCAAGTTGTAAGGATGCCTTGTCAGAGCAGTGGAGGGCATTGCGGTAACTTAAATAAGTTGGTAAAATGAGCACCACAATGCCAAAGGTAGAACAGCACCCAACGGTTTACACCATGGTGTTCCGCAGCTCGGCTGAAGGTACAGGGACCGCAGTGGGAGCACTGCAAGCAGGCCTAGCATATCGAGCCACATTGGGGTTGGCCTGATGTAAATCCAGCCCAGCCTGCTATACCAATTACTTTTAAGGAGTTGTGGCCAATCCTATATTCCACTCCAAATCTTATCATCAATGTTTCTAATAATATGTTTTGCTTGTTGAAATCGTTCTGTAAAATTTATCATTGCAAGTAAAGTTGACATTTAAGCTATCAGCGTGTCATGGTCCTTTGGCGGCTCCCCGACCTTGGCCCTGGGTCCGCAACATGGAATTATGAATAATGGAGATCCGTCTATGTGACCATGATTAGCTTCCATCTAGCTTTGCCCTTTCAAGACTGAACTGTACAGAAATACTGGGCTTTTGTGTATGGTTGTTTCACTCGCTGTCACCCCTCTGATGACCTTGGCTCTTTGTTTTGATTATGCATGCCATTTCTGACCGTCAGAGGTTGCTTCATTCCCCCCCTTGTCCCCCCCCCCCCAATTTTGCTTGTTTCCAAATTCGAGATAAAACAGATCTCTGAAAACGCAGGCAAAACACGGGGAAATGCAGGGGGAGACTGAGGCGACCTCTGAAGGTTGGAAACACCATGCATAATTAACACGAAGACCCGACGGTGAGTGAAACAGCCATGCATAAAAGAAGTTGGATCCACTTTGGCAATCACATGTCCATATATATTTTACATATTTCATGCCTATTGCAATGCTGGGAAAAATATCTCCCTTTCTTGACAACCCCTTGGTCCATCTTGGTCCATGTTTGTGTCCTTCTTTGTCTTGACTACAAAAATGGCTTCCCTGTTTTTGGTTGTTATACCTAGGCCCCAATCTCCAGCCAACACTCGTCCACCAAAATCACTTATTCTTCTCATCCATTCTTCTTTTGTGATGACGTTACGGATAATGCTGGATTCCTCTCATCTGCTGGATCCAATACGGCCTCTCATCTATACCCTCATACTCCTACATGACCTCCCTAACTCTCATTACTCTTCATTACCATACCTTGGTAAATCTCTGGTTTTGGTCTTCATTTTTCCAGCCTCGCAACATGAGCCATCCAAAGATCTTTTGTCCCTCATGCTATCACCCTTTCCATTATGTTCTCTTTTGCTCAAACTGCTTCCCAAATCAGCATAGTGTCAGCTGTTTCATTGCCTTCAGATCCATCCTTAAAATCACCCTCTTCTG
Organism: Euleptes europaea; assembly: GCF_029931775.1. Taxonomy (NCBI): domain Eukaryota; kingdom Metazoa; phylum Chordata; class Lepidosauria; order Squamata; family Sphaerodactylidae; genus Euleptes; species Euleptes europaea. Next base: position 16,569,478 of record NC_079329.1, on the reverse strand, counting down.
TGGAGTCTTAGACATGACCCTTTAGATATTTACTAAGCCAAAGTACATGCCATGGAAAGATACACTCATTCTTCCCCTTGCTCTTTCTCTCAAACCACCTCCCTTTGCTCCTTTTGCTGTCTTCCTTGCATCAAATTATAGATTTGATGCCCACAAGACAAGAGTTAGCCTTCCCTTCCTTTTTAAAAATACTGTACACATTGGTGATTTCGCTAAATGAATAAATGGTACAAAAAGTATGAATGAATGGCTTACATAGGTTCGGAAAGAAACAACTGTGCAGGCTGCTCTTTGAACGAGGGAGTGTCATATACGTAGAAGACTTGAGAAACAATCTCACCAACAATCAGGTCACCAGGTTGATAAAATTCATGAGGAATAGGAAAAAGATCAACAGCTGTGGTGCAAGGAGTGGAATGTTTCTTGCATCCGGCATGGTACAGTAATACAAGCAGCAGCTGCAGCACCAAGAGCTTCCTGGTGATCAACATTTCCTCCATTCACAGGTGTCTGCTGGCATGCGGTGCGTTATCAGTATTAGTTTTGTTCTGACTTTTCCTGGATCAGTAAATGGATTTGTGGGTATGCTTGAGCAAAGTTTAATCTGCAAGGAAATGTCTGTAGAAGGTTCAGTTAATGGCTCCTTTCCCCCTATCTTCACCTTCATCACTCTGTTCAATACAAGCTCTACACCTTCTCATGTTGTCCTCTCTGGACAAAGTGGCTGTTGCTTTGACCAGATTCACTTTCTTTTAAGAAATAACCCTTCTCTAAAATAGCTGCATCCAAGAACTATGCCTGAAATTGGTTCTTGTAGGTTATCCGGGCTGTGTGACCGTGGTCTTGCTATTTTCTTTCCTGACGTTTCGCCAGCAGCTGTGGCAGGCATCTTCAGAGGAGTAACACTGAAGGACAATGTGACCTTGTAACCTACAAGAACCAATGAACTCTGACAGTGAAAGCCTTCGACAATATTTTATGCCTGAAATTGTTATCCCAATAAGTCATACTCTGTTTTGGTTGGGGGAATTAGCACGGAATACTTAAACTTTCAAGAGGATTGGGTACAGGATCTTTTATACCAGCTTTTACAGGATGAACTCCTTTTTGAAAACTTAAAGAAGCCTTGGTTTCCAAATTAGATGGATTTTCATTTTAAAATAACGGCTATTTACTCCCTGTTTTTCTCAGCCGTTCCCACCTACAAAGTCAATGAAATGCAAGCAACCCATCACTGTCCGACAGTGTCCAGGGCTTACACAGAACACAAAGGTGGAGTCCAAAGCCTTGCATTCCAGGCCCAGCTTTGTGCAGCAGTACCCTGCTCCCCATGTAAGGTTTGGCCCTAAATACCTTTACACCATGTAAGCTTTGGCCCTATATCCAGTTGCTGGATTTTCTTTTTAAAATGTAAATTGGAAAACAAACCTTTGATGGTCTAAGTCAAAGAAAAGTGAGCAATGTCAAAATGATGCATTGAGTTTCTCTCCACCCCTCTCGTCCCACACCTATTAAATACACCACAGTAAGGTGGTAAATTTTTACTATCCAAGTAAGAGTCTTGGAAGGGAGAGTTTAAGGGGGAAAAGAAGTGGAAGTGAGAGTCTAAGGGGGAAAAGAAGAAGAAGAAGAGTTGGTTTTTCTATGCTGACTACCACTTAAGGGAATCTCAAACTGGCTTACAATCACCTTTCCTTCCCATCCCCACAACAGACAACCTGTGAGGTGGGTAGGGCTGAGAGAGCTCTAACAGAGCTGTGACTAGCCAAGTCACCCAGCTGGCTTCATATGGAGGAGTGCGGAAACAAATCTAGTTCACCAGATTAGCTTCTGCCACTCATGTGGAGGAGTGGGGAATCAATCCAAATCAGAGTCCACTGCTCCAAACCACCACACTTCAACACTACACCATGAGATTAAGTGTGGATTGAAATGGGATCCAGCTAGATTTCTCACTCAGTCTCACCCAGTTCCCTCCATGCTGCAGCTTCCACCTCACATGGCTTTTGTTCATGTAGGTCCCATGATTTTCAACATAGCCTTTATGTGTGGTCACTGGTCAAAGATGATGCCTCCTTACTTTTCACCAGCTGAAACTCTGGTTGGATCCCACTTTTACTCGGCATAAGTGTTTTTCATGTTGTTAAAGTGCATGGGGGAACCAATGGGGAAATGGTGGTGGTGGAAAGTGCTGTCAAGTCTCAGCCAGCTTATATAGACCACCAAGGGGTTTCGAGGCAAGAGATGAATGGAGGTGGCTTACCATTACCTACCTCTGCAGAGCAATCCTGGAATTGGTGGTTTCAAGTCCAACGACTAACCAGAGCTAACCCTGCATAGCCTCCAAGATCTGCCGAGGGTGGGCTAGTCTGGGCCATCCAGGTCAGGGCTAGTGGCAAACCACCTTATATATAAAGATACATTTGAAATTATGATATAGAAGTCTGACAGAGCCTGTTTCATCTATGCATCCTTTTGTAATTCTGGTCAAGGACCGCAATAAATTATAATGAATGAATGAATGAATATCTATGCATCCAAGCCCTGTTGATTTATGGGGATTTTAAATGAAATGGTTTTTTAAGTAATCACCTCTGGAAATTTCTTATCTAGTAAGAAAAACACTGTAATGACTATGGCATGCCCTTCAAATTATAGTGGTGCTGATGGTTCTGGCCTTGGTCTCACATGGCAATTGAAACTGGCACAATTTCATTCAATAAGTATGTATGCAATTATGATAATTTGGGGGGGGGGAAACAAACTAAAACATCAACCCCTGTCATTGTGCTTGGTTTGGACAACTTCTGATTTTTCTGCTGCTCCCAAATGACTAGAAAATACACTTGTTCTGTAATAATTAATAAGTACAGCTTGTCATGGTAGGGATCGAAGCATGATTGTCTGCTAATGTGCTGGCGATGGAACCTTGAACTTTTATGATGACCTTGGAATCTATCTGTACCAGCGGCTAAACAGTCAGTGATGATGCCATAGATCAGCCCATGAGCTCACTTTATGCATAATGCTCAAAATCGGGCATTTTGATTAACTATCCCTTAACCCTCAAGCAACATAAAATGGATTACACATATTACCCTTGGGTTTATATTTCTACTCCAAGATAAAATTCCATTGTATTGTAGCTGAAAAGATTCCCCCCCCCCAAAAAAAATTCCACATGAGGCAGAATGTTTCCTTAGAGTATATACATCCTTCTCCATTTGAATATTGAATAACTCAGTAGTTCTGTGACTTAGTAACGCTGTAATTTTTATTTTCATATTGAAAAAATGGAAAACATATCTTTTAAACCGAGCACATTACAAATCTCATACAAACTGCCCCAATTTTAAAAACAAAACTGATATAATGTTAGTCCTACCTGACATTGTTTGCATATAGGGTTGTTTTTCTAACTTCCTACTCTGGTGAGAAATATGCAAGATCTTTGCTCATGCCAACCTTTAGACAATCTTGACACTTCACCTAACATATTATCACTTTTTTCTTCTTTAGCCCAATACATTAAATGGCTTGGGTTAAAAAAAAGTCAGCCTAATGCCAACATAATTAGGTTTCTGAGGCTGTTTTTCATGGCAGAGGCCCTTTCATGGCAGAAAGAGACAGTGTGGTATAGTAGTTAAGAGTGCTGGTTTGGAGCAGTGGAGTCTGATCTGGAGAACCAAGTTTGATTCCCCACTCCTCCACATGAGTGGCAGTTACATACTCATCACTTTTTTCTCCTTATTAATTGATCTCTGTTGTTCAGGTCAGGCCTCAGCACAATGACATAGCATTTAGGGCAAAAGATACAACCCAGTAAGCCAGCACTGGAGGCCAAGATGCTAAAAATTTCCACAGCCACCATGGATTTCCCTTTGGTGCTCAGGTAGGTTGGAACAAAGGACAACCAAACGCTGCTAAAGACCAGCATGCTGAAAGTGATAAACTTGGCTTCATTGAAACTGTCTGGCAACTTCCTGGCAAGAAAAGCCACTATGAAGCTGACAATGGCCAGGAAGCCCATGTAGCCCAAGACACAGTAAAACATGACAGCAGAGCCCTCATTACATTGCAGGATGATTTCCCCTGTAATTGACTGCATGTCCATATCAGGGAACGGAGGGGAAGTTCTTAGCCAAAGAGTACAAAGGCCTGCTTGAATAAAGGAGCCGAAAAGGACAACAGAATTGGCCATTCTTTTCCCAACCCATTTCCTTATCTTGGATCCTGGTTGGGTAGCCATGAAGGCTAGGACTACAGTGATGGTTTTGGCCAATACACTGGAAAGGGCCGCAGAGAAGACAATCGCAAAAGTAGTCTGTCGGAGAAGGCAGGTTATCTTTCCTGGCTGTTCAATGAAGATCAAGGGGCAGAGGAAGCAAAGAAGAAGGGAGAGAAGGAGAATGTAGGTGAGGCTCCGGTTGTTGGCTTTGACGATGGGTGTCTCCTGCTGTTTTATGAAAATTCCAAGCACCAACACTGTGACCGTAGCCAAGGTAACAGCCAACACAGCTAAGGTAATTCCTAATAGTTCTTTGTAAGAGAGGAAACTTAGGACCTTGGGAATGCATTGATTTCGGTTGTTGTTGGCATAATGGTCTTGTGGACATTTGACACAGGCATCCATATCTGCAAAAATAAGGGATTTAATATCTCAGGACTTTGGTCAATGTGTAAAGAAAGGAGTCATAAAACAGCTGGACTCCGGGGAGGAACAGGGATCAGGAGGGTGTCCTTGCAATGTATAATGCCACTTCTGGGAAAACCTAAAAGGGATATCATGCGCGTCTAGGTATAACCAGAAACTCTGTGGTAAAACCAGAGGAATTCTGGTGCTTCCTGAATGTCATGATGTCACTTCAAAGTTTTCTCCAGAAGTGACATAATGCCATTGTGCTGACAGCGATTTTTTAATTTTTTTTTCTCCCACCATGTAACAGAGCTGTGGTGAGCAGCGAGAACTGCAGTTAGGAGGCAACCTGGCCAACCCCAGATGTAAGTAATCCCAAAATCAGGACTATTTCTTATATCACATCCCAGGAAGCAACATAGAGGAGGCAAAAACGTATCTCTTTTTAGAGCCAATTTGAAGGAGATCCATACAGCGCATTCCTGGGGGAGGGCGAACCATATCAGCCAGGACAGAACTGAGAAGCCTCCTCAGAGGCTTCCCAGCCACCTTGGAGGGGGGGGGGAGGGAAAGCCTTTGATTCTGAAATTTAAAAAGGAAAAAAGGCATTTTACCCCATGGGGAAAACGGGCTTGCGCCACTTCAAAAGGTAACGTAAGACCACCACCATCCCAGGAGGTATTCCCAGGGCAAAAGGGGTTTGGAATCTGCCTAAAGACAGCCCACCCCCACTCCCAGAATGCCCCGGGAATGCTCCTGGGATGTTGGTGCGGGGCCAGGTATGAACAGTCTGGAAGGACATCCAAATGCAGAGCTAGGGTTGCAGGTTACAAATACTTGATTGAGGGTTACTATGTTGGAATCTTACCAGTGTAGTTATACCATTTTGGAAACAAGAAAAGATAAATTCCTTAAGTTATAACATTCACCCCCTCCTCCCCCAGATCATTTCTTTGTTCAAGGGAAGCCTGGACAATCTCATTATTAATGGAGGAGAAACAGTGAGTGGCTGGTGTTGCCATTCCTTTGAGATCATAGACTGTGTAGCCTATCATTATTCCAGTTTTGCTTAATATACTCTTATGAATGACATATCCATTCATTGTATATCCTACCCTCGTCCTGAGAAATTGTTCCTTTTGGACACTGGGCACAATCATAGCAGCAAAATTTCTCCCCTTCCTTCTTTTTCCTGCTGTAGCCAGGATGGCAATTTTCATTGCAGATAGAAAGGGGTATCACCTGTCCATAAACAAAAAGGACAATTCACATTAAGGACATATTCACTGAGAACAAATATTTTTCTGGCAGCTCTTGCACTGTTGATATGGAAAGATGACAACATAGAGTTCTCCTTGTATGGAAGACATTTTGAACACCTTTTTGCTTGATAATTGTCAGAAAAGAGAACTGAATGTGTGATAAATCATGGATACAGTGGTCCATAGATACCCTCCTTCAGTATACTTGCCTTAATTACTAAAATATTTAGTTGGATGTTAAAGGTGAATCTGTGTCAACCACTGGAACTAGTGGTTTCCTTTCAGGAAAGAAATAATTAAATATCATGAATTATACTGTGACATTTTAGCAAAATTAAAACAGAACTTATTTCAAAAGAGTTACAACTGGCTTCTGTTTATTGTTTTTACAGCCAATGGCCTGCATAGAATTATAAAACAACACACAACTGGCTTCTATGGTTGGAGCCAGAGCAGAAAAGGAAATCAAACTGTTGGGAAGAGGAACTTTTGAGATAAACTTTGTGATGGAAGATTTTGACCCAGTCTTGCCTATTTTACTTCCTTACTACAGCCCCCACCCCAAATGGATTTTGTATGGACATATCCCATAATCCCATTATAGCCTTTTTGGGTGGTCCAACAGGATTCTACCTGCCTTTTTCACCAGTAGAAAAGGTTGTTGAGTCAAGCCCTTGAGGTCAGTTTTTTAGATCTCTACCCATACGGCAAAGGTAGGGAGAGCTATGAAAGAGATGACATGTAACTCTCCCAAGTCTTTTATACATGAATCTGCTTCTATGGCTCACCTGGTTAAAAGTTCTGTGCCACACAATTTGATCATCATTCAGGGTCAACTCTTTGCCTGGAAGAGTCTGAGGATCCAGCCTTCCCACTTTTACTCTGGCAAAAGATCCATTTGGGAATGTTACCCAGTTTGTAACATCAAAACCAGCTTTCAGTTCTCCATTTTCATCAAAACACACTGTGTCTCCAGCACTGTTGTTGAAACTGATGCTCCTTAGAAAATAATGCAGCTAGTGGAGAAAGAAATGGAAAGAAAAGGGCACTTGAATGCTGAAACAATTACAATGGTCTTTGCAAAGATGGCAATGTATAAATACGCAATTCTGGCTGATGCATATGGACTGATTGAAGGTAGGCAGGCCAAAAAAAATTCTGTTAAATTTTGGGGTCAAGTGTACTGGCCTGGTTTTTTTTTTGGGGGGTGGTGGTGGAAACAGAACAAGCTCAATACCTCTATGGGTAAATGGGTCTTTGGCTTTCTTTCCAGGTTTCTCAAAAAAAAATCAGGTCTATTATAGTCTATGAAATTTATTTTTGAGGCTCCTGGGGGGTGGCTTTTTTTGAAGTAGAGTCACCAAATTTGCAATGTAGCTGCAAGGGACTCTCCTTAGATGGACACCAGTGTTTTGTGAAGTTGGGGGTCCCCTTTTGTGGGCCTGCAAAGGGGTCACCCCCATTTTAGTTGTTTGTGAGAGCCGAGCTGTCAATTGGTTTTCAGGTTCAAGAGATGGGTAAATGAAGCGAGGGTAAATGAAGCCACTACTCAGGGTGACCTTCAGTTTGAGAGCAGGTTTTCATAAGGGTGGTGGTGGTGATATCGGAGCCAGCTGAAGTCTCGACCTAAGTGGCTATTCTGAAGGAGATTGCTCATCCATGCGGGTGAGGGATTCTTCTTCAGACTGGTGCTTTTAACTGGTGCTTTTAGTTGGAGGGTATATTCTTCTGGATGGGACTGGTTGAGCCCCATCCTTTAATGACCCTTCTGCTATCCAGAGTATTCTTCTGTTGGGTGATGGACCTGGATAGCTGGCTCCGATTACATGAACCCTATCTCAAAAGGGCCCCAACAAAACCAGTCAAAGATAGAAAAACAGGAGCAGCCATGCATCTGAGAAAAGGCGAATAGCCAAAACTCGAAAAAGCAGAATATCTATTCCGGAATCGCATATCCAGCTTTGTTCAGATTCCTAGTTTTTAGCATTCAGTCAAAATTAAACTCCCCGCAACCCAAAAATTGATATTTTTGGATTTGTTTCCGGTTTACTGATACACACAGCCCTAGTAGAAAGCTTAAATGATTACAATTCCAGATGAATTCTTGTGGAGAGGCTACAATAATTCAATGTCATTTGTGCCTCCAGGAAAACTTCAATAAACATTCCTACGAAGACAGTATTGGTATTCATTGATAATAAGGCAAAGTTGGGATTGAGAAATTAGCCTATTTTTGCCTGGGTCAAAATCGTCCTCCAAAAGATTAGGGTCATAGTTTGGGTGCCGCAAAGATCGAGACCTAGAATTCCATAATTCATAGATCCTTTTGCAACTTTTGACCAGTGCACTATGTATGACCCTTCTTTCAGAGGCTTCATTTGGTCATGATTGTCAATGCTTTGATTGCTTTTCTCCTGTAACATCAGGCTCTTTGTGACCCAGCCAACAGAACTGTGCTAGGCACCACACCTTCAATCTTTTAAGAAGTCGGAGAAGACACTGCTATTTTCATAGTCTCTCACATGAAAACTTTTATTGATATCCTGCTTTTATTTATTTGTTTATTTTGCTTGTAATGTATAAAATATTTGTTAGTATGTTATATTGTTATTTTAATTATTTTAGGTACTTTATGTGTATTGAATTTTTTGCTGCTTTTAACAGTTTACCTACATATTGTTGCCGGCTGTGAATGATTCTTTGTTCATTGGTTCCATCTGCTTATTGATACTATTTCATTGTTCTTTCTTATTTTTCTATGTTACGCATACTGCGCTTTATTGGGGATATGTTTGGAAAGCTATTTCAAAACTGGACGTTCAGATATGCAGTATAAAATATTCAAAATGTAATCAATAAATAATTTAAGTCTGCTGAGAAAATGGCAGAATGCCTTTGTGATGCACAGCCTGAAAAGACATTACCTGCCATGGTTGCACGTTATAGAACTCTGGACTCTTTCCTTCTTCAGTTGTCCTACGTTTAGATCTGAATATGTAGATGGCATGCAAAGCATGTGCCACTGCATAGACAGCATTGTAGATATTGTAGCTGTGGCCAGTCATGCTCATTTCAAACAGAACGACTGGAATTGAATCCAGCTTCTCCTCACCAGTGCACATTTTCTTGCTGTCCCCATTAATATCTGGATTCCTCAGTGAACAACTGAACGCCTGCTCCCAGAAGGTCTGGATAAAACCATCTCCTTTTGCCCAGGAAAGACTTATAGATTGCAGGAATGTTTGAAATCCTGGTGGCTGACTGGAGTGAACTGCAAGAGATAGAGCACCATGGAAGGTTTCTACATCCCATATCCTTTGGGCAGAGACTGATTCAAAATCCCAGTGGCATGTAACAATCCACACTTTATGCAGAGGAGGAAATGAAATGAAGGTTACTAAAAACAACAACATTCGCAAACTGAACATGGATGAATTTTCTCCATATACAAAACACACATTGGCTTTGGTTTGAGTGAGAACATTTAAATATTCCACCTGCTTTAAAAGCTCATCCATCATATCTTCAAAATAACTCTGTTGTGGTAATCTTACTGTGAAATTAAAACAGATGCCACTCTCAGAGAGCATTGGCACTACGATCTGTAAGAACCTGTCCCCTTTGTCATCATTTGCAACGACTAGCACAATCCAGGTCCATCTGAAGTGTTGAAATAAGTGGATAAATCCCATGTATTGAATGGCTTCATTCGGGACCATTTGATACATTGAAGAAACTAGCCATTTGTTACCCTGCACTGGGGAAAACGATCCATAAATGAGCTGGAAAAAAAATAGGCATTTCTTAAGATAGAATGAAACATACCATTCAATCATGTGTCAATGGGATGAAATTTCCACACTATTGTATGGAGTGTATCCCTTTACAGATGGCCTACCTGTGGTATCTTGTAAATGACGATTTTGGTGGCGATATCAGCAGACACTTCTGAACTCTGTCCTCCAATGACTGCAATCAGATTGCTCTGGGTGTCACACTTGAAATTGAGAACAAACAGGTGCTGTGAAGAAAGCAAGCTCAGGGTGGCTTTTGAGGTCATCTTTGCGACATAGTAGCTGTTGAGGATGTGGAAGCCCAAAGTGATGTTTGGGAGGATGTTTGGATTCCCATTGATCTCCTTTACAGCAAAAGCCAAGGCCAGGTTGTGCTGGTAGTTCTTTGGTACTGATCTATAATTGGGATTATAGATGAACTTGATAACCAAACAGCATTAATTCCATTAATTTTCCATATTTATATCTCTTCTTCTTAGAGAACCTTCTTGATCACACTATGCTTCTTTACTTTTTAAAGACACCCTTTACAGTTGTGCTTCTAACAGTGGATATTGATCTCAGTGCTTTACAGTTGTGCTTCTAACAGTGGATATTGATCTCAGTGCCATGGGGAAAAAATACTGTAGCTGTTCGTACGTGTAACATGGAATTATGACTACTGTAGATGTGCCTGCGTAGCCATGATTAGCTTCCTAGTTCTGCCCTTTAAAGACTGAACTGTACAGATATACTGGGCTGTTTCACTTGCTGTCACCCCTCTGACGACTAAAGTTTTTTGTATTGATTATGCATGCTGTTTCTGACCATCATAGGTAGTCTTGCTCTTCCCATGTGTTTCCCATGTTTTGCCCACAGGTCTCTGAAACATGGCAAAATGTGGGGAAACGCAGAGGGAGAGCGAGGCGACCAGAAGTCGATGCATAATCAACACAAAGACCAGAAGTAATCGGAGGGGTGATGGCGAGTAAACCAGCCATGCATAAAAGACCACTGAGTGTCCTTATTTGAGGAATTGCTTTATTAACAGTTAATGTGAGCCACTGAAATAAGAAAGGTCTCTTGCTCCTCTTGACCCTTTCCATTGTGTTCCCTTTGGCTCGAACTGCTTCCCAGATGACCACAGTGTCAGCTGTTTCACTGCCTTCAGACATGGCTTAGATATGACCCTGACGATGTTTATTCAGCCAAAGTACATGTCATGGAAAGATACGCTCATTCTTCCCCTTGCTCCTTCTCTTAAACCATCTCTCTATGCTCCTTTTGTGATCTTCCCTGCATCAAATTATAGATTTGATGTCCACAAGAAAACAGCTAACCTTCCTTCCCTTTTTACAAAAACTGTACACGTTGATGATTTCGCTAAATTAACAAAAGGTACAAAGAGTATGACCGAATGGCTTACATAGGTTCAGAAATAAACAACTGTGCAGGCTGCTCTTTAAATGAGGGAGTGTCATATATGTAGAAGACTTGAGAAACAATCTCTCCAACAATCAGGTCACCAGGCTGATAAAATGCATGAGGAATAGGAAGAGGATCAACAGCTGTGGTGCAAGGAATGGAATGTTTCTTGCATACAGCATGGCCCAGCAATACAAGCAGCAGCAGTAGTACCAAGATCTTCCTGGTGATCAACATTTCCTCTATTCACATATTTCTGCTGGTGTGTGGTATGTTGTCAGCATTAGTTTTGTTCTGACTTTTCCTAGATCAGTAAATGGATCTGTGGATGTGCTTGAGCAAAGTTTAATCTATAAGGAAATGTCAGCAGAATGTTCAGTCAATGTCTCCTTCCCCCCCCCCCCCTTCACCTTCATCACTCTGTACAATACAAGTTCTGTGCCTTCTTATGTTCTCTTCTCTGGATGAAATGGCTATTGCTTTGGCCAGACTCCCTTTCTTTTAAGAAATAACCCCTTCTAAAATAGCTGCATCCAAGAACAATGCTTAAAACTGATTTTCTTTTTAAAATGTAAATTGGAAAACAAACCTTTGACCATCTTATCCATTGCAGAAACGTGACAAATGTCAAAACGATTAATTGGGTTTCTCTCCACCCCTTACCTCCCAAAATTTTGAAATGCACCACAGTAGGGTAGTCAATTTTTACAATCATCTTTATTTCCCCCCCAAAATGAAGTAGAAGTGAGAGTCTTTGGGGTAAAAGAAGAATGATTAAATGCTGAACTGAAGTTGCATCCAGCAGCTGGCTTTTTCACTCAGTCTTACCCAGTTCCCTCCATATTGCGGCCCCCACCTCACATGCCTTTTGTTCATGTAGGTCCCATGATTCTCAACATAGCCCTTATGTGTGGTCAAAAATGATTCCTCCTTACTTTTCACCAGCTGAAACTATAGTTGGATCCCACTTTTACTCGACTTAGGCATTTTTCATGTTGTTAAAATGCATGAGGGAACCAATGGGGAAATGATGGTGGTGGAAAAGAGATTACAAGGCAGATGACTGGAGGTGGTTTACCATTGCTTGCTTCTGCAGGCCAATCCAGGACTTCCTTGATGGTTTCTAGTCCTAGGACTAACCAGAGCCAACCCTGCTTAGCTTCCAAGGTCTGTCAAGATTAGACTAGATTGGGCCATTCAAATCAGGGCTAGGGGCAAAGTACCTTACCTATACATATAAATTAGAAATGATGATATAGAAGACTGACAGAGCCCCCTCCGAACATACATCCAAGCCCTGCTGATTAACGGGGATTTTATATGAACTGATTATTTTTTTGTAGTCACCTCTGGAAATTTGTTATCTCATAGGAAAATAACTGTAATGACTATGGCATGCCCTCTTAATTATAGTGGTGCTGATGGTTCTGGCCTTGGTCTCAAATGGCAACTGGAGTTGGCACACTTTCATTCAATAGGTATGCATGCAATTGTAATAATTTAAGGGGAAAACATGCTAAAGCATGAAACCCTGTCTTTGTTCATGATTTGGACAACTTCTGATTTTTCTGCTGTTCCTAAATGACCAGAAAATACACTTGGTCTGTACGAATTAATAAGTAAAGCTTGTCATGGTTGGGATGTAGTCAAAAAACAATCAGCGTCTGGCAGTCAATAAATTCTAATGTATAACAAATATACAAGGTTATACTTTCAATCATTCAGCTATATTTAAACAAGTAAATTACCATTCAACAATGACAGTGTTATTTTCACACATGGAAAAAGCCGCGTAAAAAATCTTATTTACAGCTCATGAATAATAAAGGTAAGTACAGCTCATATGTAGAAGCAAAGCCTATGAAATGATCATCCGATGAGCGGAACAGATTCCCGGTGGATATTTTCCTGTTTCAATGCCTTCATTAGCTGCTCAAGCGTGGATGGGGTGATCACTAGAAATTATGAGCTGATTTATAAGTAAGCCATTTGTCTGTGACACTTGTTAAATACGCCGCCGGTTTTTCTAGAATTATACAAAGCAATAAATAATACAACTATATTATTGATCACCGCATCCATGCTTCAGCGGCTGATGAAGTCATTGAAACAGGAAAATATCCACCAGGAACCTGTTCTGCTCATGGGATGATCATTTCATAGACTTTGCTTCTACATATGAACTGTACTTACCTTTATTATTCATGAGCTGTAAATAAGATTTTTTACGCGACTTTTTCCATGTGTGAAAATAACACTATCATTGTTGAATTGTAATTTACTTGTTTAAATATAGCTGAATGATTGAAAGTATAACCTTGTACATTTGTTATACATTAAAATTTATTGACTGCCAGATGCTGACCGTTTTTGACTACTTACACTGTATCAGCTGAATTCTTATTTTGTATTAACATGGTTGGGATGTAAGCATTATCACCTGATAATATCTGATGATGGAAACTTGAACTTTTAGGATGAATGTGGAATCTGTTTTTACCATTCCAGTTATTGTTAGCATGGGGTATCTCTGACAGGGGAAAGACTCATGGAAGATGATAGCCACCCACCTCCCCAGCTTCTGTGGCATAGTTGATGAAGGTCTGCATAACTAAGCAGAGTTTACTGAGACAGATATGCCCCATCAATTCCATTCAACCAGGACTCTGCCACGCAAGCCAGATCAATTTTCCCCTCCTCCACCAACCCATACAGAAGCACAGTTTTATTCCTCACTGCCCTGGTGATGTACAATATTACTGAGGAAGTGGAAGTAGTAGGCATGCTTCTACCAGGATCCCTTAGGATGGGACAGATTCTAGAAAAGAAGTGAGGTAGATGATGACAATATCAAATTCAAATTTAATGATACGGTCGACTGTCCGATCATGTGCCACCACATCACGTAGATAATGTCTTACCATCCAGCTTTCAGAAAGAGTATAGTGTACTGTAGTGGTGTTGTGGTTAAGAGAAGTGGTTTGGAGCTGTGGAGTCTGATCTGGAGAACTGGGTTGGATTCCCCACTCCTCCACCTGAGTGGTGGATGCTAATCTGGTAAACTGGGTTGGTTTCCCCTCTCCTACACATGAAGCCAGCTGGGTGACCTTGGGCTACTCACAGCTCTATTAAGAGCTCTCTCAGCCCCACCTACCTCACAGGGTGTCTGTTGTGGGGAGGGGAAGGGAAGGTGATTGTAAGCTGGACTGATTCTCCCTTAAGTGGTAGAGAAAGCCCGCATATGAAAACCAACTCTTCTTCTTCTAAATCACATTTGTTCTGTCATTAATGGCTAGTTTCCACCTTCCCTGTATGTGCTGCCTGTACTTTCCTGGCTTCTATTGAGTAAATCTTTGCTTCCACTTCCAATAGCAGAGGAAAGTTATAGTGCTAATCTGTGCCATGATGGTATCATTCTCTTTATTTTTGGCACTGTGGCTCCACCATCATCCTGAAGCCAGTGGACAGTTTTAAAGGATCAGGCTTTATGCCTGCCACAGTTAACCACAGCTTCCCGTGGGCGGAAGGTGGGGGGGGGGGAGAAATGGAAGGTTCTGGAGATGGCCTGTACTAGAATTTTCCAATTTCCTATCATAAGCCCAGTGTCCTACAGGGTTTGCAAGTTGAGTGAACAAGAGTGGGCCCTCCTTCTAGTAAGGAAGCATCAAAGGATCCATCAGTCTACCTTCTGTATCAGGCATACCTCATCTGAAATGCAAATATTTCTTTTAAAAAATCACCGTCAACAACACCATGATGTCACTTCTTGGAACATCTGTACTGATGACACACTTCAGTATGAATCACTGGAAACATCTCGTTAAAGCCATAAAGTTTTTGATGGTTACTAGAGATGAAGGATTTCAATCCAAGGAAAACCAGAAATGATGTCACACCATCACTGATGGCTGCCCCCATGTTATCACCCCACCCAGTCTTCTGCTGTTGCCAGGTTAGGCCAGGCTAGGCCAGGCTAGGCCTGGCAAACTTGTCTTGGGATAGTTATGCCGTAATTGACATTGGGCTGGATGACATTCAATGGTTTTTATTCAATCTCACCTAATTCTCTTCGTTATGACAGCCAATATCTCACATACTTTTTAGACATTCAGGGCCATGATTCCCACTATAGCCTTTTGTAAGTAGTCAAAGAACATGCCTCCTTACTTTTTTACCAGCAGAAAAGCTTGGTGGTTCTGACAACTTGTCCTTATTAACTATCTGGTCCTTTTTTGGACATATTTTGTTAAACTGAGCCATCCTCCTCACTTCCTTCAGATGTTCAATGAATATAGCGTACCTGTCAAAATGTTCTATAAGGAGACTATGGAACTATCATTTTCTGACATTTTGAAGAAATACATCTGAAATACAGTCTCTCTGAATGATAACTGTTATCTAGACCACAGACAAAGAATCCCTTTTGGAGCTTTGGAGGGTAGACTCCATAGCATTATTGTCCACTGAGATCACTCTCATCCCCAAAGCCCATCCACCAGTAGGTTGCAGTCCATATCACCAGGACATCCCCATACCCATTGGAAACCATATTCTGAAAGTAGAAAATAACAGTATATATGCATCATTTTTTTCTCTTTATTAACTGATCCCTATTGTTCAGCTCAGGCCTCAGCACAATGATATAGCATTTAGGGCAAAAGATACAACCCAGTAAGCCCACACTGGAGGCCAAGATGGTAAAAATTTCCACAGTCACCATGGATTTCCCTTTGGTGCTCAGGTAGGTTGGAACAAAGGACAGCCAAACACTGCAAAAGACCAGCATGCTGAACGTGATAAACTTGGCTTCATTGAAACTGTCTGGCAACTTCCTGGCAAGAAAAGCCACTATGAAGCTGACAATGGCCAGGAAGCCCATATAGCCCAAGACACAATAAAACATGATAGCAGAGCCCTCATTACATTGCAGGATGATTTCCTCTGTAATTGAATGCATGTCCACATCAGGGAATGGAGGAGAAGTACTTAGCCAAAGAGTACAAATGCCTGCTTGAATAAAGGAGCAGAAAAGGACAACAGAATTGGCCATTCTTTTCCCAACCCATTTCCTTATCTTGGATCCTGGTTTGGTAGTCATGAATGCTAAGACTACAGTGATGGTTTTGGCCAATACGCTGGAAAGGGCCACAGAGAAGACAATCCCAAAAGTAGTCTGTCGGAGAAGGCAGGTCACCTTTCCTGGCTTTCCAATGAAAAAGAAAGAGCAGAGGAAGCAAAGCAGGAGGGAGGCAAGGAGAATGTAGGTGAGGCTCCGGTTGTTAGCTTTGACAATGGGTGTTCCCTGGTTTTTTATGAAAATTCCAAGCACCAACGCGGTGATCAAAGAGAAAGAAATAGCTAATATTGCTAAGGTGGCTCCTAATAGTTCTTTGTAAGAGAGGAAACTTAGGACCTTGGGGATGCATTGATTTTGATTGTTGTTGGCATAATGGCCTTGTGGACATTTGACACAGGCATCCATGTCTGGGGGAAAAAAAGGAATTGTCATTTAATGTCTCAAGGCTTTGAGGAACATACAGAGAAAGAAGTTATTTCAGAGAAATGGCTATTTTTGAGATGTGATATTAAGAAGGGAGGGATTTCATGCAGCTGTTATGAAATCATGAGGCTTCTTTTTATTTCTTGGTGTTCCAAATCAACGGTTGGTATGCACTCGGTATAGTAATGAACTAGGTAGGCCTCCATTCACATCTTATCTCAGTTATAAATTCGCTAAGTGGCCTTTGGACAGCTATTATCTAAGCCCTCTCTCTATAACAGAGGGATTATACTTGTACCAGAATCACTTCCCCAATTACATGAAACATTATAATGGGTTAAATTTAGGGTTGACAGTTGCCTGCTGTTCGACCGTATGACAGATGCTGTGGCATCACTTCTATGTGGCCATCTGCAGTGTTCTAGGAATGCCCCCTAAACTGTATGGCCTGTATCGTAGAGACAGTAAGAATTTCCAGAGCACCACATGGGAGATGCTATGATGTCACAGCCTCACTAGCATTCTCCCTCCCCAGGGCCCATCCCTCCGAGCTCCTGGAATGGGTTGGTGCAAATTTAGCAACCCTACTTTACCTAGATCTTATTAGATGGCTGATCTGCATCATTTACTTAACTCCCCCCCCACCTTAACTTTTATATGCAAGCTGCAACAAAGGCAGAGCATGGACTATCAGCTTTTGGACAACATGATCCTGGATTGAAACTTGGCTGGTGTTACCATCAACTTTCTTTATAATAGACTGGAAATTAGGTGAAAGGTGCCATGTCTCATTTCCAGCCTGCAACCTATGACCCAAACTACTAAAGGATTTTGATCCAAGAGTGCTGATTCCCAAACCCACAAGCAAATTATGGACTGTTTTTTAGGAAAGTTAGCTGCCTCAGGATACTCAGTGTTTTGTCCTGCTAGCCAGCAGAGCAGTGGTCAGAAGCAGTGGTTGCTCTTGGGAGGTTTCCTGCCACAGTGGGAGACTCACAACCCTTGGCCTAATTAACCCTGACCTTGGCCACCCAAGGTTAAGCTGCAGTACTGCGGTCAAAAGCTCTGCTCATGACCTGAGTTCGATCCCGACGGAATTCGGTTTCAGGTAGCTGGCTCAAGGTTGACTCAGCCTTCCATCCTTCTGAGGTCGGTAAATTGAGTACCCAGCTTGCTGGGGGTAAAGGGAAGATGACTGGGGAAGGCACTGGCAAACCACCCCGTAAACAAAGTCTGCCTAGGAAATGTCGGGATGTGACATCACCCCATGGGTCAGGAATGACCTGGAGCTTGCACAGGGGACCTTTACCTTTACCTTTGGCCAGCCAAGCTGCCATCACCAAAAACCACTACAGCTCTCTGTAGTCTCCGAGGAGCTGATGGGGAAATATTTCCCCTTTGTTTCCTCCCCAGCCACATGGCCACAAAAGTGCCTCAGGTTAGGCCATGGGCCAGCACTTCTTAAGAGTAATTTCCCCCGCTAAAGTCTAATGTACCCATATTGAAAATCCATTCTTTGCCCCTTTCAGACAGCATGGTGACCACACATATCAGGAAGGTCTTGGCAAGGTGGTGGACTTTCTAATAAACACTGAGTGTAGCATCTGAAAAGCGTCAGTAACTTCCAGTTATACAACTTTGTGGCCATGTATGAACAGGCTTGAAGAGCATCCAAATGTAGAGCAAGTAACAGCAGCAAGAGGTGAAGGTTACAAACACCTGACAGATGCTATGTTGTAATCTTATAATAAGCAAAGTTGTATCACTTTGGGAAAGAAGGAAAGACAAATTCCATAAGTTATAATTTGTTGTTTTCTGAGATAATTTCTGAGTTCAAGAGAACCCCTTTAAAATCATATTATCTACAGAAGAGAAACAGTGATTGGCTGGTGTTCCAATTCTTTCAAGATCACAGACTGCAAAACTTCTTAATATTATGAATGACAACTCCATATATTGTAAGTCCTACCCTTGTCCTTAGAAATTGTCCCTTCTGGACATGGAATACAATCATAGCAGCAAAATGCCTCCCCTTCTTTCTTTTTCCTGCTATAGCCAGGATGACAATTTTCATTGCAGACGGAAAGGGGTACCACCTGTCCATAACCAAAAGGGACCAATAACATCAAGCACATATTAACGGAGAACAAATGCTCTTCTGGCTGCCCTAGTACTGGTCATATGGAAACGTTCCATGATACAATTCTCCTCATATGGTGATTTTGAGTACTTTCTTGACTGATAATTGTCATAGAGAGAATTACACATGTGATAAATTACTGATACAACAATTACTGATGCAAATTACCGATACAATGGCCACAGATATTGTCTTTGAGGACCTTCGGCCTAAAATATTGTTGGATGTTAAAGATGAATCTGTTCAGATCACTGGAACTAGTTGTTTCCTTTCAGGAAAAAAAATCATTAAATACTATGACTGTTTCTGTGGCATTTTAGCACAATTAAAATGGAAACGATTTCAGAAGGGTTAAACTAGCTTCTGTGGTGGAAGCACATAAGCAGACAAGGAAATGAAGTGGTTGGGAAGACAGTTCTTTGAGAGGAAAAAGTTTGAGGTAATACATTTTCTCACAATCTTGCCCAAGTCCACTACTTACTACAGCACATGTACCACATGGCTTTCATATAGACAGATCCCATAAACTCATCATTGCTTTTTTTGGGTGGTCAAAGAGGATTCATCCTACCTTTTTCACCAGTGGAAAAGCTGGTTGAATCCAACCCATGAGGTCAAATGCTTATTATGATCTCTCCGCATATGTGAGGGGCAGGCAGTGCTCTAAAAGAGATGACATACAACTTTTTCTACTCATTATACACTCAAGAGGTTGATTTTATGTCTCACCTGGTTAAAGGTTCTGTGCCATACAATTTGATCATCATTAAGGGTCAGCTCTTTGCCTCGAGAAGCCCAAGGATACAATCTACCAACTTTTACTCTCACAAAAGATCCATTTGGAAACGTTACCCAGTTTGTAAGATCAAAACCAGCTTTCAGTTCTCCATTCTCATCAAAACAAACAGTGTCTCCAGCACTGTTGTTGAACATGATGCTCCTTAGAAAATAATTCAGCTGATGGAGAGGAAATGGCACACAAATGCGGAAAAAATTACGATGGTCTTTGCAAAGATGGCAAAGTATGACTAGATTATTCTGTGCTTGTACATCTTAACCAAACAGTGTACAACGTACATGACTATGACTTTAGTGGAATTGCTGTGGAGAGGCTAAGATCATTGAATGTTATTTGTGCAAGCATGAAAAATGTCTTCAACAGTCCAGAGAAGGCAGTGGGGCTCTACATTGATAATTAGGTAAATCTGGGTTTGAGGAATTAGTGTTTTCTGGACTGGTTTACACTCCTCCCCCAAAGGATTAAGCCACAGTTTGGGTGAGTTGCCAAACTGAGGCTTAGAACTCTGTAGTTCATAGGTCCTTATTACCAGTTGTGACTGGTCCACCAAGCATGGCCCTGCCTTTAGAGACATCATTTGGTCACAACTGGTTGATGCTTCAATTGCTTGCCAGTAAGTAAGATGTAATGCACTCAGTGTGGCTCACAATGAGGAGGCTGTTCAGAAATTTCTTCTGGTGAAGAAGTATTATCATCTATCCACCAGCAGTGGTGGAATGAATGAATGAATGGATTTGTATAGGCCATACGTAGGCCATTACAAAACACCATCAGCAAATATAACACATTATAGCATAAATATACATAATAAAAGTCAGGCTATAAAGTTAGAATTACAATAACATAAATGACTTTAAAATAATTAATTTTGATAAAACATTGCAAACAACAACCACAAACAAAATCAGTTTTACATAACTGCTCTTGAAGAGATAGCCTTGGTCCTTATTTTCTTTGCTGCCAGGGCATACAGTGCCATTGTAAGTTATATGATCATCACCATCTGATAGAAGACATATTATTTTCTCTTTATCATAATAAAGGCTTAACCTAGCTAATATCCCAGCGAGAAACTTGCTCCTGGGTTGTACATACATTGAACACAATAGCAGTAGTGGATAACAGAGATCTACACAGGCTGGGAGTTTGGTTGAAGTGGAATGCAATATGTTCCTGGTTCTTACCTATAAAAGCCCCAATGAACTAAGGGCAGGTTAGCTAAAGGAAAGCCTAACCAACACATAACCCTGCTCTCCAGTCATCATGATCTTCAGAGGATCTGATCTGTGTGCATCCACTGACAGAGTGAAGAGGGGGGAGGACCAGATATCGGCTCGTTTCTCCCCTGTAGTACCGGGCTCTGGATGTCCGACCCAAGATAACTGTGCTTGGCTCCACATCTGCAATCATTCAGTTGGTTGGGAAAGAAAGTTTTGTTTTTGCAGTCTCTCAGGTTAAAGATTTTATCGATAACCTGCTTTTATTTGTTTGTTTTGCTGTGATGTGTAAGCAGATGGATCCAATGAACCAGAAAAATCATTCAGAGCACTCAAACTGCTAAAAGCAGCAAAAAAAAAAAGTGGCAATGTGTCTCCTGTCATGCTGTTTCATTGTGCTTTATTATTTTTGTATGTTAGGTATACTGCGCTTTTATGGGCTTATGTTTGGTAAGCTACTTCCAACATTTTGAGATGGAGGTATGCAACACAGATCTTTATACTGAAATGAAATATTCAGAATATTCAAATATTCAAAATAAAATAAAAATTAATTGACGTCTGCACTGAAAATACGAGAATGTCTTTATGATACAATTACCTTCCATGGTGGCAGATTATAGAACTCTGGACTCCTTACTTCTTCAGTTGTCCTGTATTTAGATTTGAATATGTAGATGGCATGCAAAGCATGGGCCACTGCATAGACAGCATTGTAGACATTGTAGCTGTGGCCAGTCATGTTCATTTCAAACAAAATGAGTGGAATAGAATCCAGCTTCTCCTCACCAGTGCACATTTTCTTGATGTCCCCATGAACAACTGGATCCCTCAGTGAACAACTGAATGCCTGCTCCCAGAAGTACTGCATAAAACCATCTCCTTTTGCCCAGGAAGGGCTTACCGACTGCAGGAATGTTTGGAATCCTGGTGGCTGATTGGAGTGAACTGCAAGAGATAGAGCACCATGGAAGGTTTCTACATCCCAAGCCCTTTGGAAAGAAACGGATCCAAAGTCCCAGTGGCATGTGACAATCCACACTTTATGCAGGGGAGGAAATGAAATGAAGGGACCTAGAAACAACAACAGTCTCATAATGAACATGGATGAGTTCTCTCCATATACAAAACACACATTGGCTTTGCTGTGAGTGTAAATAGTAAAATACTTTTGATGCCTTAAAAGCACATCTACCACATCTTCAAAGTAAGTCTGTTGTGGTAATCTTACTGTGAAATTAAAACAGATGCCACTCTCATAAAGAATTGGCACCACAGTCTGCAAGAACCTGTCCCCATTGTTATCATCTACAGCGATCAGCACAGTCCATGTCCATTGGAAGTAATGAAATAACCGGATAAATCCCATATATTGAGTGGCTTCATTGGGGACCATCTGATACATGGAAGCAAATAGCAATTTGTTATCCTGCACTGGGGAAAATGATCCATAAGTGAGCTGGAAAAAAGCATATATATTTTTGAGATAGAATGAAGCATACCATTCAAACATGTGCAAGGAGTGTCATTTCCATAGCCCTGTATGGAAGACCTACCTGGGGCATCTTGTAAATGGCGACTGTGTTGGCGATATGGATAGACGTTTCTGAACTCTGTCCTCCAACGACTGCAATTGGATTGCTCTGTGTCTCACACTTGAAATTGGGGACAAACGTGTGCTGGGAAGAAAGCAAGCTCAGGGTGGCTTTATAGGTCATCTTTGCATTGTAGTAGCTGTTGAAGATGTGGAAGCCCAAAGTGATGTTTGGTAAGATGTTGGGATTCTCATTGATCTCTTGTACAGCAAAAGCCAAGGCCAAGTTGTGTTGATAGTTCTTTGGGATCGATCTGTAATGACAGTTAAAGTCTACCTTGATTAACAAAGAATAAAAATATGCCTTTCATTAATTCTTCAACTTTATATCCCCTCTTTCATGGAGCTTTTTCATCACACTATGAATTTGTCTGCTTTCAAACTAGCCCTCTTTAGTTGTTTTTTAAATAATGATGTTTTGTTATTCAGAGGTCATTTTCACCTCAATGCCATGAGAAAAATACAGAGATCATTTGGAATGATGAATATTAGATAAATCCCTATGTGGCCATTAATAGTTTACCTCAGAGAATCAGAGGTCTTTGTTTTAAAGACTGAAAAGTTGAAACTGTACAGAAATATTGAGTGACCTTATTTCACAAAATGTTTTGTTAACAGGTAGTACGGGAGCAACAGAAATGAGAACGAGGTCTTCATAGGATCTAGTCCTCTGCGAAATGCTGATTGTTTGAAACTGATTGGAATGATTACAGATGATCTAGATATTTACCATTTATCAATCTTACAGTGTAGTTAAGCTGAATGAAATTATCTTCAGTCTTTGGCAAATTTTACCCATATTTAGTATTTGTTTTGATATTAAATAGCTATGTATCTTGATAATTTTGCCATTTTTATCCATTTTAACAGCAAATCAATTTTGTATTTGTTTTACCCTATACTATTTAACTATGTAAATTCACTTTATTTGATGGTCTATGACGGCAAATACATTATTGATTGAACTGGGAAGTGTACATCTGACAGGCATTTTTGGTGGAACTATTCAATGAAATGATGAAATTTACCTTTGAGCAGGTTATGTGGAAGGTGCCGCAATTGTGATGCCAGGCCTGACCTCCACTGTCAATTCCCTTTTTCTGTTTTAACTGTGATTTATAGCTCTCTGTGTAATCATGCCCATTATGGTACTCCACTGATATGGAGATTTCTGGGCGGAGCAAGGAGGGTTATTGCACATCCTTGAAAGATTCTCCCAGACTGATCATTTCAGCCACCACCATTCCATTAGCCAAAATCTGTGCTAAAATTTCTCCCTGCAACTTTTGATGGGGCCATGAGCTCACATGTGTTTAGGTTAAAGAAGACAACCCCCAAATTTCCTCGGAAAGCTAAACCAATGAAATGAGTAGGGATGAATGATGGGCTATTCATGAATGACTCCTTTGATCATGCCCGTTGGCTCAGGGTGCTTGTCAATTAGCTCTCATTACGAACAACCCTTCCTATTCCTTTAAAATGAATGGCCTACTTAGACCAGGCCTATTTATTCCTTCCTATCCCATGACAAGAAGAAACAGAAAAAGCCAAAGAAGGTAACTTAGCAAGCCAATCATAGAGGACCTCAAAAATTCATGCATGAGGCCCTGAAGCAACTAGTTCATCCCAAGTCACCTTGGCTAGGATGGTTGGATAACAGCACAACGTTTATGGTTGTATGGTTTGCCCCTTGAACCTTCCCATAGGCTTGCCAATGAACTGCCCAACCAATAAGGTCCAGCACTTAATTTAAAAATTTAGCAAGGGTTGAGACAACAACATCCACTGCCCAAATGGTCATTAATGAACTTGTGGCATTTTTAAAAAAATACTTTATAAACAGTGAACAGAATGCAACATAAACTTATTGCCTTACAGGGAACACAACTGCAGAAGCAAAATTCCATTTTCACAAGCTCATATCCGTATATATTTTACATGGTCTGACTAATTTGTTTCTTTTTTGCCTTGACTGTAGAAGTCTTTTCTCTAGTCTTTGGTTGTCACACCTGGACTCCTATCTTCAACCAGCAGTCTGTCACCAAAGTCACTTATTCTTCTTATCCATTCTACTATTAATGATATTCCTGATTTCTTTATGTTGGTTACTGCTCATCTTCTGGATCCAAAATACTTATCTCATCTTTATCCTCATAATCCTTCATGGTTTCCCTACCTCTCATAATGCTTCATTACTATACTCTGGTATATCTCTGCCTCTAGTCTTCATTTTTCCAGCCTCACAATCTGAGCCAATACAACTGTCTCTTCTTCCACAGAAAACCACTGTTGACATGGTGTTCCTTTTGCTTCTAAATGCTTCCCAGACCTCAAAATGTCCCTCTTCTGTGAAGTCTCATGCATGACCCTTTAGATATTTACAAAGCCAAAGTACATGCCAAGGTACAAGTTCATTCTTCCCCTTTTCTCCACTCCACCTCCCTCTGCTCCTTTTGCTGTCTTCCAGGCATCAAATTATAAATTTTCTGTTCACAAGACAAGAGCTAATCTTCCCTTACTTTAAAAAAAACACCATTCAGTTCAATTATTTAGCAACACAAATAGATGGTAAAAAGAATATGAATGAATAACTTACATAGGTTCAGAAACGAACAACTGTGCAGGCTGCTCTTTGAATGAGGGAGTGTCATGTACATATAAGACTTGAGAAACAATCTCACCAACAATCAGGTCACCAGGCTGATAAAATGCATGAGGAACAGGAAGGAGATCAACAGCTGGGGTGCAAGGAACAGAATGCTTCTTGCATGTTGCTTGGCAGAGCAATAAAAGCAGCAACAGGAGCAGTACCAGCATTTCCCTCATGAACCACTTTTTCTCCATTCACAGATGTTTGTTAGCATGTGCTATTTTTGTTCTGACTTTCCTGGACCAGTCAATGAATCTATGGTTGTGCTTGAGCTAACTTTAGCCTATAAGGGAATGTCAGCAGAAGTTTCAGTTATGGGATCCTTTCCTTTCCTCTCCTACTTCAGCACTCTGTACAATATACTTTTCTTCCTTCTTTATCCTCTCTGAACTGGCTGTTGCAATTTCAGTTTAAACGTTTGCTAAGAAATCGCCCCCTTTAAAATAGCTGTAACCAAGAACTAAACCTGGGCATAAAAAGTAGGTGCTAAAATCTTTAAAATTATTTTCATTTTAAATTGTAAATTGGAAAACAAACCTGTGATGGTCTAAGAAGCAGAACACTGATCAAAGTCAAAGCAATGCAACAAGTTTCTCCCCCCCATAAACACCCCCTGTAAGGGACACCACAGTAATGTGGTTTGCATGTGTGTTAGTAGATAAAACTGTTATGATGTACTTTTCCCCCAATGAAGCACAAGTGAGAGGCTGAAGAAATGTGTAAAGAAGGAGTTGGTTTTTATATGCTGACTTCCTCTACCGCTTAAGGAAGAATCAAACTGGCTTGCAATCACCTTCCCTTACCCTCCCCACAACAGACACACTGTGAGGTAGGTAGGGCTGAGACAGCTCTAACAGCAGTAACTTGCCCAAGGTCACCCAGCTGGCTTCAGGGGTGGCAGCAGGGAAACCAACCCAGTTAACCAATTAACCTCCGCCACTCATGTGGAATCAAACCCGGTTCCCCAGATCACCACACTGGCTCTCTAGATTAGCCCGTGCTGAGATGAAGCTAACTTTTTCATTCAACCTCACCCAGTTGCATGCTCCGTTGATGCTTGACGAAGCTAGCTTGTCCGCTCAACCTCACCCAATTGCATCCATACCACAACCCCCTCCTCACATGTCTGTTGTCCATGCAGGTCCTGTGATTCCTAACATAGCCTTTATATGTGGTCAAGTAAGATAAAAGGTATGGCCAAGGCTGATGGTGCAACAGAGTTCAATTTATGTTCTATTACTCTGCTAAAAGTTCCTGATGTCTTTTGCCAATGAGCTTCTTCAGGGGAATCTGTTAGTCTTCCAGTGTTCCTTCAACAGGAGTAAAGCAAGAGATTTTTTTTTTAGCTGATTAAGAAAATATAATTTTAATTTACTTGCACCATTGACCTTGGCCTTATTTTATTTTTTTACCTCTTGGTGACTGGTGTGGCTCTTTTATTTCCTCCTTGGTCAAAGAAGATACCTCCTAACTTGTCACAAGCAGTGACTCTGGTTGGATCCAACTTTTACTCAGCATGTGCACTTTTTGTTGGTGTTGAAATGTGTGCAGGAATCAGTGGGAAAATACCTAAATATATGTGTAAAGTAGAAATGATGACAGAAAAAAGCCTGACAGAGCCCTGTCTGTCCTTGTATCCAAGTCCTGCTGATACTTGGGGATTTTATATGCAGTGATATTTTTTATTGGCCCTTAAAAATGTGTTGTCTAGCAGGGGAAAAAACCCAACAATTCTAATGATTCTGGCACACCCTCCTAATTATGTAGTGCTGATTGAGCTGTCCTCGGTCTCAATTGGCAGTCACAGTAGACACAATTTAATTCAATATGCATGCATGCAAATGTAATAATTTAAGGAAAAACAAGCTAAAACTAAAACCCTATAATTGTACCTGTTTTGGACAACGTTTGATTTTTTTAATGTTCCCAAATGACTGGAAATGTACTTGGTCTATATTCATTAATATGTAAAGCATGTTATGGTATGGCTCTAAGAAATAGCATCTGCTAATTTATTTATTTTAATTTTAACAAATGTATATCCCGCCCTCTCCAGCAAAGCTGGACTCAGGGCGGCACACAACATATTTAAAAACATCATTCAGTTTTATTAAAATATTCTTGAATGAACGTTTGCCCCATAAAGTCTCACGTTGGCACACTTATTGTGATATAAAGCTGCAGAAGAGATAACCAATCAGAACCCCTACACACACACACAATAGTAATATACATAGGAAAGAGGGTGGGTTGGCCAGCATTGATGGAGAAGACTGTATCTGATCTCAACCACAGGCCTGGTGGAATAGCTCAGTCTTGCAGGCCCTGCAGAATTCCCTAAGGGCTCTGGACTCATTAGAAAGGCTATTCCACCAGGCTGGGGCCAGGGCAGAGAAAACCCGGGCCCTGGTTGAGGCCAGCCAGATATGTCTAATGATGATTGAAATCTGTCTTTGCCAGCAGCTAAACACTCAATGTTGATGATACAGGCAAACAAAAGAAGTCACCTTATGAATAATGTTTAAAATCAGGCATTCTTTATTAGCTACCCCTTAATCTTCAAACTTACCTAAAAGAAACCTATACATATTGCCTTTCGAGTTGAATTTTCTACCCCAAGACAAAATGCCATTGTACTGTGGTAAAAAGAAAGATCCCATAGAGGCAATAAAATAAAATAAATTGTGGTGCCAGAATTCATTGCTGCCTGACAATACCAAAACATCCTGAGTCTGAAAACACATCTTCACATGAGGCAAAATGTAACCTTTGAGTGTATGTGCCCCTTCCCAAATTTTTATTGAGTAACTCACTACTCCCGAACCTTCATTACGTTCCCAGGGCAAGAGTGGTTCAGCGATGAAAATGATGAGGAAATAACACATATACAAATAAAATGGGTTGTACAAAGGCCACAGCTTTATTGATTACAAGAGGATGGAGCATTGGCGAGGCATGG
Organism: Euleptes europaea; assembly: GCF_029931775.1. NCBI lineage: Eukaryota > Metazoa > Chordata > Lepidosauria > Squamata > Sphaerodactylidae > Euleptes > Euleptes europaea. Next base: position 16,541,523 of record NC_079329.1, on the reverse strand, counting down.
GGATGGAACCCGGCATCAGCTGACCACCCTGTCAGGCAATGAAACAATCCCCAACCTGAGTGTTGAGGGAGCAACCGGATTGGCGAACTAGTGGTTCCACTAGGAAATCTCTAAATGCTTCCTTCGCCACATCAAGTGGAGTCACACAACTGCCCCCGAGCTAGGCATCTATGAAAGGACTCCACCCCAAGACCCATTATAGGGATCCCCCCAAAAGGGGAAGGCAATCACACAAGTCATTTTCCCCAACTTGGATCAGTCCCAATCACTTATATACATGCTGACTTGGGACACTATATTAACTTTACTTGTGTGGTATGCTACTGAAGTAGGGTTGCCAACTCTGGGTTTGGAAAATCCTGAAGATCTGGAAGTGGAACATGAAGAAGGACATCAGTGGGGTATAACACCATAGATTATGAAGCAGCCATTTTTCCCCCCATGGGAACTGATCTCTGTCTTCTGGAGATCAGTTGTAAATCTGGGAGATCTTCAAGGCCCACCTGGAGGTTGTCAACACTATATCACTTTAGCAGCGGAAATGCTGGTTGGATTTAGCCCATTATGCATTACACAATTCTTTTTTTGGAAGTATTTCAGGACAATGAACCACCCCTTTAATCTCTTTCCAATTATGAAACAATGCAGGGTAACTGTCACACTTTTCTACAAGTTGCATACGCAGGTATCCTTTCCTGATATTTTGGAGGAATACGTCTGGGAGTAGAAAATAATGTTATATTTTTGTCACTTTCTTCTGCCTTATTAATTGATCCCTATTGTTCAGCTCAGGCCTCAGCACAATGATATAGCATTTAGGGCAAAAGATACAACCCAGTAATCCAGCACTGGAGGCCAAGATGGTAAAAGTTTCCACAGCCACCATGGATTTCCCTTTGGTGCTCAGGTAGGTTGGAACAAAGGACAACCAAACGCTGCAAAAGACCAGCATGCTGAAGGTGATAAACTTGGCTTCATTGAAACTGTCTGGCAACTTCCTGGCAAGAAAAGCCACTATGAAGCTGACAATGGCCAGAAAACCCATATAGCCCAAGACACAGTAAAACATGATAGCAGAGCCCTCATTGCATTGCAGGATGATTTCCTCTGTAACTGAATGCATGTCCATATCAGGGAATGGAGGAGAAGTACTTAGCCAAAGAGTACAAATGCCAACTTGAATAAAGGAGCAGAAAAAGACTACAGAATTGGCCATTCTTTTGCCAATCCATTTCCTTATCTTGGATCCTGGTTTGGTAGTCATGAATGCTAAGACTACAGTGATGGTTTTGGCCAATACACTGGAAAGGGCCACACAGAAGACAATCCCAAAAGTAGTTTGCCGGAGAAGGCAGGTCTCCTTTCCTGGCTGTCCAATGAAAAGGAAAGAGCAGAGGAAGCAAAGCAGGAGGGAGGCAAGGAGAATGTAGGTGAGGCTCCGGTTGTTGGCTTTGATGATGGGTGTTTCTTGGTTCTTTATGAAAACTCCAATCACCAACATGGTGATCAAAGAGAAAGAAATACCTAATATAGCTAAGGTGGTTCCTAATAGTTCTTTGTAAGAGAGGAAACTCAGGACCCTGGGAATGCATTGATTTCGATTGTTGTTGGCATAATGGCCTTGTGGACATTTGACACAGGCATCCATGTCTGGGGAAAAAAAAGGAATTGTCATTTAATGTCTCAAGACTTTGAGGAACATACAGAGAAAGAAGTTATTTCAGAGAAATGGCTATTTTTGAGATGTGATATTAAGAAGGGAGGGGTTTCATGCAGGTGTTCTGAAATAGTGAGGCTTCTTTTTATTTCTTGGTGTTCCAAATGAATGGTTGATATGCACTGGGTATAGTCATGAACCAGGGAGGCCTCCAGTCACATCTTATCTCAGTTATAAATTCGCAAAGTGGCCTTTGGACAGCTATTATCTAAGCCCTCTCTCTATAACAGAGGGATTATACTTGTACCAGAATGATCCCCCCGAATGACATGAAGCATTATAATGGGTTAAATTTAGGGTTGCCAGTTGCCTGCTGTTTGACAGTATTGCAGATGCTTTGACATCACTTCTACGTGACCATCTTCAATGTTCCAGGAATGCCCCCTAAACGGTATGGTCTGTATCATAGAGACAGGGAAAATTTATAGAGCACCCCATGGGTGATGCTATGATGTAACAGCCTCACTAGCATTCTCCCTCCCAGGGTCCATCCCTCCAAGCTCCTGGGATTTGTTGGTGAAAATTTAGCCATCCTAGCAGTGCATTCCTAAGGAGAGTTACTCCAGTCTAAGCCCTTTGAAATGAATAGGCTTAGACTGGAGCAACTCTCCTTAGGAATGCACTGTAGTTTACCTAGATCTTATTAAACGACTGATCTGCATCATTCAACTATTTTCTTAACTCCCCACCCCCCACTTAACTTTTATATGCAAGCTGCAACAAAGGCAGAGCATGGACTATCAACTTTTTGGCAACACAAACCTGGCTTAAAACTTGGCTGGTGTTGCCATCAGCTTTCTTTATAATAGACTGGTAATTAGGTGAAAGGTGCCATGTCTCATTTCCCTCTTACAACTTATGACCGAAACTACTAAAGGGTTTTCTTCCAAGGGTGCTGATTCCCTAACCCAAAAGCTAACTATGGTCTGTTTTTTAGGAAAGTTAGCTTCCTCAAGATACTCAGTGTTTTGTCCTATGTGTGTTCTTAGCAGTCCATGCTATTACTGTCATTCCTAATTCAGGGTTAAGTAGGGTTATGGAAGTTTGGGGAAAGTGGAGACAACAAGGGGCTTAATTGCAGCTCCTTAACATCACTTCTGGGGGGAACGAAGCGTGATATCATGCTGCTCTAGGAATTACTGGAAACTCTATAGTAAAACAAAGAATTTTGAAAGATTCCTAGAGAGCTCTGACATCACGCCCCGATTTTCTGAGTAAGTGGCATAACACTGTCACAGGGACGGTGGTTTTTGAAGTACCTGACCACACATGTCAGGAAGGTCTTGGCATGGTGGTGGACTTTCTAATAAACACTGAGTGTAGCATCTGAAAAGTGTCAACAGCTCCCAGTTATAGAACTTTGCAACCATGTATGAACAGTCTTGAAGAGCATCCAAATGTAGAGCAAGTAACAGCAGCAAGAGGTGCAGGTTACAAAAACCTGACAGATGCTGTGCTGAAATCTGATAATAAGCAAAGTTATACCACTTTGGGAAAGAAGGAGAGACAAATTCCTTAGGTTATAATTTGTTGCTGTTGTTTTCTGAGATCATTTCTGAGTTCAAGAGAACATTTGATAATCATATTATTCAAGGAGGAGAAACAGTGATTGGCTGGTGTTCCAATTCTTTCAAGATCATAGACTGCAAAACTTAATATACTTAATATTATAACTCCATACGTTGTGAGTCCTACCCTTGTCCTGAGAAATTGTTCCTTCTGGACATGGAACACAATCGTAGCAGCAAAATGCCTCCCCTTCCTTCTTTTTCCTGCTGTAGCCAGGATGACAATTTTCATTGCAGACGGAAAGGGGTACCACCTGTCCATAAGCAAAAGGGACCATTAACATCATGCACATATTCATTGAGAACAAATTCTGGCTGCTCTAGTACTGGTCATATGGAAACGTTCCATGATACGATTCTCCTCGTATGGTGATTTTGAGTACTTTCTTACCTGATAATTGTCAGTAGAGAGAATTACACATGCAATAAATTACTGATAACAACAATTACTGATACAGATTACCAATAAAATGGCCATGGTGTTTGAGGACCTTCAACCTTAAATATTATTGGATGTTAAAGATAAAATCTGTGCAGACCACTGGAACTAGTTGTTTGCTTTCAGGAAAAAAATATCATTAAATAAGATGAATACTTCTGTGGCATTTTAGCACAATTAAAATGGAAATGATTTTAGAAGGGTTAAACTAGCTTTTGTGGTGGAAGCACATAAGCAGAAAAGGAAATTAAGTGGTTGGGAAGACAGTACTTTGAGAGAAAAAGTTTGAGGTAGTACATTTTCTCACAATCTTGCCCAAGTCCACTACTTACTACAGCCCAGTTCCCACATGGGAATATAGACAGATCCCATAAACTCATTATAGCCTTTTTGGGTGGGTAAACAGAATTCATCCTACCTTTTTCACCCCTGGAAAAGCTGGTTGACTCCAACCCATGAGGTCAAATGCTTATTATGACCTCTCCACATATGTGAGGGACAGGCAGAGCTCTAAAAGAGATGACATACAACTTTTTCTACTAATTATACACTCAAGAGGCTGACTTTATGTCTCACCTGGTTAAAGGTTCTGTGCCATATAATTTGATCATCATTAAGGGTCAGCTCTTTGCCTCGAGAAGCCTGAGGATCCAGTCTACCAACTTTTACTCTCACAAAAGATCCATTTGAGAACGTTACCCAGTTTGTAAGATCAAAACCAGCTTTCAGTTCTCCATTCTCATCAAAACACACCGTGTCTCCAGCACTGTTGTTGAACATGATGTTCCTTAGATAATAATTCAGCTAATGGAGAGGAAATAGCACACAAATGTGGAAATAATTACGATGATCTTTGCAAAGATCGCAAAGTATGAATAGATTATTCTGAGCTTGTACGTCTTAACCAAACAGTGTACAATTTACATGGCAATGACTTTAGTGGAATTGTTGTGGAGAGGCTAAAATCATTGAATGTTATTTGTGGATACAAGAAAAATGTCTGTGACAGTCCAGAGAAGGCAGTGGAGCTCTACATTGATAATTAGGCAAATCTGGGTTTGAGGAATTAGTGTTTTCTGGACTGGTTTACGCTCCTCTCCCAAAGGATTAAGTCACAGTTTGGGTGTGTTGCCAAATTGAGGCTGAGAACTCTGTAGTTCATAGGTCCTTTTTACCAATTGTGACTGGTCCACCAGGTATGACCCTGCCCTTAGAGGCATCATTTGGTCACAACTGGTTGATGCTTCAATTGCTTGCCAGTAAGTAAGATGTAATGCACTCTGTGTGGCTCTCCATGAGGAGGTTGTTCAGAAATTTCTTCTGGTGAAGTAGTATTATCATCTATCCACTAGCAGTAGTGGAATGAATGAATGAATGAATGGATTTGTATAGGCCATAGGCCATTACAAAACACCATCAGCAAATGTAACACATTATAGTCTAAATATACATAATAAAACTCAAGTTATAAAACTGGAATTACAAAAACATAAGCAACTTTAAAATAATTACTTTTGATAAAACAATGCAAACAACAACCGCAAACAAAATCAGTTTTACATAACTGCTCTTGAAGAGATAGCCTTGGCCTTTATTTTCTTTGCTGCCAGGCCATACAGTGCCATTGTAAGTTATATGATCATCAACATCCAATAGAAGACATATCATTTACTCTTTATCAGAATAAAGGCTTAACCTAGCTAATATTCCAGCGAGAAACTTGCTCCTGGGTTGTACATACATTGGGCACAATAGCAGTAGTGAATAACAGAGGTCTACACAGGCTGGGAGATTGGTTGAAGCAGAATGCAATATGTTAATGGTTCTTACCTGTAAAAACCCCAATTAACTAAGACCAGGTTACCTAAAGAAAAGCCTAACCAACACATGACCCTGCTCTCTAGTCATCTTGATCTTCAGAGGATCTGATCTGTGCTCACTCACTGACAGAGTTAAGGGGGGGGGGAAGGACCAGATATTGGTCCTTTCCCCCACTGTAGTGTTGGGTTCTGGATGTCCGACCCAAAATAAGTGTGCTTGGCTCCACATCTGCAATCATTCAAGAAGTTTTGTTTTCGCAGTCTCTCAGGCTAAAGATTTTATCGATAACCTGCTTTTATTTGATTGTTTTGCTGTTATGTGTAAGCAGATGGAAAGAATGAACCAAAAAAAATAATTCAGAACAGCAAATATTTTGCGGTTAAAAGCAGGGAGGGGGTGAAACGGCAATGTATCTCCTGTCATGCTGTTTCATTGGGCTTTATTATTTTTGTATGTTAGGTATATTGTGCCTTTATTGGGCTTACGTTTGGTAAGATAATTCCAGCATCTTGAAATGGAGGTATGCAACACAGATGTTTAAACTGAAACAAAATATTCAGAATATTCAAATATTCAAAATAAAAAAAATTAATTGACGTCTGCACTGAAAATAGGAGGATGTCTTTATGATACAATTACCTTCCATGGTGGCAGATTATAGAACTCTGGCCGCCTTACTTCTTCAGTTGTCCTATATTTAGATTTGAATATGTAGATGGCATGCAAAGCATGTGCCACTGCATACACAGCATTGTAGACATTGTAACTGTGGCCAGTCATGTGCATTTCAAACAAAATGAGTGGAATGGAATCCAGCTTCTCCTCGCCAGTGCACATTTTCTTGCTGTCCCCATGAACATCTGGATCCCTCAGTGAACAACTGAACGCCTGCTCCCAGAAGTTCTGGATAAAACCATCTCCTTTTGCCCAGGAAGGGCTGACGGACTGCAGGAATGTTTGGAATCCTGGTGGCTGATTGGAGTGAACGGCAAGGGATAAAGCACCATGGAAGGTTTCTACATCCCAAGCCCTTTGGAAAGAAATAGATTCGAATTCCCAGTGGCATGTGACAATCCACACTTTATGCAGGGGAGGAAATGAAATGAAGGGACCTATAAACAACAACAGTCTCAAGCTGAACATGGACGAGTTTTCTCCATATACAAAACACACATTGGCTTTGGTGTGAGCATAAACAGTAATATGCTTTTGCTGCTGTACAAACACATCTACCAGATCTTGAAAGTAAGCCTGTTGTGGTATTCTTGCTGTGAAATTAAAACAGATGCCACTCTCAGAAAGCATTGGCACCACGGTCTGCAAGAACCTGTCCCCGTTGTTATCATCTACAGCGATCAGCACAGTCCATGTCCACTGGAAGTAATGAAATAATCGGATGAATCCCCTATATTGAGTGGCTTCATTGGGGACCATCTGATACATGGAAGCAAATAGTAATTTGTTATCCTGCACTGGGGAAAATGATCCATAAGTGAGCTGGAAAAAAGTATATTTAGTTTTTTTAGATAGAAAGAAACATACCATTCAAACATGTGAAAGGAGTAGCATTCCCATAATCCTGTATGGATGGCCTACCTGTGGCATCTGGAACATGGCGACTGTGTTGGCGATATGGAGAGACGTTTCTGAACTCTGTCCCCCAATGACTGCAATTGTATTGCTCTGTGTGTCACACTTGTAATTGGGAACAAACTTGTGCTGTGAAGAAAGCAAACTCAGGGTTCCTTTGGAGGTCATCCTTGCATTGCAGTAGCTGTTGAGGATGTGGAAGCCCAAAGTGATGTTTGGTAAGATGTTGGGATTCCCATTGATCTCCTTTACAGCAAAAGCCAAGGCCAAATTGTGCTGATAGTTCTTTGACACTGATCTATAATGAGAGTTAAAGGCTACCTTGATTATCAAAGAATAAAAATATGCCTTTCATTAATTCTTCATATTTATATTCTTTCCTTCCTGTTACACTATGCATTTCTTTACTTTAAAACAAGCCCTTTTTAGTTGTTGTTTTTTAAACAATGGTTTGCTATTCAGAGGTCATTGTTTTTAACTCAACACCATGAGCAAAATGCAGAGGTCATTTGGAATGATCAATATTGCATAAATCCCTATGTGACCATGATCAGCTTACATCAAAGGTCTTCATTTTAAAGACTGAAAAGTTGAAACTGTACAGAAATATTGAGCGACCTTATTTCACAAAATGTTTTGTTAACAGATAGTACTAGGGTTGTGCATATCGATATACCTGAACTGAAAACAAACCCAAAATTATCCATGTTGTCAATTTTGGGAATAGGCGATTCCCAAAAAAGCCAAATAGTTATTTAGCTTTTTCGGGTTTGGCTATTCATCTTTGCTCAGATGCACGGCTCTGTGCTTTATCCCCTTTTTCTATCTTTTTCTTTTCTTTTTTTTTACTGGTGTTGTTAGGGCCCCATAGTTTTTAGGTAGAGGTCATTTAGACAGAGCCAACTTGGTCTGACCAACCATTCAGTGGGTTGATCTGGATAAAGTACAAATGGTATGTAGAAGACAGGGTTCACCAGTCCTTTCTGGAGGGATATACTTTCCAACTAAAAAGAGCTGGCTTCAACAGCTGCTCACACCACCAGGCTTCCTACATGGATGGGCAATCTCCTTCAGACAGTCCCTGTGGTCGAGACTTCGGCTGGCTCCGATATCACAGCCCCCCCCCCCATTGAAAACCTGCTTTCAAAAAGAAGGTTGCCCTGAGTAGTGGCTTCATTTCCCCACATTGTGACCATCTCTTGAAATCAGATTTTTGATTACTATAATAAAGGACTGCTTGCAGGATGTCATTTGCCATTAAAAGAAATGTTTTCCATGCCTTTTTTTTCTTACATTTAAGCCTTTTCCCTCTGTTTGGAAGCTAATTTGCATGGACATTATGCCATTGCTCCCCAAATATGAAGTGAGCCCCCAGACTTTGAGGTGCCAGTCCTTGGCAATGTTGAACTTCTGAACCTGAAAACTGATGGACAGCTCGCCTTGCAAGTGCCTGGAGGATGGGGGCGACCCCTTCACTGGCCCATAAAATTGGATCCCCATCCCAAAGTTCACCAAACTTTGCTGACCATCTAAGGAGAGTCCCTTGTAGCCACGCTGCAAATTTGGTGACTCTACCTCCAAAAATGCCCCCACAGGAACTTCGAAAAAAAATCCCCATAGAATATAATAGACCCATTTGGGGGGGGGGTTAAGTCAAAATACCCTTTTACCAGTATAGATATTCAGCTCATTCCAGGTTTACAAAAAACAATCAGGCCCAATAAACCCAAAATCTACCAAATTATTTATTTTTCCACAACCCTAAGTAGTAAGGGAGCAACAGAAAGTAGAAAGGGGTCTTCATAGGATATATTCCTCTGCAAAGTGTTAATTGTTTGAAACTGTTTAGAATGATTACAGATGATCTAGAAATTCCCTTTTTATCAATCTTACAGTGCAGTTAAGCTGAATGAAATTATATTCCATTTTTGGCAAGGAACTGATAACGTCTGACTGTTATTTTGGGGGTCACTGTTCAATGAAATGATGAAATTTACTTTTGAGCATGTTATGTGGAAGGGGGGGGGGCAAGTGGGATGCCAGACCTGACCTCCACTGTCAATTCCCTTTTTCTGTTGTAACTATGATTTATAGCTCTGTGTGTAATCATGTCCATTATGGTGCTCCACTGATATGATTTCTGGGGGTGCAAGGAGGGTTATTGCACATCCTTGAAAGATTCTCCCAGACCGATCAATTCAGTCACCATTCTATTGGCCAAAATATGTACTAATATTTCTCCCTTCATTTTTTGATTGGGCTATGCACTCACATGTGCTAATCTTTCCTTACTTTTTAAGAGCTAATCTTCCTTTACTTAAAAACAAACTACCATACAGATTGATGATTGAACAACATAAATAAGTGGTAAAAAGAATACAAATGAATATCTTACATTGGCTCAGAAATGAACAACTGTGCAGGGTGCTCTTTGAATGAGGGAGTGTCATGTACGTACAAGACTTGAGAAACAATCCCACCAACAGTCAGGTCACCAGGCTGATAAAATGCATGGGGGATAGGAAGAAGATCAACAGGTGGGGTGCAAGGAATGGAATGCTTCTTGCATGTGGCATGGCATAGCAATAAACGCAGCAACAGGAGCAGTACCAGCATTTCTCTCATGAACCACTTTTCCTCCAATCACAGATGTTTGTTAGCATGTGTTAGTTTTGTTCTTACTTTCCTGGACCAGTCAATGAGTTTATGGTTGTGCTTGAGCCAACTTTAACCTATAAGGGAATGTTAGCAGAAGGTTCAGTTAAGGGATCCTTTTCTCTCCTCCATCATTTTGTACAATATACTTTTCTCCCTTACTTTATTCTCTCTGAACTGGCTGTTGCAATGCCCAGTTTAAATTTCTGCTAAGAAATCACCCCCCTTTAAAATAGCTGTAACCAAGAACTATGTCTGGGCATGAAGTATAATGTCCAGATCATGCAAAGTGATGGTATCGCTTTGCTCTGGTTAGACCTCAGCTAGAGTACTGTGTTCAGTTTTGGGCATCACAATTTAAGAAAGATGTAGACAAACTGGAACGTGTCCAAAGGAGGGCAACAAAGATGGTGAGGGGTCTGGAGACCAAGTCCTATGAGGAAAGGTTGAAGGAGCTGGGTATGTTTAGCCTAAAGAGGAGAAGATTGAGAGGTGATATGATAACCATCTTCAAGTACTTGAAGGGCTGTCATGTAGAGGAGGGTGCTGAGTTGTTTTCTGTTGCCCCAGAAGGTCGGACAACAACCAATGGGTTGAAATTAAATCAAAAGAGTTTCTGCCTAGACATTAGGAAGAATTTTCTAACAGTTAGAGTGGTTCCTCAGTGGAACAGGCTTCCTCAGGAGGTGGTAAGCTCTCTTTCCCAGGAGGATTTTAAGCAGAGGCTAGATGGCCATCTGTCAGCAATGCTGATTCTATGACATTAAGCAGATCACGAGAGGGAGGGCACCTTGGCCATCTTCTGAGCATGGAGTAGGGGTCATTGGGAGTGTGGGAGGGAGGTAGTTGTGAATTTCCTGCATTGTGCAGGTGGTTGGACTAGATGACCCTGGTGATCCCTTCCAACTCTATGATTCTATGAAAAAATAGGGGCTAAAATCTTAAAAAACAATTTTCTTTTTAAGTTGGAAATTGGAAAACTAACCTTTGATGGTCTAAGAAGCAGAATAGTGACCAAAGTCAAAACAATGCAATGAGTTTCTCCCCTCCTCCCCTCCCAATTTTTTTTTATAAGAGACACCACAGTAATGTGGTTTGCATGCGTGTTAGTAGATAAAACAATGATGACAAATTTCCCCCCCAAAATGAAGTGGAAATGAGAGGCTGAGCAAATGAGTAGACTCTAGCCTGTGCTGAGATGATGCTTGATGAAGCTAGTTTTTCCACTCAACTTCATCCAATTGCATCCATACCACAACCCCCTCCTCACATGTCTGTTGCCATGCAGGTCCTGTGATTCCTAACATATCCTTTATATGTGGTCCAGTAAGATAAAAGGTAAGGCCAAGGCTGATGGTGCAAGCGTGCAGAGTTCAATTTATGTTCTGTTACTCTGCTAAAAGTTCCCTACGTCTTTTGCCAGTGAGCTTCTTCAGGGGAATCTGTTAGTCTTCCGGTGTTTCTTCAACAGCAGCAAAGCAAGAGAGTTTTTTAGCTGAGTAATAAAATATAATTTTAATTTACTTGCACCATTGACCTTGGCCTTATTTTTTTTTACCTTTTAGTGACTGGTATGGCCCTTATATTTTCTCCCTGGTCAAAGAAGATACCTCCTGACTTGTCACTAGCAGCGACTCTTGTTGGATCCAACTTTTACTCAGCTTGTGTGTGTGTGTATGTTTTGTTTTTGTTTTTTTGTTTTTTGTTTTTTGTAAAAATGTGTGGAGGAATCAGTGGGAAAATACCTAAATATATACACAAAGTAGAAATGATGACCAAAAAAGCCTGACAGAGCCTGATGTGTCCCTGCTTCTAGGTCCTGCAGATACATTTGGATTTTATATGCAGTGATGTTTTTCTTGGCCCCTGAAAATGTGTTGTCTAGCAGAAAAAAAGGGCAATGACTGTGGCACACCCTTCTAATTATGTAGTAGTGATTGGGCTGTCCTTGGTCTCAACTGGCAGTCGAAATGGGCACAATTTAATTCAATATGCGTGCAGGCAAATATCATCATTTAAGGAAAAAACAAGCTAAAAAGGCAACCCTGTAATTGTACCTGTATTGGAAAACTTTTGATTTTTCTAGTGTTCCCAAAGGACCAAAAATGTACTTGGTCTAAAGTTATTAATAAGTAATGCATTGCTCTAAGAAATAGCATCTGCGAATTTATTTGTTTATTTTTATTTTATTACATTCATATTTATCCCACCCTCCCCAGCAAAGCTGGGCTCAGGGCGGCACACAACACCATTCCATCATATTAAAACATTCCTGAATAAAAAATCTGCCCCATAAAGTCTCATGTTGGTGCACTTATTGTGATATAAAACAGCAGCAGAGATAACCAGTCAGCACCCACCCCCTCACAAACACACAAGAGTAATTTACATAGGAAAGGAGGCATTGGGAGGCCAGCGTTGATGGAGAAGACTGCAGCTGACCTCAACCACAGCCTGGCAGAATAGCTCAGTATTGCAGGCCCTGTGGAATTCCCTAAGGGGCCTGGTCTCATTTGAAAGGCTATTCCACCAGGCCAGGGCCAGTGCAGAGAAAGGCCTGACCCTGGTCGAGGGCAGCCAGACATGTCTGATAATGACTGAAATCTGTCTTTGCAAGTAGCAATGCTGATGCCACAGACCAACCCATGAGGTCACCTTATGAATAGGGCTGCCAGATCCCTCTTTGCCACCAGTGGGAGGTTTTGGGGGTGGAGCCTGAGAAGAGTGGGGGTTGGGGAGGGGAGGGACTTCAATGCCATAGAGTCCAAATGCCAAAGCAGCCATTTTTCTCCAGGTGAACTGATCTTTATCGTCTGGAAATCAGTTGTAATAGCAGGAGATCTCCAGCTAGTACCTGGAGGTTGACAGTAGGGCTGTCAATTTGGTTCGTCCAGAACCGAAAAACAGCTAAATTTTCCCCAATTCGGCGGTTCCTAGTTCGGATGGAACCGAATTCAAAAAAGGCGGGAAAACAACGAGCCGAAGACTCCAATAGTCACTCTCTTTTCCCTGTTCTGTTCTCTCCTTCCCACCCACAAGCCAAGCTACCTATATCAGCCCTTCATCTTCAAGTTTTCCTCCTTTTCTCCCCCGGTCGGCTTCTCCTCAGGAAAACCTTGGCCCAGTTGTACAGTGCCACTGCCAGACCGGGCTCTGTTGCATAGTGGGGAACCCACAAGATTTGCAGGGGCACCTCATTTGCCAACTGTGCACCTCCCCATGTTATTTCCACTTTTCCTCTTCCTGGCAATCCCCATATAATCACTTTTCTCTTGTTTCCTTTTCTGCTTCACATCTACCAATCAGACTTCCTTTATCTGCTCCCCATCTTCAGCTACTTGTATTGTTTCATTTACCTTTTTCCACAATAGGTATCCAAAAGAGCTTACATAATTGTTCTCCCCTCCATTTTATCCTCATCATAATCATGTAAATCAGGTTAGGCTGAATGTGTATGACTGTCCCAAGGTTATCCAGTGATCCTCAATAGCAGAGTAGGGATTTGACCCTGGGTCTTAGGGTTGCCAGGACCCTCTTCACCACCGGTGGGAGGTTTTTGGGGCAGAGCCTGAGGGTGGAGTTTGGAGAGTGGAGGGATTCCAACTGCCAAAGCGGCCATTTTCTCAGGTGAACTGATCTCTATCTGCTGGAGATCAGTTGTAATAGCAGGAGATCACCAGCTAGTATCTGGAGGTTGGAACCCTACTGGGTAGGGTTGCCAGGTCCCTCTTTGCAACCAGCGGGAGGTTTCTGGGGCACAGCCTGAGGGGGGCAGGGTTTGGGGAGGGGAGGGACTTCAATTCCATAGAGTCCAATGGCCAGAGCGGCCATTTCCTCCAGGGGAACTGATCCTTATAGGCTGGAGATCAGCTGTAATAGCAGGAGATCTCTAGCTACTACCTGGAGGTTGGCAGCCCTACTACTGGGTCTCCCAGAGACTAGTCTGAAATGTGACCCTTACACCATACTGGTTTTCATGGGGGTGTTGAATAGTAGCAAGAAGCTGGGCCTGGGTAGCCATGGAGCTGGTTCAATGTCAAGTTGCTCAGTGGTTGCTGCTGGTCCTGGTCCTGATTTTCCATTCCTTCCCCTGGCTTTTACTGATAGAAACCAATCCTGGTATGCTGGCAATACTATTATGGTTTCCTCCCATCCCTAGAATGATTTTGAGAGGGCATTTATTTCTTAAAGCTGCAGGTGCTGCTTCTATAATGTCTAGGGGGTCTTCTCACTTTTTAAAAAAATATTATATCTGATTTTTCTGCTAACCTGGGGAAATATTTCAGGTTGTAGAAAGACTTGTCTTGTCTGTTCATGGCTCCAGTCTCTAGATTTAAGTATTCATAGATTTGGCCATGTTGAAAATTGCTGTTGGAGGGTTAAAGGTGAACCATCATGGTATATTAACAACCATAGTTCCAAATAGATGTGTTTCTCCACCTTTTAATGAATGTTTACAGCAGATAGGGAATGATGCGAGATCACTTAAGTAAAGGGCGATGAAACTCTGATAAATACCTGTGGCGACACTCTGCATTTTTTAAAAAAAATATTGTTGACTTTCAGCTTAAAGAATAAAATTCCATGACAAATGTAAATCAGTTCCATAGAAGTTTAATTGCCATAGTTTTTGATAAGCAGCCTTAGGAATTGTAGGTCTCTACCATTTAAAGAGAGTTCATGTGAAAGAATACAGAGACCAACTTGTTTGCTATTCATCTTTTCCTCTTTATTAGTAGTTCCCTGTTGTTTAGCTCAGGCCTGAGCACAATGATGTAACATTTGGGAGAAAAAATACAACCCAGTAAGCCAGCACTAGAGATTAAGATGGACAGGATTTCCAGAGCCACCATGGATTTTCCCTTGGTGCCCACATAAGTTGGAATAAAGGACAGCCAAACACTACAAAAGAGCAACATGCTAAATGTGATAAATTTGGCTTCATTGAAACTGTCAGGTAACTTTCTGGCCAGGAAAGCAAATTTGAAGCTGACAATGGCTAGGCACCCAATGTAGCCGAGGACACAGAAAAACATGGCAGCTGAGCCCTCGTTACATTCCAGTATGATTATCCCTTTCAGTGAATGCATGTCCTTATTTGGGAATGGAGGAGAAGTACTTGTCCAAAGAACACAAATGCCTGCTTGAACAAGGGAACAGGAAAGGACAACAGAATACCCTAGTTTTTTGCCCACCAATGGCATTATCCTAGAGCCTGGTTTGGTAGCCATGAAAGCCATAACCACAGTGATGGTTTTTGCCAGCACACTAGAAATAGCTACCGAAAATACAATGCCAAAAATAGTTTGTCGGAGAAGGCAGGTCACCTTTCCAGGCTGCCCAATGAACAGCAATGAAGAGAGGAAGCAATGGGCAAGGGAGATTAGAAGAATATAGGTAAGGCTTTGGTTGTTGGCTTTGACTATGGGAGTCTCCTGGTACTTCACAAATGTTCCTAACACCAAAGTTGTGACAAGAGAGAAAGAAATAGCCAAGGTTGCCAAGATGATACCTGTTGGTTCTTCATAAGAAAGGAAGCTTATATCCTTGGGAACACATTGATTTTGGTAATAATTGGAATAGTGATCTTGTGGACATTTGGTACAGCTATCCAGGTCTGCAAAAAAAAAATATGTTGAAATATTTGAAGACTTTGAAAAAGGAAAAGGGATTTTGAAAGTTTGGATATTGATCATGAATATTATCATGGTTATTAAAGAAACCTTACTTTAATAGAAAGAGACTAGTCTATTAAGAGGCGACAGAGATCAGTTCACCTGGAGCAAATGGCCACTTTGAAAGGTTGATTCTATGGCATTATACCCCATTGAAGTCCCTTCCCTTCCCCACCCTCTTCAGGTCCCCCCCCCAATCTCCAGCTGAAGATCTCCTGCTATTACAACTGATCTCCAGCCGATAGAGATAGAGATCAGTTCACCTGGAGAAAATGGCCACTTTGGCAATTTGATTCTATGGCATTGAAGTCCCTCCCCTCCCCAAACCCTGCCCACATCAGGCTCCACCCCAAAAATCTCCAGGTATTTCCCAACCTAGAGCTGGCAACCCTAGGTACATACCATTGTTACATTGTTCCTTTGGAATATATCATATTAGAATATCTGATTGGCATTGTTCCACCTACCCATCTGCTCAGAAATCATCCCTTCTGGACATGGGACACAGTCATAGCAGCAAAATTTCTCTCCTTCCTTCTTTTTCTTGCTATAGCCAGGAAGGCACTTCTCATTGCACTCGGAAAGTGGTAGAACCTGTCCATGAACAGAAAGGGAGATTAGCAGTCGCAACCTGTGCATTAGGAACTGCAAATCGGCAAAAAAAGCAACACTGAAGAGCCAACAAGGTATAGTGCTAGATTGTTAGAGTAGAATTTAGGAAACCCTTGTTCGAATAACACTGCAAACCTTTGGTTGATCTAGGGCTCGTCATTCTCTCTAGCCTAATCAACCTCTCAGCATTGTTTTGAGGATTAAATGGAGGAAAGGAGAATGTTATAACTGCTTGGGGGGAGTGAAATAGTAAATTATTGTTATTGTTATTATTATTATTAGTAGTAGTAATGTTGTTGTTGTTACTTGGTGATTTATAGTCAACCTTTCTCACTGAGACTCAAGACAACCAGCAGGATGGGCCATCCAGTGAGCAATACAATAGGGTTTGGACTACCAAAATCTAAATACAAACAGAAATCTCAAACAGAGCTGAAACAAAGGATGAGCTTTTAACATGATATGTTAAGCGGTGTAGTAACTACCAAGTCTGGAACATCCCTGCAGTGTTAGGTAGCAATACAATGGTGTAGGTCACAGTCCCTATCCCTTTACCAACACAACTTTCTACCCATTTCATTACAGCACAATTCTATTTACCTGTGCAAAAAGCCCTTTTGAATAATTTCATTTTGCATAGTTTGCAAGGAGTGTGGAAGCTTTCCTACCTTGGTTGAATAAGTCTGCCATAAAGGCTCCCTTGGTTGATCTTGGGCCACAACAGAGAATGGTGGGGCCAGAACAGAAGTGATGGTTATCAACTTGGGGAGGGGCCGTGGCTCAGAGGTATAGCATCTGCTTGGCATGTGGAAGGTCCCAGGTCCAGTCTCCGGCATCTCCAGTTAAAGGGACTAGGCAAGTCGGTGATGTGAAAGACCTCGGCCTGAGACCCTGGAGAACCGCTGCTGGTCTGAGTAGACAATACTGACTTTGGTGGACCAAGGGTCTCATTCAGCATAAGGCAGCTTCATGTGTTCATGTGACTTTACTAATTTGCAGAATGGTACCTGCAGAAAGCCCTGCTGGGATGAGCGAAGTTGACATGGCAGAGTACAGGGAGAGAGGCAGTCCCCTCAGATACGAGAGACAAAGGCTGCGAAGGTGATAGTAAAAAAAATCTTGGTGATTGATGGGCAGCCAATGTAGTAACTGCAGGATGGGAGTGATGTGCATGTTCTACCTTGCTCCTGATAATAACCCAGCTGCAACATTTTGACCTACCTAGAATCTCTCAATTGACTTTGAGGGGAAACATGTGTCAAGTGCATTGCAGTAGTTTAGTCTTGATGCTAGCTTGGCATGAATCCAGGTTGCAAGATCTAAATAAATAAATACCTTGTAGCAACTCAGAGTTTATTTTTTCTTGGTAAATTATTGACAGGATTCATGTGCCATATATTACTGATGGACTGACAAATCCCCAAAGATGTTAGAGGATGATAAATAGATGATAATGGATGGAATACAGAAGTCTTTTTATGGCAGAGAAAAATATGTTCAATGGTCAGATCAACATCAGTATATCTAATTCTCAGTGTGGCCAAATCTGTGAATACATCCATTTCAAAATAACTGGTGCCATCAAAAAACAAGACAGATCTTGTCACAGCTGGCTTCGGTCCACATGGGTTCAGATACTGCCATCTCATTTGCTCCCAGCAAGCGAGCTGGGAGGTCTGCCTCACTGGCCTTCACTGGGTGAGCCGATGTTAAGGATCACACCCCAATGCCATGCCAATGCCTACTGCTGTAACAATAAAGTTGTGGCCATTTTCATCCAGCTACTGTCTCTGTGCCTTTATTGTGAGCACGGATCCTGTAAGTGTTATGGGAGGCCTGGGTCATGGGGGTGGCCAGCTGGGGAGACTGGGGCGGGCTCTGCCCCACTCCCTTTAAAACTGGTTCAGCAAATATAATTCTGTATCTCACCTGATTAAATGTTCTGTGCCACACAATTTGATCATCATAAAGAGTTAATTCTTTGCCTGGAGGAGCCCAAGGATCAAATCTTCCCACCTTTTCTCGAATGAAGGAACCGTTTGGAAAAGTTACCCAGTTTGTAATATCAAAACCAGCTTTCAAATCCCCGTTTTCATTAAAATACATGGCATCAGCAGCACTGTTGTTGAACGTGATGTTCCTTAGAAGATTATTCAGCTGATCGGTAAGGGGAAAAAATGAACAAAAGGCAAGTAATAAGTTGAAATAATTCAATTTGCCAAGATCCAGATCACTTCCTATAGATATGGTTTTTATTTTCTTGAAACACTGGCATTTTCTTCTTTGTTGTCAGGTTCTTCACTGAACACAAGATCCAGGTAGGCGCTTGACAGGAGTTCAGGCCGAGTTCTGGCCCCAAGTCAAGACCTTGGTTCCCAGGTTTGGAAGCTTCTGTGTATACTTCGTTAGTACCGGTTATCACAGCTGTGGCGTGTTTTGTCTTTCCTCATGGGAACTGCTTATCTCGCTCTTGCCTAGCAATGGTTATTTTATGCTCAAGTCCTAATGCTTTTAGGCAGGTAACCTGTACTGGGTCGCCATTGCTAACCTCACCTGCCTGCGTGCAGTCAGTTCTTTTATTTTGCTTTTTAGTTCCTAATAAAGTATTACTGCTTCAGATCTACCTGTCTGGATGAGTTTGCTTGCAGGATACTAGGGGTAATGCCTGAGACTGACATTTGTACATAGTCATGTAAGAAAACAGTGATTAGTTATAAACAAAGGTTTGTGGCTGATACAACCAAATTCTTTCATGAAGCTGAATCACCCTATAAAATGATCAAAATATAGTTGGAAGAGACTTCCAGGGTCATCTAGTCCAACCCACTGTACATGAAGAAAATTAAGAACTACCTCCCCCCACACTTCCAGTGACCCCTGCTCTATGCACAGAAGATGGCAAAAAACCCTCCAGGATCTCTGGCCAATCTAGCCTGGTGGAAAATTGCTTCCTTATCCCATAGTGGTGATTGGCATTACCCCAGGTATGTAACAAAGGGCCATGAGAGCCAAGAACTGTTCCAACTTTTCCTGCCCTCCCTCTCATGATCCACCTAATTTCACATAGAGATGGAATTACCTGCCATGACTGCACATTCCAAAACAGAAGCTGATCTTCTACCTGTCTTCTGTGGTTGGATCTAGATAAGGTAAAGGCCTGTGAAGCATATGCCACAGCATAGGCAGCATTGTAGACATTATAACTATGACCAGTCATGCTCATTTCAAACAAAATCCCAGGAAGGTTCTCCAGTTTCTCCTTCCCCGTGCAAATGTTCTGGCTGTCAGCATGAATGTTGGGAAATGTCAGTGAACAGCTGAATGCCTGCTCCCAGAAGTTCTTGATGAAACCATCTCCTTTTTCCCAGGAAGGGTTTATGGCTTCAATGAATGTTTGGAATCCTGATGGTTCTTTGGACTGAACAGTGAAGGATATGGCACCATGGAAGCTTTCAATATCCCAATTCCTTTGATAGGACACTGATCTGAAATCCCATTGGGATGTAACAATCCATACTTTGTGTACTGGTTGAAATGAAAGTAAGGGTAATAGGAAAAGCAACAGTCTCAGAACATACAGAGATGGTGGTTCTCCGTATAGAAAACAAACGCTAGCTTTGTTGTCAAAAAGCACCAAAGACCTTTCTGCCTGCTTTACAACCAAGTCTGTCAAATCATTCAGATAAGTCAGTTTGGTAATTTTAGAGCAAAGGCAAAGCAGATGCCATTTTTGGACAGCAGTGGTATAATGGTTTGGAAAAACCTGTCACCCCGTCATCATCCACAGCTAAGAGCCCAATCCATGTCCAACTGAAATGCTGCAGTAAGCGGACAACTCCCATGTATTGATAGACTTCCTTTGGGACCATCTGGTACAAGGAAGAGAATTGTGTTTTGTCACTCCGTGCTGGGGAATATGATCCGTAGGTGAACTGGAAGAAAATATGTTGGCATTATTTCATTTCAGAGGTATTTCTACAGAATATTCAATCATATGCCAAAGATGGGTGATTTCCTTTTAGCCATGTGCGTTGCCTACCTGTGGCATTTTGTAGTTGGCAATAATGGTGGCTACATTGACTGAGGTTTCAGAATCCAGTCCTCCAATAACAGCTATCAGTTTTCTCTCTATGCCACACTTGAAGTTGGGGACAAACCTTGGTTGTGTGGAAAGCAAACTCAGGGTGGCTTTAGTGGTTACCCTTGCATTGTAGTAGCTGTTGAGGGCATGGAAACCCAAAGTGATGTTTCGTAAGATGTTGAGATTCTCATTTATCTCTTTTATGGCAAATGCCAAAGCCAAAATGTGTTGGTAGTTCTTGGGCACTGATCTACAATGACAGTTACAAGTTGGCTTGATAAATAAAGAATAACAGTCTTTTCCAGCATTGAGTGAATGAGCTGCTGATTGATTATTAATTTATTCATATTTATTTATTGATTTACATTATTTTCAGCCTACTATTCTTGCTGAGAATCAAGTTGAGTTACAGAAGAAAAGCAAAGTACAGCATAAGGCATGCAGTGAACAAAACAGAATTTAAGGACAATGTCAACAACAAATAGCCTAAGACAATATTTAGTATAAACAATGTAGTAAGTGGAATTACAAGAGGCCAATGTAGTAAAAGCAGGATAATATCTTGAATAATCATTACAGTAGATAATGCTGCAATCCTGCATCCTCTTCCATTATAAAGTCACCTTACTGCACTGTTCTATTCTGCTACAGTTGAACATGTGAACACATGAAGCTGCCTTATACTGAATCAGACCCTTGGTCCATCAAAGTCAGTATTGTCTACTCAGACTGGCAGTGGCTCTCCAGGGTCTCAGGCAGGAGTCTTTCACATCACCTGCTTTCCTAGTCCCTTTAACTGGAGATGCCAGGGATTGAACCTGGGACCTTCTGCATGCCAAGCAGATGCTCTACCACTGAGCTATGGCCCTTTCCCAGTTCTAATCCTTTCATAAAAATGTCCTCGTGTGCATTTCTATTTTGCACTCTCTGCAGGATGATGGAAGTGTGGGAGCCTTCCTGACTTTCTGAGGCAGAGGCCATTCTACCTCCAAATGCCTCAACAAGATGGCCTTGGTCTATGATATCAAAAGCTGCTGATGACTCCAATAAGAGCAAAAAGAGGCACAACACTTGTCTGCATTCAGAGAGAGAGATCATTGGATAAAGCCACCAATGATATCTTCCTCCCATAGCCAGCCTGAAGCCTAGACAAACAGACTAAAGAAAATGAATCCTTTAGGAAGGCCTGGAGTTGTGGGGTTGGATACCACCAAAGAATACCAGGGTCATAACATGGAAGCAGGCAATGGCAAACCACCTGTGAACATCTTCTTACCTACAGGGTCACCCTAGGTTGGCTGAAACATGATGGCAATAAACAATCAAACAAATAAATGGGCACATCATTCTTCTCTAGTGTGACAAAATACCATGCCCCCCCTCCAATTTCCACTCAAAATTCACTGTAATTGGGTCTACATAACAGGGCAAAAATACATGTGGTCCTACTAAAATTAAGACTTGTAATTGGAATGAAGGCATTTATTTAGTTATTTAGGATACTTCCTTGCTGCTGCTTCAGATTCCTTTTCGAGACAGTGTACAATTAAAATATAAAATATTTAATGTATTTTTTTTTTCATTCATTTATGCTCCCATGAATGGTCGTCCCTTATTGTTTTGCTAGGTCTGATTGCAGATGGGTGAGTACCTAAAAGCTCTTAAAGATCTATGAACATTCTGGTCAAAACATAAATTAATAAGAGGAGTAAGAAATAATTCCTTACATAGGTTCATTAATCAACATCTGTGTGGGCTGCTCCTTGAAAGAGGGAGTTTCATACAAATACAAGACCTGAGATGCTATCTCACCAACGACAAGGTCCCCAGGCTGATAAAACTCATGAGGAAGAGGAAGAGGATCAACATCTGTGATGCAGTTAATGGAATGTTTCCTAGATACAGTACCACACAATAGCAGAAGCAGCAACAGCAGTACCAGCGCCATCCTGTTGAGTAAACATTCCATCCAGATGCAGAATCTCCTCTCCATGTATAGCGTTAGCTGGTCAGTGTTTGGTTGCAAAAGAAGAGAACTATGGAATATTGTTTCTTTCCCCCAAAACACACAAAGATCACCAAAATATTATCAGAAAGGTTCAAATACTGTCAAACATTGCAGCATTATTTGGTTTGCAGTGCTGCACATGTATACATATACACACTGAATAAAATATGAAAACCACCAGCCGGCATGGTGTAGTGGTTAAGAGCAGTGGTTTGGAGCGGTGGATGCTAATCTGTTTAACTGAGTTGGTTTCCCTACTCCTACTCATGAAGCCAGCTGGGTGACCTTGGGCTAGTCAACGCTCTCTTAGAGCTCTCTCAGCCCCACCTACCTCACAAGGTGTCTGTTGTGGGCAGAGGAGGGGAAGGTTTGATTCTCCCTTAAGTGCTAGAGAAAGTCAGCATATAAAAATGAACTCTTCTTCTTCTTCTTCTTCTTCTTCTTCTTCTTCTTCTTCTTCTTCTTCTTCTTCTTGGTTCTCTTCAGCTCATGCTTTGGGACTGTCTTCAGCTCACTGCTGGGATATTTGATTGCTTGATGTCATTAAGTTGGAGAATGCGAGAAGCGGCAGTCGCATCCCATGATCTGACGAGCTGCCCTCTAAACTTCTGGCATTATCTACGTAATAACTGCCTTACAGGCTAGGTTTATGGCAAAGCATGCTTGCATGCCCGATACCAGCCCCATTTGGCAGTTGCTGAAATAGTAACAATTATCTGTAATTGCAGGGGCTGGGCTTGATTTGTCTGGGGAGATGTCACTTAAGAACAAAAGTCACTTAAGGCAAAAGTGACCAGAGTTGTGTTGAGGTAAGTATAAGTTGAAGGAAGAGCTGCAAATCACTCATTATCTAGGCAAAACTTGGGGCTGTGACTCAATACAGATAGGCAAGTTTCATCATCAAAGCCTCCCAACCAATGTCATCCCTAGGGTTGCCAGCTCTGGGTTCGGAAATACCTGGAGATTTTGCAGGTGGAGTCTCAGGAGGGTGGGTTTGGAGGGGGGAATGCCATAGAGTCCAATTGCCAAAGTGACCACTTTCTCCAGGGGAACTGATTTCTATCACCTGGAGATAGAGTTGCCAGGTCCCTCTTCGCCACCAGTGGGAGGTTTGGGGAGCAGAGCCTGATGAGGGCAGGGTTTGGGGAGGGGAGGGACTTCAATGCCATAGAGACCAATTGCCAAAGTGGCCATTTTCTCCAGGTGAACTGATCTCTATCTGCTGATCAGTTGTAATAGCAAGAGATCTCCAGCTTCTACCTGGAGGTTGGCAACCCTACCTGGAATCAGCTGAATTAGCAGGAGATCTCCAGCCACCACTTAGAGGTTGGCAACCCTAGTCATCACATAGGTTTCAGTCAGCCAATAATTTGATGAGGTTCAGGATTCTTTGTATTCCAAACAGGGAAACAGTTTGTCACCAAATAGCATTGTTAAGAGAATTTATCTTCCCAGTTTCCCCCTGAAATCCAAGAATGCCTTTAATTTAATCTTTTTTAGGAATATGAAGTCTGTTTCTAAAACAATTTCATTTTGATAAAAAAAAAGAAATTCAAAGAAAGGAGGGGCAGAAAGGGAGGTTCTACAAAATTTCACTCTAAAGATGCTCAGAGGCAGAAAATATCTTCCCAAACCTTCCTATACTCTGCTAAAGCACCCCTGTGTGGTGTGTGACATAAAAGAATCGCACGGGCTGAAGTTACCCAAGGGCTGAAGTTCTGCAAAGAGAAATGAAAGAAAACCCTATCTCACTTTATAATGCGAGGCTAGACAGTGGGTTGGATCCAGGTAGGTTTTTCATTTAATTTTACCAATTTCCCTTCTATATGACAGTCTCCAACTCACATGGCTTTTCAACAGCATACCATTTTGGGGTGATCAGAGAAGATTTATTTTTGCTTTTTTAGCAGCGGAAAGGCTGGTGGGATTCTGCCCATTATGCATTACACAATTTCTGACCTTTTTTGAAAATATTTCATGACACTGAACCACCCTTTAATCTCCTTCCAATGACGAAGCAATACAGTGTAACTGTCACAATTTTCTACAAGTAGCATACGCAAGTGTCATTTCCTGACATTTTGAAGGAATATGTCTGGGAGTAGAAAATAATGTTATGTTTTTGTCACTTTCTTCCTCATTAATTGATCCCTATTGTTCAGCCCAGGCCTCAGAACAATGATATAGCATTTAGGGGTAAAGATACAACCCAGTAAGCCAGCACTGGAGGCCAAGATGGAAAAAATCTCCACAACCACCATGGATTTCCCTTTGGTGCTCAGGTAGGTTGGAACAAAGGACAACCAAACACTGCAAAACACAAGCATGCTGAAGGTGATAAACTTGGCTTCATTGAAACTCTCAGGTAACTTTCTAGCAAAGAAAGCCACAGTGAAGCTGACAATGGCCAGGAAGCCCATATAGCCCAGGACAAGATAAAACATGGTAACAGAGCCCTCGTTACATTCCAGTATGATTTTGTCTGAAAGTGAGTGCATGTCCATATCAGGGAATGGAGGGGAAGTACTTAGCCAAAGAGCACAAATAACTGTTTGAACAAAGGAGCAGAAAAGGACAACAGAAGTTGCCATCCTTTTCCCCACCCACTTCCTTATCTTGGATCCAGGTTTAGTAGCCACGAATGCTAAAATTACAGTGATGGTTTTGGCCAACATGCTGGAAAGGGCCACAGAGAAGACAATGCCAAAAGTAACTTGCCGGAGAAGGCAAGTCATTTTTACAGGCTGTCCAATGAAGAACAAGGAGCAGAGAAAACAAAGAAGGAGGGTGATGAGGAGAAGGTAGGTGAGGCTCTGGTTGTTGGCTTTGACGATGGGAGTCTCCTGGTGCTTTATGAAAATTCCAAGCACCAACGCTGTGATCAAAGAGAAAGAAATAGCTAATGTAGCCAGGGTGATTCCTAATAGTTCTTTGTAAGAGAGGAAACTTAGGACCTTGGGGATGCATTGATTTTGGTTGTTGTTGGCATAACGGTCTTGAGGACATTTGACACAGGCATCCATGTCTGGAAAAAAAGGAGTTATTTAATATCTCAAGATTGTGATCAATGCTTAGAGAAAATTCATAAAATGTTTAATAGTTATTATTTTCAAAGAAGGGCTTCAGAGGAATGGTTGTTTTTGAGAAGTGATATAAGGAAAGGAGGAGTTTCATCCATGTGTTACAAACTTGTAAGGTCTTTTTTTAAAAAAATCTTGCTATTCAAAATGAATTTGTGGTTTGCCCTTCATTCAGATTTAATCTCAGCCATGAATGAACTCAGTGGCCTTTGGCAAGTTATACTCTTGGCAATAGAAGAGTTATAATTGACCAGCAAATCCATCCCAAAGACATGAGACAGCATTACCTGGGATACAGTAGTTTTCACTAAATGGCTGATCTGTATCATCCAACTATTCACTTTTAAGTGCAAGCTGCAATGAAGGCAGCTCTGACTATCATCTTTGGGCAACATCTCCTTGGCTTCAACCAGTAGCTTTGTTTATCCAAGCATGAGTATTAACTGAATTGAATGGTGCTGAACCCATTCCCCTCCTGCAGCTTCCCTCCCAAACAACTAAATGTTTGATTGACACCAAGGGCATGGATTCCCCAACCTACTTAGCCAGTTAAGCAAACAATGGACTATTTTTTAGAAAAGTTTGCCGCCTTGGGGTATTTACAATTTAATCCTGTGTCCTTAGCATTTCACAATGTCTCTGCCATTCTTAGTCATTTTGTCACTAATCCTGAGATCAGGCTTATTACACCACACCCTAGGGGAGACTTTTTTTTTGCCATCAAGTCATATCTGACTTTTGGCAACCCCTGGGGGGGGGGGGGGGCGTTTCAAAGCAAGAAACATTCAAATTTGGTTTGCCATTGCCTGCTTCACATCATGACCCTGCTATTCCTTGGCAGTCCCCACTCCAAATACTTGCCAGGGTCAACCCTGTTTAGCTTCCGAAATCTGACGAGATCAGGTCAGCCTGGCTGTCCAGGTCAGGGTAAGGGCTACATAACGGAGCCAAAAATTGCTTACATGGGGAAACAATAATGTACATGTACAAATGCATATTGTGCATGACTCGAGTTTGTATGTAATATAGAATCATAGAATCATAGAGATGTAAGGGACCACCAGGGCCATCAAGTCCAACTCCCTGCACAATGCAGGAAATTCACAACGAAATCCCCCCTCCACACCCCTAGTGACCAGAAGATGACCAAGATGCCCTCCCTCTCATCATCTGCCTAAGGTCACAGAATCAGCATTGCTGACAGATGGCCATCTAACCTCTTCTTAAAAACCTCCAGGGAAGGAGAGCTTACCACCTCCCAAGGAAGCCTGTTCCACCGAGGAACTGCTCTAACTGTTAGAAAATTCTTCCTAATGTCTAGACGGAACTCTTTTGATTAAATTTCGACCCGTTGGTTCTGGTCCGACCTTGAGCAACAGAAAACAACTCGGCACCCTCCTTTATATGACAGCCCTTCAAGTACTTGAACATGGTTATCATATCCCCTCTCAGTCTTCTCCTCTTCAGGCTAAACATACCCAGCTCCTTCAACCTTTCCTCATAGGACTTGGTCTCCAGACCCCTCACCACCTTTGTTGCCCTTCTCTGGACACGTTCCAGCTTGTCTACATCTTTCCTAAATTGTGGTGCCCAAAGCTGAACACAGTACTCTAGTTGAGGTCTAACCAGATATGCTTTGTTAGGTATGAACTCTTATGAATGGCTTGGATAATACCCCTTGATCACTGATGAATCAGTGGTATAAAGTGTGATTATGACATCAACTGAACCCACTGGAAATCAGACATCGCTACATATATCACTTTGAGAACGAACAAAAGACAAATTCCATGGGCTGCAACTTGATTTTCACAGATCATTTCTGAGTTCAAGATGACATGGAAGCTTTTTATTCAAAGAGGAGAAAAGTGAGAGGCTGCTGTTCCTACTCCCCCTAGATCACAGAATGGGAACCATAATCTTTTTATCATCTTATTGGATATGACTGAAATCTGTATATTTTCTGTATCGTACCCTTCTCCTGAGAAATGGTTCCTTCTGGGCACTGAGCACAATCATAGCAGCAAAATTTCTCCCCTTCCTTCTTTTTCCTGGTATAGCCCGGATGACAACTTTCACTGCAGACAGAAACGGGCACCACCTGTCCATAAGCAAAAATGATGTTTAGCATCCAGTACATATTCACTGGTAAGAGCCCCATGGCGCAGAATGGTAAGCTGCAGTACTGCAGTCTAAGCTCTGCTCACAACTTGAATTTGATCCCAATGGAAGTTGGTTTCAGGTAGCTGGCTCAAGATTGACTCAGCCTTCCATCCTTCCGAGGTCGGTAAAATGAGTACCCAGCTTGTTGGGGGTAAAGGGAAGGTGACTGGGGAAGGCACTGGCAAACCACCCTGTAAAACAAAGTCTGCCTAGTAAACGTCGGGATGTGACATCACCCCATGGGTCAGGAATGACTTGGTGTTTGCACAGGGGACCTTTACCTTTTTTTACATATTCACTGAGAACAAATACTATTGCTGCAGTACTTGCACGGTTGATATGGAAAGGTGGCAACATAGAGTTCTCCTTGTATGGAGGAGATTTTGAGCACTTACTTGCTTGATAATTGTCAGAAAGGAGAATTGTGCATGTGATAACTTCCTGAACCATCGATCAGACAATTGGATGCAATAGGACTAGGGTTACAGAACTGGAAACAATACAAACCACAATAGCAACCACAACAAACTTTGTCTTAGGCATGACATACCATAATGAAAAAAGTGAGTTACAAAGGTACAAGGCAATGCAGTAAAAGCAAGGTGATATAAACAATACCCTTTGTAATACAATGGGTGTGACATACATGTTCTGTCTAGTGCCCAATAATAACTGGACTGTAGTTTTCTGTTCTGCCTGGAGTTTTGACTTTAAGGACAGATCCATGTAGAGTGCATAACAGTAGTCTAGTGCTGATGTAACCATAACATGTATCTATGTGGCTAGATCAGCTGAGTCAAGGTAAAGGCTGGACTAAATGAAGTTAGAAGAATGCATTTTTGCAGCTGTGTGCCCCAGGCTAGCCTGATCTCATCAGATCTCAGAAGCTAAGAAAGGGCCACCCTGATTAGTATTTGGACGGGCAACCTCCGAGGAACCCCAGGTTTATGACATGGAAGCAGGCAATGGCAAACCACATCAGAATGTCTCTTGCCATGAAAACTCTATGGAGTCACCATAAGTCAGCTGTGACGGCACACACAAAAATTACCATGCTTCTCCTGCAAAAATGCTCAATCCAAAATAACCACTAGGTTGCTCAATGAGTCAGTGAAGGTCAGGAAAAAATCATTTCTTGACCTTGACAACCCCTGTGCTTTTTGCCTATGCTTCTTCAGGGGGCTCTGCATATCAGTGTTGCCAGATGTTCCCTCAACAGCTAAGCAAAGCAAAATGCACAGGGGTTGTCAATAAATGATTTTTTCCCTACTGCACCAATCATCTGTTTGCCTTTTCTTATCTAAATCCTAAAGCCATGAATGATTTCTCCTAAAGGCTTTACCTAGTGACTGAATAGCATGGTGGATAAGACTCAGTTCTGTGGAACCCCAGAAAACAAGTCCCATATTGATGACAACTGTTCTCCAGCAGCAGCCCTCTAAGACCTATCCATAAGGATAAATTAAAGCCATCCAGATAACATCCCTTAATTCCTACTTCTAGGTTCAAATGTCCCAAAACATTGGCATGGTCCACAGTCATAATTTGCTGCTGATAAATCTGGTGTGGCAGCAGAGGAAAATATTAGCCTGGATACAAACCCTGTATCTAGGGGGAGAGGTCTGCCTGGATACAAGCTAGCTCT
Source organism: Euleptes europaea (assembly GCF_029931775.1). Lineage (NCBI taxonomy): Eukaryota > Metazoa > Chordata > Lepidosauria > Squamata > Sphaerodactylidae > Euleptes > Euleptes europaea. Next base: position 16,512,469 of record NC_079329.1, on the reverse strand, counting down.
GTGTGTGTATGCTACTAGGGGAAATGTCATGGAAAGTCATGGTGAACGCTAAACAATTACGAGAACTGGATGTAACCGCTGGAGCTCTAAGGGCTCCAGTCTTGTAAAACAACCTGATAACCATGGAATGTTGACGTGGTCTGTTAGAGTATGGATTTGGATAAAAGTGTCTTCCCCAGTACAATCGGGGCTCAGTTTTTCAAGCCTATTGATAGCAGCTGAGCCCAGCTGCCAATAAAAACTGTTTTTCTTGATAACAGTCTCAGGTCTCTTTTACCCCCCACGAACCCGGGTTTCCCGCTACACTGGTAAGAGCAACAAAAAGTGAAAGAAGCTTTTTTCACTCTGTCTCTTACTACAGTCTCCATCTTATTTGGCTTTTGTATGTACATGTCCCATCATCCCCATCACAGCCTTTTTTGGATGGTCCAAGGGTACCCCTTTTTTCACCAGCACTAAAGATGGCTAGATTCAGTCCATGAGATCAAACATATTCTAACCTTCACCCCCATACTTCAAGGGCAGGCAGAAGTCAAAAAGAGTTTACATGTAACTTTCCTAATTATTTTATACACTCAGGAATCTTCCTCTATGGCTCACCTGGTTAAAGGTTCTGTGCCACACAATTTGATCATTATTAAGAGTCAGCACTTTGTCTTGAGGAGCCTGTGGAGCCAGCCTTTTTCACCAGTAGAAAAGGTGGTAGAATCAAGCCCTTGAGGTCAGTTTTTTTAGATCTTTACCCATATGGCAAGGGTAGGCAGAGCTATGAAAGAGATGACGTGTAACTCTCCTAAGTCTTTTATACAGGAATCTGCCTCTATGGCTCACCTGGTTAAAAGTTCTGTGCCACACAATTTGATCATCATTCAGGGTCAACTCTTTGCCTGGAAGAGCCTGAGGATCCAGCCTTCCCACTTTTACTCTGGCAAAAGATCCATTTGGGAACGTTACCCAGTTTGTAAGATCAAAAACAGCTCTCAGTTGTCCATTTTCATCAAAACACACACTGTCTCCAGCACTGTTGTTAAACATGATGCTCCTTAGAAAATAATGCAGCTAGCAGAGAGAGAAATTAGTGGAGAGTTATTGCCTATAAAGACCTCTAAGACGAGGGTACATAAGGACAGTCTACTACTATATGAATCTGCTCTCCTGTCAACATCATCTTCTGAGGACCTGAAGGAGCAGTGGGGTTGCTCCAGATATATATCTCCTGTAGTGCAGGGTCTAGATTCAAGAAATCTGTGCTTGGCACCACATTTCCCATTTATCTCCAGCTCTATCTCATGCTTCCAGTCGATCCCAGGGAGGCTGTGGAAACAGCCAAAACTTTATCCCAAACAAATGTAGGTGTTACTAGTGAGGGGAAGGATTGATCTTTAAGGTGTCTCTTATTCTGGAGGAAGAACCTGAGGAGGGTGGGGTTTGGAAAGGGTGTAGTGAAACTGAGGAAGAGAATTGTCATTGGGAGGGATCAGGTGGTGTGCCACCATTCCCCATTTGTGTCTGAGTTACCTTGTAGGCCTGAAGCCTTGCAGTCCTTAATACTTATCTCTGCTTTGCATGTAGCTGCAGTTGCTGTACTGAGGTGGGGGGTAGTATAGTTTATTCCTTTAAAGTCATGCACCTGGTATGGGAGTAGAAGAGAGCACAAATATCTACATAGGACGCTTGTCACATACAACATCTAATCAGTTGGCCCTAAGAACATAAGAACATAAGAAAAACCATGCTGGATCAGACCAAGGCCCATCAAGTGCAGCAGTCTGTTCACACAGTAGCCAACCAAGTGCCTCTAGGAAGCCCACAAACAAGACAACTGCAGCAGCACCATCCTGCCTGTGTTCCGCAACACCTAATGTGCTCCTCTGATCCTGGAGAGAATAGGTATGCATCATGACTAGTATCAGTTTTTACTAGTAGCCATGAATCCACCTCTCCTCCATGAACATGTCCACTCCCCTCTTAAAGCCTTACAAGTTGGCAGCCATCACCACATCCTGGGGCAGGGAGTTCTACAATTTAACTATGCGTTGTATGAAGAAATACTTCCTTTTATCAGTTTTGAATCTATCACCCTCCAGCTTCAGCAGATGACCCCACGTTCTAGTATTATGGGAGAGGGAGAAAAGCTTCTTCCTGTCCACTCTCTCCAAATCATGCATAATTTTATAGACCTCTATCATGTCTCTCCTTAGCTGCCTTTTTTCCAAGCTAAGCGTTTAACCACTCCTCATAGGTCAGTTGCTCTAGTCCCCTAATCATTTTGGTTGCTCTTTTCTGCACCTTCTCAAGCTCTGTAATATCCTTTTTTAGGTGTGGTGACCAGAACTATACACAGTATTCCAGGTGTGGCCAAACTATAGATTTGTACAAGGGCAGTATGATATCAGCAGTTTTATTCTCTATTCCTCATCTAATTATGGCCAGTATGGCATTTGCCTTTTTTACAGCAGCCGCACACTAGGTTGACCTCTTCATCGGGATGCTCTGAGATGTATGACTCTTGTCAAGGTCGCTCATGTGTCATTAAAAGCATAGGTGAAACTAAAGGATCTTAAGATAGTGTATAAAGCCTTGGGAGTTAGTTGTAAGAATTGAACCTCAGCACAGTGTGAAACTGTGGAACAGTGCTGACAGCTGAAGGGTCTAAGCATCTTATCTTATTCTACCAGGTCTTCTGTAGATGTGACTTTCTTCTGTGGACTAAAATCTAAGTTGGAGACCAGTAGCAACTTAGAGATCTACAAGAAATTTTGTGGTATAAGCTTTTGAGAGCCAAAACTCCCTTTGTCACATCCGAAGAAGGTTGTTTTGACTCTCAAAAGCTTATACTCCAAAATTCTTGTTGGTCTCTAAGGTTCTACTGGACTTTCATCTAGCTGATCTATTGCAGAGCAACAGAGTCATCCTCTGAACCTGTCTTAGTAAATTCTGTTTTCCTTCAACATTTGTGAGTTCATTGCCTCCATATCCCTTAGAGAAAATAAAACATTGTCCATTAGCAAAGCAGAAGGGAAGGACCTCAGAGGGGTATAATGCCATAGAGTCAAGCCACCAAAGCAGCCGTTTTTTTCTAGAGGAAATTATCCTTTGTGAAACTGGGCCCACCTGGAAGCTGGCAATGACATGGATGAGGTTGCACTCTACCTAAAGGAGTTGGTTCATATGTTGAGGGTGCTGTTGGACTTGGGCTCCTAGATAGGCTGGAGAGGGAGGTCACTGGGAGTACCTTTCCTTTCCTGGGAAAAAATATTTTGCCACTGTGATGCATGCCCTGGAACATCTAGATTCTGTGTTATATGCCATTAAGCTGCTTCCAACTTATGGCAACCCTATGAATTAATGACCTCCAAAACATCCTATCATTTTCAGCCTTGCTCAGGTCTTGCAAACTGAAGGATGTGGCTTTCTTTATTGCATCAATCCATCTCATATTGGGTCTTCCTCTTTTTCTGCTGCCTTCAACTTTCCTTAGCATTCTGGTTTTTTTCAGTGAGTCTTATGACCTCATGATGTGACTAAAGTACTATAGCCTCAATTTAGTCATTTTAGTTTGTAGGAAAGTGCAGGATTGTTTGATCGACAACATCCAGATTAGACTGAAACAATGTGCACTACATGTCAATGACCATGATGAGAATCCATTCTGTATAACTGGGGCAGAATTCTGATTCCAGAGTGCTGATTGGAGTGAGTCGTAAGGCCCCTATCACTCCAGTCTTGGTCAAGCTACACTGGCCCCCAATTTGCCTTCAGGCCTGACTCAAGGTGTTGATGCAGAGCTTTAAAGCCTTATGCAGTTTGAGGATAGCTTCCTGCCATATGAACCTACCTGACTACTATGGTAATCTTTGGAGGCCCTGCTTTGGGTACCCCCATCATCTGAGACTACATGGGTTGCAACCTGAGAAAGGGCCTTCTTGGTCATGAGTAGGGCTGTGCATATCGACAAACATGAACTGAGAATAAACCCAAAATTAGCGGGCTCCTAAGGAGCTTTGCTCACCCCCCCCCTTCAGGATTGCAGCCGAAAAGTCTATCTGCAGTGAAAATAGCATGGCGTCTTTGAAACAAAATTACCTGCCATGGTTGCACATTCTGAAACTTTAGTCTCTTTACTACTTCCATTTGTCTGTGTCTCGATCTGAAAATATAGATGGCATGCAAAGCATGTGCCACTGCATAGATAGCATTGTAGACACTGTAGCTGTGGCCAGTCATTCTAGTTTCAAACAGGGTCACTGGAATGGAATCCAGCCTTTCTGTACCAGTGCACATTTCCTTGTCGCCTTGGACACTGGACAGTTTCAGTGAACAACTGAAGGCTTGCTCCCAGAAGCTCTGGATAAAACCATCTCTTTTTGTCCAGGAAGGGCTTATGGACTGCAGGAATGTTTGAAATCCAGGTGGTTGATTGGAGTGAACAGCAAGGGATAGAGCACCATGGAAGGGTTCTACATCCCAAGCCCTTTGGAAAGAAACGGATTCAAAGTCCCAGTGGCATGTGACAATCCACACTTTATGCAGGGGAGGATATGAAAAGAAGGTTCCGAAAAATAATGACATTCTCAAATTGAGCATGGATGAGTTTTCTCCATATACAAAACACACATTGGCTTTGGTTTGAGTGAGAACAATCAGATATTCCAGCTGCTTTAAATGCACATTTACCACATCTTGAAAATAAATATGTTTTCGTAATCTTATAGTGAAGTCAAAACAGATGCCATTCCCAGCAAGCATTGGCACCATGACCTGCAAGAACCTGTCCCCATTGTTATCATCTGCAGCAAACAGAACAGTCCACGTCCATCGGAAGTGGTGAAATAATCGGATAAATCCCATACATTGACTGGCTTCACTGGGGACCATCTGATACATGGAAGTAAGAAATGATTTACTGTCCTGCACTGGGGGAAACGATCCATAAGTGATCTGAGAAAATGTATACATTTTTACTCCATTAGAGTGAAACATACCATTCAGTTGTGTGTCAAAGCAGGTGGAATTTCCATAGCCCTGTGCAGATGACTTACCTGTGGCATCTTGTAAATGGTGACCATGGTGGCAATTTCAGCGGACGTTTCTGAACTCAGTCCTCCAACGATTGCAATTGGATTGCTCTGTGTGTCACACTTGTAACTGGGGACAAACTTGTGCTGTGAAAAAAGCAAGCCCAGGCTGGCTTTAGTGGTCATCCTTGCATTGAAGTAGCTGTTGAGGATGTGGAAGCCCAAAGTGACGTTTGGTAAGATGTTGGGATTCCCATTGATCTCCTTTACAGCAAAAGCCAAGGCTAAATTGTGCTGGTAGTTCTTTGGCACCGAACTATAACGAGATTTACAGATTAGATTGATTGGTAGCCCAACAACAAAAAGATGCCTTTCATTAATATCCCTCCTTCCTACAACAAGCTCCTTAATCACACTATGCTTCCTTACTTTCAAACAAGCCCCTTTTATTGGTTCTTGTAGGTTATCCAGGCTGTGTGACCGTGGTCTTGGTATTTTCTTTCCTGACGTTTCGGCAGCAGCTGTGGCAGGCATCTTCAGAGGAGTAACACTGAAGGACAATGTACTCCTCTGAAGATGCCTGCCACAGCTGCTGCCGAAACGTCAGGAAAGAAAATACCAAGACCACGGTCACACAGCCCGGATAACCTACAAGAACCAATGAACTCTGACCGTGAAAGCCTTTGACAATATTTTTAAGCCCCTTTTAGTTGTGTTTCTAACAGTGGTTTGTTACTAAAAGGTGATAATATTTATCTCAAATGCCATGGAATATATACAGTGTTTATCTGCGTCTACAAAATGCCATTATGATTATAGCAGTAGGGTCAACTTAACCATGATCAGTCTATGTCAAAGCTCTGCATTCTATAGATTGGAAAGTATCTCCATAATCTTGTAGAGTGATCTTATTTCAGGCAATTGTCTATTAACAGGGAATATGGGAGCCACTGAAATAAGAAAGGCTTCTTTATATTATGTATATTCCCATGAAAAGTGCTATTTTCCAATTGGTTTGGGATGATTACACATGAGCATAATCAATATCCAAACATTTATCAATCTTAATGGTTACTCAATCGGAATGAAATTAACTTCAGCTTTTGGTGAGGAATTAAGAAGTCAACACCTGAATCTTATTTCTATCAGCAGTATGAAATGCAACAATGAAATTCATCTTTGGGTAGGTTTTTTTTTCTTTGGGGGAGGGGGTTATGGTTGTAGTCTGACTATTTCCTTTTGCTGTTGTAATCAAGATGAAATGTGCAATAATGTAAATTATTGCACCTGAGTATAAGAAGTTTCTCAGGAGGGAGCAATATTTGTTTTATTCATTTGTTAATCCATTTATATATTTTACAACATTTGCATGCTGCCTTTTCACCAAATTAGGGCCCTCAAGCCAACAAAGGGTTAAAAGGGACACACTGATGATTAAAAACAAGCAAGAAGAAGAATCAGTAAGGGTATGCCAGACAAATCAGAATGGTCTTCAGCTGCTGGTGGAAGACAACTACTGAGGGGGAAAGATGTACGGTACCTTTCTGGAGGGAATTCTATCATTTTGGTGCCACAACAGACAAGGCCCTTTCTCATATTGCCGCCCTTCTAACATTAGAAACTGAAGTTATCTGAAGCAGTGTATTTGCTGTGGCCAAGTAGGTTTGTATGGAAGCACAACCCTTTAGTTCTTGAAGAAGAAGAAGAAGAAGAAGAAAGAGGAGTAGTAGTAGTAGTTGGGTTTTATATACCAACTTTCTCTACCACTTAAGGAAGAATCAAACCTGCTTACAATCACCTTCCCTTCCCCTAACCACAACAGACACCTTGTGAGGTAGGTGAGGCTGAGAGAGATTGGAAAGAACTGTGACTAGCCCAAGGTCACCCTTCAGGCTTGATGTGTAAGTGTGGAGAAACCAACCCAGTCCACCAGATTAGAGTCCACTGCTCATGTGGAGGAGTGGGGAATCAAACCCTGTTCTCCAGATTAGAATCCACCGCTCCAAACCACCGCTCTTAACCGCTATACCACGCTGGCTAAGGCAATGGAAAGGTAAGCTCTTTCTTCCCCTTTAGCATTAACCTCCCTTCTGTTGTCTTCCACGTATCAAAGTATAAATTATCTGTTCACAAGACAAGAGTTTATCTTCCTTTACTGTTTAAAAAGACCATACACATTGATGATTTAGCTAAATAAATGAATAGTGAAAAAAATGAATGAATGTCTTACATAGGTTCAGAAACGAACAACTGGGCAGGATGATCTTTGAATGAGGGAGTGTCGTATACGTAGAAGACTTGAGAAACAATCGCACCAACAATCAGGTCACCCGGCTGATAAAATGCATGAGGGATAGGAAGAAGATCAACAGCTGTGGTGCAAGGAATGGACTGTTTCTTGCATACGGCATGGCCCAGCAATAGAAGCAGCAGCAATACTACCAAGATCTTCCTGGTGATCAACATTTCCCCCATTCACAGATGTCTGTTGGCATGTGGTATGTTATCAGTATTAGTTCTGTTCTGACTTTTCCTGGATCAGTAAATAGATCTGGGGGTGTGCTTGAGCAAAGTTTAATCTATAAGGAAATGTCAGCAGAAAGTTCAGTTAATGGCTCCTTCCCCCCACCCCCACTTCACCTTCATCACTCTGTACAATACAAGTTCAACTCCTTCTTATGTTCTCCCCTCTGGACAAACTGGCTACTGCTCTGACCAGACTCACTTTCTTTTAAGAATTAACCCCCTCTAAAATAACTGTGGCTACATTGTCAGTGGCAAGATTTGTTTCAGTCCTTATATCCCTCCAACACTAGATATATGCTGCTCAAGATCAATTGATCAAGGAGCTTCTAAGGGATAAAAGGAAAAGGAAAATAGCTGCATCCATGAACTATGCCTGAAACAGTTCCACCAATTGGGCTATCTCCATTTTGGTTTGGGGAATTAGCAGAGAAGACTTAAGTCACTTCCATATGGGAGTTTTACCTAAGGTTCGTTGCTCGCTGGCTGGACCACACTTTCTTCTTGCGAAGCTATTCACCAGCAGTCTCCAAGCTTAGAACAAAAAGCTTTTCAGTCCCTGCCCCCTGAAATGTCACTTTGTAATTGGCTGTAGTTCTTTCTTGGAGAGAGAAGTCCCCCGCCATGTAACTCCAAGTGCTGAGCCAAAATTCATTTACAAAAAAAAAAAAAAAAAAACCTAAAAAGAATGGGCAGGGGACCCAAGCCTCATTTTAAAATCCATTCTTCTGCCCAGAAAGAACTTTGAGGAAGCAAAAAGCATTTGAATCCCTGCTTCTTTACATCCAAGTCCTGCTGATACATGGGGATTTTATATGCAGTGATATTTTTTTCTTGGCCCCTGGAAATGTGGTGTCAAAACAACAACAACACACAAGTGTAATGACTGTGGCACATCCTCCTAATTATATGGTACTGACTGAGCTGTTTTTGGTCTCAATTGGCAGTTGAAATGGGCACAAATTAATTCAATATATGTGCATGCAAATGTAATGATTTAAGGAAAAACAAGCTAAAAATAAAACCCTGTTATTATACCCGTTTTGGACAACTTTTGATTTTTTTTTAATGTTCCCAAATGACCAAAAATGTTCTTGGTCGGTAGTCATTAATTAATAAAGCATATTATGATATGGCTCTAAGAAATAGCATCTGCTAATGTCTGATGATTATTGAAATCCATCTTTGCCAGCAGCTAAACACTCAGTGCTGATGCCACAGGTTAACACAAGAAGTCGCCTTATGAATAATGCTTAAAATCAGGTATTCTGATTAGCTACCCTTATTCTTCAAACCACCTAAAAGAAACCTATACATATTGCCTTTGGGCTTTAAATTTCTACCCCAAGACAAAAAATCTACTATACTGTGGTAAAAAAGATCCCATAGTGGCAATAAAATAAAATAAAATAAATTGTGGTGCCAGAGTTCATTGTGTTTGACAATACCAAAACATCCTGAGTCTGAAAACACACCTTCACATGAGGCAAAATGTAACTTTTGAGTGTATGTGCCCATTCCCAAATTTTTATTGAGTAACTCACTACTCCTGAACCTTTATTAAGTTGTGGTCCCAGGTCAAGAGCAGTTCTGCAATGGAAATTATGAAGAAATAACACACAAATAAAGTGGGTTGAACAAAGGCCACAGCTTTATTGATTACAACAGGATGGAGCATTGGCGAGGCATGGGGACGGATCCTGGCATCGGCTGACTACCCTGTCAGGAAATGAAATGATCCCCAACCCGAGTGTTGGGGAGCAACCAGAATGGCGCACTAGTGCTTCCACTAGGATGTAAATCTCTAAGTGATCCCTTCACCACCTGGAGTGAAGCCAAATGACAGCCACTGAGCTGGGAATCCATGAAAGGACTCTACCCCAAGATCCCTTATGGGGGTCCCAAAAAGGGGGAAAGCTGGCACTCAGGCCATTTTTCCTAACTTGGATCCACCCCGATGCCCAAAACCGTCCAAGCTTTGACAAAATACCTAACAACTACCATTAATAAAACGGTGGGAGGGTGGGTCTGCTGCTTTCCGAAACAAGGCTGAGTGGCCGGGTGATGAGGCCTTAAATAGGCTCAAGGGGCGGGCCAACGTCCACGTCACCCATCCAGCATCAGCCTGGCTGATGGGAGTCTGCTCGCCGGGCCAATCACAGGCCAGAATGAGGGAAGGGGGCAGGCAGCAAATTTCCAGCCAATCCGACTACTGGGCGAAAAGCAGCAGGAAGCAGGAAGTTTAAAACTTTTTCTACCTGGTACATAAGGTTGCCAGGTCTCTCTTTGCCACCAGCGGGAGGTTTTTGGGGTGGAACCTGAGGAGGGTTACACCACTGTAAGGCTAAGAAAACATAATATAAGGGTTACACCACCTCAAAAATAATTCTAACCAAAGAGAAAGGTCCAAGCTAGGATCCAAGAAGGGTTGCGTCACCCCAAGTCCAAAAACAAGTCCAAATGATACAATAGGGTTGTATTATGTTTTCTTAGCCTTACGGTGGTGTAACCTACATATTCTGTTCTGGATTTATATTATTATTGCAATTCATATGCTTTACAAAGAGTTTTGATATCTGAGTTTTTCAGTAAATTTTACTTTATAGTGTGAGAATCCAGTCAATGTACTGTATTGTTATTATATGAGCGTTGGTGCTGCTATTTGATTGCTTAACTACATATATTTCAGCATTGGTTATTGTATCAGATCGTTCTAGTACCTGAAGGTTGGCAACCCTAATCTCTCACATAAACACCTTAATAAAAATAAAGAAAACAGCTAGTAAGGGCAAAGTTTGGAGTAGTGACCAATAGGGCTGTTGAAAAAAAATTCGGTATAGTTCGGCTTCAGCAAAATTCGGCCTGTTTTTATTCGGGCCGTGCCAAAGTCCAAACTCCCCCGCTTCGGATCCCCGGAAATTCGGGGGGATCCGAAGTTTGGGGGAAAATTTGCCCCCCCACGCGCCTTCAGGGGGATTCCCTGAAGGCGCACGGGGGACCCTTTAAACAGATCTTCGCCTCCCAGCTGGAGCTTCCCTGGAGGCGCGCGGCGGCCCTTTAAATAAATCTGCGCCTCCCGGCTGGGAGGCACAAATCTATTTGAAGCCCCCCCCCAACCCTGCCAGGAGTCCTGGCAGGGCTGGCGGGGGGCTGGCAAGACCCTCTGCGCAGAGGGTTTCCATACCCCCCCAGCCCTGCCAGGAGTCCCGGCAGGGCTGGGGGGAGGGCTTTAAGTAGATCTGTGCCTCCCAGCTGGGAGGCGCAGATCTATTTGAAGCCCCCCCCAGCCCTGCCAGGACTCCCGGCAGGGCTGGCGGGGGGCTGGCAAGACCCTCTGCGCTGTCTGCGCAGACAGCACAGAGGGTTTTCAACCCCCCCCCCCCCAGCCCTGCCGGGACTCCCGGCAGAGGGTTTCCAGACCCCCCCCCAGCCCTGCCGGGACTTCCGGCAGGGCTGGCGGAGGGCTGGCAAGACCCTCTGCACTGTCTGCCAATTTGTCATATGCCAATTTGAATGGATGTTTATTTACATCAACTTCAGCCCCTTGAATTGTAGAAAGGCAGAATAAAAAAATGTTTGGATCAATTGAGAAATAATCTGCACTGTGAGGTGTGGGAAGGTTTAGATGTGAGGGCAAGCCAACTTCCATGCATGACCTTCAGTTAATTTACAAACCTAGGAATAGGCCACTTAGGATTACTGTTCTGTTGTTCTCACATGCATACCAACAATTGGAAAGTGTGACAAATCAGCATTTGATCTCAGAAATACATTGCCAAATGTCCACTTAGTGCCATGTGATCTTCCTTGCTTCAGTGCATTTCACATATTGCAGCTAAAGATGTTGATGGAGTGCTAAGAAATAAGTGGAACACCACTCGCATGCTGTGCCAATTTTATGAGCCCCCATTTTTCTTCCATTGGGGGCCCATATAATTGGACTCCCTGACCCAATCTTTACCCACCTTGTGGGTTCTTCTAAGGGGAGTCACCAGCAGCTGGGCTGCAAATTTGGTGCCTCTGCCTTAAAACACAGCCCCCCCCCGCTCCTTGAGCCCTGGAAAGATTCCCCACAAGCAATAATGGAAGGCGTTCAAGTTAAAATCCCCTACCCCCCCCCCATTGCTTGATATGTGCACTCCAAAGACCAGTACCCCTAAGGACATTACAAAGACTAACCGTGCAATTCTGAAGTGGTGGGGTGGGGGCTGGAGCTGCTTTGGAGCCGGCGTAACCCCAGCACCTGTGTCCATGCCACTTGCACCATCCAAAGTGGCATGGATATTGGCGCATGGTGACTTAAACTGGCTCTAAGGAGCAACCAGGCAGTGCAAGCCTCATGTGCCGGTGCTGCCTCCCCATCAATGTTTTTCTGGCACAAGTGCTCACACCAGCATACAGGGGGTTTCCCAGGGGCGGAGATGCCTGTAGGCAGCTTCCAAAGCCATTTCGACATGGGAACATGCCATTTTGGTGGTGTGACCCTGTGGCGTGGCCCTGTGAAATTGGTGGTGTGACCCCTTGAAACTCAATGGGGGAGTTTCACAGGGATTTTTTATTTTATTTATGGTCCAGGAAGCCTCTCAGGAAGCTAGGGTTGCCAGGTCCCTCTTTGCCACTGGTGGGTGGTTTTGGGGGAAGAGCTACAGAAGTGCAGGGTTTGGGGAGGTGAGGGACGTCAATGCCATAGAGTCCAATTGCCAAAGTGGCCATTTCCTCCGGGTGAACTGATCTCTATCGGCTGGAGATCAGTTGTAATAGCAGGAGATCTCCAGCTACTACCTGGAGGCTGGCAACCCTATAGGAAGCAACGCTATCCTTGGCTGTCCCCGAACTACCCTTGCCTTCAGGATTGCTATGTATGTTTTAAAGAAACAATGCCTCTGTATGTGTACAGAGGGACGGTGGGCTGTAATAGAAGCTAACAGGATACAAAAATAGAGAAAGACAAAAAGTATTTTGTTCATTATTTTTAGAAAATGCTCCATTGTTTCAGTTTAACATGCTCCATATCAAACAACAACCATCAAAATCCATCCAAAGAGAGATTTCTTGGTAACATAAGTTACCCATCTCAATGATCATATGTACCCTATGAGACTGGCCAATGTCTTTTGATGATCATGGCAGATTCCCATGACAGGAAAAACAAAAAATCCAAGAGGCAATTGGTACAGTGGGATAATTAATTTTAATTAATTAAGTTCTGAGACCCCTACACATTTTGCATATGTTTCATCAGGGAAATCTGTAAAATATTATTGTTTGAGCAGTTCCCACAATAACAGAGTTTGAGAACTCTGAAGATATGAGTCTACTGTGTGAACAATTTCACGGGGGGGGGGAAACATATAGACTGAGTGAAGCTTAAATGTTTTTCTTCTTTCTTTGTATGAACTGCTCTCTCTTGTTCATCTCAGGCCTTAGAATAATGATGTAGCATTTGGGTAAAAAAATGCACCCCAGTAAACCAGTGCCAGAGGATACGATGGAGAAGACCTCCACTGCCACCATGTATTTCCCCTTAGTGCTCAAATAGGTTGGAAAGAAGCACAGCCAAACACTGCAAAAGACCAACATGCTGAAAGTAATAAACTTGGCTTCATTGAAAATGTCAGGTAACTTCCTGGCAAGAAAAGCCACTATGAAGCTGACCATGGCCAGGAAGCCCATGTAGCCCAAAACAAAGTAAAACATGGTAATCGACCCTTCATTACATTCCAGTATGATTTTCCTTGACAATGAATGCATATCTTTATCTGGGAATGGAGGGGAAGTACTTAGCCACAGAATACAAGCAGCTACTTGAATAAAGGAAAAGGAAACCACTACAGAGTAGGCCATTCTTTCCCCTATCCATTTCCTTACTCTAGATCCTGGTTTGGTGGCCATGAAGGCCAGAACCACAGTGATGGTTTTGGCCAGCACACTAGAAAGGGCCACACAGAAGATGATGCCAAATGAAGTTTGTCGAAGTAGACAGGTCACATCTTGAGGCTGTCCAATAAAGAGCAAAGAGCAGAGGAAGGAGAGAAGAAGGGAGATGAGGAGAATGTAGGTGAGGCTCCGGTTGTTGGCTTTGACGATGGGAGTGTCTTTGTACTTTATGAAGGTTCGAAGCACCAAAGCTGTGACCAGAGAGAATGATATTGCCAACACAACCAAGATGATCCCCAAAGGTTCTTTGTAAGAGAGGAAGCTTATATCCTTAGGAATACACTGGTTTTGGTGGTAGTTTGCAAAGCAATCATCTGGACATTTCACACAAGCCTCCATGTCTGAAAAAGAGAAACAGCTGTATTTTTCATTACTTTGAACAACAACTTGGGAAAAAGAATCTCATAATTTTGGAACAGCAGATTGGAACCTCAAGTCTTGTTTTCTCCAAGTACATAATGAGCATGTGGGCTGTTCTGAAATGGTATAGGACAAAACTTCTTTAAAATGTTAGTTATGTATCGGGAACATCCTGATTTTAATGGGTTGGATCCAACCAGCTTTTCTGCTCATGGAAAAGGAAGGAGAGGTCCCCTTCACACATGAAAAAAGGCTATGTGGAAGATCATAAGACTTCTATGGACAGAAGTCGTGTTGGATGGGGGTTAGGAGGACAATTGGGTGAGATTAAGTGAAAAAGTTGGCTGGATAAAAATGTTTTATGTTGCTGTATTCAGCAAGCAAATGCTTGTTACTATAAGCCACCTTGCCACCATGAGCACTGAAACAGGCCCGGTGATCATTTTAAAATAAATATATCCAGCAAATTAAAAACTATGTGAACAGGACCATGGTACATTCAGCTTGCCAAGGCCTGACTGAGGAATGCTATGTCTAGATCAGTGGTTCCCAAAGTGGGCAGTACCACCCCCTGGGGGGCAGTAGGATTACCTAGAGGGGCACTAAGAGGCAAGGGGGCCTCAGGGGGGTGCTAGAGGTGGGCCCCTTCAACTGTGTTGTTCACTAATTTACAATAGATCATGCTATGGCTCCATGCTGGCAAATTTGGTGGAAACTATCAGAATTTTTTCCCCAGACTTTGAAGAGCTGGGACCACTGGATCAAGTTCATCAGTTTTGTTGAATAAATTTCAACTAAAAAGTTTTAATTTGATTTTGAATAGATGTACAATTACTTGTTACTGTTTTGAAATGTTGTTATTACCTTCTTTAGTGCATCATGCACACCCCTATTTTGAATAATGCTTTTTATAGGATAGGGTAGGGGGCGCTGGGGTTGAGTTTGTGTAACTAAGGGGGCGGTGGCCCAAAAGGTTTGGGAACCACTGGTCTAGATCATTAAACTGAAACCATTACAGCATTTGGTGGGGGGGATATTATACCTTGCCAAAAGCTGATGTTTGGAGACTTTGATGAGTATAACAGAAATTTATGCATGATAATCTCCTTAATCTAAAGGCAGAATCAATGAGCAGCAGGTTTTCCCAGTCCCTGTGCAGTCCCCCATTGTATTAAATTTACTGAACAAGATATATTATCGAAAATGTTTGACTCCTCTGTACATTAATTATCCTACCTATCTGGTCGGAGATCATCTCTTCTGGACATGGAGCACAATCGTAGCAGCAAAATTTCTCTCCCTCCTTCTTTTTCCTGTGATAACCAGGACGACAGTTGTCATTGCACACAGACAGAGGCAGTACCTGGCAGTAAACAAAGAAAAGAGGATATTATTGCACTGTGCACAGCAGAATATCCCAATTAGTTGCTACAATCATGGCCACAAAATGTAATCTTTTGCTCGATATCAAACGTATGTTTTCTGAAATCCTGTCATGAAATTATTAAGATGTTTGTGACATTTTAGCACAATGAAAGTCAAGAAGCACTAAAATGGTTTCCTAATTGGTGACAATTCCTCATCCCCACCCCCCAACAAAAGAACAGGAAAATAGTCATTTTGATAAGAATCCATGAAAAGTTATCATGATCTGGATAGTGGGACTATGCAGTTTGGCAAGCCAACTCCCAAATTCCCTGTCATAAATGAAAGCAACTCAGCAAATGCTAAAAAGGTTCCCTCCCTATGAATAAAAGATGCAGGCATCTGCAGCTGTACCCCACCTGATTAAAGCTTTCATGCCACACAATTAAGTCAGCATTAAGGGTTAATTCTTGCCCTTGAGCCTGAGGATCGAGTCTTCCCACTCTGACTCTAACAAAAGAGCTGTTTGGGAAAGTTATCCAGTTGGTAACGTCAAAACCTTCCACCAATTCTCCGTTTTCATTAAAATGCACTGTGTCTCCAGCACTGTTGTTGAAGGACATGTTCCTCAGATAAAGATGAAGCTATATTGTAAGAGGAGTGAACATTAGGGAAAGTTAGTTGGTTAAAAAAATGCAATGCAATTTAGATTATTTTACAGCGCATTCCTGAATGGAATGCCTGCGCCGGGCTTAGGAGGCAACCCAGCAGCGTTACCTCCTAAGGAGGTTTCGGCACCACCAAAACCTCTACCCGGCGCCAAAAACCCGTGCAACCTATGCCAGCAAAAAAGCAAAAAGCTGGCGTATCTTGGCAAAAAAAAAAAAAAGGTCTTGGGAGGCTGACTAACGTTGGCCTCGCCCCCCGGCCAGTGCCGTTACGCCCCAGGAACGCCTCCCAGGGCGTCGGAACGTCTCCCCGGAATGCCTCCCCGCTGTGGCCTGTGCTGGCAGATGGAGGCGATCAGGAGGTGGCGGCGGCAGCCGGAGACAGGCTGGCACTGGGGCTACTCATGCGGTGTGGGCCCTTGCACCGCATGCACCGTTGCCAGCCTCCTAAAAGCTTTCAGCATGGCTGCCGGCGCATTTGAGGAATGCGCTGTTAATTAAGTTAGATTAGTTCATTGTGTGTAGCAATTCTGCTTTACAATATACAGTAAAATCACTGAGAGCTGCTCAGCAACCCCATTCTTAACACATCTATATAAAGATGCATACAACTCCTCAGAAAACTAAGCTATGGGTGTCAAAACCGACTGTCTGTTTCAGGATGGGAATGGAAGTTGTAATGCAAAACATGAAGGACATCCATGCTAGGACCTCCCCCACACACCCGTTTTGCATTGGAAGTCACTTTTGGAAGTCATAGTTATATAGTGTCGCTATGTTAGTTTGGCCCTGGCCTGGATAACCCAGGCTAGTCTGATCTTGTCAGATCTCAGAAGCTAAGCAGGGTCAACCCTGGCAGGAGTTTGGATGGGAGACCTCGAAGGAATACCAGGGTCGTGACACGGAGGCAGGCAATGGCAAACCACCTCTGAACGGCAACTTTATGGCACTTTACAAACAAACAAGTACCTGCCATGGCTGTACATTCAAAAATTCCAGGTGGCCTCCATCTTTGAATCTTCTTTGCATGGTTTTGGATACATAGATGGCATGGAAAGCATGTGCCACAGCATAGGCAGCATTGTAGACATTGTAGCTGTGGCCGGTCATGCTCATTTCAAACAAAATCCCAGGAACAGTCTCTAACTTCTCCTCCCCAGTGCAAATTCTCAAGTGTTCTTCTTGCATGTTGGAAATTTTCAACGAGCAGCTGAATGCCTCTTCCCAAAACTCCTGGATAAAGCCATCTCCTTTTGCCCAGGAAGGTTTTATCATCTGAAGAAACTTTTGGAACCCCGGTGGCTGATTAGAGTGAACTGTTAATGATAAGGCCCCATGGAAGGTTTCTGTGTTCCAGATCTTTTGAATGGACAATGATTCAAATTCCCAGTGAGATGTGACAATCCACACTTTACCTCTAAGAG
This sequence comes from Euleptes europaea, assembly GCF_029931775.1. NCBI lineage: Eukaryota > Metazoa > Chordata > Lepidosauria > Squamata > Sphaerodactylidae > Euleptes > Euleptes europaea. The sequence continues at coordinate 16,495,174 of NC_079329.1, read as the reverse complement.
GCAATTGTTCTGATGCAGAGAGCAGCATGCTCAAAATTTGCAGCGTCGGAGGCTCCCCATATACAAAGTATACATTGGCTTTGCTCTCCACAAGATGTGAATATTGTTCCTGCAGCCCTAAAAGCAACATGAAGGTTTCCTCCTCGTATGTCCTTTTGGGTATTCTTAGAAGAAAGGAATAACAGATTTTGTTCTGTGAAAGCAAAGAGACCACAGACTGTAAAAACCTGTCCCCATTATCATTATCCACAGCAATGAGATCAATCCATGTCCATCTGAAATGGTGAAGGAGACGCACAACTCCCATATACTGATAGACTTCGTTTGGGACCATCTGGTACAAGGAAGGAAATAGCATCTTTCCCCCTTGCGCTGGGGAAAATGATCCAAAAGTGAACTGAAAGAAATTGTATAAGAATTATTGAAATCAATGAGAAGACAATTTTATGGCTGTGAAATCTCAATACCGTCATGTATGTGGTCTACCTGTGGGATCTTGTAGATCGCTAAAATCCTTGCAATGCTGGTAGAGACTTCAGTCATAAGTCCTCCAATGACAGCTATAAGATTTTTCTGGGTATCACACCTGAAATTGGGGATGAAGCTCTGGTGTGGAAAAAGCAGGCTGAGAGTGGCCTTATAGGTCATCTTCAAAAGATAGTAGCAATTGAGAATGTGAAATCCCAGAGTGATATTTGGTAAAATGTCAGGATTCTCATTGATTTCTTTTACAGCAAATGCCAAGGCCAACAGGTATTGGTAGAACTTTGTCACTGACCTGAAGTGAGAGACATAGCCTCTTGAACACATCAACCCCATTAATCATACAGCTGCCATGTTGATACATTTCACCAACTGTTAACTTTGCCTTGCGACCCCTCTTAAAATTCTACTGCATGTCACAAGAACTAAAAACTGCAAAAATCTGCTTCTAGATTCCGATGTTTGGAAGATGTTTTCTTTTTTGCCATGCGGTAAAGCAACCTCTCCAAGCTTTCTATTCAGCCGGGTTCAATAAAAGGAAGACTATATAACAATATAGGTCATATCAAGGCATTGGCTGGGATGCAGATTACATTTTCCATCAGTGGAATAAAATTTTCCAGCTTCTCCTCTACAACTGCAGCCCACTGATCTACATGAAATGTTGCTTTTGGAGGATAGGGGACCCTGAGGAACAACATGGGGGTCTGCACCAAGAACGGGGAACCAGTAGCCATTGCAATGTAGTCTGCATTCAAGCGAGTCTGAATTGTTCATTTCTATCATCTAAATCTCAGTGAAGGGAAGACATTGACAGTGTGAGACAGAAAGAAAATACAAAATCCTTACATTGGTTCCTTGATCAACATCTCTTTGGGTTGTTCCTGGAAAGAGGGAGAGTCATGCAAAAAGAGGATGTGACTGACAATCTCGCCGATTATTAGATCGCCTGGCTGATAGAATCCATGAGAAATAGGAAGGGGGTCATCGCGTACAGTGCAAATAGTCCCAGGACTCTTACACACAGTGTGACCCAGCAGTACAAGCAGCAGCATGATCATGATCATCCTGATCACAAACCTTTCCCTCCAGATGCAGATCCCCATGTTTCCATCTGCAGCACTATCTGGCTAGCATCGTTGTCATTCAGCCTTCCTCAGGTTGCAAAGAACTCTGCTGGTCTTCAGTTGTCAACCTTGGCCTAGGAAGAAGATATGATTCAGAGACACAAGAAGAAGAAAAAGGAGGAGGAGGAGGAGGAGGAGGAGAGTTGGCTTTCATATTCCACATTTCTCTACCTTTAAGAAGTCTCAAAGTGGCTTACAATCACCTTCCCTTCCCCTTCCCACAATAGACACCATGTGAGGGAGATGGGGCTGAGAGACTATCCCAAGGTTACCCAGCTGGCTTCATGGGGAGGAGTGGGGAAACGAATCCAGTTCACCACGTTAGAGTCTACCAATCATGTGGAGGAGTGGGGAATCAAGCCTGATTCTCCAGATTAGAGTCTGCCACTCCTAACCACTACACCACACTAGCTCTCAGATGGTCAAGAAGTAACAGAAATGATTTGTGTAACGCAGCAACAGGAGCACTGCTGCAGAGATCACTTTTATGTCCTTACTGTCTTATCTGAGGATGAATACTAATACTGATGTTTTGGCCCAAAGTGAGTTTGCTTTAAACAAAACTCTAATATAACTAAGAAACTGCTTATCATTAACTTTGCCTGGGACTACAAAAAAGCTAAGTGAGATTTCTTAACCAGTAATGCCATATAGTCCACTCTCCAAAGCAGCCATTTTCTCCCGGTGAACTGATCTCTGTAGTCTGGATATTAGTTGTCATTCCAGTGGTAACCCTAATTCATTGGTAGGTGTGTGTATAAGAACGGTGAATGACGAATCAGTATGAAAACATACTCTAAAATGTAAACTAGAAGTAGAACCAGCAGCATAGGTCTCTCTCACGTCGACTGTCTCATCAAAATGTGGGTTTAATATAAGATGTGTCCCATTCAGTTTTTGATGGTCTTGCTAGCAGCCTGTGGGATTCTTTGGTGGAATGAAGGGAAACTATAATTCCTATAATGATAGAAACCAGTAATTTGGCAATGACATCTCCCTAGTGGTTTGGCCTCTGTTGTGCCATCACACTTGACAAAATAGTTGAGGAAAATGTACTCTTCACAGGGGCGTGGGTCAGTAACCCTGCCTCAGTTTTTGTTGGTTGGTTTTTTTGCTCCTAAAAGGATAACATGAAGAAAGTGGCAGGTGACTGAGCTGGAACATACTGGCATGCTAGTGCTACACTCAACTGAGCCAGTGAACATGATGAATCATTGGGCTACAGGGGTTAGAGGACTGAACCAGGATTTGGGAAATTCAGGTTCAAATCCCTCATCTGGCAGATTTCTTTCCAGCCCCCCGCCAGCCCTGTCGGGAGTCCCGGCAGGGCTGGGGGGGGGGGCTTTAAATAGATTTGTGCCTCCCGGCGGGAGGCACAGATCTATTTAAAGGGCGCGCAGCGGGTCTTCAAACAGATATGTGCCTCCCGGCTGGGAGGCACAGATCTATTTAAAGCCCCCCCCCCAGCCCTTCCGGGACTCCTGACAGGGCTGGCGGGGGGCTGGCAAGAAATCTGCTCCAAAGGGGGGGAAACAGATCTGCGCCTTCCAGCTGGTTTAAAGAGGCCGAATTAGCCAAATTTATTCGGGAACACCCCAAACTCAGCGAATTCGGCTCCCCGGTTTCCCCCCCCCTTTTTGAGTTCGGTTCGTCCGAACCAAAAAACCACCGAATTGCGGGAAATTCGGCTGTTTTTCAGTTCAGACCGAACCGAATCAACAGCCCTAGTGACCAAGTTAAAGTAATCTCTGTTTAGTGTCTGTATGGCAAAAACCCAGAAGCCTAAAGAACGACTAACTATTGTTTATATCATTTTACTGACAACAGGGCAAGAAGAAAACAATGTAAAAGAATCTATGTGTAAATCTTCCTTGTTTCCCTCCAATTGTTTGGTCAATTTCTTTTTCTTTTCTTTTCTTGGCATACAATGCAATCTGGAAGGCAGCCTTCATCTTAGCGTAGGTCCAGCGGGACCTAGGCAATGACCGTCTTTGAAAAACATGGATGGAAAATTGTGGTCTGCATTGAGTTAGCAACCTATTTTTTTTTAAACTTGAAAATGAATGTGTTAGAATGGTCATCTCCCTAAAGGACTAATTCAACCAGGCCCCTGCAATTAGAGACAATTATCCCAGTTCCAGCAAGTGCAAGTGTGTATTCTAAACTTAGGAGCAAACTTTGCTGAGTAACCAGTTGTTCAGTAGGTGGGATTGAAAGCCAAGAGACCCTCCTTGGACACATCTGCTGCCTCTTTTACAGTCCCAGTTAATCGTATCAACAAGGAAGCATCACAGCTGGTGGCCAAGGCAGCGACATAAACAATGAGAGCAGACCTGGGCAATGAAGGAAAAAGTTTCCTATTTCCTCTAGTTTCTGTGTGACTTTTTCATGCTGAGATGCTGACAGAAAACCTTCAGAGTGTTTTCATATGTGATGTTAACAATGGCTTTGAACCTTTGAACAGGCAGAAACTGCACCCTACCCCTTTACTGTACATTGCGTATGAGTAGTTCAGAATTAAGAGCCCATTTTATAAATCCCAGGATATTTAAAATCCAATGTCATTCATATTAAACATTATTTTAAAACAAAGAAAAGCCCCATCTATTAGCCTCTAAAGGTATGGGTAGAAAAGAAGGTTCACATTTAAAAGAAGAAGAGTTGGTTTTTATACCCCTATTTTCTCTACCTTTTTAAGGAGAGTCAAACTGGCTTACAATTGCCTTGCCTTCCTCTCCCCACAACAGACACCTTGTGGGGTACAAATGAACAAATGAAGCTGCCATATACTGAATCAGACTCTTGGCCCATCAAAGTCAGTACCATTTGCTTAGACCAGCAGCAGCTCTCCAGGGGTCTTTCACATCACCTACTTGCCCAGTCCCTTTAACTGGAGATGCCAGGGATTGAACCTGGGACATTCTGTATTCCAAGCAGATGCTCTACCACTGAGCCATGGCTGAGAGAGTTCTGAGAAAACTGTGACTAGCCGAAGGTTACCCTGCAGGCTTCATGTGGAGGAGTGGGGAAACCAATCCGTGTCTCCAGATTAGAGTCCACCACTCTTAACCACTGCACTATGCTGGCTCTTAGTTAAGAGGTAACTGATCCCAGGAAATTGATCTGGACTGTGCACTCTTAACACAATCTCATGAATTGAACTTTGACCTCATCATTGACTATTTAACCATTTACCAAGATAGCTTTTAACTGGCTACACACCATACAACTAGCCTATGTTCCTCTCCCACTGGTAACACTTTGGTCTGCAGATATTAGAAGGCAATAACATCTAGGTCCATAACATTAAAAGCCGGGCCACCTAGTTCATATAAAAGCCCCCAAATCAGGCTAGACATTTTCCTTTCTGCTCATATGAAAATACTAGCAAAATCAGAAGTTGGTGAAGAAAGCTACAGCAGGTTTTAATCACCAGCTCTGATACTCATAACTATGATTGGACATAGCAAGAATAGATTAACAGAACATTTATATAATTTTAACAGAAACATACGCATGGATGATCTTGTCTGTGCCTCCAAAACTATGAGATAAGATTGTGAGCCCTCTCAGGAAGAACCACTGTTAAGGGAAACAAGTGGGGGCCACGAAACTTGCAGAGGGGAGTCCCATCTCCCCACCCCCCATTGTGGCTCCAGTTGGGAATTACAGAAGACTGAGAGGGGATATGATAACCATCTTCAAGTACTTGAAGGGCTGTCATATAGAGGAGGGTGCCGAGTTGTTTTCTGTTGCCCCAGAAGGTTGGACCAAAACCAACGGGTTAAAATTAAATCAAAAGAGTTTCCATCTGGACATTAGGAAGAAATTTCTAACAGAGCGGTTCCTCAGTGGAACAGGCTTCCTCGGGAGGTGGTAAGTGCTCCTTCCCTGGAGGTTTTTAAGCAGAGGCTAGATGGCCATCTGTCAGCAATGCTGATTCTATGACCTTAGGCAAATCATGAGAGGGAGGGCATCTCGGCCATCTTCTGGGCATGGAGTAGGGATCACTGGGTGTGTGTGTGGGAGGTAGTTGTGAAATTCCTGCATTGTGCAGGGGTTTGGACTAGATTACCCCAGTGGTCCCTTTCCGACTCTATGATTCTATTATTCTACCAGGGTAGAACTGTATGATTCTATTATTCTATTATTCTATATATAGATTCTGGAAACCTATAAACAAGGAGTGTTCTGAGTAGATTTCGAGCAGCTTCTTAGAAGACGCTCCAAGCGTTATTCATCTGGTTTCTTGTGGTAATGCATACTATAGGTGCACTCAAAATTGGCTCCCATCATCAGGATGATTATGGAAGGATGAAGGGGACCACAATGTCCTTGCTTAGATCATTGCAACAAACTGCTGCCCCCTTGCTATTTTCAATGGAAGCTAATTTGGCAGGCATAACTCATCAGAAAATAAAGCTATGGGCGAAAACGCATGGTTGCTTTAGCCTCCTTTATTCCCTGTTTCAGCCAGGATTCAGCCAGGATCGAACGCATGCGTTTTGCCGAACATGCTTTCGATCCTGGCTAAATTCTGGCTGAAACAGGGAATAAAGGAGGCTAAAGCGACCATGTGTTTTTGTCCTATGTGTCTGAGAATTGGCCACCAATTATTGAGGCTCCTGGATGTAGTTTTAGATGAGTTGTGCCTGCCACAGACAACCATAGCTTCCACAGCAAAAAAGAAACAAAAGGGGTCAAATTTTCTACGGACCGTAGGGTTGCCAACCTTCAGGTACTAGCTGGAGATCTCCTGCTATTACAACTGATCTCCAGCCAGTAGAGATCAGTTCACCTGCAGAAAATGGCTGCTTTGGCAATTGGACTCTATGGCATTGAAGTCCCTCCCTTCCCCAAACACCACCCCTCCTCAGGTCCCACCCCTAAAATCTCCCGCCGGTGGCAAAGAGGGACCTGGCAGTGCTAACAGAGAAGGATTGCAACACCCATGATTACTCTGAAGCAAGTGGCTAATTTTGAGAAACTTAGCTTTATTTTCAGAGAAGTTATGCCTGCCACAGACAACCATTGTTTCCAATGCAAAAAGCAGGGGGGTGGAGGTTTCTGGGGATTGCATGGATGAAGATGTTCCGATTCCTTTCACGTTTAGCAGTGCCACTCCCAAGATCATCCTGGCAAATTCTCAGGCTCATGGCTGTATATGTGGATGAGATACACCTGCCACAAACTGATGGTCTAATATATTTATACCCAGCTCTTCCTCCAATGTGGACCTACTAATTTTTACAACATTGTTCTCCTATCTCCATTTTATCCTCATAACAACAGCCTGGTGAGATGGGTTAGGCTGAGAGGTAGTGATTGGCCCAAGGTAACTGAATTAGCTACCATAGCAGATGAGGGATTCAAACCGGAATTTCCCAAATCCTGGTTCAGTCCTCTAACCCCTGTAGCCCAATGATTCATCATGTTCACTGGCTCAGTTGAGTGTAGCACTAGCATGCCAGTATGTTCCAGCTCAGTCACCTGCCACTTTCTTCATGTTATCCTTTTAGGAGCAAAAAAACCAACCAACAAAAACTGAGGCAGGGTTACTGACCCACGCCCCTGTGAAGAGTACATTTTCCTCAACTATTTTGTCAAGTGTGATGGCACAACAGAGGCCAAACCACTAGGGAGATGTCATTGCCAAATTACTGGTTTCTATCATTATAGGAATTATAGTTTCTCTTCATGCCACCAAAGAATCCCACAGGCTGCTAGCAAGACCATCAACAACTGAATGGGACACATCTTATATTAAACCCACATTTTGATGAGACAGTCGACGTGAGAGAGACCTATGCTGCTGGTTCTACTTCTAATTTACATTTTAGAGTATGTTTCCATACTGATTCGTCATTCACCGTTCTTATACACACATCTACCAATGAATTAGGGTTACCACCGGAATGACAACTAATATCCAGACTACAGAGATCAGTTCACCGGGAGAAAATGGCTGCTTTGGAGAGTGGACTGTATGGCATTGCTGGTTAAAAAATCTCACTTAGCTTTTTTGTAGTCCCAGGCAAAGTTAATGATAAGCAGTTTCTTAGTTATATTAGAGTTTTGTTTAAAGCAAACTCACTTTGGGCCAAAACATGAGTATTCATCCTCAGATAAGACAGTAAGGACATAAAAGTGATCTCTGCAGCAGTACTCCTGTTGCTGCGTTACACAAATCATTTCTGTTACTTTTTGACCATCTGAGAGCTAGTGTGGTGTAGTGGTTAGGAGTGGCAGACTCTAATCTGGAGAATCAGGCTTGATTCCCCACTCCTCCACATGATTGGTAGACTCTAACGTGGTGAACTGGATTCGTTTCCCCACTCCTCCCCATGAAGCCAGCTGGGTAACCTTGGGATAGTCTCTCAGCCCCATCTCCCTCACATGGTGTCTATTGTGGGAAGGGGAAGGGAAGGTGATTGTAAGCCACTTTGAGACTTCTTAAAGGTAGAGAAACGTGGAATATGAAAGCCAACTCTTCTCCTCCTCCTCCTCCTCCTTTTTCTTCTTCTTGTGTCTCTGAATTATATCTTCTTCCTAGGCCAAGGTTGTCAACTGAAGACCAGCAGAGTTCTTTGCAACCTGAGGAAGGCTGAATGACAACGATGCTAGCCAGATAGTGCTGCAGATGGAAACATGGGAATCTGCATCTGGAAGGAAAGGCTTGTGATCAGGATGATCATGATCATGCTGCTGCTTGTACTGCTGGGTCACACTGTGTGTAAGAGTCCTGGGACTATTTGCACTGTACACGATGACCCCCTTCCTATTTCTCATGGATTCTATCAGCCAGGCGATCTAATAATCGGCGAGATTGTCAGTCACATCCTCTTTTTGCATGACTCTCCCTCTTTCCAGGAACAACCCAAAGAGATGTTGATCAAGGAACCAATGTAAGGATTTTGTATTTTCTTTCTGTCTCACACTGTCAATGTCTTCCCTTCACTGAGATTTAGATGATAGAAATGAACAATTCAGACTCGCTTGAATGCAGACTACATTGCAAAGGCTACTGGTTCCCCGTTCTTGGTGCAGACCCCCATGTTGTTCCTCAGGGTCCCCTATCCTCCAAAAGCAACATTTCATGTAGATCAGTGGGCTGCAGTTGTAGAGGAGAAGCTGGAAAATTTTATTCCACTGATGGAAAATGTAATCTGCATCCCAGCCAATGCCTTGATATGACCTATATTGTTATATAGTCTTCCTTTTATTGAGCCCAGCTGAATAGAAAGCCTGGAGAGGTTGCTTTACCGCATGGCAAAAAAGAAAACATCTTCCAAACATCGGAATCTAGAAGCAGATTTTTGCAGTTTTTAGTTCTTGTGACATGCAGTAGAATTTTAAGAGGGGTCGCAAGGCAAAGTTAACAGTTGGTGAAATGTATCAACATGGCAGCTGTATGACTAATGGGGTTGATGTGTTCAAGAGGCTATGTCTCTCACTTCAGGTCAGTGACAAAGTTCTACCAATACCTGTTGGCCTTGGCATTTGCTGTAAAAGAAATCAATGAGAATCCTGACATTTTACCAAATATCACTCTGGGATTTCACATCCTCAATTGCTACTATCTTTTGAAGATGACCTATAAGGCCACTCTCAGCCTGCTTTTTACACACCAGAGCTTCATCCCCAATTTCAGGTGTGATACCCAGAAAAATCTTATAGCTGTCATTGGAGGACTTATGACTGAAGTCTCTACCAGCATTGCAAGGATTTTAGCCATCTACAAGATCCCACAGGTAGACCATATACTTGACGGTATTGAGATTTCACAGCCATAAAATTGTCTTCTCGTTGATTTCAATAATTCTTATACAATTTCTTTCAGTTCACTTTTGGATCATTTTCCCCAGCGCAAGGGGGAAAGATGCTATTTCCTTCCTTGTACCAGATGGCCCCAAACGAAGTCTATCAGTATATGGGAGTTGTGCGTCTCCTTCACCATTTCAGGTGGACATGGATTGATCTCATTGCTGTGGATAATGATAATGGGGACAGGTTTTTACAGTCTGTGGTCTCTTTGCTTTCACAGAACAAAATTTGTTATTCCTTTCTTCTAAGAATACCCAAAAGGACATTCGAGGAGGAAACCTTAATGTTGCTTTTAGGGCTGCAGGAACAATATTCACATCTTGTGGAGAGCAAAGCCAATGTATACTTTGTATATGGGGAGCCTCCGACGCTGCAAATTTTGAGCATGCTGCTCTCTGCATCAGAACAATTGCCTCTTAGAGGTAAAGTGTGGATTGTCACATCTCACTGGGAATTTGAATCATTGTCCATTCAAAAGATCTGGAACACAGAAACCTTCCATGGGGCCTTATCATTAACAGTTCACTCTAATCAGCCACCGGGGTTCCAAAAGTTTCTTCAGATGATAAAACCTTCCTGGGCAAAAGGAGATGGCTTTATCCAGGAGTTTTGGGAAGAGGCATTCAGCTGCTCATTGAAAATTTCCAACATGCAAGAAGAACACTTGAGAATTTGCACTGGGGAGGAGAAGTTAGAGACTGTTCCTGGGATTTTGTTTGAAATGAGCATGACCGGCCACAGCTACAATGTCTACAATGCTGCCTATGCTGTGGCACATGCTTTCCATGCCATCTATATATCCACAACCATGCAAAGAAGATTCAAAGATGGAGGCCACCTGGAATTTTTGAATGTACAGCCATGGCAGGTACTTGTTTGTTTGTAAAGTGCCATAAAGTTGCCGTTCAGAGGTGGTTTGCCATTGCCTGCCTCCGTGTCACGACCCTGGTATTCCTTGGAGGTCTCCCATCCAAACTCCTGCCAGGGTTGACCCTGCTTAGCTTCTGAGATCTGACAAGATCAGACTAGCCTGGGTTATCCAGGCCAGGGCCAAACTAACATAGCGACACTATATAACTATGACTTCCAAAAGTGACTTCCAATGCAAAACGGGTGTGTGGGGGAGGTCCTAGCATGGATGTCCTTCATGTTTTGCATTACAACTTCCATTCCCATACTGAAACAGACAGTCGGTTTTGACACCCATAGTTTTCTGAGGAGTTGTATGCATCTTTATATAGATGTGTTAAGAATGGGGTTGCTGAGCAGGTCTCAGTGATTCATTGTTCTGTTTTTACTGTATATTGTAAAGCAGAATTGCTACACACAATGAACTAATCTAACTTAATTAACAGCGAATTCCTCAAATGTGCCGGCAGCCATGCTGAAAGCTTTTAGGAGACCGGCAACGGCGCATGCGGTGCAAGGGCCCACACCGCCAGTGCCTGGAAGGCACACGCCAGCATGAGTAGCCCCAGTGCAAGCGTGCAGGCCCGGCTGCCTGTCTCCGGCTGCCGCCCCCTCCTGCTCGCCTCCATCTGCCAGCATAGGCCACAGCGGCGAGCGGGGGAGGCATTCCGGGGAGACGTTCCGACGCCCTGGGAGGCGTTCCTGGGGCGTAACGGCGCTGGCCGGGGGGCGAGGCCAACGTTAGTCAGCCTCCCAAGACCGTTTTTTTTTTGCCAAGATACGCCAGCTTTTTGCTTTTTGCTGGCATAGGTTGCACGGGTTTTTGGCGCCGGGTAGAGGTTTTGGTGGTGCCGAAACCTCCTTAGGAGTAACGCTGCTGGGTTGCCTCCTAAGCCCGGCGCAGGCATTCCATTCAGGAATGCGCTGTAAAATACTCTAAATTGCATTGCATTTTTTTAACCAACTAACTTTCCCTAATGGTCACTCCTCTTACAATATAGCTTCATCTTTATCTGAGGAACATGTCCTTCAACAACAGTGCTGGAGACACAGTGCATTTTAATGAAAACGGAGAATTGGTGGAAGGTTTTGACGTTACCAACTGGATAACTTTCCCAAACAGCTCTTTTGTTAGAGTCAGAGTGGGAAGACTCGATCCTCAGGCTCATCAAGGGCAAGAATTAACCCTTAATTCTGACTTAATTGTGTGGCATGAAAGCTTTAATCAGGTGGGGTACAGCTGCAGATGCCTGCATCTTTTATTCATAGGGAGGGAACCTTTTTAGCATTTGCTGAGTTGCTTTCATTTATGACAGGGAATTTGGGAGTTGGCTTGCCAAACTGCATAGTCCCACTATCCAGATCATGATAACTTTTCATGGATTCTTATCAAAATGACTATTTTCCTGTTCTTTTGTTGGGGGGTGGGGATGAGGAATTGTCACCAATTAGGAAACCATTTTAGTGCCTCTTGACTTTCATTGTGCTAAAATATCACAAACATCTTAATAATTTCATGACAGGATTTCAGAAAACATACGTTTGATATCGAGCAAAAGATTACATTTTGTGGCCATGATTGTAGCAACTAATTGGGATATTCTGCTGTGCACAGTGCAATAATATCCTCTTTTCTTTGTTTACTGCCAGGTACTGCCTCTGTCTGTGTGCAATGACAACTGTCGTCCTGGTTATCACAGGAAAAAGAAGGAGGGAGAGAAATTTTGCTGCTACGATTGTGCTCCATGTCCAGAAGAGATGATCTCTGACCAGATAGGTAGGATAATTAATGTACAGAGGAGTCAAACATTTTCGATAATATATCATGTTCAGTAAATTTAATACAATGGGGGGCCACACAGGGACTGGGAAAACCTGCTGCTCACTGATTCTGCCTTTAGATTAAGGAGATTATCATGCATAAATTTCTGTTATGCTCATCAAAGTCTACAAACATCAGCTTTTGGCAAGGTATAATATCCCCCCCCCCCGACCAAATGCTGTAATGGTTTCAGTTTTATGATCTAGACCAGTGGTTCCCAAACCTTTTCGGCCACCGCCCCCTTGGTTCCACAAACTCAACCCCAGCGCCCCCTACGCTATCCTATAAAAAACATTATTCAAGATAGGGGTGTGCATGATGCACTAAAGAAGATAATAACAAGATTTCAAAACAGTAACAAGTAATTGTACATCTATTCAAAATCAAATTAAAACTTTTTAGTTGAAATTTATTCAACAAAACTGATGAACTTGATCCAGTGGTCCCAGCTCTTCAAAGTCTGGGGAAAAAATTCTGATAGTTTCCACCAAATTTGCCAGCATGGAGCCATAGCTTGATCTATTGTAAATTAGTGAACAACACAGTTGAAGGGGCCCACCTCTAGCACCCCCCTGCGGCCCCCTTGCCTCTTAGTGCCCCTCTAGGTAATCCTACTGCCCCCCAGGGGGTGGTACTGCCCACTTTGGGAACCACTGATCTAGACATAGCATTCCTCAGTCAGGCCTTGGCAAACTGAATGTACCATGGTCCTGTTCAAATAGCTTTTAATTTGCTGGATATATTTATTTTAAAATGATCACCGGGCCTGTTTCAGTGCTCATGTTGGCAAGGTGGCTTATAGTAACAAGCATTTGCTTGCTGAATACAGCAACATAAAATATTTTTATCCAGCCAACTTTTTCACTTAATCTCACCCAATTGTCCTCCTCACCCCCGTCCAACACGACTTCTGTCCATAGAAATCTTATGATCTTCCACATAGCCTTTTTTCATGTGTGAAGGGGACCTCTCCTTCCTTTTCCATGAGCAGAAAAGCTGGTTGGATCCAACCCATTAAAATCAGGATGTTCCCGATACATAACTAACATTTTAAAGAAGTTTTGTCCTATACCATTTCAGAACAGCCCACATGCTCATTATGTACTTGGAGAAAACAAGACTTGAGGTTCCAATCTGCTGTTCCAAAATTATGAGATTCTTTCTCCCAAGATGTTGTTCAAAGTAATGAAAAATACAGCTGTTTCTCTTTTTCAGACATGGAGGCTTGTGTGAAATGTCCAGATGATTGCTTTGCAAACTACCACCAAAACCAGTGCATTCCTAAGGATATAAGCTTCCTCTCTTACAAAGAACCTTTGGGGATCACCTTGGTTGTGTTGGCAATATCTTTCTCTCTGGTCACAGCTTTGGTGCTTCGAACCTTCATAAAGTACAAAGACACTCCCATCGTCAAAGCCAACAACCGGAGCCTCACCTACATTCTCCTCATCTCCCTTCTTCTCTCCTTCCTCTGCTCTTTGCTCTTTATTGGACAGCCTCAAGATGTGACCTGTCTACTTCGACAAACTTCATTTGGCATCATCTTCTGTGTGGCCCTTTCTAGTGTGCTGGCCAAAACCATCACTGTGGTTTTGGCCTTCATGGCCACCAAACCAGGATCTAGAGTAAGGAAATGGATAGGGGAAAGAATGGCCTACTCTGTAGTGGTTTCCTTTTCCTTTATTCAAGTAGCTGCTTGTATTCTGTGGCTAAGTACTTCCCCTCCATTCCTAGATAAAGATATGCATTCATTGTCAAGGAAAATCATACTGGAATGTAATGAAGGGTCGATTACCATGTTTTACTTTGTTTTGGGCTACATGGGCTTCCTGGCCATGGTCAGCTTCATAGTGGCTTTTCTTGCCAGGAAGTTACCTGACATTTTTAATGAAGCCAAGTTTATTACTTTCAGCATGTTGGTCTTTTGCAGTGTTTGGCTGTGCTTCCTTCCAACCTATTTGAGCACTAAGGGGAAATACATGGTGGCAGTGGAGGTCTTCTCCATCGTATCCTCTGGCACTGGTTTACTGGGGTGCATTTTTTCACCCAAATGCTACATCATTATTCTAAGGCCTGAGATGAACAAGAGAGAGCAGTTCATACAAAGAAAGAAGAAAAACATTTAAGCTTCACTCAGTCTATATGTTTTTCCCCCTGTGTAATTGTTCACACAATAGACTCATATCTTCAGAGTTCTCAAACTCTGTTGTTGTGGGAACTGCTCAAATGATAATATTTTAGATTTCCCTGATGAAACACATGCAAAATGTGTAGGGGTTTCAGAACTTAATTAAAATTAATTATCCCACTGTACCAATTGCCTCTTGGGTGTTTTGTTTTTCCTGTCATGGGAAACTGCCATGATCATCAAAAGACATTGGCCAGTCTCATAGGGTACAAATGAGCATTGAGATGGGTAACTTGTATTTCCAAGAAATCTCTCTTTGGATGGATTTTGATGGTTGTTGTATGATATGGAGCATGTTAAACTGAAACGATGGAGCATTTTCTAAAAATAATGCACAAAATAATTAGTCTTTCTCTATTTTTGTATCCTGTCAGCTTCTATTACAGTCCAAAGACCCTCTGTACACATACAGAGGCATTTTTTCTTTAAGACATACATAGCAATCCTGAAGGCAAGTGTAGTTCGGGGACAGCCAAGGATAGCACTGCTTCCTATAGGGTTGCCAGCCTCCAGGTAGTAGCTGGAGATCTCCTGCTATTACAACTGATCTCCAGCCGATAGAGATCAGTTCACCCGGAGGAAATGGCCACTTTTGCAATTGGACTCTATGGCATTGACATCCCTCCCCTCCCCAAACCCTGCACTCCTCAAGCTCTTCCCCCAAAACCATCCACCAGCGGCAAATAGGGACCTGACAACCCTAGCTTCCTGAGAGGCTTCCTGGACCATAAACCATAAACAAAATAAAAAATTCCTGTGAAACTCCCCCATTGAGTTTCAAGGGGTCACACCACCAATTTCACGGGGTCACGCCACAGGGTCACACCACAAAAATGGCTTGTTCCCACATCGAAACGGCTTTGGAAGCTGCCTGCAGGCATCTCCGCCCCTGGGAAAGCCCCCTGTATGCTGGTGTGAGCACTTGTGCCAGAAAAAAACATTTATGGGGAGGCAGCACTGGCACATGAGGCTTGCACTGCCTGGTTACTCCTCAGAGCCAGTGTAAATCACCATACGCTTTGGATGGTACAAGTGGCATGGACACAGGTGCGGGGGTACGGCGGCTCCAAAGCAGCTCCTGCCCCCCCGCCCTTCAGAATTGCACGGTTAGTCTTTGTAATGTTCTTAGGGGTACTGGTCTTTGGAGTGCACATATCAAGCAATGGGGGGGGGGGGTTTAGGGGATTTTAACTTGAAAGCCTTCCATTATTGCTTGTGGGGAATCTTTCAAGGGCTCGAGGAGGGGGGGGCTGTGTTTTAAGGCAGAGGCACCAAATTTGCAGCCCAGCTTCTGGTGACTCTCCTTAGAAGAACCCACAAGGTGGGTAAAGATTGGGTCAGGGAGTCCAATTATATGGGCCCCCAATGGAAGAAAAATGGGGGCTCATAAAATTGGTACAGCATGCGAGTGGTGTCCCACTTATTTCTTAGCACTCCATCAACATCTTTAGCTGCAATATGTGAAATGCACTGAAGCAAGGAAGATCACATGGCACTAAGTGGACATTTGGCAATGTATTTCTGAGATCAAATGCTGATTTGCCACACTTTCCAATTGTTGGTGTGCATGTGAGAACAACAAAATAAATAAACATCCATTCAAATTGGCATATGAATTACAACAAAATGGTTCATCTAAAAATGTGATTGAGGTCTCATACTTTTATCACACCCGTAGATCACTCTTCTTCCATAGAGCTTTGTAAATGGAGTTATCCTCACAACATCCTGTCACCTGGATTAAGACAACAGCAGAGGAGATGGGAGCAACAGGTAAAGGGGTTACCCATGTAAAAATGCCATGCATAGTCCACTATGTTTAAATATATATCTCATGCTAGCTGGGCCATACAGTTATACTGTAAGGCACATAAGAACATAAGAAAGGCCATGCTGGATCAGTCCAAGGAACATCATGTCCAGCAGTCTGTTCACACAGTGGCCAACTAGGTGCCTCTAGGAAGCCCACAAACAAGGCAACTGCAGCAACATTGTCCTGCCTGTGTTCCACGGCACTCAATATTATTAGGCATGCTCCTCTGATCCTGGAGAGAATAGGTATGCATCATGACTAGTATCCATTTTGACTGGTAGCCATGAATACCATTCTCCTCCATGAATATGTCCACTCCACATCCTTAGCAAGCTATGTGCAGCTTTCTTCACACTACCTCAAAAGGAAAAAGAATTCTAGTACCATTTCAGATGAAAAAAATCCTATAAACTTTGTCATGTATGATGCCACAGCAGAGGCCAACTCACTGGGGACTAAATTATCTCCATAATTATCAAATCACTGCCTTCTTTTTTTTTTTAATACCCCACAGATTTCCAGGGCCGCTAGCAAAACCCACAAGATCCATAACAGAACAACATTATAAAACCTCTCGTGTTTTTTCAGAAGTAGTTTAAGGGACAGGCAAGGCTCTGTTAGACTTTCATGTGGTACTGTTTATCAAGGTGGCACTTTCACCATTTTTAAACACAAAAATACATTACTGGTAACCACCCTACACATAACCTAAGGCTTCTCAGAGTGACAAACTGTACATCCTAAAACACATAGTCACTAACAATCTCTCTTGTGTACATCTTCTGTTGAACAAAGGTTTTTTTTTACAAAGTTTTCATACATGTTGTGATCCTGCCACCAGCTATTTCTTTAGCAGCACATAGTTCCAGTGGGCTAGTCTATCGCAGCAAAAATCAACACGAGTGTTGAGGAATCTTTCAGATCCTGCTACATCCACTTCATTCTAACACACAAGAAACTTGTAGGTAAGGTACAGTGAAAGCTAAGAAGAAAAGGGATAATCTTTGCCTACTGTACAGCTGCTGCAGATCCCTTGGTGGAAAGCATCGCCTCCATTATCTGCCTGTCAAGAAAGGACACCACACAAGTGACAGTAGCCAGATACTGCGCCGCAAGGCAACATGGAGATTTGCTTCTGGAAGGGAAGTTTTGTCATAAACACCACACTGGTAGCTGTGTTGCTCCTTCTACTGCTGTGTCCTACTGTCTGCGAGATGCATTCCCAGTGCGACATCTGTGATAACCCCCTTCCGATCGCTCACGAGTTCTATCATTCGGGTGATCTTGTCATCGGTCAGATTGTCGCTCATATTCTCATGATGCATGGTTCTCCTTCTTTCCTGGAACTGCCCAAGGAGACGTTGATTAAAGAGCCTATGTAAGAATTTCTTTCTTTTATCTCTCTCCTTGGCTTGTTCACAAAGAAAAAAAGTCAGAAGAAGTCATAATCATACCTGATGAGTTCTCATTAAAAGAGATAGCATAATGGAAGACAGTGGGGCTTTGTTAGATACAATCCACTGGGAAGTTCTCTTGTGCAGGCTCTATGCGAGTGAATTGAATCTGTGGACTTCCATGAGGTTTGTAAAGAAGAATGACACACAGGTTTGTGACCTTAGTTATGAAGACCATTTGATTGCCTCTTACCTTTTCCCTTCATCCTTGTCCTGGCCAAGTCACCTCCACCCTTCCATAATTTACCATTTAATAATGTTTTACGTATCAAAATGCTGCCATGTTTTATTCTGACTACAGTTTTCATGAATTATCCATGCTTAATCCAAAGTCTTTCGCTATGATTTCAATGGGAAAAACCCACAATGAAGCCACAACTGGAGCAGACAAACCAAATCCCAGTTCCATGTTGATTCTATTTGAGTGATAAATATCTTTACAATGACAAGGTCAGCCTCATGTGTTGCTACACTTTCAGGATCCAGTGAAGACTGAAAATATGTTAATGTAGGGTTCTATATTAGGGTGAATTTGCCCCCAGGCAAAATACAATGCTTGGATTTTTTCTTAATGTTACTTTTAAATGAACATACTTTTCTTGAATCTTACAAGGCTCCTCAGTGTACTCATTAGCAATATCTTACCTGGGTTCATTCAGCCAATACACTTCCTCCACTGCCTTTAAAAGTTTATGCTACCTTGAACGGACCTCACTTTCTTGTGTACTTCTTTTGTTGTGTTTGTTGGTGCAGTGATTCTTCCTGATTTTCCAAATATACGCCCTGGCCGTTCATGCATGGCTGTTTCCTTGCGGTCGCCCCACCAACATCGGGACTTTGCTTTGATTATGCTTGCATTTTCTGACCGTCAGAGGTCACCTGGCTCTCCCTGTACATTTTGCCCACATTTTCTGGATTTGTGTTTAGCCAGCATCCAGAATAACATGGGGGAAATGCACAGAAGTGGCACACCCCCACTTCTGACTGAGTGCTGCCTGACTGCTGTGGTTAAATGGCTAAGAGAGAAAAAGCAAAATGAATCCTGATAAACTGAAATAATGCCAGTTGAGATGACTGAGTCCCTGAAGGGTAATGTACTTTGCAGTTCAGCTGATCCTTGCTGACAGTTAAGATCCTAGAAGTTATACTGTATCCAGCATTACTGGTGCAAAACCAAGTTAATGCAGATGAAAGAAAATGCTTTCTTCCAACTTCATGAAGCCTGAAAGATGGCCCCCCCACCTTGATTCAGCCAGTCTAGCCAACTGAATCCATGCCATGGTAACACTGAGATTAGACTACAGTAATGCACTCTAAATGGGTCTGCCCTTGAAGTCAACCTGGAGATTCTAACTAGTACAGAATGCCACAGCTTAGTTATCAGGCTCTATATGGGACATGTACATTACACCTATTCTGTAGTCATTCCATTAGCTGCTTGTCAGCTACCAGGTTCATTTCAAGGTACTGACTGTCAACTAAAAATCCTTCATGGCTGTGGACCCTCACATCTGCAAGACCGCCTCTCCTCCTATATTCTGCTACAACAGCTCTACTCATCTGTTCTGGTCTTTCTGCCACCCAGCAAGCAGTCAAGATCAACAACCACCTGTTGCTGCCCCTACCTTGTGAAACAGCCAGCCAGAGGAGATCAGGAAGGCACCCAAGCTTCTGTTGTGCTGCTAATTATGCAAAGCAGAGTTGTTCAGGAGAGCTTTTCTATAAAGTTGATAGGGCTAAGCTATAACAGAATAATTTAGGAAAGTGCTTTATAAAGGGACTGTGGATTATACCACTATGGATAGGACGTATTATTTGTTTTTTGCATGTATCACCCTATTATTGTTTGATTGTCGTCTACTGATGGGATACCATTTTTCTTTATTATATTCACACTCTGTATCATGCCTAATACGTTATGTTCTCTCAGATCTCAATAATCCAAGTCCTCGTACATTTTCCGTTCGATATCTCCTCATATTGATTGTATCAGCCTATATTGTTCTTATTATATGTTTGTTTGTTTGTTTGTATAAAATGCTGTCCATTTATACAGTGCAATCTGCTTTGAGTATCAGCAAGACAGAAAGACCATATATACAGTAAATAAATAACCAAATAACTAACTAAACAAATAAGCGGGTGAATGAAACTTATCAAGATTGTGGGTTGGATTCTACCAGACATTCTGCTCAACTCTCACAAATTCTATAGCCTGCTGTTGTGATGAATGCTTACTACTCTTTATTGATCAATTGCCCTACAGATCAGTGATCAAGTACTACCAATATCTCTTGGCCTTGGTGTTTGCTGTTAAAGAGATGAACGAGTCTCCTAACATTTTACCAAATATCACTTTGGGATTTCACATCCTCAATGGCTACTACCTCCCAAGGATGATGTATAAAGTCACTCTAAGCCTGCTTACCGCACACCAGAGCTTTGTTCCCAACTTCATGTGTGACCCACAGAAAAAACTCATAGCTGCCATTGGAGGACTAGTCTCTGAAACCACTGCCAACATGGCCGCCATTTTGTCCATCTACAACATTCCACAGGTTGGCCATATGCACAGGGTTTCAGAAATGCACACCTTTAATACATAATCAAACACTGCATTTAAAGCTGTCTGGAAAACATGCTTCTTTTATTTATTTCAGTTCTCCTATGGATCATTTTCCCCAGTGCAAGATGACAAAATGCTATTCTCTTCTTTATATCAGATGGTCCCAAATGAAGACTATCAGTTCAGGGGAATTGTACATTTACTTCAGTATTTCAGATGGACATGGATTGGGCTCATTTCTGTGGATAATGACAATGGAGACAGATTTTTACAGTCAGTGGTCCCTTTGCTTTCCCAGAACAAGATCTGTTATTCCTTTGTACTTAGAATGCCAAAAAGGACCTATGAGGATGAAGCATTCCTGATGTTTTATAAGTTTCAGGCGCAATATTTAGTTCTCGTGAAGAGCAAAGCCACTGTATATTTTGTATATGGAGAAGCTCCTTCACTGCACATTTTGAGAATGTTGCTTTCGTTGGGAGAATTGGTTTCATTGCCACTTCCAGGTAAAATATGGGTTGTTACTTCCCACTGGGAATTTGAATCTCTATCCATTGAAAAGATTTGGGACACCGAAGCCTTCCACGGGGCCATATCCTTTGCAGTTCATTCTAATCAGCCACCCGGCTTCCAAAAATTCCTTCAAAACATAAGACCCTCCTGGGCAACAGGTGATGGCTTTATCCAGGAATTCTGGGAGCAGGCATTCAGCTGTTTGTTGATGCCTTATAAAAAGAAGGAGGAAAGCAAGACAATTTGCACTGGAGAAGAGAAGCTGGAAAGCCTTCCTGGAATTCTCTTTGAAATGAGCATGACTGGCCACAGCTACAATGTCTACAATGCCGCCTATGCGGTGGCACATGCTTTGCATGATATCTATGTATCCAGATATAGATATAGAAGACTGGTTGATGGAAGGGAGATGGCATTTCAGAATGTTCCGCCATGGCAGGTAATTGACTGTCTGTGACACAATTTTATTTGTAAAAGCTGACTAAACTATCAAGCATCGACTGGTTGTATTGGGTCCTAGAAGGATGAATATGTGACCACAATGTTACATTTTCCCCACAGTTACCATTCACTTCAGACCATGTGTGTGTGTGTTAGGTGCCATCAAGTTGCTTCCAAGTCATGGCGACCCTATGAATCAATATCCTCCAAAACATCCTATCATTAACAGCCTTGTTCCAGTTTTGCAAACTGGGGGCTGTGGCTTCCTTTATAGAGTCAACGCATCTCATGTTGGGTCTTCCTCTTTTCCTGCGGCCTTCAACTTCTCCTAGCATTATTGTCTTTTCCAGTGAGTTTTGTCTTCTCATAATGTGACCAAAGTAAGATAGCCTCAATTTAGTGCTCATTAACTTATCTCAAAATTCCAAAAGTGTCCAATTAGTAAGCTTTACTTACTGCTACATGACACATTTTGATAAACAGAAGGGACATGCCACACTGTTGGTGTCCCGCTCCCCTATTCTTTTGAGAACACGAGCAAATCATAACTTGGCCAAAACAGGTACTATTATAACATTTGATTTTTTGAGCATTTATTTTTTGTAAATTCTTACAATTGTACACACTATCCAAAACATTCTCTTCCAACACCACATTTCAAAGAAACAATTCATTCTACTTTTCTAAGATCTATATCTGAGTTCCTATGCTGCATTTCTAATGCTGTCCTCAGAATAGAGTCAGGGAGGGTGTCACTTGAAGCATGCAATTGGCACCAAGGGGTGTGCTTCTGGCTTAAGTTAAACTTTAATCCTCTTGGCTTAGCAGTTTTAATTCTTTTAGAGAACATTTGTTCAGGCTGAGCAGAAGCCATTGAGATGATATTACAATGTTGTGCCATCTTGAGTTTTTAGAAGTGAAAGAAACAATCAAAGAAGCTGGGATACAGCCCTTCAGGTAGATCCCAGGACAATTCTTGTTTGGTAGTAAGGAATTGTAGCCAAAATTTTCTTCCTGCAAATTACTCTATGCCTATCAAATTATGCTTCAGTATAAGGTTTGTGCCCTGACCTGGATGGCCCAGGCTAGCCTGATCTCATCAGATCTCAGAAGCTAAGCAGGGTCAGCCCTGGTTAGTATTTGGATGGGAGACCACCAAGGAATACCAGGGTTGCTGTGCAGAGGAAAGCACTGGCAAACCACCTCTGTTAGTCTCTTGCCATGAAAATCCCAAAAGGGGTCGCCATAAATAGGTTGCGACTTGACGGCACTTTACACACACACATGAGGTTTGTGCTGTTAAATTTTATTCTCAGTTGTTTGAGAAATTAAGGGGTTATGAGTTATTTTAATGGTTCTTTTCATTATGTTTTTGGTTTGTTAAGGCAGGATTTATATATGCTGTAAAGTGATCAAGATCATGCAAGGAATTGTAACCATCTCCATGTCTAGTAGTCCTATCTTCCATTTCTCTTCCAACCTAGCTCCATCAGTTTTTAAGGAGCATGTCCTTCAACAACAGTGCCGGGGACACTGTGCATTTTAAGGAAAATGGAGAATTAGTGGAAGGTTTCGATATTATCAACTGGGTAACTTTCCCAAACAGCTCTTTTGTTAGAGTCAAAGTTGGACAATTGGATCCCCGGGCTCCGGAAGGAAAAGACCTGATGCTTAATGATGATCTAATAGTGTGGCATAGAAGCTTTAATCAGGTGAGACATAGCTTCAGATGGCTGAGTCAGACAAGGGTCCATTCAAGAAGAAGAGTTGGTTTTTATATGCCAACTTTCTCTGCCATTTAAGGAAGAATCAAACCAGCTAACAAACACCTTCCCTTCCCTACCGCACAACTGACACCCTGTGAGGTAGATGGGGGCTGAGAGAGCTCTAAGAGAGCTGTGACAAGCCCAAGGTCACCCAGATGGCTTCGTATGTAAGAGTGGGGAAACCAACCCGGTTCATCAGATTAGAGTCTACCGCTCATGTGGAGGAGTTGGGAATCAAACCTGCTTCTCCAGATTAAACCACCACTCTTAACCACTGCACCACGCTGGCCCTCAAGCCATCAGAGTTCTTTTTTTTTAACCTCAAAATTTGTTTATGAAGTGATTATAATACAAGCTCTGCTTTCACTGTAACATAACATCTGCTTGGCTAAACCACCAGCTCAACATAATATTAGCATAAATCCTGCCTGGTGGAAATATCAATTCAGATTAATGAACTGATAATCTAGTTCACTAATGCAATACTGATTAAACTACCAGTTACCATAGAACCCTTCTCACCTCTCCATGTATATCAGTATTAAAACTCAAATTCTACTGAATAGGACATATAAACAACAACAACAAATGCCAAATGAAAGGCAGCTCTTCTCCAAAGACTGAATCAATATGGAAAAGGACACTGAAGAAAATTAAAAGGAACATGTGGAAGAATAAACAAAATGAATGGGAAGAGGAATGATCCTAAAAGAGTATACCCTTGTGACACCCCAACCCCACACTCACCCAAGTATACACCATCCCTTTCAAAGAAACTACTTCAACACACAAATACATCTGTGAATTGCACACAAACACTTCCTTCAGACATAAGCCATTCCAAATCCTTACTTACAACACCATGAGCTTTGAAAACTTCACAAGGCAAGGCAGTAGCTCGTCTCAGCAGCATAAAGCAAATTCCTGCTTGGGCGATACGTCATCACAGGAGTTCTGCAAACAAACATTAAACATATATCTAAAGTATGTGTTTCCTTTGATGGAGGATGGGCCAGGGCTCAGTGGTAGAGCATCTGCTTGGCATGCAGAAGGTCCCAGGTTCAAACCCTGGCATCTCCAGTTAAAGGGACTAGGCAAGTAGATGATGTGAAAGACCTCTGCCTGACACCCTGGAGAGCTGCTGCCAGTCTGAGTAGACAATACGGGCTTAGATGGACCAGGGGTCTGATTCAGTATAAGGCAGCTTCAGTCCTGTGTTGTTATGCTTCCTGACAGGTGTTGCCTATTTCTGTGTGCAATGACCCCTGCCATCCTGGCTCCAGCAGGAAGAAGAAGGAGGGAGAGAAATTTTGCTGTTATGATTGTGTTCCATGTCCACAAGGGATGATCTCAGAACAGGAAGGTAGGAAACACAATGTACTGAGATATCTATCAATCACTGGCCGTAACAGGGAATGTTCAATAAAATGAAAGTAATCAAAGGGCGAACGTGCATGGTCGCTTTATCCTCCTTTAATCCCTGTTTTAGCCAGGATCAAACGCACATTAGGCAAAACACATGATTTCGATCCTGGCTGAAACCTTGGCTGAAACAGGGATTAAAGGAGGATAAAGCGACCATGCGTTTTCGCCCAAAGTCAGATTACAGTCTGGGATATAGAGGGAATTCATTTGTCCTTTCCCTTGCATAATCCTGTGCAGTCAATAGACTTCCACTGTACTAAATGATTCACAAAGTTACTTAGAAAAATTATCAGGGACTGATAACTGATGCATTTATCTGATATTGCTTTACAACTGCTCTATAGAACCTACAGACTCATTAGCTAGTCCACATAATGGCACCTCACTGGTTCATATGTTAGTGTCATCATGAAATATTTTAACAGACCTTTCTTTTCTTTTCTTTTTAAGATGTGGATGCTTGTGTCAAATGTCCAGAAGAGCTCTACCCCAACCACTATCAAAGCCAATGCATTCCTAAAGATGTAAGCTACCTCTCCTACAAAGAAATGTTAGGGATCGTCTTGATTATATTGGCAACTTCTTTCTCTCTGCTTACGGCTTTTGTGCTTGGAATCATTATAAAAAACAGAGCGACGCCCATAGTCAAAGCCAGCAACCGGCACCTCACCTATGTTCTCCTCATCTCTCTTATCCTTTGCTTCCTCTGCTCTTTCCTTTTCATCGGACAGCCTGCAAAAGTAACCTGCCTTATCCAACAAACTGCTTTTGGAACCACCTTCTCTGTGGCCCTTTCCAGTGTGTTGGCCAAAACCATCACTGTGGTTCTGGCATTCGTAGCCACCAAACCCGGATCAGGAATGAGAAATTGGGTGGGGAAAAGAGTAGCAAATTTGGTAGTATTTTGCTGTTCCTTTATTCAAGCAGCTATTTGTATTATCTGGCTAAGTACTTCCCCTCCCTTTCTCTATATGGACATGCAATCTCTGAATGGGGAAATCATATTAGAATGTCGAGCAGGTTCAGCAGCAATGTTTTATTGTGCCTTGGGATATTTGGGCTTCCTGGCTGTTGTCAGCTTCATAGTGGCTTTCCTTGCCAGGAAGTTACCTGACAGTTTCAATGAAGCCAAATTTATCACCTTCAGCATGTTGGTCTTTTGCAGCGTGTGGTTGTGCTTCATTCCGACTTACTTTAGCACCAAAGGGAAATATATGGTGGCTGTGGAGATCTTCTCCATTTTGGCCTCTAGCGCTGGTTTACTTGTCTGCATTTTTTCCCCTAAATGCTACATCATTATTCTAAGGCCTGAGCTGAACAACAAGCTGCAGTTAATAAAGAGAAAGAATTAAAGAATGTAAGGGCTGAATCTAGCACTGAGCAAGCAGAGCCGCCCCCTCCCTTTCACAACGGACATATTAAGACGTAAAAATATATCTGTAGGCTATTGTACTTTGATTACATTGTGATAATACAAGAGTCACTGGAAAAGACATTCATGCTAGGAAAAGTTGAAGGCAGCAGGAAAAGAGGAAGACCCAACAAGAGATGATTGACTTTATAAAGGAAGCCATGGCCCCCAGTTTGCAAGACCTGAGCAAGACTGTTAATGCAGGACATTTTGGAGGACATTGATTCATAGGGTCACCATGAGTTGGAAGCGACTTGACAGCACTTCACACACACACACAGAGGCTTTGTGAAAGGTTTGATACATAAGTGACCTTCAAGAACATATACCAATGTGACCAAAAGAGAATACTAGGTGTCCAGAGTCAGGCGATTAGCTTTGTCAGGAAACAGACAGCATGGTCAGAGGAAGCAATCCAAGGTCAAACACAGATAAGGTCTAAGGTGTCAAGCACTAGAACGCAAATCTGAAAGGCATGAGCCAAGTCCAGTCCAGAAGAGTTAGCATGTTGGTCTTTTGCCTTCGGCTGGGGTGGGGTGGGGTACAAATTAAATAAATAATAATAATAATTAGAGTCCGCCTGTCATGTGACGGAGTGGGGAATCAAACCCAATTCTCCAGATTTGAGTCTGCTGCTCTTTACCACTATACCATATAGCTCTGAACAATAAATTTTCAATAAAGTAGAAGAAGTGGTGATTTGAAAGCAGGAGAAGCTTTGCCTAGTTTGAAGGGTCATGCTAAGTTCAATGGATGTGTTAACTGTGCCCAGGCAGCTCAGATTAAGACCTTTACTCATATTCTCAGCAAAAAAAGAAAAGAAAAACTATTGTCAAAGGCTTTTATCGGTTCTTGTAGGTTATCCGTGTTGTGTGACTCTTTTCTGTTAAAGTTGTGCTAATGTTTATGAATTTCAATGGCTCCTCTGTGTAATCTGACAAAATAGTTGGTAAAATTGTCCAGTATTTCAGTATCTTGGAATAAGATCTAGCACTGAGCAAGCAGAGCCGCCCCCTCCCTTTCACAACAGACACATGAAGACATAAAAACATATGTTGGCTACCGTACTTTGATTACATTATGAGAAGACAAGAGTCACTGGAAAAGACAATCATGCTAGGAAAAGTGGAAGGCAGCAGGAAAAGAGGAAGACCCAACAAGAGATGGATTTACTCTATAAAAGAAGCCACAGCCCTCAGTTTGCAAGACCTGAGCAAGACTGTTAAAGACTTGGAGGACATTGACTCATAGGGTTGCCATGAGTTGGAAGTGACTTGATGGCTCATAACACACACACACACACAGAGGGAGGCTTTGTGAAAGGCTTGATATATATCAAATGTGTCCAAAAGAGAATAGTAGGTGTCCAGAGTCAGGCAGTTCGCTTTGTCAGGAGACAGACACCGTGGTCAGAGGACGCAGTCCAAGTTCAAACCCAGATAAAGTGTAAGGTGTTAAGCAGTAGAAGGCAAATCTGAAAGTTGTGGGTCAAGTCCAGTCCAGAAGAGTCAGGTTCACTGAGAGTCCAAAGTGCAGCATGGAAACAAAGGCAGCCATGGCACGGGTGTTGACACATTGTTCCCACACTAGCTTTTCTTTGCTAGCTGCTTAAATAGGAAACTAACTTGGCAGGAGAGATAAGCCAGCTGTAGTTAATTAGGCTATTCCGGCATTCCAAGCCAGGTGTCATTCATCAGCACTGCCTCAGCATTGCTGTTAGGGATTGATCTCTACTGAGCCAGCAACCACTTTGCGATCTTTCCTGCCATTCCCTTCATAGATGCCTCCTTTATTATTCCAAAGGTTCTGGCAATCCTAAAGGTAAGACTGACAGCTGCTGGGTTTCAGGCAGGGCTTGAGTTCCTGCGCTAGAGGGCTGAGAGCACAGTGCAGGAGCTTCTGCCTGCAACTGTTTCTCTGTTATAGCTTTTACTTGTGACTGCTCTTTATAGCTCTTACTTGTGACTGTTATCAGCCCGGGGCTGCAACTGACTCCTTTCCCCACCACCTCATCTGAGGAGGTGTCAGCAGGCTAACCCACAACAGTAGGATGTAGGCTATTCAACCACGCAACAAATCTGCAAAATTTATCACATCCATTAAAATATTAAAAGAAGAGCTGGTTTTTTATACCCTGCTTTCGCTATCTTTAAGGAGTCTCAAAGTGGCTTACAATGACCTTCCCTTCCCCTCCTCACAACAGACACCTTGTGAGGTATGTGGGCCTGAGAGAGCTCTGAGAGAACTGTGACTAGCCCAAGGTCACCCAGCAGGATTCATGTGTAGCAGAGTGGCAAATCAAACCCAGTTCTCCAGATTTGAGACTGCCTCTCTTAACCACTATACCACACTAGCTCTGTGTAAAAACTTTCAAATGGTTCAATAAAGTAGAAGACGAAGTGCTGATTTGAAAGCAGCAGAAGCTTTGCCTAGTTTGAAGGGTCATGCTAAGTGCAATGGATGTGTTAACTGTGCCCAGGCTCAGATTAGGACCTTTACTCATCTACTCAGCCACAACAACAACAACAACCACAACTTTTCACCATAAATCATTTCTCTGTTTATTTGCTAAAGTTGTTTACTTTTTAATATTCCCATGTAATATCTTTATGTGGAAGCAACAAAATGTCATTTGAAACACGGGCTGTCCAAACGTCGTAATACAATGACGAATCTCAATTTTGAAGCTCCTTTGGTAATGCATTTTCTTGACAAATATCATCAGCCCGCTGACTTTTGAATTTTTCATTGTTGAGAAGATTCAATGTAGCCTATCAAAGAGTGCATATTTACAGAGTTTCCTCAGCCTGATGATTATACAGACCATGTTCACTCTTTTTATTTGTTTATTCATTGTTCTTATTAATTATTAATTGTTCTTATATCTCGGTAACCACAATACATCTAATTCAGTTCTTCTTTCCAAAGAATGATAAAAGGGATGGGGGGTGGTCAAGCTCACAAACCCTAAAGCTCAAAATTGCAATAGGTTATCCCCATGGTAGCTAATATGGATGAATTGGGAGATGTGGCATCTGGGAGGAGCCTAAAGTGTGCTAGAAGTACAGATCCTTTTAGCAGGAGAAACTCTTCCACATAAGTTGGTGGCAGAAGTTATCTTACTCCCCAGGGGAAAGCTGGTACATCTGGAAAGAGATGCCTCATTGGGCAGAGAGAGAACATTTCTGGACATGTTTTATGGTGCAGCAGAGGCTAATCCATTGGGAAGTCATGATCTGCTCCATTATTGTGAAAATTACTGGTTACCTGACCAAAGGATTTCCAGAGGCAACTAGGGATACAACCTCCATCACACCTGATGGCTTGCATAAAAAAACCCACATTTTGATTAGAACTCAGTCTAGATACAGGGAACTCTTTGCCAGTCTTTTCAACCATGACATTCTCTTTACACAGAAATCCAGATGTGGAAATGTGATATCTGCTTCTTTTTCCTGATTATGTTTCCAGGTGTAGGATTTTATACTGAAAAGCAGAAACTGAACTCCATTAAATATTTGTATCTTCCCCCTCCCCTCTTAGATACATACAGTGACTTTGTTTTGCATGCCTTCTGGGGAAAAGATTCAAGATCAAGATGGCACTAATCATATTGATTTTGCTTCTACTGATGGGTCATACTGTCTGCAAGACACATTCTATTCTTTGCTCCATAAAGGAGGATCCCCTTCCTATTTCTCATGAATTTTACCAGCCGGGTGATCTTCTTATTGGCCAGATTGTTGCTCTCATCTTCTTGATTTATGACTCTCCCTCTTTCCTTCACCAGCCCAAATGGATGTTGAGTAAAGAGCCTCTGTACGAAATACTTTTTACTTTCTCACGCATTACAGAATACATTTGGGATTTTGGGCGTGTCCATCACAATCTTTGCTTTGTATTCTTCAGTGTATTGTTGGACAAAGTCTACTGAGAAGTTCTCTTGCACAAACTCATGCTTGAATTAAGCATGTAGTTTTCTATGGGGCTTGTGAAGCAGAACTACACTCAGGATCATGTCTCTTGTTAGTTCAGAGACAGGTTTTTGCATCACAGCATTTCCTCTTGTCTTTGCCCCCTCCTCTCTCTTTCACCAATTGCCTCCATCCAATACTAAATACCATTATGGCTTATTATTCATATCATTTTTGCTTTGGTAATTTTCTTTGCTTAGTTCTGGGCCTCCTACACATCACCCAAGGGCAAACCTAGTTTTCTCATTGAAATCACAGTTGGAAGTGAGTCACAGAAAACCTTATATTCATAAATGCAAACAAAAGATTGTCTGTATGAGCTGGTACATGTTATCATTTGAGATTTAGAATAATAATATCTTAGGTGACTGCATTACAATAGAAGTAATGTGAGAAATGTGGGAAAAACTTTGCTTACGTACGTCTGGAATTGCTTACATATGTCTGGATTTTGCTGCCAAGTGTACAAGAGTTCGTTGATTGTTGTGGGGTTCCTCTTTGTATTTTCCACCAGTGTCGTGATTTATATAGTAATTGTATTCTCTTCACTATGATTTAGTTGGATTGGGCTGACCCTATTTTATTGTATATTGTTTTTAAAAACCTGATGGCATAGTCATAAGCAGCATACATAGGATGAGATCCAAGCAGGTTTTCTTCCTCAGTCCAGTCCAATGCTTCTACATAGTACAACTCTCCATTGAATATGGCTTTTGTCCATGATTGTTTCACAATCCCCTTTTTGAGTGGTTAAAGGGAACTCCCCATTTTCAAAAGTGGAACACCTGGATGGATCTCACCCATAGAATAAAGGACTTCATCTTTTCCAAATTGGGTTTCAGATATTTTGGCTGACATCAGTCTAAAATCTGTTTTCTTGCATTTCCTCCTCTTTATACATATAATGTGTGTTTTGTTGAGGTTTTTTTTTTACAGAATATTTTTTTTAAGGTTTTGGTTTGCTATTTTGAAACTGCAGGACTGTGGTAAAGCACTACCAGTTCCTCTTGGCCTTGGTATTTGCTGTAAAAGAGATCAATGAGGATCCTGCTATCTTGCCGAACATCACTTTGGGTTTTCACATCCTGAACTGCAACTACCTCGCACAGAACACCTATAAGGCCACGATGAGCTTGCTTTCCTCACACCAGAGCTTTGTTCCCAATTTTAAATGTGATAGTCAGAAAAATACAATGGCTGTCATTGGAGTGCTTCTCCCTCAAACCTCTGTCAGCATGGCCACCTTTTTATCCCTCTACAACATACCACAGGTAGGCTATTTGAAACAGTGACAGGGAGAGATCACACCATTGACACATAATCAAACATTTTGTTTTAATCCATGTCAAAAAATACTTATACATTCTCTTTCAGCTTGTGTGTGGATCATTTTTCCCAAGGAAAGATTACAAAATGCTATTCCCTTCTTTGCACCAAATGGTCCCAGATGAAATGAATCAGTACATAGGAATTGTACATTTACTTCATCATTTCAGATGGTCATGGATTGGTCTCATTGCTGTTGACAATGATAATGGGGATAGATTTTTACTGGCCATGGTATCCTTGCTTTCACAGAATCAGATCTGCTCTTCTTTTATATTAAGAATACCACAAAAGACATATCAGGATGAATTTATAATATTGCTTTATGGGTTGCTGAAACAATATCCCGTTCTTGTAGAGAGCAAATCCACTGTATATGTTGTCTATGGAGAGCCTCCAACAATGCCCATTTTGAGAATGCTGCTCTATGTGTCAGAAAACTTGCCACTTGGCGGTAAAGTGTGGATTGTTACATCCCACTGGGATTTTGAATCTCTGTCCATACAAAAGTTTTGGGATGTAGAAATCTTCCATGGTGCCATATCCTTTACAGTTCACTCCAATCAACCACCAGGATTCCAAAAATTCCTTCGGATCATAAGACCCTTCTGGGCTCCAGGAGATGGTTTTATCCAGGAATTTTGGGAGCAAGCTTTCAGCTGTTCTTTGAGAAATTCCAATCCTTTTGAGGAGAATGAGAGGATGTGCACTGGGGAAGAGAAGCTGGAGAAGCTTCCTGGGATTTTGTTTGAAATGAGAATGGTTGGCCACAGCTACAATGTCTATAATGCCGCCTATGCTGTAGCACATGCTTTGAATGCTTTCTACTTATCCAGTTTTAAACATAGAAGGTTGAGAGAAGGAGGCAGGAAGGCATTTGAGAATTTGCAGCCATGGCAGGTAATTGTACATCTATGACAAACTCTTAACTGGTAGGCTAACTCACAAAGTGAACTTCTGTTGAATCAGAACATCAGTCTGTTAAGGTCAGTATTGTCTATTCAGTCTGCATCATCCACAGACACTGTACCAAAATTTCCAGGAATTTCTCAACCATGATTTCATAGTCCTACGTATAATTGCAAACCCCCACCATTTAACACATCATCTTATACCATCAATGAGCAACTAAAAAGAAAAAAAACCCAAAAGGCTACTTATAAAAATTAAAATGAGAATAGAATCTGACTCGATTGTATACCCTTTGATATCAATCCATATGTACCTTTTCCCTTAGACTTCTCAGGGAGGTGTCAGGGGTTGTTCTTCATTAATATGAAGGGCTAGCTTTTTAGAATAAGCTTATTTATCTATTAAGAGAAATGAAACACACCCTCAAAATTATACAGTGAAAGTTTTCTATGTCTGGATTAGATGGACTCGATCTAACCAGCCTTTCTGCTGGTGACAAGGATGCTGGGTGCCCTCTGACCCTCCAAAAAGTCATTGTTGGAGAGCATGAGATAGGGGCTATATCAAGGAGGAGATTTGGACAAGACTGTGTAAAAAACCCAGGATAGATTGAACCCTCTTTGTGGTTTCCTAAGAATGACATGTTGAATTAAAAAGAACAGTTTACTGGAATGATTCAATTGAAAAAGGAAACAAACTATAATGTACTTTGAATTATAAGGCTGTACTGCTACATATAATAAAGTGACCAAAATCATCCAGGATATTTTCATTTCATTGTGAAATATTCCTCTCTTTTATATCTCAAAGCTCCATCACTTGCTAAGGTGTATGTCCTTCAACAACAGTGCTGGGGAAGCTGTGCATTTTAATGAAAATGGAGAATTGGTGGAAGCTTTTGATGTTACTAACTGGATCACTTTCTCAAATGGATCTTTCATTAGAGAAAAGGTGGGAAGCCTGGACCCT
Source organism: Euleptes europaea (assembly GCF_029931775.1). Classification (NCBI taxonomy): domain Eukaryota; kingdom Metazoa; phylum Chordata; class Lepidosauria; order Squamata; family Sphaerodactylidae; genus Euleptes; species Euleptes europaea. Next base: position 16,462,251 of record NC_079329.1, on the reverse strand, counting down.
CAGGCTCCACAAGGCCAAGAGTTAACCCTCAATGATGAACTAATTGTCTGGCATGGAAGCTTCAACCAGGTGGGACAGAAATGCAGATCCTTTCATCTGTACATCAAATTTGGTATCAAATGTATATTTGGGGAGGAGTGGATGTGTTTCTGAGGTGCACAATCCCACTTTCCAACTAGAAATCATGATATGATTTTAACTTTTTGAATTCACCTTTTCAATGTGCTTAATCAGTCTCTCTTTCTCTCTCTTGCCACCAGTTTCAGCAAAGCATTCAATTGTCATCAGTTACACAGCATGAATTAGTTAATAATCATGTATGTCACCTGATTTCTGGAAATTACCAGACAAAACACAACACACTGCTCGATGGAAGCCTATATTCTCAGCTCCTTAGAATACTAATTCCATGCTACAGTCCACTTCCTCAATAACAATCATTTTTAGTGTACATTTTCTTCATGAGTCACTTGTTTTTATATTCAATGACAGGTTCTCCCACGTTCTGTGTGCAATGACAACTGCTATCCAGGCTACAGCAGGAAAAAGAAGGAAGGAGAGAAATTTTGCTGCTATGATTGTGCTTCATGTCCAGAAGAGATGATGTCTGACCAGATAGGTAGGGTGCAAAGAGACCTCAATTATTTCCCGTAAAATAATGGTTCCCACAATACAAGATCTAGTGGGGGTGGGTGGGAAAACAAACAAATCCTTAGCCCTCCTCCCTGATGAATGAAATTCTGAACCAAGTATTTATCTGGGACACATTTCTATTGAATAGTTCTCTTGGACACATTTCACTCTGGTGGGTGCATCATTTAAACTGTTGAGAAAAAATGATCAAGATCCAGTGGAGGCTTGAGCATGCTTAAGTAACTAGTTTATTAACAGAAATGTTGAATGATGTGATAAAACTGCAGTGTCTCTACTGGAAACATCAAAAGTAGTCCTCGAGTTACCCAAACCATATTTTCTAAAGTCTAAAATAAATCATGATCAACCATATCAAAAGATCTGTATAAATCAAGCAAGATGAACAGGGAAGTATACCCTAGTGAAGGCAAAGATGGAGATCACCCGCCACTGCAACTAGGGGAACAACACTAATCAGGTACACTTCAATAAATGTCCCAGTTTATGAGGTATACTCATACTGCATGATATCAGTCATCCATCTCGTCCAGATTCCTGTCTCAGTCAGTGGCCAAATAGATATTCTCAAGGGCCAACCACAAGGCATAGAGGCCAATGCCTTCCTCAAATGTTGCCTCCCAGCACTGGTATTAAGAGTTCACTGTCTCTAAACATGAAGGTAGGGCTGTTCATTCGGTAAAAACTGAACCAGAAAAATACCGAAAATGGAGATTCTGTAAAATTCGGCATTGGGTTTACCAAGTCCACAAAATTCGGGACGTTGGCAAAGCCAGATTTGCCATTCCTGAAAAAGCCGGTTGGGTCAGCATTGTTATTGCAATATTAAAGCCACATTAAAAGTTCAGGCTCAAACAGAGATACATTTGAATATGAGCTGCTTAGGTGATATCTGAAGCAGGGAATACATAACTTGAACTCAGTGGTGTTAAATGAAACTTAATCATACTAGCTCTTAACACACACACAATTTCATTTTTGAGCATCATGAACACAAAACCAGGCTTTTTATTGGCTATTAAAATTATAGAACCTATTTCTTCTTTTTTTCTTTTCTAGATATGGATGCCTGTGTCAGATGTCCAGATGACCATTATTCCAATGAGGACCATAATCAATGCATTCCCAAAGTTATAACCTACTTTTCATATAAAGAACCTCTAGGGATCATTTTAGTTATGTTGGTTATTTCTTTTTCCCTGATCACAGCTTTGGTGATCGGAACATTCATGAAGTTCCAAGACACTCCCATTGTCAAAGCCAACAACCGGAGCCTTATCTACACCCTCCTCATCTCTCTCCTGCTTTGCTTCCTCTGCTCTTTCCTTTTCATTGGACAACCAGGGAAGGTGTCCTGCCTTTTCCAACAAATCACTTTTGGTATCATCTTCTCTGTAGCCCTCTCCAGTGTTTTGGCCAAAACAATCACAGTAGTTCTGGCATTCATGGCTACCAAACCAGGATCACGTGTGAAGAAATGGGTAGGGAGAAGAACAGCAAATTCTATTGTCTCTTTCTGTTCCATGATTCAAGCAGGGATTTGTACTCTTTGGCTAGCTACTTCCCCTCCATTCCCAGACACAGACATGCACTCAAGGAATGAGGAAATCATATTGAAATGTAATGTGGGTTCAGCTGCCATGTTTTACAGTGTGATAGGCTATCTGGGATTCCTTGCCATTATCAGCTTGACTGTGGCTTTCTTTGCCCGGAAATTACCTGACAGTTTCAATGAAGCAAAATTTATCACCTTCAGCATGTTGGTCTTTTGCAGTGTTTGGCTGTCCTTTGTGCCAACGTACCTGAGCAGCAAAGGGAAATCCATGGTGGCTGTGGAGATCTTCTCCATCTTAGCCTCTAGTGCTGGTTTACTGGGATGCATATTTTCCCCTAAATGCTATATCATTATTCTAAGGCCTGAGATGAACAATAAGGAGCAATTAATAAAGCGGAAATAATGAAAGCCCCACAAAGATTTCCCATGGAAAATTTAAAATGTAAATGCCTCCATTAGACTCTGCCTATCTTCCCAGTAAGGAGACACCTGAAGACTAACAATCCAACTCTCCTAACTGCCTAACAAGCCCTTTAGCACTCCCAGCACCAGTTTATCAGGTCCTCATGTCCGTCTGACATGGCTGCTCCTAGTGGTGACCTTTTTTGAAGTCGCCCCTTACATGTCAACCCCATCAGTGGGGATCCTGTTCTCACAGTAGCCCAGGCTTTATTCCAAGAGCCCAGTGAAAGGTGGTGATGAAAGCCTGAGCAGGACTGCTGACTCAGAAGCTTGGTTCAGCAAAGAGGCACAGACATCAAGTAGGAGTCCCATTGGTGATATCCTAGGCAGCAACAGTGGGATGGTCTGGCTTACCATTCTCCCAACAGGCAGGAATTTTCTGAACTCCCTCTTGTGGTTGGGGTATAGAGTAACACTGTGAAGCCTCCAGAGAAGTCCAGGCTTTATGCCAGAAGCCCAAGGAAAGGCAGTGATGCCGGGCTGGGCAGGACACCTCTGAGTCTTCAGCAGTGAAGAGGCTGAGACATCAAGCTGGAGGTCCCATTGGGAAGGTTCCAGTTTCCCAGTGATTGTGGAGGTCACAGGGAATCAAAGGAACCCACTTTCATGATTTGGTGGGGGGAAGAGTTGGAGGAAAAACACCACCACAGCTGTGCCCCCTCCTGACTTCTCTACATATATATTTACATGAATCAGAGATTCTTGAAAAAAGGAAAGTTGTGTCATCACTAAGAATCTGTTTGGCTGATTCTCTCAATTGGCATATTTTAATATCTCATTAGATTCAGGTATCACTTAGGTCAACATTGTTTTCGGCAATTTAAGGGTGGTCTGGAAAGCATGAACATTTCTGAACACTGTCATCAATATCTGATGAAGGCCTATTTTCCAAATTTCTGTTCACCTAGAAACCTGTTATATGTGTATTTATGTGTGTGTGTGTAAAGATCCTTCAAGTCGCAGCCGACTTATGGCGACCCCTTTTAGGGTTTTCATGGCAGGAGACTAACAGAGGTGGCTTGCCAGTGCCTTCCTCTGCACAGCAACCCTGGTATTCCTTGGTGGTCTCCCATCCAAATACTAACCAGGGCTGACCCTGCTTAGCTTCTGAGATCTGACGAGATCAGGCTAGCCTGGGCCATCCAGGTCAGGGCATGTGTATTTATACCTGTATAATATATTAATATGTTGTATATTGAATGCTTGTCATGAATATGCATTTGTTGTATAATTTTTGTCATTAAATTGCTGTTCATATATACTTTTATTCTGATATCCAGCTTTCGCAGGGCCGCAATAAGAATTGTATTTTTTAGAGTGTATCCATTTCAGTATATACATTCATGCATATTAAGCAAATCCTGTAGTGAATTATACACACACATACAACAGCCTGTGAAATCAGTGTTGTTGAAACTGTGTGACTGAGCCAAAGTCAGCCACCAACCTCCTTGGGTGCAGCTGCTGTTTCTCACACCAAGCCAAGTTTAATAACAACAGCAAGGAAATGTCACCACTGATGTCTGAAGGCTGATGTAGAAGCATCCTGCTCTCACATAGAGAGCAGAAAAAAAGTTGCATGCTTTCCATTGAATAAGCGATAGTGACAAAACACGAATTGTGCAGCTTCTGTTTTGGTGATGATCATGATGATGATGACTGCGATGCTTCATAAGGTCATTTCTTTGATCATGGTGAATGGGAAGGAGAAAGCAGAAAATAAACTTTTAAAAATATTAATCAACTCATTGGTTCAATGTCCTTTATTCTTTCAATTGGAATGAATAAGGGGGGGGGGTTAGGTAGAGTTTTAAGCCTCCTCTGGGAAAGTGTTCCTCCAATGCCAGTTGACTGCTGTTGAAGCTTGAAATGCAAGACACCGAGTTCAAAACTCATCTTGTGCATCCACTCACTAGAGGATGTCAGCAAGGCCACCAATTACCCTTTCTCCTTGGATAGGGAGAGTGGACATCTTGAATTTTTCACACCCATATTCTACCCTTCCTCCATGTGGCTCAGTTCATGGGGTTATTCAATTTAAACTAAGAACACCGTGTGAGGTAGATACTGTTTAGGACTAAAAGATACCTGGTTGGCCACTGTGTGAACATACTGCTGGACTTGATGGGACTTGGTCTGATCCAGCATGGCTTTTCTTATGTTCTCATGTTCTTATACCATGTGGCCTGCATTAACAGTTCTTATCCATATAAACTTCCCATGCCCATCCCATTCTGTTCAATTGTATTTATAATGTTGACTGGCCCATTTGAATGTAACATGACAACTCCAGCCTCTATTTAGCCGGCCACGCACAACTTCCTATAGTTTAAACATCAAAGGACGAATTAAAAGGAACACCAGATTTTTTTGGGGGGGTGAGGGAAACAAACATTTCTATCCATTTTGCTGTGTGTGGTGGCATGGCAGAGACCAGCCCATTACATCTCCTCTATCATTTTCATTGTTTTGGCTTGCTTCCTAAGCAGGCTTCGCTTATATCCATGCTGCCAACACTGGCAGCATGGATCTAAATCAATACCAAGCGAGCTCCCACAAATCGGTGCGGTGTGGAAGTGCTCTAGATCTGTGTTGCGGGCTTTTTCCAGCTCCAGAGAAGGTGTGCAGCACAGATCTAAAGGGGAATAGCCATACCCAAAAAATCCAAATACCTATTCGGGTTATTCGGGAAGGGGTTATCAGGCTTTGCCAGGATTCCTCTTTTCCCTTTTTCATCAGCAATTAAACCCAAAAAATCCAAGATGACATGATTTGGGTTTCTTTGTGGCTTGGTAAACCCGATATGCAGAGCCCTAGTTATTCCTTCTCAATAAGATGAGCAAAACGGACTTTCATAGATGACCTTATTACACTGCATTGGAGGAACAATATTGTGTTTTCTTGGAGGGCAAAGCCAATGCTAATGGTGTATATGGAGAGCCTCCAACCCTGTACATTCTGATTGTGTTGCTCAACATGGCAGAAACTCTTCCACGTAAGTTAGTGGCAGCAGATATCTTACTCCCCAGAGGCAAGCTGGTACATCTGGGCAGAGAGAGAATGTTTTCTGGCATGTTTTATGGTGCAGCAGAGGCTAATCCATTGGGAAGTCATGATCTGCTCCATTATTGTGAAAATTACTGGTTACCTGACCAAAGGATTGCCAGAGGCATCTAGTAATACAACCACCATCACACCTGAAGGCTTGCATAAAAAGCTCACATTTTTGATTAGAATTTAGTCTACAGATAGGGATCTCTCTGCCAGTCTTTTCAACCATGGCATTGCCTTTACACAAAAATCCAGACATTTAAATGTGATATCTTGCTTTTCCCCCCAGATTATCTTTCCAGGTATAGGATTTTACACTGAAAAGCAGAAACTCCATTAAATATTTGCATCTCTCCCCTCTCCACTTAGATTCATACTGTGACTTTGTTTCACTTGCCTTCTGGTGAAGAGATTCAAGATCAAGATGGTGCTAATCATATTGCTTGTGCTTCTACTGCTGGGTCATACTGTCTGCAAGACACATTCTATTCTTTGCTCCAAAAAGGAGGATCCCCTTCCTATTTCTCATGAATTTTATCAGCCAGGTGATCTTCTCATTGGCCAGATGGTTGCTCACATCTTCTTGATTTCAAACTCTCCCTCTTTCCTTCACCAGCCCAAATGGATGTTGAGTAATGAGCCTCTGTAAGACATACTTTTGACTTTATTACACATCTTGGAAGATGTTTCCGTGTGACCATCACATTCTTTGCTTTCTTCAGTGGATTGTTGGACAAAGTCTATTGAGAAGTTCTCTTGCACAAGCTCATGCTTGAATTAAGCATGTAGTTTCCTATGGGGCTGGTGAGGCAGAACTACACACAGGATCATGTCCCTTGGTACTTCAAAGACAAAGTCTGTTTTCTCTCTTTTTTGTGTGTTTATGCATATAATATGCATTTTATTGAGTTATTTCTTTTAACAAAATAATATTTTATAAGGTTATACTTTGCTATTTTGACACTGCAGGTCCATGGTAAAGCACTACCAATTCCTCTTGGCCTTTGTATTTGCTATAAAAGAGATAAATGAGAATCCTAGAATCCTGCCGAACATCACTTTGGGTTTTCACATCCTGAACTGCAACTACCTTGCACAGGTCACCTATAAGGCCACGATGAGCCTGCTTTCCTCACACCAGAGTTTTGTTCCCAATTTTAAATGTGACAGTCAGAAAAATATGATGGCTGTCATTGGAGGGCTTCTCCCTCAAACCTCGGTCAACATGGCCACCTTTTTATACCTCTACAACATCCCACAGGTAGGCCATTTGATAGAGTGGCAGGGAGTTTTCACACCTTTGAAACATAATCAAACATTTTGTTGTAATCCATGTCAAAAATACTTATGCAATCTCTTTCAGCTTGTGTATGGATCATTTTTCTCAAGGCAAGATTACAAAATGCTATTCCCGTCTTTGTACCAAATGGTCCCAGACGAAATGTATCAGTACATAGGAATCGTACATTTACTTCATCATTTCAGATGGTCATGGATTGGTCTCATAGCTGTTGATAATGATAATGGGGATAGATTTTTAGAGGCAATGGTTTCCTTGCTTTCACAGAATCTCATCTGCTCTTCTTTTATATTAAGAATACCACAAAGGAGCTATCAGGATGAACTTATTATATTGCTTTATGAGTTACTGAAACAATTTCCCCTTCTGGTAGAGAGCAAATCTACTGCATACGTTGTCTATGGAGAGCCTCCAACAATGCACACTTTGAGAATGTTGCTCCATGTGTCAGAAAACTTGCCCCTTGGTGGTAAAGTGTGGATTGTTACATCCCACTGGGATTTTGAATCTCTGTCCATACAAAAGTTTTGGGATATAGAAATCTTCCATGGTGCCATATCATTTACAGTTCACTCCAATCAGCCCCCAGGATTCCAAAAATTCCTTCAGATCATAAGACCTTTCTGGGATCCAGGAGATGGTTTTATTCAGGAATTTTGGGAGCAAGCCTTCAGCTGTTCTTTGAGAAATTCCAATCCTCTTGAGGAGAATGAGAAGATGTGCACTGGGGAAGAGAAGCTGGAGAAGCTTCCTGGGATTTTGTTTGAAATGAGAATGGTTGGCCACAGCTACAATGTCTATAATGCTGCCTATGCTGTAGCACATTCTTTGAATGCTTTCTACTTATCCAGGTTAAAACACAGAAGGTTGAGTGAAGGAGGCAGGAAGGCATTTGAGAATTTGCAGCCATGGCAGGTAATTGTACATCTATGACAAATGCCTAACTGGTAGGCTAACTCACAAAGAGAATTTCTGTTGAATGAGAGGATCAGTCTGTTAAAGTTAGTATTGTCTATTCAGTCTGCATCATCCACAGGCACTTTACCAAAATTTCCAGGATTTTCTCAACCACGAGTTGATAGTCCTATATATAATTGTGAACCCCCACCATTTAACACATAATTTTCTATCATCAATGGCCAACTAAAAGGAAAAACAAAACAAAAGGCTACTTATAAAAATTAAAATGAGAATTGAATCTGGCTCGACTGTATAACCTTTGATATCAATCCATATGTACCTTTTCCCTTAGACTTATCAGGGAGGTGTCAGGTATTGTTCTTCATAAATATGAAGGGCTAGCTTTCAGAATAAACTACTTATATATTAAGAGATATGGAACAAACAACCCCAAAATTATACAGTGAGAGGTTTCTGTGTCTGGATTGGATAGACTGGATCTAACCAGCCTTTCTGCTGGTGACAAGGATGCTGGGTACCCTCTGACCACCCAAAAAGTCATTTTTGGAGAGCATGAGATAGGGGCTATACCAAGGAGGAGATTTGAACAAGACTGCATTAAAAAATCATGATAGATTGAACCCTCTTTGTGGTTTCCTAAGAATGACATGTTGAATTTAAAAAATCACTTTATTAGAATGATTCAATTAAACAAAGAAACAAGCAAACTGCAATACATTTTGTAATCTAAGGACTACTGCTATACATAGTAAAGTGATCAGAATCATCCAGGATATTTTCATTTCATTGTGAAATATCCCTTTCTTTTGTATCTCACAGCTCCATCACTTTCTAAGGAGCGTGTTCTTCAACAACAGTGCTGGGGATTTTGTGCATTTTAATAAAAATGGAGAATTGGTGGAAGCTTTTGATGTTACCAACTGGATCACTTTCTCAAATGGATCTTTTGTTAGAGAAAAGGTGGGAAGGCTGGACCCTCAGGCTCTGCAAGGCCACGAGTTATCCCTCAATGATGATCTAATTGTCTGGCATGGAAGCTTCAACCAGGTGGGACAGAAATGCAGATCTTTTCATCCATACAGCAAATTTGGTGTCAAATGTATATTTGGAGAGGAGTGGATGTGTTTCTGAGGTGCACAATCCCACTTTCCAACTAGAAATCATGATATTATTTTTTTTAAATTTATGTTTTCAATGTACTTTATCAATCTCTCTTTCTCTCTCTGGCCACCAGTTTCAGCAAAGCAGTTAATGGTCATCAGTTACACAGCATGCATTAGTTAATAATCATGTACGTCACCTGATTTCTGGAAATTACCGGACAAAACACAACTCACTGCTCAATGGAAGCCTATATTCTCAGCTCCTTGGAATACTAATTCCATGCCGCAGTCCACTTCCTCAATACCAATCATTTTTAGTGTACATTTTCTTCATGAGTCACTTGTCCTTTATATTCAATTACAGGTTTTGCCCCGTTCTTTGTGCAATGACAACTGCTATCCAGGCTACATCAGGAAAAAGAAGAAGGGAAATAAATTTTGCTGCTATGATTGTGCTGCATGTCCAGAAGAGATGATCTCTGACCAGATAGGTAGGATGTAAAGACAGCTCAATTATTTACCCTAAAATAATGATTCCCACAAATTAAGACAGTGGTGGGATGGGAAAATGAACCAATCCTTAGCTCTCCTCCTTGAAAATGAAATTCTGAACCAAATATTTATCTCAGACGCAATTCTCTAGAATATTTCTCTTGAACACATTTCATTCTGGTGGGTGTATTATTTCAAATGTTGAGAAAAAAAGATCACGATCCAGTGGAGAACTGACCATGCATAAGTAACTAGTATAGTTACATAAATGCTGAATGCTATGCAAAGACTGCAGTGTCTCTACTGGAAACATCAAAAGCAGTCCTCGAGTAACCCAAACCATATTTGCTAAAGTCTAAAAAAAATCATGATCAACTACATCAAAAGATCTGAATAAATCAAGCAAGAAAAGGAAAGTATACCCTAGTGCAGACAAAGATGGAGATTACCCATCACTGCAACTAGAAGAAGAAGAAGAAGAAGAAGAAGAAGAAGAAGAAGAAGAAGAGGAGGAGGAGGAGGAGGAGGAGGAGGAGGAGGAGTTGGTTTTTATATGCTGACTTTCTCTACCACTTAAGGCAGAATCAAACCGGCTTACAATCACCTTCCCTTCCCCTCCCCGCAACAGACTCCCTGTGAGGTGGGTGAGGCTGAGAGAGCATGACTTGCCCAAGGTCACCCAGCTGACTTCATGTGTTGGAGTGTGGAAACAAATCTAGTTCACCAGATTAACCTCCTCCTCCGCTCATGTGGAGGATTGGGGAATCAAACCCAGGTCAGACTCCGCCACTCCAAACCACCGCTCTTAACCACTACACCACACTGGCACTAGGGGAACAACACTAAGCAGGCACTCTTTAAGGGATGTCCTAGTTTACTCAATAAGGCATACTCATACAGCATCATAACAGTCATCCATCTCGTTCAGAATCCTGACTCATTCAGTGGCCAAATAGATATTCTGAAGGGCCAAGCACAACGCATAGAGACCAATGCCTTCCACAAATCTTACCTCCCAGCACTGGTATTCAGAGTTCACTGCCTCTAAACATGGAGGTTCTATGAGTCACTATGGCAACTAGCCACTGATGGGTCTATCTTCCAAAAATTGTCAAATCCACTTTTAAATCCCTCTGTGCTTGTGTCCATCCCTATATGCTCTGGCCATATTTAATCACTTGTCACATAAAGAAGGATTTCTTTTTGTTCGTTGAGTCTCTTCTGCCCATCAAGGTAATTAAATGCCATCAAGTTCTAGTATTTAGGGGAGGGGAAAAGAGTTCTCCCTATCCACGCACTTTGCCCCATGAATAATTGTATAAACCTCTATCATGAGTTTGCATTTTGATTGAGCTATCCAATATAACCCCAAGGTCCCTTTCTCATTTTCAGCAAGCACAAACCCTGTTGTCTTTGAGTGAGAGCCGGAACCAGTGAGACCAGAGGATTTAAAAGATATAATTTTGAAATTAAAATCTGGGATATCTCCAGGTTTGGACACATTGCCTCCAGAACTCTTTAAAAAAAAAAATGCAGACTGGTGGATAGATCCATTAGTAAAACTATTTATCACCATTAACAATTCTGGTTCTATTCCTGAAGATTGGCTAAGTGCAATAATAATACCAATCTATAAAAAAGGAGGATTAGACTGTTCCGAAAACTATTGCCCTATCAGCCTCCTGAGTATTATATCTAAAATCTATGCCAAATATCTAGAACAACGACTAGTTAAATGGATACATGACAATACAATCATTGGTCCTGAACAAATTGGATTTATAAAAGGATGTTCCACAGTGGATCACTGTCTTTTATCTTGCCAAGTTAAAAAATATATGAAATCAGGCACAAAAAAGTTATATGTTGCCTTCAAAGATCTAAAAGGAGCTTTTGATTCAATTGATCGGAACCTCCTTTGGAACAAATTAGAGTCCCTGAACATGGATCCCCGTCTTCTATATCTCATCAAACAACTCCATACAGGTACCTTTTGCCAGGTCAAATTCTCGGATGAAGGCCACTTAACACCTAAAATTCCCACCTCAAAAGGAGTGAAACAAGGCTGCGTTTTAGCCCCGCATATTTTTAATTTATTTTTAGCCGATCTCCCAAAGATTTTTAACTTAATTGATGGTCATTCCCCTAAGATTGAAATTTTAAAAATTCCATTGTTACATTATGCTGCCGCCGCTATTTTATCTTTTACAAGAGTTGGCTTATTAAGACATCTACAATTGTTCGCTGATTATTGCAAACATAACAAATTGCAAATTAATTATGCCAAAACCAAAATTTTAGTTTTCACTAAAAGCTGGCACCTTTCAAAATGGTCCATTGACAATGTACCAATAGAGCAGGTCAAGACTTTTAAATACTTGGGTCTCACTTTTAACTACAATTTAACTTGGACATTTCACGGAAATAATGTCATCAATTTAGCTAAATGTTCAGCATCACAGATTAAATGATTTTTTTACTTAAAAGGAAACCAATATGTACCTGCAGCTAGTCCCATTTTTACGGTTAAGATTTTGGCGTGATTACTGTAAGGAATACCTGTCTGGATAGAAGCATTAAATAAAAACTTGGAAGCTGTACAGACTTCCTTCCTCCGCCAAATACTAGGACTTCCTAGTTGCGTCCCATTCCAATCTATCCTTAGTGAAACTGGAATGATGACTTTAGAGACCAAAGCTTGTTTCTTAACTTTTAAATATTGGATTAAGATACATTTTTTTTCCAAATGAAAATCGCCTTACCCCTTTTTTTATTAAAAGAAGCTGCAGATACAGAGTGGTCCACTCTTATCTCACACGAACTGAAAACCTTGGGATTAGATATAGACAATTTATTGATGTTGGACAGCCAAACAATTTTTTGAGTTATTAAGCAAAAACTACTTGACCATGAAAGACAAACAATTCTCCCTACAACTCCTTTATCTTGTTCTTCATCCAAATTGGGTCTTTCTGCCAATTTTGGATTGCTTCAGGGTTACTTCTTTTTTCTAAGTGATCCCTCCCTCCGCAGGGCTTTTATGCTAGCTAGATTAAACGCCTTCCCATCGGCAGTTTTATTTGGGAGATTTAGTGGTACCCCTTTGGAAAGGGGAATTTGTGGTTGTGGCTTGAATCAGATAGACTCCATTCATCATATTTTATTGAGTGTGAAATGCTAGTGGGCCTACGCACTAAATTTTTAATGCCATTAATTCTGGACAGGAATTCTTCCCCCCACTTTCTGTTTAGACTCCTAATGAATGAACGACCCAGAAACTACAGAAATAGTAGCCATGTTTTTGAAGCAAGCTTTAATGATAAAGCTCAAACAAAAAATCCAATAGGTATTATTTCTGTTATTTTAGATACTCATTTTCTAAATATACCTTATATTCGCTGCTTTCCGGCATACCCTGTTTCATCCATGTTTATTGATATAGATTTTGATATTGATGTTTTATCATTTGACTAATTCTGGAATGCTTTGAACGACTTGTTATGCCAATAAAGGTTTTTGAATTTGAATCTGAATTTGACGGAGAGCTGTGATTTATTTTTCACAATGTCCATTATCTTACTGCATTTGCTGCATTGTTTATACTGACCCAATTTAGAGAGATCCTAATGGAGCGCTTCACTCCCAAGAAAGCATGTTTAGGATTGCATCCTACACAACTCACATCCCATCCGTTCATTGAAAGAAACCGGGATTTGTTTTCTTTGTTTTTGCTTTTTTAAACCATCAAGAAACCCATAACAACATTTCTTCACAATTATATATCATTTTGCCAGTAAGTATTATAATAATATGGCAGATTAGGTCAGCATTATTATTGCAATATTAAAGCCACGTTACATGTTCTGGCTAGGGCAGAGATACATTTCAATACGAGCTGCTTAGGTGATATCTGAATCAGGGAATTCATAACTTGAACTCAGTAATGTTAAATGAAACTAAATTATACTAGCTTGTCGTAACGCACGCAATTTCATTTATGAACTTCATGAACACAAAATCAGTCTTTTTATTGGCTGTTAAAATTATAGAACTCTTTTGCCAAAACAGTTGATTAAAGGCTCTGAACACCTATTTCTTTTCTTTTTTTCAGACATGGATGCCTGTGTCAGATGTCCAGATGACCATTATTCAAATGAGGACCATAATCAGTGCATTCCCAAAGTTATAACCTACATTTCTTTTAAAGAACCTCTAGGGATTATTTTAGTTATATTGTCTATTTCTTTTTCTCTGATCACAGCTTTGGTGATCGGAACATTCATGAAGTTCCAGGACACTCCCATTGTCAAAGCCAACAACCGGAGCCTTACCTACACCCTCCTCATCTCTCTCCTGCTCTGCTTCCTCTGCTCTTTCCTTTTCATCGGGCTGCCTGGGAAGGTGTCCTGCCTTTTCCAACAAATCACTTTTGGTATCATCTTCTCTGTAGCCCTCTCCACTGTTTTGGCCAAAACAATCACAGTAGTTCTGGCATTCGTGACTACCAAACCAGGATCTCATATGAAGAAATGGGTAGGGAGAAGAACAGCAAATTCTATTGTCTCTTTCTGTTCCATGATTCAAGCAGGGATTTGTACTCTTTGGCTAGCTACTTCCCCTCCATTCCCAGACACAGACATGCACTCAAGGAATGAGGAAATCATATTGAAATGTAATGTGGGTTCAGCTGCCATGTTTTACAGTGTGATAGGCTATCTGGGATTCCTTGCCATTCTCAGCTTGATTGTGGCTTTCTTTGCCCGGAAATTACCTGACAGTTTCAATGAAGCAAAATTTATCACCTTCAGCATGTTGGTCTTTTGCAGTGTTTGGCTGTCCTTTGTGCCAACGTACCTGAGCAGCAAAGGGAAATCCATGGTGGCTGTGGAGATCTTCTCCATCTTAGCCTCTAGTGCTGGTTTACTGGGATGCATATTTTCCCCTAAATGCTATATCATTATTCTAAGGCCTGAGATGAACAATAAGGAGCAATTAATAAAGCGGAAATAATGAAAGCCCCACAAAGATTTCCCATGGAAAATTTAAAATGTAAATGCCTCCATTAGACTCTGCCTATCTTCCCAGTAAGGAGACACCTGAAGACTAACAATCCAACTCTCCTAACTGCCTAACAAGCCCTTTAGCACTCCCAGCACCAGTTTATCAGGTCCTCATGTCCGTCTGACATGGCTGCTCCTAGTGGTGACCTTTTTTGAAGTCGCCCCTTAAATGTCAGTGGGGATCCTGTTCCCACAGTAGCCCAGGCTTTATTCCAAGAGCCCAGTGAAAGGTGGTGATGAAAGCCTGAGCAGGACTGCTGACTCAGAGGCTTGGTTCAGCAAAGAGGCACAGAAATCAAGTAGGAGTCCCATTGGTGATATCCTAGGCAGCAACAGTGGGATGGTCTGGCTTACCATTCTCCCAACAGGCAGGAATTTTCTGAACTCCCTCTTGTGGTTGGGGTATAGAGTGAAAGGCAGTGATGCCGGGCTGGGCAGGACACCTCTGAGTCAGGGGTCTTCAGCAGTGAAGAGGCTGAGACATCAAGTTGGAGGTCCCATTGGGAAGGTTCCAGTTTCCCAGTGATTGTGGAGGTCACAGGGAATCAAAGGAGCCCACTTTCATGATTTGGTGGGGGGAAGAGTTGGAGGAAAAACACCACCACAGCTGTGCCCCCTCCTGACTTCTCTACATATATATTTACATGAATCAGAGATTCTTGAAAAAAGGAAAGTTGTGTCATCACTAAGAATCTGTTTGGCTGATTCTCTCAATTGGCATATTTTAATATCTCATTAGATACAGGTATCACTTAGGGCAACATTGTTTCCGGCAATTTAAGGGTGGTCTGGAAAGCATGAACATTTCTGAACACTGTCATCAATATCTGATGAAGGCCTATTTTCCAAATTTCTGTTCACCTAGAAACCTGTTATATGTGTATTTATACCTGTATAATATATGAATATGTTGTATATTGAATGCTTGTCATGAATATGCATTTGTTGTATAATTTTTTGTCGTTAAATTGCTGTTCATATATACTTTTATTCTGATATCCAGCTTTCGCAGGGCCACAATAGGAATTGTATTTTTAGAGTGTATCCATTTCAGTATATACATTCATGCATATTGAGCAAATCCTGTAGTGAATTATACACACACATACAACAGCCTGTGAAATCAGTGTTGTTGAAACTGTGTGACTGAGCCAAAGTCAGCCACCAACCTCCTTGGGTGCAGCTGCTGTTTCTCACACCAAGCCAAGTTTAATAACAACAGCAAGGAAATGTCACCACTAATGTCTGAAGGCTGATGTAGAAGCATCCTGCTCTCACATAGAGAGCAGAAAAAAAGTTGCATGCTTTCCATTGAATGAGTGATAGTGAAAAAACACGAATTGTGCAGCTTCTGTTTTGGTGATGATCATGAGGATGATGACTGCGATGCTTCATAAGCTCATTTCTTTGATCATGGTGAATGGGAAGGAGAAAGCAGAAAAGAAACTTTTAAAAATATTAATCAACACATTGGTTCAATGTCCTTTATTCTTTCAATTGGAATGAATGAGGGGGGGAATTAGGTAGCACTTTAAGCCTCCTCTGGGAAAGTGTTCCTCCAATGCCAGTTGACTGCTGTTGATGCTTGAAATGCAAGACACCGAGTTCAAAACTCATTTCGTGCATCCACTCACTAGAGGATGTCAGCAAGGCTAACAATCACCCTTTTTCCTTGGATAGGGAGAGTGGACATCTTGTATTTTTCACACCCATATGTTACCCTTCCTCCATGTGGCTCAGTTCATGGGGTTACTCCATTTTATACTTAGAACACCGTGCGAGGTAGATACTGTTTAGGACTAAAAGATACCTGGTTGGCCACTGTGTGAACATACTGCTGGACTTGATGGGCCTTGGTCTGATCCAGCATGGCTTTTCTTATGTTCTCATGTTCTTATACCATGTGGCCTGCATTAACAGTTCTTATTCATATACACTTCCCATGCCCATCCCATTCTGATCAATTGTATTTATAATGTTGACTGGCCCATTTGAATTTAACCTGACAACTCCAGGCTCTATTTAGCCAGTCATGCACAACTTCCTAAAGTTTAAACATCAAAGGACGAATTAAAAGGAACACCAGATTTTTTGGTGGCGAGGGGAGGACAAGCATTTCTCTCCATGTTGCTGTGTATGGTGGCATGGCAGAGACCAGCCCATTATATCTCCTCTATCATTTTCATTGTTTTGGCTTGCTTCCTAAGCAGGCTTCACTTATATCCATGCTGCCAAGGCTGGCAGCATGGATCTAAATCAATACCATGTGGGCTCCCACAAATCGGTGCGGTGTGGAAGTGCTCTAGATTTGTGTTGCGGGCTTTTTCCAGCTCCAGAGAAGGTGTGCAGCACAGATCTAAAGGGGACTAGCCAAACCCGAAAAATACAAATACCTATTCGGGATATTTGGGAAGGGGCTATCAGGCTTTGCCAGGATTCCTCTTTTCCACTTATCAGCAATTAAACCTAAAAAATCCAAGACAACTTGATTTGGGTTTCTTAAGAAGTTATTACTTCTTAATAAGATGAGCATAACTGACTTTCATAGATGACCTTATTACACTGCATTGGAGGAACAATATTGTGTTTTCTTGGAGGGTAAAGCCAATGCTAATGGTGTATATGGAGAGCCTCCAACCCTGTACATTCTGATTGTGTTGCTCAGCATGGCAGAAACTCTTCCACATAAGTTAGTGGCAGCAGTTATTTTACTCCCCAGAGGTAAGCTGGTACATCTGGAAAGAGGTGACTCATTGGACAGAGAGAGAATGTTTTCTGGCATGTTTTATGGTGCAGCTGAGGCTAATCCATTGGGAAGTCATGATCTGCTCCATTATTGTGAAAATTACTGGTTACCTGACCAAAGGATTGCCAGAGGCATCTAGTAATACAACCACCTAGTAATCACACCTGAAGGCTTGCATAAAAAGCTCACATTTTTGATTAGAATTTAGTCTAGAGATAGGGATCTCTCTGCCAGTCTTTTCAACCATGGCATTGCCTTTACACAAAAATCCAGACATTTAAATGTGATATCTTGCTTTTTCCCCCAGATTATCTTTCCAGGTATAGGATTTTACACTGAAAAGCAGAAACTGAACTCCATTAAATATTTGCATCTCTCCCCTCTCCACTTAGATTCATACTGTGATTTTGTTTCACTTGCCTTCTGGTGAAAAGATTCAAGATCACGATGGTGCTAATCATATTGCTTGTGCTTCTACTGCTGGGTCATACTGTCTGCAAGACACATTCTATTTGCTCCAAAAAGGAGGATCCCCTTCCTATTTCTCATGAATTTTATCAGCCAGGTGATCTTCTCATTGGCCAGATGGTTGCTCACATCTTCTTGATTTCTAACGCTCCCTCTTTCCTTCACCAGCCCAAATGGATGCTGAGTAATGAGCCTCTGTAAGACATACTTTTGACTTTCTTACGCATCATGGAAGATGTTTCCGTGTGACCATCACATTCTTTGCTTTCTTCAGTGGATTGTTGGACAAAGTCTATTGAGAAGTTCTCTTGCACAAGCTCATGCTTGAATTAAGCATGTAGTTTCCTATGGGGCTTGTGAAGCAGAACTACACACAAGATCATGTCCCTTGGTACTTCAAAGACAAAGTCTGTTTTCTCACATTTTTTTGTGTTTATGCATATAATATGCATTTTATTGAGTTATTCCTTTTAACAAAATAATATTTTATAAGGTTATACTTTGCTATTTTGACACTGCAGGTCCGTGGTAAAGTACTACCAATTCCCCTTGGCCTTGGTATTTGCTATAAAAGAGATAAATGTGAATCCTGGAATCCTGCCGAACATCACTTTGGGTTTTCACATCCTGAACTGCAACTACCTTGCACAGGTCACCTATAAGGCCACGATGAGCCTGCTTTCCTCACACCAGAGTTTTGTTCCCAATTTTAAATGTGACAGTCAGAAAAATATGATGGCTGTCATTGGAGGGCTTCTCCCTGAAACATCTGTCAACATGGCCACCTTTTTATCCCTCTACAATATTCCACAGGTAGGCCATCTGAAACAGTGGTAGGAAGATTTCACACCTTTAACCTGTAATCAAACATTTTGTTATTATCCATGTCAAAATACTTACACATTCTCTTTCAGCTTATGTATGGATCATTCTTCCCAAGGCAAGATTACAAAAGGTTATTCCCTTCTATGTACCAAATGGTTCCAGATGAAATGCATCAGTACACAGGAGTCGTGCGTCTACTTCATCATTTCAGATGGTCATGGATTGGTCTCATTGCTGTTGACAATGATAATGGGGATAGATTTTTACAGGCGATGGTTTCTCTGTTTTCACAGAATCAGATCTGCTCTTCTTTTATATTAAGAATACCACAAAGGACATATCAGGATGAATTTATAATATTGCTTTATGGGTTGCTGAAACAATATCCCGTTCTTGTAGAGAGCAAATCCACTGTATATGTTGTCTATGGAGAGCCTCCAACAATGCACATTTTGAGAATGTTGCTCTATGTGTCAGAAAACGTGCTACTTGGTGGTAAAGTGTGGATTGTTACATCCCACTGGGATTTTGAATCTCTGTCCATACAAAAGTTTTGGGATATAGAAATCTTCCATGGTGCCATATCATTTACAGTTCACTCCAATCAGCCCCCAGGATTCCAAAAATTCCTTCAGATCATAAGACCTTTCTGGGATCCAGGAGATGGTTTTATTCAGGAATTTTGGGAGCAAGCCTTCAGCTGTTCTTTGAGAAATTCCAATCCTCTTGAGGAGAATGAGAAGATGTGCACTGGGGAAGAGAAGCTGGAGAAGCTTCCTGGGATTTTGTTTGAAATGAGAATGGTTGGCCACAGCTACAATATCTATAATGCTGCTTATGCTGTAGCACATGCTTTGAATGCTTTCTACTTATCCAGGTTTAAACACAGAAGGTTGAGTGAAGGAGGCAGGAAGGCATTTGAGAATTTGCAGCCATGGCAGGTAATTGTACATCTATGGCAAACTCCTAACTGGTAGGCTAACTCACAAAGTGAACTTCTGTTGAATCAGAACATCAGTCTGTTAAAATCAGTATTGTTAATTCAGTCTGCATCATCCACAGGCACTGTGGATTTCCAGGAATTTCCAGGAATTTCTCAAACATGGGTTGGTAGTCCTATGTATAACTGCGAACCCCCACCATTTAACACATCATTTTCTATCATCAATGAGCAACTAAAAACAAAAACAAAAGGCTACTTATAAAAATTAAAATGAGATTAGAATCTGACTCATTGGTTCTTGACCGTGAAAGCCTTCGACAATATTTAGAATCTGACTCGATTGTATACCCTTTGATATCAATCCAGATGTACCTTTTCCCTTAGACTTATCAGGGAAGTGTTAGGGATTGTTCTTCATAAATATGATAGGCTAGCTTTTTAGAATAAACTTATTTATCTATTAAGAGATATGGAACAAACATCCCCAAAATTATACAGTGAGAGGTTTCTATGTCTGGATTGGATGGACTGGATCTAACCAGCCTTTCTGCTGGTGACAAGGATGCTGGGTGCCCTCTGACCACACAAAAAGTCTTTGTTGGAGAGCATGAGATAGGGGCTATATCAAGGAGGAGATTTGGACAAGACTATATAAAAAATGGGATAGATTGAACCCTCTTTGTGGTTTCCTAAGAATAACGCATTGAATTAAAAAGATCACTTTATTGGAATGATTCAATTAAACAAACAAACAAACAAACTTTAATCATTTTGTACTCTAAGGCAGTACTGCTACATATAATAAAGTGACCAGAATCATCCAGGATATTTTCATTTCATTATGAAAGGTCCCTTTCTTTTATATCTCACAGCTCCATCACTTTTTAAGGCGCATGTCCTTCAACAACAGTGCAGGGGATTCTGTGCATTTTAATGAAAAGGGAGAATTAGTGGAAGCTTTTGATGTTGCCAACTGGATCACTTTCTCAAATGGATCTTTTATTAGAGAAAAGGTGGGAAGACTGGACCCTCAGGCTCTGCAAGGCCAAGAGTTAACCCTCAATGATGATCTAATTGTCTGGCATGGAAGCTTCAACCAGGTAGGATACAGATACTTTCATCGATATAATGAATTTAGGGTAAAATGTGTATTTGGGGAGGAGTTCATGTGTATTTGAGGTGCACAATCCCACTTTCCAAAAAGAAATCACAATATGATTTTAACTTTTTGAATTCACCTTTTTAATGCACTTAATCAGTCTCTCTCTGTTTCTCTCTGATGAGTTGCTTACTTTAAAAAAAATCACAATTTCAGTCTATTGCAGGGAAATATTTACATCTTCTGGCCACCAGTTTCAGCAAAGCATTTGATAGTCATCAGTTATACAGCATAAATTAGTTAATAATATGTCTTCTGATTTCTGGCAATTACCAGACAAAACATGACACACTGCTCGATGGAAGACTACATTCTCAGCTCCCTGGAATAATAACTCATGCCACAGTCCACTTCCTCAATACCAGTCATTTTTACTATACATTCTCTTCATGCGTCATTTGTCCTTTATATTCACTGACAGGTTCTGCCACGTTCTCTGTGCAATGACAACTGCTATCCAGGTTACAGCAGGAAAAAGAAGGAGGGAGAGAAATTTTGCTGCTATGATTGTGCTCCATGCCCAGAAGAGATGATCTCCTACCAGATAGGTATAGATATAGATATAGATATTGATATTGATATATATATATATATATATATATATATATTGATATATATATATATATATTGATATATATATATATATATATTGATATATATATATATATTGATATGGTCTATTCAACCAGCCAAAGGTTAATACATAAAATTATCTGACTTAATAAAACTGTAAGACTAGTAGAAATTACAAAATTAGATAAAAGACCAATGATGTTAAAATGTAGGATATTAAAACAAATCACAACTTAACAACTTAGTATTTCTAAAAGTATAGCCTGGTTTAGTAATTTTTTCCATTACATTTTTGTGAGTTTTAATGGCGATGGCACAAAATTTGGCAGCTGGGACCGAAAAGTGTGGAGATTCACCCATCAGGAGCCTCTTAGTCAGGAATTCTACTGGCTTATCGGGGAATTCACTGGTCAGGGGAGCAATGAATTTAATATGGGCCTCATGGTAGAAAGAACAGATGAAAAATACATGTTCGGTGGTTTCGATGTCTCCTGACCTGCAGGGCCATAAGTCTTTCTGATCTTGGAATCTTCTTGTATTTTCCTTCTAGGAAAGCCGAAGGCAGGGCATGACATCTGGCTACAGTGTAGGCCTTCCTATAATATGCTGCAGGGGTAACTAGCTATCTAGATTTTTCTGGAGCCAAGAAGAAGGGTGATATCCCCAGGTCTGCCTGACATTTGGTATCTTTAACCCTTTGCTTCAAAAAGCTTGCTGCTTGTTCTAAGCCCATGGCTAGTAGGGAAGATGGAGAAATGCCCAGCCGGGCCATTTTCTTGAGAACCTCCTTTAGCCATGATGATTCAAATTCGTCCTGCACTAACAGGGGTAACCAGATAGGTAGGGTGCAATGAGACTCAATTATTTCCCATAAAATAGTGTTTCCACCAATACAATAGCTGGTGGTGGTGGTGGAAACGAACAAATCCTTAGCCCTCCTTGATAAATGAAATTCTGAACCAAAAATTTCTCTTTAATACATTTCTTTTGAATATTTCTCTTGAACACATTTCTTTTGAATATTTCTCTTGAAAACCATCTTGAATATTTCTGTTAAACCCAGCACTCTGGTGGGTGCATTATTCCAAAACACTGAGAAAAAAAGATCACGATCCGGTGGAGGCTTGACCATGCATACGTAACTAGGATATTTATGGAAATGTTGAATGATGTGGAAAGACTGCAGTGTTGCTGCTGGAGGCATCCAAAGCAGCCCTTGAGTTACCCAAAAACCATATTTGCTAAAGTCCACAAGAAATCATGGTCAACGTTAGGGCTGTCGATTTGGTTCGTCCAGAACCGAAAAACAGCTGAATTTCCCCTGATTCGGCAGTTGTCAGTTTGGGACAAACGGATTTCAAAAAAAGGTGGGAAAACTACAAGCCAAATTTAGCGAGTTTGGGCAATCGCTGAATAAATTTGGCAGGTTCGGCATTCCCCAAACCTGCCTTTTTCCGCCTTTAAAGACTTCCCACCCCCTTCCAGGGACTCATTTTGATTTAACTATCCAATATAACCCCACGGTCTCTTTCTCATTTTCAGCAACCTCAGACCTCTTGTCATAGAGCTAAGATCTGTTTTTCCCAATATCCATTACCTTACACATACATTGAACTTCATTTGCCTTATTGTTTCCTCTGACCCAGTTAGAGAGATCCTCATGGAGCGCTTCATTCCCAAGAAAGCATACTTAGGACTGCATCCTAGACAACTCACATTCCATCCATTTATGTTAAAGGAACCTGATTTTTTTTTAAAAAAAAATCTCTGAGAAACCCATAACAACATTTCTTCACAATTTTATAGCATTTTTGCCAGTAACTGTTATAATGATCCTGCAGATTAGGTCAGCAATATTATTCCAGTATTAATGCCACATTAAATCTTTGGGCTAGAGCAGAGATACACTTGAATATGGGCTGGTAAGGTGACATCTGAATCAGGGAATTCATGGCTTGATCTCACTGGTGTTAGATGAAATTAAATTATACTAGCTAGTAACACACAAATTTATATTGTCGAAGGCTTTCACTGTCAGAGTTCATTGGTTCTTGTAGGTTATCCGGGCTGTGTAAGACCATGGTTACACAGCCCGGATAACCTACAAGAACACAAATTTATGTTTGAATGTAATGATCACAAAATCAGATTTTTTATCAGCTGTTAAAATTATGGAACTCTTTTGCCTTATTGGTTGGTTAAAAGATACACCTATTCCTTTTCTTTATTTCAGACATGGATGCCTGTGCCAGATGTCCAGATGGCCATTTTCCCAATAAGTACCAAAATCAGTGCATTCCCAAATGTATAACTTACTTTTCTTTTAAAGAACCTCTAGGGATTATTTTAGTTATATTGGTTATTTCTTTTTCTCTGATCATAGCTTTGGTGCTCGGAACATTCATGAAGTTCCAGGATACCCCCATAGTCAAAGCCAACAACCGGAGCCTTACCTACACCCTCCTCATCTCTCTCCTGCTTTGCTTCCTCTGCTCTTTCCTTTTCATTGGACAGCCAGGGAAGGTGTCCTGCCTTTTCCAACAAATCACTTTTGGTATCATCTTCTCTGTAGCCCTCTCCAGTGTTTTGGCCAAAACAATCACAGTAGTTCTGGCATTCATGGCTACCAAACCAGGATCTCGTGTGAAGAAATGGGTAGGGAGAAGAACAGCAAATTCTATTGTCATTTTCTGTTCCTTAATTCAAGCAGGGATTTGTACTCTTTGGCTAGCTACTTCACCTCCATTCCCAGATGCAGACATGCACTCACAGAATGAGGAAATCATATTGAAATGTAATGAGGGTTCAGCTGCCATGTTTTACAGTGTGATCAGCTATCTGGGATTCCTTGCCATTATCAGCTTGATTGTGGCTTTCTTTGCCCGGAAATTACCTGACAGTTTCAATGAAGCAAAATTTATCACCTTCAGCATGTTGGTCTTTTGCAGTGTTTGGCTGTCCTTCATACCAACGTACCTGAGCACCAAAGGAAAATCCATGGTGGCTGTGGAGATCTTCTCCATCTTAGCCTCTAGTGCTGGTTTACTGGGATGCATATTTTCCCCTAAATGCTACATCATTATTCTAAGGCCTGAGATGAACAATAGGGAACAATTAACAAAGCGGACAAAATGAAAGGAAAGTTCTTCTGTGTGCTTTTCTCTAATTTGTTTATGATTTCTTGTTGGAAAAGTCAATACAATGGAGTTATCTGGTTGTGTGTCTCATCTGTATACTTCTGAACTGTTGAATAAGAAATTTTTTGTAGTTGTGGGTCTCTCTGCAAGAGTTACCATTTTGGATAAACTAATGGAGAACTTTCTTTCTTTCTGTCGGTCTGTCTGTCTGTCTGTCTGTCTTTCTTTCCAATATTTATTAGTTGTGTTTCTTCCTGCAGAGCTTGAGATGGCTTGAAACATTAATAAAATACATAATTAAAATACATCAAAATTTAAAATCATAATTGAGAACTGTTTTAATTAAATGCAGTCTTCTCCTGACTCCTAAAGCTTGAGCGGGCTTTCACACATGCCGAATAATGCACTTCCAATCCACTTAGCAGCTGGATTTTACTGTGTGAAAGGGTAGAATCCCCTTGCTAATGATCATTAAAGTGCACTGAAAGTGGATTGAAAGTGCATTATTCAGGATATGTGAAAGTGCACCACCTAAAGTGAGGCAGCAAGCCTCCTCCCTGAGGATGTTGTTCCATGATGATGGATCTGTCAATTAGGGCTGTCAAAAAAAAAAATTCGGTACAGTTCGGATTCGGCCGAATTTGACCCTTGTGGGTTTGGTACGTGCCGAAGTCCGAACTCCCCCGCTTCGGATCCCCGGTAATTCGGGGGGATCCAGAGTTCGGGGGAAAATTCAGCCGAAGCGCGCCTTCAGGGATTCCCTGAAGGCGCGCGGGGGCCCTTTAAACTGATCTGAGCATCCCAGCTGGGAGGCGCAGATCAGTTTAAAGGGCAGCCCGCCCCCCTTCAGCGGGCTCCGCTGAAGGGGGGCGGGCTGCCCTTTAAACTCATCTGCGCCTCCCGGCCGGGAGGCACAGGTGAGTTTAAATGAAAGCCGCCCCCCTTCAGCGGAGCCCGCTAGAGAGGCGCGGCTGCCCTTTAAACTCATCTGCGCCTCCCGGGCGGGAAGCGCAGATGAGTTTAAAGGACAGCCGCCCCCCTTCAGCAGGCACCGCTGAAGGGGGGCGGCTGCCCTTTAAACTCATCTGCACCTCCCAGCTGGGAGGTGCAGGTCAGTTTAAAGGGCAGCCCGAGCCTCTCCAGCGGAGCCCGCTGGAGAGGCGCGGCTGCCCTTTAAACTCATCTGCGCCTCCCGGGCGGGAGGCGCAGATGAGTTTCAATGACAGCCCGCCTCCCTTCAGCGGGCTACCCTGAAGGGGGGCGGGCTGTCATTGAAACTCATCTGCGCCTCCCGCCCGGGAGGCGCAGATGAGTTTCAATGACAGCCCACCTCCCTTCTGCGGGCTACCCTGAAGGGGGGCGGGCTGTCATTGAAACTCATCTGCGCCTCCCGCCCGGGAGGCACAGATGAGTTTAAAGAGCAGCCTGCCTCCCTTCTGCGGGCTACCCTGAAGGGGGGCGGGCTGTCATTGAAACTCATCTGCGCCTCCCGGGTGGGAGGCACAGATGAGTTTCAATGACAGCCCGCCTCCCTTCAGGGGAGCCCGCTGAAGGGAGGCGGGCTGCCCTTTAAACTGATCTGAGCCTCCCAGCTGGGAGGCGCAGATCAGTTTAAAGGGCAGCCCGCGCCTTTCAGCGGGCTCCCCTGAAGGGGGGGCTGAATTGGCCGAATTTATTCGCGAACTCCCGAACTCGCTGAATTCGGCACCCCCGGTTGCCCGCCAGATTTGAGTTCGGATCCGTCCGAACTGAAAATCACCGAATCAGGGGAAATTCGGTTGATTTTCAGTTCGGACCGAACCGAATTGACAGCCCTACTGTCAATGAAAACCCCCTTTTCTGTGTACCCACCAAACAAGCATGTTTGATTGATGAGACACTAAGGAGGGGCTCTCCCTTTGATCTTAACTCCAAGGCAGGAACATATGGGAGAAGACAGTCCTTCAGATATCCCTCTCCCAAGCCATGTTGGACTTTAAAGGTCAGAACCAACACCTTGAAGTGGTGTACATCACATGAACATGCATCCATGCTGGTATATAACCCAGAATGCATATGGACAATTTTGTTTGCGAAGTAAGTAGCAAATTGATCACAGTGAGCTTTCATGTGGTCAGAATACGGTTCTTCTGGCTATGATGTAAAAGCTCCCAGACTACATGAAACAGCTCCACTGGTTGATTACATTCAGATGCAATGGTACCAATGATATATTGCCTTTTCACCAACACCATTTTCACAGTACAGGCTCTAATATGGGCTCTAGGGGACCCCGACCTAATCTTAACCAAACTCAGGGACTCTTGTAAGGAGAGTCACCAGCAGCTATGCTGCAAATTTGGTGCCTCTACCTTAAAAAAATAACAGCCCCCTCCCCCGCCGAGCCCCACAAAGATTCCCCATAGGCTTCAATAGGGGCATTTAAAATTTAAATGCCTCCATTAGCCTCTGGCTGTCTTCCCAGTAAGGAGACCTCTGAAGACTAACAATCCAACTCTCCCAACTGCCTAACACACCCTTTAGGACTTCCAGTACCAATTTCTCTTACCAGAGTAATGGGTCTTCATGTCCCCCTGACATGGCTCCCCCAAGTTGCCCCTTTCATGGCAACCCCACCAGTGGTGATCCTGTCCCCACTCCCCACAGTAGCCCAGGCTTTATTCCAAAAGACCAGTGAAAGGTGGTGATGTAAGCTTGAGCAGGAAACTGCTGACTCAGGGTCTTGATCCAGCAAAGAGGCACAGACATCAAGTAGGTGTCGCATTGGTGATATCCTAGGCAGCCACAGCGGGCAGTTGGATGGTCTGGCTTACCATTCTCCCACCAGGCAAGCAGTTTCCGAACTCCCTCTTGTGGTTGGGATGTAGAGTAACACTGTGAAGCCTCCACAGAAGTTCAGGCTTTATGCCAGAAGCCCAAGGAAATGCTAGCCTGGGCAGGACACTTCTGATTCAGGAGCCTGCTTCAGTGCAAAGGCATGGACATCAAGTCGGAGGCTCCATTGGTACGGTCCCAGGATTGTGGAGATCACAGGGAATCAAAGGAGCCCATTTCCATAATTTGGGGGACTGGATGAAAACATCACCACAACTGTGCCCCCTCCTGACTTCTCTGCATACACATTTACAGAATGTAGAGATTCTTGAAAAAAGAACAGTGATGTCATCACTAAGAATCTGTTTGGATGATTCTCTCAATTGACATATCCGGAGAAGGTGGACGGTGTGGATAGAATGCCCCGCCTTTCTCTCCAAGCTACTTGCTGGATCAGGCCTCCACACGGAGGCACGATCTGGCATGCAGCTTGGAGATGGAGGTGGGAGCACCCCTATCCATGGAGTGCACAGACAGCAGGGCTAGGAACACTCCCGCCTCCTTTTCCAAGCTGCATTCCAGATCTGGCCTCCCTGTGTGGAGGGGGGCTCAATTTGGTATGCATCTTGGAGAGAGAGACGGAAGCATTCCTACTAACCCCACTGCCTGAGGACTCAGTGGAGTCAGAGCCTGCAGGTACTGGGGCTAGGAATGCCCTCTCTTGCTGAATTTATTTCGTTATTTTTCAGGTTCAGGTTCATTAAAGACAATATTTTTCAAAAAATCCAAGTTTTCTGGATTTTTTGAAATGTTTCCTGTTTAATAAACTCGAACTCCAAAAATACCAGAGAAAAATATCGGTGTGCTTACCGTGTAATTAAGTATAATGATAGCTTCAGTGAGTTCAGCATAAACTGCCAGCAGGAATTTTAGAATCCCTTTGACAAGTGGCTCTAAGCATAGAGAGTTCTTATCCATATAAACTTCCCATGCCCATCCCATTCTGTTCAATTGTATTGGTAATATTGACTGGCCCATTTGAATTTAACATGAGAACTCCAGGCTCTATTTAGCCAGCCATGCACAACTTCCTATAGATTAAACATCAACTGGCTAATTAAAAGAAACAACAGATTTTGAGGGGAGGGGGAAACACACATTTCTAGCCATTTTGCAATGTATGGTGGCACAGCAGAGACCAACCCATTACAATTGTCTCCTCTATCATTTTCAACAATTACTGGCTTGCTTCCTGCTACCCAAAGGATTTCCAGCACCTACCATCAATATCACTAACAATTAAATCTGTTAGATCATAAAAGAACAACACATGTAGATCATAACTAAATCCATGGATAGGGAGGACTCCTGCTAGTCTTCTGTACCATTACTTTTCTTGGAGACAGAAATTCATAGCTGTGCATAGCTCTGGACATAAGCTCTTATCATTTCCTAATTTGAACTCCAACTCCAGGATTTTAGAATAAAGAAGTTGAAACTGAACTTTATAGAACAGAAATTACTGCCTTCTCTCACATACCAATTGCCTTACAGAATGTTCTTCAGGACATCTGGGCAAAGTTGTTCATGTCTGTAGCTTTTGAGTTATACATTAGGTTTTTCAAAGAGTATATTGGGCCTCAATGACACCCAACATTCATCCTGGATGAGAAAGCAAAGACAAAGAAGCTATGCTGAGAAACACTGATGGTCAAGAGGTAACAACAAGGAAATGTTGATAACTTTAAGGATGAAAAACTGTTGCAGAGATTCCCACACAGGCCAAGCTTTGCTTTGGTGAAGCGACAGCATCATCTGCCATTTAAGTAAGCCTGAACCACAACCGATGCTAGCTTGATGATGCAGTACATGAAAACATGGTATTCTGCATCTGGAAGAATAGTGTTATCATCATGGTTGTACTGATGATGGTGTTTCTGCTCATCTTGCTGAGTCACACTGTCTGCCATAATCATTCTGTTCTTTGTACTATATATCATGATCCCCTTCCTATTTCTCATGGATATTATCAGCCAGGAGACTTTGACATTGGTCAGATTCTTGCTCATATCTTCTTGATTCATGATGGACCCTCTTTCCTGGAACAACCCAAAGATATGTTAATTGATGAACTTGTGTAAGAAATTATGTCTTTCTTTGGCTTTCCCTTAATTGTTCAGAACATAATAAGTGAGAACAACCCATTAAGTAATAGAATAGTAATAGTATAGTAGTTAATTTTCATTGTGAAAAAAACATCTTAGCAGACTTTTGGGTCTGCCATATTTTACTTTGATTTATATATCTCACCACTGAGTGATGTCAGTTGGGACATTCTCCTGACAAGGTCCACAAAGTATAATAAAAAATGAATGTTTATTTTGGGTTTGTAGAGAAAGCCCACACATGAGAATGTGCTCTCGGTTAGTTTTGAGCACCATTCCTATTCTTGAAACATTTCATTGCCTGTTTTCTTTGGTCTCCAGCTCTGTCCTCTTGTAACTATAAATCTTTTAACAACTGGAGGTTATGGCAGTGACACATAGGGCACAGAGGATGCAAAAAAGCAGTGTAGTTATGCAAATTGACACATATTAATCAATTTCGATGCATCTGATCAGCTCAGTGAACAGCTGGCTCCCTGAGTGATCACTAGTGCCTGATGGAGGTCTTGTAAAATGAGATCTTGGCCAATTGGGTGAATTCTTTAACCAGCTGAAAGGGGGAAGACTGCAGAGGTGGCTTTACCCTATGGAGAAAAAAGTGTGGGTGTTAAGGGTTGTCAAATCATTTCCGACTCATGGCGACCCTATGAATCAATGTCTTCCAAAACATCCTATCGTTAACAGCCTTGCTCAGCTCTTGCAGCTCTTGCAGATTTGCCTTCCACTGCTTGACACCTTAGACCTTATCTTTGTTTGACCTTGGTTGCATCCTCTGGCCTGACTCTGGACACCTACTATTCTCTTTTGGACACATTGGTATATGTTCTTGAAGGTCACTTATGTATCAAACCTTTCACAAATCCTGTGTGAGTGTGTTAAGTGCCATCAAGTCACTTCCGACTCATGGTGACCCTATAAATCAGTGTCCTCCAAGACGTCCTGCCATTAATAGCCTTGCTCATGTCTTGCAAACTGAGGACCATGGCTTCCTTTATAGAGTCAGTCCATCTCATGTTGGGTATTCCTCTTTTCCTGCTACCTTCATCTTTTCCTAGCACAATTGTCTTTTCCAGTGACTCTTGTCTTCTCACAATGTGACCAAAGTGTGATAGCCTCAGTTTAGACATTTTTGCTTCTAGGGACAGCTCAGGTTTAACAACTCTAATTTGTCATACAAAAATTGCAAAAGACAACTGTAGTGAAAATTGGTTTCTGCAAAGGAAAACTGAATGAAATCTCAGATAAAGACTTATGCTTGCAAAATAAAATAAAATAAAGAACCCTCCCTCAACCCCCCCACCCTACAAAGTATGAGGAAGGTATAATTAATATTCTGATTTTTTTTAACTAAACAGCTACTCACTCTCATTGCAGTTCAGTTCCAAAGAACTACCAATTCCTCTTAGCACTGGTATTTGCGGTTGCAGAGATCAATGAAAATCCTGCTATCTTACCAAATGCTTCATTGGGCTTCCACATCCTCAACAGCTACTACCTTACAAAGATTACATATAAAGCTACACTGAATCTACTTTCCACACAGCAGAGGTTCCTCCCTAACTTCAACTGTGATATCAAAAATCATCCTATCGCTGTCATTGGAGGGCATGTCTGTGAAACATCAATCGATATAGCCACCATTTTAAGCATCTACAACATTCCACAGGTAGGCTATATATAAGAAGGTATGGTGATTTCACTCTTGTGTTACATGATCAAGCACTTACAACATTTTTTCCCAAGCACTTACACAGTGTCTTTTCAGTTCACTTTTCAGTCATTTCCCAAAGTGCAGGGTTAAGACGGTATCATTTGACTTTCATTTCAAAGATGGCCTCAGTGAAACATTTCAGCACATGGGAGTTGTCTGTTTCACCATTTCAGATGCATGTGGATCCACTTGTAGCTATCGATATTGACAACAAGACAGGGATTTGCAGATGTCGCTGTCTTTCTTACTTGCTATTACCACAAACTGGAGGAAAGGCAGCATAGTATAGCCCGATTCCGTAAGATCTCAAGAGCTAAGCAGGGTCAGCCCTGGTTAGTATTTGGATGGGAGACCACCAAGGAAGTCCAGGATTGCTATGCAGAGGAAGGCAATAGCAAACCACCTCTGTTAGTCTCTTGCTTTGAAAACCCCATAAGGGGTCACCATAAGTCGGCTGCAACTTGATTACACTTTACACACACCCATTACCATAAACGCATAATTTGCTGTTCATTTAAATAGCCTGTAGCTATCCATATAGTTGAATACAAAGCACTACTAAAACTTTTTGACATTGGCAGGCGCTGTAAAAGGTGCATCTTACCAAACACCTTTGGGGTTTCAATATCTTCAACAGTTAATATATTGCAAATCTGTTCTATCTGTCCATTCTAAGCCTGCTTTTCCCCAAAATTAGATTTCCCCTCAGCTTCAGGTATGATTGCAAAAAAACAAGCAAACCTCTTAGCTGTCACATGAGGATTTGCTTCTTTAACCTCTGTCAATTGACCACATGAAGCTTCCTTATACTGAATCAGACCCTTGGTCCATCAAAGTCAGTATTGTCTACTCAGACTGGCAGCAGCTCTCCAGGGTCTCAGGCAGAGGTCTCTCACACCACCTACTTGCCTAGACCCATTAACAAATAAATACCAGTACAAATACAAATACCTTTATTGGCATAATATGTTTAACTGGAGATGCCGGTGATTGAACCTGGGACCTTCTGCATGCCAAGCAGATGTTCTACCACTGAGCCACAGCCCCTTCCCATGGCCATCCTTTTAGACCTCTACAAGACCCCACTTCAAAGCAAAATGTTCCTGGGTTTGGAAAATAAACAAGTGCTATAGAGATTTTGATTTACATGTTTTTCATTTACATTTTCTTTCAGTTCACTTTTGGATCCTTTAGCCAAGTGCAGGGGAGAGGGATGCTCTTCCCTTCCTTGTACCAGATGGTCCCAGATGAAGTCTATCAGTACAAAGGAGTAGTACGTTTACTTCAACATTTCAGATGGACTTGGATTGGGCTTGTGGCTACGGATGATGACAATGGGGACCAGTTTTTGCAGACGGTGGTGCCTTTGCTAGCGCAGAATAGGATCTGTTATTCCTTCATTTTAAAAACACCAAACAGGACTTTTATGGATTATTTTATAAATCTGCTTCTCAAATTTCAGACGCAGTACCCAATTCTCACAGAGAGCAAAGCTAATGCATACTTTGTGTATGGGACACCTCCAACCCTGCACCTTCTCAATATGTTGCTCTCTGCAGCAGAAAAAGTTTCTGCACCACTGCCTGGTAAAGTTTGGATTGTTACCTCCCACTGGGATTTTGAATCACTGTCCGTTCAAGCCGTTTGGCCTATAGAAACCTTCCATGGTGCCTTATCCTTTGCAGTTCACTCCAATCAGCCACCTGGATTCCAAAAATTCCTTGAGATCATAAGACCTTCCTGGGTTGGTGGAGATGGTTTTATTCAGGACTTCTGGGAGCAGGCATTCAGCTGTTCAATGAAAATGTCTAATGAGCACGAGGAAAGTAAGACCATATGCACTGGAGAGGAGAAGCTGGAGTCCCTTCCTGGGGTTTTGTTTGAAATGACTATGACAGGTCACAGCTACAATGTCTACAATGCTGTCTATGCTGTGGCACATGCACTGCACAATATCCGTATTGCCACCTCCAAGCATAGAAGATTGTTAGGAGGAGCGAGGCAGGAGATTCACATTATACAACCATGGCAGGTAGTGTTAGCTCTGTGATGCAAATCTCGATATGTATTTATTTTCAAAGCAGGCTAATCCATCACAAAAAGATGCATGGGACTCTGCCAAGTATCCCAACAGATACAAATCTGGAATGGATGCATGAGGATGTGAGATATTCCAGCAACAAAATTCAGGTTTCAAATGGTTCTAATTCTTATAGTGACTAAGCTGTTGTTCACAAGGCAGGCAGGTGGTCAAGTCTGCATACCACAGTTCCATAGGGCTGGAAGCAGGGTCTTAATCAGGCAAGTCCAGAGCCAAAAACCCAGCAGAGATGCATCTTTCTATTACTGATATGGTACTGGGACTGAAAGGTCAAGACAGAAACAGAGTTTCTGTAGTCCAAGCTCTGTTTTGAGAGCTTCTTCCCATCACATACCTCTCCTGGGCTTGGCTGGCCTGCAGTTCCTTGAGTGGCTCCCTTCAGAATGGCCCCAGATCTTGCTCATAGCTAGGGTTGCCAACCTCCAGGTACTAGCTGGAGATCTCCTGCTATTACAACTGATCTCCAGCCGATAGAGGTCAGTTCACCTGGATAAAATGGCCACTTTGGCAATTGAACTCTATGACATTGAAGTCCCTCCCCTCCCCAAACCCTGCCTTCCTCAGGCTCCACCCTAAAAACCTCCCGCCTGTGACGAAGAGGTACCTGGCAACCCTACTCATAGCTGCAGTGGCATTGGATGTAATGTTCAAAGATGGTTTGTTGTTTAAATGTTTGTAATGATTTTATAATGATAGATAAGCTAAGACATTCTAAATTATGCCTTTCCCACATCTCCTTCCATTCAGCTGCATCACTTCCTAAGGAACATTTATTTCAACAACAGTGCTGGAGACATCATACATTTTAATGAAAATGGAGAATTGGTGGAAGGTTTTGATGTTATCAACTGGGTAACTTTCCCCAATGGATCTCTGATTAGATTAAAAGTGGGAGGGCTGGATCCTGAGGCGCCTCAAGGCCAAGAGTTAACCCTTAGTGACGATCACATTGTGTGGCACAGACACTTTAACCAGGTGAGACACAGCTGCAGAAACAAGAAGTTCCAGTTGGGACAGGTCACAATTTTACTTTATCCATGTGTGTTCAATTATGTTGATTGGCCCTGAATTTTTAAAGCTACAGTGCCTTCCTTTTGTGGTGAGAGACAGGGTGGGGAGGAAGTTGACCGCAGACATCTCTTTCTCACTTGCATGTTCCCATACCTTTTTCCAGCTTCAACTACTTAGCCTGCTGCAGTGTTTCCTTGTCAGGAAAGGTTTGGCCACTGTCTGGATTAGATTACTGCAATGCTCTCTACATAGGCTTGCCCTTGAAAAGTGTTTGGTGCAAAATTCTGCCGCCAGAATATTGACTGGAGGGATAATATAGACCATCTCATTCCAATTTTATTCCATCTATGGCGGCTCTCAATTTGCTTCTTGGAAAATGCAAGGTGCTGGTGCTGACATTTAAAGCCCTATATGGTTTGGGACCAACATACCTGAAGGACCTCCTGTTTCCTTATGAACCCACCCAATCACTGTGGTGAGGTCACCACCTGAACATTGCGTAATAATAATTTATTGTGTATTTCACTGGCTTTGGGGCAATTATCATACAAAGGAGCACTTCTGGAGCATTTTGGTAGAACAATTCTCTATCAAAGACCACTTCCATCCTTAATGCACATCTTGTTCATGTTTTTTTATCCTTCATATTCATTGGCAGGTGCTGCCCCTTTCCTTATGCAGTGACAACTGCCGTCCTGGCTACAGCAAGAAGAAAAGAGAAGGAGAGAAATTTTGCTGCTATGATTGTGTTCCATGTCCGGAAAGGATGGTCTCTGAACAGAATGGTAAGAGTCAGATAGTCATCAAAACAAATAAAACAGTAGTGCATAAAACACAACATGTGGATATGAGCGTAAACTGATTATTTACATGCAAGTCGAGCCCCTCACTGGAACACCTCAATGATTTTCTGAAAGTTGAATCAGGCTGTAACTTATCTATCAATGTGTATGGTAGCTCTTTTACCTGAACAGCTGACGGACAGAACTTCCAGAATCACAGTGGATGTCACATACCACAAATTGAGGTCATTAAAATCACCTACACAGTGTGCACTTTCTATCCGTCTGAGATGTCAGGATGAATAATTTAAATGATTTACAGAGAATGTCCA
The DNA here is from genome assembly GCF_029931775.1 of Euleptes europaea. Classification (NCBI taxonomy): domain Eukaryota; kingdom Metazoa; phylum Chordata; class Lepidosauria; order Squamata; family Sphaerodactylidae; genus Euleptes; species Euleptes europaea. Next base: position 16,426,889 of record NC_079329.1, on the reverse strand, counting down.
CAAACATATTAAATCGTCTGTCCTTAAAGTCTGTACTGTACTCCCAAAAGACATCAGTTGCCTCTATAATAAGAGCTGATCGTGAGTTGGGGAATGAGGCAGAGAGTGTGGCTTAACCAAAAATTAATCCTGAATTAGCAAATTCCTGACTCACAACAGCCATTCTTTGATAACATCACTAGCTCAGTTCAATACAAAAACTCATTGCAATTCTTCCTTGGCACATCTAAATTACAGGGCATATTTCTTCTTAGATGTTAATCAAAATTGTGAAATATTTAAACCTTCCTTCCTTCCTTCCTTCCTTCCTTCCTTCCTTCCTTCCTTCCTTCCTTCCTTCCTTCCTTCCTTTCTTTCTTTCTTTCTTTCTTTCTTTCTTTCTTTCTTTCTTTCTTTCTTTCTTTCTTTCTTTCTTTCTTTCTTTCTTTCTTTCTTTCTAGACATGGATGCCTGCAACAAATGTCCAGAAGACTTCTACCCCAGCTACCGTCAAGATCAATGCAATCCTAAAGTTGTAAGCTACCTCTCGTATAAAGAATCATTAGGGACCATTTTAGCTATATTGGCTATTTGTTTTGCCATGGTCACAGCTTTTGTGCTGCAAACCTTTATGAAGCACCAGAACACTCCCATTGTCAAAGCCAACAACCGGAGCCTGAGCTACATTCTCCTCATTGCCCTCCTGCTTTGTTTCCTCTGCTCCTTGCTGTTCATTGGGCAACCTGGAAAGATGACCTGCCTTCTCCAACAGACAAGTTTTGGAATCACCTTCTGCGTGGCCCTCTCCAGTGTGTTGGCCAAAACAATCACTGTGGTACTGGCATTCATGGCTACCAAGCCAGGATCTATGATGAGGAAATGGATGGGGGAAAGACTGGCACATTCTATTGTCTTTTCATGCTCCCTTATTCAAACGTGTATTTGTACTTTTTGGCTAAATACTTCCCCTCCATTCCCAGATAAGGACATGCACTCACTGAATGAGAAAATCATTATGAAATGTAATGAGGGTTCAGCTGCCATGTTTTACTGTGTCATGATCTATTTGGGATTCCTTGCCATTATCAGCTTGACTGTAGCTTTCTTTGCCCGGAAATTACCTGACAGTTTCAATGAAGCCAAGTTTATCACCTTCAGCATGTTGGTCTTTTGCAGTGTTTGGCTGTCCTTCGTGCCAACGTACCTGAGCACCAAAGGGAAATCCATGGTGGCTGTAGAGATCTTCTCCATCTTAGCCTCCACTACTGGCTTATTGGGATTCATATTTTTCCCTAAATGCTACATCATTATTCTAAGGCCTGAGATGAACAAAAAGGAGCAACTATTAAAGCAGAAAAAATGAAAGGATATGTCTCTGTGAGCAGTGCTCTGATATTGCCCCAGCAACTCAAATAAATATTCGAGACCACAGTTTGGGTTTAATTAATTTATTAAAATTAGCTGATCTATGTCATCAATTACTAATCTTTTTCCCACCTGGATGGAGCTTGTTGTGCTGTTGTGTTATTGTGCTGTTATATTTTCTGTTATAAGGTTTTGCAATATGTTAAGGTGCTGAGGTTTTATGGTTAATTTCTATGTAGTTACATGTTTACCCCATTATTTATTTCATTGTCCACTCTATGCACAGCCCAGGATGAAGTTTCTTGATGGGCTGCTAGTGGGTACAAACCTCCACTCAGAAAAGGAGAAGATAATATTCTTGCTGGCTGACTCCAATGAATATATTTCTTATAGAACATCATTGTTTGCTCTGGCAGCAAGAAAAATAAGAGTGAAGGTAGTTAGCTCTAGAGCAGAATCTCACAAATGATGTTGTTTTTGGTGGTTCATATCAGTGTTAATTCTATTAGATTTTATTTTCTTGTACATGTAGCTTTTTTTTTAACACGTGCTACTCTGTGGATGATGTTTTGTGAAGGCCCATGGCCACATACAAATAAACTCTGCTACTGTATGTAGTTACATGAAAGGTTTTTAGTTGTTTTTAGAGAGACGTCAGCTGCTCTGAGCCTGACCTCGGCTGGGAAAGGGCGGCCTATAAATCAATCAATCAATCAATCAACCAACCAGTCAAACAAATATGCTAACTGTTGAATAAACATAACCTACAAACAGTGTTTAAACCCACCAAGAAAATACAACAGATGCTACGACCACCAAAAGACAAAAGAGACCCCCTCACCTCTTCAGGAGTATATCGTATACCTTGCAGTTGTGGACAAGTTTACATCAGGACCACACAACGCAGCATACAAACGAGGATAAAAGAACATGAAAGATACTGCAGACTTGGCCAACCTGAGAAATCAGCAGTGGCTGAACATGGACTGACCCAAACAGGACACAGGGTCTTATTCCAAGACACTGAAAGACTGGACAATTCTACCAACTATTTTGTCAGATTGCACAGAGAAGCCATTGAAATTCATAAACATCAGCACAACTTTAACAGAAAAGAAGAGAGTTTAAGAATGAATAAGGCTTGGCTTCCTGTCCTGAAAACCTCCAGACTAACAAAGACCACAATAAGGGCTGTTGATTCAGTTCGGCCCAAACCGAAAAACAGCCGAATTCCTCCCGATTCGGCGGTTTTTTGGTTCGGACGAACCTATCCCAAAAAAGGGGGGAACCAGGGAGCCGAATTGGCCGAGTTCGGGGTGTTCCCGAATGAATTCGGCCAATTCAGGCCCTTTAAACAGATCTGCGCCTTCCAGCTGGAAGGTGCAGATCTGCTTCCCCCCCCCCCGCGCCTCCAGGAAGCTTCCCTGGAGGCGAGCGGGGTGCCCTTCAAAGAGATGTGCCTCCCGGCACAGAGAGCGCAGAGGGGCTTAACAGCCCCCCGCCTGCCTTCCTGGGAGTCCCAGGAGGGGGGTGGGGGGTCTTTAAACCCCTCTGCGCTGCCTGTGCAGACAGCACAGAGGGGCTTGTTTAAAGGGGCCCCCGCGCGCCTTCAGGGAATCCCCCTGAACGTATGCGGGGGGCCGAATTTTCCCCCGAACTCCGGATCCCCCCGAATTTCCGGGGATCCAAAGCGGGGGAGTTCGGACTTCGGCACGGCCTGAATAAAAACGGGCCAAATTTTGCCGAAGCCGAACTATACCGAATTTTTTTTCCAACAGCCCTAACCACAATAGCCATGCGGATTAGCCTTGGATTCCACATGTTAACAGATCACTTCAGGATACAATGGTTCCACCTTAACATACCATACCCTCATTAGCACATTATCTTGATTCTTACAGGACAATGATTTGCACATTACCTTTAATACTTTGCAGGACAATGACTCAGCTCAAACCCAACCCTCTTCTGACTATATATTATTCTTCCTACACACTTGACACTGAGAGACACTGTCCTTCAGTGTTACTCCTCTGAAGATGCCTGCCACAGCTGCTGGCGAAATGTCAGGAAAGAAAATACCAAGACCATGGTTACACAGCCCGGAAAACCTACAAGAACCAAATATGCTAATATTGAAGCAGTGGGCTGCACTAGGCAGCATTGCCTTTGTTCTGGAAAAACCACCCTGGCTCCAGACACGGCCAGGAGCTTCTGCTGGCCTTGTGTATCCTCTCCTGCACATATTGTGCTGAGAGATGTCAAGCCCCATTCCCCTTCCCTCATGTGCCGTAAAGCCACCACCAGGTTTGGAAAGTTGTTCAGCTCCAAAGGCACTACTTGAACATATGAACACATGAAGCTGCCTTATACTGAATCAGACCCTTGGTCCATCAAAGTCAGTATTGTCTACTCAGACCAGCAGTGGCTCTCCAGGGTCTCAGGCAGAGGTCCTTCACATCACCTACTTGCCTAGTCCTTTTAACTGCAGATGCCAGGGATTGAATCTTGGATCTTCTGCATGCCAAGCAGATACTCTACCACTAAGCCACAGCCCCTTCCCAAGCCCCATCTCACCATAAAAGCCATGATGGTCTGTTCTGGATATGCCCATCATCACTCCTGATGGCTCAGGCCTCTTGCCACTCATCCCTACCCATCATGAACAGCCCTCCATATCCCTGCCACACAAAGACATTGGTCAAATTTAACACCCCTTGCCTCACCTGCTGACTATAACATTCTTCAGGCCTTGATGTAGGGGCTTTCAAGGCAAGTGAGAAGCAGAAGTGGTTTGCCAGTGCCTTCCTCTGCAAAGTCTTCCTTGGTGGTCTCCCTTTCAAGTACTGACCCTGCTAAGCTTCTGAGATCTGATGAGATATGGCTATACCATGCCGCCTTCCCTCCCTTGACTCCCTTAAATGCTGACAAAGCCTGCACTGGGCATAGCTGGGGATCCCCAGTGGTCCTTAAGAGCACTTGATGCCCCTTGCCATGCTGGTCCACCTTGGTCCTGCGTACAACCAGTGTCACTTTCTCCAGAGTAGACATTATATCCTTTTCCTACAGTGTTGTCCATGACATGTCCCAGCACAAGGAGGCAAATCAACTTGATAACTGGTTCTTGTAGGTTATCTGGGCTGTGTAACCGTGGTCTTGGTATTTTCTTTCCTGACGTTTCGCCAGCAGCTGTGGCAGGCATCTTCAGAGGAGTAACACTGAAGGACAGTGTCTCTGTCCTTCACTGTCCTTCAGTGTTACTCCTCTGAAGATGCCTGCCACAGCTGCTGGTGAAACATCAGGAAAGAAAATACTAAGACCACGGTTACACAGCCCGGATAACCTACAAGAACCAATGAACTCTGACCGTGAAAGCCTTCGACAATATTTTCAACTTGATAACCCTCAGGGCAGTGTAGAACGCTGTGAGTGCTGCAGACTGGAAGAGCACCACTTCCCCTGTAGTGATGCACTGAGCCCTATATCTGTCAGGATTGTTTGGTATCAATGTCTGCCATGATGTATATAGTAATTTATTTGTTTTTGTAACCAGAGCAAAAGGTTGGGTTGCTGGACATGTAGCCTGGATCCCGGGCTGGAATTGAGAAAGTGGAGCCAGTGGGTGTAGGGGAGGTTTCTAAGAATGTGCATAGCACTACAGAAAGCTGACCTTGAGGGGCACAGATAACACTGAAGGCCTCTGAGAACAGAGAAACCACCTGGACATGAGGGGGATGGGATCTTGTGCCGGCCATAACCGGAAACTATTGGAACGTATGGGTCATTAGAGTCTTTGTGCTGTACAGAGCTAGGAGATTTTCTGAATGCTCCCTGGAATTACAATAAACCACTGGTTACTGCTGAATAACTACTGAGTGCCTGGAATTATTGGAATATTGTCGGGACAACGAGAAGTCTCACAATATCCTTGCAACAGAATTCTCATTTTCTCAGGAGAGAATGGTTGCCAAGGTTCCTCATGTGGTTATCCTAACCCTGACTCTAACCCCCTAACCCTTAATCTAACCCCAACAGATAAACCTAACCTTTACCCTAATCCCTAACCATAAATCCTAACTCCTAACTCTAACCCATAATCCCAAGAAATGTCCTAGCTAGTGCAATAACTCTACATGCAAAGTCCAAATGTCCCAGAATCACCTATGTTTGTTTCAGTGTGTCTTTTTTGCTAGTACACATATCCTTACATTTCCACATCTCATCTATGGGCAGCCTATGGGCTTCAACCAGTGATCACAACTGAGGGAGTGAAGAAAGCCCACCATATGATTAGGATTTCTGGTCCAACCCAATGTAGAAGAATCTCATGGCTTTGGGATCTATTCCCAAGGTCATTGGTGTGCCCAGAGATAGCTTGAAGGCTGGGAGCAGGAAGACGTGTTGAGGGATTTGATGTTTTGAGAGTTGTTTCCTTTGTAATGGCAATCAGCATTTGGGGAGAATCATTTAAGGATACAGCTGTCTTACTCTGGAGGGGCTGCGGCTCAGTGGAAGAGCCTCTGCTTGGCATGCAGAAGGTCCTGGGTTCAATCACCGGCTTCTCCAGTTAAAGGGACTAGGCGAGTAGGTGATGGGAAAGACCTCTGAACACATGAAACTGCCTTCTACTGAATCAGACTCTTGGTCCATCAAAGTCAGTATTGTTTGCTAACTGGCAGCAGCTCTCCAGCGTCTCAGGCAGAGGTTTTTTACTTCACCTCCTTGCCTAGTCCCTTTAACTGGAGATGCCAGGGATTGAACCTGGGACCTTCTGCCTTCCAAGCAGATGCTCAACCACTGAGCCATGGTCCCTTCCCTAGCTCAAAATCCCTAGGATGGACTGGCAGCAACTGGAAAGTGGATTTTATATCACACTTTCCCAGCATGGCAACATATCCACAGGAACATATCAGTTCCACTGCTGAATTGAATGATGCATTCTGGACTGAACAAAGCTAGTCCAAGATGTTATCATTGACTGATTTCCCACTTTAGGAGTGAAAGGTGATGAATAATCCTTTATCCCCCCCCCCCCCGCTGCATTTTCTTAGGGACAGCACCTAATGGAGTTTTTCTTAATGTGTTAAATGTCAAGGCCATGAATACATGTAAGCATTTTTTGTTTTGTTTACACAGTTCTCACGGATAGGAAGCTTATATGGAATGATGAACACATCCCAATATCAAGTGATAGCACATGGGACTGGCCCATTACATTATGCCAGTTTCCCACAAAGAGGATATGTAGTTCTGCACACGGAATTAGGAGTGATCCATATCATATAATACATGTACAACTGCAAGATCTAGAGCAAAAAAAAATTATGTATTCGTGTTGCTTCTGTTTATTAACTGTTCCCTACTGTTCAGTTCAGGACGCATAATAATGATGTAGCATTTTGGGAGGAAAATGCAGCCCAGCAAACCAAAACTGGAGGCCAAGACAGAGAAGACCTCCACAGCCACCATGTATTTCCCCTTCGTGCTCAAGTAGGTCGGAACAAATGAAAGCCACACACTGCAAAAGACCATCATGCTGAAAGTAATGAATTTGGCTTCATTGAAACTGTCAGGCAACTTCCTGGCAAGGAAAGCTGCAATGAAGCTTACAACGGCCAGGAAGCCCATATACCCCAAGACAAAGTAAAACATGGTAGCTGAACCCTCATTACATTCCAGTATGATTTGCCCATTCACTGAATGCAGGTCTGTATCTGGGAATGGAGGGGAAGTACTCAACCAAATAACACAAATACAGGCCTGGATCAAAGTGCAAGCAATGATAACAGAATTTGCCATTCTTTTCCCCATCCATTTCCTCACCCTGGATCCTGGTCGTGTAGCCATGAAGGCCAAAACCACAGTGAAGGTTTTGGCCAACACACTGGACAGGGCCACAGAGAAGATGATTCCAAAAGCTGTTTGTCGGAGAAGGCAGGTCACCCTTCCAGGCTGTCCAATGAACAGAAATGAGCAGAGGAAGCACAGCAGCAGGGAAATAAGGAAAATGTAGGTGATGCTCCGGTTGTTGGCTTTGACCATGGGAGTCTCCCGGTGCTTTACGAAGGCTCCAAGTACCAACACCGTGAGAAGAGAAAAAGAAGTAGCCAATGCGGCCAAGATGATCCCTAAAGGTTCTTTGAAAGAGAGGTAGCTTCGAATCTTGTTCATGCACCGAGTTTGGTCTTTGCTAGGATAGTGATCTTCTGGGCATTGTAAGCAGGAATCCATATCTTGCGGGACAGGGGGGGGAGAAAAATAATTGATACATTTTAAGATAGTGATCACAACCCAGGGGAAGGAAGTCATTCAATCTGGAATGGCAAACAAGAAGGCTACTTGTATCATTTTAGACATCACTCTGTACTAGCCAGATTTTATTCAGCCTCAATTTCTAATTCTAATGTGATTTTTGTAGAAAGTGTCCTTGAAGGATATTCCCATGTTGGGCAAACCATAACAGTGAGAGTGTTATCTTCTATTACATCCAAAGCATAATCTCCCCCACCTACACACAAAAGCCGATAGTTTTACATCAAAACCGAACATACTTTGACAGACAAACTGACTTTCTGAGGTACAGAATGAACTTGATATGTTTATGGTTGGAAATCTCATTAACCTATGAGGAGAATAGCAGGTTTTTTCCCCACCCTGACTACAAAAACCATTACTTTTGCTGAATATGATCTGATAGGGAAAATAGATTATACCATGTGCATTGAATTTCCTACCCTTTTGCTCGGAGATCATCCCTTCTGGACAGGAAGCACAATCATAGCAGCAAAATTTCATTCCCTCCTTCTTTTTCTTGCTGTAGCCAGGGTAGCAGGGGTCATTACATGCAGAAACCGGCTGCACCTGACCATAAACAGAAAGGATGACTGCACTCCCAACCCAAAATGCAGGCACAGTACACTAAAGTATCAGTTAACTTGGGTGTTTTTGAATGACTTAAAATGATTTATGCCCATAAGAACATAAGAAAGGCCATGCTGGATCAGACCAAGGCCCATCAAGTCCAGCAGTCTGTTCAAACAGTGGCCTACCACAAACCGGAGGCCCCCAAACAAGACGACTGCAACAGCATTATCCTGCCTGTGTTCCACAGCACCTAATATAATGGGCATGTTCCTCTGATCCTGGAGAGAATAGGTATGCATCATGACTAGTATCCATTTTAACTAGTGGCCGTGAATACGCCTCTCCTCCATGAACATGCCCACTCCCCTCTTAAAGCCTTCCAAGTTGGTAGCCATCATCACATGATGGGGCAGAGAGTTCGACAATTTAACTATGTGTTTTGTGAATGCCTGTGTTCAGTCCACACATTCCAGGGATAGAAATGGGACGGAGCAGCAATTAAATTCTACTCTCCAAGAAAGTTCTATGTAAGTTTCTGTGTTGCTTTTCCATGGGGAAAACTTCCTGGCTCTTTGCATCATCACCCTTGTTCAACTTGATCGAGCTGTGTGAGACAACAGAGTGGATGCCGTGGGTGGATGCAGGGCGAGTACTCAAAAGTGATGTCACAGTGTCTGCAATGCTGTAGGAACGTCCCCAAATTTCTACGGTCTTTACCATAGAGACTGAGGGAATTTCAAAGGCGTCATGGACAGTATGACATCACTTCTGGGTGCTCAACCACAAATGATGTCATCATGGCATCAGTGAATCTCCTCCTAGAATCCACCCCAAAAGCTCCTTGGGGTTGCCAGTGCAGTGCTGCCAATCATAGCACTACTATGGGAGTCTGGTCTGCAGAGAAGGAAAGGTAAGAAAGGTGAAAAAGCCTGAGCTGCAGATGGTGTCTGGGTATTTTTTTAAGGGTGGGAACCCTAAAAAGAAATTGGTTAACTATTGGCAATGACCCAGAAAGAGAGAAAATTAGGAAGTGAAGCCTTGCTGTGCAGGTGATCCGGGATAGCTGCATAACTTCTCTCTCCCAGGCAGAAATGAGTTCTTCCAAGATCCATTCCCTATTAAACTGTTGGTGTAGTTTTTTCAGTATTGGACTAGGATTTGGAAGATCCAGGTTCAAATCCCCAACATGGAAGATACTTGTGTGACTGATCTTGGGTCAGTCACACAAGCCTAACCTACCTTCAGGGTAATTGTGAGGAGGACAAATTGGAGGAGAGGAGACTGATGTAAGCTGGGGAGGAAGATGAGGTATGAATGAAGAAAATAACAAACACCCAGCACAATTCAACTACTGAGGACAGTGGATAACTTGTTGTTATCCTCCCAAAGTTCTGAGATTATAGAATCTGTAGCCAGATTTCTTGGTGATGTAATTAAGAGGTGAGGTACAATGATGTATAGTGGCTAGGTATACTCTTTTTGATTGCCCTTGGTATGCCAATAAAGGTACTGAAACTGACAGTGCCATATTCTGGAATTTTTACAATGGAATTTTCCCATTTATTTTATATACTGTTATATATGTTATACTTTATCACCTGATTAAATCTTCCATGCCACTCAATCTGCTCATCATGCAGGGTTAACTCTTGGCCTTGAGGAGCCTGAGGATCCAGCCTTCCAACCTTTACTCTCACAAAAGAGCTGTTGGGAAAAGTGACCCAGTTTGTAACATCAAACCCCATCACCATTTCTCCTGTTTCGTCAAAACGCACAGTGTCTCCGGCACTGTTGTTGAATGAGATGCCATGTAGGTAGGGGTGAAGCTAGATTGCAAGAGAAAGAACAGAAAAGGAGAGCAGGTCCGTGAACTCTTTCTAGTGACTTTTACAACACTTCCCCCCCCCCAGATCTGAATAATTTTTGTTTTACACTGTTCATGTTTAAATGACATCATTTCCTTCCTTTTGACTCCTGCTATGGGGCAAAAACAATATTAAAATGAATGCTCTGCATCCCGCATTCCCATGACTGTTTCCTTGCGGTGGGATGACCGCAAGGAAACAGCCATGCATAAATGGATTATGAATGAGAAGATTGCCTACTCTACAAAACCAAGTTTCTTGCAGCAAAGTAATTACCTGCCAGGGATGCACATTGTGAATCGTTTGCCTCTCTCCTGCTAGACTTTTGTATTTGGGTCTCAGTACATGCATGGCATGCAACGAGTGTGCCACAGCATAGGCAGCATTGTAGATATTATAGCTGTGGCCACTCATGCTCATTTCAAACAGAACCCCAGGAAGGCTCTCCAGTTTCTCTTCCCCTGTGCAGGGCATCCTGCTGTCCTCTTCCGGAGGGAAAGATTTCAATGAGCAGTTGAATGCCTGTTCCCAGAATTCTTGGATAAAACCATCTCCTTTTGCCCAGGAAGGTCTTACATTCTGAAGGAATTGTTGGAAACCCGGAGGCTGCCTGGAATGTTCTGTGAAAGACAAGGCACCATGGAAGATTTGTATATCCCAAGATGTTTGAATGGACAGAGATTCAAAATTCCATTGAGATGTCACAATCCACACTTTACCTAGAGGTGTTAATAAAGCCATTTCTGCTGCAAAGAGCAACATTCTCAGAATATACAGAGCCGGAGGTTCTCCATACACAAAATATACATTGGCTTTGCTCTCCACGAGGACTGGATATTGTTCTTGCAACTGTGAGAGCAACATTAACATATCATCCTTATATGCCCTTTTTGCTGTTTTGAATATGAAAGAGTAACAGATCCTATTCTGTGAAAGCAAAGGTACCACAGTCTGCAAAAACCTGTCCCCGTTGTCATCATCCATAGCCACAAGCCCAATCCATGTCCATCTGAAATGAAGAAACAAATGGACAACTCCCCTGTACTGATAAGCTTCATTTGGAACCATCTGATACATGGAAGGGAATAGCATTTTGTCTCCTTGTACTGGAGGAAGTGATGCAAAGGTAAACTGAAAGAAAATGGGAAGGTAGTTACAGATGGGTGACAACAGAATGTTCAGTGATGTGCCAATTTTGGAATCTCCATACCGTGCTTTAGATGGTCTACCTGTGGAATGTTGTATATGGCTAAAATAGTGGCCACATTAGCCGTTGTTTCAGAGCAAAATCCTCCTATGACAGATATAAGACTGTTTTGGAAATTACACTTGAAATTGGGGAGAAATCTATCCTGTGGGGAGAGGAGGCTCAGGGTGGCCTTATAGTTCATCTTTGCAAAGAAGTAGCCACAGAGGACATGGAAACCCAAAGTGATGTTGGGCAAGATGTTGGGATTCTCATTGATCTCTTGTATAGCAAATGCCAAGGCCAAGAGATATTGGTAGTGCTTCGGCGCTGAACTGCAATGAGAGTGAAGATAATTTAATTCAAATCATCATCTCCAGAAGGTTTGCCTCTCTTTTAAATTTTGCAAAGCAAGATGTCAGACTGTCACTACATCATCTTATCACTGCATCATATGCATGCTTTTGAGATAAAGTCCTATTTAAATGTAGCTTTCAAGATATATAACAATGTAGAGACAATTCCTTCTGAGGGACAAACTCCTGATTCTTTAATTGATTTGTAGAATCCCCAGCATACATGTGTTTGTGTACACACATGCGCATGCAAAAAATTATGGATAATTTAAGGATTTCACTTGACCCACAAAATGAAAAAACGAGGTTCTGTAAATGTGTATGATACGTCTTTTCATATACTGTATTTTTACTCTAAATTTCAGCCATAGAATCATAGAGATGGAAGGGACCACCAGGGTCATTGAAACCAACCCCCTGCCAATGCAGGAAATGGATAACTACCCCCCCCCACACTCCCAGTGACCCCCTACTCCAAGCCCCAAAGATGGCAAACAAATACAAAAAAACCCTCCCCAATCCCTTGACAATCTGGCCTGGAGGAAAATTGCTTCCTGACCCCAAAGTAGTGATCGGTACAACCCTGGGCATGTAAGAAAGGGCCATGAGAGCCAAACACTGCCCTCCCTCTCATGATCTGCATAAGGTCATAGAAGCTTCATAGAAATGTAGAATTTGTGCAGGAAAAATGTCCTTGTAGTTCATGCCCAATAAAATGATGTAAAGGAAAGGCAAACACCTCAAATTAACAAGAAGTAATATTTTCCAGAATATAACTTTTCTTTTTCTTTTTTTAGAATATAACTTTTCACATTGAAAATCATTGAAGCATGACCTAATCTTTTTATTATTACTCACAGTAAGTTAATGTTACTAAAGGAAGATAATTTCTTACGTGGGTTCATCTATCAACTTCTTTGTAGGTTGTTCCATGAACAAGGGAGTATTGTGAAAGAAAAATATATGAGAAGCAATCCCACCAATGATCAGGTCACCTGGCTGATAAAATTCATGAGGAATAGGAAAAGGATCTTCAGATACAGTAAGACTCATAGATTTTTTGTTGCATACAGTCTTGCCCAACAGTATAAGTATCAACCCCGCTATCTGCTCCATCCTGATGACAAAGTTTCCTTTCCAGGCACCGAATCCCATGTTTCCATCCGCGGTATTATCAGTTCTGTTACAGCTGTTCATGGAAGCAGAAGAAGCATTGGTTTTTATACCCTGCTTTTCTCTACATTTAAGGAGTCTCAATCGGCTGCGAATTGAAGGCACTTTACACACACACAAAGCGGCTCCCAATTGCCTTCCTTTCCCCACCCCATAACTGCAACCTTGTGAGGTAGGTGGGGCTGAGAGAGTTCTGAGAGAACTCCGACTAGCCCTAGGTCACCCAGCTGGCTTCATGGGTAGGAGTGGGAAAACAAACCTGGTTCACCAGATTAGAGTCTACCACACTACACCACCCAGAAATTGGTACTCTGAGCTAAACCTTGCCTTACAAGGGCATCCTTGTCCCTGTGAAGCTGTCTTGGGGTTAATCCCCCCCCCCCATTTTGTTAATACTTCTTCTTCAGGATCATTTAACAATGTTTCCCCCTCTATGAACTCATTTTCTTCTCTCATGATTAATTGATTGTGTGTTTTGGGTACTGTAGGTTTTGTTTAAAATCCTTATCCATATCACTACCCAATAATAATAGAAGGAGAAGGATCACTGTGTATTTCTCTTGAAACACTTTTGTCCAGAATAATTGCTGAAAAATGAAATATGTACATATAAGGGACGGACAGACAGACAGACAGACAGACAGACAGACAGACAGACAGACACTGGCAATACCTGTTTTATGATGTAATATCTAACACTCTGAGAAGTCTAGTCTTGAAGCGCAAACCAGGAACAAATTAAGTGAAGATTTATGGTTGCAGGTTTTCCTTTAAAATGTCAAATAATTACTTGGTGGAACCATGCCTACAAAAGACTGGCAGGGCCTTGCTAGATGCTAGACCTGCTTTTGCAAACAAAACCCAATATGTGAGGCTTTTATAGCATTTTTGAGATGCAAATGACGTTAGTCTTTCTGGTAGCCTATAGAAATGAACAAGTTACTGAAAGGGGGAAAATAATGGTGATAATGGTAGGGGAGACAAAAATAACTCCCCAGCTGGATTGGTCAGTATCATGGGAGATGATGAGATAGGTTGGGCAAATATTATTTTCTAAAATCCAATGGCATGGGTTTTTGTTTTGTTTTTTGCCTTTGAAAGGTCATGTGACTAAAGTGGCAGATGGTCAGCTGAGCAGAAACACTGAGGTTATACCCACATGACCCAGTTAAGATTATTATTTTTTTGCTGTCAAGTTGCAGCTGACGCATGGTGATACCATTGGGTTTTCCAGGGAAAAGATGTTCACAGGTTGTTTTTCATTGCTTGTCTCTGTGTAGCAATCCTAGTCTTCTTGGTGGTCTCCCATCTAAATACTAACCAAACCTGACCCTGCTTAGCTTGCAAGATCTGCCAAGATCTGTCAAGATCTGATGAGATCTTGAGGCTAGCCTTGGCTTGCCAGGCCAAGGCAAGAGGATAAATGCATTTCAATATAGTGGATACTGATGAAATTTCTGCATGGATGAACACTTTTCCTATACTCATCATTATACCTAAGTTTGTCCTGATCTGTCTCACAGGAGCATGTTCCAATGGAGCTATTGAATTTGTGATTGATAGAATTTATGTCATTTTTAATGTAAGCCTGCAAGTGAGCCTCTGACTACCAGTTCTAGGAAGCACCTTCTCACTACAGTCCAGTATTTTGTGTGTTGCTTTTCTGCCACTGCCAACAATATTTTGAACTTGAAATGAAATCACAATGCCAGAATATTGCATGTGAGTAGTTAAAGCTCTATTGAAGTTCACCAAGATGACTGTCTTAAAAAACAAACAAACCCAGCAACACTCTCTTTTCTTTCCTTCTAATCTGACCTATTGGAAGAGAAGGCAGCATGGTATATCCCAATCTCATCAGATCCCTCCATTTCATCCTCACAACCACCTTGGGAAGTACATTAGGGTGAGAATGTATGACTAGTCCAAGAACACCTAGCCAAGCTTCCACGGTGAGGAGGGTTCCATCACAATAATTATTTAGATAGTGTTCCCAGTCAAGATTCCACAGCTTCTAGGGAGATGATGCACATTTGAACATGGGTACATATCCCCACCTCTGTACTCATTTATGCCCTGTGAGTGTGTCTGGATGTGTCTTTTGATTAGGATGATTTCCTACAAGGAGCTTTAGGCACAGTAGTTTTATGATGGCATGATACGTCCCACAGACGATGCTCAGACCCCCAATTGGGCTTGGCAATTCCTCCTGTGACCTTAAATGGAGTGGAATGGAGTTTGCGCATCCACTCCCTCCTCCCACTTGTCACCCCTCTTCTGCTGCTGGGACTAGGCTGGTGGCCTTTTCATCTTCAGCCACCCAGCTAGCCCAGGTGTAACAAGTGTAAGCAGTCAGACCCTTCCTCACATTAAGAAGTGCCATGGAGTCATGGGGGCCAAAGACTGGAATAAGGACACTGCTCTCCACAAAATAGATGCCTCTCAGAGAGTTCTGGGATCCATCATGTGTGTCAAGCTTGGGCCAGAAGGAGGTTGGCCGCTGAACTTTTCCCCTGGCGCTAAGGTGTGCCTGACTGGACAACCCGGCCAGCTAATCCCCATCGTGCCACCCTAAATTGATTCAATCAGCACTTCAAGCAGACCATTACTCACCTTATCTGCACCCAGCCCAGCAATCAATCAGCATTCAAGAGAATAGCCCAGGTATTCTCGTGGGTCCTGATGACTCATCGAGCCTCCCCTATCTTTTTGTAGGGACCCCGGAAAAGCAATCAATTCTTTGTCTCTGGCTTTCTTGCCAACTTACCTCATATTACCCCAGGACCCATTTTTGGATATAAATATTGGTCCTTTGGCCATTCATAGTGTGCGTGTGTTCTGGATCTGTGTGTGCACCCCATTTGTGTATGGGCTTTTCCATTTTCTCCTGGAAATGCTGGTCATTTTCCTCTTAATCAGAGCTTTCCCTAGATGTCCCTTCAAGGCTGATAACTGTCACCCATTTCTAAAACCCTGTCCAATTTCCTCCCTTTTTCTCTTAATCTTGTATGCTTTGTGTATATGTGCATTGCTTAAAATATATTTATTGTTTTACTATTTGATTCTTCAATAAAACCACTTTAATTATATAACCGCCGGCTCATTATAGAGTTCTCACCGGGCAATCCTGCTATGCATAGGTTACAGAGCCAAGTTACTTCCCCCTCGCTCTCTGTCTCCAGCTAATCCCCCCCCCAGTTTAAGTGGAGACTGCCTACTTAGGGTAACAGAAGCTATGCATGCATTGAGAAGTGTCCTGAGCTCTCCCAAGAGATCCTACTCTTAAACAATGGTCAGCCCAGCCGCTGGCTTAACCATAACACTGGCCTGCTTTTCCCTGGACTAAAGGCACAACTGAAAGACAGGGCATCCTTGCATCAGGCATTTTCCCCAAGTGGGTGGTAAACCTCTTTCCCCAGGCACACGTCCACCGAATTGGGGGCTGAAGAACCTCAAGTCAAAGAGAAAAAACGGAGGGTGATTGATAAATGCATCATCGGAAGAAAAAAAGAGGCAACATAATCAATGTCTAAGAGCACAAGAGATACTTATGTTCGTTTATTTTTTCTCCTTATTAACTGCTCCCTGTTGTTCAGCTCAGGCTTCAGAATAATGATGTAGCATTTTGGGAAAAAGATGCAGCCAAGTAAACCAGCACTGGAGGCTAAGATGGAGAAGATCTCCACAGCCACCATGATTTCCCCCTTTGTGCTTAGGTAGGTTGGAATAAAGGAAAGCCAAACACTGCAAAAGACCAACATACTGAAGGTGATGAATTTGGCTTCATTGAAGCTATCCGGTAATTTTCTTGCGAGGAAAGCGACTAAGAAGCTGACAAAGGCCAGAATGCCCATATAACCCAGAACGAAGTAAAACATGGCAGTGGATCCTTCATTGCATTCCAAAACGATTTCCCCATCCACTGAATGCATGTCCCTAGCTGGGAATGGAGGGGAAGAACCTAGCCAAAGCATACAAATGGCTGCTTGAATAAGGGAGCAGGAAAGGACTATAGAATTGGCCAGTCTTTTCCCCATCCATTTCCTCACCATGGACCCTGGCTTGGTAGCCACGAATGCCAGAACCACAGTGATGGTTTTGGCCAACACACTAGAAAGAGCCACAGAGAAGATGATTCCAAAAGCAGTCTGTCGAAGAACACAGGTCACTTTGACAGGCTGTCCAATGAAGAGCAAGGAGCAGAGGAAGCAAAGGAGGAGGGAGATGAGGAGAACGTAGGTGAGGCTCCGGTTGTTGGCTTTAACGATGGGCGTTTCCTGGTGCTTTATGAAGTTTCCAAGCACCAACGCTGTGATCAGGGAGAAAAAAACAGCCAGAATAGCTAAGGTGATTCCTAAAGGTTCTTTGTAAGACAGGTGGCTTATTATCTTGGGAATGCACTGACTTTGGTCCTTGTTAGGATAGCGATCTTCTGGGCATTTGACACACACATGTGTATCTGTAAAAAAAAAAAGGAATCATTTTATAATGAGAATATGGCCTTGTGCACCATGAGACATTGTGATAGGTAGATTGTTTATTTACGGCCCTTGACCAGATAAAACAAAATAGTCCCATAGACAAAGGTTTACAGTCCAAGCCTTAAATCACTTAAAAATAGTAAAAATAATAAAATAAATTACATTCAAGTTAAATCTGCCATTTGGACTAAGAGTCTACTCTATGGCAATGAATTTTCATTGCTGCCACACAAAACTTTGCTACCTGAGAGGTGATTGAAGGATTATCTCCTTGTAGGAGCTTTTCAATCTTTTCTCTTTCCCTGTCGGGTCCCATTCTCAGTATGAGGGGTTCAATAAACTTAGAGCGAGGTATTGTGTAAAAGTTACAATTCAGGAGAACATGTTCAGTGGTTTCTAAATCCCCGGATTTACAGGGGCAGAGTCTCTCCGCCCTGGTTATCTTCTTAAATTTCCCCTCTAACATAGCAAAGGGTAAGGCTGTGCATCTAACCAAGGTAAAAGCCCTCCTATATTTGTTTATCTCTAAATAACGGAGATAGGCTGCTGGTGCAAGGATAAATTTGGAGTGAGGGAGCCATAAATAGAGGCACTCTTGCTAAATCTGCTTGTCGTTCGATATCTTTAACCCTTTGGTTTATGGTTGACTTAGCTTGATCCCACCCTAACTGAAGTAGTGCTAGGGGGGTAAAACCCAGGTCATTTAGTTTGTCTTCAATGGCTATTATCCACTTTGACCTAAAGGTGTCACAAAGAATTAGTGGAATGAGACATTGTGTATACTGTCACTTCAACCATGAAGTGCTCGTGCAAGCCACTTTCACTTACTCAACTGTTTATTATGGCAAGTAAATTAGAAGAAGAAGATTGGTTTTTATACCCTTAAGGAGTCTCAAAGCAGCTTACAATCACCTTCCCTCCCACCCTCACAACAGGCATTATGTAAGGTAGGTGGGGCTGAGAGAGCCCTAATAGAGCTGTGACTAGTCCCAGGTCACCCAGTGAACTGCATGTGGGGAATCCAAACTGGAATCCACCCCTCATGTGGACGAGTGGGGAATCAAACCCAGTTCTCCAGATTAGAGTCTGCTGCTCTTAACCACTACATCACGCTGGTTCTCATTATGACCAATTGTATAGAGGAAATATTAGGATTACCGGCAAATGTATTTGCCTCACTTTGAATGTACAACCAATGATATGACTGCTGTTAAGGATAATAGGGTGACTTCTTTGAATTTCACATTGGAATATGAGGAACCAATGCAACCTGAAAATATATGATGACTCTTGAATTATATCTCAGTTTATGGTGAACCATGGAAGTCAGACAACCATATTTCATAGATCTTACTGAAAGATGCTATACCACCACTTGGAAGAACAAAGCAACTAAAATATTTGAGCTCCTCAAATACTTTGCACAAACGGTCTTTCTGGGATCAATGAGGAGTTCAAGGGAAAACATATGCTTGGGAAGAGAACCCATGGAGGGTGGGTTTTCCCTTTCTCCCCAGATCTTAGATTCTATGAAACATTATTTGATTTATTTTGCTCAGTATGATCAGATATGTGATAAAGTTCACATTTCTATACATGATGTCCCCTACCCTTGTGGCTGGAAGTCATCCCTTCTGGACACTGAGCACAATCATAGCAGCAAAATTGTTCTCCTTCCTTCCTCTTTCTGCTGTAGCCAGGCCGGCAGTTGTCATTGCACACAGAAATGGGCAGCACCTGTCCAAAAACAGAACATTCCATGCAGCCTGGAATAAGGACTCAAGACACCAATGCCTACATTAGACTAGGTATTATTTAGGGTTTCCAGGTCTTCTCCCCTCCTCCAGTGGGAGGTTTTTGGGGCGGAGCTGAGGCAGGGATCGTGTGCTTGTGGCCTTGCCAATGCAATCGCATCACTTATGGTTTACACCCGGCTTTATATCCTAGCCTGCACAGAATCTTGTGCAGAGTGCTTGACACCCCTGCTGAACCTCAGCTACACTACTCAGCTGCAAGAGAATACCTCCCATAATTTGCTGTCCATGCAACTAAGGACTGACTGACTTGGTAGAACCTTCCTTAGATGCCTTCAAGTCTTTGCCAATATTTCCCCCCTATGCATTGATAATCCACACTTTCCCTGCCATCCCTAGTTAAGGCCTAATCAACCCTGATGGACCTGGCCTTTATAATTATAAAACCCAACTGCGTGAAATAATGTAGGTCAAGGTAGAGTCCCCTGTGCAAGCATTGAGTCATTACTGACCCATGGGGTGATGTCACATCATGGCGTGTACTAGGCAGACTATGTTTACGGGGTGGTTTGCCATTGCCTTCCCCAGTCCTCTACACTTTACCCCCAGCAAGCTGGGCAGTCATTTTACCAACCTCGGAAGGATGGAAGGCTGAGTTGGCTTGAGCCGGCTACCTGAAACCAACTTCTGTCGGGATTGAACTCAGGTTGTGAGCAGAACTTTGACTGCAGTACTACAGCTTACCGCTCTGCGCCACAAGGCTCTATGAGTTGGGGGAGGCATCTTTCACTGCTTAGCCTCTGTGAAACAGAAGTGGTGAAATGCTTGCTGGCAGGAACATGAGTAAATTGCCAGCTGCCTGTGATTGGCTGAGCTCCCTGAGGCCAGGCTTCTTCCACAGAGCCTTATTGTGCTGGGTCAAAGATAACCCCCACAACTATTGGTTGAGGAATGAAAGCGCCATTCCAGAACTATGAGTTGGATTCAGCCTGAGAAACAGACCAAATTCTGAAATGTCTTATATGGAATTTCCACCATTCCTTTATATAGTCTAATATATGCTCTTATCTGTTACCTGGTTAAAGCTTCTGTGCCACTCAATCTGCTCCTCGTTAAGGGTTAACTCTTGGCCTTGAGGAGCCCAAGGATCTAGTTTTCCAACTTTGACTCTTACAAAAGTGCCGTTTGAGAAAGTGACCCAATTTGTTACATCAAAGCCTGTAACTAGTTTCCTGTTTTCATCAAAGTGCACAATGTCTCCAGCACTGTTGTTGAACAAAATTCTCTGTAGGAAGGGATGGAGCTAGGATGCAAGATAAATAAACCAAAGGGACAAAAAGGTTTTCAAGTCTTTACAATGATGTGTGCAGTATCTTGACTTACCATGATTTGGGTTACCCTTTCAGAATCTATGCACGGCCAGTGTGCCATTTCATTCCCTTTGACTTTTGAGATGTGGCATAATAGAATCAACCCCACCAATATTTTACAAGAAGAAGAGTTGGTTTTTATACCCTGCTTTTCTCTATCACTTAAGGAAGAATCAAACCGGCTTACAATCACCTTCCCTTCCCCGCCCCACAACGGACGCCTTGTGTGGTAGGTAAGGCTGAGAGAGTTCTGAGAAAACTGTGACTAGCCCAAGGTCACCCAGCAGCCATCAATGTTTTGTATTTGCATTGAATGAAATAAAAAGATGGGGCAAGAAACCTGCCTGGATCCCTCCTATTCACCCTTTAATAGTGGTACTATCAATATTGGTCCTACCTATAAAATATATAGACAACCACAACTTCAGAATGTGTTTTACAACAATTTCAGGACTACTGTGGGGCCTGACAGAGTTCTCTGTAGGACACAGTTCTATTCCATTATGGCTTCCAGGTTTTTTGATCATTTAAAAAAAATCCTGTTGTTTCTCTCTTTGTGTCCTCCTCATAGAGAGAGAAAAAAAACAGGATTATAAACTTTTAAATAAACCGATCTGTGGATGAGGGAGGTTGCCTGCTTTGTGAAAGAGTTTGGACTCCTAATTCAATTACCTGCCAAGACGGCACATTGTGAATTGCCTTCCTCTCTCCTACCTCCAGTCGTTTATGTTTGTATCTGTATATGTACATGGCGTGCAAAGCATGTGCCACAGCATAGGCAGCATTGTAAACATTGTAGCTGTGCCCAGTCATGCTCATTTCAAAGAAAATCCCAGGAAGGCTCTCCAGCTTTTCCTTCCCCGTGCATGGTTCTTTGCTCCCCCCTTGCTGATCAGAAGATTTCATTGAACAAGCAAATGACTGTTCCCAAAATTCTTGGATGAAGCCATCTTCTTCCATCCAAGAGGGTCTCACGGTCTGAAGGAACTGTTGGAAACCAGGTGGTTGTTTTGCATGTACTGTGAAAGAAATGGCACCATGGAATGTTTGTATGTCCCAAGTTGTTTCAATGTTCAGTGATTCAAAATTCCATTGAGATGTAACAATCCACACTTTCCCCAAATGTTGAGAGGATGATGCTTCTGCTATGTACAACAACAATCCCAGAAGTTGCAGGGCAGGAGGCTCTCCATATACGAATATTACGTTGGCTTTGCTCTCTACAAGTACTGGGTACTGTTCCTGCAGCTTTAAGAGCAACATTATTGTTGCATCCTTATAAGTCATTTTGAATGTCCTTATTGTGAAGGCAAAACAGATGCCATTCTCTGAAAGCAAAGGAACTGTTGCCTGCAAAAATCTATCCCCGTTGTCATCGTCCATAGTGACGAGCCCAATCCAAGTCCACCCAAAATGATGAAATAAATGAACAACTCCCATGTACTGATAGGCTTCGTCTGGGACCATGTCATACATACAAGGAAAGAGTACTTTGTTACCCTGTTCTGCGGAGAATGATCCAAAAGCAAACTGAAACAAAATGTATAGAGATTTTAACAGCTGGACTACAACAGAAGGTCGAATAATGTGGTGAAGGTGTGAAATTTCCTTTCCCAAACTTGTATACAGCCTACCTGTGGGACATTGTATGCTGCTAATATGGTGGCCACATTAGCTGTTGTTTCAGCGCAGAATCCTCCAATGATGGATATGAGACTGTTTTGGGTGTCACACTTGAAATTGGGAAGAAACCTATTCTTCGTTGAAAGGAGGCTCAGGGTAGCCTTATAATTCATCAATGCCAAGTAATAACCATTGAGGACAAGGAAACCCAGAGAAGTGTTTGTTAAAAGGTTGGGGTTCTCGTTGATCTCTTTAATAGCAAATGCCAAGGCCAAGAGGTATTGGTAGTACTTTGGAACCGATCTACAATGAGAGTGTCGAGCAGTTTAATAAACCAACAACATGCAGGTTTGCCATTCATCCTAACAACAAGTCCAAAATTTCAGAAGTTTTACCTGGCTTTTGACTTGGCATGACAGGAGGCTGGATGATTTTTTGTCTTGAGTCTGCATCAGATTTTTTCCATGGTTTACTGAAATATAGCTTCCAAAGCACCTACAATTCTGATGAGAATTATTTCTAGTGATGGCCAAACTCTCTGTGTCCTGATTCTTAAGGTGGGAGTTAGAAGCACCAGCTCTGAATACACATACAAACACCTTTATTATGGATTTTAGTACACCCAAAATGAAGTCCAAGGGACATTTCTACTGATTATTGAACAACTGACAAGACAAAAATTTGAAACTCGACTATATGTCATATCTTCAGGCCAGGCTATATCTTCTACTAATATTTCAAAATTGCTTTAGATTTCAAAATTGATTGTGAGTAGAGTTTGGGCAGACACTCGGCATCCACATACTGGTTTATAATCAAATAACTGGTCATTGAATACAATGTTTAGGAAACAAATGGAAAGCATATCCATTCCTAATCTAAGCATCATGGCTCTGACATATCTTGGTATGAAAGGAAGCAACTTCATACACATACAGTCCAATCCTAAACAGGTCTATTCAGAATCCTGATCAAGGATTCTCAGGCTTTCTCACAGACAAGTGTTCTTAAGATTGTGCTGAAATATTGTAGCTTTTTTTCCTGGCAGGTTCTTAATGTCGTCTAATATATCTGGACATAGAACACTGAAGGAAAGCTACCAGGGATTTTTGATGTTCTTACAGATCAGTGGGATATGTTTGATGTCTGGAGGTTGACACATGGTAACAGGAAGCAATATACTTTTTTTTCACAGAGACATCTCACGTGTTCCAGGATAGATATGATATGGATGTCAGAGGGTCTGGTACAGAATTTAGAAAACTGTGAGATTTTACCTAGGCTGTTGTCAGACCACAACGCGGTTTCAGTTAAAATTGAAATGGGAAATAGAGGTTATAAACCCTGGAGAATTAATGACTTTCTTTTAAAAAATAAAAAAATTGTAGACAAACTGAAAACTGAAATATTAAATTATTTTAGAGAAAATATGGATAAAGGTACCAGCGAAGACATAGTTTGGGATGCTGGCAAAGCAGTAATTAGGGGATTTTTAATCCAACAAAACACAAGATATTATAGGGAAAGGGAGAATAAGAAAAAATGCATATTAGATGAAATAAAGCAGGCGGAGAGATATTTAAGTAGATTGCAAGATAAAGGGGCTAAACAAGAACAACAAAATAAGATTAGAAATTGCCAACATCAATATGAATTGTGCTGAAATATTGTAGCTTTTTTTCCTGGCAGGTTCTTAATGTCGTCTAATATATCTGGACATAGAACACTGTTTTGGCTTCAAAGATATAGACAACAGCACTGGGCAGTCACTGGACAGTATTCCCTCTTTTTTTGAAATGATAAATACATTTGTTCTTGTAGGTTATCCGGGCTGTGTAACCGTGGTCTTGGAATTTTCTTTCCTGACGTTTCGCCAGCAGCTGTGGCAGGCATCTTCAGAGTAGCAACACTGAAGGACAGTGTCTCTCAGTGTCAAGTGTGTAGGAAGAGTCAGAGAGGGGTTGGGTTTGAGCTGAGTACTGTCCTGCAGAAGTAATGTGCTAATCATTGTCCTGAAAGTATCAAGATAATGTACTAATGGGAGTGTGGTATGTTAATATGGAACCATTGTATCCTGAAGTGATCTGTTAATGTGTGAATTCCAAAGCTAATCTGCATGGCTAATCTGCAAAGCTAATCTGCATGGAATTCACACATTAACAGATCACTTCAGGATACAATGGTTCCATATTAACATACCACACTCCCATTAGTACATTATCTTGATACTTTCAGGTTAATGATTAGCACATTACTTCTGCAGGATAGTACTCAGCTCAAACCCAACCCCTCTCTGACTCTTCCTACACACTTGACACTGAGAGACACTGTCCTTCAGTGTTGCTACTCTGAAGATGCCTGCCACAGCTGCTGGCGAAACGTCAGGAAAGAAAATTCCAAGACCACGGTTACACAGCCCGGATAACCTACAAGAACCAATGAACTCTGACCGTGAAAGCCTTCGACAATACGATAAATACATTTCCTTGAAAGGAGGATTTTTTCATCATAAGCCTACAGTGCAATTTTACACAGAATTGCTACCATTAGTTATAGAGTTTCTCTTAGAAATACTTGCAAATACTTGCCTGCTCTTCTGTTGCTACAAAATTTCCCCACGTCCTTTCTTCTAACTCATTCAATAATGACAAACCCAAGAATTGATAGGAATATCAGCAAAAAAGATCATGGGGAGAGAGTGATCTGGACAACATCTCCCCTCCCCCCAACTTTGTGTTTGCACGCATTACTCATAGGATCATTAATAAATCAGGATTAGTTGTGGCTTAATTTGAAGGGTGATTTTTGCCTCTGTGTATTAAAACCATGTGTGCCAGAAACACTTTCACAAAAATACAGTAGTGAACAGTATAATCAGAATAAAGCACAGTGATCTTTGTAATGTTGCCAAATGTACAAAAAATGGAAGGACAGAAATGTTTGGGTTGTGATGGAGGGGCAATATAAAGGGGAAATGGAAGACTGAATGAGACGTGGTGGCGCAAAAATACAAAACGAAGAACACAATCCAAAATATGAGTTCTGCTGCAATCACTCCACAGAATGGACCAACTCCAACACTTCAGCAAAGCTTGTGCAGAAGAATGGATTGTGCCTAATAATACAACTCAAAGGTCAGGGCAAACAGTTAACAAGTCCACATAGAATCCAACTTTTCATAATGAACATGAATGAGGTATGACTATTCAAGATGCTGGTTTGTTCCTTGTTCTATTTTAGAACATGCTACAGAAAGAAGACAGTTTTCTTACGTGGGTTCCTCCGTCGACCACTGTGTGGGCTGCTCCCTGAAAGAGGGGGTTTCATGAAAGAAGAAGATGTGTGAGGCAATCCCACCAATGACAAGGTAACCTGGCTGAGAAAATATGTGAGGAATGGGAAGAGGATCTTCTGGTATGGTGCACGTTGTAGTATGTATCTTGCATACAGTATGACCAAACAAAAGAAGCAGCAAAAAAACTGGCAGCACCATCTCTGCACAAGGTTTCTTAGAGTTAACTATGACTCCTTTTGTTAGTCTTCATCTGTCAAATGGAGCTTTGCCCTCTCTGAAGTTTATAACCCCAAAGTTTTGCTGGTCTCTAGGGTACTGGTTCTTCTACTGCTGACCAACACTGCTACCCTCCTTCATCGGCATCTCTTAAAAATGCATTCCCTTTATTCACTCACTTTTCCCAATCAATATGAATGGAATGCATGTCTGGATCAGTGTATGCTCACGTTTGTAAAAAACAAAAAACAAAACACCATTATTAAGTGCAAAGTTCACAGTTATGTATTTTTGTGTGAAAAATGGCAACGAGAATCAGCTTGAAGAAACATACCTTAAAATGTAAAAGGAAAATCATGAAGAAGTTCAGTAACATTCTGCCTGTCCCTAAATCCACTTCTGAAAAACATGTGGGTTTATTTTAAATAGCATCTTCCAGGTACAGAAATGGTTGGTTTCACTGATAGACCCTGTTGATCTTTTTTGATAGTAAGAAGGAAAACAGTAATTTTGTCAATGATCAGGGAGACACGAACTCCCAAATTACTTGGCCTCTACTGCAGCAGATGATGAAATAACTTGGGTGTGCATTTTGTAAAGCCAATCTGAAAAACAATAGCCAAAAATACCTAATGTGACGATAGCCAGCAATCCCAATGCCAAACCAAAGCTTGCCAACCCTTCAGTTTGTTCTGCAGAGATTCTCTGGTTCAGCATGTTTTGCTAGGGTTGCACTGCCTGAGTGTGCCTGGGTTCTGTGGGGCCTCTACATATTGCATTTGGTTCATCTGGGCTAGCAAAAGTGTCCCCCACCTTTAGTCCCACACAAAAGATTATCTGGTTTGACATAAGTTCTGTTGGGCTTTCACTGCCTGATTGGACCTGGGTTCTTCTGGGTTGCTGCAAGATCCAACATGAGACACAAAATGTGGCGATTGATCCTCATGCCCTGTGCTTGCCTCACGGGGGTTGGGACTTGCTCACAGTGTCTCTCTCACACACACAAGATATACATTCAGGCTGGGAGGGAAGGGTGTGCAGATGAAAGTGGTGGGCTGGCAACCTTGCAATGCATTTAGCAGGAGACAGAACTGGTCATACAGTATTTAAACTACCATTAAATGCCACTAACTCATTGAGCTATAAGGTGGGCA
This sequence comes from Euleptes europaea, assembly GCF_029931775.1. Lineage (NCBI taxonomy): Eukaryota > Metazoa > Chordata > Lepidosauria > Squamata > Sphaerodactylidae > Euleptes > Euleptes europaea. The sequence goes on along the minus strand of NC_079329.1, from coordinate 16,400,208 downwards.
AGCGGAGTGAGCAAGGGTGGAGTCCCTAGTATATATAAACTCCAGAAGTGACAATTGGGTATGCAAGCTTGGGAAGAGCTATGAACCCCAACCTCCTCCTACCTGCCCAATATCTACCCTCTAAAGCTGCCATTTTCTCCAGGGGAACTGATCTCTGTTGTCTGGAGAGCACTTGTAATTCCAGGAATTCCCCAGGCCCCTCTGGAGGTTGGCAACCCTATCTCTACAGCAGTACCCATACTGGGAGCACTCTTTCTTTTTTACAGGACTACCTGCTCATAACCTGGCTTGCAGCTTGTGAAATTATATGGGGATGAAAGTGCAGGTACAACCTGCCTGTGTTCCAGCATAAGTTAAGTATTTAGATATAATGCACAGGGCTTACACTGAGTCTTCAGGCATGGCTTGAATGAGGTATGATTAGAATAAGGGCAGCTCTGGACTCTGATTTACCTTGGGATACAGAGGACAAACAGTTACGGACCCAAGATATGGAGCCAGCCAAGTCAATCAAAAACAGATACATTTTATTATGCAGATCCATTATTAATAAATCTAGGTAACCCATAAACTGGTGTCTCGTGTTTTTATTTCTTAGTATAGGGACAATGCACTTTGGCATGCCTCAAATCAGCCTCCACCCTCACTAATTCTCTTTAGTCTCAGGTATATCATAAGATTTGTTGTGACTGCCGAGGGATTCCTGATCCAAATTCTGGAGCACTGGAGTGACTTTATGGATGTTGATGCTAATCAAGTAATACCATCAAGAAAACAACAGATGCTCCATTCTTTTTCAAAGCAGCTTAGCAACATGCCAAAGAATGGTCTAAGGAATTGTCAAACATACTGAGAATAAGAAAGCAAACATACAATGATCTATTTGGTTTTGTTTAATTGGCACAGTCCATCATTACAATAAATCTTGCCACATATCTTTAGGCAGATATCCTGATCCAACATGGGAGATCGACAACTGGAAGCATTCTGTGCTTGCAGAGCTCTTGTGAATAGCATGCAAATTTGGCTCGATGAACATATCAACCTTCTCAATAAAGATTAACCCATATGTGCCTGGCCAGATGTGTTTTTGATTATGGTAATTTCTAACATGGAGCCTAAGGGTGAATAGTTCTATAGAGGTGTAATTGTACCTTTCCAGGTCAACGTATCTAGGTAGTGTAATTAATGTCTTATAGTGAGGGAGAAATAGATATTCCTTTGTTATTTCTCCTTATTAACTGTTCCTTGTTGTTTAGCTCAGGCTTTAGAATAATGATGTAGCATTTGGGGGAAAAAATGCACCCCAGTAAACCAGCACTAGAGGCTAAAATGGAGAAGATCTCCACGGCCACCATGTATTTCCCTTTGGTGCTCAAGTAAGTTGGCACAAAGGACAACCAAACACTGCAAAAGACCAACATGCTGAAAGTGATAAATTTGGTTTCATTGAAACTATCAGGCAACTTCCTGGCAAGAAAAGCTACCATGAAGCTGACAATGGCCAGGAAGCCCATGTAGCCCAGGATGCAATAAAACATGGCCTCTGAGCCCTCATTACATTCTAGTATGATTTTGCCATTCAGTGAATGCATATCCATGTCTGGGAATGGAGGGGAAGAACTTAACCAAACACTACAAATACTTGCCTGAATAAAAGTACAGGAAAATATAATTGCATTTGCCATTCTTTTGCCTACCCATTTCCTCATGCTGGATCCTGGCTTGGTAGCCATAAAGGCCAGAACCACAGTGATGGTTTTGGCCAACACACTAGAAATGGCCACAGAGAAGATAATGCCAAAAGCGGTTTGTCGGAGAAGGCAGACAACCTTTCCGGGTTGTCCAATGAAGAGCAATGAACAGAGGAAGCAAAGCTGGAGGGAGATGAGGAGAATGTAGGTGAGGGTCCGGTTGTTGGCTTTGACTATTGGAGTGTCCCGGTATTGCACAAATATGGTAAAAATGAAAACTGTGATTAGAAAGAAAGAAATGGCGAGGAGAGCTAAGACAATCCCTAAGGGTTCTTTGCGGGAAAGGTAGCTTTGAATTTTGGGAATGCACTTATTTTGATCCTCGTTGGGATGTAGTTCTTCTAGACAGTTGACACAGGAATTCATATCTGAAGGAGGGAAAATCTGTTCAGTACTTCAAGACAATGACTTCTGACTGCAAACTACTCCCATCATTTGCAGCAGCCCTTAGAAATTTCCCCATGTGAGCTTCCCATCTGAAACGAATTCATGAATTGCACTGAACTTGTAGCAGAATGGGCTGTGGCAATGGCAATCTCTCATTTGCCACAACTGAGGCTTACAGCCCATTCCTGAGCTTGGGGGCCGAATGGGCTTAGGAGGTGCTATTATCCCTATGCTGGTGTCCGTGCCACTTGTGCCATGCAAACTGCCATGGAAACCAGCGTAGTGCCACTTGCGCCCGCCCCCCTGGACTGCTCCGGCGCATGGCCCTTGGATTCTGTCTCGTCCTCCCGATGGCATCCTGCCAGAGCAAGTGCTCTTGCTGGCCTCCCAGGAGGTGTTCCCGAGCCGTTCTGAGGGGCAGAGCTGCTAGTAGGCAGCTTCCTAACCCCTTTCAGTCCGGGAACACCCCCTTCAGCAACAGTGGTGCTGCACCACCTTTTCGTTGGTGCAGCATCAATGTTTTCAGTGGGGCTCCCCCCCCCCACTTTTTATTTTTTATTTTTAGAAAATCTTTTTTTTAGCCTCGCAGTGGGTGGGAAACCTCTTTGGAGGCACAGCGGTGACCCCTCAGCCACTCTGTTCCCAGCTGCTGCTTTGGTCAGGCATGGACTGTTAGACCTGTAATAGCCTCTGCCACAGAGTTTGATCCCCCTTCTGCTAGTACTTCTGTTTGCACAGGGGCTCATTGAAACCATTTCTCTTTCTCAAACAGAAATGCATGTGGAAGAAGCAAAAACCATTGCAGAGGCTATCTAGCTCATGCAGAACTCATGAATAGAACCTAAAATTGACTTTCCAGATTATTCTTTAGGGAACTAGGGGTGGGCATTTGGCAAAGCCGAGCCAACACACACCCCTTCGAAAAATACCTTATTGTGATTTTTGGAGGTTTTTGCCGCAAAAAATGGTAGCAATTTAAGGGAGCTGAAAAGCGAATCCAGAAAGCTTGCAATTTATTTTGCATTATTTGGGCCGCTTCAGCCCCACCACCATTTTTTTAAATAAAAAACCTGGAGGGGAACCCCCTCTTCCCCTCCCTCTCCCCCTCCCCCTCCCCATCCATCTCCCTTTCACTTACCTGCCGGCTGAGTCTTACAGGTGGCACAGAACTGAAGCGTTCAGCTCTGCACTGTGGCCACCACCACCTTTGAAGTCTACATGGACTTTGGAGGTGGCAGCAGGGCGGAGCTGAACACTAAGCCCAGCACAGACAGGCACAGCATTCAGCTCTGCCCCGTCTGAGGCCTCCAAGACCCATATGGACTTCAGAGATGGCTGGAAATTTTCGGATTTGGTTTTAATATACCTGAAACATTACACAAATCTGGGGGGGGGGGGGAGCCAATATGAAGATTTGACTTTTTTCAATTTTTTTCCAAAATTTCTGGGTTTATTAAACACAAATCCAAAAAATGCCAGTAAAAAACGGCACATACCCCTATGTGTGTGTCAAGTGCCCTCAAGTTGCTTCTGACTCATGGCGACCCTATGAATGAAAGTCCTCCAAAATGTCCTATCTTTGACAGCCTTGCTCAGATCTTGCAAATTGAAGGCTGTGGCTTCCTTTATTGAGTCAATCCATCTCTTGTTGGGTCTTCCTCTTTTCCTGCTGCCTTCAGCTTTTCCTAGCATGACTGTCTTTTCCAGTGACTCTTGTCGTCTCATGATGTGACCAAAATACGATAGCCTCTGTTTAGTCATTTTAGCCTCTAGGGTCAGTTCAGGCTTGATTTGATCTATAACCCACTGATTTTTTTTTTTTTGGCAGTCCACGGAATCCGTAACACTCTCCTCCAACACCACATTTCAAAGGAATCTATTTTCTTCCTATCAGCTTTCTTCACTGTCCAGCTTTCACACCCATACATAGTAATAGTGAATACGATGTAATAGGGAATACAAATAGGATACCCCTATTTGGAACCTCATTAACCGAAAATGGGAACTACTGAAAGCAAGTTTTACAGCTCCTCTCCACCCCAAGTATAGATTGTGTGAGATATTTTTATTAGTTTTGCTGTATGTGATGTAACATGGGCTAGAATACATTTTTCTTTATACTGTATCTCCTACCTTGACGGTCAGATATCATTCCTTCCGGACATGGACGACAAGAATAGCAGCAAAAATTATTTCCTTCTATCTTTTGCTTCCAGGAGCCAGGCTGGCAGTGGCCATTGCACTCAGAAAGGGGCACCACCTGTCCATACACAGAAAAGGTCATTGCACCCCACTGTGAATCCAGAAGGTAGAAGCTTGGAGGCTTCCAGCATTGGCATGTAGATGCCTAGAATATGTTTGTCTCCAATAGCTCTTGATTCCCTCACCCCCTTTGTCTCCACACATGGTCCTCCTTTGCCATTCCACTCTCATTCCCAAATTCTACTCTGCCTCTACTAATATCTACACTCTTCTCCCTTGGCTCTGACTTGTCCAAAACTGGAGGCTCCCTATGTCCTGTCAGCTTTCCCCTTGGGATTAGTTTAAAAGCTGATATAAAATGCCAGCAGTGTGGTTCTGATTGGGTTCAAGTGAGGTCTTTTTCTTCTGTACGGGTTCGGCATGTCCCATAAAGTTCCCCAGTGCCTAACAAATCTAAAACCTTCCTCTTGGCATCACTTGGTCATCCATGCATCGAGAGCATTTCCCTCTCTTTTAGTGAAATGTACATCTAACTAGTTACCTCTTATAGCTACCTTGATTGGGCCCATATTAGATGAGGATGAGAGAGGACCATGTTCATATCCTCACCTGCAATGAAACTTACTGGATGACCTTTGTCCAGAAATTGTCTTTCAGCCTAACTTGAAATGTTTAAAATTGGCCTTTCCCCTTTTATATTATAGAATTGTGGTCTCATCTGTTACCTGGTTAAAGCTTCTATGCCACACAATCTGATCATCATTAAGGGTTAACTCTTGGCCTTGAGGAGCTCGAGGGTCCAGTCTTCCAACTTTGACTCTTACAAAAGAGCCATTTGAGAAAGTGACCCAGTTTGTTACATCAAAACTTGTAACTAATGCTCCGTTTTCATCAAAATGTACAATGTCTCCAGCTGTGTTGTTGAAGGATATGCTCCTTAGGTAGCGATGGAGCTAGGTTGTAAGAGAAAGGAATTAAAAAGATGGCAACAATTGAAATAGTTGCAATGAACTTGGCAGGGGCTTTGATTTTTCTTGACCAGGATAATTGTTGTCCCAGAAAGTATATTGCACCAGATTTATTCTGTTTTAAGCTTTATCATTTCCCTCCTTTTGACTTTTAATACTGAAATATGTTAGCCAAACCCTAATATTATATTACAATGACACTCTTTATCCAAACACATTTATAAAGCAGACTGATGAGTATTCTTTAGTGGAAGTTAAGCTCTTGCTGCATGCATACTGTAGTGTAGATGAATGTTCAGATCTCATCTGTCACATAATGCTTTTAATTAATGTATCAATAGTGGCCTAATGTCTATGTTTTTGTGTTCATGTGTGTCATGCATTTCTTTTCACATGTGTTGTGCTTCAAGAGTCGGGTTGCCAGATTTCTCTTCACCATGGGCAGGAGGTTTTTGGGGTGGAGCCTGAGGAGGGCAGGGTTTGGGGAGGGGGGACTTCAACACCATAGAGTCCAATTGCCAAAGCAGCCATTTTCTCCAGGTGAAATGATCTCTATCGGCTTGAGATCAGTTGTAATAGCAGGAAATATCCAGCTGGTACCTGGAGGTTGGCAACCCTATTTTAGAGCACTCAGGTAAAGAAGCCATTCTTGTGTTTGGGGTTTGCAATGCCATCTCTATCATCAGTGATGTATGATAGCATGATATTTGAAAGTGGGAGAAGATATTTTTCCCTGTGATTTGTTCATATTTTTTTAGTATCCTGCAATTGTCAGTAAAATAAGGGAGTTTATCAAGGTCAGACATAGTATTTATCTATTTATTTTTCAAATTTATAGCCCGCCCTCATCCCCAGCAAGCCAGGCTCAGGGCGGGTAACAACAATTAAATATTTGAAAGAGAAGTGATTAAAATGGGTCTATCTTGAGCACAATCCCTATGAAAGTAAGGAACTGCAATCTGCCCATCTCAAATTCATTTGCTGCATCTAGCAACACAAATGAAATGTTTCAGAATCTTTGTCTAACCTTTGTTTGGTCCAAACAGTAGACTGAACATCTACAATAGCAGCATGTGCATGAAACTTATAATGGAAAAGTGTAGAAATCACTGAGGGTGGTGTCCCACATTAATTGTGTACTTCATCCTTCCTGGGCAAAATTCCATTGAACTATCAATAGAATCCTAAGCATGGTTGCAACCTTCAAAGCCTATTGCCTGCATTGGGTTTCAAAGGGCATAAGTGCTGTTTATGACTGCACTGTATGGATGATGGATTTCCCAGCTTTAAAAAGAGAGACAGAGTCTAGAGATGTAATTACCTGCCATGGCTGAACATTGTGAATTTCCTGTTTCTCACCTTCTTCTAATCTTTTGTATTTGGATCTGGACATGGACATGGCACGCAAAGCATGTGCCACAGCATAGGCAGCATTGTAGACATTGTAGCTGTGGTCAAACATGTTCATTTCAAAGAAAACCCCAGGGATGCTCTCCAGTTTCTCCTCCCCTGTGCAGCGTTCTTTGCGTTCCTCTTGCAGTTCTGAATGTTGCAATGAACACCCAAATGCCTTTTCCCAAAATTCTTGGATAAAATGATCTCCTTTGGCCCAGAAAGGTCTTACATTCTGAAGGAATTTTTGAAAACCGGGCGGCTGATGAGAGTGCAGTGTAAAAGACAAGGCACCATGGAAAGTCTGTAGATCCAAGCCTGTATGCTCTGACAGTGATTCAAAATTCCACTGAGATGTAACAAACCACACTTTACCCAATGATTGCAATGAAGCTGCTTCTCCTGCTAAAAGCAATAGCCTCATAATATGCAGGCCTATAGGATCTCCATACGCAAAATATACATTGGTTTTGTTGTCCAGAAGTACAGGATATTGCTTCTGTATCCTAAACAAGATGTTTATGATTTCTTCCATATACACCCTTTTTCCAGTTTTGACTATGAAAGAATAACATATCCCATTCATGGAAAGCAAAGGAATCACTGCCCGCAAAAATCTGTCCCCGTTGTCATCATCCAAAGCCACGAGTCCAACCCATGACCACCTGAAATGCTGAAATAAACGGACTGCTCCCATGTACTCATAAGCTACATTTGGCACCATCTGATAAATAGAAGGGAATCGCCTTTTGTCACTCTGCTCTGGAGAAAATGTTCCAAAAGTAAGCTGGAAGAAAATACATAAGATTAGAACCAAATCGTAGTTTTTGCGACCAAAGTGTGAAATTGCCAAACCCACCCTCGTATGTTGCTTACCTGTGGAATGTTGTATATGTTTAATATGGTGGCCACACTGGCAGATGTTTCAGTGCAACAGCCTCCAATGACAGATATGAGATGATTTTGACGCTCGCATTTGAAGTTTGGGAGGAACGGCATGGACAGGAGGCTCAGAGTAGCTTTATAATTCAACTGTACCCTATAATAACCAGTGAGGACACGGAAACCCAAAGTAGTGTTTGGTAAGAGGTTGGGATTCCCATTGATTTCTTCCATAGCAAATGCTAAAGCCAAGAGGTATTGATAGTGCTTTGGAATCGAACTGCAACAAGAATGGGACATAATTTACAACACAATGCAAAGGTCTCTTGTGCCATTGATTCTAACTAAACATAACCTACACTGTAATGATACTGCTCATATAGCCAATTCAACTCTGAACAGGGTCACACTAAGACTAAAAGTCCTCTCTCTCTCTCTCTCTCTCTGTGTGTGTGTGTGTGTGTGTGTGTCTGTCTGTCTGTCTATCTATCTATCTATCTGCCTAAACAATTGAATATTAATACCACATTGAGCAGGTCACAGATGAATAGAGAATGTTGAAGGCTGTCTATTTGACCAGAACCACATTGACACACTCGATCAGAATATGGCACCCTATTTAAATGGCCCAATAGCTTCCAAAACATAATCTCCTGTACGCCAGGCTATCTTTTTCTCTTGACCGTTCATCACATTAGTTCAAGCTTCTTTAGGTTGAGATGTGTTGAAATACAGCTTTCAGATCATTTAATAACAATGAGAGCAATTATTTCTCATGGCGAGCAACCTCCTTTTGTCCTGACTGTTGAGTTTCTAGACTGAAGCACCAGCACATGGCAATAAACAACTGAAAGGTCATGGATTTAAGATGGTTCACTATATTGGATAAGAACAGGGTGTTTGCAGATGTGCAGAATGTGCCATTATGTTTGCTTTCAGATCAACATCTCAGACCTGATAATATGACCCAAAGATGAAATGTTGAGGCTCTACACAACAATTGACCAAATCTACGGATGATCTTGATTTTGGGAAAGTCATTTTTAATTTATCAAGTCCTCTTACCTCCTCAGTTAACATCTGAATCCATTCCTGCTTTCTTAACTATTGTATATGACAGATCTGAGAAAGGTTAGCCATTTGTACGAACTAGAAGAAATCATTCCCTTTCACACAGAGACCAATTCGTTTTACATATGGTGAATAACATGGACCAATGTACGTATTTGATTAATGATGCTCTTGTGGTCTGACTGAGGTTTATGAAAGGGCAAACAGCTGACATGTGCTGTTATACTTGGAGACAAATTGGATTAACTTTCAGCCATAGACCCATGGTTAGAACCAACCAATTTTTTTTGCTAAATCTTGTACAATTCCCCTACTTACTGAAGCCCATCATACATAGCTTCTGTTTATGCAGGTCCTACAATCCTTACCATAGCTTTTTTAGTGGCCAAAGGGTGCTCCCTCCATTTTGCACCAGTGCAAAATCTGGCTGGATCCAATCCAGTATCTTTCAATATCAGCAAATTTTAAGGACAGATCAAGTTAGGCTTCATTTTCTTTCTTACTTACATGTTTTTGAACACAGAAATTAACCATATCATTCAAAATACATTTCCAGCCTATATCCTTGCCTGCACTTCTCTTATTTTCTTTATTTTCCATTCTTCTAGTTTATTTTAAGCTGCCAATCAGTCTATTAATCAATCATTTATTATGGTCATGGAGCAGCAGAATGTTTTTTTAATAAATGACGAATGGATAATTTGGTAGAGACATAGGAACAAAGGAGTTGTGGGTAGCTGTGGATAGCAGATATTCCCCTTTCTTTATCAACTTGTTATTTGTAAATGCATGAATGACATATTCAAGATAGGTTATGACTTAGGTTAAAGCGAAGCATCACTGAGAACCTGGATTTTTCCCTGTATGGAAAATACCTTTAATTAAGCAGAGAAATCAGAAAAGTGAATTTAAAATATGATCTATTTGTAATTTTATGAAAGGTACAAAAATGGACGTATGGAGGTGTTTGGGAGGAGATGAAGGCAAAAGGTGGATGGGAATAAAATGCTAAATAAATAAAAAAAGGTGTATCAAAAATGAAGGACACAGACTAACATGTAGTTCTATGGCACAGGCTTCATGGAAATGTTCACTTTCGCTTGGTTTGTGCAGAATTGTGCCCAATAATATATTAGAAAAGGCAGGGTGGACACAAGGTTAGCAAGCACCCATGTCTCCCAGAATGCAGCACTTCGCTCTGAAAATGAATGTTGCATGACTGATTTCCTTCACTACTTACTGTCAGAACGTCACAAAAAGGAGGTCATTTCTTGCATGGATTTCTCAGTAAACTGCTGTCTTGGTAGTCCCATGAAAGAGGGAGTGTTGTGAAAGAAGCTGTGAAATATTGGTAATTCCACCAAAAATAAGGTACCCATATGATAAAATTCATGAGGAACTGGAAGTATATTTACAGGTCTCATGCAATTCACGTTATTTGACCAGGCAATGGACAAAGGAAGACCAACTCTGTTATCAGTACCAATTCGGCACAACAGCCGTGCCTTACAGCTGACGTGTGTGCCTCCTTTTTCAACCTCTTCAGCATGCCTGAAAAATGTTCTCCCTCTATGAACTCATGTTCTCCTATCAAGAATAATTGGCTACTTGTATTTTTTAAATGAAATGTGATCTATCACTTTGCAATTAAATATATCAACACTTTGGATGTGGGGAAACATGAGAATTTTCAAACAGATGTTGCTTTTTAAAAATGAATTTGCAAGAAAACAGGTGATAACAGAGGAGGCAGAAAGATGACTTGTATGCAAAACATTTCTTTGCGAAACATTGAGAGCCAGTGTGGTGTAGTGGTTAAGAGTGGTTGACTCTAATCTGGAGAATCAGGTTTGATTCCCCACTCCTCCACATGAGCAGCAGAGGCTAATCTGGTGAACTGGGTTGGTTTCCCCACTCCTACACATGAAGCCAGCTGGGTGACCTTGAGCTAGTCACAGCTCTCTTAACCCCACCTACCTCACAGGGTGTCTGTTGTGAGGAGGGGAAGGGAAGGTGATTGTAAGCCAGTAAAGGTAGAGAGAATTGGGGTATAAAAAACAACTCTTCTTCTTCAGCAAAAGAACATCAAGCTGTGTGTGTTTTTGAAAGACAGGCAGGAACAAAAATGAAAGAAGGAGAATCTCTGTGTTATTTAATGCATTGATTATCGAAGACTGGCTGAATTCCTTTATTACTTAATTATCTGTTTGCACTCATAATTGTCAGAACACATTATGAAAAAAGGTACGGTAATTCCTTACGTGGGTTCATTAGTCAACTTCTGTGTTGGTATTTCATTGAAAGAGGGAGCGTTGTGAAAGATGTAGATATGAGAGGTCATCCCACCAATGATAAGATCACCTGGCTGATAAAACTCATGTTGGATAGGGAAAAGGTCTTCAGGACTGGTGCAACTCGTCGTCTGTGTCTTGCAAGCAGAATGACAAAGCAGCAGAAGTAGCAAGAACACAATCAGCATCATGTCTTGTTAACAGTTAACACTGGGTTCAAGTTGGTATCTGCTTGTTCATGAGTGCGTCAAAAAGAACATAGTTTATCGATGAATTCACTTTCTCCTTTCAGAAAGAATGGGCTGGTTGTCAAGGCCCACTGTAAGCTACATTGAATAAAATGGGACATAACATTCAAAGCTAAAGATATCAATAAGTTTGTGTATAAAACCACAAACTGAGTGAACAAAAGACCAAATGAAGAATTTCAAAACAACTGGGAGCTTTATTACTCATGTTGCATAAACAAAATTGAGGTTGGGGACATATATGGCTATGTGAAGAAAGAAAGCAGTTGATATTAAATTAAAAATAAGTTAATGTTAAAAATAGTAGCAATATAGAGAATAAGCTAGCAAGTAGAAAACAAAGAGGACTATATATTAGGAAGGTAGAGATATGACATAATATACTCTCTAAGTAGGAAAGGATAATAGTATGTATGAGGTAGATTTATCAAAATGTTGTATTTTGACCCAGAACGTTTCTGTATTATTTTCTATTTTTTCTGTATTTTTCTATTTTTCATTGCTGTTTTTATATATGTTGAAATGAAAAATAAAATATAAAAAAATAAGTTTGTGTAAGGGGATAAATGAAAATTCTCTATCAGATTTCACTTTTAAAATTTAGTGAGAAGGAAGAAGAAAGGACTCTGCACGAAAGGATGAGTGTGTGAAAGGTGAGACATATTTGTGTGGTTGTATTAATTAATATATCTTGGGTGAGATTGTCCAATTTTTTTGTTTATTCTAACATATTTAGACATAGCGGGCTATCAGGAAAGAAAAGATTAGGTACAGAGTTATTAAGAGATATGCATTTTTGTATAAAAATGGAATAAGCATAATCCTAAAAAGTGAATTTTTTTTAATACAAAAGACCCACAAATCCCTGCCTATCCCTAGACTCCCCCAAAACAGGTAAGGTTTTTATAACATCTTGCAGATGCAGATATTGTTGATCTGATAGCTCCTGGAAAACCACTGCATAGTGGAGGAAAACAGTAATTGTTACAATTATAGGAGATAATTTCTACTCCCTAATAGGTTGGTGTCTGCCATGGAAGGTGAGGAAAGAATTTAGAAAAATATTTTTCTTTGAAATTCTCCCCCCCACACACACACACACACTTTTGAGGGATAAACATGAATGAAAGTGGCACATGGCTGGCTAAGAAGAAATACTAAAGCCAGTTTACATATTAAATAAATTTTAATATAATGGACAGTGCATGGGATTTTTAAAGGAATTAATTCAGTATCTTACATATGGTCCAGATTACTTGCATTGTCGTCCTAACTGAACTGATTTCACACTATTCTCATTTATTTAAAACAGTTACATCACACATGTCTACCCAGTTAGGTCCTTCAAGGCAGAAAACAGTTAAAAAAATAAAAACAACTTTAACAAATGCATACATATGTACATGCATATGCACATACACATCAAACAATTAAAAACATATGCAAGAAGGAAGGTCAATAAGGGTATGTCAGGCACTAAGGAAGAAATAAGACGTCCTTGATTTTTCACAGGAGCCCCATGGCACAGAGTGGTAAGCTGCAGTACTGCAGTCCAAGCTCTGCTCATGACCTGAGTTCGATCCCAACGGAAGTTGTTTTCAGGTAGCCGGCTCAAGGTTGACTCAGTCTTCCATCCTTCCAAGGTTGGTAAAATGAGTGCCCAGCTTGTCGGGGGTAAAGGGAAGATGACTGGGGAAGGCACTGGCAAACCACCCCGCAAACAAAGTCTGCCTAGTAAACGTCGGAATGTGACATCACCCTATTGGTCAGGAATGACCCGGTGCTTGCACAGGGGACCTTTACCATTCACCTGATTCTTCACAGTGATCGAAGTTCAGCCCAAATCTTGGTTTCAAGATCAAAGATGGCTGATATTTTCAAACTTTCCTAATTATCTGCTCCCTCTTGTTCAGTTCTGGCCTCAGCAAAATGATGTAGCATTTAGGGGAAAAGATGCAACCCAATAAGCCAGCGCTGGAGGACACAATGGAGAAGATCTCCACAGCCACCATGTATTTTCCTTTGGAACTCAAGTAAACTGGAATGAAGGAAAACCAAACACTGCAAAAGACCAACATGCTGAAAGTGATGAACTTGGCTTCGTTGAAACTGTCTGGTAACTTCCTGGCAAGGAAAGCCATAGTGAAGCTGACAAGGGCCAGAAAGCCCAGATAGCCAAGGACAGAGTAAAACATGGTAGCTGAGCCCTCATTACATTCCAGTATGATTTGCTCTGGTAGTGAGTGCATATCCTTATCTGGGAATGGAGGGCAAGTACTTAGCCAAAGTGTACAAATCAATATTTGAATAAAGGAGCCGGAAAGGACAATAGAAAGGGCCATTTTTTTGCCCACCCACTTTCTCATCCTGGATCCTGGTCTGGTAGCAACAAAGGCCACAAGTACAGTGGTGGTTTTGGCCAACACAGTGGAAAGGGCCACACAGAAGATGATGGCAAAAGTACTTTGGCGCAGAAGGCAGGTCACCTGCCCTGGCTGTCCAATGAAGAGCAAAGAGCTGAGGAAACAAAGAAACAGGGAAATGAGGAGAATGTAGGTGAGGCTTCGGTTGTTGGCTTTGACGATGGGAGTGTCCTTGCCTTTAATAAAGGTCCCAAGCACCAAAGCTGTGACCAGAGAGAATGATACAGCCAACGTAACTAAGATGATTCCTAAAGTCTCTTTATGAGAAAGGTAGCTTGTGACCTTGGGATTGCAGTGACTATGGTCTTTGCTGGGAAAGAGTTCATCTGGACAATTGACACAGGCATCCTTATCTGAAGGAATAAAGAAGGCTGATTAAGTATTTCAAGGTCATGACCAGTATCTAGGATACTATAATATACACGAACTAGAAAACAATGCCAATCCATTCCTCCCCCCTCCCCCCACTATGTACATGTTGATGGTTTAGGTTAATGGTATACCTAATGGTGTTTGTTGGGAGGGAAGGCAGCATGGTATAGCCTGAGCTCTTATTTCATACCTCTAAAGAAGAGTATCTGCGGGTTGCTAGGCACTGTAGGTCTATTGTTAGTGAGCCCAAAGCTCATAGTGAGCTGAGGCTGGTCAAGGAGGCTTGTTACAACAAGAAAAGCGTCTTCAGATATGTGAGGAGTAAACACAAGATAAAAGTGGCAATAGGCCCACTGTTGGGCGAAAATGGTGAAACTCTTGGCAGAGGACAGAGAGAAAGCAGAAAGGCTTAATGTCTATTTTGCCTCAGTTTTTTTCCCCTGAAGAAGAGAACAGGTAGTAAGCAAGGCACAGGATAGTTAGGTGGATAAGAAACCGGTTGGAGAACCACACTCAAAGAGTAATTGTCAATGGCATTTCATCTGAATAGAGAGAGGTGTCCAGTGGGTGGGGTGCCAAAAGGCTCGGTTCTGGGCCTGGTACTTTTCAATATTTTTATAAATGATCTGGATGAGGGTATGGAGGGACTACTCATTAAATCTGCAGACAACACCAAATTGGGAGGAGCAGTGAACATCCCGGAAGATAGAGATACAATTCAACGAGATCGGAACACACTGGGAAAGTGGGCAGATGTAAACAAGATGCAATTCAACAAGGATAAGCGTCGTTTCACATCTGGGTAACAAAACTATTGACTATCTTTGAGATGCTTTAAGCTCCATCGGCCTTCCCGGCTTTGCAGAAGTGACGATTCTTAATTTGATGCCATTAAAAGCTGCAGCTCCTTATCTCCAAAGTGCGGAATAGCAGAACTTTTCTGATTATTTTTCCTATTATACATGAATATTTTACAGCAGGACTCCTACCCTTCTGCTCAGAGATCATTCCTTCTAAGCATGGAGTACAATCATAGCAGCAAAATTTCTCCCCCTCCTTGTTTGTCTTGCTGTAGCCAGGCTGGCATTGGTCATTGCAGACAGAGAGAGGAAGCACCTGTCCATAAATGAAAAGGGAGGTTAATATCCGGTAATTGTCATTTGATAATGCATGGTCGACCATAAATGGGTTTTCGGCAAAAAATGATACCATCAGAGACAACACATTTGCACTCTGTGTGAAGCAGGCAGTTTTCTCTGATGTCATCATATCACCAACATGACACGCAAATGTAAATATTTAGATGAAAATAAGCAATGAAGAACAGAAGATAGATTACAACTCCTTTTTGTCTTCCCTCATTTTGAAAAGGAGGAATTTGCTTGCTCACCGAAGAAGGAATTGAGCTTTGAGAATCCTTTCCTTTCCTTCTTTGCTCCTATGGCCCATAGGTCCTGAGCAGTTATTTCTTAGAGGAAAATATGATGGAGAGATATTTGGCCATGGCCAGTGTTATATTTGGATCTCTATCCATCAGCAAAAAGGGGACTATTTTGTCTCGTGTTATGGGGGCAGGAATTCTTGCCAATATGGGAGTAATCCATTTATCTCGGTGGTGTTTAAAGAGGGGTGTGACGGATAAAGTGTTAATTTGCAACAAGAGTTGGCGGAGCCAGAGAGCTGACACTCTGAGCTCTGAGGGACAGAAAGCATTCGAAGCTTGGGACCCAGCCTGACAGGAGGCTGAGAAAGGATTGGAAGCTTGGGACCCAGCCTGGTTAGGAGGCTGTGAAGAGAGTTGAAGCTTGGAACCAGCCAGAGAGGGCTGTGTTAGATTCAGAGCTGGGTGAAGAGACGAAGAAGAAGCGAGACTGTACTCTGTGAACCTGAGGGGTTCTGTGAAAGCCAAAGCTATTGACACACACAACCTGTGGGAGTGACAGGAGTGAGAATTGGGTTAGAGAGGGCCCTTTCTCAGGTCACAAGGGGAGTTAGTCTCTGAGGTAGAGCTATTCCAGTAGCAGGAAGGCGTGGAGGATTACAGCCACTTAGGTGGGGTAGTCAGAGAGAGCTAGGCTGGGGACAGAGATGAGAGTCTGAAGCTGAATGACAGAGTTTGAGAGTCTGAACATCTGAATAATAGTTCTGAAGGGATAAAACTAAGCTAGGAACGGAATCTAAGTAAGTTTGAACCTGAGAACTGAAGGAACTAGAGTGAAGAAAACATCTAAGCTATTTCTCTAAAGCAATCTTGTGTATATAAATCTGACTTGAGTTTTCCCTCCAAATGTCTGCCTTTTCTTGAAAACCAATCTCTGTGAGTTCTCTTTAATAAACTTCCCTGTTTTGTCTGTTTAAGTTGAAAAGCCTCTTGTCTCCTATTTCTCACTGAGGTAAATAAGGGTGTGGGACTGGAGGAGAAGGAAAATACTCTCCTCACAAATACACTCAGGCCAATGCTTTTCCCCTCAGCATATACGGACGGGCTGAGTGAGTGGGATATTGAAGTGGTTGGAAGGGGGGTGCGTCATAAGGGGGCATTCCATCAACTTATGAGATAATGTGTCAATTTTCTTTGAATTGCAAGAGCAAAGTCTGTCAGAATATGGTTGATTTCTATGTCTTCCATTTAATACTGCTGAGGGTGCAGCATTTAAATGGGCAAGCATAAAGGCTCTTCAGAAGGAAGGGACTGTAAAAGTATAGTGGAATAAGTTATCAAAGGGGGAGGAATGCCAAATAATTGAGTTGAACATACACACATGAGCTTTGAGAATCAAATGCTGGTCACTATGTCTCAGCTGGTTAAAGCTTCTATGCCACACAATTAGATCATCATTCAGAGTCTGCTGATTGACTGATGGGGCCCGAGGATCCAGGCTTCCCACTTTTACTCTAGCAAATGACCCATTTGAGAAGGTAACCCAGTTGGTCACATCAAAAACTGTAACCAATTCTCTGTTTTTATCAAACTGCACAGTTTCTCCACTACTGTTGTTGAACAAGGTTCTCCTTAAGAAGTGATGTAACTAGATAGAAAAAAAAAGAAAAAAACATTTGTCAGGGATGCTTTAGGGTGAACCTGAATTGAGCAGGGGGTTGGACTAGATGGCCTGTATGGCCCCTTCCAACTCCATGGGCATTTTCACACATGCCAAATAATGCATTTTCAATCCATTTTCAACACCCTTTGCAGCTGGATTTTACTGTGTGAAATGGCAAAATCCACTTGTCAATAATCGTTAAAGTGCATTGAAAGTGGATTGAAAGTGCATTATTTAGGGTGTGTGAAAGCACCCTAAGGTTCTACGATGCTTTGATTCTATTTGCAAGGTTGAAGGAGAAATAGAATTCTGTCTGTCTATAGATGACATGAAGGCCAGTTTGAATTGCTTCTGTACCTGCCATGGCTGTATATTCTGAACATCCAGCCTCCCACCTTCTGGCAGTCTTCTGTGTTTGCATCCATGTAGGTTGATGTTGTGCAAAGCAAGGGCAACAGCATAGACAGCATTGTAGATGTTATAGCTGTAGCCGGTCATATGCATTTCAAACAAAGGCCCAGGAAGGCTCTCCAGTTTCTCCTCCCCAGTGCAGATTTGCTTCATTTCCTCCTGCTCCTGTTTCAATGAACAGCTGAATGCCTGCTCCCAGAAGTCCTGAATGAAACCATCTCCTCCAGCCCAGGAGGGTCTTATGGTCTGAAGGAATTCTTGGAATCCAGGTGGTTGATTGGAATGGACTGTAAAGGACAGGGCACCATGGAAGGATTCTATACCTAAAATCCTATGGATAGCGAATGATTCAAAGTCCCAGTGAGAGGAAATTATCCACACTTTACCCAGAGGGGGCAATAAAGTGAAAGAAGCTACATAAAGAGTCACCCTTAAAGTTATCATGGCTGGAGGTTCTCCATATACATAAAATACATTGGCTTTTCTGTCCATAAGATCTGAGTACTGTTCAGCCAGTTTTACAGTAATCTCTCCTACCATCTCTTCCATGTAAGTGGTTTTTGGTAATTTGTATACGAATGCAAAACAAATGCTGTTCTCAGTGAGAATAGGTACTATTGTCTGCAAAAACTGGTTTCCGTTGTCATCATCCATAGCCAGGAGCCCAATCCAAGTCCATCTAAAATGGCGAAGTAAGTGTATAACTCCCTTGTACTGATAGGCTTCACTGGGTACCATCTGATATATGGAAGAAAATGGCTGTTTGTCACCCCATGCAAGGGAAATGGACCCATGACTTAGCTGAAAGAAAAAATTGGGGTCATTAGGGTTGCCAACCTCCAGGTACTAGCTGGAGAGCTCCTGCTATTACAACTGATCTCCAGCCAATAGAGATCGGTTCACCTGGAGAAAATGCCTTTTTGGCAATGGGACTCTATGGCATTGAAGTCCCTCCCCTCCCCAAACCCCACCCTCTTCAGGCTCCTCCCCAAAAACCTCCCACCGGTGGTGAAGAGAGATCTGGAAACCCTAGTGGTCATTTATTCTCCATAGCCCCATGTTTATCGCTTACCTGAGGAGTCTTGTAGCTGTTCAAGACGGAGGCCATATGGGCAGAGGTTTCAGACAAAAGCCCTCCAATTACAGCTATACATTTCTGCCGGTCATCACAGCTGAAGTTAGGGACCAGCTTCCGCTGTGCAGAAAGTAAGCTGAGGGTGGCCTTAAAATTCATCCTTCCAAGGTTATAGCTGTTGAGGATGTAAAATCCCAAACTGATGTTTGGAAAGAAATCGGGATCCTTATTCAGCTCCTTGACAGCAAATGCCAAGGCCAGGATGTGCTGGTAGTTTTTCGTTGCTGACCTGCAAAGAGGATATTTAGGAAAGCGACCAAAATTGCATTTACAGTGTTTGTCCTCCCAGCTGAACTTCCAGTTTATGAATTGATTTTTCTGTGCTTTGAGCAACTGCTTGGCTTGCATAAATATGAATTTTTGATCAATCAATCAATCAATCAATCAATCAATCACTTTAATACGGTCCAAGACCAGCAGATAAAAATATATACATAGTAACAGGATAACTACTATATACACCAATAAATATTTGACAAAAAAAGTCACTTACTCATGGGGGAGCCATTAAGAACATGATTTTAAAATGTGATACATAAAATATGATACATAATTGCAGTCAATATATATAAAAGTCATTCATCCATTAAGTTCAACGCAGGCTCGCCTAGTCTTCATAGCTCGCCATCCAAATTTGGCCACTTTAAAGGTAATACGAATTTTAAACTTTTTTTTTTGGAAATTTTTAAATTCATTTTTATAGGGGGTCCAGAAAAAGGAAAGGGGCAAAGCAGCTAGGAAAGGAATACATTTCTTTTTTCTCCTTGCCCAGGATAACCTGTCTACATGTTCATACCCCAGAATAAAATATCTGATAACAAATATAGAATCTACATTATAATTCGTAACTCCTTAACACATTCATTTCTATTTTATGCTTCATCAATAATTACCAAAAACAAAACTATTACGACTGTACGCTTCAACTAATAACTAATTCAAGATTATCATTATGAAAAGCTGAACTGAATATTAACAACACAATACTCTCGTCTGTCTAATACGAATTTTAAACTTGATTGCACAGCAGAGAAAACTGTACCTATAAAAACGTCAGAGATTTTAAAGGCAAGGAGAAGCCTTTATTACTCTTATTACTCTTCTTACACCCTTGACACTGAGAGACACTGTCCTTCAGTGTTACTACTCTGAAGATGCCTGCCACAGTTGCTGGCGAAACGTCAGGAAAGAAAATTCCAAGACCACGGTTACACAGCCCGGATAACCTACAAGAACCAACAGAGAAGCCTGTTTTGTTTTGGGGTTTTTTCTTCTTCTTTTTTGCCTTTGCCAAGGATACCATTTTCTTAGCGGTTTGGTTTCACATGGTATCATGGTTGTCAGTTTTGGACCCAATCATTCTCCATGTGACTATCTGCTTTATGCCAGCTTCTAGGCAGAGAACTGATACAGCAACACGTATCGGAGGGTATAAAACAGTGAACAGATGACAGATGTTTTTTATGATTTCCATGTTGGAATCAAAGGTTTGGATCCATATAGGAAACCTGGTTTGAGGTTGGGCTGCAATTGTTGCCTGATAGTTGTGTGAAGCTGATGGACTGTGTTACCCTCCACTGGAGATAAAGAATCTGTGGATTTCTGCCACATAGTTTCTAGTGCTTGCTAAGAGACATCATGTATGCCTACAGACCATTTTTGCCACGTTTATACTTGGTCTCTTTACTGCAATCTAATGCAGAATTGCACTGTTAAAAGTCCATTGATTTTCATAGAGTTTTAACGGGGGGTAACTCTGTCTAGGATTGCACTGTTACATGCCTGTTCTTCTCTATACACCTACTCTGACATTTACATGCAGTCGTTTCACAAATAATGTTGCAAATGCATACGGGTTGGATGACGGTGGAAGCTTGCTATGTGACCATTGGCCAATCGTATTCGTATATTCTCAGCCTACCTACCTCACAGGGTTGTTGTAAAGATAAAAAGGAAGAGAGGAGAACCATACAAGCCACTGTGTGTTCGCACTGGGGAGAAAGGTGGGTCATACATGAAACAAATAAAATGGAATGACGAGCTCGGGTTCCAGGAATTACCCTGGAACCTGTTTCGGCTGCCTGGGCTGTGGAGGGAGGCAAGAAGGCTTCTCATAGTGGGCGGACACCTCAGCGGCAGTGGTTTGTGGGCATGGCTGAGCATTCAGCCCGATAATCAGTTGTTGGACGGGCTGCGTGTCTCCCACCTAACGGACCAGCAGTTAGGTTTAAATCACCTGTCGGCTGGCCCGGTTGGAAGTGCCTTTGCTGGGAAGCGGATGGGAGGGAGGCTTCACTCCACTTCACTTTCCTTGCATACATTGGGGCTGTCTCCATCATCCTGCCTTATACCTTAATTGGCCCTAGGCTGGCAAGAGCAAGTTACAGAAAAAAAAAAATCCTTACAGAGGTTCATCGATCACCATATGCTTAGGGTGTTGAATGAAAGAGGGAAGGTTATTCAGGAAAACAACCTGAAGAGCAATCCCACCAATCAGAAGATCGCCTGGTTGATAAAAGTTGTGAGAAATAGGAAAGGGGTCATCGCGGATGGTGCAATTAATGGAAGGCATCCTATGTACGGCACAACCCGGAAGCACCAGCATCAGTACCAGCAGCATCCTGATGTTAAGACTTCCCTTCCAGATACAAATTACCACTTTTCTGTCCACCATGTTTTGCCTCATCATTCCTCATGTGGCTGATGACTTTGTTGGTTCACTGCTTTAAACAAACAAACAAACAAACAAAAAATCCCTTGCTGCTCCTGAACTAGAATCCATGGTAGCTGTTCAATTCCTAGCAATGCTGTGATGTCCAAATAGATCAAAATATGAAAAGAATATAATGAGGTTTTACACTTTTTTGTCCATTTTATGATTTGAGAGTAAAAAAAAAGTCCTGAAATATTATAGGAAGCTTGGTAATAACCATTATGAAAACGATGGCATTTTTTTTATTTCAAAGAGTGAAAATTGTATTGCGTGGCTGTTTGCTAACACATTTTTCACTTGTGAGATTTTCTTCAGAGTAAGAAACCAGATGTGATGAAGTCATTGCCTGAAGAGAAGGAATAAGATACAATATTATACACAGAGACAATTTGCAGAAGAAGAAGAAGCAGAAAAAGAAGAAGAGTTGTTTTTTATATGTCAACTTTCTCTACCACTTAAGGAAGAATCAGACCAGCTTACAATCACCTTCCCTTTCCCTCCCCACAACAGACACCCTCTGAGGTAGGTGGGACTGAGAGAGTGTGACTAGCCCAAGGTCACCAAGCTGGCTTCATGTGTAAGAGTGGGGAAACAAATCCAGTTCACCAGATTAGCCTCCACTGCTCATGTGGAGGAGTGGAAAATTAAACCCGGTTCTCCAGATCAGAATCCACCGCTCCAAACCACTGCTCTTAACCACTACACCACGCTGGAAAAATCAAACTGGCTTACAATCACCTTCCCCTCCCCACAACAGGCACCTTGTGAGGTAGGTGAGACTGAGAGGGTTCAGAGAACTGTGACTAGCCCAGGGTCACCCAGCTGGCTTAATGTGGAGTGGGGAAACCAACCCGGTACTCCAGATTAGAGTCCACTGCTCTTAACCACTACACCACACTGGCTCTCAAGAAACAATATATGAGGGCAATGGCTTAAGGAAACCTACTGGAAAGTAGAATGGGGAAAATGTGTACAAATGATCACCTGAATGCCGTCGATATCTAAACACCATTGTGATTAAGGGTCATCAATGAACACTCTTTAAATTAAGTACTTATTATTTACCTCGCTAGTGCCTTCAGGAATTTCATTGCAAACTAGGGGGAAAAAAACAGTCATTTTGATAATTTGGCTGGAAATAATTGCATCCCACTAAGGACCACTTCTGGGCTCTACACCTGCTACCCTGGAAACTTGATGCACGGACACAAGAATTTGTTCCCTCCAAAGTTCTGTCAGGCCTGCTGATTTCCTTTGTGTTGTCAAGGATGGGTAATATTCTCTGGGCAATATGGATTCAGACAAGGTGGGGGCTTACGTGACTGATTTCTTCCATCTAGAAAACTCTAGATTATATAGGGTTGCCAAACTCCAGGCAGAGCCTGGAGATCTCCTAGCATTGATTTCCAGGTGACCGAGATCAGTTCCCCTGGAGCAAATGAATATATATATGTGTGTGTGTGTGTTGAGTATAGATATATGGCAAGAGCAATGAATAATTAAATTGTGGAGCTCCCTGCCCCAGGATGTGGGGATGGCTGCCGACTTGAAAGGTTTTAAGAGGGGAGTTGGACATATTCTTGGAGGATAGGGCTATCTGTGGCTACTAGTCAAAATGAATACTAGTCATGATGCATACCTCTTCTTTCCAGGATCAGAGGAACATGCCTATAATATTAGGTGCTGTGGAACACAGGCAGGACTATGCTGCTGCAGTCGTCTGGTTTGTGAGCTTCCTAGAGGCACCTGGTTGGCCTCTAGGAAGCTCACAAGTGACCAGTGACCAGACTGTTAGACCAGTGACCAGACTGTTAGACTTGATGGACCTTGGTCTGATCCAGCATGGCTTTTCTTATGTTCACAGCATTGGCATTGGCAAGGTGCTGGAGAATCCAGAACTTCCCAATAATGTTAAAGGGTTACCGCTGGTGAAAAAGGAGGAGGGGCTACCTTGGCCACTCCAAATATTAGGCTGGAGATAGGGGACCAGGTGCTATAATAAGGATGAAAAGTGAATAAGGATGAGTAAAAAAGCTGCCTGGATCCCACCTAAAGTCCTAGGAACCTACTGAAATCAGCAGCATACATAAAAGATAGGATTGGGCTGGATGCAGCCAGATTTTGAACTCAGTCTCATCTGGTTCTCCTCTTGACTACACTAGTGCAGTTCTTTTGGGTGGTCAACAAGACTCCTTCCTTCCTTTTCAAGCAGTGGGAAAGCCTGTTGGGGTCAAAACAATTATGAACAACTTAAATGGGCATTGGTCCACTTACGGTATGTATTAAAGGAAATAACTACGCCATATAATGAACAAATGTCTGTCTCCTGAAAATGCTTTATGGGGGAATTAACAATATGTTAAACCGGAAGGGAGCCAGGAGGCATCCTTGTCTCACACCCTCTAGTACGGATATCGTCTGCTTTACTGTGTTTTACATGTAATTGCAAGTTGTAATGAAGAACATTTAACATTTTCAAAAACAGACACAATTGCACTTGGAACCATTTTGACTTATTTTGGTTTCAGTTCTACCAATGTGCTATAGTATGAAAAAATATCCTAAACAAAGGGAAATTCATTTGTGCCTCTGATGGAAACAGAGATTACTTGCCCCCCCACACCCCCCCAGTCAATATAGCACATGAATTCATTGGTCATGCTGGCTTTGGGTGTTTTAACGGATATTCAAATGCTGAGCTTGAATGTCTTTGCCTTATGGAATTGAATCCTTAGGAAGTCATTTAAATCACTTTCTATGCAGCATAGTGTTCCGCAGCTCTCAGTCTCTGGGCCAAATACTGAGCATTAAGAGGTTCTTCTTGTTTACCAACTTAGAAGCTATAAAGATGGTGGTGGGGGGATATAATTTGTTGCAGAAAGTTATTTTCAGCTTTTGGCTACACAGTGCCTGGATTTATTAGTTCAGATTATTTGTAGGGTCAAATACAACCAGCATAGTGTAGTGGTTAAGAGCAGTGGACTCTAGAGAACCAGGTTTGATTTTCCACTCTTCCACATGAAGAAGAGTTGATTTTTATATGCTGACTTTATAATTTAAGGGAGAATCAACCCGACTTACAATCATCTTCCCTTCCCCTCCCCACAAGAGACACCTTGTGCGTAGATGGGGATGAGAGAGTGTGACTAGCCCAAGGTCACCCAGTTGGCTTCATGTGTAGGAGTGGGGAAACAAATCCAGTTCACCAGATTAGCCTCTACCACTCATGTGGAGGAGCAGGGAATCAAACCTGGTTCTCCAGATCAGACTCCACCGCTCCAAACCACCTCTCTTACCCACTACAACACACTGGCTTTCATGAGCGGCAGAGTCTAATCTGGTGAACACGGTTTGTTTCTCCACTCCTCTACATGAAGCCTGCTGGGTGACCTTGGGCTAGTCACAGTTTGCTCAGAAATCTCTCAGCCCCACCTACCTAGTAAGGTGTCTGTTGTGGAGAGAGGAAAGGAAGGTGATTGTAACCCGGGTTGAGACTACTTAAAGGTAGAGAAAAGCAGGGTATAAAAACCAACTCTTCTTCTTCTTCAAATAAATGTAAGGTCATTAAATAATATTTTGCTTAAAAAATCTCTGCTCATAGAAAGCAGGTCATGGAGATGTCTTCTAGCTTCACCCATCTCATGTGTAACTTTAAAATAAGTGGAAATGACTATGCAGGTCTAGTGATTGGCATTCCTCTAAGAGAAGCATTTGAATCTTGGGAATATTGGACAGTACTCAACATGAGCTTCCACCTCCCCCCACCACTGCAAAAATGCACAGAATAATATTGAAGGTGTTCTTTTAATCAAAACTGATTTAAAAGTATGCATTGCAACTCTTTTGACAAGAAATATATCATACTAGACTACATTTCTTATTATTAACCCATGTAGAAACTTCTACTGGAGGAAAACTTTCCCTCTGTTAAGACTATGACTACTGAAATGGCCTCCTGTTCTCCTTTCTTGAGTCTGTACTGCAGCCAAGGTCCTGAAGTAGGATTTTGATTGGTGACACTAGGCAGTAAGGAACAAATAAGAGATCCTTGATTCGTCATAGACACAGCCATCAGCATTCAGCCCAAATCTTGGTTTCAAGACCAAAGATGACTAAATCTTTCACAGTTTCCTAATTATCTGCTCCCTCTTGTTCAATTCTGGTTTCAGCAAAATGATATAGCATTTAGGAAAAAAGATGCAACCCAGTAAGCCAGCACCAGAGGACAAGATGGAGAAGATCTCCACAGCCACCATGATTTTCCCTTTGGAACTCAAATAAACTGGAACAAAGGAAAACCAAACACTGCAAAAGACCAACATGCTGAAAGTGATGAACTTGGCTTCATTGAAACTGTCTGGTAACTTCCTGGCTAGGAAAGCCACCATGAAATTGACCATGGCCAAAAATCCCATATAGCCCAGGACAGAGTAAAACATGGTAGCTGAGCCCTCATTACATTCCAGTATGATTTGCTCTGGTAGCGAGTGCATATCCTTATCTGGGAATGGAGGGCAAGTACTTAGCCAAAGAGTACAAATCAATATTTGAATAAAGGAGCCAGAAAGGACAATAAAATGTGCCATTTTTTTGCCCACCCACTTTTTAATCCTGGACCCTGGTCTGGTAACGACAAAGGCCACAAGTACAGTGGTGGTTTTGGCCAACACAGTGGAAAGGGCCACACAGAAGATGATGGCAAAAGTACTTTGGCGCAGAAGGCAGGTCACCTGCCCTGGCTGTCCAATGAAGAGCAAGGAGCTGAGTAAGCAAAGCAGGAGAGAAATGAGGAGAATGTAAGTGAGGCTTCGGTTGTTGGCTTTGACAATGGGGGTATCCTTGTGTTTCATGAAGTTTTGAAGCACCAAAGCTGTGATCAGAGAGAAAGATATAGTCAATACAGCTAAAACAATCCCTAAAGTCTCTTTATAGGAAAGGTAGCTTGTAACTTTGGGAATGCATTGGTTACGGTCTTTGCTGGGAAAATGATCATCTGGACATTTAACACAGGCATCAACATCTGAAGAAAAAAAGAAAGGATTTCAATGTGTGACCAACATCTCCAAGATAATTGTCCACATGAGCTACAGAAGAACTCTTACTTTTGCTCTGAATACAGTACATACATGACGAACCAATCAAACAGCCTCTTAAGCAGCCAATACAAAAACTGGAAGAATCTCTTTCTCCCTTCTTCCTGTGCCACCAGATTCCCTGAGGACATTTCATAGAGGTTGTATCTCTGAGTCCACCATATCACTCACTGGGAAAACCAGGTAGAAGGGGTGGACTGGGAGAGATGGAGAAAGAGAGTCTCGTTCTGTATGCAACTGGCTGTGTCTCTGTGAAAGCACATAGCAAAGAATGCCAGCCACAATTTCAAACAACAAAAAGACATATGGGAAGGGAGGAAGGGTGACAGTGAAAGGAAAGAAAGGAAGGGAATGAATCTTCAGAATCACATTGGTATGGGAGATGAACTCACAAGAACTCGAACGACCTGGCAGTTTTTCCTTCACATGTGTTGGATTTCCTAAGAATCAGGCTAGATTGACTTAGTATGCGTTTCCACACTCAGATTCTCTACATTCTCAACTGCGTTATTTCTTTGGGAAATGTTATCTTTAGGTAGGGTCGCCAACCTCCGGGTTGTGGCTGGAGATCTCCCGCTATTTCAACTGATCTCCAGGCGACATAAATCAGTTCCCCTGGAGAAAATGGCCGCCTTGGCAATTGGACTCTATGGCATCGAAGTCCCCCCCTTCCAAACCCTGCCCTCCTCAGGCTCCATCCCCCAAAATCTCCAGGCATTTCCCAACCTGGAGCTGGCCACCCTATCTTAAGGCTAGGATGGGTATCCATGTATAAAGAAGTTGCCAATTTCTATTATCGATTTTGTGCTGTAAGTACCATCAGAATTCCCAGCCTCACTCAAGTGATGGTGTCAAATTCTGTGTCATGAAAACAGGCATCTCCTGATTTCTGCATATCAAATGGAAGACAAACGGGCCGGGGCAGATGTTTGATTTTACTATTTAAAAAGGAAGTTTTACAGCATGCCTCCTACCCTTCTGCTCAGACATCATCTCTTCTGGACATGGAGTACAATCATAGCAGCAGAAATGGTCTCCCTCCTTCTTTTTCTTGCTGTAGCCAGGCGGGCATTGGTCATTGCAGACAGAAAGGGGAAGCACCTGTCCATTAATGGAAGGGGAAGATAGCATCCAGCGATTGCCTTTTGAGAATGGATTGTCTGCCATAAAGGGATTATGATACACATAACAGAGGTGGGAACCATCAAGGTGCTCTAATTCTGTCATGACAAGGAAACTGAAAAAGGGAGATAAAAACGGTGCTTCTGGGAGAAAAACGAACGTCTTTCTGTTCGGAAGCCTGTTCATGCTGTACAGAAGATGCTGCTTCTTTTTGAGGAAAATAAATCAGAACACACTGTGTTAATCTGAAATGTATTTGAAAGTAGCTTATATAGATTTGCAGTTTGCAAGATCTGAGCAAGGCTGTTAAGGATAGGACACTTTGGAGGACATTGATTCATAGGGTCGCCATGAGTCAGAAACGACTTGACGGCAGTTAACTCACACATATAGATGAGCTTGGTCAGAAATCAATGTGGGGAAAAACTGGGGAAGGAGATATTTTTTGATAAACTCAACAGTTTACGAAATCTAGTATAATCTCTTCTGTTCAGCAAAGGACAGTAAAACCAGGAAAGCATTGTATACTAAACATAGGGCAAAAACGAATGGTCACTTTAGCCTCCTTTCTATTCCCTGTTTAAGTCAGGGTTCTCCAGATTAGAGAACCACTGCTCCAAACCACTGCTTTTAACCACTACACCATGCTGGGATCTTATGTTGTTTATATAACAAAGAACACGTTCAATTTCAATATATATATTTTTCATTCCTCATGTTAAAGAGAAGGAATTTGCTTGCTCACAAAAGAAGGATTTGAATTTAGAGAATCAAATGATGGCTGCGATGTCTCACCTGGTTAAAGCTTCTATGCCACACAATTTGATCATCGTTCAGAGTCAGTTGATTGTCTGAAGAGGCCTGAGGATCCAGTTTTCCCACTTTTACTCTAGCAAATGACCCATTTGAGAAGGTAACCCAGTTGGTCACATCAAAATCTGCAACCAGTTCTCTGTTTTTGTCAAACTGCACAGTTTCTCCGCTACTGTTGTTGAACAAGGTTCTCCTTAAGAAGTGGTGTAACTAGATAGAAAAAAGAAAATAAAAATGCAAAAATGGTTACAATGCCGAATATTTCACAGACATGTTTGACAAGTCCCAGTTTCCTTGGATCTGTATTTATTGTTTCTGACTACTACACATACACACAGATACATTCACAAATAAAAAGAGTTTTATCAAGATGTAAGCATTCATTATGTTGGTGGAAGTACAGGAGTTTTTACAACTGGGTAACAAAAATGAGGAACACACATAGTGCCAGACACATACACAGAGATACATGCACTACAACTAAAAAGAAGAGTTACAACACTGGAAATTTCATAGCCAGGTTTACAGTGTCCACATTTCCCCGGATCTGCATTTATTGTTTCATGTTCTACACCCAGATATGCACACACAAAGAGAGAGGGTTTTTTTTTTTAAAGGTGTAAACATTTATTATTTAGCTGAAAGTACTGGATTTGCAAAGCTGGAGGAGCTCTAGTATAATCAAATTTAAAGAGAGGAGTTCTGTTTATCTGTGGATGACATGAAGACCATTTTGAATTACTTCTGTACCTGCCACGGCTCTATATTCTGAATGTCCAGTCTCCTGCTTCCTACCAGTTTTCTGTGTTTGGATCCACGCATGTGGATGTTGCGCAAAGCATGTGCCACAGCATAGACAGCATTGTAGATGTTGTAGCTATGGCCAGCCATGCTCATTTCAAAGAGATTCCCAGGAAGGCTCTCCAGCTTCTCCTCCCCAGTGCACGTCTTCTTATTTTCCTCTTCCTTATCTGCATCTTTCAATGAACAGCTGAATGCCTGCTCCCAGAAGTTCTGAATAAAACCATCTCCTCCAGCCCAGGAAGGTCTTATGGTCTGAATGAATTTTTGGAACCCTGGTGGTTGATTGGAATGAACTGTAAAGGATAGAGCACCGTCAAAATTTTGAAAATCCCAAGTCTTTTGGATAGAGAGGGTTTCAAATTCCCAGTGGGATGTAATAACCCAAACTTTACCTAATTGGGGTAATGAGAAAATGTATGCCTGAAACAGTATTGCATGTAACACTATCATGGTTGGAGGTTTTCCGTAGACATAATATACATTGGCTTTTCTGTTCATCAGAACTGGATATTTGTCCCACTGCATTACAATCAAGTCTACCACTTCCTCTATGTAAGTCATTTTTGGTAATCTGAATGTGAATGCAAAACAAATGCTATTCTTGGTGAGAATAGGTATTATTGACTGCAAAAACTGGTTTCCGTTGTCATCATCCATTGCCAGGAGCCCAATCCAAGTCCATTTAAAGTGGTGAAGTAAGCGTACAATCCCCCTGTGTTGATAGGCTTCATTGGGAACCATTTGATACAAGGAAGAAAAATGGGTTTTGTCACCCTGTATGGGGGAAAATGACCCATAAGTGAGCTGAAAGAAAAGGCATTGTCATTTTTCAAATGGATGAAATTGAAATGTTAAATCATATGCTAGAAATGTGAAGTCTCTATATCCCTATATTGACACTTTACCTGTGGAGTCTTGTAGATGTTCAAAATGGTGGACATGTTAGAAGTCATTTCAGAAAAAAGGCCTCCAGTGATGGCTATAAGATTCTCTTGGGTAGTACAGCGGAAGTTAGGGATCACATTCTGTGTGGAAAGTAGACTGAGGGTAGCCTTATAAGTCATCCTTCCAAGGTAATAGCTGTTGAGGATGTAGAAACCCCAACTGATGTTTGGTAAGAAGTTGGGATTCTCATTCAGTTCTTTTACAGCAAATGCCAAGGCCAAGGTGTGCTGGTAGTTTTTTGTGACTGACCTGCAAAGGGGATATACACCAAAGCAACAAAATTGCATTTATAGCATTCGTCCTCACAGCTAGACCGTGAATTTTTAACTCAGTTCCATTAGGTGTGCCTTTAGCAACTGCTTGGCTTGCACATGCCAATGATAAACTTGATCGCAAACCGGAAAAAAAACAGTCCCTGAAGAATTGTAAAGGATTTGAAAAGTACAGGAAAAGGCCAACCAGTTTGCCTTCTTGTATCCCATTTCCTCTGCTTTGACTGCAGCCAAGGATACTATACATATATCTGTACAATTTTGTATGGTATTCTTGTCATCAGTTTTGGACATTGCCATTTTTCATGTGGTTTGAAGAAGAAGAGTTGGTTTTTATATGCCGACTTTCTCTACCACTTAAGGAAGAATCAAACTGGTTTATAAACACCTTCCCTTCCCCTCCCTACAACAGATACCCTGTGAGGTAGGTGGTGCTGAAAGAGCTCTAAGAGAGCTGTGACTAGCCCAAGGTCACCCAGCTGGCTTCATGTGTAGGATTAGCATCCACCACTTATATCTAGGAGTGGGGAATGAAACCAGCTTCACCAGATTGGAGTTCACTGCTCCAAACCACCGCTCTTAACCACTATACCACACTGTTCATTTTTTTTAAAAAAAAAACATACCAGCCTTTTAAACATCATTTATGCCTTAACACTATTTTACCCTATTTATACATGGCTTACAGTGGAATTTAATGCAGAGTAATAGTGCTGAAAGCTCTTTCATATTCATGGAGTTATAAGAGGGTAACTCTACCTAGAATTGCATTGTTAGATGCCTTTTCTACACACATGCCTTTCTGATATTTACATGCAATGGATTTTAAAAATGGTGTTGAAAAATGCATACATTTTGATAGGAACCATCAGAAGTCAGGAGAAAAGAACCGGTGCCAACAGAAATCTTCCTTACAGAAGAGACCAAAAACAAATACATGAATTTTCCATTTGACCTAGGATGCTTAAAGGTTAGATCCTCTCCCCACTTGCAATCTCCCATCACCACTCTGTGTAATTTTGAGACAACTCGCTATTGATAACAACAGAGAGAAAGCAAAGGGAAGTTATCTTAGGAGACCATATCATGATGTAGACCTAACCCCAAAACCTTGTTCGATACAATGTGAGTGAGATGTATGTTTTTAGGGTTTCTTACCCCTTTCTGCTCACCTCTGATAGTAGTTCACCAAAATAAATGGCAATCCCTGTGTCACCCAAAATGCCATTTTTTTCCTAATGAAAAGCCAATCTATTGGTACTTAGGCACTGCATGACTACAATGATCTCAGCAAGGTGCATAAAGGTAAAATCAAGTAGCTGGAGTGGTGTAGTGGTTACAGTGTTGGTCTAGTAGTTGTGAGACCCCCTCCCCCACCCATTCAAATTCTCACTTTACCACAGAGTGTCCTCGAGTCAATCACATACTTTCAACCTAACCTATCTCACAGGGTTGTTGTAAGGATAAAAAGGAATAGAGGAAAACAATACCAGCCACTTTGGGTCCCCCATGGGGAGAAAGATGGGCTATGAAGGAAGTAACTAAAAAGTGAAAATATATTTTTTTTAACTAATGCACTGCTTTATTACAATGATCAGAACAAGTCACAGAAAAAGAAACCATCCTTACACAGATTCGTCAACCGCAATACGTTTTGGGTGCTCTGTGAAAGAGTGAGAGTTATGGAAGAAACCAACTTGAGCAGTGATCCCACCAATAAGAAGCTCTCCTGGCTGATAAAAGTTGTGACGGATAGGAAAGAGGTCATCATAGATGGAGCAATTGATGGACAACATCCTACATACTATATGACGCAGCAGCACCCACATCAGTATCAGCAGCATTCTGACGATTCCCTTCCAAATACAAATTACCACTTTTCCATCCACCATATTATCTCACATCAGTTTTGTTTCATTGTTCCTCATGTGGCTGATGACTTTGCTTGTTAACTGCTTAAAAAAAAAAAGACATAAATGGAAATATCTTCTTGCTGCTCCTGAATTCAAATCTGTTCATTTCCCAGCAGTGATTGGTATGCAAAATAGATCAATATATGAAAAGAATATAAATAGATCTTAAAATGGTTTGTTCGTTTTATGATCCAAGAGTTGTTGTTTTTTAAAGTCCTATCATATTAGAGGATGCTGGATAATAATCATTATGAAAGCTATTGCCTTATTTAATTTCAAAAGTGGCATTTGTATTGCACTGGTTGGGGCTGTTAGCTAAACTAATTTTCATCTGTGAGATTTTTTTCAGATTAAGAAACCAGAAATGGTGGTTTAGTTGGCTGAAGAGAAGGAACAAAGTACAACTTTATACACAGAAGTGTTTTTTATTAAAGAAACAATGTTTGAGGGCAACAGTTTAAGAAAACCTACTGTAGAATAGAATGGGGAAGGGGCATACAGATGATCATCTGAGCCCTGTCTATTTCTAGATGCAGTTCTTTTTTTTTCTTTTTTTTAAATTTTATTTATATTTTGGGGGATACAAAAAGGAAAAAAAGGGAAAAGGTAAATCATTCAATATATAAAACAACATTACAATTTCCATTAGAAAATAAAGCTCAGTCGTATACAACCAAAATATCAGTCAAGTACCATACTGTTTATCTAAATAGAAAATAATTATGAAAGCAAAAATATCATTCATTTATCTAACTATTATCCTTTTAAGAAAAGTATTGCCTGTTCTATATTTTAGACTAGTCAGTACGTCATCCATTCACTTAACTAGAAATCATATAAGTATAAAATGACTCCCACTTTTCGTCAAATTGTTCTATAGATTCATTGAGCTTTGGATTTAAAGTATTTCTAGATGCAGTTCTGATGAAAAAGTCATTCTTTTACACTACTTAAAGTTCTTATTATTTACCTTGCTAGTGCCTATGGGGAATCCTTCACAATCTAGGAAGAAACCAATCATTTTAACAATGTGGCAGGGGATAATTGCATCCCACTGTGGACTACTTCTGGCCAACACCTGCAGGGACAGGAGAGTTTGTTGCCTCTGAGGTTCCAACAGGAATAGAACTTCGGGTAAAGAAGAAGGTCTCTTGGGATGCAATGAGTGAGCCAGTCCTGAATGGGGAGAGACATACTAAGAAAAGGAAATGGGGGGACGGACATATATTTAGTGAAGGGAAGCAAAACAGGAAAGAATAAGTGATACTCTGCCTGTCCTGAAGAAGGGTGACTCAGGGTGGTGGCAGTGATTCTGGGGCCCCATTCTGGACTTTTGCCCAAGCTCCAGAATCACCAAGTCTGACTCTTAATATGGTATAGGATTAAGAAAAATAAGAAGAGCTGGTTTTTATACCCTGTTTTTCTCTACCTTTTTAAGGAGGCTCAGACTGATGTACAATCGCCTTCCCTTCCTCTCCCCACAAGAGTCACCTTGGATGGGAAGGAGATAGGGTTGCCAGGTCCCTCTTTGCCACTGGTGGGAGGTTTTTGGGGTGGAGCCTGAGGAGGGAGGGGTTTAGGGAGGGGAGGGACTTCCATGCCATACAGTCCAATTGCCAAAGTGGCCATTTTCTCCAGGTGAACAGATCTCTATCGGCTGGAGATCAGTTGTAATAGCAGGAGATCTCCAGCTATTACCTGGAGGTTGGCAACTCTAGGAGAGAGTTTGGACAGAATTGTGACTAGCCCAGGATCACCCAGCAAGCTTCATGTGGAAGAGTGGGGAAATCAACCCGGTTCACCAGATTGGAGGCCTCCACTCTTAACCACTATGCTGCACTGTTATTGAAACTTTAGAACCTAATTACCCATTGGTAAAGTTTGGATTGAGTTTTGTTTGGAGCAGCTTTGGGTCTGGGACCCTAACCTTCTAGCTTTAGGATCATGGTGGTAATGGAA
This sequence comes from Euleptes europaea, assembly GCF_029931775.1. Lineage (NCBI taxonomy): Eukaryota > Metazoa > Chordata > Lepidosauria > Squamata > Sphaerodactylidae > Euleptes > Euleptes europaea. Next base: position 16,365,994 of record NC_079329.1, on the reverse strand, counting down.
TGATACAACTACCCAGTGGAGAAGGCTAGATATCAGCCAGTAAGATAAATTGCATTACAGTGATGTGAGTAGTCATTGGGTCTTTCATGGATATTCTTTGGGGGGGGGGGGGTAGGTGGGAGGGTTAGATTTAGAAACCAGAAATGGAGTACAGTGAAATCCCATCTTGGCTACAGAAGTTTAATAGGTGAACTTGAGTCAGCCGCACCCTCTCACCCTTATCCTTATTCAGCCCTGGCCCTGGCCTGGTGGAATAGTCTTCCTGATGACATCAGGGCTCTGTGATCTTAACTCTGATCTTAAGGAGTTCTGCAGGGCCTGTAAAACGGAGCTGTTCTGCCAGGCCTATAACTGAGGGCAGCCGCAGGGGGATCTAACATTACTGGCCTCCCCACTTTCCCCCAACTCTTGACACCTGTGGGGGGTTGACCTGCTAATATTTTGTTACACTGTGGCACCTGGGTAAATTTAAGGCCTCCTATTTATGATTGTGCCCTGACCTGGATGGCCCAGGCTAGCCTGATCTCGTCAGATCTCAAAAGCTAAGCAGGATCAGCCCTGGTTAGTATTTGGATGGGAGACCACCAAGGAATACCAGGGTTGCTGTGCAGAGGAAGGCACTGGCAAACCACCTCTCTTAGTCTCTTGCCATGAAAACCCCAAAAGGGGTCACCATAAGTCAGCTGCGACTTGACGGCATTTTACACACATACACATTTATGATTGTATTATGAGGTTTCATTGATGTTTTGAGGTTGTTGATGTTCCACCAGTGCAGTGCAGTTTAGGAAGCAATAGCCATCAATCCTCTCCAGCCCCCACATTGTGCCCAGTGTTGTAGCTGGAGATCTCTGAAGCCAGGGGACAGCATATAAGATGGTGATCTCAGTTTTCCTGAGAGTGGGATCAGATCTGCTCATGATTCTCCTTTGATGCAAGCTACTATGCTTATAGCCACTTCTGAATTCCATGGGTATGGATATTGCCTTTCCTCTGCTTGATGTTCATTTTGAATTCTGTGAGAATTCCTTCTCTAAAGTTTGTTTGGGAGTTAGCCTGATTGAATTTAGACTGCCCCCTTTTCAGTTGCAGGGTGGGACCACTTTCTTTTTTCCTTTCCTGGACAACCTGGACTAATTATGATCAGAAACACAGTTTGATTCTCTGATTCTTTAATTTGCAAATGCTTTACAGTTTTTTCCTCATTCTTAATTGCTTCCCATTGTTCAGTTCAGGCTTTATCACAATGAGGTAGCATTTAGGGAGAAAGAGGAAACCCAAGAGGCCAGCGCTGGATGCTAAGATGGAGAAGATCTCCACAGCTACCATATATTTCCCTTTTATGCTCAGATAGGTAGGCACAAAAGTCAACCAAACACTGCAAAAGACCAACATGCTGAAAGTGATGAACTTGGCTTCATTGAAAGTGTCGGGTAACTTCCTGGCTAAGAAAGCCATGGTGAAACAAACAATGCTCAGGAAGCCCATATAACCCAAAACACAATAAAACATGATCTCTGAGCCTTCATTGCATTCCAATACAATTTCTTCTGTCACTGAATACGTGTTAACATCAGGGAATGGAGGAGCAGTACTTAACCAAAGAGTGCAAATGCTCCCTTGAATAAAGGAGCAGAAAAGGATTATGGAATTTGCCAGTTTTTTGCTGACCCACTTCCTTATTCTGGATCCTTGTGTGCTAGCCACAAATGCAATCACCACAGTTATGGTTTTAGCTAGTACAGCCGAAAGAGCGACAGAAAAGACGAGGCCAAAAGCCATTTGTCGTACAAGGCAGGTCACCTTCTGAGGCTTTCCAATGAAGAGCAAGGAGCACAGGAAGCAAAGAAGGAGGGAGAGGAGGAGAACGTAGGTGAGGCTCCGGTTGTTGGCTTTGACGATGGGGGTGTCCTTGTGTTTCAGGAAGGTTCCGAGCACCACAGCTGTGCTGACAGAAAAAGAAAGAGCCGTCAAAGCGAAACCCATCCCCAAAGAGTCCTCGTAAGAGAGATAGCTTATCACTTTAGGAATGCAGTGATTGTGGTTTGCGCTTGAATAATGATCTGGTGGACAGCTGATGCAGTAATCCATATCTACAAAGTGAAAACGAGACGGCGTTATTTGGAAGCGAACTGCTGTTTCCCTTTCATTCCATTTACTCAAAAAGTGTATACATAGCACTTTGGCTTCAGACAGTAAAAGATCAGGTTAACATTCACAAGAACAAGAGTCCCAGAATTTTTAAAAATCACAAAGGGAAGATATACTAAAAATAAAAATAAAACCAGCATAGAAAATCTTTCCTCCTCTTCTTCAAATCATCCCTCCTAGAATCATCAACTTTTATTATTTTATTATTTTAACCTAACTTTGATTTTGATTCAGAGCTGATATTGTATCGAAATAAACTTGATTGATTAAAAAAAAAAAAACAGTATAGGTTAAAATCCACAAAATCTCAAGCCAGTCATCAGACTTACTTCTTGCTTATTCCAAGGCAGAAGGAATGGCATTAGCTCAGAGTGTTAGCACTCCTGAGATGGAGATCAGTTGTAATTCCAGGAAATCTCCAGCATCCACCTGGAGGTTGGCAACCCTACTTCCTGATAAGCCGTGGCGTCATGGCCCTACTAACCATTGTTAGCTGTAAAAGTGCAACCATGGCTATGGGCAGGTATCTTGCCAGGCTCTGGACAGACACAGGGCACATTCACACATCCTGAATAATGCACTTTCAATCCACTTTCAACGCTCTTTAACGATCATTTGCAAGTGGATTTTGCCATTTCACACAGTAAAATCCAGCTGCAAAGTGCATTAAAATTGGATTGAAAGTGCATTATTCATGATGTGCATTATTCAGAATGTGCACATTCAGGATGTGCATTATTCAGGATGTGTGAGGATGTGTTAGGCATGAAAAGCATGAAAAGCTTACAGGTTTGTATCTCACAATTTCTTCTGCTGGTGAAGAAGGCTATGTGGAAGATCATGGAACCTCTGTAAAGAAAAGCCAGGAGGGGCAAGTGTCTGAGTAAGAAGGGGAATTGGAAAATATTGAGTGAAAAAGCTGGATGGATCCAACCCACATTTCTGCAACACATGTCTCCATCCACATTCTGATGGTCCACGAGCAATGAAGTGCTTCTCTTGACCATATTTTATGTCACTCGTTATTACTTCAGCTATTGTTGGATATGGTGTCAGATGTGATATATGCCAAAACTTTGTCTCCTACCCTTGTTGGCAGAGATCATCCCTTCTGGACACTGAGTACAATCATAGCAGCAAAATGGCTGTCCTTCCTTCTGTTGCCTGCTGTAGCCAGGATAGCAGTTGTCATTGCACACAGAAATGGGCAACGCCTATTCAGAAACATCAATAGATACATCATTGGAAAGAAGAGCACCAGTAGGAAGAAGTTGAGGGTAATCATTTTTTGAATTTTTTTTTAAATGCCCTGGTTTCTCATGAATTCTTGCTCCATCCCTGCATGATGTGTGTTAGAAGATGTGCAGAAGGGTAATTGCAACCTGTTTCCCAAACATTTGAAACTTCCTACCATCTTCTTTCTGCCATAGCAACTATGCACCAAACACAGAATTAATACATGTCTCTCCTATAATGGGAAAAAGTTGCCTTTAATAGAACTTATTGGCCAAATGGCTGGTCGGGGGGTGGGTGGGTGCGGGTCATGTTTTTTTAAAAAGGGTGGTTCCCTTTCTCAACTACACACATGTCCAATCTGTACCTTAACACTTGGTTTGGGGTCCTTTCCAGGTTCTTTATATTAACACCTCTATCCATAAAACTCTTATTTCACACTGAGGAGGGTCCCCTTCCACTGCCCCAGGTGGCAGAGCCTGTGTCTCCTCTTCCATGAAACCAAGAAGGCCTTTTCTTGACTCAGGTTGTGAAGTTGTGAAGCCTATTGGCCTCCTGACAAAAACTGGCTTTTCCCACACACACTCTTCCTTCATCTGCCTGGTAAGCTGCTGCTGCCTAGTCATACCCACTTCCTGACACTTGGATTCTACTTCCAAGCAGGGCTTTACTCCAGAGAAGTTTAGAGCTCGTATGAAGGTCTCCCCTCTGGTCCCTAATGACAGCTGTGGACCTGTTCTGACCAGCAGCCCCCTCAGCAGCAGAGATGCTGCTTCTCATATAACATTTATTCACTGATGAATCAGAGCATATTATGGTGTGATAAGGGCATACTGTACGCCATAATTCTACATGCTTTTTGTGTGTGTGTAAAGTGCAGTCAAGATCTGATGAGACAGAGCTATACTATACCATTCCGCTTCACTCACATGCCTTAGAGATACCAAAACAACAAAAGCAACAACCCTGAATAATTTATTTCATATCAATCATCCATTTCCGTGCAATCAAGTACCTGGTTAAACCTTGTGTTCACATGGATTCTTTCATCCTGCATTGTTAATTCTTTGCCCAAAAGAGCCTGAGGATTCAGTTGTCCCACTTTTTCTTTAACAAGAGATTTATTTGGGAAAGTGACCCACTTTGCCACATCAAACCCGGCAATTAATTCTCCGTTTTCATCAAAGTGAATTGTTTCTCCAGCACTGTTGTTGAATGAGGTGCTCCTCAGATAGGGGTGGAGCTAAGTTCAAAAATAACAAAAATAACAATAAGGTGTTGGAATCCTCCCCAAGATAATGAAGCTGCACTCATTGGGTTTAGTTTATTTTCCATCTGGACAGATCTACCCACTTTAAAGTTCAGCAGCTGAAAGCCCCTGAAGGCAATCTGTCCCCTGTGTTTAACTTGAAGGTGAAATATAATAGAAACAAACAACATCTATTGATTGCTTCCTAGCCATGCCCATTTTTACCTTACTTCTGAGTACATAAGAAAGGCCATGCTGGATCAGACCAAGGTCCATCAAGTTGAGCAATCTGTTCACACAGTAGCCAACATGACTAGTAGCCATTTTTACTAGTAGCCATGAATAGCCCTCTCCTCCATGAACATGTTCACCCTCCTCTTAAAGCCTTCCAAGTTGGCAGCCATCACCACATCCTGGGGCTTTACTTCTGAGCCATTTAGAGCTCATGAAAAGCCCCCCCCCACACTTAAGACAGTCCTTAAGAAAAAAATAGCTTCCTAGAATTCTATATAGAAAGGAGAGAAACTTGAAACCAAAAACAGAACGATAGCTAGTGATTCACTTAACATCTTAAACAAATGATTCAGGGATAACCTATGAGTACCTATACATGCAATATCTGTGTCAGTGAAGCCTTCTGGAACACAGTGCATTATAAAATATCAACACATACATGGAAGGTCTAATAGATATAGATATAGATATATTTACAAGATAGGAAAACAGAGCTCTGAAAATGGGGTGAAATAACCTGCCAAGGCTGCAGATTCCAAGGTTGCAGCTGCCTTTCAGGCACAAATGTTCTGTACTTGGACTGGGATTCATACATAGTCTTTAGAGCATGTGCAATGGCATAGGCAGCATTGTAGACACTGTAGCTATGGCCAGTCATGCCCATTTCAAAGAAAAGCCCAGGAAGATCCTCCAACTTCTCTTTCCCAGTACAGGGTTCTATGGAATTCTCACCCACGCTGGAATTGTTCAATGAACAGTAGAATGCCTGCTCCCAAAAGTCATGGATGAAGCCATCTTCTTTTGCCCAGGAAGGATTTATCTTCTGAAGAAATCTCTGAAATCCTGGAGGTTCATTTGAGTGAACTGTCAAGGATATGGCACCCTGGAAGGGTTGCATATCCCAGTTTCTTTGATTAGCACTTGCTTCAAACTCCCAGTGGGTTGTCCAAATCCACACCTTACCTATAGGTGATTGAAGGCCTGCCGTGCGACAAAACCAAGACAAATAATACATGGATGGTGGTTGACCATGGACAACAAACACATTGACATTACTGTTCATGTGTTTTGAAAATGTTTCCAAGTTTCGTGACAGCAAAGCAAACATTCTTTCATTGTAGGCCCATCTGGGCATTTTTTCTATAAAGGAATGGCAAATGCCTCTCTGGGAAAGCACTGGCACTAAATCTTGCAAAAACCTCTCTGCGTTGGCATAATCTACTGTAAAGATCCCAACCCATGTCCATCTGAAATGCTGGAGTAAACAGGCAATCCCAATGTACTGATTAGATTCATTGGGGACCATCTGGTACATCAATGGGAACAATGTTCTGTCAGTCCACCATGAGACAAGAGAGCCATAGGTAAGCTGAAAAATACACAAGTTTATTTTAATGCAATACAAATTGTGCATGAAATCACTTGCTAATATGCTCTGCTATTGATATAACATGAGAGCCAGTGTGGTGTAGTAGTTAAGAGCAGTGGACTCTAATCTGGAGAATCGGGTTAATTTCCCCACTCCTACACATGAAGCCAGCTGGGTGACCTTGGACTAGTCACAGTTCTCTTGGAGCCCTCTCAGCCTCACCTACCTCACACAGTGTCTGTTGTGAGGAGAGGAAGGGAAGGAGATTGTAAGCGGGTTTGATTCTCCTTAAAAGGTAGAGAAAGTCAGCATATAATTACCAACTCTTCTTCTAATATGGTACACTACTAATATAAAATGAAAGTTTCTCTAAAAGTGAATCAAGCCTCACAGCTTATGTCACCTCTTCATTTTACAAGAGTAGTCTTCCATCATGTGAAGCTCTGCTTGCAGGGCAAGTTCTACTGATACAAGTTTATCACCTTATGTGGTGGCTGAGAGAACCAGACCTGCGGTGCTGCCATTTGCGAGAGTGATTTACAGAGTGCAATTTTCTTTAAAGTTTTAGGATATTCTTTCAATAGGTTTTGTCATTCACAATTTCCTTAAGAATCCCCCATCTGCTCTGAAAACAAGAATGGAAGTATATCCCAGTAGTAAGTAAAAAAAAAAAAAATCACGCGACCTGCCTGTGGGATCTTGAAGGTATTTGTGATGGCGGCCATACAGAGTGAGATCCAAGAGTCAGGTCCTCCGATGATAGCTATCAAATTGTTCTGAACATCACACTTATAGTTGGTGACTAGCTTGTGCCATGTGGAAAGGAGGTCCAGTGTGGCCTTATAAGTCATCTGGGCATTATAGAAGCTGTCATAGATGTGGAATCCTAAAGTGACATTAGGTAAGAGTGTGGGGTTTTCATTGATCTCCTTTACAGCAAATGCCAAGGCAAGGATGTGCTGGTAGTTCTTTGGCACCTCGCTGCAATGAAAGTTACATGCTGCATAGTAAAATGATAACGACTCTGAAAGACTATAGAGAATGTAAACTTCTCATGCTTCAAACTATGACTGGCACCAGCCTGTTTCCCTAACTAAGGCTGGAATCCTGAACACATTTAACAGGGAGCTCAGTGGGGCTTACATCTGAATAAACATACCCTGGATGGAATTCAGATTTTACAGTCTCTTACAATAATATGTTCTGCATTTCATGAAATTAATATAATTATCTGTTGCTTGAAGAATTCTACTTCTTCTGTACAGCATACTCATTTTATCCTTTCATACCAAGAAATCTATGAGCTTACAGTTATATGGAAATTCGTATTGTCAAGTGTTTGGTGTCGGTGTGTATCAGATGTTTCTGAACATTTAGAAAAGTTTTATACATATGTAACACTTAGCATTTATATAGGACTTCACACAGGTAAAAGCACTTCACAGTAGTTCTTACAATAATGCTGTAAGAATGATCATGATAATGGACTTGAGAGAGGAAGCTGGGAGAAAAGTTGTATGCTGAAGGACAGACAGTGAATTTGTGCTTGAGATAAAAATTAAGAGAGCAGGTCTACTTAGAATCCTACTCAAGTCTACTCAATGGGCTTAATCCAGGAAAATGTCCTTAGGATTGCATTGTTGGTGCTTGCCACACTACAGAGCTGGAATGGAGTAAATATGTAACAATGGAATAGTAAGCAAAGTTACACCTTTCTAACTCTATTGAATTCAGTGAGCTTAGAAGGATGCCACTCTATCTAGGATGCCACTGTAAGTAGCAGTAGAATGAAGAAAGTACTGTGTTCATTGAACAATAAGTGAAAGTCATGCAAAAGGCAGAGCAAATAAAATGCCTAAAAAGCTCACTGATGCAAATTTCTTCAAATTTTCTGTCACATGGTTATTGCATATTTACCATGTCTATCGGGCAGGAAAAATAGCTTACTTGATCAAAACCTCAGAAGGTTGTTCACTGAAATTAGTGTCGAGGCGTAGGGCAAAGGCTTGAGAAGAAATCTTTCCAATGATGAGGTCTTCTGGTCGATAAAACTCATGCAGAATTAGGAAGGGATCATTGACACGGCACTGAACAGAACGATTCCCCTCGTTGTGGTGAACGAAACGCTTCTTACTCCCAACATGAGGGAGCAGCCCAGACAGCAGTATCAAGAGCACCACCATTTTGAGGAGTGAACTTCCTTTCCAGATTCCTATTCCCATGCTCTCTTCAACGTCAGTCAACTTCCTAACTTCTGCCTGGTTACAATCTGCTGTGGTTTGAAGTGGTGGACTCTGATCTGGAGAACCAGGTTTGATTCCCCACTTCTCCACATGAGCGATGGAGGCTAATCTGGTGAACAGGATTTGTTTCCCCACTCCTACACATAAAGCCAGCTGGATGACTTTGGGAAAGTTACAGTTCTATTAAGAGCTCTCTCAGCCTCACCTACCTCTCGGGGTGTCTGTTGTGGGGAGGGGAAGGGAAGGTGATTTTAAGCCAGTTTGAGTCTCCCTTAAGTGGTAGAGAAAGTCAGCATATAAAAACCAACTCTTCTTCTGTGAATGGAGACTGAGCAATACTGATTCTACACCTGCCTCTGTGACACCATCTTTTCCCACCGGTTTATGATGGCTGTTCCCTACAACTTAATATCCCTGTGCATCATTTGGAGCCTTTCCTGTATCTTTGATAGAAAGCATAATTAATTTCATTTAAGCCACGATCCCACCATGGAACACTCAGTGGGAACGTAGAAGGGGGCGGATGAGGCTTGCTGAAATGCCCCACTACAGGTTCGATCTGGTAAATATCACAGGACAGTCTTCCGGTTCAGGTGTTCTTTTAATACTGCTGGCCTCTGTCCCTTTGTCTGGTAACGAGACAAACAGAACCATCTTATAATCATTTTCTGACTTAAAAAAATACTTACGACCTTTATCCATTAAGACAGAGAGATGCTGATAATTACCAAGTAGATAATTATTTCCCCAAGGGCTGACATCATTGTGGCATCAAAACCTGGAAAGGCAGCAGCTGGTGAATGGCCTTGGGCATCCAGGCTTTCTTTACCCAGAGCCAAAAAAATTAGTATGACATCAAGAGCACAGAGAAATTTGCTCATAGGTCTGTACAAACTAACAAATACAGTGACAAACCAGTGCTAGAGTTACCAGCCGTAGCTGGCAACTTGGTAGGAGAATTTGGGGTCGGGGCAACCTCTTAGGCAACACGCTGACATGCAGCATCCCTTCCAGTTCAAAACCGGAAGTGACATCATTGTGTCAAGGAGATGTTGTGGGTTAAACCATAGAGTTTAGGGTGAATCTGACAGCCCTCCCCTTTTGTAGCTCTTCTGAATGCTGCTCCTCATTGTGGCACCGGCCTCACGTTTCAGGAAAGTTGGTGAGGCCCTTGTTGGGTGGAGCTTGTGGTTAGCAGGTAGAGTTTACCTTGAAATAGCCAACCTCAAAGGAATGGGTTAAGCTGCAAGATCGCACACCAGGTACAGGTCTCACACCAGAGGTGGAAGTAAATGTGGCACCTTCAGTTGATGGTATTACAAATGTGGCTGTCCATGAGTTGTGGAGTGCGTACCACTGGCATCATAAAACCATTCCAAAGAGGGGAACCAATCACACACGTCTGCAATAGAATGGCCACTAAATGGGGTGATGGTCAATTGCTTATTTCAAAGGAGATTAGACAAATGGAGGATAGGCTCATCAATGGCAGTGAGCCATGGTAGCTTACTGCAGTGCCATGTTCACATGTGGCATACTTCTGAATGCCAGTTGCTGTTGGGAAACAATTTTGGCAGATCAATTGTCTTTCTGGACTGCTTGAAGGGTACTTGGAATCCAGGGATAATTCATTCTGTGGAGCTTTTCTGGGAGGAAGTCTCATTGAAATTGATGGGGTTTGGTTTGGATATAACCAGCCATTAAACCATCTGCATATCTGGGAACAGAGTAATCCCCATTTCAGTTTGAACAGGATTATTTTTATTTCATGGTAAGAAACCTGGATGAATCATAGAATCAGAGTTGTAGAAAAGAGCAAGAATCCAGCAGCACCTTAAAGACTAACATTTCTGGCAGGGTATGAGTTTTCGTGAGCCACCTCTCACTTCTTCAGATACAGCTAGAGTGTGTCACCATGGTGCAGAGTGGTAAGCTGCAGTACTGCAGTCCAAGCTCTGCTCACGACCTGAGTTTGATCCCAACAGAAATTGGTTTCAGGTAGCAGGCTCAAGGTTGACTCAGCCTTCCATCCTTCCAAGGTTGGTAAAATGAGTACCCAGCTTGCTGGGGGTAAAGGGAAAATGACTGGGGAAGGCACTGGCAAACCACCCCATAAACAAAGTCTGCCTAGAAAACGTCGGGATGTGATGTCACCCCATGGGTCAGGAATGACCCGGCGCTTGCACAGGGGACCTTTACCTTTTTAAGGTGCTTCTGACAGACTAGCACGGCTACCCATCATGATCTATCAACTACAATTGTCAAGTTGCCACCTACTGGTAGTTCGCCCACTGAAATAAGCCCTCCTGGTGAGAACAGCCCATGTTGCTTCGATCATAATGTTAGCCAAAATGCCGGGTTACGAATTATCATATGGGGGAATTAGCATTCAATAACCCGCACTGGACATAACTTAAGCAGGATGCAACCTTTGTCTACCAGAGTCCATACCATGACCAGAAAATAAGGCAGAAGCAATAGAATTAGGTTTAAAAGAATTTTACTCAAATTATATGTTCACACACGCATACAAAAATAACATACACTCACACAACATACAGAGTCTAGGAATCAAAGGTGTTATAGTAGAGACATTTGCCAATGTGGGAGGACCTCTGAAGACGGGTAATACTACACCTGGTCCAGAAGCAGATTTCCGAGGTTCCATGCAGCTAAAGGAGGGGGAAGGGGTAGGGATTCCCGTGGCTTAACCAGCAAGGCTGGGGAGCTGTGTGGTCTGGCATTGCTACCCAGACTAACAGAATAACAGTGAGTGTGTGAGGGAGAGAGAGAGCGCTGGCGTATGGATGAGAGTGAGCCCAGATATACTCTCTCTCTGGGGTGGGGGAAGTTGGGTTTTCCCCCTCATGGTTCCCAGGGTGAACATAAGGTGATAATGACTCTAATGGTCGGCTACTGGGGTGGGGCAGGAGGGTGATTGAGACGGGCTAACTAGAACCTATGTGCTTTGCGCAATTCCAGGAGGTCCGGGAGACAATTATTGATGGGTTTATTGAGTTTGACACAAAGGCGCAAACAGCTGCATCTGGGGTGAATCACTTCCTGGTTTCCTGAGGTACGATCTCTGGCTGCTGCTATCTCAGAGGCTTCCGATGAGTCGTTAGTCATGTAGATGGAGGGGTGGGGGGGAATGACTGCATACATGTCAGGTCTCTTGCGAAATGACAGCTGCTGGAGACACGATCTGGGCACAGAGATAGAAAATGAATTCCCTCTGGTTCTTCCTTCTTGCTAATGCGGGGGCCTTTGTCCATAACGTCTGGGCTTGACCCCCGTCTAATGGCAGTGACACGTGTCTCCAGGTAGCACAGGCTTGGAGGAGGGCCACTGCTTGGCTACAATTATTACCACCCAATAGAATATGCTGTCTGAGGAGGTGGGGATATGTGTTTAGGAAGTTGTTCAAGGACAATTTATTTGCTAGGGCTTTTAATAGGGTGCAGGTTGCAAACATTTGGGGTGGGTGGGCTATTCTACATTGTGTGTTTTATATATTGTTATGTTTTAATTGTGGATTTTTAAAGCTACTTACCGGTAGAACCACAAAAGGCAGGGTATAAATATTTTATAAAACAGCTACAAATAAAATGTTGTTTGCCTCCACAATAATAATATAATAGGTTATTTCATATACAATGTATTCTGCTTGTTCTTTCCTTTTCAAAATCCCTCCTAGCCTCCTTCAGTTAGAGGCATTTTTGGAGAAACAGAGAGGAGACTTGAATATATTAATCTGTTCTTGAACTCTTACTTCTCCAAATTAGATGCCCCTGGTTATTTAGCTGAGGTTTCAGGACAATTATATAACATTTGGGGGCAAAAATGCATCCAAGTAAGCCAGCACTAGAGGCCAAGATTGAAAAGATCTCCACAGCCACCATATATTTTCCTTTAGAACTCAGGTAAACTGGAACAAATGATATCCAAACACTGCAAAAGACCAACATGCTGAAAGTGATGAACTTGGCTTCATTGAAAGTGTCAGGTAACTTCCTTGCAAAGAAAGCCACAGTGAAGCTGACCATTGCTGTTAATGCCATGTATCCCAGAACAGAATAAAACATAGCAACTGACCCTTTATTACACTCTACCACTGTTTCTTCAGCCAGAGACTTCATGTCAACATCTGGGAATGGTGGAGCAGTACATAGCCAAACGGTACAAATAACTACTTGGACAAGGGAGCCAGAAAGAACAACCATGTTTGTGAGTCTTTTGCCTATCCAGATTCTCATTCTGGATCCAGGCTTGGTAGCCATGAAAGCCAGAACCACATTGATGGTTTTGGCCAAGACAGAAGAAACAGCCACTGAGAAGGTGATGCCAAAAGCCATTTGTCGGAGAGGACAGGTCATGATTCCAGGGTGACCAATGTATAACAGTGAGGAAAGGAAGCAGAGGATGAGGGAAATGAGGAGAAGGTAAGTGAGATCCTGATTGTTGGCTTTGACAATGGGGGTATTCTGATGCTTAATGAAGATTCCAAGAACCACGACTGTGATCAAAGCAAGGGAGCAAGCCAGGAGAGCTAAGGAGATGCCCAGATCTTCATTAAAAGAAAGGAAGCTTAAAACTTTGGGAAGACAGTGATCTCGTTCTTTGTTGGCATACTGATATTCTGGGCATTGGAAACACTTATCCATGTCTGAAAAACAGAATCAATGCTATTTCATGAACTCCTTTTTAAAATGCAGTAGGAGAATTATCTTACCAGCTTTTTAACAACTGAGGATTGGTCTCTGTTGTGTCAGTAACCCAATAAATCTTGGATGTGGCCAGAAACATGAGCGCTTGCATGAAGGTCTTTGCCCTTTGGCTCTTAGACTATGTCTTGCTGCCTGTCTTCAAATACGCCAGCCAATGAGCCCATTAACTAGATTTTGATGGGGCCTGTTTGTTTGCTTATCTACTTGTTAATTAAATATAATGTTGTAAGTTACACCCAGACTTTTAAAGGAGAAAAGTAGGGTGTAAATACTTAACTAAACAAACTCTTGTCTATAACATAATAGCTACTACCTCATATGTCATCTTGTAACCTAGGCAATGATGCCCATGTCAGATTCAGTATTTCTAAAATTTTTCTATTTTTTGCACACCTTCAAAATTTCCAGAAATTTGACATTTCTAACCTACATTACTCTTTTGAAGCACCAAGCCAAAACATTTCTGTTTTACCAGCCTTTTAAGTAAGAAGCTGATCTTTTAACATCATATTGATAAACTTAACATAAGACCTGTTTTTATGCTCTGGTTAGGTTTATAATAAATAATTTATTAATTGTCAAATCTTTTATGGCATTTCATTTTTCCTTTGCAAGCCAACTTGAGCAGTTTCACTGGAGAGATGATGGAGAATTTTTTCCAAATAAATGAATGAATGAATGAATGAAGAGTAACTTCAATTTTATTTGGGCAATTTCCAAATACATTGAATTATTTAGATTACTTAGACATATTTGAACACTGCATTCTCCTTTCTCATTCTGCAAACATAGCGTCTCATGAAGCAAAAAGAAGCCCATGCACCAAATAATGTGTGATGAGCACAGGTAAGATAGTGCTTGATGTGATGGCATGATGCTTCTTACCTTTCTGCTCTGAAATCTTTCCATCTGGACATGGAGCACAGTCATAGCAACAAAATGGCTTCCCTTCCCCCTTTTTCCTGTGGTAACCTGGAAGGCATTTCTCATTGCATAAGGAAGAAGGTGGCACCTATTCAGGAACAAGAGTGGGAGGCATTTCCCCATGCTTATTACAATGAGAAAAGTATTGCCTAATATAAATTTGAACTAAACCATTTTTTTTTACATATATTCAAATCCCAACAACTTTGCATTTGGCTTTTTGAATAGAAATCTCAATTTAATGAGTCTTTTTTAGGCTTGAAGTTTACCCATAGAACCTAAATCTTGGAGAAAACACACTTTCTTTGGAAAGCCCTGCTAAACCACTCTTTACCCAGTCGACTCAGAGAAAGTTCTAACTCGCTGTGGGGCTTGTTCCCATTTCTTACTAGAGAATGACAGCTATGAAGAAGAAGTCTCCGAGTTAGTATTTCAGAGTTCAGCAATGTACAGCAAGGGAGGAAGACACATGCGTAACAAGGTACAAAAACACTGAATTTATCAAAATTTACATTATAATTTTTAAATAACCCACATAATTTTGATAGCATTTGCTGCGCTTTTTTAAGACAGGAAGAGCCCTGGAGCATCTCACAGGTGACCTATCTGTATCATCACCTATTTTATTGACAACCACTGTTCTGGAAGGGACAAGACTTCCCCTGATGTTGCCTCCTAGCACTAGCATTCAGAGGTTTGCTGCTTACGGAGGTGGTGGCTCCCTTCAGCGATCATGGCTGACAGCAAATGTGGCACCTATCCTCCAGGAATATGTTTAATCATTTTCAAAGCCATCTGTGCTAGCATCCATGACTATACTAGTAGCCATCCAACCATTGGCAGTGAATTCCATAATGTATTTGCTCACTCAGTAAAGCAGTACTACCTTCTTCCTTTCAACATGTCCTTCCATGCTGAATCTATGGCTCATCCTACTTTTCCTTTTAAAGAACATATTGATAGTGACAATGTTACTAATACTGATCAGATATTCATGTTTTTAAAAGTACAATATGAGTGTCCAGGGGCTTGGGAGGGATACATGGTCTAGAACATTCATATAACACAATTACATTCTACTGCAGAGCTGACCTGGGATAAAGGGCAGGAGAAATATTCCTAACAGGTTACATCTGACAATCCTTACATATTGTCCACAGTGGGTTAGAACAATTTCTTCTCCATTGGTTTCTCCCTCTTTTTCTCTTGCTCCCTCTATTTCTTCTCCCCCTATTCCTTTCCTCCCACCACAATTTTATCTAACACATTTTAAAGAAATAAATTTGACCACGTTCAGCATTCTGCAGCTTCAAGAGTAAAATTGGCCATGCTTTGTCCTTGTTAGACACTTTGTGAGAGGGGTACACAAATTGGCGCACTTCTTTGTTTGGCTGTGTACTTTAGATCCTATAGTTAGTTCCCACCTGATTAAATGTGCTATGCCATGCAATGCTGTCTTCATTAATGGTGAATTCTGTGCCTGGGGAAGCCTGGGGATCCATCGATCCTACTTTCACTCTTAAGAAGGAATTGTTTGGGAAGCTAACCCAGTTTGTAATATCAAATCCACTTCTTATTTCCCCACTCTCATCAAATGACACTTCATCTCCAGCGCTGTTGTTAAATGAGATGCCCCTCAAGAAAGGGTGAAGCTACATTGGAAGAAGTAAAATTTGTATAAAATGGTGAAGGGTGGTGTCATTTTCTCGGTAGTGCATATTGAGAATGCTTAAGTACACACTTTTAAGAGTTCAGTTTCCTTGCTGATGAATTTAAGTGTGTGAATGTGCTTTCATAACAGTATTTTTTTATGCAAACCTGAAGAGGGAACGTTTTATGATGGCCCCTCCATATTACCCATATGATTTTTTCCATGATTTGGGATGATTTCCTGTTTAGTAATCCTGTTTCTTTTTATTATCCTTTATTCCCTCTCCAATACATAGCAAACTGTAGCTTTGGAAGGGCATGCTAAAGCACTGAAGCATGGAAGGAAAAGATACCACATACTCTCATCCAACAACCCTTCAGTGAAATTCAAAACAACCCCTGAGCTGCTAGTTCTCTTTTAAATATATTAAAATAAATATATTAAAAATACTAAATATAGACAGCTTCTTGGGACTGAGAAAAAGTTACCTTCCAAGGTTGGAAATGCAGAGGCTTCAGTTTGTCTCCATCCATCACTGCTCTGGGGTTGAATCTGGTTGTGAGCATGGCATGCAAAGAATGTGCTATGGCATAGACAGCATTGTAGATGCTGTACCTTTGGCCAGCTAACGTCATTACAAAATCAGTTCCAGGAAGGCTCTTGAATTTATCTTCCTCATTACAGCTCATCTTGTCCTCCTTGAAATCTGGCAGTAAACAGTGTGATGTCTCATTCCAAATGACCCTGAAAATGTCATCCCATGTTGGCCAATGAGTACTTAAGAAGTGAAGGAAATTTTGGAACCCTGGAGCCTCATTGGAGTGAACTGCGAAGGATAAAGCACCATGGAAAGCTTGTTTTATGAACAGCCATTTTGATATAGATAATTCAAAATCCCAGTGGGCTGTCATGACCCACACTTTACCTATAGGTATGTGCGCATTTTTTGACGTTAATAGCAAAATAAACAAAGCCTTTGTGGTATGAATGTCTAAATATACAACAAGCACTTTAGCTTGGGATATGTTTAAAAAAAGGGACATGTTCCGAAAGTGTTCTAAAAAATTTGGAACACTCAAATAAAAATTCAGGGTTATTATTCTTTCTGTAAAGGCAATGCAGATGCCACTATGGGCAAGCATTGGAGACAGCATGCGTATGAAATTTTCTCCTTTATCGTCATGGGTTGCAATGATACCCACCCACTTCCATTGGAAATGCAGAAGTAATTGGACAATCCCGTTATATTGATGTCTTTCATTGGGAACCACCCGGTAGAAAACAGGGTGCTTGACCGAATAATGTTTCTGTGAATCAAAGAAGGAATAAGCAACCTGAAGAAAAAAAGTTGACAAGTGGAGATGTGCTTATCATACAAACCTATCTGTACATCATATGTCTGTTTTATGTCCATCGCATCATCAACAAGCCTGTACTCCATAGTCTTCATTTTCTAAAAATATATATTTTGTTAAAATTCTTGAGCTCTAATGAGCCTGTTTTAGGGAAATATATGTTTAGGACATTGGATGCCATAGCATATAATTCCTTAGCCTCTATTTCAGAACTTTACATTTGTTGATAATAATATATGACATTTGTTGAATACTTCATACACCCCATGCACCACATACCTGTGGAATCTTATAAATGGCTAAGATATTGGCCATTGAGACAGATGTTTCAGAGTCAGGTCCCCCAATAACAGCTACAAGATTCATCTTGGTGTTACAGTTGTAGTTGGGGACAGGACTCTCCTGGATATCAGTAAGGCTCAGGATGCTCTTATAAACTATCCTTGCATCAAAGTAACTATGATTAATGTAGAACCCCAGCGTGGTGTTTGGTAAGATCTTGACATTTTTATTGATCTCCTTTACAGTATACACCAAAGAGAGGGCACATAGATTGTCTTCTGGTATCGGCCTGAAATGAGAAATTATATGTTTTGTAAGCTCACCACGCTGTATCCGGCAGTATGAAAATGAAGGCTGAAAATCCAATCTGAGGGAAGACAGGCCAATTAAAAAAATGTCAAGAGGAAAGAGTTCCACATAGGCTAGTGGAGAGCAAAAACAAAATGAAGAAAGACTCCGTATGTTAAGTTGAAGTGCACATGCAATTAAGACAATACATTTCATGTTAAAAAATAAAGTATCAACTATGCAAAGATTTATGCAGGAGTAAAATCCATTGCTCTGAATAGACCTCTGAGCAATCATGCACCATAGTGGGCTGTAAGCCTAGCTTCTTGATAAGGAAATATTCTTATTTATTCTGAGAATTTTAACATACTTTTCGCCACACCAAGATTCAAAGTGAGTTATACTGATAATAAAAACAGCATACAATTAAATATCTCTAGAAACTAACAATCAACTCTATCATTAAACGTGATTCAGTGGCAGAGAATTTGTAAAGAACCTATCCTGGTGTATCACTGAAATCGTGCGGAGGGGGGAGGATTGATCTTACACACGTAGCTGAACAACCCATGGGTTAGGATGTTGCTTGAAGTCTGTAACGTGATAATAGGTTTCAAAGAGAGAAGCAATCCCACCAATGATGAAGTGGCCTTTCTGATAATATTTGTGGGGGATCTGAAGGGGATCATCCATGCGGCACATAGTGGTTTGAGCCGTACACTGTACTTGGAGGAGCAGCAATAACAGTAGCAATAGAAATGCCATTCCCACCCTGAAAGCAATTTTTCCTCTCCCTCTCTCAATGCTAACTCATGTATATTTAAACTACTATCATCAAACATTCAATGTATGTGATACATGGCCTGTAAAAAATATAAAGGGAAGCAACCAGCTTGGCAGAACTCTGGGTGCCTATAATTCCCAACTATAATTATGATAAAGTGGTAAATATAGGTTTCTAGAGTGTGGCTATGAATAATGTTTACGATCTCTGAAAAAACGTATGTGCTTTAGTGACAAGGTCAATGAATCCTAGAATTGTGAGATAATGACTGAGTTCACTATCACCTCCCTACGGTATTGTGTTCCACATAATGTAGTATGAAGCACAGATCTGTTAATTAAAGGAAACATGGTTGTCTGACCTGATCAGAACTTGTTATATGTTTTAGGGGAACATACTTAATTTTGCTTCCTCCACTTTACCTTCACAGAGGGTGTGTTTACCATACTGGGGAGCCCCAAGCCTGCTACTCGATTATACACATTTTAACTTTGAAATTAGTTTTCCTAAAGAAGCCAATACCTAAAGAGTCACTTTCTATGCTCCTTTTTTTGCCAAGTTAATATACTTTTCAGAGGAGTGCATCATAATAAATGAATGAAGGGAAGACAATATGAGTTAGGAAGAGAACAAAAAGTAAACAAGAAACATAGGAAAGTTGCAGAATGTCTTCATGAGAGCCATGAATTGACGCCAGGAACTCAGTTGGAGGAAAAAATTCCCAAATACCACAAAACAGTAGCAGGTTGAAGGTATTCGACTTAATGTCATTAAAATTGTCTAGCAACTTCCTAGGTGGGAAAGCCTTTGTGAAGTGATGTAGCTCAATAAAGAGTTAAAAATGGAATGTTTTGTCTTTGTTTCACAGTGCAACATCTCTGTCTTACTGGCCCTCTGGAAGTGAGCCAAGTCCCGCAGGGCTTGGGTCCCCCTAGACAGAAAGTCTATGATTTCTCCAGCATTACATGCAGGTCAAAATCTGGGAATGGGGCTGATGGTTTCAGCAATCGTGTACAAATTACTTGGATGATGGAACAGGATAGAAGAATATAGTGGCTCTGTCCATAACCCTGCCCCATTGCCACATCTGGATTCTGGAATTGTGGTTAGGAAAGTAAAAATGACAGTCCTTTGTTGTTGTTATTGTTGCAAACACAGAAGGCCAAAAACGCATGATCCCTTAACCCAGTTTATTCCCCGTTTCAGCCACGATCAAATTTACCCGGGCTGGGGGGAAAACTGTATGCAGTACCTTGAAAAGCAGGGATGAAACTGTGCCAATCGATCCATGTAACAGAAAATGCGGGACACATGAAGTCCCTGTTTAGTTTGGCACACACCCCACGCCCCCTGGTGACTGGCCATTTCAAATTGACCAATGAGGGCTTTCCCTGCCCCAGGAAATGACCAATCACCAGGGGCGGGGGTGTTGCAAGCTAAACAGGAACTGAGTTTTTGGCCAGAAGAAACAACCACTGAAAAACTGCGGCCAGATCTGGTTTTTTTACAGGTGGCAGTTAGTCTCTCAGGTTGCCCAAACAATAAAAAAGAGCAGAAGAAGCTACCCAAGAAGAAAGTAAGTAGAGTATAAGTGAGGCTTCAATTAGTGATATTATTAACATTGATTAATCAACAACATGCATGGAAGAGTAACCATAGCTGAAATAAGAGATTTTGTACAATCCTGTCTAGGGAAGAACAAGACTAGTTGGGAAAGGGGAAAGTATGGCCATGAACCACTACTAGGCTACTAGTTAAAATGGATACTAGTCATGATGCATACCTATTCTCTCCAGGATCAGAGGACCATGCTGAATATATTAGGTGCTGTGGAACACAGGTAGGATAATGCTACTGAAGTCGTCTTGTTTGTGGGCTTCCTAGAGGCACCTGGTTGGCCACTGTGTGTACAGACTGCTGGACTTGATGGGTCTTGGTCTGATACAGCATGGCTTTTCTTATGTTATTATGTTCTTAACCAGTACCCTGAAATATGTTCGGTAGAAATTTAGCCTTAGGATCACCATCCCTCTTAGGCCAAAGGAGGGATCTTATGGAATATCAGACAGACAGTCAAGAAAACTTATTTGTAAAAGTAGGCAGTGGTTAGATAATATTCTTTAACCCTGCAAAAGCCTCCAGGTGGAGTTTGTTTACTTGCTCCACCAGGAATACCCACACACCTTGTAGTACAGTATTAACACTACAGATCAAGTCTAGATTTGCAAGGGAAGAAATGGGGGAAGGGATGGGGGAAGAGGGGAGCAACTGATGAGGTGTATGATGGAATCACCAGTGATCTGACCACATGACCCCACAATTTTATTATGCAATGATAATAAATTGGGTTAATTCATACACTATGCGTGGGTTTCATATTCTGCTGGACAGATTTTTTTTCTGACTTCCCCTTCTCATAGCAGACCACAGAATTGAATGAAATATTGTTCCTGGGGGATAGGGGACCTTGTGAAACAAAATGAGGAGGGTCTACAGGGAATAGTGGGGTTGCCAATTTAGTCTAGATCCAGCCCAAAGTGTGCTGTTCTTTCCTGTCCAAAATATCTCCTAACCTCTTTCAGAGAGAAGGGAATTCCTGAAGGAACAGGGAGCACATTTTAATCAGATCTTGTACTCTTGCTTCTCCATGTTAGCTGCCCGTGACTATTTAGCTGAGGCCTCAAGACAATGATATAACATTTGGGTGCAAAAATGCATCCAAGTAAGCCAGCACCGGAGGCCAAGATCGAAAAGATCTCCACAGCCACCATATATTTTCCCTTGGTGCTTTGGTAAGTTGGAACAAATGATATCCAAACACTGCAAAAGAGCAACATGCTAAAAGTGATGAACTTGGCTTCATTAAAAGTGTCTGGCAACTTCCTAGCAAAGAAAGCCACAATGAAGCTGACCATTGCTGTTAATGCCATATATCCCAGAACAGAATAAAACATGGCAACTGACCCTTTATTACATTCTACCACTGTTTCTTCAACCAGAGACTTCATGTCAACATCTGGGAATGGAGGAGCAGTACATAGCCAAATGGTACAAAGAACTACTTGAATAAGGGAGCCAGAAAGAACAACTATGTTTGTGAGTCTTTTGCCTATCCAGATTCTCATTCTGGATCCAGGCTTGGTAGCCATGAACGCCAGAACCACATTGGTGGTTTTGGCCAAGACAGAAGAAACAGCCACTGAGAAGGTGATGCCAAAAGCCATTTGCCGGAGAGGACAGGTCACGATTCCAGGGTGACCGATGTATAACAATGAGGAAAGGAAGCAGAGGATGAGGGAAATGAGGAGAAGGTAAGTGAGATCCTGATTGTTGGCTTTGACAACGGGGGTATTCTGATGCTTAATGAAGATTCCAAGAACCACGACTGTGATCAAAGCAAGGGAGCACGCCAGGAGAGCTAAGGTGATGCCCAGATCTTCATTAAAAGAAAGGAAGCTTAAAACTTTGGGAAGACATCGATCTCGTTCTTTGTTGGCATACTGATCTTCTGGGCATCGGAAACAGCTATCCACGTCTGAAAAATAGAATCAATGCTATTTCATGAACTTCTTTTTAGAATGTAATAGGAATATCATCTTACTAGCTTTTTAACAACTTTGCTGAGAATTGGTCTCTATTCCTTCAGGAACCCAATGAAGCTTGGATGTGGCCAGAAACATGAGCCCTTGTATAAAGTTCAAGAGGAAAGAGCCCAAAGGCCTGTGGCTTGCTGCCTGACTTCAAATACACCAGCCAATGATCCCATTAACTAGATTTTGATTGGGTCCTCCTGTTTGTTTGCTTATCTACTTCTTAAGCAGACTTTTTAAGGGTACAAGTAGGGTGTAAATACTTAAATAAATAAACTCTTGTATATAACATAAAAACTCCTCCCTCATATGTCATCCTGTAACCCTGGCAATGATGCCCATGTTGAGATTCAGTATTTCTAAGTTTATCTCCCCCTGGCTTAGTTGGCATCCCAGCTGTTCAGGTCCGGAGTATACTAAAATGTTTCTTGTAGAAGAAAATACACAGTTTACAGCTGGAATGGCAATGTTCTGTGCAGCTCCCTGTAGAATCCCTCAGACGCTGCTGAGAATGTTGGTATGCCAATAATTTTAATGAGTAGTATAAACAGTTTGTAATAATTGTGCAAATAACTATTTTACAATTTGTATAAACCCGTGGATAGAGTGTAATACTAAGGGTTTCAGTGGTAAATTGTGAAGAGCTGTGCTGGTCTGTGACTGTTTTAATAAAGATTGATTGAAGTTTTAAGGGCTGTTAATGTAACTCTATTCTATTTTTGCACAGCTGCAAAATTTCCACAAATTTTACATTTTTAACCTAAGCTACTCGCTTTTAAGCACCAAGCCAAAACATTTCTGATTTACCAGCCTTTTAAATAAGAGGCTGATCTTTTAACATCATATTGATAGTCTTAGCATAAGACCTATTTTAAGTCTCTGAGTGTTTGATGCTATTTTTATGCTCTGGCTTGGTTTATATTAATTTATTCAATGCAAAATATTTTATGGCATTTCATTTTTAAGTGTTCCTTTGCAAGCCAACTTGAGCAGTTTCACTGGAGAGATGACAGAGAAATTTTCCAAAGGAATGAATGAATGAATGAATGGCTAATAACTTCAATTTTATTTGAGCAATTTTCAAATACATTGCATGATTTAATGTGCATTCCTCAGCCTGAAGGGCGAAATCTGGTGTCCGAGCAAGTTACACCAACGTTAGTGGCCCGAACGCTGGTTGCTGGGTACTGCCGTGGCAGTGCCACACCAGGACGCTGACGACGGGGCCTTCCACCGGCATCCCACTGGTGTCAAAGCCCGAGCCAGCATCACGGGAGGTGTTCCTAGGGTGTTCCGGAATCCCAGAAGGCGTTCTCGGGGTGTTACGATGCTGGGCTGGGGAAGGAGCTGCCTTTAAGCAGCCTCCAAAGCCCTTTTGGGCTGGGAATGCCCCTTTTTATTTTTGAGAGATAAGGCACCTTTTTAGGAGGCATATATCCCGTGCAACCCTATAAAGGGTTGCATGATTTTTTACGCTGCAGGGAGGTTTGGGAAGGGGGCAAAACCTTTGGAGGCAGCACAGCTGCACTGCCTGCTATGACCAGTGCTGGCATTCCTCTCAGGAATGCGCTGTGTGATTGCTTAGACATATTTGGACACTGTATTCTCCTTTCTCCATGTGCAAACATTGTTTCTATGACACAAAAAGATGCCCATGCACCAAATAATGTTTATTGAGCACCGATAAGATAGTGCTTGATGCAATGGCATGATGCTTCTTACCTTTCTGCTCTGAAATCTTTCCATCTGGACATGGAGCACAGTCATAGCAACAAAATGGCTTCCCTTCCCCCTTTTTCCTGTGGGAACCTGGAAGGCATTTCTCATTGCACAAGGAAGAAGGTGGCACCTATTCAGCAACAAAAGTGGAAGGCATTTCACCACACTTATTAAAATGAGAAGAGTATTGCCTAATCTAAATTTGAATTAACCATTTTTTTTTTTTTACACATATTCAAATCCCAACAACTTTGTGTTGGGCTGTTTGAATTGGAACCTCAATTTAATGAGCTTTTTTAGGCTTGAAGTTCACCCGTAGAGCCCATTCCTGAAGGTTGGGTGGAGCTCTTCAGGAGCCGGCATGACCCCGCACCAGCATAGGTGCCACTTTATAAAGTGGCACCTAAACCAGTGCGGGGGCCAACATGCTGGCATTCGAGAGCCGCAGAGCTCCGCCGCCCCCTGCCATCAGCAACGTTACTCGAGGAAATAAATCCCGGAAGGGAACACCAGTGTGGGGGAGGTGTTCCTGGGGTGTACCCAGGGGCGAAGCTAATGCTAGTCAGCCTCCTAACCCGTCTTGCCTTGGGAATGCCCCCTCACACAGCAGCATTGCTATGACAACATTTCTGGTGTCGTAGCCTTGCTGTTCTCAATGGTGTGTCTTTTCCTGTTTTCTATATATATATATTTTGCTTTTTAAATACCTTTTTTACCTCTGCGGCAGCCCAGAAGCCTCCGAAAAGGTGGCGTGGGTGCGCCGCTCTTGCAAGCCAAGGAAATACCCCCCTTCAGGTTTGGGCTGGGAGATGTCTAATTTTAATCCATATTAAATACTCCCACTACCCATTTTAAAACCAGTAAATTCAATAGTATTTATTGAACACAGATTAAGAAATAAATTTGACCACACTCAGCATTCTGTGGATTCAAGAGAAAAACTGGCCATGGTTTGTCCATGTTAGACACTTCGTTAGACCACAAACTGGCGCACTTCTTCGTTTGGCTGTGTACTTTAGATCCAATAGTGAGTTCCCACCTCATTAAATGTGCTATGCCATGCGATGCTGTCTTCATTAATGGTGAATTCTCTGCCTGGGGAAGCCTGGGGATCCATCAAGCCTACTTTCACTCTTAAGAAGGAATTGTTTGGGAAGCTAACCCAGTTTGTAATATCAAATCCACTTCTTATTTCCCCACTCTCATCAAATGACACTTGATCTCCAGCACTGTTGTTAAATGAGATGCCCCTCAAGAAATGGTGAAGCTATATTGGAAGAAGTAAAACTTTTATCAAATGGTGAAGGGGGGTGTCATTTTCTCGGAAGTGCATATGGAGAATCTCTGGGTACACCCTGTTGAAAGTTTAATTTTCTTGCTGACAAATATAACTGGGTGGATGAGCTTTCATATTATTTTTTTTATGTAAACATGAGGAGGAAACCACTTTTTATAATGGCCCCTCCGTATAATCCATATCATTTTGCCATGATTTGGGATGCTTCCCTGCTCATTCTCTGTTTAGTGATCTTGTTTCTTTCTATGTCCCTCTATTCTCTCTCCAATATATAGCAAACTGTAGCTTTGGAAGGGCATGCTAAAACACTGAAGCATGGAAGGAAAATATTCCACAAATTCTCATCTGACCATTCAAAACAGCCTCTGAGCTGCTAATTCTCTTTTAACTATATTAAAATAAATATATTAAAAATACTAAATATAGACAGCTTCTTGTGACTGAGAAAGTGTTACCTTCCAAGGTTGAAAATGCAGAGGTTTCAATTTGTCTCCATCCATCACTGCTCTGGGTTTGAATTTGGTTGTGAGCATGACATGCAAAGAATGTGCTATGGCATAGACAGCATTGTAGATGCTGTACCTTTGGCCAGCTAAGGTCGTTGCAAAATCTATTCCAGGAGGAATCTGAAGTTTATCTCCTTCAGTACAGCTGATCTTGTCCTCCTTAAAATCTGGCAGTAAACAGTGGGATGCCTCATTCCAAACGACCCTGAAAAGGTCATCTCCTGATGGCCAATAAGCACTTAAGAAGTGAAGGAAATTTTGGAACCCTGGAGCCTCATCGGAGTGAACTGCAAAGGATAAAGCACCATGTAAAGCTTGTTTCATGAAAGGCCTTTTCAATATGGATGAATCAAAATCCCAGTGGGCTGTCATGACCCACACTTTACCTAAAGGTATGTGTGCATTTGTTGCCGTTGTTAACAAAATAACCAAAGCCACTGTGGTTTGAATGTCTAAATATATAACAAAGACTTTAGCTTTGGATTTGTTTAAAAAAAAGGAGAGATTTCGAAAGTGTCTTAAAAAATTTGGAACATACAAATAAAAATTCAGGGTTATTATTCTTTCTGTAAAGGCAATGCAGATGCCACTCTGAGTAAGCATTGGAAACAGCATGTTTATGAAATTTTCTCCTTTATCATCATCTGTAGCAATGATCCCCACCCACTTCCATTGGAAATGCAGAAGTAATTGGATGATCCCGTTATATTGATGTCTTTCATTGGGAACAACCTGGTAGAAGACAGGAAGTTTCACCGTATCATGTCTCTCTGAAGTAAATAAGGAATAAGCAACCTGAAGAAAAAATGTTGACAAGTGAAGATGTGTTTATCATGCAAACCTATCTGAATATCATACGTCTGTTTCACGTCCATCACATCATCAACAAGCCTGTACTCCATCATCTTCATTTCCTAAAATATTTATATTTTGTTAAAATTCTCGAGGTCTGATGAGACAATTTTAGATAAATATATGTTTAGGACTTTCTATTCCTTGGCTCCACCATCAACCAAAAGGGAGACTGCAGTCAAGAAATCAGAAGGAGATTGAGACTGGGAAGGGCAGCCATGAAGGAGCTAGATAATATTTTGAAGTGTAAGGATGTGTCACTGGCCACCAAGACTAGATTAATTCATGCCATCATATTCCCTATTACTATGTATGGGTGTGAAAGCTGGACAGTGAAGAAAGCTGATAGGAAGAAATTAGATTCCTTTTAAATGTGGTGTTGGAGGAGAGTGTTACGGATTCCGTGGACTGCCAAAAAAACAAATCAGTGGGTTATAGATCAAATCAGGCCTGAACTGACTCTAGAAGCTAAAATGACTAAACTGAGGCTATCGTATTTTGGTCACATCATGAGACGACAAGAGTCACTGGAAAAGACCGTCATGATAGGAAAAGTGGAGGGCAGCAGGAAAAGAGGAAGACCCAACAAGAGATGGATTGACTCAATAAAGGAAGCCACAGCCTTCAAGGCTGTCAAAGATAGGCTGTCAAAGGCTGTCAAAGATAGGACATTTTGGAGGACTTTCATTCATAGGGTCGCCATGAGTCGGAAGCGACTTGACGGCACTTAACACACACACACATATGTTTAGGATATTGGATGCCATAGCAGATAATTCATTAGCTTTAATTTCAGAACTTTACATTTGTGAACAATAATATATGGCATTTGTTGAACTTTCATACACCCCTTACAATTCATACCTGTGGAATCTTATAAATGGGTAAGAGATTGGCCATCGAGAGAGAGGTTTCTGAGTCTGGTCCCCCAATAACAGCTACAAGATTCATCTTGTTGTTACAGTTGTAGTTGGGGACAGGACTCTCCTGGATATCAGTAAGCCTCAGGATGCTCTTATAAACTATCCTTGCATCAAAGTAACTATGATAGATGTTGAACCCCAGAGTGATGTTTGGTAAGATCTTGACATTTTTATTGATCTCCTTTATAGTATACACCAAAGAGAGGGCACATAGATTGTCTGCTGGTATCGGCCTGAAATGAGAAATTATTTGTTTTTAATCTCATCACACTGCTTCAGACAATATGAAAGGGAAGGCTGAAAATCGAATCTAAGGGAAGGTAGGTAAATTAAGACAATGTCATGAGATAAGAGTTCCATATAGGCTAGTGGAGAGTACAAACAAAATGACGAAAGACCACATACATTATATTGAAGTGCACATAAATTTACATGTAAGACTACCGGCACCTTTGAGCTATATATTTCATGGTAAAAAATAAAGTATCAACTATGCAATGATTTATGCAGGAGTAAAACCCATTGCTCTGAATGGGACTGACTACTGAGCAAACGTGCACTGTAGTGGGCTGTAAACCTAGCATATTAAGAGGGAGGTATTCATATTTATTCAGAGAATTTTAACACATGTTCCTCCACTCCAAGATTCAAGGGAAGTTATACTGATAATAAAAGCAGCATACAATTAAAATTCCCTAGAAAGCCCTGTGGCGCAGAGTGTTAAACTGTAGTACTGCAGTCCAAGCTCTGCTCACGACCTGAGTTCGATCCCCATGGAAGTAGGTTTCAGGTAGCCGGCTCAAGGTTAACTCAGCCTTCAATCCTTCCGAGGTTGGTAAAATGAGTACCCAGCTTGCTGGGGGTAAAGGGAAGATGACTGGGGAAGGCACTGGCAAACCACCCCGTAAACAAAATCTGCCTAGGAAATGTCGGGATGTGACATCACCCCATGTTTCAGGAATGACCCGATGCTTGCACAGGGGACCTTTACCTTTACCTTAGAAAGTAACCAATAACTCTATCATAACGAGCAATTAGGTGGCAGAGAATTTGTAAAGAATCTATCCTGGTGACCTTACACAGGTCGCAGAACAACCCATGGATTTGGATGTTGCTTGAAGTCTACAATGCGATAATAGGTTTCAAAGAGCGAAGCAATCCCACCAATGATGAAGTCGCCTTTCTGATAATATTCATGTGGGATCTGAAGGGGATCATTCATGCTGCATATAGTGGTTTGAGCCGTGCACTGTGCTTGGAGGAGGAGCAATAACAATAGCAAAAGAAATGCCATTCCCACCCTGAATGCAATTTTTCCTCTCCCTCTCTCAATGCTATGTCAGGTACTTTTAAACTCATGGTCATCAAATATTCATCAGGTCACAATACTTTGTCTCCAATGGCTTCTGACTCATATGAAATGTACCTGATACATGCCCTGTAAACCTAAAGGGAAAATCAACTTGGTAGAACTCTGCCTATAATTCCCAATCTTAATTATGGTAAAGTGGTTAATATAGGTTTTTACATTGTGGCTATGATTAATGTTTATGATCTCTGAAAAACTGTATGTGCTTTGGCGACAAGGTCAATGAATCCCTGAATTATGTGATAATGACTGGGTTCACCATCACCTCCCTGTGGTATTGTGTACCTCGTCACGTTGTATGAAGCAGAAGTGTTAATTAAAGGAAACATGGTTGCCTAACCTCATCAAAACTTGTTATATGCTTTAGGGGAACGTATTTAATTTTGCTCATCCACATTACCTTCACCGAGGGTGTGTCTTCAACACTGGGGAGCCCCAAGCCTGCTACTCAGTTAAGCATGTTTTAACTTTGAAATGAGTTTTCCTAAAGAAACCAATACCTAAAGAGCCACTTCCTATGCTACTTTTTTGCCAAGTTAATATGCTTTTGAGAGGCGTGCATCATAATAAATGAAGGAAGGGAAGAAAGTATGAAGTAGGAAAGAGAACAAAAAGTATACAAGAAACATAGGAAAGCTGTCGAATGTCTTCATGAGATCCATGAATTTTTCCTATGAATTCAATAGGAAGAAGGGATCTTCAAAGACCACAAAACAGTAGCAGGCTGAAAGTATTTGACTTGGTGTTGATAACAGTGTCTAGCAACTACCTAGCTAGGAAAGCCACTGTGAAGTGATGTCCTCAATACAGAGTTAAAAAACGGAGCATGGGCCTTCATTTCATACTGCAATTTTTATTTATTTTTTATTTGATTGGATTGGATTTATACTCCACCCTTTCCCACCAGGGCTGGGCTCAGGGCGGCTTACAACCACATTCGCAACAATAAACAAATGTACAAATATAGAAATGTACAAGAAAATAAAATCTAGTAGGGTTAACATGGATACGAAGCACCAAAAACAACATCATTTGTGGGATTCTGTTGTAGAACTAACTATCTTAGCTCTTATTTTCCTTGCTGCCAGAGCAAACAATGATGTTCTATGAGAAATATACTCATTGGAGTCAGACAGCAATAATATGATTTTCTCCTTTTCTGAGTGGAGGTTTGTACCCACTAGTAGCCCATCCAGAAACTTAGTCCTCGGCTGTGCATAGAGTGGGCAATGGAGTAAATAATGGGGTAAATCCTCCTGCACACGGGTATTGCAGATATACAAGTGTTGATCCTTGGGGATTTGTTTGTACCGCCCAACTAAAACAGCCATTGGCATGCTTTCAAAGCATAGAGCAGAAAACGCTGCTCATGTACAAATATAGAATTAAAACATATAACTTAAAACCATTGTTCCTAATCTGATATCATACAAAACGGTGCCCTGAACTACGTACCCAGCTCATATCGGTGGGGCTGTCATCAATAGGGTGAAGACGGTCCAGAAGATGGTAATAGGGGAGACCAACAAACAGCACAGAACTTGCAGGTCCAAAGGAAGGAAGAGAAGACAAGGAGGGGAAGGAAAGGACGGGGGAAGGGGAAGGGCGGGGGAAGGGTAAGATAAACGGGAGGGGGCCATCATGTTGCAGTGGTTAAGAGCGGCAGATTCTAATCTGGAGAGCCAATAGGAACCATAGAATCCTGTGCCATGGTTTCACAGCCACCGTCATGTTTTGGATATCTTTTTTTCCACGTACACCTAAGTCATTTGTGGGCTTATTATGATGTTCTTTTTGAATGCATCATGATCAACCCTACAGACCAAGTCTAAATTTGCAAAGGAAGTAATGGAGAAAGGTTGGGTGAGGAGGGGGGCATCAGATGAGGTGTATGGTGGGTTGTCCAATGATCTGACCACATGACTCCCACAATTTTATTATGCAATGATAATAAATTGGGCTCATTCATATACTACGGATGGGTTTCAGATTCAGCTGGACAGATTTTTTTTGCCTTTCCTTTCTCACAGCAGGCCACATAACTGAATGAAATGTTGCTCCATGGGGATAGTGGACCCTGTGAAATGACTTGAGGGAGGTCTGCAAAGGGAAGAGGGAAATTGTGAAAATTGCCAATTTAGTCTGGATCCAAACAAAAGTTTGATGTTCTTTCCTGTCCATACTGCCTTCCTAACCTCTTTCAGAGATAGAGAGGAATTCCTGAAGGAACAGGGAGCACATTTTAATCAGATCTTGTACTCTTACTTCTCCAGGCTAGCTGCCCTTGACTATTTAGCTGAGGCCTCAAGACAATTATATAACATTTAGGGGCAAAAATGCATGCAAGTAAGCCAGCGCTGGAGGCCAAGATCGAAAAGATCTCCACAGCCACCATATATTTTCCCTTGCTGCTCAGGTAAGTTGGAACAAATGATATCCAAACACTGCAAAAGACCAACATGCTGAAAGTGATGAATTTGGCTTCATTAAAAGTGTCCGGCAACTTCCTAGCAAAGAAAGCCACAATGAAGCTTGCTATTGCCATTAATGCTGTATATCCCAGAACAGAATAAAACATGGCAACTGACCCTTTATTACACTCTACCACTGTTTGTTCAGCCAGAGACTTCATGTCAACATCTGGGAATGGAGGAGCAGTACATAGCCAAACGGTACAAATAACTACTTGAATAAAAGAGCCAGAAAGAACAACCATGTTTGTGAGTCTTTTGCCTATCCAAATTCTCATTCTGGATCCTGGCTTGGTAGCCATGAAAGCCAGAACCACATTGATGGTTTTGGCCAAGACACAAGAAATAGCCACTGAGAAGATGATGCCAAAAGCCATTTGTCTGAGGAGACAAGTCACGATTCCAGGGCGACCAATGTATAACAGTGAGGAGAGGAAGCAGAAAATTAGGGAAATGAGGAGAATGTAAGTGAGATCCTGATTGTTAGCTTTGACCACAGGGGTGTTTTGGTACTTAATGAAGATTGCAAGAACCACAACTGTGATAAGGGCAAAGGAACATGCCAGGAGAGCTAAGGTGATGCCCAAATTTTCATCATAAGAAAGGAAGTTTAAAACTTTGGGAAGGCATTTGTCTTGATCCCAGTTTGCATACTGGTCATCAGGGCATGGGAAACAATTGTCCGTGTCTGAAAAACAGAATAGATATTAGTTCAGAAACTTCCCAACGTAACATGACAACTCCTCTCTCACATTTCATCTTGAACCCTAGGAAATGGTGACCATGTTAGGACCCAGTACTTCTAAAAATTAGAGTGTTGTGAATATAGCTCCATTCTAAACTGACAATAATATTTATTTATTTAGCTTTTTTTAAAGCAAGAAGAAAGGAATGATCAAATCATGTTCCAACTGGGAGAAATGTCTTTATCTACTGAAAAAGAAAGATTTTGTTTAATATATAAATGTTATCACTACTTGAAATATTTTAATTTTATATCAGCATATCCAAATATAATGCAGGATTTAGATTACTCCAAAAGTATCTGAACACAATTCTCCTAGAGGTTAAGAGTGGTGGTTTGGAGAGGTGGACTCTGATCTGGAGACCCTGGTTTGATTCCCCACTCCTCCACATGAGCGGCGGATGTTAATCTGGTGAACCGAGTTGGTTTCCCCATTCCTATGCATGAAGCCAGCTGGGTAACCTTGGGCTAGTCACACACTCTCAGTCCCACCTACCTCACAGGGTGTCTGTTGTGAGGAGGGGAAGGGAAAGTGATTGTAAGCCTGTTTAATTCTTCCTCAAGTGGTAGAGAAAGCCGGCATGTAAAAACCAACTCTTCTTCTTCTTCTTTTTCTTTTTCTTTTTCTTCTTCTTCTTCTTCTTCTTCTTCTTCTTCTTCTTCTTCTTCTTCTTCTTCTTCTTCTTCTTCTTCTTCTTCTTCTTCTTCCCACTGCACACATTACTGCCTCCCTCACAGAAGAAGTGCATTTATCCAAGGACATGTGTTGAACACAGATTAAATAGTGTTTGATGTAATAAGATATGATGTCTCTTACCCATCTGGTCAGAAATCTTTCCATCTGGACACCGAACACAGTCATAGCAACAAAATAGCTTCCCATCCTGCTTTGTCCTCCTGAAACCTGGAAGGCATTTCTCATTACACAAGGAAGAAGGTGGCACCTATTCATGAACAGGAGAGTAGAAGACATTTCCCCACAATTAGTAAAATGGTCTTCTCATTCCCTAGTCTAAATCTTAATGGAATCCAACTGTCACATACATTCATATTTAACAAGCTTTGCATTGGGCTGTCTGAATGTTAAACCTAGGGTTGCCAGCTCCGAATAGAGCCTGAGGAGGGTGGGGTTTGGGGAGGGGAGGGACTTCAATGCCATAGAGTCCAATTGCCAGAGCGGCCATTTTTTACAGGTGAATTGATTTCTATTGGCTGGAGATCAGTTGTAATAGCAGGAGATCTCCAGCTAGTACCTGGAGGTTGGCAACTCTAATTAAACCTGAACTCTAATTAAACTCTAATTTCAAACCTGAAGTTTACTTGTTAGACGAATGTTAATCCACATGAAATACGTCGTGAAATACTTTTATCACACATTTTTAGATCCGTAAATTCAATAATACCTATAATAAGAAATTTCAAAAAAATGTTTAAAATGTATTCAAATTGTTGGAAGATAACTGGAACATTTGGCTGATATTTTTTTCTAGCTATTTTCCTGAATGTATGTTAGTTTTCATCTACCAACAAGTGACAGACCATTCAGTTGTTGCAGTGTCTTCATAAACCGAAGCAAAACTATTTTCTTTGGAAGCCTCTGCTGAAACACTCTTGGCCATTTCTTACCTAGTATTATTACAAAAAGGGATTGACCTAGTTCCCAGTCCCATTCCTTCCTGGAGGACCCTGGATCTGAAGAAGACCTATGTGAGCTGGCATTTGAGATTTCAGCATTACATGGCAAGAGAGAAAGCCAAGTCCATAATTAGGGTAAATTTGTTTTGGATATCCTTTCCTTTATCCCTTAGAAGCTCCTTGATCCATTGATCTTAAGCGGCGTAAATCTAATGTTTGAGGGATATAAGGACTGAAATAAATCTTGCCATTGACAATGTAGCCTTGGGATCCCTGTCACTTAATTAAACAGGCATTATGTCCGACACAGAGGCATTAGATTTATGTGTTAAAAGGGGAGAGATATAACATGATCGAAGTTCCTCATAGAAGCGGCAGCAAGATTGACATATGCAGCTAAATGGAAACTGACTGAAATACCAGATAAAAAAGACTGGATACAGAAAATGATGGACCTGATGGAAATGGCGAAACTTCCAGCTTTAATGAATCAAAAAGATAATATGCAATTTTCGGAAGAATGGGGCGCATGGAAAACTTATTGTGAAACTGAATTTCAAATGGGGTCGTTTAGAGGGTATTCATTAAACTAATCTTTTTATACATGTAAGTAAAAATAGCTTCTTATCATATGTTAATTTTATAATAAGGGCAAAATGTTATGTTATAATTGGTTTATTAAGTAATTAAGATATTAGTGAATGCAATGATATGTAAGATTAGTTACCATTTACAAAAGAGAAATAATTTTATTTCTAGATGGAAGGAGGTGGAGGGAGGTCAAACACAATTTAAATTTAATGTTATTATATATCAACTAAGTTTTGTTTTTCTGTTATTGTAATTTTGATGACAATGGATTTTTAAACTTGTTCAATAGTCGAGTTAAGATTTTGGAGAAAATAATAAAACATTTTAAAAAGAAGTTCCTCATAGAAGCGGCATTCCAAGAGAGCATGAGCTAATGAATCAATAGAGTGAGAAGAGCAAGGACAGGTCCGGTCTGGGTATGGTATATTTGTTTTGGATGTATTAAAATTTACATAGCAACATTTAAAAAACAGATTATTGGGAAAGCATTTATTTTACTCGAAGAGCCCTGCTGGATAAACATCTAATGTACAATTTTGATTCACACAGTAAACAGTTAATTGCCCTATAGAGACAGCGTGGAGTAGTGGTTAAGAGCGGTGGACTCTAATCTGGAGAACCAGGTTTGATTCCCCACTCCTATACATGAGGGGCGGATTCTAATCTGGTGAACCAGGTTGGTTTCCCCACTCCTCCTGGTTTAACCCACCTGGTTAAATGTGCTGTGCCATGTGATATTGTCTTCATTAATGGTGAACTCTTTGCCTGATGAAGCTTGTGGATCAGTCCATCCGACTTTCACTCTTAAGAAGGAATTGTTTGGGAACAGGACCCAGTTTGCAATATCAAATCCAGTTCTTATTTCACCATTCTCATCCAAAGACACTTCTTCTCCAACACTATTGTTAAATGACAGGCCCCTCAGAAAATGGTGAAGCTGTATTGAAAGAAATGAAACGTTTATAGAATGGTGAAGGATGGTATCATTCTGGGTGCTACCTATTGAGATTCCGCAAATAGATGTTTTTGAAAGAGCAATATTTTTCCTTGCTGACAGATTTAATTGCATTAAGGAGATTTCACAGCAATGTTTTTCATGTAAACATAATGGGGGAACAATATTTCAGGATGGAGCTTCCATCTCAAATGTGTGGATATGATTTTGACATCATTTGGGATGCTTCCCTGCTCATTCTCAGTTCTATAATCCTGCTTCTATGAATCCCTATTCCCCCCATAAAGTGTGAACAGTAATTTTCTGAAGGGTTTTTGAAAGCATGAAAGTTGCATGGAAAAAAAGTAGGGTTGCCAGCTCCGAGTTGGAAAATACCTGGAGATTTTTGGGGCGCAGCCTGAGGAGGTCAGGATTTGGGGAGGGGAGGGACTTCAATGCCACAGAGTCCAATTACCAAAGCGGCCATTTTCTCCAGGTGAACTGATCTCTATCAGCTGGAGATCAGTTGGAATAGCAGGAGATCTCCAGCTAGTACCTGGAGGTTGGCAACCCTGAAAAAGGGTTCCCCATACTCTCACTCAACAAGCCTTCCGTGATTTTCAAAGATGACTGCATACTTCTACTTAGCTTTTAAATATATTACGCCTTCAATCCTAAACACACTTTCCTGAGAATAAGCTCCACTGAATAAATTGGGACTTTCTTTTAAGTAAACCTGCCGAGGATTGCACCCTAAAAATACTAAATGCAGAAAGCTTCTTGGGACTGAGATATTACCTTCCAGGGTTGAAAATGCAGGGGCTTCGAGTTGTCTCCATCCATCACCTGCTTGGGTTTGAGTCTGGACGTATGCACTGCATGCAAAGAATGTGCTATGGCATAGACAGCATTGTAGATGCTGTACCTTTGGCCAGCTAAGGTTGTTACAAAATCACTTCCAGGAAGGTTCTTGAATTGATCTTCCCCGATACAGCTGATCTTGTCCTCCTTGAAATCTGGCAGTAAACAGTGAGATGCTGAATTCCAATAGACCCTGAAAATGTTGATCTTTTTTGGCCAATGAGCACTTAAGAGATGAAGGAAATTTTGGAACCCCGGTACAACCTTGGCACGAACCTCAAAAGATAAAGCACCATGAAGAGCGCGTCTTACAAAAGCCCATTGCAAACTCACTGATTCAAAATCCCAGTGGGCTGTCATGAGCCACACTTTACCGATAGGTGTCTTTGCACTTTCTGACATTTGTAGCCATATTCCCAAAGGAACTGTGGTATGAATGTTTACATACAGGATAAGCACGTTGGCTTGTGATTTGTTTAAAAAAAAGGACATGTTCCGAAAGTGTCCTATAAAATTGGGGTCTTGTATGGAAAAATTCACGGTGACTATTCTTTCTGTAAAGGCAACGCAGATGCCACTCTGGGACAGCATTGGTACCAGCACCTGTATGAAGCGCTCTCCTTTATCATCATCTGGTGCAATGATCCCAACCCACTTCCACCAAAAATGCAGAAGTAACTGGGCGATTGCATTGTACTGATGTCTTTCATTGGGAACCATCTGGTAGAAGGAATGGAGCTGGACTTTCTCTTGTTTCTCCAAAGTAAATAAAGAATAAGCAACCTGTTAGGAGATATATATGTATCTATGGTAAAGCGATTACACACTGGTTATATATACATTTAACAATCATTTATTTAATTATCTAATTCAATTTGTACCCCACTTTCCTCCGACAATGCCGGGCTCAGGGCAGCTTCCAAACATACCATCAATGATATACAATTAACAATAATAATATCACTTTTAGTTAAATAAAATCAATTCAATTAAAATCTAGGATTTTGTTCCTTTGTTCCATAAAAGTATGGCACCCCCAATGTCATCCAAGAAAGATTACATGAGGGACAAAAATTGGAGATATGAAAATGAATGACTGGGCCATAGTTATTTGTTTTTTGGGTATCTTACTATGAAGGAAACTGCGCTCCATTATTTTAATTACCTTTAAACAGATACTGAGATAAAATTCACATTTCCTCCCAGGGAAGAGCAGAAGCAATTATTGGGAAATATGCCTCTGCTTAGGGTGTTGGATCCCAAAGCATATAATTTCTTAGCGTTTCCTTCAAATCATCGTATTTGTTAATATGTTGGTCAGCAGTAGAAGAGCTAGATTCAAGTGCAGTAGCACCTTAGATATCAACAAGATTTTCATGGTACAAATTTTCCAGTGTCAACGCTCCCTTCATCAGATGCCTATATATGTAAGTTGTGACATGTCCTTAAGTATCTTAGAAACAAAAATCCCACTTTCCATGTCCAATGCATAGCAATGCCCACAAATAAAATCACACCATAGGACTCCACTGGGTGTACTGAAGAACTGTAAGAACTACCTGAATAAAATCTGTGAACAATAACTACAACCTTGATGTTTAGCATGAATCACAGAATCACATTTCTGTTTTCATTTGTTCTTCAGCCCTTAATGAACTCTAGAAATACAAGGAAAGAGAGGAAAACACATTGTAAGAACTTCATACCCCATGTACATTTTATACCTGTGGAACTTTATAAATGGATAAGACGTTGGTCATTGAGAGTGATGTTTCTGAGTCTGGCCCTCCAACGACAGCTACTAGATCCATCGTGGTGTCACATTTGTAGTTGGGGACAGGCCTATCCTGGGCAGCAGTAAGACTCAGGATGCTCTTATAAATTATCCTTTCATCAAAATAGCTATGATAAATGTGGAACCCCAAGGTGATGTTGGGTAAAATCTTGAGGTTCTTATTGATCTCTTTTACAGAATAGACCAAGGAGAGGGCACACAGATTTTCTCCAGGTTTTGGCCTGAAGTGAAAAATTATGTATTGTAAGTGGATCGCACTGCATCAAAGGATGCTAAAAAGAAGTCCGAATGGAAAATTGAGGGCAAAGGTGAAAATCTAAGATGCTTATGGCACGGGAAATGGGTGGAATATAGACAAATGGGAGAGGGGCAAAGATAAAATAAAGGACCACATAAGTTATATTGAAGTGCACATACAGTTTACATGTAAGCTTACACGCATCCTTGTACATAGTTTGTATTTTAAAAAATAAGGCTCACATAGGAGTACATCCCACAGCACTCAATGGGGAAGACTTCTGTGCAAACATGCATTGGACTGCAAGCCTTTCATTTTAGCAGTGAATAGTCCTTATTTGTAGGGAACATAGCCTGGCCTACTAATGGGGGGAAATCCTTACACGCTTAGCTGAATTGCCCATGGATTAGGATGTTGCTTGAAGTCTATAATGCGGTATAACATTAGAAAGTAAGAAGCAATCCCTCCAATGATGAAGTTGCCTTCCTGATAATACTCGTGTGGAATCCGAAGGGGCTCATTCATGTGGCACATAACGGTTTGAGCAGTGCACTGTGCTTGAAGGAGCAGCAACAACAAAAGCAACAAAAACCTTATGACCATCCTGAAATCAGTTTTTTTCCTGTCCCTCTCTCAATGCTAAGTCCTGTAGCTTTTAACTCATTATCAACAGTTACAGTTACAAAACATTGCCTTAGATGGCTTCCGACTCTGCTGATGTGAGGATTTTGAGAGGACCAGTCTGAGAGCAGACTGCCTGCTTAGAATCTGCAACATTCACGGAAGAGTCTATATAAGTTTTCCAGCTTGGCTAAGTAGAATGTTTATTATCTAAAAAGAAAACCTATGTGTTTTTGAAGAGAAAGATGATGATTGATAGAGTCCAATGATAATGACATGGTTAACAAACACCTCCCTAAAGTATTGTACAGCACATGATGGAGTGTGAAGCAGAATAATTAAAGAAAGCGCTCTTGTCCGATCTTATCAAAACTTGTTATATTCCTGAGGGGCATGGGTGGTAACATTGGCAAAATAGGCATTGAAAGAAGCCTTTGCATCACTTTGGGTGCTGTTGTGGAGGAAAGTCTGTTGGGAATATATGACATTCCCAGCAATTAGGTTGTGTGTGTGCATGACGTGCCATCAAGTCACAGTCAATTTATGGTGATCCCTTATGGAGTTTTCAAGGCAGGAGACTAACAGATGTGGTTTGCCATGTTGTGATGGAGCAGGTGGACATGAGTGATTTGGAATGGGTTTATGGTATAAGAGAAAGGGTTGGTGATTAACAATATCCCCTCCCCCAAAAATCTGTGTTTGTTTTTGTGTTTGGATACTTACCATCAACAATACAGCAGTCATCTTGTTTTTCTTTGATTCTACTGATTGCCTGGACAACAGCATTTCCACTTCTAATTGTATCCTTGTAAGGGATGAGCACACAGCACCCAATCACCTTTGGAGATCATTCCCAGAGAGGAAATTTCCCCCAGTTATCCAAAATGAGAAAAGGATGCACCTGAGGTGGAGTTCCTTAAATATGCAGTCCATCTCAGGCTGGGGTGGGATTTCCAAGGGTGCAGACCTATTGGGAGTCATGCCCTTTACTAAAGATCAGCTGGTAAACAAATGAAGGAAAATTAAGGATAAAGCCCTAGAAATCCAAGTTGGAAAAGCTGGGAGGGCATTGTGTGGATTTGAATAGTGTTCTGGTGTTATTCTTGAGGATTACATCATCTACACAGACCATGATAATTTTAAGGTATCCTGTTGAGATAGTGGTGGTAGAATTTTTGGGTCAACAGTTATCTCTCACAGAGTTTTCTCTGGGCTTGTCCAATATGAGTAAAACCAACAAAGAAAGAAGTCTGAGTTGAGTTGAATTTCAACTGCAAGGGAAGGGATGGTAGACTTGCCACATTGGTTTTCCATCTGGAGACCCAATCCGATTTTTTTTTAAATTGTCAAGGAATTCAACTGTTTCCTTTGTTATCACAGAGTACTATGCTATGCTATGGTATGCTATACTATACTAGTTTCTATACAGAATCTCGCAATTAACTATTAAGCCCTCTGTTGATTGAAAGACAGAATGTCCCAGATTCTTTTAACGTCGCCTATTTATTGACAACCATTCACCTCAAATATTGGAGATGGTGGCACAGTTTTTAAAGTTTGTTTTAAAATCCCGCCAAACAGTTAATTAGATGGTAGCATCAACAAACAATGTTATTCGATGTAACTGTCTACTAACTATTTTTAATGGGCACCTTTTAATATTTCCATTCCTTTTGCATCCTTTTGTATTGTGCCTTTTTATGCCGATAAAGAAATGATTGATTGATTGATTGATTGATACTATACTATGGGTTCCACCGTGCTTGGCAACCCCAAAGCTCCCTGCACTGACTGTGATTTTGCGGTCAAATAACTGATCCTTACAATATAGCATATAACGTGAACAATATTGCCTATGAACTTGGTTACTAATTACAGCCACCTGATTTTACTCCACATAGACAAAGCCTAAAGTTATCATGGCTGTCATCACCTGCTGCTGATTCTTTCACGATACAGCAAGTTAGAGTCCTGGAGAAATCTTAGAGGTGGAGGGGAGGACATTCCCCAAATGGATAGTGGTGTTTGGTGCCACATGAACATCAGCACTTGGAGAATTAATTTTCTCCTCTGTAATTACCAATCATGCTCTGAGCAACTGTCCAGTTATTTAATGCCCAGTGGATACCGGAAAGCCATGAGGAAATAAAGAACAAATATAGAAAGTGGATATAAAGAGTCCTTCATAGTGCTTGGAGCTGGAATGAGGGAATGATATTGCATAGTTTAGCGAAGGCCCGAATAGCTGCATTTAAGGCAGTGCTCAAATCTGAGGAGTGCAGACTAGGGGAGCCCAACCTTTGGTGACCGTTCCTTGACATATGTGAAAGAATGCTGTACGAGAGGGTCATTTGTGGAACTGAGGAAGTGGGAGTTGGGGATTTTATTAATCCTCCTTAGCATGCCATGTGTAACATTGAATTAAGATGGATGAAGTGGCACCAAACAAGATGATGAACTGAGAAAAAGCAGGCAGTGAGTCATAGTGCCAAGAGGTTCAGCTTTTATTCTAAGCATGCTGCAATGTTGCCAGGAAGGTGAATGCTGTTGAAGAAAATAGGGGCATGTGGGTCTTGAAAGGAAGTTTTTGGTTACAGAATGGCGGTGCTCTTCATGCTGCTGCTTGGGCTGCTGCCTCATGTTGTTTGCAAGGCATCTTTGGTCCACCACAGCAGGAAGATTTGTTGCATTCAATGCCATGTAAGAGACCCACTCCCTATTTCCCATGACTTCTATCAGCCGGGAGACTATGTCATTGGAATTCTGGTTTCTCACGTCTTGTTCCGGGAGCACTCCACTAATTTCAGTGAAGAGCCCTCTCGAATGCTGACCAAGGAAGTCATGTGAGGAATTCTCCATTTTCTTCCCTGTCATGTGTGTGTTTTTAAGGGCATAATAACCAAAGCCAAATACCAAGCAATGAAAAGATGGATGAATATTCCATCTTGAATATGAAAAGTTGCCCCCAGGGAATATGGTTTGCGATCATTTAATCTGCTCTGCTTTTCTTCACGAGACTGTTGTTAGTTGTTGAATAGTCACTCCATTCAGTGTGTCATTCTAAAGGCACCTAGGCAAGATATTTATGATTGATAGTCATTGCAGGTGTCCTGCTTTACATATTGGATTCCTGTTTATTTCTTTATGACTTCCATGGCAGTATAGACTACCTCACTTCTACTCTTCTTCCTCGATATCTCTCTCCTCTTGTGATGCCATGATTCCCCATTAGATTTACTTTATTTTACCTTCACTGGTTTATCAACATCATATTAAGGTTTTCAGTCAGTAGTTCTTGTTTCCTTCTATTTACATTCTCCATTCTAGCTCTGGGCTTTTTCCTGTTGCTTTTATACTTTAGCACTAAACCTGTATTGTGTTTTCAATAACTTCTCCAAATCCATCTAATGAGAATTAACTTCCCTACCACCATCCTGATGTCTTCCTGTTTTGAATGACTGGAAATGAGCAGGACCACTAACAGGGTTGCCAACCTCCAGGTACTAGCTGGAGATCTCCTGCTATTACGACTGATCTCCAGCTGATAGAAATCAGTTCCCCTGGAGAAAATGTCTGCTTTGGCAATTGGACTCTAAGGCATTGAAGTCCCTCCCTTCCTCAAACCCTGCCCCCCTCAGGCTCCACCCCAAAAACCTCCTGCCAGTGGTGAAGAGGGACCTGGCAACCCTAACCACTCATGATTTACCATGCAGTCCTATGTAGAATTATTTCAGTAGCTAGGCATAGGTTTGCACTGTTAGAGTGTAAACATTAGACTGGAAATGCCCTTAGTTTAATCCTGAAATTTCTTAACCTCATCCCACACCTATAATGTGTGAAATAATACTGGCTAACCTTACAGTTTTGGAGTATGGATAATATATCAGAAAGACTTTGAACACAACTGTGAAGTGGCATTTTATAGACCTTTATATAGACCTTTTCTTAAATCTTTATAGCATTTCATATTCTTTTTTTCAAAAACATGTACAACCAACATTTTCAATTGTTTCTGTTATTACATGCTACTTGGTCTAAAACACATGTACAGTTGTGAGAATATGCTTTATAAATACAATGTATAATTAGCAAAGACACAGATAAAAGAAGGTATTATTATTTATGTAACCTTCCATTTGTCTTTTTAGTAGTCATTCTGTAATTTTGTTTGTTTGTTTGTTTAGTTACCTGATGCCAAAAAATTACCAGCATGTCCTAGCCTTGATATTTGCTGTTAAGGAGATAAATGAAAATCCCACAATCTTACCGAATGTCTCTTTGGGGTTCCACATCTGTGACAAAAACTACAGTCCACAGAAGACTTTTCGTGGCACTATGGGTTTACTTTCCACAAGGCACAAGTTTATTCCAAACTACAAATGTGATATTCAGAACAACTTGATAGCTGTTATTGGGGGGCTTGTTCCTAGGACCACCATCAACATGGCAACCATCTTAAATTCATACAAGATTCCACAGGTATATTTAGTGGAGAAAAAAATGGAGGAATCAGAACTGGGACATGAAATTAAAGAGTGGTTTGGTAATTCTGAAGGAAATGGGGGATTGACAAATGGTACTGAAAAAAACATATTTAGGTAGGATTGTCATCTCTGGATTGGGGAATTCCTGGAGATTCCAGGGTGGAATCTTAGGAGTGCAGAGTTTGGGGAGGGAAGGGAGCTCAGCAATTATGTAATACCATGAAGTACACCCTCTGAAAGCCCTGTGGCGCAGAGTGGTAAGCTGCAGTACTGTAGTCCAAGCTCTGCTCACAACCTGAGTTCGATACCAACGGAAGTTGGTTTCTGGTAGCCAGCTCAAGGTTGACTTAGCCTTCCATCCTTCCAAGGTTGGTAACATGAGTACCCAGCTTGCTGGGGAAGGCACTGGCAAACCACCCTGTAAACAAAGTCTGCCTAGTAAACATTGGGATGTGAAGTCACCCCATGGGTCAGAAATTACCCGGTGCTTGCACAGGGGACCTTTACCTTTACCTTTTTTATAACCTCTGAAAGTGACATTTTATCTAAGAGAA
This sequence comes from Euleptes europaea, assembly GCF_029931775.1. Classification (NCBI taxonomy): domain Eukaryota; kingdom Metazoa; phylum Chordata; class Lepidosauria; order Squamata; family Sphaerodactylidae; genus Euleptes; species Euleptes europaea. Next base: position 16,322,319 of record NC_079329.1, on the reverse strand, counting down.
CTGGTGATTTGTTTTGTTTTGTTTTTGTTTGAAGATAAATTGTAATTCCAAGAGAACTTTAGGCCAATATGGAGATTGGCAGTAGAAATCTGATATGAACCTAAAACCACTGACAAATGCCTGATAAGCTGCTGTGTAAGAATGAAGTTGGAGCCAGTTAACTGGAATCCTCTGCAGGATTATCAGGGTACATTGTTGCCTCAACATGAAGAGGGAGTTTTCTGAAGATTTCAACTGCTATGCTTTTTGCAACCATTAAGTCATTCAATATTATGGGGTAGAAGTGATACATCCCAGAGCTCTCAGCTCAATAAGTCAACTCCTTGCATAAGGACAAAGCCTTCCCCCCCAAAAAAAGTGTCCTTTTGAGGCAAAAACACAAGTCCATAGAGGGAAGGAAGACCTGGCACCTCCAGCGTCATTATTAAGATGTATATCTCAGGTGGGAGAAAGCATGCCTGGTGCGCAACTGGATCTTCAGAAGAGAAATTCCTGCTTGACAAAGCCAGAAAGCTTCATATTAGCATTATGCTATGTATTTTCTTTCAGAAGGAAATCTCTTCAGAAGACACAATGAGAAACTTTTAACAAAATGAAATGTATCTGAAGAAATGTGTTGCATATTAAGGTAAAGGTAGTCCCCTGTTCAAGCAGTGGGTCATTACTGACACATGGGGTGGCATCACATCCCAACATTTACTAGGCAGACTATGTTGATGGGTGGTTTGCCACTGCCTTCCCCAGTCATCTGCACTTACCCCTAGCAAGCTGGGTGCTCATTTTACCAACCTCAGAAGGATGGAAGGCTGAGTCAACCATGAGGCGGCTACCTAAAACTGGCTTCCGTCGGGATTGAACTCAAGTCATGAGCAGAGCTTGGACTGCAGTACTACAGTCTACCACTCTGTGCCGTGGGGCTCTTGTTGCATATTAACAATGTATTAATGCCACAAATCACATTGTACTAAACAAAAAATAAATCCCTTCGATATATCTTTTCCAGCTCACTTATGGATCATTTGTCCCAGGGATGAGTGACCAAACATTACTCTCCTGCTTGTACCATATGGTTCCAAATGAAAGCCACCAGTACACTGGGATTGTCCAACTGCTTCTGCATTTCAGATGGACATGGGTTGGGCTTATTGTTGTGGGAGATGAAAATGGAGAACGGTTTTTGCAAGCAGTGGTCCCAATGCTTTCCCAGAATGGCATTTGTTTGGCCTTTATAGAGAGAACTCTAAAACAAGCTTTCGATGATGAAATCAGAGACTTGTTTTTAAGATGGTTGAAGAGATTTCCAGCTCTCCTGAAGAACAAAGCCAATGTATTTGTTGTCTATAGTGTATTTCCATCCATGAGACAGTTGAGGTGGCTTCTTCATATGACAGCCTTAGAGTCACCTATAGGAAAAGTATGGATTGTGACAGCACATTGGGATTTCAGATCAACCACCACTGAAAGAGACCACAGCATACAACCTTTCCATGGTGCCATAGCCATTACTGTTCACTCAAGCAAACCACTGGGATTCAGAAATTTTCTTAAGCATGTCAATCCTTCTTGGGCAAAAAATGATGGTTTTATCCAGGACTTCTGGGAGCAGGCCTTTAGATGTTCATTGAAAAATTCCAGTATCACGGAGAGTGAGAAAATCAAAGTAGGCTGTACTGGGGAGGAGAGGCTGGAGAACCTTCCTGGACCTTTATTTGAAATGAACATGACTGGCTATAGCTACAGTATCTACAGTGCTGTTCATGCCATTGCACATGCTCTCCATGCTATGTATGAAACTAAAATCAATCACAGAACATGGGTGGCTAGAGGGAAGCTGGAGCCTTGGAACCCACAGCCATGGCAGGTAAATTATCTGCAAAAACATTTTTTTAAAAAATAAGTAAGCTAACCAAACATTGCTTTCCAAAATTTCATATAATAAGTTGGAAAACTGCATTATATTCCCTAAACCTTCACTGTCCCTAATGCATATTTCTTCTTTGCTTCTCCAAGGAAATTTATTTCTTGAACTCATAATGCAGCCATGAACTGGCACTGTTTCTATTGAATTATTTTAGAAGTTTAAGTGTTTATAATTGTTCACATGTTTTAATGGTTTCATGTTTGCCGCCTTGGGGACCTTGATCTGGTGGACATGGGACATAAAAATGTTGTAAATAAATATAAATAAATAAATTACCCCTAGCATACTGCTTTTGGTGGTCCAAGGGAACCCCTTTCTATCTCGACAACAGAAAAGCTGGTTGGATTCAATCCAATGTGAGGATGCTGGAAGTTTGTTTGTTTTGTTATCTCTGAACTCAGCTCCATCTCTTTCTGAGGACCATCTCATTCAACAACAGTGATGAAGAGACTGTGCATTTTGATGAAAACAGAGAAATATCTGCTGGGTTTGATGTTACAAACTGGATAACTTTCTCAAACAAGTCTTTTATTAGAGTACGAGTTGGAAGCCTCAGTCCTCATGCTCCTGCAGGCAAGGAGTTAATAATTCAAGATGAAATCATTGAGTGGCATAGAACATTTAACCAGGTGAGATTCAGTTGCAGAAGGTGTTTGGCAAATACTACTAAGTACAGACAAATCAATGGTCCACATTGGTCTGCCTACATTGAGCACTCTTTTTATGTTGATATGGCTGTGTTTAGTACTTGTGCATTGATACTGAATTTAAAAACTACTTAAAAGTAAGTATTAGTATGTTGGAGGTAAGGTTTGAATTCCTCATGGCCTTCAATCCTATGAAAAAGTGGGAAATAAATATTTTAATAAGTAACAGCTTGCTGGGGGTAAAGGGAAGAGACGATGACTGGGGAAGGCACTGGCAAACCACCCCATAAAACAAAAGACTGCCTAGGAAATGTTGGGATATGACATCACCCCATGGGTCAGGAATGACCCGATGCTTGCACAGGGGACCACCTTTACCTTTAATAAGTAACACAATTTCAACTTTAGTTCTTGTAGTTATCCGGGCTGTGTAACCGTGGTCTTGGAATTTTCTTTCCTGACGTTTCCTGACAATTTCAACTTCTTCAGCATTTTCTCATATATGTGAATTACCTAACAGGTGTATTAAATACTAATTTTATTAGATTGCAAATATTAACTTAGAGAGTTAACAACAAGAGAGTTGTTAACGAACCCAATGTTAATGATGGATTTGATGCCCCAGATTGTACAACCTTACAGTCATCTCGAAACGTGAACAGAAAAGAGCTAGAACTGAAGTCCCAAATTAGAAATGAAATGGGATGATTGCAAAGAGGATTGTACTTGTTCATTATGTAATAAAATGGAAACTATTAATAAAATCTATCCTAAATTGCTGATATTTCTGGACAGGGGCTGCCCATTTCTGTATGCAGTGACAACTGCCATCCCGGTTACAGCAGGATAAAGAAAGAAGGAGAGCCATTCTGCTGTTATGATTGTATGCTATGTCCAGAAGGGAAGATTACTGACAAGAGAGGTAGGACAAATATTCAAATATTTCAATATAACCCATTCTCAAACTTTGACTGACAGAAACAAAGGCTTGGAAGGCTCATCAATGTTGATGTGATGTCAAGCAACCCCAAACTGGACATCCAGATCTCAAAACATAGTCTCCTCAGATATCAGCAGGAATTCATTTATTAAAGCTGCAATACAGATCCTGGAACATCAGGTTGAAGTGAATGGTTCTCCACTGCAATCCTAAGGACATTTTCTTGGCAGTAAGCCAGACTCCACTGTGCGTACATGAATAGGACTCATGAATAGGACCTGCTTAGGATGGCACTAATAATTGCATAAACCTATTCAATGTCCTTCAAACTGAAACCTAGTATTCACAGCTGTGTGTTGCAGCCACGAGTATGGTTGCCAGGTCCCTCTTCACCACTGCCAGGGAGTTTTGGGATGGAGCCTGAGGAGGGCAGGGTTTGGGGAGGGGAGGGACTTCAATGCCATAGAATCCAATTGCCAAAGTAGCCATTTTTTCCAGGTGGACTGATCTCTGTCAGCAGAAGATCAATTGTAATAGCAGGAGATCTCCAGCTAGTACCTGGAGGTTGGCAACCCTAGCCGCAAGTTTATGATGTATTTAGGGTTGCCAGGTCCTCCCTTGCCACTGGTCGGAGCTTCATTGTGGTGGGGCTGGAGGGGTGATCCATGCGCACAGTGTGCGCGGTGAGAACATCACTTCTGGGTTTACCCCAAAAGCGATGGGAAAGCTCTAGCATGTTTCACCAAAAAACATAAGAGTTTTTGGGAGGAATGTGCTTGAGCGTACCTGTCACTTCTGGGGTAAACCTGGAAGTGATGTTATTGCAGCACACACATCCTGTATGTGGATTGCCCCCCTTCAGCTGGCCTGCTTCCACCCGTTGGCCAGTTGAGGGGTGGTGGGCAGGTCTGTTAATTGGCGGGCAATTGCCTGGCATCTGGGACCCCAAGGTGTACTGTTGAGGAATATGCCCATAATAGATTTTCTAATAAAGCAAGATGTAAGTGTTGAGCTCTCTGGATTTTGGATCTCCAGTTAACCAAAGTTGATTTTATTTTCATTTTCTGTTTCTGAAGTTCAAATTCAAAACCTTTATTGGCATAACAAGTCATTCAAAGCATTCCAGAATTAGTCAAATGATACAGTATCAATATCAAAATCTATATCAATATCAATAAACATGGATGAAGTAGGATATGCCAGAATGCGGTGAATATAAGGTATATGTAAAAAACATGTATCTAAAATAACAGGAATAATAGCTATTATATATATATATATATATATATATATATATATATATATATATATATATATATATATATATATATATATATATATATATATATATATATATCTTTAAAGCTTGCTTCAAAAACATGGCTACTATTTCTGTAGTTTCTGTGTCATGCCCATTCAGTAGGAATCTAAACAAAGAGTGACGGGAAGAATTCCTGTCCTGAATTAATGGCATTTAGTGTTTCTGAAGTTTATACTGAGCACTATGCATGTACAAGTGGGTGTCACTGAGTGGCAGCATGGTATAATGGTAGAATCCAGAATTAGATCTGGGTGACCCCAGATCTTATAGGCTTACCAGGTCCCCAGATCTTATAGGCTTACCAGGTCCCATAGCTCCATCGGCGGGAGCTTTTTAGAAGCATTGCTGTGGCGTGCAACTCACATGCGGGCCTGGCGCAATGCAGTCCCACATGTTGCACCTACATCACTTCTGGGTTTACCCAGAAGCGATGTGGACATTCTAGCAATCTCTGCCAAAACTCTATGGTTGCTGCAGAGGTTGCTAGAGCGTCCACATCAGTTGGTCGGTGGGCAGCCCAGTGGATGGGCAGGATTTTACCCGCTACCACCGGCATTTGGCAGCCCTAGCAACCCAGAAGCTTGCTGGTTGACATTGGGCCAGTCATACACTTTTAGCTTAACCTATCTAACTGATCTTATTTTACTATATTTATACCCAGCTTTTTCCCCCAGTAGAGACTTGAAGCAGTTTATTTGTTCTCTTCTCCTCGATTTTATCCTTGCAGCAACAAACAAGTAAATGATATAAAAATAAGCTTTCAAATGGGACTGCAGAAACTTCCACATGAAAGCTGTTCATTCATTGAAGGCAAAATCAGTTGTCTGGAAGGGGGGAATCTTCCTTGCTTTTTTGGCAACTGATTTAAAGCTACAGACTATTAATTCTATGCGGATTTCCTACCATTTTTAATTGGGGGAACGAAGCCCCTGAAAGCCTGCTGTTTAAGACTAGTTACTGAGCTCCTGGCTGAGATGAGATTTGAAACAGGGACTTTATGGCTTACAGTCCACATGCTTACAAGCTTCACTATACTAGTTCTCTTTCTGGTCTACCTGACTGTCTGTCTCCCCTCCCCCATGACTTCTATTTCTTTGCAGATATGGATGTCTGCATGATATGTCCAGAAGACTGCTATGCAAATCCCGATCACAATCAATGCATTCCCAAGATTATAAGCTATCTCTCCTACGAAGACCCTTTGGGGATCAGTCTAGCTTCGTCTGCTTGTTGTTTTGCTCTGAGCACAGTTTTGGTGCTTGGGGCCTTCATCAAGCATCAGGAGACCCCCATCGTCAAAGCCAACAACCGGAGCCTCACCTACATCCTCCTCATTGCCCTCTTCCTTTGCTTCCTCTGCTCCCTGCTGTTCATTGGTCAGCCTGTCAAAGTGACCTGCCTTCTCAGACAAACGACTTTCGGCATCATCTTCTCGGTAGCCCTTTCTAGTGTTTTGGCCAAAACCATCACTGTGGTGCTAGTATTTATGGCCACTCAGCCAGGATCCAGACTGAAGAAATGGATGGGGAAAAGACTGTCAATTTTTATTGTCCTTGCCTGTAGTCTCCTTCAAACTTCCATTTGTATTCTTTGGCTAAGTACTTCACCTCCATTCCCAACTATGAATATGAATACATTGAACGGGACAATCATAATGGAATGTAATGAAGGGTCAGTCTTTATGTTCTATTGTATCTTGGGTTACATGGGTTTTCTGGCCATTTTCAGTTTGATTGTGGCGTTCCAAGCCAGGAAGTTGCCAGACAGTTTCAATGAAGCCAAGTTTATCACTTTCAGCATGCTGGTGTTCTGCAGTGTTTGGCTGTCCTTCATTCCAACCTACCTGAGCACCAAGGGCAAATACATGGTGGCTGTTGAGGTATTCTCCATCTTAGCCTCCTGTGCTGGGCTTCTGGGCTGCATCTTTTCCCCTAAATGCTACATCATTGTGATGAGGCCCAAGCTGAACACCAAAGAGAGGCTGATGAGGAAACAATAATACTCTGTGATCCTGTCTGCTGTTTTTGATATTAATACCGAATTTAGCTGAGAAGATTCTGGAAAGGACACAGTGGACAAACTCTAAAACTGAGTCTGGGGTAGAATATTACGAGATGAGGGGTTGGACAAAATCTCAGATGGAAACTTTGCTAATGCTCTATTTTTCTTTAGGAAATTTTGAATTCTGAAGATTTTTTGCTCCATAAAATTAACAACAATGCATGAATGCTATTGCCAATGCAATATTAGAGGTTAGATGGCCATCTGTCAGTACTGCTGATCCTATGACCTTAAACAGATTATGAGAGGGAAGGCATCTTGGCCATCCTCGGGGCATGGGGGTGCGGGGGGGGAAAGTAGTTGTGAATTTCCTGCATTGTGCAGGGGGTTGGACTAGATGACCCTGGTGGCCCCTTCCAACTCTATGATTCTATTAGGCAAACTTGGCAATTTCAAATGTGTAATTAATTTTTTTTTGGGGGGGGGGGGTGATCCCTAGGGATTATAAGAAAACTTTTTAAAAAAAAAATCTGTAAAAGGGCAGTCAGGGGATAAATCCACAAATACATGTAGTTATCACTAGCAACTCAAATGAAGATATGAAACAACAGAATCAGGTTAAGTATTGTACTTAAATGGCTGATCTACATCATGATTATCAAAATATTCAAAGATATTTAAGGGCAAACTGTGCTAAAGCAACCCAGTTTTTGATGACCAGCATTTTTGGGCAACTCCACTTTTGCTCCATATGGCTCTGCCAGCCTTGCTTATCCTTTGTGCTTAGATGAGCCAAGTTTCATGCCATCTCCCTGTGTGCTTACAGTCTCCTAAGGGATCAGTTAATGCTACTCAGCACCAAGCATGTTCTTTCCTAAGCCCACCCTACCATACAACAAACAGGGGCTGTTCTAGAATGAAATCCATGCGCCACCTTTTATTAGGGTCAACAAAATGATACATAATAGTGTGAGAACTTTTGAGTTCACCAGAACTCTTCATCAGGCTGGATGTTTAAATAAAACAAAATAAAATAATCCTGGTTACATGTTAATTGTGCACTGAGCTATTTCTGGTTTGAAGTTACGCTTAACTCTTTGGGGGAAGAGGCAATAATTTAGCCAGAGCTATCATGAGACAACCACATTATTCCTACTAGGTTTCAACTCAAGAACATTTTACTACAGAAAAAAAAGTACTTTACTACAGAAGTGCAAAGCGCTGAGAAGACATAATAAGCAGGCAGTTTTAAGCTGCATCACCTCTCACTACAGAAAAATAAGATATTTTAGGTAATCTAAATAAAACTATCCTCAGATCTATGTTTATGGTTGCCAGCTCCAGGTTGGGAAAGACCTGGAGATCGGTGGGCGGGGGGGGGGGGGCTGTAAGGGGCAGGGTTTAGAGAGGGGAGGGATTTCAATGCCATAGAGTCCAATGACCAACACGGCCATTTTCTCCAGGGGAACTGATCTCTTTCGCCTGGAGATCGGTTGCTCTAGGAATTGCTAGGAACTTTTCCACCACAGCTTCTAGCTGGGGACTTGGGGCAGAGGCCTCATAACCCTTTCCCATATTGCTACAGACTGGACTGCAATCAGGGACTCCAAAGGCTGAATATGTATAAATGTGTTAATTAAAAGCCTCTTTTAGTGATGTGGCGCAGAGTGGTAAGCTGCAGTACTGCAGTCCAAGCTCTGCTCACGACCTGAGTTCGATCCCAACGGAAGTGGGTTTCAGGTAGCCGGCTCAAGGTTGACTCAGCCTTCCATCCTTCCGAAGTCGGTAAAATGAGTACCCAGCTTGCTGGGGGTAAAGGGAAGATGACTGGGGAAGGCACTGGCAAACCACCCCGTAAACAAAGTCTGCCTTGGAAACGTCGGGATGTGACGTCACCCCATGGGTCAGGAATGACCCGGTGCTTGCACAGGGGACCTTTACCTTTTTTTTAGTGATACACTTTCTCAAAAATGGGATAATTTGGTTCAGTCCTCATCACTTTGTTTGATTTATTTTTGGGAACCTGAACTGGTCTAGTAGCCATGTACACACACTCTCATCCTCTTTGCATGTCCTCAGCCTCCCCTTGGCTGTAAGATACTTTTTGGAGATAGCTGAGTGCAAAAATGGAGGGTCAACAGGAACATAGGGTCTACAGTGGAAACAAACAGACAAACCTTTCATGTGCACCTGTCACTAGTGTCATCAGGGACATATGTCTACATGTGCCAGTGTGAATGTGGCCCACTTTCGCAGATTCACACAAGTATAGTATATTTAGATGGGCATCCCAACATCAATATATATTCAGACCCCTTGCAACTTGCCGACATGCATCTTCTGATATCCTAATCTGTGGCATATGAGTAGAGTTCAATTAGGGTTGCCAGCGCCACGTTGGGAAATACCTGGAGATTTTGGGGGTGGAGCCTGAGGAGGGCAGAGTTTAGGGAGGGGAGGGACTTAAATGGGGTATAATGCCCTTGAGTCCACCTTCCAAAGCGGCCATTTTCTCCAGGTGAACTGATTATTGGCTGGAGTTCAGTTGTAATAGTGGGAGATTTCCAGCTACCCCCTGGAGATTGTCAACCCTAGGCTCAGTCATTTCCACGTATTCTTTAAAGGAAGGATATAAGAATATGGATATAACTTCCACATTCACACTAGAAATGTTAGTAATACAAGTATTTGGCCATTGCTTTGGAAGCATGCATACATATATTCACATGCAGGTGCCTGTCCATAGCCCTGTCCGTATGTTCAGATCATATGTGTAGAGGGGGACTAGGTACAAGCATTCTGGCCCTCCCTCCCTCCATGTGATCACTAGCTTATGAGCACAGTATGCTTAGAGGAAGTATACTTTCATAAGCACTGTTCCTGTGATCAGGATCATTGGTTTTCAAATCATCCCAGTCATAAGGATGGTGCATACACCTCCTCTGTGTGCAGATGCTGTGCTCACTAACTGGTGGTCAGGTGGAACTAGGGGGCAGGACCAGTGTACTCATACCTGGTCCTCCTCTACACACACTGATGAAACACATGAATGAAATGCTGGCATTGGGCTCCTGTGATTGTGTGGAGAGTAGGGTTGCCAACTCCAGGTTGGGAAATACCTGGAGATTTTGGGGTGGAGCCTGAGGAGGGTAGGGTTTGGAGGGGGGATGTACCAATGCCATAGAGTCCGATTGCCAAAGCAGCCTTTTCTCCAGGGGAACTGATTTCTGTCGCCTGGAGATCAGTTGAACTAGTGGGAGATCTCCAGCCACCACCTGGAGGTTGGCAACACTAGTGAAGAGTAATCACTTCCATGTACGAATGTAGGCCCTTTGTGCTCCTTTAAAGGAACATGTGTAAATTACAGTTCTGTCACTTTTGAGTATCATGTGAAAATGACTTGCATGGCTGTATCATGTATACTTTCTCTGGGAACACTTTTTTTCAAATAAGGGACTTGCAGAAAATCGTGCAAGTAGAATGGCAAAGAGAACAGTTTTAATCAATATGATATGTTAGCGTTTAATACATAAAGCCAAAGGCTGTTTCAATTGATCACAAGGAGATGAAACATAACACATTATTCAACGAGCTGGAAATGTGTGCATTTGCACTGCCTGACTAGTTTATTCAGGTCAGAGAGTTCAACTTTCCTTAGCACAGTGTGTAGCTGTTCGTAGTACAATGCAGTCACTACGCTGGGGACCGCAGCGACCTACTGAGACCTAAAGCGGCAACAAGAAAGTCAGAAGGCCTCGATGAAACTTTCCGATCTGAATTGACACAGCAACACAAAATGCTCCTCGGGCTTAATGAATGACATTTGCTGTAACCTATGGTTACCTGAAGTCAGCTAAGGCTCAGGTAATTCCCTAAGCGGCAATCTCAAGCCTTCCCCTGCAATTACCTCTAATTGTAGCAGCAACAAGTGTCATCACAGCAGGCATCAGGTGTGCCAGCCAACTAAGTTGGAGATGAACTTGGACAAGCAACTAATTACAAAGCAGGAGGGTGCTGGAGGCGGAGAGACAAACTTTTCTGACTCTTGGAAGCAGCTGCTGCTTCTCCCACACTTCGTTTTTATCATATCAACAACCCAATGTCACAGCTGGTGACAGCAGGCAGACAAGGAAACATCTCGCTGAGTTGCGTAATGCAGGGTGGGGTGGGGGTCACACTCCCCCCTTGTTTAGAGTGGCTTCTTCTGCTGTCATTTACACTTTTTTAAAAAAATGAAAAAGTTTTCATACGTGATGTTGCAAGCTATTGCACTTTACTGAGTTGGTCACCTGGGATTTTTTTTTAAAAAGGAAGAAGGCATTTGTAACATAAATGAAGATCCTGGCCAATAAAGATTCTGAATTTACTTGGGAAAAGCCCATAATGTGAATGATTATAGTGATAGTTTACCAAGTCACCTGTTCAGATCTCACCACAGACATCACCACATTATCAATGCAATCCAGTGCAGGGTTTCTCCATTCTAAAAAACTTTTAAAAATGCTATGGGGTCCAGTCCTGCTGAGGACTGCAGCATGGTGTGTGTGTGTGTGTGTGTGTGTGTGTGTGTGAGGGCTGCTGTCTCTGCTCCTCATGCCATTTTCAGAAGCCCAAAATGGGTGACAATTTTGGCTCTTGAAAGTCACGCGGGGGTGGGGGGAGATGGCAATGCCTCACCCTCCATGATGCAATCCTCCTCACGATCGGGCCCCTATGCTATTTTTAAAAATTGAAAAAGGCTCTAAAATGGCACATTGTCCCTGTGATGGACTTGGGGATGTAGTATTATCTAGTTTGGCCCTTGGATTGGGGTAACTCTACACTGAAATGTATTGTCAATGGTTTCAGGAAAGCCACTAATATTTTTTTAGCATTCCCATCCCCACAATGGTAGTGGTTTAATTAATGAAACGTATTTACACAATAGGGCTCCCCCACTCATAGGGTTGCCAACCACCAGGTGGTATAGTAAACTTAAGTTAGCGTGCTGTAGAATAGTTAATAAATCAAAGACAGTCACAAAACTGCACAAACACTTAGTTTTTAAATAATAAAGCATAGAAAACGCCAAAGATACATACAGTATCTATATAACCATAAACAATTTTTCAAAATGGCATAAATGTTAAACGAAAGTTTATACAATCCTGGCGTAGTCACTAGGAACTCATCCTTCTCATAAGGAGGTTCAACTTGACGACCATACAAGAGGTAAGATGAAATGCAACAGACTTCCGGTTGTTTTTCTGTTTCGGCTTAGATATAGCCTTCCTCAGGGGCCACTATATTGATAACATAAATAAAAAAATGCAGTACAACGGCATAAACATATGATATAGAATTAAAAAATATATATATATATACTATATACTATAAAGACAATTACTTACACGCTTGCTGTTAATAACAAAGCTTCCGCGTTGGCAAAATAGCCATGTCACCGCCCCAATTAAATACAAAATATCCATGTGATACACTGATTCAGTAATAGACATATTCTTAAAGGTGCAATGACCCAATGTTACAAGGCATGATAGAACATATACAGAATTACAATTATAAATAGCAAGACAAATCTAATGTGGTATTTAAACCTTTAGGATGTACAGTGTCAAAGAGCTGGATGTATTTAGACTCTTGTCGCTTCAACAACAGTTCCAGATCAACCCTGTCATGGTTGTGTGAGCTTTCAAAGCGCCATAATACAAAAAAAGATAAGTCTTCATCACTATGATTTTTATTAAGAAAGTGCGCCGTTAAAGGTGCCTCAGCTACCTGGTTCCTTATTCTAGATCTATGCTCGCTGATGCGATATTTGATGGGTCTAGACGTTTTGCCAATGTACCACTGCCGGCAGGAACAAATTACGCAATACACAAGATTGCGTGAGTCACAATTGTTAAAGCTGCATATCTTGAAGGTTTTCTTAGTAATGGGATGTGTAATTTCCTTCACAGTAAGCATGTACTTGCAACTTAAACAAGAGCCACATTTATAATTACCATGAGGAAGATTTGAAATGTTGCTCTTGTGTGTGTGCTGTGTAAGCATATCTCTAAGAGAACGTGTGCGTTTATATGCTACACGGGGTGGCAATAAACATCCTGGCAAGTGCTGCACTAAATGCCAATGGCGATAGAGAACTTGCCGGATAAGTGGAGACATGGATGTGTATTGCAATACACAGGTGAGACGATCTTCTTTTGTATTGCATGTGTCTGTAAGTAGTTCAGCCCTAGGTTTCTGTTGGGCTTTAAATCTAGCTCGTTCAATAACCCGTGATGGATAACCTCGCTGTCTCAAGTTTTGTGTGAACTGTTGCATAGACTCTTTGTAGTCAATTTCTTCTGTAGAGTTTCTTTTTAATCTTAAAAGCTGACTAAAGGGTAAATTATCTCTAAGGTGAAGCGGGTGAAAGGAATTGTAGTGTAGTAGGCTATTGCGTGTCATGGGTTTGGTGTATGAGCGCACGCCCAATTTACCGTCAATCTTCTTATAGACGGTAACGTCTAAAAAAGGGATCTCTACACTATTGCATTCACCACTAAGGGTGATATGTGGATTTTGTAAATTAATCCAATCACTGAATGCGTGGAAGCTCTGCTCATCAGACATGACTAGGAACAGATCATCCACGTACCTAACATAAAGAACGATATTATTGCTGAATGAGTTGTTGTGTAGGATGTGTGCATGTTCAAAAGCTACCATATAAATGTTAGCAATCGATGGGGCGCATGCGCTGCCCATCGCTACCCCGTGTGTTTGCATATAAAATGTATCATCATGCACAAAATAGTTTTTTTCGGTCACAATGTCAAATAAGTTCAACAAGAACTGAGTAGATGGTTGTGGATTGGAACGAGTGTTGAGAAGTGTCTCAATTATAGCTCGTACTTCATCAGTCGGTACATTAGTATAGAGGGCATTAACATCTAGAGTGCCCAATACTGAGCTTAAAGGAACCTTGACTTGTTCAATTATGCTAATAAAGTGCCTAGTATCTTTAATATAAGCACTGGTAGCTTTACTGAAAATATTCAAAAATGACTCAAGATATTTAGCTAATGGTTCTAATATGGAAGAAATGCCAGCCACTATTGGTCTACCTAAAGGTGGTCGTGTAGGTTTGTGAATTTTAGGAAGGATATAGAATCTAGGTATTTTGGGAAATTTATTGTAAAGAAACTCAGCTGTTTGTGTTGTAATCTGGTCATCTGCTAATGCCTCATTAATAACCGTGCGAATGATGAGTTGTATCTCATCCGTCGGGTCATGAGATAATTTGCAATAAAATCTACTGTTGTTAAGCTGTCTGTAAATCTCATTGTTATAATCTGCCTTAGACAAAATAACAATGGCCCCGCCCTTATCAGCAGGTTTCACTATGATGTTAGAGAGACTGGCCAAATTCTCCTGCTATTGCAACTGATCTCCAGGTGACAAAGATCAGTTCCCCTGGAGAAAATGGCCACTTTGAAAAGCCCACTTTGACTCTATGGCATTATACTGCATTGAAGTCCCTCCCCTCCCCAAAACCCCACTCTCCGCAAGCTCCACCCCCCAAATCTCCAGGTCTTTCCCAGCCTGAAGCTGGCAACCCTATCCACTCGCCAGCCCAGTAGCTATCTGCACTCGTAAAATTTAACAGTAGTTTGAATATTGAATGAGCTGTTCTGCCTCCTGCTGAAAGAGTTCCACCAATACTTGAGGAAGCCACAAGATCAATTACCTTTCGTTGGCGAGCTGTAGCCATTTAGATTTATAACGAAGGTGGTACCCTGCCTTTCTCTCCAATGGGGACCCAAAGCAGACTGCAGCATTCTCTTGTCCTCCATCACACCCTCAAATCAACCCTGTAAGGAAAGTAAGGTTGAGAGGGTATAACAGGTCTAAGTCCTAAACAGAGACTCTAACTACTACACCACACTGGCTATAGGCTTGCCAGAGCCCTCTTCGCCACCAGCAGGATGTTTTTGGGGCAGAGCCTGAGGATGGCAGGATCTCCAGCCAATAGAGATCAGTTCCCCTGGAGAAAATGGCCGCTTTGGCAATTGGACTCTATGACATTGAAGTCCCTCCCCTCCCCAAACCCCACCCTCCTCAGGCTCCGCCCTGAAAACTTCCTGCTAGTGGTGGAGAGGGACCTGGCACCCCTATCTCAGAGGGATTTCTGATCCGTCTTGTGTGTCAAGCCAGGGAAGGAAGGTGGTTGACCGCTGAACATTTCCCCTGGCCCAAAGGTGTGCCTGACTGGACAGTGGGGCTAGCTAATCTCCATTGTGTCACCCTAAGGTGATTTAATCAGCACTCTGAGCAGACCATTACTTACCATATCTGCACCCATCCCAGCCATCAATCAACATTCAAGAGGATAGCCCAGGCATTCTCTTGGATACTGGCGACTTATCAAACCTCTCCTACACTTTTGGAGGAACCCCGGAAAAGCAATCAATTCTTTGTCTCTGGCTTTCCTGCCAGCTTACCTCATACCACCTCAGGACCTATTTTGGGGTATAAATATTGGTCCTTTGGCCATTCATAGTGTGTGTGTGTGTTCTGGATTCGTGCATGCACCCCCACTTACATTTGGGCTCTTTTCTCCTGGAAATGCTGGTCATTTTCCTTCTCAGTGCTACTTTCCTTGGATGCCCTTTCAAGACTGGTAACTATCAGTCATCCTTGAAACCCTATCCAACTTCCTCTCTTTTCTCTTAGTCAGCTCCTGTATGTTTTGTATGTGTCAGACTCAGGAGTTTGTCCGTAGCCACCTTCAAGCATCAGGCAAAGGCTCTGAAGCAGTTTAGACTTTATTAGGAGCAAAATTCGACAAAGTAAGGAGCTGACTGCCTCCTGGGAATACAAGGCTACTAATGAGAAATCAGGGCAAGGATATATGGTTAAAATGCATAGCAGACTTCCAAAACGGACAGGCAAAGGTACACAGGATTTGGCTACAAACCAAGATAAACTTTCTCAGACATAACAAGGCTAAGCAGCTGGGATGATTGTGGTAAACAGGACAGGCATACCATACTGAGCATAGATACAGATACTGTACAAAGGCATGTGAACCAGAAGCATGTGACCAGAGCCCTTACTCCGTGCCAACCCCTGGCCTGCTCGGAGCAAGAGCCTGTGAGGAGCAATATCAGGCTAAGGGCCTGACATTGTGCATATGTCCATTGCTTAAAATATATTTACTGTTTTAATATTTTTTTTTTTTAATGAAACCATATTTTAATTATACAACTGCCTGTTCATTTGAGAGTTTTCAGCCAGGACTAGCCTGGTATACGCAGGTTATTGATCCCAGTTACCTCCTCTTGCTCCTTGTCTCCAGCTAATTCCCCCCAAATAAAGTGGAGATTGCCTACTTAGGGTAACAATACTAGAGAGAATAGGTATGCATCATGACTAGCATCCATTTTGACTAGGAGCCATGGATAACCCTATCCCCCATGAACATGTCCACTCCCCTCTTAAAGCCTTCCAAGTTGGACGCCATCACCACATCCTGAAGCAGGGAGTTCCACAATTTAACTATGCATTGTCTGAAGAAATACTTCCTTTTGTCTGCTTTAATCTCTTACCCTTCAGCTTCAGCACATGACCCCACGTTCTAGTATTATGAGAGTTTGTCATAGCTCACGAGGTGAGCTAACTAGAGAGATCCTACCAACCAGGGAGTGAAACAGAGGTGTGTGTTGGCCCCCTATCTCTTTAACCTCTTTATAAATGACCTTGATTCAATGTTAAGAACAGTAGATGGCCACTTCCCCAAGCTGGGCCCTTCCTCCATCCCTCTATTATTGTATGCCGATGATGCTGTGGTACTATCATTAACACAGCAGGGGCTAAGACGACTGCTGTCCATGTTTGTAAGCTATTGCAATGCCAATTTATTATCCATCAATTACAAGAAATCTAAGATCCTAGTCTTCTCTAAATTTTGGAAACATCACAGTTGGACAATTAAGGGGCACGGAATTGAACAAGTGAAACAATTCAGATACTTGGGCCTGAATTTCCAATACAGCAGCAATTGGACAACTCACAGGAACTATGCTGTGTCCTCAGCTAAATGTAATAACGAGGCCGCAATTCGCTTCTTTTATGTCCATGGTGGCCAATTAGCTCCAGCTGCCTTACGAGTGTTTAAGGCTAAATCCATCTCCCAACTCCTATATGGAGTTCCTATTTGGGTAAGTGCCTTTAATCAGGACATTGAGAGGATTCAGTCCACTTTCTTACACCGTATTCTTGGTGTCCCCAATTGCACAGGGTATGCAGCTCTGTGCCTTGAGATGGGACAGGGCTTTTGGGAGACTAGACCTTGGATCCATACCATGAAGTTTTGGTCACGTCTGCACTTTCTAACTGAATATCCTGGTTATATTCCTGCACTGCTGGGAGATTCTTACATAAGCCAGTGGTCCAAATTAATCCTCAGGAAAATCAAGCCTGTCGGTATTCCATTTGATTCTCTTTTGACCCTTGGGAAAGAGCAAGCATTTAGATTGATACGTCAGCGCCTACTAGATATAGAAATGCAGACCCTAACCTCACTAGCTAATAAACACTGTTCCCCCATGTTTCATGGTATTACTCCGACTTGTGGAGCTACCGTTTCCTACTTGTCATATTTGGAGTCACCGGACATTCGCAGAGTTTTTATGCTCACTAGACTTAACATTCTTCCTTCAGCTATTCTACAAGGAAGATACAAAGGAATCTTTTTTATTGATAGGTATTGTCCATGTAAGACTGGGGATCCTGAACACTTAACCCACGTGCTGTTGTACTGCCAGCTTTACATGAGGCTGAGGTATACCTATATTAAACCCCTACTGCCCAGTGATCAGAGTCTCTCAGATCAGCAGTTGGTGATTTACCTGTTATCTGATAGAAACCCCTCTGTCACCCAACAAGTAGCTAGTTTTCTCCCGTCTGCACAAAGGATTCGGGAGCAGTTTGTTCGTACTTTTAAGTAATGTCATTTTAATGTAACCTGTTTTAACTATTTTCACAACTCTGTTTATTGAATGCTGATGTAATGATGATGATGATGGTATTATGAGAGGAAAAAAGCTTCTCCTTGACCACTCTTTCCACACCATGCATAATTTTATAGACCTCCATCAGGTCTCCCCTTACTTGCCTTTTTCTAAAAGATCAATTACAATGCAATCCTATGCAGAGTTACTCCAGTCTAAGCCCACTGATTCCAGAGGTTGTAGACTGGGGCAACTGTAGAGAAAGGCAGTGTTAGAATGTTCTTCTTATAATCTGGTCCTTGCTGTTTAAATCAGGCCTCAGGATAATTATGTAGCATTTGGGGGGAAAGATAAAACACAGCAATCCTGCGCTAGAGGCCAATATGGAAAATATCTCTGCAGCCACCATATATTTCCCCTTAGTACTCAGGTAAGATGGAACAAAGGACAACCAGACACAGCAAAAGACCAACATGCTGAAGGTGATGAACTTGGCTTCATTGAAATTGCCAGGTAGCTTCCTAACTAGGAAAGCCACAGTGAAGCTGACAATTGACAGGAATCCCAGGTAACTTAGCATGCCATAAAACATAATCACTGATCCTTCATTGCACTCCATTATGATTTCTTCCGCCAGAGAGCCCATGTCAGAATCAGAGAATGGGGGTGATGTAGACAGCCATACAACACAAATACTGGCTTGAATAAGTGAAAAGCAAAGCACAATAGAGGTTGCCAGTCTTTTCCCCAACCATTTCTTTATCCTGCTTCCTGGCTTGGTGGTCATGAATGCCAGAACCACGGTGATGGTTTTTGCTAACACACAAGAAATAGCTGCTGAGAAGACGACACCAAATGTTGTTTGCCGTAAACAGCAGGTCATTGTCTGAGGCTTGCCAATGAATAGCAAGGAGCAGAGGAAGCAGAGCAGAAGGGCAAGGAGCAGAGAGAACGTGAGATTCCGATTGTTGGCTTTGACAATTGGCGTGTTTTGATTCTTAATGAAAATTCCCAGCACCAAAGATGTCATCAGAGAAAAAAACAGTGCCAAGAAAACCAAAGTGATTCCTAAAGGTTCTGTGAAAGAGAGGAAGTTTAGAGTTTTGGGAAGGCACTGATCTCTGTTCTTACTTGGATATTGATCTTCTGGGCATTTGAAACAATCATCCATGTCTGAAAAAGAGAAAACCTGACTTATCAACCTGCCAGTTGTCCAGTTAAGTTGCCATGCTCCTTCCCACTCAGAATGAATTGAATGATTTACTCAATCAAGGAAACAATACAGTAATTTATATTTATATTCTGGTCTATGACTGTTTTAAATAAACTTGACTAATAGCAGTAATTGAAGTAAAATACCCCTAGTATGTGTGCTTACTACCAAGCTGAGTGGTAGACTGGCAGTGAATTGTGGTAGTAAGCACACATGCTGGGGGAAGTTTAAGGTTAGGGTGTCCTACCCTTCTGGTCTGAAATCTTCCCAAATGGGCATGGAGGACAATCGTAGCAACAAAATGGTTCTCCCTCCCTCTTCTGTTTGTTGTGTCCAGGATGACAGTTATCATTACACACAGCAAGGGGCATCACCTAGTCATCAAATAAAGAGAAAAGACATAGCTCATCTACATTATTAAGAAAGTCCTCTAGGCCCCGGGACCTTGGAGGAGAATAAAGGATATGCATACATTTTGAGTTATGTCTCTTCTTATTTATTATTTAAATTCTTTATTATAGTTATTACTGGAGTGGTCTTGGAATCCCTAGGATTCAGATTTCAGCATACAAACAAGTGTGTCCCCGTCTTTTGGACAGTTTATCAGATCAAACCCCAGTCCACAGGACTTCTGATGAACAGACTGATTAATTTCATATTGGATTGAATCCAACTGCCTTTTCAGCTTGTGAAAAAAGGAGGAAGGGGTCCTCTTTAATAATCAAAAAGGCTGTGCTGGGAATCATTGGACCTGCATGGACAAAAGTCAGGTGGGACATATGATGTTGAGGCAAATTGGACAAGATTGAATTGAAAAACTAGCTGTATTTAACCAATTTTTTCCCATCCCAGGTCTCCCAGGTCCTAGTCTGACTACACCATGCTGGCTCTTTTTTCTGATTGTGTGTATTAAGGGCCGTCAAGTCGCTTCCGACTCATGGTGACCCTATGAATCAATGTCCTCCAAAATGTCCTGTCTTTGACAGCCTTGCTCAGATCTTGCAAATTGAGGGCTGTGGCTTCCTTTATTGAGTCAATTTCTGATTACCATGCAATAAAAACTTGGTTTATACCAAAGCTTCTTAAACTGTGGGTCGCAGCCCCATATGGGGTCATGTAACTGAATGGCAACAGTAAATGGTAAAACTATATGTATACCAAAGAACTGTTTTAAAATACATTTCTTTATGATTTATTATCAGTAAATGTTTGATTTGTATATCTATTTTACATACCTAGATAGCCGGGGTCGTGTAAAAACTTCTCGGGAGAAAAGGGGTCGCAAGTGGAAAAAGTTTAAGAAGCCCTGGTTTATACAACCTTTTTGAGGGAGTGTTGTATTACATTCAGGGTCACCTTTCTTTTGAATAAATATGGTATATAATTGAGAGAGGTCCACCACCAACCAGTAGGGACCTTGAATGATTGGCATAAAGTGGAAATGCTGTGCAGATAAATGGCTGTTCTGAGATAGATTAATTTTCCTGATAGAAAACCTCCATTTCAGTTAGATTTTCCACATCCTCATTACCACTACCACTCCCCTTCCATAGTTTTGACACATACACAGCAAGGAGCCACATGACTTTCCCAGTTTATGTCTGACAACCTATATTTGAATCCTACCCGATTAAACCCGTTGTGCCATGTGATGGCCTCCTCGTTAATGCTAAACTCTCCGCCTTGTAAAGCCTGTGGATCCATCCTCCCTACTTTCACTCTTAAAAAAGATTGATTGGGGAAAGTAACCCAGTTTACAATATCCAATTCTGCTGCCAGCTCGCCGTTCTCATTAAAATATACCATGTCTCCAGCACTATTGTTAAATGAGATACTCCTCAGGAAAGGGTGAAGCTAGATTGAAAGAGGAAAAAATAGACTTAACAAAGTAATCAAAGGGATTTATTAACACATTTTACAGTGATCTTCCCCCTAATATTTACAGTGTCCCTTTGGCACTGTATCTCCCATCATCAACCTAGACTTGGTAACCAATTTTCAAATACCTAGCTTTATTTTTGGATGAGTTATGCCTGCCAGAGACAACCATTGCTTCCAATACAAAAGTTCTGGAGCCTGCATAGGCTAGGACAGGGGTGTCACACATAAGGCCTGAGAGCCGGATCCGGTCCCTTGAGAGCTCTTGTCTGGCCCATCAGCCAGCTGAGGCAGCTACCTCCCCCACTCTCAATCTGGCCTGGTGAGGCATGGCCTGGCTTGAAAAAGTGACATTTATGTCATATCTGGCCCTCATCTCAATTGAGTTGGACACCCCAGGGCTAGGATGTCCCGATTCCCTTCCACTCATCATTCGAAAGTTGGCGTCCAATTTTGAAGGTCCTCCCAGCTTTATTTCTTAATAAGTTATGTATGCCAGATGGATAGGTACCTCCTTTTATTTAGATGAAAGATTACCTGCCAAGATTGCAGATTTGATAGATAAGTTCTACTTTTGTCTGCTATTGCTCTGCTTTTGGCCCGAGATGAGTATATCTTATGTAAAGCATATGCAATAGCGTAAACTGAGTTGTAAATGCTGTAGCTTTGGCCAGTCATCCTCATTTCAAAAAAAATCCCAGGTAGACTGTCCAGCTTCTCTTGCCCTGTGCAAGTATCATTCATCTCCTCGCTGGAATCCTCAAATAAGCAGTTGAATGCATGTTGCCAGAAGATTTTGATAAAACCATCCCCATGTTGTGAATTAGGTTGTAGGAGATGAAGGAAATCTGGAAACGTCCCCACTTCATTTGAATGAATGGCAAAAGATAAGGCCCCATGGAAGACATTGATATCAAAACCTCTGTGAAAGGTCATTGAGGAAAAATCCCAGTGAGCTGTCATTACCCACACTTTCCCCATGGATGTCACTCTGATGCCTTCTGACAGCGAATTCATATACAGCAGCCACTTGAAACAGGACATTGTCTTATGGTCTGAGTTTACAACAAATACTTTGATTGAGGATTCCATTAGTGAAAAGGTAACAGTCTTCATGCTTCTTAAATATCCAATCAGGTTCACAGTATAGAACATGATTGGTATTTTTGCCGTAAATGCTACGCAGACGCCGTACAAGAAAAGCATTGGTTTCATGGTCTGCACAAATGTTTCTCCCCGATCATCATCTGCTGCCATGATCCCAACCCATGTCCACTGAAAATGCAAAAGGAGTTGGACAATCCCTGTGTACTGCAGTGCTTCATTGGGGACCATCCGGTAGAAAGAAGGCAGCTGAGTTTTGGCATTTACCATTGGAACAAAGATGCAGTAGGCAATCTAAGCACAAAGAAACAGGTTTTACAGCGAGGGCAATACTTTTGCAAAACTATAATTATCCCTCATATATATCAGCTGAGATGAAACCCAGTGCTGCAAAATCCTAAAGTATAAAAATTATTCCATCATCTGGGTTATTTCATTCCTGGCTGTGGTTAAAGGTACCTATGAGCAATCCTCATCATGAACATCTACAGGTCAACCAGTTGGCTGGATACTTCCTGACATATGCTCGGGGCACCATCAAAATGTTTTTTTTTTTTTTTTCAGGTTGAAGAAATGTTCTGCTGCATTATGGCCCATTGTTTTGAAATTGTTAAAAGACTCATTCCCACAAACACTCTGCTGTAAGAACTGTTTTTTTGTGCAGTACATGCAAATGAAAAAGTCCAATGACAACCCAGCAAGACCATCCTGAGGGTCATGGACAAAAGCCAAGTGTGAGGGGCTCAGTAATAAGGAGGGGCATTGATTGTGAATGAATGGGAAAGCTGGCAGGATCATAACTTTCAACAAATGCACAAAGCTCTTAATATCAATTATTTGTGTTTATGGAGTCTCCTAGATATCATCTGTCTAGCTGGAGGGGCGGGGGAGAGAGACACAACTGTCTCGATGCATCTACCACTACAAGGCATTTCTAAAGCCTTGCGGGGGGTGAGGCTGATAAGAAAGTGACACTCTTCCCCCCACCCCATCTACACTTTGCCAAGAGACAGAAAAAACTTTAAAAAACTCATTTCTCCACATCAAGCACAGGAAATCTTTTATTGACCGTGTTATTATTTTACCTGTGGAATCTTGTAGACGCCTAGGATATTTGCCATTTGAAGTGAGATTTCAGAGTCAATTCCACCAATGACAGCTATCAGATTCTTTGACTTGTCACAGTTGTAATTGGCAACAATCTTATTCCATGCAGATAGAAGTTTCATGGTGTTCTGATAGGCCATCCTTGTATTGAAGTAGCTGTCACATATATAGAACCCAAGGCTGATGTTTGCTAAAACCTTGGGATTTTCATTGATTTCATTCACAGCAAATACCAAGGACAGAACCTGCTGGTAGGCCTTTGGTGTGGAGCTTAAGGGAATGTAATAATTTGAATGATATATATGTCCTATCTTTCTTTAAATATTTAATGTCATAAAGAACTTGAATAAAATTAGCTGATTTTGGAAATAAATGTTCAATTTGCATTCTGTTTCCAAGGGAACATGGAGAGGTACATGAATGTAGACATTCACACATGCACTCTGAACTCTGGCTATTTGGGAGCAAGACCTTGTATATACAGACACACTTCAGAACAATATTCACCCAAGAAAGGGAAAAAGATGTTTGTATTTGACTTGGAAAGTGAAGACAAGCAAGATAAGGATGATTTTGGTTGGCCATGTGCTATAAAGTCCTCTGGCAAATCTGAATGCTAATTAGCAGCAAGTCCTTGGGCATTTCATATCAAAAAAGAAATCAAATGAGTCCTCGTGTCCTTGAGAAATTACCCAATTACTGTTTCATCCATGACATGTCTAAGATGAAGCTTGCTCATGGAAAGGTAGGTTGGTAGGTGCTAATGGACCGGGAGGGGGTTAAAGTCAGAGGGAGATTCTGAGACAGGAACTGGTTAAATAAAGCAGAGGAAAGAGAAGGAAGTGTGTGGGTAACTTAGAGAAAGGAAAAAGGGAGTGAGTTAGACTATGTTCTGCCTGTCTTGAAGAGCATGCATAATCTCTTGTTAGAGGTGAAAGGAGGGCCAGTTAAGAAACCTGCTTAGGGTCCAATGGCCGAGGAAGCAGCTTTTATACTTTTTTTCTCTTGCCATATCCAGGAACTTGAAGGTTGGTAGTCAATAAATTCAGGGTCAACAAATTGTTATACTTCTTTACTTGAAAAGAGCCTACCTCACAGATAAAATTGAGGAGAGGAGAATGATGTATGACCCTTTGGGTCGCTACTGGGCAGAAAAATGGTGTATAAATGAAATAAATAAATAAATTGTGGGATTTGCTTCCACTGGGCACAATGATGACCATGAGAATAAATGGAGGTTTAAAAAGAGATTAGATAGATTCATGGAAGAGAGATCCATTAATGGCTATTAGCCATGGTGACAAAGGGAAACATCTATATACAAAGGCAGCAACCTCTGAATACCAGTGTTAGGAGGCAGCATAACAGGGACACCTTGGCCTCTATGCCCGGGTAAGTGGTTGGATGGCCACTGGGTGATACAGGATGCTGGACTAGATGGACCACTGGTTTGATCCACGAGATCTGTTAGGAGGACTTCTTAGGAGGACTGTCATGGATGTACTGGACAGAAGAAGAATATAAACATTGTTTGTGAAGGAAAAGAAATGCTCTCATATTTTGTGGAATCCAACAACAATCGCTGAGAAGACACACAAAGGGAAGCTCAAGATGAAACAGAAAGAAAGCAGCAAATAGGACATGGTAGAAGAAAGGTGGAAAATAGAACAGGCAAAAGGGGGGAGGATACTAAGAATGCAATAAAATGTATAAACAATTTCAATAAGCCTCCTGATAGCCAATAAATCATGAGGAGACTCATATGCAGACACACCACTGCTTGTATAACTTACAGCACAAATATATGGACAGTCATTCCAGTCTGAACTCATTGATCTCAATGGACTTAGATGGGAACAACATTGTATCAGATGGTACTGCTATTTGTAGAGGTTATGACCTGGTCTACTTCATATTGTGGAGTGGGAAAAAGTATATCTTACATGTGTTCGTCTGAAGCCTTCATTTCTGGATATTCCTCGAAAGATATTTCATCAAACATGCTGCTAACTACAGAAACAATTGCTCCGACAATTAGGTCCCCAGCCTGACTATACTCAAATGGAGTCTGGTGGGGGTCCATCACTGAGTGGGCCTTGCTTTCAGTTGGAGGCAACTGCAGCCACAGAATCAAAAGCAGCTGCAGAAATATCCATTCCATGTGGCAGGCAAATCTTGATGCTGAATGTCTAGTGTATTTCATCTGCTTTCTGCTTGGTTACCATTGGTCTTTTCAATTATTTCAGATTATTTTGACAAAGAGAAACTGGCCGAGATTAGGGTTTTTCAGCCCTACCTGTTCACGGTCCCCGACCGCAGAGCTAAATGGCACAGATATATTTTATATACATTTTCAGAGTTGCTTAGTGATTTTACTAATGGCTTCAGAGCATCTGTATGGGGAGTTGTCAAAACAGGGAATACTGTTCTAGTAATTTATAAGAGATAATTATGTAGTTCCAAGTCCTCTCTCCAGAGTGCTTAGTTTGCTTTGTGTGTGATAGCCTTTGCACCAGGAGAACAGCACAAAACATGTGTGTCAAATCTCAGAATTGGTTAATTGCTCATGGGAGATTCAGAGAAGAAAATAGCAGTAGAAAGTGAGGTTCCAGCTGCAATACTGGCCAGGCAAAAGAAATACCTAATGCATCATCTGGCCTGCTCATTGACCATTTTGACCCAGTTACCATAATATTGACAGGATCCTGGGATCTGAGCCAGCCTCCACAGTACTGAATGCTTGCCCATCCTGGCTACTAAAATCATGTCAGGATCACACTAATGACTCCTTGATGTTTATCATACATCAGTCACTAACTCAAGGCATATTCCATTGGCCACTCAAAGAAATGGTTATCTACTTACCAAGGCACTCCATTGGCTGCGAGTTATTGGACTCAATTCAAGTTATTGACTATCATATCCAAAGCCCTTGTCAGTCCTATTTGCACAATGGCCTCTCTTCCTATGTTCCACCACACCAATTTCACTCTTCTGAGCAGGGCCTTCTGCAAGTCATCCTGCAAATGGGCAAAATAAACAATGGCCTGTACATTCATATTCTCTGTTGTGGCCCCCACCTTATGGAAAACAAGGTTAAGGAAGGCTCCCGGTTAGGCTTGCCAGGCCCCATAGCTCCACCGGCGGGAGCTTTCCGGGACCGTGGCTGCGGTGCACAATGCATACACACGCCTCGCGCAACACACCTACATCACTTCTGGGTTTACCTGGAAGCAACATGGACACTCTAGCAATCTCAGCCAAACTCTATGGTTTCCATAGAGTTTTATCTGAGATTGCCAGAGCAATCAGGTTTACCCAAAAGTGATGCATGCCCGCATGTGATGGGTCAGCTGGCCGGTGGACAGCCCAGATGTGCACATGTGCACGCATCAGCTGGCCGGCGGGCAGCCCGGTGGATTGGCAGGATTTTACCCGCCACTTCCAGGCACTTGGCAACCCTACTCCCGGTTCACTGACTTTCTGCAAACTGTGCAAAACAGAATTCTTCAGGAGGGCTTTTTAGACAGGTAATAACGTTTTACTGTTAATGAAATGGTTTAGAGAGATGCTTTGATAAAGGGACAGGGACCATGGACTGGACTACTGTGTTTTGTACCATCCGTAGTTACTTGAAAGAAGACTTTGAATGTAAGATGACCCCCTCCCCAAAAAATGTTATACACAAAAAGTATTTTTTTATATTATTATTGGGCATAACTGTCAGTTGTATGTGAATTTAAGATGACTCCCTCTTTTTTTGATGGCCTACCTGGAAAAAGCCCAGACTTGCCTTTGAGTAAATATAGTATGTGTTGCCTTTTGCTGCAGGTATGCTCCTACCAGTAATTTCAGCATCATTTAAATTGTCATGTTTAGATTCTTATGTTCTGTTTGTTTTCAGACTCTAAATTGTTTGTTGATTTTCTCTTGCTGGGAGGAGTCTGTAGCCTTTCCTGGTCAGGGCCTGATGATGTCATGGATTGGATACAGTGATGTCATTGAGTGAGTCCTGGTGATGTTACATTAAATTGTTGTAGGACAGCAGCCAGGGGTGGGCCTCACATCCTCATAACAGCTATTCTCTGAGGTAGGTTAGGCTGAGATAGCAACTGAGCCAAGGTCATTCAGCAAGTTTCCATGACAAAATGGGGATTCAAACCTGGGTTTCCCAGATCCTACTCTTCCACTCTAACCACTGCATTATACTGGGGTTGTCTCCATATGTCCCCATAGCTATGGAACTGGATGTGGGTCTCATCCCAGCCCCATAACTTCCTTCCTGTTCTACTGATGAAATGGTTTGGGTCAAAAGGGTGTAGTGTAGGGTTGCAAAGTGGCAGGTGGTGGCGGGCAAACCCCTGCCAATCCACCTGGCTGCCCACTGACCAGCTGAGGGTTGGCAGGCAACGCGTGCCTGCCCATGGTGCCATGTCACTTCCGGTTTACACCTGGAAGCGCCACATTGCAAGGGGCCGTTTACCACTCAAACTCCCAGTTTGAGTAAAGGCCCCTTGCGATGCAGCACTTTCTGGTGTAAACCGGAAGTGATGTGATTGCATCGGCGCAGCCACACCCGTGATCTCACCTCACCTCCACCCAAAAAATCTCCCACCGGAGGAGGGAAGGGACCTGGTAAGCCTAGTGTAGTGGCATATTGCAGAAGACAATTGTGTTATCGAGGAGATAGTGTTGAACCACAATTTTCTCCATCTGTGCCATAGATTGCCTTGTGACAGCACCAGGCTGAAAGGGGTTATTGGTGCAAAGGTTCCTCTCTCTCTCACTCACACACACATTATAATCACTTTGGCTTATTCCCAGGAATCCACCTGCTGCTGTTGTCAGGGTCCCTTTAGCTGAAAGGGGTGTGAGTATAACTCTTTATTATTCTCTGTTTATGTTAGAAGTTAATGAAGAATAAAATTGCTTTCCTTCTACCATTGGTGTGTGCACTGCTTTTTGGAATACCTGGGGGTGGAGGGAAGAACTCTTTCCCACTTGGCAACACGAAGGGTCAAAAACATCTTTTCAAGCCAGTGAGTTTCTCCCATTCTATAATTATTCAAATAACAGTGATTAATTCTGCCCTTTTTTGAAACCCATCTTCAGACACTAAGAACACAACTGAGTGGTGAATAAGTAGCCCCAGTACAACTCGAATCAAGGCCCAGAGACTAGGAACAGGCAAGATGGCTTCAGTCTGTTTCTTCAGGCTGTATACTGTAGGCTTCAACACAGTTTATTAGTGGAGAGAATAGACCTACAAATCGTACCAGTGTACTCAGTGGAATGTGGATAGTGTAGAAAGAAGGCAACCAGCAAGTTGATGGAAGATTGGCATTATATAGGATGGGGATGTTACCGTTTTTACTGATTTTTCATGTGGCATGGACGACTCAGATAGTGAAAAGCTCTGTTGGTGATCCCCTCCCTGTTTTTTACAGGTATTTTCAGCCGGGTGATTTGATCATTGGTGGCATTGTGTCTCTGATCTCAATCACTGGAGACATGAATAACTTCAGGCAACCCTATGACTCCTGGAATGATGAGACAGTGTAAGTATCCCTTCCTTCCATTATGTATATCTGTCCAAAACAGAAACTTAAATAAACCAATTCCACTGAAATGTTAATTACATTAGTATAATGACTAGTTTTTTTACCCTTCTAAACTGTAAATACATTCTATATGAATGCACATAATGCTGCCTTATAATGAGCATTGCCCTACCAAGGATCAGCATTATCTGTTCTGACTATCAGCAGTCATCCAGGGTCTCTGATCAAGATCCTTCATATCTCTTCCAACCAGGTCCTTTTAACTGGAGATGACAGATATTGACCTTCTGCATGCAAAGCAGATGCTCTACCACTGAGCAATAATTCCTCCTTTTCCTTATAGTGCCCCAGAATGAGACCAAATGCATCTGCTGCTGACTAATGAATCAATTCCAAAAGTCTAAATGTCTCATTTTTAACTCTTCTTGCCACTTTTAGAGACCTGTTCATTTTTTGGATTGAAAATAAACAGCACTGGTTTCAATGATTCCCTTCTGCTAACTGAGAATCTTTCCTACAATGGAGGGAGCATCCAGATTGCTAAAAGTACAAGAATATTAGATCCAATCCAAAACTGACAATCACAATACTATTCAAAAGTAGGCATTCTGGCAGGTACTATTTGCACTTGCAAATAAATAATAAAACATTATCACCATCAAGTACATTTTGCTTAACAGCCCTGTTTGATTTATCAAAACAAGGCAGGAATACTTGACCTGAAAAAGGCAGGAATGCTTGACCTTTATAAAGCCATGCAGTTTAGTATTTGAAGTTGCTTTCCAACACAGTTCAATCATGGCTCAGTGATCCTTGCCATGATTTCCACTTCACCCATATCTAGGTTTATCTGTGTTTGTGGTATTGACAATTCTTGTTTCCAGTTTAAGTTCAATTTTCTATTATGGGTAATTTCACTGCCAGCATAGGTGTAGGTAGCAGCAAATACCTGTCATATGAAAAACAGTATTCAAAGTTATACCATGCATTCCCAATCATGTAAGAATTTGCCAGGAGTTCTGGGGACACAATATCACCTAGAGTACCCATTTATCTATGAACGTGGGCTTGCTAGCAGCTGTCAAGCAGACATTACTTCTGCATTCTAAAGACATGTTTAATTGGGATGGAGTAAGTAGCGTCGTCTTCTGAATTAGATACTGTTGGTGGGGCACATCTCATTCGTAATGATTTTACTGTAAGTGGAATTTCCTTTGATACAACATATAATTCTCTTTGTAGTGTCTTGACAAACAACTACCAGCATGTTCTAGCATTGGCTTTTGCTGTGAAGGAGATCAATGAAAACCACCAGATATTACCCAATGTAACCTTAGGCTTCCATATCTATGATAGCTTTGCAAAAGGGACATGTCATGCCATCATGGTCCTTCTCTCTCAGCAGACTAGATTTATTCCCAACTACAAGTGTGGCATCCAGAATAACCTTGTAGCAGTTATTGGAGGTCTTTATCCTGACACTTCCTTCTATCTGGCAATGGTGTTGGGCACCTACAAAGTTTCACAGGTAGGATGTCTTGACATATTATGGAAATTCAAAAGTTCTTTTAAATACTTGAGGCAACAGTGCTGTTTTTACCCACTATGAATATACCAATAGGTAAGTGGGATTGAAAAGTAACTATTTATCCATATTTCCCAGAAAACATAAAATTATGAAGCTTTCTTGTGCATAAATATTCAGCACACAAATTGAAATATGCATTGGAATTTAATTGATATTTGGTAAACCATTGTTGCAATATGTAACCAACAATGCAACACTAGTCCATTAGAAATCTCTCTCTTTTAATTTCGCTCATCCATAGTATCTTCTTGCAGTTGACATATGGATCTGCTCTACATCTGAATGATGAAAATGAACCTCATCCATTCTACAATATGGTTCCAAATGAAGGCTACCAGCAGATGGGGCTTCTCCTACTACTTCTGCATTTCAGGTGGACATGGGTTGGGGTCATTGCTAAAGATAGTATCAATGGGGACAAGTTTGTGAAGATGATTGCTGCGCAGTTTACTTTGAGGGCCATCTGTGTTGCCTTCTTACGTCGAGTCAAGACCTTGAAGAGGAGTGACATTTGGCACTTGATTAATGGGATGTTTGAATTATATAATATTGCCATGAAGAGCAATGCAAATGCATTGATCTTCTACGATGAAAATATTTTCATTTTGAGATGGCTGCTATATCTGCCAGAATTGCAAGAGGGAACCGTAGAGCCTAAAGGTAAAGTGTGGATTATGACAATTGAAATGGAGCTCACTTCCTTGCTTTACCAAAGGAGTTGGGATATACAAGTCCTCCATGGTGCTCTGTCTTTCTCAGTTCATTCAAATGAAGTGTTGGGGTTCCAACATTTTCTGCAGACCAAAAACCTTTTATTGACAAAAGAAGATGGTTTTGTGCACTACTTCTGGGAACAGGCCTTTGAGTGTGGGTTTGACAACAAACCTGGGAAAATCTGCACTGGGACAGAGAAGCTGGAAGATCTTCCTGGGAATGTTTTTGAAATGAGTATGACAGGTCACAGCTACAACATCTATAATGCTGTCTATGCTGTGGCACATGCTTTAGAAGCCATACAATCATACCAATCTAAGCACAAAGCAATGGTGGATGGAAGGAGAGTAAATATTCAGGACCTTCAGCCTTGGCAGGTAATAGCCTAAGCTAGCAAATATGGGACACCATGACATCTGTGAGTCTAATAAGTAGGCCCAATATGTACTAAAGATAATTTATCCATGGACTATTTGTTACTTTATATATTCAGTCAGTGTCTCATCCCCACTTATAGAAATATCATAGTTTCAATGACTTTTCCTCCCTTGCTTTTCATCTTGATTTTGGTAACTCTGAGGTTCCACACTGACATTTGAAAGTTTGTAGATTCATTTACTAGCACAGTATCTCCTAGTCCAAAAAGCAACAATTATGAATTGGATCTGGCCAGCATTTCTCCTGGTGAAAAGAAAAAGGAAGGAGAGGCCCCCTTTGACCTCCAAAAATGGCTATGCTGGGGATAATGGGACCTGTATAAAAGTCATGTGGGCCTGGGCTGCAGTAAGGAAAACTGGATAAGAATGAGCAAAAATCTGGCTAGATCCAACCCATCAGTATTGTGATGAGGCAGTTCAGTCAGACAATACTGGACTATATGAGTCCATGTTCTGACTGTTGGGGTGGGGGAGAGATAGAAGCTGAATATTCTGGTAGGGTTGCCAACCTCCAGGTACTAGCTGGAGATTTCCCACTATTACAACTGATCTCCAGCCGATAGAGATCAGTTTCCCTGGAGAAAATGGCCCCTTTGGCAATTTGACTCTATGGAATTGAAGTCCCTCCCCTCCCTAAACCCCTCTATCCTCAGGCTCCACCCCAAAAACGTCCCTCCGGTAGTGAAGAGGGACCTGGCAAGCCTGTATTCTGGTAATATATTTTACTTTTCTTTTTAATCTAGCTCCACCATTTCCTGGAAGGACTCTCATTTAATAACAGTGTTGGGGCTGAGATTTCCTTTGATAGGAATAGGGAATTAAGAGCTGGATTTGATATTATAAACTGGGTCATTTTCCCAAATCAATCCTTTCATAGAGTGAAAGTTGGAAAGCTGGATCCCCAGGCTCCTCCTGATCAAGTGTTCACAATTCATAATGAAGCTATCACGTGGCACAAGAGTTTTAACCAGGTAGGGACTTTGTGCGGCTATTTGGGAGGTGTCCTTATTTCCAGTCATGCCGTGCCTCTTTTCTTAGCTGCAAAAGAAACTTCATTGGACATTAAAAAATCCAGTTGAAAATACTGAATTTCTGATTGTGTGAGTGTATATATGCACATTATTCAGAGACACTGAATATCCTTTGAAAAGCAGAATTAAAATGCAATAATACCTAAACAAGGGAGGACAAATCTGCCTTACAGGTGAGTTGTGAAGATAAAATGGAGGAAAGAAAAATGATGTTAGCTATTTTGGGCCCCCATTGGGGAGAATAGTGGGATAGAAATTATGTACATGAATACCGGCATATCTCATTTTATTGTGCTTTGCTTTATTGCGCCTCACAGATATTGTGTTTTCGAGCAAGTCTATCAGTGCCATTTTTCCAACAGCATGTGCTCACTTCATGTCTTTGTGTACAGTTTTGGTAATTCTTGCAATATTTCATGTTTTTAGACTTAATTATATTGCACACTTAGTAGACTATAGTATAGTGTGAACATAACTTTTATATGCATTGGGAAACCAAACAAGTCATGTGACTCGCTTTAGTGTGATATTTGCTTTATTGCGGTGGACTGGAACCAAACCTGCTATATCTCTGAGGTATGCATGTAAATGAATAAAATCCACACAAGCAGAATCACAGTAATTTGGCATAGATCGTCAAAAGGAATTTGGAGAACAAAACTGTCAATCAAGAAAAGGAACAGAACAATTATCATTCACCGTCCACCTCAATAAGAAAAAAGACAGAAGATATTGAGCCTCCCTGTCCCTTTATCATACAAACAAAAATGCTTGATACAGCTAATATGAAAGCACTAGAAATATATGTGTGTCAATGGTTCGTTTTTCATTTCTTTTTAGAACTGTTCTTAACTTTGTCAGTGGTTTTGAGCCCTTTTCAGATGCTGCAGTCCATACACATACCAAAAGGCTGCCAAACACATGTAGATCCATTGGATAGATGAGGTCATCACATTCTGTGAACAGGCAATGCAGATTTTCAGCTTTGTTTCATGCCAACCATAACCCTGAAGAGCCAGGGTTAAATATACTGTATAAAAAAAACAGAGCACGCGACTTCAGGTTTGGAGCGGCAGGTTGGAAGGTCGTGATTTTTTCACGGCTGGATTTTGCACCTCTGCTCTGAGACAATATGTAAAAACGTCAAATTGCAGGTAGCATACATTCCTGATATGTGTGATGGGGAGACGATCGGAATGTGCAATCTAACATCTGAAAAGCGCTTCAGTGATCTGTTCATCACTTGGTTTTGCATGGTTATTTGTATTATGCATATATATATGGTATGATTTTAACACACGTGTATGTAATGTGTATACGTTGCCTAAAAGCCATAAATTACCCTGTATATTTTTAAATGTATATTTGACAGGGAAGGAAACAGTGCAAGGGTACAGAAAAGAGCATGAAAATAATGAATCACTCTTTTGCTTCAAACAAAGAAGACAGTTTTAAACAACAACAACAGGGGTTTCCAGATCAAAACACCTGGCCTCAAAAATCTGAAATCATTCCTATATAGTAGGCAAATTGATCACCATTAGAATGTAAATCACCCCGAGGATATCATTATTCTTCAGGCCTAATGTAACAAGGTTCTTTTCTTTCCAATTTGGGACCAGTCATTGCCCAGATCTGTGTGTACCGACAGCTGTCATCCTGGTTATAGCAAGAGAAAGCAGGAAGGGGAGCCATTTTGCTGCTACGATTGCATCTCATGTCCAGAAGGGAAGTTTTCAAGTCAGAAAGGTAAGAGATGCAGCAGGCTGGGTTTTGACAAATCTATATAGTAAATAAGGCAGTGTCCTCCAACTTGGCGCCTCTGGGCACTGTGGCCGCCACTGATTGCTTTCTTGGAAGCCATTTGTTTTGTTTCCCCCCCATAAAGTATCTCTTCCCCAAATCAAATGGTCAGTCCCGGATTTTATCCACCTCGCTTGAACAGGAGTTGCTTCAGAAGAAAACAGGAGGCTTCCTGTCTACAGGAGCAACTGTCCAGAAATAGCTGCCTTGATTGATAGCTTGCAATGTCTAAACATTTTGTGATTGGCCCGCAGCACCCTACAGTTAAGGTTGCCAACCTCCAGGTATATTCAGTATAGGAATAGCTATGAGCAATGCCAACAATATTCTGGCTATATATTCACAGTACGTGGTAATATACCCACCAATAACATATATTCCCAACAAGCATATGTATTTATTTCTTTTCCATGTAAAATTTCCCCAAAGCACAAGTTCACAACAATTCCTATGTAAGGTAAGTATGGAATAAAGTCAATTGAAATGTCTTTAAAGATGTACAACAGTGTAATCTAGTTACCTAAATAGCTCTCTAGTGTCAACTCCTTACTACAGCTGATGTACATTGCAACTGTTGTAATAATGCCACTAGGATCCTTACCTGTAATGGACGGTATCCTTCTACTTACCTCTGTTGGGGAAGTATAGTATACTTTATTCATAAATGGGTTATTCGGTTGAAACCTGAGACTATGGATGATGATGAATAATTGCACGCAATATAATCTTGTAAGTATATGATGGACTTTTGTATATATTTATTACCAATGTTAGGAGTAGTATTTGTTGTGGTTTGATATGAAATGGGTTTTAAAGATATTTGTGACTATGAAAGAGTTTTATTTATTGTATTACATAGGAAGAACTGAGGAAGAATTGGGCTGTGTGCCTTGAAACGATCGTCTTCTCCTGCAATTAATCAACTGCTGCAAAGAAAAGAAGTACATCTTTAAAGACATTTCAATTGACTTTATTCCATACTTACCTTACATAGGAATTGTTGTGAACTTGTGCTTTGGGGAAATTTTACATGGAAAAGAAATAAATACATATGCTTGTTGGGAATATATGTTATTGGTGGGTATATTACCACGTACTGTGAATATATAGCCAGAATATTGTTGGCATTGCTCATAGCTATTCCTATACTGAATTTCTCATCTTATGATAAGTGTATAGAGGTGTCTGATTTGGTTTTCAACCTCCAGGTATAAGCAGAAAATCTCCTGCTATTACAACTGATCTCCAGCCAATAGAGGTTAGTTCCCCTGGAGAAAATGGCCACTTTGGCCATTGGACTCTATGGCATTGCCTCCCCAAACCCCTCCCTCCTCAGGCTCCGCCCCCAAAAATCTCCCATTAATAGCGTAGAGGGACCTGGCAACCCTACCTACAGTAGCCATTTTGTAATTGCCCCCAGCCCCCATGGTAGCCATTTTAAAATGACACCCAATCCCTGTGTCCAATATTAAAAGAGGGGCAACGCCAGATATTGAACTTTTAGGACAAAGGTAACCATGAGGGCTAACTATTTTGTGTGGCTCCACAATTTGCTCTGGTGAATCCAGTGGACAATATCTGAAGGATTAAAAAAAACAACCTGCTGACAACCACTATATTGTGAAAGGAAATCCACCCCATTATCCACCAACACAAGGATCCTAACATAACATTGCACAAGGGACCATTTTTGCAAGCAGAATAACTCTGGGATGTTCGAGAATGCCAAAATGAAAAGTTTTCTTTCTTTTTTTTCTTAAGACACAGATGATTGTTACAAATGCCCAGAAGATCAATA
This sequence comes from Euleptes europaea, assembly GCF_029931775.1. Taxonomy (NCBI): domain Eukaryota; kingdom Metazoa; phylum Chordata; class Lepidosauria; order Squamata; family Sphaerodactylidae; genus Euleptes; species Euleptes europaea. Next base: position 16,286,258 of record NC_079329.1, on the reverse strand, counting down.
CCCAAGCAAGGACCAGGATTCATGCCTCTTCAAGCATAAAACCTTCCTGTCTTACGAAGAACCCTTAGGGATCTCTTTAGCCGTTTTGGCAGTTTTCTTTTCTATGTTCACAGCTTTAGTTCTAGGGACATTTCTGAAGCACCATGACACACCCATCGTCAAAGCTAACAATCGGAATCTCACGTACACTCTCCTCGTCTCCCTCCTGCTCTGTTTTCTCTCTGCTTTGCTATTTATCGGACAACCTGAGAAGATGACCTGTCCGCTCCGACAAACCGCTTTCAGCATCATCTTCTCCATTGCCGTATCTTGCGTACTGGCAAAGACACTCACGGTTGTCCTGGCTTTCATGGCCACCATCCCAGGAAGCAGGATGAGGAAGTGGGTGGGGAGTAGAATGGCCACCTCCATTGTCCTTTCCTGCTCCCTTATCCAAACTGGCATTTGTGCTGTATGGCTGGTCACCTCTTCCCCATTTCCAGATGCTGATATGAATTCAGTGAAAGAAGAAATCGTACTGGAATGTAACGAGGGCTCCGTTACCATGTTTTACTGTGTGCTGGGCTATATGGGCCTTCTGGCCATTGCCAGCTTCACTGTGGCTTTTCTTGCCAGAAAACTACCTGACAGTTTCAATGAAGCCAAGTTTATCACTTTCAGCATGTTGGTCTTTTGCAGTGTCTGGCTGTCATTTGTCCCAGCCTACCTGAGCAGTAAGGGGAAATACATGGTGGCTGTGGAGATTTTCTCTATTGTAGCATCTAGTGGTGGGTTGCTGGCTTGCATCTTTCTTCCCAAATGCTATATTGTTGTATTCCAGCCAAAGCTGAATATGAGGGAGCAAATAATGAGAAAGAGATGAAAAATATGTTCTGCTATTCAGAAGTATGTGCATGCATGTACTCAGAACATTTCTCCCCGTCTTCCTGGCTATTGTCAGCTTCACTGTGGCTTTCCTTGTCAGAAAACTACCTGACAGTTTTAATGAAGCCAAGTTTATCTGTGTATTTCACTTATTTTATATTTTGATTTATAACCTGCCCTCAATCCCTGACCAAGGCTGGGCTCGGGGCAGCAAACAATACAAAATATTCAATACAATAAAACCATATACATAAACCGTTGTTTTCCTCAACAATAGGCCTGGCAGAATATCTCCATCTTGCAGGCCCTGTGGAAGTCTTTAAAGTCCCGCAGGGCCCTGGCTCCACTAGAAAGTGAGTTTCACGAGGCTGGGACCAGGCCAGAGAAAGCCCTGGTCCTAGTTGAGGACAGCCAGACACTCTTTGGGCTGGAGATAGGGTTGCCAACCTCCAGGTAGTAGCTGGCGATCTCCTGCTCTTACAACTGATCTCCAGTCAATAGAGATCAGTTCCCCTGGAGAACATGGCTACTTCGATAATTGGACTCTATGGCATTGAAGCCCCTCCCCTGTCCTCCTCAGGCTGTGCCCCAAAACCTCCCTCCGATGGCAAAGAGGGACCTGGCAACCCTAGCTGAAGATCACTGTCTGGGGGTGACACCGTCACCCCCACACTTACCTCAGGAGACTGCATACCCCCTCCAAGGCATGCTGTGTCAGGAAGCCCCACAGCTGGGGAAGGTGCAGGTGCCTGAAGATTGCAGCAGGGCATGGCATTGGCAGATCCTACTTGGGAGTTGGTAAGTTTAGCCTAGCCACCGCTCAGCATCAGGCCCAGCAGCACTGACTTTCTTAGAGGAGGGCAGGCAGGGCAGACAGCAGAGCAGCTAGCGGCAGATCAAGCCATGCCTCACAGAAGTTGGCTGAAGCTGCCCTACCAAGGGAAAAGGGAGGTGGGACAAGGGGAGGAAGAAGGAAATAAAAGGGATTCCAAATGGGCCAATGGGCCAATGAGGAAGTCTGTCCCAGACACGAGGCTGCAAAGTCTGGTAATGCACAAGGAACAAAATAATAAGGTGGTGCAATCCCCTCTGCCTCCCAATCTGAGGCCTTCAGGGATAGTGAAGTGTTGGGCATCATGGCAGGCACTCCTGCAGACCAGGGAGCAAAAGCGGGGTTTCACAATCACCTGTTTTATTTGAGGAGCATAAAGCTCTCTGGGGTGTATCATGAGACACTGTCCTGCGGACACAATGACTATTCAAGGCTTTATAGGTTAAAACCAGCACCTCGAACCTGATCCAGAGCGCCTCCTGGAGCCAGTGCAGCTGACAAAGCACTGGCTGAACATGGGTCCTCAGTGGGGTCCCTGTGAGGACCCTCGCTGCAGAATTCTGCACCAGCTGGAGCTTCTAGGTTAGTCTCGAGGGAAGCCCATCATAGAGTGAGGAACAGTAATTGAGCCTGGCGGTGACCGTTGCATGGATCACCATGGTTAGATTGGGGCAGGAGAGGTAGGGAACCAACTGCCTCGCCCGATGGAGATGGGAAAAGGGTGCCTTAGCTGTGGCTGTGACCAGTGCCTCCATCGATAAGGAATGCTTAACAGTTCTTTGGCATTCCTGCCAGCTTACCTCATACCGCCTCAGGAACCATTTTGAGGGATAAATATTGGTCCTTTGGCCATTCTGAATCCATCCACTTGAGTGTGGGCTCTTTTCTTTGCTCCTGGATAGGTCTATGCAATTTTTTTTTTTTGATAAATTTCACTGTGGGTTTATTGTACCTGATTTGGGGGGGGGGACCTGAAATAAGCTGAACATCTATAAATGGCTTTTTAAATGTTTTCTGGGGGGCGTCCATTTTAGCCTATGAGAATATTTTCAGAACTCCTATGGGGGTATATTTAGAGTTAGAGTTTCCAAATTTTTGGGATAGCTGCAAGGGCCTCTCCTGGTACAAACTCCAAATTTTGGTTAAGGTCAGGTCTGGGGGTTTGATTTTATGAGCCCCCAAAGAGGTTGCCCCCTTCTCCATAGAAAAACATTGTGAGAGGGACAGGACTCCTTCTGGATCTGTTTTGACCTTTGACGGGGTTCCAGCATCAACCACCAGCCAACTTAATGCCTCCTAACATTTTATTATGAGTTTTGTTTTTCCATACAGAATAGTAAAAATAAGAACAAACAAGCCCCATGTAACCATACCACCCAGCTTCTTGCCCAACAATGACCATCAACAAGAAGAAAAGGAAAGGGAAATATAATAAGAAAACAGATGCTCACATAGGCGGCTGAGACTAAAAGGAGAGTGAGTAATTTTGCAGCATCCCCAGAGTATGTGGAGTAAAATGAAACGTAATGCTCCCCACTTCTCACATGGATCTAATGAGACATCTTGGAAACTTCCACTGACACAGGATGCCATGACTCATTTACTTTCAGGAGCTAGGCAGTGTACCCATAGAACATGTATCTTCAGTCACTCCATTCACTCCTGGTTTCGATTCCAGATACTCGTTATTGCCTACAAAGCTGTTCACAGCCTAGGGCCTACATATCTGTAGGACTGTCCTTCTTTATATTCTTCACTGAGACACCATTGATCATCTGACCGATGCATTTTGAAGACTCTACATGGGAAAGGGATAAGAACCACAGCAGCCCACAGCCAAATATTTTCTTACTATGGCTTCCATGTAGTGGAATGGTCTACTTTAGTTTGTAAAATGGATTATTCAGGAGGACTTTTTAAAATGAAGGGAACAGCATTGAAGTTTTAATTGTCTATGAAAAAAAAATATTGGAAATATTCTACTGTTGGTACTTCATTGTTTCCCAATTGTGTTATCCAGTTTTTTCATTTTATAATTCTGTAATCCACTATGGAAAGGTGGGCAATAAATGAAGCAAATAAGATATAATTCTCTTTGCAATCGAAATTCCAAGGTAGATTTTTTGCTGCTAGGAGCAGGATTACCCCGTGCAAGGAACAGGATTACCCAGTGCAATAGGCATATTAAGTAGGGAGCCAAGGATTTTCCAAAGCCAAACTGGGAACAGAGGGACACATGTTATTCTAGTATATTTAACCCTAATCCTTAACCCCTGCCCTAAACATTGAAACTGTCTCTCATTTGAAGTAGCCAAGTCAGCAGGTGTGGACACCAGTACCACCTGTCTGTTTTATGCACTGTTTCTTAGGGATGGGATTCCATATCTTTTAGGTCCGTGTGTGCATGTTTGTGCGTGTGTTTCTTCCCCTCAGATAGTACTCATTCAGTCAATAGGGTTGACCATCGAAAGGAATTAGCTTTTATTAAAAGTTAGAAATAACATTGGAGTGATTCATGACAACAGATAGACAATGCTTCTTGTGATTTGAAGTTTTGGACTCTATGTCTAGTCATTCTTCCAAGCATCTTTGTCACAAGTTAACTTTCTCTCAGCCAGCATTCTGCTAATGTTCTTTCCCTCTTAGCTTAAGCTGTTCTCCGTCTGCACAGTTTCTGGCTCTTTTTAAAATTGCCTTAATGGCTCTTACTGCCAGTTCTCCTCCCAAGATTCCATCAGCTTCCATTAGTTGTTCATAGAGACAGAAAGAACTTGACCTTTCTGTGACAGCTTCTTTCATCAGATTCTAGATACATGAAACTATCTCTAATGTAGTAAGAAATCCAGAAAAATACAATCCACAGCATAGATTAGGTGGCATGGATAAAAGAAAAAGAATGCTATTTTTATTCATTTCATAAATTGCCTGAAACTTTGGAAGAGATTGGAAGGAAGAACACAGTTAAATCCATTCAAGAAATAAAAAAAACAAAGTCCTGCAGAAGAACTTTTTCCTTCATGAACAGTGTCAATCTGAATTCATTGTGCCTTTCAGATGAGGACAAAGCCAAACCCCTGGCCAGAGAGAGGCTCTTTTACTACAGCCCTTAGAGAAAGGACCATTCTGACCACCCTTACATAATTTTAGCCACAGTGGGGAAGAAATAGATTCCTTTTGTTATTATTTGATCCTCCCATTATCTAGAAAAATCACATAGAAATGATAATTTAAGAACAATAGGAAAGCCTTTTAAATTGTAAGGTTTTTCTATCTATCTTCTTATTACCATTTCTTTTTTGTTCACTTCAGGTCTCAGAATAATAATGTAACATTTCGGGAAGAAGATGCAACCCAGCAGTCCTACGCTAGAAGCTAGGATTGAAAAAATTTCAACGGCAACCATGTATTTCCCCTTAGTGCTCAGATAGGTTGGGACAAAGGATAACCAAACACTGCAGAACACCAACATGCTGAAAGTGATGAATTTGGCTTCATTAAAACTGCCAGGTAAATTCCTAGCTAGGAAAGCCATAGTGAAGCTGACAAGGGCCAGGAAGCCCATGTAACCCAAGACACAGTAAAACATAGCCACGGACCCCTCATTACATTCCAGGACAATTTCTTTCATGTGCGAGCGCGTATCGACATCTGGGAACGGAGGAGAGGTTGCCAGCCACGCACTACACAGGCCTGCTTGAATAAGGGAACACACAACAATAATGGAGTTGGTCAGTCTTTTCCCGACCCATTTCCTTATCCTGCTCCCTGGTTTGGTAGCCATGAATGCGAGAACCACAATGACGGTTTTTGCCAGCACGCAAGACACAGCCACTGAGAAGACAACGCCAAAAGCCATTTGTCGGAGGAGGCACATCATTTTCTCAGGCTGGCCGACGAAGAGTAAAGTACAAAGGAAGCAGAGCAGGATGGAGACGAGGAGCATGTAGCTGAGATTCCGGTTATTTGCTTTGACGATGGGAGTGTTGTGGTGCTTGACAAAGGTCCCTAGCACCCCAACTGTGATCAAAGCAAAGAAAAAAGCAAAAGCCACTGAGCTGATGCCCAGAGGTTCTGTATAAGACAAAAAGGTGACAGCCTTGGAAGTACACTTATCTTGCTTAGTGTTTGGATACTGATCTTGGCGGCACGGAGAACAGGAATCCATGTCTGGGGAAAGAAGAAATCCACTTTTACAATGGATTCAGGTGTCCCTTTCTACCATCTATGAAGCTATTTTCTATTTCGCTGAACAGCTATCCATTAAAAATATCTGTTTTGCTTTCCCTTCCATATGGATCTGCAGAATGTCTTTTGACAAAGGATAAATTCATTCCCTGTCTCAGTGTTATAAAACGCCTTGACAACAATGGCTCATCCATATTATGTGTTTTCACAGGAAGAAGCAATACAATATGGAACAGTGGTGAAAACAGAGCATCAGCTAAATTCAGCTTGTAAGACTATAAACATCCCATTATCCTGGCAATCAGGAAGCAATATATTTAACTGAAATCATGACCCAGTAGGAGAGACTCTGTGACACAGCTTACAGCCCATTCCTGAGGGAGGGGGCCAAATGGGCTTAGGAGGCAGTGTGACCCCAATGTTGGCATCCATGCCACTTGCACCATCTAAACTGGCATGGTTGAAGTAGTAGTAGAAGAAGAGTTGGTTTTTATATGCTGACTTTCTCTACCACTTAAGGCAGAATCAAACCAGCTTACAATCACCTTCCATCCCCTCCCCTCCCCACAACAGACACCCTGTGAGGTAGGTGGAACTGAGAGAGCTCTGACAGAGCTGTGACTAGCACAAGGTCACCGAGCTGGCTTTGTGTGCAGGAATGAGGAAACAAATCCAGTTCACCAGATTAGCGTCTGCCAGTCATGTGGAGGAGTGGGGAATCAAACTCGGTTCTCCAGATTAGAGTCCATCACTCCAAACCACCACTCTTAACCACTACTGCTCTTAACCACTACACCACGCTGGCTCACCATGCTGGCTCACCATGCTGGCCCTCTGGATGCCAGTGTAGGGGCACTTACACCAATCCCCCTGGACTGTTAGTGTCCACACCCCATGGATTGTTGCTGTAAAGAATTACATATTTGACCTGGCTGGTCTGAAATCTTCTCTTCTGGACATGGAACACAATCATAGCAGCAAAATGGCTCCCCTTCCTTCTTTTTCTTTTGATAACCTGGACAGCAGTGGTCATTACAGAAAGAAAATGGTGTCACCTATCAATAGAAAACATATTTTAAGAATGTTTCCTTTAACTGAAACTAAATATGCTGCTGAAAAGCCTGAAGCCTGAAGAAGAAGAGTTGATTTTATATCCTGACTTTCTCTACCTTTAAGGAGACTCAAATTGGCTTACAATTGCCTTCCCTTTCTCTCCCCACAACAGACACCTTGTGAGGTAGGTGGGGCTAAGAGAGTTCTGAGAGAACTATGACTAGCCCAAGGTCACCAAGCAGGCTTCATATGTAGTAGTGGGGAAACCAACCCAGTTCACCAGATTAGAGTCCACCGCTCATTTGGAGAAGCTGGGAAATCAAACACGATTCTCCAGTTTAGAGTCCACCACTTTTAACCACTATACCATGCAATGGTCTCACAGAAAATTCTTGTACAAAATCAGTGCAGGAGTTTTCTGTGCTTGAGCAATATGGCCTTCAGCATCAGAACAAATCCCCAAACCACCAGGTTCTAGGGCACTTAGCACAGAAATCAAGTGCCCAGGACCTGTAATGGATTCTAGAATGGGAGGGCATTGAGCAAGTGAGAGATGAATACATAAACCTACAGCAAGCCAACAACCAAACAAAACTAAACGATTTCAGGCATATGAAACTGTTTTACTTGGGACTGAGAGATTTTTGATGTATTCCTAGTTTTTGTTTTAGAAGATTTATAAATACTGATGGTGGATATAAGTTTGTTTTGGACCTAATTACACAGCTAGGTTAAAATTCTCATTGGCGTTTTGCATGAGGATACAACTGTAATAAAAACAAAACATACTATGTTGGATCCAGTGGGTTTTGCTCTAGCACAGCACAGTATTGTTTGGGAGAAAGGGGGGGGGGAGAAGGAGCTTCTTCTGATAGAAGCAGAGGTCCTGAAATGGTTTCAGGGGGTTGCCATGTTGGTCTCCAGTAGAACAGCTAGATTCGGGTCTAGTAGCACCTTAAGGACCAACAAGATTTTCAGGGTATGAGCTGTCGAGAGTCAAAGCTCTGACAAGGGAGCCTTGAGCCTCAGAACCTTATACACCCAAAAAATCTTCTTCACCTCTAAAGTGCTACTGGACTTGTATCGGACTATCCTGAATTGGAAAATTCTTTACTTCACAAGACACAATCCCTCAGATCCAATCCATTATTTTACTGAAAGTACAGTTTATTTAGTTATTTTTATTTAGTACAGTTTATTTAGTTATTTTTATTTAGTACAGTTTATTTGGTTATTCTAGCAGGTAGTATGGTGCTTTTTCTTCCTAATTGTAAAAATATTCCAGGCTTCAACAAGACATGAGAAACTGAGGATTAAAGTATATTATAGATTCCTGAATTTCAGACCCCAAATCTAGGGGTCTCTGTGCAGAGCGGGCAAAAAGTGTCTGTGTCCCATCATCAATAACTATGCTAACACACTATACTTGAAATCCAAATCAAGATGCATACTTTCAACCTTAAAGTTTCCGATTATAAATGGTTTATGATAAGAACAACCTTTTAAAACACATGTAAATAAATACAGACTTGGGAGCATTCTACAAAAAGTTTTGAATAAAAAAAAACAACCCAAGCAAAACCCTCATGCAAATAAAACAAACAAACAAACAAAAAACCCCAAGACTTTCTTTATGAAAACTAATGGCTGTAGTGATAGTTTACCTGATTAAAATAAGTAGGCCACGTAATGGCATCTTCATCAACTTCAAATTCTTTGCCTGGACGAGCCCAAGGATCCATCTTCCCCACTTTCCTTCTCAAAAAGGAGGTATTTGGGAATGTGACTAGGTTTGTAATGTCGAATCCCACTGAAAATTCCCCATTCTTATTTAAAAACACAGTTTCTCCTGCACTGTTGTTAAACATCATGCTTCTCAGAAAGGGATGGAGCTATGTGGACAGAGAAACAAAATGGGGGGAAAAAACACATTGCCATGGCAGTTGTCAATTGGATGGGAGAACAATTATCTTCAGGGAATTAAGATTGCTTACAGAAACAGTTATTTCTATGATTGTCTTCTGCCCGGAGCCCAACCTTGGTCGAGCAAGGGTAGATTAGAAATTGAATAAAATAAAATAAAATAAAATAAAATAAATAGAACTATACAGTTTGAATTCTTTTTTTAAGTGTCTATGGATGGACATATTGTATTACAGAAGGCAAAATAGTGAGTCACAGACTGTTGCATGTTCAACTTCCACAGGCATGTGAAGTGGCTATTTTGAAATAAGAAAAGTTTCACTTCTTGGTGATGTCAAGCTATGCGTTCAAATTCTACAACAACAAGGGTTGATGTGAATGACTGCATCTCGAAAGGTACTAAGAATATATGTTCAAGCAATGTATTCTAGATACATCAAGATCTTGTGCTTCCATATAGCTGTATGTCCTAACAATTAAGCTTTAGTACCTGCCATGGCTGTAGATTCTGATGTTCCAGCCTCCCTCTGTGTAACTTAACCCAAGATGTAGACGCTCGCATGGCATGTAAAGTGTTTGCAATAGCATGGACAGCATTGTAGATACTGTAACTATGACCAGTCATGCTCATTTCAAAGAAAGGTCCAGGAAGACTCTCAAGTCGCTCTTCTCCAGTACAGCTTCCTTCGACATCCTCGTCATTTGCCAATGAACAACCAAAGGCTTGCTCCCAGAATGGCTGGATGAAGCCATCTCCCTGGGCATCATGAGGCCTTAAGTTCTGAAGAAATGTATGAAATCTGGGTACCTCCTGGGAGTGAACTGTGAAGGCCAGAGCACCGTGGAAGCTTTGTATAGACCAACCCTTATGTGTGTTCACTGCTGAGATATCCATCTGAGCTGCCATAATCCACACTTTTCTGTATGATGCCTTGTCAGAAGTTTCTCCTTGATACAGCAGTCCTCTGAAACGTATAATGGCCTGGGTTTCTCCATGAATAACAACAACACTGGCTTTGCTGCCCATAATAGTGCGATATGTTTCATGCCAGATGTTTTGCACACTGAAGTATTCTGTAAAAGAACGAAAACCGGATACTCTTCCAATGAAGGCAGAACATATAGCTCTTTGTGACAGCACTGGTAGCAGATTCTTCAGAAAAAATTCTCCATTGCCATTATCCATGGTTACTAAACCTATCCATGTCCATTTGAAATGTAGCAGTAACAGGACAATCCCATTATATTGATGAACTTCATCTGGAACCATTTGGTATAAAATGAGGGACCTGGTTTTATCATTCAGCATGGGGGCAAAATCACCATAACTAAACTAAAAGACAGAAAGAACAGATATTTTAGAAGTGAAATAAAAGTTTAGAAGATAATTATGTTATCATGACATGGATCCTGAAGTTGGTGTTTGAATTACAGTGAGGGGAAAAAAGTATTTGATCCCCTGCTAAATTTGCCCGTAGCCCTCTGACGAAGAAATGACCAGTCCATAATTTTAATGGTAGGTTTATTGCAGCTGTGAGAGACAGAATAACAACAGGAAAACCACCAGAAACCCAGAAGACAAAAGTCAGAGATTGATGTGCATTATAATGAGTGAAATAAGTATTTGATCCCCTATCAATCAGCCAGGTTAGGGTTAGGGTTAGGTTTCTGCTGTCGACAGAAGCAATCAATCCATCAGATTCCAAACTAGCCACCATGACCAAGACCAAAGAGCTGTCCAAGGATGTCAGAGACAAGATTGTAGACCTGCACAAGGCTGGACTGGGCTACAAGACTATTGCCAAGCAGCTTGGTGAGAAGGTGACAACCCTAACCCTAACCCTAACTGTCAACCTCCCTCAGTCTGGGGCTCCATGCAAGATCTCATCTCGTGGAGTTGCAATAATCATGAGAACGGTGATGAAGCATCCCAGAACTACACGGGGGGAACTTGTCAATGATCTCAGGGCAGCTGGGACCATATTCACCATGAAAACAGTTGGTAACACATTACACCATGAAGGACTGAGATCTTGCAGAGCCTGCAAGGTCCCCTTGCTCAAGACAGCACATGTACAGGCCCGTCTGCAGTTTGCCAATGCACATCTGAATGACCCAGAGGAGAACTGGGTGAAAGTGTTGTGGTCAGATGAGACCAAAATCGAGCTCTTTGGCATCAACTCAAGTTGCCATGTTTTGAGGAGGAGGAATGCTGCCTACGACCCCAAGAACACCATCCCCACCGTCAAACATGGAAGGGGACATATTATGCTTTGGGGGTGTTTTTCTGCTTAGGGGACAGGACACCTTCACCGCATCAAAGGGACGATGGACGGGACCATGTATCGTCAAATCTTGGGTGAGCACCTCCTTCCCTCAGCCAGGGCATTGAAAATGGGTCGAGGATGGGTATTCCAGCATGATAATGACCCAAAACACACAGCCAAGGCAACAAAGGAGTGGCTCAAGAAGAAGCACATTAAGGTCCTGGAATGGCCTAGCCAGTCTCCAGACCTTAATCCCATCGAAAATCTGTGGAGAGCTGAAGGTTCGAGTAGCTACACATCAGCCTCGGAATCTTACTGACTTGGAGAGGATCTGCAAAGAGGAGTGGGACAAAATACCTCCTGAGATGTGTGCAGACCTGGTGGCCACCTACAAGAAACGTCTGACCTCTGTAATTGCCAACAAGGGTTTTGCCACCAAGTACTAAGTCATCTTTTGCAAAGGGATCAAATACTTATTTCACTCATTATCATGCACATCAATCTCTGACTTTTGTCTTCTGGGTTTCTGGGGGTTTTCCTGTTGTTATTCTGTCTCTCACAGCTACAATAAACCTGCCATTAAAATTATGGACTGGTCATTTCTTCGTCAGAGGGCAAACAGGCAAATTCAGCAGGGGATCAAATACTTTTTCCCCTCACTGTATTTCTGTAAGTACATACACCTTTATGGTTCTGGAATCTCCATGATCTGTATTCACATTTTACCTGTGGCAGCTTGTAGATGTCCAACAGGGCTGCCAAATGGCCGGATGCTTCAACACCTAATCCCCCAATGACTGCTATCAGATTGCTATGAATTTCACATTCAAAGTTGGGGACAAAATGACCAAATGTGCAGAGAAGTTCTATGGCAGTGTAATAGGTCCTTCTTGCACTGAAGTAGCTCTCCAAGATGTGGAATCCCAAGGAAACATTAGGTAAGAGCTTTGGATTTCCATTGATCTCATTAACAGCAAATGCCAAGGCCAGGACATGCTGGTAATTCTTTGTCACTATGCTGCAATTAAAGGGGGGAAATCAAATGATATTTCACAAGGTTAAGCAACATTTTATGATATCCTTTCCCCTCTTTTATAGTTCTGGAAGCACCAGCTCTTTACAGTTTAATATCTACATGAGATCAGAACACCATGAATACATTGTGAGAACTGCAAAGAGAAGATGGTAGTGGGGAATGATTCCTGTCTTTCTCTTACCATGCTCTATCACAACAGGAACATTGATAGTAATCCTCCAAAATACTTTTCTGTCATTTTTTAATTGTATTATTACATAATTCATAATACATAATATGCATAATACAGATTGAGTATCCTTATCTGGGATGCTTGAGATCAGAAGTGGTCCATATTTTGGATCTTTCTGTATTTTGGAATATTCTGGAATTTATGCTTAGAGATCTGGGAGGGGACCCAAATCTAAACATGACATTAATTTATGTTTTATATATACTTTATACACATAGCCTGAATGTAATTTTAAACAATATTTTAAATAATTTGATGGTTCAATATACACAAAATGAGTAATGCCTGCATGCTGGCTCATAAGGTCGGTTTTTGGATCAGTCCAGATATAGGATGTCTGGATAAGGAATACTCAACCCATATTAGTCAATCCTTTGGATGCAGATATTTCAAAACCTGCAGGAAGTACCTGAGACAATGAAAAGAACCTAAGGAAATATGAATGGATAGATTTCATCAGTATTCAGTTTGATGATTAAATGCAGTGTTATATCAAGATGCAGCAAGGGAGACTGAAGGATGAAAAACTCTCCAAATGCAAGGCTGTACAGAGTACGTTTTGAAGCATTATCTAAAAAAAATCACAAAAATTTGAAGATAGGAAATGGAAATATTAGCATAAGGGATGGTTTTTTGTTTGGCCAAAGAGGTCCACCATCTTCCCATTTCAACCAACAGGAGAAAAACTAGTGATGGGATCCAACCCATAAGAATGAGAAACCCATAAGAATGAGATGCATTTTAAAATACCATTTAAAAGCCTTGAAAATACCATTTAAAAGCCTTAAAAGCCTGATAGTCCTACACCAAAGGGGTGAACAAAACAAACAAACAAACAAACAAACTATGAATTCCTTACATGGGAGATCCATAATCTGAAATGGGATATTCATGGAAGGAATATTCATCATCCAAAAATAGTAGCCCTTGAGACATACTTGCACCAATCATGAAGTCCCCTCTCTTGTAATATTTCTGGGAAGTATGAAGAGGTTCCCTGATGGGGCACTTAATGGCATGTGACTGAAGGTCAACCCAGGGTATCTGCAGCAACAAGAGAGAAACCTCCAACCACACCATTGTGACTCTATTATTTCTCCTCTGATACAGTTCCCAAAATTGGCATGCAAAGCCATGCCATTATAATGGCTTCAGCTGCATGAATCTGTCCAGAATGGCAATTGATTACACTGACACAATGATCCAAAGACTGTTACCCTCCATCCTCCAAAATCACGTGAAGGCGGAAAGGGCTAGAAATTGGTATGATCAAGTCTTTTCTTCTGAAGTCGATCTTTAAATTTTAAAGGGGGGCATGTGCAAGGGAATTCATAATTATGGTCCAAATAGGTTATTTGGAAATTATCAGCTGCCGGTGATCCACAGGGGACTCGGCTGTGAAGGGTATATCAATCTGAATGGCAATATGTAATTAGCCTTTCCCAAGATATTGGTTCCTTTCTGGCATCATGTCTCTCAGTTACTGAAGAAAGAAAATAACTTGGCCACCACTGTTCTATGAGGTTTAGCATGCTAAACTGCTCAAGAGTATCTCAAAATGATGCAGAGTACATAGGAAACAAATAAACATGTACATGTTAAAAAGAGTTACACCTTGGGAACATGTTATTCAAAAGTAAATCATTTTTTGCGTGAGTGGAGGTACAGGGCCGGCCCGAGGTTTTTTTGTTTTGTTTTTGGCGCCCTAAGCAAGCTATGACTTGGATCCCTCCTCCATCAGGCAGCAATGTGACGTGCCTGCAATCCACTTTTATTCAAAGCATTCAAAATGAACAATGTAACATTTTTAAAACAACAAAACACCATGCTTCCCATCTCATACTATAGGAATGCAAGGAAGAGGTGAAAGAAAGCCCACCACTGCTGGATAGGATTGCCAGGTCCCTCTTCTCAACCAGCGGGAGGTTTTGGGGGTGGAGCCTGAAGAGGGTGGGGTTTGGGGAGGGGAAGGACTTCAATGCCATAGAGTCAATTGCCAAAGCAGCCATTTTTCTCCAGGTGATCTGATCTCTATCGGCTGGAGATCAGTTGAATTAGCAGCAGATCTCCTGCTACTACCTGGCAGTTGGCAACCCTACTGCTAGACTCCCAGAGAAGCTTGAGTATCCCAGCCTCAGGCTCGGAACTGCAGAAATTCCAGGGTATAGAAAGAGGGGAAAGAATAAATTTCTTCTCATTCTTTCCCTCTCGTGTGCTTTCACACATGTTCTTTCAGTCTCTGCTACACCCACAGGGGTGGTCTAGGAAGCAAAAAAATATATATAAAAAGAAGATTGTCCTTCTACTCTACTCCCCAAGCCAATTGCCACACAATTCTATACATATCTGCTCAGAAGCAGAGATCTTTTCACCCACCTCACAAAGGGTGAGCACCACTACTGCTGGAACCTGGGCATCTGGCTTCAGGCAGCTGCAGTCTTGGAACAGTACAAGAGCGAGGTGTCCAAGGAACCCAGAGGAGAGGGGGAGGGGAGCGGAGCACAGAGATTTCTGGTATTCCTTAAACTGGCACTTATTCTGGCTCTCTAGGCAATCTCCTACACTTGCCGAGTGCTGGGCTGTCTCAATGGGTGAAAACGCATGGTCCTTTAATCCCTGTTTTAGCCAGGAGCGAACACACATTAGGCGAAATGCATGCGTTTGATCCTGGCTGAATCCTGGCTGAAACATGGATTAAAGGAGGATAAAGCGACCATGTGTTTTCACCCTAAGTAGGTATCTTATAGTAGACTTTTTCTTTACTTTCCTTAATTCGTGGTCACCAATGACCAGTTTACTTTGCTAGACTCTTTTATGTAATTGTATACTTTTATTAAAATGTTATTAATAAAATCTTTACACCCTGCCTCTCTTGGGTTCAAGTGGAATGAATATTCAAATATGTGAAGAAAAGGTGGTGTCCAGAGAGCTATTCTTCTGATGAGCTAGCACTTTGCTGATGCTACTAGAAATAATGATTCACCCATTATCTCTAAACTTACCCAATGTATGGCTTCATTCACACTGAATATTCGCCATGTGGTGTGTGTTTTTCAGACCTCTGGCCATCTTTGTTGCCCTGATCTGAACCTGTTCCAAGATGCATCTGAATGGATTAAGTTGAGGGCAATAAAGATGGTCAAGAGCCTGAAAAGCAAACCTAGGAGAAAATAGTGTGACCCCTACTTCATAGACACTACCAGCCACCAAGCCTCTGTCATACTCAGTTTAGAGATACCGGTAGGTCAGGCAGTCACAGTTCATCACCTATCGTGTGTCTTTTTAACATATAGAGAGCCTTCACCCTTTCACACAGCAGGTTACCTGTCTTATTCCCAGAGACACTACCAAACAGGGCAGCCCAGTCCCCTTATCAACCACCGTGCTCTCAGATACTTCAAAGAGCTATTGGAGTTGGGAACCAAACAAACACTACTTCCCTTTCAGTGTGGTGTAGTAGTTAAGAGTGGTGGTTTGGAGTGGGGGAGTCTGATCTGGAGAATTGGGTTTGATTCCCCACTCCTCCACATGAGTGGTGGAGGCTAATCTGGTGAACTGGATTTGTTTCCCCACTCCTACAGATGAAACCAGATGGGTGACCCTGGGAAAGTCATGCTCTCTCAGTGACAAGTACCTCACAGGGTGTCTGTTGTGGGGAGAGGAATGGAAGGTGATTGTAAGCCACTTTGATTCTTCCTTAAGTGGTAGAGAAAGTCGGCATATACAGTTCTCCTCTGGGTCACTCAGATGTGCATTGGCAAACTGCAGACGGGCCTGTACATATGCTGTCCTGAGCAAGGGGACCTTGCGGGCTCTGCAAGATCTCAGTCTTTCGCGGCATAGTGTGTTACCAACTGTTTTCATGGTGACTATGGTCCCAGCTGCCCTGAGATTATTGACAAGTTCCCCCTGTGTAGTCTGGGCTGCTTCATCACCGTTCTCATGATCATTGCAACTCCACGAGATGAGATCTTGCATGGAGCCCCAGACCGAGGGAGGTTGAGGGTTAGGGTGAAGGTTAACATCTGGCTGGTTGATGGGGAATTAAATACTTATTTCACTCATTATAATGCACATCAACCTCTGACTTTTGTCTTCTGGGTTTCTGGGGGTTTTCCTGTTGTTATTTTGTCTCTCACAGCTACAACAAACCTACCATTAAAATTATGGACTGGTCATTTCTTCTGGGTTTCTGGGGGTTATTCTGTCTCTCACAGCTACAAGGAGGTTGAGGGTTAGGGTTAGGGTTGCCCTCTTCGACAGAGGGCAAACGGGCAAATTTAGCAGGGGATCAAATACTTTTTCCCCTCAGTGTAAAAACCAACTCTTCTTCTTCTTCTTCTTCTTCTTCTTCTTCTTCTTCTTCTTCTTCTTCTTCTTCTTCTTCTTCTTCCTGCCACCATTTAGATAAACCTTAACACATGTAAATGGACTGAGACCATATAGGTCAATGTGCATGTGTGTGTTTGTTTTTGTGTGTTTATGTTCCCCTCAGACAGTACTCATTCAGTCAATGGGGTTAACCATCAAAAGGAATTAACTTTTATTGAAGGTTAGGAATAGCATTGGAGTGATTCATGACAACAGATAGACAATGCTTCTTGTCATTTGAACTTTTGTAGTCTAAGTCTAGTCATTCTTCTGGGCATTTTTGCCACAAGTTATCTTTCTCTCAGCCAGAGTTCTTCTTAGTGTTCTCCCTCTCCTAGCTCAAACTGTTCTCCACGTACACAGTTTCTGGCTCTTTTTAAAATTGCCTTAATAGCTCTTAATGGCTCTTATGGCCAGTTCTCCTCCCATTATTCCATCAGCTTTCATTAGTTGTTCATAGAGAGAGAGAGAGAGAGAGAGAGAGAACGGGACCTTTCTGTGACAGCTTCCTTCATCAGATTCCAGATACATGAAACTATCTCTAGTGTAGCAAAAAATCAAGGAACATAAGACCCCGAGCATAGTTTAGGTGGCATGAATAAAAGAAAAAAGAATGTTATTTTAGTTCATTTAGTAATTTGCCTGAAGCTCTGGAAGAGATTGAGAGGAAGAACACAATTAAATCTGTTCAAGGGGAGGGGAACATTTTCCTTCATGAACAGTGTCAATCTGAATTAATTGTGCCTTTCAGATGAGGACAAAGCCAAACCCCTGGCCAGGAAAGGAACACAGAGAAAGAAAGATTTTTTTTTTTACTACAGCCCTTGGAGAAAGGACCATTCTGACCACCCTTACACAGCCACAGTGGAGAAGAAATGGATTCCCTTTGCTATCATTAAATCCTCCCATTATCTAGAAAACTCATGTAGAAATGAGCATTTAAGAACAGTGTGTGTGTGTAAAGTGTCGTCAAGTCGCAGCTGACTTTTGGGGTTTTCATGGCAAGAGACTAACAGAGGTGGTTTGCCAGTGCCTTCCTCTGCACAACAACCCTGGTATTCCTTGGTGGTTTCCCATCCAAATACTAACCAGGGCTGACCCTGCTTAGCTTCTGAGATCTGACGAGATCAGGCTAGCCTGGGCCATCCAGGTCAGGGCTTAAGAACAATAGGAAAGCCTTTTCAACTGTAAGGTTTTTCTATCTATCTTCTTATTACCATTTCTTTTTTGTTCACTTCAGGTCTCAGAATAATAATGTAACATTTCGGGAAGAAGATGCAACCCAGAAGTCCTGCGCTAGAAGCTAGGATTGAAAAAATTTCAACAGCAACCATGTATTTCCCCTTAGTGCTCAGATAGGTTGGGACAAAGGATAACCAAACACTGCAGAACACCAACATGCTGAAAGTGATGAATTTGGCTTCATTAAAACTGCCAGGTAAATTCCTAGCTAGAAAAGCCACAGTGAAGCTGACAAGGGCCAAGAAGCCCATGTAACCCAAGACACAGTAAAACATAGCCACGGACCCCTCATTACATTCCAGGACAACTTCTTTCATGTGCGAGCGCATATCAGCATCTGGGAACGGAGGAGAGGTTGTCAGCCACACACTACACAGGCCTACTTGAATAAGGGAACACACAACAATAATGGAGTTGGTCAGTCTTTTCCCGACCCATTTCCTTATCCTGCCCCCTGGTTTGGTAGCCATGAACGCAAGAACCACAATGACTGTTTTTGCCAGCACGCAAGACACAGCCACTGAGAAGACAACGCCAAAAGCCATTTGTCGGAGGAGGCACATCATTTTCTCAGGCTGGCCGACGAAGAGTAAAGTACAAAGGAAGCAGAGCAGGATGGAGACGAGGAGCATGTAGCTGAGATTCCGGTTATTTGCTTTGACGATGGGAGTGTTGTGGTGCTTGACAAAGGTCCCTAGCACCCCAACTGTGATCAAAGCAAAGAAAAAAGCAAAAGCCACTGAACTGATGCCCAGAGGTTCTGTATAAGACAAAAAGGTGACAGCCTTGGAAGTACACTTATCTTGCTTAGTGTTTGGATACTGATCTTGGTGGCATGGAGAACAGGAATCCACGTCTGGGGAAAGAAGAAATGCACTTTTAGAACGGATTCAGGTGTCCCTTTCTACCATCGATGAAGCTGTTTTCTATTTTGCTGAACAGCTATCCATTAAAGAAATCTGTTGTGCTTTCCCTTCCATATGGATCTGCAGAATGTCTTTTGGCAAAGGATCAATACATTCCCTATGACAATGTTATAAAACTCGACAACAATGGCTCATCCATATTACGTGGATCCACAGGAAGAAGCAATACAATGTGGAACAGTGGTGGAAAAGGAGCATCAGCTAAATTCAGCTTGTAAGACTATAAACATCCCATTATCCTGGCAATCAAAATATTTAACTGAAATCATGACCCAGTAGGAGAGACTCTGTGACACAGCTTACAGCCCATTCCTGAGGGTGGGGGTCAAATGGGCTTAGGAGGAGGCATGACCCCTCTGCCGGCATCCATGCCACTTGCACCATCTAAACTGTCATGGACGCCGGTGCAGGGGCACTTATGCCGGCCCCTCTGGACTGCTGTAGCAGCGCAGCCCTCGGATACTGGCTCGGCCTTCCACCGGTGTCCTTCTTGCACAAGTCCTCGTGCCAGTGTCCCCGAAGCCTTTCCTGTGGTGGAGCTGCCGTTGGGCAGCTTCCTAACACTTTTCAGCCCGGAAATGACCCCTAAATCAACAGTGGTGCTGTGCCACCTTTTTGGTGACACAGAATTGCTGTTCTCTGTGGAGCTCTCTCTCTCTCCCCCCCCCCATTTTCTGTTTTTATTTTTAAAATAGCCCTTTTTCCTTCCTGGTCATGGCAGCTCTCAGTTTTGGGCTGTTACTGTCCCACCCCATGGATTGTTGCTCTAATGCAGTGGTTCCCAACCTTTTTTTGACCAGGGACCACTAGGACTTTTTTGTTCGGTGCAGGGACCCCAAGGTTCAAAATAAAAATTCAGAGAGTTTGAAAATAAACTTTAATCATAACTGTTAGTTAAACATTAAACTTTGAATAATATTTGAATATATATTTTTATAAGAGAGAACTTTTAATTGAAAATATTAATTTATTATGGGTTTATAACTTTGTTTTGAGGACCTTAATTTAGTTCTCGTGGACCCCTGGGGGTCCACGGACCCCTGGTTGGGAACCAGTGCTCTAATGCATTACATATGTGACCTGGCTGGTCTGAAATCTTCCCTTCTGGACATGGAACACAGTCATAGCAGCAAAATGGCTCCCCTTCCTTCTTTTTCTTTTGATAACCTGGACAGCAGTGGTCATTACAGAGAGAAAGTGGCATCACCTATCAATAGAAAACATATTATAAGAATGTTTCCTTTAACTGAAACTAAATGCATTTCCGAAAAGCATGATGCCTGAAGAAGAGTTGATTTTATATCCTGATTTTCTCTACCTTTAAGGAGACTCAAACTGGCTCACAATCGCCTTCCCTTTCTCTTTCATGCATATGAAACTGTTTTACTTGAGACGGAGAGTTTTTTTTGGGGGGGGGTATTCCTAGTTTTTTTGTTTTAGAAGATTTACAAATATTGATGGAGGATATAAGCTTGTTATGGACCTAATTTTATTACACAGCTAGGTTAAAATTCTCATTGGCATTTTGCATGAGGATACAACTGTAATATTCATTCATTCATTCATAAACCTTTAATGGCATATATACAACTGTAATAAATAAAACACTATTGTTGAAGGCTTTCACGGTCAGAGTTCATTGGTTCTTGTAGGTTATCCGGGCTGTGTGACCGTGGTCACACAGCCCGGATAACCTACAAGAACCAAAAAAACATACTATGATGGTTCCAGTGGGTTTTGTTCTAGCACAGCAGAAAATTGTTTTGGAGAAGTGGGGGGAGAAGTAGCTTCTTCTGATAGAAGGAGGTGTCCTGAAATGGTTTCAGGGGGTAGCCATGTTGGTCTGCAGTGGAACAGCTAGATTCGGGTCTAGTAGAGCCTTAAGGACCAACAAAATTTTCAGGGTATGAACTCTGGAGAGTCAAAGCTCTGATATTGGAGGCTTGAGCCTCAAAAGCTTATCCCCTCAAAAAATCTTCACCTCTAAAGTGCTACTGGACTTGGACTATCCTGAAATTGAAAATTCTTTACTTCACAAGACAGAACCCCTCAGATCCAATCCATTATTTTATCAAAAGTACAGTTTATTTCATTATTATTATTTAGTACAGGTTATTTGGTTATTATAGCAGACAGTGTGGTGCTTCTTCTGTGTAACTGTAAAAAATATCCCAGGCTTCAACAAGGCATGAGAAACTGAGGATCAAAGTATATTAAAGATTCCTGAATTTCAGACCCGAAATCTAGTGGTCTCTCTGTAGAGTGGGCAAAAAGTGTCTGTCTCACATCATCATTAGCTATGCTAACACACTGTACTTGAGATCCAAATCAAGATGCATATTTTCACCATTAAAGTTACAGATTGTAAATGTTTTATGATAAGAACAACCTTTTTAAACATATGTAAATATACAGACTTCGGAGCGTTGTATAAAGAGCTTGGAATAAAAATACAACCCAAGCAAAACCCTCATGCAAAAAAAAAAAAAAGACTTTATCAAAACTAATGGCTGTAGGGATAGTTTACCTGATTAAAATAAGTAGGCCACGTAATGGCATCTTCATCAACTTCAAATTCTTTGCCTGGACGAGCCCAAGGATCCATCTTCCCCACTTTTATTCTCACAAAGGAGGTATTTGGGAATGTGACTAGGTTTGTAATGTCAAACCCCACAGAAAATTCCCCATTCTTATTTAAAAATACAGTTTCACCAGCACTGTTGTTAAACATCATGCTTCTCAGGAAGGGATGGAGCTATGTGGACAGAGAGAAAAAAACGAGGGGAAACAATGCCATGGCTACTGTTGATTAGATAGAACAACGATCTTCAATGGGGCTTGGTCAACATTTTATAACAACATTCTCATTCACTATTGCATCATGAATGACTCACGGGGTGTTCCTATCCCAGGTTTGACAATGTGGGATTGGGTATTCAGGTGCAATTCCACTATCTATCCAATATTTCTGCATTCAAGCTCAGAGCCACTTTTACGTCAATAAGATTTCAGACCATGCCAGTGGCCATGTTAGCCGGATGCTATGCACAAATCCCGATGGCCTCTCGCTTATGAATTTTTTTAGATCCTCAGAACTCGAGGACCTCCCCCATTACATGTTGTATTGTTCTATGTACCATGAACCCAGATCTAAATTTCTTGTCTCCTCTTTATCCAAGATTAGCTGTTTTGGTGACCAGAAGAAGCTTTCTTTTCTCCTGTCTGATACTGAATCTGCTGTTACTTACAATATGTCTCTTTTTGCCCTAGCAGCTAGGAAAATTTGAGTCAGCATTGCAGTTAAACTGGACAACTATCTTCAATGAATTAAGATTGCTTACAAAAACTGTTATTTCTATTAATGTCAGCTGCCATGAGTCCAACCTTGGTGGAAAAAGTGTAGGATAGAAATCAAATCAAATCAATCAATCAATCAATCAATCAATGGAACAATACAGATTGAATTACTTTTTAAGTGTCTATGAAGACACATATACTGCATTACAGAAGGCAAATTGTGAATCACACAGTTGCTTGTTTAGCTTCCACAGGAAGGTGAAGTGGATATTTTGGCATAAGAGGAGCTTCAAATCTTGGTGACGTAGTCATGTCAAGCTATATATTCCAATTCTTCAACAACAAGGGTTGATGAGAATGACCGCATCTCAAAGTGTTACTAAGAATATTTGCTCAAGAGATGTATTCTAGATACATCAAGATCTTGTGTTTCCATATTATTGTATGCTCCTAACAATTAAGCTTTGGTACCTGCCATGGCCTTAGAGTTTGATGTTCCAGCCTCCCTCTGTGTAACTTAACCCAAGATGTAGATGCTCGCATGGCATGTAAAGTGTTTGCTATTGCATGGACAGCATTGTAGATGCTGTAACTATGACCAGTCATGCTCATTTCAAAGAAAGGCCCAGGAAGACTCTCAAGCCGCTCTTCTCCAGTACAGCTTCCCTCGTCATTTGCCAAAGAACAACCAAAGGCTTGCTCCCAGAATGGCTGGATGAAGCCATCTCCCTGGGCATCATGAGGCCTTAAGTTCTGAAGAAATGTTTGAAATCTGGGGACCTCCTGGGAGTGAACTGTGAAGGCCAGAGCACCATGGAAGCTTTGTATAGTCCAACCCTTATGTGTGTTCACTGCTGAGATATCCATCTGAGCTGCCATAATCCACACTTTACTATATGATGCCTTGTCAGAAGATTCTCCTTGATACAGCAGCCCTCTCAAACACATAATGGCCTGGGTTTCTCCATGAACAACAACAACACTGGCTTTGCTTCCCATTATAGTACTATATGTTTCCTGCCAGCTGTTTTGCACACTGAAGTAGTCTGTAAAAGAATGAATTGTGGAAACCCTTCCTATGAAGGCAGGACATATAGCTCTCTGCAAAAATACTGGCAGTAGATTCTTCAGGAAAACATCTCCATTGCCATCATCCATGGTTACTAAACCTATCCATGTCCATCTGAAATGTAGCAGTAACAGGACAATCCCATTATATTGATGGGCTTCATCTGGAACCATCCGATATATAATGAGGGAACTGGCCTGATCATTCAGCGTGGGGGCAAAATCACCATAGCTAAACTAAAAAACAGAAAGAACAGATAGTTTAGAAGTGAAATTGATGTTTAGCAGATAATTATGTTATCCTGCCGTGGATCCTGAAGATGGCGTGTGAATTATTGCTGTAAGTACACACACCTTTATCATTCTGGAATCTCCACGATCTGTATTCACATTTTACCTGTGGCAGCTTGTAGATGTCCAACAGGGCTGCCAAATGGCAGGATGCTTCAGCACCTAATCCCCCAATGACTGCTATTAGATTGCTATGGATTTCACATTCAAAGTTGGGCACAAAATGACCAAATGTGCAGAGAAGTTCTATGGCAGTGTAATAATTCCTTTTTGCACTGAAGTAACTCTCCAAGATGTGGAATCCCAAGGAAACATTGGGTAAGAGCTTTGGATTTCCATTGATCTCATTAACAGCAAATACCAAGGCCAGGACATGCTGGTAATTCTTTGTCACTATGCTGCAATTAAAGGGGAAAAAAATCAAATAATATTTCCCAAGGTTAGGCAACATTTTATGATGTTCTTTCTCCCCTTTTATTGTTCTGAAAGATTTGTTACATCAGAGCACCAGCTCTATACAGTTTAATATCTACATGACATCAGAACACCATGAAAATATTTTGATAACTACAGAGAGAAGGTGGTAGTGGGGAATGATTCCTGTCTTTCTCTTACCAGGCTCTATCGTAATAGGAAAGTTGATAGTAATCCTCCAAAATATTTTTCTGTCATGTTATTACATAATTCATAATACATAATATGCATAATACAGGTTATCCCTTATCAGGGGTGCTTGAGATCAGAAGTGGTCCGTATTTTGGATCTTTCTGTATTTTAGAATATTCTGGAATTTATGCATACACATAATGAGATCTTGGCAGGGGACCCAAATCTAAACATGACCCCAAGATAATTTATGTTTTATATATACTTTATACACATAGCCTGAATGTTATTTTAAACAATATTTTAAGTGATTTGATGGTTCAATATTCACAAAATGAGTAATGCCCCCATGCTGGCTCAGAAGGTCCAGTTTTCAGATCAGTCCAGATATCGGATGTCCGGATAAGGGATACTCAACCTGTATTAGCCAAAGAGGACCGTCGTCCTCTCATTTCAACCAACAGGAGAAAAAAACTAGTCATGGGAAAGGACTTTTGAGATGCATTTTAAAATACCATTTTAATTTTGAAGTAAAGGGATCCCTTGGATCAATTGATAATCTTATACCAAAGGGATGAGCAAAAAACAAAGCAAAAAAAAAAAATCTGTGAATTCCTTACATGGGAGATCCAGAATCTGAAATAGGATATTCATGGAAAGAATATTCATCATCCAAAAATAGTATCACTTGAGACATACTTGCACCAATCATGAAGTTCCCTCTCTTGTAATACCTCTGAGGAGTAGGAAGAGGTTCCCTGATGGGGCACTTAACGACATGTGTGTGAAGATCAGCCAAAGGTATCTGCAGCAAAATGAGCATAACCTGCAACACCACCATTGTGACTCTATTATTTCTCCTCTGGATGCAGTTCCAAAACCATGTGAAGGGGAAAGGACGAGAAATTGGTATGGTCGAGCCTTTTCTTCTGAAGTCCATCTTTGCATTTTAGAGGGGGGCACATGCAAGGGAGTTCATAATTATGGCCCAAACAGGTTATTTGGAAATGATCAGCTTCTGGTGATCTGCAGGGGACTTGGGTGTGAAGAGTAATTTCAGGGTATATCAGTCAGAATGGCAATGTATGTAATTAACCTTCCCCAAGATACTGGATCCTATCTGGCACCATGTGAATCAAACTTATTGAAGAAAGTAAATAACTTGGCCTCAGCCATTCTATGAGTTTTAATGTGCTAAACTGCTCAAGAGGATCTCAAAACAATGCAGAACACACAGGAACCAAATAAACATGCACACATTAAAAAGAGTTACACCTAGGGTTGCCAGGTCCCTCTTCACTACAGGCGAGAGGTTTTTGGGGTGGAGCCTGAGGAAGGCAGGGTTTGGGGAGGGGAAGAACTTCAATGCCATAGTGTCCAATTGCCAAAGCGGCCATTTTCTCCAGGTGATCTGATCTCTGTCGGCTGGAGATCAGTTGGAATAGCAGAAGATCTTCTGCTATTACCTGGAGGTTGGCAACCCGAGTGACACCTTGGGAACATGTTATTCAAAAGTTTTTTGGGGGTATTTTTTTGCATGAGAGAAGGTACAGGCCACCCAAGGTTTTGTGTGTGTGTGTGTGTGTGTGTGTGTGTGTTTGGTGCCCTAAGCAAGGTATGACTTGAATCCCTCTTCTAATAGACAGCAATGTGACAAACCTACAATGCACTTTTATTCTAAACATTCAAAATGAACAATGTACTAATTTTTTTAAAAAATCTGCCCATCTCATGCTACAGGAATACAAGAAAGAGGTGAAAGAAAGCCCGCCCCTGCTGGAACCCCAGAGAAGCTTGAGTATCCCCAACCCCTGGCTTGGAACTGCAGAAATTCCAGGGTATATAGAGAGGAAAGAATCAATTTCTTCTCCTTCTCTCCCTCCCATGTGTGCTTTAAACACATGTTCTTTCAGTCCCTCCCACCCCCACAGGGGTTGTCTGGGAAGCAAACACAGAAGATTGTCCTTGTACTCTGCTCCCTGAGCCAACTGCCACACAACCCTATACATATCTACTCAGAAGCAGAGTACTTCTCCACCCCCCCTCCACCCCCACTGCTGGTTAACCCTGGTCATGCAGTTGCAGGAATAGGGTTTCCAGGCCCCTCTTCACCACTGGTGGGAGGTTTTTTGGGCAGAGCCTAAGGAGGGCGGGGCTCAGGGAGGGGAGGGACTTCAATGCCATAGAATCCAATTGCCAAAGCGGCCAATTTCTCCAGCTGAATGTTTTGTATTCGCTGGAGATCAGTTGTAATAACAGGAGATCTCCAGCTAGCGCCTGGAGGCTGGCGACCCTCTGCAAGATGCTGCAGTCTTTCAATAGTACAAGAATGAGGTGTCCAAGGAATCCAGAGGAGAGGGAGAGGGGAGCTGAGCACAGAGATTTGGGCGTACTCCTTAAATCTGTGGTGCTTGTTATTAACAAAACATCCAATAGAATAAAAATCTGAAGGAGCTGCCTAGTAGTATCGGTCAATGAGCAGTATGGAGCCCCCTAGATCTCAGAGGCCTTCAGTTGTTACTATCAGGTGTGTAGAGCATCAGGAGTGTGATGGGGGGGGGGAGTAGATATTTTGTCCTCTCCATTATTCAGATCACATGTTATAATTGTGTAAGGTCAATATATTTCAGGAAGACAAAGATCCCCCCCCCCACACACACACTATGATTCTGACCAAGGAGTGACAATGGTATTAAACAATTCCATGGCTAATAGGGAAGTATGTCAAAATGAACAACACTTGTGTTGATGGAATTGTTTTCAGGTTAATACTAAGGGATACACTAAAATTGTGTCAAGGTTTCTTCATGTGAAAAGGAGAATTTTCACCACCAATGTTCTCTAAAAGCTACCCACCCAAGTTTCCATTTTTGTTAAGGTTTCACTCAGTTTTGCTTTAAAAAAAATTCCGCTCAGCCTCTGCTTTAGTGCCATTTTTAAAGAGAGTAATCTTCTGGCTACGTGATCTAACCAGTTTCTTTTGGTTATTTTAGCAGTCCTGCTCCATCTCTCTGTGTGTGTTTTTCCCCAAAAATCCATATTTATATGAGTCTTTTAGGGTAGTAAAATGCACCTTTTATGCCTGTCCGTGGAGTTGTGGTTTTACATGTCTGCTTTATCAATTATTAATATGTATTTGTTTATGTTAAGTGGTTGTTGTTTTTTAATCCTTCCAGAGAGCAAGCGTGGTATAAGGATTAACAGTGGTGGACTCTAATCTGGTGAACCAGGTTTGTTTCCCCACTCCTACACATGAAGCCTTCTGGGTGGCCTTGGGCTAGTCACAATTCTCTTCGAACTCTCTCAGTACCACATACCTCATAAAGTATCTGTTGTGCAGAGAGGCAGGGAAGGCGACTGTAAGCTGCTTTGAGACTAGGGTTGCCAACTGTCAGGTAGTAGCAGGAGATCTCCTGCTAATTCAACTGATCTCCAGCCGATAGAGATCAGATCACCTGGAGAAAAATGGCTGCTTTGGCAATTGGACTCTATGGCATTGAAGTCCCTCCCCTCGCCACCCTCTTCAGGCTCCACCCCCAAATCTTCCGCTGGTTGCGAAGAGGGACCTGGGAATCCTATTTGAGACTCCTTAAAGGTAGAGAAAAGCGGGGAATAAAAACTAACTAGAAGCATGAGTGGTCTGTCACTGTGGTAAACAACTAACCATTCAAAACAACATGGTTTGAGTACTCCAGATGAGCCTAATAGTTTATTTTGCATCACTATAAAAAGGGAGACATATTCATAATTTCTTCATCTTTATAAGGTGTTCCCTGTGGTTTAGGTCAGGCCTCAGCACAATAATATAACATTTTGGGGGAAAGATGCACCCCAGCACCCCAGCACTGGAGACTAAGATAGAGAAGATCTCCACGGCTACCATGTTTTTCCCCTTAGTGCTCAAGTAGGTTGGAATAAAGGATAACCAAACACTGCAGAACACCAGCATGCTGAAGCTGATGAATTTGGCTTCATTAAAGCTGTCAGGTAACTTCCTGGCAAGGAAAGCTACAAGGAAGCTGACACAGGCCAGGAAGATCATGTAGCCCAGCATGCAGTAGAACATGATAGGTGATCCCTCGTTACATCCCAGAACAATTTCTTCAGCCATGGAATGCATGTCAGAATCAGGGAATGGAGGAGAGATTGCCAGCCACACAGCACAAATGCCTCCTTGAACAAGGGAGCAGGAAAGAACCATGTAGATGGCCAGTCTCATCCCCAACCACTTCCTTATACTGGATCCTGGCTTGGTGGCCATGAAAGCTAGAACCACAGTGATGGTTTTGACCAAGACACAAGATATGGCCACTGAGAATACAAAGCCAAAAGTACTTTGCCGTAAGAGGCACATTATCTTCTCCGGTTTGCCAACAAATAGCAAAGAAGCAAGGAAGCAGAACAGAAGGGAGATGAGAAGGGTGTAGGTGAGGCTCCGGTTGTTGGCTTTGACAATGGGAGTGTCATGATGCTTCATAAATGTTCCTAGAACCACAGCTGTGATGGACGAAAATGAAACAGCAAAAATGGCTAAAGTAATCCCCAAGGGTTCTTTGTAGGACAAGAAGGTTATTTCTTTTGGAGTGCACTGATTTTGTTCCATGTTTGGATAGAGATCTTCTCTGCAAATAACACAGTCATCCATGTCTGTGTGAGAGGGAGAGAGACAGAGAGGCAGAGAAATTCAGTATTTCGTTTTCTTACATCACCCAACTCTTCCTATATGTTTAACTACTTTTCTGGCCTATCAAAGCCTAATGGTTTGTTTGTCAGACTAGGATCAAAGATATCCAGATGTGAATCCCCACTCAGACAGAGCTTTTTGGCAGCTTAATTGTTTTTAAGAAGCTCCGGGTAACTCCCCACAGTTGCTAGTAAGATAAAGTTGTTCTTTCCTGGTTCAGTTGCAAAACAAGACTCCAATTAAAAAGTTAAAATAACCCAGTCATTACATGGAATATAAAGTTAAAATAATCCACTCTGCCATGGAAGCTTGCTGGCTGACTTTGGGCCAGTCACACACTGACAGCCAGATCTACCTCACAGGATTGTAGTATGGATAAAATAGGGGATACAAGAACAACGTGAGCAACTTAGGCAGCACAGATAGGGAGTAGAGAGCATATTCCTCCTTTACAAAACAAAAGGGCTTTAAGATCCTCCTTGAGTTATCACACAGTAGTGTGATGTAGTGTAATACAGCCCCATGTTTAAGTAACCCCTAAAACCTAGTATGTCCACCTATAATGATTCTGTTAATTAGTTAATTCCCTAAAGTTTTCATGCTTATTTGACTTTATTCTCTCTTTGATACACAATGCGACAACACCTCTCACAACATGACTCACCATTCAACTAAAACTCACAAGTCCCAAGCATGCATACAGTTCTTAATTGCATGACAGCCCCATTGAGAGGTAACCCAGCGATTAGTTCAAAGAAACAGTAGCTCTGCATATTACATCTCTTACCTTTCTCACTGGAAATTTTCCCTTCTGGACAGGGAATGCAGTCATAGCAGCAAAACGGCTCCCCTTCTCTCCTCTGCTTGCTAAATCCTGGGTGGCAATTTTCAGTACACAGAGATATAGGCACTGTCTGAACCACAGGTGAGAGAAAGATTCCAGACAAGAGTTTGTATTGAACATGGTTTGGGTTCTTTCCTATGATGGACAATGTTGCTGGGAAATTTTATCAATTGGATAGTATGCTGCAACTTTCCTTTCCTTTTATTATTAAGCTTGTATGATACAAAGTTCTTCATCATAAAACCAATACATCTCAACAGATCAAACAGACAAACCAATGTAACATAAAACAATTTATGGTCAGAATTTAAATGGGCTATCTCCAAGGAATGCCAGGGTCATGACTTGGAGGTAGGCAATGGCAAACCATGTCCGAATGTCTCTTGCCTTGAAAACCCTAAGGGGTGGCTGCAAGTCAACTGTGACCATGACACACACACACACACACAAAGAGAATTGATCTGCCACCATATGCTTTGGTCTTGTTTGGCTAAGGAGGCTGTTTTTCAGGAGATGTGATACCTCTGCTTCCATTACTGGTTTTGGAAGACTAGCCTCTACTAAAGATATTTTAACAATTTGAGTCAAAAGTTCAACCTCTCCTGCCATGATCTGACCAAACAAGAAGAGCAAGGATCAATATTGCAAGTTGACTTTTGCAAACCGAAGCACCCTGTTTACATTAGTCAGAGAGAAAAGTCCAAGTGCACTGATTTTGTTCCATGTTTGGATAGAGATCTTCTCTGCATCAACATAGAAAGCAACTGTATTCACATCCTACCTGGTTAGTTGTGTTGTGCCATATGATTAATCCTTCATGAATGGTGACTGCTTCATCCGGAAGAGCCTGGGGATCCATTCTCCCAACTTTTATTCTAAGGAATGATTCATTTGGGAAAACTATCCAATGTATTATATCATATCCAGTTATTAATTCCCCATTGGGCTGAAAGGACACCTTCTCCCCAGCACTGGTGTTAAACGTCACACTCTTAAGAAAGTGATGGAGCTAGACAGGAGAGGAAAACTGAGATAAGAGAGACTGGCTTCCATTTTTAAGAGTTTTGCACGAAAATGTTATGACAATACAGTTTTTAAGAAACCTAAGGAAGTGTTTATGCAAAGATTAGAGGGCCAGTCCCATTAGAAACATCTTATGTGCATCTCTAATAGCATCACATCTATCTGTTCTTTCCATGAAAGTTAAACTGCTCCTTGGATCCACAGGGGCAATCACACATAGTTAGATTTGGTTTAGTCATTATGATGGTCAAGGATCAACTATTTATGTGGTCGGATATACTTCCTCAAGCAACCTGTTCTCATCTTCATCTTGGGCTAGCAGAAACTCATGCCATCAATTATAATAGCTTACATACCGATATTACCATGCTGAACAAGTATAGTTAAGTCTGGATGGGTGCAAGTAATTTTATTCATGTAATGTCCCTAGCAACAAGCTTTAGAATTATAGGAGTATACACCATGAGGAGCCAGACGACAAAGTCCCCTCACTGTCTGGAATGGCTCAGCTGAATGGCTTTGCTCAGAGGCAACAATGGTCAAGAAGTATTCCTTCTTTGCTGTCACTACTGTCACACAGCCATTAAAAAAAATCTTTAGCCTATGTTTGTCCCTGTTCATCATGATTTTTTCCTCATTTATGCTCAAGGCATCTGCTCAAGGCATCTTCATTGCTTCAAACTCAACCCATCAATTCATCCATTTTCAAGTTACTATATCCAATACAATATTCAATAGAAGCATAACCTTGAAAAAAATGCACGTTTCCCCTCTGATTCTGATACTGAAAATCTCCCTTTTAGTAAGCAAAGCAAGATGGATGATTTTTTATACCTATTAACACCTCTAATAGGTTTAACGTGCTTCAGGACTTGCCTACTGAGATGTCTTCTAATCCCATTGCCCCTGATGCTCAGGAGAGTACACCATTTAGCCCAAGCTTTGCCTTTACCCCTAAAATATCCTCAAATGTTGGCAACCCCCAAGCTTGCATAGAGGAGGAGAATGGAAATACTGACCAGTATGACACCTTAAGTCTGTTAGCCTCGCAGACATTCCTTATTTCCAAAACCCTCCAGAAGATCTATGACAAATTGGATATTTTGGAAATACAACTCTCACGCTTAAACTCCCCTGATCTTGCACCAAAAGGTTCCCATCAGGAAAACAATCTTTCTGCACCTATGCACAGAACCCCACTTTTTCGAAGGCATGGAGTACAAAGGTCCCACTATCCTAATCACCCTACCCTTATCCCTGATAGCTTCAGGATCTCTTTAAGCATACGTTCTTACCAGAGGCGTGTTATAAGCTGGCATGGGAAATGGCGAATTAAAGAGCATTTAGCATTCTTATTGCACTGCCACCCAAGTGATATTGACCTGAAATACTTTGATAGACTCCCAGGCTTATTAAGTGAACATCGTCTGTCCCTTACTTTTTACTCCCCCCATATCCCAGCGCTGATCCTTGAAAATCAGGACCGACTAATGACATTCGGCATTTTCCCCAAAGAATCCTTTCACACAACAACAATAGCACCTCTGCTCTCATCTAAGATCCCTCCCAAACCCCTCTTTAAAAAATCAACTAAATTTGCTCCCCAAAACCAGGCTGAGTCTCACAAGGTTGATAAGCCTTTAATAGATCTGTCTCCAACTAGTTTAAAGAATGCCACCCCAGTTGATCCAAATCTAAAATTCATGTACCGTAAATCAAGCTTACCACCAGATTCTAGATGCTCTCTGCTCCAGCCATGTAACCCGGTCGATGATATACTTGAAATGGAGGATGCAAAACTAATTAGTTCTTTTTGCATTCTCCCGGCAAAGGAACAAAACAATATAATAATGAGACTAGGGAACCTTAAAGATAACCTTACCCAGATTAAGTCAGCACAGGCCCATTTACCCCCTTTTAAACCAAGGGTACCTTCCCTTTCTACTAGAACTGAGCACCAACCAAATTCCAAACACACGGTTGATATGACTCCTGACTTAGTAAACCAGCCAACCCAAGAGTCTGACCTATTTCAAAGCAATGCCCCGGTTCCTCTGGAACCAACCATAATAGTGTGTCCTCCTACAGCAAATTCTAACTTGCTTAGGGAGATGTCTCCTACAGATCTCCCTGATAAGGACTGACTCTCATCTTGCTGCAAATTTCTTAGCTGGAATGTTGCTGGATGGTCAGCTAAACTTACTGATCCTGATATACAGGTATTTCTTTTGACCATTGATATCATCCTTGTTCAGGAAACGTGGGCCACAAATGAGATCTTTCTCCCAGGCTTTACCTCTTTTACCCAAAAAGCAATCAAAGGCTCTGTGGGCCGCCCTCGTGCAGGACTAGCATGCTTTATCTCCACTTCTTTAAGTATAAGCTCAGTTGACCTTCTTTTGGCTGAAGAGTTGGTGCTAGCAGTTAGAGTAAACCTGACTTTTTCTTCACTTATTTTATTTTCTGTTTATATTCCTCCTGGTAGATCAAGTAATACTGCACGAAACTGGGCCCGTCTGGGAGAACTATTTGATGACATCAAAAACAACCACCCAACTACTCCAGTTCTCATGGCTGGTGATTTTAACGCACGAATAGGGCCGGATGATAATACTCTCTTCCAAAATCTTATAGGGAATTTTGATGAATCTTTCCTGAGCTCCCTATGGTATACTAGAACTTCCAGGGACTCGGTAATCAGTTCTTCCGGCTTAAGCATGGCCCAATTCGCTATACAGAGGAACCTAATAATAGTAAATGGGCGATCGCAGATCGACCCTAATGGAGATTTCACTTTTTTTAACCAAAATGGTGCCAGTGTTATCGATTATTTTCTGGTTTATCAGTAATCAGTAATATGGAAGTCTGTGATTACATGGGCAGTGACCATCTCCCTATCTCTCTTTCAATCAACCAATTATCTGTTCCACATTTAATACCATCCTACCATCAAATATTGCACCAATCCCAAAAAGCCCTAGCTCGTGTTTACTGGAGCCCTGAGCTTGATTCCTTGGTGCATGGTAAAATGCAGCTTTTGGAGGTGACTTCGTTGAAAGCTGCCCTCCTTGAGCAAGAGTCTGCAGCTACTGTCTTAAATGTTTTTTTCAGACTAATTGATTTATTTAAACCTTTATTTACTAAAGAAATCACCTCAAGCTTGCACGCTTTATTATACAAACGAAATTCTTGGTTTAACCACGAGTGTAAACTCCTCAAACGAGCAATAACCAGGAAACATAGAGAATTCAGAAGGAACAATACTATTTCAGTATTGAAGGAATTGTTAACTATTAAAAAGAACTACAAGGACTTGGTAAACTGGAGGAAAAAAGAGGCCCTATATAAAAATTTGAGGAGCTTGATTACAGCTATAAACAACAATGATAATTCAACTTTCTGGCGGACTGTGAATTCTTTAAGTAATGGCTATGCCAGAGTCCCCGCATGTATCCCGTCTTTGGTCTGGGTAGCTTACTTCAAGAGCCTCTTCTCCTACTCTGTGGAAAACCATGGTCTTATACCTGTAGCACCTTCTATTTTGTTGAATTCCTGGCCAGATGTGTCTCCTAAGGAAATTAGACCGCTCATTGATTGCCTACACTCAGGTAAAGCCCCAGGTCCTGATCTAATTCCCTACGAACTTTTTAAAGTCAACAGCAAATGGTGGGCCAACATTCTTGCTCCTGTATTTACACAAATTAATGCCTCAGGAGCTATTCCAAAATCTTCGAGACATACTATTATTGTCCCAATCTTTAAAAAGGGTCAGCGCTCTGACCCAAGCTGTTATCATCCAATCAGCCTTTTGTCTTGCTTAGGCAAATTGTATTCCTCCTACTTATTAAAGAGGCTGTTGGACTGGGTTGAGAGTAATGACATCCTTGGCTGGGAACAGATTGGCTTTAGAAGGGGTTGGTCTGTCACGGACCACTGTTTAGTGCTCTCCCATCTAGCCGAGAAATATTCCTCCCCCAGAAATGGCACCCTTTATGCGGGTTTTATGGATCTTAAGAGAGCTTTGGATACCATCCCGAGGGAGAGGCTATGGTTGAAACTATCACATTCTACTATGGATAGGAGGTTACTATGGCTTATTCAGCAATTTCATACCGACCTCACAGCTCAGGTTCGCTGTAGCAACCAAGGAGAACTAACCGAGCCCTTTGAGCTGGTCAAGGGAGTTAGACAAGGTTGCCTCCTTGCTCCTCTCTTGTTTAATCTATACCTGAATGATATGGCAACCAATTTCTCAGAGTTTTGCCACCCCCCAAAGCTTGCAACTCATCCCACCCCGATTCTACTCTATGCTGACGATGCAGTTCTCCTGTCCCGCACAAGAATTGGTTTGAAAAGATCTTTGCAAACTTTTTCTGAGTACTGCTCTAGGGAAGGTCTTAAAATAAACCATCATAAATCTAAGATTATGATCTTCACTAAGAGGAGAAAAATGCCTCTTTTTCGCTGGGTATTAGATGGCTTTGAGGTTGACCAAGTCAAGGAGTTTGTTTACCTTGGCATTCTGTTTTCCCATAACCTAAATTGGAATGCCCATCAAAAAGCAGTGTCCAACAAAATTAAACCTGGGGTTGGTGCTATTGTCAATTTTTTTCACACCAAAGGTGGCAAATATATTCCAGGGGCTATTCAGGTTTTTAACCTGAAAATTACCCCAATTATCCTCTTCGGTGTTGCCATCTGGATTACAGTCATCAATGAAACTATAGATCGTCCACTGCTTCAGTTCTTACGAAAACTCCTAAATGCCCCTCGATTTGTTGCTGGCGTTACTCTTCGTTCCGAGTTTGGCCAAATGTCACTTGAAGCTAGGGCGTGGTTGGCCGCCTTTAAACTACACCTTAAACTGTGCTTTAGCACTGAGGGGTTCCTAGCTTCTCTGAAGCATGACCCTTTTAAATCCTCATGGCAAAAACTCTTAGATGAGAAACTGGCGTTGTTGGGTTTCTCGCAGGATATGTTATCAGATCTTGGGAAAACTGAAGCTTTTGCCAAAATTAAAAAGCGCATTAAAGAGCTCGATTATAACAGCACTACTTTTCGTGCTCGTCGTGTCTGTTCATCCCAGTTCTTCGGAATACCCCCTCCACGTGGTCTGCCTGCCTATACATATTATCTAACAACTCCTCGTCTCTGTAGAGCTTTTTGCTTGGCTAGATTGAATGCTAACCCTTCTATGGTAATGCAGGACAGAATTCTGAATATACCATACTCAGACAGGATCTGCCCTTGCTCTTCTGGCTCTATTGACTCATTAGCCCATGCCCTTTTGGAATGCCTCTTTTACGAGGAACTTCGATCGCACTATATTTCCCCCTTTTAATATACAAATCCAATGCCTCTGTGACTGACATAATGCCTTTTTTACTAAGTGATAGGGACCCTACATTGTCAGTGGCAAGATTTGTTTCAGTCCTTATATCCCTCCAACACTAGATATATGCTGCTCAAGATCAATTGATCAAGGAGCTTCTAAGGGATAAAAGGAAAGGAAAAAATGCACATTGGTGGGGACTTATTGAGTTCAGAAGGCACTGAGGAGAAAGCCTGAATTCCTATGTGAAAGCTTCTGTAGAGGTGAAAGAACCTGAGAAAGTATGTGCATGAAGCATTAATGGAGAGAGAGATTTCTGAACACATGATTGCATCCATAAATATAACTCTTCCCCATGTGAATCTACTTGAAGAGTTACCTGCCACGGCTGTTGTTTCAGAGGCTCATGTCTCTTTCCATGCATCGTTCTTCTGTGTTTGTCAACAGATGAATACATGGCATGCAAAGCATGTGCCATGACAAAGACAGCATTGTAG
Organism: Euleptes europaea; assembly: GCF_029931775.1. NCBI lineage: Eukaryota > Metazoa > Chordata > Lepidosauria > Squamata > Sphaerodactylidae > Euleptes > Euleptes europaea. The sequence goes on along the minus strand of NC_079329.1, from coordinate 16,249,685 downwards.
ATACTATAGCTGTAGCCAGTTACACTCATTTCAAAAACATGTCCAGGAAGGCTCTCCAGCTTCTCCTTCCCAGTGCAGTTGTTATCAAACGTCTTCCCCCAAAGTGAATCAGAGAACTGGCACAAGAATGCATGTTCCCAGAAGTCCCGGAGAAAGCCATCTTCCTTTGTCCAGATGGGATTTCTGGACTGAAGAAATTGCTGGAATCCTGGTAGCTCATTTGTGTGAAATGAGAACGATAGAATATCATGGAAGATTTGTACATCCCAACTCCTTTGATAAGAAAAGGAAACAAAATCCATCGAGGCATTCATAATACATACCTTACCTTTAGGCCTTGTTGTTGAATACCCCATTTCAGGTAGTTTTACTATCCATCTTGCATATATAAAAGACTGAATATCTCCAAAAAAGACCAATGTGTTGGCTTTACTATCCATTATAAGTTCATATATTTTCACCCCCTCTTCTACCATTTTAATGAAATTATTAAATGAAGGCATTTGGAGGATTGTTTCTGTGAAAGCCAGACAGACGCCAATTTGAGAAAGCATTGGAAGCATAGTTTGCACAGCCCTTTCTCCGTTGTCATCATTCACCGCTATGATCCCAATCCATGTCCACTTGAAATGCCGAATTAAATGGAGAATCCCCTTGTATTGATGGGATTCATTGGGGACCATCTGGTAGACAGAAAGGCCTGGGTACTGATCACTCACTACTGAAGCAGAGCCATAGGTGAGCTAAAGGGAACACAGAGAAAGAAAATACACAGGAAGAAGAAAAGAGAAAATAATTAAAAATGAAACATGTGTACACAGGTATGAGCTTCCACCAGCAGGTATACAGCCCAGAAAGAGGTTTACAACCTTGGTAGAAGCAACATCTTTATTGACCATATGTATCTTATCGATGTTAAAGAAAACACGACCTACCACTGCATTTCTGGGGGTTTAAGAGTCTCTGACCACAGAGTTAGATATTTTCTCTCCCACCTCCCATGAAAGCCCAATATTATTTGCCTGTGCATACTTTTCCAACAGGAGCAGTATTTCTGGAGATATTTAGGGTTCCTGTAGGAAAGGAGAACTGACGAAGTCATACTATGAAAGCAGAAGCCTTGAGCCCACAAAAATGTTACACTGGATTCAACCCCTTGCATATGTGAGTGAATATATGCACAGCCATACATGTAAGCATACAATTTTCAACTTTGGACTTTTAATCAAATATCCATTTGAAACTCATGATTCAATTTGGTTATTTATAATCATGTATTCATAATATTTTTCCTCCTCTGATATATTTAGGGACATGTATTATTTTTCATTTATTTTGTATCTTGGTATTGCCCTGACCCAGATATCCCAGGTTCGCCCAATCTTGTCAGATCTTAGAAGCTAAGCAGGGTTGGCCCTGGTTGTTGCTTGAATGGGAGACCAACCAAGTAAATCCAGGGTCATGATGCAGAAGCAAACAATAGCAAACCACGTGTGAATGTCTCTTGCCTTGAAAACCCCACAAGTCATCATAAGTTAGCTGTGACTTGATGGCAACAAGGAAAAAAATGACCCAAACAAAAATGACCCATACTACCAAATATACTACTTATTTGATGTGTGTATGTGTGTGTGTGTGTTAAGTGCCATCAAGTCACTTCCGACTCATGGCGACCCTATGAATCAATGTCCTCCAAAGTGTCCTATCCTTAACAACCTTGCTCAGATTATGTAAATTGAGGGCCGTGGCTTCCTTTATAGAATCAATCCATCTCTTGTTGGGTCTTCCTCTTTTCCTGCTGCCTTCCACTTTTCCTAGCATGATTGTCTTTTCCAGTGACTCTTGTCTTCTCATAATGTGTCCAAAGTACGACAACCTCAGTTTAGTTATTTTAGCTTCTAGGGTCAGTTCAGGCTTGATTTGATCTAAAACCCACTGATTTGTTTGTTAGTTTTTCGGTGGTCCAAAGTATCCATAACACTCTCCTCCAACACTACATTTCAAAGGAATCTACTTTCTTCCTATCAACTTTCTTCATTGTCCAGCTCTCACACTCATACATAGTAATAGGGAATACAATGGCATGAATTAACCTGATCTTGGTTGCCAGTGAGACATCCTTACACTTAAGAATCTTTTCTAGCTCCTTCATGTCTGCCCTTCCCAGTCTCAATCTCTTTCTGATTTCTTGGCTGAAGCCTCCCTTTTGGTTGATGATGGAACCAAGGAATAGAAAGTCTTCAACAATTTCAATTTCCTCATTGTCAACCTTAAAGTTGTGTAACTCTCCTGTAGTCATTACTTTTGTCTTCTTGATGTTCAGCTGCAGCCTTGCTTTGGCACTTTCTCTTTTAACTTTCAGCAGTGGTCATTTTAAGTCTTCACTATTTGGTATACTACCAAATAATTAACAGTACAATCTTCTGTAGAGTTACTTAAGTCTAAGCCCATTGCATTGTTAGTCAATGCTGTACTATCAAGAACATACAACAATTTGAAAGTTCTTCCATTTCCAATACAAGGTACTACTTAATACTGCTGTCGTTATGTGATGAGCATGCATGTGGAAACCAGCCTTTGGGAAAAGCTGTTAAATTCGTTCCATAGCATTTTAAGTAACATGGACTGACATGCAAACATAGACTAAGAAATAGTGACAATACTGACTGTTTAAATATCATACAAATAAGTGTATGCACACAAAATAAGTGTGAATCCATTATTAAATGTCCATCTTCAATACTACCACACACAGATCCTACCTGGGGGATGTTGTAAATACTTAGCATGGTTGCCATGTGGTGGGAAGTTTCAGGCTGAAGTCCTCCGATGACTGCTATCAGGTCAGCCTGTTCGTCACACTTGTAGTTAGGGATCAATTTGGTCAGTGAGGAGAGAAGTTCCATGGTGGCATGATAGGTCCACCTTGCATCGAAATAGTTTTCATAGATGTTAAATCCTAGGGAGATGTTCGGTAAGACCTGAAGGTTTTCATTGATCTCCCTCACAGCAAAGGCCAAGGCGGAAACATGCTGATAGTTCTTTGTCAGTATGCTACAACAAGAATTATAAAGATATTTTGCACTAAGTACAATTATTGCAAAGAGGTTATGGCTTACCTCTATACCAGTGATACTCAGTAGCTCAGGAGACACGTGTGCCTCTTTGACATGGCACCTGTGGCTCTTCTGAACACTGTTAACTAATGTGGTACCTAGCCCTGTTTCAGGAAAGTGGGCAAGACCCTTGCACAGTGGGGCTTGTGGTTGGTAGCTGGTTCCTATCTTGAAAGAGCCACTGCTGGAGGAATGGGTAGGCTGCATGCCTCATGCTACAGATCACAGTAGATGTGCCTGTTCTGGTTGACAGTAATTGCAAATGTGGCTTTCCAAGAGCCATGGAGTGAGTACCACTGCTCTAAACATAACCCCCATATTACCATCTCACTTAACTTTCTCCTGACAGACAGCTAAACTATGATGAGAAAAAGAAAAACCATGCTGCTTACAGGGACATGCTATTTGGTGAGTCATTGGGTTGGTCTTTGAAGGTCATTATTTCTGCAGGGATGAGAATCTGAGACACTATAACACCAATAGAGAGATCTCCTTGTTGATAATATTTGTGAAGAACACAGAGGGGATCCGTAATGGTACATTTAGCCATATCGACATTGAACACTGTGCGAGGCAAAATCGCCCAAGAGAGCATAAGTAATAATTCCACCCTGAGTGTCAATCTTTTTTTTAGACATAGGCTGAGAGTCATCAGAATTAAATTATTCTGAACAGCATGAAGCAACTGTTTGGCTAGTGAAAAAGGGAGGAAGGGTCCTCTCTCATCACCCATAAGGGCTTTACTGGGGAACCTGAGACCTTCCAGGACAAATGCTGTATGGAATGAAGTGAGGAGGAGAAGTGGGAGAGAAATGAAAAAGTTGGCTGGATCCAGTTCTTTGATTTCCAATATCCAAGATCAAACGGACAGAAGTCTAATCCCCAACACTCAGTTTGATTATCGTAGGATGTGTTTATAGTAACATTTACCATTCTGGCCTATGTGCTGGAAGCAACTGGAGGAGGTGTTTGAGGCTCTGAGAAACAACAGAATTAATCATAGCAATTTTGACAATTACTGAGGAGATAATCTCCTTTCAATTTGAGAGCCCTCTGTAGGACTGCTGAGGAAAGGGGGGCTGTCAAATCTGAGCAAAAACTGTACTGTTTACTGGGACAGCTAAGGGGAAATACTTTAAGATGATGCAAGAAAAAAGGCACCAGAAAAGTTAGACTGTTTAATATAATGGAGCATACTTGGGAACCAATTGGTTACAGTACAATGTAAAATCCTCATTGTCTTCACAAACTCACAGCTTCTTCCCCCTTCCCATATCTATTCAAGGCCTGAGGCCTTGAGTGAGCCACCCCACTTGATCCAGGACCAACCCAGGAGCTGGCATTTTATTTTCATTTATTGAAATCATAAATGATGATGTAGCTTACACTCGCTCTCTACTGGGGAGGAAAGTAAGTTAAAATGTCAAAACAACAAACCTAACATAAAATAAAATAAGTTCAAGGCCTTTCATATCACCTGTTACTTTATTTTTCAACTAGAAATGCAGCTGGTTGAACCTGGGATCTTCTGCAGGCAAAAAAGGTGCTCCGCCAGGAGCCACTATTGTACATCATCATCTTTGAAGCTGCTAGGCTTGGTCACGGAGGGAAAGACCAGAGATTCTCCTACTCATCCCCTAGATAATCCAGACACAGGTTACTTTACCCTTCAGAGGCCCTGACCCCTCCTGGATGTCCCTTTGCGACAGACCGATTTGAGAAAGAAACTTAGAACAATTCCCAGAAAGGTTATCCTTTTCATTGTATTTTATGGTATTTATGCATAAATTTAATCATCTGCATACATTTCAATTATTTAACTTTTATGTTCATTAACAGTTCCCTGCTGTTCAATTCAGGCCTCACAATAATAATATAGCATTTCAGGAGGAAGATGCAAACCAGTACTGGAGGCTAAGATAGAGAAGATCTCCACAGCAACCATGTACTTCCCCTTTGTACTCAGATAGGTTGGCTCAAAAGATAACCAAACACTGATGGCCACAAATACAGACATACAAGTAATGGATTCTTCTGTCCAAAAAGTCATGGAAGAATACAAGGATACAAAGAAGAAGACAGAAGTCCAAGAAGGTAACCAGCTGGTGACAAAGAGATCAGACATACAAGAAATGGACTTTTCATCTAAAAAAACCATGGAAGGACGTGTGGATATAAGGAAGAAGAGAGCAGGTCAAGGAACACAGATTGAAGCCATGATGGAAATGAAGCCCAGAAAGAATTATTTTTGGATACGCACCCTGTCTGAGGAAATGAGAGAGGATAAAGAAATCCTGTTCCCATACCTGACTGACTTATTTCAGTTGCAGAAGGAAGTATTAGACCATGGTTAAAGGACTGATTTAAATATGATTGCTGGATTGGAAGGCTTTGACAGTGTGGATGGGTGGCATGGCTATTAACGATGTAGTGGAATTTAGACATCATTTTGGGATTATGTAAAGTCCTCCTTATATAGACTATCAATTGATATAAAAGTATACTGGAATATGTGATTATTACTTTAAGGAAAATGTTGGAATGTACTAAGGATATTGGTTTTTTCTCCTTTTTTTATAAGGGGTGGACTTGTGATATGGATTTGGGATATGATTTACACTGAAATAAGATCGATTAAACAGGAAATATCCCTAAAATATTGGAGAGGATGTTGTTTAGTATGATTAAATTTATGTTATACTGGCTGCAATCTTATGCAGCCAAATGGAAAGGGACAAAGGTTTCAGAATAAAGGGATTAAATCATTTAAATGTTAGAACTGGTGGAGTTGGAGAAACTAGGGAAAAGGGGAGAATTGAAGGAATCATTGTGATAATGTATAAGATCTGGGAAAAATGGAAGGTTACTTTTTACTCTGATCCAGAATGTAAAATTTTATATAACATGAAACTTTAGAATGAGATTAATACTAGGATCAGAATATGTTAACGAAGGATAATAACACTTCATTAAGAGGTAGATGGAGGTGATGGGGAAGTCGATTTATTTTTTATGTTTAATGGTAATCAAGACAACAATTAATGTAATTGTGATTGTGATATTATTTTTACATTGTTGTTAAAATTATGAAGAATTTATAGTTTTAAAAAACCAATAAAAATTTATATATATTAAAAAAAAAAGATAACCAAACACTGCAGAACACCAACATGCTGAAAGTAATCAGCTTGGCTTCATTGAAGGTGTCAGGCAAGTGCCTTGCTATGAAAGCCATGGTGAAACTGACAATTGCCAAGAAGCCCAAGTAGCATAAGACACAGTAAAACAGAGTTGCAGATCCCTCATTACATTTCAGTATAATTTCTTCAGACATTGAATGTTTATCCATCTCTGGAAAGGGGGGACAGGTGGCAAGCCAAATAGTGCAAATGCCTGTTTGTATGAGGGAGCAGGAGAGAACAAGGCAGTTGGCCAGTTTGCTCCCTACCCATTTCCTCATGCTGCTTCCTGGTTTGGTGGCCATAAAGGCTAGAACCACAGTGATGGTTTTGGCCAACACACAGGAAACAGACACGGAGAAGACGATGCCAAAAGCCATTTGCTGTAGGAGACATGTCATCTTCTCAGGTCGGACAATGAATAACAAAGAAGAAAGGAAGCAGAACAGGAGAGAGATGAGGAGAGTGTAGGTAATGCTCTGGTTGTTGGCTTTAACAATGGGAGTGTTGTGATTCTTCATGTATATTCCTAGAACCAAAATTGTGATGAAAGGGCACAAATTGCTAAAGTGCACCCCAGGGGGTCTTCATAAGACAAGTAAGTTAAACATTTGGGAATGCATTGGTATTGTCCCATGTTTGGATAGAGATCTTCTCTGCAAGAGACACAGTCATTCATGTCTGTAACAGAGAGAGAGCGAGAGAGAGAGTTCAAGCAATTTCCACTTCCCATAAGTATTCCCTCATTTAATCATTTGAAATGTTTGTACTGAATAGATCACAGAATTTGGAAATACCTATGTTCTATTGAAACTATCAGTTTTGTGGGAAGGAGAAGAGTTAGGCCCTATCAAGCTTATGACACTCTCACTATCTGACCGAGGGAAGAAATCCTCCCCTACCCACCTTTCAAGGAGTTTAGCAAAGCAACATTTTCAGTATTTATTCATTAGATGTGTACAGTGCCCTTTCCCTAAGCAGCCCAGGGCGATACCTGCCTCCATTTTATCCTCATTAGTTAGTTGTTCTGAGAGAGTAATGGGACCATTGTCATTAATAGAGCTTCATAGCAGTAGCGGCATATATTTGTATGCCAGAGCCAGAGCTCCCACAAACAACTTCATTTAGGTTAGGGTTGCCAAACTCCAGCTGGAGATCTCTTGCTCATAGAGTTCAGTTCACCTGGAGAAAATGGCTTCTTTGGCAACTGGACTCTATGGCATTGAAGGCCCTCCCCTCTGCAAACCCTGCCCCCTCAGGCTCAGCCCCCAAAATCTCCCGCCGATGGCAAAGAGGGACCTGGCAGCCACTTCGGAAGGAGGCCTCTATGGCTAGGTTTGCCAGGTTGGTGGGAGGTTTTAGGGGATGGGGAGGGGTGGCCGTGTGCAACTTCCAGTATTACTTCTGGAAGTGCCACATGGTTTTGGCCAAGTTAACACTCCAACAGCTATGATGATGTGGTGCTTCTGGAAGTAAAACCAGAAGTGGCATCAACCGCTCACACACAGCCCCGGCTCCAGAGCAGCTGGGTGGATTGGGGGGCAATTGCCCACCAATATCACCCACCAGGCAACCCTGGCAACCCTATCTATGGCATTATACCCCACTGAAGTCCCTCTTCAGGCTCTACCCCCCAAATCACTAGGTAGATCGCAACCTGAAGCTGGCAGCCCTAATACGGAGGGAGGGCAGGTTAGCCACAAGTGGGAAAAGCCTGGCCAAAGAGGATGAGGCTTGCTTATATCTTGTTCATTTGGTTTACTTTAGCCATCCTGTTATTCCCCTGTATCTTATTTAGAATAGGACTGGGGCAAACAGACCCACAGCTCAAGTGCTGTGAATGCTTCTTTCTTTTGGCACAGGCACAGATGCACAAGAGACCTGGAGGTCAGGCTCGAGCTGTTTGAGCAAAAATGAGCTGCATATTGAACAGTGACCTCTAGTGTGGTGTAGTGGTTAAGAGCAGTGGAGTCTGATCTGGAGAACTGGGTTTGATTCCCCACTCCTCCACATGAGTGGGGGACGCTGATCTGGTGAACTGGGTTTGTTTCCCCACTACTACACATGAAGCCAGCTGGGAGACCTTAGGCTAGTCACAGGTCTCTCAGCCCCACCTGCCTCACAGTGTCTGTTGTGTGGAGGGAAAGGGAAGGTGATTGTAAGCTGGTTTGATTCTCTCCTAAGTGGTAGAGAAAGTCGGCATATAAAAACCAACTCTTCTTCTCTAGGATTTCCTTACATTGCTACGTAACTTCTGTTTATCTCAACATAATCCTCCCCCCTTAAGGCCAGAAGAACTCTGAAGTGGCATCTCCCCAAAAGACCAGTCAAGCCAGGCCTAGGCAATTAGAGATAATTTGCCACATTTCCATCAAGTACCAATTACCATTGCCTCCAAGTACATAAAGTGACTTCAGACTAAAGTTTGCTCAGAAAGTGGTTGTCAGGGAGATGATGGTAAATTCAGAGGCTGCAATCCTAAAGAGGTCCTTTTAGAAGAAAGAACTGTTTTATTGGATGGGTCTTACTCCCAGTTAAGTGTTCTTCCGATTGCAACTAGAGAGGCAAATTCCTCAAATCCTGGGAGTCAGCTGCTGCCTCTTATACCCTGTCAACAACCAAAGTCTTGGCATGGGTCAGAACCAGAATAATTTCCTGATGAGTTGCACTATGCAAAATAGACGTCCACACTTTCTTCTGCTGCAAGGTGTTTTCTCCCCCCATGGCTCACTTTGTTCTCTCATTTAGAGTGGCAGACACCCCCCTCCCCAGTGTTTTCATCTGCAAAGCTTCAATATGTGCGCCTCACTTGCACTGTATAGGTGATCTTAGTGTGTATCTGGGGACAGAGGCTATTTTTCCTCTTTTCCACGCTATTTTTTTATACTGAATTATCAAGCACTCAGTGCTGTCAAGAGGCATGGAAACCGATAACTGGGAGAGAAGATTTGTCGTTCGAGTGCTGCTGGTACTACTGTTGCTGCTTGTACTGCTGACTTGTAGTGTGTGCAAGAAGCATTCCATTAATTGCACTGCAGAAGTGGATCCTCTTCCTTTGTCTCACGAATTTTCTCAACCTGGTGACCTTGTGGTTGGTGGGATTGTCTCTCAGGTCTTCATAGTACATGAGACACCTTCTTTTGAGAAGCAACCCGCACAGATGTTGATTAATGAACCTATGTAAGTAATTTATAATTTCCCCCTTTTACTTATATAAACATGCATACCACACTTTTGAGGCTAAAGTCAGCGTGCAAGAATGCTTTTCCTCAGATTTTGAGGGCGAAAACGCACGGGAGGTTTTGCCTTGGATTTGCCGCTCTCTAAATGCACATTTCCCCCAGAAAATTCTCAGAACTATACAATAAGTTTTGAGAATTCTGATGGGGGAAATGTGCATTTAGAGAGTGGCAAATCCAAGGCAAAACCTCCCATTTCACCCTGAATCTCCCTCTCTGCAACTAATCAGTATCTTCTTTGTTGACCCTCTATAGAAAAGCCAAACACTTCTAAAATTTATTGATTTATTTGATTCATGCCCTGTCTTTCTCCAGAATGGGGACCCGAAGAGGCTTACATCCTTTTCTTCTCTTCCATTTTATCTTCACAACAACCTGGTGAGGTAGAGTATATGACTGGCCCAAGGTCACCCACCAAGCTTCTCTGGAAGAGTGAGGATTCGATCCTGAGTTTCCCAGATCCTAATCCAACATTTAACCACTACACCACACGGGTGTAAAAAATAACGCCCTTTTAAACCAATGGATGTTTTATCTATTCATGATCTTTTTAAAAAATGTCTCTTTGTTTTGGCTATTAATCTGCTCCTTGGAGGTTGTGGGATTGCTGACCCAGGGCTGAAATGGGGGAGGACCAGAGAATCAGGCCACACACTAGTATTGCTAAAGGAACATTTTATTAAGAAGGAAAATTTTATTGGACAAATGGCCACAACTGTGTTGGCAACAGCAATGAGAAACTCTTTTGGCGTAGCATAAGTGCTGGATCTTGGCATGCTCCCACCCCAATGCGGACCGTAGAGCCAACCCTACCTCCAGCGAGCTCGCTGGGGGTAGCTGGGATGGCGGTGCTGGGACTCACCTGGGCTTCAGCCACTTGGTGATCCCCTGCCACTGAGGAGAGGCTAACCATTAGCCCCCCAAGCTGAGACTGCTTCACCACAAGCCTCTCCATCAAATCCCTTAGTGGGATCCCCCACAGTAGGGAAAGGGGCACACAGGCCGCTTTCCCCAAAATAAAATCCAGCCTCATGCGTCATTGCCCAGTTGTGACATAAGCAAGGAACACTTAACATTTCATAATAGAGGGAGGGAGGGATGGGACAAAGTCGCGACGACTGAGCCCAGTCGCCGCAAAATCCCTGCTTTTATGCAGGGCAGACAGACCTTCTCCGTCTGATCTGCTGAGTCACTCCACACACACACCCAGAACCCGAAATGTTCATTTTGAACCTGTTCGAGGAAGCTGATTGGTTGGGGCAGGCAGGGAAACCGCACCGCAAGAGCCGGCTCAACTGCTCTTGCGCTCTGCCGCCTGGCGACCAGCTGCCTCCAACCTGCCTCCAACCTGCAAACTCAGTGCTAAGTATGTGGGTCCATTCCCCATTGCCCAAATCATCAATCCAGTGACTGTAGAACTGTAGAACTGTAGACTGTAGAACTCACACTCCCGAAGACAGAGGCGTTTTTAAGTTAACAAGAAACAGATTTATTAAACACTTTACAAAGGATGGTTTTGGAGGGGAAACTATGTAGTACAAGCATAGAACTAGAGCTGTTTTATAAGTTTCACTTCTGAGAAGGCATAGATTTTAGATGGTTTAGTTATTAGAGAATTACAGTTCTTAAGTTCACAAATTCCTTTCAGTTCCCAGAACTTCTTAGATATGTTACTATTCAGACTCTGCTGGCTAGCTATGAGGAAAGTTAGAGATCAAACAACCTCTCTTCCCCAGAGAAATGCAGAAGTATGGAGATTTCTCCTCAAACCTCTCTTCCAGTTCTCACCACCGAACTACCCCAGATAAACTTTGGGTGATTCTTTGAACAGCTTGTGCTTCTAATTACAGATCAGAGCCAAAGAACTACCAGCACATCTTGGCCTTGGCATTTGCTATAAAGGAGATTAATGAGAATCCCCTCATCTTGCCAAACATTACTTTGGGTGTCCGCATCCTCAACAGCTATTTTAATGCAAGGATGACCAATAAAGCCATCCTGAGTTTGCTTTCCACACAGCAGCAGTTTGTCCCCAACTACAAGTGTGCCATTTTTAAAACTCTGACAGCTGTTATTGGAGGACTTGACTCTGAAACGTCCGTAAACATGGCCACCATTATTGCCAACCACAAGGTGATACAAGTAGGTCGCATAAAATAAAGTGGGGAACTTGCATATTTTTGACATACATTTGAACAATCTGTAGTAATTCATCTGGAAAAAATATACCTACATGTTTTCTTTCAGCTCGCTTATGGATCATTTTCCCCAGCACAGAGTGATGAAACTCAGTTCTCTTCCTTGTACCAGATGGTCCCAAAGGAAGCCTATCAGTACATGGGAGTTATCCGCTTACTTCGGCATTTCAACTGGAAATGGATTGGGCTCTTAGCTGTGGATGATGACAGGGGTGACAGGTTTTTGCAAACGATGGTACCATTGCTGTCTCAAAATGAAATCTGCTTTGCTTTCGCTCTGAGATTACCAAAAATGACTTATCTGGATGATTTGACAGACTCTGTTTTAAGACAGGCAGAAATGTCTTTGGTTGCTTTTGACAACAAAGCTACTGTATGCTTTCTTTATGCAGAACATCCATCCCCATTCATTTTGAGATTGCTGCTGTTTCTAGCACCCTTGATCGCATTTCCACCTTTGCACAAAGTATGGATTGTTACATCTCAATGGGATTTTGAATACCTGTCCATACAAAGGATTTGGGATATAGAAAGCTTCCATGGTACCATATCCTTCTCAGTTCACTCCAATCAGCCACCAAGTTTCCAAAAATTTCTTCAAGCCATAAACCCCTTCTGGGCAAAAAGAGATGGTTTTATCCAGAACTTCTGGGAGCAGACATTCAGCTGTTCTTTGAAAGTTTCCAGCATTCATGGTGATAGCGAGAACACTTGCACAGGTGAGGAGAAGCTGGAGACTCTTCCTGGGATTTTCTTTGAAATGAGCATGACTGGCCACAGCTACAATACCTACAATGCTGTCTATGCTGCGGCACATGCTTTGCAGGCAGTATACCTTTCCAGATCCAATCAGAGACCATTGCTGAAAGGAGAGCAGTTGGTGCTTCGGAACCTGCAACCATGGCAGGTATTGTATTACAACCCAGTATTTCGGATTCCATGGACTGCCAAAAAACACATCAGTGGGTTATAGATCAAATCAAGCCTGAACTGACCCTAGAAGCTAAAATGACTAAACTGAGGCTGTCGTATTTTGGTCACGTCATGAGATGACAAGAGTCACTGGAAAAGACAGTCATGCTAGGAAAAGTTGAGGGCAGCCGGAAAAGAGGAAGACCCAACAAGAGATGGATTGACTCAATAAAGGAAGCCACAGCCTTCAATTTGCAAGATCTGAGCAAGGCTGTCAAAGATAGGACATTTTGGAGGACTTTCATTCATAAGGTCGCCATGAGTCGGAAGCTACTTGACGGCACTTAACACACACACATTTCAGATTTCCAAATTGAAGTTTATAATTTATCATGTTTCTCTTAATTTGTATTCACTAGGAAGAAGTGACTATATGATAACTATATGAAATAATCTGAATCTCATAACCATTTTTATTTCGTTTTCTCTATCCACCAGCTGCATCGTTTTCTAAGGAACATCACATTCAATAACAGTGCTGGTGACACTATGCATTTTAATGAAAATAGGGAACTGAGAGCTGATTTTGATGTTACAAACTGGATCACTTTCCCAAATGGCTCCTTCATTAGAGTAAAAGTAGGAAGACTTGATCCTTGGGCTCCTCCTGGCAAAGAATTAACAATTGATGACAATAAAATTGTGTGGCATAGAACCTTTAACCAGGTGGGTCTCAGAAGCAGATGCTTTTGTGTGAAGAACTCAAAAGAGGTTTTTTTTTTCCAGAGTTCTACCAGCACTTGAAGCATGGGATGAGGTCACAGTCAACTTTTAACTTCATTGGCTGGTTCCTGTTAGCCTTATTGCTCAAGTCCATTCAATTCTCCTCCTTTGTATACCCTACATCGCAAATGGTTTCCCCCACCCCCATGCAAGTTCCACAATCCCCAGCACTGACTGGTGAAAAAGAAACCTGCCTTCCTTTTTCACCAATTGAAAAGCTGGGTGGCCCCCGCTCTAAAGCTTTACTTGTAAGGACCTTTTCTAGGAAGTAAGTCCCATTAATACCATGGGGCTTCCTTCTAAGTAGAGCTGCTTGGGAGGATCACTATAACAAAACTGCCCCAAATTATTGTTGAGATATGTGACACAATAAACCAAATTTGCAGTTACACATAGTTAAATATTGGAGTATATATTTTCTTCTTACAATTGGATCAATGAAATTTAGGGAACTATAACACAACTACCCCAAGGTGGAATTGCTCCACATAAATCTTTCAGTGAACATCTGTTATGTTAACATAAAAAGTATCACCGTTTGCAAACCTGGCAATTTTTATAGCATTTTTGCATGCTATGACAGGTCTAAGTTGGCATTCTTGGATGCCATGGATATTCAGTATTTAAATATGGATTTTCTTTTTTACTTCTTTCTTGAACATGATGTTTTTCCATTTTTTAATGAACTGCTTTTAGTCAGGTACACCTGAACACATTCTTCAGTCACCTTTGTATAATATGTTTCAATGTGATGTTTTGATTCCTTTTTTAAAGAGTTTTATTGTTAAAAAGTGCAAAAAAAAAAAAAAACAGGAACACCAGAAATTAAGAATGAAAAAACAATACATAGATTTACATAGACCGAAAGAAAAAAAAAGATTACAAAAATTACATAGAAAAGACCATTCTTGAACTTCGTTTGCAAACCCCAATGTGAGCATCAATACATTCCACTATTTTTCTGCTCATTAAGATGTTTTGATTCACGAGAACAGTCTTCATTATAAGCGCAGTGGCTTCTTATCCTTAAAACCTGCTTATAGGGCAAGGTACTGTATTTTTCATGTGTTCCAGTGCATTTTTTTGCATTGTAACCAATTACTTGTAGCTGGTCTTTTAACAATGATGCATATCTTTAGTTGCAGATTTTTTATGCAGGATCTAAAGATAACTTGTGCTTTATTGATCTAATAACAACTCAAAACGAAGATGTTTGCCATAAAAGCACCTTTATCATGCATCTAAGTAGTAATATGTTTGGGGCTTGAAAGGCAGCATACCATTTTAATGATCACAGTCGCTGTTTTGTGCATTATTAATACATCCCAGGTGATCTGAAATTTGTTAAGAAACAGTAAAATATGTGTTTTTACCATTCCTTTTTATTTAGATATTTTTCCTTCAAATAACTACAACTCTGTGAGGTAGTTTATGCTAAGAAAGGATGACTGATCTATGGTTCTTGCATGACATCTATGACAGAATTTTGAACTTGTGTTTGTAGATCTTAGTCCAACACTCTAACCACTACACCCGCTGTCACTCCACTGTTAATAACCCTGGATATTCTGACCTGTTCTTCTCAATGTACTAGGTTCTAAAACCCCTTTCTGTGTATGGACAGGTTGTGCCTCTTTCTGTTTGCAGTGAAAACTGTAGTCCTGGCTACATCAGGAAAAAGAAGGAGGGAGAGAAATTTTGCTGCTATGATTGTGTTCCATGTCCGGAAGGAATGATCTCTGAAAAGAAGGGTAGGAGACCCAATGTCAAACATATACTCTAATATGATATATTCAAAAAGAACAATCTTAAGGATGTAGTATACATTATGTTATCTGGAGCATCTGGGAATGCCTGCCACTTGTTGGTTTTCTCCTTGGTTAATAATATTCCCAAATAGTGGTTAAGGAGACTAGGATCTGGGAGAGCCTGGTTTGAATCCACACTCTGCCATGGAAACTCTCAGCCTCGACCCTGGCAAATATTTGGATGGGAGACCTCCAAGGAATACCAGGGGCATGATGCAGAGGCAGGCAATCACAAACCACCTCCAAAATATCTTGCCTTGGAAACTTCACCAGAAGTTGCCATAAGTCAGTTGTGACTTGATGGCAAATCATCATCTTCATCATCCAAGAATTCCAGGCCATGCTGGTGGGCATTTTTCTTTTCTTTTGCCCAGAATGCTTCAGCTAGGCTGATTCTGTGATTCAGACAGACATCACTTATTCAGACTTTTATACAGTACAGCCCTCACTGTTGTCCTGGGGGTGGTCTTCAGATTCATTCATGAAAGCAGGTTGTATTGGCCACTATTGAAAATCTAGCTCTGTTTGAATGCTACTTCTTTGAGCGTTCCATGTGCTGTACAAGCTTAACCCCAATAATCATTTACTCATCCTGTTAAATGAGCCAGTGTTAGAGAGGACCAGATTTCCTCTGCTCCATCCCATTAATTCCTTTCCCTAGATTTAACAACAGCCATTAGCTATTCACCTGCCTTTTCACACTTTAAAAACGGGGGTGGGGGGATGGAGATTAATTGCTTCTTGACACTATAAAGAGAAATGTTGCCATGTCTCTCACACAATTCACCAATCTATTTGATAGCAGATAACTCAAACTCAGTATCCCCTTCTCAGAAAGTGTCATTAGCTGTTTTATCCAGGGAGTGATACATTTATTTCATTCAATATTATTTTGTGAACATGCTAAAACAATGTGGGCTAGGGAGTCTACTTCTTAACAAAACGGGGATACATCGCATTAATGATTTTCTCCCCCTGTGCAATTGCTGGTTGGCTTTGAAGATCTTCCACTAAAACTGGTAAACTTTGAGAAACAGAATCACCAAAGTACACAGGAAACTCCCTTGACTTCCTTAGCTTTTGAAACAATACCCATATGTTCCTGAGTTTCTCGCTTCCTCGGGGGAAACAATGGTTTAAAAACAAGAAAGAATGGCAAATTTCTCTTTAGGTACTTAACAGATTGAGAATCAATCCAATGATGAGCCCACTATGGGGACGGGAGCTTTGATTCAAAAACCAACTCCAGTCTAACCAGAAGTTAGAAGAAGAAGAAGAGTTGGTTTTTATATGCTGACTTTCTCTACCACTTAAGAAAGACTCAGACCGACTAACAATCACTTTGTCTTCCCCTCCCCACAACGGACACCCTGCGAGGTAGGTTGGGCTGAGAGAGTATGTCTAACCCAAGGTTACCCAGCAGGCTTCATGTGTAGGAGTGGGGAAAACAACCCAGTTCAACAGATTAGCCTCCGCTGCTCATGTGGAGGAGTGGGGAATCAAACCCCGTTCTCCAGATCAGAGTCCACTGCTCCAAACCACCACTCTTAACCACTACACCATGCTGGCTCCTCTGTAGTCTAGAAATAATTCCCATATTGCAGTTGGGGGCTAAGGATGAGAGAATGAAACTTAACGAAGGTTCATAAAGGAAATGTCTTAGAATCATAGAATCATAGAGTTGTAAGGGACCACCAAGGTCATCTTGTATTGAAACACTTAAATAGCATCTCCTTTGTTTGTTTGTTTTTGTTTTTTTTCCAGACATGGATACCTGTATCAAATGTCCACAAGATCATTATTCCAACAATTACCAAAATCACTGTGTTCCCAAAGATACAAGCTTCCTTTCTTACAAAGAACCAATAGGTATCACCTTAGCTACCTTGGCTATTTCCTTCTCTTTGGCCACAGTTTTGGTGTTTGGGACATTTGTGAAGTACCGGGACAGTCCCATAGTCAAAGCCAACAACCGAAGCCTTACGTATATCCTGTTAATCTCCCTTGTTTATTGCTTCCTCTCCTCTTTGCTGTTCATTGGGCAGCCTGGAAAGGTGACCTGCCTTCTCCGACAAATTACTTTTGGTGTCATATTCTCAGTAGCCATTTCTACTGTGCTGGCCAAAACCATTACTGTCGTTTTAGCCTTCATTGCTACCAAACCAGGATCTAGGATGAGGCTATTTATGGGGAAAAGACTGCCATATTCTGTTGTGCTTTCCTGCTCCCTCATTCAAGTGGGCATTTGTGTTCTTTGGCTAAGTACTTCCCCTCCGTTCCCAGATATGGACATGGTCTCAAGGGATGAGGAAATCATACTGGAATGTAATGAGGGCTCAGCAACAGTGTTTTACTGTGTCTTGGGCTACATGGGCTTCCTGGCAATTGTCAGCTTCATCGTGGCTTTTCTAGCCAGGAAGTTACCAGACACTTTCAACGAAGCCAAATTTATCACTTTCAGCATGTTGATCTTTTGTAGTGTTTGGCTATCCTTTATCCCAACTTACCTGAGCACCAAGGGGAAATCCATGGTGGCCGTGGAGATCTTCTCCATCTTAGTTTCTGGTGCTGGGTTATTGGTTTGCATTTTTACCCCCAAAATTTACATTATTGTTCTGAAGCCTGAGCTAAACAATAGGGAACTCTTTAAGAAGAGGAAAAATGAAAACACCAATTAATATTCGTTGTTCATAGGTACTTCAATTATATGACAGAAATCTATCATTTCTAGGACTTCTTATGCAAATGGTGACCGCCAAACTGGTGTGGACCTGGTTTACATTTTTCATGGAGTTGTTTCCTTATTCATTAAGCTAGTCGTTGAGAGTCTCTTCAATTTGCTGTGCAACACACCCTCCAACGTTTATTAGATTGGTATAGCCATTTACTCAAGTAATCTCTCATTCTGCTCATTGTATGTGCTTCCTTCTAGCATTCGAGTGGGCAGAAAAGAGAAGGAATGAAGCCTCTCCCTCTCCCCAGAAATTGGCAAACAGTAAAACATTTAAAATATTAAAGAGGATTAAAAATTAAAGAATTCTGTACAGATTTATAAACATAACAACAATAAAAAAAACCAGGGAGGTGGGCCAATAAGAGCAACGTAGGGTATGCGAAACAATAGGAAAAAAAACATCATTCACTCAGTGGTGGGAGACAATGATAGAGGGCGACAGATTAATCTCCCTGTTAAGGGAATTCCAAAGTATTGACAACATGATTGAGGAGGCCCTCTCTCAGGATGCTAAGCTCCTACCCTTTTAAAACCAGGAAAAATATATTTTACTCACTAACCTTGATGGACATTTGGTCATAGTGTAGTTTTAGGTTCTATTCTGAATATGACCACTGTTGGCATTTTATTTTTATAGCTGCACAGTTTATTTGTATTTTATGCTTATCTTTCTGCTTTTGATTTTATGCTTGTATGACCATGTGGGTACGACAATAAACTTATCTAGCTACTGAACACAGAAATCCTCTCTAACATTGCTCATACTAAATATTGTCGAAGGCTTTCACGGTCAGAGTTCATTGGTTCTTGTAGGTTATCCGGGCTGTGTAACCGTGGTCTTGGAATTTTCTTTCCTGACGTTTCGCCAGCAACTGTGGCAGGCATCTTCAGAGTAGTAGCACTGAAGGACAGTGTCTCTCAGTGTCAAGGGTGTAGGAAGAGTAATATATAGTCAGAAAGGGGTTGGGTTTGAGCTGAGTATTGTCCTGCAAAAGTATTGTCCTGTAAGTATCAAGATAATGTGCTAATGAGGGTATGGTATGTTGCTGGCGAAACGTCAGGAAAGAAAATTCCAAGACCACGGTTACACAGCCCGGATAACCTACAAGAACCAATTGCTCATACTATTTGGGTACCCAGTATTGCAATGCAAACTGCCCAGTTGCCTTCAACCCTGGCTCTGCCATTATTCCCTACTTTTTGCTTCCGAAATTACCTGTGTGTGTCAAGTACCGTCAAGTCACTTCTGACTCATGGTGACCTTATGAATCGATGTCCTCCAAAATGTCCTCTTGTTAACAGCCTTGCTCAGGTCTTGCAAACTGAGGACTGAGGCTTCCTTTATCAAGTTAATCCATCTCCTGTCGGGTCTTCCTCTTTTTTTCCTACCTTCGACTTTTCCTAGCATTATTGACCTTTCTGGAGACTCTTGTTCTCATAAGATGACCAAAGTAAGATAGTCTCAGTTTAGACATTTTAGCTTCTAGAGAGAGTTCAGGCTTGGTCTGATCTAGAACCCACTGATTTGTTCTTTTTGGCTGTCCACGGTATCTGTAAAACTTGCCTCCCACACCACATTTCTTTTTTTAAAAATCATTTATTCAATAAAATAGACAACAGCAAAATAAAACAAACAGCAAAAAAACCATACAGCAATCTTCATAATTTAAAATACAATATATATGTGTGTGTGTGTGTGTGTGTAAACTTAAAAGAAATACATCTGTAAAGCTCCTCCCATGCCACGTTTCAAAGGAATCTATTTTCTTCCTGTCAGCTTTCCAGCTTTCACACCCATATATAGGCACAGGGAATACTGTGGCATGAATCAATTTGATCTTGGTTGCCAGTGACTGTGATGGATCAAAGGGAGATGTGGATTTTTCTGGGAAATTAGGTCTGTCAGAAATTTGATAGAGCACAGAGGCTTGTGGGGAAAGTTGAAAACAACAGAAAGGCAGGATGAGGGTTTAGGCAGATAAACTTGGATTTCAAAAAGGTATTAGACTATTCCAAAAACAAACAGAGAGTAGGCACTTCTTGGGGAGGGGCAGTGGCTCAGTGGTAGAGCATCTGCTTGGCATGCAGAAGGTCCCAGGTTCAATCCCCGGCATTTCCAGTTAAAGGGACTAGGCAAGTAGGTTATGTGAAAGACCTCTACCTGAGACCCTGAAAAGCCGCTGCCAGTCTGAGTAGACAATACTGATTTTGATGGACCAAGGGTCTGATGCGATATAAGGCAGCTTCATGTGTTCATAATATATATTAACACAAGAGAGGTTTGGTTCTTCTAGATGGTATGGCTAAATTCACTTCAGGATGCTAGATCTTTGTTTTCAATGACAGGCTTGTTTTTATTTGTGATTTTCATGTTTAAATTTCACTTGAGTTGACTTTAAAGCGCACTCCAGTTTCAATTTTTGGAGTAATAAACTATACAACATTCTTCACCAGTTTAACACCTAAACTGGACTGGAATTACTCAGGACTCTAGAGACATTCTCCTCAACCTTCTTAGAGATCACTCAATACACCTGAGATGATGTCCCTCTCCCTGGTTTTTGAGAACTCTTTTTCCTCAGAACTAACCACCCAATGTCAAAACCCAGACACAATCTATTCCAATGTTATGTCTAACATTGATTCAGCAAGACACATGGGCTATAAAGAATGGCCTGATAATATAAGCCATGCAGGAAGACAGGAAATCATTCCAAAAGGGGTGGAAGAGATTATAAAAACTCTGGACACAAGGAAGAGGTGCTCTTCCATTCTGGGCTTCTCTTTGGATAACAGAAGCCACAATGGACAAAGCTTTCATTGGGGGGAAATGCTGTATGGAATGTGGACTGAAGTGAGGACTGAAGTGAGGAGGAGAAGTGAGAGAGATTGAACTGACAGAAGCCTAATCCCCAGCACTCAGTTTGATTGGCATAGGTTGTATTTATAGCAGTCTTGACAGTCCTGGCTCATGTGTTAGAAGCAATTGGAGGAGGTGTTTGAGGCTCTGAGAAACAACAGAATTAATTATAAATACATTTCCGGTAAACCCGGAAAAAGTCGAATACCCAGAATTTCTGGGAGGATGTTGGGCTTCAGGGGGAGCATGAAACTCCAATTTGGCTGATAGAAGTACTTTCTATTAGCTGATAATTATTACTGGACTCAACCAGCTGTTTCTGGTTGAATCATGACTAGTATCTATTTTTACTAGTACCCGTGAATAGCCCTCTTTTCCTCTGGCAACTCTAAGTGGCTCTCTGGTAGAGCAAGGTATGAGGATTATTGGGAACAAGCTTGACAGATGTTTAAGATCTGGACTGATGTTCTGTTTCACTTCCTGGTGCAGGCATTAAAGCCTAGGTGTCACCAGAGATGTGAGCCATTTTGTGAAGAATGAGCCATTTTGTGCAAGACAAAAGGCAAGATCCAAAGGGTTCTTGTTTCATGGCTCACCATCTGAGGCCTTGACTGAGCCAGCCATCTTGATTCAGAACTAGGGTTGTGCAAAAAAAAAAATCGTTACATTTCAGGTTCGGGTTTTTTTGGCGCTTTGGGGGCAAGGGGGGGGGGTAAACCTGAAATAAACTGAATACCCATACCGGTAAATATGGGTATTCAGCTTATTTTTGTGTTTCCTGAAAAATCCAGGCTGAAGGAGATTGCTCATCCATGTGGATGAAGAAATCTCCTTTGGAAGCCTGGTGGTGTCAGCAACTGTTGAAGTTGGCTCTTTTTATTTCGAGGGTATATCCCTCAGGACAGGGTGACCCTCATTTTTAATGACTCTTCTGCCTGCAGACTAGTTTTCTGTTGTGTGATATACCTGGAAAGTGGGTCAGACTAAGTTGGCTCTGATTACACAATCCCCATATCAAAAAAGTCCCAGTTATGAGGCACTAACAAAACCAGTCAAAAAAAGAAAGAAAAAAGGGAGAAAGCACAGAGCCATGGCTCTGAGGAAAGGCAAATAGCCAAACCTGAAAAGTCGAAAATCTATTTGGATTTTTCGGGGAATCATCAATTCGGCTGCAGCTTTATCCCCGGTTTTCGGATTCGGTAAACCCTAAACCTGAAATTTACTGAAATGGCTAATTTTGGGTTTAATTTCACTTTGGGATTATCGATACGCACAACCCTATTCAGGACCAACCCATGAGCTGGCATATATTATTTTTATTTTTGTTTATTTAAATGCTAAACCATGATGTAGCTTATACTGACGCTCTACTGGGGAAGAGAGTAACTTAAAATGTTTAAGCAAACAAACACATAAAATAAATTCAAGGACTTTCATATCACCTGCAACTTTATTTTTAAACTTGAATTTCTGACGTTTGAACCTGGGGTCTTCTGCATGCTAAAGGGTTGCTCTACCATGAGCCACATCACCATCTTTGAAGATGCTATGCTTGGTCAGGGAGGGAGAGACCAGAGATTCTCCTACTCATCCCCCAGATAAGAAGAAACTTAGAACAATTTCCATACAAGTACAATTTTTCATTGTATTTTATGATCAAGACTGCATCAATTTAGTTACCTGCATACATTTCATTTATTTACCTTTTCGGTTCATTAGCTGTTCTCTGTTGTTCAATTCAGGCCTCACAATAATAATATAGCATTTTGGGAAGAAGATGCAAACCAGCAGTCCAGAACTGGAGGCTAAGATAGAGAAGATCTCCACAGCAACCATGTATTTCCCCTTTGTACTCAGATAGGTTGGCACAAAAGATAACCAAACACTACAGAACACCAACATGCTGAAAGTAATCAGCTTGGCTTCATTGAAGGTGTCAGGCAAGTGCCTTGCTAGGAAAGCCACCGTGAAACTGACAATCGCCAGGAAGCCCAAGTAGCATAAGACACAGTAAAACAGAGTTGCAGATCCCTCATTACATTTCAGTATAATTTCTTCAGACATTGAATGCTTATCCATCTCTGGAAAGGGGGGACAGGTGGCAAGCCAAACAGTGCAAATGCCTGTTTGTATGAGGGAGCAGGAGAGAACAAGGCAGTTGGCCAGTTTGCTTCCCACCCATTTCCTCATCCTGCTTCCTGGTTTGGTGGCCATAAAGGCTAGAACCACAGTGATGGTTTTGGCCAACACACAGGAAACAGACACAGAGAAGATGATTCCAAAAGCCGTATGCTGTAGGAGACATGTCATCTTCTCAGGTCGACCAATGAATAACAAAGAGGAAAGGAAGCAGAACAGGAGGGAGATGAGGAGTGTGTAGGTAATGCTCCAGTTGTTGGCTTTAACAATGGGAGTGTTGTGATTCTTCATGTATATTCCTAGCACCAAAATTGTGTTGAAAGAAAAGAAAAGGGCACAAATTGCTAAAGTGTGCCCCAGTGGGTCTTCATAAGACAAGTAAGTTATGTATTTAGAAATGCATTGGTATTGTCCCATGTTTGGATAGAGATCTTCTCTGCAAGAGACACAGTCATTCATGTCTGTAACAGAAAAAGAGAGAGAGTTCAAGCAATTTCCATTATCTAATCATTTGAAATGTTGGTACTGAATTGATCACCGAATCTGGAAAGGTTTCATAATTGTCCCTACAAGGAATGCCTACCTTCTTTTGATACTGTTAGTTTGAGGGTGGCTGGGAGGAGTTAGGCCCTGTCAAGCTTCTGACACTCTCACTATCTGACCTAGGCAAGAAAAGTTCCCCTACCCACCTTTCAAAAGTATAGCAAGGCAGCATTTTCAGTTTTTATTCATTAGATACATACAGTGCCCTTTCCCCCAGCAGCCCAGGACAAAACCTGCCTCCATTTTTCCTCATTAGTGTATTGGTCTGAGAGGCTGAGAAAGAGCGAGTAATTGCACCATCATCATCCACAGAGCTTCAAATAGAAGGAAAATGTACTTGTATGCCAGAACCATAGGTCACCCAAACAGCTGCATCTAGGTTAGGGTTGCCAACCTCCAGGTACTATCTGGAGTTCTCCTGTTATTACAACCGATCTCCAGCCAATAGAGATCAGTTCACCTGCAGAAAATGGCCATTTTGGCAATTGGTGAGCATAAGTGTTGTCAAAGAAAAGGACCTGACCTGCTCACACTCTGCATCCAAGATGCCTGATCATTTTACTCATCAGGTTGCCATGGCAACTGTCATTGCTTCTGCTATTTGCCACAAAAATATGTGGCTTCTATGCATCATAATGTCCTGCAATGACCTACTGTTGAATCTGAATTTGACTGGTTGTGTCCTGCTTCTACCTGGCCAGATGGAGCCACAATTTCTTATATATTCTGATTCTCTCTGGTTGGAATATAGGGATTGATTAACTGTAGCATGATGGCCCTGAAATCCATCTTAATCAACTAGTTCACAAAACTGATAAAGTCACCATGAAAGTGAATGGGGTTACCTTCCTACTGATGCACTCCTAAGAAAGGTCACCAACTGGCACACATTTTCTTTCCTCAAAAGAGATTAAGAATCAGGATCAAATGTGTTCACTTATCAAACAACTCCCATTAAAAAAAAAAATTAGAAGCTACCCCTATGTAGATGTAACTCAATGACTGCCATGGGCAGTCCCTGGAGAATGGGTCCTCCTCAGAGGAGGAACTCTACCAGGAGAATTCAGCCCCAAAGGAGCTGACCTCACAGCCTGAAGTGGGGCCTGACTCAGCACAGCCTGGCGAGGAGGCTGACAGACCTGAAGCTGGTGACTCTCCAGAGCAGGCACAAGACCTGCAGTCAGAAGTCATGGCAGAACCAACCCCGTCCTGCTCAGAGCCTGGACCCAGTGGCCCAGCTGTTTGCCCTCAAGCTACTAAGGTAGCAAAGGTTGACAGGTGGAGGCAGAAGCAGAAAAAGGCACTGGTGGCTAAAAGACATAGTGCCCGGCTGGAAGCCTACTGGCGTGTGCTGGAACAGCAGCAGAACAGTGAATCCTCGTAGGAGGACTGACAGAGAAGCCTCAGCTAAACAGCCCAGGGTCTAGGAAGCAAAACAGTGCATCCCTGAGCAACCCACTGCCTCCCACACCTGAACAACTATCTGTGCCTTTAGACTTTGGACTGGCTATTTGGACCTCTGACTCTCCATGACCCTTGACCTTGGACCAGCTACCTGGACTACAAACTGTAACTCTGATTTGGCAAGTACTGGACTCTGATTTCTGGCTTTGACAAATTGACTTGTTCTTTGGACACTTCTTTACCCTTTCCCTGCTGTTGCCAACCACCTGGAGCCGTGTCTCAGAGACACTGTAAGTGGAGACCTGAGCCTTGGCAGCTAGCCAGCACAATGACTTCAATTGATTTCTTTGTTTCACACAAATTTAAAACCACATGAATAACAACAGCTCTGCTTTGGTATCCAGCCATGCAGGGGCCAAGATACCCACAGAGCCTTTTCGGGTAGTCAAAGAGGACCTCTCCTCCTGTTTTCACCAATGGAAAAGTTGGTTGGATCTAATCCTCGGAACTCTACCTTTCTGAGTAGAAATCTTCCCTTTGGGACATGGGATGCACTCATAGCAGCAAAATGGCTCACCCTCCTTCATTTTCTTGCTTTGACCAGGCTGGCAGCTCTCACTGCATACGGAAAGAGGTTTTGTCTAATACATAAATGTAAGATGAGAATAATGACCTTCAGAATAATGGAATATTTGTAGTTCCGTAGCATTTTCATAGGAAGTCATAAAGAAGCCATTGCAGGGATGCATAAACCTGAACATTTTGGTTCTTGTGGGAAAATTATGATCAGAGAATCCACATGATTCCTTTCTGAACGCCTTTAAAAAAACTTTGCTGTTTCACAAATTTAATTACCTAAAATACACCTATTTATATCTTCCATGCTTGTTTTACACCTGTCATTTTCACCACAATATTTTCCCGATTCTAGATATTTTATTTTGAGTTTATCTTTTATAAAGAAATGGTTCTATTTATAACATTTTAGTAAAAAGACTGCTGACAAACAGCATGTCAAAACACATTTGGTCTTCCATGGTTTGTTTACAATAGTAATGTTCCATAGATTATAGATCAATCAATCAATCAATCAATCATTTTATGGTCATTTTACCAAAAAAAGAACATATCTAATCAGAAGTAACAGAAATTTACAATAAGAACAGTATCAATCAGTCAAAGAATGCCCAAAGTAAAATATATCAATAAAATCACATAACTAAAAGACAAATACGCTAGTTTCTAAAATGTTTATCAATCAGATTTTATCTGTTTATAAATTACATCATTTCAGGTCTTATATATAGCAACACAAAAATTAGCCACACATCTCGAAGTTTGTGGATTACTATCCTCCAGTAGTCATTGGATGCAAATTTTATTAGGTAGTCCTATATTATTTCTTAAAATTTCTTGAATAGTCCTAGCTCTTGACTCATGATGGAGAGGGCAGTATAAGAAGACATGTTTGCAGGTCTCAGTTTCTTCACCATTACATGGACAGACTCTCTCAGAAAGAGGATTTTTTTTTATATCTGCCTTCTAAGACGGCCGATGGCAAAGCTCCACATCTGGCTAACATAAAAGCCCTTCTAAATTTGTTCACCTCCAGTGTCACCAGATATGGGGCTGCCGTCATCAGGTGTCTGAACTTCTGTGAGGCTATGAAACCAGGCGACCTTGCAAGGTCTTGCTGTCTCTCAGTGTCTTCCCCTCTCTGCCTTACTACTTTTTTGAACTGATCTCCACTCAGTGTCAGTAGGGCCAGAGGTGAAAACCTTAGTTTTCTTAGGTTTGATTGCACCTTCTAGGACCATTTGGACTGATATGCATCCAGACTAATCATTGCAAGGAGGCCGGGTTTTTGTATATTTAATTTAGTCCACATGTAAAAGGACATGAGATGGATTTGGGCTTCAGTTTTCATCATGCCTGTCTCCAATCAGATCATAGAATTGGAGACACATCTCAGTACTTGTAAAATAGCATGTAAGAATTTTGATTGCACTTTTTCCAATACCTTCAGACCTGGGCCCACAAGCCCCAAATATGTACCATACAATAGTTGTGCCAAGACCTTTGCCTGGTACAACTTTAGGGCAGCCGGGATGTATCGGCCTCCTTTGGAATGAAAAAAATTTTTTATAGCATGGGCTGAGCTCTCAGCACAATTAGCATATAATTGTAATGGCTGATGGGTGAAGTTAGATCCTGAGGCCTGTATTATCACTCCCAGATATTTAAAGGTGTTTACTTGCTGGATGTCATTTCCATCTAATTTCCATTTCCTAATTTTTGGGTGCTCCCCAAAAGACATTATTTTAGTTTTAGAATAATTAATTTGAAGGTGCTGGGTTTGACAGTATTCAATTATAGATATGTTGCTTATGAAAGGAAATTCCATTTGTTGACATCGTATTAGTTTCAAAGACTCAATTTTTAACTAAATTTTTGCTCATCGACCTTTTCTGGTTCAGCATATTTGTGTGTTTATGTACCCTTTTGTAAGTACAATTATAAATAATATCAAGGAGCAGAATTAGCCAATGGAGGAAGATTTCTCGGATTAACTACAGTCAGATCCTACCTGCTTAAACCAACTAGGCCAAGTGATAGCATCATCGTTAATGGCAACCATTTGGCTATGAGGATCCATCCTCCCAACTTTCACTCTACCAAAGGACTGGTTTGGGAAAGTGACCCAGTTCATAATATCGTATCCTGTTTTTATTTCTCCATCAGTATCAAGGGAAACCTCATCTCCAGCACTGTTATTAAATGTGACTCTTCTCAGATAGTGATGGATCTATATGGAAATAAAAAGAACAAAGATTTCACATTCCCACATCTGCAAACAGGGAATTTCAGATCAGAAATGGGGAGATACTGGGCTTTCATTATGGTCTAGTGAAGTCACATTCATATAATCAAGCCTGGACAAAGAAAGATCTACAAATGTCCTACTCACATGCCAGCCTGAGGCAGAAAATCAAGATGCTATATGCACCAGATGCAAGTACATTAGTCACAAAGCTGGGTCCAGAAGTAATTTCCCCCCAAAAAAATCTACATGATTTTCACAAATTACTCTCTCCCACAGTAGACCTCTGATAACCCCTTATGTTGTTCTTAATGTCGCTGTCCCTCAGGAGCAGAATTTCAGGGAGGATATTGGGCTTCAGGGGGACGGGGAAGCAGGAAACTCCCATTTGGCTGACAGGTACTTTCTATTAATATATAATTACCACTGGACCCAACCAGCTGTTTTTTTTAAGCTTTCAAAGAACTCAGTATTAACAAAAAAAAAAAAAAAACACCCTCAACAAATAAGGCTGTAGAAAGAATTCTGTTCATTAAAAGATACCATAAGTGGCTTTTGTCATGAGGAACTAGATATAGGATGCACAACACTAACTAAATAATATTCATAGTTTAAAGAATTCTGTAGTAGTCCATTCCATTGATAATGCCAGTATTATTTTCCTGTCAATCGTACTCAAGCCAGGATCAAGTAAAATGTAAGTGAAAAAACAGTTAAGTACTGTTGAACTGACATAAACTGTGATTAAGAATTGACAACAATGAAATTTAGCAGTAGTATTATCTATATGACTACTTTGAATTTGCCAGGAAAGTTATGCTTGTACATTCATAGTGGGTCACAGAGGGAGTTTCCAAGTATAATCAAATGTAGTATTTCTAGCTGATTTAGAGAGTAATTTATATAGTTTCCCTCCCCCCAAAAAAAGAGGTGGCTTGCTGTGCAGAATGTGTCCTCCTTTGGCCTCCAGATAATTGTTCCTCTTATACATATGATTGCTTAAGACATTTACCTGCCATGACTGATGATTCAAATATCTCCATGTCTTTCCACCCAGCATTGCTTGGTGTTTGTAAAGGGATGAATACATGGCATGTAAAGCATGTGCCACAGCATAAACAGCATTGTACACACTGTAGCTGTGGCCAGACATGCTCATTTCAAAAACATCTCCGGGAAGGCTCTCAAGCTCCTCCTCCCCAGTGCAATTTTTATCAAACTCCTTCTCCAGCAGCGAGTCTGAGAAGTGACAGAGGAATGCCTGCTCCCAGAAGACCTTAATGAAGCTATCTCCTTTAGCCAGAAGAGGCTTTCTGCTTTGAAGAAACTGGTGGAATCCTGGCGGTTCACTTGTATGAAATGTAAAGGATATCATACCATGAAGGACTTGTACGTCCCAGGCCCTTTGATAAAAATTTGTTGAGAAGTCCATCTGAGCTGTCATGATATACACTTTTCTTTTCATCTTCGGGTCTTCAGAATCTGTAAGTCTTACTAACCATCTCAGATATGAGATAGACTCCGCATCGCCAGAAAAAATGAGTGCACTGGCTTTACTGTTAATTACAACATCAAATATTTTCTGTGCATCCCCCACCAGGTTCATATAATAATCTATCGTAGTGGCTTGAAGGAATACTTCCTTGAATGCCAAACAAATGCCGTTCTCAGAAAACAGAGGAAGCATGGTTCGCAGAAATCTTTCTCCATGTTCATCATCTACAACAATGATCCCAATCCATGTCCACCCAAAATGCAGAATTAAGTCAAGAATCCCCTTGTATTGATGGGCTTCATTTGGGACCATATGATAGATGGAAAGGCTTGAAAATTTATCGTTCATTTCTGAAGCAGAGCTGTAGGCAAGCTAAATATTGGGGAATAAGATAGAAAAGTTTTCGAAAG
The DNA here is from genome assembly GCF_029931775.1 of Euleptes europaea. Classification (NCBI taxonomy): domain Eukaryota; kingdom Metazoa; phylum Chordata; class Lepidosauria; order Squamata; family Sphaerodactylidae; genus Euleptes; species Euleptes europaea. Next base: position 16,220,044 of record NC_079329.1, on the reverse strand, counting down.
AGGTAGATGTATGTATGGGCACATAATCTTCACATCAGTGTACCCTTTCCCATTTATATTGGGATGGATCCAACCATCCCCTAATTATCCTTCCTCCAACTTAAATAGTTCTTCCTCCAACAGAACTGCCATTTAAGTCAGAGGAAGGTTTCTTAAGACTGTGAAAGGCTTCAAACTTGGTATATATATATATATATATATATATATATATATATATATATATATATATATATATATATATATATATATATATATATATGTATGTATGCATATGTGTGTATGTATATGTGTGTATATATATATGTGTGTGTGTGTGTGTATGTATGTTCATTATTTGTGAGAAGAGTGGAGCGTGTAAACAAGGTAGGCTGCTCAAATAATTTTATCTGATCAGGAAGTAATAAAGTCTTTCCTCACATAATATTTGGTGCTTCAATGAACAAAATTATTAGGAATTAAAATATATATTTCTGATGTTTTCCTGGTACCATGATTCCCTTTCTCCAGCATACTGTCAAACTTTTTTTAAAATAATAATTTGCATTATGGATTCTATGGCAAAACAACCCCTCAAGCCTTTTTTTTACCATGGAAAATGAGGGATTTACTCAGCCAACCCCAGTCTCAGGCTGCTAGAACACAAGGAGTTCATCTCTCCCAACTTCATCCCACTTATTCCCTTTCACATATGTTACTTTCTTCTGCCCCTAAGAGGCCTCAAATAGAATTGTAGTATGATGATTTGCAGACAAACTCTGTAAAAAAAAAAATCAGAATCCACCCCTCAGTTCAAGAGTGAGTTAGTCACACAGTCCTCTCTACTTAAGGATCGATGGACTCACATTCTATCTGTATCTGAAGAAGTGAGCTGTGGCTCACAAAAGCTCATACACTGCCAGAAATGTTGTTAGTCTTTAAGGTGCTACTAGATTCTTACTATTTTTTACTGCTATTGACAGACTATCATGGCTACCCATTGTGAACTAATTTAAAGGATAATGAAGGGATCTATAGTCAAGTGAGAAACATGTACAAGTGGACCAGTCCTTGGTACTGGAGTTAAAGGCACTCAATTAATATTACAGTCTCTAAACAGACATTTGAACAAAGACCAAGACACAGCAGAAATGCACTGCATTTGGGGGGCATTAGATGCCCATATGGTTGACATTACACAAAAGTATGTCACTGAGCTACTCTGAAAGTATAAGGTGTGTGTCCCTTGGGTTAGATCTCCTAGTAACAGGTGAAATCTCTCTTTCACAACCCTTCTGTTCAACTCCCATTATGCTTGGCCTATACAGCCTACCTGTGGGATTCTGTAGATGCTTAAAAGAGTTGCCATGTAGAAGGAAGTTTCAAATTCAAGTCCACCTATGACTGCTATCAGGCTGTCCTCACTGTCACACTTGTAGTTGGGGACAAATCTGCTCATTGTGTACAGAAGTTCCATTGTGGCATGATAGATACGTATTGCATCAAAGTAGCTGTTAGAGATGTGGTAGCCCATGGTGGTATTTTGTAAGAGATGCAAGTTTTCATTGATCTTCTTCACAGCAAATACCAGAGCCAAGACATGCTGATAGTTTTTAGTCTGTGTGCTACGACAAGAGTCACAAAAATATTCTTCAGTAAGCAAAACTGTTGTTTTGGCATTGTCCTCTATGAAGTGGCTATGCTTGTACACTCACCCCAGATATACTAGGGCCCCAAAATTATGGGGTTGCACATCTGATAAAAAGTCCTTATGGCAGTCGAACTGCCCTTCATCTCAATCCCATTTAGGATTTGATCACTCTTTACCCTTCAAGAATTAACTCTGATATTAGATGATTTTCTAATTTGATAAAAGTTGTCATATTCAACTGGCAAGTCAAGGGTTATGGGGTTTTATAATGCAATATAAATTCTTATATTTCATGGAAATGTGGTGTGGTGTGGTTTTAAAAGTCTGAGCCCCAAATTGTTCATTGGAAAAGCAATTCATTGGGGTTTGATCCAATGAGCAGCTGGTGTAGCAGAGATGGGAGGAAGAACACAGACTGCAAAATCCAATCTAATAAAATCCATTATCATCCCAATAGTAACCAAAGGTTCTTTCTGCTAAGTGATGGATCTGACATTGGGAGCAGATTTGAAGAAATATTTCTTGTTTCAATTGAAGGAATGTCGGTGCTTGCAGAGATTTGGCAGCAGTGTGTCATACTGACATAACTGAAGCTGTTTCAGATCTGCTTGGCACACAGAAGGTCTCAGGGTCAATCTCTAGCATCTCCAGTTAAAGGGATGAGGCAAAAAGGTGATGTGAAAGACCTCCGCCTGAGACCCTGGAGAGTCACTGCCAGACTGTGTAGACAATGCTGACTTTGATGGACCAAGGTTCTGATTCAGTATAAGGCCATTCCATGTATTTACATTTTCCCAGAGTGAGAAATGGACAAAATTCTCTTGGTTCTCTAGAGAAGAATGGAAACATAATGGAGGCAATGAATTAAGTGTGTAACATAGATGTGAAAATCAATACACATCCATAGAATTCAGTGCAGCCAGTATACTATTGCCTGGTGTACTATTAATACAATCAGGATAGATAACAGTTATGGGGGGATCAACCCCTACTTACACTGCCATTTTATTTAATATATTGTTTGGAAAAGACTTGAAGGATATTGTTTCCAATGGCACATATATTGGAGAAGCAATTCCCCCAATTATAAAGTCCCCTTTTTGAACAGATTTGTAAAGAATAGGAAGAGGATCCCTGCTAATGCAGTTAGCAATATGAATCTTGCACATTGTGTGAGACACCAGGACAAGAACCAGCATCATGCTAATAATTTCCCCCTCCTTCCTCATTACTGTGAATGTAATCAGGCAGTATCTATTCTTAGTCCCTAACACTACCTCTGAAGGGCAAATGATGTATTTATTGCAAACTTCACTATCTTAATTACTAAGTTTTCTAACAACCACTGGAATTCCTTTGGGCCTTTGACAATCAGTAGAATTAATCGTAACTGATAATTACAAAGGAGATCATGACATTTTCCAAGTTGAGTATCCTAGTTCTCTGCAGGATAGCTGAAAACCATAGCTTGTCTGTTTAGAGGAAAACTAGGCACAGGGGGGTTGGGGTGATCATAAGCCACAACAGGGCACTGGGGGGGGGGAGATGGAAATCTGGACAAACTTTGGACTGGATTGTGTGTGTGTGAAGGGCTGTCAAGTCTTATCTGACTTAAGGCAACTGCTTAGGGTTTTCAAGGCAAGAGATGAACAGATCTGGTTTGCCATTGCCTGCCTCTGCGTAGCAACCATTACTCCCATCTAAGGACTAATCAGGGCCAACCGTGCCTAGCTTTTGAGATCAGACGAGAACAGACTAGTCTGGGCTATCCAGGTCAAGGTGGGACTGCAGTACTTTTGGACAAATTGTGACTTCTTGGTGCCTTCGCAAATTTTCCAGACCCTCCCCCCATGTCAGCTACATGTTAAGTCTCATTTTCATATAACTAATGTAGTACCTACCCCTGTTTCAGGAAAGTGGGCAAGCCCAGTGGGGCTTGTGGTGGGTAGATGGTTCCCATCTGGAAACAGCCACTGCTGAAGGAATGGGTAAGCTGCACGTTTCCCTGGGGTGCAGGCCTTGTGCTATAGATCACAGTAGTTGTGCCTGTTTTAGTTGGTTGTAATTGCAAATGTGGCTACCCATAAGCCACAGAGTGAGCACCACTGCAACCTCCATGACACCATCTCACTTAACTTTCTCTTGACAGACAGCTGGACTATGATGAGAAAAAGAAAAACCATCCCTGTTTACAGGAACATGTTATTTTGTGAGTTATTGGGTTGGTCTTTGAAGGTCATTATTTCTGCAGGGATGAGAATCTGAGACACTATGCCACCAACTGAGAGATCTCCTTGCAGATGATATTTGTGAAGAACTCAGAAGGGAACCTTAATGGTACAATCAGCAATATCAACATTGTACACTGTGTGAGGCAAAACCGCTCAAGAGAGAGTAAGTGATAACACCACCTGAGTGTATATGAGAGCCAGCATGGTGTAGTGGTTAAGAATGGTGGTTTGGAGCGGTGGAATATGATCTGGAGAACCGGGTTTGATTCCCCACTCCTCCATATGAGTGGCGGAGGTTAATCTGATAAACTGGATTTGTTTCCCCACTCCTACACATGAAGCCAGTTGGGTGACCTTGGGCAAGTCATTCTCTCTCAGCCTCAACTACCTCACAGAGTGTCTGTTGTGGGGAGGGGAAGGGAAGGTGATTGTAAGCCAGTTTGATTCTGCCTTAAGTGGCAGAGAAAGTCTTCATCATCATCATCATCATCGTCATCCTTCTTTTAGACATAGGATGAGAGTCATCAATCAGAATTAAATTATTCTGAACCATATGAAGCAGCTCTTTGGCCAATGAAAAAGGGAGAAAGGGTCTTCTCTGATCATCCATAAGGGCTTTGCTGGGGAACACGAGACCTTCCTGGACACATGCTGTATGGAATGTGGACTGAAGTGAATAGGAGAAGTGGGAGAGATTGAACAAAAAAAATTGGTTGGATCCAGTGCTTTGATTTCAAATATACATGATCAAACTGACAGAAGCCCAATCCACAACACTAAGTTTGATTGTCATAGGCTGTATTTATAGCAATCTTCACAGTCCTGGCTCATGTGTTGGAATTAGCTGGAGGAGGTGTTTGAGGCTCCGAAAAACAACAGAATTAATTATAAATAAATTTCTGGTAAACCAGGAAAAAGTCGAATACCCAGAATTTCTGGGAGGATGTTGGGCTTCAGGGGGAGAGGGGAGCAGGAAACTCCCATTTGGCTGATAGAAGTACTTTCAATTTACATTTTTGTAATCCTGAAATAAGCCAAATACCCATACTGGTATACATAGGCAATTGGCTTATTTTGGGGTTTCCTGAAAAATTCAGGCCCATTATAGTCTATGGGGATATTTTTCAAAGCTCCTGGGGTGGCTTTTGGGGGAGGGGTAGACTCCCCAAATTTGCAGCATGGTTGCAAAAGACCTGCTGTGGAAAGGAACTCCTTATATGGTGGGTGCAGAGACACTCCTGCCCCAAGTAACATACAGTTCCAAAGTGCTGATGCACTCTCAAGATCTGATAAACACTGATCTTGAGGTTATAAAAGGAGGAGCTTCCTGGCCAGAAGTTAGAGAGTTCCTAAAAGGTTGGCACCTGCTGACCTGAGATGATTCTCTCCATCCCTTTCATGGAATGTGGGCTCTTGAACCTTGATTCTTGCATGGATTGAGGCTCTCAGACCTTCCATCAGGGTTAAGACTTTCTTGCCAAAAAGTCTCTCTAAGTGTTTGGTCCTTGTGTGTTCTGAATACTCACAGATTTCTCCAACATTTACAAGTCTTCCTATAAGACTGGAGAACTTCCTAAACTGAGGATTCTCTCTAGATATCCAGCTCTTACGAGGACTGGGTATCTAGACTGAATACCTACAGATTTTCACATCTTTCACATAAGGTGAGAGCTCTTGGAGTCCATCAACCCTTGAGTGGATTCTGGAGTTTACCAGTCCTCAAAGGACTGTAGGAGCTTAGATTTCTCCGTCTTTGTGTAGACATGGAGGTTCTAAAGACTCCTTATAGATCTCTCCATCCTTTGTATGGAGGTACTGTATATTCCTTAATATTTGCATGTATTGGGAAGTGTTCACTAAGGTCTAGCCAGCCCTTATAGACATAGAAGTTCTGAAGACTTCTCTCAGACTAAGGTCTTACACAGAGCTCTTCTCTCAGACCAACGTCTCACACAACTTCACATAGCTTTAAGCTTTACATAGCCTTCTGGTTCTGACAAGGCTAAAAAATGGCATGCACACACACAAAAAAACATAGCATAGGATCAGAGGCCTTTCATTGGCTAAAAACACTTAGAGATTTCTCTATGGTTTCATGAACTTAGTCCTGGCATGGACTGAAAATATGCTTCAAAGGCTCATAACCTCAGCTCTTACATGAACTCATGGAATCAGAGATTTCTCTAACCTTTGCATACACCAAAGACATTTAAAGATTAAAATAGCACATACAGGACCTAAAAGGTCTATTTATCCTAAACATGGATTGGGAACTTTCAGATCTCTCTAGTCCTGCTGTGCTGGGGAGGTTCACAAATGACATGACTAGGTGAAGTATGTCTACTTGTTTTATGATATTCTAGATACTTTGAATTAAGATGCTTTTAACTAAATCAGATCTTATTCATTGCACTAACCATTTTTTACAAGATTTCTGTAACTGTTATATTTCCTGAATGAAATATTATTACTGTTTTAAGGTTTGAAACTCTCGTATCGAGGTATAGAGATTGTTTAAGATTGCTTGCATACATGAATATGTTTAAGACTCATAATGTCTGAACTTTGTAACATTTTTTAGAACTTTGTAACCATCTACATGCATATATACTATGTAAAATAAACTGTACATACATTCACATCCTTTTCATAATTTATTGAGGCACTTCAAGAGAAAGCTTACTTTGGTAAGAAGCATTTGAGTCCTGCTTAGTAGGTGTGTAACTGAATAAGATAACATATTTTTTTTCTCAGGAAGGGGTCAATTCTAAGAGCATAGGCACTGAAAATCATTGACCCACTTCAGGCTGCCTGAAGGAGATTGCTCATCCACATGAATGAAGAAATCTCCGTCGGAAACCTGGTGGTGTCAGAAGCCGTTGAAGTTGGCTTTTTATTTGGAGGGTATATCGCTCCAGACTGGGTCAGCCTCATTTTTAATGACTCTTCTGCCTGCATACTAGTCTTTTGTGGATAATTCACAGTGGGTATCTGTGTTAGTCTGTCTGCAGTAGTAGAAAAGTGCAAGAGTCCAGTAGCACCTTAAAGACTAACAAAAATATTTTCTGGCAGGGTATGAGCTTTCGTGAGCCACAGTTCACTTCTTCAGGTACAGCTAGAATGTGAATCCATCTGTCTTTAAGTAGAGGAGAGTGAATTCAGACAAGCATTAGTATGTAAATGTTAACAGTATGTAAATGTGAATAGCAGGCATGATGGGATTAGGTGTGGTATGCAGAAGAGTCTGTGATGTCCAGGGGAGAGATGGGTGTGGAGAAATCAGCATTGGTAATGAGCCATGAATGCAAGGTCTTTATTCAGCCCTGGTAAATGCATTGTCTTTAGTTTGGATATCAACTGTAATTCAGCAGTTTCTCTTTCCAATCTCCCTTTGAAATTCCTTTGTAAGAGAACTGCTACTCTTAAATCTGCAACAGAATGTCCTGGATGGTTGAAATGTTCTCCCACTGGTTTTTGAATATTGTGGTTTCTGATGTCAGACTTATGTCCATTTAATCTTTGTCTAAGAGACTGACCTGTTTGTCCAATGTAGATGGTGGAAGGGCATTGTTGGCATGTGATGGCATAAATCACATTAGAAGATGAGCAGGAGTATGAACCTGAGATAGTATGGCTGACATTGTGGGTCCAGAGATGATGTTCCTAGAGTCTATATGAGGGCAAAGTTGGAACCTTGGTTTGTTGCAGGCCTTGGTGCCAGAGTCCATGTTCCTGTTAAATAGTTTATCATCATGGGTGAGCAGCTGTTTTAGGTTAGCCGGCTGTCTGTAAGCAAGAAAGGGACGCCCCCCCCCCCCAGTGCTTCAGCAAGGGAAACTAAACCTGAAATTTACCAAAACAGCTAATTGCATGTTTATTTTCAGTTTGGGTTTATTGATAAGCACAACCGTATTCAGGACCAACCCAGGAGCTGGCATATTTTACATTTGTTTTTGTTTATTTAAATGCTAAACCATGATGTAGCTTATAATGACTCTCTACTAGGGAAGAAAGTGAGTTAAAATGTCTAAGCAGACAAACACATAAAATAAATTCAAAGACTTTCATGTCATCTGCAACTTTATTTTTAAACTAGAAATTCTAGTGTTTGACCCTGGGGTCTTCTGCATGCTAAAGAGTTGCTCTACCATGAGCCACATCACCATCTTTGAAGATGCTACGCTTGGTCAGGGAGGGAGAGACCGGAGATTCTCGTACTCATCCCCCAGATGAGCCAGAGACCAGGGAACAGGTTCCTTTACCCTTCAGAGCCCCTGGCCCCTCCTAGAGGCCCTTTTGCTTCAGACCTATTTGAGAAAGAAATTTAGAACAATTCCCAGACAAGGACCTCTTTTCATTGCATTTTATAGTCAAGACTGCATCAATTTAGTCGTCTGCATATATTTCAGTTACTTAACTTTTCTGTTCATTAACTGTTCCCTGTTGTTCAATTCAGGCCTCACAATAATAATATAGCATTTTGGGAAGAAGATGCAAACCAGCAGTCCAACACTGGAGGCTAAAATAGAGAAGATCTCCACAGCAACCATGTACTTCCCCTTTGTACTCAGATAGGTTGGCACAAAAGACAACCAAACACTGCAGAACACCAACATGCTGAAAGTAATAAGCTTGGCTTCATTGAATGTGTCAGGCAAGTGCCTTGCTAGGAAAGCCACTGTGAAACTGACAATTGCCAGGAAGCCCAAGTAGCATAAGACACAGTAAAACAGAGTTGCAGATCCCTCATTACATTTCAGTACAATTTCTTCAGACATTGAATACTTATCCATCTCTGGAAAGGGGGGACAGGTGGCAAGCCAAACAGTGCAAATGCCTGTTTGTATGAGGGAGCAAAAGAGAACAAGGCAGTTGGCCAGTTTGTTCCCCACCCATTTCCTCATCCTGCTTCCTGGTTTGGTGGCCATAAAGGCTAGAACCACAGTGATGGTTTTGGCCAACACACAGGAAACAGACACGGAGAAGACGATGCCAAAAGCCGTTTGCCTTAGGAGACATGTCATCTTCTCAGGTCGGCCAATGAATAACAAAGAAGAAAGGAAGCAGAACAGGAGCGAGATGAGGAGAGTGTAGGTAATGCTCCGGTTGTTGGCTTTAGCAATGGGAGTGTTGTGATTCTTCATGTATATTCCTAGCACCAAAATTGTGACAAAAGAAAAGAAAAGGGCACAAACTGCTACAGTGCACCCCAATGGGTCTTCATATGACAAATAAGTTAAACATTTGGGAATGCATTGGTATTGTCCCATGTTTGGATAGAGATCTTCTCTGCAAGTGGCACAGTCATTCATATCTGTAACAGAGAGAGAGAGAGAGAGAGAGAGAGAGAGAGAGAGATCAAGCAATTTCCACTTCCCATAAGTATTCCTTTATCTAATCATTTGAAATGTTTGTACTGAATAGTTCACAGAATCTGGAAAGGTTTCTTAATACATCCTACAATGAATACCTAAGTTCTATTGAAACTGCCAGTTTGGGGGTGGGGAAAGAGAAGAGTTAGGCCCTATCAAGCTTCTGACACTCTCACTATCTGACCGAGGGAAGAAAACTCCCCCTATTCACCTTTCAAGGAGTTTAGCAAAGCAACATTTTCAGTGTTTATTCATTAGATGTGTACAGTGCCCTTTCCCCAAGCAGCCTAGGGCGATACCTGCCTCCATTTTATCCTCATTAGTTAGTTGTTCTGAGAGAGTAATTGGACCATTGTCATTAATAGAGCTTCATAGAAGAAGGAGCATGTACTTGTATGCCAGAGCCAGAGCTCACCCAAACAACTACATCTAGGTTAGGATTGCCAAACTCCTGCTGGAGATCTCCTGCTGATAGATTTCAGTTCACCTGGAGAAAATGGCTTCTTTAGCAACTGGACTCTATGGCATTGAAGTCCCTCCCCTCTGCAAACCTTGCCCGCTTTAGCTTCCACTCCAAAAATCTCCAGGTATTTTCCTACCCGGAACTGGCAACCCTAACCTACAGTAGGTGTGGAGCCTGACTCATTGAAAGCTTCTTTTTTTACTATAGACTGATGCCATGGAAAATCAGGCTGTTATTGTTTTCCACTTCTGCCTCTTCTTTGTGGATGCCACCATAAATGCCTTTTCTGACCTTAACTTCAGCCCTTATTGAAATTGTTAAATTTCAATCAAGCTTTGTTCCTTCCCACAAGGTTTCCAGGCTAAAGGCCAGCGTAAGTGTTGTCAAGGCGAAAGACCTGACCTGCTCACACTCTGCATCCAAGATGCCTGATCATTTTACTCATCACGTTGCTGTGGCAACTGTTGCTGCTTCTGTTATTTGCCACAAAAATATGTGGCTTCTATGCACATATGTGTCCTGCTGCTACCTGGCCAGGTGGAGCCACAATTTCTTATATCTTCTGATTCTCTCTGGCTGGAATATAGGGATTGATTAACTGGGGCATGATGGCCCTGAAAGCCAAGTTAATCAACTGGTTCACAAAACTGCTAAGGTCACCTTGAAAATGAATGGGAACACCTTCCTCCTGTAGCCCTCCAAAGAAAAGTCACCAACTGGCATACATTTTCTGTCCTCAAAAGTGATTAAAAATCAGGATCAAATGTGATCGCCTATCAAGCTATTCGCATTTTAAAAATCAAGAGCTACCCCTATGTAGAAGTAACTCAATAGCCGTTTATGCAGGGTAATTTCCCTGCGGTCACCCTCACCAACTGCTTCAGGGCTTCCTTTGGCTTATGCATGCCTTTTCCAACAGTCAGAGGTCACCTCCCTCTCCCCGCGTGTTTTGCCCATGTTTTTCAGATGCTGTTTTAACCAGATTTGGAAAATACGGGCAAAATGCGAGAGGAGAGCAAGGGGACTTCTGACGGGCAGAAAAGGCACATATAATCAAAAGGAAGCCACGAAGCAGTCGGCAGGGGTGACCATGGGGAAACGTCTCTGCATAAAAGACCAATGACTTCAATTGGTTTCTTTGTTTCTTTGGATCCAGCCATGCAGGCCCCGTGATACCCACAGAGCCTTTTTGGGTGGTCAAAGGGGACCCCTTTTCACCAATGGAAAAGTTGGTTGCATCTAATCCTCTGTACTCTACCTTTCTGAGTGGAAATCTTCCCTTTGGGACATGGGATGCAATCATAACAGCAAAATGGCTCTCCCTCCTTCATTTTCTTGCTTTGACCAGGCTGGCAGCTCTCACTGCATATGGAAAGAGGTGTTGTCTAATACAGAATGTAAGAGAATAATGACCTTCAGAATAAGGAATATGGAATATTTGCAGCTCTATAACATTTTCAGAGGAAGTCATGCAGAAGCCATTGTCGGAATGCATAAACCTGAACATTTTGGTTCTCATGGGGAAATTATGATCAGAGAATCCACGTGATTCCTATTTGAACTCCTTTAAAAAGACTTCACTGTTTCACAGAAATTTAATGACCTAAAATACACCTATTTATAGCTTCTATGCTTGTTTTATACCTGTCATTTTTAGCACAACATTTTCCCCATTTACTACTAGGTGTCTTGATGCTAAATTACTCCAGCACCATTTCAACACGACAATTAAACATACAGAAAAATCCTTTGCTGGCTTGAGAGTGCATTCATGAAAACCAGTATTTCCAAACTGTGAAAACTCTTGCATATCTATAACCTTGAGCTCTTTATCTTCTCATTTGCAAGTAAGGGGGCTCAAGAACCTTCTGTCTTGGCTCACTCCCTGCCTGCTAGTCATAAGCAGAGAAATAACTCCTGGATGAACTGTTTGGCTTCCTGAGAGGAGGCCAACAATGTTCCTTAGACCATTCCTCATATGTACCATGGCAGAGCAGTGTATCAGGTTATATATGAGGAATGGAAAGCCAAACAGCATTGGAGTCCCCTGCCAGACCCCTGACATCTCTCCCTGCTATTAATATTCATGCACATCTGGCATCCATCACCTCCTCTTGCAGCCTCCAATTCTGTCACCAAAGGTCCATGTCAAAACTGACTCCCAGACTGCTAGAGCTGCCTGCAGTACCACCATGAATCTCCTGTTGCCTGTGCCTACTAGTCTTCCTGCACCACCCCATTTGCCCATCCCATTTGGCATCTGCTCAAGGATGACTACAGTGAAGTGGGGAAGCAGTTGTGCCTGTCAAGAACAGAGTGGTCATCTGCTGAATCTGACCATGATGAATTTTTGATCAACCCTACTTAAAGCCATTGAAGAGACATTCAAGTCAATTTTATTAATACGGTCGACTGACCAATCACGTGCCAAACATCAAAGTTTCCAGACACAATAGTTTTGCACTGCAGAATCACAGACATATAAAGGTGTAAGGTCAATAAAAGCAGCCCTGGTTAAAATTATCATATTAAAATTGAAAAAATTGTAAAATATTCTAACAATCATTCTCTAATAAAGCTCTGCATATTTTAAATGGCAACAGCGCAGAACTTGGCAGTTTGGAGCTTAAGCTGAGGGTCTTCTCCTAATAGAGCTTCTTTGCCAAAAGCTCAACTGACTCATCAGGGAATTTACCAAGTAGGGGAGAAATAAGCTTTGATTCTAACTTCATGGTAGAATGGGCAACATATCAGTGCATGTTCGATGGTTTCAATGTCCCCTGTTCCACACGGACATAACCTCTCTGATCTAGGGATCTTCTTATATTTCCCCTCTAAAACAGCCGATGGTAGGGCCTGGCATCTCACAAGGGTAAAGACCTTCCTATAATTAATAGACTCAAGATGATAAAAATAAGCTGCAGGTGAGACCAAGTATCTAGATTTATCAGGTACTAGGGAAAATGGTGATTTCCAAAGGTCTGTCTGGCGTTCAATGTCTTCCACCCTTTGCTTCAAGAAACTTGATGCTTGGTCTATATGCCCACGACTAACAGGGTAGTGGAGAAAGGCCCAAGCAGGCCATTTTATGGACCATCTTTAGCGATATTGACTGGAACTTACCCTGTAGAAGCAGGGGTAGCAATCCTTGAGGAATAAGATTTAATTTGAGCCAAAGAATAATGGAAGCAGTACAGACCCTTGCCTCCACCCTCACCAGTCCTGCCTCCAGTCTAGCAGTAGTGTTTGATACACAATGAGGTACATGGAGGGCTGCTCTCAAGAATTTAGATTGAACCCGCTCCAGTGGGACAAAAGTAGATGAAGGTGGCCCAAGTAAAGTCCCATATGTTAGTTGTGCCAATGTTTTCACTTGGTAAAACTTAAGAGTGGCTGGAAAGTAATGCCCTCCCTTCGTTCTTAAAAATTTAATGATCATTGGAGAGACATTATGAGATTAGTTTAGAGTTGCCAGCTCTGGGTAGGGAAATACCTGGAGATTTTGGGGTGGAGCCTGAGGAGGGTAGGTTTTGGAGAGGAGAAGGACTCCAATGCCATAGCGTCCAATTGTTAAAGTTGTCAGGGGAACTGATCTCTATCGGATGTAGATCAGTTTTAATAGCAGGAGATCTCCAGCCACCACCTGGAGGTTGGCAACCCTAGATCAGTTCCAGAAAGCAACATAATGCGGGGGGATCATTTGCAAAATGGTAGCAAACTGCTGCAGGTTAGAAAAAAAGAACAGCTGCTTGCAATCCTGTGCTAACCAGATGTATACCTTTCTGAGTCAATGAACTTTTTTTTGCTGTCAAGTCACAGCTGATTTATGGCAACCCCGTAGGGTTTTAAAGGCAAGAGACATTCAGTGGTGGTTTGCCATTGCCTGCCTCTGCGACATGACCCTGGTATTCCTTGGAGGTCTCCCATCCAAATACTGAGACTGTGTGACTGGCCCAAGGTCTCCCAGCCAGCTTCCATGGTGAGAGTGGGAATTTGAGCCTGGGTTTCCTAGGTCCCAGTCTAACTTCTTAACCACTACAGCACACTGCCTCTTCAAATTTCATTTTACATGTTTTGGGTCTTCTGAATAAACCCACAAATCCTAACTGGTTGTGCATGTTTAATAACATACTGACAATTTATTTGCCCTTTTGATATTGTGTTTATCTTTTATAAAGGAACGGTTCTATCTATAACATTTCTGTTTCGACAGTATGTCGAAACACATTTGGCCTTCCATGGTTTACATTCGTAATGTTCCATAGATTATAGATATGTTGCTTATGAAAGGATATTTCATTTGTTTAGATTGTATTAGTTTTAAAAACTTCATTTTTAGCTAAAATTTTGCTTATCGGCTTTTCTGGTTCAACATATTTGTGTGTTTATGGGAGGTTTAGCTCCCCTCCCCCTTTTGTAAATACCATTATAAATAATAGCAAGGAGCAGAATTTGCCAATGGAAAGAGGTTTTGCCTAATATATAAGTGTAAGGTGAGAATAATGACCTTCAGAATAATGAATATGGAATATTTGCAGCTCCATAGCATTTTCAGAGGATGTCATGCAGAAGCCATTGCAGGGATGCATAAACCTGAACATTTTGGTTCTTGTGGGAAAATTATGATCAGAGAATCCACATGATTCCTATCTGAACTCCTTTAAAAAGACTTCACTGTTTGACAGAAATTTGCCAATGGAGGAAGATTTCTCAAATTAACTACAGTCAGATCCTACCTGGTTAAACCAATTAGGCCATGTGATGGCATCATCATTAATGGCAAACATTTGGGTATGAGGATCCATCCTCCCAACTTTCACTCTAACAAAGGACTGGTTTGGGAAAGCGACCCAGTTCATAATATCATATCCTGTTTTTATTGCTCCATCAGTACCCAGGGAAACCTCATCTCCAGCACTGTTATTAAATGTGACTCTTCTCAGATAGTGATGGAGCTATATGGAAATAAAAAGCACAGAGATTTCACATTCACTCATCTGCAAACAGGAAATTTCAAATCAGAAAAGGAGAGATAGTCTAGTGAAGTCAAATTCATATTATCAAGTCATATTTACAAATGTCCTACTCACATGCCAGCCCAAGGCAGAAACTCAAGATGCTATATGCACCAGATGCTAGTACACTGGTCACAGGGTTGGGTTCAGCAGTAATTTTCCAATATGTTTTTTACATGATTTTCGCAAATTCTTCTCTCCCGTAGTAGACCCCTGATAACCCCTTATGCTGTTATTGATGTCCCTGTCCCTCAGGAGTAGAATTTCAGGGAGATTACAGGATTTCAGGGGGATGGGGAAGCAGGAAACTCCCATTTGGCTGATAGAGGTACTTTCAATTAATATATAATTACCACTGGACCCAACCAGCTGTTTCTTAAGCCTCTCTAAAAACTCAGTAATTACCAAAAAAAAAAAAAAAAAAAAAAAAAAACCTCATAAGTGGCTTCTATCTTGATGAACTAGGTATAGGATGCACAACCCTAACTATAGTTTAAAGAATTCTGCTGTAATCCATTCCATTGATAATGCCAGTATTATTTTCCTATGAATCATACTCAAGCCCGAATGAAATAAAATGTAAGAGAAGAAACATTTAAGTACTGTTGAACTGACATCAGTTGTGATTAAGATTCAGCAATGAAAGTCAGCAGTAGTATTACTTATATGTCTACTTTGAATTTGCCAGGACTGTTAAGCTAGTACATTCATAGTGGGTCACAGAGGGAGCCTCAAAGTATGAACAAATATAGTTTATCTAGTTGGTTTAGAGAGTAATTTATGTAGTTTTTTCCTAAAGAGGTGCCTTGTTGTGCAGAATGTGTCCTCCTTTGGATAGATAGACAGACAGACAGACAGACAGACAGACAGACAGACAGACAGACAGACAGACAGACAGTTTATTTGCGGCCCTTGGCCAGATAAAACAAGATACATGGACTAAAATGGTCTTACCGACAAAGGTTTACAGTCCAAGTCTTAAGTCACTTTAAAAAATATAAATAAATAAATAAAATCCAAGTTACATCTGCCATTTGGACTAAGAGACTACTCTGTGGCAACGAATTTTCATCGCAGCCATACAAAATTTTGCTACCTGAGAGGTGACTGAGGGTTATCTCCTTGTAGGAGCTTTTCTCTTTCGCTGTGGGGTCCCATTCTCAGTATGAGAGGGGCTCAATAAACTTAGAACGGGGTATAGTGTAAAAGTTACAGTTCAGGAGAACATGTTCAGTGGTTTCTAAATCCCCCGATTTGCAGGGGCATAGTCTCTCTCTGCCCTGGGTATCTTCTTGAATTTCCCCTCTAACATAGCAGAGGATAAGGCTGCGCACCTAGCCAAGGTAAAAGCCCTCCTATATTTGTTTATCTCTAAGTAACGGAAATAGGCTGCCGGTGCAAGGATAAATTTGGAGTGGGGGGGAGCCATAAATAGGGGCACTCTTGCTAGATCTACTTATTGCTCGATATCCTCCTCCTTTGGACTCCAGATAATTGCTTCTATTATACATGAGTACTTAAGACATTTACCTGCCATGACTGATGATTCAAATATCTCCATGTCTTTCCACCCAGCATTGCTTGGTGTTTGTAAAGGGATGAATACATGGCATGCAAAGCATGTGCCACAGCATAAACAGCATTGTACACACTGTAGCTGTGGCCAGACATGTTCATTTCAAAAACATCTCCAGGAAGACTCTCAAGCTTCTCCTCCCCAGTGCAATTTTCATCAAACTCCTTCTCCAGCAGTGAGTCTGAGAAGTGACAGAGGAATGCCTGCTCCCAGAAGACCTTGATGAAGCTATCTCCTTTAGCCTGATGAGGCTTCCTGTTGTGAAGAAACTGATGGAATCCTGGTGGTTCATTTGTATGAAATGTAAAGGATATAATACCATGAAGGACTTGTAGGTCCCAGGTCCTTTGATAAAAATTTGTTGAAAAGTCAATCTGAGCTGTCATGATATATACTTTTCTTTTCATCTTTTGATCTTCAGAATCTGATAGTCTTACTAACCATCTCATATATGAGACCGCGTCTCCAGAAAAGATAACTGCACTGGCTTTACTCTTAATTATAACATCAAATATTTTCTGTCCATCCCCCACCAGGTTCATATAATAATCTATCGTAGTGGCTTGAAGGAATACTTCCTTGAATGCCAAACAAATGCCATTCTCAGAAAACAGAGGAAGCATGGTTTGAAGAAATCTTTCTCCATGTTCATCATCTACAACAATGATCCCAATCCATGTCCACCTGAAATGCAGAATTAAGTCAAGAATCCCCTTGTATTGATGGGCTTCATTTGGGACCATATGATAGATGGAAAGGCTTGAAAATTTATCATTCATTTCTGAAGCAGAGCTGTAGGCGAGCTAAATGTTGGGGAATAAGATAGAAAAGTTTTTGAAAGAGTATGTATGGGCACATAATCTTCACATCAGTGTACCCTTTCCCATTTATATTGGGATGGATCCAACCATCCCCTAATTATCCTTCCTCCAACTTAAATAGTTCTTCCTCCAACAGAACAGCCATTTAAGTCTGAGGAAGTTTTCTTAAGACTATGGAAGGCTTCAAACTTGGTTATATATATATATGTTTTTAATACATACACTTAGTTCAGCGGGGTGGTAGAACAGAAGTTGGATTCACTCCATTCTTAAGTCAGGTTCTAAAGCCGTATTTCATTTTGGCTATTTGCAAAGATTTTCAACGGTATGGACATTATTTGTGAGAAGAGTGTGCAGCGTGTAAACGAGGTAGGCTGCTCAAAGTAATTTTATCTGAACAGGAAGGAATAAAGTCTTTCCTCACATAATATTTGGTGCTTTGATGCACAAAATTATTAGAAATTAAAATATATATTTCTGATGTTTTTCTGGTACCATGATTTCCTTTCCCCAGCATACTGTCTTTTAAACTTTTAAAAACTAATTAATTTGCATTATGGATACTGTGGGAAAACAACCCCTCAAGCCTTTTTTTTTTTTTACCATGGGAAATGAAGGATTTACTCAACCAACTCCAGTGTCAGGCTGCTAGAACAAAACAAGTTCATCTCTCCCAACCTCATCCCACTTATTCCCTTTCACATATGTTACTTTCCTCTGCCCTTAACAGGCCTCAAATAGAATTGTAGTATGATGATTTGCAGACAAACTGTAAAAAAAAAAAAATCAGAATCCAGTCCTCAATTCAAGAGTGAATTAGACACAGTCTTTCAGAACCCTCCTGTTCAAGTCTCTTTCATCTCTGCATATACAGCCTACCTGTGGGATTCTGTAGATGCTTAAAAGAGTTGCCATGTAGAAGGAAGTTTCAAATTCAAGTCCTCCTATGACTGCTATCAATTTGTCCTCACTGTCACACTTGTAGTTGGGGACAAATCTGCTCGTTGTATACAGAGGTTCCATTGTGGCGTGATAGATCCGTATTGCATCGAAGTAGCTGTTAGAGATGTGGTAGCCCATGGTGGTATTTTGTAAGAGATGCAAGTTTTCATTGATCTCCTTCACAGCAAATACCAGAGCCAAGACATGCTGATAGTTTTTAGTCTGTGTGCTACGACAAGAGTCACAAAAGTATTCTTCAGTTAGCAAAACTGTTGTTTTGGCATTGTCCTCTATGAAGTGGCTATGCTTGTATAGTCTAGGGCGCCAAAATTATGCGGTTGCACATCTGATAAAAAGTCCTTATGACAGTCGAAGGCTTTGTATTATGTGAACTGCCCTTCATCTCCATCCCATTTAGGATTTGATCACTCTTTACCCTTCAGTAATTAACTCTGATATTAGGTGATTTTCTAATTTGATAAAAGTTTTCATATTCAACTGGCATGTCAAGGGTTATGGGAGTTTATAATGCAATATAAATTCTTATATTTCATGGAAATGTGGTGTGGTGTGGTTTTAAAAGTCTGAGCCCCAAAATTGTTCATTGGAAAAACAATTCATTGGGGTTTGATCCAATGAGCAGTTGGTGTAGCAGAGATGGGAGGAAGAACACAGACTGCAAAATCCAATCTAATAAAATCCATTATCATCCCAATAGTAACCAAAGGTTCTTTCTGCTAAGTGATGGATCTGACATTGGCAGTAGACTTGAAGAAATATTTCTTGTTTCAATTGAAGGAATGTCGGTGCTTGCAGAGATTCGGCAGCAGTGTGTCGTACTGACATAACTGAAGCTCTTTCAGATCTGCTTGGCATACACAAGGTCTCAGGGTCAATCCCTAGCATCTCCAGTTAAAGGGATGAGGCAAATAGGTGATGTGAAAGACCTCCGCCTGAGACCCTGGAGAGTCACTGCCAGACTGTGTAGACAATACTGACTTGGATGGACCAAGGTTCTGATTCAGTATAAGGCCATTCCATGTATTTACATTTTCCCAGAGTGAGAAATGGACAAAATTCTCCTGGTTCTCTAGAGAAGAATGGAAACATAATGGAGGCAATGAATTAAGTGTCTAACATAGATGTGAAAATCAAAACACATCCATAGAATTCAGTGCAGCCAGTATGCCTGGTATACTATTAATACAATCAGGAGATAACAGTTATGGGGGGATCAACCCCTACTTACACTGCCATTTTATTTAATATATTGTTTGGAAGAGCCTTGAAGGATATTGTTTCCAATGGCACATATATTGGAGAAGCAATTCCCCCAATTAGGAAGTCCCCTTTTTGAACAGATTTGTAAAGAATAGGAAGAGGATCCCTGCTAATGCAGTTAGCAATAGGAATCTTACACTTTGTGTGAGACAACAGGACAAGAATCAGTATTATGATGATAATTTCCCCCTCTTTCCTCATTACTGTGAATGTCGGCGACAAAAAAAGTCTGTTTATTTTGATGAACTCCCCCAACCAAACTGATTGGGCAGTATCTATCCTTAGTCCCTAACACTACCTCTGAAGGGCAAATGATGTATTTATTGCAAACTTCACTATCTTAATTACTAAGTTTTCTAATAACCACTGGAATTCCTTTGGGCCTTTGACAATCAGTAGAATTAATCGTAACTGATAATTACAGAGGAGATCATGACATTTTCCAAGTTGGGTATCCTAGTTCTCTGCAGGATAGCTGAAAACCATAGCTTGTCTGTTTAGAGGAAAACTAGGCACAGGGGGGTTGGGGTGATCATAAGCCACAAAAGGGCACGGGGGGGGGGGGGAAGAGAGATGGAAATCTGGACAAACTTTGGACTGGATTGTGTGTGTGTGTGAGGGGCTGTCAAGTCTTATCTAACTTAAGGCAACTGCTTAGGGTTTTCAAGGCAAGAGATGAACAGAACTGGTTTGCCATTGCCTGCCTCTGCGTAGCAACCATTACTCCCATTACTAACCAGGGCCAACCGTGTCTAGCTTTTGAGATCAGAAGAGATCAGGCTAGTCTGGGCTATCCAGGTCAGGGTGGGACTGCAGTACTTTTGGACAAATTGTGACTTCTTGGTGCCTTCGCGAATTTTTCAGACCATACCCCCATGTCAGCTACATGTTAAGTCTCATTTTCATATAACTAATGTACCTACCCCTGTTTCAGGAAAGTGGGCAAGCCCAGTGGGGCTTGTGGTGGGTAGATGGTTCCCATCTGGAAACAGCCACTGCTGAAGGAATGGGTAAGCTGCACGTCTCCCTGGGGTGCAGGCCTTGTGCTATAGATCACAGTAGTTGTGCCTGTTTTAGTTGATTGTAATTGCAAATGTGGCTACCCGTAAGCCACAGAGTGAGCACCACTGCAACCACCATGACACCATCTCATTTAACTTTCTCTTGACAGACAGCTGGACTATGATGAGAAAAAGAAAAACCATCCCTGTTTACAGGGAAATGTTTTTTTGGGAGTTATTGGGTTGGTCTTTGAAGGTCATTATTTCTGCAGGGATGAGAATCTGAGACACTATGCCACCAACTGAGAAATCTCCTTGCAGATGATATTTGTGAAGAACTCAGAGGGGAACCTTAATGGTACAATCAGCAATATCAACATTGTACACTGTGTGAGGCAAAACCGCTCAAGAGAGAGTAAGTGATAACACCACCTGAGTGTAAACGAGAGCCAGCATGGTGTAGTGGTTAAGAATGATGGTTTGAAGCTATGGACTCTGATCTGGAGAACCGGGTTTGATTCCCCACTCCTCCATATGAGTGGCGGAGGCTAATCTGATAAACTGGATTTGTTTCCCCACTTCTACACACTAAGCCAGCTGGGTGACCTTGGGCAAGTCATTCTCTCTTAGCCTCACCTACCTCACAGAGTGTCTGTTGTGGGGAGGGGAAGGGAAGGTGATTGTAAGCCAGTTTGATTCTGCCTTAAGTGGCAGAGAAAGTCGGCATATGCTAAAGGGTTGCTCTACCATGAGCCACATCACCATCTTTGAAGATTCTATGCTTGGTCAGGGAGGGAGACACTGGAGATTCTCGTACTCATCCCCCAGATGAGCCAGAGACCAGGGAACAGGTTCCTTTACCCTTCAGAGCCCCTGGCCCCTCCTGGAGGCCCTTTTGCTTCAGACTTATTTGAGAAAGAAATTTAGAACAATTCCCAGACAAGGACCCCTTTTCATTGTATTTTATAGTCAAGACTATATAGTCAAGACTTTAGTCAAGACTGCGTCAATTTAGTCAACTGCATACATTTCAGTTATTTAACTTTTCTGTTCATTAACTGTTCCCTGTTGTTCAATTCAGGCCTCACAATAATAATATAGCATTTCGGGAAGAAGATGCAAACCAGCAGTCCAGCACTGGAGGCTAAGATAGAGAAGATCTCCACAGCAACCATGTACTTCCCCTTTGTACTCAGATAGGTTGGCACAAAAGACAACCAAACACTGCAGAACACCAACATGCTGAAAGTAATCAGCTTGGCTTCATTGAATGTGTCAGGCAAGTGCCTTGCTAGGAAAGCCACTGTGAAACTGACAATTGCCAGGAAGCCCAAGTAGCATAAGACACAGTAAAACAGAGTTGCAGATCCCTCATTACATTTCAGTATAATTTCTTCAGACATTGAATGCTTATCCATCTCTGGAAAGGGGGGACAGGTGGCAAGCCAAATAGAGCAAATGCCTGTTTGTATGAGGGAGCAAGAGAGAACAAGGCAGTTGGCCAGTTTGTTCCCCACCCATTGCCTCATGCTGCTTCCTGGTTTGGTGGCCATAAAGGCTAGAACCACAGTGATGGTTTTGGTCAACACACAGGAAACAGACATGGAGAAGACGATGCCAAAAGCCGTTTGCCTTAGGAGACATGTCATCTTCTCAGGTCGGCCGATGAATAACAAAGAAGAAAGGAAGCAGAACAGGAGCGAGATGAGGAGAGTGTAGGTAATGCTCCGGTTGTTGGCTTTAATAATCGGAGTGTTGTGATTCTTCATGTATATTCCTAGCACCAAAATTGTGATGAAAGAAAAGAAAAGGGCACAAATTGCTAAAGTGCACCCCAATGGGTCTTCATACGACAAATAAGTTAAACATTTGGGAATGCATTGGTATTTTCCCATGTTTGGATAGAGATCTTCTCTGCAAGTGACACAGTCAATCATATCTGTAACAGAGAGAGAGAGAGAGAGAGAGAGAGAGAGAGAGAGAGAGAGAGAGAGAGAGAGAGAGAGAGAGAGAGAGAGAGAGAGAGAGAGAGAGAGAGAGAGAGATCAAGCAATTTCCACTTCCCATAAGTATTCCTTTATCTAATCATTTGAAATGTTTGTACTGAATAGTTCACAGAATCTGGAAAGGTTTCTTAATACATCCTACAATGAATACCTAAGTTCAATTGAAACTGTCAGTTTGGGCGGGGGGGAAGAGTTAGGCCCTATCAAGCTTCTGACACTCTCACTATCTGACCGAGGGAAGAAAACTCCCCCTATCCACCTTTCAAGGAGTTTAGCAAAGCAACATTTTCAGTGTTTATTCATTAGATGTGTACAGTGCCCTTTCCCCAAGCAGCCTAGGGCGATACCTGCCTCCATTTTATCCTCATTAGTTAGTTGTTCTGAGAGAGTAATTGGACCATTGTCATTAATAGAGCTTCATAGCAGAAGGAGCATGTAGTTGTATGCCAGAGCTCACCCAAACAACTGCATTTAGGTTAGGGTTGCCAAACTCCTGCTGGAGATCTTCTGCTGACAGAGTTCAGTTCACCTGCAGAAAATGGCTTCTTTGGCAACTGGACTCTATGGTATTGAAGTCCCTCCCCTCTGCAAACCTTGCCCGCTTTAGCTTCCACTCCAAAAATCTCGAGGTATTTCCCAACCTGGAACTGGCAACCCTAACCTAGGTGTGGAGCCTGACTAATTGAAAGCTTCTTTTTTCACTATAGACTGATGCCATGGAAAATCAGGCTGTTATTGGTTTCCACTTCTGCCTCCTCTTTGTAGATGCCACCATAAATGCCCTTTCTGACCTTAACTTCAGCCCTTATTGAAATGGTTAAATTTCAGTCGAGCTTTGTTCCTTCCCACAAGGTTTCCAGGCTAAAGGCGAGCACATGTGGTGTCAAGGTGAAGGACCTGACCTGCTCACACTCTGCCTCCAAGACGCCTGATCATTTTACTCACCACGTTGCTGTGGCAACTGTTGCTGCTTCTGCTATTTGCCACAAAAATATGTGGCCTCTTTGCACCATAATTTCCTGCCATGGCATAGTGTTGAATCTGAATTTGACTTTTTGTGTCCTGCTGCTACCTAGCCAGATCAAGCCACAATTTCTTATATCTTCTGATTCCCTCCGGCTGGAATACAGGGATTGATTAACTGTAGCATGATGACCCTGAAAGCCAAGTTAATCAACTGGTTCACAAAACTGCTAAGGTCACCATGAAAATGAACGGGGTCACCTTCCTCCTGTTGCACTCCAAAGAAAGGTCACCAACTGGCATACATTTTCGGTCCTCAAAAGTGATTAAAAATCAGAATCAAATGTGATCGCTATCAATGTATTCCCATTTTAAAAATCAGGAGCTACCCCTATGTAGAAGTAACTCAATGGCCATTTATGCAGGGTCATTTCCCTGCGGTCACCCCCATCGACTGCTTCGGGGTTTCCTTTGGCTTATTCATGTCTTTTCCAACAGTCAGAAGTCACCTCCCCCTCCCTGCATGTTTTGCCCATGTTTTCCAGTTGCTGTTTTAACCAGAATTTGAAAAAAGCTGGCAAAACACGAGAGGAGAGCAAGGGGACTTTTCACGGGCAGAAAAGGCATTCATAATCAAAAGTAAGCCCCGAAGCAGTCGGCAGGGGTAACCATGGGGAAATGTCTCTGCATAAAAGACCAATGACTTCAATTGGTTTCTTTGTTTCATACAAATTTAAAACCACTAGAATAACAACAGTTCTGGTTTGGATCCAGCCATGCAGGCCCCATGATACCCACAGAGCCTTTTTGAGTGGTTAAAGGGAACCCCCTTCTCTTGTTTTCACCAATGGAAAACTTGCTTGGATCTAATCCTCTGTACCTTTTTGAGTGGAAATCTTCCCTTTGGGACATGGGATGCACTCATAACAGCAAAATGGCTCGCCCTCCTTTATTTTCTTGCTTTGACCAGGCTGGCAGCTCTCACTGCATACAGAAAGAGGTGTTGTCTAATACAGAATGTAAGAAGAGAATAATGCCCTTCAGAATAATGAATATGGAATATTTGCAGCTCAATAGCATTTTCAGAGGAAGTCTTGCAGAAGCCATTGCAGGGATGCATAACTCTGACCTTTTTGGTTCTTGTGGGGAAATTATGATCAGAGAATCCATATGGTTCTTATCTGAACTCTTTTTAAAAGACTTGTCTGTTTCACAAAATTTAATTACCTAAAATAAACCTATTTATAGCTTCCATGCTTGTTTTACACCTGTCATTTTTAGCACAATATTTTCCACATTTACCGCTAGGTGTCTTGATGCTAAATTGCTCCAACACCATTTCAATGCGACAATTAAACATACAGGAAAATCCTTTGCTGGCTTGAGAGTGCATTCATGAAAACCAGTATTTCCAAACTGTGAAAACTCTTTCATATCTATAACCTTGAGCTCTTTATCTTCTAATCTGCAAGTAAAGGGGCTCAAAAACCTGCTGTCTCAGCTCACTCCCTACCTGCTAGTCATAAGCAGAGAAGTAACTTCTGGAAGTGTATCAGTTTACCTATGAGGAATGGATAGTCAAACAACATTGGAGTCCCCTGAAGTAACTCCTGGATGAAGTGTTTGGCTTCCTGAGAAAAGCCATCAAATCTCATTACACCATTCCTCATATGTACCATGGTAGAGCAGTGTATCAGGTTGTATACAAGGAAAGGAAAGCCAAACAGCATTGGAGTCCCTTGCCAGGCCCCCACATCTCTCCCTATTCTTAATATCCATGCACATCGGGCATCCGTCACCTCCCCTTGCAGCCTCCAATTCTGTCACCAAAGGTCCATGCCAAAACTGATGCCTATATTGCTAGAGCTACCATGCTGGTAAATACGCCCACAGTACCACCATGAATCTTCTGTTGCCTATGCCTAATAGGACTCCTAGACCACCCCATTTGCCCATCCCATTTGGCATCTGTTCAAGGATGACTACAGTGAAGTGGGGAAGCAGTTGTGCCTTTCAAGAACAGATTGGTCATCTGCTGAATCTGCCCATGATGCATTTTTGATCAACCCTACTTAAAGCCATTGAAGAGACATTATGAGATTAGTTTAGGGTTGCCAGCTCTGGGTAGGGAAATACCTGGAGATTTTGGAGGTGGAGCCTGAGGAGGGTAGGTTTTGGAGAGGGGAGGGACTTCAATGCCATAGAGTCCAATTGCCAAAGCTGCCAGGGGAACTAATCTCTATTGGCTGTAGATCAATTGTAATAACAGGAGATCTCCAGCCACCATGTGGAGGCTGGCAACCCTAGATCAGTTCCAGAAAGCAACATAATGTGGGGGGGGGGTCATTTAGAAAATGGTAGTGAACTGCTGCAGGTTAGAAAAAAAGAACAGCTGCTTGCAATGCTGTGCTAACCAGATGTATACCTTTCTGAGTCAATGCACTTTTTTTGCTGTGAAGTCACAGCTGATTATGGCAACCCTGTAGGGTTTTAAAGGCAAGAGACATTCAGAGGTGGTTTGCCATTGCCTGCCTCTGCGGCATGACCCTGGTATTCCTTGGAGGTCTTAACCACTACAGCACACTGCCTCTTCATATTTCATTTTACATGTTTTGGGTCTTCTAAATAAACCCACGAATCCTAACTGGTTGTGCATGTTTAATAACATACTGACAATTTATTTGCACTTTTGATATTGTGGTTATCTTTTTTAAAGGAACGGTTCTATCTGTAACATTTTTGTAAAGGGGCTACTGACAAACAGTATGTTGAAACACATTTGGTCTTCCATGGTTTACATTGGTAATGTCCCATTGATTATAGATATGTGCTTATGAAAGGGGATTTCATTTGTTTAGATTGTATTAGTTTTAAAAATTTCATTTTTAGCTAAAATTTTGCTCATCAGCTTTTCTGGTTTAGCTTATTTGTGTGTTTATTTGAGGTTTATCTCCCCTCCCCCTTTTGTATGTACCATTATAAATAATAGCAAAGAGCAGAATTTACCAATGGAGGAAGATTTCTCGGATTAACTACAGTCAGATCCTACCTGGTTAAACCAACTAGGCCATGTGATGGCATCATCATTAATGACAAACATTTGGGTATGAGGATCCATCCTCCCAACTTTCACTCTAACGAAGGACTGGTTTGGGAAAGCGACCCAGTTCATAATATCATATCCTGTTTTTATTGCTCCATCGGTATCAAAGAAAACCTCATCCCCAGCACTATTATTAAACGTGATTCTTCTCAGATAGTGGTTGAGCTATGCAGAAAATAAAAGCACAGAGATGTCACATTCTCACATCTGCAAACAGGAAATTTCAAATCAGAAAAGGGGAGTTATTGGACTTTAATTAGGGTCTAGTGAAGTCACATTCATATTATCAAGGCTGGACAATGAGTGATTTACAAATGTCTTACTCACATGCCAGCCTGAGGCAGAAAATCAAGATGCTATATGCAACAAATACTACTACATTAATCACAGGGTTGGGCCCAGCAGTAATTTTTCCAAAAAAATTGTGTTTGTGATTTTCACAAATTCTTCTTCTCCAAGGTAGACCCCTGATCACACCTTCTGCTGTTCTTGATGGTCCCTGTCCCTCAGGAGAAGAATTTCAGGGAGGATATTGGGCTTCAGGGGGACAGGGAAGCAGGAAACTCCCATTTCACTGATAGAGGTACTTTCTAAAGAAGTACCCATGGAATGACGTCACATCCTGACGTTTCCTAGGCAGACTTTTTTTTACGGGGTGGTTTGCCAGTGCCTTCCCCAGTCATCTTCGCTTTACCCCCAGCAAGCTGGGTATTCATTTTACCGACTTCGGAAGGATGGAAGGCTGAGTCAACCTTGAGCCGACTACCTGAAACCAACTTCCATTGGGATCGAACTGAGGTCGTGAGCAGAGCTTGGACTGCAGTACTGCAGCTTACCACTCTGCACCATGGGGCTTAACATATAATTACCACTGGACCCAACCAGCTGTTTCTTAAGCCTCTCAAAAAACTCAGTATTGACAAAAAACCCTCGACGAATAATGCTATAGAAAGATTTCTGTTTATTAGAAGATACCATAAGTGGCTTCTGTCTTGAGGAACTAGGCATAGGATGCACAACCCTAACTAAATAATATCCATAGTTTAAAGAATTCTGTTGCTTTAAAGAATAAAGCAAAAAAGTCCATTCCATCGATAATGTCAGTATTACTTTCCTATCAATCGTACTCATGCCCAAATCAAATTAAATGTAAGCAAAAAAAATCCCAGTTAAGTACTGTTGAACTGACATCAGCTGTGATTAAGATTCAATAATGAAAGTTAGCAGTAATATTACCCATATGTGTACTTTGAATTTGCTAGGAATTTTATGCTTGTACATTCATGGTGGGTCACAGAGCTAGCCTCAAAGAATGAACAAATGTAGTATTTCTAGCTGGTTTAGAGAGTAATTTATATAGGGTTTTTTTCTTAAAGAGGCGGCTTGCTGTGCAGAATGTGTCCTCCTTTGGCCTCCAGATAATCGTTTCTCTTATACATGAGATTACTAAAGACATTTACCTGCCATGACTGATGACTCAAATGTCTCCATGTATTTCCTCCCATCATTGTTTGGTGTTTGTAAAGGGATGAATACATGGCATGCAAAGCATGTGCCACAGCATAAACAGCATTGTACACACTGTAGCTGTTGCCAGACATGCTCATTTCAAAAACATCTGCAGGAAGGCTCTCAAGCTTCTCCTCCCCTGTGCAAGTTTCATCAAACTCCTTCTCCAACAGTGAGTCTGAGAAGTGACAGAGGAATGCCTGCTCCCAGAAGACCTTGATGAAGCTATCTCCTTTAGCCTGAAGAGGCTTCCTGCTGTGAAGAAACTTGTGGAATCCTGGTGGTTCGTTTGTATGAAATGTAAAGGATATCATACCATGAAGGACTTGTAGGTCCCAGGTCCTTTGATAAAAATATGTTGAATAGTCCATCTGAGCTGTCATGATACCCACTTTTCTTTTTAACATTTGGTCTTCAGAATCTGATAGTATTACTAACCATCTCATATATGAGACCATATCTCCAGAAAATATAACTGCATTGGCTTTATTCTTAATTACAACATCAAATATTTTCAGTCCCTCCTTCACCAGGTCCGCATAATAATCTATTGAAGGGGCTTGAAGGAATAATTTGTTGAAGGCCAAACAAATGCCATTCTCAGAAAATAAAGGAAGCATGGTTTGCAGAAATCTTTCTCCATGTTCATCATCTACAACAATGATCCCAATCCATGTCCACCTGAAATGCAGAATTAAGTCAAGAATCCCCTTGTATTGATGGGCTTCATTTGGGACCATATGATAGATGGAAAGGCTTGAAAATTTATCGTTCATTTCTGAAGCAGAGCTGTAGGCAAGCTAAATATTGGGAAATGTGACAGAAACGTTTTCCAAAGAGGTAGATGTATGTATGAGCACATAATCTTCACATCAGTGTACACTTACCCATTTATATTAGGATGGCTCCAACCATCCCTTAATTATCCTTCCACCAACTTAAATAGTTCATCCTCCAACAGAACAGTCATTTAAGTCAGAGGACGTTTTCTTAAGACTATGGAAGGCTTCAAACTTGGTTATATATATATATATTAATACATACACTTAGTTCAGTGGGGTGGTAGAATAGAAGTTGGATTCAATTCATTCTTAGTCAGGTTCTAAAGCCATATTTCATTTTGTCAATTTGCAAAGATTTTCAAAGAAGGTATGAAAATTATCTGTGAGAAGAGTGAGGAGCATGTAAATGAGCTAGGCTGCTCAAAGTAATTTTATCTGAACAGGAAGGAATGATGTTTTTCCTCGCATGATATTTCGGTACTTTAGTGCACAAAATTATTTGGAATTAAAAATATATTTCTGATGTTTTCCTGGTACCATGATTCCCTTTCCGCACCATACTGTCAAACTTTTTAAAAATATTTAATTTGCATTATTGATACTGTGGTAAAATAACCCGTCAAGCCATTTTTTTACTGCAGAAAATGAGGGATTTACCCAGCCAACCCCGGTCTCAGGCTGCTAAAACACAAGGAGTTCATCTCTCCCAACTTCATCCTGGTAATTCCCTTTCACATATGTTACTTTCCCCTGACACTAACAGGACTCAAATAAAATTGTAGTATGATGGTTTGTAGACAAACTCTGTAAAAAAAAAAAATCAGAATCCACCCCTCAATTAAAGAGTGAATTAGTCACACAGTCCTCTCTACCTAAGGATCGATGGACTCACATTCTAGCTGTATCCGAAGAAGTAAGCTGTGGCTCACAAAAGCTCATACCCTGCCAGAAATGTTGTTAGTCTTTAAGGTGCTACTCGACTATTGCTATTTTTAATGTATTGACAGACTAATTAATTCCCCATTTTGACCTAATTTAAAGGATAATGAAGTGATCTATAATCAAGTGAAGAACATGCACAAGTGGGCTAGTCCTTGGTATTGGATTTAAAAGCACTCAATTACACATTACATTCTCTAAACAGACATTTGAACAACCAAGACACAGCAGAAATGCAATGCATTTGGGGGACGTTAAATACCCATATGGTTGACACACAAAAGAATTATGTCACTGATGTGTTTCTCTTCGTTTAGATCTCCTAGCAACAGGTGAAGTCTCTCTTTCATAACCCTTCTGTTCAAGACTCATTATGCTCTGCATATACAGCCTACCTGTGGGATTCTGTAGATGCTTAAAAGAGTTGCCATGTAGAAGGAAGTTTCAAATTCAAGTCCTCCTACGACTGCTACCGGGCTGTCCTCACTGTCACACTTGTAGTTGGGGACAAATCTGCTAGTTGTGTACAGAAGTTCCATTGTGGCATGATAGATTTGTATTGCATCAAAGTAGCTGTTAGAGATGTGGTAGCCCATGGTGGTATTTTGTAAGAGATGCAAGTTTTCATTGATCTCCTTCACAGCAAATACCAGAGCCAAGACATGCTGGTAGTTTTTAGTCTGTGCGCTACGACAAGAGTCACAAAAGTATTCTTCAGTAAGCAAAACTCTTATTTTGGCATTGTACTCTATAAAATAGTTTGACTCGTACACTCACTCGTACACTCACTAGGGCCCCAATTTATGGGGTTGCACATCTGATATAAAGTCCTTATGGCAGTCAAAGACTTTGTATTATGTGAACTGCCCCTTGTATCCATCCCATTTAGGATTTGGTCACTCTTTTCTCCCTGAGAATTTACTCTGATTTTAGGTGATTTTCTAATTTGATAAAAGTTTTCATATTCAATTTGCAAGTCAAGGATTTTGGGATTCTATAATGCAATATACATTATCATTTTTTTAAAAAAGTGTAACCCCCAGAATTGTTAATTGGAAATGCAATTGATTGGGGTTTGATCCAATGAGCAGCTGGGTGGCAGAGATGGGGGGAAGAACACAGACAGCAAAATCCAATCTAATAAGATTCATTATCATCCCTAATAGTAACCAAATGCAATCAGGACAGATAACAGTTAAGTGATGGATCTGACAATGGCAGAAGACTTGAAGAAATATTTGTTGTTTCCATGGAAGGAGGTTTAAACAGATGAAAGATTCTTCCTAGAAAAAGGAAACTGTTGAACCCACATGTTGGTGATTGCAGAGGTTCGGCAGCAGTGTCTCGTACTGACATAACTGAAACCCTTTCAGATGTATCAGATTGGGGAGGGGCTGCGGCTCAGGTTAGAGCATCTGCTTGGCATGCAGAAGGTCTCAAGGTCAATCCTCGGCATCTCCAGTTAAAGGGACTAAGCAAATAGGTGATGTGAAAGACCTCCGCCTGAGACCCCGGAAAGCCACTGCCAGACTGTATAGACAATACTGACTTTGATGGACCAAGGGTCTGATTCAGTATAAGGCCGCTTCTTGTATTTACATCTTCCCAGAGTGAGAAATGAACAAAATTCAATTGGATCTCTAGAGAAGAATGGAAACATAATGGAGGCAATGAATAAAGTTTCTAACATAGATGTGAAAATCAATACACGTTGCTAAAATTCAGTTCAGCCGATATGCCTGGTCTACTATGAATACAATCAGGAGATATAACAGCTATGGCAGGGGAGGAAAATCAACCCCTACTTACACGGCCATTTTATTTAATATATTGTTTGGCAGATCCTTGAAGGATATTGTTTCCAATGGCACATAAATGGGAGAAGCAATACCCCCAATTATTAATTCCCCTTTTTGAACAGATTTGTAAAGAATAGGAAGAGGATTCCTGTCAATGCAGTTAGCAATATGAATCTTGCACACTGTGTGAGACAACATGACAAGAACCAGCATCACTATGATAATTTTTTCCTCTTTCCTCATTACTGTGAATGTCAGCATCAAAAAAAGTCTGTTTATTTTGATAAACTCCCCCAACCAAACTGATTGGGCAGTACCTATCCTTAGTATCTAACACTACTTCTGAAGGGCAAATGATGTTTTTATAGCAGACTTCACTGCCTTAATTACTAAGTTTTCTTACAACCACTGTAATTCCTTCGGGGCTTTGACAAGCAGTAGAATTAATCATAGCTGATAATTACAGAGGAGATCATAACATTTTCCAAGTTGAGTTTCCAAGTTCTCTGCAGGATACTTTAAAACTATTACTTGGCTGTTTTGTTGGAAGGTTAGGCATAAGGCGTCTGGGGTGACCATAAGCCTCAAAAGGGCACCAGGGGGAGAAAAAGATGGAAATCTGGACGGATTTGTGACTGAACTGTGTGTTTGTGAAGGGCTGTGAAGTCACAGTGGACCTAAGGCAACCCCTTAGGGTTTTCAAGGCAATAAATGAACAGAGCTGCTTTGCCATTGCCTGCCTCTGCATAGCAACCCTTAATTGCTTTGGTTAACTCCCATCTAAGTACTCACCAGGGCCAACCCTGCCCAGCTTCTGAGATCAGATGAGATCAGGCTAGTCTGGGCCAACCAGGTCAGGGAGGGACTGCAGTACGTTTGAACAAATTGTGACTTCTTGGTGCCTTCACAAATGTCCCAAAACTTTCACCCATGTCAGATACATGTTAAGTCTCATTTTCATTTAACTAATGAAGTACCTACCCCTGTTTCAGGAAAGCGGCCAAGACTTGTGTCTGGTTGCTGGATGCAGGACAGGCCTTGTACTATAGATCACAGTAGATGTGCCTGCTTTGGTTGATTGTAATTGCAAATGTGGCTCCCCATGAGCCACAGAGTGAGCACCAGTGCTCTAAACTCAACCTCCTTGACACCATCTCACTTAACATTCTCTTGACAGACAGCTGGACTATGATGAGAAAAAGAAAAAAATATCCCTGCTAACAGGGAAATGTTTTTTTGTGAGTTATTGGGTTGGTCTTTGAAGGTCATTATTTCTGCAGGGATGAGAATCTGAGACACTATGCCACCAACAGAAAGATCTCCTTGCTGATGATATTTGTGAAGAACGCAAAGGTACATTTAGCAATATCAACATTGTACACAGTGTGAGGCAAAATTGCCCAAGAAAGCATAAGAAATAACACCTGAATGTCAATCTTTCTTTTAGACAAAGGATGAGAGTCATCAATCAGAATTAAATTATTCTGAACAGTATGAAGCAGCTCTTTGGCCAGTGAAAAAGGAAGAGGGGGTCCTGTCTGATGACCCATAAGGGCTTTTTCTGGGGAACATGTTGTGGAGGGGCTGTGGCTTAGGGGTAGAGCATCTTCTTGGCATGCAGAAAGTCCCAGGTTCAATCCCCAGCATCTCCATTTAAAGGGACTAGGCAAGTAGGTGATGTGAAAGACCTCAGCATGAAACCCCAGAGAGCCACTGCCAGTCTGAGTAGACAATACTGACTTTGACGGTTCAAGGGTCTGATTCAGTATAAGGCAGCTTCATGTGTTCATTTGTTCATGTGTCTTCCTGGACAAATGCTGTATGGAATGTGGACTGAAGTGAGGAGGAGAAGTGGGAGAGATTGAACAAAAACACTGACTGGATCCAGTGCTTTGATTTCAAATATCCATGATCAAACTGACAGAAGCCTAATCCCCAATACTAAGTTTGATTGTCATAGGCTGTGTTTATAGCAATCTTGACAGTCCTGGGTCATGTGTTGAAAACAATTGGAGGAGGTGTTTGAGGCTCTGAGAAACAACAGAATTAATTATAAATACATTTCCAGTAAACCCGGAAAAAGCTGAATGCCCAGAATTTCTGGGAGGATATTAGGCTTCAGGGGACAGGGGAGCAGGAAACTCCCATTTGGCTGATAGAAGGACTTTCTATTAGCTGGTAATTATTACTGGACCCAACCAGCTGTTTCTGGTTGCATCATGAGTAGTATCCATTTTCACTAGTACCCATGAATAGCCCTCTTCTCCTCTGGCATCCCTAAGTGGTGCTCTGGTAGAGCAAGGTATAAGGATTATTAGGAACAAGCTTGACAGATGCTTAATATCTGGACTGATGTTCTGTTTCACTTCTTGGGGCAGGTATTGAAGCCTCTGGGTCTGTGCTGGCGGAGGGGTGTGCAGTTTGGCAATTGCACTTTGGCAATTGGACTCTATGGCACTGAAGTCCTTCCCCAAACCCCGCCCTCCTCAGGAACCACCCCAAAAACCTCCCACTCATGGCAAAGAGGAACTTGGCAACCCTAGCCTCTCCCTCTGGGCCCCCTCTGGGGGTGGTATTCAGGTTAAATTGTCGCATTGGCACTCGGCGATAAATAAGTGGGTTTTCAATTGCAGTTTGGGCATTCAGTCTCTAAAAGGTTCGCCATCACTGGTCTATAGGGATATTTGTGAAGCTCCTGGGGGTCTTTTTGGAAGGTAGAGTCACCAAATGTGCAGCATGGTTGTAAGGGACTCTCCTTCAACAGTCACAAAGTTTGGTGAACTTTGGGACAGGGGGTCCAATTTTTTGGCCTGCAAAGGGGTCACCCCTTTCCTCCAGGAATTTAAATTGCAGACCAAGCTGTTTTCAGGTTCAAAATTTAATAAGGCATGGAAAACATAACTTTTGGTGGCAAATGGCATCCTGTGAGACATCCTTTATTGTGGTCATGAAAAATCTGATTCCAAGAGATGGTCAGAGTGCGGGGAAACAAGCCATGTACTCGGGGCGACCTTCAGTTTCAGAGCAGGTTTTCGGGGGGGGGGTGAGAAAAGAGCCAGCCAAATTCTTGCCCACGGGGGCTGTCTGAAGGAGATTGCTCATCTATGTGGATGAAGAAATCTGCTTCGGAAGCTTGGTGGTGTCAGCAGCTGTTGAAGTTGGCTCTTTTTGTTTGGAGGGTATATCCCTCAGGACAGGGTGACCCTAATTGTTTAATGACTTTTCTGCCAGCAGACTAGTCTTCTGTTGTGTGATATACCTGGAAAGTTGGTCAGACCAAGTTGGCTCTGATTACACGATCCCCTTCTCAAAAAAGTCCCAATTATGGGGCACTAACAAAACCAATCAAAAAATAAGAAAGAAAAAGGGGAGAAAGCATAGAGCCAGGGCTCTGAGGAAAGGTGAATAGCCAAACCTGAAAAGCCAAATATCTATTTGGTTTTTTTCAGGAATCAGCTATTCAGGTATAATCCCAGGTTTTCGCATTCGGTAAACCCTAAGCCTGAAATTTACTGAAATGGCTAATTTCAGGTTTATTTTCAATTTGGGTTTATTGATACGCACAGCCGTATTCAGGACCAACCCAGGAACTGGCATATTTTATTTTTATTTTTGTTTATTTAAATACTAAACCATGATGTAGTTTATACTGACTCTTTTCTGGGGAAGAAAGTAAGTTAAAACGTCTAAGCAAACAAACACATCAAATAAATTCAAGGACTTTCATATTACCTGTAACTTTATTTTTAAACGAGAAATTCTGGTGTTTGAACCTGGGGTCTTCTGCGTGCAAAAGAGATGCTCTACCATGAGCCCCTATTCCACATCACCATCTTTGAAGATGCTAGGCTAGGTCAGGGAGGGAGAGACTGGAGATTCTCCTACTCGACCCCCAGACAAGAAGAAACTTAGAACAATTTCCAGACAAGGACCCCTTTTCATTGTATTTTATGGTGAAAACTGCATCCATTTAATCGTTTGCATATATTTCAGTTATTTTACTTTTCTGTTCATTAGCTGTTCCCTGTGGTTCAATTCAGGCCTCACAATAATGATATAGCATTTAGGGAAGAAGATGCAAACCAGCAGTCCAGCACTGGAGGCTAAGATAGAGAAGATCTCCACAGCAACCATGTACTTCCCCTTTGTACTCAGATAGGTTGGCACAAAAGACAACCAAACACTGCAGAACACCAACATGCTGAAAGTAATCAACTTGGCTTCATTGAAGGTGTCAGGCAAGTGCCTTGCTAGGAAAGCCACGGTGAAACTGACAATTGCCAGGAAGCCCAAGTAGCATAAGACATAGTAAAACAGACTTGCAGATCCCTCATTACATTTCAGTATAATTTCTTCAGGCATTGAACGCTTATCCATCTCTGGAAAGGGGGGACAGGTGGCAAGCCAAACAGTGCAAATGCCTGTTTGTATGAAGGAGCAGGAAAGAACAAGGCAGTTGGCCAGTTTGTTCCCCACCCATTTCCTCATCCTGCTTCCTGGTATGGTGGCCATAAAGGCTAGAACCACAGTGATGGTTTTGGCCAACACACAGGAAACAGACACGGAGAAGACGATGCCAAAAGTCGTTTGCTGCAGGAGACATGTCATTCTCTGAGGTCGGCCAATGAATAACAAAGAAGAAAGGAAGCAGAACAGGAGGGAGATGAGTAGAGTGTAGGTAATGCTCCGGTTGTTGGCTTTAACAATGGGAGTATTGTGATTCTTCATGTATATTCCTAGCACCAAAATTGTGATGAAAGAAAAGAAAAGGGCACAAATTGCTAAAGTGCCCCCCAGTGAGTCTACATAAGACAAGTAAGTTATAAATTTGGGAATGCATTGGTATTGTCCCATGTTTGGATAGAGATCTTCTCCGCAAGTGACACAGTCATTCATGTCTAACAGAAAGAGAGAGAGTTCAAGCAATTTCCACTTCCCATAAATATTCCAGGCCTAAGATGAGCATATGTGTTGTCAAGGCGATGGACCTGACCTGCTCACACTCTGCATCCAAGATGCCTGATTGTTTTACTCATCGGGTTGCCAGGGCAACTGTTGCTACTTCTGCTATTTGGCACAAAAATAGGTGGCTTCTATGCATCATAATTTCCTGCCATGGCATAGTGTTGAATCTGAATTTGACTGTTTGTGTTCTGTTGCTACCTAGCCAGATCAAGCCACAATTTCTTATATCTTCTGATTCCCTCCAGCTGGAATATAGGGATTGATTAACTGTAGTTTGATGCCCCTGAAATCCAAGTTAATCAACTGGTTCACAAAACTGATAAGGTCACCATGAAAATGAACGGGGTCACCTTCCTCCTGTTGCACTCCAAAGAAAGGTCACCAACTAGCATACATTTTCTATCCTCAAAAGAGATTAAAAATCAGGATCAAATGTGATTACCTATCAAGATATTCTCATTAAAAAATCAGGA
Organism: Euleptes europaea; assembly: GCF_029931775.1. Classification (NCBI taxonomy): domain Eukaryota; kingdom Metazoa; phylum Chordata; class Lepidosauria; order Squamata; family Sphaerodactylidae; genus Euleptes; species Euleptes europaea. The sequence continues at coordinate 16,183,176 of NC_079329.1, read as the reverse complement.
GCTGCCCCTACGTAGAAGTAACTCAATGGCCGTTTATGCAGGGTCATTTCCCTGCGGTCACTCCCCTCGACTGCTTCGGGGCTTCCTTTTGCTTATGAGTACCTTTTCCAACAGTCAGAATTCGCCTCCTCCTCTCTGTGTGCTTTGCCCATATTTTCCAGATGCTGTTTAGCCAACATCTGGAATATGTGGGCAAAATGCAAGAGGAGAGCAAGGGGACTTCTGACGGGCAGAAAAGGGATACATAAGCAAAAGGAAGCCCCAAATCAGTCGGAGGGGGTGACCACGGGGAAAGGTCCCTGCATAAAAGACCAACGACTTCCATTGGTTTCCTTGTTTCACACAAATTTAAAACCACAAGAATAACAACAACTCTGGTTTGGCTCCAGCCATGATACCCACAGATAGGGCTGTCAATTCGGTTCGGCCCGAACTGAAAATCAGCCGAATTTCCCTTGATTCGGCGGTTTTTAGTTCGGACGGATCCGAACTCAAAACTGGCGGGCAACCGTGGGGGCCGAATTCAGCGAGTTCGGGAGTTCGGCGAATAAATTCGGCCAATTCGGCCGTCAGTAAGCAGCATAACCGTCAGTAAGCAGCATTCTCCTCCCCCGGCCAATCGGTGGCCAAGCTGGGTCTTCTTCTGGCCAATCAGTCAGGATTGAGTGCTGGAGGAATCAGCTGATGTGCGGCCGGCCGGGGAAAGAGAGAGAGAGAGAGGGAAATCCTCATGTGTGTGTGAGGGGGTGCTTGTGCACATTCGCTCCTTTCCGTGGCTGCAGGGGGCGCATTTTTTGGGGTACCGACCCCAAACTTTCAGGGGATATTCAGACAGGTTTTTTTAAGAGACCACCCAAGTTTTGTAAACATTGGGTCAGGGGGTCCCGAGATATGGGCTCCCCCCCTTTTTTCTTTCCATGGCTGCAGAGGGCGCATTTTTGGGTGTGCCGACCCCAAACTTTCAGCGGAGCATCAGACTAGGCTTCTTAAGATACCCCCCAAGTTTTGTAAACATTGGGTCAGGGGCCCCCGAGATATGGGCTCCACCCCTTTTTCCTCTCCCCCCTTTTCCATTTTCGTGGCTGCAGGGGGCGCTTTTTTGGGGGTTCAGCCCCCAAACGTTTGTCATAGCTTCAGAGAATCCCTCTTAAGAGACCACCCAAGTTTTGTAAAGATGGGTTCAGTGGGGGCTGAAATATTGGCTCCCCCCCTTTTCTCTTTCCATGGCTGCAGAGGGCGCATTTTTGGGTGTGCCGATCCCAGACTTTCGGCGGAGCTTCAGTCAAGGCTTTTTAAGAGACCACCCAAGTTTTGTAAACATTGGGTCAGGGCCCCCCGAGATATGGGCTTTCCCCTTTCCCCTATTGGGATGAATGGATCACCCTCGAGAGATGCATACATATGGATCTTATATTGGATACAAATGGAATCATATTGGATTACCCAGCCTCCCAGCCCCTCCTGCTGGAACAGAAGACAGCCACAGTAAGACCCCTTTGGGGGCTTTAATCTATATTTTTTCTTTTCTGTGTGTGTGGGGGGGGGAAAGCAGAGTCTGTGTGTGTGTGTGGGGAGGGAGCAGTTTCTGTGGGTGGGGGGGGGAAGCCAAAGGGGGCTTTTGCCGGTTCTGCCTGGGGTGTGTGTTCCCCCTCCAGTCTCTCTCTCCCTGGTTTGAGGGGGGGCTTCATTTTTATTCTTCAGGTTTTTCCTCATTCATAAGATCAGTTAGGTTATTGATGCTTGCTCAAAACTGGTTTTCAAATGGTGACTTAAAGAATGCATCTGCCTGGTCCCAAGTCCAATGCAAAAGGAGACATTCCACCCCCTCCTGCTCATTATGCATAGCTAGCTGCCTCTGTCCCTTTCCATGGTATGCAAACTCCCAGGTGTCAGGTGTTGCTATGCACTGTTGCAAAGGTTTTGCATTGCGTGCTTGTGTTGCTTTGCAGTTGTATTGTTTTGCAAAATTCTTCACACCTGCCCCGCCCTTTGCATATTTGCAAAGGGGTTGCTCTGCAGTTGTGTTGCTTTGCAAAGTTCTTAGCACCTGCCCCTCCCTTGCTCTCATCAGCTGTTTGTCGGGCCGGGAGCTTTGTGCATGGGCGGCAAGCTCTGCGGAGAGATCCACATTAAGGGTGGGGGGGACCCCTTTCAGGGCCCATATCTCAGCCCCCCCTGACCCAATCTTTACAAAACTTGGGGAGTCTTTCAATATACGTCCTTTGAAGCTCTGCTGAAAGTTTGGGACCTCTAAGCCCAAAAATGCCCCCCCCCAGAGCCGCGGAAAGGCGCGGTTGTGTTTTTAATGGCTTTATTCGGCCGAATTTTTTTCCCGAACTTTGAATTCCCGCCGAATTGAACGGATCCGAAGTGGGGGAGTTCGGACTTCGGCACGTACCGAACCCACAAGGGCCAAATTCGGCCGAATCCGAACTGTACCGAATTTTTTTTTTTTGACAGCCCTACCCACAGAGCCTTTTTGGGTGGTGAAAGGGGACCCCTTTCTCCTGTTTTCACCAATGGAAAAGTTGTTCGGATCTAATCCTTGGAACTCTACCTTTCTGAGTGGAAAGCTTCCCTTTGGGACATGGGATGCACTCATAACAGCAAAATGGCTCGCCCTCCTTCATCTTCTTGCTTTGACCAGGCTGGCAGCTCTCACTGCATACGGAAAGAGGTTTTGTCTAATACATAATGTAAGAAGAGAATAATGTCATTCAGAATAATGAATAAAGAATATTTGCTGCTCCGTAACATTTTCAGAGGAAGACATGACGAAGCCATTGCAGGGATGCATAAACGTGAACATTTTGGTTCTTATGGGTCAACTATGATCAGAGAATCCACATGATTCCTATCTGAACTCCTTTAAAAAGACTTCACTGTTTCCAAATTATCCAAAATACACCTATTTATATCTTCTATGCTTGTTTTAAAACTGTCTCTTTTAGCACAATATTTTCCCTGTTAACTGCAAGGTCTCTTGATGCTAAATTGCACCACCACCATTTCAACATGACAATTAAACATATAGAAAAACCCATAGCTGGCTTGAGAGTGCATTCATGAAATCCAGTATTTCCATACTGTGAAATCCCGTACATATCTATAACCTTGAGCTCTTTATCTTCTAATTTGCAAGTAAGGGATCTCCAAAACCTATTGTCTCAGCTCACTCCCTGCCTGCTAGTCACAAGCAGAAAAGTAACTCCTGAAAGTGTATCAGTTTACATTTGGGGAATGGATAGTCAAACAGCATTGGAGTCCCTTGCCAGGCCCCCCACATCTCTCATTGCTGGTAATATCCATACACATCAGGCACCCACCCTTCCCCTTACTGCAACAACTTGTGTCACCAAAGGTCCATGCCAAAACTGATGCCCATATTGCTAAAGCTGCCATGCACATACATATACCTCCAGTACCACCATGTTGCCTACTCCGATTAAGCCTCCTGCACCACCCCTGTTTCCCAGCCCGTTTGGCATCTACTCAAGATGACTACCGTGAAGTGGGGAGGCAGTTGTGACTGTCAAGAACAGAGTGCTTATCTGCTGAAGCTGCCCATGATGAACGTTTGATCAACCCTACTTACAGCCATTATTTGATCAGTTGAGTTTTGCCAGCTCTGGGTTGGGAAATTCCTGGAGATTTGGGGAGTGGGGCCTGAGGAGGGCAGTGTTTGGAGAGGAGAGAGACTTCGGTGCCATAGGATCCAATTGCCAAAGCGGCCATTTTCTCCAGGGGAACTGATCTTTGTAGACAGGAGATGAGTTGTGATAGCGGGAGATCTCGAGCCACCACCTGGAGCCTGGCAACCCAAGATTGTATTAGTTTCAAAGAGTTTATTTTTAGCTACGTTTTTGCTCATCACTCTTTTCTGGTTGGGCATATCTGTGTGTTTGTTGGAGGTTTCCCTCCCCTCCCCCTTTTGTAAGAACCATTATAAATCAGGAGAAGAATTTGCCACTGGAGGATGAGTTCTCAGATAAACTACAGTCAGATCCTACCTGGTTAAACCAACTAGGCCAAGTGATGGCATCATCGTTAATGGCAAAGATTTGGCTATGAGGATCCATCCTTCCAACTTTCACTCTAACAAAGGACTGGTTTGGGAAAGCGACCCAGTTCACAATATCGTATCCTGTTCTTATTTCTCCACTGGCATCAAAGAAAACCTCATCTCCAGCACTATTATTAAATGTGACTCTTCTCAGATAGTGGTGGAGCTATATGAAAAATAAGATCACAGAGATGTCACATTCTCACATCTGCAAACAGGAAATTTCAGATCAGAAAAGGGGGGATACTGGGCTCTCATTAGGGTGTAGTGAAATCACATTCATATTATTAAGGCTGGGCAATGAGAGATTTACAAATGTCCTACTCACATGCCAGCCTGATGCAGAAAATCAAGATGCTATATGCACCAAATGCTAGTACATTAGCCACAGGGTTGGGTGCAGCAGTAATTTTTCCAATTTTTTTGTGTATGTGATTTTTACAAATTCTTATTCCCCACACTAGACCTCTGATCCCCCCTTCTGCTGTTCTTGATGGTCCCTGTGCCTCAGGATCAAAATTTCTGGGAGGATATTGGGCTTTGGGGGAGAGAGGAAGCAGGAAACAGCCATTTGACTGATAGAACTACTTTCTATTAAAAGATAATTACCACTGGACCCTACCAGCTGTTTCTTCTGTATCTCAAAGCTCTCAGTATTGACAAAAAATACCTCAATGCATAAAGCTGTGGAAATAATTATCTTCATTAGTGGCTTTTGTCATGAGAAATTAGGTGTAGGATACACAAGCCTAACTAGGTACCATCCATAGTTTAAAGAATTCTGTTGTAGTCCATTCCATTTATAATGCCCATGTTGTTTTCCTATCAATCATACTCAAGCCAGAAAGAAATAAAATGTAAGAGAAGAAAAAGTTAAGTACTGTTGAACTGACATGAGCTCCAACTAAGATTCAACAATGAAATTTAGCCATGGTACTACCAATATGTCTACTTTGAATTTGCCAGGAATGTTATGCTTGTATGTTCATAATGGGTCACAAAGCTAGCCTTGAAATATGAACAAATGCAGTATATCTAGCAGGTTTAGTGAGCCTCTTTTTTTCAAAAGACATAGTTTGCTGTACACAATGTGTCCTCTTTTGGCCTCTAGATACTTGCTTCACTTATACATGTGATTACTGATGACATTTACCTGCCATGACTGATGACTCAAATATCTCCATGTCTTAACACCCATCATAGTTTGGTGTTTATAAAGGGATGAATACATGGCATGCAAAGCATGTGCCACAGCATAAACTGCATTGTACACACTGTAGCTGTGGCCAGACATGCTCATTTCAAAAACATCTGCAGGAAGGCTCTCAAGTTTCTCCTCCCCTGTGCAATTTTCATCAAACTCCTTCTCCAACAGTGAGTCTGAGAAGTGACAGAGGAATGCCTGCTCCCAGAAGACCTTGATGAAGCTATCTCCTTTAGACTGAAGTGGCTTCCTGCTGTGAAGAAACTGGTAGAATCCTGGTGGTTCATTTGTATGAAAGGTAAAGGATATCATACCATGAAGGACTTGTAGGTCCCAGGTCCTTTGATAAAAACTAGTTGTAAAGTCCATCTGAGCTGTCATAATATACACTTTTCTTTTTATCATGGGGTTTTCAGAATCTGATACTCTTACTAACCATCTCACATATGAGACAGACTCAGCATTTCCAAAAAAGATAACTGCATTGGCATTACTCTTCATTACAACATCAAACATTTTCAGTCCCTCATCCACCAGGTCTGCATAATAATCTATTGTAGTTGCTTGAAGGAATACTTCCTTGAAGGCCACACAAATGCCGTTCTCAGAAAACAGAGGAAGCATGATTTGCAGAAATCTTCTTCCAGGTTCATCTACAACAATGATCCCAATCCATTTCCACTTGAAATGCAGAATTAAGTCAAGAATCCCCTTGTATTGATGGGCTTCATTAGGGACCATATGATAGATGGAGAGGCCTGAAAATGTATCATTCATTACTGAGGCAGAGCTGTAGGCAAGCTAAATATTCGGAAGGAGATGTAGAGAATTAAATAGAAAAGTTTTCCATAGAAGTTTGTTTGTTTGTTGCTTATTTATTTATTATTTACATTTATATCCCTCCCTCATTCCTGGCAAGCCGGGCTCAGGGCGGCTCACAACACCATATAAAAACATCAATCAAAATCTATATTAAAACATACCTTAAAAATTCATACCACATATTATAAAACAAGATGTTGTAATTTCAGCTGCTGGGCAGTCCTGACCAGCCAGTAAACCCCAAAACCAGTTGGGGGAAGATGAGGAGGCCATATGTATATATCTGTATGTATGAGTACATTTCCATTTTAAAGGAAATGGGTGTGCCACTACATCTGATCGTTTTGATGCTCAACCTGTACTCTGGACAAGAGGCCACAGTTAGAACAGAATATGGAGAAACGGAATGGTTTCCAATCGGCAAAGGTGTCAGACAAGGATGCATTTTATCTCCCAACTCTTCAATTATATTCAGAACATATAATTAGGAAAGCTGGATTAGATTTAGATGAAGGTGGAGTGAAAATTGGAGGGAGGAACATTAATAATTTGAAATATGCTGATGATACTACATTATTGGCAGAAAATAGTGAAGATTTGAAATGACTACTGCTGAATTTTAAAAGAGAAAGTGCCAAAGCAGGACTACAGCTGAACATCAAGAAAACAGAAGTAATGACTACAGGAGAATTACACAACTTTAAGGTTGACAATAAAGAAATTGAAATTGTTCAAGACTTTCTATTCCTTGGCTCCACCATCAACCAAAAGGGAGACTGCAGCCAAGAAATCAGAAGGAGATTGAGACTGGGAAGGGCAGCCATGAAGGAGCTAGAAAAGATTTTGAAGTGTAAGAATGTGTCACTGGCCACCAAGTCTAGATTAATTCATGCCATCGTATTCCCTATTACTGTGTATGGGTGTGAAAGCTGGACAGTGAAGAAAGCTGATAGGAAGAAAATCGATTCCTTTGAAATGTGGTGTTGGAGGAGATTGTTACGGATTCCGTGGACTGCCCAAAAAATAAATCAGTGAGTTATAGATCAAGCCTGAACTGACCCTAGAAGCTAAAATGACTAAACTGAGGCTATCGTACAGTATTTTGGTCATGTCATGAGACGACAAGAGTCACTGGAAAAGACAGTCATGGTAGGAAAAGTTGAGGGCAGCAGAAAAAGAGGAAGACCCAACAAGAGATGGATTGACTCAATAAAGGAAGCCACAGCCTTCAAGTTGCAAGATCTGAGCAAGGCAGTCAAAAATAGGACGTTTTGGAGGACTTTCGTTCATGGGGTCGCTGTGGGTCAGAGACGACTTGACGGCACTTAACACACACACACACGAGTACATAATCTGCACAGTAGTGCACACTTTTCCATTTATATTAGGATGGATCCAGCCAGCCCCTAGTTACCCTTTCTCCAACTTAAATACCTCTTCCTCCAATAGAACAGCCATTTAAGTTGGAGGAAAGCTTCTTAAGAATGTGGAAGGCGTCAAACTTGAGGCAAAAGGAAAGTTTGTGTAGAAATATTTTAACAGATACACTTAGTTCAGCATGGGGTGGAATGGAGGTTGGATTGATACCATTCTTAGTCAGATTCTAAATCCATGTTTCATTTTTGGTTATTTGCAAAGATTTTCAAAGAAGGTATGAAAATAATTTTATTTGTGAGAAGAGTGAAAAGCATATAAATGAGGTAGGCTGGTAGAAGTAATTTTATCTGAACAGGAAGGAATAATGTCCTTCCTCATATGATATTTTGGTGCTTTAATGCACAAAATTATGTGGTATTAGAGATATATTTCTGATATTTTCCTGGTTCCATGATTACCTTTCCCATACTATCTGTTCAACTTTTAAAAATATTTAATTTGCATTATTGATACTGTGGTAAAACAACCCCTAGAGCTATTTTTTAATGTTGGAAAATGAGGGGTTTACTCAGCCGACCTCAGTCTCAGGCTGCTGAAACACAAGGAGTTAATCTCTCCCAGCTTTATCCCACATATTCCCTTTCACAAATAAGGTTACTTTCCTCTCCCACTAACAGGCCTCAAATAGAATTACAGTTTGATGATTTGCGACAAACTCTGGAAAAAAATCAGAATCCACCTCTCAATTCAAGAGTGAATTAGACACACAATCATCTCTACTTAATTTTAGATAGACTCGCATTCTAGCTGTAGCTGAAGAAGTGAGCTATGGCTTGCGAAAGCTCATATTTTGCCAGAAATGTTGTTAGTCTTTAAGGTGGTACTGGACTATTACTGATTTTGACAGACTAACATGACTACCCGCTGTGACCTAATTTAAAGGATAATGAAGTGATCTATAATCAAGTGAGGAACATGTACCAGTGGACCAGTCCTTGGTACTGGAATTAAAGTCACTCAATTACATATTACATTCTCTAAACAGACATTTGAACAAGGACCAAGCCACAGCAGAAATGCAATACATTTTGGGGACATTAGATGACCGTCTGGTTGACATTACATAAAAGTATGTCACTGAGCTGCTCTGAAAGTATAAGGTGTGTTTCTTTTGGTTTAGATCTCCTAAGAACAGGTGAAATCTGTCTTTCACAACACTTCTGTTCAACTCCCATTAGGCTCTGCATATACAGCCTACCTGTGGGATTCTGTAGATGCTTAAAAGAGTTGTCATGTAGAAGGAAGTTTCAAATTCAAGTCCTCCTACGACTGCTACCGGGCTGTCCTCACTGTCACACTTGTAGTTGGGGATAAATCTGCTAGTTGTGTACAGAAGTTCCATTGTGGCATGATAGATACGTATTGCATCAAAGTAGCTGTTAGAGATGTGGTAGCCCATGGTTGTATTTTGTAAGATATGCAAGTTTTCATTGATCTCCTTCACAGCAAATACCAGAGCCAAGACATGCTGGTAGTTTTTAGTCTCTGCACTATGACAAAAGTCACAAAAATAGTCTTCACTAAGCAAAACTGTTGTTTTTGCATTGTACTTGATGAAGTAGCTTTGCTTGCATACTCACCCCAGATATAGTCTAGGGCCCCAAATCTATGGGTCTGCACATCTGATAAAAAGTCCTTATGGCAGTCAAGGACTTTTTATCATGTGAACTGCTCCTCAGCTCATAGAATCATAGAGTTGGAAGGGACCAACAGGATCACCTAGTCTAACCCCCTGCACAATGCAGGAAATTCACTACTACCTCCCCCATACCACCAGTGACCCCCTACTCCATGTCCAGAGGATGGCCAAGATGCCCTCCCTCTCATGATCCGCCTAAGGTCATAGAATTAGCATTGCTACAGATGGCCATTTAGCCTCTGCTTAAAAACCTCCAGAGAAGGAGAGCTTACCACCTCCCGAGGAAGCCTGTTCCACTGAGAAACCAATCTGTTAGAAAATTCATCCTAATGTCTAAACAGAAACTCTTTTGATTTAATTTCAAACCATTAGTCCTGGTCCAAACTTCTGGGGCAAAAGAAAACAACTCAGCACCATCCTCTATATGACAGCTTTCAAATACTTGAAGATTTGCTAACTCTTTACTCCTAGAGAATTAACTCTGATTTTTAGTTGATTTTCTAATTTGATAAGAGTGTTAATATTCAACTTGCAAATCAATGGTTATGGGTTTTTCTAAGGAGATATAATTTTTATATTCCATGGAAATGGGATGTGATTTTAACAGTGTGACCCCCCACCACCAAATTTGTTCATTGGAAATGCAATTGATTGGGGGTTAATCCAATGAGCAGATGGGGTGGCAAAGATGGGGGGAGAACATAGACTGCAAAATCCAAACAAACAGGAGTCATTATCATCCTTAGTAGTAACCAATCAGGACAGATAACAGTTATGGGGGGATCAACCCCTACTTACACAGCCATTTTATTTAATATATTATTAGGAAGAGCTTTGAAGGATACTGGTTCTGATGGCACAAATACTGGAGAAGCAATTCCCCCAATTATAAAGTCCCCTTTTTGAACAGACTTGTATAGAATAGGGAGAGGATCTCTAGTAATGCAGTTAGGAATATGAATCTTGCACGTTGTATGAGACAACAGGACAAGAATCAGCATCATGATGATAATTTTTCCTTCTTTCCTCATTACTGTGAATGTCAGCATCATAAAGAAGTCTGTTTTCTTTATTTTGATTTGATGCACCCCGGACCAGACTGACCAGGCAGTATTATCCTTAGTCCCTAACACTACCTCTGAATGGCAAATGATGTAATTATAGCAGACTTTACCATCTTAATTACTAAGTTTACTAATAGCCAGTGGGATTCCTTTGGGGCTTTGACAAGCAGTAGAATTAATCATAGCTGATAATTACAGAGGATATCATAACATTTTCCAAGTTGAGTTTCCAAGTTTTCTGCAGGATAGCTGAAAACTATAGCTAGGCTGTTTAGAGAGAAGGTTAGGTAGAGGGGGTTTGGGGTGACAATATGCCAAAAAAGGGCACTGGGGTGGGGAGAGAGAGATGGAAATCTGGATATTTGCCCTCACAAACTCATCATCTTCTTCCCCCTTACTATATCTATTCAGCATATTTGTCTGTCAAACAACAGCTAGAAATCCATTCATTGGCAAATATAACTTCCATTCTCCTTTTCCTGCCACTGTGTTTTCATGTACAGAACCAAATGAGCATGGTAGGCTGCGATATGCATATCAATTAACTTTGGTTTCGCTTCTGATCCCTTTGTTCATTACTAATTTTGTGTCCATTCTTTGACATCCTAATATAAAAGTTTGTTTGATCAGTTGGGAAGAGATTTCCACTGTTTTCAGCTGGAGGCTCATTTCCATCTGTAACTTCCCTATGTACCAACCTACCTAATTGGGATGACATTCTTAGGGTCTGCTAAAATTTCAAATAAGCAAAGGAATGAAAAGGAAAGATTTTCCATTCTAGAGTCAATTAAGATCCTCATTATCACAGTTCCTTTGGAGAAACAGGTACACAGTTGGCACAGAATGGATACGTGTGTGGGGAGGGGGAGAGATGTCACCTTTTCTTGTCTTCACACTCCTCTTTTGCAAACGAAATCAACTCCTCCACCTTACAAGCCAATTTGTTGGTTCATGAATGATGTGGTATGACCCTATTGGATTTTCAAGGCAAGGGTCTTTCAGAGGTGGTTTGCTATTGCTAACCTCCACATGGGCTGAGAGAGTTCTGAGAGAACTGTGACTGGCCCAAGGTCAAGCAGCAATCAGGAACGCCAATATCTGGTCCTCTGTTTGCCCCACTTCAAGCAGCATGGCAGCCTTCCAACCATGCACATGAGTTAACTCTGACTAGCAGTGGCTCTAGGATTGCCAGATACCAGGTAACAGCGGGCAATTGCCCACCAATTAAGGGGGCTACCGCCACCCCTCAGCTGGCTAGTGGGTGGAAGCAGCTGAAAAGGGGGGGTGATTAATGTAACTTCCAGGTTTACCCCGAAGTGATGGGGATGCTCTAGCACATTCCTCCAAAAATTCTATGGAAACCATAGAGATTTGGGAGGAATGTGCTAGACCATCCCTGTCATTTCCAGGGTTAACCTGGAAGAGAGGTTTTTGCACCAATCAACCTCCCCAGCCTACAACAAAGCTCCCGCCGGTGGCAAAGAGGAATGTGCCAACCCTAAGAGGCTCCACAATAGAACAAGGTGTGAGGATCATTGGGAACTAGCTTTTCAGATGCTTAAGATCTGGACTGATGTTCTGTTTCGCTTCCTGGGGCAGGTATTGAAGCCTGGTTGTCGCCAGAGATGTGAGCCATTTTGTGAGAGACAAAAAGCAAGATCCAAATGGTTCTTGTTTCATGGCTCAAAGTCTTAGGCCTTGAGTGAGCCAGCCCCCTTGATCCATGCCCAACCCAAAAGCTGGCATATTTTCTTTTTGTTTATTTAAATATTAAACCATGGTGCAGCTTATATGGCTCTCTTCTGGGGAGGGAAGTAAGTTAAAATGTCTAAACAAACTAACAAACACATAAAATAAAATAAATTTGAAGCTTTTCATATCACCCGCTAATTTATTTTTAAGCTAGAAATTCTGGTGGTTGAACTTGGGATCTTCTGCGTGCAAAAGAGGTGCTCTACCATGAGCCACTATTCCTCATCACCATCTTTGAAGATGCTAGGCTTGGTAAGGGAGGGAGAGACCAGAGATTCTCCTACTCATCCCCCAGATGAGCAAGAGTCCAGGGCACAGGTTTCTTTACCCTTCGGAGCCCCTGGCCCCTCCTGGAGGCACCTTTGCTTCAGACCTATTTGAGAAAGAAACTTAGAACAATTCCCAGACAGGTACCCCTTTTCATTGTATTTTATGAGCAAGACTGCATCCATTTAATCGTCTGCATATATTTCAGTTATTTTACTTTTCTGTTCAATAGCTGTTCCCTGTGGTTCAATTCAGGCCTCACAATAATAATATAGCATTTTGGGAAGAAGATGCAAACCAGCAGTCCAGCACTGGAGGCTAAGATAGAGAAGATCTCCACAGCAACCATGTACTTCCCCTTTGTACTCAGATAGGTTGGCACAAAAGATAACCAAACACTGCAGAACACCAACATGCTGAAAGTAATCAACTTGGCTTCATTGAAGCTGCCAGGCAGGTGCCTTGCTAGGAAAGCCATGGTGAAACTGACAATTGCCAGGAAGCCCAAGTAGCATAACGAACAGTAAAACAGAGTTGCAGATCCCTCATTACATTTCAGTATAATTTCTTCAGACATTGAATGCTTATCCATCTCTGGAAAGGGGGGACAGGTGGCAAGCCAAACAGTGCAAATGCTTGTTTGTATGAGGGAGCAGGAGAGAACAAGGCAGTTGGCCAGTTTGTTCCCCACCCATTGCCTCATCCTGCTTCCTGGTTTGGTGGCCATAAAGGCTAGAACCACAGTGATGGTTTTGGCCAACACACAGGAAACAGACACAGAGAAGATGATGCCAAAAGCCGTTTGCTGTAGAAGACATGTCATTCTCTCAGGTCGGCCAATGAATAACAAAGAAGAAAGGAAGCAGAACAGGAGGGAGATGAGGAGAGTGTAGGTAATGCTCCAATTGTTAGCTTTAACAATGGGAGTGTTGTGATTCTTCATGTATATTCCTAGGACCACAATTGCGTTGAAAGAAAAGAAAAGGGCACAAATTGCTAAAGTGCCCCCCAGTGGGTCTTCATAAGACAAGTAAGTTATACATTTGGGAATGCATTGGTATTGTCCCATGTTTGGATAGAGATCTTCTCTGCAAATGACACAGTCATTCATGTCTGTTAAAAGAAAGAGAGAGAGTTCAAGCAATTTCCACTTCCCATAAATATTCCCTTATTTAACCATTTGAAATGTTTGTACTGAATAGATCACAGGTTCTAATCCTCTGTACTCTACCTTTCTGAGTGGAAATCTTCCCTTTGGGACATGGGATGCACTCATAGCAGCAAAATGGCTCACCCTCCTTCCTTTTCTTGCTTTGACCAGGCTGGCAGCTCTCACTGCATACGGAAAGAGGTTTTGTCTAATACATAAATGAAAGATCAGAATAATGACCTTTAGAATAATGAACATGCAATATTTGCAGTTCTGTAATATTTTCGTAAGAAGTCATGCAGAAGCCATTGCTGGAATGGATAAACCTGAACATGTTGGGTCCCGTGGGTCAACTATGATCAGAGAATCCACATGATTCCTATCTGAACTTCGTTAAAAAGACTTAACTGTTTCACATAAATTTAATTACCTAAAGTATATCTATTTATATCTTCTATGGTTCTTTCACAATTGTCTCTTTTAGCACAATATTTTCCCCATTAACTGCAAGGTCTCTTAATGCTAAATTGAAACAGCAGCATTTCAACACGACAATTAAACATATAGAAAAACCCATAGCTGGCTTGAGAGCGCATTCATGAAAACCAGTATTTCCATACTGTGAAAACTCTTACATATCTATAACCTTGAGCTCTTTATCTTCTAATTTGCAAGTAAGGGGGCTCAGAAACATGCTGTCTCGGCTCACTCCTTGCCTGCTAGTCACAAGCAGAGAATCCTGGATGAATTGTTGGGATTCCTGAGAATAGGCCAACAATGTTCCACAGACCATTCCTCATATTTACCATGGTAGAGCAGTGTATCAGGTTATAACTGAGGAATGGATAGTCAAACAGCATTGCAGTTCCTTGCCAGGCCTCCCACATCTCTCCTTGCTGATAATATCCATGCACACCAGGCACCCCTCCCCTTACTGCAACAACTTGTGTCACCAAAACTGATGCCCATACAAAACTGATGCTAAAGCTGCTATGCTCATAGGTATACCCCCAGTACCACCATGAATCTCCTATTGCCTATGCCTAATAAGCCTCCTGCACCACCCATTTCCCAACCAGTTTGGCATCTACTCAAGGATGACTACCGTGAAGTGGGGAGGCAATTGTGGCTGTCAAGAACAGAGTGCTTATCTGCTGAAGCTGTCCATGATGAACGTTTGATCAACCCTACTTACAACCCTACTTACAGCCATTATTTGATCAGTTGAGGGTTGCCAACTCTGGGTTGGGAAATTCCTGGAGATTTGAGGGGTGGAGCCTGATGAGGGCAGTGTTTGGAGAGGGGAGGGACTTCAATGCCATAGGGTCCAATTGCCAAAGCGGCCATTTTCTCCAGGGGAACTGTAGTGGTTAAGAGTGGTGGTTTAGAGTGGTGGACTATGATCTGGAGAACTGGGTTTGATTTCCCACTCCTCCACAAGAGTGGCGGAGGTTAATCTGGTGAACTGAATTCGTTTCCCCACTCCTACAGACAAAGCCACTAGGGGGACCTTGGGCTAGTCACGCTCACTCATCCTCATCTACCTCACAGGATGTCTGTTGTGGGGAGGGGAAGGGAAGGGAAGGCGATTGTAAGCCAGTTTGATTCTGCCTTAAGTGGTAGAGAAAGTCGGCACAGAAAAATTAACTCTTCTTCTTCTCCTCCTCCTCCTCCTCCTCCTCCTCCTTCTCCTTCTCCTTCTCCTTCTCCTTCTCCTTCTTCTTGACTGGAGATCAGTTGTAATAGCTGGAGATCTCGAGCCACCACCTGGAGACTGGCAACCCTAGATCGTATTAGTTTCAAAGACCTTATTTTTAGCTAAGTAAGTTTTTGCTCATTGCTCTTTTCTGGTTGGGCATATTTGTGTGTTTGTTGGAGGTTTATCTCTCCTCCCTCTTTTGTAAATACCATTATAAATAATAGCAAGGAGCAGAATTTGCCACTGCAGAAAGATTTCTCAGATTAACTAAAATCAGATCCTACCTGGTTAAACCAACTAGGCCACATGATGGCATCATCATTAATGGCAACCATTTGGCTATGAGGATCCATCCTCCCAATTTTCACTCTAACAAAGGTCTGGTTTGGGAAAGCGACCCAGTTCATAATATTGTATCCTGTTTTTATTTCTCCAGCAGTATCAAAGAAAACCTCATCTCCAGCACTATTATTAAAAGTGACTCTTCTCAGATAGTGGTGGAGCTATATGGAAAATAAAAGCACAGAGATGTCACATTCTCACAACTGCAAACCGGAAATTTCAAATCAGAAAAGGCGAGATATTGGACTTTAATTAGGGTCTAGTGAAGTCACATTCATGTTATCAAACCTGGCCAATGAGTGATCAACAAATGTCCTACTCACATGCCAGCCTGTGGCAGAAAATCAAGATGCTATATGCACCAGATGCTACTACATTAGTCACAAGGTTGGGTCCAGAAGTAATTTTCTATTTGTGTGTTTGTGTGATTTTCATGAATTCCTCTCCATTCCATTTATTTACTAGCTCCTTTGACCAAAGGTCTTGAGCTTAACCATAACAATAATACATAATACAACAACACATAATCAATTTACAACACCCAACGTATACTTAAGGTTAAAACACAGTAGAAACAATTACTAAACATAGCATCACTAATACCATAACAATATATTCCCCCTGAACCAGTCTCATTGAAATCACAAAATCTGTTTCAACATTCAACTCGTAATTTACGTGCTTGTTTTGTTTTGACGTTTGAGCGACATCACCTCCGCCAAAAATCTTGCAACAGAACTAGTGATATCAGGATGAATATCTCCCATTATGTGGGATATCACCCAGGACTCCAAGGGAAGTTTGTATTTAGACAATATTGGGGTGATCCAACGCAACCGAGGAGCTGACCAGTGCTGACAAAACAATAAGAGATGGTGTAAAGTCCCAATATCTCCAGATTTACATTCACAAACTCGATCTGAGTATGGAGTTTTCGCAAAACGACCTGACATCTCTGCAGTTGGGTAAGCATTTAATCTGGCAAGCATAAAGGCACGTCTATGGCTTGGGATTGTCAGCAAGCTCACATAAGAGGGCACAAACTCAGGAGGGGGAATCCCCAGTGCAAGGGTAGAACATACGCGCCTAGCGCGGAATGTAGTGCTAACACACTCAAGATTTCTCACCCTTGACCTTACTAATTTAAGTGCTTCAGAAAAGTTTAAGTTGTTAAGAACTAATGGTGGAAGGTCAAGCAGTACCAGTTTACTATCTATATGTCTTCCCCACGTCCCTCTGTAGTTATCTTCCTTTAATCTATGTAACTGGCCCCCTTGGATGTTAGGAGTTGAGTAGAGAACCTTCAGCCTTAATTTGAAGGCAGCAATCCAGGCCCTAGATTCAAAAGAACACTGTGCAAGTTCCATTCTAAGTGCCGTTCCCGCCACACACTTTGGAGAGCCTGTCAAACGCCGCAGAAAATGTATAAGTATATTGTCAACAGACTCCGTGATTTCATTAATCCAAATGGGAGCTCCAAATAGAAACTGAGGGATTATTTTGGCATTGAAAGCTGTAATAGCCATAGGAACATATTGGCCTCCCCTGGAATAAAAGAATCTTAACAAAGCATTCGAATTAACTTTGGCAGTTTTATTTGCCAAGCTAAGATGAGGTTTCCAAGACAAATTTTGACTAAAAGTAACTCCCAAATATTTAAATTGGGACACCATCTCTAATTCACCCCCCTCAACTTTCCATAGATTTCGTTTTACTTTGATCTTCTTTGAGAAAACCATTACTTTTGATTTACTATAGTTAACTGATAGACCCTCCTGGTTACAATAATCAATAAACCTATTAATAGTCTTACGAAGGCCCACCTCAGATCTAGACAAAAGGACTGTATCATCCGCATAAAGCAAAATGGGAACCTCATGACCAGCTAATATTGGTGCATGATAAGCTGTCTTTTGAATAAACGGAATCACATCATTAAAATAAAAATTAAACAGCATGGGGGCCAAAAGGCAACCTTGCTTCACCCCCTTTAAGAGGTGAATACTATTAGTAAGTTGGCCTTCAACTCCACAACGGACCTGAGCGGTAGGGTTCTCATAAAGCTTAAAAATCAGCCAAAGTAATCTCTTATCTATGGTTGTGGTTTTTAATTTAGCCCACACTCGGCCTCTAGGCACTGAGTCAAAAGCTGCCCTTAAACATGAATTCCTCTCTCCCACAGCAGACTCCTGATCACCCCTTATGCCGTTCCTGATTGTCCCTGTCCTGCAGCATTTCAGGGAGGATATTGGGCTTCAGGGGGAGAGAGGAAGCAGGAAACACCCATTTGGCTTATAGACGTACTTTCTATTATCAGATAATTAGTACTGGACCCTACTGTTTCTTTCTTCATTCTTTCAAAGCTCTCAGTATTGCCAAAAAATACCACAATGGATAAGGCTGTAGAAAGAATTCTCTTTATTAGAAGATACCATAAGTGACTTTTGTCATGAGGAATTAAGTATAGGATACACAAGTCTAGCTAGGTACCATCCGTAGTTTAAAGAATTCTGTTGTAGTCAGTTCCATTTATAATGCCTGCATTATTTTCCTATCAATCGTACTCAAGCCCAAATGAAATAAAATGTAAGAGAAGAAACAGTTAAATTCTGTTAAACTGACATGAGCTGCGTCTAAGATCCAACAATGAATGTTAGCCATAGTACTACCTATATGTCTACTTTGAATTTGCCAGGAATGTTAGGCTTGTATATTCATAGTGCGTCACAGAGCTAGCCTTGAAGTATGAACAAATGTAAAATTTCTAGCTGGTTTAGCAAGTAATTTGTAGCCTCTTTTTTCTAGAAACATAGCTTGCTGTACACAATGTGTCCTCTTTTGGCCTCTAGATACTTGCTTCACTTATACATGTGATTACTGATGACATTTACCTGCCATGACTGATGACTCAAATATCTCCATGTCTTTCCACCCGTCATTGTTTGGTGTTTATAAAGGGATGAATACATGGCATGCAAAGCATGTGCCACAGCATAAACAGCATTGTACACACTGTAGCTGTTGCCAGACATGCTCATTTCAAAAACATCTCCAGGAAGGTTCTTAAGCTCCTCCTCCCCAGTGCAATTTCCATCAAACTCCTTCTCCAGCAGTGAGTCTGAGAAGTGACAGAGGAATGCCTGCTCCCAGAAGACCTTGATGAAGCTATCTCCTTTAGCCTGAAGAGGCTTCCTGCTTTGAAGAAACTTGTGGAATCCTGGTGGTTCATTTGTATGAAAAGTAAAGGATATAATACCATGAAGGACTTGTAGGTCCCAGGTCCTTTGATAAAAATTTGTTGTAAAGTCCATCTGAGCTGTCATAATGTACACTTTTCTTTTCATCTTTTGGTTTTCAGAATTTGATAGTCTTACTAACCATCTTGCATATGAGACAGACTCAGCATCTCCAAAAAAGATAACTGCATTGGCTTTACTATTAATTACAACATCAAATATGTTCAGTCCATCCTCCGCCACTTCCATATAATAATCTATTGTAGTGGCTTGAAGGAATACTTCCTTAAAGGCCACACAAATGCCGTTCTCAGAAAACTGAGGAAGCATGGTTTGCAGAAATCTTTCTCCGTGTTCATCTACAACAATGATCCCAATCCATTTCCACCTGAAATGTAGAATTAAGTCAAGAATCCCCTTGTATTGATGGGCTTCATTTGGGACCATATGATAGATGGAAAGGCCTGAACATTTATCATTCATTACTGAGGCAGAGCTGTAGGCAAGCTAAATATTGGGGAGAAGATATGAAGAATGAGATAGAAAAGTTTTCCAAACAGGTATATGTGTGTATGAGCACATAATCTGTACATCAGTGTACACTTCCCCATTTATATTGGGATGGGTCGAACTATCCTCTAATTATCCTTCCTTCTACTTAAATAGCTCTTCCTCCAATAGAACAGCCGTTTAAGTTGGAGGAAGGGTTCAAAGTTCAACACCATGGAAGGCTTCAAACTTCAGCCCAAAGGAAAGTTTGGGTATAAATATTTGGGGTGGAATAGAGATTGGATTCACCCCATTCTTAGTCAGAATCCAAATACATGTTTCATTTTGGTTGTTTGCAAAGATTTTCAAAGAATGTATCAAAATAATTTTATTTGTGAGAAGAGTGAGGAGCATATAAATGAGGTAGGCTGCTCGAAGTACTTTTATCTGAACAAGAAGGAATAATGTCTTTCCTCATATAGTAGTTTGGTTCTTAAATGCACAAAATTATTTGGTATTACAAATATATTTCTGATGTTTTCCTGGAACCATCGTTCCCTCTCCCCACCATACTGTCAGTTCAATTTTTTAAAAAAAAAAATATTTAATTTGCATTATTGAAACTGCGGTAAAGCAACCCCTTGAGGCATTTTTTTACCCCGGAAAATGAGGGGTTTACTCAGACGACCCTAGTCTCAGGCTGCTGGAACAAAAGGAGTTCATCTCTCCCAGATTTATCCCACTTATTCCCTTTCACAAATATGGTTACTTTCCTCTCCCACTAACAGGCCTCAAATAGAATTGTAGTGTGATGGTTTGCAGACAAACTGTGTAAGAAAAAAAAATTCAGAATCGACCTGTCAATTCAAGAGTGAACTAGACACACAATTATCTCTACTTAATGACAGATGGACTCACATTCTAGCTGTAGCTGAAGAAGTGAGCTATGGCTCATGAAAGCTCATATCCTGCCAGAAATGTTGTTAGTCTTTAAGATGGTAACGGACTACAAATGCTTTTGACAGACTAACATGGCTACCCATTGTGACCTAATTTAAAGGATAATGAAGTGATCTATAATCAAGTGAGGAATATGTACAAGTGGACTAGTCCTTGGTATTGGCTTTAAAGGCACTCAATTAGATATTACATTCTCTAAACAGACATTTGAAGAAAGACCAAGACACAGCAGAAATGCAATGCATTTTGGGGACATCAGATGTCCATATGGTGGACATTACACATAAAAAGTATGTCACTGAGTACTCTTAAAGTATAATGCGTATTTCTCCTGGTTTAGATCTCCTAGGAACAGGTGAAATCTGTCTTTCACAACCCTTCTGTTCAACTCCCATCATGCTCTGCATATACAGCCTACCTGTGGGATTCTGTAGATGCTTAAAAGAGTTGCCATGTAGAAGGAAGTTTCAAATTCAAGTCCTCCTATGACTGCTATTGTGTTGTCCTCACCGTCACACTTGTAGTTGGGGACAAATCTGCTGGTTGTATACAGAAGTTCCATTGTGGCGTGATAGATCCATATTGCTTCGAAGTAGCTGTTAGAGATGTGGTAGCCCATGGTGGTATTTTGTAAGAGATGCAAGTTTTCATTGATCTCCTTCACAGCAAATACCAGAGCCAAGACATGCTGGTAGTTTTTAGTCTGTGCGCTATGACAAGAGTCACAAAAAAATTCTTCACTAAGCAAAACGGTTGTTTAGGCATTGTACTTGATGAAGTGGCTTTGCTTGTACACTCACCCCAGATATAGTCGAGGGCCCGAAATTAGGGGTTTGCACATCTGATAAAAAGTCCTTTTGGCAGTCAAGGACTTTGTATCCTGTGACCTGCTCCTCAGATCAATCCCATTTAGGATTTCATAGAATCATAGAGTTGGAAGGCTACCACCAGGATCATCTAGTCCAACCCCCTGCAAAATGCAGGAAATTCACTACTACCTCCCCCTATAACCCCAGTGACCCACGCTCCATGCCCAGAAGATGGCCAAGATGCCCTCCCTCTCATGATTCGCCTAACATCATAGAATCAGCATTGCTGACAGATGGCTATCTAGCCTCTGCTTAAAAATTTCCAGGGAAGGAGAGCTTACCATGTCCCGAGGAAGCTTGTTCCACTGAGGAACTGCTCTTACTGTTCTTCCTAATGCCTAGACAGAAACACTTTAGATATATAAACACTTTAGACGTTCTCGGGCAACAGAAGACAACTCAGCACCATCCTCTATATGACAGCCCTTCCAGTACTTGAAGATTTGATCACTCTTTACTTCTGGAGAATTAACTTTGATTTTTAGGTGATTTTCTAATTTGATAAAAGTTTTAATATTCGACTTGCAAGTCAACGGTTATGGGATTCTCTGATATAATTATTTCATGGAAGTGGGGTGTGATTTTAATAGTGTGACCCCTCAAAATTGTTCATTAGAAAAGAAACTGATTGGGGTTTAATCTAATGAGCAGCTGGGGTGGCAGAGATGAGGGGAGAACATAGACTGCAAAATCCAATCTAATAAGATTCATTATCATCCCTAGTAGTAACCAAATACAATCAGGATAGATAACAGTTATGGGGTGGGGGGAGAATCAACCCCTACTTACACAGCCATTTTATTTAATATGTTATTAGGAAGAGCCTGGAAGGATATTGGTTCTGATGGCACATATATTGGAGAAGCAATTCCCCCAATTGTAAAGTCGCCTTTTTGAACAGATCTGTAAAGAATAGGAAGAGGATCTCTAGTAATGCAGTTTGGAATATGAATCTTGCACATTTTGTGAGACAACAACAGGAGAAGAATCAGCATCACGATGATAATTTTTCCTTCGTTCCTCATTACTGTGAATGTCAGCATCATAAAGAAGTCGGTTTTCTTTATTTTGATTTGATGCACCCCCGACCAGACTGACCGGGCAGTGTCTATCCTTAGTCGCAAACACTACCTCTGAATGGCAAATAATGTAATTATAGCAGACTTTATCATCTTAATTACTAAGTTTTCTAATAGCCACTGGGATTCCTTTGGGGCTTTGACAAGCAGTAGAATTAGTTATAGCTGGTAATTACAGAGGAGACGTAACATTTTCCAAGTTGAGTTTCCAAGTTTTCTGCAGGACAGCTGAAAACTATAGTTAGGCTGTTTAGAGGGAAGGCTAGGCACAGGGGGTTTGGGGTGACAATAAGCCACAAAATGGCACCGGGGGGGGGGATGGAAATCTGGATATTTGCCCAACAAACTCATCATCTTCTTCCCCCTTCCTATATCTATTCAGTATATTTGTCTGCTAACCAACAGCTAGAAATCCATTCATTGGCAAATATAACTTCCATTCTCCTTTTCCTGTCACTGTGTTTTCATGTACAAAACGAAATGAGCATGGTAGGCTGGGATATGCATGTCAAATCATTTTGGTATCGCTTCTGTTCATTACTAATTTTGTTTCCATTCTGTCACATCCTAATGTCAATTTGGAAGGGATTTCCACTGTTTTCAGCTGGAGGCTCATTTCCACCAGTAACTTCCCTATCCACCAACCAACCTAACTGGGATGACATTCTTAGGGTCTGCTAAAATTTCAAATAAGCAAAGGAATGAAAATGAAAGCTTTTCCATTCTAAAGCCAATTAAGATCCTCATTATCACAGTTCCTTTGGAGAAACAGGTACACAGTTGGCACAGAATGGATACGTGTGTGGGGAGAGGGAGAGATGTCACCTTTTCTTGTCTTCACACTCCTCTTTTGCAAACGAAATCAACTCCTCCACCTTACAAGCCAATTTGTAGGTTCATGAATGATGTGGTATGACCCTATTGGATTTTCAAGGCAAGGGTGTTTCAGAGGTGGTTTGCTATTGCTGGCCTCCACATGGGCTGAGAGAGTTCTGAGAGAACTGTGACTGGCCCAAGGTCACCCAGCAGGCTACATGTGGAGGAGTGGGGAACCCGTTCTGCACTAATGACACCATATATTCATATATATATAACATCCAAGCACTGACCTGGATGGCCCAGGCTAGGCTGATCTCATCAGATCTTAGAAGCTAAGCAGGGTCAGTCCTGGTTCGTATTTGGATGGGAGACCACCAAGGAATGCCAGGGTTGCTGTGCAGAGGAAGGCACTGGCAAACCACCTCTGTTAGTCTCTTACCATGAAAACCTCAAAAAAGGGGTCGCCATAAGTCGGCTGCGACTTGACAGCACTTTACACACACACACACATATAACATCCAAAGCAATCTTTCCCCACAAAGGTTGCTTTTAGATGAGAAGAGAACTTCTTCCCTTGATCTTCATGTGTGTGTGTGTGTTTGTGTATGTGTGTGTGCATTTCTTTTTCGTTTTACCATTAGAAGGTGAAAATCTTAGCTTCCACATAGAAAAACAGGCCATCTAAATGTCAAAGGGAGAATGGACAAGGAGGCTCAGGAATGCCAATATCTGGTCCTCTGTTTGCCCCACTTCAAGCAGCATGGCAGCCTTCCAACCATGCACATGAGTCAACTCTGACTAGCAGTGGCTCTAAGATTGCCACTTACCAGGTAACAGTGGGCAATTGCCCACCAATTAAGGGGGCTACCGCCACCCCTCAGCAGGCTAGTGGGTGGAAGCAGGCCAGCTGAAGGGGGAGGTGATTAATGTAACTTCCAGGTTTACTCTGAAGTGATGGAGATGCTCTAGCACATTCCTCCAAAAACTCTATGGAAACCATAGAGATTTGGGAGGAATGTGCTAGACCATCCCTGTCATTTCCAGGGTTAACCTGGAAGTGATGTTTTTGCACCAATCAACCACTTCAGCCCCCCCCCCAACAAAGCTCCTGCCAGTGGCAAGGAGGAATGTGCCAACCCTAAGAAGCTCCACAGTAGAGCAAGGTGTGAGGATCAATGGGAACTAGCTTGACAGATGCTTAAGATCTGGACTGACATTCTGTTTCGCTTCCTTGGGCAGGTATTGAAACCTGGTTGTCGCCAGAGATGTGAGCCATTTTGTGAGAGACAAAAAGCAAGATCCAAAGGGCTCTTGTTTCATGGCTCACAGTCTGAGGCCTTGAGTGAGCCAACCCCCTTGATCCATGCCCAACCCAAGAGCTGGCATATTTTATTTTTGTTTATTTAAATATTAATCCATGGTGTAGCTTATACTGACTCTCTACGGAGGAGAAAAGTAAGTTAAAATGTCTAAACAAACTAACAAACACATTAAATAAAATAAACTCGAAGCTTTTCATATCACCTGCTACTTTATTTTTAAACCAGAAATTCTGGTGGTTGAACCGGGGATCTTCTGCATGCAAAAGAGGTGCTCTACCATGAGCCCCTATTCCACATCACCATCTTTGAAGATGCTAGGCATGCTCAGGGAGGGAGAGACCAGAGATTCTCCTACTCATCCCCCAGATGAGCAAGAGTCCAGGGCACAGGTTTCTTTACCCTTCGGTGCCCCTGGCCCCTCCTGGAGGCACCTTTGCTTCAGACCTATTTGAGAAAGAAACTTAGAACAATTCCCAGACAGGTACCCCTTTTCATTGTATTTTATGAGCAAGACTGCATCCATTTAATCGTCTGCATATGTTTCAGTTATTTTACTTTTCTGTTCATTAGCTGTTCCCTGTGGTTCAATTCAGGCCTCACAATAATAATATAGCATTTCGGGAAGAAGATGCAAACCAGCAGTCCAGCACTGGAGGCTAAGATAGAGAAGATCTCCACAGCAACCATGTACTTCCCCTTTGTACTCAGATAGGTTGGCACAAAAGATAACCAAACACTGCAGAACACCAACATGCTGAAAGTAATCAACTTGGCTTCATTGAAGGTGTGAGGCAAGTGCCTTGCTAAGAAAGCCACGGTGAAACTGACAATTGCCTGGAAGCCCAAGTAGCATAAGACACAGTAAAAAAAACTTGCAGATCCCTCATTACATTTCAGTATAATTTCTTCAGACATTGAATGCTTATCGATCTCTGGAAAGGGGGGACAGGTGGCAAGCCAAACAGTGCAAATGCCTGTTTGTATGAGGGAGCAGGAGAGAACAAGGCAGTTGGACAGTTTGTTCCCCACCCATTTCCTCATCCTGCTTCCTGGTATGGTGGCCATAAAGGCTAGAACCACAGTGATGGTTTTGGCCAACACACAGGAAACTGACACGGAGAAGACAATGCCAAAAGCCGTTTGCTGTAGAATACATGTCATTCTCTCAGGTCGGCCAATGAATAACAAAGAAGAAAGGAAGCAGAAAAGGAGGGAGATGAGGAGAGTGTAGGTAATGCTCCGGTTGTTGGCTTTAACAATGGGAGTGTTGTGATTCTTCATGTATATTCCTAGCACCAAAATTATGACTAAAGAAAAGAAAAGGGCACAGATTGCTAAAGTGCCCCCCAGTGGGTCTTCATAAGACAAGTAAGTTATACATTTGGGAATGCATTGGTATTGTCCCATGTTTGGATAGAGATCTTCTCCGCAAGTGACACAGTCATTCATGTCTGAAACAGAAAAAGAGAGAGTTCAAGCAATTTCCACTTCCCATAAATATTCCCTTATTTAATCATTTGAAATGTTTGTACTGAATAGATCACAGAATCTGGAAAGGTTTAATAATTCACCCTACTTTGAATACCTGCATTGTATTGATGCTTACTGTTTGGGGGTGGGTGAGAGGAGTTAGGCCCTATCAAGCTTCTGACACTCTCACTATTTTTTACATAGGGAAGAAAACTTTCTCTACCCACCTTTGAAGGAGTTTAGCAAAGTAACATTTTGTGTTTATTTACGAGATGCGTACATTGCCCATTGCCAAAGCAGCCCTGGGTGATACCTGCCTCCATTATATCCCCATCAGATAGTTTTATAAAACACTGAGAAAGAAAGTAATTGGACCATCATTCATGGAGCATCATAGCAAAAGGAGCATGTATTTATATTCCAGAGCCATAGCTCACCCAACAATCCATCTAGGTTAGGGTTGCCAAACTCCAGCTGGAGATCTCCCGCTATTACAACTGATCTCCAGCTAATAGAGATCATTTCACCTGGAGAAAATGGCTTCCTTTGCAATTGGACTCTATGGCATTGAAGACCCTCCCCTCCTCAAACCTTGCCCTCTTTAGGCTCCACTCCAAAAATCTCCAGGTATTTTCCAACCTGGAACTGGCAACCTTAATGTAGGTGTGAAGTCTGACTAATTGAAACTTCTTTTTCACGGTAGCCTGACGCCATGGGGCCTCAGGCTGTTATGGTTTTCCACTTCTGCCTCTTCTTTGTGGATGCCACCATAAATGCCCTTCTCATCTTACACTATGTCCTAATGGCTTCTTTTCAATCAAGCCATGTTTCTTTCCACAAGGTTTCCAGGCCAAAGGTGAGCATACTGTATGTGTTTCAAATCAAAGGACCTGACCTGCTCACACTCTGCATCCAAGATGCCTGATCATTTTACTCATCAGGTTGGTGGGGTAACTGTTGCTGTTTCTGCTATTTGCCACAACAATATGTGGCTTCTATGCAGCATAATTTCCTGCCATGGTGTAGTGTTGAATCTGAATTGGACTGTTTGTATCCTGCTGTTCGCTGGCCAGATGGAGCCAAAATTTCTTATATCTTCTGATTCTCTCAGGCTGAAATATAGGGACTGATTAACTGTAGTGTGATGGCCCTGAAATCCAAGTTAATCAACTGGTTCATAAATCTGCTAAGGTCACCATGACAATGAACGGGGTCACCTTCCTCGTGTTGCACTCTAAAGAAAGGTCACCAACTAGCATACATTTTTTGTCCTCAAAAGAGATTAAAAATCAGGACCAAATGTGATTACCTATCAAGATATTCCCATTAAAAAATCAGGAGCTACCCTACGTAGAAGTAACTCAATGGCCATTTATGCAGGGTCATTTCCCTGCTGTCACCCCCCTCGACTGCTTCGGGGCTTCCTTTTGCTTATGCATACCTTTTCCAACAGTCAGAGGTCGCCACCCCCGCCCCGTGTGTTTTGCCCATGTTTTCCAGATGCTCTTTTAGCCAGAATCTGGAATATGTGGGCAAAACGGGAGAGGAGAGCAAGGGGACTACTGACGGGCAGAAAAGGGATACATAAGCAAAAGGAAGCCCCAAAGCAGTCGACAGGGGTGATCATGGGGAAAGGTCCCTGCATAAAAAAGACCAATGACTTCCATTGGTTTCCTTGTTTCACACAAATTTAAAACCACTAGAATAAACAAAAGCTCTGGTTTGGATCCAGGCAGGCAGGCCCCATGATATCCACAGAGCCTTTTCGGGTGGTCAAAGGGGACCCCTTCTCCTGTTTTCACCAATGGAAAAGTTGTTTGGATCTAATCCTCTGTACTCTACCTTTCTGAGTGGAAATCTTCCCTTTGGGACATGGGATGCAGTCATAGCAGCAAAATGGCTCACCCTCCTTCATTTTCTTGCTTTGACCAGGCTGGCAGCTCTCACTGCATACGGAAGGAGGTTTTGTCTAATACATAAATGTAAGATGAGAACAATGACCTTCAAAATAATAGAATATTTGCAGTTCCATAGCACTTTCATATGAAGTCATGCAGAAGCCATTGCATGGATGCATAAACCTGAACGTTTTGGTGCTTGTGGGTCAACTATGATTAGAGAATCCACATGATTCCTACCTGAACTCTTTTTAAAAGACTTAACTGTTTCACATAAATTTAATTACTTAAAATAACCTATTTATATATTCTATTCTTGTTTTACAACTGTCACTTTTCGCACAATATTTTCCCTGCTAACTGCAAGGTCTCTTGATGCTAAATTGCACCACCACCATTGCAACATGACAGTTAATCATGTAGAAAAATCATTCTCTGGCTTGAGAGTGCATTAACGAAAACCAGTATTTCCAAACTGAGACATCCCATACATATCTATATCCTTGCGCTCTTTATTTTCTTATTTGCAAGTAAGAGGGCTAAAAAACCCTTTGTCTCAGCTCACTCCCTGCCTGCTAGTCATGAGCAGATAAGTAACTCCTGGATGAACTGTTTGGCTTCCTAAGAAGAGGCCAACAATGTACCTCAGACCATTCCTCATATGTACCATGGCAGAGCAGTGTATCAGGTTATATATGAGGAATGGATAGCATGGGAATCCTTGCCAGGTCCCCCACATCTCTCTCTGCTGGAAATATCCATGCACGCCAGGCACCCCTCCCCATCCCTTGCTGCCAGCAATTCTGTCATGGAAGGTCAGTGACAAAACTGATGACCATGCTGCTAAAGCTGCGATGCTGCTACATATGCGATGCTTCTACATATGCGATGCGGCTACATATGCCTCCAGTACCACCATGTATCTCCTGTTGCCTAAGCCTAATAGGCCTTCTGCACCACCTAATAGGCCTTCTGTTGCCCAACCCATTTGGCACCTACTCAAGGATGACTATGATGAAGTGGGAAGGAAGTTGTGGCTGTCGAGAACAGAGTGGTAATCTGCTGAAGCGGCCCATGATGAACTTTTGATCAACCCTACTTACAGCCATTGACTAGACATTGTTTGATCAGTTTAGGGCTGCCTGATCCAGGTAGGGAAATACCTGGACATTTGGGGGTAGAGCCTGAGGAGGGCAGGGTTTGGAGAGGGGAGGGTACTTCAATGCAATAGAATCCAATTGCCAAAGCAGCCATTTTCTCCAAGGGAAATGATCTCTATCAGCTAGAGATCTGTTGTAACAGCGGTTCTGTTCTCGAGCCACCACCTGGAGGTTAGCAACCCTAGATCGTATCAGTTCCAGAAAGCAACAAAATTGGGGGGGGGGATCATTTGTAAAATGTTAGTGAACTGCTGCAGGTAATTAAAAAACAACAACAGCTGCTTGCAGTGCTGTGCCAACCAGATCTATACCTTTCTGAGTGAATGAACTTTTTTTTTTTGCTGTCAAGTCACAGCTGATTTATGGCACCCTGTAGGGTTTTTAAAGGCAAGAGATGTTCAGAGGTGGTTTACCATTGCCTGCCTCTGCATCATGACCCTGAGATTCCTTGGAGGTCTCCCATCCAAATACTAGCCAAGGTCAGGGTTGAGAGTGTGTGACTGGCCCAAGGTCACCCAGCAAGTTTCCATGGTGGGAGTGGGAATTTGAACCTGGGTTTCATAGGTCCTAATCCAATGCCTTAACCACTACATCACACTGGCTCTCCATTTTGTTTTTGTTTTACATATGTTAGGTCTTCTAAACAAACCTGTGAATCTTGACTGGTTGTCAAGATTGTGCATGTTTGACAACATATTGGTTGTGCATGTTTGACAATTTATTTGCACTTTTGATATTTTAATATCTACGTGGCTGAAGGCAGTCAGAGGCCAGTTGGCTGAAATGGGCTTTTCCTCTCAATCTGCACTGGAAATGGGTTATGATCAGGCAAGGCAAGCTATAAAACAAAGGATACTGGATACGGAGCGCCAAAAAAATCTAGAGAAGGCACTGACTTTTCTATCAGCAGAACAGTCCAGATATGAAGCCGCTCCTGCCGCCTACCTCTCCCAATTAGAGATCTTCAGATATAGGAAAGCATTCACCCTCGCCAGATGCCAAGCTCTTCTCTTGGCAGTTGTGGATGGGAGATACAGAAAAGTTCCCCTGGAGGAGAGGGTTTGTCCTGTGCTCTAAAAGAAATTGAAACAACGGAGCATATCCTACTGTGCTGTCCACTATATTAGGAGGTTCATTCTAAGTTTATCTCTCCCTGGATTACCGGTAGTCGGCATTTCGGCCATACAGTTCATGAGTATACTAAAATGTTGCTTATAGACGAGAACCCACAGGTTACAGTAAGAACGGCCAAGTTTTGTGCAGTGACCTGTAGAATCCGTCAGACGCTGCTGAGAACATCGGAAGGTCAATAATTTTAAAGAGTAATATTTATAGTTTGCAAAGATTGCAAACAACTTTTTTATTATTTGTATAAACTTGTGGGTAGAGCTTAATACTAAGGGTTTTAGTGGTAAATTGTGAAGAGCTGTGCTGGTCTTTGACTGTTTTTAATAAAGATTTAGAAGATACTGTATATTGTGTTTATTTATTTTTTATAAAGGAACGGTTCTATCTGTAACATTTTTGTAAAGGGACTACTGACAATCAATATGGTGAAACACATTTGGTCTTCCATGGTTTTAAGTGGTAATGTTCCATAGATTAAAGATATGTTGTTTATTATAGGATATTGCATTTGTTAAGATTGTATTAGTTTCAAAGATTTCATTTTTAGCTCACGTAAACTACAGTCAGATCCTACCTGGTTAAACCAACTAGGCCAAGTGATGGCATCATCGTTAATGGCAAAGATTTGGCTATGAGGATCCATCCTTCCAACTTTCACTCTAACAAAGGACTGGTTTGGGAAAGCGACCCAGTTCACAATATCATATCCTGTTCTTATTTCTCCATTGGCATCAAATAAAACCTCATCTCCAGCACTATTATTAAATGTGACTCTTCTCAGATAGTGGTGGAGCTACAGTAAATGGAAAATAAGATTACAGAGATGTCACATTCTCACATCTGCAACAGGAAATTTCAGATCAGAAAAGGGGAAATACTGGGCTTTCATTAAGATCTACAGAAGTCACATTCATATAATCAAGCCTGGCCAATGAGTGATCGACAAATGTCATACTCACATGCAAGCCTGATGCAGAAAATCAAGATGCTATATGCACCAAATGCTAGTACATTTGTCACAAGTTTGGGTCCAGAAGAAATTTTCTATTTGTGTGTTTGTGTGTGTGATTTTCATGAATTCCTATCTCCCACAGTAGACTCCTGATCACCCCTTATGCTGTTCCTCATTGTCTCTGTCCCTCAGAAACAGAATTTCTGGGAGAATATTGGGTTTAAGGGGGACAGAGGAAGCGGGAAACTCCCATTTGAGTGATAGAAGTACTTTCTATTAGCAGATAATTACTACTGGACCCAACCAGCTGTTTCTTAAGCCTCTCAAACCACTCAGTACTGACTGGATAAGGCTATAGAAAGAATTCTCTTCATTAGATGATACCATAAGTGGCTTCTGTCATGCGGAATGAGCTATAGAATGCACAACCCCAACTAGACACAATCTATAGTTTAAAGAATTCTGTTGTAGTCCATTCCACTGATAATGCCAGTATTATTTTCCTATCAATTGTACTCAAGCCCGTATCAAATAAAATGTAAGAGAATAAGGAGTTAAATACTGTTGAACTGACATCAGCTGAGATTTAGATTCAGCAATGAAAGTTAGCCAAAGTGCTACCTACAGTATATGTCTGCTTTGAATTTGCCAGGGATGTTATGCTTGTACATTCATAGTGGGTCACAGAGGTAGCCTTGGAGTATGAACAAATGTGGTATTTCTAGCTGGTTTGGAGAGTAATGTATTTTTTTTTTTCTAGAGAGGTGGCTTGCTGTGCAGAATGTGTCCTGTTCTGGCATCCAGATACTTCCTTCTCTTATACATGTGATTACTTAAACAATTTACCTGCCATGACTGATGACCCAAATATTTCCATGTCTTTCCACCCAGCATTCTTTGGTGTTTGTACAGGGTTGAATACATGGCATGCAAAGCATATGCCACAGCATAAACTGCATTGTACACACTGTAGCTGTGGCCAGACATGCTCATTTCAAAAACATCTCCAGGAAGGCTCCCAAGCTTCTCCTCCCCAGTGCAAGTTTCATCAAACTCCTTCTCCAACAGTGAGTCTAAGAAGTGACAGAGGAATGCCTGTTCCCAGAAGACCTTGATGAAGCTATCTCCTTTAGCCTGAAGAAGCTTCCTGCTGTGAAGAAACTGATGGAATCCCGGAGGTTCATTTGTATGAAATGTAAAGGATATCATACCATGAAGGACTTGTAGGTCCCAGGACCTTTGATAAAAATTTGTTGAAAATTCCATCTGAGCTGTCATAATATACACTTTACTTTTTATCTTTGGGTCTTCAGAATTTAATAGTCTTACTAACCATCTCAAATAGGAGACAGACTCAGCATCTCCAAAAAAGACAATTGCATCGGCTTTACTCTTCATTACAATATCAAATATTTTCATTCCATCATCCACCAGGTCTGCATAATAATCTATTGTAGTTCCTTGAAGGACTACTTCCTTGAAGGCCAAACAAATGCCGTTATCAGAAAACCGAGGAAGCATGGTTTGCAGAAATATTTCTCCATGTTCATCTACAACAATGATCCCAATCCATGTCCACCTGAAATGCAGAATTAAGTCAAGAATCCCCTTGTATTGATGGGCTTCATTTGGGACCATATGATAGATGGAAAGGCCTGAAAATTTATCGTTCGTTACTGAGGCAGAGCTGTAGGCGAGCTACATATTGGGGAGGAGATGTAGAGAATGAGATAGAAATGTTTTCCAAAGAGGCATATGTATGTATGAGCACATAATCTTCACATGACTGTACACTTTCCCATTTATATTGGGATAGATCCAACCATACCCTAATTATCCTTCCTTCAACTTAAATAGCTCTTCCTCCAATAGAACAACCATTTAAGTTGGAGGAAGGATTTCTTAAGACTGTGGAAGGTTTCTACCTTGGTTATAATTTTTTGAATACATACACTTAGTTCAGTAGAGTGGTAGAATAGAGGTTGGGTTCACTCCATTCTTAGTCAGATTCTAAAGCCATATTTCATTTTGGCTATTTGCAAAGGTTTTCAAAGATGGTATGAAAATAATTTTATTTGTGAAAAGAGTGAGGAGCATGTAAATGAGGTAGGCTTCTCGAAGTAATTTTATCTGAACAGGAAGGAATAATGTCCTTCCTCATATGATATTGTGGTGCTTTAATGCACAAAATTATTTGGTATTAAAATATATATTTCTAATCTGGTCTAAGGCTGCTAGAAAACAAGGAGTTCATCTCTCCCAGCTTCATCCCACTTATTCCCTTTTTCCCTTTCACTAATAGGGTTACTTTCCTCTGCCACTAACAGGCATCAAATAGAATTGTAGTGTGATGATTTGCAGACAAACTGTGGAGGGAAAAAAATAAGAATCCACCCCGCAATTCAAGAGTGAATTAGACACAGTCTTCTCTACTTAAGGATAGATGGATTCACATTCTAGCTGTATCTGAAGAAGTGAGCTTTGGCTCACAAAAGCTCATACCCTTCCAGAAATGTTGTTATTCTTTAAGGTGCTACTGGACTCTTGCTCTTTACTACTGCTATTGACAGACTAATTTGTGTACCCATTGTGACCTAATTTACAGGATAATGAAGTGATCTATAATCAAGTGAGAATCATGTACGAGTGGACCAGTCCTTGGTACTGAAATTAAAGGCACTCAATTACATATTACAGTCTCTAAACAGACATTTGAACATGGGCCAAGCCACAGCAGAAATGCAATGCATTTTGTAGACATTAGATGCCCATATGGTTGACATTACACAAACGTATGTCACTGAACTACTATTAAAGTACATGGTGTGTTTCTCTTGGCTTAGATCTCTTAAGAACAGGTAAAGTCTGTCTTTCACAACCCTTCTGTTCAACTGTTATTATGCTCTGCAAGAAAAGCCTACCTGTGGGATTCTGTAGATGCTTAAAAGAGTCGCCATGTAGAAGGAAGTTTCAAATTCAAGTCCTCCTATGACTGCTATCGGGTTGTCTTCACTGTCACACTTGTAGTTGGGGACAAATCTGCTGGTTGTGTACAGAAGTTCCATTGTGGCATGATAGATCCGTATTGCATTGAAGTAGCTGTTAGAGATGTGGTAGCCCATGGTGGTATTTTGTAAGAGATGCAAGTTTTCATTGATCTCCTTCACAGCAAATACCAGAGCCAAGACATGCTGGTAGTTTTTAGTCTGTGCGCTATGACAAGAGTCACAAAAATATCCTTCAGTAAGCAAAACTGTTGTTTAGGCATTGTACTTGATGAAGTGGCTTTGCTTGTACACTCACCCCAGATATAGTCGAGGGCCCGAAATTAGGGGTTTGCACATCTGATAAAAAGTCCTTATGGCAGTCAAGGACTTTGTATCATGTGAACTTCTCCTCAGATCAATCCCATTTAGGATTTCATAGAATCATAGAGTTGGAAGGTTACCACCAGGATCATCTAGTCCAACCCCCTGCAAAATGCAGGAAATTCACTACTATCTCCCTCTATAACCCCAGTGACCCATGCTCCATGCCCAGAAGATGGCCAAGATGCCCTCCCTCTCATGATTTGCCTAACATCATAGAATCAGCATTTTGCTTAAAAATTCCCAGAGAAGGAGAGCTTACCATGTCCCGAGGAAGCCTGTTCCACTGAGGAACCACTCTTACTGTTCTTCCTAATGCCTAGACAGCAACACTTTAGATATAATTTCAACCCATTAGTTCTGGTCCGACATTCTGGGGCAACAGAAGACAACTCAGCACCATCCTCTATATGACAGCCCTTCCAGTACTTGAAGATTTGATCACTCTTTACTTCTGGAGAATTAACTTTGATTTTTAGGTGATTTTCTAATTTGATAAAAGTTTTAATATTCGACTTGCAAGTCAATGGTTATGGGATTCTCTGATATAATTATTTCATGGAAGCGGGGTGTGGTTTTAATAGTGTGACCCCTCAAAATTGTTCAGTAGAAAAGAAACTGATTGGGTTTTAATCTAATGAGCAGCTGGGGCGGCAGAGATGAGGGGAGAACATTGATGGCAAAATCCAATCTAATAAGATTCATTATCATCCCTAGTAGTAACCAAATACAATCAGGATAGATAACAGTTATGGGGTGGGGGGAGAATCAACCCCTACTTACACAGCCATTTTATTTAATATGTTATTAGGAAGAGCCTGGAAGGATATTGGTTCTGATGGCACATATATTGGAGAAGCAATTCCCCCAATTATAAAGTCGCCTTTTTGAACAGATCTGTAAAGAATAGGGAGAGGATCTCTAGTAATGCAGTTAGGAATATGAATCTTGCACATTGTGTGAGACAACAACAGGAGAAGAATCAGCATCACAATGATAATTTTTCCTTCATTCCTCATTACTGCGAATGTCAGCATCATAAAGAAGTCGGTTTTCTTTATTTTGATTTGATGCACCCCCGACCAGACTGACCGGGCAGTATCTATCCTTAGTCCCAAACACTACCTCTGAATGGCAAATAATGTAATTATAGCAGGCTTTACCATCTTAATTACTAAGTTTTCTAATAGCCACTGGGATTCCTTTGGGGCTTTGACAAGCAGTAGAATTACTTATAGGTGATAATTACTGAGAAGATCATAGCATTTTCCAAGTTGAGTTTCCAAGTTTTCTGCAGGACAGCTGAAAACTATAGCTAGGCTGTTTAGAGGGAAGGCTAGGCACAGGGGGTTTGGGGTGACAATAAGCCACAAAATGGCACCGGAGGGGGGATAGAAATCTGGATATTTTCCCAAACAAACTCATCATCTTCTTCCCCCTTCCTATATCTATTCAGTATATTTGTCTGCCAACCAACAGCTAGAAATCCAATCATTGGCAAATATAAGTCCCATTATCCTTTTCCTGCCACTGTGTTTTCATGTACAGAACCAAATGAGCATGGTAGGCTGGGATATGCATATCAATTCACTTTGGTTTCGATTCTGATCCTTTTGTTCATTACTAATTTTGTTTCCATTCTGTCACATCCTAATGTCAACTGGGAAGGGATTTCTACTGTTTTCAGCTGGAGGTTCATTTCCACCAGTAACCTCCCTACCCACCAACCAACCTATTTGGGATGACATTCTTAGGGCCTGTTTGCCTTGATCCAATGATCCAGCCTCTCAAATTTTTTAAAAAAGTAAAGTAATGAAAATGAAAGCTTTTCCATTCTAAAGCCAATTAAGATCCTCATTATCACAGTTCCTTTGGAGAAACAGCAACAAAGTTGGTGAAGAATGGATATGTATACGTGTGTATGGGGAGATGTTGCTTTCACACTCCTTGCCTTCACACTCCTCTTTTGCATACAAAATTAACTCCTCCACCTTACAAGCCAATTAGTAGGCTCATGTGTTACACCAATCACCCTCCCCAGGCCCTCCACAACGAAGCTCCCACTGGTGGCAACGAGAAATCTTCAAACACTAAGAGGCTCTCCAGTAGAACAAGATGTGAGGATTACTGGGAACTAGGTTGACAGATGATTAAGATCTGGACCGGTGTTCTGTTTCGCTTCCTGGGGCAGGAATTGAAGCCTGGGTATCACCAGAGGTGTGAGCTATTTTGTGATAGACAAAAAGCAATATCCAAAGGGTTCTTGTTCCATGGCTCACAGTCTTTTGCCATGACTGAGCCACCAGACCCAGGACCAACCCAGGAGCTGGCCTAATTGATGTTTATTTTGTTTATTTAAGTATTAAACCATGATGTAGCTTAGGCTCTCTACTGGGGAGGAAAGTAAGTTAAAATGGATATACAAACTAACTAACAAACACATAAAATAAAATAAATGTTTGTTCAATTTCAATTTCAAAACCTTTAATGGCATAAAAGCAGAAAGGAAAGCAGAATAATATAATACAGTACCGATCAAAATCAGTACAACTTCGGTAGTAAAATTCCACAACAAACACCATGAACAAAATAGGCAATAAAATGGACTATTACTTGTCGGTACAAAGACCCTTAGTTAAAATATTTGCCAAATACTCGGCAACTGCTTCAGTCAAATTAGGGCACTTATCAGCTAGTAAATATTGAGTAGTCCTCTTTGCCGAGCTGGAAAAATTCACAATAATTGGATCAATAAAACGATGTCTTAAACTAGAGAAGAGAGGGCAGAACAATAAAATGTGAGAAAATTTTGTTTATTTAAACCATGATGTAGCTTACACTGATGTAGCTTATACTGAAGAAAGTAAGTTAAAATGTCTAAGCAACTAAACATATAAAATTCAAGGACTTCCATATCACCTGCTACTTTACCTTTAAACTACAAATTCTCGTATTTGAACCTGAGGTCTTCTGCATGCTAAAGAGGTGCTCTACTATGTGCCACGATTCCACATCCCCATCCTTGAAGTTACTAGGCGTCGTCAGGGAAGGAAAGACCAGAGATTCCCTTACTCCTACCCCAGATGAGCCAGAGTCCAGGGCACAGGTTCCTTTACCCTTCGGAGCCCCTGGGCCCTCCTGTAAGCACCTTTGCTTCAGACCGATTGGAGAGAGAAACTTAGAACAATTCCCAGAAAAGGACCCCTTTTCATTCTATTTTATGGTCAAGTGTGCATCCATTTAATCGTCTGCATATATTTCAGTTATTGTACTTTTCTGTTCATTAGCTGTTCCCTGTGGTTCAATTCAGGCCTCACAATAATGATATAGCATTTAGGGAAGAAGATGCAAACCAGCAGTCCAGCACTGGAGGCTAAGATAGAGAAGATCTCCACAGCAACCATGTACTTCCCCTTTGTACTCAGATAGGTTGGCACAAAAGACAACCAAACACTGCAGAACACCAACATGCTGAAAGTAATCAACTTGGCTTCATTGAAGGTGTCAGGCAAGTGCCTTGCTAGGAAAGCCACGGTGAAACTGACAATTGCCAGGAAGCCCAAGTAGCATAAGACACAGTAAAACAGACTTGCAGATCCCTCATTACATTTCAGTATAATTTCTTCAGACATTGAATGCTTATCGATCTCTGGAAAGGGGGGACAGGTGGCAAGCCAAACAGTGCAAATGCCTGTTTGTATGAGGGAGCAGGAGAGAACAAGGCAGTTGGACAGTTTGTTCCCCACCCATTTCCTCATCCTGCTTCCTGGTATGGTGGCCATAAAGGCTAGAACCACAGTGATGGTTTTGGCCAACACACAGGAAACTGACACGGAGAAGACAATGCCAAAAGCCGTTTGCTGTAGAATACATGTCATTCTCTCAGGTCGGCCAATGAATAACAAAGAAGAAAGGAAGCAGAACAGGAGGGAGATGAGGAGAGTGTAGGTAATGCTCCGGTTGTTGGCTTTAACAATGGGAGTGTTGTGATTCTTCATGTATATTCCTAGCACCAAAATTATGACTAAAGAAAAGAAAAGGGCACTGATTGCTAAAGTGCCCCCCAGTGGGTCTTCATAAGACAAGTAAGTTACACATTTGGGAATGCATTGGTATTGTCCCATGTTAGGATAGAGATCTTCTCCGCAAGTGACACAGTCATTCATGTCTGAAACAGAAAAAGAGAGAGTTCAAGCAATTTCCACTTTCCATAAATATTCCCTTATTTAATCATTTGAAATGTTTGTTCTGAATAGATCATAGACTCTGGAAAGATTTAATAATTCACCCTACTTTGAATACCTGCATTGTATTGATGCTTACTGTTTGGGGGTGGGTGAGAGGAGTTAGGCCCTATCAAGCTTCTGACACTCTCACTATTTTTTACCTACGGAAGAAAACTTTCTCTACCCACCTTTGAAGGAGTTTAGCAAATTAACATTTTGTGTTTATTTATGAGATGCGTACATTGCCCATTCCCAAAGCAGCCCAGGGTGATACCTGCCTCCATTTTATCCCCATCAGATAGTTTTATAAAACACTGAGAAAGAAAGTAATTGGACCATCATTCATGGAGCATCATAGCAAAAGGAGCATGTATTTATATTCCAGAGCTATAGTTCATCCAAACAACTCCATCTAGGTTAGGGTTGCCAAACTCCAGCTGGAGATCTCCCGCTATTACAACTGATCTCCAGCTAATAGAGATCAGTTCACCTGGAGAAAATGGCTTCCTTTGCAATTGGACTCTATGGCATTGAAGACCCTCCCCTCCTCAAACCTTGCCCGCTTTAGGCTCCACTCCAAAAATCTCCAGGTATTTTCCAACCTGGAACTGGCAACCTTAATGTAGGTGTGAAGTCTGACTAATTGAAACTTCTTTTTCACGGTAGCCTGACGCCATGGGGCCTCAGGCTGTTATGGTTTTCCACTTCTGCCTCTTCTTTGTGGATGCCACCATAAATGCCCTTCTCATCTTACACTATGTCCTAATGGCTTCTTTTCAATCAAGCCATGTTTCTTTCCACAAGGTTTCCAGGCCAAAGGTGAGCATACTGTATGTGTTTCAAATCAAAGGACCTGACCTGCTCACACTCTGCATCCAAGATGCCTAATCATTTTACTCATCAGGTTGATGGGGTAACTGTTGCTGTTTCTGCTATTTGCCACAACAATATGTGGCTTCTATGCATCATAATTTCCTGCCATGGTGTAGTGTTGAATCTGAATTGGACTAGTTGTATCCTGCTGTTCGCTGGCCAGATGGAGTCACAATTTCTTATATCTTCTGATTCTCTCAGGCTAAAATATAGGGATTGATTAACTGTAGTGTGATGGCCCTGAAATCCAAGTTAATCAACTGGTTCACAAATCTGCTAAGGTCACCATGAAAATGAACTGGGTCACCCTCCTCTTATTGCACTCTAAAGAAAGGTCACCAACTAGCATACATTTTCTGACCTCAAAAGAGATTAAAAATCAGGATCAAATTGATTACCTATCAAGATATTCCCATTAAAAAATCAGGAGCTACCCCTACGTAGAAGTAACTCAATGGCCATTTATGCAGGGTCATTTCCCTGCGGTCACCCCCCTCGACTGCTTTGGGGCTTCCTTTTGCTTATGCATACCTTTTCCAACAGTCAGAGGTCGCCTCCCCTGCCCCGTGTGTTTTGCCCATGTTTTCCAGATGCTGTTTTAGCCAGAATCTGGAATATGTGGGCAAAACGGGAGAGGAGAGCAAGGGGACTACTGACGGGCAGAAAAGGGATACATAAGCAAAAGGAAGCCCCAAAGCAGTCGGCAGGGGTGACCACGGGGAAAGGTCCCTGCATAAAAGACGAATGACTTCCATTGGTTTCCTTTTTTCACACAAATTTAAAACCACTAGAATAACAACAACTCTGGTTTGGATCCAGTCAGGCAGGCCCCATGATATCCACAGAGCCTTTTCGGGTGGTCAAAGGGGACCCCTTCTCCTGTTTTCACCAATGGAAAAGTTATTTGGATCTAATCCTCTGTACTCTACCTTTCTGAGTGGAAATCTTCCCTTTGGGACATGGGATGCAGTCATAGCAGCAAAATGGCTCACCCTCCTTCATTTTCTTGCTTTGACCAGGCTGGCAGCTCTCACTGCATACGGAAGGAGGTTTTGTCTAATACATAAATGTAAGATGAGAACAATGACCTTCAAAATAATGGAATATTTGCAGTTCCATAGCACTTTCATATGAAGTCATGCAGAAGCCATTGCAGGGATGCATAAACCTGAACGTTTTGGTGCTTGTGGGTCAACTATGATTAGAGAATCCACATGATTCCTACCTGAACTCTTTTTAAAAGACTTAACTGTTTCACATAAATTTAATTACTTAAAATAACCTATTTATATATTCTATTCTTGTTTTACAACTGTCACTTTTCGCACAATATTTTCCCTGCTAACTGCAAGGTCTCTTGATGCTAAATTGCACCACCACCATTGCAACATGACAGTTAATCATGTAGAAAAATCCTTCTCTGGCTTGAGAGTGCATTAACGAAAACCAATATTTCCAAACTGAGACATCCCATACATATCTACATCCTTGCGCTCTTTATTTTCTTATTTGCAAGTAAGAGGGCTAAAAAACCCATTGTCTCAGCTCACTCCCTGCCTGCTAGTCATGAGCAGATAAGTAACTCCTGGATGAACTGTTTGGCTTCCTAAGAAGAGGCCAACAATGTACCTCAGACCATTCCTCATATGTACCATGGCAGAGCAGTGTATCAGGTTATATATGAGGAATGGATAGCATGGGAATCCTTGCCAGGTCCCCCACATCTCTCTCTGCTGGAAATATCCATGCACGCCAGACACCCCTCCCCATCCCTTGCTGCCAGCAATTCTGTCATGAAAGGTCAGTGACAAAACTGATGACCATGCTGGTAAAGCTGCGATGCTGCTACATATGCGATGCTTCTACATATGCGATGCGGCTACATATGCCTCCAGTACCACCATGTATCTCCTGTTGCCTAAGCCTAATAGGCCTTCTGCACCACCTAATAGGCCTTCTGTTGCCCAACCCATTTGGCACCTACTCAAGGATGACTATGATGAAGTGGGAAGGAAGTTGTGGCTGTCGAGAACAGAGTGGTAATCTGCTGAAGCGGCCCATGATGAACTTTTGATCAACCCTACTTACAGCCATTGACTAGACATTGTTTGATCAGTTTAGGGCTGCCTGATCCAGGTAGGGAAATACCTGGACATTTGGGGGTAGAGCCTGAGGAGGGCAGGGTTTGGAGAGGGGAGGGTACTTCAATGCAATAGAATCCAATTGCCAAAGCAGCCATTTTCTCCAAGGGAAATGATCTCTATCAGCTAGAGATCTGTTGTAACAGCGGTTCTGTTCTCGAGCCACCACCTGGAGGTTAGCAACCCTAGATCGTATCAGTTCCAGAAAGCAACAAAATTGGGGGGGGGGATCATTTGTAAAATGTTAGTGAACTGCTGCAGGTAATTAAAAAACAACAACAGCTGCTTGCAGTGCTGTGCCAACCAGATCTATACCTTTCTGAGTGAATGAACTTTTTTTTTTTGCTGTCAAGTCACAGCTGATTTATGGCAACCCTGTAGGGTTTTTAAAGGCAAGAGATGTTCAGAGGTGGTTTACCATTGCCTGCCTCTGCATCATGACCCTGAGATTCCTTGGAGGTCTCCCATCCAAATACTAGCCAAGGTCAGGGTTGAGAGTGTGTGACTGGCCCAAGGTCACCCAGCAAGTTTCCATGGTGGGAGTGGGAATTTGAACCTGGGTTTCATAGGTCCTAATCCAATGCCTTAACCACTACATCACACTGGCTCTCCATTTTGTTTTTGTTTTACATATGTTAGGTCTTCTAAACAAACCTGTGAATCTTGACTGGTTGTCAAGATTGTGCATGTTTGACAACATATTGGTTGTGCATGTTTGACAATTTATTTGCACTTTTGATATTTTAATATCTACGTGGCTGAAGGCAGTCAGAGGCCAGTTGGCTGAAATGGGCTTTTCCTCTCAATCTGCACTGGAAATGGGTTATGATCAGGCAAGGCAAGCTATAAAACAAAGGATACTGGATACGGAGCGCCAAAAAAATCTAGAGAAGGCACTGACTTTTCTATCAGCAGAACAGTCCAGATATGAAGCCGCTCCTGCCGCCTACCTCTCCCAATTAGAGATCTTCAGATATAGGAAAGCATTCACCCTCGCCAGATGCCAAGCTCTTCTCTTGGCAGTTGTGGATGGGAGATACAGAAAAGTTCCCCTGGAGGAGAGGGTTTGTCCTGTGCTCTAAAAGAAATTGAAACAACGGAGCATATCCTACTGTGCTGTCCACTATATTAGGAGGTTCATTCTAAGTTTATCTCTCCCTGGATTACCGGTAGTCGGCATTTCGGCCATACAGTTCATGAGTATACTAAAATGTTGCTTATAGACGAGAACCCACAGGTTACAGTAAGAACGGCCAAGTTTTGTGCAGTGACCTGTAGAATCCGTCAGACGCTGCTGAGAACATCGGAAGGTCAATAATTTTAAAGAGTAATATTTATAGTTTGCAAAGATTGCAAACAACTTTTTTATTATTTGTATAAACTTGTGGGTAGAGCTTAATACTAAGGGTTTTAGTGGTAAATTGTGAAGAGCTGTGCTGGTCTTTGACTGTTTTTAATAAAGATTTAGAAGATACTGTATATTGTGTTTATTTATTTTTTATAAAGGAACGGTTCTATCTGTAACATTTTTGTAAAGGGACTACTGACAATCAATATGGTGAAACACATTTGGTCTTCCATGGTTTTAAGTGGTAATGTTCCATAGATTAAAGATATGTTGTTTATTATAGGATATTGCATTTGTTAAGATTGTATTAGTTTCAAAGATTTCATTTTTAGCTCACGTAAACTACAGTCAGATCCTACCTGGTTAAACCAACTAGGCCAAGTGATGGCATCATCGTTAATGGCAAAGATTTGGCTATGAGGATCCATCCTTCCAACTTTCACTCTAACAAAGGACTGGTTTGGGAAAGCGACCCAG
Source organism: Euleptes europaea (assembly GCF_029931775.1). Taxonomy (NCBI): domain Eukaryota; kingdom Metazoa; phylum Chordata; class Lepidosauria; order Squamata; family Sphaerodactylidae; genus Euleptes; species Euleptes europaea. The sequence continues at coordinate 16,139,922 of NC_079329.1, read as the reverse complement.
TTCACAATATCATATCCTGTTCTTATTTCTCCATTGGCATCAAATAAAACCTCATCTCCAGCACTATTATTAAATGTGACTCTTCTCAGATAGTGGTGGAGCTACAGTAAATGGAAAATAAGATTACAGAGATGTCACATTCTCACATCTGCAACAGGAAATTTCAGATCAGAAAAGGGGAAATACTGGGCTTTCATTAAGATCTACAGAAGTCACATTCATATAATCAAGCCTGGCCAATGAGTGATCGACAAATGTCATACTCACATGCAAGCCTGATGCAGAAAATCAAGATGCTATATGCACCAAATGCTAGTACATTTGTCACAAGTTTGGGTCCAGAAGAAATTTTCTATTTGTGTGTTTGTGTGTGTGATTTTCATGAATTCCTATCTCCCACAGTAGACTCCTGATCACCCCTTATGCTGTTCCTCATTGTCTCTGTCCCTCAGAAACAGAATTTCTGGGAGAATATTGGGTTTAAGGGGGACAGAGGAAGCGGGAAACTCCCATTTGAGTGATAGAAGTACTTTCTATTAGCAGATAATTACTACTGGACCCAACCAGCTGTTTCTTAAGCCTCTCAAACCACTCAGTACTGACTGGATAAGGCTATAGAAAGAATTCTCTTCATTAGATGATACCATAAGTGGCTTCTGTCATGCGGAATGAGCTATAGAATGCACAACCCCAACTAGACACAATCTATAGTTTAAAGAATTCTGTTGTAGTCCATTCCACTGATAATGCCAGTATTATTTTCCTATCAATTGTACTCAAGCCCGTATCAAATAAAATGTAAGAGAATAAGGAGTTAAATACTGTTGAACTGACATCAGCTGAGATTTAGATTCAGCAATGAAAGTTAGCCAAAGTGCTACCTACAGTATATGTCTGCTTTGAATTTGCCAGGGATGTTATGCTTGTACATTCATAGTGGGTCACAGAGGTAGCCTTGGAGTATGAACAAATGTGGTATTTCTAGCTGGTTTGGAGAGTAATGTATTTTTTTTTTTCTAGAGAGGTGGCTTGCTGTGCAGAATGTGTCCTGTTCTGGCATCCAGATACTTCCTTCTCTTATACATGTGATTACTTAAACAATTTACCTGCCATGACTGATGACCCAAATATTTCCATGTCTTTCCACCCAGCATTCTTTGGTGTTTGTACAGGGTTGAATACATGGCATGCAAAGCATATGCCACAGCATAAACTGCATTGTACACACTGTAGCTGTGGCCAGACATGCTCATTTCAAAAACATCTCCAGGAAGGCTCCCAAGCTTCTCCTCCCCAGTGCAAGTTTCATCAAACTCCTTCTCCAACAGTGAGTCTAAGAAGTGACAGAGGAATGCCTGTTCCCAGAAGACCTTGATGAAGCTATCTCCTTTAGCCTGAAGAAGCTTCCTGCTGTGAAGAAACTGATGGAATCCCGGAGGTTCATTTGTATGAAATGTAAAGGATATCATACCATGAAGGACTTGTAGGTCCCAGGACCTTTGATAAAAATTTGTTGAAAATTCCATCTGAGCTGTCATAATATACACTTTACTTTTTATCTTTGGGTCTTCAGAATTTAATAGTCTTACTAACCATCTCAAATAGGAGACAGACTCAGCATCTCCAAAAAAGACAATTGCATCGGCTTTACTCTTCATTACAATATCAAATATTTTCATTCCATCATCCACCAGGTCTGCATAATAATCTATTGTAGTTCCTTGAAGGACTACTTCCTTGAAGGCCAAACAAATGCCGTTATCAGAAAACCGAGGAAGCATGGTTTGCAGAAATATTTCTCCATGTTCATCTACAACAATGATCCCAATCCATGTCCACCTGAAATGCAGAATTAAGTCAAGAATCCCCTTGTATTGATGGGCTTCATTTGGGACCATATGATAGATGGAAAGGCCTGAAAATTTATCGTTCGTTACTGAGGCAGAGCTGTAGGCGAGCTAAATATTGGGAAGGAGATGTAGAGAATGAGATAGAAATGTTTTCCAAAGAGGTATATGTATGTATGAGCACATAATCTTCACATGACTGTACACTTTCCCATTTATATTGGGATGGATACAACCATGCCCTAATTATCCTTCCTTCAACTTAAATAGCTCTTTCTCCAATAGAACAACCATTTAAGTTGGAGGAAGGATTTCTTAAGACTGTGGAAGGCTTCTACCTTGGTTATATTTTTTTGAATACATGCACTTAGTTCAGTAGAGTGGTAGAATAGAGGTTGGGTTCACTCCATTCTTAGTCAGATTCTAAAGCCATATTTCATTTTGGCTATTTGCAAAAGTTTTCAAAGATGGTATGAAAATAATTTTATTTGTGAAAAGAGTGAGGAGCATAATAAATGAGGTAGGCTTCTCAAAGTTATCTTAACAGGAAGGAATAATGTCCTTCCTCATATGATATTTTGGTGCTTTAATGCACAAAATTATTTGGTATTAATATATATATTTCTAATCTGGTCTAAGGCTGCTAGAAAACAAGGAGTTCATCTCTCCCAGCCTCATTCCACTTATTCCCTTTTTCCCTTTCACTAATAAGGTTACTTTCCTCTGCCACTAACAGGCATCAAATAGAATTGTAGTGTGATGGTTTGCAGACAAACTGTGGAGGGAAAAAAATAAGAATCCACCCCTCAATTCAAGAGTGAATTAGACACAGTCTTCTCTACTTAAGGATAGATGGATTCACATTCTAGCTGTATCTGAAGAAGTGAGCTTTGGCTCACAAAAGCTCATACCCTTCCAGAAATGTTGTTATTCTTTAAGGTGCTACTGGACTCTTGCTCTTTACTACTGCTATTGACAGACTAATTTGTGTACCCATTGTGACCTAATTTACAGGATAATGAAGTGATCTATAATCAAGTGAGAATCATGTACGAGTGGACCAGTCCTTGGTACTGAAATTAAAGGCACTCAATTACATATTACAGTCTCTAAACAGACATTTGAACATGGGCCAAGCCACAGCAGAAATGCAATGCATTTTGTAGACATTAGATGCCCATATGGTTGACATTACACAAACGTATGTCACTGAACTACTATTAAAGTACATGGTGTGTTTCTCTTGGCTTAGATCTCTTAAGAACAGGTAAAGTCTGTCTTTCACAACCCTTCTGTTCAACTGTTATTATGCTCTGCAAGAAAAGCCTACCTGTGGGATTCTGTAGATGCTTAAAAGAGTCGCCATGTAGAAGGAAGTTTCAAATTCAAGTCCTCCTATGACTGCTATCAGGTTGTCCTCACTGTCACACTTGTAGTTGGGGACAAATCTGCTGGTTGTGTACAGAAGTTCCATTGTGGCATGATAGATCCTTATTGCATTGAAGTAGCTGTTAGAGATGTGGTAGCCCATGGTGGTATTTTGTAAGAGATGCAAGTTTTCATTGATCTCCTTCACAGCAAATACCAGAGCCAAGACATGCTGATACTTTTTAGTCTGTGCGCTATGGCAAGAGTCACAGAAATATCCTTCAGTAAGCAAAACTGTTGTTTTGGCATTGTACTCTATGAAGTGGTTTTGCTTGTATGCTCATCCCAGATATAGTCCAACAGTGCATTCCTGAGAGGAATGCCTGCACCACTGTTTGGAGGCAACGCGGCTGCATCCAGGCCTTCGTGCCGGTGTTGGGGCCCTGGACACTGGCACAGCGGCTTCCTGGCCTCCTAAGGGCTTTCACCCTTAGATCTCAGAAATGTGCTGTTGGACCTAAACTATGAGTTTGCACATCTGATAAAAGTCCTTATGGCAGTCATGGACTTTTTATCATGTGAACTGACCATCAGCTCAATCCCATTAAGGATTTGATCACTCTTTACTCCTTGAGAATTAATTCTAATTATTTAGGTGATTTTCTAATTTGATAAAAGTTTTCATATTCAACTTACAAGTCAAGGGTTATGGGATTCTCTAATGTAATATAATTATTATACTTCATGGAAATGGGGTGTGGTTTTAAAATTGTGACCCCCAAAATTGTTTATTGGAAATGCAATTGTCTGGGGTTTAATCCAATGAGCAGCTGGAGTGGCAGAGATGGGGGGAGAACATAGACTGCAAAATCCAATCTAATAAGATTCATTATCATCCCTAGTAGTAACCAAATATGATCAGGACAGATTACAGTTATGGGGTAATCAACCCCTACTTACATGGCCATTTTATTTAATATATTATTTGGAAGAGCCTTGAAGGATATTGTTTCCAATGGCACATATATTGGAGAAGCAATTCCACTTATTATAAAGTCTCCTCTTTGAACAGATTTATAAAGAATAGGAAGAGGATCTCTGGTAATGCAGTTAGCAATATGAATCTTGCACATTGTGTGAGGCAACAGGATAAGAACCAGCATCATGAGGTTAATTTTTCCTTGTTTCCTCATTACTGTGAAAGTTGGCATCGTAACAAATTTTGATAAACACCCCAACCAGAGTGGTAGAGCAGCATCTATCCCTAGTCCCTAACACTACTGTTGCAGTAAAACACACTACCTTTGTATTCATAGCAGACTTCACTGACTTAATTGCTAAGTTTTCTAACAGCCACTGGAATTCCTTCAGGGCTTTGACAAGCAATAGAATTAATCCTAGCTGATAATTACCGAGGAGATCATAACATTTTCCAAGTTGAGTTTCCAAGTTCTCTGCAGGACAGCTGAAAACTATAGCTTGGCTGTTTAGAGGGAAGGCTAGGCACAGGGGGTTTGGGGTGACCACAAGCCACAAAAGGGCACCAGCGGGAGGGGAGATGGAAATCTGGACAAACTTGGGACTGAATTGTGTGTGTGTGTGTGTGAAGGCAACCCCTTTGGTTTTTCAAGGCAAGAGATGAACAAAGCTGGATTGCCATTGCCTGCCTTGCTTGCCTTGGTGAACTCCCAACTGAGTAATAACCAGGGTTTACCCTGCTTAGCTTCTGAGATCAGATGACCTCAGGCTAGCCCGGGCCATCCAGGTCAGGGAGGGACTGAAGTACTTTTGGACAAATTATGATTTCTTGGTGCCTTCACGAATGTTCCAAACCCTTCCCCCATGTGAGATACATATAAAGTCTCATTTTCAATTGGAAAAAAAACCCTGGCAAATATGACTTTTAACATCCTATTGTTGCTACTATCACGAAATGTGTAGACCCAGATTAGCATGATGGGTAGGAATGGGTAGACATTTATTTGGGTTAGGATGTGATTTGTTTGATGTTGCTCGTAGTCCTGAATATCATAACCATGTTTAAATTCGCTAATCATACCATTGTCTGAATCTTTTCTTCTTGATGATGAATCATTGAGGTTAAGCAGTAATTTTCTGGGGTTTTCTCTGATTGGCTAGCCTAGAAGTTTCTTTTTTTTCCATCTGCTCCACGCTGCTTGGAGCGGTGCCCTCTGATCTATAGAACTGGGTTTGATTCCCCTCTCCTCCACATGAGCGGTGGATGCTGATCTGGTGAACTGGATTTGTTTCACCACTCCTACACATTGAAGCCAGCTGGGTGTCCTTGGGCTAGTCACACTCTCTCAGCCCCACCTACCTCACAGGGTGTCTGTTGTGGGGAAGGGAAGGTGATGTGCCAATGAACAGTATCTCTCAGCACATTTTTGGAGCACAGGAAAAGCAAGATATAGTGCCAGTCCAAGCTTTGAGCCAGGGTCAAATAGCAGAGGGATGATGTGGAGCCAATCTGTGCCAGAATTCTCCAGTTCTCTTCATTTTTGGCACTGCAAGTCCCACCATCATCCTGAGGCTGGTCACCAGTTTTGAAATAAACCCTTTGAATAATTCTAGGGCTGTCAATTTGGTTCGGTCCGAACTGAAAATCAACTGAATTCTCCTCGATTCGGCGCTTTTCAGTTCGGACAGATCCGAACTCCAAAATGAGAGTAATCCGGGAGCCCGAACTCTTCATGTTCGGCGTGTTCGGCGAGTAAATTCGGTGAATTCGGTGGTTCGGCAGAGACGCATGCGCAGGAGCTGATCCGGCCGCTTTCTCCCACGGCCAATGGTAGCCCAGCAGATTCTTCTCCTGGCCAATCAGAGCATTGATTTGAAGTTTTGAACAGGCCAAGAGAAAGTTTAAAACGCCTGCCGTCCATCCCTCCCTTCCCCAGTGTTTGCCATTTTGGTGGCGAGATCCAGCCAGCAGAATTGTTGCAGTTGTGAGAGATCCACCCGAGTTCATCAATCGGAACTGGTTTGAGGGTGTTTGGTGGTGTTTTTGTTGTGCGGGTGGTTGGTTTGTTTGGGGTTCCACGGTCTTGCGCGAGGGGTCTCCGTGCGGAGGTGCGAGGACCCTCTCGCCGCCGAGGCTTGCGCGCCCCCATCCCACCCCCTCCACAGTGCTTGGGTGCCACCTGAGTTGATCCAGCACACCTGCTTCTGGGTTGTCTTGGGGTCTTTGAGTTGTGTGGGTGGTCGCTTTGCTTGGGTTCCCCCCCCCGGGTTGGCTTGAGAAGGGCGAGGAGGGGTCTCCGTGCGGAGGTGCGAGGACCCTCTCGCCGCCGAGGCTTGCGTGCCCCCATCCCACCCCCTCCACCGTGCTTGGGTGCCACCTGAGTTGATCCAGCACACCTGCCTCTGGGTTGTCTTGGGGTCTTTGAGTTGTGCGTGTGCTCGCTTTGCTTGGGTTCCCCCCCCGGGTTGGCTTGAGAAGGGCGAGGAGGGGTCTCCGTGCGGAGGTGCGAGGACCCTCTCGCCGCCGAGGCTTGCGTGCCCCCATCCCACCCCCTCCACCGTGCTTGGGTGCCACCTGAGTTGATCCAGCACACCTGCCTCTGGGTTGTCTTGGGGTCTTTGAGTTGTGCGGGTGGTCGCTTTGCTTGGGTCCCCCCCCCCGGGTTGGCTTGAGAAGGGCGAGGAGGGGTCTCCGTGCGGAGGTGCGAGGACCCTCTCGCCGCCGAGGCTTGCGCGCCCCCATCCCACCCCCTCCACCGTGCTTGGGTGCCACCTGAGTTGATCCAGCACACCTGCCTCTGGGTTGTCTTGGGGTCTTTGAGTTGTGCGTGTGGTCGCTTTGCTTGGGTTCCCCCCCCCGGGTTGGCTTGAGAAGGGCGAGGAGGGGTCTCCGTGAGGAGGTGCGAGGACCCTCTCACCGCCGAGGCTTTCGCGCCCCCATCCCACCCCCTCCACCGTGCTTGGGTGCCACCTGAGTTGATCCAGCACACCTGCCTCTGGGTTTTGCCAAGGGGAAAGATGAGTGCCAGGCGTCCAGGAAACAGGGGCCCTGGGGGGAAAGCACTGCAGAAGACCAGAGGGGTGGAGGGGAGGGGGAGGGGGAGGGCTTCGGCTCACCCCCGCCCTGTGCAGAGATCAGCTTCGGTTGCACCCTCCAGGGTGCAGCGGCGGATCGACTTTTCAGAGGGTACCTCCGCAGCTGCCACTCCTGCACAGGTGAAGACAGGTGATGCTGGCACTGGAAGAGGGACTGCTGCTACTGTCCAGACCATACCTCCTCCTGTTCCTCCTATTGCTGACGTGGAGGAGCCTGTCACGCAGCAGTGGGAGGAGGAGGAGGGGGTGCTGTCTGGGGAGGAATTGGGGATTGAATGCTTTGATACCGATGCATTGAGGTATCTCACCCCCACTTCAAGAAGAGTGGTGGAGGAGTTTGCACGGTCGATGGACAGCCCACCGACTTTGCCTGCTTCTCCAACTCCCAACAGCAGTTTGGGAACTAGGGAATGTGAGGAGAGGGTGGAGGAGTCGCAAGAGGAAGAGTTTGTGTTGGTGCTGGAGCCATCTCAAACCCTTCCCCCGCCGTCCCCTCCCCGCAAGGTCCCTAGACAGCAAGAGTCTGCCCCGAGCACCTCCAGGCAGGTTGCTCCTGCGGCAACCTCCGCGGACAAGCCGCATGGGAGCCACTTCACATCCTCGGCCTGGAAGCATTTCCAGGTGGCAGAGGGTGATCCCCGCATTGCCAAGTGCCAGCTCTGCAGGGCGCGGGTGAGTCGAGGGAAAGATCTCAAGCATCTCTCAACCACCGCACTCCGGAACCATCTCCGGAAGCACCACAACGCGGTGCTGCTCCAGGAGGAGAGACAGGCTGGTACTTCGCTGGCAAAGGGGCCCGCGGCCAGTGCACCGCCATCGTCTGGTGCTCTCACCGTCGCGCCCCGTGCTGTGACGCCCGTAGAAAAGAGCCGCCAAACCACTCTTTCAGAGATGTTTGGTGTGGGGGATGGCGTCTGTAGGATGCCGAGAGGTGGGGTCAGAGCAGCCATGAAAAAGGGCACTTGTCTGCTCGGCGAAATGATTGCCGTGGACGATATGCCCTATCGTGTTGTAGAGAAGGTTGGCTTCCGGAGACTGATCCAATTCTTTGCGCCCTGGTACAAGTTACCTTCTCGCAATACGATGGCAACATCCATTGTGCCATCGTTGTACAAGGGCGCAAAGGCGCATGTGAGGGCGCAGCTGTCGCGCGCTGCCGGCGGGACTGTGCACTTCACATCCGACATTTGGACAAGTCTGAATGCGGAATCTTTCATCTCCCTCACCGCGCATTGGTGGCAACCACAGGACCTCGTGGGTGGGGGTGGGGTGGGCAGCGTTAGGCAGGGAGACTGGCGCCGGGCCGGCTATTGCAAGGCCATGCTACACGCGGAGGAGTTCGCAGAGGCACACACGGCGGCCAACATAGTCGCCGTCCTGAAGCCACACATACAGAATTGGTTAGGCAGGGAACTCACCATGGGATTCATGGTGACGGATGGCGGCGCCAACATCAGGGCGGCGGCAGGGCAATTGGGCGTTGAGGCACGGATCTACTGTGAGGCCCACCTTCTCCACCTCGTGGTGAAAGATTCCCTGGGCCTCGGATCCCAACCGGAATCCAAGCAGGATGAGACGACTCACAACTTCCGGAAGCTCATGGTGAAATGCCGGCAGCTTGCGAGTCACTTCTCGCGCAGTCCGAAGGACAACTACGCACTGCGTGAGATGCAGGTCCGAGAAGGCGTGCCCGAGCACCATGTGAAGAGTGACGTCGACACGCGCTGGAACTCCACTCACGCCATGCTCGAGCATTTGGTGGAGCAGAAGAGGGCCCTCAGAGCACTGTTTCTCTAATCAGATTCCGTGGGGTCTGATCGGCAGCTCAACCAACGTGAGTGGCAGACTATCGCTCAGACTGTGGAAGTGCTTGAGCCCTTCAAGCATTGCACAGAGATGCTCTCGTCTGACACGGCGACGCTGGCTCTGTTCACCCCCATGGCCCACAGGCTCCATGCGAGGATGAGCGCCTTTCTGCAGCAGTACCAGGAACGTGGAGATGATATGACAGCCTTGCCTGGCCTAGTGAAGAGGCTTCTGGACGGTGTTGTTGTCTAGGTGTTGTCTAGGCGCAGGAGACAGGACACGGGAGAAGCGATGGTGAGGGAGTACCTTTCAGAGCCCTACGAGTCGCAGATGACGTGTCCGCTGAGCTACTGGGCCGCGAAACAGTCAGTCTGGCCGGACCTCGCTCTCGTGGCCCAGAGGCTCCTCTCCTGCCCTCCAACGAGCGTCCAGAGTGAGCGCCTATTTTCACATTTGGGTGAAGTTCTTCGCCCACAACGTGCAAGCCTGGCACCCTGGCATGCTGAGCAGTTGGCATTCCTAAAGGTCAACCTGCCCTTGTTTGGCTTCCCCGACCTGGACACTGAGGAAGCATGAGGTGAGCACAAGCGTGTTGTCACCGCATGTCCTCGTGGACTGTGTCGGTGGGGTTTGGGTGAAGCGCTCTTTCCCGATTAAAAAATGGACAGGATAGAGCCTCAGTTCCCCTCTCCAGACTTATTTGACCCCTGACAACCCAAAATGAGGTCTAAATCTAGAGTAATGACTCAAACTCAAAAAGCTCTCTCACCTGTCTAATCACCTTCTCTGTATGATTTTTTGCATCCCTGATGAGCTCTGGTGTTTCTTTCTGCTGGGTGCCATCCTGGAGGCTTCTACTCCACCCAAGCTTCAGGCACAGAAAGGTGAGACTTTATCAGAGTCATGGCCTCCCCCGCCTGTTTTCTCCCCCAACAGTCATGTGTCAGGTCAGGAATTCTCTCCACACTTTCGAACAACATGGAGCATAAGGGGGACCCCTTCACGCGCAATGCTCATGACTTGCCATTTTACTTTTTGGGAGTGGGCTGTGGGGGGAAGAACGTCTGTGTAAGAATTAGGCCTGCAGCCACTTCTGGTCTGCTCCCCACCACTGTTCCTGATTCATGTCCAGAAGCTTGCATCACGCATCGTCCCCGATCTGATTTTGCAGGAGGAGAAAAACCTCTCATTACTGAAGGACTAACTTCTGCAGACTTGGGGCTGTTTGGCAATCAGTTTCCCTTCTTCATGTGCCCTTTTTTTTTTCCTTCACAGGTCAGATTTTCCTTTCTGGCGTGAGCCATCCAGGAAGCCTCCACCGTCACTGAGCGCCATCTAATTGAAGTGTGGGCCTGATCTTTTGCGTGAGCTTCCACGCCTCTCATGACCCATTAGTTCCAAAGGAACACGTTCCCTGTTTTCCCCCCAGCTCCAAAGGCCCCACAGCATGGTGTGGGCCGTACCCATCAACGTTCAGCATGCTTCTGTGGGTTGGGGGGTGGGTCCCTGAACAGGAAGGCCAGTGATGACACCGTGGGCACGCACACTGAAAAGCTCCTCCGTCTGCACGCTGCTTGTTGATGTGTTGCGCCGGAGAGGGCTGCCCTGGACACAGGCGCCATAAAACCCCTCCCCCCCATTGCTCTGAGGCCTTCCCTTAATGGTTTCAACGTGGGTGTTTGTTGGCCCCCTTGGTCTGATCACCATCTCATGGTGGACTAGTCAATTTTAGCTCTCAATCTTGAAAACCCCACATTGGATTACTGTTATAAATAAAACGCTTTGTACAGCTGCCCGAGCAAAGAGGCTAAACTTTGAGGCTTCTCACCTTTTTTTTAAAAAAGGGACACATTGGGGAAATGTCTGTAACCTAATCTGTCTTAATCAGTAAATGTGTTTAATGCAAAAGATTAAATTTTTCTTTATTCAAACTCAACAATTTAAAAAACCTCATGATAACAGCAGTGTAACCCAAGCATGTAGAAAGATAAAAACAATTTTTAACTTTGTGTTCTCCTCAGGTTCCCCGTGGTTCTGGTTGGCACCGCTCCTCCTCCAGGTGCAACACGCGTTGCTCTAGGTTTTCCACTGCAGAGGGGAGGGGAGAGACAGTAGTGTTGACATGTCAGGTCACAACTTTACTATGTTGAAAGGGGGGGAAGCAATGCCAGTCACAATCCTTCCGTGGGCAACGCGTTGGCTGACCTGAGCTGCCACCAAAATCCCAGCGCTCCTCAGGTCAAAGCTCGCCATGTAGCTTAAAATTTTCTTAGAAATAGAACCTTTGAAAGCGTACAGGATCAACTGTTGAGCTATGCTTCTGTGGCAGGTCACGTGCGGGTGAGGGGGGGGATTTGAGATTTGGAGAAGAGAACACAGATAGTGGTAGCCTGGCCTCTTCTAAGTGGGTTAAGCAATGTGGGCTTCAATTGTGGTCCCTCTTAATCTAGAAAGATAGGTCAAATCACTGAAAGGACTCACCGGAGGCACGCAGTTCTCCCACCACCTCCCAGAGTTCGCAATCTGTCCCATGGCCATGGTCTCTGTAAGAGGAAAACCTTGTTCAGTAGTCTTCTGGTGGCAGTCAAAAAGGGCAATAGTCCAGTAGCACCTTAAAGCCTTACAGAAATAAGTGATGGGAGGGCATGAGCTTTGGTGAGCCACGGCTCACCGTCTTATCTGAAGAAGTGAGCAGTGGCTCACGAGAGCTCATACCCTCCCATCACTTTTTTTTGTAAGGCTCTATGGTGCTACTGTACTCTTGGCCTTGTTAATGGATCAATACTTTCAATTGACATAAAGACCAGATTATGACATTGCGACATGTAGAAGCGGCCATTCATGGGGGAAGCATGCTGTGTGGGCAGACGCTCATAGGCTCGCTGTGTCTCCGCTAACTGCAGGGCAGGACACAGTCCGAGACACACACTGTGTATTTAAAGCCGCGGGAGGGTCGGAGGGAGATGGAAAGGGGCACAGAAAGTGGGCCTTTAAGGTATGTGAAATGATGGCAAACGGGGGGATGGCAACATTTCCTATAACGGTTCTACCCAGTGTAACCTCCATACTCACCGCTCGTGGAGCCACTGATGAATGCCCTGGCGTCCCGCCATGGCCATTCGGTTTTCCGCCTCTGTGGGGAGACGGAGAGAGAGAAGGAGCATGGTTACTATAACGCAAGGCCACCCAGAAATTGCACTCAGTGCCACTCTTTGACTTCCTCTCTGAATGTGTGAGTTAGCGTTGTGCTGCTGCCCGCTTTGACGAGTTGTAATGGTGGCTTGCAACCCCTGTTAATTTATCCAATTCCAGACTTTGGCTCAAACTGTTTAGTAATGTGGCATTCTCATTGGAAAGTTCAGCAGGTAGGTTAGTCTTACCCTGCTGAATCCTTTGATCTTGATTCACTCATTATGATGCGCTCTGGAAGCATGCCGGTTCATTAAATCGTCGCTCCAAGCAGGGAACATTTTGGGCAGAGACAATCAACACTTCACAACACTGGGGGAGCAGTGGTAAGGGGAGGGAATTTAAGTGGCCATCCCAATTGAGACCCCACCCACCCCTCAAAATGCCAAACTTTCCATTAAGGGTATGATTTCTGCATCCCGGGTCAGGAGATCAACACTCTGTGATGACGGGCAAATGCTCATGATATGAGAAGGGGCATTAAATGCGAGAGATCCCAAGTTGAGGGAAACATTGTACCCCGCCTTGTGCACTAAAATTGGCCAGGAATGTGATGCCGCCTGAATAAAAATTAATAACTCTTTTATATGCTTCCCTGTGGTGTCCTCATACCTGGCCCATGATACAAAGCACTGTTTTGACACATTCACCTTCTTCGGTTCATACCATGCACTCACTTGGAGAGTGCAAACATTTCAGAAGGGAGAAACCAAATCTTTCTAGGTTATCAGGAAGACCAGAGCTCATCTGACACAATAATCAACGATTCGACATGCATGCAGCACAAAAACCAGTAAGTGGTAACTTTCAGAAAATTATTCCACAAGGCTTGGATGAAGCTGGGAGGAGAAGCTTGGACCTTCTCTGTCCATGATGCGGGGGCAAAAATAAAACCAATTAATTCCTTGCATCATTGGCCAGCTACCACAATGGGAAGAATATGAAATTGTCCTCCCTTCACGGCGCTGCTTGAGTGCCTGTGAATCTGATGCTTAGGAATGCAAGGAGGTAGGAACATGATAGAATCTCCTGTGCAGAGTTGAGGTTGGGATGAGAAGGTGACACAGGGATGGCAAGTGGGCAGGAGGTGTGAGGGCGCAGGGTCTGGTTTGAAGAGTGCTTGGGTTATCCATCTTCAAGGCGGTAGCTGGAGATATCACATTGCATCTCCAGCACACTTTGAAAACAGCAACTGTGAAAGGTCTTCTCAATGGCACCTTAACCCAAGGACTGCCTATCCATCCCAAACCCCACCCTCCTCATGGTCCACCCCTAATTCTCCAGGGAAACCCTCACCTGCACATGGCAACCCTAACCGTGGTTTTGCAAAGGTGAATGAGGTTCACCAGAATGCAGAGAAGGGGAAGTTAGAGTTGGGAATTCCACAAAAGAAAGTGCCCTGAAAGGGAGAATGAGGGAGGGCGAGGTCATTCAATTGCATTCCATAAGCACCTTGAACTTGAAGACCAACCAGATCTGCAGAGTGTCATGTTTTAAGATCCCCTTGGTCTGAGGGTGGGAGCTTGGACTCTTGAAAGCTTACACCCCGGGATATGTCAAAGGGCTTTCAAATGCAAATCCAAAACTGAGAAGGGAGAGTGACTCAACCTGGAACTACAAGGTCACCTGAAGTTGGAATAAAAGCCTGAGGCAGGACCAGATGTTCCCATTTAACTGTGTAAATGTGCGTTAATGGTCCCTAATGTGTCATTAGTCCAACAAAACAAGCCCATTACTTCAAAACAAAAGATCTAGGTAAAGCGATTGACTCACCCACACGAACGTCCATCTCCGCGTGGGACGCATCGCAAACCTCCACCAGCCGGTTGTAGTAGGGTGGTCTTTCCCCCCCCCTCCATCTTGTATCTCAGGAGGGAGTTGTAGAGGAGGTTGAACTTTCTATAACAGGTGGCCGTGCTCCTCCGCGCATATCCCGCGCGAGAGAAGTTGCGCCACCCTCGTAAAGAAGGGGCGTTGGGGGAGGTCGCTGATGGTCACCTTAAAGGCCAGCCCATGTCGGACAATGATCCTCAGCATCTCCTCCACCTCAACGCCCCTCCACTGCAGGGCGCGTCTTGCTCTCGCCGCCATGTTCTTGCACGAGGACCAGTGCTGTGGCGGAGCTACACGCGGCGTGTAGGGGTGGGGATGGGGAATGGCGGGAGTTGCCGTGAGGGAGATTTGAAAGTCTAAAGCACACTGAGAAAACACTTCCTCAGAGGGGGAGGGGGAGAGGGAGAGGGAGGTGGGGGAGCAAAGCTTTCCGTTCTCCCCTTCTTCCTTTCCCAAAACCGTTTCTCAGAGATTGGGGCGCTGGGGTTAGTGACTGACAGCTGGCCTGGCTGAGCTTCCGTTTCACCCCGCCACAAGGACAATTGTTCACGGTCTAACATTATTCTGCTACTGCAACTCCTTGGGGAGGTGTAGGGTACTTCTGCCTCGCCAGTCGCCACAGACAGAACTGTCACGAACACCGGTCTGGACCAGAGGGTTTGGCACATGTCAATTTCACGGCCGGGAGCGCTCGGTCTCTGACCGCGGCCGGAGATTTGACAGCGGTCAAACAAGGTTGCTTTCACCTAAGCGAATGGTACCTGGTTTTCTGATTTAAAAAGAAGGTTGGGCTTTGAGTCGGATGTCCGTCTTTTGCGGGGGGGGGGCATCACCTTACAGTGATGTTTCCGAAGCCCCCACCACCACTTGGGGCGGGCAGCTTCTTCACTCAGTTACTAGGCTGTCCGTAACGTGGACAGCGAGCTGGAGCGCAGCGCTTGCAGCCTGTGATCCATCTTCTCCATCAAACGGCTTAGGCAACCACGGACCTCATTCTGAAAGGCAGGGGAAGTCGCGTGTAATGGTCGTGAATCCAGCGTTACTTTCGCCCCCGACCCCCTCCAATCTTTGCAACCGGGGCTTGCCAAAAGCCGCTGGGCAGCGGCCACAACTCAAAGTGGAAGATATAGACGGGAGAAAACACACAGAAAAAAGGAAGGGGGGCCAATGTATTTTCCTTCCTTCAACCACTTTTAGTCGTGCAATGCTTATCTTTCGCGCCTCACCCCAGGATGCAGTATGTGAATTGCGTGTGTGGGCTCTCTGAGTCCAATGTGTTGCATTGCATCATTTGTTCTAACTTGCAAATGCAGCCGAGTCACGGACGGTCTATTCTATGCTTTGCGATGGGCAATGGGGGGGGGGTTCCCGGTTCCATATCTCGCCTCCCTGGGAACCCATCGTTACCAAAATTGGCGGTCCTTTCATTTAGGGTCAAAATAAGCAATGATGAAAGTTTTGGATGTCCCGCTCAAAATATGCCCCTCCCCCCGCAGCAGCCGCCCGAGACTCATTGTTTGGACTTTAACTGGCAATATTCGGCCAAATTTTTTTCCGAACTTTGAATTCCCGCTGAATTGAACGGATCCGAAGTGGGGGAGTTCGGACTTCAGCACGTACCGAACCCACAAGGGCCAAATTCGGCCGAATCCGAACTGTACCGAATTTTTTTTTTGACCTCCCTAAATAATTCCACTACATTACGAAGAGCATTACGATCTGATGATAATAATCTACTGGTGGTCCTCAGCCCTAAGTTAGGGTTGCCAGGTCCCTCTTCATAACCGGTGGGAGATTTCTGAGGTAGAGACTGAGGAGGGCGGGATTTGGGGAGGGGAGGGACTTCAATGACACAGAGTCCAATGGCCGAAGCGGCCATTTTCTCCAGGTGAACTGATCTCTATTGGCTGGAGATCAGTAGTAATAGCAGGAGATCTCCAGCTAGTACCTGGTGGTTGACAATCCTACCCTAAGAGTGTGCAGCTATCCAGCCTGGTGAAATGCTCTGTCTGGTGACATCAGGGCCCTGTGGGACCTTAAAGAGTTCTGCAGGGCCTGCAAGACAGAGCTATTCTGCCAGGCCTATACTTAAGGGCAGATGTGTATACAAGTTCTGCTGGCCTCCCTATTCCCCCCCCTTCTGTATTATTTGTTGGAATCCGAGGGGGTGAACAGCCTGTCTCCTTGATCAAGTCAGTAGAACTGGAGCACCATCTTGAGACTTTCCTGGTTTTAGCTAAAATTGTTTTATTGTTTTACATTTTTATGGCTCATGTATATTTTAATGATGTGACTCACCCTAAGCCTGGCCTCAGACGGGGAGGGTGGGCAAGAAATTTAAAAAATAAATAAAAATAAATAAATACAAGCACATACACGCCCGAGTTTATATGAGAAAATGCAACCATTTGAATTCTCTATGTTTTTCTCCGAATGAAGTGTTCCCTCTTGCTCAGCTCAGGCATCAGCAAGATCATATAGCATTTGGGGAAAAAGATGCAAGCCAGCAAGCCACCCGCAGATGCTAAGATGGAGAAGATCTCCACAGCTACCATCGATTTTCCTTTGGTGCTAAGGTAGGTTGGAACAAAGGACAGCCAAACACTGCAAAACATCAACATGCTGAATGTGATAAACTTGGCTTCGTTGAAACTGTCAGGTAACTTCCTGGCAAGGAAAGCCACCTTGAAGCTGACCATGGCCAGGAAGCCTAGATAGCCCAAAACACAGTAAAACATGGTAGGCGAGGCTTCATTGCATTCTACTATAATTTCTTCAGTCTTTGAGTTCATGTCAAGATCTGGAAATGGAGGAGAGGTTGCCAGCCACACAGCACAAATACCTCCTTGGATAAGGGAGCAGGAAAGAACAAGAGAGTGGGCCAATCTCTTCCCCACCCATTTCTTTATTCTGCTTCCTGGCTTGGTAGCCACAAACGCCAAAACCACTGTGATGGTTTTTGCCAACACACAAGAAATGGCCCCTGAGAAGATGATGCCAAAAACAGTTTGTCGGAGGAGACAAGTCACCTCCCCAGGTCGACCAATGAATAGCAACGAAGAAAGAAAACAGAGCAAGAGGGAGGTGAGGAGAGTGTAGGTGAGGTTCCGGTTGTTGGCTTTGACTATGGGTGTGTCACGATGCTCCATAAAGGTGGCTAGAACAAATGCTGTGGTCAAAGAAAAAGAAACAGTGACAATGACTAAGGAAATGCCTAAAGGTTCTTCATAAGACAAGAAGGTTATGACCTTTGGAATGCACAGAGTTTGATTTGCATTGGAGTAGAATTCCAGACTGCAAGTGACACAGTCATCCATATCTGCAAAGCAAAGAGAAAGAGATGCAATTTCAGTTGATTCTTACATTCCATTTTGATTCCCATCTCTAGCAATGTGACAATGTGTCACACTGCAAACTGTGAGGTTAGGCTGTAGTCTAATATAAATGCTTGTATATTTTTGATGTTAGCTGCCCTGAGCCTGCCCTTGGTTGGGAAAGGGTGGTATAAAAATTGAATAAAATAAAATACATTATAAATTATAAAGCATTCATATGCTGCTGTTCAAAAGATGAAGAAGAAAAGTTGGTTTTTATATGCCAACTTTCTCTACCACTTAAGGAAGAATCAAACTGGCTTACAATCACCTTCCCTTCCCACAACAGACACCCTGTGAGGTAGGTGGGGCTGAGAGAGCTCTAAAGAGAGTTGTGACTAGCCCAAGGTCACCCAGCTGGCTTCATGTGTAGGAGTGAGGAAACCAACCCGGTTCACCAGATTAGGTCTGCTGCTCACATGGAGGACTGGGGAATCAAACTTGGTTCTCCAGATTAAAGTCCATGGCTCCAAACCACCACTCTTAACCACTACACCACACTGGAAGAAAAGGCCTGGAAGGGAGTAAAAAATGTGCATGTCTTTGCATTCACACTGGCAATAAATGCAAAATTGAGAATTCTTGCTGTGTGGATTTGTGCAATCAAAATATCTTAATTGAGGAACATAATGGAGTTTCCAGACAGTATCTACCAACATTTTTTAAAAAATGTACCCGTTTATGCCCCAGCAAACATAACACGTAATGCCTTTTATGTTGGCATAGTTTTCTTTTTTTTAAAAAAAGTTCTAATAGTAAATTAGTTGGCTTCCATCTGAATGAACCTAAACCACTTGCAAATATAATACGGGTCTTTACGTAATTGGGTGTTCTTCATGTATGCAGAAAAATATAACTATGTACGTTAATTAAAAGGAAAAATGAAAAAAAATCTCTCTTGTTGTGACCTGAAAATGTTTGCAAAGGAGATGTTAAATCAGATGGGAGCTGTGTGTGTGCATGCGTTTGTGTGCGTACACATGTGTAAAATCAATCCCTTTAACCCCTTGCTTGTATAATTTTCAAGGGGAAATTTGTTCCCCAAGGGGGGTAAATGAATCTCTAAATGCACATCTAATTTAAAGAGATGAATTCCTTTTTCCCAGTGTTTCCTGAAGAAAGGGAATGCCTATTCAACCATTTTTAATTTGTTGTGTAGATATGCCTTACATTCCCAATAATACTGAAATTGTTCATTTCTTCCCTGTCATGGCTGAGCTTTGTATAGTAGAAGAAAAAAAAAGATTAATTCTTAGCTAATTAGATTACTGCTCTTGCGTCAAGCAGGGCTGGCAGGGTGGGGGCTTCTTTCAAATTGGTTCAGAATGGAGTAATCTTTCACTTCTCCACATTATCCGAGGGAGTTGTAGTCCTGTCATACAGGCCTGGTCTTTTGGTTGTTCAGGCCATACCTAGTTCCATTTAATAATGGCGTAATAGATACCTCCTGTAATAGATATCCTGATGCGTGCAGGTATCTGGCATTCATATTTCTCATTACAAACCATCTCTTACTCTTCTGATTGGAAATCTTCCCTTCAGGGCATGGATTGCGGTCATAGCAGCAAAATGGCTCCCCCTCTCTCCTTCGTTTGCTAAATCCTGGAGGGCAGTAGTCAGAACACAGAGAAGTGGGCAGTGCCTGATCCACAATGGAAAGAAAGACAATATTACTTAAAGATTCCAGATAGCTGTTTGCATTCAAAAGCATGCTGGTACTTTCCTAAGCATGGGTTGCCAACCCCCAGTACTAGCTGGAGATGTCTTGCTATTACAACTGATCTCCAGCCGACAGAGATCAGTTCCCCAGGAGAAAATGGCCATTTTGGCAAGTGATGCCGGTATGTTACTGGAGGGGGGGGGGCGCCGGGAACACTCTGGCATTTTGCCCATATCCCAGAGCATCCCTGGCACCCCTTGATGATTTGCTGACATTGCTTCCTGGCACGCAGGGAGTGACATCAGCATTTCAGGATGCTGCTGACATTCGCCCCTGCTTCCCACCATTTCCCCATGCCAGCCAACTGAGCAGTGGCAGGCAAGTCCCCTCTGGCTGTGGAGGAGCCCCCATCCCCAGTGAATAGCAGCCTTGATGCGCAGGTCCATGGGACAAAAGCCTTCATGAACAAAAGCCATATGTGACTTGGTCTGTAATAAAGAGAGGAATTAGGCAAGCTATAAACATTAAAAAGCTGTCTTGAGCTAACTCATTCTGACCATTTAATTTTATCATATTTATTTCTCCTTAGCTTTCTCTGTTTTTATCCAATACGGCTTTATACTCCTATTATTAAACAGTTCTCAATTGATTTGACATCAATAGTAACTTTAAGAAGTATCCCTTCTGTTGCATCTTTCTTTAAACCAAAAATGTCAGTTTTTGAAAGGGCTTAGGTGAAAAGAAGCTATGTGCTCTTATTTAGCATTTCAGCACAATGCTAGCCGGCATTACAGACCTCCAGCAAGGTCAGATAGCAGCCCATTTGAAACAAGTCCCTTTGTAAGTGAAAAGCCGCAATGGTAAATGCTTTTGTTTAAGTCATGTTTAAAAACAGGTATTTCTTTGGAAAAGCAGCTGAGTAAAGGTATGTTTGGGAGAGAAGGCAGCATGGTATAGCTTGAGCTCATCAGATCTTGGAAGCTAAGCAGGATCTGGCCTGGTTATTATTTGGATGGGAGACCACCAAGGAATATCAGGGTTGCTGTGCAGAGGAAGGCAATAAATTTCAAATTTTCAAATTTCAAATACCTTTATTGGCATAGTACAATCTGCAGTATATAAAAGGATAAAAGTTAGGAGGAAGGAAATAGCAAACCACCCCTGTCAGTCTCTTGCCTTGAAAACCCCATAAGGGGTTGCCATGAGTCAGCTGCGACTTGACGGCACACACACACACAAAGTTAAGTTTGGGTAAGTTTCCCCAAAATTCTATTTTCCAAGTTACAAATTTTGCCGTATTGATTCCCCACCCCCAGGGGAAATAAACTAAGTGGGATGGATCCAGACAGATTTTTTTTTTTTTTTTTGCTCAGCATTACCCTCCTTACCATAGCCCCCGTCCTACATGCCTTTTGTTGATGCAGGTCCCATGTTTCCCAGCATAGCCTGATCAAAGGGATTGTCAGAGGTCCCTTCCTGTCTTTTTCATCAGCTGAAAAACTTACTGGATCCCAAGTTTTTAAAAGCCAACTCTTGCATGTATTAATATGTTACATCTGCTTTGCCCCTCAGTACTCATTCAAACTAGGAAGATTTTCCTAACTTACCATATTGGAAACCTACCTGGTTAAATCTGCTGTGCCATGTGATGGCATCTTCATTAATGGAGAATGCTTGGCACGGAGCGGCCTTGGCATCTATCCTCCCAACTTTCACTTTACGGAAGGATTGGTTTGGGAAAGCAACCCAGTTGATAATGTCAAATACAGTTACTAATTCTCCATTGGGATCAAAGGAAACCGTCTCCCCAGCATTGTTGTTAAAGCTGACACTTCTCAGAAAGTAGTGGAGCTAGATTAACAAGGAAAACACAGGCATGTCATGAAATCCAAAGAGACCAGCTATCTATGTCGAAGAGGTCTGCAGGATAATTCTGGCTTCTAAGTGAAATACTGCTTTAAAGATGGCAAATTGTTTGTTATGATGGAGGTTCAGATCAGAGGACCAGTCTTTTTAGAGTAGTCATTCTATAGGACTGAGGTGTTCTATTCTGTCCTTTTCTTTTTACTGTTTCTATTCTTTGCTTCCATTTTTATGGAAATCCAGCTGAGAAGGAATCAGAAAAGAACTGCTGGGATAGACTACTATGTGGGTCCTTTGAATTCTTATCGTAGTTCAGAGAGTGAGTCTGTAGATGAAGAAGAAGAGGAGTTGGTTTTTATATGCCAACTTTCTCTACCTTTTAAGGAGAATCAAAGTGGCTTACAATTTCCTTCCCTTCCTCTCCTCACAGCAGACACCTTGTGTGGTAGGTGGGGCTGAGAGAGTTCAGAGAATTGTGACTAGCCTAAGGTCGCCCAGCTGGCTTCATGTGGCGGAGTGGGGAAATCAACTCGGTTCACCAGAGTCCACCACTCATGTGAAGGAGTGGGGAATCAAAACCGGTTCCCCAGATGAGAGTCCACCTCTTAGCCACTACACCACGCTGTCTCTCTCTGGAATGTTCTCCCTTAGAAAATACCAAGAAAATATTACAAAGACTCCTCTTGGGGTGATTCAGAAAATTAGAATAATGGTAGGAAATTATTAAACATTCACAGGGCAATCCTGCGCAGAGTTACTCCATTGAAGACTATTGAAATCAGTGGACTCCGACTTCAGTCTTTCAGCATAGGATCCCATTATAAGTCATGTGGATACATGACCCAACCAAACTTTAAATTACATGATGTTATACAACATGTTTCTACTAATTTTACTGAAGAACAGTCCAATGTTTTATAACAATAAAATGTCACATAGAAATGCAGGAACTTAGAAGCCATGCAAGTAGTGGCTGTTCTCCCTTGAGTTGGGAGCCTTGGCCAAATAGACAATATATAGCACTATACGTGTCTAACAGCACCGCAACAGCGTAGAGGATATATGCTTGCCAGGCTAAATGCACTGCCCTCCATCTTGCTATATGGAAGATTTAATAAAATCCCATTTGCGGACAGAGTTTGCCCTTGCGGGAATGGTGAAATTGAATCCCTTGTGCATGTCCTTTTCAATTGTTGCTTTTATGCTTGTAGGCAATCCCAGTTCATTGACCCACTGTTTGTAAACAGGAAATGGCTCTCTGGTGAAATCAGGACATCCTATCTTATGACCACACGAAACCCAAAAATAATTGAATCAGTGGCAAGGTTCTTACAGCTAGCAATCAGGTGTTGTGAATGGTGTGTAGCTTTCCTTAATGGCTGATTTGGGATGGTTTTATCCAATTTTATTTGTTTGTACTCGATCTTATCCAAATGTATGTTCTTCCTTTTTATATGCCAATAAAGGCTTGTGTTGTGTTGAATAAAATGTCACAGTGTTCTTACAATGCCCACAACTCAGACTGGTGCATTTATCTCACAGGCCGCAACTTGCAGAAAACAAGGAATCCTTGAACTTTCTAGTCAGTTTGGAGAGGAAGGAATGTGTGAAAAGTGTATGGAGAGAGAGCATGCTGTGCAGATGGGGCCCTGTATTTGAACCTATAGCCTCACTCCTCCATTATTATTATTTTTGAAATGTTACCTGCCATGGCTGTTGTTCTGGAGGCTTTTGCCTCTTTCCACTCGACAGCCTTCTGTGTTTGTCAAGAGATGGATACATGGCATGTAATGCATGTGCCACCACATAGACAGCATTGTAGATACTGTAGCTGTGGCCAGTCATGCTCATTTCAAAAACATCTCTGGGAAGGTTATCCAGCTTCTCCTCCCCAGTGCAGTTGTCATCAAACTTCTTCCCTAATAGTGAGTCGGAAAACTGACACAAGAACGCTTGTTCCCAAAAGTCCCAGATGAAGCCATCATCCTTTGACCTGATGGGATTTCTGCTCTGAAGAAATCGTTGGAATCCTAGGAGTTCATTTGTGTGAATTGCAAGGGACAGAGCACCATGGAAGACTTGTCGATTCCAACTCCTTTGGAAAAAATAGGACGTGAAATCCATCTGGGCGCTCATAATCCACACTTCACCTTTTGGCTCTGTTGCCGTATATTCTATATAATGTGGTAGATACATCCAACTTCTCAGTTTTGCAATAGACTCTGTATCTCCAAAACAGACCAGTACATTGGTTTGACTGGTCCGAATAATTTCATATACTCTCCTTCCTTTCATCAACACATCAGCGATATGTAGCTCGAGATACGTTACTTGAGGAATCTTTTCTACGAAAGCAAAGCAGATGCCACTCAGGGAAAACTCTGGAATCAGGGTCCTCACAAACCTTTCTCCGTTATCATCATCCACTGTGATAATTCCAACCCATGTCCACTCAAAATGCAGAAGCAACTGAACAATCCCCAGGTACTGATGGGCTTCATTGGGGGCCATCTGGTAAAAGGAAAGTCCTGGGACTGTATCATGAATCACTGGTGTGGGACCATAAGAGAGCTAAAAGTAGTTAACATTTGGGAGGAGGAGGTGAAGGAACAGACTAAGGTTAACAGAGAAACAATAAACACATTTTCATGTGCTTGTAATATGAGGGCTAATTCAGCAACTAGAATATTAGATGGATTATATCTTAATGGCAAGATACTGTGATGGATCCAGACAGCTTTTTTTTCAAACAGTGTCACCCAATTCCCCTCCTTATTGCATCCCACATGGCTTTTGTCTATGCAAGTTCTATGATCCCAAAC
The DNA here is from genome assembly GCF_029931775.1 of Euleptes europaea. NCBI lineage: Eukaryota > Metazoa > Chordata > Lepidosauria > Squamata > Sphaerodactylidae > Euleptes > Euleptes europaea. The sequence continues at coordinate 16,116,086 of NC_079329.1, read as the reverse complement.
CTTTGTGTTAGGTTTGTCTGAGAGAGAGTGACTAGCTAGTTATCTTCATGCTGAGTTGGATTTTGAACCTGGTCCTAGTGTGATGCTAACTTCTACCACATTTGGGTTCTCACAATTGAATGCTTCTTTATATCAGAGCAAAAATCCTCCATATCAAAATTGCACAAAGGGTTCTAGATAAACCCTGACATATACAGCTAGTTTCGGATGTGTTGGTATTTTTGTTGTTTCCCCACTCCTACATATGAAGCCAGCTGGGTGACCTTGGGCTAGTCACAGCTCTCTCGGCCTCACCTACCTCACAGGGTGTATGTTGTGGGGAGGGGGAGGGAAGGCAATTGTAAACTGGTTTGATTCTCCCTTAAGTGGTAGAGAAGTCGGCATATAAAAACCAACTCTTCTTCTTCTTCCTGACTTTGACATCTACAGATGCTGATGTCAATAAATTTATAGAGAAGAAACTTATCCCTGAGTAATGAACAATTGGTATTGCTTGATTATCTTATCCAGGATATGACTCTCAAATATCTCTTATACTACATCCCTGTCTGGTGATCACAAATTACTTCTTAAACTTCCATTATGCTTCACAAATGTACCCTACCTGTGGAATATTGTAGATGCCTAGCATGGTTGCCATGTAGAAGGAAGTTTCAGGTTCAAGTCCTCCAACGACTGCTATCAGATTGTTTTGGATGTCACACCTGTAGTTGGGGATAAATCTATTCTTTGTGGACAGAAGTTCCATTGTCGCATGATATGTCCACCTTGCATTGTAATAGCTTTCATAGATGTTGAAGCCCAGAGTGATGTTGGACAAGAGCTGGTGATTTGCATTGATTTCTGTCACAGCAAACACCAAGGCCAAGATATGCTGATAGTTCTTAGTCAGTACACTACAATGAGAGTTACAGAGATTTTTCAACCCTAAATTAAATGATTGACATGGTGTGCTCCACAAGTTGTCCCTCCTTCAAAACACAGCATTCACAATGTGTGTGTGAAGTGCGGTCAAATCTCAGCTGATTTATGGCGACCCTAGCAAGGGGCTTTCAAGGCAAGTGAAAAGCAGAGGTGGTTTGCCATTGCCTTCCTCTGCAGACTCTTCCTTGGAGGTCTCCCTTCCAAGTACCAACCCTGATTAGCTTCCAAGATCTGATGAGATTGGACTATATCATGCTGCCTTCCCTCTGCTAGCACTCACAATGTCCTCTCACTAAAGTTTGGACTCTGCAGATATTTAACATTGGAAAGATGTTTTAACATCCCACTACATAGAAACTTGCAAAAAATTTGATGAATGTGCAATATTTTTTTAAGTAGATAATATCTCATCAGATGTAGTAAGTGCCTTCTAAATTGCAAATAACAAGATCACCATCTATTCCTTCATGAAATATAATATAGAACTGTAATGGAGACTGGTGATAAAGCTCCCTCACACAGCTGGAATTCTAGATAATCCATAGAACTGGTCTGCTCACATCTATGGACAAATAGGAGAAAGTGAAGAAGAAGAAGAAGCTCCTTACAAGGGAATGCTATATGATGTGAAATTAGGCTGGTCCTTGAAGGACATAATTTCTGAAGGGAGATAGATATGAGAACCAATTGACCCAATTATAGCACCACCTTCTTGGTAATACTTGTGAAGTATAGGGAGTGGATCACTGGCAGTACATTCAGCAATATGTGTCTTGCAAAGAGTGGGTGGGAGCAGCACTAGAAACATTGCCTCTAATAGCGTCATACTGGATGGTCCTCCCCTCTTTGGACTCCCTCTTTATGTACCACTACAGTCACTATATTAAAAATTATCTGGATGCCCCTTTCTATCTCTTATCCCTTTGCCAATATCTGAATTGAATATGGTAAATACATAGCAAATTTTATAGTCTCCATTACCAGTTTTGAAAACAGCCTATGGATTCCCTTATGGATTCCAATAAGCAGCCAGATTAATCATAGGTATTCCAATAATTAAAAAGCAGACCATCTCCTCCTCCAAGAAGTTTTCTGCGGCACATCTGAAGAAAACATTTGTTATAATTTCATAGCAAATCTTATCTCTATTTTACTGGGTCAGCCAGAGAAATTTGGCCCTGAGACAATGCTACTTTAATTTCACTATAGTTGGGGCAGAAGGGATAATGGTAAAACGTAACCCTGCTCATTGCTTTCACTTATGTTCAAGCCCAGTTTTCAGCCCCAGTTTATTGCAGACAAAGATATGATCAGACAGAACAGAAGCAAAAACAAACAAACAAACAAAAAACGAGGCTTGTGTACAGGTTGTTAATTTTTTTTCAGATTTTCCCCTTTAGAAGAAGAAGAAGAGTTGGTTTTTATATGCCAACTTTCTCTACCACTTAAGGGAGACTAAAGCTGGCTAACAATCACCTTCCCCTCCCCTCCCCACAACAGACACCCCATGATCTAGGTGGGGCTGAGAGTGCTCTAACTTGCCCAAGGTCACCCAGCTGGCTTCATGTGTAGGAGTGGGGAAACCAATCCAGTTCACCAGATTAGCCTCCACCGCTCATGTGGAGGAGTGGGGAATCAAACCCAGTTCTCCAGATCAGAGTCCACTGCTCCAAACCACCACTCTTAACCACTACATCATGCTTAGTTGCTGTTTTCCATTCTCCGGTATAAGCCTCAGCACAAAAATATATCATTGGCATGGGAAGGGTGTGTGTGAATCTCCACAGCTACCTTACTGCCTAAGTTGGTTGGGGAAAAGGAATGACCAACCACTAAAAGCACCGTCTATGCTTCATTATAGTTGTCATGTAAATTCCTAGCAAGTCAAGCCAGAGTGAAGCAGACAATGGCCAAGTAGCCTATGTGGCCTGGGACAAATAAAATTAACCCCTTTATTGTGTAATGCTTTTCTTAGGTTGCTGTCTGTGAAGGAAGGAGAGGTTGCCATACAGACAGCCTAAATATCTTCATGAATAAAAAACTGAAAGGGGAAAAAAAGAGAGACTGGCACTGCAATCCTAAACCTTCTAAGTACCTTGAAGTCAATCCACTTATAAGGTGTAATTTTTTTTAGGATTACACGGTAAAATATTTTAAGGTAGGGTGGAGAAGTCCCTGGATTTCTCATTGTAGAATAGGGGTGTGCACTTCAAAAAATTTCATATTGATTTCAGATTTTAGGGAGGATTTTGGGATTTTCCTTATCCTTAATTTTCAGGATTTGTTTTGGGATTTTTTTCCAGGTTTTTGGGGGGATGATTTCATCTGGGACTATTTTAATAATTGTACCCCTCTCTCCCCAGAGAGCAGGAGCAGGGAAGGAGGGAGGGAGAGAGGGAGAGAGGAAGCTGGCCCTACCAAACAGCCATTTAGTGGCATCTCCTGTACCTTTATATTTACATGTCAGCATATTTAAATATGATGAAGATCAGTTTAATCAATTAAATGAATTAGTTAAACCCAGGCTGTTGTCTTGTTTCTTCTTTGAAGGGGTACCTGGGGCAACATATATTTTCCTAAATATACGAAATTCTGCTGAATATCAGTGTAGAAGCCAGACAGAAATTCCAGTTTAAATGGGGAAAATATCTCAGTTATGAGATCTCTGAAGAGATTTTGAAGTTTTATTTGTACAAGGGTCATCTTTCTGAGTCTTGCCTTTCATTCAAAGAGAATCTAATGGAAATGTTCCATCATAGTATTTAATACCACAAAAATTAGCAAAAATATGTAGTTTCACTATAGGCTCTTGTTTTACAGTACCAACAAGAGTCTATAGTGAACCTACATATTTTTGCTAATTACTCCTAATGCTGATTAGATGCATATGCGGAGGTCGTATACAAAGGCAAAGAAATTTTGCCCATTGTTTATAGATATGATGAAGGATGGACTAAGTTTGGGTCTCCCCTTCAGAATAGAGACTTTCAGCCCATTCCTGAAAGGGCCCCCGAAACTTCTTAGGAGGCATTATGACCCCGCTGCCAGCGTAAGTGTGTGTAAAACCATGATTACACAGACTTACGCTGGCGGCAAGGCCAGTCCCACCGGCAGCCGAGAGCTGCAGGACCACGCCTTGCCCCTCTTCCTGTGTGACCTCTTCGTGGTGCAGGCCACGGCGTAGAGAGGCCACGCCGGCTCAGGGGAGCATTCCAGGGGCGGGGTGGGGGGAGGAGCTGCCGATTAGGCAGCTTCCTATCCCAGTTTGGATGGATACACCAGCGCTGGGAATGGCGGTGCTGCGCCTGCTTTTGTTTTATGGCGTGCGCAAATCAGCTTAGGAAGAGGTGCCACTGGCCTCTTCCCCACCGACTCTGCACGCCATAATTTCAGGAATGGGCTGTTTGTTATTAAATTATATAGCAATGTTGCCTAAGAAATTTCATGCATACATACATATGTAGGTACATACACACACTACTGAATAAACACAATTCTCATTATATTTATATATTTCTCCCTCAAAATCAGCTCAAAACATAAGAACATAAAAAAAGTCATGCTGGACCAGACCAAGGCCCATCAAGTCCAGCAGTTTGTTTACACAGAATAGGTATGCATCATGGCTAATATTCATTTTGACTAGTAGCCATGGATAGCCCTATCTTCCATGAAAATGTTCACTCCCCTCTTAAAGCTTTCTAAGTTGTGAAGAAAATACTTCATTTTATCTGTTTTGACTCTCTCACCCTCCAGCTTCAGCAGATGACTCCGAAAAGCTTCTCCCTGACCATTCTCTTCATACCATGCATAATTTTATAGACCTCTATCATATCTTCCCAATTCATTACAAGTATAATAAATAAAAGTTAACTCCTTGTTTGTTTAACCCTCTAGTCTGGATGTGTATGATCTCATGGAAAGAAACACATAGAGACACAAACAAAGATCTAGGGGTACCCTGTCTGGTGGCATCTCTGTGAATAAGAGAGGGGACTTTGTGTGTGAAAGAGTCAGGACTGTCCATATAGTTTAAAAGAGGCAAGACAGGTAGCGTACTGTGTTTGCATGACCTACATGTAGTCCTGAACCTGAGTGACAACTTGTGGAGGGTGGTAGGGTCTGTGAGGGAAAAGGGGGTCACAGTCATATCTTTCATGAGCGCTAGCCTGGTGTAGTGGTTACAGTGTCAGACTAGAATCTGGGAGACCCAGGTTCAAATCAGTGGAATTTGCTGATAACCAAATTTGAAAAATAACAACAAAAACAATAACAAAAACATGAATTGTTTCAAGGAAAGGAGTTTTGTTATACCAACTACCTCTGATTTGTATTAGTGTTACAGGACATCACTGTACTGACCCAAACCAATGTTCTGTTACAGGTGCCATTTCTGGGTTAGGAAAGTTCTAGACATCTGAGGCATAGCCTGGGGAGGAGAGTGAGTTCAGCAGGGATGTGATGCCCTAAAGTCTACCTTCCAAAGCTGCCATTTTCTCCAGGTGAATGGATCTGGAGATGAGTTACAATTTCAGAGGAATTCTAGGCCCCTCCTAGTCTTTGGAAGCCCTGATTTCCATGCATATCTGTGGTTTGGGGGTTTCATGATGGACACCCCTACTTTGATCCAGCCAGCTTTTTCATTAGTCACACCCAATTTAATTACTTCCTACAGCCCCCATCCTACATGGTCTTTGTCCCAATGATGCCCAGTATATTTTGGGGGGATGGTTAACTTTCCTTTTCAATAGCAGAAAAAAAGGTTAGATCTAGCCCACTGTACATATCCATGGGTACATTTGTTTAAGAAAATCTTTATTCAGATCTATTCAAAACATCCAAAACCAAGAGTCAAGAATGTATGATGATGGTAGTAGATAGGTGTTAGGTATTGAGAAGGACATTGAGCCACTCTAATAAGTTCTCTTTATTAGCTGCTCTCTTTTGTTCAGCTCAGGCCTAAAAAGAATAATGTAGCATTTGGGGGCAAAGATGCAAGCCAGCAAGCCAGCACTGGAAGCTAAAATTGAGAAGATCTCCACAGCTACCATGTATTTTCCTTTGCTACTCAGGTAAGTTGGAATAAAGGATACCCAAACACTGCAAAAGACCAACATGCTGAAAGTGATAAACTTGGCTTCGTTGAAACTGTCCGGTAACTTCCTGGCAAAGAAAGCCACAATGAAGCTCAAAATGGACAGAAATCCCATGTAGCCCAAGGCAGAGTAAAACATGGGAGGTGAGCCCTCATTACATTCCAGTATGCTTTCTGTAGTCATTGAATACATATTGACATTTGGGAATGGGGGAAATGTTGCCAGCCACACAATACAAATACCTCCTTGGATAAGGGAGCCGGAAAGGACAATGGAGGTGGCCATTTTCCCCCCCACCCACTTCCTCATCCTACTTCCTGGTTTGGTAGCCATGAAAGCCAAAATGACAGTGAGTGTCTTTGCAAGAATACAAGAAATCGATACCGAGAAAATGATGGCAAAGGCCGTTTGTCGGAGGAGACAGGTCACCTTTCCAGGTCGGCCAATGAACAGCAATGAAAACAGGAAGCAGAACAGGAGGGAGACAAGGAGAGCATAGGTGAGACTCCTGTTGTTGGCTTTGACAATTGGAGTGTTGTGGTGCTTCATAAACGTACTTAGAACCACACTTGTGCTCAAAGAAAACAAAATAGCAACAATAGCTAAACCCATCCCTAAGGGATCTTCATAGGACAAGAAGACAACAACTTTGGGAATGCATGAATTCTGCTCCTTGTTTGGATAATGATCATTCGGGCATGGTAAACATTCAGCCATGTCTGAAAAAAAGAGAAGTTATGCTGTAAATCTCTTGGAATACATACTTAAATTGTTAATTTATTACAATAAACATATGACAATTGTATGTCTAATACTTCTTTAAAATATCACTTTTCTAACCTCAAAGATACATAAAGATTTAAAGTAAAATTCTATTTGCAATTCAAAGTAAGGTTATCTATTTGCGGGCTGCCTCATTCATCGAGAAATGAAGCGAGGCATTGTAAAACTGGGCACCCAGCTCAGGATGATTGTTGGGCTTGCAATGGCAAAATTGGAGGAATTTGAACATCATTGCCCAAGTTATATCCAGACATACACACAAAGTGCTATTTGCAATGGAAAATAAGGCTGTCTGTTTGTGGCAGGCATAATTAAGCGGGAAGTAAAGGTGAGAATCTCAAAACAGACAGCTTCACAATGATCATGGGTGCTGCAGTCCCAAAGTGGAAGCAAAATGTTCCATCCCTGACAGTGTTATTGTGTGTGTGTGTGTGTGTGGGGGGGGGGTAATCCCTTGCTACTAGCCATGGAAGCTAAGGTACTCTGTTTGTGGCAAGTATAACTAATCTAAAAATTTGGGACAGGGAGGCTAATTTTATGGGCCCACAAAGGAGTCACTCTATCCTGCAGGCATTTGAGAGAGCTGAGGTGTCAATTGGTTTTCAGGTTCAGACGGTCAGTGTTGCTGAGGACTGGCAGAAAGAGCCAATTGGCAGGCTCACACATCAAAGTCAGGAGGCTCCGTACGTATCTGGGTAGCTTTGCATGATTTCCATGTAAATTAGCTTCCAAATTTAGGAAAACAACTTAAATGCACGAAAAATAAGGCACAGAAAACATTTGGTGGCAAATGACATCCTGTGAACAGTCCTTTAATATAATCATCAAAAATCTGATTTCTAGAAATGGTCATGGTGCAGGCAAACGAAGCCACTACTCAGGGCGACCTTCAGTTTGAAAGCAGGTTTTCATGAGGGGGTGGGGATGATATTGGAGCCAGCCAAAGTCTCAACCAAGGCCGCTCTTCTGAAGGAGATTGCTCATCCGTGTGGATGAGGGAGTGTTCTTCAGAAGCCCAACCAGCATCTGTTCAAGCTGGTTCTTTTAGTTGGAGGGTTTTGGGAATCACCTATTCAGCTTCGGGCAGTTTCCCAGGTTTTGACATTTGTCGGGGGAAAAACCCGAATATTGTCAAAATTGCTAATTTCATGTTTTATTTTCAGTTCAGGTTTATCAGTATGCACAGTCCCACCTTTGGTAGCAGGTTCCAAATATTAATGAAACAGTATTTAGGAGAAAAGACCCAATGACCACAGTGAATGCATTGTAATTCTTCTGAATTATAGCCAAACTATATATCTGAAGATGCCTGCCACAGTTGCTGGCGAAACGTCAGGAAAGAAAATTCCAAGACCACGGTTACACAGCCCGGATAACCTACAAGAACCAATATAGCCAAACTGGTTAATAACACTGTACACTCCAGATCTCACCCTTCTTGTCTGATATCTTTCCTTCAGGACATGGAATGCAATCATAGCAACAGAACAGCTTGCCCTCTTTCACTTTCTTTCTATATCCAGGTTGGCAGCTGGCAGTACAGACAGAAAAAGGCTGTGTCTAATCAAATGGAAAATATGAATGTTGATATGCAGGACAAAAGGTCTTGAAATACTTAAAGTTCAGGCAAATACAAGGCACACAATAAGTTGTGTCTAGTTTTCTAAGCATCGTAGCCATCGGTATTGAAGCAGTGACCTATATGATAAAATCTAGAAGCCAAGGTTTCATAAATTTAGAGGGCACCCAGCCTTCGTTTACGCCGCAGGGGAAGAGATATTTTCTCACTGTTGTGCCACGATATTCTGTGAGAAAACCAAAGATAATACAAAGAGTGCCACAAGAAAGGTAGGATTCATCAAAAAGAGTGTCTTTCACTGCAGTTCACAACACATTTTTCCACGCATAATATTCTACACCTTTATTTGTGTGGGCAGTCTGTGATACTGCGGTGAAAAACTATTGAGTCTGGACATTTTGATGTTTTGGCATGTGATTGGTCAGTTGGCCATATTAATAAATTTGGTTTGAAATTCAATATTCATGCCCTTCTACAAAGACAATGCCAACCAGATATTGGTTGAACTTTGTTTCAAAGACTTCCCAGAGTGAAGACCCCACCACAACTATATGAAGCCTAATAAAAATAGGGGGCATGGTTTTGTAGTTAAAACATGATTTGTACGTGGAAAGTCCCTGGCTTGATCCCTGATCTCATTCAAAAATCTCTGGTGCTATGTATTGGGGGAAGATCTATTTCTGTCTGAGCCAAAAAAAAGCTGCTACCAGACAGACAATGCTAAGGCAGCTTGACCAGTGGTCTCACTTGGTATAAGGCAGCTTCATTTATGTTCAGGGCTTTCATCATCATTTGAAGATTAACTGATGTTGGAGCCCACTTTCCTGCCCATGGAACAAAGGTCTTCATTCTCAATTACACTGATTTTCATGGATTTGATCGGCTATATCCTCTAGAGTTGTTGATAACGTTTGTGTGCTTGTTCTCAAAATACCTGCAAAATACCTGCATTGAAGTCCTACCTGGTTAAACTCTCTGGGCCATATAATGGCATCCTCATTGACAGTGAATGCTTGATCTGGAGGTTTTTGGATATCCATCTTGCCAACTTTCACCTTAACAAAAGATTGGTTTGGGAAGGTGACCCAGTTTATGACATCAAGCCCTTCTACTAACACACCATTCTGGTCAAAGGAAACCTGGTCACCAGCACTGTTATTAAAAGAGATACTTCGCAGAAAGTGGTGGAGCTAAATTGATTAGAAATAGAGAATTGTTCAGCAAACAATGCAACTAGACCACAAAGAGTTGACTGTTACACTCAAAGAGTTGACTCTTACAATAAATAATTGCTTTTGACTAATGTATAGTTTCCATTTTACGTATTCCAGCTATAAAATATTAGCCTGATTCTAGGAACAGTCAAAGGCTTTGCTTGGGTACTCTGTAATGCCAAAGCGCTGCCATAATGATTTAGGGCACACCCAAGTCATTTTTTTCCTGTGCTCTGTGTTCATCCCACAGAATAGGTGATTCCCCCTGCTTTATAAAGTGCAGGGCTGAGGCTTACACCCTCTGATAAGTGGGTGGGTGGGTGGGATGAAGTAAACACACTGAAGAACAGTGAGGCAAGAGATGGATCAAATTTTTCTGTGAAAGAATCTTTCATATCATCTAAAGACAGCCTCAGTAGAATCAAATCATGTGTCAGTCTACCTAAGTAGGTGTACATATTACAGATTCAAATACTGAAGCCATTACCTGCCACGGCTGGTGCCTCTGAAGCTTCCTTTTCTCTCCCTCCCCTATTCCTGTGCTTTTTGATAAATGCATGGCATGTAAAGCATGGGCCAAAGCATGCACAGCATTGTAGATGCTGTAGCTGCGCCCCGTCATCCTCGTTTCAAATAAAGTCCCAGGAAGATCTTCTAGCCTCTCCTCTCCAGTGCAGATGTCCTCATATGAATTGCCCAGATTAGAATCTGGAAACATACAGACAAATGCCTGCTCCCAGAAGTTCTTGATAAAGCCATCGTTTTTTGTATTGGAAGGGTTTCTGCTTCGGATAAATCGGTGGAAGTCTAGCACATCCTGAGAGTGAATTGCAAAGGACAGAGCACCGTGAATGAATTGAATATCCCAACTTCTTTGGAAGTCCAATAATGTGAATTCCATCTGGGCTGTCAGAATCCACACTTTGCCTTTTAGATTTTGTGCTGGGTAATCCATTTCTGATATATATATCAAACTACTCAGGAATACCATGGAATTAGTTTCTCCATAGTAGATCAAAACAGTGGCTGTGGTATTCAAAAGTTTATCATAGAGCTCCCGCCTCCATTCATCAACATATATGATATCATCAAAATTTAAATGGGGGTACATTTCTATAAAGGCAAAACAGATGCCATGCTGGGAAAAGACTGAATGCATGATCTGCAGAAACCTTTCTCCATTTTCTTTATTGTAGGCAATGAAGCCAATCCATGTCCACTGGAAATAGAGAAGTAACTGGAGAATCCCCTTGTACTGAATGGTTTCACTTGGGACCATCTGGTAGAAGGAAGCTGCTCGCATGTTATCCGTCATCACTGAAGCAAAGCCATACATTAGCTAAAATATATATTTGGAGTGGAATTAGAAGGGAAGAGTCTCAGAATGAAATTGCATTGTGTGTTCAGGGAGTCTCGTTGCTCTAGTGGAACAGCACTTTTCAATCCAATATATTATCTCCCATTATTGTCTCCTGCTTTCTTAAACCTTTTTAAAATGGTTACCAGTTCCTATACTGCTGTGTCCAGCTGTATAGATTCTTCCTCTTCAAGTTTGTCATTTTGTTTTATTGGTTTACAAGATAGTTTGGTGATTTTGATTTCAATCGGTTTACTAAGAACACAACTTTTTTTTGGCTGGGGCGGGGGGGAAGCTGGAGGACTACAAAAACTACCCCTTCGGCATCAATTTCTGAAGACGAATATGTTTTAGAACAACATGATAAATAGCAGAAACTGGTATCCTTAAACTACAAAATAATTTCACTGGATTCCTCTGAGAAACAGAGACCTTACTGTTGCTAAAACACATATTACAACACGGGAGATAAATGTCCACCTCCAGTAATCCAATGGATTGAGGACTATACAACCTCATCAACCATTGAATGTATAGCATATAGATGACAACTGTCAAAAATGACATCAGAGCCTATTTTATTTTGTGGAATAAATATTTTCAGTCTGTAAACAGAGAATTGTTTCTATTGAGTATTAGGAACAGGTTTATATGATTGCTCTGATGAAGAAATGCTCATTGGAACTTACTTATCAACTTACTAGAGAACAGCAAGAGCTTTGGATGTATGTGCATGAGACAGGGCATCGTTTTCCATAATTACACCTTCTTTCCCTAGGCCTTCAGATATGTTTGTATACCAATGTAATTTAATAGGCTTTTCAGTATCATTACTAAAAGCAGCTCCATGTGGAAATGAGCAGTATCATCCAGTAGACGCGCAAGGCGTCTTCACAAAGTCATTACCCAAACATTGTGGGACCCTGCAATTTATAAATGACGCCAGTGCTTTTTCAGTAATATGTGAATGCAGCATCATTGCCTTGTCAATTGTGTAAGAATTAAAGGACACTAATTTCTGTCTCCACACCATACAGTCACAACAGGAAAAAAGATGTGAATTTCTTTTTTTTAAATATATTTTATTAAGGTTTCTACACACACACACACACTACCTGTGGAATAGTGTAGATGCTCAGAACATTTGTTATCTCGTAGGCGTTTTCAGAGTCCAGTCCACCAATGACTGCCATTAGATTGTCCTGGCTATCACACTTATAGTTGGGGACAAATTTATTCTTCGTTGAAATAAGTTGCAGTGTGACATAATAAGTCCATCTGGCATTTGAATAGCAATCATAGATATGGAATCCCAAAGTGAGATTAGGTAAAATCTGAGCATTTTCGTTGATCTCTTTTGTAGCAAATTCCAAGGCCAAGATTTGCTGGTAATTCTTTGTGAAACAACTACAATGAGAATGAAAAGTTACAGCATGAGTTCTTACTGCGGCATCTGGACTGCTAGTAAATATGGTTCGCACAGTTATATTATGGGGGGGGGGGAAATATTACTTGGGATCTTCATATAGACTTTGAGGTGGTCTTCCAGAGAAACTCATTAGAGGAAAGAAGAAATGGATCTGAAAAGTAATGCCACCAAAGATGAGATCTGCTGACTGAAGATACTTGTGAAGAATAAGGGAAGGATCCTGTACCCAATATTTAACAGTGCAGGTCTTGTGCCCCATGTGAGATGGCAATAGCAGAAACATTAGCGTCCCTGTAACAAGTACAAATCTCACCACATGCATGTAAAGCCTGATATAGTACATTAGAGCATCCAGGAAGACAATATCCTGAGTCCAGGGAGTTTACTCTACCTATAATGGGACAATGAAGTATAAAGTGCCAGAGGCTTAACTAATATAGTCTTATCTGTCCTTTATCAATGCTAGGATCCACACATACAGAGGAGAAAGGGTACACCGCATTGGTATTCAGAGCTCTGTAGGGCTCCTAGCCGGGCTGCCAGCCTTTTACAAAGTAACTCTCTCTTTTTAAAAAGAGAAATAAAGTTGATTTTGATTTTCGACGTCTCGGTAAACTACAAAGAATGGAATGCTAATTAGAAGTAGGGAAAAGCCCATATTTTTGCCATGGCCCAAGAAACAATACTTTGTCCTTTGTCATTGCTACTATTTCAGATGTTATTGGGGCTACACTTATAAATCCTTCACAGTCATTATCACTTTGTTGTTGTTCTTGGCCACAGGAGCACAAGAGGACCTCTGGCAAGCAGCAGAATGATAATCTGTTTGATAATTACAAGATATTCATCTTCAATGTGTGTATTCTCTGGAGCATTAAGGAGTGAAACAGCTGTAGGAGGATCTACTCATTGGAAGATGATGCCATACAATGAGAAAAATAAGGTAGCATTGAAGATCTGGATCTGGAGCAGGATTTTTTTAATAGTTTTGGACTAGGTTACCAGAGAATAACTTTTTCCCCCTGTATGCACCATATAGGAAGAAGAAGAAGAAGAGCTGGTTTTAATGTGCCGACGTTCTCTACCACTTAGGGGAGACTCAAACCGGCTTACAATCACCTTCCCTTCCCCTCCCCACAACAGCCCCCCTGTGAGGTAAGTGATGCTGAGAGAGAGTGACTTGCCCAAGGTCACCCAGCTGGTTTCGTGTGTAGGAGTGGGGAAACAAATCCAGTTCACCAGATTAGCCTCCGACGGTCTTATGTAGGAGTGGGGAATCAAGCCTGGTTCTCCAGATCAGACTCCACCGCTCCAAACCAACGCTCTTAACGACTGCACCATGCTGGCTCTCCTTTCCCATATGAACATAAAGGTTTCTACTGCCTCCACTGTCATTATATTACCCCTCCCCCAGCCTTTTGTGATATCTGACACATCGTGGTGAGAAAAATCCTACAATGGCTGCCATGGGAGGCAGAGCCAGACACAAAATCTCAGAGCCTGAGGTCATCCGTAACTCTGATAGTAAATCTTCAACTTCAGGTGGAAGCTCTCTCCTGATAGTGTCAGATCTTGGAAACTAAGCAGGGTTGAGCCTGGTTAGTACTTGGATGGAAGACCACCAAGGAAGTCCAGGGTTGCTACTCAGAGGTAGCCAATGGTAGACCACCTCTGGTCATCTTATGTCTTGAAAACCCTGTGGGGTCATGATACTTTGACTGTGATTCCACCCTCATTTTACATAAAGCCACTGTCTGTGCTACAACATAAGCATAAAAAAACACTTTCTAAAAATACTTAATGGGCTCCTGGAGAGTTCTGGTCCCCACCACGTTGGGGAACCCTGCATTAGATGAACACAGGGTTGCAACATTTCACCTAACTTTTTCTAGATGGGATCTAAGGACTTGCAGATAGACTATAGGTGCAGGGAATGAACCAATGCATTATTAGTATTGTGGTGATGTTTTCTAGTTGACAGAAGGATAGGTTGTCATGCAGACAATGTAATTATCTTCATGACTAAGAAACTTAAAAGAGAAAAAGATACTGGCACTGCAATCCTAAACCTTCTAAGTACATTTAAGTCAATCTCCTTATAAAGTGGCAAAATGTTTTAAGGTAGGATGTAAAAGTCTCTAGAGTGTTCACTTCAAAAAATTTCATATCAATTTCCTATCCAGATTTCGGGGAGGATTTCAGAAATTTCTTTATCCTGAAAATCTGGAACCATTTTAACAATTGCCACCCTCTCTCCCCAGAGAGCTGGAGCCGGGGAGGAGGGAGGGAGGGAGGGAGAGAGAGAGAGAGAAAGAGAGAGAGAGAGAGAGAGAGAGAGAGAGAGAGAGAGAGAGAGAGAGAGAGAGAGAGAGAGAGAGAGAGAGAGAGAGAGAGAGAGAGAGAGAGAGAGAGAGAGAGAGAGAGAGAGAGAGAGAGAGAGAGAGAGAGCTTGCCCCATCAAACAGCCATTTAGGAGCATCTCCTGTCCCTTTATATTTACATGTGAGCATATATAAATATGATGCACATCAGTTTAATTCATTACATGAATTAGTTAAACCCAAGTTGTTGTCTTGCATCTGTTTTGAAGGGGTGACTGGGGCAATATATATTTTCCCGAATATATGAAATTCTGCTGGATATCAGTGTAGAAGCCAAACAAAATTTCCATTTTGAATGGGGAAAAGATCTCAGTTATGAGATCTACGAAGAGATTTGTAAGTGTGTATTTGTATAAGGGTTATCTTTCTCCGTCTAGCCAGCCAGATCAGCTGAATAAACCCTGGAGATCAATGGGGTGACAAATGTCGCAGCCAGATCGCCCTCACATCCTCATTATGGACACCCATAGTTTTTTTCAGCAAGCTTTTTCATTTAGTCACTCCCAGTTTTATTACTTACTACAGCCCCTATCATTGTCCCAATGATGACCAGTATACATTTTTGTGGATGGTTAACTTTCTTTTTTAACAGCAGAAAAAAGGTTGGATCTATCCCACTGTTCATCTCCATAGGTACATTTGTTTAAGAAAGATTTTATTCAGATCTATTCAAAACATCCAAAACCAAGAGTCAAGAATGTTTGATGCTGGTAGTAGATAGGGGTTAGCTATTGAGAAGGACACTGACAGCCCATTCATCAAATGTGCTGGATGCCTGACCCAAAGGCCTTAGGAGGCCGACGAAGGCCTCCACCAGCTCAAGGGCCCACACAGCCAGTGCCTGGAAGCCACACGCCAGCGTTAGTGGCCCTAGCACCGGTGTGCAGGCCCAGCTGCCGATCTGCAGCCGCCGCTGCCACAGCGCTGGGCCCGGCCGCCGCCACAGCCTCCCGCTGGCATCCAGCCACCAGCACCGGCCGTGACGGCGACCCGGGAGGCGTTCCAGAATCCCGGGTGGCGTTCCCGGAGCGATATGGCGCCCTGGGAGGCGTTCCTGGAGTGTTCCTGAGCCGGGCGGTGGTGGAGCCGTTTAGGCTCAGGAATGCCCCCCCTTTTTTATAAAGATATTCCTATGAGGGTTGCACTAGTTTTTGGTGCCGAAGCCTCCTTAGGAGGCAACACCACTGAGTTGCCTCCTAAGCTCGGTGCATGCATTCCTTTCAGGAATGCGCTGTGAGACACTTTAGTAAGTTCTCTTTATTAGCTGCTCTCTTTCGTTCAGCTCAGGCCTAAAAAGAATAATGTAGCATTTGGGGGCAAAGATGCAAGTCAGCAGGCCAGTACTGGAAGCTAAAATTGAGAAGATCTCCACAGCTACCACATATTTTCCTTTGGTACTCAGGTAAGTTGGAATAAAGGATACCCAAACACTGCAAAAGACCAGCATGCTGAAAGTGATAAACTTGGCTTCATTGAAACTGTCCGGTAACTTCCTGGCAAAGAAAGCCACAATGAAGCTCAAAATGGACAGAAATCCCATGTAGCCCAAGGCAGAGTAAAACATGGGAGGTGAGCCCTCATTACATTCCAGTATGCTTTCTGTAGTCATTGAATACATATTGACATCTGGGAATGGGGGAAATGTTGCCAGCCACACAGTACAAATACGTCCT
Organism: Euleptes europaea; assembly: GCF_029931775.1. Taxonomy (NCBI): domain Eukaryota; kingdom Metazoa; phylum Chordata; class Lepidosauria; order Squamata; family Sphaerodactylidae; genus Euleptes; species Euleptes europaea. Next base: position 16,099,650 of record NC_079329.1, on the reverse strand, counting down.
TGGATAAGGGAGCTGGAAAGGACAATGGAGGAGGCCACTTTCCCCCCCACCCACTTCCTCATCCTGCTTCCTGGTTTGGTAGCCATGAAAGCCAGAATGACAGTGAGTGTCTTTGCCAGAATACAAGAAACCGATACTGAGAAAATGATGGCAAAGGCAGCTTGTCGGAGGAGACAGGTCACCTTCCCAGGTCGGCCAATGAAGAGCAATGAAAACAGGAAGCAGAACAGGAGGGAGACACGTCAGCATATTTAAATAGGATGAAGATCAGTTTAATCAATTAAATGAATTAGTTAAACCCAGGCTGTTGTCTTGTATCTTCTTTGAAGGGGTACCTGGGGCAACATATATTTTCCTAAATATACGAAATTCTGCTGAATATCAGTGTAGAAGCCAGACAGAAATTCCAGTTTAAATGGGGAAAATATCTCAGTTATGAGATCTCTGAAGAGATTTTGAAGTTTTATTTGTACAAGGGTCATCTTTCTGAGTCTTGCCTTTCATTCAAAGAGAATCTAATGGAAATGTTCCATCATAGTATTTAATACCACAAAAATTAGCAAAAATATGTAGTTTCACTATAGGCTCTTGTTTTACAGTACCAACAAGAGTCTATAGAGAACCTACATATTTTTGCTAATTACTCCTAATGCTGATTAGATGCATATGCGGAGGTCGTATACAAAGGCAAAGAAATTTTGCCCATTGTTTATAGATATGATGAAGGATGGACTAAGTTTGGGTCTCCCCTTCAGAATAGAGACTTTCAGCCCATTCCTGAAAGGGCCCCCGAAACTTCTTAGGAGGCATTATGACCCCGCTGCCAGCGTAAGTGTGTGTAAAACCATGATTACACAGACTTACGCTGGCGGCAAGGCCAGTCCCACCGGCAGCCGAGAGCTGCAGGACCACGCCTTGCCCCTCTTCCTGTGTGACCTCTTCGTGGTGCAGGCCACGGCGTAGAGAGGCCACGCCGGCTCAGGGGAGCATTCCAGGGGCGGGGTGGGGGGAGGAGCTGCCGATTAGGCAGCTTCCTATCCCAGTTTGGATGGATACACCAGCGCTGGGAATGGCGGTGCTGCGCCTGCTTTTGTTTTATGGCGTGCGCAAATCAGCTTAGGAAGAGGTGCCACTGGCCTCTTCCCCACCGACTCTGCACGCCATAATTTCAGGAATGGGCTGTTTGTTATTAAATTATATAGCAATGTTGCCTAAGAAATTTCATGCATACATACATATGTAGGTACATACACACACTACTGAATAAACACAATTCTCATTATATTTATATATTTCTCCCTCAAAATCAGCTCAAAACATAAGAACATAAGAAAATTTATGCTGGACCAGACCAAGGCCCATCAAGTCCAGCAGTTTGTTTACACAGAATAGGTATGCATCATGGCTAGTATTCATTTTGACTAGTAGCCATGGATAGCCCTATCTTCCATGAAAATGTTCACTCCCCTCTTAAAGCTTTCTAAGTTGTGAAGAAAATACTTCATTTTATCTGTTTTGATTCTCTCACCCTCCAGCTTCAGCAGATGACTCCGAAAAGCTTCTCCCTGACCATTCTCTTCATACCATGCATAATTTTATAGACCTCTATCATATCTTCCCAATTCATTACAAGTATAATAAATAAAAGTTAACTCCTTGTTTGTTTAACCCTCTAGTCTGGATGTGTATGATCTCATGGAAAGAAACACATAGAGACACAAACAAAGATCTAGGGGTACCCTGTCTGGTGGCATCTCTGTGAATAAGAGAGGGGACTTTGTGTGTGAAAGAGTCAGGACTGTCCATATAGTTTAAAAGAGGCAAGACAGGTAGCGTACTGTGTTTGCATGACCTACATGTAGTCCTGAACCTGAGTGACAACTTGTGGAGGGTGGTAGGGTCTGTGAGGGAAAAGGGGGTCACAGTCATATCTTTCATGAGCGCTAGCCTGGTGTAGTGGTTACAGTGTCAGACTAGAATCTGGGAGACCCAGGTTCAAATCAGTGGAATTTGCTGATAACCAAATTTGAAAAATAACAACAAAAACAATAACAAAAACATGAATTGTTTCAAGGAAAGGAGTTTTGTTATACCAACTACCTCTGATTTGTATTAGTGTTACAGGACATCACTGTACTGACCCAAACCAATGTTCTGTTACAGGTGCCATTTCTGGGTTAGGAAAGTTCTAGACATCTGAGGCATAGCCTGGGGAGGAGAGTGAGTTCAGCAGGGATGTGATGCCCTAAAGTCTACCTTCCAAAGCTGCCATTTTCTCCAGGTGAATGGATCTGGAGATGAGTTACAATTTCAGAGGAATTCTAGGCCCCTCCTAGTCTTTGGAAGCCCTGATTTCCATGCATATCTGTGGCTTGGGGGTTTCATGATGGACACCCCTACTTTGATCCAGCCAGCTTTTTCATTAGTCACACCCAATTTAATTACTTCCTACAGCCCCCATCCTACATGGTCTTTGTCCCAATGATGCCCAGTATATTTTGGGGGGATGGTTAACTTTCCTTTTCAATAGCAGAAAAAAAGGTTAGATCTAGCCCACTGTACATATCCATGGGTACATTTGTTTAAGAAAATCTTTATTCAGATCTATTCAAAACATCCAAAACCAAGAGTCAAGAATGTATGATGATGGTAGTAGATAGGTGTTAGGTATTGAGAAGGACATTGAGCCACTCTAATAAGTTCTCTTTATTAGCTGCTCTCTTTTGTTCAGCTCAGGCCTAAAAAGAATAATGTAGCATTTGGGGGCAAAGATGCAAGTCAGCAAGCCAGCACTGGAAGCTAAAATTGAGAAGATCTCCACAGCTACCATGTATTTTCCTTTGGTACTCAGGTAAGTTGGAATAAAGGACACCCAAACACTGCAAAAGACCAGCATGCTGAAAGTGATAAACTTGGCTTCGTTGAAACTGTCCGGTAACTTCCTGGCAAAGAAAGCCACAATGAAGCTCAAAATGGACAGAAATCCCAGGTAGCCCAAGGAAGAGTAAAACATGGGAGGTGAGCCCTCGTTACATTCCAGTATGCTTCCTGTAGTCACTGAATACATATTGACATCTGGGAATGGGGGAAATGTTGCCAGCCACACAATACAAATACCTCCTTGGATAAGGGAGCCGGAAAGGACAATGGAGGTGGCCACTTTCCCCCCCACCCACTTCCTCATCCTACTTCCTGGTTTGGTAGCCATGAAAGCCAGAATGACAGTGAGTGTCTTTGCCAGAATACAAGAAATCGATACCGAGAAAATGATGGCAAAGGCAGTTTGTCGGAGGAGACAGGTCACCTTTCCAGGTCGGCCAATGAACAGCAATGAAAACAGGAAGCAGAACAGGAGGGAGACAAGGAGAGCATAGGTGAGACTCCGGTTGTTGGCTTTGACAATTGGAGTGTTGTGGTGCTTCATAAACATACTTAGAACCACACTTGTGCTCAAAGAAAACAAAATAGCAACAATGGCTAAACCCATCCCTAAGGGATCTTCATAGGACAAAAAGACAACAACTTTGGGAATGCATGAATTCTGCTCCTTGTTTGGATAATGATCATTCGGGCATGGTAAACATTCAGCCATGTCTGAAAAAAAGAGAAGTTATGCTGTAAATCTCTTGGAATACATACTTAAATTGTTAATTTATTACAATAAACATATGACAATTGTATGTCTAATACTTCTTTAAAATATCACTTTTCTAACCTCAAAGATACATAAAGATTTAAAGTAAAATTCTATTTGCAATTCAAAGTAAGGTTATCTATTTGCGGGCTGCCTCATTCATCGAGAAATGAAGCGAGGCATTGTAAAACTGGGCACCCAGCTCAGGATGATTGTTGGGCTTGCAATGGCAAAATTGGAGGAATTTGAACATCATTGCCCAAGTTATATCCAGACATACACACAAAGTGCTATTTGCAATGGAAAATAAGGCTGTCTGTTTGTGGCAGGCATAATTAAGCGGGAAGTAAAGGTGAGAGTCTCAAAATGGACAGCACTAATTTCTGTCTCCACACCATACAGTCGCAACTGGATAAAGGATGTGAGTTTGTATATCCACACACTACCTGTGGGATATTGTAGATGCTCAAAATATTTGCTATCTGGTAGCAGGTTTCAGAGTGCAGTCCTCCAACGACCGCAATTAGATTGTCCTGGATATCACACTTATAGTTGGGGACAAAATTATTCTTGGTTGAAATGAGTTGCATTGTGACATAGTAAGTCCATCTTGCATTTAAATAGCAATCATAGATATGGAATCCCAAAGTGAGATTAGGTAAAATCTGAGGATTTCCGTTGATCTCTTTTATAGCAAATTCCAAGGCCAAGATTTGCTGGTAATTCTTTGTGAAATAACTACAATGAGAATGAAAAGTTACAGCATGAATTCTTACAGCGGCATCTGGATGGCTAGTAAATATGATTTGCACAGTTATATTATGGGGAGGGACATTACTTGGGATCTTCATATAGACTTTGAGGTGGTCTTCCAGAGAAAGTCATTAGAGGAAAGTAGAAATGGATCTGAAAAGTAATGCCACCAAAGATGAGATCTGCTGATTGAAGATACTTGTGAAGAATAGGGGAAGGATCTTGTACCCTATATTTAACAGTGCAGGTCTTGTGTCCCACATGAGATGGAAGTAGCAGAAATATTAGAGTCCCTGTAACAAGTACAAATCTCACTGCATGCATGTAAACCCTGATATAGTACATTAGAGCATCCGGGAAGACAATATCCTGAGCCCAGTGAGTTTACTCAACCTACAGTGGGAAAATGAAGTGTAAAGTGCCAGAGCCCTAACTAATATAGTCTTATCTGTCCCTTATCACTGCTACAGCCTACACATGCAAAGGAGAAAGGGTACACTGTATCGGTAATCAAAGTTCTGTAGGGGTCCTAGCCTGGGCTGTAAGTCTTTTACGATGAAACTCTCTATTTAAAAAGAGAGAGAGAGAGAGAGAGAGAGAGAGAGAGAGAGAGAGAGAGAGAGAGAGAGAGAGAGAGAGGGAGAGAGAGAGAGAGAGAGAGAGAGAGAGAGAGAGAGAGAGAGAGAGAGAGAGAGAGAGAGAGAAATAAAGTTGTTGATATTTGACATCTCAGTAAACTTCCAAGAATGGAATGCTAGTGAGAAGCAGGGGAAAGACCATATTTTTGCCAGGGCCCAAGTAATAATACTTTGTTCTTTGTCATTGCTTGTATTTCAGATGTTATTGGGGATACACTTAGAAATCCTTCACAGTCACTATCACTTTGTTGATGTTCTTGGCCACAGGAGCACAAGAGGGCATCTGGCAAGCAGCAGAATGATGGTCTGTTAGATAATTACACATCTACAATGTGTGTATTCTCTGGAGCGTTAAGGAATAACACAGCTGTAGGAGGATCTACCCACTGGAAGATGACGCCATACAATGAAAAAAAGAAAGTAGCATTGACGATCTTGGTCCAGAGCCAGAGAAAAATTAAAAGTTTTGGACAAGGTTACCAGAGAATAACTTTTTTCTCTGTATGCACCATATAGGAACAGTTCCCTTTCCCATATGAACATAAATCTTTTCCACTGCCTCCACAATCATTATATCACCCCCCCCCCCCCAGCACCACCTTTTTCAGCCTGCGGTTACCTTTGGAAATCTGACACAGGGTGGTGAGAAAAATCATAAAATGGCTGCCATGAGAGGCGGAACCAGCCACAAAATCTCAGAGATGGAGGTCATCCGTAACTTTGATAATAAATCTTCAACTTCAGGCAGAAGCTTTATCCTGATACTATCAGATCTTGGAAACTAAGCAGGGTTGAGCCTTGTTAGTAATTAGATGGGAGACCACCAAAGAAATCCAGGGTCGCTATGGAGAGGCAGTCAATGGCAGACCTCCTCTGTTCATTTCTTGCCTTGAAACCCCTGTGGGGGTCATGTTATGTTGACGGTGATTCAATGGTGATTCATTTTACATAAAGCCACTGTCTGTATTACAACATAAACATGTTTTTAAAAAAGCGTTCTAAAACTACTTGACGGGTTCCAGGAGAGTGCTGGCACCATGCTACCAAAAGGCACCATGTTGGGGTACTTTGCATTAGATGAACACAGGGTTGCAACATGTCAGCTAACTTTTTCTAGGTGGGATCTAAGGACATGCAGATAGACTCTAGGAGCAGAGAATGATCAAATGCATTATTAGTGTTGTGATGATGTTTTCTAGTTGGAGGGAAGGTGTACTTGAATTTGTTAATAAAGCTGGTCCTGGACATGCAGAATTGTGTTCTGTAAAGTACATTGCACAAAGTCGATTACAATACAGAAGTAGATTGCACTACAGTTTACTGTAGGCCATCCAGTAGAAGAGAGACCTGAACATATTAAATACAGGAAAGGGGGAGGGATAAATAACAAGCGACACATTCAACAACTTCTGAATGCTGAACCCCAAGGTTTGGGATAGGAGTTCTGATTTTATGGGGTCTGGAAGGGATCGCCCCCTCCTCCATAGAGAAGTATGATAAAGTTTACAATGCTTCTCTATACAGGAGGGGGCGATCGCTTCAGGACCCCATAAAATCAGACCCCCCTCACCCAATCACCAAACTTTGGTGGGGCAGGCGGGGGTCTTTAAACCCCTCTGCGCTCTCTGCGCAGAGTGCAGAGAGGCTTGACAACCCCCCGCCTGCCTTCCCGAGACTCCTGGGAAGGGGGGTGGGGGGTCTTTAAACCCCTCTGTGCTGCCTGCGCAGAGAGCGCAGAGGGGCTTGACAACCCCCCGCCTGCCTTCCCGGGACTCCTGGGAAGGGGGGTGGGGGGTCTTTAAACCCCTCTGCGCTGCCTGCACAGAGAGCGCAGAGGGGCTTGACAACCCCCCGCCCGCCTTCCCGGGAGTCCCGGGAAGGCGGGAGGGGGGTTGTCAAGCCCCTCTGCGCTATCTGCACGGGGGGGGGGCTTTAAACAGGTCTGCGCCCCCCAGCTGGGAGGCGCAGATCTGTTTAAAGGGGGGGGTGGAACAGATTTGTGCCTCCCTGCCAGGAGGTGCAGACCTGTTTAAAGCCCCCCCCACGCCTTCATGGAAATGCCGTGAAGGCGCGCCCCCCCGAATCTGCCGAATTTATTTGCCGAACCCCCAAAGTCGGTGAATTCGGCTCCCCCATTTCCCGCCTTTTTTGAGTTCGGTTGTCCCGAACCAAAAAACAGCTGAATCAGAGGAAATTTGGCTGTTTTTTGGTTAGGGACAAACCAAATCAACGGCCCTAGTGCCTGCATAGTGGGCCACCAGGTCCAGCCCGGGAGGTTTGGGCAGGCCCGTATGCTATCAGTATGCACAACCTTAGTAATGGTAGCAACAGCCAAGAAGCTCATGTAGCATACAGTCCAGTAAAACATGATAGCTGGGCCCTCATTACTTTCTAATATGATTGCTTCCAGCATTGAATGCATATCAACATCTGGGAATGGAGGACAGATTGTCAACTAAATAACACAAATAACTGCTTGAACAAGGGAGCAGAAAATAATAATGGAGTTGGCCAGTCTTTTCCTGGCCACTTCTTCATCTTGGATTCTGGGTTTGTGGCCATGAAAGCTAGAACCACAGTGATAGTTTCTTGCCAACTCAGAAGAAATGGCCATGGAGAAGGTGATGGCAAAGGTAGTTTGGTGAAGGAGACAGGTCACCTTTTCAGGGTGTCCAATGAACAGTAGTGCCCAAAGGAAGCAGAGCAGGAGGGAGATAAGAAGAGTATAAATGATGTTTTGATTGTTGGCTTTGAAACTATGAGGAATGTTTGCAGGGATTTGGGTTTTTAAGGCACTGTTTTTAAGGGGTTTTTTAAAGGCACCAAAGTTGTAACATAGCTGCTGGTGACTCTGCACAATAACCCCTGACTTGGTAAAGATTGAGATAGGGGATACAATTGTATTGGCCCCCAAATGGAGGAATAAAGTGGGGGCCAATGAAATTGGACCCCCTGGCCCAATCTTTACCAAACTTTCAATTTCTTATAAGGAGAGTTGTCAGCAGCTATGCTGCAAATTTGGTGTCTCTACCTTAAGTAACAGCCCCCCCCACAGAGCCCTGCAAATATTCCTCATTGGTTTCAATGGGATTTAAATGCTTCCATTGAACTATGGGAAATCTCAAAAAGCTGAAAAAAGCTGGACATTTTCACCTTTTTGGATTTGGCGTTTCAGCTGTTGTTAGGCACTAGCTCCAGGCACTAGCTGGAGATCTCCTGCTATTACAACTGATCTCCAGCCAATAGAGATCAGTTTCCTGGGAGAAAATGGTCATTTTGGCAACTAGACTCCATGGCATTGAAGTCCCTTCCCCAAACCCCACCCTCCTCAGGCTCCACCCCAAAAACCTCCCACAGGTGGCAAAGAGGGACCTGGCAACCCTAGCTGCTGTTAAATGGCACAATTTTTTAAAAATTCAGCAAAGCCATATGTGCATCCCTATTTCTAAATTGGAGTTGCATATGCTTGCTCTTTTCTATTGCAGTGCGTGTGTATGTCTATGTGTGGAGGTAGTAACCTGCAGTTAGGGCTGTTGGAAAAAAAATTCAGTATAGTTCAGATTCGGCCGAATTCGGCCCGTCTGGATTTGGGATATGCTGAAGTCTGAACTCCCCTGCTTCAGGTCCGTGCAATTCGGCGCAAATTCAAAGTTCGGGAAAAAATTTGGCCTAATAAAGCCATTAAAAACACAACCGTGCCTTTCCACAGCTCCGGGGGTGGCATTTTTGGGGGTAGAGGTCCAAAACTTTCAGCAGAGCTTCAAAGGACCCTTATTACAAGACCCCCCAAGTTTTGTAAAGATTGGGTCGGGGGGGCTGAGATATGGGCCCCGAAAGGGGTCCCCCACCCTTAATCTGCATCTCTGAGCAGAGCTTGCCGCCCACGCACAAAGCTCCCAGCCCCGACAAACAGCTGAGCTGCAGGGAGCAAAGGCGGGGCAGGTGCAAAGAAGTTTGCAAAGCAACACAACTGCAAAGCAACACAACTGCAAAGCAACACAACCATGCAAAGCAACAAGTTTGCAACCATGCAAAGCAACACCTGACACCTGGGAGTTTGCAAACCATGGAAAGGGACAGAGGCAGCTAGCTATGCATAATGAGCAGGAGGGAGTGGAATTTGCATGGGACTCAGGACCAGGCAAATGCATTCTTTAAGTCACCATTTGAAAACCAGTTTTGAGCAAGCATCAAAATAGACCTAACCGATCTTATGAATGAGGGAAAACCTGAGGACACACAACTGAAGCCCCCCTCAAACCAGGGAGAGAGAGACTCTAGGGGGCACACACACCCCCAGGCAGAATGGGCAAAAGCCCCCTTTGGCTTCCCCCCCCCCCACAGAAACTGCTCCCTTCCCACACACAAACAGACTCTGCTTCCCCCCCACACACACACACAGGAGAAAAATTATAGATTAAAGCCCCCAAAGGGGTCTTACTGTGGCTGTCTTCTGTTCCATCAGGAGGGGCTGGGAGGACTGGGTAATCCAGTATGATTCTATTTAAGCACAGGAGGTTTTGCCTTGGATTTGCCTCTCTGGAGATGCATACAGGATTGGGTGATCCATTCATCCCAATAGGGGAAAGGGGAAAGCCCATATCTCAGGACTCCCTGACCCAATGTTTACAAAACTTCGGGGGTCTCTTAAGAAGGCTCATCTGAAGCTATGCTGAATGTTTGGGGGCTGCACCCCCAAAAATACGCCCCCTGCAGCCATGGAAAGAGAAAAAGGGAAAGCCCATATTTCTGCCCCCACTGAATCCATCTTTACAAAACTTGGGGGGGTCTCTTAAGAAGGCTCATCTGAAACTATGCTGAACGTTTGGGGGCTGCACCCCCAAAAAAGCACCCCCTGCAGCCACAGAAGTGGAAAAGGGGGAGGGAAAAGGGGTGGAGCCCATATCTCGGAACCCCCTGACCCAATGTTTACAAAACTTGGGGGTCTCTTAAGAAGGCTCGTCTGAAGCTCCGCTGAAAGTTTGGGGCCTCTACCCCCAAAAAATGCGCCCCCTGCAGCCACGGAAAGGAGCGAATGTGCACATGCACCCCCCACGAGGATTTCTCTCTCTTTCTCTCCCCAGCTGGGCCGCGCAGCAGCTGATTCCTCCAGTACTCAATCCTGACTGATTGGCCAGAAGTAGACCCAGCTTGGCCACCGATTGGCAGGGGAGAATGCTGCTTACTGACGGTTATGCTGCTGTGCCCCAAATTTGCCAAATTTATTCGTAAACTCCCAAACTTGCTGAATTCGGCTCCCCCGTTTTCCCACCATTTTTGAGTTCAGTTCGTCCCGAACTAAAACCCTCCGAATCAGGGGAAATTCGGCTGTTTTTCGGTTCGGGCCGAACCGAATCGACAGCCCTATCTGCAGTCCATCATCTGTAGTCTGGTGTGCAAGTGAGCTAAATATTATTTGGACTTTTGTGTTTCGTCCCTCCTCTGTGCAGTCTATTGCACCCTGCTGTTTCCTTCCAGCACGTCAAAGCAAAGCCACTCCTCAATGTTGCAGGTTGACATCCCATCACCATGACTGTGTGTGGGGAATGCGCCAAGAAGCTCAGTCTCTGTCTCTATCCCCCACTTTTGAAACATGTGTAAGCAAAGTCTTTGGCCACTTATGCTTGGTAATTACAACACGTTCCAGACTGAAGTGCCCCACATTTTTTTTTGAGTTTTTCACACTAAACCATCATTCAGGAAGTGACTGCGAAGCAGGCACATACCTGCTTTGCATTTCTTAAGAGCCCCTTCAACGTGACCTTTTGAGTTTGCTCTGCCCCTGCCTTGAAGAATCCCCTCAAGGAAGCATGCAAAATCACAGCTGCGCATTAGCTTTGCAACCAGCGATTGATAATGGCTATGCAAACAAGGAGCAGGTTGGGGGGGTTTGGAATTTTGCATCGGGACCGTGAATAGGAATTTTAAAGGTTGTATTTAAAAAAAGAGCTTTGAGTGAGCATCAAAATTGACCATGCATAAATGGTGTTTTCTCTAGCCTTGGAGGTGATAGGAGGAGTCCTAAAGAATGAGGAGCCGTGTGTATTCAGAATCAGAATGGCCTCCCAAAGTGAGTGAGACAGTACAATGATCTGAAAAAAAGAACAAAGTGCATAGAGCTGCCAGGTCCTCCCTCTACACCAGCAGGAGGTTTTTGGTGTGGAGCCTAAGGAGGGCAGGGACTTCAATGCTATAGAATCCAATTTCCAAAGCAGCCATTTTCTCCAGGTGAACTGATCACTGTCAACTGGAGATCAGCTGTAATAGCAGGAGATCTGCAGCTATTACCTGGAGGCTGGCAACCCTAACGGTATACAATTTTTTAAACTTCTGATTTGGACTAATCATGTTTTGGGGGAAGATGGGCTAATTGTGCTTGTTGGTCAGTTTCCAAGGGTGCTTTCACGCATCCTGAGTAATGCACTTTCAATCCACTTTCGTTGCACTTTGCAGCTGGACTTCACTGTGTGAAACAGAAAAATCCACTTGCAAATGATCGTTAAAGTGCATTGAAAGTGGACTGAAAGCACATTTCTCAGGATGTGTGAAAGTGCCCTAAATTAGAAAATTAATCTGCTGAGTCACGCGCTTCCCTTGATACCTCTTCTGCTGAAAGACAAACACTGAGTGGGATCCATGATAGCATTTCTCCAGATGGAAGGACTTTGGGCTTCAGAGTGCAACTTTCTTGCCCACCTCCTTCTGCTCTGATCCCAAATGTCACACACACACCCCACAGTGCTTCTGGGGAAGGTTAGGAAAACATGGTCCGTTAATGGATAACCTTCCATCTGAAGAAACATTCTGGTGGATCCAATCAAGTGAGGAGGTAGTACAACTACCAGACTGAAAGTCTTTTCAGTGTTCCAAAATGTCAAAAACTGTATAGTTTAGATTCAATATCATAAACATTTTTTCGAATACGAAGCCTTTATTGGCGTTAGTTATACAACATCTATATAAACATGATAAAAACAATTTAGAATCATCTCCACAAAATTGACACTAAAACAGGTTTAAATACATTAGAAGTTACTGCTAATTACCATTTTTTATGAATAGGTGTTTTAGGATCGGATCTGGATTAGCAAATTTCTGACTCCACATCCCAGGTGAACAGCCCAACAAATCTAAACAAACATCAGTAAAAATTATCTGATTGCTTTGAAGGAGAATGTAAAGCATGTGTTCAGCATTGCTAATTCAGTGAACATGAGACCTGAATCTACTTGGACAGTTCCTTGCCTTTGCTTCTTGAACGGTATTTGCAGGTTTGTTTGTGTGTGTGAGACACACAGAGAGAAAGTTGTTGTGTTTTTTCCCCATTTTATTTTGTTTTATTCTTTTAGTTTTATTCCTTCTTATAAAACAAGAAGCAGAACACCCATTTAATTCAGTCTTCATAATTAATGTTCCAGTTCATTAGACTTTAATATAGAATGCATAACAACATCTTTAGATTAGGAATATAGACATAAAATTATATAGCAGCTCCTGAACTTTTAAAAAAAATGACTATTGCCATTATTGTTCATCCCACTTATGAAAATAATCCAAGCTAGGAAAGGATGTTATTCAGGATCACTTTGCAACAATATTTCACCAAGGAGACCATGCAAAGAAGTCAGATATTTTGTCAGACTCACTGATCAAGCATTTTTTAAATTCATTTTGTATAAATTCAAAATTTGGGGAAGGGGGAAGGTGAAAGACCTGGTTGAGAAAGATAAGTGACTTAACGTTAGTACAAGCAATCAATATGGAAGTGACAATATTTATATCTGTGAGGAACAATTTTACTGAAACTTGTATAAAGTTAAGCTTCTGATGGGAATGCAGTCTCTACACTGATTTTTCCTTGTAAGCTGCTCTCTGTTGTCTGAGGAACAGTGGAGGAACTGTGGGTATAAATGTTCATTTCTATGCATTTAAAGCACCAGAAGCAGAAATGCATTCTGACCTCCCCACTTAGTATTGTTGAAATGAAAGAAACTCAGGCTTTGAAAAGTAAGTTACTTAATGATAGTGGTGGCAATTATATTAACACTTCTGTGGAATGATGAAGTCTCAACCAATGTGGCTTTTCTGAAGGAGACTGCTCATCCACATGGGTGAGGGTATCTTCTTAAGAAGCCTTTGAAACAGCTGATCAGCAGCTGTTAAAGCTGGTGCTTTCAGGTGGAGGGTATATCCCCCTCGATGGGACTGGGTGAGCCACATCTTTTAAATGACTCTTCTGCTATGCAGACTAGTGTTCTGTTGGGTGATGTACCTGGAAGGTTGGTCAGACCAAGTTGGCTCCGATTACACAACCCATACCTCAAAAGGGCCCCAACTATGGGGTCCTAACAAAAACCAGTCAATTATAGAAGAATGGGACAAGGCACAGAGCCATGCATCTGAGAAAAGGTGAATAGCTGAAACCCAGAAAACCCAAACATATATTCAGCTTTTTGGGAATCGCATATTTGGCTTCAGGCAGATTCACAGGTTTTGGTATTCAAATTAAAATAAATTTGAATATTGCAGAAACGGCTAATTTTGGGTTTATTTTCGGTTTGGGTTTACTGCTATGCACAGCCCTACTCTGTACTGTACATCTCTTACCTTTATGCTCAGAGATTGTACCTTCCGGACATGGGTGGCAATCATAACAGCAGAATGGTTCCCCTTCCCTCTCTTTCATCCTATACCCAGGATTGCAATTCTCACTGCATAAAGACAGAGGTTGTACCTAAACAAAAAGAACAGAGTATTTATTTGAGAAAAATGGCTTGAAATTCCTAAGGATAAAGAGAGCTTACAGCATGCAATGAGCTCTTGTTAGTTTCCAAACAATGATGAGAGATCCTCCCTGATCACACACACCTCCATTGTACAGTAGCACATTTCCTTTAAAAACCTGCTTTCCAGTCCTACCTGGTTAAATCGGGGGTGCCATACCATGGATTCTTCATCAATCTGAAGTGCTTGCTCCGAAAGAGCCTGGAGATGGGTCTTTCCAACTTTCACTCTAACAAAAGATTGGTTTGGAAATGTTACCCAGTTGATAACATCAAGTCCTGCTATCAATTCTCCATTGTGGTCAAAAGAAATCTGGTCACCAGCACTGTTGTTAAATGAGACGTGTCTCAGAAAGTGATGAAGCTACATTGAAAAATGAAATAAAAGTCTGTAACGTTAAAAAAAGCATCTTAATAACAACCACTACCACTTCCTATGTCTAAATTCACCAGTGAGTATGATTAGTTCAATGGACTTTCTAATGGGCTGTGTATAACATTTTTCCCCACTCTGTGCATACAGGTTTACATCTACTTAGTGAACATGCCTGTATTTTTTATTAGAGTGGAAACATTTTGTCAGATGGTATTGAAGGAAAGTAAGAAATTACTTATTTGTCTAATATCGTTTGAATAGGGCCATGAGCAGCAAAGTCCACATAAGAACATAAGAAAGGCCATGCTGGGTTAGACCAAGGTCCATCAAGTCCAGCAGTCTGTTCACACAGTGGGCAACCAAGTGCCTCTAGGAAGCCCACAAACAAGACAACTGCAACAGTATTATCCTGCCGGTGTTCCACAGCACCTAAGATAATAGGCATGCTCCTCTGATACTGGAGTGAATAGGTATGGATCATGACAAGTATTCATTTTGACTAGTATTCATGAATAGCCCTCTCCTCCATGAACATGTCCACTCCTCTCTTAAAGCCTTCCAGGTTGGCAGCCATCACCACATCCTGGGGCAGGGAGTTACATGTGATTGAATGTTACACATGATGACAAGTGTACATAAAGGATTATTTTGATGCCATCCAATAAATAAAGAATATTTAACACAATTATTCTGCACTGAATTTAAGAATTAAAAAGTTGACGGGCCCAGCCCTAGAATCTTGCAAGAAAAAAATAGGTGACAATGGAAACAAGAAAGAGAGGGGGAAGAGAGAGAGCAGTGACTATATGGGAGGATATGCATGTGCTTCATTTAGTTGCTTCATTTAGATGGCAGCATAATTTTGGTATGGGTGGGGATCTAAGCATTGAGCCAAAGCTTTGATGGAAAAAAGAGGCCTTCAGGAGCTTTCAGTAGCAATGTACAGATGAAGAACAGATTTGCATTACTAAACTTCAAGTGAACATGGTTGAAGCCAAAGATATTATCAAGGAAGAATAGGCAAAGACTATTCCTGTAGCCCAAAGAAATTAAAAGCCTTGATGGATTACTGATAAAACTTTTAAAATTTCTAAAGACAGATAAGAAGCAAAAGGAAAGGTGACCAAAACAGAATCAAAAGCCTAAATACAGCCTTCAAACAACTCAAAAGTACAAAGAGAACTATTATAACCAGTGTAAAGAAATAGAAGAGAACCATACTCAAAAAAAGAACAAAGGATCTGTTACACAAGATCCAAGAAATCAAAAGGAAAAATAAGGCACAGTTATGCAAGATAAGAAAGGAGGACAGATTCCTTCCAAGAAGAATCTTTTGAAGAAGATCCTGCAGTTTTAGAAAGTGAAGTGAAAAGTGCACTGAGAGCAAGTGGGACAAACACATTACCAGGAGTAGATGGGACACCAATAGAGGGATCCGCTACCTGCCAAGGTTGCTGATTTTGAAAATTCTTTCTCTCTCCTTGCATCTTTGCTCGACCATTCAAAGAATGCATCGCATGCAGAGCATAAGCAACAGCATAGATCGCATTGTAGATGCTGTAGCTGTGGCCTGTCACGCTCCTTTCAAATGCAGAAAAGTCCTTCAGTGTCTCCTCTCCAGTGCAATTAGCCTGATTCACATCGCCCAGAACAGAACTGGGGAATGCACAATGAAATGTGTACGACCAGAAGTCCTTGAGAAACCCATCTCCCTCCGCACTGGATGGCTTTCTGCTCTTAAAAAATTGTTGGAATCCCTGAAGTTCATTGGAGTGAACTGCAACAGATATCATGCCATGGAATATTTCCACATCCCGGTCTAATACCTTGTTGTCATAGGTTTTTAATTCCATGTGAGCTGTTACAATCCATACTTTACCTTTAGGTTTTGGCATCATGTATTTCATTTGTATGAATGTTATCAAACCTCTCAATGACATCATGTCACGAGCTTGTCCTTTGAAGAGAATTACATTGGCAGTGCTCCCCATCATTTTTTCATACACCTCTGAAAACCTTTTCAGATATTCTGCCATATAATCATGGCCTTCTATATTGGACTGTGAATACATGAAGGCAAAACAGATGCCATGCTGGGAAAAGATGGGAAACATCCTCTGCACGAACCATTCTAAATTCCAACCAATCCCAGTAAAGTATCCAATCCACGTCCAGTTGAAATGTAGAAGTAACTGGAGAATTCCCAGGCACTGATGGGTTTCATTGGGGACCATATTAAAGAAGGATGGGACTTGGGTGTTATCCATCATCACTGGAGCAGGACCATACAAGAGCTAAAGAGAGATTTTCAAAATGAAAGAGGTGAGTGTCTGTGAAGTGCCGTTTTTCATGATTTCTTATAAGGACCATAAGAAATATATAAGAACATAATGTCATACAAAATAAAAATAATATGACAAGTATCTAGACTTCAGCCGAGCTTGCTAAAATCAAAATCTGAGCATAACACATAAAACTGAAAGAACCATTTCATGTTATCTTAATATATTTGTAAATCACATTTATTTTGGACATTGCCATCACAGGTGGAGGTAGCTTTTCTTTAAGTCAGTCAATGAACAATCATTTCCCTCAACATCAACCGAACCAGGCTAAACTCACTGCTATTTCCTTATGTTACCATTGAGCTCAAAACTATGAATCTGACTATCCAGAGGGCTCCCTTGTTGAAATCATGCGTGAAGTTGAATGTGTAAGTGAGCTGCAACAAAGAAGTCCCCACCCAGTAGCAATACTGTTGATCAGCTAATGGCCTTTCTCGTGGAGGGAGAAAGGGGAAAATAGGTGGCACCAGCTCCCAGAACCATTACAAGCTTCTTGCTGCTGCTGACTTGCTTTATCAAGCACAGCAAGCTAGGAAAAGCATGCCAGAGGTGCACGTGCATGCATACACAGTAGCAGCAATATGTAGCTCCTTCTTCCCCTCCCCTGGGGTTTGAAGGCAAGAGGAGTTCAAACTATTCCTCATTATAATTCTGCTTCATGCCGGGGCATGCTGCTGCTTCTATAATATCAGTAGCAATGTACAAGAAAAGAGTGTATTTTCTTTCTAAACAGTGCTTTCTCATCCCCAGCACAAGGTTGACATTAATGCACAACGGAACTGTTATTCAGCAGTGTTACATGCTTCAAACCAGAGTAATTTTGATTATTTATTTGATTTGATTTTTACCCTGCCCTCAATTGCTAGCCAAAACCAGGCTAGGGGCAGTTTATGAATTTAAGGCATTTTTTGAAAAATAGAATTCTTTTTACAACATGCACCCTGAACTCTTTGAGAGATTTATACTAACATGGAGATATGTAAAGTAAGGGAAGAATCTTTAAAGAAATGCTTACATCATAATCTCTTGTCAAACAAAGCAGATTAAATCAGACCGTGCTAATGTAAAAAGAAACCAGCATCTGGTTTGTAATGGTGCAGGTAAATAATTGGCAAAAGTATATATCCCACGCCCTGACCTGGATGGCCCAGGCTAGCCTGATCTCGTCAGATCTCGGAAGCTAAGCAGGGTCAGCCCTGTATTTCGATGGGAGACCACCAAGGAATGCCAGGGTTGCTGTGCAGAGGAAGGCACTGGCAAACCACCTCTGTTAGTCTCTTGCCATGAAAACCCCAAACGGGGTCGCCATAAGTTGGCTGCGACTTGAAGGCACTTGACACACACACATATATCCCACATAGATTGCCTACCTGTGGGATTTTGTAGATGTTGAAAAGATCAAAAATAAGTTGTGAATTTTCGGAATGAACGTCCTCAAGAACTACTTGTAGATAGTCCTGGATATCACACTTGTAGTTGGGGACAAATTTGTTCCTTGGGGAAATATGTTGCAGAGCAGCACGATATGTCAATCTTGAATTCATATGGCTGTCATAGATATGAAACCCCAGGGTGAGATTTGGCAAGATCTGCGGATTTTCATTTATCTCCTTGACAGCAAATGCCAAAACCAGGATGTTCTGGTAGTTCTGAGGCATCAATCTAAAATAACAATTTATATTTTGCATCACACACATATTCTTTCGTTTGTAAAATTAACACAACTAAGCTGAATAACTTCTTTTATTGTTGTTGCATTGTAAAATTTCGATAGAACATTTGTGTGGTAATTATTATTCAAGGCTTGTCTACTCATGTAACACCTGAATATGGTTCATACTTGGATTAAGAATGAGTGACAAGATGGTTATCACCCCAGGTGGGCTTCACCTCTTTCAATTACAACCTGCCTCCTGTCCTCAGCATCACGTTTGCATGTGCTTTTTTGGTATTTCCATGGCACAGAGAAATAAGCTGCAGTACTGCATTCATAAGCTCTGCTCGCAACCTGATTTCGATTTCAACAGAAGTTTGATTCAGGTAGCCAGCTCAAGGTTGACTCAGCTTTCCTTCCTTCTGAGGTTGGTAAAATGAGTAGCTGGGTAACCAAGGTTGGGTGAAAAGAAAATATATATATAATTCTATGTATAAATAATGGAAGTATAATTTATTATAAGCGCTATGTAAAAGTTAAAATTATTTAAAAGCATTAAAATAGCACAATGGCATTTCCTGAGGTTGATAACTGTAACTACATCCCAAACGCGTTTCGGCCTATGGCCTTCATCAGTGGTTAATTAAAACCCATGTTAAGCCTGCACACATTTACACAAATACATTAATAAATACAAACAGTTCAAACCCAACCAGGCATGTGTATATGTTGTAAAATCTATTCCCAATTACTCAAACATCCGGTATAATAGGTTCTAGTTGTAATACTGGTTAGTATATGTCTCTCATATACTATGTGTGCAGGTATTAACCTAGTAAAGCTCAAGGTTGACTCAGCTTTCCTTCCTTCTGAGGTCGGTAAAATGAGTACCCAGCTTGCTAGAGGTAAAGTGTAGACAACCAGAGAAGACAATAGCAAACTAGTTTAGATTCACAATTGGTATTGGTACAATGCTGTGTCTTGGGACAATTCCAGCTCTTCATTTGTAGAAATGCTGGTTGCTGCTCTGTATTTCAGCTTTTAGGGCTATGATTCTATTTCTTTTAGAATAACACATTTAACATCTATTATTTATGGTTTACCTAAATGTTAAGGGGAGGACAATGAATATTTTAAATCAGTTTTCTTGCAGTTACTTGCCTTTCCAGACAACACAATTTTAAAGAATAATGAGATAGTAATGTATGTATACACAAATGACAACTAAATAAACTTATTTCGTTAAAACATATCCAGCTTTAACTCTGTCAATAAAACCATATTGATCAATAGAGCATTGATATTAATAAATCTGAGGATCCAGACAAAAGCAGATGACCTAGTGGACAGAAGTTTACAACAGATGATTTTGATTTATTAAGTGTAGTATTAAACGTTCAAGTTCTAAGCACCACAAAGTTATCTGGGCCTGTTAAGAAAGTTATGCTTTTCAATTCATCTCGGCCTGCTAGGAGTCTTGATGAACTAGCAACATGATCACCATATACTTGAGTACCAAACTGTTACAACTACCAATTCCTCAGTTTGCCTATGATCATGAGCAACCTCTTCCATTAGAGAAAATCCTGGGGATGCCTTTGACCTCCCTCCCCCTTTGAGATGTGTCTGCATGTAATGGGGATGCAGATTTGGGTTTGACAAAATATCTAAGAATGGAAATGACAACATGTGAAGGCCTGATAATTCAGGTAGAAAATATAAACTGGCCACATGCTATATCAAAAGGAAGTCTTAAATTACGTACACGGACTTTTCAGATAGTATCCCAGGAGGCTGGCGCTTGAAATCTTTCTGACTGGTGACAAAGAAGGTCTGAGATACAATGGCACCGATGATGAGATCTCCTGGATGAAGATACTTATGGAGAATAGGGAAGCTATCCACAAAAGCACACTGAAAAACTGGAGCCTTGCCCACAACACGATTGAAAACCAGTAACAACACCATCACTACAATCAACATCCTAAGTGCAAACTTTGTCTCTGATCATAGGCTCCCCAGTTTTCATCTACAGCAGTAACACAACTGTAGTGGTGCAGTCAGAGCTTCCACTTTCTCCTGTTCAATGTGTGCCACCTGTGTTGCAATAAGATGATCTTTTAGTTTCCATGATTACAGTATCCTTACTAGAGATCACCCTATCACTGATGGGCTTGAAGTCAGGTGTTTAAATACAAAGTGGCATAAATCATCCCAGTAAACCTCTGCCTGTCTGTAGTTCTGAAACAAACAGGAGAATATGCTACTTGTCGCTGTTCTAATTAGTTCTGTTCCTGGCTGCTGGTTCTCTTCAAGGAATTTAGGAAGACACAGAATTAATTATAGTCCTTTCAGTAGTTACAGGGGAACCAACTTCTAAACTGTCTGGGGAATTCCTGATGAACAGGTATTTTTAAGGTCTAAAAACTATTATTTTCAAATGTGGTCGTACAGTTGCATATGCCAGTGAAGTTTTCACAACGAACAACTAATTTCACCAAGTACTGACTTCACAGTCACAACTTGGAGGGCATTAGGAACATCATTGTTTGCTGCCCTAAGCAACTTGGATCAATGTGCAATAACGATTAGGATCCAATAAAGAAACAAGTTTGTTTCAGAGTGTAGACATGATGGACAGCTAGATTCAAGTTCAGTATCTGCATATCAAAGTTCTCTTTGTCAGATAAAGAAACAAGCCTCCCTGCATCTTTCCCTTCTTCTTCTCTTCCTCTTTTCCTTCCCCAGTGCCTTAGTATGACGCACCCCCCTTCCAACCACTTCAATATCCCACTCACTCAGCCCGGCCGTATATGCTGAAGGGAAAAGCGTTGGCCTGAGTATATTTGTGAGGAGAGTATTTTCCTTCTCCTCCAGTCTCACACCCGTATTTACCTCAGTGAGAAATCGGAGACAAGAGGCTTTTTAACTTAAACAGACAAAACAGGGAAGTTTATTGAACAGAACTCACAGAGATTGGTTTTCAAAAAAAGGCAGAAATTGGAAGGAAAATTAAAGTCAGATTTATCTACACAAGATTACTTCAGAAAAATAGCTTAGATGTTTTCTTCACACAAGTTCCTTCAGTTCTCAGTTTCAAGCTTACTCAGATTCTGTTTCAAGCTTAGTTCTGTCCCACAGAACTATTATTCAGACGCAGACTTATTCATGGAAGGTTTTGTCTTGGATTTGCCACTCTATAGATGCACATTTCCCCCATCCGAATTCTCAAAACTCTGTATGGGGGCTTATTGTTGAGTTTTGAGAATATGAATGGGGGAAAAGTGCATCTAAAGAGTGGCAACTCCAAGGCAAAACCTTCCATGAACAAATCAGCTCTGAGACTCTCATCTCTGTCCCCAGCCTAGCTCTCTCTGACTACCCCACCTAAGTGGCTGTAATCCTCCACACCTTCCTGCTACTGGAATAGCTCTACCTCAGAGACTAATTCCCCTTGTGACCTGAGAATGGGCCCTCTCTAACCCAATTCTCACTCCTGTCACTACCACAGGTTGTGTGTGTCAATAGCTTTGGCTTTCACAGAACCCCTCAGGTGCACAGAGTACAGTCTGGCTTCCGCTCAGTCTTGCTACCAAGCTTCGAATCTATCTCAGCCCTCTCTGGCTGGTCCCAAGCTTCAACTCCTTTCACAGCCTCCTATCCAGGCTGGGTCCCAAGCTTCAAATGCTTTCTGTCTCTCAGAGCTCTCTGGCTCCGCCCACTCTTGGTCTGTCAGCTCTTGCTGCAGATTGACCCCTTCTCCATCACACTTAACTACTACATCCATTGAGAAGGTTGATGGAGAGGAGGAAGTGGAGCAGGGCGGAGACGGTAAAATTTGGTTGTACCGTATATACTCGAGAATAAGCCGAGTTTTTTAGCCATGATTTTTGGCTTAAAAAACTCACCTCTGCTTATACTCGGGTCAATATGGTAATTCGCCTGCCGGGCCCTCTCCCAGCGTGCTCCTGCCAGCCAGCTGATGGGCAGGCTGTCCCTCCTTCTCCCCCCCACCCCACCCGATCGCGCCTTCTGCACGGCGGCGGTTTCTTCCCCCCCACCCCACCCCACCCGATCGCGCCTTTTGCGCGATCGTGCCTTTTGCGCGATCGTTGCGCCTTTTGCACGATCGCGCCTTCTGTGCGGCGGCAGTGGTTTCTTCACCCCCACCCCACCCCGCCTTCTGCTGGGCGGCGGCGGTTTATTCCCCCCCATCCCCACCCCCCACCCCCCACCTCACCCGGGCCGGTCCTCCTGCTTGCCAGCTGACCCTGCGGGTCCTCCTGCGTGCAGGGAGGGGGCCGCCGCTGCCGCCACTGCCTGCCTGCGCGCCTGGAGCCCGGTCAGATAAGCCTGCGGGGGGGGGGGAAGGGATGCATTTCCCCCTCGGCTTATACATGGGTACCTAATTTTTCCCCATTTTTGGGGTGAAATTAGGCACCTTGGCTTATACTCGGGTCGGCTTATACCCGAGTATATACGGTAATTTGATTTTGTGACCTTCTTTGAAGCATCAAATAAAATAGACACGGGCTGGAGTGATATCCCATGGTATTCCCAATAACATCATTGGGATGCACATCAATGAAACTGGGGTTGGGGTAAGCCAAGATCTTTTTTAAAGAGAAAGCTGAGGTTATCTGAGACTGATTCTAGAGTGGTTTTGAGATGAGTGACAGGGTAAAGAAAATGGAGGAAAAAGTGGGGGCCAATCAAATTAGACACCCTGAATCCCTGACCCAATCTTTACCAAACTCGGGGGTTCTTCTAATGAGTGTAACCAGCAGCTAAACTGCAAATTTGGTGCCTCTATTTTTTTAAAAAACAAACAGCCTTCTCAGAGCCTCGCAAAGATTTCCCCACAGCTTTCAACAGGATTTAAATAGCTCCATCGAAACCTATTAGAAATCTTGAAAATCTGAAAAAGCAGAATATTTTCACTTTTTTGGATTCTGTGTTTTTGGCACCTTTTTTATGGTTCATCAAAGCCATATGGACACCTCTAATTCTAAGTTATAGTTGTTATGCTTGCTCTTTTCTATCACAACATGTGTGTGTGTGTGTGTGTGTGTGTGTGTGTGCCTGTGTGTGTGTAGAAGGAAGAACCTTAAGTTTATCATCTGTAGTCTGGTGTGTAAGTGAGCTAAATATTATTAGGACTTCTGCATTTCGTTCCTCCTCTGTGCAGTCT
Source organism: Euleptes europaea (assembly GCF_029931775.1). Taxonomy (NCBI): domain Eukaryota; kingdom Metazoa; phylum Chordata; class Lepidosauria; order Squamata; family Sphaerodactylidae; genus Euleptes; species Euleptes europaea. Next base: position 16,076,276 of record NC_079329.1, on the reverse strand, counting down.
ATTGCATAAGAACATAAGAAAGGCCCTGCTGGATCAGACCAAGGCCCATCAAGTCCAGTAGTCTGTTCACACAGTGGCCAACCAGGTGCCTCTAGGAAGCCACACACAAGACGACTGCAGCAGCACCATGCTGCCTGTGTTCCACCGCCCCCAAAATAATAGGCATGGTCCTCTGATAATAGAGAGGAGGCCACTGCTCACATCCCGCCATTGTGAGAACTGACCATTGATTCCTACTCTCTGCTTCCTATTTTTTTAGCCAGCTCTCAATCCATAAGAGGACTTGTCCTCTTGTCCCATGACTATGAAGTTTGCACACTGCTGATTTCTTCCAGCATGTAGAAGCCTAGCCTCCCCTTGCTATTGCAGGTTGGCATCCTATCACCAAAGCTGCATTTGGGGAAAGCACCATAAAGATCAGTCTCTATCGGTATGCCCCACTTTTAAAACATGAGAAAGCCAAGTCTTTTCTCCAGCCTTGGAGGTGTCAAACTCCTAAAGAATGACATAGAGGAGCCATGTGTATTCAGAATCAGAATGGCCTTCCAAAGTAAATGAGACAGTGCAATGATTTGCAAAAACTCTGCACACTATTTTTTAAACTCTTGATTTGGGCTAAACATGCTTTGGTTTTGGGCTAATTGTGCTTGTGGTCCAGATTAGGACTGAATCTGCTATTCACTCGCATCCCTTGATGCCTCTTCTGAAAAACAAACTCATATACTGAGTGGGATGCGTGACAGCATTTCTCCAGATGGAAAGACTTTGGTCTGCAGAGTGCAACTTTCTTGCCCACCTCCTTCGGGTGTGACCCCAAATGCCCCCCAAAAACTGCTTCTGGAAAAGGTGGGGAAAACATGGCCTGTCAATGGGTATCCTTCCATCTGAAGAAACATTCTGGTGGATCCAGCCAAGGGGGATAGTAGTACAACCACCAGACTGAAAGTCTTTTGAGTGTTCCAAAATGTCAAAAATTGTATAGTTTAGATTTGACGTCATTATAATTGTTATGAATAGGTGTTTTAGGATCAGATCTGGATTAGCAAATTTCTGACTCCACATCCCTAGTGAACTTTCCTTCAAGAGGGTTTTTGTTTCTGGACAAGCCAGGGGGAAAGGTAACAATAAACATACAGACAATGATTTCTTTGGGAAAACAAATGGCCACAGCTTTATTGATTACAATAGATAGAGCATTGGCGGAGCATGGGAATGGATCCAGGGATCGAAGGACCACTATGTCATCCAATGTATCGAAAGCTCATAAACATGAGACCTGAATCTATTTGAACTGCGCCTTTCCTTTGCTTCTTGACCAGTGATTGCATGTGTGTCTGAATGTGTGTGTAACAGAGAGAGAAAGTTGTTTTATTTCATTTTATTTTGTATTATTCTTTTAGTGTCCTATTCTTATAAAACAAAAAGCAGAATAGCCATTTAATTCAAAGTCTTCATAATTTGTGTTCCAGTACATTCGACTTTAATACAGAATGCATAACAATATCTTTAGGTTATGTCATAAAATTATATGGCAGCTCCTAAACTTTAACAAAACCCAACAATGACTATTGTCATTATCTTTGATTCCCCTTGTGGAAATAATCCAAGCCAGGAAAGGATGGTATGCAGGAACACTTTACATTTCCCCAAGGAGACTAGGCAAAAAGGTGAGATATTCTGTTAGATTCACTGATCAAACATTTTCAAAATTCTTTTTGTATAAATTCGGAATTCATTTAAACTGCATTTTCATGACTGTGCATTTAAACCAACAGAACAGAAATATATTGCAATCTCTCAACTGAGTATGCAAGAAATGGGAAATAATCCTGTTTGAAAAAGGTAAGTGACTTAATCGTAGTGCAAGCAATCAATATGGAAGTAACAATATTTATATTCTTGAGAAACAATTTTACTGAAACTTTTATACACTTCAATTACTGATGGGGATGCAGCTTCACTGATTTTCCTTGTTAGATGTTCTCTGTTCTTTGAGGAACAGGGGAGGAACTGTGTATATACATTTTCATATCCATGCATTTAAACTAGGGCTGTTAATTCGGTTCGGCCCGAACTGAAAATCAGCCGAATTACCCCTGATTCGGTGGTTTTTAGTTCGGGAGGAACCAAACTCAAAACTGGCGGGCAACCGGGGGGGGGGGCCGAATTCAGCAAGTTCAGGAGTTCGCGAATAAATTCGGCAAATTCGGCCGTCAGTAAGCAGCATAACCGTCAGTAAGCAGCATTCTCCTCCCCCGGCCAATCGGTGGCCAAGCTGGGTCTTCTTCTGGCCAATCAGTCAGGATTGAGTACTGGAGGAATCAGCTGATGTGCGGCCCGGCCAGGGAGAGAGAGAGAGAGAGCGAAATCCTCGTGTGTGTGTGTGTGGGGTGCTTGTGCACATTTGCTCCTTTCTGTGGCTGCAGGGGGCGTATTTTGGGGGGTAAAGACACAAAACTTTTAGTGGAGCTTCAGATGAATCTTCTTAAGATACCCCCCAAGTTTTGTAAACATTGGGTCAGGGGGTCCCGAGATATGGGCTCCCCCCTTTTTCTTTCCATGGCTGCAGGGGGCGCATTTTTGGGGGTACAGACCCCAAACTTTTAGTGGAGCTTCAGATGAAGCTTCTTAAGATACCCCCAAAGTTTTGTAAACATTGGGTCAGGGGGTCTCGAGATACGGGCTCTCCCCTTTTTCCCTCCCCCCTTTTCCATTTATGTGGCTGCAGGGGGCGCTTTTTTGGGGATATAGCCCCCAAACTTTTAGCATAGCTTCAGACAGTTATTCTTAAGATACCACCCAAGTTTTGTAAAGATGGGTTCAGTGGGGGCAGAAATATCGCCTCCCCCCTTTTCTCTTTCCGTGGCTGCAGGGGGCGCATTTTTTGGGGTGCAGATCTCAAACTTTGAGCGGAGTTTCAGACCAGTGTTCTTAAGAGACCACCCAAGTTTTGTGAACATTGGGTCAGGGGGTCCCGAGATATGGGCTTTCCCCTTTCCCCTTTTCCCTATTGGGATGAATGGATCAGCGAGCCGATCCTGTGTGCATCTTCTCCAGAACAAAACGTCCCGTGCCTAATTGGAATCATCCTGGATTACAAGTCCTCCCCAGCCCCTCCTGATGGAACAGAAGACAGCCACAGTAAGACCCCTTTGGGGGCTTTAATCTATAACTTTTCTCCTGTGTATGTGTGTGTGTGTGGGGGGAAAGCAGAGTCTGTGTGTGTGTGGGGAGGGAGCAGTTTCTGTGGGTAGGGGGGAAGCCAAAGGGGGCTGTCGTCGGTTCTGCCTGGGGTGTGTGTTCCCCCTCGAGTCTCTCGCTCCCTGGTTTGAGGGGGGAGGTTTCAGTTGTGTGTCTTCTGGTTTTTCCCTGTTGCAAAGGTGTTGTTTTACAAGGTTGAGTTGCTTTGCAAACTGTTGTCGGGACTGGGAGCTTTGTGCATGGGCGGCAAGCTCTGCTGAGAGATGCACATTAAGGGTGGGGGGACCCCTTTCAGGGCCCATATCTCAGCCCCCCCTGACCCAATCTTTACAAAACTTGGGGGGTCTTTTAATAAATGTCCTTTGAAGCTCTGCTGAAAGTTTGGGACCTCTAACCCCCAAAATGCCCCCCCCCCGAGCCGCGGAAAGGCACGATTGTGTTTTTAATGGCTTTATTCAGCCGAATTTCTTTTTCCGAACTTTGAATTCCCACCGAATTGAACGGATCCGAAGTGGGGGAGTTCGGACTTCGGCATGTACCGAACCCACAAGGGCCAAATTTGGCCGAATCCGAACTGTACCGAATTTTTTTTCCCGACAGCCCTAGTTTAAACCACTAAAAGCAGAAATGCATTCTGACCTCTCCACTTAGTACTATTGAAATGAATGAAGCACAGGCTTTGAAAAGTCACTTAACAATAGTGATGGCAATTATATTTCCATTTTTGTGGAATGATTCCATTGTTATGAAACTATGGTACAACTCATTTACTGACAGCTCATTCCTGAGCCGGGAGGCAGAGAGTTTTCAGGAGGCACGCAAGGTCCCGTGCCGGCATCCGGGCTGCTTGTGCCTCTCAAAGAGACATGGACACCGGCATTTGGGCGCTCCCACTGGCCTCCCAGCACTGGCACAGCATCACAGCCCTGGGACACCAGCTCAGCCTCCCAACAGCCCACGTCCCCAGGCAGTCATCCCACAGGGGTGTTCCTCGGACGTTCCAAGGGACATAGCTGGCAATAGGCAGCTTCTTGACCCCTTTCAGGCCAGGAACGCCCCCTCATGCCTCAGTGGTGCTGCACCAGGTTTTTGCTGGTGCAGCTTCACTTTTCCCTATGGGGCGTTCCCCACCATTTTCTATGGCGGCCATGATCTGTCTTTGGAGGTACCATGGCTGCACCTTGGCTATGCTGTCCCCGGCCACTGCAAGGCTCAGGAATGGGCTGTCTGGTGGATACAACTACTTCACTGATTTTTCCTTATTAGCTGTTCTCTTTTATTCAGCTCAGATCTAAACACAATGATGTAGCATTTGGGGAAAAAGATACAGCCCAGTAAGCCAGCGCTGGAGGCTAAGACAGAGAAGATCTCCACAGCCACCACATATTTCCCTTTGATACTCAGGTAGGTTGGAACAAAGGATAACCAAACGGCACAAAAGATCAGCATGCTGAAAGTGATGAACTTGGCTTCGTTGAAACTGTCAGGTAGCTTCCTAGCAAAGAAAGCCACCTTGAAGCTGACACTAGCCAGGAGGCCCATATAGCCCAGGACACAATAAAACATAGTAGGGGAGGCATCATTGCATTCTAATACCACTTCTTCTGTCATTGAATGCATGTCAACATCTGGGAATGGGGGGGAATTTACTAGCCAAATGATACAAATGACTACTTGAATACAGGAGCAGGAAAGAACAATGGAAAAGGATAGCCTTTCCCCCACCCATTTCCTCATCTGACTTCCAGGCTTGGTGGCCACGAAGGCAATAATCACTGTGAGGGTTTTTGCTAACACAGAAGAAATGGCAATTGAGAAAATGATGCCAAAGGCAGTTTGGCGAAGGAGACACATTACCTTCTCAGGTTTGCCGATAAATAGCAAGACACAGAGGAAGCAGAGCAGAAGTGAGTTGAGAAGAGTGTATGTGAGGTGCCGGTTGTTAGCTTTCACGATGGGGGTGTTGTGGTGCTTTATGAATATCCCAAGCACTAGGACTGTGATCAAAGAAAGGGTCAGAGCAAGAAGAAGAAAAGCAGCTCCCAATGGTTCTTGATAAGACAAGAAGGTTACTACCTTGGGAATGCAATAATTCTGGTTGTTGTTTGGAAAATGACCAACTGAACATTGGGAACAGTCAGGCATATCTGCAAAAAGAGGGAGGGGAGTGTTTTAAGTCAAACAACCTGTCCATATTGCTCATTTGTTTATTAACGAACTTTAATAGAAATGCAACTCAATTCATAAATTACACAATTATGCTAAAACACTTCCTCTTGTATAACGACTGTCTAATGGTGGATGAATATTAATCAGATTCTAAGTTGATTGCAAATAGTAAGCAGTATCACAAAACATTTTTTAAAAGGCTCTTTGTTACTAAAATGTGTTCGAAATTGGATTGCAAACGTTTTTGGAATGCATATTTTCATTTGGGTTTCTTGTCATTTACATGATACATTTTCCTGCCATCGACATCAGAAGGCAGCAATGCATCATTGGGTGAGTGTGTATTCTACCCATGGAACAATACTGGAATATGAAGGGTGTGTTGGAATGTGTGTTGGACCATGTTTGCTGTCACCTTTCAGTTTCTAATCCTGTGTCCTTTCTATCTTTTACATTTTGATATCACTTGCAGGCACATTCCTCTAAGATAGCACCAACCCATTTGATAACTCTGTATTGTACATCTCTTACCTTGATTCTCAGAGATTGTTCCTTCTGGACATGGGCGGCAATCATAACAGCAGAATGGCTCCCTTTCCCTCTCTTGCATCCTATAACCGGGACTGCAGTTCTCACTGCATAAAGACAGAGGTTGTACCTAAACGAACAAACAAACAAACAGGCAAAAAACCCACAGCGTTTATCTTGGGAAAATGGCTTGAAATTCCTAAGGATAAAGAGAGCTCACTGCATGCAACAAGCTGTTATTAGTTTCCAAACAATGATGAGAGATCATTGAACACACACACCTCTATTCTACAGTAGCATATTTCCTTTTAAAAGCTGCTTTCCCGTCCTACCTGGTTAAATCTGGGGTGCCATACCATGGATTCTTCATCAATCTGAAGTGCTTGCTCAGAAAGAGCCTGGGGATGGGTCTTCCCAACTTTCACTCTAACAAAAGATTGGTTTGGAAATGTTACCCAGTTGATAACATCAAGTCCTGCTATCAATTCTCTATTGTGGTCAAAGGAAATGTGGTCTCCAGCACTGTTGTTAAAGGAGACATGCCTCAGAAAGTGATGGAGCTACATTGAAAAATAAGATAGATGTCTGTAACTAAAAAACAAAAACAAAACCCAACCCAAATAACAACCACCACCACTTCCTATGTCTAAACTCACCAGTGGGTATGGTTGGTTCAGTGGACTTTTTAATGAGCTGAGTATATCATTATTTTTCACTCTATGCATGCAGGTTTATATCTACTCAGTGAACAGGCCTGCATTTTTATTAGAGGAGGAATATTTTGTCAGATGGCATTGAAGGAAATTTAGGAATTACATAAATATGTCTCATCTCATTTGAAAATGGCCATGAGCAGCCAATTCCTCACGGTTGCATATTACACACAATGACAAGTGTACATAAAGGATTATTTTGATATCCAATAAATACAGAATATTTAATTCAATTATTCTGCATTTAATCCCTCCTCTGTGCATATTGCATGCTGCTCTTTCCTTCCAGCACATAGAAGCAAGGCCTCTCCTCAGTGTTGCAGGTTGGCATCCTATCACCATGGCTGTGTGTGGGGAATGCATCATAAAGCTCAGTCTCTGTCTCTAACCCCCACTTTTAAAACTTCTTGCAATCAAAAATAGGTTGGGTGAAGAAGAAGCGAGATTGTACTCTATGAACCTGAGGGTTCTGTTAAAGCTGAAGCTATTGACACACACAACCTATGGTAGTGACAGGAGTGAGAACTGGGTTAGAGAGGGCCCATTCTCAGGTCACAAGGGGAATTAGTCTCTGAGGTAGAGCTATTCCAGTAGGAAGAAGGTGTGGAGGATTACAGCCACTGCGGTGGGGTAGTCAGAGAGAGTTAGGCTGGGGACAGAGTCTGAGAGTCTGAAGCTGAATGACAGAGACTGAGAGTCTGAAAGTCTGAATAATAGTTCTGAGGGAAAGAACTAAGTTTGAAACTAGGAATGAAAGGAACTTGAGTGAAGAAAACATCTAAGCTATTTCTCTGAAGCAATCTTGCGTATATAAACCTGACTTTGAGTTTCCCCTCCAAATTCTGCCTTTTTCTTGTAAACCAATCTCTGTGAGTTCTGTTCAATAAACTTCCCTGTTTTGTCTGTTTAAGTTAAAAAAAATAGGTGGCAATGGAAACAACAAGGATAGGGGAGAGAGAGTGAGCAGTGGGTATATGGGAGGATGTGTGTGCTTCACTTAGATGCTTAATTTAAATGTTAGCATAATTTTGGTCCATGTGGGGGTCTAAGCCAAAGCTTTGATGGAAAAAGCAGGCCTTCAGGAGATCTTTGGAAGTACTGATGTATAAAGATGGCTCGATGGCTCCTAATTCTTCCAAAGTCATGTATAGCAGCTCTTTTTCAGCAAGACTTTGCTAGAAGACCTCCACAGGCTCTATTGTCTGTTCATGAGCACCAGTTAGTACTGAACCATGGTTTGTAATGAGATTTCATTGCACCTGACTTTCATTTGAATGTGATTGTAAGCTGATTTAAGTCTAACATAGTTAGAAACAATAAACAAATAATGGGATTAGAGGGTAATTGTACATTAGATAATAAAAAGGTAGCCTTGTGCAACCTTGCTTGTTAGAACATATCATAGTCTTGACCAAAAAAATAACTGAATACGGCCATAGTTTTCAGAATACAAGAAGCTCATTTTTTCATTGGAAAAAACATATTTCAGGAAACCGAACAGTTAATTGTATACGTTGACCTCACAGGATAGACAATACAGAAAGAAATAGATTTCAAAATCAGAAGCAGAATCAGGAGAAGCTCTCTTCTCTCTTCTAAAGAAGACCAGGACCCGATTGTGGTACAGACCATCAATTGTTAATATTGGCAATTTGACTAAAGCTGAAGAAAAATACCAAAACAATCATCCTGCCAAAATAAAAAAATAAGCAGCACTCCTGAAGAGTTTGAAGACATGTAAAGAACAGATTTGCATTACTAATTCCAAGTGAACATGAACCATAAGAACTATGGGTTGAAGCCAGAGATGTTATCAAAGAAGAATGTGCAAAGTCTATTTGTGTAGCCAAAATTAATGAAAAGCCCTGATGGATGACTAATCAAACATTTAAAAAGGCTAAAGACAGACAAGAAGCAAAAGTAAAAGTTAACAGAAACAATATCAAAAGCCTAAATGCAGCCTTCCAGTGACTCAGAAGTACAGACAAAAAGAACTATAATAGCAACGAGTGTAAAGAAATGGAAGAGAGCCAAACACAAAAAAAGGAAGAACAAGAGATCTGTTACACAAGATCCAAGAAATCAAAAGAAAATTTAAACCATGGTTAGGAAAAGATGAAAGGGTGACAGATTCATTCCAAGAAGAATCTTTTGAAGATCCTACAGTTTTAGAAGGCGAAGGGAATGGCACACTGAGAGCAAATGGGACAAACACATTACCAGGAGCAGATGAGATACCAATAGAGGGATGCAATACCTTCCAGGGTTGCTGAATTTGAAGCTTCCTTCTCTCTCCTTGCATCTTTGCTCTAACTTTTGAAGCATGCATAGCATGTAGAGCATAAGTGACAGCATACATTGCATTGTAGATGCTGTAGCTAGGGCCAGTCATGCTCATTTCAAATGCAGAAAAATCTGTCAGTGTCTCATCTCCAGTGCAGTTGACCTGATTCCCATTGCCCAGAACAGAACTGGGGAATGTACAATGAAATGTGTATGACCAGAAGTCCTTGAGGAACCCATCTCCCTCTGCACTGGATGGCTTTCTGCTCTTAAAAAATTGTTCGAATCCCTGAAGTTCATTGGAGTGAATTGCAACCGTTATCATGCCATGGAATATTTTCAACTCCCAGTTTAATTCCTTCTTATAGGTTTTTAATTCCACATGAGCTGTTACAATCCATACTTTACCTTTAGGTTTTGGCATCATATATTTCATTTGTATGTATGTTATCAAACCTCTGAAAATTATCATGTAACGAGCTTGTCCTTTGAAGAGAATTGCATTGGTAGTGCTCCCCATCATTTTTTCATACACCTCTGAAAACTTTTTCAGATATTCTGCCATATAATCATGGCCTTCTATATTGGACTGTGAATACATGAAGGCAAAACAGATGCCATGCTGGGAAAAGATGGGAAACATCCTCTGCATGAACCATTCTAAATTCACACCAATCATACTAAAGAATCCAATCCACGTCCAGTTGAAATGAAGAAGTAATTGGAGAATTCCCAGGTACTGATGGGTTTCATTGGGGACCATATTATAGAAGGATGGGATTTGGGTGTTATCCATCATCACTGGAGCAGGACCATACAAGAGCTAAAGAGAGATTTTCAAAATGAAAGAGGTGCATGTCTGTGCAGTGGTGTATTTCATGATGTAAGGACAATAAGAAATATACAAGAACAAAATCTGATACAAAAAATAGCATCTAGTCATCAGCGGAGCTTGCTAAAACCAGAATCTGAGCATAATACATAAAATTGTAAGAACCACTTCATGTTACAGTAATATATTATTTTGTAAATCACTTATTTTGGACATTGCCATCAAAGGTGGAGGTAGCTTTCTTTAAGCCAGTCAATGAACAATCATTTCCCTCAGCATCAACAGAACCTGGCTAAACTCACTGCTATTTCCATATGTTACTACTGAACTCAAGACTATGAATCTGACTATACAGAGGACATGTAAGTGATCTGCAACAACAAAGTCCCCACCTAGTAGCAATACTGTTGAGCAGCTAATGGCCCTTCTCGAGGAGGGAGAAAGGACAAAATCACTGTACCTGCTCCTGGAACCATTAGCAGCTTCTTGCTCCTGAGAACCATTCTTGCTAGCTTCTTGCTAGAACCATTAGCAGTTTCATCAAGCAGAGCAAGCTAGGAAAAGCATGCCGGAGGTGCATGTGCATGCATACACAGTAGTAGCAATATGTAGCTCCTTCTTCCCCTCCTCTGAGGTTTGAAGGCAAGAGGAGTTCAAACTATTCCACATTATAATTCTGATTCATGACTTGGTTTATTAATATGGGAGCTTCTGCTTGGAGGTGATGATGCTTTTATAATATCTGTAGCAATGTGCCAAGAAATAATGTGTTTTTTTCCCAAACTGCACTTTTTCATCCCCAGAAAAAGGCTGACATTGATGCACAATGGAACTGTTAATCAGCAATGTTACATGATTCAAATCAGAGTAGGCTACTGGAGTAGGAGTGAACCATCCCAAAAGGTTTGATCACTCCAGAAATGTATATACTGCTGTATGGACTACATACAGCATTTACAGTAATTTTGATAATTTATTGATTTGATTTATACTCCACCCTCAATTCCCAGCCAAAACTGGGCTCATGGCAGCTAATGAATTTAAGGCATTTTTTTAAAAATAGAATTATCTTTACAACATGCACTCTGAACTTCTTCACAGATGTATACTAACATGAAGAAGTGTAAAGCCAGGAAATCTGTAAGGAAATGCTTGCACCATATTCTCTTGTCTAACAAAGCAGATTAAATCAGACCGTGCTAATGTAAAAAGAAACCAGCATCTGGTTTGTAAGGTGCAGGTAAATAATTGGCAAATGTATATATCCCACACAGATTGCCTACCTGTGGGATCTTGTAGATGTTGAAAAGATCAAAAATAAGTTGTGAGTTATCTGAATGAATGTCCTCAAGAACTACTTGTAGATAGTCCTAGATATCACACTTGTAGTTGGGAACAAATTTGTTCCTTGGGGAAATATGTTGCAGAGCAGCACGATATGTCAATCTTGGATTCAGATAGCTGTCATAGATATGAAACCCCAGGGTGAGATTTGGCAAGATCTGGGGATTTTCGTTTATCTCCTTGACAGTAAATGCCAAAGCCAGGATGTGCTGGTAGTTCTGAGGCATCAGTCTACAATAACGATTTATATTTTGCATCACACACATATTCTTTTGTTCGTAAAATTAGCTCAACTAAGCTGAATAACTTCTTTTATTGTTGTTGCATTGTAAAATTTCGATAGAACATTTGTGTGGTAATTATTATTCAAGGCTTGCCTACACATGTAACACCTGAATATGGTTCATATTTGGAGTAAGAATGAGTGACAAGATGGTTATCATCCCAGGTGGGCTTCAATTCCTTCAATTACAACCTGCCTCCCATCCTCAGCATCACATTTGAATGTGGTTTTTTGGTATTTCCATGGCACAGAGAAATAAGCTGCAGTACTGCGTTCAAAAGCTCTGCTCGCAACCTGAGTTTGACCTCAACAGAAGTCGGATTCAGGTAGCCAGCTCAAAGTTGACTCAGCTTTCCTTCCTTCCGAGGTTGGTAAAATCAGTACCCAGCTTGCTAGAGATAAAGTGTAGACAACCAGAGAAGACAATAGCAAACTAATTTAGATTCAAGATTGATATTGGTGCAATGCTGTGTCTTAGGACAATTCCAGCTGCACACTTCATTAGTAGAAATGCTGGTTGCTGCTCTGTATTTCACCAGCTTTTAGGGCTATGATTCTATTTATTTTAGAATAACTTAGTTAACATCTATTATTTATGGTTTACCTAAATGTTAAGGGGAGGACAATGAATATTTTAAATCAGTTTTCTTGCAGTTTCTTGCCTTTCCAGTCAACAGAATTTTAAAGAATAATGAGACAGTAATGTATGTATACGCAAATGACAACTAAATAAACGTATTTAGTTAAATCATATCCAGCATTAACTCTGTCAATATAACCATACTGATAAATACAGTATTGATATTAATTTAATAAATTTGAGGATCCAGAAAAAGCAGATGACCTAGTAGACAGAAGTTTACAAAAGATGATTTTGATTAAGTGTAGCATTGAATGTTCATGTTCTAAGCACCACAAAGTCATCTGGGCCTGCAAATAAAGTTATACCTTTCAATTTATCTCATCATGCTAGGAGTCTTCATGAAATAGCAACATGATCACCATATACTTGGGCACCAAACTATTAAAACTACAAAATCCTCCATTTACCTATGATCATGAGCAACCTCTTCCAATATAGAAAATCCTGAGGTTGCCTTTGACTTTCCTCCCCCTTTGAGATGTATCTGTAAGTAATGGTGATGCAAACTGAAAATGACAACATGTGAAGGCCTGATAATTCAGGTAGAAAATATAAACTGGCCACATGCTATATCAAAAGGAAGTCTTAAATTACGTACACGGACATTTCAGATAGTATCCCAGGAGGCTGGCGCTTGAAGTCTTTCGGACTGGTGGTAAAGAAGCTGTGAGATACAATGGCACCGATGATGAGATAGCCTGGATGAAGATACTTATGGAGAATAGGGTAGCTATCCACAAGAGCACGTTGAAAAACACAAACCTTGCCCACAACACGACTGAAAACCAGTAACACCGCCATCACTAAGATCAACATCCTAAGTGCAAACTGTTTCTCTGATCATAGGCTCCCCTGTTTTCATCTATAGCAGTAACACAACTGTAGTGGTGCAGTAGAGCTTCTACTTTCTCCTGTTCAATGTGTGCCACCTGTGTTGCAATAAGATGATCCTTTAGTTTCCATGATCACAGTGTCCTGACTACACATCAGCCTAGCACTGATGGGCTTGAAGTCAGAAGTTTAAGTACCAAGTGGCATAAATCACCCCAGTAGACTTCTGCCTGTCCCTAGTTCTGAAACAAACAGGAGAATATGCCACCTGTCACTGTGGTTCTACTTATTTCTCTTCCTGGCTGCAGGTTCTCTACAAGGAACTTAGGAAGCAATAGAATTAATTACAGTCCTTTGAATAATTATAGGGGACCTAACCTCTAAACTGTCAGGGGAATTCCTGATGAACAAGAGTTTTACATGTCTAAAAACTATTTTTCAAATATGGTCACACAGTTGCATATTCCAATGAAGTTTTCACAATGAAGGACTAACTTTTCCAAATACTAATGTCACAGTCACAACTAGGAGGGCATTAGGAATATCAGTGTATGCTGCCAAGAACAACTTGGCTCAAGGTACAATGACAATCAGAAGTAGAAATATATTGCAATCTCTCCACTGAGTATGCAGAAAAGAGAAATAACTACTACTTGAGAAAGGTCAGTGACTTAATGTTGCTGCCCTAAGGACAAAAGGGCCCTGCTAGGAAACAGAAAGGAGAATAAAATACACAAACAACAAACTAGATAAAAAAAGGCCACAGCTTTTATTGGTTACAACAGAATGGAGCATTGGCAAGGCATAGGGAATGGATGCAGACATTGAGTGACCACCCTGTCATCTGATAAAATGATCCCCAACTTGTGTGTTGGTGTAGCAACCGGAGTAGCAAATCAGTGGTTCCACTAGGACATAAAGCTCTGAGTGGTTCCTTCACCACCTGGGGGTGGGGCGACATGACAGCCCCCAAGTTGGTCATCCATGATTGGATTCCATCCCAAGACCCTTTATTAGGGTCTCCAAATGGAGGAAGGCAGGCACGCAGGCACATCTTCCCCAAATAAAATCCATCCCAATGCCAAAAGCCACCTAAGCTGTGATGAAAATAAAGAACAAATCATAAAACAGAGGGAAGAAAGGGTAGGATTCTGTTGTGCCGGGCGAAAACCGTCTGAACGGCCAGGCAAGGTGGTTATAAATAGGTAAAGGAGGTGAGGCAACACAGGCGTGCCTGTATCATCCCCCTCCAACATCTGCATGTACAATGGCCCATGATCCCTCGAGCCACAATAGACTGCAAGGGGAAGGGGAAGGCAGAAAACCACCCAGCCACATAGTGTTAGCGAGAGTGGCTGGAGCCACTCACCTGGAAACAGCTCCATTTGGGGACAGACCCACTGCCCAAGTGGCCACAACGGGCATCTTCGGTGTGATGTGGCAACATCATTTACTGCAAACCATCAATGAGGAAGGGGGAAAATTTATATCCTTGAGGACAATTGAACTGAAATTGTTGTAAAGTTCAGTTACTGAGGGGAATGCAGCTTCTTCATTGATTTTTCCTACTCTCTGTTGTTTGAGGAATAGTGGAGGAGCTGTGTGTATACATTTTCATATCCATGCGTTTAAACCCTCAGAAGCAGAAATGCATTCTTAGCTCTCCACATAGTATTATTGAAATGAAAGGAGCTTGGGCTTTGAAACGTTATCAACGATAATGGTGACAAAAAGTGTCAATATTTCCACTTCTGTGGAATGATTCAATTGTTATGAAACTATGCTATACCTCATTTACATAGGTGGCTACAACTATTTCACTGATTTTTCCTTATTAACTGTTCTCTTTTATTCAGTTCAGATCTAAATGCAATAATGTAACATTTGGGGAAAAAGATACAGCCTAGTAAGCCAGTGCTGGAGGCTAAGATAGAGAAGATCTCCACAGCCACCACATATTTCCCTTTGATACTCAGGTAGGCTGGAACAAAGGATAACCAAACGGTGCAAAAGATCAGCATGCTGAAAGTGATGAACTTGGCTTCATTGAAACTGTCAGGTAGCTTCCTAGCAAAGAAAGCCACCTGGAAACTTACACAAGCTAGGAGGCCCATGTAGCCCAAGACACAATAAAACATAGCAGGGGAGGCATCATTACATTCTAATACCACTTCTTCCATCATTGAATGCATGTCAACATTTGGGAATGGAGGGGAATTTACAAGCCAAATGATACAAATGACTACTTGAATGCAGGAGCAGGAAACAACAATGGAAACAGACAGTCTTTCCCCCACCCATTTCCTCATCTGGCTTCCAGGCTTGGTGGCCATGAAGGCCACAATCACAGTGATGGTTTTTGCTAACACAGAAGAAACGGCAATTGAGAAAATGATGCCAAAGGCAGTTTGGCGAAGGAGACACATTACCTTCTCAGGTTTTCCGATGAATAGCAAGGCACAGAGGAAGCAGAGCAGAAGTGAGTTGAGAAGAGTGTATGTGAGGTGACGGTTGTTGGCTTTCACAATGGGGGTGTTGTGGTGCTTTATAAATATCCCAAGCACTAGGACTGTGATCAAAGAAAGGGTCATAGCAACAAGAAGAAAACCAGCTCCCAAAGGTTCTTGATAAGACAAGAAGGTTACTATCTTCGGAATGCAATAATTCTTGTTCTTGTTTGGAAAATGACCAACCGAACATTGGGAACAGTCAGGCATGTCTGCAAAAATAGTGGGGAAAGGGTTTTAAGTCAAGCAAGCTGTCCATGTTTTTCATCTCACTTTTTACTTACAGGCTCATTCATTTAGGATACAGTCAACATATTTGATAACTCTGTACTGTATATATCTTGCCTTGATGATCAGAGATTGTCCCTTCTGGACATAGGCTGCAATCATGACAGCAGAATGGCTTCCCTTCCTTCTCTTTCATCCTATATCCAGGATTGCAATTCTCACTGCATAAAGACAGAGGTTGTACCTAAACAGAAAGAACAGAGTATCTGGGAAAAAAGTGGCTTGAAATTTCTAAGGTTAAAGAGAGCTTAGAGCATGCAATGAGCTCTTCTTAGTTTCCAAAGAATGATGAGAAATCCTCCCTGATCACACACACACCTCCATTCTAAAGTAACACATTTCCTTTAAAAACCTGCTTTCCAGTCCTACCTGGTTAAATCGGGGATGCCATACCATGGATTCTTCATCAATCTGAAGTGCTTGCTCTGAAAGAACCTGGGGATGAGTCTTTCCAACTTTTACTCTAACAAAAGATTGGTTTGGAAATGTTACCCAGTTGATAACATCAAGTCCTGCTATCAATTCTCCGTTGTGGTCAAAGGAAATCTGGTCTCCAGCACTGTTGTTAAATGAGACGCGTCTCAGAAAGTGATGGAGCTACATTGAAAAATAAAATAAAAGTCTGTAACGTAACAAACAACAGCCCAAATAACAACTGCCACCACTTCCTAGGTCTACATTCACCAGTGAGTAGGAACATTTTGTCAGATGGCATTAACAGAAAGTAAGAAGAAGAAGGTTCCAATGGCATTGACAGAAATTAAGAAGAAGAAGAAGAGTGGGTTTTTATATGCCAGCTTTCTCTACCATTTAAGGAAGAAATCAAACCCTCTCCACAACAGACACCCTTTGAGGTAGGTGGGTCTGAGAGAGTGTTTCAGCCCCTGGTCACCCAGCTGGCTTAATTTGGGGGAATATTTAATACAATTACTATGCACTGAATTTCATGACTACAGAGATGATGGGCCCAGCCCATGAATCTTACAATCAAAAATAAATAAAGCAAACTTGACTTATTGTATGTGCTTCATTTAGATGCTTCATTTTGATGGTAGCATAATTTTGGTATGGGTGGGAGTCTAAATATTGAACCAAAGCTTTGATGGAAAGGAAAGTGCTCCATGAATCAACATGTTGCTGTTTGTGGCCAACTGGGTTCAGCTCCAGAGAAAGGATCTTTGTGGGGGGCAAAGTATTTCTTATCACCCCTGCCACAGAGCCGAATGCTCTGCCCACCCCTTCAGCTCCACAGCTCATTGCCACAATCGGGGCGGGCATATTACAATACAATATAATACAATTACCTTTATTGGCATCATAAAATAATAAAACATGTCGCACCCCTGGCAACAATGGGTTAAAAATCATTCTTATTAATCATTATTAGTGATAATTTATCAGTTAAAAATTAATGTTTTATCGGACAGGCATATTCACATGCTGATGTTGGGGGCTGATGATGCAGGTGCCCCTGAGTCACCCGGCCCCCTTTGCCTATTTAAAGCCTGTTTTGGCCTGGCCATGGCAAATCCCACCCACCCTTCCTCTGTTCATGGTTTTCTTGCTTTTCTTTCATCAGAGCTTAGGTGGTTTTGGTATTGGGGTGGATCCAATTGAGGGAAGATGTGCCTGCGTATGTGCCTTTCCCCATTTGGGGACCCCCTTAAGGTGTCTTGGGATGGGGTACATCATCATTGTCCAGCTCAGGGGCTGTTCATAGCTCCATTCCTAGGTGGCATAGGTTCCATTCAGAGATTCATGTCCTGTAGAGCCACCTATATGTTACTCTGGTTGCTACCCCTGTTCCAAAAGGGCTGCTTTGCCCATGGGGCCAGAAAAGCAGGCCTTCAGATCTTTGACAGTACTGATGTACAGATGAAGGACAGATTTGCATTACTAAAGTTCAAGTGAACATGAACCAGAAGAACTATGGGTTGAAGCCAGAGATATTATCAAGGAAGAATGTGCAAAGACTATTCCAGTAGTCAAAAGAAATGAAAATCCTTGATGGGTGACTGATGAAATATTTAAAATTGCTAAAGACAAATGAGAAGCAGAAGTAAAAGGTAACAGAATCAATATCAAAAGCCTAAATGCAACCGTCCAGCAACTCAGAAGTACAAAGAGAACTATTATAATAACCAGCGTGAAGAAATAGAAGAGAACCACAAAAAGAAAAACAAACAAACAAGAGATCTGTTACACAAGATCAAATAAATCAAAAAGAAATTTAAAGCACATTTAGGCTAGAGATGAAAGGATGACAGATTCCTTCCAAGAAGAATCTTTTGAAGAAGAATGTACGGGTATAGAAAATGAAGTGAAATTGCCCTTAGAGAAATTGAGACAAACACATTACCAGAATCAGTTGGGATACCAATAGAAGGATGGTATACAATACCTGCCAGGGTTGGTGATTTTGAAACTTCTTTCTCTCTCCTTGCATCTTTGCTCTAACTATTAAAGAATGCATAGCCTGCAGAGCATAAGCGACAGCATAGATCGCATTGTAGATGCTGTAGCTAGGGCCAGTCATGCTCATTTCAAAATCCATCAGTGTCTCATTTCCAGTGCAGTTCACCCAATTCCCATCGCCCAGAACAGAATTTGGGAATGCACAATGAAATGTGTACAACCAGAAGTCCTTGAGAAACCCATCTCCTTCTGCACTGGATGGTTTTCTGCTCTTAAAAAACTGTTGAAATCCCTGAAGTTCATTGGAGTGAATTGCAACCGTTATCATGCCATGGAATATTTGCACATCCCAGTTTAATTCCTTCTTATAGGTTTTTAATTCCACGTGAGCTGTGACAATCCATACTTTACCTTTTGGTTTTGGCATCGGGTATTTAATTTCCATGAATCCTATCAAACCTCTGAAAATCATCATGGTACGAGCTTGTCCTTTGAAGAGAATTACATTGGCAGTGCTCTCCATCATTTCTTCATATAGTTCTGAAAACCTTTTCATATATTCTGTCATATAATTATTGCCTTCTACATTGGACTGTGAATACATGAAGGCAAAACAGATGCCATGCTGGGAAAAGACAGGAAACATCCTCTGCACGAACCATTCTAAATTCTCTCCAATCACAGTAAAGAGTCCAATCCATTTCCAGTTGAAATGCAGAAGTAATTGGAGAATTCCCAGGTACTGATGGGTTTCATTGGGGCCCATATTAAAGAAGGATGGGACTTGGGTGTTATCCTTCATCACTGGAGCAGGACCATACAAGAGCTAAAGATAGATGTTCAGAATGAAAGAGATGCATGTGAACACAACAAAGAAAACTGTACAAACCACTTCATGTTATATTGCTTTGTTAAAGAAATTCATTTTGGATATTGCCGTCAAATGCAGAAGTAGTCTAAGGCAGTCAATGAATAATCATTTATCTCAACATCAAGAGAGCCAGGCTAAACTCACTGCTATTTCCTTATGTTACCATTGAGCTCAAGACCACCTTTCCACTTTGGGAGGGGGGCCAGGGAGGCGCTACTAATCTGACTATCCAGAGGACTCCCTTGTCGAAAGCATGCCTGAATGTGCAAGTGAGCTGCAACAAAGATGTTCCCACCCAGTAGTGATACTGTTGAGGACTTTCTTGGGGATGGAGAAAGGACAAAATAGCTCCACCAGCTCCCAGAACCATTAGCACCCTCTTGCTGCTGACTTGTTTGATCAAGCAGAGCAAGCTAGGAAAAGCATGCCACTGGTTCATAAACATACATACAAAGAGGCAGCCATATGTAACTTCTACTTCCCCTCCGCTGGGGTTTGAAGGCAAGAGGAGTTCAAACTATTCCACATTGTAATTCTGCCTCCTGGCTTGGTTTATTGATATGGGAGCTCATGCTGGGGTGTGATGCTGCTTCTGTAATATCAATAGCAATGTGCAAGAAAAGAGTGTATTTTCTACCCAAACTGTACTTTCTCATCCCCAAAAAGATTAATGCACAATGGAACCATTATCCAGCAGTGTTCAAACCAGAGTAGACCACTGGAGTAGGAATGAACCATCCACAGATGCCTGGTCACTCCAGAAATATATATACTGTTGTATGAACTGCACACAGTATTTAAAGAAATTTGGATAATGATTTTTTTTTATTTTCTTATTCTTTTATTAAAAGAAAATGAGATTATAACAATAAAACAGAACTACAACATTACTAAAATACACATACTGCAAATTCTTAAAAATAAACTAAAACCTTGCTGCAATATAACTAAAATATCTATACCAGTGAGCCAATATTGATAATGATTTTAAAGCATTTTTTTAAATAGAATTACCTTTACAACATGAACTGTTTCAAAGATGGAAAAGTGTAAAGCCAGGAAAGAATCTTTAAAGAAATTCTCTTGTCAAACAAAATCAGCTCATGATATAAAGAAACCAGCATCTGGTTTGTAATGGGGCAGGTAAATAATTGGCAAACTGTGTATCTGTAGCTATGTGCCAAGAAAAGACTGTATTTTCTTCCTAAACTGTCCTTTCTCATCCCCAGAAAAAGGCTGTCCTTATTAGAACTGTTATTCACCAATATTACATTATTCAAACCAGAGTAGGCTACTGGCATAAGAGTGAACCATCCAGAGGCGTTTGATCACCCCAGAAATGTAAAATACTGTCATATGAATTGCATCAGTTTTTTAAAGTAATTTTGATAACGAATTTAAGCCATTTAAAAAAAAATAGAATTCGCATCATGACATATACCCTGAAGTACATCAGAGATGAATAGTAACATGGAGAAGTGTAAAGCCAGAAAATAATCTGTAAAGAAATGCTTGCGCCATATTCTCTTGTCAAACAAAACATATTAAATCAGACCATCATAATGTACAACGAAACCAGCTCCTGTCTTGAAATGGTATTGGTAACTAATTTGCAAACTTATATATCCCTCACAGATGGCCTACCTGTGGGATCTTGTAGATGCTCAAAAGATCAAGGATAAGTGGTGAATTATCTGAATGAATGTCCTCAAGAACTGCTTGTATGTTGTCCTGGATATCACATTTGTAGTTGGGGAGGAATCTGTTCCTTGGAGAAATATGTTGTAGAGCAGCACGATATGTCAATCTTGGATTCATATAGCTGTCATAGATATAAAACCCCAGGGTGAGATTTGGCAAAATCTGTGGATTTTCATTGATCTCCTTGATGCCAAAAGCCAAAGCCAGGATGTGCTGGTAGTTCTGAGGCATCAAACTACAATAAAGATTGATATTTTGCATCATACACTTATTCTTTTGTTTGTAAAATTAACACCTCTAAGCCGTATAACTGCTTTTATTGCTGTTGCAGTGTAAAATCTCAGTACAACATTTGAGCGGTAAGTATTATTCGAGGCTTGTCTATGTATGTAATACATGATTATGGTTCATATTTGGAGTAAGAATGAGTGAGAAGATTGTTACTACCCCAGACTAGAGAAATTATGGGTTTCATCTCTTTCAATTATATCCTGCCTCACATCCTGCCTCCCATTTCTGTGGTACAAAGGGGTAAGCTGCAGGACTGCCTTCAAAAGCTCTGCTGAGTTCAATCTTGACAGAAGTCAGCTTCAAGTAGCCAGCACTAGGTTGACTCAGCCTTCCTTCCTTCCTTGTGAGGTTAGCAAAATGAGTCCCCAGCTTGCTGGGGGTAATGTATAGATGACAGCAGAAGGCAATGGCAAACCACCCCGCAAACATAATCTGTGTCTAGCAAACATAGCGATGTGATGTCACTCCATGGGTCAATAAGGCCCCCGTGCTTGCACAGGGGACTACTTTTACCTTTTACCATAGACATAGAACTACTCAATGTATTCATGTAAAGTTAATCTTTAGCATGGTGTAGTGGATAAGAGAGGTGGTTTGCAGCAGTGTTATCTGATCTGGAGAGCCAGGTTTGATTCCCCACTCCTCCACATGAGTGGAGGAGACTAATCTGGTGAACTGGATTTGTTTCCCCACCCCTACACGCAAAGCCAGCTGGGTGACCTTGGGCTAGTCTTGCTCTTTCAGCCTCACCTACCTCACAGGGTGTCTGTTGTGGGGAGGGGAAGGGAAGGTGCTTGTAAACCGGTTTGATTTCCCCTTAAGTGGCAGAGAAAGTAGGCATATAAAAAGCAACTCTTCTTCTTCTTCTGTCATAGCACACCTCAAATAATGACACAAGACAAGCATGTGTGGGTTTTACTAGTTTTATTTACTTGTTTAAATCATTAAATGGATGGTCCATATCACTGCTTCTTCAAAAGAGCTTGTCGTTTTGAGGGTGGGCTGCACTAGACATTGATTGCAGATTCCTAATTTTGTAAACTTATTCTATGAGATATCCCCTCGTCTACTCTACAATTAGAACTGGGGCTCCCAAACCTATCATCTATTATATATCAGTCTGTCATTAAATTGTGGTACTCCTTCTTTGAGCCATCACCAGCTCCTGATATGTTTCAATTGTTAATCGCAGATATCTCTGTGTCCACCTAGATTAGCGGATTATATAAAAGAATGTCCCTCCCAATGGAGCAATTGAAAGCTGCAAGGAATAGTATTTGGAAAGCAAGATGTAAACAATTACAAAATAAGACCTTACATGAGGATTGGTCCTAAGTGTTGAAGGGCACAAATTGTAAATATTCACCTCTCATCTTCCAGATTCCCTTTAACAGAACATTTTCCTTTCCTTTATTCCTTAGAAACTCTTTAACCCATTGATTTTGAGCAGCATAATTTTGAATCCATTGTTTGGGGGGATATAAGGACTGATATAAATTTTGCCAGAGTTAAAAGTTTTCACACCCTCTCTGAAAGGGCCAAAGGCAAGGGAACGGGGAGAAATGAAGTCTGCTTCAATCACCTCTACTGCAAAGCTCTACCATAGATGATGTCCATTCCTCAGAAAGGAATGTTAAGGTAACCCCAGTAACTTGTACAACATAGTTAGCCCTTGGTGGTTGTGTTTCTTTTAGCTTCTGATACTAGGTCCCTGTGCTCCTGGTAAACAGAGTTGTTTGTTAGTAAATAAATACCTTTTTTCCTTTTCCAAAGATGTCAGACTGTGACCCATAGAGTGCTTACCCAAACTGGTTGCCATTTAACCATGCACAGACCAAATTCCTGACCCAGTAGAAGGCTAGTAGGTCAGGGGGATGACAATGTGTTGAAGTGAACACACACAGAGAGAGAGAGAGAGAGGATGCCTCTGTCAGAATCTCAAATCACTGATACTGAGAAAGGGGCAGCGTCTGAGTAGAGACAACCTATTGTCGAAGGCTTTCAGGGTCAGAGTTCATTGGTTCTCGTAGGTTATCCGGGCTGTGTAACCGTGGTCTTGGTATTTTCTTTCCTGACGTTTCACCAGCAGCTGTGGCCGGCATCTTCAGAGGAGTAACACTGAAGGACAGTGTCTCTCAGTGTCAAGTGTATAGGAAGTTTAAGAATGAATAAGGCTTGGCTTCCTGTCTTGAAAACCTCCAGACTAACAAAGACTACAGTCAACAATAGCCATGCAGATTAGCTTTGGATTTCACACATTAACAGATCACTTCAGGATACAATGGTTCCATATTAACATACCACACCTTCATTAGCACATTATCTTGATACTTACAGGACAATGTTAGCACCTTTGTTACCTTTTGAAGGACAATGATTCAGCTCAAACCCAACCCCTTTTTGACTATATATTACTCTTCCTACACACTTGACACTGAGAGACACTGTCCTTCAGTGTTACTCCTCTGAAGATGCCGGCCACAGCTGCTGGCGAAACGTCAAGAAAGAAAATACTAAGACCATGGTTACACAGCCCGGATAACCTACGAGAACCAATAGAGACAACCTGCTTGAACAGTATAGAGCAGTATAGAAGCACTGGGAGAGTCCAACCCACCGACTCACTAATCCCACACCATCTCTCAGTGGAGAGGCTGGGACATCACACAGCCAGTTATGTGAATCATGGATAAATACAACTGTTGTGTTCAGGAAGCAATCATCCCTGAATTCAGAAAACAGAGTGGTTCCCAAAGATCAAAGAAAGGAGCATGGTAGTCATCAAAAACTACAAATTCCAAGAATCAGCATTCTGGGCTGCAGCTCTCTATTAGGAGGACATTGTTCATATCTTACCTTTCTGCAACCTGACCCACTTTTATTCAGCAAACAGTAGCTGATCAGTCTATTAATTTAGAGTCAAGATTAGTATAGCTGCAATGCTGTGCCTTAGGACAATTCCAGCTGGCCACTTTATGTGTACAAATGCTCATAGCTGCTCTGTATTTCACCATCGTTTGGGGCTATGATTCTATTCCTTTTAGAATCACTTATTTAACGACCATTATTTATGGTTTAACTGAATGTTAAGGGGAGGCCAATGAATATCTTTAATCAGATTTCTTGCAGTTTCTTGCCTTTCCAGACAACACAATTTTAAAGAATACCGAGATAGTAATGTACATATACACAAATGAAAACTAAATAAAACTATTTAGTTAAAACATATCCAGCTTTAACTCTGTCAGTACAACCATATTAATAAATACAGCATTGATAATAATTTAATAAATCTGAGGATCCAGAGAAAAGCAGATAACTTAGTGGACAGATGTTTATGAGAGATTATTTTGATGTATTAAGTGTAGCGTTAAATGTCCATGTTCTAAGCACCACAAAGTTATCTGGGCTTGCAAATAAAGTTATGCCTTTCTATTAATCTCATCATGCTAGGAGTCTTCATGAACTAGCAATGATCACCTTATACTTGGGCACCAATCACAACTACCAAATCCTCAATTTGCCCATGACCAAGAGAAAATCCTGGGGTTGCCTTTCACCTCCCTCTCCCTTTGAGATGTCTCTGTATGTAATGGTGAGGCAGATCTGGGTGTGGCACAAGCTCTAGGAATAGAAATGACAACATGTGAAGGTCTCCTATGTGATTATTCAGGTAGAAAATATAAACCGGGCACCTGCTATAACAAAAAGGAGTCTTAAATTACGTACACGGACTTTTCAGATAGTATCCCAGGAGGCTGGCGCTTGAAGTCTTTCGGACTGGTGGTAAAGAAGCTGTGAGATACAATGGCACCAATGATGAGATCTCCTGGATGAAGATACTTATGGAGAATAGGGTAGCTATCCACAAGAGCACATTGAGAAACACGAGCCTTGCCCACAACACGACTGAAAGCCAGTAACACCACCATCACTAAGATCAACATCCTAAGTGCAAACTTTTTCTCTGATCATAGGCTCCCCAGTTTGAAACTATAGCAGCAACACAACTATAGTGGTGCCGTAGAGCTTCTACTTTCTCCTGTTCAATATGTATCACCTGTGTTACAATAAGATAGTCCTTTAGTTTCCATGATTACGGTGTCCAGCCTAGCAACGATGGCCTTGAAATCAGACGCTTAAATACAAAGTGGCATAAATCACCCCTGAAGACTTCTCCCTGTCCCTAGTTCTCAAACAAACAGGAGAATATGCCACCTGTCACTGTTACTCTAATTATTTCTCTTCCTGGCTGCTGGTGCTCTATAGGGAACATAGGAAGCCAAAGAATTAATTACAGTTCTTTTAGTAATTACAGGGGACCTAACTTCTAAACTGTCAGGGGAATTTGTGATGAAAAAGTTTTTTTGAAAAAAAATGTCTAAAGCCTGTTATTTTCAAATATGGTCATACAGTTTCATGTGCCAATGAAGTTTTCACATTGAAGGACTAACTTCACCAAGTACTAAAGTCACAGTTACAACTAGGAAGGCATTTGGAAGATCCATGAACAACTTGGATCAAGGGGCAATAACCATCAGGACTCAATCAAGGAACAAGTTTGTTTCAGAGGGTAGCCATGATGGTTAGCATGAGGGAACCTCTATTCAAGCTCGGTATCTGCAGGTCAAAGCACTCTCTGCCAGATAAAGAAAGACACCTCCCTGCGTCTTTTCTTTCTTCTCTTCCTCTTTTCCTTCCCCAGTGCTGTAACTACTTCATTCATTGAAGAGGTTGATGGAGAGGAGGAAGTGGAGCAGGGCAGAGACGGTAAAATCATGTGGTGATTTGCTTTTGCGACCTCCTTTGAAGGATCAAATAAGCTAGAGATGGGCTGGAGTGATATTGGGTTCCCATAGTGTCCCAATAACATAGCTGGGATTCACATCAATGACATCTGGGCTTGGGATAACCCAAGCTCATTTTTTAACAGAGAGTTGAGGTTATATGAGACTGATTCTAGAGTGATTTTGAGATGAGCGACAGGGTAAAGGAAGTGGTGGAAAAAATGGGGGCCAATAAAATTAGACGCCCTGACCCAATTGTTACCAGACTCAGGACATCCTCTTGGCGCATGTCTTCAACCAGTGTCCCAGGAGGCATTCCTGGGGCATTTTGGGAGGGGCAGAGCTGACTTTAGGCAGTCTCCTAACCCCTTTCAGCTAAGCAATGCCCCCAAAAGGAATACCCACATTTTCAGTGGCACACCATTGCTGTTTTCTATGGGGATTTTTTGGGTTTTTAGAAATGAACCCCTCTTTTTTTTATCTTGCAGAGGCCATGAAATCTCATGGGTAGGGTTGCCAGGTCCCTCTTTGCTACCAGCGGGAGGTCATTGGGGTGGAGCCTGAGGAGGGTGGGGTTTGGGGAGGGGAAGGACTTCAATGCCATAGAGTCCAATTGCCAAAGCGCCCATTTTCTCCAGGGGAACTGATCTCTGTTGCCTGGAGATCAGTTGTAATACCAGGAAATCTCCAGCTAGTAGCTGGAGGTTGGAAGAAGAAAATACCTATGCTGGAAATAGTAGAAACTGTAATAAATGGCAGCACGTGGCTTTAAAGATAATAATATGAAATATACCAACTGGAAAAGAAAACACGATCTCAAATTCTTTGTTCTTTGGCAATACCAGCCTAAAGCATATCAGGCACAAGATGTTAAGAAGATTCTCAATTGCCAGGAGAGACGCTTCATCTTTCTTTTTAAAACATTAGCCCCTAGTGGCTTAAATACAGAATTTGACCTCTCTTGTTTTTTGTAACGTGGTCACTTTAATCAGTTGGATCCTTTTGAGAAATTTTTCTCACAGCTGTGTGTATTTGAGTTTGTCCCTGCATCCCTGTTCTCACTTCGAAGAATACTGATTTCTGAATGGGTTGATTACTCTTTCTTGATCCCTTTCATATGGGGTAAGACTTCATTTTTGGTATGGAGAGTTGTTCAATCTTTGATTCTCTTTTTTAATATCAGCCTTATTGATTAGCTTCATTGTACCATAGGAAAAAATTGTTCCCATGAATTTCCTTTTGAAGATTCCTTGGACTTTTTGAAAAGCAGTGGTAAGCAGTCTTATTTTTGAAATTGCATTCATGTTGTTACGCTCTTAAGTTGTCACTGTAGCCATTTTGATAAGCCTTATTATTAGCCTTATTATTATCACTATGATTATCATTATTCCTAGAAGCCATTTTTTGGTCTCTTTAAACATCATTGTGGTCGCCAAGCTGAGGAAGGATTGGATTCCGAAACGCGTACTTGTGATAGACCCACCTTGGACCTTTCTTCGTCTCTTCGTGATTTTTCATGGACTATAATTCTTGAGTATACATGAGCCCTTGCTAAGGCCATAGAAAAAATTTATTGAATTTATGTTGTTCATGTTGTTTAAAGCAATCTGTATTATACATTTTTTGTTATTTTAGACCCTGTGAGGTTTCTGTGTGGCTTTCAACACAGTGTTTATGAATATATGTTGTGTTTTGGATTTTTCAAAAAATAGAATTATTATATTCTATGATATTGTTTTCTTTTCCAGTTGGTATATTTCATATTATTATCTTTAAAGCCACGTGCTGCCATTTATTACAGTAGCTGGAGGTTGGCAACCCTACTTATGGGAGGAAGTGCTGCAGCACCACGACCATGCCAGCCTTGCTGCTGCTTCTCACAGAAAATGGAAGTAAAAAGGGGAGACCCCCTGACCCACCCTTTTCCAAACTTGGGGGTTCTTGTAAGGAGAGTAAGCGGCAGCTATTCTGCAAATTTGGTGCCTCAACCTTAAAAAAGCCCTTCCCTAGAGCCCCTCAAGGAATCCCTAGTAGAGTAGGCTACTGGAGTTGGAATGGACCATCCAGAGAGTCTACTACTCTGGTTTGAATCATGAAACATTGCTGAATAATGGTTCCATTGTGCACTAGGAATGAGAAAGTGCAGTTTTGGAAGAAGACACACTCTTCTCTTGACCCATTGCTACTGATATTACAGAAGCAGCATTACACCCCAGCAGGAGCTCCCATATCAATAAACCAAATCATGAAGCCGAATTATGATTCCCCAAAGTGTTCTGTGGAATATACATGCCTCCGTTAAAGCCTATGGGAAATCCTGAAGAGCTGAAAAGTGGAACAATTTTACCTTTTTCCTTTCCTTTATCCCTTAGAAGCTTTTTGATCCATTGATCTTGAGCAGCGTAAATCTAATGTTTGAGGGATATAAGGACTGAAATAAATCTTGCCACTGACAATGTAGGCTTGGGATCCCTGTCACTTAATAATAAAGGCATTATGTCAGAGACAGAGGCTGTAGATTTATATGTTAAAGGAGAGAGATATCTGATCGAAGTTCCTCATAAAAGCGACATTCCAAGAGGGCATGAGCTAATTAATCAATAGAGCCAGAAGAGCAAGGACAGGTCCTGTCTGGGTATGGTACATTCAGAATTCTGCCCTGCATAACCATAGAGGGGTTAGTGTTCAGTCTAGCTAAACAGAGGGCTCTAGAAAGATGAGGAGTTGTCAAATAATAAGTATATATAGTCACACACAAAAATATCTAAGCTGAATTGCCAAATAATAAGTATAAGCTGGCAAACCACATGGTGGTGTATTCCAAAAAAGTGAGTTGAACAAACACGGCAAATTTTACCTTTTTTGGGATTCGGCTTTTTAGCACCTTTCCCCCCATTCAGCAAAGCAGTATGCACATCCCTGTCCCCAAGTTGTAGTTGCATCTGCTCGCTCTTTTTCTATCAGAACATGTAGAGGGAATAATCTTAAATTTATCATCTGCATTCTGGTGTGCAAGCGAGCTAAATATTATTTGGAATTCTGCGTTGAGTCCCTCCTCTGTGCAGCCTATTGCACACTGCCCTTTCCTTCCACTGTGTAGAAGCAAAGCCTTTCCTTGATGTTGCAGGTTGGCATCCCATCACCATGGCTGTGTGTGTGGAATGCGCCAGAAATCTCAGTTTCTGTAACTATCCCCCACTTTGAGAACATGTGTAAGCAAAGTATTTTGTCTAGCCTTGGAGGTAGCAGAGCTCTAAAGAATGACATAGAGGAGCCATGTGGATTCAGAATCAGAATGGCCTTCCAAATTACCGTATTTTCCGGCGTACAAGACGACTGGGCATATAAGACGACCCCCCATTTTTACAGTTAAAATATAGAGTTTGGGATTGTCCCGAGTCCGCGGCCTAGGGCCGGCCCTCGGGACTGCGCCCCAACCCCGCGCCGCCCCCAGACCTCCTGGAGCGGCCCAAACCGAGTCCACAGCCTGGGGCCGGCCCTCAGGACTGCGCCCCAACCCCGCGGCCACCCCGGCCCTCCTGGGGCGGCTCAACCCCCGGGGAAACAACACCACTTACCAGGGCAGGAGAAAGAGGGGGCGGGGGCGGCCAGACGAGCTGGCAGCGCGCCAGGAGGCGGGGCTGGCAGGAGAAACAGGAGGAGGCCGGGGGGCGACCTCCCGGCATGGAGGAGTGTGTGCCGACCCGGCCCGGTCGGAGCAAATCCTGGAGGCGGGGAGGGAGCCTCCCTGGGCAGCGGGAGCCCCACAGCCAGAGACACCAGCTGTAGCCAAGGCTCAGCCCCGGGCTCTGGCGGGAGGGTGGGAGCCCGAAGCGGCGGGACGTGGCTCTCGGGGGGAGTCGGCGAGGTGAGAAGGGAGCGGGGAAGAAGAGGGGGACGGGGGCGAGAGTAAGGGCCCTCGAGAAGAGCGAGACTAAAGGTGAGGGGAGGACAGCCGATGGCCCACGGAGGACGGAGCTAAAGGAGGGTTTGGAGGGGAGGGAAGCCCATAAAGACAGAAGCTGAAGCGGAGGCCGGGGAGGAAAGGGGGCATGTTGGGTGTGCTAGGCAGCAGCCAAAACACCCTGTGCCGGGAGAAGAGAGTGGCCACCCCAGCCCCGGCCAGCCGGCCAGCCAGCTGCCTGCCTGCCTTGCGCTGCCGCTGGAGCGCAGCCGAGCACTTCCCTCCGTGCACCCCGGCGCGCCTGGCTCCGACTCCGAGCCGGGCAGTGAGCACCCTCGCCGGGCTCGCCTCCCCTCCCTCCTCCGGCGGACATGGACAGAGCGGAGGCAGCTCCCCAGGCAGATTCTCCAGTCCGGCTCGGAATTCAGCATCCGGCGTATAAGACGACACCCGGCATATAAGACGGCCCCCGACTTTTGAGAAGATTTTCCTGGGTTAAAAAGTAGTCTTATACGCCAGAAAATACAGTAAATGAGACAGTACAATGATTTGTAAAAAGAGGAACACTGTACATTTTAAAAATAAAAAATAAAACAACTCTTGGTTTGGGCTAATCATGTTTTGGGGAAAGATGGGCTAATTGATCTTGTGGGCCAATGTCCAGATTAGGAATGAATCTGCTGAGTCACTTCCCTTGATGCCTCTTCTGCTGAAAAACAAACACATACAGTGAATTGGATCCATGACAGCATTTCTCCAGATGGAAGGGCTTTCAACCTAAAGGGAAAGGGCCGTTGCTCGGTGGCAGAGCACCTGCTTAGAATGCGGAAGGTCCCAGGTTCAATCCCCAGCATCTCCAGTTAAAGGGACTAGGCGAGTAGGTGATATGAAGGACCTCTGCCTGAGACCCTGGAGAGCCGCTGCCAGTCTGAGTGGACAATATTGATTTTGATGGACCAAGGGTCTGATTCAGTACATGCCTGCTAATTGAGAGTGTATAGCTTTAAGTAATTGTATTAACTCCCTTGTTGTTTATTGAATTGCTTATGCAGTGCTTGGATGAGAATGTATATTGGCAAATAGAGCCAAGTTGTTAAATGAGCTAACACGTTGTTGTTTCCTTGTTGCTGATTCAGTATAAGGCAGCTTCATGTATTCATGTGGTCTGCAGAATGTAACATTCTTTCCAACCTTCTTCTGCTGTGACCCAAAATGCAGTGCAAAAACTGCTTCTGGGAAAGGTGAGGAAAACATTGTCTGTCAACGGGTATCTTTCCATCTGAGGAAAGAGTCTGGTGGATCCAATTGTTTGACTGTTATAACGCCCAAAAATGTTTAGTTTAGATTCAATATGAATAGGTGCTTCAGGATCAGATCTGGATTAGCAAATTTCTGACTCCGCATCCCTAATAGACATGCTTTCAGGAGGGCTTTTGTTTCCTGGACAACCCCACCAATCAACCAACAGCTGTAAAGATTATCTGATTGATTTGATTGAGAATGTTAAGCATCTGCTTAGCATTGCTGTTTCAGTGAACATGAGACTTGCATCTACTTGAACTGTGCCTTTCCTTTGCTTCTTCACCAGTGTTTGTGTGTCTGACAGAGAACATCTGAAATTGTTTTGTTCTATTCTTTTAGTGCCCCCTTCTTATAAAAAAGAAAAAGAACAGCCATTTAATTCAAAGTCTTCATAATTAATGTTCCTTTACATTATACTTTAATATTGTATGCTTAAAATGTCTTTAGGTTATGAATAAAGTCAACAAAATTATATAGGAGCTATCGATTATTGTCATTATCTTTCATTCCCCTTATGGAAATAATGCAACCTAAGAAAATATGCTATTCAGGAACACTTTAGATCAATATTTCACCAAGGAGACTGTACAAATAGGTCAGATATTCTGTTAGACTCACTGATTAAGCATTTTTTAAAATTCATTTTGTATAAATTCAGAATTCATGGGGCAGAGGAGGAAGGTGAATGAAATATACCTATAGATTTTCATAACCTTTAAACTGTGCATTTTCATAACTGTGCATTTAAACCAACAAAATAGAAATATATTGCAATCTCTCTGCTGAGTATGCAAGAAAGGGGAAAGAATCCTGTTTGAGAAAGGTAAGTGGCTTAATGTTAGTGCAAGCAATCAATATGGAAATGACAATATTTATGTCCTTCCAGAACAATTTTCATGAATCTTTTATAAAGTTTAGTTACTAATGGGGACACAGCTCCTTCACTGGTTTTTCCTTGTTAGCTGCTGTCTGTTTTGGGAGGAACACTGGAGGAACTGTGTTTATAAACATCCATATCCATGCATTGAAACCACCGGAAGCAGAAATGTATTCTGACCTATCCCCTTAGTTTTATTGAAATGAAAGTAGTTTGGGCTTTGAAAAGTTACTTAATGATAGTGGTGGGAATAAGTGTCAATATTTCCACTTCTGTGGAATCATTCCATTGTTATGAAACTACAATACACCTTATTTGCTTAGGTGGTTACAAACACTTCACTGGTTTCTCCTTATTAGCTGTTCTCTTTTATTCAGCTCAGATCTAAATACAATGATGTAGCATTTGGGGAAAAAGATACAGCCCAGCAAGCCAGCACTGGAGGCTAAGATAGAGAAGATCTCCACAGCCACCACATATTTCCCTTTGATACTCAGGTAGGCTGGAAAAAAGGATAGCCAAACGGTGCAAAAGATCAGCATGCTGAAAGTGATGAACTTGGCCTCGTTGAAACTGTCAGGTAGCCTCCTAGCAAAGAAAGCCACCATGAAGCTGACAATAGCCAGGAGGCCCGTGTAGCCCAAGACACAATAAAACATAGCAGGGGAGGCATCATTACATTCTAACACCACTTCCTCCATCATTGAATGCATGTCAACATCTGGGAATGGGGGGGAGTTTACAAGCCAAATGATACAAATTACTACTTGAATGCAGGAGCAGGAAAGAACAATAGAAACAGACAGTCTTTCCCCCACCCATTTCCTCATCTGGCTTCCAGGCTTGGTGGCTGTGAAGGCCACAATCACTGTGATGGTTTTTGCTAACACAGAAGAAACAGCAATTGAAAAAATGATGCCAAAGGCAGCTTGACGAAGGAGACACATTACCTTCTCAGGTTTGCCAATGAATAGTAAGGCACACAGGAAGCAGAGCAAAAGCGAATTGAGAAGAATGTATGTGAGGTGACGGTTGTTGGCTTTCACAATGGGGGTGCTGTGGTGCTTTATAAATATCCCAAGCACTAAGACTGTGATCAAAGAAAGGGTCATAGCAAGAAGAAGAAAACCAGCTCCCAAAGGTTCTTGATAAGATAGGAAACGTATCATCTTGGGAATGCAATAATTCTTGTTCTTGTTTGGAAAATGACCAGCTGAGCATTGGGAACAGTCAGGCATGTCTGCAAAAAGACAGGGAGAGTGTTTTTTGTCAAGAAAACTGTCCATATAGTTCATTTGTTTGTGAACCAGCTTCAGTAGAAATGTAACTCAATGCACAAACAAGCATGCTATAACACTTCCTCTTGCATAACGAATGTCTAATGGTGGATGAATATCGATCAGATTCCAAGTTGACTGCAAACACTAAGAAGTATTGCAAAACATGTTTTTTAAAATGCTCTTTGCTATTCAAATGTGTTGTAGAATGGATTGCAAACTTTTCTGGTATGCATATTTTTATTTGGGTTTTCTGTGACTATCAGCACATGGTAGATTTTCCTGCCATCTACATCAGAAGGCAGCAATGCATTGTTGGGTGAGTGTGAATTCTACCTTGGAACAATGCTAGAATATGAAGGGAGTGTAGAAATGTGTGTTTTACTTGTTATGGGCCTACAATGTTTACTGCGAGATTTTAACTTGTCATCTAATCCTGAGTCGGTTTTCCACTTTGCTTTGTCTTGCAGGCACATTCCTCTAGGATACAACCAACCCATTTATTTACTCTGTACTGTACATCTCTTACCTTGATACCCAGAGACAGTCCCTTCTGGACATTGGGTGCAATCATAACAGCAGAATGGCGCCCCTTCCCTCTTTCTCATCCTATATCCAGGATTGCAATTCTCACTGCATAAAGACAGAGGTCGCACCTTAACAAAAAGAACAGAGTATTTATCTTAGAAAAATGGCTTGAAATTCCAAGGATAAAGAGAGTTCGCTGCATGCAACAACCTCTTGTTAGTTTCCAAACAATGATGAGAGATCCTCCCTGAACATACACACCTCCATTCTACATATTTCCTTTTAAAAGCTGCTTTCCAATCCTACCTGGTTAAATCGGGGCTGCCACACCATGGATTCTTCATCGATCTGAAGTGCTTGCTCTGAAAGAGCCTGGGGATGGGTCTTTCCAACTTTCACTCTAACAAAAGATTGGTTTGGAAATGTTACCCAGTTGATAACATCAAGTCCAGCAATCAATTCTCTATTGTGGTCAAAAGAAATGTGGTCTCCAGCACTGTTGTTAAATGAGACGTGTCTCAGAAAATGATGGAGCTACTTGAAAAATGAAATAGAAGTCGGTAACATTAAAACAACAACAGTCCAGGCTACATCCACCACCACTTCCTAGGTCTAAATTCACCAGTGAGTAGGAAAATTTTGTCAAATTACATTGATGAAAATTAAGAAATTACTCTCATATCATTTGAACATGGCCATGAGCACTGAATTCCACATTATTGCATGTTACAATGATGACAAGTGTACATGTAGGGTTATTTTGATGTCATCCAATATATAAAGAATATTTAACACCGTTATTCTGCACTGAATTTAATGACTACAATGATGATGGGCCCAGCCCAAGAATCTTGCAATCAAAATAGGTGACAATGGAAATAACAAAGACAGGAGAGAGTGAGCAGTGGAGATATATGAAAGGATATGTGTGTGCTTCACTTAGATGGTTGATATACATGCTAGCATAATTTTGGTATGGGTGGGGGTCTAAACACCGAGCCAGAGCTTTGATGGAAAAAGCAGGCCTTCAGAACTTTGAAATTACTGATGTACATATGAAGAACAGATTTGCATTGCTAAAGTTCAAGTGAACATAAACCAGGAGAACTATGGGTTGAAGTCATAGCTATTATCTAGAAAGACTGTGCAAAGACTATTCCTGTAGCCAAAAGAAGTGAAAATTCTTGATGGATGACTGGTGAAACATGTACAGTTGCTAAAGACAGATGAGAAGCAAAAGTAAAAGGTAACAGAAACAATATCAAAAGCATAAATGCAGCCTTCCAGTGACTCAGAAGTACACAGAGAACTATTATAATAACTAGTGTAAAGAAAAAGGAGAGAACCACAAAAGTGTTACACAAGATCCAAGAAATGGAAAGGAAATTTAAACATGGTTATTCAAGATATGAAAGGATGAAATATTCCTTCCAAGAAGAATATTTTGAAGAAGAACCTACAGTTTTAGAAAGTGAAGTGAAAGGTGCCCTGTGAGAAATTGGGAGAAACACATTACCAGGAGCAGATGGGATACCAATAGAGAGAAGCACTACCTGCCAGGGTTGCTGATTTTGAAACTTCTTTCTCTCTCCTTGCATCTTTGCTCTAACCTTTAAAGAATACATCTCATGCAGAGCATAAGCAACAGCATAGATTGCATTGTAGATGCTGTAGCTAGGACCAGTCATGCTCATTTCAAATGCAGAAAAGTCCTTCAGTGTCTCATTTCCAGTGCACTTAACCTGATCCCTATTGCTCAGAATAGAATTGGGAAATGCACAACGAAATGTGTATGACCAGAAGTCCTTGAGGAACCCATCTCCCTCTGCACTGGATGGCTTTCTGCTCTTAAAGAATTGTTGGAATCCCTGAAGTTCACTGGAGTGAATTGCAACCGTTATCATACCATGAAATATTTGCACATCCCAGTCCACGTCATAGGTTTTTAATTCCACGTGAGCTGTTACAATCCATACTTTACCTTTAGGTTTTGGCATCATGTATTTCATTTGTATGAGATTTATCAAACCTCTGAAAATGATCATGCTGCAAGCTTGTCCTTTGAAGAGAATTACATTGGCAGTGCTCCCCATCATTTTTTCATATACTCCTGAAAACCTTTTTGCATAATCTGTCATATATTCATTGCCTTCTACATTGGACTGTGAATACATGAAGGCAAAACAGATACCATGCTGGGAAAAGACGGGAAACATCCTCTGCATGAACCATTCTAAATTAGCACCAATCACAGTAAAAAGTCCAATCCATCTCCAGTTGAAATGCAGAAGTAATTGGAGAATTCCCAGGTACTGATGGGTTTCATTGGGGACCATATTAAAGAAGGATGGGACTTGGGTGTTATCTGTCATCACTAGAGCAGGACCATACAAGAGCTGAAGAGAGATTTTCAAAATGAAAGAGGTGCATGTGAACACAACACATAAAACTGTAAAACCACTTCATGTTATATTGCTTTGTTAAACAAATGTATTTTGATCATTGCCGTCAAATGTAGAAGTAGCTTTCTTGAAGGCAGTCAATGAACAATCATTTCTCATCCCCAGAAAAAGGTTGTCATTAATGGAACAGTTATTAAGCAATATTACATTATTCATACCAGAGTAGGCTACTGGCATAAGAATAATCCATCCAGAGGTGTTTGATTACCGGAGAAATGTATATACTGTCATATGAATTGCATACCGTTTTTAAAGAAATTTTGATAATGAATTTAAGCCATTTTTTAAAAATAGAATTCCCTTCATGACATATACCCTGAAGTTCATCAGAGATAAATACTAACATGGAGAAGTGTAAAGCCAGAAAATAATCTGTAAAGAAATGTTTGCGCCATATTCTCTTGTCAAACAAAGCATATTAAATCAGATAATGTACAAGGAAACCTGCACCTGTGTTGTAATGGTGCAGGTAAATAATTTGCCAACTTATATATCCTACACAGATGGCCTACCTGTGGGATCTTGTAGATGCTCAAAAGATCAAGGATAAGTGGTGAATTATCTGAATGAATGTCCTCAAGAACTGCTTGTACATTGTCCTGGATATTGCACTTGTAGTTGGGGAGGAATCTGTTCCTTGGGGAAATATGTTGCAGAGCAGCACGATGTGTCAATCTTGGAGTCATATAGCTGTCATAGATATGAAACCCCAGGGTGAGATTTGGCAAGATCTGTGGATTTTCATTGATCTCCTTGATGGCAAAAGCCAAAGCCAGGATGTGCTGGTAGTTCTGAGGCATCAATCTACAATAAAGATTGATATTTTGCATCATATGCTTATTCTTTTGTTTGTAAAATTAACACCTCTAAGCCGTATAACTGCTTTTATTGCTGTTGCATTGTAAAATCTCGATACAACATTTGAGTGATAAGTATTATTTGAGGCTTGCCTACATATGTAATACATGATTATGATTCACATTTGGAGTAAGAATGAGTTACAACGTTATCACCCCAAAGTACAGAAATGATGGGTTTCATCTCTTTCAATTACATCCTGCCTCCCATCCTCAGCATCACGTTTGAATGTGTTTTTATTTTTTAAAATATATATATATATATATTTCCATGGCACAGAGGGGTAAGTTGCAGGACTGCACTGAACAACTCTGCTTACAACCTTTGTCTAATCTTGACAAAAGTTGGTTTCAAGTAGCCGGCTCAAGGTTCCTTTCTTGTAAGTTCGGGAAAACAAGTCCTCAGTTTGCTGGGGGTAATGTATAGATGACAGGAGAAGGCAATGACAAACAACCCCGCAAACATAATCTGTGTCTAGCAAACGTCACAATGTGATGTCACACCATGGGTCAATAATGACCCAGTGCTTGAACAGGGGACTACTTTTACCTTTTACCATAGACATAGAACTACTCCATGTATTCAGCTAAAGTTAATCTTATTTTGTCATTGCATCCCTGAAATAATGACACTAGACAAGCATGTGTGTTTTCCACTAGTTTTATTTACTAGTTTAAATCATTAAATGGCTGGTCTATATCACTGCTTCTTCTAAAGAGCTGGTAGCATTGAGGGTGGGCTGAACTAAGCACTGGTTGCACATTTCTAATTTTTTAAACCTTATTTCATGATGTATCTCCTCATCCACTCTACAACTAGAACTGGGGTCCCAAACCTATCATCTATTATATATCAATCTGTCATTAAATTGTGGAACTCCTTCTTTGTGCCATCACCAGCTCCTAATATATTTCAATTGTTAATTTCAAATAACTGTGTCCACCTGGATTAGTGGGATACATAAAATAATTTCCCTCCCAATAGAGCAACTGAAAGGTGCAATGAATCGTATTTAGAAAGCAAGATGTAAACAATTACAAAATAAGATCTTAAAGGAGGATTGGTCCTAAGTGTTGAAGGGCACAAATTGTAAATATTCACCTCTCATCTTCCAGATTCCCTTTAACAGAACTTTTTCCTTTCCTTTATCCCTTAGAAGCTCTTTGATCCATTGATCAGCATAATTTTGAATTTATTGTTTGGGGGATATAAGGACTGAGATAAAGATTGCCACCGCCAGTGTAGCCATGGGATCCCTATCACTTAATTAAAAAGGCATTATATCAGACACAGAGGCATTAGATTTATTTATTAAAAGAGGAGAGAGAGATCATAATCTAAGATCCTCATAGATATGACATTCCAAGAGCTCATGAGCTAGTGAGTCGATGGTAGGTTCAAATATCTACCTTGCATAACCATAGAAGGGTTAGCATTTAATCTAGCTAGAAAGAAGGCTATTGAGAGACAAGGAATTGTCAAAAAAATAGGTATAGGCAAACCACGTGGTGGTGTTATTCTTAAAAACTGGGATGAGCAAATGTAACGAGCATGGAAAGTTGTGCTAACATAATCAACCGCCTTGATACTTTTTATTTTCTTTTAGCAAAAGCTTCTGTTTTTCCAAGACCTCTTATCATATCCCACAAGATACCCATCAGTGACAGTTTCTCATCAAATATTTTTTGCCATGAGGATCTATGTGAGTCATGCTTCAAAAAGACTAGATACCCCTCAGTACTAAAAAAAACAACTTAAGTTGTGGTTTAAAAGCAAACAACCATCCCCTAGCTTCAAGAGACATTTGCCAAACTCAGAGCAAAGGGTAACACCAGCAACACATCGAGGGGTATTCAACAGCTTCCGTTAAAACTGTAGCAATGGTCAATCTATGAACTCATTAACAGCAGTTATTCAGATAGCAGCACAAAAAAGAATAATTGGAATAATTTTTAAATTATAAACTTGAATGGCCCCAGGAATGTATTTTCTACTTTTAGTATAGAAAAAGTTAACAGTAGCCTCAACCCCAGGTTTAATTTTGTTGGAATCAACTTTTTTGACTAATATACCAGTTTAAATTATAAGAAAAAAAGAATACCAAGATAAACGAACTCCTTGACTTGGTCAACATCAAAGCCATCTAGTACCCAACGAAAAGAAGGCCGTTTTCTCATCTTAGAGAAGATCATGATCTTTGATTTATGACAGATCTTCCCTAGAGCAGTACTCAGAAAAAGTTAGTAGGGATCTTTTCAAACCAAATCTTGTGTGAGACAGAAGAACTGCATCATTGGCATAGAGTAGGATTGGGATACTACAACTTGCAAGCTTTGGAGGGTGACAAGACTCTGAAAAGTTCATTGCCATATCATTCAGGTATAGGTTAAACAAAAAAGGAGTGAGGAGGCAACCTTGTCTAACTCCCTTGACCAAATCAAAGGACTCGGTTAATTCTCATTGATCACCATAGCAAACTTCAACTGTAAGGGTTGTATGAAATTGCTTTATAAGCCATAATAACCTCTTATCCATTCTAGAATTGGATAGTTTCATCCAGAGTTTCTCCCTAGGAATGGTATCAAAGGCTCCCTTGAGATCCATAAAGCCAACATAAAGGGTGCCATTTACACACCTTTTCCTTGTCAGACTATTTCTACCGGTTAGAAATCCATAAATATAGACAAGCTGTTTTATTGGCAATGTGTAATGCCTTAGACTTAGCCAAGACGAAAGGGAGATACAATGAAATCATTGCAGAAGAACACTAATGCCCATTTTGTCCAGATCAAGTAGACTCCATAGCCCACATTGTTTTAGCATGTTCACAAAATAATATTGCACAAAATAAATAGATCACTCCCTGGATAAACAGCTAATGACACTTTCTGAGAAATTGATACTGCATTATCTGCTATTGAGCAGATTGATGAATTGCATGAGAGATGTGGCAATTTTTCTCTTTATAGTGTCAAGAAAAAAAAGGCTTTGTTTCCCCCTTTTTTGAAGTGTGAATTTGGCAGATAAATAGCTAATGGCTGCTAAATATAGGGAAAGGATTGCAGATTCCCTTTAAGGGACAAAGAGGCAGGATGACCATGTGCCCCCCTGCCAGGTAAGGGAAAGACAGACTTGTTTTTTGACTAGGGCAATAAACAGAGAGGATGGCTGCTTTGATATAAATGGGTAAAGGTACAGGAAATGACATGTGGGAACTCAAACCTCATTCAGGATAGGTGAAAGAAATTCTCCTTACTGTGAGAGGAAGAATTAAAAGTTTTCACACCCTCTCTGAAAGGGCCAAAGACAAAGGCAAGGGAATCAGGAGAAATGAAGTCGGCTTCAATCACCTCTACTGCAAAGCTCTACCTTAGATGATGTTCATTCCTCACAAAGGAACATCCAATTAAACCCAGTAACTTGTACAACTTAGTTAGCCCTTGGTGATTGTGTTTCTTTTAGATTAGATTCTGATACTAGGTTCCTGTGCTCCTGTTAAACAGAGTTGTTTGTTAGTAAATAAATATCTTTTTTTCCCCTTCGAAAGATGTCAGACTGTGACCAAAAGAGTGTGTTAAGTCCGCGTGGGGAGGACACACGAGGTCGGAGACGGAGTTCAAACAGCAACCGCGTTTATTGTGAACAGGAACAGAACTGAAAAATACAGTGCAAACGGCCCTGCTTATATGCCCCCCTGGCCGCCCGCGGCCACTCCCCCCCCTGATCCGTGATGGGGGGAACAATCCCAGGTCACCAATGGCGCGTGCCGGCTTAGGGCCAATGGCGCGTGCCGGTTTGGGCCAATGGTGCGTTCAGGACTTAGAATCCTTCGTCCAGGACTCAAGCTCCTAAGCTCCTCCTGCATATCGCCTAACTATATACATACATAACAGAGTGCTTATGCAAACTGGTTGTCATTTAACCATGTACAGACCAAATTCCTGACCCAGCTAGAAGGCTAGCAGGTCAGGGGGATGACAATGTGTTGCAGTGAACACACACATACAGAGGATGCCTCTGTCAGAATCTCAAATCACTGATAGTGAGGAAGGGGCGGAGTCGGAATGGAAACAACCTGCTTGAACAACAACCTGCTTGAACAACAGCAGTATGGGAGCGCTGGGAGAGTCCAAACCCACCGACACATCAATCCCACACCACCTCTCAGAGGAGGGGCTGGGCCACCACACATACAGTTCTGTGAATCATGGATAAATACAACTGTTGTGTTTGGGAAGCCATCACCCCTGAATTCAGAAAACGGAGTGGTTCACAAAGGTCAAAGGAAGGAGCACGGTAGTCCTCAAAAAGAACAAACTTCAAGAGCCAGCATTCTGCACTGCAGCTTTCTATTAGGAGGATATTGTTCATATCTCACCTGCCTGCAACCTAAGCCACTCTTATTCAAGAAACAGTACCAGATCATTCTACTAGTTTAGATTCAAGATTGGTATAGCTGCAATGCTGTGCCTTAAGACAATTCCAGCTGGACACTTTGTGTGTACAAATGGTCATAGCTGCTCTGTATTTCACCATCTTTTGGGGCTATGATTCTATTCCT
The DNA here is from genome assembly GCF_029931775.1 of Euleptes europaea. NCBI lineage: Eukaryota > Metazoa > Chordata > Lepidosauria > Squamata > Sphaerodactylidae > Euleptes > Euleptes europaea. The sequence goes on along the minus strand of NC_079329.1, from coordinate 16,034,820 downwards.
TTCAGAATCACTTATTTAACGACCATTATTTATGGTTTAACTGAATGTTAAGGGGAGGCCAATGAATATCTTAAATCAGTTTTCTTGCAGTTTCTTGCCTTTCCAGACAACACAATTTTAAAGAATACCGAGACAGTAATGTATGTATACACAAATGGAAACTAAATAAAATTATTTAGTTAAAACATATCCAGCTTTAACGCTGTCAATATAACCATATTAATAAATACAGCAGTGATATTAATTTAATACATCTGAGGTTCCAGAGAAAAGCAAATGATCTAGTGTACAGAGATTTATAAGAAATGATTTTGATGTATTAAATTTAGCATTAAACGGTCATGTTCTAAGCACCACAAATTTATCTGGGCCTGCTAAGAAAGTTATGCCTTTCTATTCATCTCATCATGCTAGGAGACTTGATGAACTACCACCATGATCACCATATACTTGGGCATCAAACTGTCACAAATACCAAATCCTCAATTTGCCCATGACCATGAGCAACCTCGTCCATTAGAGAAAATCCTGGGGTTGCCTTTGACCTCCTCCCCCCTTTGAGATGTCCCTGCATGTAATGGTGTTACAGATCTGGGTCTGACACAACTAGGAATGGAAACGACATGTGAAGGCTGTCTATATGATTTTTTTCCGGTAGAAAATATAAACAGGGCACCTGCTATAACAAAAAGGATTCTTAAATTACGTACATGAACCTTTCAGATAGTATCCCAGAAGGTTGCCGCTTGAAGTCTTTCGGCTTGGTGCCAAAGAAGGTGTGAGATACAATGGCACCGATGATGAGATCTCCTGGCTGAAGATACTTATGGAGAATAGGGTAGCTATCCACAACAGCACATTGAAAAACATGAACCTTGCCCACAACATGACTGAAAACCAGTAACATCACTAAGATCAACATCCTAAGTGCAAACTTTGTCTCTGATCATAGGCTCCCCAGTTTGAAACTGTAGCGGTAACACAACTCTAGTGGTACTGTAGAGCTTCTAATTTCTCCTGTTCAATATATACCACCTGTGTTACAATAGGATAATCCTTTAGTTTCCATGTTTACAGTGTCCTGACTAGACATCAGCCTAGCAGTGATGGCCTTGAAATCAGACGTTTAAATACAAAGTGGCATAAATCACCCCAGAAGACTTCTCCCTGTCCCTAGTTCTGAAACAAACAGGAGAATATGCCACCTTTCACTGTTGTTCTAATTAGTTCTCTTTCTGGCTGCTGGTGCTTTACAGGGAACCTAGGAAGCCATTGAATTAATTACAGTCCTTTGAGTAATTACAGAGGACACAACTTCTAAACTGTCAGGGGAATTCCTGATGAACAATTTTATTTTTAAAAAATATCTAAAACCTATTATTTTCAAATATGGTCATACAGTTGCATATGCCAATGAAGTTTTCACAATGAAGGACTAACTTCACCAAGTACTAAAGTCACAGTTACAACTAGGAAGGCATTAGGAAGATCCATGAACAACTTGGATCAAGGGGCAATAACAATCAGGATTCAATCAAGAAACAAGTTTGTTTGAAGCCAGAATATAGCCATGAACACACGAAGCCAGCTGGGTGACCTTGGGCTAGTCACAGCTCTCTCAGCCCCACCTACCTCACAGGGTGTCTGTTGTGGGGAGGGGGAGGGAAGGTGATTGTAAGCCAGTTTAGTGGTAGAGATAGTCGGCATATAAAAACCAACACTTCATCTTCTTCTTGTACAACCACCAGACTGAACGTCGTTTGACTGTTATGAAATGCCCCAAAATGTTAACTTTAGATTCAATATGATTAGGTGTTTTAGGATGAGATCTGGATTAGCAAATTTCTGACTCCACATCCCTAGTGGGCATGCTTTCAGGAGGGCTGTTGTTTCCTGGACAACCCAACAAATCTAAACAAATGCCAGTAAAGATTATCTGATTGATTTGATTGAGAATGTTATGCATGTGCTTAGCATTGCTGTTTCAGTGAACATGACACTTGAATCTACTTGTTCTGTGCCTTTCCTTTGCTTCTTCAACAGTGTTTGCATGTGTGTTTGTGTGTGCTTCTGTGACAGAGAGAGAGAACATTTGAAATTGTTTTGGTTTATTCTTTTAGTGCCCCCTTCTTATAAAACAACAAAAAGAATAGCTATTTGATTAAAAGTCTTTAAACATTACATTAGACTTTCCAACACATTAAACTTTCCATTACATTAGACTTTAATACTGCATGCATAACAATGTCTTTAGGTTATGAATATAGTCATGAAAATTAAAGACTTTCCATTACTTTAGACTTTAATATTGTATGCATAACAATGTGTTTAGGTTATGAATATAGCCATGAAAATTATATAGGAGCTATCGATTATTGTTATCTTTCCCCCTTATGGAAATCATCCAAGCTAGGTAAAGATGCTATTCAGGAACACTTGAGAACAATACTTCACCAAGGAGACTATGCAAATATGTCAGATATTCTGTCAGACTCACTGATTAATCATTTTTTGAATTCATGTTGTATAAATTCGGAATTCATGGGGCGGGCAAGGAAGATGAATGAAATATAGCTATAGATTTTCATAACTGTGTATTTAAAGCAGCAGAAGCAGAAATATATTGCAGTCTCTCCGCTGAATAAGCAAGAAAGAGGAAATAATCCTGTTTGAGAAAGGCAAGTGAAGGGTGGCCCATTCCGGAGGGAGGTGGCCAAACTCCCTCAGGAGGCGGAATGACCTCACTGCCAGTGTAAGTCATGGGACAAGATGCACTTATGCTGTCGGCGAGGGCAGTTCCGCCGGTGCCCGAGCACTGTGGAGCCGCACCTTGCCCCTCCGCTGGTGCGGCCTCTCCGTGGCGCAGGCCACAGTGGAGAATTGCCATGCCTTTGATTCAGTACCGGAGATTACTGAGGGTGTTGCCAATTTTCTAGTGGATGTGATGAAAGTGCAAAAACTTACAAGCTCTGATATTTGATTATATTGTTCTTTTTTTATTTCACTGATTTTATGTTTATGATCCCTTTTTGTAACAATTGTAATAATTTTTATGCCAATAAAGGTCTATGAATGAATGAATGAATTGCCATGCTGGTGTGGGGGGGCGTTCCCAGGGAGGGCTGGGGGTGGAGCTGCTAGTAGGCAGCTCCCTGTGTCCTTTTGGCCCCGGACGCCGTCAGCCAGGACAGCATTGCTGTGCCTGCTTTTTAGCAGGTGCAGCCTTGCTGTTATCAATGGGGCTTTTAGCGGTGTGCAGGAAATGGCTTAGGAAGAGGCGCGACTGCACCTCTTCCCCACTGTCCCCGCATGCCAGCAGCTCAGGAATTGGCTGTTAATCTTAGTGCAAGCAATCAATATGGAAAGGACAATATTGATATCCTTGAGGAACAATTTACATGAAATTTTATAATGTTCAGTTACTGATGGGGATGCAGCTCCTTCACTGATTTTTCCTTGTTAGCTCCTGTCTGTTTTTTGAGGAACGCTGGAGGAACTGTGTGTATAAATATCCATATCCATACATTGAAACCACTGGTAGAAGAAATATATTCTGACCTCTCCACTTAATGTTATTGCTATGAAAGAAGCTTGGGCTTGGAAAAGTTACTTAACAATGGTGGTCACAATAAGTTTCAATATTTTCACTTCTCTGGAATGATTCCTTGTTATGAAACTAGAGTATCACTCATTTACTTGGGTAGACACAATAACCTCACTGTTTTTTCCTTATTAGCTGTTCTCTTTTATTCAGCGCAGATCTAAATACCATGATGTAGCATTTGGGGAAAAAGATACAGCCCAGTAAGCCAGCACTGGAGGCTAAGATAGAGAAGATCTCCACAGCCACCACATATTTCCCTTTGATACTCAGGTAGGCTGGAACAAAGGATAACCAAACGGTGCAAAAGATCAGCATGCTGAAAGTGATAAACTTGGCTTCATTAAAACTATCGGGTAGCTTCCTAGCAAAGAAAGCCACCTTGAAGCTGACACTAGCCAGGAGGCCCATATAGCCCAAGACACAATAAAACATAGTAGGAGAGGCTTCATTACATTCTAATACCAATTCTTCCATCACTGAATGCATGTCAACATCTGGGAATGGGGGGGAATTTATTAACCAAATGATACAAATGCCTACTTGAATACAGGAGCAGGAAAGAACAATGGAAATGGATAGTCTTTTCCCCACCCATTTCCGCATCAGGCTTCCAGGCTTAGTGGCCATGAAGGCAACAATCACTGTGATGGTTTTTGCCAACACAGAAGAAATGGCAATTGAGAAAATGATGCCAAAGGCAGTTTGGCGAAGGAGACACATTACCCTCTCAGGTTTGCCAATGAATAGCAAGGTACACAGGAAGCAGAGCAGAAGTGAGTTGAGAAGAGTGTATGTGAGGTGACAGTTGTTGGCTTTCACTATGGGGGTGCTGTGGTGCTTTATAAATATTCCAAGCACTAGGACTGTGGTCAACGAAAGGGTCAGAGCAAGAAGAAGAAAACCAGCTCCCAAAGGTTCTTGGTAAGACAAGAAGGTTACCATCTTGGGAATGCAATAATTCTTGTTTTTGTTTGGAAAATGACCAACAAAGCATTGGGAACAGCCAGGCATGTCTGCAAAAAGACAGCGAGAGTTTTTTTAGTCAACAAATTGTCCATATTGCTCATTTGTTTGTGAACTATATTTAGTAGAAATGTAACTCGATTCATAAATTAAACAAACACGATAAAACACTTCCTCTTGTATAACAAATATCTATTGGTGGAAAACATCAGATTCTAAGTTGATTGCAAATAATAATTAGAACTGTTCAACATTTTTAAGTGCTTTTTGTTACTGAATGGGTTTTAAGTAGGATTGCAAACTTTTTTAGAATGCATATTTTCATTGGGTTTTCTGTGACTGTCAGCACACTGTACATTTTCCTACCATCTACATCAGAAAGCAGTGACACATTGCTGGGTGAATGGGTATGCTACCTAGGAACAAATTTAGAGTATGAAGGGAGTGTGGGAATTTGTGTCGTACTTGATATAGGCCCACAATGTTTGTTGCTAGCTTTCAGTTTCTTTGTAACTTGTCATCTAATCCTGAGTCCTTTCTATGTTTTACACCTCGTTTTCTCTTGTAGGCACATTCCTCTAGGATACAACCAACCCATTTGATAACTGTACAGTGAGGGGGGGAAAGTATTTGATCCCCTGCTGAATTTGCCCGTTTGCCCTCTGATGAAGAAATGACCAGTCCATAATTTTAATGGTAGGTCTATTGTAGCTGTGAGAGACAGAATAATAACAGGAAAAAACCCAGAAACCCAGAAGACAAAAGTCAGAGATTGATGTGCGTTATAATGAGTGAAATAAGTATTTGATCCCTTTGCAAAAGATGACTTAGTACTTGGTGGCAAAACGCTTGCTGGCAATTACAGAGGTCAGACGTTTCTTGTAGGTGGCCACCAGGTTTGCACACATCTCAGGAGGTATTTTGTCCCACTCCTCTTTGCAGATCCTCTCCAAGTCAGTAAGATTTCGAGGCTGATGTGTAGCTACTCGAACCTTCAGCTCCCTCCACAGATTTTTGATGGGATTAAGGTCTGGAGACTGGCTAGGCCATTCCAGGACCTTAATGTGCTTCTTCTTGAGCCACTCCTTTGTTGCCTTGGCCATTTGTTTTGGGTCATTGTCATGCTGGAATACCCATCCTCGACCCATTTTCAATGCCCTGGCTGAGGGAAGGAGGTGCTCACCCAAGATTTGAAGATACATGGTCCCGTCCATCGTCCCTTTGATGCGGTGAAGGTGCCCTGTCCCCTTAGCAGAAAAACACCCCCAAAGCATAATATGTCCCCCTCCATGTTTGATGGTGGGGATGGTGTTCTTGGGGTCGTAGGCAGCATTCCTCCTCCTCCAAACACGGCGAGTTGAATTGATGCCAAAGAGCTCGATTTTGGTCTCATCTGACCACAACGCTTTCACCCACTTCTCCTCTGGGTCATTCAGATGTGCATTGGCAAACTGCAGACGGGCCTGTACATGTGCTGTCTTGAGCAAGAGGACCTTGTGGGCTCTGCAAGATCTTAGTCCTTCACGGCGTAGTGTGTTACCAACTGTTTTCATGGTGACTATGGTCCCAGCTGCCCTGAGATCATTGACAAGTTCCCCCCGTGTAGTTCTGGGCTGCTTCATCACCGTTCTCATGATCATTGCAACTCCACGAGATGAGATCTTGCATGGAGCCCCAGACCAAGGGAGGTTGACAGTTAGGGTTAGGGTTGTCACCTTCTCACCAAGCTGCTTGGCAATAGTCTTGTAGCCCAGTCCAGCCTTGTGAAGGTCTACAATCTTGTCCCTGACATCCTTGGATAGCTCTTTGGTCTTGGTCATAGTGGCTAGTTTGGAATCTGATGGATTGATTGCTTCTGACGACAGCAGAACCCTAACCCTAACCCTAATCTGGCTGGTTGATAGGGGATCAAATACTTATTTCACTCATTATAATGCACATCAATCTCTGACTTTTGTCTTCTGGGTTTCTGGGGTTTTTCCTGTTGTTATTCTGTCTCTCACAGCTACAATAAACCTAGCCTACCATTAAAATTATGGACTGGTCATTTCTTCATCAGAGGGCTAACGGGCAAATTTAGCAGGGGATCAAATACTTTTTTCCCTCACTGTATACTGTACATCTCTTACCTTGATGCTCAGAGATTGTCCCTTCTGGACATGGGCTGCAATCATAACAGCAGAATGGCTCCCCTTCCCTCTCTCTCATCCTATATCCAGGATTGCAATTCTCACTGCATAAAGACAGAGGTCGTACCTAAACAAAAAGAACAGAGTATTTATCTTAGAAAAATGGCTTGAAATTCCCAAGGATAAAGAGAGCTCACAGCATGCAACCAGCTGTTGTTAGTTTCCAAACAATGATGAGAGATCCTCCCTGAACACACAAGCTCCATTCTACAATAGCATATTTCCTTTAAAAGGCTGCTTTCCCATCCTACCTGGTTAAATCTGGGGTGCCATACCATTGATTCTTCATTGATCTGAAGTGCTTGCTCTGAAAGAGTTTGGGGATGGGTCTTTCCAACTTTCACTCTAACAAAAGATTGGTTTGGAAATGTTACCCAATTGATAACATCAAGTCCTGCTATCAATTCTCCATTATGGTCAAAGGAAATCTGGTCTCCAGCGCTGTTGTTAAATGAGACGTGTCTCAGAAAGTGATGGAGCTACATTGAAAAATGGAATAGAAGACTGTAAAGTAAAAAACAACAACCCAAATAACCACCACCACCACTTCCTATGTCTAAATTCACCAGTGAGTATGATTGGTTCAGTGGACATTTTATTGTGCTGTGTATATCATTATTTTTTAATCTGTGCATGCAGGTTTATATCTACTTAGTGAACAGGTCTGTATTTTTATTAGAGTAGGAACATTTTGTGAGATGGCATTGAAGGAATTTAAGAAATTACTTATATGTCTCATCTCATTTGAACATGGCCATGAGCACCAAATTCCACATGATTGCATGTTACACATGATGACAAGTGTATATAAAGTATTAACATCCATTAAAGAAACAATATTTAACACAATTATTCTGCACTGAATTTACTGACTAAAAAGATGTCAGGCCCAGCCCAAGAATCTTGCAATCAAAATTGGTGACAATGGAAATAACAAGGATAGGAGACAGTGAACAGTGGAGATATATGCAAGGATATGTGTGTGCTTCACTTAGATGGTTGATATACATGTTAGAATAATTTGGGTATGGGTGGGGGTCTAAACACTGAGCCAGAGCTTTGATGGAAAAAGCAGACCTTTGGGTCTTTGAAAATACTGATGTACAGATGAAGAACAGATTTGCATTACTAAAGTTCAAGTGAACATGAACCAGAACAACTCTGCCAAAGGTATTATCAAGGAAGAATGTGCAAAGAGTATTCCTGTAGCCAAAAGAAATGAAAATCCTTGATGGATGACTGATGAAGCTTTTAAAATTTCTAGAGACAGATGAGATCCAAAAGTAAAAGGTAACAGAAACAATATCAAAAGCCAAAATGAAGCCTTCCAGAAACTCAGAAGTACAAAGAGAACTATTAAAATAGCCAGCGTAAAGAAATAAAAGAGAACCACAAAAAAGAAAAAAAGAAAAAACCCAAGAGATCTGTTACCCAAGATCCAAGAAATCAAAAGGAAATTTAAAGCATGGTTAGTCAACAGATTAAAGGATGGCAGATTCCTACACATGAACAAATGAAGCTGCCTTCTACTGAATCAGACCCTTGGTCAGTATTGTCTACTCAGACTGGCAGTGGCTCTCCAGGGTCTCAGGCCTTTCACATCACCTACCTGCCCAGTCCCTTTAACTGGAGATGCCAGGGATTGAACCTGGGACCTTCTGCATGCCAAGCTGAGGCTCTACCACTGAGCCGCAGCCCCTCCCCACAAAGATTCTTCAAAGAATAATCTTTTGAAAAAGAACTTACAGTTTTAGAAAGTGTAGTGAAAGGTGCACTGGGACAAAGAAATTACTAGGAGCAGATGGGACACCAATAGATGGATGGGCTACCTGCCAAGGTTGCTGATTTTGAAACTTATTTCTCTCTCCGTTCATCTTTGCTGTAACTTGTAAGGAATATATAGTATGCAGAGCATAAGCGACAGCATATATCGCATTATAGATGCTGTAGCTAGGGCCAGTCATGCTCATGTCAAATGCAGAAAAGTCCTTCAGTGTCTCATTTCCAGTGCAGTTAACCTGATTCACATTGACCAGAAAAGAACTGGGAAATGCACAACGAAACGTGTATGACCAGAAGTCCTTGAGAAACCCATCTCCCTCCGTGCTGGATGGCTTTGTGCTCTTAAAAAATTGTTTGAATCCCTGAAGTTCATTGGAGTGAATTGCAACCGATATCATGCCATGGAATATTTGCACATCCCAGTCTAATTCCTTCTGATAGGTTTTTAATTCCATGTGAGCTGTTACAATCCATACTTTACCTTGACGTGTTGGCATCATGTATTTAATTTCTATGAGTTTTATCAAACCTCTGAAAATTATCATGCTACGAGCTTGTCCTTTGAAGAGAATTACAGTGGCAGTGCTCCCCATCATTTTTTCATATACTCCTGAAAACCTTTTCACATAATCTGTCATATAATCATTGCCTTCTACATTGGACTGTGAATACATGAAGGCAAAACAGATACCATGCTGGGAAAAGACGGGAAACATTCTCTGCATGAACCATTCTAAATCCCCACCAATCACAGTAAAGAATCCAATCCACATCCAGTTGAAATGCAGAAGTAATTGGAGAATTCCCAGGTACTGATGGGTTTCTTTGGGGACCATATTAAAGAAGGATGGGACTTGGGTGTTATCTGTCATCACTGGAGCAGGACCATACAAGAGCTAAAGAGAGATTTTCAAAATGAAAGAGGTGCATGTGAACACAATACATAAAATGGTAAAAAACCACTTCATGTTACCTTAATATATTACTTTGTTAAACAAATGTATTTTGGACATTGCTGACAAATGTAGAAGTAGCTTTCTTTAAGGCAGTCAATAAACAATAATTTCTCTCAGCACCAACAGAACCAGGCTAAACTTGTTGCTATTTCCATATGTTACCATTGAACGCAGGACCACATCCCCACTTTGGGAAGGGGCCCAGGGAGGTACTATAAATCGGAGTGCCAAAAAGCTCCCTTATCAAAAGCATGCCTGAATGTGCAAGTAAGCAGCAACAAAGATATCCCCTCCCAGTAGCAATACAGTTGAGCAGCTAAAGGCTTTTCACAGGGAGGGAGAAGGGGCTAAATAGCTCCACCATGTCTCAGAATCACTCGCCGCTTCTTGCTGCTGACTTGCTTTATCAAGCAGAACAAGCTAGAAAAAGCATGCCACTGGTGCATGTGCATGCATACACATTGGCAGCATGATGTAGCTCCTTCTTCCCCTCCTCTGGAGTTTGAAGGCAAGAGGAGTTCAAAGTATATTTCTGCTTCATGGCTTGGTTTGTTGATATGGGAGCATGATGGTGCATGATGGTGCTCCTGTAATATCAGTAGCAATGTGCCAAGAAAAGAGTGTATTTTCCTCCCAAACTGTACTTTCTCACCCCCAGAAAAAGGCTGTGGGACCGTTATTCAGCAGTGTTTCATGATTCAAACCAGAGTAAGCTACAGGAAAAATATTCATTTGTTCTCAAAATGCCTGGAAATCGAAAGGAATGGGCTACAGCTGATTTCTGAGCCAGTGGTAAAGTACAAATGTATAAAATATTGTCGAAGGCTTTCACGGTCAGTTCATTGGTTCTTGTAGGTTATCCGGGCTGTGTAACCGTGGTCTTGCTATTATCTTTCCTGACTTTTTGCCAGCAGTTGTGGCAGGCATCTTCAGAGGAGTAACACAAGGATACAAACAAGGATAAAAGAACATGAAAGATACTGCAGACTTGGCCAACCTGAGAAATCAGCAGTGGCTGAACATGGACTGACACAAACAGGACACGGGGTCTTATTCCAAGACACTGAAAGACTGGACAATTCTACCAACTATTTTGTCAGATTGCACAGAGAAGCCATTGAAATTCATAAACATCAGCACAACTTTAACAGAAAAGAAGAGAGTTTAAGAATGAATAAGGCTTGGATTCCTGTCCTGAAAACCTCCAGACTAACTAAGACTACAGTCAACAATAGCCAAGCAGATTAGCTTTGGATTTCACACATTAACAGATCACTTCAGGATACAATGGTTCCATATTAACATACCACACCCTCATTAGCACATTATCTTGATACTTACAGGACAATGATTAGCACATTACCTTTGATACTTTTTGCAGGACAATGATTCAGCTCAAACCCAACCCCTTTCTGACTATATATTACTTTTCCTACACACTTGACACTGAGAGACACTGTACTTCAGTGTTACTCCTCTGAAGATGCCTGCCACAGCTGCTGGCGAAACGTCAGGAAAGAAAATACCAAGACCACGGTTACACAGCCCGGATAACCTACAAATGTATACTTGATTGCAACACCCTGTGCATGCTGCACCCTGTGCATGCTGAACACTTCAAAGTTATGCTTTCCCTTGCCTTTTTAGTCCAAATTCTTTTTCCTGTGAAACACAGGAGGGCAACTTTGTTCAGTGCTGTTTCTGAGTTTAACAAGACTTGGGGGACTTGTACAGTTGAACTGCAATGGGTTGGCTCCAATCAGCATTTCTGCTGGTGAAACTACTCAAAAATGCTATGCTACTACTGAAAAAGCCTATGCTCTGGATCATGTAAAAACAACAACAACAATGTGGCTGTTGGAAGGAGAACTGGGTCAGACAGAGCAAAACACTGGGCTTGATCCAACCCTTAGAATAGCCACAGGATGATATGGAGATATAAACAGTTTCCCTCTGGAAAGGCACTGCATTGTCATTTCAAGATTGTATCGCATTTCTATGTAACATTAGCATAGACAGACAGAGAAAGAATCCACAAACCCACACGAGAAACTCAAGTCAAGTCAGAGTAAGCTACTGGTGTAGGAACAAACCACCCAGAGAGGTGTGATCACCCCAGAAATGTATATACTATGGTATGAACAGCATACAGTATTTAAAGTAATTTTCATAATGAATTTGAGGCATTAAAAAAAATAGAATTCTCTTCACAACATGTACCCTGAACTATTTCCAAGATGAATACTAAGATGAAATGTAAAGCCAGGAAAGAATCCTTAAAGAAATTCTTACACTATATTCTCTTGTCAAACAAAACAAATTAAATCAGATCATGATAAAAAAAAAAGCATCTGGTTTGTAATGGGGCAGGTAAATAACTGGCAAACTGTTTATCTGTAGCAATATGCCAAAAAAAGACGGTATTTTTTTCCTAAACTGTCCTAAACTAATGAACCAGAGTAGGCTACTGGCATAACCATCATTCCAGAAATGCATATACTGTCGTATGAATTTAAGGCATTTTAAAAATATATATAATTATCTTCACGACATATACCTTGAAGTATGTCAGAGATTAATATTAACATGGAGAAATGTAAAGCCAGGAAAGAATCTGTAAGGAAATGCTTATACCATATTCTCTTGTCAAACAAAGTAGATTAAATCAGATAAATCTTACAATAATGAAACCAGCATCTGCCTTGTAATGGTACAGGCAAATAATTTGCCAAATTATACATCACACACAGATTGCCTACCTGTGGGATCTTGTAGATGCTCAAAAGATCAAGGATAAGTGGTGAATTATCTGAATTAATGTCCTCAAGAACTGCCTGTACGTTGTCCTGGATATCACATTTGTAGTTGGGGAGGAATCTGTTCCTTGGGGAAATATGTTGTAGAGCAGCCCGATACATCAATCTTGGATTCAGATAGCTGTCATAGATATGAAACCCCAGGGTGAGATTTGGCAAGATCTGAGGATTTTCATTGATCTCCTTGATGGCAAAAGCCAAAGCCAGGATGTACTGGTAGTTTTGAGGCATCAAACTACAACAAAGATTGATTTTTTTACATCATACACTTATTATTTTGTTTGTAAAATTAATACCTCAAAGCCATCTAAGTTATTTTATTGCTGTTGCATTGTAAAATCTCGATACAACATTTGAGAGCTAAGAAATATTCGAGGCTTGTCTATGTATGTACGGTAATACATGATTATGGTTCATATTTGGTTCATAAGAATGAGAGACAACATTGTTATCACCCCAGAGTAGAAAATAATGGGTTTCCTCTCTTTCAGTTACATCCTGCCTCCCATCCTCAGCATCACATTTGAACATGCTTTTTTGATATTTCCGTGGCACATTGAAACAGGCTGATGAAGTATTGATATGAGTCTTAAATTACGTACATGTACTCTTCAGATAGTATCCCAGAAGGTTGGCACTTGAAGTCTTTTGGACTGGTGGCAAAGAAGGTGTGAGATACAATGGCACCAATGATAAGATCTCCTGGCTGAAGATACTTATGGAGAATCGGGAAGCTATCCACAACAGCACATTGAAAATCACGAACCTTGCCCACAACACGACTGAAAACCAGTAACACCACCATCACTAAGATTAACTTCCTAAGTGCAAACATTTTCTCTGATCATAGGCTCCCCAGTTTGAAACTATTGCAGTAACACAACTATAGTGGTGCCGTAGAGCTTCTAATTTCTCCTGTTCAATATGTACCACCTGAGTTACAATAAGATAATCCTTTAGTTTCCATGTTTACAGTGTCCTGACTAGGCATCAGCCTAGCATTGATGGGCTTGAAGTCAGATGTTTAAATACAAAGTGGCATAAATCACCCCAAAAGACTTCTCCCTGTCCATAGTTCTGAATCAAACAGGAGAATATGCCACCCTTCACTGTTGCTCTAATTAGTTCTCTTCCTGGCTGCTGGTTCTCTTCAGGGAACTTAGGAAGCCATAGAATTAATTCTAGTCCTTTGAGTAATTATAGAGGACCCAACTACTAAACTGTCAAGGGAATTCCTGATGAAATAGTATTTTAATGTCTAAAAATTATTATTTTCAAATATGGTCATACAGTTGCATATGCCACTGAAGTTTTCAAAATGAAGGACTAACTTCACCAAGTACTAAAGTCGCAGTTACAACTAGGAGGGCATTAGGAAGATCCATGAACGTCTTGGATCAAGGGGCAATAACTATCAGGATTTAATAAAGAAACAAGTGTGTTTCAGAAGGCAGCCATGATGGTCAGCATGATAACACCTAGATTCAAGTTCAGTATCTACATGTCTAAGCTCTCTTTGTCGGATAAACAAACAAGCCTCCCTACATCTTTCCCAGAGCCACCGTGGCATAGTGGTTAAGAGCAGCTGTACCAGGAAACTTATGGGAAAAGCAGGCCATGAACAGGTGACACGTAGCTCCCAATCACAGGGGTTCTTGGCTGGAACCTTCCCATCTCCTCCCATCTCATCACATCAGATGTTTCTCATGAACTAATTAACCTGGGCAGATCTCCAATGCTCTCATCCTGCAACTGGTGTGGATGAAAGGAATGGCCTTAACATGGATGAGCCTCAAGGAGTTGAGAAGGGTAAAAGATCTTTTCCCTGAGACCATGTCACGACTGAGCCCCTGCCGAGCTCCAGCCATGTTTGTAGAGTAACCGAGCCAGGTCAGTAAACTCAAACAGCCTTTAAAAGCTGAAAAGGCTTTATTGAAAATTAAAAGATTCCAAGTTGATTAAAATACAAGTTATACAGTCATAAGGCACACTGGCAAGGAAAATAATAAAAGTCTTAGCTGGCTAAAAAATGCTTACTATGCTGTTACATAGCTGCAGATCTTAATAGCTATAAGGTTGCTGATCCAGGCTGTAAAATAAGTTGCTTGCATTGAGGCATTTACAACCCACACACAAGTTCTTTGATGTACTAATACCTCTTTTTTGACAGGCTTGAGTTCAAAGACTTGGCACCCAGGTGGTCTAATATAGGTGTCCATATGGGATGGTCTGAAAAAGAGAACTGTTCTTTTGTTTGAATTGTAGTTGGGGTTGTTGGGAAAGAGTGATGAGAGGGGGGTGAGGGAAGCATGCTCACTTATGTGATGAGAGATGATACAAGAGAATGATGTTGGCGGATGCTTGCATGTGTGCTGACGGGGGGAGTACCACGCAACTGGCAAAGATCAGAGGTTCAAGGATTGTAAGTAACAAGCCAACAACTTTTCTTCTCTTTATTTTGCTTAGATATGCCTAAACCTAGCTGTTCTGAGTCTGTGCCTTGTAGTAAAAAGATTGTTCAGCTGAAGGATCTGCACCCTTCCTTACTCACAGCCTTGCTCTTTGGTGAGGCTAACAAAACATACACCCTTCAGTCATGAACCTTGGGTGGCGCTAAGAAAGAGGGGCTGGAGAATTTATTCTGACGTGGTGGCACGCTACTCAGAGGACAAAAGGAGGGGGAATCAGCAACTTTCTGTCCCAGCTTCCTGACTGGACTGTGAGTTGACAGGGGAAATCTGGAGAAAAAGTGCCCTCATATTTTTGGGCCAGGGTTCCTAGCAGTCACTGGCTTCCCAATGTTGTGGGCACTGTGAAACGCACCCCGATTGCCCTCATTCCCCCACAAGAGGAGCTGCAGGTATATCTAAAATATCATCCCTTCTACAGCCTGAACATTCAGGTTTCCTGAGAACAACAGGATCCAGTGAGACGAACAGAGCCAAACAGGAACATAGAGTAATCACACCAAATTTTAAAAAGAGTCTTTATTTGGATTGCCTCTAGAATCAGAAACACCTTTATTGGCATAAACGATTGCCTCTAGATGTAGTTTATAACAAGCAGAGGTTATCATTAGAAGTTTGCGCATGGGAGTTTTACCTGAGGTTTGTTGCTTTCTGGATCTGCACTTTCTTATTGGGAATCTATGCACCAGCAGTCTCCAAGCTCAAATCAAGTCCCGCCCCTTTAAATGTTGCTTTTTAATTGGACTACTTCTATTGCTTACTGTGAGAGAAAATCCCCCCTAACCCAACTGCCACATAAAAAAAGCATTTTAAGAAAAACAAAAACAACATTAAAAAGGAGCAATCTGAAGGGAGGGGGGAGAGAAATCCAAACCTTGGTTATAAAAAGATTTTCTTCTGATCAGAAAGAGCTCTGAGGAAGCAGGAAGTATTTCAACTACCGCCTCCGGACATGCTGCTTTGTAATTGGCTGTGAGCGAAACTAAGCTTGTGTGCCCTACACTTTGCCTTATGCATGGGGATTTCACCTGGGCTTTGCTCAGGGAAGTTGGAAGAGTCGGGTTAACACAGGAATGGGAAGACCCAGACATCGAGAGGGCTGGCAGGTAGGCCATCTCTAATAGATGGAAAACTCATGCATACCACCAAGGAACAACAGAGACAGACTGAGGGCGAACGTAAGTGAAAATATCCATGCATAAATAACCATTCTCTCTTTCAATAGAAGCCATGACATGCTCAATTAACATTAGAAAGTGTAACAGTGGAAACTAAGGAAATGTCTGCTTGGGACAATATCTTTAGACTTTCCTCCGTATAAGTTGTTCCCTATTGTTCAACTCAGGCTTCAGAAGAATAATGTAGCACTTTGGTAGAAAGATGCAGCCCAGCAGCCCAGCACCGGAGGCTAAAATGGAGAAGATCTCCACAGCCACCATGTATTTCCCTTTGGTGCTCAAGTAGGTTGGAACAAAGGTCAACCACACACTGCAAAAGACCAACATGCTGAAAGTGATGAACTTGGCTTCATTGAAACTGTCAGGTAACTTCCTGGCTGGGAAAGCCACAGTTAAGCTGGCAATGGCCAGTAAGCCCATGTAGCCAAGGACACAATAAAACATGGTCCTTGAGCCATCATTGCATTCCAGTATAATTTCTTCAGTAACTGACTGCATATTGACATCTGGAAATGGGGGAGAGGCTACCATCCATGCGACACAAATGACTGCTTGAATAAAGGTACAAGAAAGGACAATGGAGTTGGCCAAGCTTTTCCCCACCCACTTCCTCATGTTGGATCCGGGCTGAGTAGCCAGGAAAGCCATCACCACAGTGATCGTTTTAGCCAACACAGAAGAAACAGCCACTGAGAAAATAATGCCAAAAGCAGTTTGTCGTAGGAGACATGTCACTGTCTCAGGCCGTCCAATGAATACCAAAGCACAAAGGAAGCAGAGTAGGAGGGAAACGAGAAGAGTGTAGGTGAGATTTCTGTTGTTGGCTTTGACAATGGGAGTGTCGTGGTGCTTTGTGAACAGTCCTAGGATGAGAATGGTGGTGAGTGAGAAAGACAGAGTGCTAATGGTTAATCCGATTCCCAATGGTTCTTCATAAGACAAGAAACTGACCACTTTGGGAATGCAGGAGTTGTGATTCTCATTTGGATACAGTTCATCTGGGCATGTGACACAGTCAGCCATGTCTGAAAAAGAACATTTGCACTATCAATCACATAACAATCCATTACCATAAGTGGCTTTCACAGCTTCTTTTAGTTTCATTTCCCTTTGGCAGGTACATGTGCATTGAACCTAGCTGTCCATCAGTTGTATGTGAGAAGCCTTGGAACTGGGGACTCCTCATGGGACATGCAGTCTTACAACATGAGGATGAGAATGTCTAGGATCATACATCCAGCTACTAGAATCTCTAGTGGAGAGGGTGCTTGACCGTACCACTCTGTCTCAAACAACTAGACTATAATAACCATGAAAACTCCCCAAAATGTCAATGTCAATCCTCCAGGTGTGTTCCTTTACACTAAAGACAGCTTGTTTGATACTCTTGCACACTACAATTCTCACCGTTCTTGTCGGATATCTTCCCTTCTGGGCATGGGATGCAATCATAGCAGCAGAAGGGCTCCCCCTCCTTCCTTCTCTTGCCGTAACCAGGATGGCAGTGGTCATTGCACAGAGAAAGGGGTTGAACCTAACCCATCAATCAAAGAAAAAGAATGTCAATATTCTGAACTGGTTTGGGTCCCTTAAAGTTCAGGACAAAAGTTGGTGTTCAATGAGCTGCTATTTAGTTGAATGAATTGTTAAACTGTGGACTTTCCTGCCACAGGATATGGTGATGGCCACCAACTGGGGGGGGGCTTTAAAACAGGCGTGAACAAATTCATGGAGGATGAGGCTGTCCAATGGGCTGCAGCCTATTGCAAGCATCCATGGCAAACTGAGTTTTCCCACGACTCTGGTGAAAAAGCTGCCATTACAGTCTCTGAAAAGTAACTACTTATGAATTCTCCCGGGGGGGGGGGGGCATTTTTCGAGGTACAGTCTCCAAATTCACAGCATAGCCACAAGGGATTCTCCTTGCATGAACCCGAAAGTTTGGTAATGTTTGGGTGAGGGGGTCCCAAAAGGGCTGTCGCCCTCTTTCATACAGAAGCATTGTAAACTTTACCATGCTTTTCTATGGAGAATGGGGGGTGACCACTTCAGGACCCCATAAAATTGGATCCCCTGACCCATTCTTCACCAAACATTGGGGGTTCATGCAAGGAATGCCCTTTGAAGCTACTCTGAAAATATGGGAACTCTACCTCCAAAAATGCTTTCATAGGAGCTTCAAAAAAGTCCCCATAGACTAAAATGGACCTGAATTTTTTTTGTAAACCAGGAAATAAACCCAAATACACCTTCACCAGTATGTGTATTTACCAAACAAATTGGGCCCAATAAACCCAAACCCAACATTTACCGATTTATTTATTTATTGCACAACCCTAACTGGGACAATTAATGTTGTGTCTTTGTTGCTGCAGAAATTAAAAAGTGCAACTGCAGATGATGGGAAGATTTCCTAGAGAAAGACATAGATTCTTATCCTTTTTCACAATGTGAAATGTGACCACTGTTACAGGAGACAACTGCCCCTCCCTAAGCTCTCTTATTGAATGTGAACATTCCCAGAATTCAAGTCCCACCTAGTTGAACCAGCCATGCCACACAATGGCATCCTTATTCACGATGACTCCTTGGTCCAGAGGACCCTGAGGGTTCACCCATCCAACTTTCGTTTGAATGATAGTTTGGTTGGGGAATGTGACGCTGTTGATGACATCAAACTCTGCTACTAATTCCCCATTCTCATCAAAGGAAACCTTGTCACCAGCACTGTTGTTAAATGATACCTGTTTCAGCAAGTGGTGGAGCTAGATAGAGAAGTAGATAAGTAAAGGAAAAAAGTTGACAGTCAATGAAACGTTCCAGTTAGATAGACATGCTAAAACGACAGGAAAAATATTCATTTGTGTTCAAAATGCCTGGAAATCGAAAGGAATTGGCTACAGCTGACTTCTGTGCCAGTGGTAAAGTAAAAATGCTTCAGTTTTTATGAAAACGTTTAAATGCCCTTGATGTATTGCTGGAGTGACCCTTCGCTCTGAGTTTGGCCAAATGTCGCCCGAAGCTAGGGTATGGTTGGCGCCTTTAAGTAACATCTTAAGCTGCCCTTTAGCGCTGAGGGGCTCCTAGCATCTCTGAAGCACGACCCTTTTAAATCCTCATGGCAAAAAAACTTGGATGAGAAATTGTCATTGTTGGGCTTTTCACAGGATATGTTATTAGATCTTGGGAAAACTGAAGCTTTCACCAAAATTAAAGAGCGCATTTAAGAGCTTGATTAGAACAGCACTATTGTTCATCTCAGTTTTTTGGAATACCACCTCCACGCGATTTGCCCGCTTATACTCATTATCATATACCCTTGACCAAAGAACGGTTCACTCCTTCTATCTGGGATGGCGGTCCTCTTCCACCGAGCATGCAGCTTCGGGAGGGACACACATGGAGCAGTGAGGCAGGTAGGGGACACCCGCCTAGCCAGCCAGATCAGCCAAATCAACCCTGGCGATCAATGGGGTGACAGATGTCGCAGCCAGATCGCCCTCATATCTGCTTATACTCATTATTTGACAATGCCTTGTCTTTCTAGAGCCTTCAAATCAATTTAAATTTTGATCAAAAGAGAATTGTCAAGATATGAAGTGCTGAAAGGGAGGTTCTGTAAGTTTCATAATATCACTCCGTAGATTGCACAGCTTCCCAAAGCTTCCTATCCTCCTATTAGAGCACCATTCTGTGGTGTCCCGCAGCACCAGAAAGCCATAATACCACCATATGTTTAAACCTAGATAGAAGAACTATTGGATCTGGCAGTGAATGAAAAAAATAGCTTTTAATAGATGGGATTCAGGCATGAAATATTTGGGCTGTATTTTTAGAGCTTTATGAAAATTGATTTACAACTTATTTTGTGTTTGGGTAGGATGTGACGTCACCCCATGGGTCAGGAATGACCTGGTGCTTGCACAGGGGACCTTTACCTTTACCTTTTTAAGGTTCAACTCCTTTTTCTCTTTTCTTTCTTGTTTTTTTTTTCTTTTGTTCATCTTTTATCCCTTGCTTCCCCCCCTCCCCTTTGTTTATGGCTATAGAAGTGGGTGGGTCTGTGGGAATGGGCTCTTTGACAATAAGTGTTGTATGTTAAATATTAAACTTTAAAAAAAAATCCTGCAAGAAATGATTCACAATAGCATGCACAGAAAAGTACAAAGCGATATCAAAATGAAATTAAAGAGAAATTCCTTTTTTGAAAGACAAAAGAGGAATAAGAATCATCAATGTCTGTAAAAAGTGAATTTTGGAAAAAGCAAGTCCACTCATTACTATGCATCTGTTGTGAATAAATCATGATTATTTTATTCTGTTGGCATACTGTAAATGTTAGGTAACTCTTAAATGATCAGGAAGTTTTGAAGGAGTTTTGAAAGGAGCTTTGAAATTGAAGGAGTTTTATTAAAGAATAAAATAATAAAGAGCACACCTTCCAAGCAATGGGTAAAAACACACTATTCATTCAAGGGCTTAGGAGGCGTAGAAGGGGCTGCACCAGTGGCTATGCCACATATGTCGGTGGCCGTGCCACTTACGCCATGCAAGTTGGCACGGCTGCTGGCAGGGAGGCCCGGATGCTGTTCTCTAAGTGCTGCCGTGGCTTTTTTCCCCGAGATTTTGGATTGCGGGGAACTGCTTAGGAGGCGCCACAGCGGCACCTCTGCCACGCCATCTCCGTACGCCGAAAGCTCAGGAATGGACTGTAGTGGTAAAAAATTGGATAGATAGCATTAGGGATGGGCAATATTTACCATTTCAGTAGAGAAGACATCCAGGGAAAGCAGCACTGAGGAGGGGAACAGCCAGTGTTTCTGGGAGCAAAAAAGAAAATGAGCCCACATGAACCCACAATTAGGGGTGTAGGCTCAGTTCTAGGACACACACACACTATGAATGGTCAAAGTACTAGTATTTATATCCCAAGAAGTTTCCTGAGGCGGCATGAGGTAAGATGGCAGGGGAAAACAGGCCAGAGTCAAAGAATTCATTGTTTCTCTGGGGTCCGAACAAAAATAAAGAAGAGGCTTATTGAGTCTCAGGATGTAAGAGAATGCCTGGACTATTCTCCTGAATACTAATTGATTGTTTGGGATGGGTGTAGCTCAGATAATTAATGGTCGGGGTGGATCGCCGATGAAATCTTCTTAGGGTGAGGCAACGGAGATTAGTTAGCCCCATTGTCCAGCCTGGAACGCCTTGGGCCATGGGAAAATGCACAGCTGCCAACTGCCTTCCTGCCCATGTTATGCACACAAAATGGCTCCCAAACTTAGCTCTGAGAGGACTCTGTTTTTGTGTGGAGCAGTGTCTTGCTCTCTTCCCAGCCTTTAGCCCCATGCCTTTATGGCAGCCTTTAGCGGGAGAGGTCCGGCTGCTGTCACTGTTGCTATAAAAACAATAAACATCAGGGACAAAATAATGGAAACAACAAGAATAGTTCAAATTTACCTATGTTGCAGCAGCTCTAACAATGCTGCATTTACTAACCCTCATATTACAGTATTCTTGCCAATACCTGTCAAGGTTGAAGACTCTGGAGCTTCTTTCTCCTTCCTTCAGTCGTTGCTGTGTTATATGTGGACAAATACTTGGCCTGTAAAGCATGGGCCACAACATAGACAGCGTTGTAGATGCTGTAACTGTGGCCAGTCATCCTCATATCCAAATATGGCAGAATATTTTCTAGCTTCTCCTCTCCTGTACAGTTTCCTGTATATTCAAATTGCCAATGATGTCCCAGAAAAGAATTTGGGAGCAGACATCCAAATGCCAGTGCCCAGAAGTCCTTGATAAAACCATCTTCTTTACTGTCTGGAAGACTTCTTCTCTGAAAAAATTCTTGGAAGCCTTGGATTTCATTTGAGTGAATGGCAAGTGATAATGCGCCGTGGAAGAACTGTGTATTCCAGAACGTTTGGATTGGATGTGATTTAACTTCCATCTGGGCAGTAAGAACCCAAACCTTTCCTTTTGGGTTTTGCAGCATATGTTTAAATAGTGGCATACTTTGCAAATATCTGATAACAATCATGGACTCAGTATCTCCATATACAATCATAACACTGGTGTTGCTGTTGATGAGTATGTGATATACCTTCTCTGACCATTTCATAAATCCTTTAAAGTGATAATCCATACCTACTTTGTAGAGTGTTTCTATGAATTCAAAACATATGCCATTTTTGGAAAATTCAGGGAACATCTTCTGTATGAACCATTCTAAATTCACACCAACTCCACCAAAGAATCCAACCCATTTCCAGTTGAAATGGAGAAGTAACTGTAGAACCCCCTTGAACTGGAGAGCTTCATTTGTGACCATTTGGTATAACGACAGGATCTGGGTGATATCTGTCATCAGTGGAACAGAGCCAAAAGAGAACTAAGAAAAAAATGGAGTGGTGGGGACAGATCTATTTTATGAATGAAATACAAAATGTGGAGGCATGGAGATTCTCAATTGATCTCTTTTCAAAAGAAAAAAAAATGCAACAATCATTACCAGGCATTAAATCAAAATTTGCTTTATATTCTGCTGTGGCTATTAAATCCAATATTCCTATAATAAAATGTGTGTGTTTCTTATAATTATATTTGTTTGTTGTTTGTTATGTACAATATTCTGTGAAGACTGTTTTTGTTGATATCATATGCTTGGTCCATTCTGGGATCAAGAAAAACCTTCAGAAAAAGACCAGTGTGATGGCATTTGCAAATTCATAGATGTTCCAACAAACATGTGTGCCAGACATTAAAGTGCCCTACTTAAGTTCTGTGACACTTAATTAGTAAGTACTTTCTTTGGTCTCTCATCCTGTGCCCATTTGCAAAGTAGTCACCATGTACTTATCAGTTAGGGCAGGTGTAGGGCAAAAGAATGAATGTTTACATGTTTTCTTTGTATTTCTTAGAATCATAGAATCGTAGAGTTGGAAGGGACCACCAGAGTCATCTAGTCCAACCCCCTGCACAATGCAGGAAATTAACAACTACCTCCCCCCCGCATCCCCAGCGACCCCAACAGTCCCCCCACAATGCAGGATCCCACAATACAGAATCATAGAATCGTAGAGTTGGAAGGGACCACCAGGATCTTATCTGATCCATTGCTGTGCAGGGTATGTGCATGGACATTTCTATTTCAATATACCATTTTCTATTTTAAGGACTGGTAGTAGCTCCCCATACCACATAGACCTCCACTATTCAAAGACACTATCTAAAATCAATGCCAGGGGAAAGGAGGTGGTTGGTTGCTCAATCACTATATTCTAGGGAGTGCACAAATGTGATGAGGAAGGCTTGCAGTAACCAGTCATTGGGTAGTGGCAGATGTGCGCACTAGGCAGAGCCTTTAAACGGCAATGCCAAAGCTGGCCCTCTTGTCAAGAATTTCTGAAATTGGACAGTTGGTGGCAGTGTATTCAAGAAGTATGGGACAACCCTCCAAAAGTTAGGTGAACTGAGGAGAGTATGATGTCTCCAGTTGGAGACTCAGAATGACCACCGAGTGCTAGATGCCTTTGAAGGCCAAAGTGGAGCAGAGCTTATGAGTCAGCTGGGCCATTCTCTGACACTTCCCATAAAACATCATTTACCTCCATGGAAAGCTTTCATGAATGCTGAATGAAACCATATCTTTCAGCAGGCCCACAAAGTTCTTTCCCCAATTTTTTTTTACCAAACTAGTGAGAGATGCAGCCTTGAAGACATCACACTGTTCCAGTAATGTAAGAAGAATAATAGAATGAAAGGGTGTGAAAAAATAATAAAACTCATTTGAAAAACTGACTCTATACTGTATGATGAGGATGAAGCAGATGATATCAATGTTCTCCTTTCTCAGATCAGCGGTTAGCAATTATGATAAAGTTATAGTCAATAAATAATATTTTTTTTTGAAAAACTGACTACACTGTATGACGAGGATCAAACAGATGATGTGGATGTTCTCCTTTCTCAGATCAGTGAACATCAACTATGTCATAGTCATAGTCAAGAAATATCTTATTGGGTAAGAAGATGTAATAATAACAGGGTTTATTTTTTCTTCCTGCACTTTCAGTCCTCATGAAATGCAAGATCTGTGGAAGCCTCAGATATCATACTTGTCATGGGGATTTAAGTACGAGGTTATGACCCATCCTGCTAGACTGTGCCAAATGGCATAGCTGAAGATGGAACAGCATAAAAATAGAAAAGCAGGGTGGACACTAGCAAAGAAGATGTATTATTAATGGTGGTGAGGTGATTTTTACTTGCCTCTCCTGACTGAGGCTTTAAACATGTTTCTATTAATGTCTTGGACTGATAAGTTAAACCAATTATGGAATTTTTATTGGATTTTAATAGAAATTTATAGATAGTTTTATGTTTTTAATTTATTGTATGAGATTGTTGACTACTGTGTTATAAGCCACCCCAAGCCCTACCTTGGTCAGGGAGGGATATAAATTTAATAAATAAATAACACCCCCCCCCCAAATGAAACGCAAGATCTGTGCTTTTACACGAAACACACCGATTTCTGACTCCATGACACAGAGTCACATTTAAAAAGACAGGAAATGTGTGGATCACATGACATGTTCATACTTCACAGATGAGTCCTACCTGGGGAATCTTGTACATGCCCAAAACACTTGGGATCAGGTAGGATGTTCCAGAGGCAAGTCCCTCAATCACTGCAAATAGGTTGTCCTTGAGGTTACCCTTGTAGTTGGGGGCAAGCCTGTTCCAGGGGGAAAGAAGTTGCAGAGTGGCATGATAGGTCCATCTTGCATTCAAGTAGCTGTCATAAATGCGGAAACCCAAGGTGAGGTTGGGCAAGAGCCTGGGGTTTTCATTGATCTCCTTTATGGCAAACACCATGGCCAGGACTTGCTGGTAGTTCTGAGTCATCGAACTACAAAGAGATTTGCATTATATCTTGGTAGTATAGGGTGGATTTTAAAACATTTTGTATACTTTCCCCCAATGTTTTTGAATGTCATATACTATGTTTTACAGGCCAGTCAGTCCTTAAACCCACATGGTTTTCACATAACAATATAAATATATTGGAATATAATGGCATATTGCTCTTCAGAATGTGATACTGGATATACTATGACAAAATTGTATGCATGCACAATAGGGTATAGTAACAACATTTAATGATAAAGCTGCAAGCAAGAGAAATACAAAAATTGAAAATATTCTAATTTTTCCAATGTGCACCTCCAGAACCACTTAACAAATAGCAATCATTTGAAATTTCTCATTTGAATTAAGATTTGCAAAACCGACTGCCATTCTCGCCAGCAGATTACAACTGGTGATAGTACATATGTCTCTCAAGAACAGGCTGAATTTTTATCTGGCTATAACCTGATGTGAAATATATGTAATTTTTTTAATCTAATGAAACTGGTTTAAAAGGTTAAGACAAAAAAAATCCTTTTTTTAAATACAGAGGAAGGCTTTTGAAAATTTGGAAAGTAATTGCTTGTTAACCTGTTTTTGAGTTTTTCACTTTGGTGAAATATTTGGATGTTGGGCAGAACAGAGGAAAAAACTTTGTATTACTGGTATGCCTGGTGTGGTTGATGGTGGTTTGATTGAACTGTATTTATTTATGTATTTAGAAAAAAATGTTTCTGGAAGTGAAACATGCCTGTTCCAAGGCTGAAACTCCTAGGTTTGAGTCTCCTGGTCCCACCCAAAGTTTGAGTTCTTCCTGTAAATTTCATCCCTTGCATTTCACATGCAAGTCTGGTACATAACAATGTAAAATAGAATTGCCAAGCAGTGGATCAGGGTGGTGAAGGACCTGAGTTTGCACTTTAGAAGCAACTTTGTTAAAGGGAAAAGAGATACATAATTGATGCCTGACTTGCAGTGGGAAGCAGTAGCTTTAGTTTAGAATAACTCTGCGTAGGATTACACATTGGTTAAACTGTCATAAAGGAAACTCTTTCATGCAGTGCAGCTGCTGAAGCCTCTCCATGTACTGGTCTGCTGGACAAAATATTCTACACAGAATATAAACCATGAAAAAGAATAATTTCTTACACAAATGGTTCTATTAGTGGCCCTGGAGGTTCTTTTGTGAAGTTTTTTGACGTGGAGGTGAAGAAGATGTGATAAAGAAGACCACCCAGGATGATATCTCCTGGATGAAGATACTTGTGAAGAATCTCGTGGGGATGCCAGATATTGCATTTTACAGCACGAGCCTGACACACTAGCGGAGGCAGAAGCAGTAGCAGCAGCAGCACCATTATCACCATACCTGGCACCTGTCTCCTCACTGAACACAGATTCCGTTGTTGGCATCTACCGCCCTGTCTTGAAAACCTACATGATCCCAGTTGTCTGACATCAGCTCTCTGTCTGCTGAGCCATCCATAGTTCTAAATGATATGGGGATATATTTATACCTGCTCATTTTGTCATTGGCAGCTACATCTCCCCGGTGAATTTAGTAAGGGGAAGACTTAATTGCAGTCTTGTTTGTCAGTTACAGGGTCTGATAGTTAAAGTTGTGTATTCTCTGTGGCTTTCCTGAATAGCATGTTTGTCTTGTTTGAACAGAAGTTTACAGGTTGGATTCAACCAACTTTTCTACTGGCGAAAAAGAAAGAAACAGTCCCCTTTGACCACCTACCCCAAACGTCTAAGCCAGGTTACAGGCTCTGACTCCTGAGGCATGGAGACCAGGGCTACCTTGCTCTCCAGTATCCTTTAGCAATTGGCTGCAGACAAGGCCTCAGTCACTGAGGGAGCAGAGAGGTTATGTCTTGGGTTGGCCCTTTCTCTCTTTACTTCACATCTTTCTTCTGCCTGTGAGATAGAAGTCTTGCCTACCATCTTCTCTTGAGTGGGGCTTCAGTTGGGGGCTTGCCATTCGTGTTGCCAACCTCCAGGTAATAGCTGGAGATCTCTCGCTATTACAGCTGATCTCCAGCTGATAGAGATCAATTCACCTGGAGAAAGTGGCAGCTTTGGCAATTGGTCTCTGTGGCATCAAAGTCCCTCCCCTCCCCAAACCCTGCCCTCCTCAGGCTCCGCCCAAAGAAACTCCCGCCGGTGGCAACCCTGCTTGCCATACTTGTTTCAGCCATTGGCAGCCACCTCTTCAAAGTTCTGCTTGAGGCAACGTACAACAAAAAAAGTTGCTATATTTAAAACAAGCCCTTAAAAACAAGCCATTGGCCATAAACAGCATAAAAGCTAGCTATAAACCAGAATCAGACCATTAACATCTGGCAATATCAAGATTATTAAAATCCTGGGGGTGGGTGGGAAGATGTGTTTTGGATGACACCACAAAGAAAATAAAGTAGCCACCTGGGGAGCCTCAAGGAGGACAGCATTCAAGCGGCAAGGGGCCACCATAAAAAATGCTCTGTCTCTAGTTGCCACCTAATCTCTAATGGCCAGTACACAGTGTAGGACTTCAGAGGCAGATCCTAACTGAGAGCACTGATTGGATTCAACCCAACTTCCTGGCAGGAATTTTGGTATTTGTCCTGGATGGAATCTGCCCGTATACCTTCTTTTTCTATGCTACAACTGATAGCTGCTCATAATATACCTGCTCATAATATGAAATTAAGGTGTGAAAATTATTTGGTTATAAAAGCTAGTAATTATCTATTTAACAAATGTTGTATTAAAAAACAGAATTTTGGAATTTGATTTCATTCTACAAATTTAGCCGGCATTGCTGAACGTTCACCTTATATGCTATTAATCAAATGTCGGGTCATCTATGGATACTTAAATCCATGGATTGGGTGCACACTGACTAAAAACAGGTGGTTCTGCAAACTCGGGGGACTCCCTAGGTGTGCAGAAAAATCTGGAAATGTTCAAAATACATGGGGGGGATGTTAAATCCCCTCCAAAAAGCAACTATAGCAACTGATTGCCTGTGGTTGCCTGACAGATGCCTCTACTTCCATAACTCCAGAGGTGGTGACAACATGGGATAGGGGCTCCATTCCTTGCTGTTGTTGCCTCTGCACTTGTGGCAGGGACTGACAATCATCTGTAGGGTTGTTGAGAAGGGCCTCCAACTGGCCTATGGCTGAATGCCAGTGGTTGCATGCCTGCCACTGCCACTTCCATGACTCCAGAGATGACAACAGTGAGAGTGGGTGGTTGTATCTCTTGCCATCATCACCTCTGGAGTCATGGCAGCAGCAGCTTCAGGGCAGGATCTAGCAATCAGCTGAAGGCACTGAGTGCCCTACAGTTGACGTGACCATCCTACAGCTGATGCTGTCTGTGGCCTGAGCGATACTGCCACTGACCCACAGAAAATGACATTGAGGTATGGAAGAGACATCCTGTTTGCCTCATAGTTAAGATAGTCTGTGTATGTGGGGGGGGAAGGCTATTGGGATGCTGTTAATTACATGGAAGTGGCCATGAAATACTCACAGATATCTAAGTAAAAGAGACAGCAGCAACTGAGATTAGCAGAATTTGGATATCTTAAAACAGGGGTGTCAAACATAAGGCTTGAGGGCTGGATCCGGCCCCTTGAGAGCTCTTATCTGGCCCACAAGCGAGCTGAGGTAACCAGTCCCCTCCACTCTCAATCTGGGCTGGCGAGGCATGGCCCGGCCCGACCAAGTGACATTTATGACATGTCTGGCCCTTGTAACATTTGATTCAACACCCTGCCTTAAGAAATAAAGTTGTATAGTGAGATAATAGAAACCTGTGCTTTCATGTGAATATTTTGCCTAGGTACCATGGAAAAGCGTTCTGCTACACTCTCAGCAATGCAAGTATTTCTGCTTAGCTAGCTTAAATCTTTCAGTAACGTTCATGGCTTGGCATTACTGCATCTCCCAACCGCCTGTTCAGTCTTTCTCTTCGGGCTCTAATAAGGCCCATCTGTGTGTATGTTTTGGCCATGTTCTGAAATGTCAAAGGCATAAACAGCACTGGCTGAGCAAACCTGTTTGGAATAGAAGGAATGGAGAGGGGAGAGAGAAGAAGTAAGAGAGAATCATGAATGCTTTCCATTGTCCTCAGTGACTGACCACTTGTTTGGCCCATCACCTGCTATGAGGGTCCCCCCTCCCAGATTTGGGCATATTGAAGCAAAAAAAATAATCAGTATTCATCAGGACTAATGTCAAACCAATCAGAACACACACCTCCCTTGATACTATGATTTACTTGAAGAGCAGTAGCCATAGGGAAATTGAAGAGGAGAAGAAGAGAAATGGGGAGCAGAAAATCATTTCTAGCATGGATAGTGCAGAGAAAACTTCAGGGACTGTTATGGCCTGCTAGTATTAAAAATGAGCATTTTGAATTGGTAAAGTTCATAATGGAGAGCAAACTTGCTCGGCATGAGCAAAGACATAGATTTCTACTCTGACTCTGGTTAATTAATGGTCTTGTTTATTTTCTTCTTATCACACAGCTAGCCTATTCTTAAGATTTATTTAGACATAGGAAATATGTGTTCTTTTGAAATACCACAGGGAATATATAACTTTGAATTCAGTACCCTGTAATAACGTAAAGGTCTGACATTAATTCTGTTGCTCCATAAACTCTCTGTGGAAAACCAGTGGCAAACTAATTACAAAGAAATTGATGGATTGAGATGTATGATGAAACAGACTCCCCAAAGGAGTATAAATTGTGTGTGAATGTATGTGTAATTGTATGTTTGTTTGTATGTATATTTTGAAAATTTTAATAAAACATTTATTAAAAAAAGGAAAAAAAAGAAATTGATGGATGATATAAATATTCTCCTGTTGGTTTCAGAAGGAGGGACAGGCAGTAGATCATTAGGGGGATTCTTGATGTTTTCTGTATTACACTTCTGGCTTCAAGACAATCTGTGCATAGGTTGATAATTCTAGTCAGGCCATTGTAATCATGGAGATTACTGATTACCCCCTTGTAAGATGGAACACATTGAACAGCAAAAATTGATCCTCAAATAATGCATATTATGTTAGTACTACAGATGCAAACTTGAGTATCTGTTTTCTGAAGGAACTTTTGCACTTATGATGGTGGTGATAGTAGTGGTAGTGATACTGCTTTTGACTCATGTGGTGGGAAAGGTTCATGGTCTTCAGTGTGCAGTTTTGGATAGCCACCCTATTCTTCATAAGTATCTTCAACCAGGAGACCTTATCATTGGTGCCATTGCTTCTCAGAGCTACCTTGTTCTCAGTCCAAACACTTTCAACCAAAAACCTCATGGAATACTATCTGGAGAGGTTGTGTAAGGAATTTTCTTGTGTCTGGATTATATCTATTCTAGCTGACTTGTACACAAGTCATCTGTTTCTTTGTATTGTTAGACTGATTACATTAATAGTAACACCATGTTTAGCCATATGGTTATACTATCAGAGGTAAAGGTGGGGATGTGTTGATTTATTTCTTTGATAGATTTTAATGACTTTTATGGTATTTTAATGACCCAACTTTCAGTTAACATTCTGTATCTGCACGCCATACAAGACTGGAATCTCTGACTTGCCTCATCGTTCCTTATATGTAAGAACCATTTCTATTCCAGTCCCTTTCACAGGGATTCACACTTGAATGATTTACAACTGGATTCTCTCTCCTTCTGCTACAACTTTCTTCCTCTCCACCCTCCTTAATTTTGGTGAAATCATTTCACACTGCAGAAACATATGAAGTTAAATCTGACTCATGAAAGTTTATTGTGGAGAAGTCAAAATATGTCTGTGAAGAACAGTAATGAAGCAAATGCACAATAACAGTGCCAATAATTTTACAAATTACCCATGATGCAAAATTTAAATATTTTTGTAGGGTGATGCCTCAGAACTACCAGCACATCCTGGCTTGGGCATTTGCTGTCAAGGAGATCAATGAAAATCTCCAGATCTTGCCAAATGCCACCCTGGGATTCCACATCTATGACAGCTATTTTCATCCAGCATCTACCTTTCGGGCTGCTCTGCAATTTTTTTCTCCATTGAACAGATTGATCCCTAACTATAAGTGTGATACCCAGGACCATCTAAGTGCATTTCTTGAAGGTATTCATTCGGAAAGCTCGCAACTTATACCTGATATTCTGAGTATCTACAAGATTCCACAGGTATACCCCATGTGTCAAATATGGATGTCTGTAAATTATTTACATGCCTCTTTGTGTGTGTGTGTGTGTGTGTGTGTGTGTTTCTGTGTGTGTACTACTGCTTTTGTATAAGACAAAACATTCCTCTCTGTAACATTATCTGTGTTCATATTCATGAAAATAAAAATATATCCATCAAACAAAAATTATTGTACAGTAGCTGAAAGCATATCATATGAAGAATTTTTTTTTTTTTTAGAAATGCAGCTAGGGCCTGATCCTGGTTGGGCCCGCAGCATGGAAGACAAGTTGCTCTTGTCCCCCTTTTCAAATGCTGAAAGGGCTGCCCCCTGCCCGCAGCCACGTTGGGTCTCAAAAAGGTGAAGGGCAGGAAGCAAAAGTCGCTTGTCCCATCACACTGTGAGCCCAAGCAGGACCAGGCCCTAGCTGCATTTCTCAACCACCTGTTCTAGGCTTTAAAAAGGTGGTGGCATCCCTATGACAGACAAGAGAACACCATCACATCTAATTTGGCCCTCTTCCAAAATAAAGCTTGGGGCCTCAAAATTATCTGATGGCTGTAAAGAATTAATGTTTAATTCTTTGGTTGGGCTTTGGTTGTATTAATGGAAAATGTGTTATCTTTTGTTGGTTAACCTTATGTCTAGCTTTCTTGTTTTAATCTCTACACTGTGCCAAAGTAAATTTTGACTTTTCATTTATGTTGTAAAGTAAACCTTGGAAATCTCTACAGTTTGGTGTATGGTGCTTTTACTTGTGAAAGCTCCAAGCCTAGATTCAAGTTCCTTATTTCAGTTGTTAATCTACCAATTTCATTGTGATTGAGGTTAACCTTGTAGAGGTAAAAGTTCATAAAATACCCAGGAAGTCAGGGAGTAGCCTCCTGGCCTTGACTAGAAGGGTGGAGACAGGGGGCTGGTGGCAGCTTCTACTCATTGGGTACTCTGGTTTTGCAACTAAAACTGGGATTCTACATCCTGGCTGGAGGTGGTAACCAGTACAATGGCTTCTGAATTGTAATAATTTAAGGGTCCCAATAGAGTTTGATGTATTAGAAATTTTAACTGTCACTTATGTTTTAATTGTTGAATGTGTTCTAAGTTGCTCCAAGCCGCCCCAGGGAGGAGCAGGATAGAAATCTAATAATTCAAATAAATAAATAAATAAATAATGGGAGTTGTCATGGCAAACATGAAATTGGAACATACAAGCCTGTATAATCGCCATAATCCCCCCCTCATTTTTGCATTGAAAGATATGTTTAACTGTGGCAGACAGAATTCATCATAAAATGAAGATGGGGTTTCAAAATTGGTAATCCATTTAATGATGATGGTGGTACTAACGATGCCAAAAATGAAGGGAACAAACCTCTGATATTTGCAATGCAAGCAAAGGTTTATTCATGAGAAGCCAGCAAGGGCAGTCAACACAGACAAAAAGGGTGGAGGGAAAATATCCTCTGACAATAACAAGGGACATTTAACAACTTCTCTGACCTATCAGAGCCTGTGTGGTATAGTGATTAGAATGTCAGATTAGAATCAAGGAGATCCAGGTCTGAGCACCCCACCACCACCACCACCCATTGCGTAGTTTCAGGTTCAGGTTCAAATTCATTGCAGACTACCAAAAGCCATTACAAAAGTTAATGTAAAAACACCGTAAGTCCAGGTAACAAGCATTAAAAACAATAACAGGAATAAGCATGCTTCTCAGAACTGCTTGTTTGGTTGTTTGTTTTTGCTGGTCAGTGACCATATTAATAGATGATGATGATGATGATGATGATGATGATGATGATGATGCTTCTCAGAACCGCCAAAACGTGTAACATACTATGCAAAGAACTTGATTAAAAGTTAAACATTCAGAATTATCTGGAATCTGACTAACTAACTAGAAATTGACTGACAGACTAATAATCAGCAGAACCAAACAGAACTTGAAATTAAGATTTTCTGGTATCAACCTCCTGTTCATGGTTTTTGCAGTTCAATATTTACTACATTGGGCCAACCTGGCCTGAATTTTCTTTTCTGCTAGAGCAAAGAGGGCGACTTTATAAGAGGCAGCTGGCTCCATTGTCTGCAAGAAGAAATAGAACTTTTTCTCTTCACAGTCCATTGATCTAAGTTGGCCAGAATTGTCCCTAAAAATCTTGGAAGAAGATATATAATGGTCAGGCCAACATATAATGGGTCACTGTTGCATAGTTTTTCTAGGTGATTTTTGGTCAATTGCACCCTTTCAGGTAGACCTAAGACCTCTACCCTCTCTTGCGTTGAAGGTGCTTCTGGCAAGGGCGATCAACTGGGTAGGGAGTACAGCAGCATCTTGCAGAGCACCTATCACTGTAAAAGTGACCCTGAGTTCCAAGGTAGCCAATAAAAGTCTTAACAGCAGAGAGATTTGACTGGTTTTGTTCATTGAGAAATAAATGATAATTCACGGCCTTAACAAAATATCAATGTAACTTTGACAACAATGTAAAAAATATAATTTCACATCCACATACTAGCATAGTAAGCTAATATGAACTAAACCCTAAAACTTAATTTAGTCCATGCTATTTATGTCCATTGCACGGTGAGCCAATGGACTTGTCTTCATTCCCCCTCCAGAAAAAAAAGTTCTTATATATTTCTGATGACCTCATAAGCCTTCATGATATACACAGCCACCTTATTTCTTTTGAAAATCTGTCTTTAGCTCTTGTATGGTCCTGCACCAATAATGATGGATAACACCCAAGTCCCATTCTTCTACAACATGATACCAAATGACACCCATCAATACCTGGGAATTGTCCGTTTACTTCTCCACTTCAGTTGGACATGGATTGGATTCTTTGCTGTGCTCGGTGTGAATTTAGAATGGTTCGTGCAGAAGATGTTTCCAATCTTTTCCCAGCATGGCATCTGTTTTGCCTTCATATATGCCTATTCAAATTTAGGTTATCATGATTTCAGGAAAGACAATATGAAATGGTTTGCAGAAATGTATGAAAAAATCATGGAGAGCACAGCCAATGTATTGGTCTTCAGAGGAGATGTTCGTAGTTGGACAACTTTGATGGGTTTGGTATATCTTGTGCAAATTAAACATATGGTGCAAAAACCAAAAGGTAAACTGTGGATTCTGGATAACCAGATAGAATTAAAAACACTTGCCAACCTAATATTCAGTGATGTGCAAATCTTCCATGGTGCAATATCTGTTGGAATCCATTCAAACGAACTCCAAGGATTCAAGCAATTTTTTAAGAGCAGAAGCCTTGCCACTGCAGAGGAAGATGGTTTTCTCAGGGACTTCTGGTCATACACGTTTGGCTGCGTGTTCCCAAATTCCGTTGTGAGCAATGTGAATCAAGGTAACTGCTCTGGAGATGAGACACTGAAAGACCTTCCTCTGTATGAAATGAACATGTCTGGCCAAAGTTATAGCATCTATAATGCAATCTATGCCATTGCTTATGCTTTGCATGCTATGCATTCTGACACATCAAACATTGGAAAAAAGGTGGAAGGAGAAAGAAGGAAGCTTCAACATCAGCAACCATGGCAGGTAATGGATCCCTCCTTTAGTAGGTACGTCAGTAATTCCAAGTAGTAATTCCAGCAGCCTAAGAGTGATTATAACACAGTTGTTCCCTTATCACTGCCAGAAAAAGCTTCATTATGTGTGTAATGTTGGAGATAGGGCAGTTTCCATAAACTACCTCTATGAGAGTTCAACCTCTTTGGGTAAAAGAGATACTCAAATCTGTGTCAAACAAAAATACAACAGGAAGAAATGAACCTCACACAACTACAAAGGATTTTATTAATTAATCTTAATTTACTGGCTTCTTTTTAATGTCATTTTTACGATCCACTTTTTAGTCTGAGAATTGTTTAACCTTGTAAAATGACTCAATATTATGGTGTTTTGGTTTTTTTGTGTGTGTGTGTGTTTTCGTTTTTTGTTTTTGCTATGGCTGGGTTTTTAATTCTGGGTTTTAATTATGAAATTTTATTGGGTGAGAATTTTTTATTTTATTTTGTAAACTTCCATGGGCAGGTTGCCTGAAGATACAGAATAAAAAGAACTAAATAAATAAACATACTGGTGGGAAAACTTCTACAGCGTGGTGTAGTGGTTAAGAGCGGTGGTTTGGAGCTGTGGAGCCTGATCTGGAGAACCGGATTTGATTCCCCACTCCCCCACATGAGCAGCGGATGCCAATCTGGCGAACTGGATTTGTTTCCCCACTCCTACACACAAAGCCAGCTGGGTGACTTGGGCAAGTTAGAGCTCTCTCAGCCCCACCTACCTCACAGGGTGTCTGTTGTGGGAAGGGGAGGGGAAGGTGATTGTAAGCTGGTTTGATTCTTCCCTAAGTGATAGCGAAAGTTGGCATATAAAAACCAACTCTTCTTCTTCTTGAACAAAGTTCTGTTTCCTTTTTTCAATGTAGCTCCATCACTTTCTGAGGCACGTCTCCTTTAACAACAGCGCTGGAGACCAGATTTCCTTTGACCAGAATTTGGAATTAGTAGCAGGATTTGATGTTATCAACTGGGTGACATTCCCAAACCAATCTGTTGCTAGAGTGAAAATTGGAAAGATTGATCTTCAAGCTCCTTCAGACCAAGCACTCCAGCTAGATGAAGAATCGATAGTATGGCACACCCAATTTAACCAGGTACTACTGGAATGCCGGTATTTTAAGAAGTATGCTAGTGTTCAACATATTAGAGACAACCACTCTTAACCACCATATGATTAAATTTTAAGGTGTGGCCATCTTTGACTCAGATCATTATCGTACATGTAAAAGTAGGGTTGCCAACCTCCAGGTACTAGCTGGAGATCTCCTGCTATTACAACTGGTCTCCAGCCGATAGAGATCAGTTCCCCTGGAGAAAATGGCCACTTTGGCAATTGGACTCTATGGCATTGAAGTTCCTCCCCTCCCCAAACCCCACCTTCTCAGGTCCTGCCCCAAAAACCTCCTGCCGGTGGCAAAGAGGGACCTGGCAACCCTATGTAAAAAACAAAGTCCTTAGGGAAATACCAATACCTCATGCTATGTTGCATCTGAATTTTAAGTATTTCAAGCTATATTTCCAAGGTTAATACTATTTTATATGGTTTAGGCACAGCCTCTTTCTGTATGCAGTAAGAGCTGTGATCATGGTTATAGGAAGGAAAAGAAGGAAAGGGAACCATTCTGCTGTTATGATTGCATCCTATGTCCAGAAGGGACGATCTCTGATCATCAAGGTAAGAATTGTACAGTATAGAGTTACCAAATAGATTGGCTGTAATCCACCAGCTAAGTCATCCATACATGAAGTTTTTGGATAATTTCTACTATATAATATTTCATCACTGTTCAAAATTAAAAATTAAAAACCTGGCCTAGCTGTTAAGGAGAAAAATAATGGGGTATTCTTTGCATGTTCATGGCACCTCACTCCAAATCCCTGGATGGCCTCTCCCAGTCATTTCAAGAAGATGTTAAATGGCTTAGGGAATAAGATGAAACTCTCCGGGATCTCCCAGCATAAATGCCATGGGGACCAGCCCCAAAACAGAAATCACAATGGCTTCTGATACATTTTACCTCAGTGCTAACTCTTTACAATTTCAGATTACAATAATCTCAGCAGTTTCGAAAGCAATATAAGCACAGAATGAGTTGGCCACTTCTCGTTTAATTGAAGCTGTTAAATTAAAAGATTTTATACCAGCATTGTTTAGACTCACTCAAAAGAAGAGGTAGAGGATTACCTGGAAAATAAAAGAGAGGGAGAGACAGGCCAGAGGCATTCTCCCTAAAACTCTGGAGGTCTGCTCCTACATTTATACCTTTTTCAAGGTATCTTCCTGCTCATACTTCTTTGACAAACAAATGGATAAAAATGATCATCCTGGCCAAACTTGTTATGCTCTGGATTTTTATCAGCTTGTTCTGGTTGACCACATGGCAAGAGGTAGGGTTGTCAGCCTCCAGGTACTAGCTGATGGAGATCAGTTCCCCTGGAGAAAATGGCTGCTTTGGCCATTGGACTCGGCATTGAAGTCCCTCCCCAAACCCCACCCTCCTCAGGCTCTGCTCCAGAAATCTCCTGCCGGTGGTGAAGAGGGACCTGAAAACCCTAGCAAGAGGGTTAAGTACATAAGGAGAAGGTGATGTCTGGTTGGCCACTGTGTGACCTGACCAGACTGCTGGACTTGATGGATCTTGATCTGATCCTGAACGGCCTTTCTTATGTTCTTATGTCTCCCTAACCCTCTTTATGTCTCCTTGTTCCCCTATGTCCCAGCCAGGCTTAACAACTACTTTAGTTGTTACATCTTCAGATGACTTTGATCACTAAACCTTCAAACACAACATCAACACAGATGAGTATTCCCCTTTGGCAATCAGAATGCTTCATTGCTGTTAAAAATCAGTCAAAATGTTTTGTCTATCAGTGCTCTCTCTCTATCACATCTCTCGGCCCTTTTGGCTCAGCTATTCTCTGACATGACTTTCTTCAGCATCAACAATGTTCTGTGATCTCTGACCCAGGTTATTACAAAGAGCCATCGTCAGCATTCTAGGCTCTCTACTCAGAGCTGTCAGATAAAGAACAGACTCTGCCCAGAGCTGTTAGGGCAGATACAGACAAACTACTGAGGCTGGTAGTCCTAAAATATATACAAATTCAAATATATAATCGATGGTTAGCAATACAGTTGCCTTATCCACAGGGATGTCACTACCTAATGTTGTGTCTTGTTTTATGTAAAATATCTTCATTATACACATTTTGATTAACACCTTATGCTATAAATCATTAATACCTTATGCTATAAATCTCCTAAAGCAAGATCACAATGAAATGAACAATGTAGCATAGAGTTGCCAGGTCCCTCTTCACCACTGGCAGGAGTTTTTTTTGGGGGGGGGCGGAGCCTGAGGAGTACAGGGTTTGGGAAGGAGAGGGACTTCAATGCTATAGAGTCCAACTGCGAAAGAGGACATTTTCTCCAGGTGATCTAATCTCTATCAGATGGAGATCATTTGTAGTAGCAGAAGATCTCCAGTGATTACCTGGAGGTTGGCAATCCAAATGTAGCAGTTTGCTTGATTGAAACTTTTTTTTTCTTTTTCAGACATGGATGACTGTTTCCAATGTTCAGTTGGCTATTTGCCAAACAAGAACCAGAATTATTGCATTCCCAAGATAGTAACTTTCTTGTCTTATGAAGAACCTTTGGGGATAGGCTTTCTTCTTGCTGTTTTTTCATTTTCTTTCATCACAGCATTGATGGTGGGAATATTTCTGAAGCACCACAACACTCCCATCGTGAAAGCCAACAACCGTAACCTCTCCTACTCTCTTCTCATCTCCCTTCTGTTCTGCTTCCTTTCACCATTGCTCTTCATTGGCAAACCTGAGAAGGTAACGTGTCTCCTCCGCCAAACAACCTTCGGCATTGTCTTCTCAATAGCTGTTTCTTGTATATTAGCAAAAACCATCATGGTGGTCCTGGCTTTCATGTCCACCAAGCCTGGAGGCAGGATGAGGAAATGGGTGGGGAAAAGCCTGGCCAACTCCATTGTTCTTTCCTGCTCCCTTATTCAAGCAGGAATTTGTACCGTTTGGCTAATAAAATGTCCCCCATTCCCAGATGTTGACATGCATTCAGTGATTGAAGAAACCATCTTAGGATGTAATGAGGGATCCCCTACCATGTTTTACTGTGTCTTGGGCTACCTGGGCTGCCTTGCATTTGCCAGCTTCTTGGTGGCTTTCCTTGCTAGAAAGTTGCCCGACAGTTTCAATGAAGCCAAGTTTATCACATTCAGCATGTTAGTATTCTGTAGTGTTTGGTTATCCTTTGTTCCAGCCTACCTGAGTATCAAGGGGAAATACATGGTAGCTGTGGAGATCTTTTCCATCTTAGCATCCAGCGCTGGGCTGCTGGGCTGTGTCTTTTTGCCAAAATGCTACATTATTGTGCTGAGGCCTGACCTGAACAATAAACATCAGCTAATGAAGAAGATCCATCCTTCTCAACTTCTTCCCACTTAAAAATATACTAGGTGTGGGATGAGGTTGTATCAAGAGTTGCTTCATGGGAAACAGACAGGGATTTGCATAATTTCTTATCTCTAGGTTTCAGCTTTGAGCAATTTCGGCAGCCAACTATTTCTGAAATGTAATGCCTTCTGTTAGCATTTAGGAGAGTATACAAATAAGATTTCCCTTTGGTGTCTAATATCAAAGGTTAGGTCTCTTAGAGTTTTCTTCTCAGAAATGTCCCTCACCAAATGCAAATTTTCTTTCTCAACTAAAAGGAGAGGGAAGTATTCCATCATAGCAGGAGACCAAGTTTTGGGTGATCCCTAGAGTGATGTGACATCACTTCTGGTTTTCCTTGGATGTGGTGTTACATCATGGGCACCAATGCCCCCCCACCATGTCCCAGCAAACCCATCTCCCATTGGGCACCAGCAATAAGATGGCAACCCTAATCACCTCCAAAGTTTAAATTCATATTCAGACCCATGTTTTGGATTAATCTTGTGCAGATTCAGTCCAAATAATCGTACTTTCCAATCCTGCCTTTTATGATGCTATGTTGCTATTCAGTGATGTTACTCTAGTAGACCTCCTTACTCTAAGCCTGAATTACTTCTAGGTTCTATGGACATTTCCCTTTTGAGATCTTTAGAGGTCTAAACAAGCCTATGCAAACTATCATTTTCTGTTGTTCTTTGCCTCCTTCTGATGAACATTCTTTGTCTTTTACACTAACTTCAATTATTTTACAGGAGTTGCAAGACATTGGTATGAGGGAAGGATCCAGTGATATTTCTTAAATATGTATATGTATATCTGGAATGAGAATCATGTTTTGATTAAAGTTGTTCAACTAATTCATGTTTGTCATATGTTTCTCATGTTTTTGTCAAACACACATGATCTGTGTTTACATATTTTATAGATTTATTTTAAATGCTGCTTTATTGCTCAAATGTTTTCATGTTCACAACCTTAGAGACCCTGTTTGGGTGGAAAGGCAGCACTAAAATGTTTAAAATAAGTAAACAAATATTTTTAGAAGTAAAAATGTCCCATGGGTATGAACAATCAATCTCTTGATTGACATTTTTTTGTGCAAATGTGCAGTGGGAAGCTGTGAACTCCAAAAATACAAAGGGGAAGATTGTCTGATTAGGAACAAAGTGTATGTCATAAAAATCAAGATCACTATCTGAAGAAGTTAGCTGTGGCTCATGAAAGCTCATACCCTGCCAGAAATTTTGTTAGTCTTTAAGGTGCTACTGGACTCTTGCTCTTTTCTACTGAATAAAAATAAAGAGAGAGTGAAAACATTATGAGTATGCATGATATAGTAGTTATTAAATGGAAACTGATAATCAGGAAATAAAATTATAAATAAATCAAAAGGTAACTATCTGAAAATAAAATTAACTGATGTTTCAAGCCTAAATGTATTCTCTATGTATGTGTGATGAGTTTGCTTTCTGAAGTTACCATTTCTTAGAATAATGCCTGCAGCAGAATAAAAAATCCTGACCTCACCTAAATTACTGTGTTTAGTTTTAGGCACCACATTTTAAGAATGATATAGACAAGCTGGAATGTGTCCAGTGGAGGGCAACAATGATGGTGAGGGGTCTGGAGACCAAGTTCTATGAGGAAAGGTTGAAGGAGCTTAATATGTTTAGCCTGGAGAGGAATGGACTGACAGGCGATATGATAACCCTCTTCAAGTATACTCCCAGGATTGAAACGTCTAAGCATTTTACAAGTTAAACCTCAATCTTGATTCATGCTTCTCACCATCTTCAAGTACTCGAAGGGCTGTCATATAGAAGATGGTCACTAAAACGATAAAATAATCTTCACAGCATGTGAGTATCTGAGTATGGTTCAGAGACCAGAAATCATTTTCATATTACTTCCAGATGGTTCATAAAATTATGGGCATCTGATGGCTTTAAAGGAAGGATGAGTATTTTTGTTATACTGGGTGGGGTGCTGCTAAGTCCAAAATGGATGGAGAAGAGTATTGTCTGAGCTTGGACAAAGAGGGATTTAAAAAATGAGACAAAAGAGTCAAGAACATTATCAGTATGCATTATACAGTAGACAAGTGAATGGAAACTGAAAGTAGGAAAGAAATGTAGATCAGTCAACATTTATTAAGATCTTAGACTGGCAGGATAAAATATATATTAGGAAATGTTAATAAAGGACAATGCCTGAAAAGGAAGTTAAATAATTGTTCAAAGCCTCAGTGTATTCTCTATTTTGGTATAAGGATAAAGGACTTGCTTCTTGCCATTACCAGTTCTTAGAATGTTGTCTGCAGCAAAGTCAAACATTCCTGATCTGAAACTTCAACACCTTTCTTTGGATCCTATTCAAAGTTTGGGTTTCACCTGTGCCTTTAATCCCCTGTGTTTCACATGGCACTCTGGTATGTACAGAGTCAAATTCCATTGCCAAGCATAGTTGTTGTTGGTGAAGTTCATACGTTGCATTTCAGAAGCCTCTCAGTGGAAGAGATATAAGGTTAACAATTAGAATTGCTGCTCCTGAGAAGAGCCATGCTGGGTTCTCTATCTAATCCAGTCTCCTTTCTCATACAATGGCTAACAAATTATTATGGAGGGCTAACAACAGCCTATAGAGGCTGAGGCCTTCCCCTGCTTTTGCCTCCTGGCACTGGTATTCAGAGGTTTTCTGCGTCTGAACATGGAGGTTCCCCATAGTCACCATGGCTAGTAGCCATCTTTCATGAATTTGCCCAATCCCCTTTTAAAGCCATTTATGCTTGTGGCCATCACTGTATCCAGTGGCAGTAGCCACAGAGAATACACATCTTCAACTAGAGAACCCTATAATTACCAAAAAGAACAGCAGTTAAGCAGCATTACTGAAGCTCACGTTCATGGAGGAGAGGGCTATTCATGGCTACTATTAAAAATGGATGCTAGTCATGATGCATACTTATTCTCTCCAGGGTCAGAGGAGCATGCCCATTATATTAGGTGCTGTGGAACACAGGCAAGATAATGCTGCTGTAGTTGTCTTGTTTGTGGCCTTCATAGAGGCACCTGGTTGGCCACTGTGTGAACAGACTCCTGGACTTGATGGACCTTGGTCTGATCCAGCATGGCCTTTCTTATATTCTTAAGCTCAAAGCTCTCTATTTGTTTGCTAGAGAATCCAACCTAGACAGAGATATAATGTAGGAGAAATAATGATTTCTTACTACAGCTCTTGTTTGAAGGCCAAGAAGGCTCTCTGGTAAAGAGCTTTGTAGCTGAGGTGAAGAAAATGTGATGAACTGGACTACCCAAAATGAGATCTCCAGGATGAAGATACTTGTGAAGAACATTATGAGGATGCCAGATTTTATATTTAACAGCATGAGCCTTACAAACTAGAGGAGGCAGCATCAGCAGGAACACCACCACAATCAATATGAACACACAAACACAAGAAGCTGCCTTATACTGAATCAGACCCTTGGTCCATCCAAGTCAGTATTGTCTACTCTGACTGGCAGCGGCTCTCCAGGATCTCAGACAGAGGTCTTTCACATCACCTACTTGCCCAGTCCCTTTAACTGGAGATGCCATGGATTGAACCTGGGCCCTTCTGCATGCCAAGCAGATGCTCTACCATTGAGCCCTGGCCCCTCCCCAATATATGAGGGCCATCATTACAAGCCATTGGCCATAAACAGCATAAAAGCTAGCTATAAACCAGAATCAGACCATTAACATCTGGCAATATCAAGATTATTAAAATCCTGGGGGTGGGTGGGAAGATGTGTTTTGGATGACACCACAAAGAAAATAAAGTAGCCACCTGGGGAGCCTCAAGGAGGACAGCATTCAAGCGGCAAGGGGCCACCATAAAAAATGCTCTGTCTCTAGTTGCCACCTAATCTCTAATGGCCAGTACACAGTGTAGGACTTCAGAGGCAGATCCTAACTGAGAGCGCTGATTGGATTCAACCCAACTTCCTGGCAGGAATTTTGGTATTTGTCCTGGATGGAATCTGCCCGTATACCTTCTTTTTCTATGCTACAACTGATAGCTGCTCATAATATACCTGCTCATAATATGAAATTAAGGTGTGAAAATTATTTGGTTATAAAAGCTAGTAATTATCTATTTAACAAATGTTGTATTAAAAAACAGAATTTTGGAATTTGATTTCATTCTACAAATTTAGCCGGCATTGCTGAACGTTCACCTTATATGCTATTAATCAAATGTCGGGTCATCTATGGATACTTAAATCCATGGATTGGGTGCACACTGACTAAAAACAGGTGGTTCTGCAAACTCGGGGGACTCCCTAGGTGTGCAGAAAAATCTGGAAATGTTCAAAATACATGGGGGGGATGTTAAATCCCCTCCAAAAAGCAACTATAGCAACTGATTGCCTGTGGTTGCCTGACAGATGCCTCTACTTCCATAACTCCAGAGGTGGTGACAACATGGGATAGGGGCTCCATTCCTTGCTGTTGTTGCCTCTGCACTTGTGGCAGGGACTGACAATCATCTGTAGGGTTGTTGAGAAGGGCCTCCAACTGGCCTATGGCTGAATGCCAGTGGTTGCATGCCTGCCACTGCCACTTCCATGACTCCAGAGATGACAACAGTGAGAGTGGGTGGTTGTATCTCTTGCCATCATCACCTCTGGAGTCATGGCAGCAGCAGCTTCAGGGCAGGATCTAGCAATCAGCTGAAGGCACTGAGTGCCCTACAGTTGACGTGACCATCCTACAGCTGATGCTGTCTGTGGCCTGAGCGATACTGCCACTGACCCACAGAAAATGACATTGAGGTATGGAAGAGACATCCTGTTTGCCTCATAGTTAAGATAGTCTGTGTATGTGGGGGGGGAAGGCTATTGGGATGCTGTTAATTACATGGAAGTGGCCATGAAATACTCACAGATATCTAAGTAAAAGAGACAGCAGCAACTGAGATTAGCAGAATTTGGATATCTTAAAACAGGGGTGTCAAACATAAGGCTTGAGGGCTGGATCCGGCCCCTTGAGA
Source organism: Euleptes europaea (assembly GCF_029931775.1). Lineage (NCBI taxonomy): Eukaryota > Metazoa > Chordata > Lepidosauria > Squamata > Sphaerodactylidae > Euleptes > Euleptes europaea. The sequence goes on along the minus strand of NC_079329.1, from coordinate 15,990,652 downwards.
GCTCTTATCTGGCCCACAAGCGAGCTGAGGTAACCAGTCCCCTCCACTCTCAATCTGGGCTGGCGAGGCATGGCCCGGCCCGACCAAGTGACATTTATGACATGTCTGGCCCTTGTAACATTTGATTCAACACCCTGCCTTAAGAAATAAAGTTGTATAGTGAGATAATAGAAACCTGTGCTTTCATGTGAATATTTTGCCTAGGTACCATGGAAAAGCGTTCTGCTACACTCTCAGCAATGCAAGTATTTCTGCTTAGCTAGCTTAAATCTTTCAGTAACGTTCATGGCTTGGCATTACTGCATCTCCCAACCGCCTGTTCAGTCTTTCTCTTCGGGCTCTAATAAGGCCCATCTGTGTGTATGTTTTGGCCATGTTCTGAAATGTCAAAGGCATAAACAGCACTGGCTGAGCAAACCTGTTTGGAATAGAAGGAATGGAGAGGGGAGAGAGAAGAAGTAAGAGAGAATCATGAATGCTTTCCATTGTCCTCAGTGACTGACCACTTGTTTGGCCCATCACCTGCTATGAGGGTCCCCCCTCCCAGATTTGGGCATATTGAAGCAAAAAAAATAATCAGTATTCATCAGGACTAATGTCAAACCAATCAGAACACACACCTCCCTTGATACTATGATTTACTTGAAGAGCAGTAGCCATAGGGAAATTGAAGAGGAGAAGAAGAGAAACGGGGAGCAGAAAATCATTTCTAGCATGGATAGTGCAGAGAAAACTTCAGGGACTGTTATGGCCTGCTAGTATTAAAAATGAGCATTTTGAATTGGTAAAGTTCATAATGGAGAGCAAACTTGCTCGGCATGAGCAAAGACATAGATTTCTACTCTGACTCTGGTTAATTAATGGTCTTGTTTATTTTCTTCTTATCACACAGCTAGCCTATTCTTAAGATTTATTTAGACATAGGAAATATGTGTTCTTTTGAAATACCACAGGGAATATATAACTTTGAATTCAGTACCCTGTAATAACGTAAAGGTCTGACATTAATTCTGTTGCTCCATAAACTCTCTGTGGAAAACCAGTGGCAAACTAATTACAAAGAAATTGATGGATTGAGATGTATGATGAAACAGACTCCCCAAAGGAGTATAAATTGTGTGTGAATGTATGTGTAATTGTATGTTTGTTTGCATGTATATTTTGAAAATTTTAATAAAATATTTATTAAAAAAAGAAAAAAAATTGATGGATGATATAAATATTCTCCTGTTGGTTTCAGAAGGAGGGACAGGCAGTAGATCATTAGGGGGATTCTTGATGTTTTCTGTATTACACTTCTGGCTTCAAGACAATCTGTGCATAGGTTGATAATTCTAGTCAGGCCATTGTAATCATGGAGATTACTGATTACCCCCTTGTAAGATGGAACACATTGAACAGCAAAAATTGATCCTCAAATAATGCATATTATGTTAGTACTACAGATGCAAACTTGAGTATCTGTTTTCTGAAGGAACTTTTGCACTTATGATGGTGGTGATAGTAGTGGTAGTGATACTGCTTTTGACTCATGTGGTGGGAAAGGTTCATGGTCTTCAGTGTGCAGTTTTGGATAGCCACCCTATTCTTCATAAGTATCTTCAACCAGGAGACCTTATCATTGGTGCCATTGCTTCTCAGAGCTACCTTGTTCTCAGTCCAAACACTTTCAACCAAAAACCTCATGGAATACTATCTGGAGAGGTTGTGTAAGGAATTTTCTTGTGTCTGGATTATATCTATTCTAGCTGACTTGTACACAAGTCATCTGTTTCTTTGTATTGTTAGACTGATTACATTAATAGTAACACCATGTTTAGCCATATGGTTATACTATCAGAGGTAAAGGTGGGGATGTGTTGATTTATTTCTTTGATAGATTTTAATGACTTTTATGGTATTTTAATGACCCAACTTTCAGTTAACATTCTGTATCTGCACGCCATACAAGACTGGAATCTCTGACTTGCCTCATCGTTCCTTATATGTAAGAACCATTTCTATTCCAGTCCCTTTCACAGGGATTCACACTTGAATGATTTACAACTGGATTCTCTCTCCTTCTGCTACAACTTTCTTCCTCTCCACCCTCCTTAATTTTGGTGAAATCATTTCACACTGCAGAAACATATGAAGTTAAATCTGACTCATGAAAGTTTATTGTGGAGAAGTCAAAATATGTCTGTGAAGAACGGTAATGAAGCAAATGCACAATAACAGTGCCAATAATTTTACAAATTACCCATGATGCAAAATTTAAATATTTTTGTAGGGTGATGCCTCAGAACTACCAGCACATCCTGGCTTGGGCATTTGCTGTCAAGGAGATCAATGAAAACCTCCAGATCTTGCCAAATGCCACCCTGGGATTCCACATCTATGACAGCTATTTTCATCCAGCATCTACCTTTCGGGCTGCTCTGCAATTTTTTTCTCCATTGAACAGATTGATCCCTAACTATAAGTGTGATACCCAGGACCATCTAAGTGCATTTCTTGAAGGTATTCATTCGGAAAGCTCGCAACATATACCTGATATTCTGAGTATCTACAAGATTCCACAGGTATACCCCATGTGTCAAATATGGATGTCTGTAAATTATTTACATGCCTCTTTGTGTGTGTGTGTGTGTGTGTGTGTGTGTACTACTGCTTTTGTATAAGACAAAACATTCCTCTCTGTAACATTATCTGTGTTCATATTCATGAAAATAAAAATATATCCATCAAACAAAAATTATTGTACAGTAGCTGAAAGCATATCATATGAAGAATTTTTTTTTTTTAGAAATGCAGCTAGGGCCTGATCCTGGTTGGGCCCGCAGCATGGAAGACAAGTTGCTCTTGTCCCCCTTTTCAAATGCTGAAAGGGCTGCCCCCTGCCCGCAGCCACATTGGGTCTCGAAAAGGTGAAGGGCAGGAAACAAAAGTCGCTTGTCCCATCACACTGTGAGCCCAAGCAGGACCAGGCCCTAGCTGCATTTCTCAACCACCTGTTCTAGGCTTTAAAAAGGTGGTGGCATCCCTATGACAGACAAGAGAACACCATCACATCTAATTTGGCCCTCTTCCAAAATAAAGCTCGGGGCCTCAAAATTATCTGATGGCTGTAAAGAATTAATGTTTAATTCTTTGGTTGGGCTTTGGTTGTATTAATGGAAAATGTGTTATCTTTTGTTGGTTAGCCTTATGTCTAGCTTTCTTGTTTTAATCTCTACACTGTGCCAAAGTAAATTTTGACTTTTCATTTATGTTGTAAAGTAAACCTTGGAAATCCCTACAGTTTGGTGTATGGTGCTTTTACTTGTGAAAGCTCCAAGCCTAGATTCAAGTTCCTTATTTCAGTTGTTAATCTACCAATTTCATTGTGATTGAGGTTAACCTTGTAGAGGTAAAAGTTCATAAAATACCCAGGAAGTCAGGGAGTAGCCTCCTGGCCTTGACTAGAAGGGTGGAGACAGGGGGCTGGTGGCAGCTTCTACTCATTGGGTACTCTGGTTTTGCAACTAAAACTGGGATTCTACCTCCTGGCTGGAGGTGGTAACCAGTACAATGGCTTCTGAATTGTAATAATTTAAGGGTCCCAATAGAGTTTGATGTATTAGAAATTTTAACTGTTAGTTATGTTTTAATTGTTGAATGTGTTCTAAGTTGCTCCAAGCCGCCCCAGGGAGGAGCAGGATAGAAATCTAATAATTCAAATAAATAAATAAATAAATAAATAATGGGAGTTGTCATGGCAAACATGAAATTGGAACATACAAGCCTGTATAATCGCCATAATCCCCCCCTCATTTTTGCGTTGAAAGATATGTTTAACTGTGGCAGACAGAACTCATCATAAAATGAAGATGGGGTTTCAAAATTGGCAATCCATTTAATGATGATGGTGGTACTAACGATGCCAAAAATGAAGGGAACAAACCTCTGATATTTGCAATGCAAGCAAAGGTTTATTCATGAGAAGCCAGCAAGGGCAGTCAACTAGGGCTGTCAAAAAAAATATAATTCGGTACAGTTCGGATTCGGCCGAATTTGACCCTTGTGGGTTCTGTACGTGCCGAAGTCCGAACTCCCCCGCTTCGGATCCCCGGTAATTCGGGAAGATCCGGAGTTCGGGGGAAAATTCGGCCCCAGCGCGCCTTCAGAGGGATTCCCTGAAGGCGCGCGGGGGCCCTTTAAACTGATCTGAGCCTCCCAGCTGGGAGGCGCAGATCAGTTTAAAGGGCAGCCCGCCCCCCTTCAGCGGGCTCCGCTGGAGAGGCTCGGGCTGCCCTTTAAACTGATCTGAGCCTCCCAGCTGGGAGGCGCAGGTCAGTTTAAAGGGCAGCCCGCGCCTCTCCAGCGGAGCCCGCTGAAGGGGGGCGGGCTGCCCTTTAAACTCATCTGCGCCTCCCGGCCGGGAGGCGCAGATGAGTTTAAAGGACAGCCCGCGCCTCTCCAGCGGAGCCCACTGAAGGGGGGCGGGCTGTCATTTAAACTCATCTGTGCCTCCCGGCCGGGAGGCACAGATGAGTTTAAATGACAGCCCACCCCCCTTCAGCGGGCTCCACTGGAGAGGCGCGGGCTGTCATTTAAACTCATCTGCGCCTCCCAGCTGGGAGGCTCAGATCAGTTTAAAGGGCAGCTCGCGCCTTTCAGCGGGCTCCCCTGAAGGGGGGGCCGAATTGGCCGAATTTATTCGCGAACTCCCGAACTCGCTGAATTCGGCCCCCCCGGTTGCCCGCCAGTTTTGAGTTCGGATCCGTCCGAACAGAAAATCACCGAATCAGGGGAAATTCGGTTGATTTTCAGTTCGGACCGAACCGAATTGACAGCCCTACAGTCAACACAGACAAAAAGGGTGGAGGGAAAATATCCTCTGACAATAACAAGGGACATTTAACAACTTCTCTGACCTATCAGAGCCTGTGTGGTATAGTGATTAGAATGTCAGATTAGAATCAAGGAGATCCAGGTCTGAGCACCCCCCCACCACCACCACCCATTGCGTAGTTTCAGGTTCAGGTTCAAATTCATTGCAGACTACCAAAAGCCATTACAAAAGTTAATGTAAAAACACCGTAAGTCCAGGTAACAAGCATTAAAAACAATAACAGGAATAAGCATGCTTCTCAGAACTGCTTGTTTGGTTGTTTGTTTTTGCTGGTCAGTGACCATATTAATAGATGATGATGATGATGATGGTGATGATGATGATGATGCTTCTCAGAACCGCCAAAATGTGTAACATACTATGCAAAGAACTTGATTAAAAGTTAAACATTCAAGGAACCAGTTAAATATCTGGGTGTCAATATATCTTCACAAAATAAGACACTTCTAAGGTCAAATTATCTGAAAATCTGGGGAGAAATAGAAAAGGATTTAAATTTGTGGTCTAAAATGAACATTTCCTGGTTGGGAAGGATATCGACAATAAAGATGAACGTACTTCCCAGATTAAACTTTTTATTTCAATTTTTACCGATTGACATCCCTGACAGAATAATAGAAAACTGGCAAAAACAAATAAACCGATTTGTCTGGAATGGAAAAAAACCGAGAATCAGATTCAAAGTGCTACAAGATGAAAAGAAAAGAGGTGGATTGGCATTACCTAATCTTAAATTATATTACTACGCTGCCTGTCTAACTTGGATCACAGAATGGATAAAACATCCCAGAAGTAGACATGTCATTTTTGAACGTGCGGACCTTGGACAAGGTTTCCACAAAGTTTTGTGGGATTCTACAACAAAAATTCCAAAAGATAAAGCACCAGAAGACTGTGATGTCAAAATAGCGTTAATGAAAGTATGGAAAAAGTACAAGAAAAGAATCAGTTTTTCTCCACCATCCATAATGTCACCTACCGAAGCATACCATGACAACGTTAAACCCAAACCGGGTGTCCATTTCACTTACAATGAAATCATAGAGCCCACAGGAGAAATCAAAAGCCTGAGCAAAATATGGTCGAAGCTGTTGCATAGTTTTTCTAGGTGATTTTTGGTCAATTGCACCCTTTCAGGTAGACCTAAGACCTCTACCCTCTCTTGCGTTGAAGGTGCTTCTGGCAAGGGAGATCAACTGGGTAGGGAGTACAGCAGCATCTTGCAGAGCACCTATCACTGTAAAAGTGGCCCTGAGTTCCAAGGTAGCCAATAAAAGTCTTAACAGCAGAGAGATTTGACTGGTTTTGTTCATTGAGAAATAAATGATCATTCACGGCCTTAACAAAATATCAATGTAACTTTGACAACAATGTAAAAAATATAATTTCACATCCACATACTAGCATAGTAAGCTAATATGAACTAAACCCTAAAACTTAATTTAGTCCATGCTATTTATGTCCATTGCACGGTGAGCCAATGGACTTGTCTTCATTACCCCTCCAGAAAAAAAAGTTCTTATATATTTCTGATGACCTCATAAGCCTTCATGATATACACAGCCACCTTATTTCTTTTGAAAATCTGTCTTTAGCTCTTGTATGGTCCTGCACCAATAATGATGGATAACACCCAAGTCCCATTCTTCTACAACATGATACCAAATGACACCCATCAATACCTGGGAATTGTCCGTTTACTTCTCCACTTCAGTTGGACATGGATTGGATTCTTTGCTGTGCTCGGTGTGAATTTAGAATGGTTCGTGCAGAAGATGTTTCCAATCTTTTCCCAGCATGGCATCTGTTTTGCCTTCATATATGCCTATTCAAATTTAGGTTATCATGATTTCAGGAAAGACAATATGAAATGGTTTGCAGAAATGTATGAAAAAATCATGGAGAGCACAGCCAATGTATTGGTCTTCAGAGGAGATGTTCGTAGTTGGACAACTTTGATGGGTTTGGTATATCTTGTGCAAATTAAACATATGGTGCAAAAACCAAAAGGTAAACTGTGGATTCTGGATAACCAGATAGAATTAAAAACACTTGCCAACCTAATATTCAGTGATGTGCAAATCTTCCATGGTGCAATATCTGTTGGAATCCATTCAAACGAACTCCAAGGATTCAAGCAATTTTTTAAGAGCAGAAGCCTTGCCACTGCAGAGGAAGATGGTTTTCTCAGGGACTTCTGGTCATACACGTTTGGCTGCGTGTTCCCAAATTCCGTTGTGAGCAATGTGAATCAAGGTAACTGCTCTGGAGATGAGACACTGAAAGACCTTCCTCTGTATGAAATGAACATGTCTGGCCAAAGTTATAGCATCTATAATGCAATCTATGCCATTGCTTATGCTTTGCATGCTATGCATTCTGACACATCAAACATTGGAAAAAAGGTGGAAGGAGAAAGAAGGAAGCTTCAACATCAGCAACCATGGCAGGTAATGGATCCCTCCTTTAGTAGGTACGTCAGTAATTCCAAGTAGTAATTCCAGCAGCCTAAGAGTGATTATAACACAGTTGTTCCCTTATCACTGCCAGAAAAAGCTTCATTATGTGTGTAATGTTGGAGATAGGGCAGTTTCCATAAACTACCTCTATGAGAGTTCAACCTCTTTGGGTAAAAGAGATACTCAAATCTGTGTCAAACAAAAATACAACAGGAAGAAATGAACCTCACACAACTACAAAGGATTTTATTAATCAATCTTAATTTACTGGCTTCTTTTTAATGTCATTTTTACTATCCACTTTTTAGTCTGAGAATTGTTTAACCTTCTTGTAAAATGACTCAATATTATGGTGCTTTGGTTTTTTTTTTTTTTGTGTGTGTGTGTGTGTGTGTGGTTTTTTTTTTTTTTTTTTTTTTGCTATGGCTGGGTTTTTAATTCTGGGTTTTAATTATGAAATTTTATTGGGTGAGAATTTTTTATTTTATTTTGTAAACTTCCATGGGCAGGTTGCCTGAAGATACAGAATAAAAAGAACTAACTAAATAAATAAACATACTGGTGGGAAAACTTCTACAGCGTGGTGTAGTGGTTAAGAGCGGTGGTTTGGAGCTGTGGAGCCTGATCTGGAGAACCGGATTTGATTCCCCACTCCCCCACATGAGCAGCGGATGCCAATCTGGCGAACTGGATTTGTTTCCCCACTCCTACACACAAAGCCAGCTGGGTGACTTGGGCAAGTTAGAGCTCTCTCAGCCCCACCTACCTCACAGGGTGTCTGTTGTGGGAAGGGGAGGGGAAGGTGATTGTAAGCTGGTTTGATTCTTCCCTAAGTGATAGCGAAAGTTGGCATATAAAAACCAACTCTTCTTCTTCTTGAACAAAGTTCTGTTTCCTTTTTTCAATGTAGCTCCATCACTTTCTGAGGCACGTCTCCTTTAACAACAGCGCTGGAGACCAGATTTCCTTTGACCAGAATTTGGAATTAGTAGCAGGATTTGATGTTATCAACTGGGTGACATTCCCAAACCAATCTGTTGCTAGAGTGAAAATTGGAAAGATTGATCTTCAAGCTCCTTCAGACCAAGCACTCCAGCTAGATGAAGAATCGATAGTATGGCACACCCAATTTAACCAGGTACTACTGGAATGCAGGTATTTTAAGAAGTATGCTAGTGTTCAACATATTAGAGACAACCACTCTTAACCACCATATGATTAAATTTTAAGGTGTGGACATCTTTGACTCAGATCATTATCGTACATGTAAAAATAGGGTTGCCAACCTCCAGGTACTAGCTGGAGATCTCCTGCTATTACAACTGATCTCCAGCCGATAGAGATCAGTTCCCCTGGAGAAAATGGCCACTTTGGCAATTGGACTCTATGGCATTGAAGTTCCTCCCCTCCCCAAACCCCACCTTCTCAGGTCCTGCCCCAAAAACCTCCTGCCGGTGGCAAAGAGGGACCTGGCAACCCTATGTAAAAAACAAAGTCCTTAGGGAAATACCAATACCTCATGCTATGTTGCATCTGAATTTTAAGTATTTCAAGCTATATTTCCAAGGTTAATACTATTTTATATGGTTTAGGCACAGCCTCTTTCTGTATGCAGTAAGAGCTGTGATCATGGTTATAGGAAGGAAAAGAAGGAAAGGGAACCATTCTGCTGTTATGATTGCATCCTATGTCCAGAAGGGACGATCTCTGATCATCAAGGTAAGAATTGTACAGTATAGAGTTACCAAATAGATTGGCTGTAATCCACCAGCTAAGTCATCCATACATGAAGTTTTTGGATAATTTCTACTATATAATATTTCATCACTGTTCAAAATTAAAAATTAAAAACCTGGCCTAGCTGTTAAGGAGAAAAATAATGGGGTATTCTTTGCATGTTCATGGCACCTCACTCCAAATCCCTGGATGGCCTCTCCCAGTCATTTCAAGAAGATGTTAAATGGCTTAGGGAATAAGATGAAACTCTCCGGGATCTCCCAGCATAAATGCCATGGGGACCAGCCCCAAAACAGAAATCACAATGGCTTCTGATACATTTTACCTCAGTGCTAACTCTTTACAATTTCAGATTACAATAATCTCAGCAGTTTCGAAAGCAATATAAGCACAGAATGAGTTGGCCACTTCTCGTTTAATTGAAGCTGTTAAATTAAAAGATTTTATACCAGCATTGTTTAGACTCACTCAAAAGAAGAGGTAGAGGATTACCTGGAAAATAAAAGAGAGGGAGAGACAGGCCAGAGGCATTCTCCCTAAAACTCTGGAGGTCTGCTCCTACATTTATACCTTTTTCAAGGTATCTTCCTGCTCATATTTCTTTGACAAACAAATGGATAAAAATGATCATCCTGGCCAAACTTGTTATGCTCTGGATTTTTATCAGCTTGTTCTGGTTGACCACATGGCAAGAGGTAGGGTTGTCAGCCTCCAGGTACTAGCTGATGGAGATCAGTTCCCCTGGAGAAAATGGCTGCTTTGGCCACTGGACTCGGCATTGAAGTCCCTCCCCAAACCCCACCCTCCTCAGGCTCTGCTCCAGAAATCTCCTGCCGGTGGTGAAGAGGGACCTGAAAACCCTAGCAAGAGGGTTAAGTACATAAGGAGAAGGTGATGTCTGGTTGGCCACTGTGTGACCTGACCAGACTGCTGGACTTGATGGATCTTGATCTGATCCTGAACGGCCTTTCTTATGTTCTTATGTCTCCCTAACCCTCTTTATGTCTCCTTGTTCCCCTATGTCCCAGCCAGGCTTAACAACTACTTTAGTTGTTACATCTTCAGATGACTTTGATCACTAAACCTTCAAACACAACATCAACACAGATGGGTATTCCCCTTTGGCAATTAGAATGCTTCATTGCTGTTAAAAATCAGTCAAAATGTTTTGTCTATCAGTGCTCTCTCTCTCTATCACATCTCTCGGCCCTTTTGGCTCAGCTATTCTCTGACATGACTTTCTTCAGCATCAACAATGTTCTGTGATCTCTGACCCAGGTTATTACAAAGAGCCATCGTCAGCATTCTAGGCTCTCTACTCAGAGCTGTCAGATAAAGAACAGACTCTGCCCAGAGCTGTTAGGGCAGATACAGACAAACTACTGAGGCTGGTAGTCCTAAAATATATACAAATTCAAATATATAATCGATGGTTAGCAATACAGTTGCCTTATACACAGGGATGTCACTACCTAATGTTGTGTCTTGTTTTATGTAAAATATCTTCATTCTACACATTTTGATTAACACCTTATGCTATAAATCATTAATACCTTATGCTATAAATCTCCTAAAGCAAGATCACAATGAAATGAACAATGTAGCATAGAGTTGCCAGGTCCCTCTTCACCACTGGCAGGAGTTTTTTTGGGGGGGCAGAGCCTGAGGAGTGCAGGGTTTGGGAAGGAGAGGGACTTCAATGCTATAGAGTCCAACTGCGAAAGAGGACATTTTCTCCAGGTGATCTAATCTCTATCAGATGGAGATCATTTGTAGTAGCAGGAGATCTCCAGTGATTACCTGGAGGTTGGCAATCCAAATGTAGCAGTTTGCTTGATTGAAACTTTTTTTTCTTTTTCAGACATGGATGACTGTTTCCAATGTTCAGTTGGCTATTTGCCAAACAAGAACCAGAATTATTGCATTCCCAAGATAGTAACTTTCTTGTCTTATGAAGAACCTTTGGGGATAGGCTTTCTTCTTGCTGTTTTTTCATTTTCTTTCATCACAGCATTGATGGTGGGAATATTTCTGAAGCACCACAACACTCCCATCGTGAAAGCCAACAACCGTAACCTCTCCTACTCTCTTCTCATCTCCCTTCTGTTCTGCTTCCTTTCACCATTGCTCTTCATTGGCAAACCTGAGAAGGTAACGTGTCTCCTCCGCCAAACAACCTTCGGCATTGTCTTCTCAATAGCTGTTTCTTGTATATTAGCAAAAACCATCATGGTGGTCCTGGCTTTCATGTCCACCAAGCCTGGAGGCAGGATGAGGAAATGGGTGGGGAAAAGCCTGGCCAACTCCATTGTTCTTTCCTGCTCCCTTATTCAAGCAGGAATTTGTACCGTTTGGCTAATAAAATGTCCCCCATTCCCAGATGTTGACATGCATTCAGTGATTGAAGAAACCATCTTAGGATGTAATGAGGGATCCCCTACCATGTTTTACTGTGTCTTGGGCTACCTGGGCTGCCTTGCATTTGCCAGCTTCTTGGTGGCTTTCCTTGCTAGAAAGTTGCCCGACAGTTTCAATGAAGCCAAGTTTATCACATTCAGCATGTTAGTATTCTGTAGTGTTTGGTTATCCTTTGTTCCAGCCTACCTGAGTATCAAGGGGAAATACATGGTAGCTGTGGAGATCTTTTCCATCTTAGCATCCAGCGCTGGGCTGCTGGGCTGTGACTTTTTGCCAAAATGCTACATTATTGTGCTGAGGCCTGACCTGAACAATAAACATCAGCTAATGAAGCAGATCCATCCTTCTCAACTTCTTCCCACTTAAAAATATACTAGGTGTGGGATGAGGTTGTATCAAGAGTTGCTTCATGGGAAACAGCCAGGGATTTGCATAATTTCTTATCTCTAGGTTTCAGCTTTGAGCAATTTCGGCAGCCAACTATTTCTGAAATGTAATGCCTTCTGTTAGCATTTAGGAGAGTATACAAATAAGATTTCCCTTTGGTGTCTAATATCAAAGGCTAGGTCTCTTAGAGTTTTCTTCTCAGAAATGTCCCTCACCAAATGCAAATTTTCTTTCTCTACTAAAAGGAGAGGGAAGTATTCCATCATAGCAGGAGACCAAGTTTTGGGTGATCCCTAGAGTGATGTGACATCACTTCTGGTTTTCCTTGGATGTGGTGTTACATCATGGGCACCAATGCCCCCCCACCATGTCCCAGCAAACCCATCTCCCATTGGGTACCAGCAATAAGATGGCAACCCTAATCACCTCCAAAGTTTAAATTCATATTCAGACCCATGTTTTGGATTAATCTTGTGCAGATTCAGTCCAAATAATCGTACTTTCCAATCCTGCCTTTTATGATGCTATGTTGCTATTCAGTGATGTTACTCTAGTAGACCTCCTTACTCTAAGCCTGAATTACTTCTAGGTTCTATGGACATTTCCCTTTTGAGATCTTTAGAGGTCCAAACAAGCCTATGCAAACTATCATTTTCTGTTGTTCTTTGCCTCCTTCTGATGAACATTCTTTGTCTTTTACACTAACTTCAATTATTTTACAGGAGTTGCAAGACATTGGTATGAGGGAAGGATCCAGTGATATTTCTTATATATGTATATGTATATCTGGAATGAGAATCATGTTTTGATTAAAGTTGTTCAACTAATTCATGTTTGTCATATGTTTCTCATGTTTTTGTCAAACACACATGATCTGTGTTTACATATTTTATAGATTTATTTTAAATGCTGCTTTATTGCTCAAATGTTTTCATGTTCACAACCTTAGAGACCCTGTTTGGGTGGAAAGGCAGCACTAAAATGTTTAAAATAAGTAAACAAATATTTTTAGAAGTAAAAATGTCCCATGGGTATCAATCTCTTGATTGACATTTTTTTGTGCAAATGTGCAGTGGGAAGCTGTGAACTCCAAAAATACAAAGGGGAAGATTGTCTGATTAGGAACAAAGTGTATGTCATAAAAATCAAGATCACTATCTGAAGAAGTTAGCTGTGGCTCATGAAAGCTCATACCCTGCCAGAAATTTTGTTAGTCTTTAAGGTGCTACTGGACTCTTGCTCTTTTCTACTGAATAAAAATAAAGAGAGAGTGAAAACATTATGAGTATGCATGATATAGTAGTTATTAAATGGAAACTGATAATCAGGAAATAAAATTATAAATAAATCAAAAGGTAACTATCTGAAAATAAAATTAACTGATGTTTCAAGCCTAAATGTATTCTCTATGTATGTGTGATGAGTTTGCTTTCTGAAGTTACCATTTCTTAGAATAATGCCTGCAGCAGAATAAAAAATCCTGACCTCACCTAAATTACTGTGTTTAGTTTTAGGCACCACATTTTAAGAATGATATAGACAAGCTAGAATGTGTCCAGTGGAGGGCAACAATGATGGTGAGGGGTCTGGAGACTAAGTTCTATGAGGAAAGGTTGAAGGAGCTTAATATGTTTAGCCTGGAGAGGAATGGACTGACAGGTGATATGATAACCCTCTTCAAGTATATTCCCAGGATTGAAACGTCTAAGCATTTTACAAGTTAAACCTCAATCTTGATTCATGCTTCTCACCATCTTCAAGTACTCGAAGGGCTGTCATATAGAAGATGGTCACTAAAACGATAAAATAATCTTCACAGCATGTGAGTATCTGAGTATGGTTCAGAGACCAGAAATCATTTTCATGTTACTTCCAGATGGTTCATAAAATTATGGGCATCTGATGGCTTTAAAGGAAGGATGAGTATTTTTGTTATACTGGGTGGGGTGCTGCTAAGTCCAAAATGGATGGAGAAGAGTATTGTCTGAGCTTGGACAAAGAGGGATTTAAAAAATGAGACAAAAGAGTCAAGAACATTATCAGTATGCATTATACAGTAGACAAGTGAATGGAAACTGAAAGTAGGAAAGAAATGTAGATCAGTCAACATTTATTAAGATCTTAGACTGGCAGGATAAAATATATATTAGGAAATGTTAATAAAGGACAATGCCTGAAAAGGAAGTTAAATAATTGTTCAAAGCCTCAGTGTATTCTCTATTTTGGTATAAGGATAAAGGACTTGCTTCTTGCCATTACCAGTTCTTAGAATGTTGTCTGCAGCAAAGTCAAACATTCCTGATCTGAAACTTCAACACCTTTCTTTGGATCCTATTCAAAGTTTGGGTTTCACCTGTGCCTTTAATCCCCTGTGTTTCACATGGCACTCTGGTATGTACAGAGTCAAATTCCATTGCCAAGCATAGTTGTTGTTGGTGAAGTTCATACGTTGCATTTCAGAAGCCTCTCAGTGGAAGAGATATAAGGTTAACAATTAGAATTGCTGCTCCTGAGAAGAGCCATGCTGGGTTCTCTATCTAATCCAGTCTCCTTTCTCATACAATGGCTAACAAATTATTATGGAGGGCTAACAACAGCCTATAGAGGCTGAGGCCTTCCCCTGCTTTTGCCTCCTGGCACTGGTATTCAGAGGTTTTCTGCGTCTGAACATGGAGGTTCCCTATAGTCACCATGGCTAGTAGCCATCTTTCATGAATTTGCCCAATCCCCTTTTAAAGCCATTTATGCTTGTGGCCATCACTGTATCCAGTGGCAGTAGCCACAGAGAATACACATCTTCAACTAGAGAACCCTATAATTACCAAAAAGAACAGCAGTTAAGCAGCATTACTGAAGCTCACGTTCATGGAGGAGAGGGCTATTCATGGCTACTAGTAAAAATGGATGCTAGTCATGATGCATACTTATTCTCTCCAGGGTCAGAGGAGCATGCCCATTATATTAGGTGCTGTGGAACACAGGCAAGATAATGCTGCTGTAGTTGTCTTGTTTGTGGCCTTCATAGAGGCACCTGGTTGGCCACTGTGTGAACAGACTCCTGGACTTGATGGACCTTGGTCTGATCCAGCATGGCCTTTCTTATATTCTTAAGCTCAAAGCTCTCTATTTGTTTGCTAGAGAATCCAACCTAGACAGAGATATAATGTAGGAGAAATAATGATTTCTTACTACAGCTCTTGTTTGAAGGCCAAGAAGGCTCTCTGGTAAAGAGCTTTGTAGCTGAGGTGAAGAAAATGTGATGAACTGGACTACCCAAAATGAGATCTCCAGGATGAAGATACTTGTGAAGAACATTATGAGGATGCCAGATTTTATATTTAACAGCATGAGCCTTACAAACTAGAGGAGGCAGCATCAGCAGGAACACCACCACAATCAATATGAACACACAAACACAAGAAGCTGCCTTATACTGAATCAGACCCTTGGTCCATCCAAGTCAGTATTGTCTACTCTGACTGGCAGCGGCTCTCCAGGATCTCAGACAGAGGTCTTTCACATCACCTACTTGCCCAGTCCCTTTAACTGGAGATGCCATGGATTGAACCTGGGCCCTTCTGCATGCCAAGCAGATGCTCTACCATTGAGCCCTGGCCCCTCCCCAATATGTGAGGGCCATCATTACAGAGCCTGGGGACTGAGAGGGCAGTCCTCAACTCAGAAAGATTTCATTTATATTGTCGGCTGCCTTGAGTTTCATAAGATGGAAAGGTGGCTAATACATTTTAAATAAGGGTCCCAGTAATCATCATCATCATTCCTTTACTGGCATAAAAACATAATACACAAAGGGTACAAATTGAATGGAGATATTAAAAAGTGCCCTTTATGGCATAGTTAAAAGACAGTTACATCAAATAGTGTTGTTTGCTGATACTGCCATCTAATTAACCGTTTGGCGGGCTTTTAAAACAAACATTAAAAACTGTGACATTGTCTCCAATATATGGGGCGAACAATTGTTCAATAAATAGGCAATGTTAAAAGAATCTGAGACTTTCTATTAACCAACAGGGGGCTTAAGGAAATATGTCCAATTGTATTCAACAAAACTTAGTCCTAGGAAAGAGGATTGCAGCCCCTTCCACTTTCAGGCACAATGGCCTTTTATGCAGGGACATTTCCCCGTGGTCACCCCACCGACTGCTTCGGGGCTTTCTTTTGATTATGCATGTGTTTTGCAGCCATCAGAGGTCACCTCACTCTCCCCCCTCGTTGTACCCCCATTGTCAAGATGCTGGCTAAGGCAGTGTCTGAAAAATGCATGCAAAATGCGGGGGGAGAGCAACGTGACTTCTGACAGCCACAGAACGCATGCATAATCAAAAGGAAGCCCCAAAGCAGTCGGTGGAGGGACCGTGGGGAAACATCCCTGCATAAAAGGCCTGTGTTTGACCCATTTGTTTGTTTGTTTGTTTTGTGACCTATTTCTAGTTTTATTTGCGCTTTTGTCAGGGAAGGAGGAGGTGAACATCTTCACTTGGTGCTGCGAGGACTTCTTGCCAGGAGATTGAGGCATTTGCCATACTAATGAACTCATTCAGAGATCGGCTAACCAGATTTGCTATTTAGGATTATGGTAAATTTCCTGGCATACTCATTTTTGGTGAAAATAGTAAAATAGTAGAATCCCTAATTTGATACACATGAAGCTGCCTTATACTGAACCAGACCCTTGGTCCATCAGAGTCAGTATCGTCACTCAGACCGGTGGCAGCTCTCCAGAGTCTCAGGTAGAGGTCTTTCACATCACCTACTTGCCTAGTCCCTTTAACTGGAAATGCCGGGGATTGAACCTGGGACCTTCTGCACGCCAAGCAGATGCTCTGCCGCTGAGCCGCAGCCCCTCCCCTACACAGCCCCTATTTCAACAGTTTCTCAGTTTGAACAACTCTCTGTTGTTCATCTTAGGCCTGAGCACAATAATAAAACATTTTGGGGAAAAAATACAACCCAGAAGCCCAGCGCTGGAGGTTAAAATGGAGAAGATCTCCACAGCTACCATGGATTTCCCTTTGGTGCTCAAGTAACTTGGAACGAAGGACAACCAAACGCTGCAAAAGACCAGCATGCTAAAAGTGATGAACTTGGCTTCATTGAAAGTGTCAGGTAGTTTCCTGGCAAAGAAAGCCACAGACAAGCTGGCAATTGCCAGGAAGCTCATGTAGCCCAAGACGCAGTAAAACATTGCAGGAGATGCATCATTGCATTCTAATACAACTTCAGTCATTGAATGTCTGTCAATATCTGGGAATGGGGTAAAGTTAACAAGCCAAATGATACAAATGCCTGCTTGAACAGAAGAGCAGGAAAGAATAACCGAAATGGACAGGCTTTTCCCCACCCATCTCCTCATCCGGCTTCCAGGCTTGGTGGCCATGAAAGCCAGAACCACCGTGAGAGTTTTTGCTAACACAGAAGAAAGGGCCAGTGAGAAGATAAGACCAAAAGCGGTTTGACGAAGGAGACAGGTTGTTTTGTCAGGAGAGCCGATGAATAGCAGCGCAGACAGGAAGCAGAGCAGGAGGGAGAGGAGAAGAGTGTAGGTGAGACTCCTGTTGTTGGCTCTGACGATGGGAGTGTGGTGGTGCCTGACAAATGTTCCCAGCACCAGGACTGTGATGACCCCAAAGGAAAGAGCAACAACAGCTAAGCTCATGCCTAAAGGTTCTTCATAGGATAAGAAGGTCACAGATTTGGGGATGCATACATTTTGGTCCTTGTTTGGATATTGGTCATCTGAGCACTTATAGCAGTCGGTCATATCTGAAAAAGAAAATTTCTAGTGTCAATCATACAAAAGCACCAGATTACAAATCTCCTTAAGATAGGGTTGCCAGGTCCCTCTGCCACTGGTGGAAGGTTTTTGGGGCAGAGCCTGAGGAGGGTGGAGTTTGGGGAGGGGAGGGGCTTCAATGCCATAGAATCCAATTGCCAAAGTGTCCATTTTCTCCAGGTGAACTGATCTCTATCAGCTAGAGATCAGTTGTAATAGCAGGAGATCTCCAGCCACTACCTGGAGGTTGGCAACCCTACTTTAAGAGCTTGCTTTATTGAGAAAAAAATTCCCCAATATACCATGTTTTGGTTCAGACATAACACAAAACCATGGATAATTTGAAATATAGTTAATTTGTGAAACCAGGATTTGCCTTATAGATTGTTTATGCATGGGTATGTTCACTCACATTTGCCCCCGGTCTGTCTCAGTTGTTCCTTGGAGTTTTCCATCCGTTAGAGATGACCTTGCTGGCATGCCCTCACAAATCCCGGGACTTCCTGTTCCTCTGCTAACCCAATCCTTCCATCTCCCCTGAGCTCAGCCCCAGTGAAATCTCTATGGGGGACACGCAAGCTTGCTTTCTCTCACAGCCAATTACAAAGCAACATGTAAGGAGGTGGGGATTCAAATGATTCCTGCTTCCTGGGAGTTCTCTCTAAGCAGAAGAAGGGCTTTATAAAAATGAGACTTGGATTTCTCCCCCCACCCTTTCCTTTCAGATTGCTCTGTTGTTGTTTTTATTCATAAAATGCTTTTTTATGTGGCAATTGGGTTTTGGGGGGGGGGTTTCTCTCACAGTAAGCACTACAAAGTAAGCCAATTACAAAGTGGCATTTAAAAAGGCGGGGACTTGATTTGAGCTTGGAGACTGCTGCTGAATAGATTCCCAACAGGAAAGTCTAGGTCTAGAGATCAGGTAAAACTCACATATAAATGACCATAGGCAGTCATTCCAACCCTGGTTTGCCTTCACAAATTCTGGTTTCATCACCTTTACTGATAATTCTGTACATGAATACTCTCACCTTCCTGTTCTGATATCTTCCCTTCTGGACATGGAATGCAATCATAGCAGCAGAATGGCTCCCCCTCCTTCATTTTCTTACTGCAACCAGGATGGCACTTGTCACTACATACAGAAAGGGGCTGTACCTAATCCATTAATGGAAGCGGAGAGTGAAAGTATTTAGATAAACTGACTTGAAATGTTTATGGCTTACAGAAGCATTGCATGCAATGTGCTGTTGCTAGTTTCTTAAACAGGGTGTGCAGCGCTATTGAGTCTTTTACCCACATGTCAAAGGTCAGAAGCAAAGATGTCTACATGTGTTGAATTAATAATCACTGTGGTTCTTGTGAAGGAAAATCTAGACACCAGATCTGGAGCAGACGTAGTGCTTCCCTGGCCCTGGGCAAAAGAACATCACTGCCTCCGTGGGACCAAGCATAGATGGTCACCATAAAAATAGACCAAAAAAAGGTTTGTATATAGGCTACAAGCCTAATTTCAAGAATGTGTGGGAAGAATGCCAATGTGTTGACTCTGTTGAATAGCCATTCAATGCTACTCTGTTGAATAGCCATTTTTTCAGCTGAAAACTATGGTATGGAAGGATTTTTTATGTAATTTCTCTCACTTGGAAGACTGCCAAGGTGTTACTTTGGGTTAACGAGCTCTGTACACTCAGATTGAAGACCTCCATAAGACTATTAAATCTTCCATTTCAGCATGTTATCATTTCATTAATTTGTCAAACAACGGGTAAAGACGCATGGTCGCTTTATCCTCCTTTAATCCCTGTTTTAGCCAGGATCGAACGCACATTAGGCGAAACGCATGCGTTCGATCCTGGCTGAATCCTGGCTGAAACAGGGATTAAAGGAGGATAAAGCAACCATGCATTAACGTGTTACTGGGGCTGAAGAAGGTTTTTCTCACAAAACGGATCAACAGGACCGGACTACCATTTCCTGTTTGCTTTTCAGCCACATATCTGTGTTACAGCTGGTTGTATAATCCTTCTGTACCATAAAGGTAAAAGGTAAAGGTCCCCTGTGCAAGCACCGGGTCATTCCTGACCCATGGGGTGACTTCACATCTCGATGTTTACTAAGCAGACTTTGTTTATGGGGTGGTATGCCAGTGCCTTCTGCAGTCCTCTTCCCTTTACCCCCAGCAAGCTGGGTACTCATTTGACCGACTTCGGAAGGATGGAAGGCTGAGTCAACCTTGAGCCGCCTACCTGAAACCAACTTCCGTTGGGATCAAACTCAGGTCATGAGCAGAGCTTGGACTGCAGAACTGCAGCTTACCACGCTGCACCACGGGGCTCCTCTGTACCATAGCCATTTGTTATATATGATATAGTCTTATTATTTTCTATACTGTGTTTATAATAATATTGATTGCATATGTGGAAAAATTGACAAAATATTTATTATAGAAATTCACATTATGTACAAATCTTTTTTCACTCTATTTTTTATGGTGGCCGTCTATGCTGTCTTTCTGTTTTTTAGTTCCCTACATTACAGTTATCAAGTAACTGCCAGTCTGGCTCACATTAGATACTGGAGACAGGTCTCAAGTTTTAGAAAGCAAAGAGGAACTTTATGCCTAGGCATGCCCAGATCTGACAACTTTAATCCTTAGGACCAATTTGAAGGTGGAGCCTAGGGCGGGGGAGCATCACTAATGTCATGACAAAACTTCAGGATGAGCAGGCAGAAGTGATCTCACGACATCTGAAGAAGTGAGCTGTGACTCGCGAAAGCTCACACCCTGCTAGGAATTTTGTTCATCTTTAAGCTGCTACTGGACTCCTGGTGTTTTCTATGGCATTGACACTGCCAACACTATAGAGATTCAGGAAATTACTAGAGCATCACTGACACTGTGACAGCTATTCTGCCCACTCCACTGGAAGCGCTCTCATGGCATTGCACCGATGACTCTCCCTTTTTCTTCCTGTTGCTCCACAGAGTAGCAGACAACCTGATATCCCTAGGAGAGATAGAGACTTATTCTGCATTCAGAATCTTCTCCCCTTATCCTCTTTGTTTCTACTATATTTCTTTATATTGTAAACCATTTTGGGTCCCCATTGAGAAGACAAGTGGAATATAAATAATTACATAAATTAAAAACAACAACAAATAAATATATGATATATCCTACAGATTCTCTGCTAAAATTCAATTACTCATTGCTCACTGGCACACTTCCCAAAACATATTTAGGCAAGTCCTACCTGGTTAAACTTGCTGTGCCATACAATAGCAGCCTCATTAACACTAAGTGCATGACCTGGAGGAGCCTGGGGATCCATCTCGCCAACTTCCATCCTAACAAAAGATTGGTTTGGGAAGATTACCCAGTTGACAACATCAAATCCTGCATCTAAATCCCCGTTGTGGTCAAAGGAAACCTTGTCCCCAGCACTGTTGTTAAATGAGACCCCTCTTAGAAAGCGATGGAGCTAGAGCGAAAAGGAAACGGGAAAGGTTTCACAAATGGAGGCAACCGGAGAAACAGGAGTGAAAACACAAGCAATGAAATAGAAATGTCCGCTGTTGGTGGGGGGCCATGTTATCCATGTCACATCCATATTTTAAACCAGTGGTTCCCAAAGTGGGCAGTACCACCCCCTGGGGGGGTGGGATTACCTAGGGGGGCACTAAGAGGCAAAGGGCAGCAGGGGTCGCTAGATGTGGGACCCTTCAACTGTGTTGTTGGATAGAGTAGGGGGAGCTGGGATTGAGTTTGTGGAGCCAAGGGGGTTCCTTTCTTTCATACACCACAAGGGGGTTCCAAACATCACAGTTAGATAATACATTATTAGTGCGCTCGGACTTGCACCAGTTTACACTGTACCTTCCAGGGCTGCTCATTCTGAAGCTTCCTTTTTCCTGCCATCTTTGATGAACTTTTCATCTTAAAGGAATACATAGCATGTAATGCATGGGCCACAGCATGGACAGCATTGTAGATATTGTAGCTGTGGCCGGTCATGCTTGTTTCAAAAACATTCCCAGGAAGATGCTCCAGCCTCTCTTCCCCAGTGCAGGTCGTCTCTTCAACCTCATCTGAGGCAGAGTTTGGGAATACACAGCCAAATGCCTGTGCCCAGAAGTCCCTGATAAAACCATCTTCTTTTATACCCAAGGGATTCCTACTACGAAGAAACTCTTGGAATCCAGGGAGCTCACTGGAGTGAATTGCAAGGGATATAGCCCCATGGATGACTTGAACATCCCAAAGGAATTGATAATGAAGTGACATGAAGTCCATCTGAGCTGTCAGTATCCACACTTTACCTTGGAGCCTTGCTATTTCGTCTTCAATGTCTGGCAGATGAAGTAACCACCTGAAATTTATCATGGAATCAGCTTCTCCATAGAAGATGACTGCATTTGCTGTGCTGTTCATGACCTCATTGTACATTTTCACCATCCACTCCCACGTGTCTCCAATGTTATCATCGAAACCTATATTGGGGTATGTTCCTGTGAAAGCCAAACAGATGCCATTCTGAGAAAAATCTGGAAGCACCCTCAGCAGAAACCGTTCTCCATTCTCGCTGTTGTCAGCAACAAATCCAATCCACGTCCACTTGAAATGGAGAAGTAACTGGAGGATCCCCCTATACTGAAGGGCTTCATTTGGAAACATCCGGTAGAAGGAATGAACTTGGGTTTTATCATTCATCCCCACTGCAAATCCATACAAGAGCTAAAGATACATTTGGAGGGAAGTATAAGAAGAAAGTTTTTCAGAAATAAATAGGATTTGCTATCTGTGTATGAGAGTGTGTGTTTGGTATCAAAAGTACAACAACAACAACAAGAAGGCGTATATTATGTAAGACAATAGGTTGGCTCCAGCCAACTTTTTCATTCAACCTGGTTCAATTCTCTTCATTTTTAAATTCGCCATCCCATTTGGTTTTTGTCCATGCATAGCCCCCTTAGCTGGTCAATGCAGACCATTCCTTTCTTCTCCGTCAGCAGAAACCTTGGTTAGATACATCCCAAGGTGTAGGGAAATTAAGAAAATATCTTGCTTATTTACAATCTCACTTCTGTTGTGCACAAAATCAGAGTCTATGAATGGATGCGCCCTGACCTGGATGGCCCAGGCTAGCCTGATCTCGTTAGATCTCAGAAGCTAAGCAGGGTCAGCGCTGGTTAGTATTTGGATGGGAGACCACCAAGGAATACCAGGGTTGCTGTGCAGAGGAAGGCACTGGCAAAACCACCTCTGTTAGTCTCTTGCCATGAAAACCCCCAAAGGGGTCGCCATAAGTCGGCTGCGACTTGATGGCACTTTACACACACACATGGATGGATGCCATGGATGTTTTCCATGTACATTTCCATGCACACAACAGTCTTTGCACAAGCAGAAACACTAAAATTACAAACAAAGCACAAAGTATTTCTTCTGATACAATTACAGACAAAATTAATAAAATCATGCAAACCATCTGCTGTTCATTCCATTGCTCCGTTTGCACGTTAGGTGGGTTCACTCAGATTTTCTGCTGGTGAAACTGGACGGAGTAGTGCCCTTGGACTACCAAACGAATGCTATACGGGGGATCATTGGACCCACATGGACAAAACATATGGGGGTTGGGGGGTGTAGTGAGGCAAGCAGTGTTAGACTGAGCAAAAAAGCTGGCCAGAGACAACTAACTGCTATGTGTCACTTCTGCTATCACTCGTGGTAGCAAGTACATTTTCCTTTCTGCTCATGTACCACTGGATCCAGCCCAAATAATGTAAAGCTTTAGTGACACATTAATGTTATTTTAACTGTAGTCCCCCCCTCCACTCCAATAACAATTTTACTTTTGACTTTTCTGTTAAACTTGCAGTCACATTTTTTTTTTTACTGAATTTCAACTGAAACATCGAACAATGGATTGACCAGAGACGGCACAGCACATTTAAACCAGCATGGGCAACATTATTCTCCCTTGAGAATGGGATTGCTTATGCAGATCTTCACCATTCTATTTATTGTTAATACCAGGGACAGTTCAAGAGGTGGGTTGCACAGAGGATTCCGGTTCCCATCAGTGAGTGCTGTTGAAGGGAGAAAGAAATGCTGTGCCCTTACTTAGAGGGTGCACAGCTCCTCAACAAATAGCAGAACCTGCCAGCGGCTCAGGTAATGACATCACTGACTTGTGCCATGTTCTGATATGCATTCAGCAGCTGGGTGCTTGCCTAGTGAAATAGCTGATCCACCAGGCCATCTGTCACCTTCTCCTGATGCCCTCCGGTTTGGCACCAAAACACCTTTTGCCCTTCCTTTGGCACTCAGTGCCAAATCTGGAATTCTTCCTGAGGCCTGAACCACGGCTGGTAAAATCGACAGTTAATATGACACATTCATGCCATGTATGAATGCAATGGATGCTATTCATTCATTTCTACACTTTCCAAAAATGCATCACTAACAAATCATTGCCAAAACCAAGCCAAACAAACACAGCTAACTCATGTTCCTATGAGTTTCTTTGTTTGCTTTTGCAAAGAAAACATCTCAAATTGGATATTTTCTTAAATTTCTTGATTTGGCTTCAACGTCAAAGGTGGTCCTCTCTAATGTGAGATGCTGAGGTGTGAATGAATAAGTTGGCTTGTCTTTCCAATCAACACAGAATGAAGGGTTTCCTAGTTATGTAAAATGCAGTCGTCTCTGCCTCCAGATCTCAAAATCACATGTGGAAATAAAAAAAATGACTTATGAATATCATACCTGAGGGATCTTGTAGAGACTTACAACATTTGCTGTATGATAAGATGTTTCAGAGCGAAGTCCACCAGTGACTGTAATGAGATTGCCCTGGGTGTCACACTTGTAGTTGGGGATAAATCTGTTCTTCGTGGAAGTAAGTTGCAACATGGCTTCGTAGGTCCACTTCGCTTTTGAATAGCTATCGTAGATATGGAATCCAAGGGTGACATTGGGTAAGATGTGGGGATTTTCATTGACTTCCTTAACAGCAAACACAAAGGCTAGGATTTGCTGATAGTTCTGAGTCAATGCACTACAAAGAGACATGGAGGTTATGTCAGAAGGATATTTCTAGCACTTGCTAACAATATTGCCATTGTTCCATGAATATTCTACATTAGCTGTTCTGAGCCTGGTTTTGGCTGGGAAGAAATTGGGTTATAAATAAAATTAATAATAACACAACAACACTGGTATTTATATATTGCATTTAATGTGAAGAACCTTTCATCCAGGATCATCAACCAGGATCTAAACAAGGAATCTACCATAAATCAAAGGCAACAGATAAGTTATACATTTGGCATCTGAAAACATTATGGTAGGAATTTGATAGTGGAAACATCTGAAAATAGGGTGAGAAAGGAAATGTAGGCAACCAATAATGCCATAAAAGGAAGCCAAATGTTGTTTCAAAGTCTGCATGCATTCTGTATTGTTTCATAAAGTTTTCATTTTTTTTCTGGTCCCACCCAAATCAGGACATCCTAAGGGACTTTTGCATAAGAAAAGGCTCATTATTGAATTCTTTTCTTGCTTGTATTATTGTTGCTTGCAGCACAATCTAAGAAATTCTGATTCTGAAGCTACAAGTCCTTGGGCAGAACTTTCTGGTCCCACACAAAGCATGGAATTTCAACATAGATTCTACCCCACTCTTTCCTACTCTTTTGTACTCTAGTAAGTACAGAATGCAATGACTTTTCTGGGGAAATTTTTAAAAGGTTGGGGATTGATTTTGATCCTTTTGAAAAGCACTATAGAATAAAATAATGGGGGTAGAATCATAGAATCGTAGTGTTGGAAGGTGCCATATAGGCCACCTAGTCCAACCTCCAGCTTAATGTAGCATCAGCCTAGGGCATCCCTGACAAGTGTTTGTCCAGCCACTGCTTAAAGACTGCCAGTGAGGTGGAGCTCACCATCTCCCTCAGAAGCTGATTCCACTGTTGAACAACTCTTATTGTAAAACAGTTTTCCCTAATATCCAGCAAGTACCTTTCTGTCCATAATTTAAACCCATTATCACAAGTCCTATTCTCTGCTGCCAACAGGAACAGCCCCCTGTCCTCCTTTAAGTGACAGCTCTTCAAATGCTTAAAGAGAGCAATCATGTCCCCCCTCAACCTCCTCTTCTCCAGACTAAACATTCCCAAGGCCCTCAGTCTTTCCCCGTAGGGCTTGGTGTCCAGGCCCCTGGTCATCCTTATAGCTCTCCTGTGCACCCACTCCATTCTGTCCACATCCACATCAGCATTAAAGTCTAGTTTAAACTCTAACTATGGGAGCTACTAAATGTATCACTGGAGCTGAAGCCTTCTCATATCATTGGTTTGCTAGATAAAACAATGCATCACATGGAAAAATAGCAGTTCCTTACATGAAATTCTTTTGCAATGTTTGAAGAGGTTGTTGGTTGAAAGAATTTGGGCCAGAGTGGAAAATGATCAGGGAAGCAATGCCACCAAAGATGAGATCTCCTGACTGCTGATACTTGTGAAGGGTAGGTTGGGGATACCGGAACCCACATTTCAAAAGAGAATCACTGCAAACCATGTGAAGGAGCATCAGTAATACCACTGCTGCTACTATCCTCATTCTGAGGGGGGGGAGGCTCTCTAGACACAGCTTGCCTTGTTTGTATCTACAAGACTGTCACGACAGTCTCTGTGATTACAATGTCCTTCCTTGAATGACCACGGACTTCTATAGGCTTAATAGAGAACAGAGCTTAATAGAGAACTAGTCCCTGGTATTAGAGTATAAAATATAAGATGTCAAATTTGACACTGATGGAATCTCACCTGTCTCTGGTCTATTGCTCCAGTTCAGAATGGGGTATATTTATATTATCCTTCACGGTTTTTCATATTGCTGGCTGGAGCTCCACCTGAGAGTTACCAAGCAGCAGAATTGATTACAGGTGGATTGGTAATTGCAGGAGATTCTGTTTTTCCCTTACAACATTGCTAAATAATATGCATTGGTCTTATCTGAACAGAAGTATTATGCCCCTATTAGCAAAAAAAAGAGCACCAGCAATTAAAGTCCTTGGACTGAAGTCAGAGAAGAAATCAAAGTCTTGGGTTATAGCACTGCTCTGCTTAAGAATAGGATTCCTTTTTTCCCCTGGATTTACTTTATTGAAGGAAAT
Source organism: Euleptes europaea (assembly GCF_029931775.1). Classification (NCBI taxonomy): domain Eukaryota; kingdom Metazoa; phylum Chordata; class Lepidosauria; order Squamata; family Sphaerodactylidae; genus Euleptes; species Euleptes europaea. The sequence continues at coordinate 15,963,790 of NC_079329.1, read as the reverse complement.
TGATTTCTTTTCTTTAGCTTGATGTCTTCCCAATGCCTTCATACCCATTGCAAGAAGACAGAGGCACATTTTCTTAATAGCCTTTTTGCTCTATCCTAAGATTGCCATTTCTGGGTTGGAAAATACCTGGAGATTTTGGGGGTGGAGCCTGGGAGGGTAGGGTTTGGGGAGGGGAGGGACCTCATCAGGGTACAATGCCATGGTGTCCACCCTCCAAAGAAGCCATTTTCTCCAGGGGAACTGATCTTGATTGTCTGGAGATCAATTGTAATAGCGGGAAATCTCCAGGCAGCCCTACTCTATACCTAGATAGACGAAAGGAGGGAAATCTATGAGAGGGGAGAGTAGGTCTACAAGTTATCAGCAGGGATTCTTCAGTTTTCACACACAAACAGTACTTTGTTGATCCTCAACATGGTACCCATTGCTGACATGGCAGTCACCCATCTGTTTCCTGGTGCCCAACTGTTTCTTGCCCAAAGGATATCTTCCTTGAAGCAAAGAGCCAGTCCTAGTTTTAGTCCACAGCACTGGACCAGTCCAGGAGATGCTTCAGAAGAGCCAGGGAGGCATCACCTTTGTGTCTGCAGGGATCAACCATTGGGAAGCTGCCTCCATCATGGGAGCATGCTTGCTTTCAAACCTCCTAACATTTTATGGAGCCTCCCAACATTTTGTGATTGGATGCAGCCCTCATGGCAGCCATTTAGTGATTGGTCCTACCCTCTTAGGAGCCATTCTGTTGCCTACTGCTATGTTTTCAAAATTCCAAATGTATCCAGAGGTTCATCAAGGTTGGAGACCCCTGTTATCTCTAAGAATATAAAGGATAGAAATCCTGAACCAAGTCAGCCAAGGCATTGTGTATGCATGTAATTAAGTTAAACATCATTATTTCATAATGTAAAATGAGGACAAGTCAATGGTAAATGTTCTTTATTTTAAAATATGTGAATTTGACTGTATATAGGCACATGTAAAAACTCAGATTCATCCGTTCCTTTCTGCATAATGCAAATCCTGACTAATGTGCCGGTCATTTATTTTGGTTCTACCTAACGGTCACTATTTGTCTGTGCCTGTGGTCTTATTTTTAACAAAGGTTTTTCATTGTCGGTAGTCATTTATTTCTCTTTCCAGCATTCACAGCACTACCCAGACGGGGAAGGAAATGCACTTTGCACATGCCCAACAGTTCACACTTCATCTGTTTCAGTCTTTGTAATGAAAACAAGGTTTATGCTTGACTAAGCCCCCCCCCCCCAAAAAAAAGACCTGTGTGAAAGGTAATGGGGTTTGGAGCCATCATTTGTTAGTATGGCCTCTCAGACTGGAAAATTCTCCAAAGTTCCTTGGAATAGGGGGTTGAACCCTTGAGCTGTCTGAGGGAGCAGGGATCCTATTTTAGCTGCAGAATCTCATCTAGTCAGATTGCACATACATGCCCATTTGATACGCCACTGTTCTGTAATGATTAGAATGCCAGACCAGGATCCAGAAGATCTGAGTTCAAATTCCTGTTCTGCTGAGGAGCTTGCAGAGTTAACTTGGGGCAGTCACTCTCTGGGCACTTTCACACATATTGAATCACTTTCAATCCACTTTCAATCCACCTTAACACTCATTTCCAAGAGGACTTTGCCATTTCACACAGTAAAATCCAGCTTCAACGTACATTGAAAGTGGATTGAAAGTGCATTATTCAGCATGTGTGAAAGTGCCCTTTGAAAGCCTAAATCTACTTGAATACATTTGTTAGATCAGGCAATTATAGTGGTATATAATGCACTTTGTCAGTTATACTGGGCACAGAAATTCTCTCCTTTTCTGACCTCTGTGGAATTGTCCATGATGTTCAATGCTTCTGTAATCTTGAGACTAAATGATTGACATGATCTATGTAAGCCTGCTCTTGAAAATGATCCAGAAGTCTGTAGAAACCATCTGAAGGAATGTTTATCTTCTACAATGCCTGTCCCTTACAATCCATTCCTTGTTATTCATCTCGGGCTTCAGTAGAATAATGTAGCATTTGGGGGCAAAGATGCATCCCAAAAGACCAGCCCCAGAGGCTAAGATAGAGAAGATCTCCACAGCCACCATGTATTTTCCTTTGGTGCTCAGGTAGGCTGGAACAAAGGACAGCCAAACAGTACAGAAGACCAACATACTAAAAGTGATAAATTTGGCTTCATTGAAACTGTCAGGTAATTTTCTGGCAAGGAATGCCACAGTGAAGCTGACCGTGGCCAGGAAACCCATATAGCCAATAACACAGTAAAACATGGTAGGTGATCCTTCATTACATTCCAGGACTATTTCTTTAGTCATTAAGTGTATGTCAGCATCAGGGAATGGTGGAGAGGCTGCCAGCCACCCTGCACAAATGCCTGTTTGAATAAGGGAACACACAAGAACAATGGAGTTGGTCAATCTTTTTCCTACCCACTGCCTCATCCTGGATCCTGGCTTCGTAGTCTTGAAAGCCAAGACCACCATAATGGTCTTTGCCAGCACAGAAGCGATGGCCATTGAGAAGCTAATACCAAACACAGACTGGCGAAGGAGACATGCCATCTTTACTGGTTGGCCAATAAATAGCAAAGGAGAGAGGAAGCAGAGCAGGAGGGAGAGAAGAAGTATGTAAGTGAGGCTCCTGTTGTTGGCTTTGACAATGGGAGTGTCATGATGCTTCATGAACATCCCTAATACCAGAGCTGTAACCAAAGAAAATAACAGAGCAATAAAGGCTAAACAGATTCCCAGTGGTTCTTCATAAGACAAGAAGCTTAAAACCTTGGAGATACATAAATTCCGGTCCTTGTTTGGATAATGATAATCTGGGCATAAAAAACAGTCCACTGTATCTGAAAAGAAAGTTGTTGTACAATCATGAACCAGTGAACATGGGTGAAATCCAGTCAGCTTTCCTGCTTAATCGACTCAGCCCTTCTCCTTACTACAACTCCCATCCCAAATGTAGGCCCCATGATCCTCAGTATAGCCATTGTGGATTGTCAAAGGGGACCCATCCTCATCCTTCATTTTTCACCAATGGAAAAATTGACTGGATCCAACTCCACATTTCAAATTCTAAGGAAAGATCATGTGGGAGATATGACCCAATAGCTTCAATGTCTGCATTATCTTGCATGTCTGATTTCCTGGATTCCTGACAATATTTTTGGTAAGTAAATGAAGTCTCACCCTCTCGATCAGACACCTTTCCTTCTGGACATGGAACACAATCATAGCAACAGAATGGCTCTCCTTCCTTTATTTTCTTGCTATAACCAGGGTGGCATTTATCATTACATAAAGAAAGGGGTTGTACCTAATCAACAAAAGAGGAGAATGTTAATCTTCAGAAGAGAAAGCTTAGAATCCTTACAATTCAGAAAAGAACAAAGCATCCAATAAGTAGTTGCTATTTCTATTCTTAAGAACTTCCAGCAATGAAAACACCATCTAATGAACCCTAATTAGGAATGTTACTGGATCTCCTGATTTGGAAGTTTAGGTTTTTATGGATTCTCTGCAATTGGAATAAGATTGTACTGGCCATACAAATTAAATTCAGTAGAACTATTGCCATTAAAACGACTGCTTTTCCAGTTGCATATAAATGGGATAAAATGGTGTCAAATGAAATATCATGTAAACATACAATTAACATGCCAAAAATTTAACAAAAATAAAAAACTTGCTTTTTAAAAAATTGGCCGAAGGAACATGGTCTTCCCATGAAAAGAATTTGAACTAAATACACATATTCATATATTCTTAACACCTGTCAGTAATTCTTATAAGCTTCAGGTTGGGTTAAATATTACCCTTTTTGTCCATAGTAGAAAAAGAACATGGAGCTTTGACCTCCATAATGCAATCTTACATGCATGATAACAACCTTGTCCTGCACATCTCACTGTAATTTCAGTGATTTGTTGTTCATGAGGTCTTCTCAAAAGGTTTCTGTGTCCCAAGTCATACCTGATTAAACCAGCTGTGCCATACAATCAGTTCCTTGCTAATGGCGAGTGCTTGGAGTGAAGGAGCATGGGGATCCATTTTGCCAACATTCACTCTAACAAAAGACTGATTGGGGAAGGTGACCCAGTTGACAACATCAAATCCTGCTTCTAACCCCCCATACTGGTCAAAGGAAATCTTGTCTCCAGCACTGTTGTTAAATGAGACACATCTCAGAAAGTGATGGAGCTAGATCGAGAAAGGAAACAAAAGTTTGTAACAAACAATACAAGTCCCACCTCTTTTCCTTTCACTTCTCTCCCTATATCTTTTGCAGTGACATCCTCTACTAAGTCCAATGTACTCAAGGGTTTTATAAGGTTATATTTCTGCTTATGATTGCATTGAAATGATGTAGCTGAGACAGACACATCTGCATTGGATGTATGTAATGTAAAATTTTCCCCTGGTCACAAGCATATTCTAAAATATTAAAACCAACTGTAAGCTCCTCTCAGAACTTTGTATTTATCTTCAAAATTTTCTAAAAGTTTTCAATAAAATTTCAGTTAATTTGATAGAATATGTTGTGACATTGATACAAAAACTGCTATTTCACAGTGGTAATATGCTAATAATATAGACTTTTTATGTGAATATTCCCCTCTGCAGAATGCAATTATTTGCTTTCCTTAAAATGGAAGTCTGCACGTATAGTGGTTAATGGATTTTTTGAGTCCTTGCAAGTTTATCGTTTACGTTATATCTATTTTATATCTAGTAAGCAAACAACTAGTTGGTATCACATCAATTGAATAACAATGATATAATAATCAGTCTCCTTCAGAAAGATGGGTACCCATTTAGGGAAGCACCTTTTGAGGAACTTTGGGTATTGGACATATTGTTCTACAATAGACGGAAATGTATGATTCATTAACTATGTATGATGTTCCAAACTCGTGGATTTTAGAATAACATTTCAAAACAACACCATCATTGTATGGCTATTGTGATCAACATATTTGCCACTGAGAGTGTTATCATTCTGGTTATACACTAACAAGAGAGTTCATGGCTTCCATTTCCTTGCTTGCTCGTTTCAGAATCTACGCACAAAGGACCCATACAAGTGATTTGGCCGAAGTTCATAATGCAGTCGTTTTGGTGACTTGTAAAGCTTGCCTTCAACTCAGGGTGCATATTGTAGACCAATCCTTTTGACCCCACCTTAAAATATGAACCAGAGGGGAAAAAATAGTCCCTCTCATTTCTGTATCACCCACCCACTTATGAAGCCACTGAGTTGGTCAGGGCAGTGGTAGCAGAATGGGAAGAAAGAACTCTCCCTCCCTCCTCCTGTTCCCCTTCCTCAGTACCTGGAATGCTTCTAAGGCACAGGCACAAGGGTTGGGTTCCTGTGACATGTAGTTTTCCCAGGGTGTTCAAAGACAACAAAAAGAGAGCCAGCGTGGTGTAGTGGTTAAGAGCAGTGGTTTGGAGCAGTGGATTCTGATCTGGAGAACCGGGTTGGTTTCCCCACTCCTACACACGAAGCCAGCTGGGTGACCTTCAGCCAGTCACACACTCTCAGCCCCACCCACCTCACAGGGTGTCTGTTGTGGGAAGGGGAAGGTGATTGTAAGCCAGTTTGAGTCTCCCTTAAGTGGTAGAGAAAGTCGGCATATAAAAACCAACACTTCTTCAGATGAATGCTGAAAAGCCAGGAAAACAGTTTTCTAACAACTCTGGAGCTTGTCCTTTAATCCACAAAGCTGATATTTTCCCAAAGCCATTTCATATGTAACTTGCAATGGCATAGGAACCGAACCAGCAACGCTGGTGTGGAAACAACTGTCCCTCCAGCCTTGTGTATGCAATCACATTGAGTAACATTACTCCATCACACACACCATGGATCCCACCCCACACACACATACACACAATGACTTATTCAAGCTACCACCTGCCATGGCTGGTCATTCTGAAGTTTCCTTCTCTCTCCCATTGTTCTGCTCTTGGATTTGGATGAATACATGGCATGCAATGCATGGGCGATGACATAGACAGCATTGTAGATGCTGTAGCTGTGGCCAGTCATGTGCATTTCAAACACAGGCCCAGGAAGATTCTCTAACATCTCCTCTCCAGAACAGAGATCCTCATCCATCTTGTCTGAAATTGAATCTGGAAATACACAACTGAAAGCTTGTGCCCAGAAGGCTCTGATGAAACCATCTTCTTTTGCACTTAAATGGTTTCTGCTGCGAAGAAAATGTTGGAATCCCGGTAGTTTATTGGAGTGAACTGCGAAAGATAGAGCACCGTGAATGCCTTGAATACCCCACCTTCTTTGGTAGTGAAGTGATGTAAAGTCCATTTGAGCTGTCAGAACCCACACTTGACCTCTGGGGTTTTGTACTGCATATTGTAGTGTGGGCAGATACAGCAGCCACCTGAAATTGATCATGGAATCAGCTTCTCCATAGAAGACCACTGCACTGGCTGTGCAGTTCACCAATTTATTGTGCACTTCCACCATCCAGTTTAAAGTTCCACGTAAATCATCATCGAAGCCCAAATTGTAATATATACCTATGAAGGCAAAACAAATGCCACTTTGGGAAAACCCTGGAATCATCTTTTGCACAAATCTTTCTCCATTCTCGCTGTTATCAGCGATGAATCCAATCCATGTCCACTTGAAATGGAGAAGTAACTGGAGAATCCCTGCGTACTGCAGGGCTTCATTTGGGACCATCTGGTAGAAGGAAAGAGCTTGGTTTTTATCATCCATCCTTGGAGCAAATCCGTACAAGAGCTAAATTAGAGGGAAGAAGAGGGGGGGGGAGTTTGTTTCAAAATACAAAATATCTTTGTGTATGTGTATACACAAGTCAGACCAGTGTATCCCCAGACAGTTGTGTTGTGTCCACATTCTCGTGAAACAGATCCTAGAGATCAAGAGGACACTAGAGATTTTTGAGGCACTTTGCAAGTAGTGCCTGTTTCAGAAGAATGAGTGAACTTGCTCAGCAATGGGGAGCAAAGTGAGGGGCAGACAAGGCTTGGACTATTGTGATTCAGATTTCAAAAGGGAAATTATGTTTGCATTTTTCTGATATTGTTCCTTTGGAACCTGCTTTCTGTCCTCAGCAGGACGTGATCTGGATTTAAACACACATAAACACATGAAGCTGCCATATACGGAATCAGACCTTGTTCCAACAAAGTCAGTATTGTCTACTCTAACCAGCAGTGGCTCTCCAGGGTCTCAGGCAGAGGTCTTTCACATCACCTACTTGCCTAGTCCCTTTAACTGAAGATGCCGAACATTGAACCTGGGACCTTCTACATGCCAAGCAGATGCTCTACCACTGAGACACTGCCCCTCCCCTTTTGCTAGCAATACACACACAGAGGCAGTGCCGGATTTACATATAAGCTAAACAAGCTATAGCTTAGGGCCCCACTCTCTTGGGCCCCCCAAAAAAATTTAAAGGAAAAAAACAACTGGATGTACATTTCCAAAATGTAAGATAAAAAAACAAATAAAATAAAACCTGCATACAGCAACAGTGTTTTGTGTTGTGTAGGCTCCTATGATGTAAGTAATGGGCCCCGCCTGCTAGCCTGCTCACTAAAATATCACTTGTTTGCTCATTTCTATATATAGGGTGCCTACATTCTGCATAAATTACTATATAGCATATATTCAACACAAAAAAGAGCAACAATTTGTTGTTGACAAGGGACAGCTGGACATATAAAGGGCCCCATTACCTTCAATAGCTTAGGGCCTCATCAAACCTAAATCCGGCCCTGCACAGAGGCACACACAGGTCTGTCTGATTGCTTTCAATGGACCCTAATTATTTCTAAACAACACATTTCATACCTGAAAAAAAGATAACATGTAAATCATTTGTAAGTTTCCATACTCAGTATATATATCCTACCTGTGGAAACTTGTAGGTGCTCACAACATTTGCTATGTGCAGAGAGGTTTTAGAGTGAAGTCCTCCAATGACTGCAATGATATTGTCCTGGAAGTCACACTTGTAGTTGGGGACAAATCTGTTCCTTGTGGAAAGAAGTTGCATTGCAGCATGATAAGTCCACCTTGCTTTCAAATAGCCATCGTAGATATGGATTCCGATGGTGACATTGGGTAATATCTGGGAATTTTCATTGATTTCCTTTATAGCAAACACCAAGGCCAGGATGTGCTGGTAGTTATTAGTTTCTGCACTAGAATAAGATTTGCATTTTGTGTCACAAACCTATTCTGCACTTTGTAAAATCATCACCATTCAGTTGTATAGTCAGTTTTATTGATAATGGTTTTAGCTTGTACTTTATGGGACAATCCTTAATATAGATTGGATTGTGTGTGTGTAAAGTGCCGTCAAACAGCAGCCAATTTATGGTGACCCCTTATGGGGTTTTCAAGGCAAGAGACTAACAGAAGTGGTTTGCCATTGCCTGTTTCTGCATAGCGACCCTGATATTCCTTGGTGGTCTCCCATCCAAATCCTAACCAGGGTTGACCCTTCTTAGCAGCCAAGATCTGATGAGATCGGGCTATGCTGAGCCATCTAGGTCAGAACAATAGATTGGATTACAGAGGAACAAAATAGGCAAACTATTGACATGCTAAATGAGGGGGGTGGCAGTAGAAAAAAAGAGTAGGTGACAGTTCAATACCCATATGAAGTTTTGTTTCTTTATTTCGTTCATTTTTATCCTGCTTTTCAGACAGAAATCATTCCCATAATGGCTCACAAATTCAAACCGCAATGCCAGTGTCAGGCAACATGTATCACTGTAAATAAGGCCAAGGTCCTGTCTGCAGGGTCCCAAACTAAAACTAAAAGGATTGGAGGGGAAAGGAAACTCTGGGACTGAAGAACTCAGAAAATGTACCCGTTTGAAGCCAAAACACAGAAATGGAAGCACTTCAAGAGGAAGCTGTGATAATAGGGGAGTGGAATTTACATGGGGATGTTATGGTTTAGGTGAGGATGACCAAAATGTGTCCTAAAAGACTCAGAATCATGACTTGTTTGGCTGTGGTCATCCACATTACATGTCGACAGAAGCAATTGCAATTCCTTACACAAAATCTTCAGATAGCGACTGGGAAGGCTGTTCACTGAAGTCCTTCAGACTGCTGTGGAAGATGGTGTGTGAAGCGATGCTTCCAACGATGAGATCTCCTGATTGATAATATCTGTGAACAGTAGGCTGGGGATCCAAGAGACCACATTTACCAGCATGAGCCCTACACACAATAGAAAGCTGCAGCACTGCTAATACCCACATCCTGAGGGGAAATGTTCCCTCTGAACATAGAATCCCTTATCTGCATCTGCAGCACTATGACTCGGGCATTCATTCATTTAGTTTCAGTCCATTGCAAGGTTTACTTCCTAATAGTCCAGAAAGAAAGAAAATAGCCAGTCCCAGGCTGATGCAGAGTATAAAACACACAGGATCAAAAACCTGTCTGACCCTAGTCCTTCACCATACTTCTGAATTTTATGGGGATATATTTATATAAATTTTTAGCTTAATTACTGTTCACTAGCATGCCACAGGGGATACAACAAGTCTCAGAATTACTGTCCTTTGGATAATTATAGGGGGATGGATGTAATGTTGGATATTCTCTTTTATGCCTGGTTGTTGTGTCTCCCCTTTAACTGAAGAGCAGTAATTTTCAAAAGAAAAATAATATTATCAATTAAAACCTCCAGACTACCATCAGAGGAAATAAACATCTGGATTCATAATACCAGTCTGCTTCAGAATTCCCACCCCGCAGGTGGTAGGAGAGAAAAAAACCCTTTCTCTTGTGTGTTTCATGCCTTCTCCCGGCCTCCACACCCTTTGGAAAGAAAAAAGTAGAGCACTGTGTTAGCAGCCTTCTGATTCTATCCATATCAGAGCAAAGATTATTGTGATGTGTTCTTCACATTGATGAGGGGGAGCGATGTGCCTGTACTGAGTCTGAGTAACCATAAGGTTTACGGTTGCCAGGTCCCTCTTCACCACTGGTTTGAGGTTTTGGGGGCAGAGCCAGAGGAGGGCAGGGTTTGTGGAGGGGAGGGACTTCAATGACATAGAGTCCAATTGTCAAAACAGCCATTTTCTCCAGGTGAACTGATTTCTATTGGCTGAAGATCAGTGGTAATAGCAGGAGATCTCCAGCTAGTAAGCGGAGTTTGGCAACCCTTATAAGCTTGCAATTCCCAGCTGCCTTTGGCAGATTCTTTATAGCCATGATTTCTCATGGCACCTTAATTTTGGCGGAGAGAACATAAGGAGGAAAGAATACAAACAGCTGAGGGTGTAGGGCCAATGTGAAAAGGGGGGCTCCATTATTCAAGGAGACCTGTACAAGCTGCTGTTGACAGGAAATGGTTCAGAGACAGCAGCCCAGGGAACATAAAGAGCATGAGAGAAACTGAGGGCAGAGTAGGTAAAAACCAAGTTGAGAGAAAAAAGACAAGAGTCCACATTGCGCTTGTCTTTGTTTTCCCTATTATGACTTAAGATGACTGAGGAAGCCATTTTGCAGCCACGCTGCAAATTTGGGGACTCTACCTCCAAAAATGCCCCCCAGGAGCTTCGGAAAAAATCCCCATAGACTATAATTGGCCTGAATTTTTCAGTAAACCCAGTAATAAACTGAATGCAGATATTTACCAGTATGGGTATTCAGCATATACCAGGTTTATTAAAAAAACCCGGGCCCGAAATATACCGATTTTTTTTTTGTTCACAACCGTAAATACCACTAGTTTGCCTCTCATTTCCCTTTAAGATAGTATGTAAACCAACCATGCTGGGAAACGACAAGTAGTGTTCATATTTAAGCTTTTCTGCTTATCAGCTGTTCCTTGATGTTTAGCTCAGGTCTCAACACAATGATGTATAATTTAGGGACAAAGATGCAACTCAGTAGCCCAGCACTGGATGCTAAGATAGAGAAGATCTCCACAGCTACCATGTATTTCCCTTTTATGCTCAAGTAGGTTGGAACAAAGCACAGCCAAACACTACAAAAGACCAACATGCTGAAAGTGATGCATTTGGCTTCATTAAAACTGTCAGGCAATTTCCTGGCAAGAATAGCTACAGTGAAGCTAACAATGGCCAGGAAGCCCATGTAGCCCAGGACTGAGTAAAACATGGTAGGTGAAGCCTCATTACACTCCAGTATAATTTCTTCAGTCACTGAACGCATGTCAGTATCTGGGAATGGGGGAGAGATTACCAGCCACACTGTACAGAGGCCTACTTGAATAAGAGAACAGAAAACAACAATGGAGTTGGCCAGTCTTTTCCCCACCCACTTTCTCAGATTACTTCCTGGCTTAGTAGCCATGAAAGCCAGAACCACAGTGATGGTTTTTGCCAGCAGAGAAGAAACAGCGATCGAGAAGATGATGCCAAAGGAGGTCTGTCGGAGGAGACATATCACATGCCCTGGTGGGCCGATGAATAGCAAAGCACAAAGGAAGCAAAGCAGGAGGGAGATGAGAAGAGTGTAGGTGAGGCTCCGGTTGTTGGCTTTGACGATGGGAGTCTCGTGGTGCTTCACAAATGTTCCTAATACCAGCACTGTGATGAAAGAAAATGAAAGAGCACCAACGGCTAAACTGACACCTAAACTTTCTTCGCAGGAGAGGAAGCTTACAACTTTTTGAAAACAGAAACTCTGGTCAGAGTTAGGATAACAGTCCTCTGGGCACTGAAAGCAGTCGGCCATGTCTGAAATGGAAAAGAGCCAGTTTCAATCAAATGAAAGAACCCTTTTGTAAACCCCCCTGACAAATAGGGTTGCCAGGTCCCTCTTTGCCACCAGCGGGAGGTTTTTGGGGTGGAGCCTGAGGAGGGTGTAGTTTAGAGAGGGGAGGGACTTCAATGCCATAGAGTCCAATTGCCAAAGCGACCATTTTCTCCAGGTGAACTGATCTCTATTGGCTGGATAGAGATAGTAATAGCAGGAGATCTCCAGCTAGTACCTGGAGGTTGGTGTCAGATTCTAAGACTCCGTTGCCTCTCAGGAATCATCAACTTCACTCCAGACGTTAGCAGAGAGTTAAAGTAGAATTTATTTGAAAGGAAGGGTACAGTAATCCATGAAACACAACGTTACAATGGCGCAAAATCATTTGGAGGGCATTCTTATAGAGTACACAAGCTAGAATGTTTACAAGTAAAAGCTTTGAAATGCAAAACATCAGAGGTTCCCCAACACCAAGAGAGAGAATTCACACCTTAAGATCAGAGCAGGATTACAATCAGGAAGTCACTTTGAAATGGAGATCTCTCGAGCTTTTGGCTGTTGCCTCTTCCTTCCTTTCTCTTTCCCACGGGAAGGAGAGGTGAAACAAAAGTCACCCCGCTATCCAGGGTCCGATTGCATGCCCTCACTGACACTCCGCCTCCCCAAAGGCCCCCCCCCCCAGATCTCCTGGTTTGTCAGGGTAATGGCGATGGAAAGCCGCTACAAGGGTTGGAGCCTGTACGTGAACAGCGGACACCCACTCATCGTGACTGGAATTTAAATGTTTCCAACGCACAAGATATTCCAGTCGGCCCCTGCGCCTCCGAGAATCGAGCACCCTGGAGATTTCAAAGTGCTGTTCGCCCTGCACCATGATGGGAGTTGCCGCTTCGGGTTCGGGGTGCCATTCTGGTGCTTGTAGAAAGGGTTTTAGCAGACTCACGTGAAACACTGGGTGTACCCCTTGTAAGGATTTGGGTAGTTCCAACTCCACCGTAACCTCATTGATAACTCGGGAGATAGGAAACGGACCCACAAATCGTTGACCCAATTTTTTACACGGGCGTAAAGACCTGAGGTTCTTAGTGGAAAGATACACCTTCCCTCCGACCCTCAATTCCCACTGAGGTGCTCTGTGTTTGTCTGCTTGTACTTTGTACCTGTCTTTAGCCTGTTCCAGGTTTTTTACAAGCCAGGGCCAAGTGTTCCTCACTGTGTGAGCCCATTTAGACACCTCGGGGGGATCGCCTTCTGGTGGGGTAGGTACAGCCCCTAATGGTCCAAAATCCATCCCATAAACTGCTTTGAATGGGCTCATCCCGGTTGCAGAGTGTACCGAGTTATTGTAGGCATACTCTGCCAGTGGCAGCAGATCAACCCAATTGTCTTGGTGATAATTAACAAAACAACGCAAATAACATTCTATCACCGCATTGACCCTTTCGGTCTGCCCATCCGTCTGGGGGTGATAGGCAGATGACACACCCAACTGCACACCTACAATTCCTAAGAACGCTTTCCAGAACTTAGACACAAACACCGAGGCTCTGTCCGAAATTATCTTCTTCGGAAATCCGTGTAGCTTAAATATGGAATGTATGAATAAACGAGCCAATTTGTGTGCAGATGGCATCCCTTCGCACGGCACGAGATGAACTTGCTTAGAGAAAAGATCCGTGATTACCCACAGGACAGTCTTCCCCTGACTGGACGGGAGGTCTGTTATGAAGTCCATCCCAATCACTTGCCAGGGTGCCTCGGGAGTTTCTAGGGGCTTTAGTAATCCCGGGGGTTTTCCCATCAAACGTTTACTAGTTGCGCACACAGGGCAGGATTTGATAAATACCTCGATGTCTTGGCGCATCCCAGGCCACCAAAACTGTCTTCTTATTAGGTGCAAGGATTTAACAAACCCAAAATGTCCCCCTATAGTTGAACTGTGGCTCATTTCCAATACTTCTCGCCTCAGTTCCCTGGGCACGTAATGTTTGTTCTTACAGAGACCGTTTTTGTCCGTCACCTGGGATGGGATAGATTCTTCCTCCCGCTCTCGCTGAAGAGCCTCCCCCCACCTTGTCTTGACTACCTCCGGGAGGCTTTCAGGAACTGCCCAGAGGCGGGGAATGGCAGCATCCGACCCCGGCAAGGAGGTGGGTACTGGCCCTTCAGCCTGGTCCCTTCGCTCTATTTGGGAAATTCCCCCCCCCTCCCCAGCGGTTGTGGTCGAAGGTTCCCCGGGGACTGCTGGAGATGAGGAGGTGGGAGCGACCACTTCTCGAGGAGGACTCGAACTCGAGTCTTGTGCCGCCGCGCGGCTTTGTGCTCTGGTCAGAACTCCTGCACTATTCCCCTCTGGAGTCAAACCCAGGTGTTCCCGTGTGAAAAGAGAACCCACCGGCCGCTCAACCTGACACTCATATTGCGGCATGCGAGACAGTCCGTCTGCTAAGCAGTTTTCTTTCCCAGGCATGTGTTTGATGGTAAAATGAAACTTAGAGAAAAAGGTTGACCAACGCACTTGTTTGGCGGACAGCTTCCGCTGACCCAAAATCGATTCGAGGTTACGGTGATCTGTACAAACCACAAAGGGCTCGGCCGCTCCCTCCAGGAACTGTCGCCAAACCGTGAGGGCATGTTTAATTGCCATGGCCTCCTTTTCCCCAATCGGCCAGTTGAGTTCAGGGCCAGAGAACTTCTTAGAAAAATATGCGCAGGGTCTAAGTCTCCCTTGATCATCCCTCTGAAGGAGTGCGCCTCCCATCGCCTTGTCCGAGGCATCTACCTGTAAGGTGAATGGCCTGGAGCAATCTGGGTGCGCCAGAATGGGTTCAGAGGTAAAGCGCTCCTTAAGAGTTTCAAAAGCCGCCTGACACCTGGCGGTCCAAGGTACCTGGTATTGTGCAAAGGTGGCCTCTTGCCCCTTCCCCTTGGTTTTAAGCAAATCAGTAATAGGCAAGGCTATTTGAGCGAAATCCTGAATAAAACTTCTATAAAAGTTCGCAAACCCCAAAAACTGCTGAACCTGTTTGCGAGTTCTGGGAGGTTCCCATTCTAACACTGCCTGCACTTTCTCCGGATCCATGCTTAACCCTTGGGGAGATATCACATAACCCAAAAATGACAATTGGTCCTGGTTGAATGCACATTTTGATAACTTAGCATACAAATGATTGTCTCTTAGACGACGCAACACCTCCCGCACCAATTCTCTGTGCTCTGCGGGATCCTTGGAGTAAATCAGTAAGTCGTCGAGAAAGACTATTACACCTTGAAATAGGAGATCGTGTAGAATCTCATTAATTAATTGCATGAAGCACGAGGGCCCCCCCGACAGACCGAATGGCATGACTAAAAATTCAAACAAACCATAACAACAAGAAAAGGCTGTCTTAGCCTCATCCCCCTCCTTGATCCGGACCCTGTAGTAGGCTTCCGCCAGGTCAATTTTCGAGAAAACACAACCCTCCTGTAACGCGCTCAGGAGGTCCGGGATTAAGGGAAGGGGGTAGGCATTAGTTTCAGTAATCGCGTTAAGCCCCCTATAGTCTACACACAGTCTGAGATCAGATGTACCTTTCTTCTTCACAAAGAAGCAAGGAGAAGAAAATGCAGCCTTGGACGGCCGTATGAAACCCCGCTTCAAGTTCTTGTCCAGAAATTCTCGCAGCACTGCTTTCTCTTGGGGACTCATGGAATAAACTCGGGCCTTGGACGGTTTAACGTCCTTAATCAGTTCGATGGCACAATCCGTAGTGCGATGAGGAGGCAATAAGTCACAGTCCGTCCCCTCAAATACATCTGCGAAATCACTATATTCTGGGGGCAACGTGGGTTCCTCCAAGGCAGCTGCGCTTCCCCCTCCGGGTAAGTCATCCCGGCTGTGTTTTTCGCACTGGGAAGCTCCAAACACCACCCGCCTTTGTTCCCAGTCAATGCTCGGGTTATGCCCCGCCAACCAATTGATGCCGAGAACCACCGGGTAGGAAATCTTAGGAACTACCGTGAAGTGGATCTGTTCCCAGTGGTTTCCCACCCCCAGCCACATCTTGCGAGTGTGCAAATGAACCGGCCCTCCCCGCAGGTCACTCCCATCCATTTGGTGGAAATGTAAGGGCTGGTCCAGTTCTCGAGTCCCAATTTTCAGGCGTTCTACCACCGCCTGATCAATTAGGGTCCGGGAGCACCCGGAGTCCACGATAGCCACAACGGCCACCGGTTCCCCCCCTTGGGGGTTTCGTAACACAACAGGTATCAACAATGTCTCTCCCTGATCACTCACCCTACATGGAGCCGGTTTGGTTTCTTCCGAGGGTGCCCTCTGTGCCGGTTCCCTCACAGAAGGCCGTCCTCGTTTTTTGCCGGTGAGGGGCTTCGGAAACTATCTCGGGTACAATGGTTGTGGAAATCCGATGAGGTTTCAGCTTGCAGGGCCGCCGCCCCACGGCGACCGTTCGTCCCCTCCGCTCTCCTGTGCTCCCGATTCCGAGGTGGTGTCGCCTCCCGCTCTTGTGTCGCCCTGTTGCTCGTCCCTTCTGACGGCGTGTTGGTACATTTTGCTGCAAAATGGCCCATCTTCCCACACTGAAGACAAGCTCCCTCCCTGAACCGACGTGCCCTGTCAAGACTGTAGACTCCTCGATGTCTTCCCTCTCGCCGGGAGTCTGCTGCGTTGTCCCCTCTCGCGGGCGGGATAGGGATCGTCTTCGAAGGACGATCCTTGGAGAACTGGAGGATAAGCTTGCGATTCTCCACCAGGGCCGCCAAACTTACCCACCCCTCTACCGACTCTGGATCTCCCAAAGTCAAACAGCCATCCAGCACTTCCCACCGCAACCCTTCGCGGAAATGCTGGACCTTGGTGGCCTCGCTCCACTCCCGTATCTTGCATGACAAAGATAAAAAGTCCTGTGCATACTCACTTACTGAGCGGGTTCCCTGCTTCAAACGACGCATGGCAATCTTTGCCTTTTCCCCCCGGTGGGGGTCTTCGAACCGGCGTCGCAGAGCGGACAAGAACTCATCCAGGGAGGCCAAAACCCTAGGCATAGTTTCTGCCGCTGTCACTGCCCATTCCACGGCCTCTTTCTCCAGCAAGCTGATCACATACCTGACTCGAGCTTCTTCCGAGGCAAAGGTCTCCCCCTGGTCCTTCATGAAGCCGGAGATTTGGAGTAAGAAGTGTGGCAACTGTGAGCTGGATCCGTCGAAAGATACCTTCAGGTCTCTGGCCGTAGGGCGTCTGGGCGTGGGAGTCTCCCCAACAACGAGCGGCCCTGTAGTCGGCCGCGAATCCGTTTGGGGTGGTTGCACTGGCTGTCCAAGCCCCCTCACTGCCCCTAGAACAGCTGCCAGGTCCCGCTGCAAGGTGTCTAGCTGAGTCTGCAGGTCCCGATTCTGCAGAACGAGCATCTGATTCTGTCCGCGTATCAGAGTGGCCGCTTCTGCAGTGAGAGTAGGGGTGTGAGCGAGCGTGGGGTCCTTCCACCCTTCCCCTTCTCCATACCAAGCGGCCAGCGGTCCCCGGTAGAAGTCGCCTCCTGGTTCTGACGCTGCTCTCTGTCGCTGCCCGGCCCCCGAGAGTCGGGGGGTCCACGTCAGCCTCCCAGGGACATCGGTAGGCCCGGGTGGGCGCTGCTGCTCCGGGGTCGCTTCTCCTTGGCCAACCTCAATATCAGCGGGAGTCTGCCGAAGCTCCTCTCCCGCGTTGAGCGGCACCGAGGGTGGTACAGACATCCTAATACTGTTTCTAACCCGAAAACAAAAAAGGTTGGGATTGTAACGTACTGTCAGATTCTAAGACTCCGTTGCCTCTCAGGAATCATCAACTTCACTCCAGACGTTAGCAGAGAGTTAAAGTAGAATTTATTTGAAAGGAAGGGTACAGTAATCCATGAAACACAATGTTACAATGGCGCAAAATCATTTGGAGGGCATTCTTATAGAGTACACAAGCTAGAATGTTTACAAGTAAAAGCTTTGAAATGCAAAACATCAGAGGTTCCCCAACACCAAGAGAGAGAATTCACACCTTAAGATCAGAGCAGGATTACAATCAGGAAGTCACTTTGAAATGGAGATCTCTCGAGCTTTTGGCTGTTGCCTCTTCCTTCCTTTCTCTTTCCCACGGGAAGGAGAGGTGAAACAAAAGTCACCCCGCTATCCAGGGTCCGATTGCATGCCCTCACTGACAGTTGGCTGATAAAACATGTGCTTTCGTAACAAAAATTATGA
Source organism: Euleptes europaea (assembly GCF_029931775.1). Classification (NCBI taxonomy): domain Eukaryota; kingdom Metazoa; phylum Chordata; class Lepidosauria; order Squamata; family Sphaerodactylidae; genus Euleptes; species Euleptes europaea. The sequence goes on along the minus strand of NC_079329.1, from coordinate 15,945,792 downwards.
TTTATGTCACAGTTATGCTATAGGTGTTCTCCTCACACAGATAATTCTGTAATGATATCCTGTGATGTTAATATAGTAAATTAGTGGCTCTGCCCCTGCTCAATCCACTTGCCAACCCCATAGCTCACTGTGCTCGGAATATTTAACAGTAGTTTGAATACTGAATGAGCAGTTCTGCCCCCAGCTCAAAGAGCTGCAGCAATACCGGATAAGGCCCAGCAAGAGCAGACCTCTTTTGTTGGCAAGCTGTAGGCAAACATTAGATTTATAACAGTTCTCATACGCCGCCTTTCTCTTCAGTGGGGATCCAAAGGGGCTTGCATTGTTCTTCTGCCCTACCTTTTATCCTTAGAACAACCCTGACAGGAAGGTAAGGGTGAGAGGTTGTGACTGCCCATCTACCTACCATGGCAGAATGGGCATTCAGACCTGGATCTCTTTGATCCTAGTCAAACACTCTTACCACTACACCACACTAGCTGTGATAACTCAGAAAGATTTGTAAACCTATTTTGTTTTGTGTAGGATGGGATGTGTTCCATCCTCATTGCCTCTCTCCCCAGTAGGGGCCCAAAGTGGCTTATATTGTTCTATTCTCCTGCATTTTATCCTCACAAGAACCCTGGGACATAGGTAGGCTTGCCAACCTCCAGGTAGTAGCTGGAGAACTCCTGAGATTACAACTGATCTCCAGACGACAGAGATCAGTTCACCGGGAGAAAATAGCCACTTTGGAAGGTGGACTCTATGGCATTATACCCCATTGAAGTCTTTCCCCTTCCTAAACAACACCCTGCTCAGGCTCCACCTCAAAAATCTCCAGGTATTTCTCAACCCAAAGCTGGCAACCCTAGATATAGGTCTGGCTGAATGTATGTGACTGGCCCAAAGTCAGTGAATAATGTTTTGTGTCACAGTGGGAATTCAAGGCTCCTTGATCCTGGTTTGACATCGCAACTACTATGCTACACAGGTTCTGATAGGTCATGGGAGTTGTTAAGCCGCTTTTGTTTTGTCACAGAGAGGATATTTTCTGTCCTCCCTGTCTGTGCTGCCTGCCCTTTCTTGGCCTCTTGTGAGTAAACTTTTGCTTCTATTGCAAATACCAGAGGGATCTTGGGGAACTAAATTGTGTCAGGGTGGTTCAATTCCCTTCATTTTTGATACAGCGAGTCCTACCATCATTCTGAAGCTGTTGAAAATGATGTCAGAATTCACCCAGCGCTTTCAAGTTGGGCATGGATCATAATATGGATATTCCTCTGGATTACAGCAAATCTCTGGATCATGATGTGCACTTGGACACTTACCATCTTTGTCTGATATCTTGCCTTCTGGGCACGGGATACAATCATAGCAGCAGAATGGTTCCCCTTCCTTTATTTTCTTGCTGTAGCCAGGATGGCATTTTTCATTACACATAGAAAGGGGCTGTACCTAATCCACCAATGAAAGGGGTTAATTCAATATTTTTGTTCCTGGAATCCTTTCATGTAAAACATAGTATGCTATAAACTATGGCTAGTTTCCTAAACTTGGTACACAGAGATGTAAAATAATTTCTTAAATGTGTCATTTTGATTTGAAATATATTGCTCTGATTGGCTGCTTTTAAGCCAAACAACAGATCCTCCGCCATCCATCAGGTTTGAATACGATTCACAGCTTGAAAGGAAGATGGCTTTACTCTGTTTTAACAAAGAAAATTGATCTTTTATTCTATTGAATTCTTTTTAAACATTCCTTCACTGTTCATTTCTGTTGTTACCTTGTATTGAGGTACATTCCAGTCGAGTTTCTTTTTGTCGTAAGAGCCAATAACCAGTAAAGGTGAGTCTTTGTTGCCCATTTTTGACTCCTGAGGCTTTCTAACTTCTACTAAAAAGAGAAATTTAGTTGGCTTTCCCTCAGAGGCTCGGACCAACTCTCCCCTGGTGATCTGTAACAGTATTTTAAAGTCTGCTCTGTTCAAACTCTGTACAGCTACTGTACTAAAGGACACGAAGGCTAAAGGAGAGCGTGCACTCCTACAACTTGTTAGTGTTGAGGAATAGATAGCGAGCTTCGTTACATGTCAGACAGACAAGGGTTAAAATTGATTGTATTGATGCTGACCAGTTCAAGAAGGTGATGTAATCTCCAATGTGTCAATTAGCTATTGGTCAGTGAGGATCAGTTGTAAACATGTTTGTGGTCACGTAACCAGAATCTGCATATTACTGCTTTCTTCCTTTGTTTAGAAGAGAAAGCAGTACGCAGTTACTTTTTGGGTCTCAACCAGAGAGGATGGGGCAACTCTGTATTTTAAAGATGCCATGTGCTTAAGTTTAGAAACTGCCAGATCTTTTTCTGGCACGTTTAGGGAACTAGAAATGTAGTAAGGATTTATCTCGTCAGATCTCAGAAGCTAAGCAGGGTCAGCCCTGGTTAGTATTTGGATGGGAGACCACTAAGGAAGTCCAGGGTTGCTGTGCAGAGGAAGGCACTGGCAAACCACCTCTGTTAGTCTCTTGCCTTGAAAACCCCATAAGGGGTCGTCATAAGTCGGCTGTGACTTGACAGCACTTTACACACACACACATACCCTACCCTACTTTTAGTGAGTAAACTTTTGTTTTTACTAAGACAAAGGACTTTGTCTATTCATTGTGTGTGTGTGCCTTAATTGACTTTCACCAGCCATAATCATACAATTCATAACCTCTGATAAAAGGGAATTTTCCCAACAGTTAGTAGCCCTGAGCCCGTCTATGGTAAACCCGGAAGTGACATCAACATGTCACGCTCATACTGATTGCAGGGGAGTGCCCTCCGCGGGCCCTCTTCCTCCCGCCGACCAGCGGAGAAGCAGCAGGCAACCCAATGGATTGGCGGGCTTTTGGCTGCCCCCACTGGGCAGTTGGCAACCCTAACAATGCACCCCTGAGAAGAACCCCTGCCCTATTTTAAGACTACTTCTGTTATTTGTCCTGCCGAGGCATGTAGGTGACTCGTAAAAGAGAACAGGATTGCAGCAGGGGACTCAAACCTGCATCTGTGAAGTCATTCTGACGGGGGGGGGGGAATATAGAGGGAATGGCTATGCTGGCATGGGCTTGTTTACTTCAACCTTTGCCTTTCTTGGGCATGTCATGTCACATTGTGCTGAGATTGGTGGGTGTTGGTGGGGTTGTTACCAGTGCCAGCCCAATGCTCTCTGGAACATGTGTGGGAGGTACATTCATTTCTCCTCTGCTGAGTAATATAGGATACCTACAGTTGATCTCAGTGCAGTTTGTTAGCTGTATGTTTGACTAAGCTGTGACTGAAGTATCATTGGCAATGAAGATCCCTCCACACATACATACATTCCAACAAGGGTTTACATTACTCTTAATAATTACAACCTGACCATTAAGTCCACTGTTTCTTTTCTTAAACACATTATGAAAGAAACACATTTTTGCTGTATCTTCTATAATGCAGCCTCATACTTGTCCTACAGAGATATTGATACCTTTTCAGTTACTCAGTGATGCACATTTCAAATGAGAATCTCTCTCAAAGGCATTATTCATTAAAGTCCTACCTGGTTGCACCCTTTGTGCCATGTAATGGCTTCATCAGTGATGGTGAGTGCTTGGCCTGGAGGAGCCCAGGAATCTTGCCAACTTTCACTCTAACAAAAGATTGATTTGGGAAGGTGACCCAGTTGATAACATCAAATCCTGCTTCTAATTCCCCATTCTCATCAAAGGAAACCTTGTCGCCAGCACTGTTGTTAAATGAGACACGTTTCAGAAACGGATGGAGCTACATTGCAAAGGAAAACAGCAGATTTGTTGGAAAAATAACAACACCAGGAAATACACTTTCCAACTGGATGTATGTCCTTGATGGGTATATTATTCAATTTATCATAGACACAGCATAATTTTAATATTAAAAACAAGTCAATCTTCTCTGATAATTGGGTAATAATTTCCATTTTTTACAAGTCTCATATCAAATGCCCACAAACATGCTGAAAAATTAAAGGTTCTGTTAACAAATATTTGCAAACCAGTTACCAATTACAGGCTGGGCATACTTTCCATGATGATTAATGTATGCAGATTATAATGTAAAGGGGTGAAGCCTACCCTTGTCTTACCACAGCAAATTATTTATTCATTAAAATATTTATACCCCACCTTTCTGTTTGGTTCCGTTTTGAAGCCTTCCTCCAATCTATGGAGCCTTCATCCAACTTAAGCAGTTCTTCTGTTGGAGGAAAAGTCAATAAAGTTGGAGGAATATTCCTTAGGCTGGATAAAGGCTCTTTGGAAGATGGTTGGATCCACACCAATGAGTGACCACAGCAGCTGCGTGGCCATTTCAATGTAAGTATGTGGTTTTTCTTGTTCGGCTTATAATTTCACTTTTCGGTCTCCCAAAAAGGTTAGCACAGGCCTTATTAAGTCTATACTTAAAAATACTGGCATACAGAATTTTAACAGAATTACACCTCATTAATAAGTGGTAACATTGTGGTCACAAGGTAAAACCTGCCAAAAATATCTGGAAAAGAATTAAGGATGACATATTTAGGGAATGCTTCAGTTTAAAGATGGGATCCATACCAGTAAAGGTGGCACTTCCCCTCCATCTCAAAGAGTCTTTCACTGATGCAGGAGGCTCATGGGCAGGTTCCTTGTACCAGAAGCTCATGGGAGGTTCTAATACAGCATGCTGCCGTACTGGGGATTGCAAGATGATACGTATAAAATTTTACATCTAAAGGGTTATGTCAGACTTAGAGAGGCGCAAAACCTTGAATATGGGTTGGATCTAGTCAGTGTTTTCACTAGATCTTGACAAATATCCCTCCATAGTCCCCACCCCACTTGTCTGTTGTCTGTGCCAGTCCCACGATCCCCAGCATAGCTTACTTGATAGTCAAATGTCTTTGTTTTCATCAATAGAAAAGGTGGTTGGATCCAACCTATTAATGCCACCTTCAAAGCTGATTTACCATCTGACTCCATTTGTATTTCTCAGACCCAGAAATTGGTCCAGAGAGGTATGGAGGTCAATGTTTTTTTATGGGGTTTCGCAAATTTTGCATGACATAAATGTTAGCACCATAGTATATGTTTGTGCTCACTTTGGATTATGCTGAAAAGGGTGGAGGGAAAGGATGAAAGAAACAATCAATCCTTAGAATCTTGGGAAGCAGAAGAGGTTGAAACTGAATCAGGAGTAGCTACAAAGCTATACATAATGTGTCCCATATCGATGAAGACATTTAGGGACAATTGAAGAGAAAGCAGAAATGCGCTTTTTCATTTATTGCTGAGGAATGTCAAAAGGTAAATGCACAAATGTTTGGTAGGGAATTCATTGTTGTACTGTCATACAGGCATCTTTTCTTGCTACAGTACACTCCCAAGACCTTTTCATATCCTACTTGCCACAGCTTAGAGACCATTATGGAAGTAAATACGGATCCAATTACTATTATAAAATAATATTACTTCAAACATTACTGATACTGTTTACAAGAGCACTGATACTTTAGTATCTCCCCCACAACTGCGAATATTATACAAAACTGACCATCAGGTCAGAGGATTCCTGCCATTACCTGCCGGGGCTGCAGATATAGACGGTTCCTTTTCTCTCCTGAAATTACTGATTCACTTTTGGATTTGAACAGATACATGGCATGTAACGCATGGGCCGCAGCATGGACAGCATTGTAGATGTTGTAGCTATATCCTGTCATCCTCATTTCAAAAAAAGGCCCAGGAAGGCGCTCCAACTTCTCTGCCCCAGTGCAAATATACCCCTTCCCCTCACCCGGAACTTCGTTGGGAAATTCACAGTCAAAGTTGTATCTCCAGAAGTCCTTGATAAAACCATCTTCTTTAGCTTTCAGTGGGCTTCTGCTTCCAACAAATTCTTCAAACCCTTGCGGTTCACTGGAATGAATTGCAAAGGACAGGGCTCCATGGATGAATTGTATATCCAAACTTCTCTGGTAGTCAGATAATACAAAACCTATTTGAGCTGTCAGAATCCATACCTTACATTTTGGCTTTGGGACGGTTTCTTCCATTTCTGGCACATGGAGCAAGTTTCTCAAAGTTATCATTGAGCCAAATTCTCCATAAAATATTATTGCGTTCGCTGCGCTGTTCATGACTTTTTCATATGTTTCTTCCATCCATTTGACTATATCTAGAATAGCACCTTCAAACTTTAAGTCGGGATATATCTGTGTGAAGGCAAGGCAGATCCCCCTCTGGAAAAACACTAAAAGCATTTTCTGCACAAATCTTTCTGCATTTTCATTATTGTCAACAATGAACCCCGTCCACATCCAATTGAAATGAAGAAGCAACTGGACTATCCCCAGGTACTGGAGGGCTTCCTTTGGGACCATCCCATAGATGGAAAATCCATGTGTTTTATCAGTCATCCCTGAAGCAAATCCATACACGAGCTAAAGGTTTATTCAGAAGGAGATTAGGAGACAGAACGATTTTTTTAAGCAAGGTGGCTTAGCAAAGCATGTGTAAAACATACCTCATAAGGTTTGTGTGTGCATATCTCAGAATACTGGTTGTTACCAATGCTATGGAAATTTTAACAGAGGCAATAAACCTGAATATTAATGCTAGAGAGGCCTTGGCTTTCATGCTTTGTTTGCTGATGCTTCAGGCAACTGCTTAGCCACTGTGTAAAAGAGGATGGCTGACTATCAATTCCAGCCTAAGCAGAGTTGTACCCTTGAAATCAATAGGCTTAGACAAATGTAACTCTGCTTAAGATGACATCATCAAAGACCACTTTCTGTTAGCCACTTTTTAATGTTATTATAGCCAGTAGATGTTATATTACTACACCAAACAATGTATTCTTTACTGTTTCAAGCTTTCCTTTTTCTGTCTATTTCTCTATAATATTGTACGGTGAATCATTGATATCACACATAGGACTGTTTAATGCATACATTTATTTTTGCTTAAGCCAAAATCAAAGTCCAATAAATATCACTGGTCAACTAATGCCCTCTGGATCTGAAATATGGTTTCTAATAATGGTGTAAAAATTACAATAGCTTGGGGACAGATCCAGCCAGCTCCCCCCCCAAAAAAAATCTGCTCCTATTACTCTTTTTATTAAAACTCATGGTTTTTGTTCATGCAGGTCCCATGATCCCCACCATAGCCTTTTTGGTGGCCAAAGAGGATTTCTTCTCCCTTTTACACCAATCCATTTTGTTTTAGATTATGGCCATATAAAATATTGTAATGCATAAGAAGCAGCTTCATATACTGTGATATTAGACTTGATGCAACAACAATAGATTGAAATTCTACCAACATGTTAGGATTTCTGGCCATATACTCTCATTATTGACTACATGCTATGACATTAGCCAATATCCAGATCAATAGCTTTATGGTACCAACCTAATGGAGAGAAAGTCCTCTGCCTATCTTCAGTTCCTTTTGCTTAGTCTTACACTGGAACTGTGAAACAGACCTGAGGCCTTTCTGAAATGTATAACCTCGTTTGACATTGGATTGCTTATGCCAATCGAGAAGGTTCATTTTTTACTTGAATATTAACCATCACAAATGATTTGTGGTATACTAAAGGTGAATGAATTTATTATGACATCAGATCCTGGTCCTAAGAGAGATTTGTAGATGACCTACTGTTTACTTCTCTCCATTAAAAATCAATCAGTCAGTAAGCCAATTACAAAATATGATCCTGTATACCCTTCTTCTAACACAAGGAACCTTTATCCAATAAATATCCTCTTGGTCTAGACTAGAGGAAGAGCTACTTCAGTCTTCTTGTACTAAAGGAAGCCTCTTCAGTTTTCATAGTGGAATACCAGGATATAATCTATGTCATTACTCTTCTTCTCCTATCTTACATATATTTTTGTATTGCATATAAAATGTTACAGACTATATCCTTTGCTTTTAATTGCCTACAATTTATATTTTTACATTTTTTCTTATGTGAATATATGCCAACTGAGGGACCACTGCCCACATCTGATGATGTAGATCTAGTCCATGAAATTATGAAAGAATAAGTTTTTACAATGTCACCAGAATCCTTTTTATCTTTGGTGTAAGAATCAAACATGGCTGCCTCTCATTAGATGATTAACATGGATAATGGTTGAATTTTGAGTGACAGTCAAATTCAGACCAGGTTGAAAATCTGTATGACTTCAAGTCTGCTTGTTTACATAAAATGTCTGTCTCCAAACTACAAGGTTATAAATGAGAAGTAAATGCAAGTGAGAAGAGCTAATAAATGTCCATAGTCCACCAACATATCCTACCTGTGGAATGTTGTAGATGCCCAAAACATTTGCTATCTTAGAGGAGGTTTCAGAGCGACATCCCCCAATGACTGCAATTAGATTGTCCTGGATATTACATTTGTAGTTAGGAACAGATCTTCTCCATGTAGAAATGAGCTGCAGTGTGACTTGATAAATCCTACTGGCATAGACACAGCTGTCATAGATATGGAATCCCAGCGTGATATTGGGCAAAATCTTGGGATTTTCATTGATCTCCTTTATAGCGAATACCAAGGCCAAGACATGCTGATAATTCTTCGTCACAACACTAGAATGAGATTGGCATTTTGTTTCAAAAGCATGTTTTCTTCTTCATAAAATTATTTTCAGTGTATCAGTCGTATTCCACTTAGTACTATTATTATTTACTGTAGCATAGAATGATTACATTTTATCTGCATTGTGTTATGCATCTGATGAAGCCACTATTAGTCCATGAAAATTTATTCTAGAATAAAAGCTTTTTTTAAAAGCCTTTTTTTTGGGGGGGGGGTTCAAGACTCCTAAATTGTATGTGGCAATCACAGCTAGCCCATTCCTGGGGGGTGGGGGTGGGGTGGAGAGTGGATCCATGGCTGCCAGGAGCAGCACAGCCATGCAGCCACCTCAGAAGCTTCCCAGTCACCATGGAGAAAAATAGAGCCTTTTTTAAATGTAAAAAAGGGCAAAAAGGGGTTAGGAAGCTAATATCAGCTCTGCCTCCTTGGAACATCCCAGGAATATCCCCCCGATGCCGGCGTGGGCTTTCCCTTCTGGGAAATCCCTACCAGTGTGGCTGTGCTGGTGGCAGGGGCCAGTGGAACTCCAAGGCTCCCAGATGTCAGCGTGTTTGCCTCCACACTAGCTCTTATGAAGCTTTGCCCCCATCCCTCAGGTCTGTGCTGTAAGCCAGGAATGGATATTGACAAGTACATAATAAAAGCCATGCTGGATCAGATCAAAGCCCATCAAGTTCAGCAGACTGTTCACACAGTGGCCAACCAGGTGCCTATAGGAAGCCCAGAAGCAAGACGACTGCTATTTTAAAATAACATTTTATTAATAATTCTAAAAAGGCATATCTTAGAATATTAATTGCATCACTTGTTAATTAAAAATATTTTTTCAAAACTTATTATGGGGGAAGAAACCTTACATGCGTTCTTCATTCTTTTCCTGAGAGGGGGGCTGATGGAATTCCCTCAAGCTTGCAAGGATGTAAGACTGAGAAGCAATGCCACCGACGAAGTGATCTCCTGACTGGTAATAGTCAAACACTGGAGGCTGGGGATCTCGGATCCCACACCGAACAACGTGAGCCTCGCACATAATGTGAGGCTGCAGCATTAATAGCCACACCACTATCACCCACATCCTGAGCTCAAAGCTTCCCTGTAGATACCAGTTCCTCTGTGTGCACCAGCAGTGCTAACATCAGGGTCTTTATAATTAGAAGAGCCTGACATCAATCTTCCTTCAAGCTGACTAACAGTCTTGACTGCTTAAATTAAAAAGATGAAGTATCAGACAATGTCCTGACAGGGTGCTTCCTGGACCTAGTCCCTTACCCTTGTTCTGAATAACATGGTGGGTATATTTATACCGTACCTCACAGTTTTTGTTATTATTCTTGTTGTTATCTAAATGGGTTTGACAGGGGATTTAGCGAGCAGCAGAATTAATTACAGCCCTTTTGGTAATTATAATGGAACTCATTTCCCAGTTCAATAGTCTCTGTGGTGTTGCCGCAAAAGTCTGCTGTTCATTTCTGGACAGAAATAATATATCCATGTCACTGCAATGACAGAAACCAAGCAAAAGAGAACAAGGGCAGCCCATGCCTGGGGCAGGGGGGGGGGAGTTAGGTCATAGCTAAGGTTGCTAGGTACTTGCTGGAGTACTAGCTGGAGATCTAGCTAGGTACTAGCTGGAGATCTCCTGCTATTACAACTGATCTCCAGCTGATAGAGATCAGTTCACCTGGAGAAAATGGCTGTTTTGGCAATTGGACTCTATGGCATTGAAGTCCCTCCCTTCCCCCAAACCCTGCCCTCCTCAGGCTTTGCCCCCAAAATCTCCCACTGGTGGTGAAGAGGGACCTGGCAACCCAAGTCACTGGGTGAAGCCACACCGCCGCCTGAGAGGCTTCCCAGCTAGAAAACCCATGAAATTCACCTATTGAGTTTCACGGGGCCATGCCAGCTATTTTGTTGGCGTAGCTCAACTGCAGCGAAAAGCAGCATTCCTGGGCTGTAATGGATGTGGAAGCTGCCTAAAGGCATCTTTGCCCTTGGGAGTGCCCCAGAACTGCCCTCTCTGATAGTGTTTGAAATACTCCAGATTACGAATGGAGGATGCTTCCATAACTTATCTGAATAAGCCAACTATTGAGTGAAATAGTCATGTGCCCCAGTGCCCTACTATTAGGGTACACATGCAAGAACATCAACATTTCACAGCTAGAAGGAGACAGTGTAGTGGTTAAGAGCAGTGGACTCTAATCTGGAGAACTGGGTTTGATTCCCAACTCTTCCACATGAAGCCTGCTGGGGGACCTTGGGCTAGTTACAGTTCTCTCAGAACTCTCTCAGCCCACCTACCTCACTAGGTGTCTGTTGTGGGGAGAGGAAGGGAAGGCGATTGTAAGCCACTTTGAGATTCCTTAAATGTAGAGGAATTCGGAATGTAAAAACCAACTCTTCTTTAAGATAGTATGTAAACCAACTGTGTTGGGAAAGGATGAGCAGTGTTCATATTCAAGCTTTTCTGCTTATTAGCTGTTCCTTGATGTTGAGCTCAGGTCTCAAAACAATGATGTATAATTTAGGAACAAAGATGCAGCTCAGTAGCCCAGCACTGGATGCTAAGATAGAGAAGATCTCCACAGCTACCATGTATTTCCCTTTTGTGCTCAAGTAGGTTGGAACAAAGCACAGCCAAACACTACAAAAGACCAACATACTGAAAGTGATACATTTGGCTTCATTAAAACTGTCAGGCAATTTCCTGGCAAGAATAGCTACAGTGAAGCTAACAATGGCCAGGAAGCCCATGTAGCCCAGGACTGAGTAAAACATGGTAGGTGATGCCTCATTACATTCCAGTATAATTTCTTCAGTCACTGAATGCATATCAGTTTCTGGGAATGGGGGAGAGATTACCAGCCACACTGTACAGAGGCCTACTTGAATAAGAGAACAGAAAACAACAATGGAGTTGGCCAGTCTTTTCCCCACCCACTTTCTCAGATTACTTCCTGGCTTGGTAGACATGAAAGCCAGAACCACAGTGATGGTTTTTGCCAGCAGAGAAGAAACAGCGATCGAGAAGATGATGCCAAAGGAGGTTTGTCGGAGGAGACATATCACATCCCCTGGTGGGCCGATGAATAGCAAAGCACAAAGGAAGCAAAGCAGGAGGGAGATGAGAAGAGTGTAGGTGAGGCTCCGGTTGTTGGCTTTGACGATGGGAGTCTCGTGGTGCTTCACAAATGTTCCTAATACCAGCACTGTGATGAAAGAAAATGAAAGAGCACCAACGGCTAAACTGACACCTAAACTTTCTTCGCAGGAGAGGAAGCTTACAACTTTTTGAAAACAGAAACTCTGGTCCGCATTAGGATAACAGTCCTCTGGGCACTGAAAGCAGTCGGCCATGTCTGAAATGGAAAAGAGCCAGTTTCAATCAAACGAAAGCACCCTTTTGTAAACTCTCTTGAGAAAGCTGATGCTTCCATAATAAAATGACAACAATGATTTATGTCACAGGTAAGCTATAGGTGTTCTCCTCACACGGATAATTCTGTAATGATATTCTGTGATGTTAATTTAGTAAATTAGGGGCTCTGCCCCTGCTCAATCCACTTGCCAACCACATAGCTTGCTGTGCTCGGGATATATAACAGTTGTTTGAATACTGAATGAGCAGTTCCATCTCCCACTCAAAGAGCTGCAGCAGTATTGGATAAAGGCCAACAAGAGCAATCCTCTTTTGTTGGAAAGCTGTAGGTTAAAATTAGATTTATTACCAATCTCATATGCTGCCTGCCCTTTCCTGGCCTCTTGCGAGTAAACTTTTGATTCCATTGCAAATACCAGAGTGATCTTGGGGACCTAAACTGTATCAGGGTGGTCCAATTCCCTTCCTTTTTGATAATGTGAGTCCATCATCCTGAAGCTGATGAAACAAACAGGGGCAGAGCCCCTTGTATTGAAATTAAAAAATGATGTTAGAATTCACCCAGCGCTTTCAAGATGGGCATGGATCATGTATGGATGTTTCTCTGGATTACAGCAAATCTGTGGATCATGATGTGCACTTGGATACTTACCACCTTTGTCTGATATCTTCCCTTCTGGGCATGGGATACAATCATAGCAGCAGAATGGTTCCCCTTCCTTTATTTTCTTTCTGTAGCCAGGATGGCATTTTTCGTTGCACATAGAAAGGGGCTGTACCTAATCCACCAATGAAAGAGGTGAATCTCAACATGCCTGTTCCTGGAATCCTTTCGTGTAAAACATATTATGCTATAAACTATAGCTAGTTTACTAAACTTGGCACACAGAGATGTAAAATAATTTGTCAAATGTGTCATTTTGATTTGAAACACTTTGCTCTGATCAGCCTCCTTTAAGCCAAAAAATAGATCCTCCGCCATCCATCAGGTATGAATACGATACACAGCTTGAAAGGAAGATGGCTTTACTCTGTTTTGACAAAGAAAATTGATCTTTTATTCTACTGAATTCTTTTTAAACATTCCTTCACTGTTCATTTCTGCTCTTACCTTGTATTGAGTCACCTTGTATTTCAACAACAACAACAAAATGTCGTAAGAGCTAATAACCAGTAAAGTTGAGTCTTTGCTGCCCATTTTTGACTATCTGACTTTTACTAAAAAGAGAAATTTAGTTGGCCTTCCCTCAGAGGCTTGGATCAACTCTCCCCTGGTGATCTGTAAGAGCCTTGAGGGGGTGTCTATTAGAGAGTCTATGTGGCTTCAGGGTAAACCCAGAAGTGCCATCAACACGTCATGCTCATGCCGATTGTGGGGGCCCCCTCCACAGGCCCTCTTCCTCCCAGTGGAGGGGCGGCAGGCAGCCCAATGGATTGGCAGGCTTTTGCCCGCACCCACTGGGCAGTTGGCAAGTCTAACAATGCACTCCTGAGAAGAACCCCTACCCCATTGTAAGACTGCTTCCGTTATTTGTCCTGCAGAGGCATGTAGGTGACTCGTCAAAGAGAACAGGATTGCAGCAGGGGACTCAACCCTGCATCTGTGAAGTCATTCTGACAGGCGCGAAGGGGGGGTTATTATAGAGGGAGTGGCTATGCTGGCATGGGCTTGTTTACTTCAACCTTTGCCTTTGTTGGGAATGTCATGTTACATTGTGCTGAGATTGGTGGGTTTTGGTGGGGTTGTTACCAGTGCCAGCCCAATTTCTGTGCTTTATGCTCTCTGGAACATGTGTGGGAGGTACATTCATTTCTCTTCTGCTAATATAGGATACTTACAGTTGATCTCAGTGCTGTTTGTTAGCTGTATGTTTGACTAAGATGTGATTAAAGATCGTTGGCAATGAAGATCCCTCCACACATACATACATTCTAGCCACGTGTCCCATCACTCTTAATTATTACAACCTGACCATACAGTCCACTATTTCCTAACTTAAACACACTATGAGAGAAACACAGATTTTTTGCTGTATCTTCTATAATGCAGCCTTCCATACATGAGAAGAGTCTTGTCCTACAGAGATTTTGATACCTTTTCCATTACTCAGTGATGCACATTTCAAATGAGAATCTCTCTCAGAGGCATTATTCATTCAAGTCCTACCTGGTTACATCCTTTGTGCCACACAATGGCTTCATCAGTGATGGTGAGCACTTGGTCTGGAGGAGCCCAGAATTCCATTTTGCCAATTTTCACTCTAACAAAAGATTGGTTTGGGAAGGTGACCCAGTTGATAACATCAAATCCTCCTTCTAATTCCCCATTCTCATCAAAGGAAACCTTGTCTCCAGCACTGTTGTTAAAGGAGACGCGTTTCAGAAACGGATGGAGCTACATTGCAAAGGAAAACAGCAAATTTGTTTGTTGGAAAAATAACAACTCTAGGAAGTACACTTTCCAACTGGATGTATGCCCTTAATGGGTATATTATTCATTTTATCATAGACACAGCATAATTTTAATATTAAAAACAAGTCAACCTTCTCTGATAATTGGGTAACCATTTCCATTTTTTTTGAAGTCTCATATCAAATTCTCATATATATGCTGGAAAAGTAATGGTTCTGTTAACAAATATTTGCAAACCAGTTACCAATTACAGTCTGGCCATACTTTGCATGATCATGAATTTATGCAGATGATAATGTAAAGGGGTGGAGCCTACCCTTGTCTTACCACATTTCTGAGTAAATTATTTATTCATTAACATATTTATACCCCTCCTTACTGTTTGGTTCCGGTTTGAAGCCTTCCTGCAATCTATGGACGTCGGCCCTGCCCCTCGCCCGATGCCGTTACACCCCGGGAAAGCCACCCAGGATTCCGGAACGCCTCTCGGGTCGCCGCCACGGCCTGTGTTGGTGGCTGGATGCTGGCAGAAGGCTGCGGCAGTGTCCGGGCCCAGTGCTGCTGCGGCGGTGGCAAGGGACCTGTGTCTGAGCCTGCACGCAGGCGCTGGGGCCACTAACGCCGGTGTGTGCCTTCTGGGTGCTGGCAGTGTGGGCCCTTCTGCCGGCGGGGGCCTTCGTCGGCCTCCTAAGGCCTTTGGGTCGGGCAGCTGGTGCATTTGAGGAATGGGCTGTTAGTGAGGCTCAAAACCTTGAATATGGGTTGGATCTAGCCAGTGTTTTCATTAAATCTTGACAAATATCCCTCCATAGCATAGTCCCCACCTCACTTGTCTGTTGTCTGTGACAGTCCCACAGCTTACTTGGTGGTCAAACATCTTTGTTTTCATCAATAGAAAAGGTGGTTGGATCCAACCTATTAATGTTACCTACCAAGCTGATTTACCATCTGCCTCCATTTGTATTCCTCAGACCCAGAAAAGGATCCAGAGAGGTATGGAGGTCAGTGTTTCTTTATGGGGTTTCACAAACCTTGCACACCATTAATATCAGCACCATTGTTTATGTTTGTGCTCATTTTGGATTATGCTGAAAACGGTGGAGGGAGAGGATGAGAGAAAACATCAATCTTTAGAATCTTTGGAAGCAGAAGAGGTTGAAACTGAATCAGAAATAGCTACAAAGCTGTACATAATGTATCCCATATAGATGAAGACATTTAGGGACCATCAAAGAGAAAGCAGAAATGCACAATTTCATTTATTGCTGAGGAATGTCAAAAGGTAAATGCACAAATGTTTGGTAGGGAATTCATTGTTGTACTGTCATAAAAGCATCTTTTCCTACTACGATACACTCCCAAGACCTTTTCATATGCTACTTGCCACAGCTTAGAGATCATTATGGAAATAAATACGGATCCAATTACTATTATAAAATAATATTACTTCAGATATTACTGGTACTGTTTACAAGAGCACTAATACTTTAGTATCCCCCCCACAACTGCCAATAATATACAAAACTGACTGTCAGGTCAGAGGATTCCTGCCATTACCTGCCAGGGCTGCAGATATAGATGGTTCCTTTTCTCTCCTGAAATCACTGATTCGCTTTTGGATTTGAACAGATACATAGCATGTACTGCATGGGCCACAGCATGGACAGCATTGTAGATGTTGTAGCTATATCCTGTCATCCTCATTTCAAAAAAAGCCCCAGGAAGGCGCTCCAACTTCTCTGCCCCAGTGCAAATATACCCCTTCCCCTCACCCGGAACTTCGTTGAGAAATTCACAGTCAAAGTTGTATCTCCAGAAGTCCTTGATAAAACCATCTTCTTTAGCTTTCAGTGGGTTTCTGCTCCCAACAAATTCTTCAAACCCTTGCGGTTCACTGGAATGAATTGCAAAGGACAGGGCTCCATGGATGAATTGTATATCCAAACTTCTCTGGTAGTCAGATAATATCAAATCTATTTGAGCTGTCAGAATCCACACCTTACATTTTGGCTTTGGGACTGTTTCTTCCATTTCTGGCACACAGAGCAAATTTCTCAAAACTATCATTGAGCCAGACTCTCCATAAAATATTACTGCGTTGGCTGCACTGTTCATGACTTTCTCATATGTTTCTTCCATCCATTTGACCATATCTACAACAGCACTTTCAAACCCTAAGTCAGGATATATCTGCATGAAGGCAAGGCAGATCCCCCTCTGGAGAAACACTAAAAGCATTTTACGCACAAATCTTTCTGCATTTTCATTATTGTCAGCAATGAACCCCGTCCACATCCAATTGAAATGAAGAAGCAACTGGACTATCCCTAGGTACTGGAGGGCTTCCTTTGGGACTATCCCATAGATGGAAAATCCATGTGTTTTATCAGTCATCCCTGAAGCAAATCCATACACAAGCTAAAGGTTTATTCAGGAGATAAGGAGACAGAATGATTTTTCTAAGCAAGGTGGTTTAGCAAAGCACGTGTAAAACATACCTCACAATCTTTATGTGTGTGCATCTCTTTAAGAATACTTAAGCAGGGGAGAAATCACTATAAACTTAAAGCCTATGCGGATGATTTAGAATGTTTTTTGATTGATCTGATTGAACAGTTTGACAGATGGAATAAAATTTTGGAGGTTTATGGAAAGCTTTCAGGTTTTAAAATTAATAAGGCAAAAACAAAAATTTTGGTTAAAAATATGACTCTTCCACAACAACAAATATTAATCAAAAAGTCGGGACTCAACATTGAACATAAAGTCAAATATTTGGGTATATGGTTATCGAATAATAATCTTAATTTATTCCAGGACAATTATGTAAATCAATGGCAACAAATAAAAAAAGATTTGATAAGTTGGGAAAAAGTCCCTTTATCACTCTGGGGAAGAATATCAGTAATTAAAATGATGTTATTACCCAAAATGCTTTTTTTGTTTCAAAATTTACCAATAGTGACTGGGGTACAGATATTTGAAGATTGGAAAAAAGATGTTATGAGATTTCTTTGGGGTAAAGAAAGACATAGGATTGCATATAATAATTTAATAGAACTAAAGGAGACGGGAGGACTGGGACTACCGGATTTAAAAATGTATTATCAAGCGGCATGCTTCACCTGGATTAAGGATTGGATTCTCTTGGAGAATCCAAAGTTATTAGAATTAGAAGGATATAAGTTGCGATTTGGGTGGCATGCTTATTTATGGTATGAGAAACAGAAAGTGAATAAAGAATTTAATTTTCATATTATTAGGAAAAATTTATTACAAATATGGAATAAATATAAAGATGCTTTAGAAAGTAAAACTCCCGGGTGGATAAATCCTATAGAAGCATTTATGCGAAGAGGTGCACATTTAAATTTGGACTGTGACAATGATAGAGAATTGATAGATTATAGAGATGGGACATGGATATTGAAAACACGTGAAGAACTTCAAATAAAAGATTGGTTTATGTATTATAAATTAAATGATGATTTTATTAAAGATAATAGGTTGGGATTTAACCATACCAAATCTAATTTTGAGACAATATTACTAAAAGGTAATAAAGGATTGATCGGAAGGATTTATAAAGTACTTATAGAATTGAATTTAGAACAAGAAAGGATCAAACCGGTCATGTTGAAATGGATGAGAGATCTAGGTTATAATATTGATTTGGAGATTTGGGAAAAGCTGTGGAAAAATGAATTTAGGTTTACTATTTCAAATGAAATAAGAGAAAATTTATATAAAATGTTTTATAGATGGTACATAACTCCGGTCTTATTAAGTAAAATGAAAAAAAGATGATAAAGCGCTTTGCTGGAAATGTGGTACTGATACAGGTACATTTATGCATATTTGGTGCTTTTGTAAAAAAAAATAGGAGATTTTGGCAATTAGTTATGAATGAGACTAATAATTTGATCAAAGTAAAAATTAAGAGAGATCCCGCTTTTTGTTTATTGGGTATTCCAAAAAAAGAATTGGATAAAGGTGATAGAGTCATATGTCAATATAGCTTTGCAGCAGCAAGGATTACAATTGCTAAAAAGTGGAAGCAAACAAATAAACCTTCAATTAGAGAGTGGAGAGAAAAATTATGGATGTATATGCGGATGGCCAAAATTACAGCATCTTTACATGGTAAAGATATGGAGGAATTTAAAATTATATGGTCAAAGGCCGCTGCATATTGGGATAAATTGGCAAAAACGGATTTTAAAAATATAGTTAACGAATTAAAGTACAATGTGATTTTAATCAAAGTATAATAATGTGATTTTTCTTTTAGTCACCACACTCCATCGGAGGTCCATGGGTAATGGGCACTGTGGTGGGAGGTGGGATTTTGAATTAGGGCGTAATATATATCCTTATATGTATAATAATGTATTAACAGAAACTTACGCTCTATATATGTATGTATTATTTTTTCTTTTATTTCTTTTCTTTTATTTCTTTTCTTTTATTATGTATATATTTTTTGTTTTGGATTTATTATAAAAAACTAATAAAAATTTTTTTAAAAAAGAATACTTAACCAGCTGGTGTTTTCTTGGTCTTCTGCTATGGACATTTTAACATTTGTGATCAGAGGCAGTAAATTTGAATATTAATGCTAGGAGGCATCACAGTAGTGAGGCCTTGGCTTCCATGCTTTGTTTGCTGATGCTTCAGGCAACTGGTTGGCCACTGTGTAAAAGAGGATGGCTGACTATCAATTCCAGCCTAAGCAGAGTTGCACCCTTGAAATCAATAGGCTTAGACAATTGATATCATGCATAGGACTGTTTAATGCATACATTTATTTTGGCTTAAGCCAAAATCAAAGTCCAATAGCACTGGTTAACAGATGCCCTCTGGATCTGAAGACAAATAATGGTGTAAACAATACAAAAGCTTGGGGACAGATGAAGCCTGCTTTATTTTATTTTATTTTCTAAATCTGCTCCTATTGCTCTATGGTTTTTGTTCAAGCAGGTCCCATGATCCCCACCATAGCCTTTTTGGTGGACAAAGAGGATTTCTTCTCCCTTTTACTCCAATCCGCTTTGTTTCAGATTATGACCATATAAAATATTGTAGCTTCATCTACTATGAAATTAGCCTTGATTCAACAACGATAGATAGAAATTCTACTAACATGATAGGACTTCTGGCCATATACACTCATGACTGACTACATGCTATGACATTAGCCTTCATCCAGAGCAATAGCCTTATGGTACCAACCTAATCGAGGAGAGCAAGTGATTTACTGCAGAGAGAAAAGTCCTCTGCCTATCTTCAGTTCCTTTTGCTTAGTCTTACACTGGAACTGTGAAACAGATCGAGGCCTTTCTGAAATGTATAACCTCGTTTGACATTGGATTGCTTATGCCAATCGAGAAGGTTATTTCGTTCATTTTTTACTTGAATATTAACCATCACAAATTATTTGTGGTATACTAAAGGTGAATGGATTTATTATGACATCAGATCCTGGTCCTAAGAGAAATTTGTAGATGACCTACTGTTTACATCTCTCCATTGTGAGAACAGGGGGTTATATCCAAACCCTCTACTCAGGTGATGATAATGATGATGATGAAGATGACTTTATAGTCCACCCTTCTGGCTGGAACCCAAGGTGAATTACAAGTATATATATATATATATATATATATATATATATATATATATATATCAATCAGTCAGTAAGCCAATTACAAAATATGATCCCGTATACCCTTCTTCTAACACAAGGAACCTTTATCCAATAAATATCCTCTTGGTCTAGACTAGAGGAAGAACTACTTCAGTCTTCTTGTACTAAAGGAAGCCTCTTCAGTTTTCATAGTGGAATACCGGGATATAACTCTATGTCGTTACTCTTCTTCTCCTTTCTTACATACATTTTTGTATTGCTTATAAAATGTTACAGACTATATCCTTTGCATTTAATTGCCTACAATTTATATTTTTACCTTTTTCCTTATGTAAATATATGCCAACATAGGGACCACTGCACTGATGTAGATCTAGTCCATAAAATTTATGAAATAATATGTTTTACAATGTCACCAGACTCCTGTTTATTTTTGATGTAAGAATCAAACATGGCTGCCACTCATTAGATGATTAACATGGATAATGGTTGAAATTTGAGTGACAGTCAAATTCAGACCAGGTTGAAAATCTGTATGACTTCAAGTCTGCTTGTTTACATAATATGTTTGTCTCTAAACTTCAAAGTTATATATGAGGAAAAAATGCAAGTGAGAAGAGCTCATAAATGTCCATAGTCCACCAATGCATCCTACCTGTGGAATGTTGTAGATGCCCAAAACATTTGCTATCTTAGAGGAGGTTTCAGAGCGACATCCCCCAATGACTGCAATTAGATTGTCCTGGATATCACATTTGTAGTTAGGAATAGATCTTCTCCTTGTAGAAATGAGCTGCAGTGTGACTTGATAAATCCTACTGGCATAGAAGCAGCTGTCATAGATATGGAATCCCAGAGTGATATTGGGCAAAATCTTGGGATTTTCATTGATCTCCTTTATAGCGAATACCAAGGCCAAGACATGCTGATAATTCTTTGTCACAAGACTAGAATGAGATTGGCATTTTGTTTCAAAAGTATATTTTCTTATTCATAACATTATTTCCAGTGTATCAGCCGTATTCAGCTTAGTACTATTATTATTTACTATAGCAGAGAATGATCATATTTTATCTGCATTGTGTTATGCATCTGATGAAGCCACTATTAGTCCATGAAAGTTTATGCTAGAATAAAAAACTTTTAAAAAAACCTTTTAGGGTGTTTCAGGACTCCTATATTGTATGTGGCAATCATGGGCATCCCATTCCTAAGTGGGGGGGGGTTATCCACAGCAGCCAGGAGCGGGGTAGATGTGCCGCCTCCTCAGAGGCTTGCCAGCCACCGCACAGGGGAAAAGGCCTTTTTAAAATGTAAAAAAGGGGGAAAGGGGGAAATGACCCATAGCGAACAGTGAGGCTGTGCCACCAAAAAAGGTGGCGCAGCTCCACTGCCACTCAAGGGGGTGTTCACAAGGCAAAAGAGGCCAGGAAGCTGACTAACATCAGCTCCAACCCTTTGAATACCCCGGGAATGTCCCCCCCCCCCACAACATCGGCATGGGCTTTCCCTTCCCGGAAATCCCTGCCAGCGAGGCTGCACTGGCAGCAGGGGCCAACGAAGCTCTGTGGCTCCTGGACGCTGGCATATTTCCTTCTGCACTGGTGTAATTGGCACCTATGCTGGTGCAGGGTCATGCCAGCTCTTATGGAGCTTTGCACACCCCAGGAATGCGCCAGAAATGGATATTCACAAGTAAGACAAGCATGGAAGTTTGCTGGGTGACCTTGGGCCAGCCACACACTCTCTGTCTCTTCTACATCACAGAATTGTTGTGAGGATAAACTTGAATAAGAGAGTTATGTAAGACTCCTTGGGTCCCAATTGGAGAGAAAGGTAGGGTTTAAATGAAATAAATAAATAAATAAATAAATAAATAAATATAAATACACTAATTCACAGCTCTCCTATGATATGCTATCACAAGAAGACATATATTCAAAGAAGTGTATACTACAATTTACAACATAATACAAATCAGAAACATGTGAATGGGCTGTAAAGATACTATTTCTATAAGAACATCTCTACCCTGTAGGGAAGGCAGTGTGGAACTCTTATCTCAGTTTTTCCCAACAGGGAAAATAAAAATAAAGAGTCAGGAATGTAAAATAACAATATTGTAGTACAGAAAAACATCTTGTTAATTTAATTATCTAAATATGCCCTCCCCTTAAAGAAACCAGTTTCTATCACATACTTCAGAAGAGAAAGGATTCATAATAAGGCAAAAGAAATCAAAAGTTATACATACTTTCACCATATGAAAGAATTATAATTTCATAATGTTGCAGATATTTTTATGTAGTTATTACTACACCGAAGTTTTGTTAATAAAGGGAAGATAAAAAAACATTGTAAAACATTTTTAAAATAACATTTTATTAATGATTTTTAAAAAGGCATATCTTAGAATATTATTGTATAACTTGTTAATTAAGAGTACTTTTTCAAAACTTATTATGGGGGGAGAAACCTTACAGGCGTTCTTCATTCTTTTCCTGAGAGGGGGGTTGATGGAACTCCGTCGAGCTTGCGAGGATGTAAGACTGAGTAGCAATGCCACCAATGAAGTGATCTCCTGACTGATAATAGTCAAACACTGTAGGCTGGGGATCTCGGATCCCACACCGAACAACGTGAGCCTCGCACATAATGTGAGGCTGCAGCATAAATAGCCACACCACTAACACCCACATCTTGAGCTCAAAACTTCCCTGTAGACACCAGTTCCTCTATGTGCACCAGCAGTGCTAACATCAGGGCCTCTATAATTAGAAGAGCCTGACATCCATCTTCCTTCAAGCTAACAGTCTTGACTCCTTAAATTAAAAAGACGAAGTATCAGACAATGTCCTGACAGGGTGCTTCCTGGACCTAGTCCCTTACCCTTGTTCTGAATAACATGGTGGGTATATTTATACCATACCTCACAGCTTTTGTTATTATTCTTGTTATTAGCTAAATGGGTTTGACAGGGGATTTAGCGAGCAGCAGAATTAATTACAGCCCTTTTGGTAATTATAATGGAACTCATTTCCCAGTTCTATAGTCACTGTGGTATTGCTGCAAAAGTCTGCTGTTGATTTCTGGACAGAAATAATATATCCATGTCATTGCAATGACAGAAACCAAGCAAAATAGAACAAGGGCAGACCATTCCTGGTGGCAGGCGGGGGAAAGGGGAGTTAGGTCATAGCTAGGGTTGCTAGGTACTTGCTGGAGTACTAGCTAGAGATCTAGCTAGGTACTAGCTGGAGATCTCCTGCTATTACAACTGATCTCCAGCCGATAGAGGTCAGTTCACCTGGAGAAAATGGCCGTTTTGGCAATTGGACTCCAAGGCATTGAAGTCCCTCCCTTCCCCAAACCCTGCCCTCCTCAGGCTCTGCCCCAAAAATCTCCACCGGTGGTGAAGAGGGACCTGGCTACCCTAGTCACGTCTGGGTGCAGCCACACCGCCTCCCACCTAGAAAACCAATGAAACTCGCCTATTGAGTTTCATGGGGCCCTGCCGGGTTTTTTTTGTGGCGTAGCTCCACCACAGCGAAAAGGGGCATTCCTGGGCTGAAATGGGTTTGGAAGCTGCCTAAAGGCATCTCTGCCCTTGGGAGTGCCTTAGGACTGCCCCCTCTGTGTTTGAAATACTCCAGATTATGAATGCTGGATGCTTTCATAACTTGGAGGAATATCTGAATAAGCCAACTATTTAGTGAAATATTCATGGGCCCCAATGCTGTGCACACTTCTCTCTCATACATGCAAAACACACTGAAATGGAAAACACGAATACTTTAATTGTGCGCAGTAAATAAAGAGGGAGGACAAAGTCTTTGTGGCTGAAATTAATATTTACTCATTTATTAATATTAAAAGATTGCCACAGGAAAACACAAAAACAAATGTCATTTAATACCACCCCCCACCCCCAAGGTGGATATGATCAAATTGGGCTAAGCATCTGAGATACCATTGCACTGCCTAAGAACCATAGAGGGATAGGCAGCACAGCTCCAAGCTCATTCATCTTTAATTGTATACTATAATTCTACTCATCTAAATTCAGAGTCTTTTCTCCAGCCCAGAGAGACTTCCTCCAGCAAGAGAAGCTTTTCTTCCAGATGAAGACTCCCGACACTGGAAGCACACATCTTGCACTGTATGAAGATACCTCACATAGTTGTGTGGACTAGTATGATGTAATATACTATATCTAGCCATGGTGTTTTACTACAACAGATTAACTGTGCTGAGGATTGTCTTTCTAAATCGCCCTTTCCTTGCTAAGTCATTTAGCTTTGAGTCTGTGAGACAAGGGGGTATTTGTCCCAGCTCACCCAGTGTTCCTAAGAGACTGACCGCATGATGAAGAAGAGTTGGTTTTTACATGCCAACTTTCTCTATCACTTAAGGGAAACTCAAACTGGCTTACAATCACTTTCCCTTCCCCTCCCCACAACAGACACCCTGTGAGGTGGATGGGTGATGCCTACTTTGCCCTCTAAGTAACATCTCAAGACGCTCTACAAAATTAAGTGTATAGTACCATATTTTTCCATGTATAAGACTACGTTTTATTCTTTAAAACTTTGCCCCTATTTTTTTCTTAATTTTGGGTTCAAAAAAATAGGGATCGTCTTAACATGGGGGCGTCTTATAGATTGAAAAATACGGTATCTCTTTAACCCAAAGTGTTCTTGCTGGAAGTGTTTTTTGAATCTATTGAATTGGAAGGTCTCCTGGGTCTCACATTGCAAAGCAAGTAAATAAACTCGTTGATACCGACCAATATGGACTGACGAGGGTAGCATCCTACTCAGCCCTAAAACAACTGGCTACTACTACACAACAAAATGGAAGAGCGGGTTGGTGCAGAGATGTTGACAATGTAGTGAGATGTATAGCATACCACCTCATTGGCCAGCTCCAGTGTCCAAGATGAACACTGCTGGCTTGCCTCTCAGCTCCATTGGAAGCAGCATCCAAATCCTCTTGTTGAACCTGTGGAGGAGAAGTGCTGCTGCTCAAGGTTTTCTCCTTATTAGCTGTTCCCTGATGTTCAGCTCAGGTCTCAACACAATAAGATATAATTTAGGGGAAAAGATGCAGCTCAGCAGACCAGCACTCAAACTTAAGATGGAGAAGATCTCCACAGCTACCATGTATTTCCCTTTGGTGCTCAGGTAGATTGGAACAAAGGATAACCAAACACTACAAAAGGCCAACATGCTGAAGGTGATAAACTTGGCTTCATTAAAACTGTCAGGCAATTTCCTGGCAAGGAAAGCCACAGTGAAGCTGACCAGGGCCAGTAAGCCCATGTAGCCCAGGACACAGTAAAACATGGTAGCTGACCCCTCATTACATTCCAACACAATTTCTTCAGTCACCGAATGCATATCAACATCTGAGAATGGGGGAGTTGTTGCTAGCCACACAGTACAAATCCCTGCTTGAACAAGAGAGCAGGAAAGAAAAATGGAGGTGGACAGTCTTTTTCCCACGCACTTTCTCAGACTGCTTCCTGGTTTGGCAGCCATGAAAGCCTGAAACAATGTGATGGTTTTCGCTAATATACAAGAAACAGCCATGGAGAAGATGATGCCAAAGGAGGTTTGTCGGAGTAGGCATGCCACGTTCTCTGGCTGGCCAATGAATAGCAAAGCACAAAGGAAGCAGAGCAGGAGGGAGACGAGGAGAGTGTAAGTTAGGCTTCGTTTGTTGGCTTTGACAATGGGAGTGTTGTGGTACTTTAGAAATGTTCTTAATATGAGCAGCATGATGAAAGAAAACAAAAGAGCACCAATAGCCAAACTGATACCCCAAGGTGCTTCATAAGATAAGAAGCTTACAATCTTGGGAATGCATGAATTCTGTTCTTTGTTTGGAAAACAGTCCTCTGGGAATTTAAAGCAGTCAGCCATGTCTGAAAAAGAAAGGTTTTGGTATCAGTCAGACAAAAGAACCATGGCTGTAGTCACGCACAACAGGGAAAACCCATTCCCACTGTCAAAATAGCAGCAAGTGAGTGGAAAGTGTTCTATGGAGGCATCCATATACCGCATCCTCACACTGCTAGATGTTGGCACATCCCTCCCAGTCCTCTACCCGCTTATTATGTTGGCACAAAAGTGCTGACTACATTACTGGACCTCACCACAGCCTACAAATCCCCCGCTGACAACGGCTAGTCCAAACCCCACAACTCAGCCACATGTCAGGGGCATGTTTATATTGTAAATCATTTTAAAATTAATACTTTATAAAAGTGACTACAGTGAGGGAAAAAAGTATTTGATCCCCTGCTAAATTTGCCCGTTAGCCCTCTGACGAAGAAATGACCAGTCCTTAATTTTAATGGTAGGTTTGTTGTAGCTGTGAGAGACAGAATAACAACAGGAAAACCCCCAGAAACCCAGAAGACAAAAGTCAGAGATTGATGTGCATTATAATGAGGGAAATAAGTATTTGATCCCCTATCAACCAGCCAGATATGGGCTCCACCCCTTTTCCCTCCCCCCTTTTCAATTTCCGTGGCTGCAGGGGGTGCTTTTTTGGGGATGCAGCCCCCAAACTTTCAGCATAGCTTCAGACGAGCCTTCTTAAGAGACCCCCCAAGTTTTGTAAAGATGGATTCAGTGGGGGCAGAAATATGGGCTTTCCCTTTTTCTCTTTCCATGGCTGCAGGGGGTGCATTTTTTGGAGTGCAGCCCCCCAAACATTCAGCATAGCTTCAGACGAGCCTTCTTAAGAGACCCTCCAAGTTTTGTAAACATTGGGTCAGGGGGTCCCGAGATATGGGCTTTCCCTTTTTCCCTATTGGGATGAATGGATCACCCGATCCTGTATGCATCTCCAGAGCGGCAAATCCAAGGCAAACCTCCGTTGCTTAAATAGAATCATATTGGATTACCCCGTCCTCCCAGCCCCTCCTGATGGAACAGAAGACAGCCACAGTAAGACCCCTTTGGGGGCTTTAATCTATAATTTTTCTCCTGTGTGTGTGTGGGGGGAGGGAGCAGTTTCTGTGCGTGGGGGGGGGAAGCCAAAGGGGACTTTCACCCGTTCTGCCTGGGGTGTGTGTGCCCCCTCGAGTCTCTCTCTCCCTGGTTTGAGGGGTGGCTTTAGTTGTGTGTCCTCAGGTTTTCCCTCATTCATAAGATCAGTTAGGTCTATTTTGATGCTTGCTCAAAACTGGTTTTCAAATGGTGACTTAAAGAATGCATTTGCCTGTTCCCGAGTCCCATGCAAAAGGGGAAATTCCACCCCTCCTGCTCATTATGCATAGCTAGGTGCCTCTGTCCCTTTCCATGGTTTGCAAACTCCCAGGTGTCAGGTGTTGCTTTGCATGGTTGCAAAGGTGTTGCTTTGCAGTTGTGTTGCTTTGCAGTGTTGCTTTGCAGTTGTGTTGCTTTGCAAACTTCTTAGCACCTGCCCCGTCCTTGCTCTCAGCTGTTTGTCGGGGCTGGGAGCTTTGTGTGTGGGCAGCAAGCTCTGCTCAGAGATGCACATTAAGGGTGGGGGGGACCCCTTTCGGGGCCCATATCTCAGC
Source organism: Euleptes europaea (assembly GCF_029931775.1). NCBI lineage: Eukaryota > Metazoa > Chordata > Lepidosauria > Squamata > Sphaerodactylidae > Euleptes > Euleptes europaea. Next base: position 15,918,164 of record NC_079329.1, on the reverse strand, counting down.
CCCCCCTGACCCAATCTTTACAAAACTTTGGGGGTCTTGCAAGAAGGGTCCTTTGAAGCTCCGCTGAAAGTTTGGGACCTCTACCCCCAAAAATGCCCCCCTGGAGCCGCGGAAAGGCGCTGTTGTGTTTTTAATGGCTTTATTCGGCCGAATTTTCCCCCCGAACTTTGAATTTGCACCGAATTGCATGGACCCGAAGCGGGGGAGTTTGGACTTCAGCATATCCCGAATCCAGACAGGCTGAATTTGGCCGAATCCAAACTATACCCAATTTTTTTTTCAACAGCCCTAGTTAACATGACACATTAAATAATGCAGATTCACACAACGGGAGCTAAACCACTGCAAACTGTACACAGCAGTACAGACCCCAGTAATTTATCCAAGTAACTTTGTGAAGACTTTTGTAACAGTGCTACCCTATTGCCTGCGTAGAAAAGCCCTCTTGAGTAATTCTGTCTTGCATAGTTTGCAGAGTGCCAGGAGACTGGGAGCCTTCCTGACCTCCTCAGGCAGGCCACTCCACAATGTGGAATATGATAAAGAATGCATGGATACAATATGTAATGGGGAATAGGGGAGGGGCTGTGGCTCAGTGGTGGAGCATCTGCTTGGCATGCAGAAGGTCCCAGGTTCAATCCCCTGGCATCTTCAGTTAAAGAGACTAGGCAAGTAGGTGATATGAATAGACCTTTGCCTGAGACCCTGGAGAGCCACTGCCAGTCTAAGTAGACAATATTGACTTTGATGGACCAAGGGTCTGATTCAGTATAAGGCAGCTTCATGTGTTCATGTGTTCAATATTTTTAATGGAATGTTGACTGAGCAGGCAGCCTATTATGGAACCCATTCATTACAGACCATGTGGATCCTATCAAACTCCAAATCAAACACATATTTACTAATATATTTGCATGCTTAGGAATTGTGATCACTCAAAAGTTTAGAATTAGGTGTCATTGATATGTCATTGAAGTGTCCGGTCAAGCATTTGCCTTCTCACTGGAAGTGTTTGTTGTGGAGATGGCTGAGAATTGATGTTTCTGGAACCTTTCTCAGTGCCAGAGAAAAGCTGGTCTCAAAGAATGGAGGGTAGGAGAGAGATGCCGACCAATATGGATGCTTGACAGTAATGAAGCAACTAATGAGAGGGAGGAGCAAACACTGGAGGGCACACACTACTCTGGACTTCAAATTAAGAAAAGGACACTGACTAAGTGTTTTTCCTAATCATATGTTTCTTATTGTTCAGTTCAGGCCTGAACAAGATAATGTAACATTTGGGAGAAAAGATACAACCCAGGAGCCCAACACTGGAGGCTAAGATAGAGAAGATCTCCACGGCTACCATATATTTCCCCTTGGTACTCAGATAGGTTGGAACAAATGACAGCCAAACACTGCAAAAGACCAACATGCTGAATGTGATAAACTTGGCTTCGTTGAAACTGTCAGGTAGCTTCCTGGCAAGAAAAGCCACAGTGAAACTGATGACCGCCAAGAAGCCCATGTAGCTCAGGACACAGTAAAAATTAGCAACAGACCCCTCGTTACATCCCAATATAATTTCTTGAACTGTTGAATGCATGTCAATATCTGGGAACGGGGGAGAGGTTGCCAGCCACCCAGCACAGATGCCTGCTTGGATAAGAGAGCAGGAAAGAACAATGGAGTGGGCCAATCTGTTCCCCACCCATTTCCGCACTCTGCTTCCTGGTTTGGTGGCCATAAAAGCCAGAATCACAGTTAGGGTCTTTGACAGTACACAAGAAACAGCCACTGAGAAGATGATGCCAAAGGCGGCTTGTCGAAGAAGACATGTCACTTTCTTCGGTGGGCCAATGAACAGCAATGCACAAAGGAAGCAGAAGAAGAGAGAGATGAGGAGACTGTAAGTGAGGCTCCGGTTGTTGGCTTTGACAATGGGAGTGTTGTGGTGCTTCAGAAAAATCCCTAAGATCAGAGCAGTAATCAAAGAGAAGGAAAGAGCAAAAAAGGCAAAGCTAACCCCCAAAGGTTCTTCATAGGACAAGAAGCTGATGTCCTTCGGAATACATAAATTGTGTTTTTTGTTTGGATATTGGTTATCTGCACATTTTTTACAGTCATCCATATCTGAAAGCATAAAAAGATGTGGGTTTGAATCTCACTAACATGCCATACATATACAGGGATGCATGCAAGATATCAGTGTTCCATACATCTCACATAGGTACATGTTCTCCATTCAAATTGGAGGGTCTGTTCTGGGCAAAAATGGAACAGAGACTAATTCAGAGCATTAACATTCATGATATACTGAACATTGGTTAGAGTTAGGGTTGCCAACTCCAGGTTGGGAAATATCTGGAGATTTTTGGGGTTGGACCTGAGGAGGATGGGGTTTGGGGAGGGGAAGGACTTAGAGTCATATGCCAAAGCAGCCATTTTCTCCAGGGGAACTGATCTCTATTGGCTGGAGATCAGTTGAGAAAGCAGGACATCTCCAGCTATTACCTGGAGGTTGGCAACCCTATTTCCCAGCTTGTGATACTTTTATGGCCTGATTTTATTTTTTGTTAGATTCATAATGATGGCTTTGTTGAGTGCTGCTTTGAAAAGTAATTGTTTTACTGTTGATAAATCTGTTTTACTGAATTCTTGTACCATTTTAATTTTTTTTACCATTTTAAAGAAAACATTTATTGTTGTATTTCTTTTAGCTTAGCTGCTTTGAGCAGATCCTAGACGTGGTCTTTTGTATTTGGAAGTCATGATTACTGCCAACCAGGCCTATCGCAGGCTTGTTAGACAAACTGTAATCTCTGTTGTTTAATTTCTGTAGTCTATTCAAAAGATTATTTGTGTAGTAAAACAACAAACCCAACTTTCATGAACTAAATTATCATTTTAAAAATCCTGCAGACAGTCAGATCTGAAGTGTGCATATTTATATGTATGTATTTTTGACAAACAATCTGTTTACTTTCTGCCATTTTACTCCTGTGTGAACATATAGGTCTTACCCTTTTGGTCAGAGATCTTCCCTTCTAGACATGGAGTGCAATCATAGCAACAAAATGGCTCCCCCTCTTTTATTTTCTTCCTATAACCGGGATGGCAACTCTGCGTACATACCGAAAGAGGACGTGTCTAATGCATTAATGAAAAAGGAAAGTTAATATCTTCCTTAACATTAATTGATGTGATTCAAGAGACATTCTTCTGTAACTTCTTTCCATGCTGCTATGGTGGTATTTGAAATGCTGGAATATGTTGGATCCTACCGGCTTTCTGCCTGATTCACCCCTCACTGCAGCCCCCATTCCTAGCATAGCTTTCAAATGAAAACTATCCTTCCTCTTCATTCTGCAAAAATCTTTCTGGAATCCAATCCAGGAGAAGCAGAGCCTCCCATGTTGGTATTTTCCACACACTTGTTGCCAGACTAGAAAAAGTGGACCATTTTATTTAAAAAAATCTTGTTTTAGTATCAATAATAGCCGCTAAAGCCTTATTAAGCTTCATGTTCTTGGGGGTTTACAATCTATACTGCTTTAGTCTCTCCACATCACTTAGGATTGCCAGGTCCCCCTGGCCACTGGCAGAAGCTTCATGGGGCTGGGGCTGGAGGCAGCAAACCATGCACGTGGCATGACGATTTCACTTCCAGGTTTACCCCAGAAGCGGCAGCATCATGCCAGGATGCTCTAGTATGGTCCTTCAAAAACTCTATGCTTTCCATAGAGTTTTTTGGAAAGGGTGCTTGAGTATCCCCATCATGATGCTGGTACTTTGAGGGTAAACCCGGAAGTGACAACATAGCGCTGTATGCATGGATCACTTCCCCCATCGGCTGGCCAGCTTCCACCCACCAAGGGTTAGTGGGTCAGTGGGCAGCCCCATTAATTGGTGGGCCGATTATTGTGCAAATGGCAACCCTAACATGACTTCAGACTTGTATTCATTGTAAGGTTAGTTTCTGTTTTATCTGGCATAATACCTGCAAATAAATTTTATTGTTATTATTATGACTTCAGACTTACTCCTATTTTGAAATTGTTATTTTAATTGCCAATGGATTTCTGAGTTCAGTTCAAGGTGCTAATTTCGACCTTTAAAGCCCCTGTCATAATTCAAGGGCCATCTCTTCCTGTACAAACCCATATCTCCAGCAGTTCCTTCTGTAGATGAGTGAGGACAATCCCTGCCCAACCCTGGAATATTAAAGTGGAGAACCCCAAACTATGGAATGGTCTGTCTGATGATTTTGGAAAGTTCAGGATGCATTTACTTGCAATGAAATGTTGCGGTCCTAAGGGCAGGGAGAAGTGGCTGAGAGAGACAAAGTGGACACAAGGGTACACTGAGAACCAAGTGGCATGAACATGGAGCCCTTGCCCCACAAAAAAAAAAAAATTCTGGTTGCCTGCTATTGGCTGGAGTGCCAAGAAGACTTCCTGGCCCAAACCAGAAGGCTTCCATGCTGCCATGGCTGTAAGCTCTAGCCCTGCGGCAAACCCATAAACAGATTCCAGCAGACGGCAAGTCCACGAAAGCAGTTTTAATAGTTAGAAGCCATATTCAGAAGGACACTAGTTAGGGGCAAAGGTAAGGTGAAGAGCATATATGGAAAAGCAACAGGAGATAACTGGTAACCCCCTCCCAGAGGCAGGAAGGAGCACTTGGCAATTCCCACAGTATGGGAATTTATGAAGACTAAACATGGGGCATAGACTGGCCTTGGACAGAACAGCACAACAGCACCTGGGAGTAGCACAATCGCACTACCGCATACCAACCTCATGGCCTGCTCCTGACATTGGCAGGGCTCTTGCCTGCTGCCATGGCTGAAGAAGGGGGCGGCCTTTCTCATCCTTAGTGTCTCACCCTGCGGCCGCAAAATGGCCCCAGGAAAGTCCATGGCCATGGTATCCTTTTAGTTCTGGCTATGTTTTTTTTTTTTTTAATTGTTTCAGTGGATTCAGACAATGCGGTCTTGCCACTGCCTTCAGGTGGCAGACAGGTGGCAACCAGAAACATTACTTGTGTAATGAGCTTCCCCTTCAGGCATTTCTCTTCATGGAGTTTTTCAGTTAAGGGTTTGATTTTTTTAAAAAACCCACTATTGTAGTCTGAAAACTCTTGTTTGAAGTTTTCTGTTGCCTGTTTTTATGTTTTACTTTTATGCTGGCCTGTGTTTCTTCTAATGCTGGATTTTAATTATTATATTTTAATTTATTTTGTAAGCCACCTTGAGCAGGTTCAGGGAGTGGCAGCTTAAAAATATTATCTGTGTAAATGAATAAATCTTTTTCAGCTTCTACTAGCATCTTAATTTATAGTTCAGCAATGTATTTTCAATACCCTTCTCTCAGAAGATGAGAAATATATTAGTAAAGGAACCAGGGAAGAACTTGGTAGAAGCTTGCTTGTTGCATCAGTTCATATGCTGTGTGTATGTGGGGGGAGATTTCAGTAAAAATTACTCATTATTTCATATATACTCTGAACTGGCCAATGAAGTTTACACTGCATACTTTGACTGAAAGTCAATGTTCACTCAAAACTCGAAGACTTTCCAGTCTCTCTCCAACTGAATCCTACCTGATTAAACCAGGTGTCCCATATGATCGCATCCTCATCAATGGTGAACCCTTGGTCTGAGGGAACTTGTGGATCCATCCTCCCAACCTTCACTCTCTGAAAGGAGTGGTTTGATAGAAAAATCCAATTTATAATATCAAATCCAGATACCAACTCCCCATTGTGGTCAAAAGAAACCTCGTCGTCAGCACTGTTGTTAAAGGAGATACCTCTCAGAAAGTGATGAAGCTAGATGGAAAAGGGAAAGGCAACAATTTACAAATGGCAGCCATGACATGGGTCTTTCAGCTTGACATTAACAAACGCATGAACACATGAAGTTGCCTTATGCTGAATCAGACCCTTGGTCCATCAAAGTCAGTATTGTCTATTCCAACCAGCAGCAGCTCTCCAGGGACTCAGGCAGAGGTCTTTCACATCACCTACTGGCCTAGTCCCTTTAACTGGAGATGCCGGGGATTAAACCTGAGACCTTCTGCATGCTAAGCAGATGCTCTGCCACTGAGCTACAGCCACAACTGCTCTGCATGAGTTCCACTGATTCTAAGTGTGATTATACTTCAAAAATAAAGCTAATCCTAAACTTCCCCCCATACTTTCCCATTACACCTCTAATTCTTTTAGTCTCGTTTAAGAGTATTGCATCATTCTGCCTGTCCACTTCAACAACCTATTTAAAATTCCAATATATTACACAGATAGCGAGATTCTAAGAGTTTGTGATCAACATAGCACATGTTTATTTTTATCTCTCTCTCTCTCTGCTCATAAACTCACAAGCATACGACAGATTGTGCCACCACACTACACCTCTTCTGGCAGCTTTTGAAAATGTCTCCCTTTCCAAAGGCTTTCAACTATTGTTTTATAACACTCCATGACAAATCGTCACGGTGGGGAAACCAGCCCAGTTCACCAGATTAGAGTCTACCACTCATGCGGAGGAGTGGGGAATCAACTTCAGTTCTCCAGATTAGAGTCCACCACTCTTAACCACTACACCACTGAAGGAGTAGCTGAAGGGGACAGCCATTCTGATCAGAGGTCAGAGCTGGAACACAAAACGTTTCCTGTGTGAATGTTTGCTAATCTACCTTCCAAAATTAGCAATTAAGATCCAGGTAATGGCACAAGCAAAAGGTGAGTACCTGACCACTTCAACACTTTTCATTAAGAGGCAGAGTAATGAAACAGTAAGTGGATCTGGAGAGACTCCCTTTACCACATATCTTAGGGCTTTTCTTAATCAGACATTGCTCTTGCAGTAAAGATGAGTACAGGTTCACCTGCCACCATTCTTGATTGTCCTGTTTCAGTCCTCCTCTATTCACCTTCTCATGTTTGAGTCTGGATGAGAACATGGCATTTAAAGCATGGGCCAGGGCATAAACAGCATTATAAATGTTATAGCTGTGCCCAGTCATGCTCATTTCAAAAAAAGGCCCAGGAAGACTCTCCAGCTTCTCCTCCCCAGTGCAAATATTCCCCTTCCCCTTGACCAGAACTTCATCTGGAAATTCACAGTCAAAGGAGTGTCTCCAAAAGTCCTTGATAAAACCATCTTCTTTTATTCTGGAAGGGTTTCTGGCCTTAACAAATTGTTGAAACCCAGGGCGATCACTGGAATGAATGGTGAAGGACAGAGTGCCATGGATTAGATCTGTACCCCAAATCCTTTGATAGATAAATGCATTGAGCTCCATCTGGGCTGTCATTATTGACACTTTCCCCTTCCATGTCATGTTGTCTAGGTCCGCTAGAACGGGCAACCATCTCAAGTATATAACAGAATAGGATTCTCCATAGTACAGACATACATTGGCTTTTCTGCCCATGACTTTATCATGTATGTTTAGCCCTCTTTGAAACTTTTCAGGAATATCAGTCATAACGGTTGATTTGGGGCTTTTTTCAATGAAGGAAAAACAGATGCCATGCTGAGAAAAGAGTTCAGACATAGATTGCAGAAATCTTTCTCCGTTTTCATCATCCACATAAAGGAGGCCAATCCACGTCCACTTGAAATGGAGAAGTAACTGAAGAATCCCCATATACTGAAGGGTTTCACTGGGGGTTGTTTTATAGAAGGGCAAGCCTGGGGTTTTGTCATTCATCAGTGGAGCAGAACCATAGATAAGCTGAAGAGAGATATGGGGTGGAGAACAGAGACAAAATAATAGCATTTGTATAGGGCATTATATAGAACCAGCCTGAAATCTAACTGAATTTTATTATTATGGATTATACGCTGAGGCTGAGTGTATAGTTGCTCACTTAAAATGCATAGTGGGTACATATCTGAAGAACAAACTATTTAACTCTTACTCCAGACAAGAGGATACTGTTAGGACAGAATGTGGAGAAATAGATTGCTTTCCAATTGGCAGCGGTGTCAGACAAGGATGTATTTTATCTCCCTGTCTCTTCAATCTATGCAGAACATATCATAAGGAAAGCTGGATCAGCTTTAGATGAAGGTGGAGTGAAAATTGGTGGAAGAAACATTAACAATTTGAGATATGCAGATGACACCACCTTACCGGCAGAAAAAAATAACGACTTGAAAACAACACCCAATGAAGGTTAAAGCAGAAAGTGTCAAAGCAGGATTACAGCTGAACATCAAGAAGATAAAAGTAATGTCTACTGGGGAATTACACAGCTTTAAGGTTGACAATGAAGAAATCAAAATTGTTCAAGATTTTCTATTCCTTGGCTCCATCATCAACCAAACGGGAGACTGCTGCAACCAAGAAATCAGAAGGAGATTGAAAATGGGAAGGGCAGCCATGAAGGAGCTAGAAAAGATTCTTAAGTGTAAGGATGTATCACTGGTGATCAAGATCAAGTTAATTCATGACATTGTATTCCTCATTACTATGTATGGTGTAAAAGTTGGACAATGAAGAAAGCTGTCAGGAAGAAAGTTGACTGATTTGAAATGTGGTATTGGAAGAGAGTTTACAAGATCCCATGGACCACCAAAGAGACAAATCAGTGAGTTCTAGATCAAATCAAGCTAGAACTCTCCCTAGAAGCTAAAAGGACTAAACTGAGGCGATCATACTTTGGTCACATTATGAGAAGACCAGAGTCACTGGAAAAGACAATCATGTTAGGCAAAGTTGAAGGCAGCAGGAGATGGATTTACTCAATAAAGGAAGCCACAGCCCTCAGTTTGCAAGACCTCAGCAAGGCTGTTAACAATAGGATGTTTTGGAGGACATTAATTCATAGGGTTTTCGTATGTCAGAAGTGACTTGACAGCAGTTAACACAGAGACGCTACGTCTGCTGTCAGATAAAAGACTGTGAGAATGAAGTAAGTGCATGCAGTTGTGTTTATGTGCTCTTGCATAAATGTAGCAGTGAACCGTTTACATACAATTCAACAAACAAATCTCCTACCTGTGGAATTTTGTAGATATCCAAGACAGTTGCCACAAGAAGAGAGATTTGGGGGTCTAGTCCCCCTATTACAGCTAGTGAGTTGTTCTGAATATCACACTTATAATTGGGGGCAAATTTCTTTGGTGTGGATATGACTTGCATTGTTTCTCGATAGGTCCACTTAGCATTGAAACAGCTGTCATGGATGTGGAAGCCCAAGGTGATGTTGGGTAGTATCCATGGGTTTTCATTGATTTCTTTTACTGCAAATGCAAAAGCTAGGATGTGCTGGTAGTTCTTGGTCACTGTGCTGGAACAAGAGGTTATTTTATTTAGAAAAAATTATATGCACCACTTGTTATGAAAATGAAGATGGGAGACAAAATAAAACTTGACTATATGCTTGGGTGACTCCCCCCCCCCCTCAAATTTGGATAAAGAGTGATTCTTTCTTTCAGAACTTAATTAACTTTAATAACTTTTTCTATATCCCAACCAAATAAGAAACATTTATTGCCTCTTAGGACAGATACTCTCTTGACTAATAAAGAGAAAAGGATTCAATGCTTACAAAAGTTCATCAGACGATGGTGGTGGTGGATTTCTTGTGAAGTCTATAGGACTGGAGACAATGAAAGAGTGGGAAGCAATACCACCAACAAAAACATCTCCTAACTGGTGATACTCATGGAGTGGAGGGTATGGATAGCTCATCCTGCACTGAACTACATGCGGCTTAGAAACAACAGAAGGAAGCAGGACAATCAACACATCCATAAATACCATAAATATGGATACTCTGTTTTCTCTGTCAACACATTGTACTGTTTGGACCTGTAGTGCAATCATAAAGAATTGCTATGATAACAGAACCCTAACCCAAAGAGACATTGACTCTTCCAATAGACCTCTGCTAAGTAGCACTCAGAAAACAAAGGGAAAAAAAACCATAAATAGGTCAGAGAGCAGAATGGTGATTTGTTCTCTATTTGTGTGATCTTACATCAAGGGCTGCATGGTTTTGGTTTTACTTATACTGTCCTTCTCAAACTTTCTAAATGGTTGGTTGATGATGACTTAAGCTCCAGTGATCATCTGACAGGCAGCAGAGTTAATTATAGTGCTTTTGATAATTGATAGAGAAGATAATTACTAAGTCAAAGTTTGGTATTGCACACTGAATCACAAAAGAAAAAAAACATGGTTTTCACTTCTGAACAGAATTTTGTCTTCCACTTACACAGAAAATGGGCATTGTCCTTGGAATGATCACAGTGATCAATAGACACTAAAACCTATCTGTACTCCATCAGTACATGTGAACCACCAAATGGGGCAAATAGCACTCAGTAAGGTATTTCAGATCATAAAAATGTTGTGGGGGAAGGCCATCACCCTGACCCAAATCAGCTACCACACACCTGGAAATTGAATTGCAAGTTGGGAATTAGCATCACATGTCAACTGAAAACCCTTGTAGTAGATCTAAATAACATGGCCCCCGGCAACTGACAGGAGTCTGGAGGCAGAGACAAAGGGATATTATCTCAACATGACTTGAATACGATTAAAAGCAGTTTATTTGATACTAGTACCCTTAATAAAATTCTTCCAGCATCTTACATTTTCCATCTAGGCAATCCAGATTATAAGAGAGCATTTACCTCGTTGCATTATAATGCACTCCCCATAGCTATTCTAGAGGGTAGGTACATAAGGATTCCTCTTGAGGATTGTGAATGTTTATGTAAAGAGGGGCATGCTGAATCTTTAGAACATGTTGTTTTTGACTGTAAAATCTACAGACATATTTGGGACGCTTTAATTTTCCTCTAATGAAGGGCTCTCCAGGGATGAATAGAATGGTCTTACCTTTACACTATGTTATCAGATAAGAATCAGGAGATAGCTTTTAAGGTGGCATCATTTGTCAGTGATTTGATGTCACTTCTGGGGAATACCAAGAAATTACACTTGTTCGCTCTAGGAATCATCAAAAACTCTACCATAGAGATTTTTTCCCTGGGACGGATATCATGCCATTGCCTGACAGTGGCATCACTTCTGTTTTCCTGCTGGAAGTGACATGTCATTGAAGAGCCACCCCTCAATTTCTCCACTGCTGGCCCATCAAACAGTGGTGGGGAAGAGGGGCTACTGGCCAGGAACTAGGCCTCTGGCCTTTTCTTCACTGAGTTGGGGTTGGCAAAAATGGAAAGGAAGATGCCGTTATATGGCCACTCCAGCATCTTTGTTAGAAGGAATGTTCGATCAAAAAGAAATATTAAGCGAAACCCTGATTCATGGCATGAAACCTTCTGTATGAACTGCGAAGTGGGCCTACACCTGTCTGAGGCTGTAGTTGTTATTATTCACAACAAGGCGGGGAGGTGTCAAATTCTGCCACTTCTCTGCTGGTTCTTTTTAACTTTTTTTCTACTACATAAACTTAAGGATGCTCACTGAGCATCAGTTAATGGAGAAGAAAGTCATATAGAGTGCTTTATGCAGCACTCTGACATGATGAACAAAGACTTGATTCCAATAGATAACTTGAATAAAAGTCACTCTTATGGGTATCTTACATAGGGACTCAGGTTAAAGTGAACCTCTCACTATTATATCTACCAAATCTTCCCCATGTCGGAACATTATAACATGACTTCAATCTTGTCAAAAATGTGCTCATCACGTTGCCCTAGGGTTGCCAGGTCCCCCCTCTCCTCCTGCAGGAGGCTTTTGTGGCAGAGCTGAGGGGATTGTGAGTGCGGCCACACTGACATGTTTGCATCACTTCCGGTTTACACCTGAAAGTGCCACATCGCGAGGGGCCTTTTACCACTCAAACTGAATGGTAAAAGGTCCCTCCCGATGCAGCACTTCCTGGTGTAAACCGGAAGTGATGTGCCTTGGTGTGCAGAGGCAAGTGCACGTTTGCCTGCCAACCCGCAGCTGGTCGATGGGTAGAGGGGTGGATTCGCCACCGGACACTTGGCAACTCTACATCACCCTGAATGAGAATGGGACCTGACAGGGAAAGAGAAAAGATCGAAAAGCTCCTACAAGGAGATAATCCTTCAATCACCTCTCAGGTAGCAAAATTTTGTATGGCAGCAATGAAAATTTGTTGCCATAGAGTAGTCTCTTAGTCCAAATGGCAAATGTAACTTGGATATTATTATTTTTTAAGTGATTCGGACTGTAAACCTTTGTCTGGAAGACAGTTTTAGTCCATGTATTTTGTTTTATCCAGCCAATGCTGTAAAAAAACAATCTATCTGTCTATATCACCCTGAAACATTTGAGGACTACATTTGCACCGGAACTGACCTATGAGTTTCTTCTCAGTAAATACAACTCCAGAAGAACCGTAAACTCTTCTGAAACCAAAGAGGAGTTTATGAGTTTCATCAAGAGGCATTGGAAAGGAAACTGAGAAAAAATGGAAAGGAATGGACTAGAAATGACCATTTCCATTTTATACATGTTTGATTAATTTTTTTTATTTTAAAAAAATTAGGGAGCACTTTGACACTTTTGGAGATGATATAAATGGAGGAGCTGCTAAGAGAAAAAATCTCAGAAAAATATTACAAGACACACATTCATCTGGACAGCAGATTATAGAACATGCCATAGACATTCTTCGGTATTACTTCCTTATTAGATGTTCCCTGTGGTTTAGTTCAGATCTCCAGAGAAGAATATAACATTTTGGGAAAAAGATGCAAGCTAGCAAGCCAGCAGAGGAAGAGAGGATAGAGAAGATCTCCACAACGACCATGTATTTCCCCTTAGTGCTCAGGTATGTTGGGATAAAGGAGAGCCAAACACTGCAGAACAACAACATGCTAAAAGTAATAAATTTGGCTTCATTGAAACTGTCCGGTAACTTCCTGGCAAAGAAAGCAACGGTGAGGCTCACGATGGCGAGAATGCTCATGTAGCCCAGAACACAGTAAAACAGAGTCACGGACCCCTCACTGCACACCAGTACAATTTCTTTCTTCATTGAATGCTTGTCAGCATCAGGAAACGGGGGTGAGGTTATCAGCCATAAAGTACAAACGCCTGCCTGGATGAGGGAGCAGGAAAGAACAATGGCGTTGGCCAGTCTTTTCCCCACCCATTTCCTCATTCTGCTTCCTGGTTTGGTGGCCATGAAAGCCAGAACTACAGTTATGGTTTTTGCCAACACACAAGAAACAGCCACAGAGAAGACCATGCCAAAAGCCATTTGTCGCAGGAGACACATCACCCACTGGGGTGGGCCAATGAATAAAAGTGCACACAGGAAACACAGCAGCAGAGAGACGAGTAAACTATAAGTGAGGCTCCAGTTGTTGGCTTTGACTATAGGAGTGTTGTGGTGCTTCACAAAAATTACTAGTGTCAGAGCTGTAAGCAAGACAAAGGAGAATGTAAAAATGTTTACAATGATTCCTAAAGGTTCTTCATAGGACAGGAAGCTGATCTCCTTGGGAATGCATACACTTTGATGTGTGTTTGGGTAGTGCTCATCTGCACATTTTTTACAGTCATTCATGTCTGAAAAGGAAGAGGTGTGGTTTGAATATCACAAATATACCATACATCTCAAGTGTGCCCAGCTTTCCAACAATATACCATATAGATAACAGTTCTTTGCTCAGATTGTAGGATATCTGCATGATTGTGCCAGAGACTATGCTGAGAATTAGCATTCATGATATGGAATTAATATCTACCATAGTGGTACATGATGACCAGTTCAAATGATAGGAGAATCTAACTCTACCATGTAAAGGAATACCACCCAGCCTCCGCTGGGCAGGACCTCTATTAATGTTGGCCAAGAGCTATTTTCCAAAACAAAACACTGAGTCAAGGAAGTGGGTTCCCCAATTCCTTGTTGCTACAATTTCCTTGGTTCAGGCTTTTTGGCCTGCTATATTCTGATATCAAACTTTGAGGGGCTGGAGTCAAACCGGCCAGCCAGCAATTTACAGCAGTGAGAAGATTCTCACTTCTAAGGAATTCACTCTTGTGGAGGAGGGCAGATAACGTCCAGCTGAGAGTATTTTACAGCTCTCCTTCCTCCCTAAATTGAAGGCCATTTGCCAACAAGGTAACAAAGCTGTCAGGCTATGTCTTATCTTTTGCTGAGTAAGTCCAGGTGCGGGTAGTTCTGCAGGCTACAGGCATCTGTAACTTATTCTGATGCAATTGAGGGTCAAATGATTTGACACGTCAATCAGTTACTGATTTATGGACCTCTTCGCAGTCTCATTGGCTTATGTGGGACCACGCTATTGGGATTGTGATGATAAAAGTGGACCAGCATCAATCCAAAATTATGAACATTGGGGCGCGGCTGGGCCATTCCCTACTTCATCAAAACTCCTTTTGATTTTGTCCTTTGTAGGGGGAAACTTTGTCAGACTGAACTTTTGGAAACTCTGCATGCTGAACCGAGATGTTGAGAACTTTGTGGAACTGGTAACATTTCTTGTGAAACTTGCCTTAAACCTTGCCAAGCCTTTGAGCCTAAGAACCTTATTGTGTAGCTAGATATATTAAGCTTTATTGTTTTCATGCTAACTGCTTCACGAACTTTTGTCTTCTGTAATGAGCACAAGCCTTTGGAATAAAAAGTTAACCTATATTTTGGTCTTATCTTTTGACTTTGTGGGTCCCAAGCCTAAATCTGAGTGCCTTAGTGTGTTTGACCACCTACTCAAACCTAAATCTCTTGCTAGCGTAATTCTCCCCGTAATTCTCTTACTCTGCAGGGAGAGCGTTACGCTTTGATTTGGTATCAGCAGGCAGGGGCTGCCATTATCTTCTGCCTGGGAGCTAAACACTTGAATAAGGGCTGGTGGCAGCTTATCCACTGAGCACAGGAAAACTCCTGAGCTCAGTGTTTTGTTTTGGGAAATAACTCTTGGCCAACCTTAAAAGGGGACTGCCCAGGGGAGGCTGGGTGGTATTCCTCTACAGTTTGAATTTCACAAATATACCATACATCTCAACTGTGCCCAGCATTCCACCAATATACCACATAGATAACAGTTCTTTGAGAATTAGCTTTCATGATATGGAATAAATATCTACCATAGTGGTACATGATCACCAGTTCAAATGATGGGAGAATCTACCTCAGATCACACTGTCCTGCCTTCATTAGTATAGTGTCCTGTCTAGGGCTGTCAATTCGGTTCGGTCCGAACTGAAAATCAACCGAATTTCCCCTGATTCAGTGATTTTCTGTTCGGACGGATCCGAACTCAAAACTGGCGGGCAACCGGGGGGGCCGAATTCAGCGAGTTCGGGAGTTCGCGAATAAATTCGGCCCCCCTTCAGGGGAGCCCGCTGAAAGGCGCGGGCTGCCCTTTAAACTGATCTGAGCCTCCCAGCTGGGAGGCGCAGCTCAGTTTAAAGGGCAGCCCGCCCCCCTTCAGCGGGCTCCGCTGGAGAGGCGCGGGCTGCCCTTTAAACTGACCTGCGCCTCCCAGCTGGGAGGCGCAGATGAGTTTAAAGGGCAGCCCGCCCCCCTTCAGCGGGCTCCGCTGGAGAGGCGCGGGCTGTCATTTAAACTCATCTGTGCCTCCCGGCCGGGCTCCGCTGGAGAGGCGCGGGCTGTCCTTTAAACTCATCTGCGCCTCCTGGCCGGGAGGCGCAGATGAGTTTAAAGGGCAGCCCGCCCCGCTTCAGCGGGCTCCGCTGGAGAGGCGCGGGCTGCCCTTTAAACTGACCTGCGCCTCCCAGCTGGGAGGCTCAGATCAGTTTAAAGGGCCCCCGCGCGCCTTCAGGGAATCCCTCTGAAGGCGCGCTGGGGCCGAATTTTCCCCCGAACTCCGGATCCCCCCGAATTACCGGGGATCCGAAGCGGGGGTGTTCGGACTTCGGCACGTACCGAACCCACAAGGGTCAAATTCGGCCGAATCCGAACTGTACCGAATTTTTTTTTGACAGCCCTAGTCCTGTCTTCATTAGTTTAGTAATCATAGGCTACACCTCCTGAAGCATATACAGAGCAGTGACCCCAATAAATAACAGCAGAGTAAACAAAGTCATGGATTACAGCAGCCATCCCCATGTGTTGAAGAAAAGCTTGCCCAGCCCACCAAACAATTTCTCCATTAACAGTGCTTATTAATAATCCTTCTCCCATTCTGTCCCATTCATCAAGTAACATTTTTATCTGAAGCACTACTCAGTGTCCCTAAGCTGCCAAAAGAGAAGGAAGCAGCATCTAGGAACAGTGTCTTCTCATTACAGTTACATTCTCCTCCTGGTAGCTTGGTGGTAGAAAGTAACATCTAGTCACAGTTCCTATGACAGTCCCCTAGGGGTTTTAAGGCACAAGAAGAATAGAGGTAGGTTGACATTGCCTGCCTCTGCATAGAGACTCTAAACCTCTTGGGCGGTCTCCTACCAAGTGATAACCCTGCTTAGCTTCCATGATCTGACAAGATCAGGCTAGCCCAGGACATCCAGATCAGGGAATGAAGCTTAACTGTTGCTTATTGTATTTGTTTGTAGGTACTAAGATGTTCACCCTGATTTGATGGCCCAGGCTAGCCTGATCTCGTTAGATCTCAGAAGCTAAGTATGGTTGGCCCTGGTTAGTAGTAGGGTGGGAGACCACCAAGGAATTTCATCCCCACAGACCATGCTTTCTCTTTCTCTAGCGCTTCTGCTTGTGCAAGGTCAATGAGCCCTTGCACAAATGGAAGTCCTCGCAAAAGAGGAAGTGTGCTTCACAGCAGAGACTATCTAGTGAACAATGGTACTCATTCATAGATTCTAAGGCATGACCGTTTGGCTTACTAGAATAAATTCTACTTTCCGCTGTTGAATCTGAGATATGCCACCAATGCCTCTTTTTCTTCCCCTTGTGAACATTGCATTGACTTTGCCACCCAAAAAGAAAGTTCGCACTAATTTGTTTTTTTGTTTTTTGTTTTTTTAGACCCACGTTTCTCCGAAACTCAGCAAATATGTTTGTTTAACCTCACCTTTATGGTCTGAAATCTTCCCTTCTGGACATGGGATGCAATCATAGCAGCAAAAGGGCTCCCCTTCCTTTCTTTTCTTCCTATATCCAGGATGGCAACTATTAGTGCATACGGAAAGAGGCTGTGTCTAATACCAGAATGTGAGAGGAAAAAGGATAAGACTGGTAATAATGAATGCAAAGTGGCATAAGCAAACAGAAGACCAGGTTCACACAAAACCTTAAGTTTGCCATTCACAAATGAAGATCACTATTGGCCATTATAACTGCAACAGGGCTGTATTTCTTTGGTGCCACACGAGCCATTAGAGTTCCTAGAGCTGAACAATTGGTTTCACAGCAACCAATCCATGTGTTTCCTGGCCAGTGCTCTGATGTGGTTCAGAAGCTAATGACTGCAGGCACAGGCAGCTCTGGGAACTCCTGATCTCTTAAAAAGAAGGAAGCCAATTGTATCCTTTCTTCGGACATGGACAGTCCCTGCGCCCATTCCTTGAAAACCAAAGGGTTCCGATTTCATTTTAGCTAGATGGCATGAGAAAGATTCATCTCATTTCCTTATAATGGCAGATCTCCTGGAAGAAACTCAGTTTCTAAGAAGCTGGACTAGTAGAACCAAATGTGTGTTTGGATGTCATCACATTCAATGCTAGGGAAAGTCTGCATCAGTTTGTTAGCTACCTTGTCTATGTTCCATTCCCTTCTGAAAGATCGCCGTTACTATTTTCACCCAAGAATCAGGGCAGAATATTGTGGGTGCTCATTTTGTCACATTGATTAGTATGCTCTAAAGGTTCTGTGTGTGTGTGTGCATTTTAAAAGCACTCATGATTTCATAGATGCTTGGCACTTTCCAATAACGTTAAATATGGACTGTACAGTTTCAGAGGTGGAAGACTTCTCCGATTGCCCAAAGTTGCATAGTACCTGGTTAAACAAGGTGTGCCATGTGATTGCATCCCCATCAATGGTGAACGCTTGGTCTGGAGGAAGCTGTGGATGCATCCTCCCAACTTTCACTCTCTGAAAGGACTGGTTGGCAGAGAAAACCCAGTTGATAATATCAAATCCAGCAGCTAACTCCCCATTTTGATCGAGGGAAACCTTGTCCCCAACACTATTGTTGAATGAAATACCTCTCAGAAAGTGATGGAGCTAGGTTGGAAAGGGAAAGATAAGAGTGTCCCAAAGACAGCAATTGGTGTGTTGATCATTTCACACAAACTTCTGCACTGGACGATACAAATTTCAGGGTTGTTGTTTTTCCCCCCTGGAAGCAGTTATGCTTCAAATAACAGTGAAGCCTAGCTTTTATCACAGTTTCCCATTCATTCTCAGATTTCTTGGATGTAAGAGTTTTGAGTCATTTTTCTTTCCAACAAACTGATGTCATGAATGTACAATCTCAGAATAATTTTTTTTCATGTCTCATGGTGGCCAAATCAGAATAATGTCATGGGTATACTGGGGGTGAAAAGGGTGTAATTGACCGTAGATTATAGAAGTAGAAGGATAACTTCACAAAGTATCAACATTACGAGCAGAAAGCTCACAAATGACAAATCACAAAAAGGAATATGTTTGCTGATGGAAACAAGAAATATGTATTGTGTCTCGGTGGAGAAACTATGGAAGATTAAAAGGTTACCTCAGGAAGGATTTGGATAATCTGTTTATTACAAATTAAAAAAGGTTTACAGTTTGAATCCCAGATGTTGTTCCACATTACCTGCCACCACTCTTGAACATGAAGTTTCAAACCTCCTCCATCAACTACTGCTCTGCCTTCGAGTCTAGATGAGAGCATGGCATGGAAAGCATGGGCCACAGCATAGACAGAGTTGTAGATGCTGTAACTGTGGCCAGTCATGCTCATTTCAAAGAAAGGCCCAGGAAGGCTCTCCAGCTTCTCCTCCCCAGTGCAGATGTCATTGTTGATGTTGTCTGGAGTAGAATTTGTGAATCTACAGCCAAAGGCCTGTTGCCAGAAATCCCTGATAAAACCATCATTTTTTGTGCTGGAAGGGTTTCTGCTGTCTGCAAATTGTCGAAATCCAGGGTGATCACTGGAATGTACGGTGAAGGACAGAGCACCATGAATCATATCTGTACCCCAAGTCCTTTGATAGGTGTATGAATTGAGCTCCATCTGAGCTGTCATTATCAACACTTTCCCCTTCTGTGGCATGTTTTCAAATTCTGAGAAGTAGGGCAACCATCTCAAATATAACATGCTATAGGATTTTCCATAAACTACCAATACATTGGCTTTGCTTCCCATGACTTTATTGTATATTTTTGCCCCCTTTAGCAGATTATCATCAAGTCCAGAGAGAAAGGGTGAGTCGGGGATTCGTTCCATCAAGGCAACACAGATACCATTCTGGGAAAAGAGCTCCAATTCAGATTGTACAAATCTCTCTCCATTGTCATCATCCACATAAAGAACCCCAATCCACGTCCACTTAAAATGCAGAAGTAATTTTAAAATCCCTATATACTGTATAGTCTCTTTTGGAGCCATCTGGTAGAAGAGCAGACCAGGGATTTTATCATTCATTACTGGAGTGGAGCCATAGATGAGCTAAAAATAAACATGGGGTAGGGAAAAGACATCTAGTATTGTTGGCATTTATAAATCACATTGCAAAGCAGTACCCAGTGAAATAATTTTCATTCATTCATTGTTCCCACTGCTCAGATTATAAAGATAAATTTATGTAAGTCTACAGAACTGTGCATGACTAAGCGAGAAATCCTTTATATGCAATTCTGCATAGCTGTCAGTGAAAAGTTACACAATGTGAAATAAGTACACATGAGTATATTCTCTTGCATGCACAGATTTTGTAAAGAAATCTACACAGAAATAAAATACAGAGAGAGAGAGTTCCTACCTGTGGAATCTTGTAGATATCCAAGATAACTGCCACATCAAGGGAAATCTGTGTATCTAGTGCGCCAATGACAGTTATCAGGTTGTTCTGGAAGTCACATTTGTAGTTGGGGGAAAATCTCCTTGATGTGGAAATGAGTTGCATTGTGGATTGATAGGTCCATTCATCATTAAAATAACTGTCATAGATGTGGACTCCCAGAGTGACATTGGGTAAGATCTGTGGGTTTTCATTGAGCTCTTTCACAGCAAATACAAAGGCTAGGATGTGCTGATAATTCTTAGTTAGGACACTACAACGAGAGGTACATTTTCACTTAGAACGAAGCAAATGCAGTTTTGTGTTACAGTTATTCTGACTTTGGAAAGCTATTGCTGTAATACAACAGCGTTTTCCAGAGGAAATTTCAGTGTAGGTTTGCAAACCTTTCTTCCTGCCCACCCAAGAAATGAAACAGAAAGTTAAAAAAAAATTAAATACTTACGTAATGCCTTCAGACCATTTGGGTGGGGGATAATCTGTGAAGTCTATTGGCTGGGAGGTGATGAAGGCATGAAAAACGATGCCACCCACAAAGAGGTCCCCTGGCTGATGAAGCTCATGAGGCGGAGAGTGTGAACTTCTGCTGCTGCATTGAGCGAAAGTCCTTGTGTGCAGCAGAAAAATGCTACACAGAAATGATCTTTGTAGTATCATCTGGACCATCAGATCAAAGGTTCTAAATAATTGATAAAGTGCTTTATCAATGCACAGATGAGCATTTGTAACATGGGGCTATGGAGACAGTCATGAACATTCCTACTGAGAGGGCAAAAATGACTGTTGGTTTTCAAGGATAAATTATGTAAAGAGGAATTAAGATATTTTTTTCTTAACATTTCTTCTATTTTCTTGTAGGTCGCATGATCTCCAGCATTGCAGCTCTATCATTACAGCAGTCTGACTTGAGCAGATCTTCACGCCATCTGAATCTTTGAGTGTAAGCTATAATATATCTGACATCAGACCAGTGGATTGATGCATTCACAATCCCTATTACAAGACTGGAATGCTTGAGGTTGTTTTTAGACCTTACCTCACATACTACGCTAAGGTATTGATAATGAGCACTTGGGAATTGAACAAGGGGCATAATTATTTACTTTGAGATAATGAAAAGGACACGAATCATAGCTTCAGAGATGAGGATTCCATGGGGAATGGCAGAAGAAAACATGTGTCATGGCTGTCCCTGCCATGGTGTGGTAATGCAACCAAGCTCACCTGGGTTTGGTACCAGAAACTCTTTGAACAACAAACACCATAAACCTAAGTATGGCTTTATTGAAGAAAGTTAGAAAAGTTATTAAAAAACAAGGCATACAGTTCAATGGTAGCAGGATGCACAGAAAATAATAAAGCGGATTAGTAGGGTTGCCAAGTGGTGGGCGACCCCTGCCAATCCACCTGGCTGTCTGCCGACCAGCTGAGGGTCGGCGGGTAACACATGCATTCGCACCTGCCCTCCACGTCACGTCACTTCTGCTTTACACCCAGAAGCACTGCCTTGCAACAGGCCTTTTACCACTCAAATTGGGAGTTTGAGTGGTAAATGGCCCCTTGCAATGTGTTTACACCCGCAAGTGCTGCATCTCAATGGGTGTTTTGCCAGTCAAACTCACAGTTTGAAGGGTTAAAGACCTCTGGCGATGTGCCACTTCCGCCGGAAGAGAGGGGGGACTTGGCAACCCTACTGATTAGATATCTACATACTAGAGACCTAATACAGCACAGTTGGTTCTTGAGACAAATAGATTCCACACCTTAATACAAGGGGATTTCTGGCAACATGGAGGTGTAAGGGGGAAAGGGTGATGTTCTTCTCATTAGCTACACTTATGGAGAAAGCTGGCCCTAACCTCCATATCACAATAACCAATCATAGGGCTGCATTCATTGATCTTTCCAGGGTGTAATTGAGTTTCCCCCTCCCTTACTAGGTTCCCAGCTGAACCGCATGAATGAAGTTAGCTAGCCTGATCATCCATCCTTGGAAAAATGATGTTGTAGGGAAATGCAATCTGCACCTGTAAAAGGCACCAAAAAAAAATAGACTTCAGGCTGTAAAGTTTCTCTACGATGGATACTCTCTTGACAACATGTTGACCACATTTGAACAGAAGTTTTCTTTTCTTCTTTGTTGGATACCAAGGGACACTTGGCCTTGATCCGCAGTAAGAGGGAGGGGGAACCATGAAACACAAGACTCAGTTCTTAATCACAGAAAGCGTGGGAAGACCCAATTCAGATTGGGACCATGGTACATTAGGAGATGGGGCTTCAGCCTCACTCCAACATTTTCCTGAATGGAAACAACTCTGCAGAGCTCATATGTTCCCTGCTGGGGAATCCTATGTGTAACAATCAGTTCCTGCAAGTTTCTCCAGCACGATAACAGGGACCCTGCATGCCTGACAATCGAGTTCTGAGCACAGAATGTGCAAGACATGTCTGATTGGAAGTCTTTGTGGCAAATGGTGGGAGGATGCAAGTAACTGGGTCCTCAAGCAATTGAAACAGTGCACCAGTATTTTTACTGGGGGATGCATAGCAGTCTATGGAAGAAAAGTACTCAGAAACAAATATGTTTGATCACTTATACCGCCTTCCTGAAAGCCTCAGCGGCCAGGGACGGTATGGCTGCAGTGGCGCCACTATACCTCCAATGAGGTTTCACGGCTGCTGGGGGGGGAAGGGTTTTTTATTCTTTTAACCCCAAAATGGTGGGAAAGGCCCCATACCAAATACGGATGCTATGCAACCAAAGAGGTGGTGCAGCAATGCCATTGTGTTAGGGGGAGTTCCCAAGCAAAGGGGGTTAGGAAGCTGTCTAACAGCACCTCGGCCTCCTGGGATGCCGAAGTCTGAGGGAGGCCCTGCCGCCACAATCCAGAGGAGCTCGCATAAGTGCCCCTATGCTGGCATTAGTGCCAGTTTGTATGGCACAAATGGCATGGACACCAGCGTAGGGGTCATGCTGCCTCCTAAGACCATTCACTCCCCCTTCAGGAATGCACGGTTACTGTTACCTACATGAGAATATGATTTGGACAGGCATAATCTGTGGCTGAGAGCCAGTGTGGTGTAGTGCCAGTGTGGTGTAGCAGGGTATTCTAATCTGTAGAACTGGGTTTGATTCCCCACTCCTCCACATGAAGGCTGCTGGGTGTCCATCAGCCAGTCACAGTTCTTTCAAAACCAAATAGTGAAAATAAAGGGAGCCAGAAAAGTGCATCCCGAATAATGCAGAATACTCTGTACTGCATATTTTTTGGGTTCAAGTTTAATAAACCCATTTTTAAAAAAAATCAAAAAGTTGAATACATTATATTCGGCTGTTTGGATTTTTTGTAAATTTCCAGGTTTATTCAATCTGAACCTGAAAAACACTGGGGAAAGGGTACACAGCGCTGCCTTCAACTTTTCCTAGCATGACTGTCTTTTCCAGAGTCACTGGAAAAGACAGTCATGCTAGGAAAAGTTGAAGGCAGCAGGAAAAGAGGAAGACCCAACAAGAGATGGATTGACTCAATAAAGGAAGCCACGGCCTTCAATTTGCAGGATCTGAGCAAGGCTGTCAAAGATAGGACGTTTTGGAGGACTTTCATTCATGGGGTCGCCATGAGTCGGAAGCAACTTGACGGCACTTAACACACACACACAGCTCTACAAATCAGCTCTGAATGTGTCTTGCTTTGAAAACGCTGTGGGGTAGCCATTACTTACAACCAAGATAATGATAATAAAAACATTAAAATCGACCATTAAAAACATTAGCATTAAAACAAATTTTAAATTCATTTAGATGTATACAAGAAGGGTCTACAGAGTGCTTGGAACTAGACAACTCGGAAATTTCTGTGGAGGAGTGGAGACTAATCCCTTAACCACTACTCCATGATGGACTAGAGGAAAGGAGGAAGGAGTGGTGAATAGGCTGGGTGGAACCTCCATCATCAACTGCAAACTGTGTGTTGGAAAGGTTACACAGGCATGAGTTTGAGCAACGTATGTCCCTTATCCAGAAGAGCACTCAATTCCTGAGAAGTGCAACAAGGAAAATGGCTTTTGACAGGAAAGAGATGGACTGAAAACAAAGCTTGAAGATCAGTGAATACTGGCTGGAAAGCCAAAGATTCATGCTGTTAATACCAGGAGGAGATCATGAAGCAATACATGTGAGATAATTTACAGACATCTCAATGGAACTGCTCATTGTGACCCTCAAGTGACAGATATAGTTGCCTCAAATAAAAAAGGCTTCAAGAAAAGTCTGTAGCTCACCCAGTAGAGTGGCTTGGCAAGCAGGAATGGGCGTGAAAAAAAAAGAGCACTGAGTCAGATTCAGATAATCAAAAACTTGATCTTTAATAGAAGACTTGCAAAAACCCGTATACGTAGATAACATTTATTTATTACTTCATTTATCACCCACAGCAACCTGTTTCCAGTTTGGCCTGGAATAACCTCCCCTCAACCTACACATTTGGCTCCCACTTCCCAGGTTCAGCTCCACCAGAACTCCTGAAGAAGGAACCTTTTTTTGCCACCTTATATTACTTCAGCCTGGGTCGCTGTTCTCATTTTCTCTTTCATTCTCTCCATTCTAAGAGGAAGGCCTTCCCAGCTTCTGGAAGGTTTCTAGCAATCCCTACATGAGGGATAAAACTACACAGATAAAGAAGCCTTCAGAGTCTCCCTGTTGAAGACTGTCTCCTCATTCTCAACTGGACATACATGGGGCAGATCTACCTAAGAAGAAATGGTGAATCTTTGAAAATGACCCATTCCTAAAAGCTGCCGGTGATTATGGATGTCCTAGTTGCTTTTGGCCAAGCTCTCACACTGAAGCTCTGGTGAAGTTTGGGAACAGTTCAGTAGAACAAAGCCCGTGAAAGGTGGCTTTTAGCCCTCTGGTTCTACTACATAAAGTTCAGGATGTTCACTGAGCATCAGGAAATGAAGATGAAAGTGATATAGAGTGCCTTATGCCGCACTCTGACATGATGAACAAGGACTTGATTCTAGTAAGATAACCTGAGTAAAAGTCACTCTTATGGGCATCTTACTTACGGACTCAGGTAAAAATGAAATTATCACTATTATATCTACCAAATCCTCCACATGTTGGAACATGATAACATTATTTCATTCTTGACAAAAATGTACTCATCACATGGCCCTGAAACATTTGAGGACTACATTTCAACCTGAACAGACCTATACATTTCTTCTCAGTAAATACAACTACAGAAGAACCATAAACACTTCTGAAACTAAAGAGCAGAAACTAAAGAACTAAAGGAATGGATCAGAAAAGACCATTTCCAGTTTATACATGTTTGATTTATTTCTTATTAAAAAAAATAGGGAGCACTTTGACACTTTTGGAATTGAAAAAAATGAAGCAGCTGCGGAGAGAGAAAATCTCAGGAAAATATTACATGATGCACATTCCTCTGGACAGCAGATATAGAACATGACACACACATTCTTCGGTATTACTTCCTTATTAGATGTTCCGTGCTGTTTAGTTCAGATCTCCAGAGAAGAATATAACATTTTGGGAAAAAGATGCAAGCTAGCAAGCCAGCAGAGGAAGAGAGGATAGAGAAGATCTCCACAACAACCATGTATTTCCCCTTAGTGCTCAGGTATGTTGGGATGAAGGAGAGCCAAACACTGCAGAACAACAACATGCTAAAAGTAATGAATTTGGCTTCATTGAAACTGTCCGGTAACTTCCTGGCAAGGAAAGCAACGGTGAGGCTCACGAGGGCCAAAATGCCCATGTAGCCCAGGACACAGTAAAACAGAGTCACGGACCCCTCATTGCACATCAGTACAATTTCTTTCCTCATTGAATGCTTGTCAACATCAGGGAACGGGGGTGAGGTTATCAGCCATAAAGTACAAATGCCTGCCTGGACGAGGGAGCAGGAAAGAACTGTGGAGTTGGCCAGTCTTTTCCCCACCCACTTTCTCATTCTGCTTCCTGGTTTGGTGGCCATGAAAGCCAGAACTACAGTGATGGTTTTTGCCAACACACAAGAAACAGCCACAGAGAAGACCATGCCAAAAGCCATTTGTCGCAGGAGACACAACACCCACTGGGGTGGGCCAACAAATAGAAGTGCACACAGGAAACACAGCAGCAGAGAGACGAGTAGACTATAAGTGAGGCTCCGGTTGTTGGCTTTGACTATAGGAGTGTTGTGGTGCTTCACAAAAATTACTATTGTCAGAGCTGTAAGCAAGACAAAGGAGAACGTAAAAATGTTTAAAATGATCCCCAAAGGTTCTTCATAGGACAGGAAGCTGATCTCCTTGGGAATGCATACACTTTGATGTGTGTTTGGATAGTGCTCGTCTGCACATTTTTTACAGTCATTCATGTCTGAAAAGGGAGAGGTGTGGTTTGAATTTCACAAATATACCATATATCTCAAGTGTTCCCAGTGTTCCACCAATATACCACATAGATAACAGTTCTTTGCTCAGATTATAGGATATCTGCATGATTGTGCCAGAGATTGATGCTGAGAATTAGCATGCATGATATGGAATAAATATCTACCATAGTGGTACATGATCACCTGTTCAAATGATGGGAGAATGTACCTCAGTCTTCATTAGTATAGTGTCCTGTCTCATTAGTTTAGTGATCATAGGCTACACCTCCTGAAGCATATACAGAGCAGTGACCCCAATAAATAACAGCAGAGTAAACAAAGTCATGGATTACAGCAGCCATCCCCATGTGTTGAAGAAAAGCTTGCCCAGCCCACCGAACAATTTCTCCATTAACAGTGCTTGTTAATAATCCTTCTCCAATGCTGTCCCATTCATCAAGTAAAGTTTTTATCTCAAGAACTACTCGGTGTCCCTAAGCTGCCAAAAGTGAAGGAAGCAGCATCTAGGTACAGTGTCTTCTCATTACAGTTACATTCTCCTCCTGGTAGCTTGGTGGTTGAAAGTGACACCTACTCACAGTCCCCATGACAGTCCCCCAGGGTTTTTAAGGCACAAGAAGAATAGAGGTGATTTACCATTGCCTGCCTCTGCATAGAGACACTAAACCTCCTGGGCAGACTCCTATCCAAGTGCTGACCCTGCTTAGCTTCCATGATCTGACAAGATCAGGCTAGCCCGGGCCATCAGGGTATGAAGCTTAACTGGTGCTCATTGTATTTAATTGTAGGTACTAAGATGTTCATCCTGATCCTGATGGCCCAAACTGATCTCGTTAGATCTCAGAAGCTAAGTATGGTTGGCCCTGGTTAGTAGTAGGGTGGGAGACCACCAAGGAATTTCAGGGTCACTATGCAGAGGAAGGCAATGGCTAGGGTTACCAGCTCGAGGTTGGGAAATACCTGGAGATTTTGGAGGTGGAACCTGAGGAGGTCAGAGTTTGGAGAGGGGAGGGACTTCAATGCCATAGAGTCCAATTGCCAAAGTGACCATTTTCTCCAGGGGAACTGATCTCTGTCACCTGGAGATCAGTTGTAATAGCGGGAGATCTCGCTAGGTGCAAGTCTAGTGAGCAGGGAAGTGTCATCCCCACAGACCATGCTTTCCGTTTCTCTAGCGCTTCTGCTTGCACAAGGTCAATCGTTTTCAATGAGCCCTTGCACAAATGGAAGTCCTGGCAAAAGAGGAAGTGTGCTCCACAGCAGAGTCTATCTAGTGAACAATGGAACTTATTCATAGAGTCCAAGGCTTGATCATTTGGCTTACTAGGATAAATTGTACTTTTAATTGTTGAATCTGGGTGTAACCAGGGTCAAATACCTACACACCTACATCCATATCAGAGGTATGTCAACAATTCCTCTTCTTCTTCCCCTTGTGAAAATTACATTGACTTTGCAACCCAAAAAGAAAGTTCGCTCTGATTTGTTTTTTTGTTTTTGTTTTAGACCCACGTTTTTCTGAAACTCAGCAAATCTGTTTGTTAAAGCTTACCTTTATTATCTGAAATCTTCCCTTCTGGACATGGAATGCAATCGTAGCAGCAAAATGGCTCCCCTTCTTTTCTTTTCTTCCTATATCCAGGATGGCAACTATCACTGCATACGGACAGAGGCTGTATCTAATACCAGAATGTGGGAGGAGAATTGTAAGACTGGGAATAATGAATGCAAAGTTGCATAAGCAAACAGAAGACCAGCTTCACACAAAATCTTAAGTTTGCTGTACACAAATGAAAATCTCCATTGGCTGTTATTGCCTGTGGATACAGAGTAAGGGTGAGAGAGTATGACTTGCCTAAGGTCATCCAGTAGGGTTACTGATCTCCAGGTGGGGCCAGGAATTCTCTGGGAATTACAACTGATCGCCAAATGACAGAAATCAGTTTCCTGTAGGAAATGGCAGCTTCAGAGGGCTGACTCAATGGTATACCATAGATTGGTTCTTGTGGGTTATCCGGGCTGTGTAACCGTGGGTTATCAGCCCGAATAACCCACAAGAACCAATGAACTCTGACCGTGAAAGCCTTCGACAGTATACCATAGAATCTGGGAGAAACAGAAGCTAGGGTGACATCAGATTCTCACTGAGCTGGCTCCCATCCCCAAACTCCCCCCTCCCTGGATACCATTCCTAAATATCCAGGATTTTCTCAAGACAGAGCTGGCACCCCATCACCCAGTGAGCTTCCATGGCAGAGTGGGGTTTGACCCAAGGTCTCTCAGATCCTTGTCAAACACTCTAGTCACTATACCACACTGACATTTCACTTTTATGCTGAAGGAAACTAGTATAACTGCAACAGGGCTGTATTTCTTTGGTGCCACACAAGCCATTAGAGTTCCTAGAGCTGAACAATGGTTTCACAGCAACCAGTCCATGTGTTTCCTGGCCAGTGCTCTGATGTGGCTCAGAAGCTAATGACTGCAGGCAACAGCAGCTCTAGGAACTCCTGACCTCTGAAAGAGGAGGAAGCCAATTATATCCCTTTCTTCTGACATGGACAGTCCCTGCGCATATTCCTTGAAAACCAAAGGGTTCCATTTTCATTTTAGCTAGATGGCATGCTAAAGGCTCCTCTCCTCTCCTTATAATGGCAGATCACCTGGAAGACACTCATAGACCCCCAGGGGTCCTCGGACCCCAGTTTGAAAGAAGCTGGACTAGTAGAACCAAATGTGTGTTGGAAAGTCATCACATTCAATGCTAGGAAAGTCTGCACCAGTTCATTATCTGCAGTGTCTATGCTACATTCCCTTTTGCAAGATCTGTTAGTATTTTCACACAAGAATCAGGGCAGAATATTGTGGCTTCTCATTTTGTCACATCAGTTAGTATACTGTAGGGATTGTATGTGTGTGTTTGTGTTTTTAAAGCAGTCATGATTTCATAGATGCTTGGCACTGTCCAATAAAATTAACTTTGGACTGTACTGTTTCAGAGGTGGAAGACTTCCCTGATTACCCAAAGTTGCATCTTACCTGGTTAAACATGGTGTGCCATGTGATTACATCCTCATCGATGGTAAACATTTGGTCTGGAGGAAGGTGTGGATGCATCCTCCCAACTTTCACTCTCTGAAAGGACTTGTTGGTGGAGAAAACCCAGTTTATAATATCAAATCCAGCTGCTAACTCCCCATTTTGATTGAGGCAAACCTTGTCCCCAACACTGTTGTTGAATGAAATGCCTCTCAGAAAGTGATGGAGCTAGATTGGAAAGGGAAAATAAGAATGTCCCAAAGACAGCAATTGGTGTGCTGAACATTTCACAAAAAACCCTGCACTGGACGAATACAAATTTCAGTGGTTTTTTTCCTCCCTGGAAGGTGTTATGCTTCAAATAATAGTGTAGTCTTGTTTTTCACAGTTTCCTATTCATTCTCAGATTTCTTGGATGTAAGAGTTTTGAGTCACTCTTCTTGCCAATTTCAATATTCTGTTTCAAATCTATGCAGAGATGCACAGAGGCACAGGTTAGTCGAAGAATCTGGTTTCCTGTGCAGTGTACGTATATGCTGGGGCTTGTAGTTGTACTGATAACCAGATTCATATTTTATATATCTGCATGTCCATCCCTATATTTTTCTGTCTATCTATAATGGATGGTCCATCATTCAGAAATAATGACTCATTGACTTGAGTAGGGAGTAAATCACTCTGTCTTTCTCCCTCTCTCTTTCTCTCTGTCTTTCTTTCTCATGCACATATATATTCACCAAAAATGACTAGTTCCTACATGTATCTGATGAAGGGAATTTTTAGTCTCAAAAGTTTACACTGCAAATTTTACTGGTCTCTAAAGTGCAACTGGACTTGAATTTAGCTCCTCGACTGAAGACCAACACAGCTGCCCCCTGAAAAACAGTTATACATTTACCGTTCTCTAAAATGAAACTCATCATATATTTCTGGTTGCTTTTGAACCAAGCAGGAATTTGGAGGGAAATCCACCAAAATGGGCAAGATTGCCCCTCTTTCTCACATGCTTCACCATTCCAGCCTGTGGTGAAGCTGGTATTTAAGTAGGTCTTGTTTTCACTGGCAAAATCCTAACTAGATTAGCAGAAATATATGGTTTTAACGTAAGAAAGAGGAAAGCTTGGAGAGTACCCTTGGATGCCTAAGGATGAAAGGAGTTCAGACAAGCCCATTTTGCGGTGTTAGCTGTAGATTCTGTCTTATTCCTGGGGGGGGGGGAAGTGCCTCAAGAAAGGAGACAGAGAAGCACAGAAAACAAAGTGATGTCAAGAATGTACAATCTCAGAATCATTTTTTTTTCTTCATGTTTGATAGTGGCCACACCAGAATGATGTCATGCATGTACTGGGGTTGAAAAGGGTGTGATTGACCAAGAACACTTATTTTATCATCTTCAGATTGTAGAAGTAGGAAGGGAAATCTCATAAAGTATCAACATTACGAGCAGAAAGCTCACAAATCACAAAGAGGAATACAATGTCTGTTGATGGAAACAAGAAATATTTATCATGTCTTGGTGGAAAACTACGGAAGAATGAAAGATTACCCCAGGAAGCATTTGGAGAATCTGTTTATTACAAATAAAGATGGTTTATAGTTCAAAACCCAGATGTTGTTCCACATTACCTGCCACCACCCTTGAACATGAAGTTTCAAACCTCCTCCATCAACTACTGCTCTGCCTTCGAGTCTAGATGAGAGCATGGCATGGAAAGCATGGGCCACAGCATAGACAGAGTTGTAGATGCTGTAACTGTGGCCAGTCATGCTCATTTCAAAGAAAGGCCCGGGAAGGCTTTCCAACTTTTCCTCCCCAGTGCAGATGTCATTGTTGATGTTGTCTGGAGTAGAATTTGTGAATCTACAGCCAAAGGCCTGTTGCCAGAAATCCCTGATAAAACCATCATTTTTTGTGCTGGAAGGGTTTCTGCTGTCTGCAAATTGTCGAAATCCAGGGTGATCACTGGAATGTACGGTGAAGGACAGGGCACCGTGAATGATGTCCGTACCCCAAGTCCTTTGATAGGTGTATGAATTGAGCTCCATCTGAGCTGTCATTATCAACACTTTCCCCTTCTGTGGCATGTTTTCAAATTCTGAGAAGTAGGGCAACCATCTCAAATATACCATGCTATAGGATTTTCCATAAACTACCAATACATTGGCTTTGCTTCCCATGACTTTAATGTATATTTTTGCCCCCTTTAGCAGATTATCCTCATGTCCAGAGAGAAAGGGTGAGTCGGGGAATCTTTCCATGAAGGCAACACAGATACCATTCTGGGGGAAAAGCTCCAATTCAGATTGCACAAATCTCTGCCCATTTTCATCATCTGCGTAAAGGATCCCAATCCACGTCCACTTAAAATGCAGAAGTAATTTTAAAATAGCTATATACTGTAGAGACTCTTTTGGAGCCATCTGGTAGAAGAGCAGACCAGGGATTTTATCATTCATTACCGGAGTGGAGCCATAGATGAGCTAAAAATAAATATTGGGTAGGGAAAAGATGTCTAGTATTGTTGGCATTTTATATTATATTGCAAAGCAAATATATTATATTATATTGAAAATCATATTGCAAAGCAGAACCCAGTGAAATAATTTTCATTCATTCCTTGTTCCCACAGCTCACATTATGAAGAGAAATTTATAAAACAATACAGAGAGGTGCATGACTAAGGGGGAGATCCTTTAAATGCCATTCTGCATAGCTGTCAGTGAAAAGATACTTAATGTGAAATAAGTGTGCATGTGTATGTTCTCTTGCATGTGTGTGCAGTGGGGGACATTTTGAAAAGAAATCTACACAGAAATGAAACACACAGAGAGACTTCCTACCTGTGGAATCTTGTAGATATGCAAGATGACTGCCACATCAAGGGAGATCGGTGCATCTAGTGCACCAATGACAGCTAAGAGGTTGTTCTGGAAGTCACATTTGTAGTTGGGGACAAATCTCCTTGGTGTGGAGAGGAGTCGCATTGTGGATTGATAGGTCCATTCAGCATGAAAATAACTGTCATAGATGTGGACTCCCAGAGTGACATTGGGTAAGATCTTTGGGTTTTCATTGAGCTCTTTCACAGCAAATACAAAAGCTAGGATGTGCTGATAATTCTTAGTCAGGACACTACAACGAGAGGTGCATTTTCATTTAAAATGAAGCAAATGCAGTTTTGTGTCAATGTTGATCTGACGTTGGAAAGCTATTGCTATAATACAATGGTGTTTTCCAGCGTCCATTTCAGTGTAGGTTTGCAAACCTTTCTACCCCTTTCCCCCAGAAATGAAAGAGGAAATTATTGCCCTTTGGAGGTATATTGTTGTTGTTTTTTATCTCTGTCTTTTGGTATGCCAATAAAGGTTAATGAAATGAAATGAAAATGAAAGAGGAAATTCAAAAGAGTTAACTGCTTACGTAATATCTTCAGAACAAGTAGGTGGGGGATAGTCTGTGAAGTCTATTGGCTGGGACAAGATGAAGGCATGAAAAACGATGCCACCCACAAAGAGGTCCCCTGGCTGGTGAAGCTCATGAAGTGGAGAGTGTGGGCTTCTGCTGCTGCATTGAGTGAAAGTCCTTGTGTGCAGGAGGAAAATGATGCACAGAAATGATGTTTGTGTCATCATCTGGACAATCAGATCAAGGGTTCTAATTAGAAGTGCTTTATCAATGCGCAGATGAACAGTTATAACATGACGCTATGGAGACAGACATGAACTAAAAGAATGGGAAATGTTGATATAATACCTGTTTTATTTGAGTCCGGAAAGAAAAGCAGGGATGGTTCTTCATAAGCTAGGGCACAATACACAACTCCTCATTCATTTGACACAATAATGCAGCTCCAGATGGAGAGGCTTAACACAACAAAATTACTTCCTTCTAGGTATCATAATGAATGACAAGAACGGATGGCTTTATTAAGTGCCTGTTCTAGTTCTCTTATCTGTTCTGTAAAGTCTGGAACCCTTTCCTTTCCTTTTTATAAACTGACTATAGAATTCAAAGTTTTTTGGATTATTTGGTTTTGGGTACTGATGGATTGTTTTGACTGCAATTCTGAGAGCACTAACCCATCTCCCATTGTTTTTTTCTAGTGTAGTTTCAGAGAGGGTAATTTCTTACATACGTTCCTCTTTTTCCAAAAAGACATTTTTAAAGATATGGGTTTGAGTCCTCTTACTCTCTTTTTTCTCTTTTAAAAGTGTGACCTCTCTTCCATTTCCCTTTGCAGAGAAATCAATGTACCTTTTGGCAACTTCAGTCCTCACAGTTGTTTTATTTTACACAACTCGGGGGGTGTGTGTGTGCTGTAGCAGGATGACAGGAAAGTTCAGGAAGACATTGACTATCTCTGAGCATGCACAGAGTGAAATTCTGAAATTTGGCAGAACCTCCCTTCCTACACCTCCTTTCTTCCAATTTTTCTTCAATCAAGATGAAATGTATTAGAAACAAACTCCACATTCCTTCAGAGAGGGAAAATGACTATTGGTTTTCAAGGAGAAATTGTGTAAAGAGGAAATAAGATTTTTTTTTCTTAATTCTATTTTCTTGTTGGTCCTATGATCCCCAGCATTGCAGCTCTATCATTACAGCAGTCTTACTTGAGAAGATCTTACTCCATCTGAATCTTTGAGTGTAAGCTATAATATATCTGACATCAGATCTGTGGATTGATGCATTCACAATCCTTATTACAAGACTGGAATGCTTGAGGTTGTTTTTAGACCTTACCTCACATACTATGCTAAGGTATTGATAATGAGCCCTTGGGAATTGAACAAGGGACATAATTACTTACTTTGAGATAATGAAAAGGACAAGAATCATAGCTTCAGAGTTGAGGATTCCATGGGGAATGGCAGAAGAAAACTTGTGTCATGGCTGTCCCTGCCAAGGTGTGGTATTGCAACTAAGCTCATCTGGCTTTGGTACCAGAAACTCTTTGAAGAAAACACACCATAAAGCTAAGTAGGGCTTTATTGAAGAAAGCTAGACAAGGTATTCAAAAACAAGGCATACAGTTCAATGGTAGCAGGATGCGCAGAAAATAATAAAGACAACTAGTTCTCTACTTACTGGTGACCTAATGCAGCATAGTTGGTTCGTGAGTCTGGTTCGTGAGTCGAACAGTATCCAGAGTTTAATACAAGTGTCTTTCTGGCAACAAGGAGGGGTAAGGGGGAAAGGATGAAGGGAAGTTCTTCTCATTAGCTACACTTATGGAGAAAGCTGCCCCTAACCTCCTGATCTCGACAACAAACCATAGGAACCAACCAGCCATTCAAGGAACTTTCCAGGGTGTGAGTGAGTCCCCCCTCCCTTACTAGGTTTCCAGCTGAAGTGCATGAACTAATTTAGCTAGTCTGACAACCTGTCCTTGGAAAGAGGATTTTGCAGGGGAGTGCACTCTGCACCTGCAAAAGGCAAAAAAATACTTCAAGCTGTAAAAATTCTTCAGACACCTGCATAGGGGTCATGCTGCCTCCTAAGACCATAGAATCATACAATCTTAGAATCATAGAGTTGGAAGGGACCACCTGGGTCATCTAGTCCAACTCCCTGCACAATGTTGGACATTCACAACTACCTCCCCCACACACCCCCAGTGACTTTAGGCTGTAAAATTTCTCCACAGACACCAGCATAGGGGTCATGCTGCCTCCTAAGACCATTTGCTCCCCCTTTAGGAATGCATTGTTACTGGCCTACATGAGAATATAATTTGGACAGGTATAATCTTTGGCTGAGAGCCCGCCTGTTGCAGTACCAGAGTGGTGTAGCGGTGGAATCTAATATGTAGAACCGGATTTGATTCCCCACTCCTCCACATGAAGCCTGCTGGGTGACCATGGGCCTGTCACCGTTCTCTCAGAATTGGTAAAAAAAATGACGAAAGTAAAGTGAGCTGAAGAAGTGGATCGTGAATAATGCCAAATACTCTGCACTGCATATTTTTCAGGTTCAAGTTTAATAAACCAATTTTTTTCCCCAAAAAAGCCAAATCCATTATATTCGGCTGTTTGGAATTTTTGAAAATTTTCGGGTTTATTAAACCTGAAAAATACTGGGGAAATGTGCTCAGCCCTAAAAATCATCTCCGAATGTCTCTTCTCTTGAAAACCCTGTGAGTTACACCTTACTTACAAGCAAGAAAATAAAACCATTAAAATCGGCAATAAAAAACATAACCAATAAACCACATTTAAAATTAATTTAGAATTATACAAGAAGGGTCTACAGAGCGATTGAAACAATATAACTTGAGGATTTCTGTGGAGATGTGGGGAATCAAACTCGTTTCTTCAGATTAAAGTCCACTGCTCTTAATCACTACCCTATGCTGGACCTAAGGTTGCCAACCTCCAGGTACTAGCTGGAGATCTCCTGCTATTACAACCTATCTCCTGCCGATAGAGATCAGTTCACCAGGAGAAAATGGCCCCTTTGGCAATTGAACTCTATGGCATTGAAGTCCATCCCCTCCCAAAAACCCTGCTTTGCCCCAAAAACATCCTGCCGGTGGCGAAGAGGGACCTGGCAACCCTAGCTGGACAAGAGGAAAGGACAAAGGAATGGTGAGTAGGCTGGGGGAAAACCTCCATCACCAACTGCAAACTGTGTGTTGGAAAGGTTACACAGGCGTGAGTTTTGAGCAACGTGTGTCACTTATCCAGAAGAGCACTCAAATCTTGAAAAGTGCAACAAGGAAAAGGGCAGTTGACAGGAAAGAGGTGGACTGAAAACAGAACTTGAAGATCAGTGAATACGGGCTGGAAAGCCAAAGATTCATGCAGTTAATACCAGGAGGAGATCATGAAGCTCTCACACTGAAGCTCTGGTGAAGTTTGGGAACAGTTCAGTAAAACAAAGCCTGTGAAAGGTGGCTTTTAGCCCTCTGGTTCTACTACATAAACTTAAGAATGCTAACTGAGCATCAATTAATGGAGAAGAAAGTCATATAGAGTGCTTTATACAGCACTCTGACATGATGGAAGAGGACTTGATCCCAGTTAGATAACTTGAATAAAAGTCACTGTTATGGGGATCTTACTTAGGGACTCAGGTTAAAGTGAATTTCTCACTATTATGTCTACCAAATCCTCCACATGTTGGTACATGATAACATGATTTCATGTTGGAACATGATAACATGATTTCAATCTTGTCAAAAATGTACTCATCAAATTGCCCTGAAACATTTGAGGACTGCATTTCCACCAGAACTGACCGATAAGTTTCTTCTCAGTAAATACAACTACCAAAGAACCATAAACTCTTCTGAAACCAAAGAAGAGTTTGTGAGTTTCATCAAGAGGCACTGGAAAGGAAGCTGAGAAAAAATGGAAAAGAATGGATTAGAAATGACCATTTCCATTTTATACATGTTTGATTTATTTCTTATTAAAAAAAAATAGGGAGCACTTTGACACTTTTGGAGTTGATAAAAATGGAGGAGCTGCTAAGAGAAAAAATCTCAGGAAAATATTACATGACACGCATTCCTCTGGACAGCAGATTAAAGAACATGACACACACATTCTTCAGTATTACTTCTTTATTAGGTGTTCCCTGCTGTTTAGTTCAGATCTCAAGAGAACAATATAACATTTTGGGAAAAAGATGCAAGCTAGCAAGCCAGCAGAGGAAGACAGGATAGAGAAGATCTCCACAACGACCATGTATTTCCCCTTAGTGCTCAGGTATGTTGGGATGAAGGAGAGCCAAACACTGCAGAACAACAACATGCTAAAAGTAATGAATTTGGCTTCATTGAAACTGTTCGGTAACTTCCTGGCAAGAAAAGCAACGGTGAGGCTCACGAGGGCCAAAATGCCCATGTAGCCCAGGACACAGTAAAACAGAGTCACGGACCCCTCGTTACACACAAGTACAATTTCTTTCCTCATTGAATGCTTGTCAACATCAGGGAACGGGGGTGAGGTTATCAGCCATAAAGTACAAACGCCTGCCTGGATGAGGGAGCAGGAAAGAACTGTGGAGTTGGCCAGTCTTTTCCCCAACCACTTCCTCATTCTGCTTCCTGGTTTGGTGGCCATGAAGGCCAGAACTACAGTGATGGTTTTTGCCAACACACAAGAAACAGCCACAGAGAAGACCATGCCAAAAGCCATTTGTCGCAGGAGACACATCACCCACTGGGGTGGGCCAACGAATAGAAGTGCACACAGGAAACACAGCAGCAGAGAGACGAGTAGACTATAAGTGAGGCTCCGGTTGTTGGCTTTGACTATAGGAGTGTTGTGGTGCTTCACAAAAATTACTATTGTCAGAGCTGTAAGCAAGACAAAGGAGAATGTAAAAATGTTTAAAATGATTCCCAAAGGCTCTTCATAGGACAGGAAGCTGATCTCCTTGGGAATGCATACACTTTGATGTGTGTTTGGATAGTGCTCATCTGCACATTTTTTACAGTCATTCATGTCTGAAAATGAAGAGGTGGGGTTTGAATTTCACAAATATACCATACATCTCAAGTGTTCCCAGTGTTCCACCAATATACCACATAGATAACAGTTCTTTGCTCAGATTGTAGAATATCTGCATGATTGTGCCAGAGCTGATGTTGAGAATTAGCAATCATGATATGGAATAAATATCTACTATAGTGGTACATGATCACCAGTTCAAATGATGGGAGAATCTACCTGAGATCACACTGTCCTGCCTCCATTAGTATAGTGTCCTGGCTTCATTAGTTTAGTGATCATAGGCTACACCTCCTGAAGCATAGAAAGAGCAGTAGCCCCGATAAATAACAGCACAGTAAACAAAGTCATGGATTACAGCAGCCATCCCCATCTGTTGAAGAAAAGCTTGCCCACCAAACAATTTCTCCATTAACAGTGCTTATTAATAATCTTTCTCCCATTCTGTCCCATTAATCAATTAAAGTTTTCATCTGAAGCACTACTCAGTGTTTCTAAGCTGCCAAAAGTGAAGGAAGCAGCATCTAGGAACAGTGTCTTCTCATTACAGTTACATCCTCCTCCTGGTAGCTTGGTGATAGAAAGTGACATCTACTCACAGTCTCTATGACAGACCCTAGGGTAGTTTGCCATTGCCTGCCTCTGCATAGAGACTCTAAACTTCCTGGGCAGACTCCTATCCAAGTGCTAACCCTGCTTAGCTTCCATAATCTGACAAAATCAGGCCAGCCCAGGCCATCCATATCAGGGAATGAAGCTTAACTGGTGCTTTTTGTATTTGTTTGTAGGTACTAAGATGTTCATCCTGATCTTGATGCCCAGACTGATCTCATTAGATCTCAAGTACTTTGATCTCATTAGATCTCAAGTAGGGTGGGCCCTGGTTAGTACTTTGGTGGGGGACCACCAAGGAATTTCAGGGTCACTATGCAGAGGAAGGCAATGGCTAGGGTTGCCAGCTCAAGGTTGGGAAATACCTGGAGATTTTGGAGGTGGAGCCTGAGGATATCAGAGTTTGGAGAGGTGAGGGACTTCAATGCCACAGAGACCAATTGCCAAAGTGACCATTTTCTCCAGGGGAACTGATCTCTGTTACCAGGAGATCAGTTGTAATAGTGGGAGATCTCACTAGGTGCAAGTCTAGTGAGCAGGGAAGTGTCATCCCCACAGACCATGCTTTCCCTTTCTCTAGAGCTTCTACTTGCACAAGGTCAATCGTTTTCAATGAGCCCTTGCACAAATGGAAGTCCTGGAAAAAGAGGAAGTGTGCTCCACAGCAGAGTCTATCTAGTGAACAATGGAACTCATTCATAGAGTCTAAGGCATGATTGTTTGGCTTACTAGAATAAATTGTACTTTTAATTGTTGAATCTGGGTGGTACCAGGGTCAAATAGTTACACACCTACATCCATATCAGAGGTATGTCAACAATGCCTCTTCTTCTTCCCCTTGTGAAAATTACATTGACTTTGCAACCCAAAAAGAAAGTTCGCTCTGATTTGTTTTTTGTTTTGTTTTTTAGACCCACATTTCTCTGAAACTCAGCAAATCTGTTTGTTAAACCTCACCTTTATTATTTGAAATCTTCCCTTCTGGACATGGAATGCAATCATAGCAGCAAAAGGGCTCCCCTTCCTTTCTTTTCTTTCTATATCCAGGTTGGCAACTATCAGTGCAAATGGAAAGAGGCTGTGCCTAATACCAGAATGTCAGAGGAGAATGATAAGACTGGTATAAATGAATGTATCGCTGCATAAGCAAGCAGAAGACCAGCTTCACACAAAATCTTAAATTTGCTAATCACAAATGAAAATCACCATTGGCTGTTATTACCTGTGGATATAGTGTTAGAGTGAGAGAGTATGACTTCCCTAAGGTAATCCAGTAGGGATACTGACCTCCAGGTGGGGCCAGGAGTTCTCCAGGAATTACAACTGATCTTCAAATGACAGAAATCAGTTTCCTGGAGGAAATGACAGGTTCAGAAGGCTGACTCTAAGGCATACCATAGAATCCAGGAGAAACAGAAGTCATAGAGTGACATCAGATTCCCACTGAGCTGGCTCCCATCCCAAAACACCCCCCTCCCTATATAACACACCTAAATCTCCAGGATTTTCCAAAAACCGAGCTGGTTTGAACCAAGGTCTCCCAGATCCTAGTCAAACAAGGTCTCCCAGATCCCAGTCAAACACTCTAGTCACTATATCACACTGACATTTCACTTTAATGCTGAAAGAAAGTAGTATAATTGTATTAGGGCTTTATTTCTTTGGTGCCACTCAAGCCATTAGAGTTCCTAGAGCTGAACAATGGTTTCACGCAACCAATCCATGTGTTTTCTGGCCAGTGCTCTGATGTGGTTTGGAAGCTTATGACTTTAGGCACAGGCAGCTCTAGGGACTCCTGACCTCTGAAAGAGGAGGAAGTGAATTCTATCCTTTTCTTCGGACATGGACAATCCCTGTGCCCGTTCCTTGAAAACCAGAGGGTTCTATTTTCATTTTAGCTAGATGGCATGAGAAAGGCTCATCCCCTCTCCTTATAATGGCAGATACTGGAAGATACTCATAGACCCCCAGAGGTCCGCGGACCTCAGTTTGAAAGAAGCTGGTCTAGTAGAACCAAATGTGTGTTGGGATGTTCAATGTTAGGGAAAGTCTGCACCAGTTCATTAGCTGCAGTGTCTATGTTACATTCCCTTCTGCAAGATCTCTGTATTTTCACACAAAAATTTGGCAGAATATTGTGGGTGCTCATTTTGTCACATCAATTAATATACTGTAAGGGGTTGTGTGTGTGTTTTAAAAGCACTCATGGTTTCAGAGATGCTTGGCACTGTCCAATAAAGTTAACTATGGACTGTACTTTTCAGAGGTGGGAGACTTCCCTGATTGCCCAAAGTTGCATCTTACCTGGTTAAACAAGGTGTGCCACGTGATCGAATCCTCATCAATGGTGAATGCTTGGTCTGGAGGAAGCTGTGGATTCATCCTCCCAACTTTCACTCTCTGAAAGGACTGGTTGGTGGAGAAAACCCAGTTTATAATATCAAATCCAGCTGCTAACTCCCCATTTTGATCGAGGCAAACCTTGTCCCCGACACTGTTGTTGAATGAAATACCTCTCAGAAAGTGATGGAGCTAGATTGGAAAGGAAAAGATAAGAGTGTCCCAAAAACGGCTATTCTGGTCTATGACCATAACAATAAAACTAAAACTTGTCCCAAAAACGGCAATTGGTGTATTGAACGTTTCACACAAATTTCTGCACTGGACGAATACAAATTTCAGGTTCCCCCCTCCCCCACGGAAGCAGTTATGCTTCAAATAATAGTGAAGCCTAGCTTTTCTCACAGTTTCCCATTTATTCTTAGATTTCTTGGATGTAAGAGTTTTGAGTTATTCTTCTTGCTAGTTTCAATATTCTGTTTGAAAAATACATAGAGATGCACAGAAGCTCAGGTTAGTCAGAGAATCTGTTTCCTGTACAGTGTACATATACGCTGGGGCTTGTACTTGTACGTATAACTAGATTCATATTTTATATATCTGCATACCCATCCCTATATTTTTCTGTCTATCTATAATGCATGGTCCATCATTCAGAAATAATGACTCATTGACTTGAGTGGGGAGTAAATCGCTCTGTCTTTCTCCCTCTCTCTTTCTCTCTGTCTTTCTTTCTCATGCACATACAGTATATATTCACCAAAAATGACTAGTTCCTACATGTATCTGATGAAGGGAATTTTGAGTCTTGAAAGCTTACACTCTGCACATCTTATTGGTCTCAAAGGGGAAACTGAACGTGAATCTATAATGGATGGTCAATCATTCAGAAATAATTACTTATTTACTTGAGTGGCCAGTAAATTGCTCTGTCTTTCTCCCACTCTCTTTCTTTCTCTCACATATATATACACATACAAAAAATGACAAGTTCCTACTTGGATCTGAGGAAGGGAATTTTTAGTCTCGAAAGTTACACTCTGCACATCTTGTTAGTCTCAAAGGTGGAATGATGTCATGGATATACTGGGGGTGAAAATGGTGTCATTGACCAAGAACATGTATTTTATGATCCCTAGATTATAGAAGCAGGAAGGATAACTTCACAAAGTATCAACATTAAGAGCAGAAAGCTCACAAATCACAAAGAGGAATACAATGTTTGTTGATAGAAACCAGAAATATCTATTATGTCTCAGTGGAGAAACCATGGAAGATTGAAAGGTTACCTCAGGAAGGATTTGGAGAATCTGATTATTACAAATTAAGATGGTTTACAGTTCAAATCCCAGATGTTGTTCCACATTACCTGCCACCAATCTTGAACATGAAGTTTCAAACCTCCTCCATCAACTACTGCTCTGCCTTTGAGTCTAG
This sequence comes from Euleptes europaea, assembly GCF_029931775.1. Lineage (NCBI taxonomy): Eukaryota > Metazoa > Chordata > Lepidosauria > Squamata > Sphaerodactylidae > Euleptes > Euleptes europaea. Next base: position 15,875,953 of record NC_079329.1, on the reverse strand, counting down.
ATGAGAGCATGGCATGGAAAGCATGGGCCACAGCATAGACAGAGTTGTAGATGCTGTAACTGTGGCCAGTCATGCTCATTTCAAAGAAAGGCCCAGGAAGGCTCTCCAGCTTCTCCTCCCCAGTGCAGATGTCATCGTTGATGCTGTCTGGAGTAGAATTTGTGAATCTACAGCCAAAGGCCTGTTGCCAGAAATCCCTGATAAAACCATCATTTTTTGTGCTGGAAGGGTTTCTGCTGTCTGCAAATTGTCGAAATCCAGGGTGATCACTGGAATGTACGGTGAAGGACAGAGCACCGTGAATCATATCTGTACCCCAAGTCCTTTGATAGGTGTATGAATTGAGCTCCATATGAGCTGTCATTATCAGCACTTTGACCTTCGGTGACATGTTTTCAAATTCAGAGAAAAAAGTGAACCATCTCAAATATACCATGGTATAGGATTCTCCATAAACTACCAATACATTGGCTTTGCTTCCCATGATTTTACTGTATATTTTTGCCCCCTCTAGCAGATTCTTCTCAGTTCCAGTAAGAAAGGGTAAGCTGGGGATTTTTTCCACGAAGGCAACACAGATACCATTCTGGGGGAAAAGCTCCAATTCAGATCGCACAAATCTCTGTCCATTTTCATCATCTGCATAAAGGATCCCAATCCACGTCCACTTAAAATGCAGAAGTAATTTTAACATCCCTATGTACTGTATAGACTCTATTGGAGCCATCTGGTAGAAGAGCAGTCCTGGGATTTTATCATTCATTATCGGAGTGGAGCCATAGATGAGCTAAAAATAAATATGGGATAGGGAAAAGTGATCTAGTATTGTTGGCATTTGTAAATCACATTGCAAAGAAGAACCCAGTGAAATAATTTTAATTCATTCTTTTCTCCCTCTGCTCACATTATGAAGAGAAATTTATAAAACAATACAGAGAGGTGCATGACTAAGGGGGAAATCCTTTAAATGCAATTCTACATAGCTGTCAGTGAAATGATAATGTGAAATAAGTGTGCATGTGTATGCTCTCTTGCATGTGTGTGCACTGGTGGACGTTTTGAAAAGAAATCTCCACAGAAATAAAACACACAGAGAGAAAGAAAGTTCCTACCTGTGGAATCTTGTAGATATCCAAGATAACTGCCACATCTACGGAGATCGGTGCATCTAGTGCACCAATGACAGCTATTAGGTTGTTCTGGAAGTCACATTTGTAGTTGGGGACAAATCTCCTTGGTGTGGAGATGAGTCGCATTGTGGATTGATAGGTCCATTCATCGTTAAAATAACTGTCATAGATGTGGGCTCCCAGAGTGACATTGGGTAAGATCTGTGGGTTTTCATTGAGCTCTTTCACAGCAAATACAAAGGCTAGGATGTGCTGATAATTCTTAGTCAGGACACTACAACGAGAAGTACAGTTTCATTTAGAAAGAAACAAATGCAGTTTTGTGTTACAGTTATTCTGACTTTGGAAAGCTATTGCTGTAATAACAACGATGTTTTCCAGAGGACATTTCAGTGTAGGTTTGCAAACCTTTCTTCCTGCCCACCCAAGAAATGAAACAGAAAGTTCAAAAGAATTAAAAACTTACGTAATGCCTTCAGACCATTTCGGTGGGGGATAATCGGTGAAGTCTATTGGCTGGGAGGTGATGAAGGCATGAAAAATGATACCACCCACAAAGAGGTCCCCTGGCTGGCGAAGCTCATGAAGCGGAGAGTGTGGGCTTCTGCTGCTGCATTGAGCAAAAGTCCTTGTGTGCAGCAGAAAAATGCTGCACAGAAATGATCTTTGTGTCATCATCTGGACAAACATATCAAGGGTTCTATTTAGCAGTGCTTTATCAATGCGTACATGAGCAGTCGTAACTGAACAGACAGGAACTGAAGACAGACATGACCTGAAAGAACGGGAAATGTTGATAAAATTCCTGTTTTATTTGAGTCTGGAAAGAATGGACTGGGGTGGTTCTTCATAAGCGAGGGCACAATACACAATTCCTCATTCATTTGACACAATACTGCAACTTAACCTGACAAAATTACTTCTTTCTCGGTATCATCATGTATGACAAGAACGGATGGCTTTATTAAATGACTGTTCTTGTTCTCTTATCTGTTCTTGCCAACCTCCAGGAAGAAACAGGGTGTGTGCTACAGTCTTGGATTAATAGACACACATATTGGGGTAAGATTCGCTTCATATTGATTGATAATTAGATTAATTACAAATTACATATTGCTTAACAATGGGCTACTATCTTCATGCTAATAAGCTTATGTATTGTCAAGGGGACCACGGTTCCAACAGTTTTCATACAGCAAGGGCTCTTGCTTTCTACTACAGCTTCAGGAGGCATCCGACAGCATGCTGTAAATTTGAAATTGACATGCACTCGAAGCCTATAAACATTGAATGAGCTGACGAAGCATAGAAAAACGTGCTACAGCTGGCTACACGTTCTCTTTGTGCTGTATTGTTTTGCCTTTGGGCTCCCCCTTGGACTTTCCTGCAGCCTAGGAGGAACAGTACCTTTGGGCACCATCTGGAACCGTCACGGTCAAGAACGGGTGTAGACGAGTTTGTATGTCAATTACATGGACTCTCTTGCATCCTTGTTGAATTGCAATTCTTTTCCCTTGTATGTTTTGTGATGTCAGGTTGTCTTAGTTAGGGGATTTATGTTGATTTATTATTGTGTTTAATGGATGGTTCAGGCAACAGCATGAAGTAATGCTGGATTTACCTAGAAATAAAAGCTCCAAAGTGTATATTGACCTTTCATGGATTGTTGATTTATGAGCCTTCATGCTGCCTCTTCTTTGAAGTATTCTTAATACTGGCACAGGTTATATTTTTGAGATTGCTTAATCTCCAGGTACTGGCTGGAGATCTCCTGCAATCACAACTGATCAGGCGATAGAGATCTGCTCACCTGGAGAAAATGGCTGCTTTGGTCATGGAAGTCTATGGCATTGAAGTCCTTCCTTTCCCCAAACCCTGCCCTCCTCAGGGTCTGCCCTAAAAACCTCCTGTCGGTGGCAAAGAGGGACCTGGCAACCCTAGCTGACTCTGGAAATCCATTCAAGGAATTTTGCAACACTCAGTTTTGGTACTGGTGGATGGTCAATTGTGACAGCACTCACCAATCTCCCATGGGGTTTTTCTAGTGCAATTTTGGGGAGGGTAATTTATTATATTTATTATTTCAGCTTATTACCCCTCTCCCCCAGTCAAAACCAGGCTCAGAGTGGCTTACAAAATATAAATGTCCCATTAAATCAGTGAAAGCATTAAAACATTTTAAAATAGCCCTATAAAATCATATAAATTATATAATTTACCTAAGGCACATCGAGTGTGTGACACAAAACACAAACTACAGCTAGGCGAGCAGATGCAATGAATACAGATTAAATAAAAGATATTACCACACTGGGGAGGTTAAGGAGGCCAGCATTTATATATAGGGAACTGTAGCTGGCCTCAGCCATAGGCCTGGCAGAATACATCTGTTTTACAGGCACTGTGGAACTCTTTAAGGTCCCGCAGGGCCCTGGTCTCACTAGAGGCTGTTCCACCAAGCAGGGGCCAGGCCAGAAAACGCCCTGGCCGAGGCCTGCATAAGTTCCTATATTGTTTAAAAATGTACTTTTTAAGATAAGGGCATTGAGTCCTCTTACCCTCTTCTCTCTCTTCTAAAAGAGTGATCTCTCTTCCATTTCCCTTCGCAGAGAAATTGTGAATAGAGAAATTAAGAGTCATTTTCTTAACAATTCTACTATTTTCTTGTAGGTCCCATGATCTCCAGCATAGTCTTCTTACGTGGTCAGCCTTCTCCCCTTTCCACTCGCAAATACCTGGCTTATTCCAGCTCCATGTAAAGAAGCAAAACCATCAGCAATAACACTAACACCACCTCCCTAAGTACAAATCTTTCCTCTATGTTCAGCACCCACCTTTACACTTTAAACACTGTCACTAGAGTCTTTATCAATACAGCAGTCTGACTTGAATTGATCATTCATCTGAATCTTCGAGTGCAAGCTATAATATATCTGAGATCAGACTAGTGGATCGATGCATTCACAATCCCTATTACAAGACTGGAATGCTTGAGGTTGTTTTTAGACCTTACCTCACATACTATTATAAGGTGTTGATCATAAGTGTGCAACTTCATTGGGAATTGAACAAGGGACATAATTACTTACTTTTAGATAATGAAAGGGACAAGACTCATAGCTTCAGAGTTGAAGATTCCATGGGGAATGCCAGAAGAAACCATGTGTCATGGCTGTTCCTGCTGTGGTGTGGTAATGCAACCAAGCTCACCTGGGTTTGGTACCCAGAAACTCCTTGAACAACACTCACCATAAAGTAAGGGTTTTTTTGAAGAGAGTTGGAAGAGGTATTAAAAAACAAGGCATATGGTTCAATGGTAGCAGGATGCAGAGAAAATAATAAAGCCGACTCGCTACTTCCTTACTGGTGACCTAATATAGCATAGTCGGTTCATGAAGCAAATAGTTTCTTTCTGGCAACAAGGAGGTATAAGGGGAAAAGGATGAAGGGGTGTTCTTCTCATGTGCTACACTTATGGAGAAAGCTGCTCCTAACCTCCTGATCTTGACAACCAATCATAGAGTTGCATTCATGGAACTTTCCAGGGTGTGAGTGAGTCCCGCCTCCCTTACTAGGTTCCCAGCTGAAGTGCATTAACTAATTTAGCTAGCCTGACAACCTTGGAAACAGGATTTTGCAGGGGAGTGCATTCTGCACCTGCAAAACGCAAAAAAAAAAAAAGGCTTCAGGCTGTGAAATGTCTCTAAGATGGATTCTCTGTTGACAACATATTGGCCATATTTGAACACTTTTCTTTTCTTCTTTGCTGGATACCAAGGGACACTTGGCCTTGATCCACAGTAAGAAGAAGAACCTTGAAACCCAGGAATCAGTTCTTAGTCACAGAAAGCACAGGGGGGCACAATTCAGATTGGGACCATGGTACATTAGGAGTTGGGGCTTCAGCCTCACTTCGCCACTTTCCTGAATGGAAACAACAATGCAGAGCAAATATTTTCCCTGCTGCGGAATCCTATGTGTAATTATCACTTCCTGCAAGTTTCTACAGCTGGTATTTTCCCTGCTGCGGAATCCTTTGTGTAACAATCAGTTCTTGCAAGTTTCTCCAGCAAAGTAACAGGGACTGCATGCCTGAAAATCGAGTCTCAGCACAGAATTTGCAAGACATGTCTGATTGGAAGTTTTTGTGGCAATTGGTGGCAGGATGCAAGTAAATAGATCCTCAAGTAATTGAAACAAAGCACCAGTATTTTTATTGGGAGACCCATAGCAGTCTATGGAAGAAAAGTACTCAGAAACAAAAATGTTTGATCACTTATAGCTCATTCCTGAAAACCTCAGCATCTCGGGACGGTGTGGCTTTGGCAGTGCCTCTGTGCCTCCAATGAGGTTTCACAGTTGCTGGAGGAGAGTGGTTTTTAAAAATAATGGGGGGGAGACCCCATAGCAAACTGTGATGCTGTGCCACCAAAAAGGGGGTGCAGCAAAGCCACTGTGTTAGGGGGAGTTCCCATAGCAAAAGGGGTTAGGAAGCTGCCCAACAGCAACTCAGCCCCCTGGGACGCTGGCGTCTGATGGCTGCGCTGCCGCCGCAGTCCAGAAGACATGGTGTAAGTACCCCTACGCTGGCGTTCATGCCAGTTTGCAAGGCACAATTGCATGGACATCAGCGTAGGGGTCATGCTGCCTCCTAAAACCATTTGCTCCCCCTTTAGGAATGCACTGTTACTGGCCTCCATGAGAATATGATTTGTACAGGCATCATCTGTGGCTGAGAGCCTGAGTGGTGTAGTGCCAGTGTGGTGCAGCAGGAGATTCTAATTAGGGCTGTTGATTCGGTTCGGCCCGAACTGAAAAACAGCCGAATTTCCCCTGATTCGGTGGTTTTTAGTTCGGGATGAACCGAACTCAAAAATGGCAGGAAACCGGGGAGCCGAATTCAGCGAGTTCGGGAGTTCACGAATAAATCCGGCCAATTCGGGGCCGTAAGTAAGCAGCATAACCGTCAGTAAGCAGCATTCTCCTCCCCCGGCCAATCGGTGGCCAAGCTGGGTCTTCTTCTGGCCAATCAGTCAGGATTGAGTACTGGAGGAATCAGCTGGTGTGCGGCCCGGCCGGGGAGAGAGAGAGAGAGAGAGAGGGAAATCCTTGTGTGTGTGTGTGTGGGGGTGCTTGTGCACATTCACTCCTTTCTGTGGCTGCAGGAGGCGTATTGTTTGGGGTAGGGACACAAAACTTTCAGCAGAGATTCAGACAATCCTTCTTAAGAGACCACCCAAGTTTTGTAAACATTGGGTCAGGGGGTCCCGAGATATGGGCTCCCCCTTTTTTCTTTCCATGGCTGCAGGGGGTGCATTTTTGGGGGTACAGACCCCAAACTTTCAGTGGAGCTTCAGATGAACCTTCTTAAGATACCCCCCCAAGTTTTGTAAACATTGGGTCAGGGGGTCTCAAGATATGGGCTCCACCCCTTTTCCCTTCCCCCCTTTTTCCATTTACGTGGCTGCAGGGGGCACTTTTTTGGGGATACAGCCCCCAAACTTTCAGCATAGCTTCAGACAATCATTCTTAAGATACCACCCAAGTTTTGTAAATATGGGTTCAGTGGGGGCAGAAATATCGGCCCACCCCCTTTTCTCTTTCCGTGACTGCAGGGGGTGCATTTTTGGGGGTGCAGGTCCCAAACTTTGAGCGGAGCTTCAGACAAGCCTTCTTAAGAGACCACCCAAGTTTTGTAAACATTGGGTCAGGGGGTCCCGAGATATGGGCTTTCCCCTTTCCCCTATTGGGATGAATGGATCAGCTGATCTTGTATGCATCTCCAGAGCAAAACGTCCCGTGCTTAAATGGAATCTTCTTGGATTATCCAGTCCTCCTCCCACCCCTCCTGATGGAACAGAAGACAGCTACAGTAAGACCCCTTTGGGGGCTTTAATCTATACTTTTTCTCCTGTGTGTGTGGGGGGGGAAAGCAGAGTCTGTGTGTGTGGGGGGAGGGAGCAGTTTCTGTGGGTTGGGGGGGAAGCCAAAGGGGGCTTTTGCTGGTTCTGCCTGGGGTACGTGTTCCCCCTCGAGTCTCTCTCTCCCTGGTTTGAGGGGGGGTTTCAGTTGTGTGTCTTCAGGTTTTCCCTCATTCATAAGAGCTGTTAGGTCTATTTGGATGCTTGCTCAAAACTGGTGACTTTCAAATGGTGACTTGAATGCCTGGTCCCGGGTCCGATGCAAAAGGGGAAATTCCACCCCTCTTGCTCATTATACATAGCTAGCTGCCTCTGTCCTTTTCCATGGTTTGCAAACTTCCAGGTTTCAGGTGTTGCTTTGCACAGTTGCAAAGGTGTTGCTTACAAGGTTGTGTTGCTGTGCAGTCGAGTTGCTTTGCATTACTGTTGCAATGCTTTGCAAACCTCTCAGCTGTTTGTCAGGGCTGGGAGCTTTGTGCGTGGGTGGCAAGCTCTGCTCAGACATGCTCATTAAGGGGGGGGACCCCTTTCAGGGCCCATATCTCAGCCCCCCCCGACCCAATCTTTACAAAACTTGGGGGGGTCTTTCAAGAAACGTCCTTTGAATCTCTGCTGAAAGTTTGGGACCTCTACCCCAAAAAATGCCTCCCCAGAGCCGCGGAAAGGCGCGGTCGTGTTTTTAAAGGCTTTATTCGGCTGAATTTTTTTCCTGAACTTTGAATTCTCGCCGAATTGCACGGACCGGAAGTGGGGGAGTTCGGACTTTGGCATATCCTGAATCTAAACGGGCCGAATTCATCCGAATCCGAACTATACCGAATTTTTTTTAATTCAACAGCCCTAATTCTAATCTGTAGAACTGGGTTTGATTCTCCTCTCCTCCACATGATGTCTGCTGGGTGACCATGGGCCAGTCAAAGTTCTCTCAGAACCAATTAAAAATGGTGAAAATAAAGGGAGCCGAAAAAGTGCATCCCAAATAATGCCGAATGCTCTGCACTCCATATTTTTCGGGTTCAAGTTTAATAAATCCATTTTTTTTTTTACATTTTTCTAAAAGCCGAATCCATTATATTCGGCTGTTTGAATTTTTTGAAAATTTCCACGTTTCTTAAACCTGAACCTCAAAAATACCGAAAAAAAGTGCACAGCCCTACAAATCACCTTGGAAAATCTCTTGCCTTGAAAACGCTGAGGGGTAGCCATTACTTACAACCAAGATAATAAAATCATTAAAATCAGCCATTAAAAACATAACCATTAAAACAAAATTTAAATTAATTTAAATTTATACAAGAAGGGTCTACAGAGTGCTTGAAACTATACAACTTGAAGATTTCTGTGGAGGAGTGGGGAATCAATCCTGGATCTCCAGATTCAAGTCCACCACTCTTAACTACTACTCTATGCTGGTCCAGAGGAAAGGAGGAAGGAATGGTGAGTAGGCTGTGTGGAAACCTCCATTACCAACTACAACCAGTGTGTTTGAATGGTTACACAGGTGTGAGTTTTGAGCAATGTATGTCATTATCCAGAAGAGCACTCAAATTCTGAAAAATATAACAAGGAAAAGGGCTGTTGACAAGAAAGTGGCAAACTGAAAACAAAGCTTGAAGATCAGTGAATACTGGCTGGAAAGCCAAAGATACATGCTGTTACTACCAGGAGGAGATCATGAAGCAATACATGTGTGATAGTTTTTAGGCATCTGGATGAAACTGCTCACTGAGACCCTCAAATAAAAAAGTCTTCAAGAAAAGTCTGTAGCTAACCCAGTAGTGTGGCTTGGCAAGCAGGCATGGGTGTGAAATAACCAGAGCACTGAGTCAGATAATCAAAAACTTCTCCTTTAATATAAGACTTGCAAAAACCAGTATACATATATAACATTTATTTGTCATCCACAGCAACCGGTTTCCAGTTTGGCCTGGCATAACTTCGCCTCAACCTACGCATTTGGTCCTACCTCCCAGTTTCAGCTCCACCAGGACTCCTTCTTACCGCCTCATTTCTCTTCACCCTGGGTCGCTCTTCTCATTTTCTCTTTCATTCTCTCCATTCTAAGAGGAAGGCCTTTCCAGCTTCTGGAAGGTTTCTACCAATCCCTACATGAGGGATAAAACTACATAGATAAAGAAGCCTTCGGAGCCTCCCTGCTGAAGTCTGTCTCCTTCTCAGATGGAGATACATGGGGCAGATCTACCTATGAAGAAAGGGCAAGTCTTTGGAAATGACCCATTCCTAAAAGCTGCCGGTGATTATGGATGTCCTGGCTGCTTTTGGCCAAGCTCTCATACAGAAGCTCTGGTGAAGTTTGGGAACATTTCAGTAGAATAAAGCCATTGACAGATTGCTTTTAGACCTCCAGTTCTTCTACACAAACTTAAGGATGCCCATTGAGCATCAGTTAATGGAAAAGAAAGTCATATAGAGTGCTTTATGCAGGACTCTGACATGATGAACGAGGACTTGATTCCAGTTAGATAACTTGAATAAAAGTCACTCTTATGGACATCTTACATAGGGACTCAGGTTAAAGTGAACCTCTCACTATTATATCTACCAAATCTTCCACATGTTGGAACATGATAACATGATTTCATTCTTGTCAAAAATGTACTCATCACATTGCCCTGAAACATTTGAGGACTACATTTCTACCAGAACTGACCTATGAGTTTCTTCTCGGTAAATACAACTACAGAAGAACCATAAACACTTCTGAAACCAACAAGGAGTTTGTGAGTTTCATCAAGAGGCATGGGAAAGGACGCTGAGAAAAAAATGGAAAGGAATGGATTAGAAATGACCATTTCTATTTTACACTTTTATTTCTTAAAAAAAATAATAAACCAGGGAGTACTTTGACACTTTTGGAGACGATATAAATGGACCAGCTGCTGAGAGAGAAAATCTCAGAAAAATATTACAAGACACACATTCCTCTGGACAGTAGATTATAGATCATGACATAGACATTCTTCGGTGTTACTTCCTTATTAGATGTTCCCTGCTGTTTAGTTCAGATCTCCAGAGAACAATATAACATTTTGGGGAAAAAATGCAAGCTAGCAAGCCAGCAGAGGAAGAGAGGATAGAGAAGATCTCCACAACAACCATGTATTTCCCCTTAGTGCTCAGGTATGTTGGGATAAAGGAGAGCCAAACACTGCAGAACAACAACATGCTAAAAGTAATTAATTTGGCTTCATTGAAACTGCCCGGTAGCTTCCTGGCAAAGAAAGCAATGGTGAGGCTCACGAGGGCCAAAGTGCCCATGTAGCCCAGGACACAGTAAAACAGAGTCACAGACCCCTCGTTGCACACCAGTACAATTTCATTCCTTGTTGAATGCTTGTCAACATCAGGGAACGGGGGTGAGGTTATCAGCCATAAAGTACAAACGCCTGCCTGGATGAGGGAGCAGGAAAGAACAATGGAGTTGCCCAGTCTTTTCCCCACCCACTTCCTCATTCTGCTTCCTGGTTTGGTGGCCATGAAAGCCAGAACTACAGTGATGGTTTTTGCCAACACACAAGAAACAGCCACAGAGAAGACCATGCCAAAAGCCATTTGTCGCAGGAGACACATCACCCACTGGGGTGGGCCAACGAATAGAAATGCACACATGAAACAAAGCAGCAGAGAGACGAGGAGACTGTAAGTGAGGCTCTGGTTGTTGGCTTTGACTATAGGAGTGTTGTGGTGCTTCACAAAAATTACTATTGTCAGAGCTGTAAGCAAGACAAAGGAGAATGTAAAAATGTTTACAATGATTCCCAAAGGTTCTTCATAGGACAGGAAGCTGATCTCCTTGGGAATGCATGCACTCTGATGTGTGTTTGGATAGTGCTCATCTGCACATTTTTTACAGTCATTCATGTCTGAAAAGGAAGAGGTGTGGTTTGAATATCACAAATACACCATTCATCTCAAGTGTGCCCAACATTCCACCAATATACCACATAGATAATGGATTTTTTGATCAGATTGGAGGATATTAGACACAGAAATGCAGAAACTTAGAAGCCATGCAAGTAGTAGATGTCCCCCCTTGAGTTGGGAGCCTGATGAAATCAGCATATCCTATCTTATGACCACAAAACACAAAAATAACTGAATCAGTGGCAAGATTCTTACAGGTATTGTAAATGGTGTAAAGCTTCCCTTAATGGCTTATTTGGGATTGTTTAACCAATTTTATTTATTTGTACTTAGTTTTTTCCAAATATATGTTCTTCCATTTTATATGCCAATAAAGGCTTGTGTTTTGTTTTTGTGTTACATGGTTGACCCAGAGATTGATGCTGAGAATTAGCATTCATGATATATTAAACATTCTTTATGGAATAAATATCTACTGCAGTGGTACTTCATCAGCTGTTCAAAGGATGGGAGAATCCACATCAGATCACAGTGTCCTGTCTTCGTTAGTATAGTGATCATAGGCTACCCCTCTTGAAGCATGTAAACAGCCATCTACACAAGATTGACCCCAGTAAATAACAGCACAGTAAACAAAGTCTTAGATTATATCAGCTATGTGTTGACGAAAAGCTTGCATACCAAACTATTTTTTCCATTAACAGTGCTTATTAATAATCCTTGTCCCATTGTTTCCCATTCATCAAGTAAAGTTCTTATCTCAAGTACTACTCAGTGTCCCTAAGCTGCCAAAAGTGAGGGAAGCAGCATCTAGGAACAGCATCTAGGAACATCCTACTCCAGGAAGCTTGGTGGTATAAAGTGACATCTAGTCACAGTCCCCATGACAGTCCCCTAGGGTTTTCAAGACATGAGAAGAATACAGGTGATTTGTCATTGTCTGCCTCTGCATAGCAACTCTGGACTTCCTTCACGGTCGCCTATCCAAGTACTAACCAGTGCTAACCCTGCTTAGCTTCCATGATCTGACAAGATCAGGCCAGCCCAAGCCAGCCAGATCAGGGAATAAAGCTTAACTGGTGCTTTTTGTATTTGCTTGCAGGTACTAAGATGTTCACCCTGACTTGCATGGTCCAGGCTAGCCTGATCTCACTAGATCTCAGAAGTTAAGCAGGGTTGGCCCTGGTTAGTAGTTGTGTGAAAGACCACCAAGGAAAATCAGGGTCACTGTGCAGAGGAAGGCAATGGCTACAGTTGCCAGCTCCAGGTTGGGAAACACCTGGAGATTTTGGGGGTGGAGCCTGAGGAGGTCAGGGTTTGCAGAGGGGAGAGACTTCAATGCCATAGAGTCAAATTGCCAAAGTGGCCAGTTTCTTTACGGGAACTGTTTCTTTGGCCCTGGTGGTCCCTTCCAACTCTATGATTCTATGATTCTAACTGATCTCTGTCACCTAAACATCAGTTGTAATAGGGGGAGATCTCGCTAGGTGCAAGTCTAGTGAGCAGGGAAGTGTCACCCCGACAGACCATGCTTTCTCTTTCTCTAACGCTTCGGCTTGTGCAAGGTCAATAGTTTTCAATGAGCCCTTGCAAAAAAGGAAGTCCTGGCAAAAGAGGAAGTGTGCTCCACAGCAGAGGATGTCCAGTGAACAATAGAACTCATTCATACAGTGTAAGGCCTGATCATTTGGCTTACTAGGATAAATTGTACTTTTAATTGTTGAATCTGGATGGTATAACTAGGGTCAAATACTTACACACCTGCACACATATCAGAGGTATGCATCTTCTTCTTCCCCTTGTGAACATTACATTGACTTTGCAACCCACAAATAAAGTTTGCTCTGGTTTGTTTATATTTTTAGACCCACATTTCTCTGAAACTCAGCAAATATGTTTGTTAAACCTCACCTTTACGATCTGAAATCTTCCCTTCTGGACATGGGATGCAATCATAGCAGCAAAATGGCTCCCCTTCCTTTCTTTTCTTCCTATATCCAGGATCGCAACTGTCAGTGCATATGGAAAGAGGCTGTGCCTAATACCAGAATGTGAGAGTGACATCAGATCCCCACTGAGCTGGCTCCCATCCCTGAACACACCCCCCCCCAGATAACACTCCTAAATCTCCAGGATTTTCTCAAGATAGAGCTGGCACTCCATCACCCAGTGAGCTTCCATGGAAGAGTTCACTTAGAACTAAGGTCTCCCAGATCCAAGTGAAACACTCTCGTCACTTACCACACGGACATTTCATTTTTATGCTGAAAGAAACTAATATAGCTGCATCAGGGCTTTATTACTTTGGTGCCACTCAAACCATTGGAGTTCCTAGAGCTGAACCATGGTTTCACAGCAACCAATCCATGTGTTTTCTGGCCAGTACTCTGATGTGGTTTGGAAGCTAATGACTGCAGGCACCGGCAACTCTAGGAACTCCTGACCTGTGAAAGAGGAGGAAGCCAATTGTATCCTTTTCTTCGGACATGGACATTCCCTGCGCCCATTCCTCAAAAACAGAGGGTTCCGTTTTCATTTTAGCTAGACTGAATGAGAAAGGCTCATCTCCTTTCCTTATAATGGCAGATCTCCTGGAAGACACTAGTAGACCCCCAGGGTGCCTGGACTAGTAGAACCAAATGTGTGTTGGGATGTCATTACAGTCAATGCTAGGGAAAGTCTGCACCCGTTTGTTAGCTACCTTGTCTATGTTACATTCCCTTCTGCAAGATCTCTGTTAATATTTTCACACAAGTATCAGGGCAGAATATTGTGGGTGCTCATTTTGTCACATCAATGAGTATACTGTAGGGGTTGTGTATGTGTTTTAAAAAGCACTCATGATTTCATAGATGCTTGGCACTGTCCAATAAAATTAACTTTGGACTGTACTGTTTCAGAGGTGGGAGGGAGACTTCCCTGATTGCCCAAAGTTGTGTCTTACCTGGTTAAATAAGGTGTGCCACGTGATCGAATCCTCATCAATGGTGAACGCTTGGTCTAGAGGAAGCTGTGGATGCATCTTCCCAACTTTCACTCTCTGAAAGGACTGGTTGGTGGAGAAAACCCAGTTTATAATATCAAATCCAGCTGCTAACTCCCCATTTTGATCGAGGCAAACCTTGTCCCCGACACTGTTGTTGAATGAAATACCTCTCAGAAAGTGATGGAGCTGGATTGGAAAGGGAAAGATAAGAGTGTCCCAAATATGGCAATTGGTGTGTTCAACATTTCACACAAACTGCTGCACTGGATGAATACAAATTTGAAGGTTTTTTCCCCCCCTGAAAGCAGTGATGTTTCAAATAATAGTGAAGCTCAGCTTTTCTGACAGTTTCCCATTCATTCTCAGATTTCTTGGATGTTAGAGTTTTCAGTCATTCTTCTAGCCAATTTCAATATTATGATTCAAATATATGTAGAGATGCACAGTGGCACAGGTTAGTAGAAGAATCTGGTTTCCTGTACAGTGTACATCTACGCTGGTGTAGTATATGCTTGCACTTGCTGCTGTATTGCTAACCAGATTCATATGTAATATATCTGCATGCCCATCCCTGTATATTTCTGTCTATCTATAATGGATGGTCAATCATTCAGAAATAATGACTCATTGACTTGAGTGGTGAGTAAATTGCTCTGTCTCCCTCTCTCTTTCTCCCTGTCTTTGTCTTACACACACATATATATTCAACAAAAATGACTACTTGTATCTGATGAAGGGAATTTTGAGTCTCGAAAGCTTATGTTCTGCAAATCTTGCTGGTCTCTAAAGTGCAATTGGACTTGAATCTAGCTCCTCTACTGAAGACCAACCCAGCTGCCCCCTGAAAAAACAGTTATACATTTACCGTTGTCTAAAATGAAACCCTTCGTATATTTCTGGTTGCTTCTGAACCAAGCAGGAATTTGGGGGGAAATCCATCAAATTGGGCAAGATGGCCCCTCTTTCTCACAAGCTTCACCATGCTAGCCTGTGGTGAAGCTGGTATTTAAATAGGTCTTGTTTTCACTGGCAAAATCCTAACTAGATTAGCAGGAATATATGGTTTTAATGTAAGAAAGAGAGGAAAGCTTGGTGAGTACCCTTGGATGCCTAAGGATGAAGGGAGTTCAGACAAGCCCATTTTGGGGTGTGTTAGCTGTAGACTCTGTCTTATTCCTAGACACAAAATGCCTCAAGAAAGGAGACAGAGAAGCACAGAAAAGAAATGTCATGAATGTACAATCTCAGAATCATTTTTTTCGTGTCTGATAGTGGCCACATCAGAATGATGTTATGGATACACTGAGGGTGAAAAGGATTTGTATTTTACGATCCCTAGATTATAGAAGTAGGAAGGGAAATTTCATAAAGGATCAACATTACGAGCAGAAAGCTCACAAAGCACAAAGAGGAATAAAATGTTTGTTGATGGAAACAAGAAATATGTACCATGTCTCTGTAGAGAAACTAAGAAAGACTGAAAGATTACCTCCGGAAGGATTTAGAGAATAAATAAAGATGGGTTATACTTCGAATCCCAGATGTTGTTTCTACATTACCTGCCACCACCCTTGAACATGAAGTTTCAAACCTCTTCCATCAACTACTGCTCTGCCTTTGAGTCTAGATGAGAGCATGGCATGGAAAGCATGGGCCACAGCATAGACAGAGTTGTAGATGCTGTAACTGTGGCCAGTCATGCTCATTTCAAAGAAAGGCCCAGGAAGGCTCTCCAGCTTCTCCTCCCCAGTACAGATGTCATCGTTTATGTTGTCTGGAGTAGATTTTAGGAATCGACATCCAAAGGCCTGTTGCCAGAAATCCCTGATAAAACCATCATTTGTTATGCTGGAAGGGTTTCTGCTATCTGCAAACTGTTGAAATCCAGGGTGATCTCTGGAATGTACAGTGAAGGACAGGGCACCATGAATGATGTCCGTACCCCAAGTCCTTTGATAGGTGTATGAATTGAGCTCCATCTGAGCTGTCATTATGAACACTTTCCCCTTCTGTGGCATGTTTTCTAGTTCTGAGAAAAAAGTGAACCATCTCAAATATACCATGCTGTAGGATTTTCCATAAACTACCAATACATTGGTTTTGCTTCCCATGACTTTATTGTATATTTTTGTTCCCTTAAGCAGATTCTCCTGAAGTCCAGAGAGAAAGGGTGAGTCGGGGAATCTTTCCATGAAGGCAACACAGATACCATTCTGGGAAAAGAGCTCCAATTCAGATTGTACAAATCTCTCTCCATTGTCATCATCCACATAAAGAACCCCAATCCACGTCCACTTAAAATGCAGAAGTAATTTTAAAATCCCTATATACTGTATAGTCTCTTTTGGAGCCATCTGGTAGAAGAGCAGACCAGGGATTTTATCATTCATTACTGGAGTGGAGCCATAGATGAGCTAACAATAAATATGGGATAGGGAAAAGATATCTAGTATTGTTGGCATTTATAAATCATAATGCAAAGCACAACACAGTGAAATTATTTTCATTCATTCTTTGTTCCCACTACTCAGATTATAAAGAGAAATGTATGAAAGACTATAGAAAGGTGCATGACTAAGGAGGAAATCCTTTAAATTAAATTCTGCATAGCTGTCAGTGATACTTAATATGAAATAAGTGTGCATGTGTATGTTCTCTTGCATGTGTGTGCAGTGGGGGACATTTTGAAAAGAAATCTACACAGAAATAAAACACACAGAGAGAGTTCCTACCTGTGGAATCTTGTAGATATGCAAGATGACTGCCACATGATGGGAGATCGGTGCATCTAGTGCACCAATGACTGCTAAGAGGTTATTCTGGAAGTCATATTTGTAGTTGGGGACAAATCTCCCCAGTGTGGAGATGAGTCGCATTGTGGATTGATAGGTCCATTCTGCATTAAAATAACTGTCATAGATGTGGACTCCCAGAGTGACATTGGGTAAGATCTGTGGGTTTTCATTGAGCTCTTTTACAGCAAATACAAAGGCTAGGATGTGCTGATAATTCTTAGTCAGTACACTACAACGAGAGGTGCATTTTCATTTAGAATAAAGCAAATGCAGTTTTGCGTCAAAGTTTTTGTTATTTTGGAAAGCTATTGCTATAATACAATGGTGTTTTCCAGAGCACATTTCAGTGTAGATTTGCAAATCTTTCTACCCCTTTCCCCCCAAAATGAAACACAAAATTCAGAAGAGTTAACTGCTTACGTAATATCTTCAGAACAAGTCGGTGGGGGATAATCTGTGAAATCTATTGGCTGGGACAAGATGAAGGCATGAAAAACGATGCCACCCACAAAGAGGTCCCCTGGCTGGTGAAGCTCATGAAGCGGAGAGTGTGGGCTTCTGCTGCTGCATTGAGCGAAAGTCCTTGTGTGCAGGAGGAAAATGATGCACAGAAATGATGTTTGTGTCATCATCTGGACAATCAGATCAAGGGTTCTAATTAGAAGTGCTTTATCAATGCGCAGATGAACAGTTATAACATGACGCTATGGAGACAGACATGAACTAAAAGAATGGGAAATGTTGATATAATACCTGTTTTATTTGAGTCCAGAAAGATATGCAGGGATGGTTCTTCATACAATACAGGGCACAATACACAACTCCTCATTCATTTGACACAACAATGCAGCTCCAGATGGAGAGGCTTAACACAACAAAATTACTTCCTTCTAGGTATCATCAATGATAAGATCAGATGTCTTTATTAAGTGCCTGTTCTGGTTCTCTTACCTGTTCTGTAAAGTCTGGAACCCTTTCCTTTTCTTATTAACAACTGATTCTAGAAGTCCATTCAAAGAATTTTGGATTATTCAGTTTTGGGTACTGATGGATTGTTTGTGACTGCAATTCTGAGAGCACTCACCCATCTCCCATCGGTTTGTTCTGGTGCAGTTTCAGGGAGGGTAATTGCTGACATAAGTTCCTCTTTTTCCAAAAATGCTTTTTTAAAGATATAGGCTTTGAGTCCTCTTACTCGCTTTTTTCTCTTTTAAAAGAGCGACTTCTCTCCCATTTCCCTTTGCAGAGAAATCAGTGCACCCTTTGGTAACTTCAGTCCTTGCAGTTGTTTTATTTTACACAACTCAGGTATGTGTGTGTGTGTGTGTGTGTGTGTGTGCGTGTGTGTGTGTGTGCTGTAGCAGGATGATAGGAAAGTTCAGGAAGACACTGACTACCTCTGAGCACCTACAGAGTGAAATTCTGAAATTTTGCACAATCTCCCTCCCTGCCCCTCCTTTCTTCAAAATTTTCTTCAAAGAAAGATGAAATATATTAGAAACAAACTCCACATTCCATCAGAGATGGAAAAATTACTATTGGTTTTCAAGGAGAAATTGTGTAAAGAGGAAATATGATATTTTTTTCTTAACAATTCTATTTTCGTGTAGGTCCTATGATCCCCTGCATTGCAACTCTATCATTACGGCAGTCTGACTTGAGTGGATCTTCACTCCATCTGAATCTCTGAGTATAAGGTATAATATATCTGACATCAGACTAGTGGATTGGTGCATTCACAATCCCTATTTCAATACTGGAATGCTTTAGGGTGTTTTTAGACCTTACCTCACATACTATGCTAAGGTATTGATAATGAGCACTTCAACTTCTTTGGGAATTGAACAAGGGACATAATTACTTACTTTGAGATAATGAAAGGGACAAGAATCAGAGCTTCAGAGGTGAGGACTCCATGGGGAATCGCAAAAGAAAACGTGTCATGGCTGTCCTTACCGTGGTGTGGTATGCAACTAAGCTCACCTGGGTTTGGTACCAGAAACTCTTTGAAGAAAACACACCATAAAGCTAAGTATGGCTTTATTGAAGAAAGTTAGAGAAAGGTATTCAACAACAAGGCATACAGTTCAACGGTAGCAGGATGCACAGAAAATAATCAAGCCAACTAGCTATCTACGTAAAAAGGTAAAGGTAAAGGTCCCCTGTGCAAGCACCGGGTCATTCCTGACCCATGGGGTGATGTCACATCCTGAAGTTTCCTAGGCAGACTTTGTTTACGGGGTGTTTTACCAGTTCCTTCCCCAGTCATCTTCCTTTTACCCCCAGCAAGCTGGGTACTCATTACTTACAGGTGACCTAATACAGCATAGTTGGTTCTTAAGGCAAATAGTTTCCAGAGCTTTATCCAAGTGTCTTTCTGGCAACAAGGAGGAGTAAGGGGGAAAGGATGAAGTTATGTTCTCGTTAGCTACACTTATGGAGAAAGCTGCCCCTAACCTCCTGATCTCGACAACCAATCATAGGGCTGCATTCATGGAACTTTCCAGGGTGTGAGTGAGTCCCCCCTCCCTTACTAGGTTCCCAGCTGAAATGCATGAACTAAGTTAGCTAGCCTGACAACCTGTCCTTGGAAAGAGGATTTTGCAGGGGAGTGCACTCTGCACCTGCAAAAGGAAAAAAAAAAAAGACTTCAGGCTGTGAAATTTCTCCAAGATGGATTCTCTGTTGACAACATATTGGCCATATTTGAACACGTTTCTTTTCTTCTTTGCTGGATACCAAAGGACACTTGGCCTTGATCCACAGTAAGAAAAAGAACCGTGAAACCCAAGATTAAGTTCTTAGTCACAGAAAGCTCAGGGGGCCCCAATTCAGATTGGGACCATGGTACATTAGGAGATGGGGCTTCAGCCTCACTCCGCCATTTCCCTGGATGGAAACAACTCTGCAGAGCAAATATTTTCCCTGCTGGGGAATCCTATGTGTAATTATCACTTCCTGCAAGCAAAATAACAGGGACCCTGCATGCCTGAAAATCGAGTTCTGAGCACAGAATTTGCAAGACATGTCTGATTGGAAGTCTTTGTGGCATATGGTGGGAGGATGCAAGAATAATGTAACATGTAACTAGGTCCTCAAGCAGTTGAAACAAAGCATCTGTATTTTTACTGGTGGACCCATGACAGTCTATGGAAGAAAATTACAAATAAATATGTTTGATCTTTTACTGGCCTTCATGAGAATATGATTTAGAGACGCATAATCTGTGGTTGAGAGCCAGCAGGGTGTAGTGCCAGTGTGGTGTGGTGGCAAAAAAAAGACTTCAGGCTGTAAAATTTCTCCATAGACACCAGAAAAAGGGTCACGCTTCCTCTTAAGACCATTTGCTCCCCCTTTAGGAATGCACTATTACTGGCCTACATGGTAATATGATTTCGGCAGACATAATCTGAGGCTGAGAGCCAGCATGGTGTAGTGCCAGCGTGGTGTAGTGGCGGATTCTAATCTAGGGAACCAGGTTTGATTCCCTACTTTTCCACATGAAGCCTGCTGGGTGACAATGGGCCAGTCACAGTTCTCTCACAACTCTCTCAGCCCACCCACCTGGAGGCAAGCAATGGCAACCCATCAGGGATGTGCACTCGGCTAAAGCCGAACAGGAAAAACCTGGAAAAAAAACCTTTTTGGTATTTTTCAGGGGGGGGGGTACTGGTTACAAAATGGCGACAATAAAGGGAGCCAAACAAGTGGATCCCAAATAATGCTGAATATTCTGCACTTTTTTGGGGGGGGGGGTTGAGTTTAATAAACTCGAAAAATTTTGAATTTTTCAAAAAGCCAAATCCATTATGTTCAGCTTTTTTTTTTTTGAAAATTTCTGGGTTTATTAAACCTTAACCTAAAAAATACCAAAAATAAAAATGCACAGCCCTACAAACTATCTTTGAACATCTCTTTCCTTGAAAACTCTGTGGGGTGGCCATAATTCTTCTGTGACTTGACAGCACTTTCCATCACTACCAGTCTGTGGTTGGAACTAGTTGAAATCTTTGTCAGAGGTCTTGCTCCTTCTTTCTATGAATTAAAGCAGTTTAGGGACAGAAGTAGGACCTTTTCGGGAGTAGCAGATGTGGAGATTATCAGATGCCAAGCCTACTGAGTTTTTGATTCTAAATTAAGACTAGGTGGGCCATCACTTAGTGTTACCTGCTGGAACTTCCAGGGCCAGTAGAAGAAAAATGGAAGGAAATGGGGGACACCAGCATTGCCCTGGCATGCTACATCACATTTTGGCAAAAACCAGAAGGGACATCATTACATTGAGGGCAACACTCTAGGATTCACCCAAAACTCTATGGTTCAGTCATACTGGAATGCCTGCTGCAGCTGGCAACCTTAAGTTAAGACACATGATCTTCCCAGACTTTTAGCTGTGCTCAGTTATTGAGTTCTCCCCTTTGTTGCACAAAGTTCTGATTTTAATTTCTTTATTTGTCAGTGCTGTGTGCAGGTGTTTCTATTTTCTACTGTTTTTGTTAACAGTGCTTTGCTGTAAACCTGAAGAAAGACTCCCTGGAATCCATTAACAGGTATCCCCCTTCAATCTTTTAGCAACAAAGAATTAAAAATGCAACATTTATTTATTCATTCATTTATTTACTCTGCCTTTCTTTCACAAAGCAAGAACCAAGGCGCATACAATAAAAGCTGCACTAATTGAACATGATATTACAATAAAAAAGCAATAAAAATGAGGAAAGCAGTGGAATGAGGACCACTGGGCTAAAGGGACACATATGTGCTGTGGAAAAGAAAAACCATAGGTGGGATGAAGCAGTGATCTAAGTAAACTCCACTTATCCAATCAGTTATGGCACGGACTGGGGAGCTACTGAGAGGGAATAAGGGGAGCATGTCTCAGTGGTAGAGCAACTGCTTGGCATCTGCATGCAGAAGGTCCCAGGTTCAGTCCCTGGCATCTCCAGTTAAAGGGACTAGGCAAGTAGGTGATGTGAAAGACCTCTGCCTGAGACCCTGGAGAGCCACTGCCAGTCTGAGTAGACACTGCTGACTTTGATGGACCAAGGGTCTGATTCAGTATAAGGCAGCTTCATGTGTATGATAGATAGATAGATAGATAGATAGATAGATAGATAGATAGATAGATAGATAGATAGATAGATAGATAGATAGATAGATAGATAGATAGTTTATTTGCGGCCCTTGGCCAGATAAAACAAGATACATGGACTAAAATGGTCTTACCGACAAAGGTTTACAGTCCGAGTCTTAAATCACTTTAAACACATGTGTATGTGTTCATGTGGGAAAGTCTCAGAGACATTCTCATGAGTGCAAACCTGTCTTTCAATTACTGTAGAAAGTGAATTATGCTTCTGTGCTTTGTATTTTGCCCCTTATTATTTCCCTTGTGTTTAATTCAGGCCTCAACAGAATTATAAAGCATTTAGGGAAAAAAATTAAACTCAGTAGCCCCGCACAGGAAGCTAGGATAGAGAAGATCTCCACAGCTACCATGTATTTCCCCTTCGTGCTCAAGTAGGTTGGAACAAAGGATAACCATACACTGCAAAAGACCAACATACTGAAGGTGATGAACTTGGCTTCATTGAAAGTATCAGGTAGTTTCCTAGCAAGGAAAGCCACAGTGAAGCTCAAAACAGCCAGGAATCCCATGTAACCCAAGACACAGTAAAACAGAGTCACGGAGCCTTCGTTACACTCTAGGACAATTTCTTCAGTCACTGAGTGCATGTCGACATCTGGGAATGGAGGAGACTTCGCTAGCCAAAGAGCACAAATGCCTGCTTGCATAAGGGAACAGGGAAGAACAATAGAGTTGGCCAGGCGTTTCCTCACCCATTTTATCTTGCCAGATCCTGGCTTGGTGGCCATGAAAACCAGAACCACAGTCATGGTTTTGGCAAGCACACAGGAAATTGCCACTGAAAAGGTGATGCCAAAAGTAGTTTGGCGGAGGAGACAGATCACATTCTCTGGCCTGCCAATGAATAGCAAAGCACAAAGGAAGCAGAGCAGAAGGGAGATGAGAAGAGTGTAGGTGAGGTTCCGGTTGTTGGCTTTGACGATGGGAGTACTTTGATATTTTTTAAATGTTCTGAGTATCAGAGCAGTGATCATAGAGAATGAAAGAGCAAAAAATGCTAAACTCATCCCCAAAGGCTCTTCATAAGAAAGAAAGCTGATGTACTTGGGAATACATACATCCTGGGTTTTGCTTGGGTACTTTTCATCTGAACACTTATAGCAGTTGTCAAGGTCTGCAAATGAAAATAAGATTTTATGCATATGGGTAGGGCTGTCAAAAAAAAAATTTGGTACAGTTCGGATTCGGCCGAATTTGACCCTTGTGGGTTCGGTACATGCCGAAGTCCGAATTCCCCCGCTTCGGATCCCCGGTAATTCGGGGGGATCCGGAGTTTGGGGGAAAATTCGGCCCCAGCGCGCCTTCAGAGGGATTCCCTGAAGGCGCACGGGGGCCCTTTAAACTGATCTGAGCCTCCCAGCTGGGAGGCGCAGATCAGTTTAAAGGGCAGCCCGCCCCCCTTCACCGGGCTCCGCTGGAGAGGCTCGGGCTGCCCTTTAAACTGATCTGAGCCTCCCAGCTGGGAGGCGCAGGTCAGTTTAAAGGGCAGCCCGCGCCTCTCCAGCGGAGCCCGCTGAAGGGGGGCGGGCTGTCATTTAAACTCATCTGCGCCTCCCAGCTGGGAGGCTCAGATGAGTTTAAAGGGCAGCCCGCCCCCCTTCAGCGGGCTCCGTTGGAGAGGCGCGGGCTGTCATTTAAACTCATCTGTGCCTCCCGGCCGGGAGGCGCAAATGAGTTTAAAGGGCAGCCCGCCCCCCTTCAGCGGGCTCCGCTGGAGAGGCTCGGGCTGCCCTTTAAACTGATCTGAGCCTCCCAGCTGGGAGGCGCAGGTCAGTTTAAAGGGCAGCCCGCGCCTCTCCAGCGGAGCCCGCTGAAGGGGGGCGGGCTGCCCTTTAAACTGACCTGCGCCTCCCAGCTGGGAGGCTCAGATCAGTTTAAAGGGCAGCCCGCGCCTTTCAGCGGGCTCCCCTGAAGGGGGGCCGAATTTGCCGAATTTATTCGCGAACTCCCAAACTCGCTGAATTCGGCCCCCCCGGTTGCCCGCCAGTTTTGAGTTCGGATCCGTCCGAACAGAAAATCACCGAATCAGGGGAAATTCGGTTGATTTTCAGTTCGGACCGAACCGAATTGACAGCCCTACATATGGGTGCAAAATCTTATACAGCATACCAACATTTGATGTTTAGGGTTGCCAAGTCCCTCTTCACCACCGGTGAGAGGTTTTGGGGCACAGCCTGAGGAGGAGGGGGTTTGGAGAGGGGAAGGACTACAATGCCATGGAGCCATTCTCTCCAGGTGATCTCTGTTGGCTGGAGATCAGTTGTAATAGCAGGAGATCTCCAGCTAGTACCTGGAGGTTGACAACCCTATTGATGTCCCTCATGCAAATTCAAGGTGTTTTTCCCAAAGAACTAAAGGATTTGTTCAAGAATTTGTACTAATCCTATGAAAGAGGCAGAGGTGTGAGGATGAGAACAACCATTTATTATATACCGATCTTCATCTTTCTTCAAAGTGTTATCGCCTGATCAAGTGAAAGCTTTGTGTAATAAAAGTGTAACAACAAAAGAAATTGAGATTGAAGAGCCCCACTTAATTGTGTCTAGTGATCTACCCTTTTCAAATAAGCAGTCCACAGATTCCATCCTAGACTCTAACCAGCTTTCAAACTAAACTATGCAACAGTGCTGAAATGAGATTAGTAGAAATGTCCCTCATTATGTTTTCAGGATAGGGAACACATTCACTGAATTGTCAGCCGATTATCTTCTCATTAGCTTTCACCCAGCCCATCCCTACTGAACTTTCAATCAATATTCAAAACCTGAACAAGATAGCCATGATGTTCAAATTTTTCATACCTTTCAGATCCGAGGCTCCATCACAGTGTCTCATGAAGAAGTGCAAAGACACTTTTTGGCAGTGAAGGGAAAAAATTGCTTTTCATATATAGGGTACAGGCTTGAAATATAATGGTATTGGGGCTGAATTGTGAGAGCTTCTTGAAACATGCTATAGAACTTATTTTATCTGGTTGGATAAGGTTCACCCACCATGTCTTCTTTTTCTGTTTTATTTCTTGGTTTCTTCCTTCCTTCATGTTTACCCCCCCCCTTCTCCCTCCCCTCTGTTCAGGGCTAGGGAAGAGAATAGGTATTGTATCTTATGTATTTTAATAAAACAATTAACTGAAAATAAAAATGAGTTGTTGTTTTTTTCCTAGCAAACAGCGGGTACTACCTTTGCTTTAATTCTGAGAGTCTTGTCGTTTCTGTTGGTATTTTATTCTGGTGAAATATATGGGTTGGGATTCATTTCATACATAACACTAGTAAATAAGTATTTCTTACCATTTTGGTCTGAGATCTTCCCATATGGACATGGCATGCAATCGTAACAACAAAATGGTTCCCCCTCCTTGATGATTTTGCTATAGCCAGGATGGCAATTCTCACCACATATCGAAATTGGCTGTGTCTAATGAGCAAACGAAAGACAAGAGAGATTGTTTTGAGATTAATGAGTTCTTCCATGTGTTTATTTGTGAAAGACACACTTATGTACTGCGCCCTACTATTCTACCACAGTAATATTTGAAATGCTGCGGTCATTAACTATTTATTAAGTACTCATAATAAGCTATAATTTAACTATCCATAATAAGGAGATAACTAAAAAGCTGTACACAGTCAAGGACAAAGGTCTGAATCTTCATTTGTGACATCACTTGAAACATTAATATTACCGCAGAGTTTTTTTCATAAGGGCAAGTGGTGAACTAAGCAATTATCCATGGCTTCATCCTGACATCTGAAATGCTGGGATATTTTATGTTGCCCCAATTTAAAATAATTAACTAATTACTTTATGTATGTGAACTAGTTATTCTTTTTAACTATTAATCTGAGCTGCCTCGAACCACAGGAAAAGGTGGGATATAATGGTTTCAATGAGTAAATATTAAATAAACATGAAATGTTCATAATTACTAAATGTTCATAAGAGTTAATTATCTAACTAATCCAAATAATAACGACTTGATGAAAATGCACTCATGTTCCTGAAGAAAACACTGGAACGTCAGTTGCTACATCATTTCAAACCAAATCAAACCAAACACAGTTTTTATAATGGCTCACTACTGCTTTCTAGTTGCTCACTAGTGCCCAGTGAAATTATTTTGCACAGCTAGAAGTGCCATCAACCGAGCTTTTTCACTCAATCTTGCTGAATTCTCCTCATTATTATAGTGCTGGTTACATAAGACTTTTGTTCACACAGGTCCCGTAAAGCCCATAATAGCTTTTTTGGCGTGGTCAAAGGGGACCTGTCCCTCCCTTTTCCACCAGCATGAAAGATCTATAACTCAATGCTAATTCATAGCTCAAAGACTCTTCAGACTTTGGACCACTAGAACCTACTTGGTTAAACCAGTCCGGCCATGTGATGTCTTCATCACTGATAGTGAATGCTTGTTGGGAACGATCGTGGGGATCCTGGAGATCCATTCTGCCAACTTTCATTCTGTGAAAGGATTGATTTGAGGAAATGATCCAGTTCTCAATATCAAATCCAGCAAGTGACTCCCCATTTTTGTTCAATGAAATTTTGTCCCCAGCACTATTGTTAAATGAAGTTCTTCTAAGGAAGTAGTGTAGCTAGGTGGAAAATAAAATTTTACAAAGGATAGTTCAGAATTATATTTATGAAATTTGAGCTGGAGGAGAAAAAAAAAGCACAAGAGCAACTGATTTTTGATAGATGAGTTAGGATGCAAATACAAGCCACATGTTGTTTCTGCATAAATGGTGCTCACCTGAATTTGCATCCAAAGCCCTTACCTGCCATTGGTTTAGATCCTGAAGACTGTTTACCATTGTTCTGTGCTTTTTCTGGTGCATGGCATGTACAGCATAGGCCACAGCATAGACAGCATTGTAAATGCTGTAGCTGTGGCCAGTCATGCTCATTTCAAAAAAAGATCCAGGAAGGCTTTCCAACTTCTCTTGCCCTGTGCAAATATCATCCCTCACTTCACCCTGAATTTGATTTGGGAATACACAGTCAAAGGCATGGCACCAGAAGTTCCATATAAATCCATCACTCCCTGTGTTGGAAGGATTTCTGTTCTCAACAAATTTCTGAAATCTTGGAAGATGACTGGAATGTATGCTGAAGGTCAGAGCACCATGGATTATGTCTGTATCCCAAGTCCTTTGATAAACATAAGAAGTGAAATCCATCTGGGCTGTCAGTATCCACACTTTACCTTTTGTTTTCCATGGGATACTTTGCCCTTCTGATAGAAACATCAACCATCTCAGATCATTGAGGCTATATGATTGTCCAAATGCCACAAATACGTGGGCTTTGCTGCTCATTATTTTATCATATATTTCTCTCCCCTGTTGTACCAGGTACATATTTTCTGTG
Source organism: Euleptes europaea (assembly GCF_029931775.1). Taxonomy (NCBI): domain Eukaryota; kingdom Metazoa; phylum Chordata; class Lepidosauria; order Squamata; family Sphaerodactylidae; genus Euleptes; species Euleptes europaea. The sequence goes on along the minus strand of NC_079329.1, from coordinate 15,848,714 downwards.
ACAAACCTTGATCTGGGGCATCTTCCAATGAAGGCAAAACAGACACCGTACTTGGAACTCACAGGAAGTAATGTTTGCACAATGTTTTCTCCAATGTCATCATCCATAACAAGGACCCCAATCCACGTCCATTTGAAATACATTAGTAAGGAGAGAATTCCTGCATGCTGAAGGGCTTCATTGGGGTACATCTGGTAGAAGGAAAGTTCTGGATTTGTATCTGTCTCTGGAGCAGAACCATATATGAGCTAAAGGAGGAGGAGGAGGAGGAGTTGCTTTTTATTTTGGAATGGGAATACATAATAATATGCTCCTTTTCTTTTAATAACACACCAAGTAGTTTACAATAATAATATAATAACAAAAGTGTTAAATGCCCATACACTCAGCCATCTTACCTGAGGAATCTTATAGATACTCAGTATTGTTGCCACATCAAAAGAGGTTGCGGCATCCAATCCACCAATGATAGCTAGCAGATTATTCTGGTTGTCACATTTGAAGTTAGGGACAAATGTCTTTTGGGTGGACATAAGTTGCATTGTGGCATGGTAGGTTGGCTTAGCATTGAAATAGCTGTCATAAATTTGAAAGCCCAAGGTGACATTGGGTAAGATTGCTAAATTTTCATTGATCTCCTTTACAGCAAATTCCAAGGCCAGCATGTGCTGGTAATTCTTAGGTATGGTACTAGAATGAGAGTTGCATCACAAAGTTATTTTACATCTGTTGCATTGTATTCTGCATCATTTTCATGTATTATTATTATTTATTACATTTATTGCAATTTATTTTTATTTATAAAACACTTTTGTCTTAATCGTGAGATGATAGCACAATGATAACACAAACATTTAAAAAGGATCCCATTTATGTTCTGCCCTACCTCTCAGGAGCTCCGAGAAACATGCATGTCAATCCTTTCCAAGCAACAAGGATTTTGCTTAGGAATGTTAGAATCAGTTTACCAGTTCTATTCAAAATAAAAAGGAAATGTTGCAAGGGAAAATGTTAAGTTTTTTGTTTAATGTAGCTCAGTTTTTATTATGTAGCATGTAGTATCTGTCTGGCCCTGACCTGGATGGCCCAGGCTAGCCTGATCTCGTCAGATCTCAGAAGCTAAGCAGGGTCAGCCTCGGTTAGTATTTGGATGGGAGACCACCAAGGAATACCAGGGCTGCTGTGCAGAGGAAGGCACTGGCAAACCACCTCTGTTAGTCTCTTGCCATGAAAACCCCAAAAAAGGGGTCGCCATAAGTTGGCTGCGACTTGACGGCACTTTACACACACACAGTATCTGTCTGACATAAGATAACTAATAATACTATACGACTAGAAATGACTCAGAACTCAGCCTTTAAGAAATGTGATACACCACGTGAACTCATATGGCTGCTTAAACCAAGGCAGAAAAGCTGATCCCCACATGGAGCTATTTTGTGGATGGAAAACAGGAAGAAAAGTTAGGAGTATAATATGGGTATAATACAATTTGGGGTGATCAGCTCTGGGTGGACCTCTGTCTCAAAAACATCTGCATTGGTAGCATTTTGCATCTGTATCAAACTATTAGGATACTGTAAGTGATCTAGAACCAATAGGTTAAAATTAAATCAGAAGAGTTTCCATCTAGACATTAGGAACAATTTTCTTACAGTTAGAGTGGTTCCTCAGTGGAACAGGCTTCCTCGGGAGCTGGTGAGCTCTCCTTCCCTGGAGGTTTTTAAGCAGAGGCTAGATGGCCATCTGTCAGCAATGCTGATTCTGCGAACATAGGCAGATCATGAGAGGGGGGCATCATGGCCATCTTCCGGGCACTGGGTGTGTGTGGGGGAGGTAGTTGTGAGTTTCCTGCATTGTGCAGGGGTATGGACTAGATGACCCTGGTGGTACCTTCCAACTCTATGATTCTATGATTCTAGAGTAAAATGAAAAAGAAGCAGAAAGAAAAATTATTATTGGCAGAAAAACAGGAAGGGACAGTTTCCCAAATCAATATCCCATTTTTATTATTTATTTAGATAATTCATGTCTTTCTGGCAATATAGGCATTTAAGGTAGCTACAGAAAGCATGGAAAATGTACAAGAGAAGTATAACTCCTTTAAAAAATGAGCCCAAGATACTGTTCTAATCCATCATTTCGGCACCACTAGAGAACCTTGAGTGGCAAGCTGGCTGAAGTCCTTATCTCAGAAGGTACTATAGGTTACAGCATCTTCTATACCTTGTAGGTATAGATCCTCCCTACAGATGTGAAGGTCTGGGAGCGGGGAAGAAAAAATATTTGGGGGGACCCTTCTTAACATAGGACTTTTCACTATTTCCTGATTAAAAAAATAGACATTTTGGAGAGCACTGGAAAAAAAAGTCCCATGAAATATTTCCTCTTTACTCAGAATATATGATAAGAAGATTTGTGTATAAGTCTACAAAATGGATTTCCCCCCATGATTTCACAATTTGAAGAAAATGTACAGAAGAATATAATTTAATATTTTAGAGTCTGAATAAATTTTCATTTTCTTAATATAAATTACCTCAGCAGAAACTCTTCCCTAGAAGGGATCTTATGGCTTCCGAGCAATGTAAAACTGGATTATAACAAATATGCTAGAAAAGGCACCAATTATATGTGCTGGCTTCTAAAAACTGGGATGTTATTGTTGAAATAGAATCATAGAATTGGAAGGGGCCATATAGGCCATCTAGTCCAACCCCCTGTTTAACACAGGATCAGCTGAGAACATTCCTGACAAATGTTTGTCCAGCCTCTGCTTAAAGACTGCTAGTGAGGGGGCGCTCACCACCTCCCTAGGTAGCTGATTCCACTGTAGAGCAACTCTTAGTATAAAAAACGTTTCCCTGATATCCAGTTGGTACCTCTCTGCCTGCAATTTAAATCCATTATCACAAGTCCTATCCTCTGCTGCCAACAGGAACAGCTCCCTGCTCTCCTCTAAGTGACAGTCCTTCAAATATTTAAAGAGAGCAATCATGTGCCCCCCTCAGTCTCCTCTTCTCCGGACTAAATATTCTCAACTCCCTCAGCCTTTCCTCATAGGGCTTGGTCATTTAAGCAATGGCCTCATTCAGCTTCAGGAAAGAGCTGAAGCAAATTTGCTAGGTATGCATCCAGGAATGCGTGCAAAAGAATGATTATTCATAATGAACTTACTAATGGTGGAAAATGCCATCTATTCTAGACTGTGGGGAGCTTAGGGGGGTGGCTTGTGCCTCAGCTGCAGAGCACTTTCTTTGCATACAGAAAGTCCCAGGTTCCATCTCTAGTACACCCACTTAAAGGTCACACGGAACCAGTATTGGGAAAGTTCCTTCCATGCTGGAAACCATGGAAAGCTGCTGCCAGAAAGAGATTACAATACTGTGAGAGAGCCAGTGTGGTGTAGTGGTTAAGAGCAGTGGTTTGGAGTGGTGGACTCTGATCTGGAGAACCAGGTTTCATTCCCCACTCCTCCACATGAGCGGCCCACACTAATCTGGTGAACTGGGTTGGTTTCCCCACTCCTACACATGAAGCAAGCTGGGTGACCTTGGGCTAGTCACAGCTCTCTCAGCCTCACCTACCTCACAGGGTGTCAGTTGTGGGGAGGAGAAGGGAAGGTGATTGTACGCCAGTTTGATTCTTCCTTAAGTGGTAGAGAAATTTGGCATATAAAAAACAACTCCTTCTTCTTCTTCTGTGTTAGGTGAAGTACTGACCTGATAAGGGAGGCTCAAATGTACTTCTGTGGTAACAGGAAGGAAGGCAGATAGAAATCAAGGCAGAAATAGACATAGGAGTGTACACAAGAAGGCAAAATAAATCACAGTGCATTAAATTACTGAAATTTGACTAGTTTTTAGGATGTTAATGGACCATTGCTGCTGGAACTGAACACTCAGTGAGCTGAAAAGGAAATGTAAAAATCAACTTAAAGACAGTTAATGCTTACAGAAGCTCATCAGCCAATGCAGATGGAGGGTATTCAGTGAAGTATACAGGATTGACGTTGAAACTCTGAGAAGCAATACCACCAATAAAGAAGTCTCCTGATTGATGGTACTCTTGGAGCGGAGGGTCAAGATCTCGAATCCTACACTTCACAATATGAGCCTTCAATGTTCTTTCATAAAACAGTACCAGCTGTAACAACACAAATACCTTCATCCTAAGTATAGATCTTCCCTATAAATTCAGGCCCTGCTTTTACTATCGACTTTCACTGATACAAGTCCTTCCAGGATAACAACAGCCTGATATGAATTAACATTCTCTCTGCTGATAGACCCAAAGCCTGTATTTTTAAATGTAAACTCTCAGGGATCAGACTGATGCATCTCTAGTCTGTTTGTAGTTTCTGGTCCCATTGTAGATATGATAAGGTATATTTGTACCAACTTTCACCATCCCTGTTATTAGTTTTACATGAACACCTTGAAAGTCCATAGGGATTTTGTCAAGTGGCAAATTAAATTACGGTCCTATAATTATTAATTGGGAAGGTAATGGCCAAAATTGGGATTCCTGGTGGAATTCTAGAAGAAAACATGTTTATTTATATCCGGCCTTTCTGTATGGCTCAAGGCAGCTTACAAGTCACAATTAGAAACACCATTTCGAACCAGCAAAGTAAGACCCCAAATAACGCCCTATAAAATATCTGCAGTCTATGCACTACTAAATGCCCTAGAAAATGAAATTAACTTGCAGTGCATATCTGAAGATTCATAGTGATGGCACCCTTTCCTGTCTCTGGGGACAGTGTGGAAGCTACGATAGAACAGTAACAGGGTATGGTTTGTGATATTGGATACCTTAAGTGGGGGAACAGCCAGGAAGACTGTGGCTGAAGACTGTAGTTGGCACACAGGGACATATGGGAAGAGATAATCTTTGGGGTATGTGTGTCATAGGCCTCAGATCTGTTTTAAAGGTCATAGCCAGAACCTTGAATTGAATTTGGAAACACTGACAGCCAACATAGTAGTTTTATGATCGGTATGTTCCAACTGAACAAGGCTGTCAAAGATAGGACATTTTGGAGGACATTGATTCATAGGGACGCCATGAGTCAGAAGCAACTTGATGGCACTTAACACACACACACACACATGTTCCAACTGGCTATATAGAGCCAGGTGTCATCTGCATATGGATGACACCCAAACCTAAAGTTCGTTCACTGACTTCCTATAAACACTGAAGGGCATGGGTGAGAGGATAGAACCCTGGGGTCCCACAAAGCTCCATCTTGTCCCATATGCTTTTCAGTATTTACAAGAAACCACTGGCTGAGGTCATCCAGAGATTGGGCCTGTGTTGTCACCAATATGCAGATGGTACTCAGCTCTATCTCACACTTCTAGTCAATCCCAGGGAGGCTATAGAAATGCTGAACAGGTGCCCGGAAGCAATTTTGGAGCTTGCACAGGCTAATAAACTGAAGCTTAATCCCAACAAGATGGAAGTGCTATTGGTGAATGCAAGATCTGGTTTGGGACTTAAGATTGTCACCAATTCTGGATGAGGCTGTGTTCCCCTTGAAGGAACAGGCCCATAGTTGAGGGGTGCTCTTAGACCTAGGCCTACGGCCGGATAAGCAGGTAGCAGCTGTGGCCAGGAGTGCCTTCTACCAAGGCATTTACGGCCTTTCCTGGATGGAAAAGATCTGTCCACTGTGATGCATACCCTGCTTACTGCTAGATTAGATTACTGCAATGTACTCTACATGGTGTTGCCCTTGAAAAGTGTTCCAGAACTTTAATTGGTGCAGAATGCTGCAGCCAGGATATTGACAGGAGTGGATCATACGGACTGTGTCACTCTATTCTTGGCCCATCTGCACTGGCTCCCAATCTGTTTTTGGGCACAATTCAAGATGCTGGTGATAAACTTTAAAGTTCTACAGGGCTTGGAACCAGAAAACCTGATGGACTACCGACTCCTTTATGAACATACATGACTGCTATGATGATCTTCCAAGGCCTCACTTTCCCAGATTAGGTAGGCAGCAACCCAGGAGATGGCTTCCTCAGTCATGTCACTGAAACGTTGACACTCCATTACCAGGGAGATTCATCTGTCTCCCTCTATTTGTCTTCCACCAGTGGGTGAAGACTTTTTGTGTTGTTTGGCATTAGGGTTACTAACCTCCAGGTGGCGGCTGGAGGTCTCCTGCTATTACAACTGATCTCCAGCTGATAGAGATCAGTTCACCTGGAGAAAATGGCTGCTTTGGCAATTGGACTCTATGGCATTGAAGACCCTCCCCTCTCCAAACCCTGTCCTCCTCAGGCTCTGCCCTAAAAACATCCCGCTAATGGTGAAGAGGGACCTGGCAACCTTATTTGGCATACCCCACCAAGAAACTCTTACAGGTAGAGTTGCCAGCCTTCAGGTGGTGACTGGAGATCTTCTGCTATTACAGCTGATCTCTAGATGACAGAGATCAAGTCACCTGGAGATATTGGCCACTTTGGAAGGTGGATTCAATGGTATTATACCCCATTGAATCCCATCCCCTCCTCAAACCCCACCCTCCTCAGGCTCCATCTCCAAAATCTCCAGATATATTCCAGTCCAGAGCTAGCAACCCTATCATAGGCCCTCCATACAGGTTGTGTTGTTATGTATTTTTGTATGTCGATTTGTGTTTATTTAATTGTTCACATATGTTATCTATACCTTATTTTAAATGCTGCCTTAATGTTTGCCACCTCAAGGACTGTATTTGGGTGGAAAGTCAGCATAGAAATGTTGTAATTCAATAAATAATATAAAAACGCCTCTTCATGATTTTAATATGAGCTGCTCAGAAAGAAGCAGAGGAGGAAATGAGAGGGTGTACATACAAGACAGAGCCAATGTGTCACAGTGGTTAAGAGCAGCGGGACTCTAATCTGGAGAACCGGGTTCAATTCCCTGCTCCTCCCCATGAAGTCTGCTGAGTGACCTTGGACCGGCTACAGTTCTCTCAGAACTCTCTCAGCCCATTGCAGAGGCAGGCAATGGCAAACCACCGCTGAGCATCTCTTGCCTTGAATACACGACAGAGTCACTATAAGTCAGCTTCAACCCCAAATAATAGGCATGCTCCTCTATTATTTTGGGTGCGGTGGAACACAGGCAGGATGGTGCTGCTGCAGTCGTCTTGTTTGGGGCTTCCTAGAGGCACCTGGTTGGCCACTGTGTGAGCAGACTGCTGGACTTGATGGGCCTTGGTCTGATCCAGCAGGGCCTTTCTTATGTTCTTATGACGGCACTTTACACACACACGTACAAGACAATGTCCCTCCTTGAAATCCTTACATTCCTGCTTGAAGTGGACATTAAAGGGACACACCTTTTTCAAAACCTTTCTGGAGTTCTATACTGAACAATGTGGCACTGATTGGACCTCCTCATAGCAGCAAAAAAAAAAATCTTTAAAAATGACATTTGGTGAAAATGTAGTGCAAATAATTGTTGGCATCAGAAATTATAAGTTTAGCCAGAACAGTTGCTTCTCAGTTGGCAAGGTCATGTGTATAATGAATTCCTTCCTCAAATAAATAAGAATATTATTTTGTATTTTCTTTATGCCATTCCTCTAATAAATTATGTGAATGAGAGCATTGTACAGAGATCAATGAGGGATTCGTTTGAGTATCATTGACATTAAAGAGATGTCTTGAAAAATCCACCCTGAGCAAATAGAATTGTGGCTAGACAGAATGGTAGAAATAGGGATGCTAACATTTTAGAGGATCCCCTTAGACTAAAGATCTTTTAAAAATGAAAAATCTTCCTATTACAAAAATAAGCTATCATTCTATAACAGGAGTAGATATTTTTTTTTAATCTTTGAAAGCATAAATCAGTGCTCTAGATAGGGTAGTGAACCTACTTGTGGTTTTATGGGTACATCATTAGGGAGCTGGTGAAAGAGAAACTATCTAACGCAACAAAAACACACATCTGAATTGTAACGTATAAGGAAGGATGCTTGTGTTCTTCAACTCTTTCTTTTCATTAGCTGTTCCCTGTTGTTCAGTTCAGGCCTAAACACAATAATATAAAGTTTGGGGGTAAAAATACAACCCAGCAACCCAGCACTGGAGGCTAAGATAGAGAAGATCTCCACAGCTACCACGTACTTTCCCTTGGTGCTCAGGTAAGTTGGAACAAAGGAAATCCAAACGCTGCAAAACACCAACATGCTGAAAGTGATAAATTTGGCTTCGTTGAAACTGTCAGGCAATTTGCGAGCAAGGAAAGCTACAGTGAAACTGACCATTGTCAAGAGACCCATATAACCCAAGACCCAGTAAAACATAATAACAGATCCTTCATTACATTCCAGTACAATTTGTTCAACAACGGAATGCATGTCAACATCTGGGAATGGGGGAAACATAGCAAGCCAGACAATACAAATCCCTGCCTGAAGAGGAGAGCAGAAAAGAACAATGGAGTTGGCCAGTCTTTTCCCCACCCATTTCCTTATCCTGCTTCCTGGTTTGGTAGCCATGAAAGCCAGAACCACAGTGATGGTTTTGGCCAGGATGCAGGAAATAGCCACTGAAAAGATGATGCTAAAAGCAGGTTGTCGGAGCAGACATGTAATTTTCTCTGGTTGGCCAATGAATAGCAAAGCACAGAGGAAGCAGAGCAGGAGAGAGATGAGAAGCGTGTAGGTGAGGCCCCGGTTGTTGGCCTTGACAATGGGAGTGTTGTGATGCTTCATAAATGTTCCTAATACCAAAGCTGTGATAGAAGACAGTAAAAGAGCACAAAGGGCTAAGCTAAGGCCCAAAGGTTCTCCATAAGATAAGAAGCTGATATACTTGGGAATGCATAAATCATGGTTTTTGTTTGGAAATTTTTCTTCTGTGCATATATAGCAGTCACTCATATCTGAAAAAGAAAAAAAGAGGTTTGAATCTCAAAATATGCCACAGAACATAGTCATGTTTAGCTCTTCTTTACATACATTTAAGGGTTTTCCTCCCTTAACACTGGAAGATCCATTTAATGCAGATCCTCTGAAATGTGGCAGGGGGGTGATTTATAAGAATTAAAACTCTTTAAAGGTAAAGGTAGTCCCCTGTGCAAGCATGGGGTTATTACACTGCACTATTTTCTTGAAAGATTTTAGGTCTGAAGATATTACAGATTTTTAGATCTACCAAAACAATAGTGAAGCCAATTGAGTTCAATTTTATATTTTGTGACCAATTCTTATTCAGCCACACACATACTTGTTTTCTTTAGTGTTAGCTGTTTAGTGTTCGCCATTTTGGCAATATTCGGGTTTTGGTTTTACCAAACACCAAAACCTGGGGATCTCCCCAAAGCAAAATAGGTGATTCCTGAAAAAAATTGAATAATTATTTGACTTTTTCGGACTATTCACTTTTGCTCAAATGCACGGTTATGTGCTTTCTCCCATTTTTCTATCTTTTTCTGACTGGTTTTGTTCCTTTTGAGGTCAGGGTTGTGTAATCGGAGCCAACTTGGTCTGACCAACCATTCAGTGGATTGATCTGGATCAAGCATAAGGTTTTTTGTGTTTTTTTTTAAAAAAAGACAGGGCTTATCAAGTCCCATCCAGAGGGATATACCCTCCAACTACAAAGAACCGGCTTCAATAGCTGCTCACACCACCAGGCTTCCAAAGGGGACTCCCTCACTTTTGCAGATAAGCAATCTCCTCCAGACAGTGCCCATGGTCCAGACTTCAGCTGGCTCCGATATCACCCCCCCCCAAAAAAAAAAACCTGCTGTCAAACTGAAGATTGCCCCAAGTAGAGGCTTTGGTTCCTTGCACCATGGCCATCTCTTGAAATCAGATTTTTGATGACCACAATAAGGGACTGTTTACGGGATGTCATTTGCCACCAAAATAAAAGTTTTCTGTGCCTTACTTTTCTTGAATTTAAGCCGTTTTTCTCTGTTTGGAAGCTAATTTGCATGGACATCATTCTATGCGCCCCTGATATGAGGGAGCCCCCAGACTAAAGTTGTGCATATTGATAAACCCGAACCAAAAATAAACCCGAAATTAGCCATTTCAGTAATTTTTGGGTTTTGGGTTTATTGAACACCAAAACCTGGGGATCTCCCCAAAGCTGAATAGGCAATTTCTCCAAAAGCCAAATAATTGTTTGCCTTTGCTCAGATGCATGGCTCTGTACTTTCTCCCATTTTTCTATCTTTTTTTGACTGGTTTTGTTAGGGCCCCATAGTTGGGGCCCTTTTGAGGTCTGGGTCATAAATTGGAGCCAACTTGGTCTGACCAACAGGCGGTGGGCTGATTTGCACTTTAAAAGACAGGGGTCAACCAATCCCGTCCAGGATATACCCTCCAACTAAAAAAATGACTGCTTCTAAAGTTACTTATTGGGCAGATAAGCAATCTCCTTCACAAGAGCTGCCTTGATCATGATTTCGGCTGGCTCCGCTTTCATCCCCCCCCCCAAAAAAAAACCTGCTCTCAAACTGAAGGTTGTCCTGAGAAGAGGCTTCTTTTCCCCGCACGATGACCATCTCTTGAAATCAGATTTTTGATTACCATAATAAAGGAATGTTCACAGGATGTCATTTACCACCAAAAATAATATTTTCCGTGCTTTATTTTTCTTGCATTTAAGCCTTTTTCCTCAGTTTGGAAACTAATTTACATGGACATCATGCTATGTGCCACAGATACAAATGAAGCCCCCAGACTTTGAGGTGCCAGCCTGTCAATTGGCTCTTTCCACCAGACCTCTGCAACGCTGAACTTCTGAACCTGAAAACCGATGGACAGCTCGGCTCACGAATGCCTGGAGGATGGGTGTGACCACTTTGTGTGCCCATAAAATTGGACCCCCTGGCCCAAAGTTTACAAAACTTTGGTGGCCATCGAAGGAGAGTCCTTTGCCACCACACTGCAAACTTGGGGACTCTACCTCCAAAAATGCCCCCTTAGGAGCTTTGAAAAAATCCCCATAGACTATAATGGACCTGAATTTTTCGGTAAACCTGGTAAGCTGAATACCAATATTTACCGGTATGGGTATTCATCTTTTTCTGGATTTACCAAAAAAATCGGCCCCAATAAAACCCAACTCAAAATGTACTGACTAGTTTTTGTTTGTTTGTTTTTTCACAACCCTAGCGTTCTTTGAGCGGAAGACTCTAAGCAATTTTCCAGAAAGTCTCATTAAACTGTAATTCCAGTTTATGGGGCTTCTTCTCGCTACTAATTCCATCTTAAGTCTCCTCAAGTCCACAGAGCTTTTATGCTCGCCAGGTTCAACATCTTGCCGACAGCAATCCTTTATGGCAGATTGTTAAGAACTCCTCATCAGGAGAGATATTGTCAGTGAAAGGTTGAAGAATTCCATAATGAGCTCCCTCTTACATAAATATTAAGGTTACCCAGACGAGTGGCTGGTCTTATCTGACTAGAATCCTTTTTTACCCATTAAATAGCTAGGTATCTCCTAGCCACCCTGAGGAGCTATGAATTGGTAGTGAATGATCATAAATAATTTTATATTTATTCTATTTTGGTTTATGATCATTTACAAGTGTGCTTTATGATGTGTGTATTTGTGTTAATTAGCTATGTAGTATTTTAGACTGTTTAGTGTCTGTATCAAACGCCTAATAAAGGTTCTGTACTGTATTTTGGTCACGTCATGAGACGACAAGAGTCACTGGAAAAGACAGTCATGCTAGGAAAAGTTGAGGGCAGCAGGAAAAGAGGAAGACCCAACAAGAGATGGACGGACTGAATAAAGGAAGCCACAGCCTTCAATTTGCAAGATCTGAGCAAGGCTGTCAAAGAGAGGACATTTTGGAGGACTTTCATTCATAGGGTAGTCATGAGTCGAAAGCACTTAACACAACACACACACACTGTATTTTACTGAGAGAAAAAACCCTCAATAATGATAGTTTAGTGTCAGGTTTTCAAATGGATTCAAGATATAAAATAAAAGGTAGCAACCTCCTTACAGCACTCTCCCCCGATCTGGGAATACTCACAGTGTGTCAAGGAACAATCCAAGTTTTGAAATTCCAGTGAGAAATTCAGCTCCATCACTGAAAGATTTCTTATCAGAACTATTCCCCATGACTTCCACAGAACAGGGAATCTATTCACACATATGCATATCTTGTTATGTCCGCCTTGGTACTTCACCTAGCCCATACCTATTCTATCTTTCAATCAAGTTTTATCATTATAATTTTTAAAATATTTTTTTTATTTTATTTCAATAAAAATAAACAGAAATAGAAAATAGAAAAATAGAAAGCAGTACAAAACAATACATAGGGGGAAAAGAAACAAGTTTGAGGTGGTCATACAAAATTTGATAGAATGCAATAATTTTACTTACTTATAAACTGTGTTGTGTCAAGTTTCTAGCCTCTTAATAATAGATTCTCTTAATTTTTTTACGCTTGTTCATTCTGTATATCATTAATATTTTAACAATAACACAATACTTTCCTTCACTGCATAGATTAATAATTTTAACATTACTACTAACTTATTTTTACTTCTCTAGTATACAATTATAACCAACTATACTCAATTTTGTTTATACAGCATTTTATAGAACATATTAATAAAGTTTCCGATTATTTTAAACCTCTTCTCTGGGTCTTTTATTGACTTGATTTGTCAGCCTTGCCATAGCTGCATAGTCTGCTAATTCATCCTTCCATTCTTCTACATCTGGACAGTCTTCTGTTTTTCACTATGTAGCCAGCACCACTCTTGCAGCTGTGGTCATATAGCTAGCTGTACAACTCTTCTGATGATTTCACAACAGCAGTTATTTCAAATGTTTTTAATTGTTCAAATGTGAAAAAGTGGCATAAAATGTTTTAAGCAAACAACATGGAATCGTAGGCAACAGTGATACACGCATGATGTGAAATGCATGTTCCTATGGACTTTAGCAAATCTGACTGATCAATCAGTACAGCATGTCTCTTACCCTTCTGGTCTGAAATCTTTCCTTCTGGACATTGGATGCAATCATAGCAGCAAAATGGCTCTCTCTCCTTCACTTGCTTGCTATAACCAGGATGGCAACTCTTACTGCATTCAGAAATAGGTTGTGTCTAATCAACAAATGAAAAGAGTGAAAGATTGTATTCATATCAATTACTTGCAATCCTTCATTTTGCCACATTATCATTGGAAATGCTGGCAATTATGTACCTTGGGCTAACTAATAATTTATTAAATATTTATTAATTTGATTATTCAAATGATTGAGATACAATTCAACATTTCATTACTGGCTCATTACTGAAGTCCAGTGAACCTCACTTTTGCACATGTGCCACTGAAAGATTTCATAATCTTTGGACCATTGGATCCTACCTGGTTAAAGAATCTGGGCCAATGCATTTGTTCATTATTAATCTTGAATGTTTCATCTAGAGGAGCTTGGGGAACCTGATGATCCATTGTCCCAAATTTCACTCTATGGAAGGTTTTGTTTGGGGAAAAGACCCAGTTCATCACATCAAATCCAGTGACTGACACCCCATTCTCATCGAATGAAATTGTGTCCCCAGCGCTGTTGTTAAATGCAACACCTCTAAGGAAGTGATGGAGCTAGATGGGAAAGAAGAAAATTTTAGGGAAGTCTGCAACTGTGCCATAGTGGATCTTTCTGAATGATATTTATAAGCTGTCCAGAATGGAGGCAGGTTTCATGGGATTTCTGACACAAACATGCTTTACATTTTTCTAACATTTTTACATTCAAATTCCACTCCATTTGAAGAATCAGTTGAACTTTCAGCCATTCTGACAGCCCTATTAAGGAGCCACTTTAAATCACTGAAAGAAATATAGACACAGTAATGCTTTGCAGAAAGTGAGTTTCATGTACATTTTGATTCCTATACATTTAGTAAATGATTTGCTGTTAGTAAATATTTTGCTGCCCATACAATGCAACTTTCTGTATGCATTTTCCCCCAAAAGGACTTGTGAAGATGCTGCTAATTAAAAATAATAATAATAAGATGCTGCTTATTTAAAAAAAAGATTCAGTTTCTTTCTACATAGTTTAGTTAATTTGCTTAAAACGAAAATGCAGGGCTTTTACTCAGACAATGAAATGGCACGAATCCAGCCACAGAGTTCTGAGGTCTGAATCACACTTAGCTCCTCCAAAGTGGGAGCAGGGATTTCTGCAAATTCTCCCATCAACTGCTGGTGGAGGCAGACATTGGGAAGTTACCATTTTCTGCCTCCATGTGGGCTGAGAGAGTTCAGAGAGAACTGTGACTGGCCCAAGGTCACCAAGCAGGCTTCATGTGGAGGAGTGGGGAATCGAACACAGTTCTCCAGATTAGAGTTTGTCAATCTTAACCACTATACTATACTGGCTCCCTTCAACTGACATACCCTTAATTTCCCCAGGGCAGTTTGTTAACCTTACTATAATAAAATTAGGAGGGGGACTCTGTTAATGACAGCAGGTAGGGCAAGCAGGGAAATCCCACTCTCTAAAGCCTGTGGATGGTTGGATACATCCGCAGAAATTTGTGGAATTAAAGGTACAAACCAACATTCTGAATTTTGACTAGAAATAGACTGGTAATTAGTGCATATGCTTCAGCACAGATTAATGGATATGTGAAGCAAATATGGCACATGAGACCTGTGATCCTAAAAGAGTTCATGCACAACCTGCTTAGATTGTATGGGAATTCACTCTCAACTAGTGAGCCAGCAATATGAGAACCTGCCAAGTCAAAGAAGGATACAGAGGAACATTAAAAGGAAGGCAGCTTGATGAACTTTCACAACCAAGCACTTTGGTCAGGATGATGGAAGCAGCAGAATGATGCTATCCCCTGGTTTCTAGCAATAAGAAAGCAACAGAAAAAATCACCCTTTCTGACCTGAAGATAGGTGGAAAGGATGCAATTTGAATTAGCAATATTGCAAGAATTTACAAAGGCCATAGCAAGTTCATTGACCACAATGAAGACAGCTGTGACTGCTGATTGAAATATAAACAAGAGGGAAATGAAAAGAAAGGAGAAATCGTGCAAAAGAAGCCTTTTGAGGGACTGTTTACTACACAAATCGAAGCCTTATGTCGCACCTCCAAAAATGCTGTGTTCCCATGTATTCTTCCAAAGGCCTTACCTGCCATTGGTCTCGACTTGGAAGATTCAGGCTCCTTGCATTTACCTTTCTTCTGTGCTTGGTTTGGAATGACAGCATAGCATGTACAGCATGGGCCAGAGCATATACAGAATTGTAAATGCTGTAGCTGTGGCCAGTCATGCCCATTTCAAAAAAAGACCCAGGAATTCTCTCCAGCTTCTCTTGCCCCGTGCAAATTTCTCCCAGATCTCTCTCTTCTTGCTCCTGATTTGGGAATTCACAGTCAAAGGCATGGCACCAGAAGTTCTGTATGAAGCCATCTCCATTTCTATCATATGGGTTTCTTCTCTCAACAAATTTCTGAAATCCTGGAATATCACTTGAGTGAACTGTAAAGGCCAGAGAACCATGGATTTCATCTGTATCAAAAACTCTTTGATAGACATATAAACTGAACTCAATTGGGGCTGTCAGTATCCACATTTTACCTTTTGCTTTCCATGGAATACTGAAGTCTTCTGATAGTCTCACCAACCATAGCAAATCACTGACAGAATAAGAGAGTCCAAAAACTACAAATGAATTGGCCTTGCTGGTCAGGAGTTTAACAAGTAATTCCATCCCTGGTTCCATGATGGCTTGAAACTCAGTGACATATTTTGGTCTTGGAAATCTTCCCACTAAGGCAAAGCAGATACCATACTTGGAAAACAGTGGAAGTAATGTTTGCACAATGCTTTCTCCATTGTCATCATCCATCACTAGAACCCCAACCCATGTCCACTTGAAATGCAGCAGTAAAGAGACAAGCCCTGCATGCTGAAGGGCTTCATTAGGATACATCTGGTAGAAGGTAAGGACTGCATCTGTATCCATTCTGGATGTAGCAAAGCCATATATGAGCTAAAGATTATTTGGATTGGGAAAAAGAACAATAATATGCCATTTTTCATCCATTGATCCCCAAAGTAACTTAAAAAGGTAAAGGTCCCCTGTGCAAGCACTGGGTCATTCCTGATCCATGGGGTGATGTAACATCCTAACATTTCCAAGGCAGACTTTTGTTTGTGGGGTGGTTTGCCAGTGCCTTCCTCAGTCATCTTCCCTTTACCCTCAGCAAGCTGGGTACTCATTTTACCGACCTTGGAAGGATGGAAGGCTGAGTCAACCTTGAGCCAGCTACCTGAAACTGACTTCCGTCAGAATCGAACTCAGGTAGTGAGCAGAGCTTTTGACTGCAGTACTGCAGCTTAACACTCTACGCCAAGGGGCTCCTCTAAAGTAACTTAGTAGCTATTAATAGTAACAATAAATTTAATCCAGGTAAAAATATAACTCCATTAATCGTCAAAGGGCTTTTCAAATAAATATGTCATAGGTTCCTCACAAAATCCTATAAAGCAGTGGAGACCTGCACTTTCTGAGGGAATGAGTTGCACAGTCTCCTCTGTGCAACATTCACACAATAATAATGTCTACTGGTTAAAGTGTCAGACTGCGTGTGTGTGTGAAGTGCTGTCAAGTCGCAGCCAACTTATGGCGACCCCTTTTGGGGTTTTCATGGCAAGAGACTAACAGAGGTGGTTTGCCAGTGCCTTCCTCTGCACAGCAACCATGGTATTCCTTGGAGGTCTCCCATCCAAATACTAACCAGGGCTGACCCTGCTTAGCTTTTGAGATCTGATTAGATCAGGCTAGCCTGGGCCATCCAGGTCAGGGTAAAGTGTCAGACTAGGATCTGGGAAATCCAGATTCGAATTCCCATTTGAGCCATGAAAGCTTGCTGGATGACTTGCGGCCAATCACAGATTCTCAGCCTAACCTACCTCACAAATAGAAGTGCTATCAAATTTCCCAAGTCTCTTCAGCTAATAACTTGTAAAATCTTTCTGTGCTTTAGCATCCTACTAGACTTCACTTTTTTTTTACTTCAGAAGAAACCCAAGGTTAGAGACAGCATGCTGTCTAAATTTTCCATATGAGGTGCAGCCATGTTCAATCTTTTACTTTGTGGATTCATTCACAAGGGAGTATAATAAATGAATGATGAGCTGGAAAGCTTTCTAGCCAAATAACTGAGGCCTTTAATATTGAAGAAGTGTTTCCTCTTTAATATTCCCATACACTCAGTCATCTCACCTGAGGAATCTTATAGATGCTGGATATTGTTGCAATGTCAAAAGAGGTGTGGGAGTCCAATCCACCAATGATGGCAAGCAGATCATTCTGGATGTCACATTTGAAGTTCGGGACAAATGTCCTTGGTGTGGACATTAGTTGCATCGTGGCAAGATAAGTCCACTTAGCACTGAAATAGCTGTCATAGATGTGGAAGCCCAAGGTGATGTTGGGTAAGATCTCTGGGTTTTCATTGATTTCCTTTACAGCAAATGCCAAGGCCAGTACGTGCTGGTAATTCTTTGGGATGGTGCTAGAATGAGAGTTGCATGCTGCATCAGAAGGACATTTCACACTTTTAAAAATCAACCCACCATATTCTTCATAATTTTCCTTATTAATCTATATCAGAGCGCTTATAAACAAACTGACGCAGGCTTTTTCATGAAATAGTCTGTACAGTGATGACATAAACTTTTAAAAAGCCCATTCCATCATTCCTCTAAGGATCTGAGGTTTCCCTTTTTATCTCTCTTTTTTTATGAAATAGTAAAATGAGTTCAGGATTGATAAGAAACCGAGTATTGCTACTATTTCAATAATTTACCAAAATGTCAGAATCGTTCAGCAGTAGAACTGGTTGCCTAGAGAACTGGCGAGCGCCACCTCACTGGCAGTCTTTAAGCAGTGACTAGACAAACACTTGTCAGAGATACTTTAGGTTGATTCTGCATTGAGCAGGGGGGTGGACTAGGTGGCTCTATGGCCCCTTCCAACTCTTATTATGATTCTTAACCTGGGCCTCCTAAATCCCATAATGACACTGTAACCACTACACCCCACTGGCCGTGATAGTTCAGGGAGGTTCTTAAACTGCCTTTTTTTCTGTCACAGAGGGGATATTTTCAATCCTACTGGTTTGTACTGCCTGCCTTTTTAAACCGGTTTTGAGACTCTTGGCTTTATTTTTGGAAGAATTATACATGCCAAAACTGGAAGAACTATGTTTCCCACCTACCTCACCTTAGATTCCAGTTCATATAGTGGGGGGGGGGGGGTTCCCACAAATAAATTGGGCCAGGATGTTCCAGTTCCCTTTGTCTTTGACACTGCAACTCCCACCATCATTCTCAAGCTAGACCTCCACATGAAGCCTGCAGTCACTCTCCCAGCCCCACCTATCTCACACAGTGCCTGTTGTGGGAAGGGAAGGTGATTGTAAGCTGGTTTGGTTCCCCTTAAAGGTACAGAAAAGCGGAATATAAAATCAACTCTTCTTCTTCTTTTATTATTATAAATCACACAAAATTAACTCAACAGACCACACCTCCCCGGATTAATGACTCAGGTAGCAAAAAAAGAAAAAAAGAAGAAATGGAAATATTAAAATGAATTCTCACATAAGGTTTTCAGCCAGTTCTAAAGGGGGATATTCGCTGAAGTCCATTGGACTGAAGTGGAAGCTCTGAGAAGAAATGCCACCAACAAAGAGGTCTCCTGATTGATGATACTCTTGCACAGGAGGGTAAGGATCGCTAATCCTGCACCTAACAATGTGAGTTTTGCATGTACTGTGAGAAAGCAGAATCAGCTGCAACAACACTAATACCACCATCTTCTTTCTGAACACGGACCCTGATTTTACTACCTACAGTACTATCATGACAGTTTTCAGGATTTACAATATTCTGGTCTGAAACAACATTCACTCTGAACATAGAAGCTCGCCTGAAATTGAAAATATCAACTGATGCATCATAAAAAGATTCATCTCCAGGTCGTTTCTCATCTCTAGGCTAAGTGTTAGACACTGTCAGGTATATCTCTGCTGTCTTTCACATCCTGTGTTACGAACTTTACAGGACGACACTGGAAGTCCCCTGGAGTTTTGACCAGCTGCAAATTAAATTATGGTCCTTGTGATTATTAAACGGAAAGGTAATGACCGAAGTTGAGGATTCCCAGTGGCATTCCAGAAGAAAACATGAGTATAACTTCTCAACAGAAGTTTTCTATTTTGCTTAGCTGGATTCCAAGTGGGTCATTGGTTTGGAATGTCTCACACTAAACTCAAAGTCCAGAAATTTTCAAATATGATCCAGACCCAGATGGGGTGATGGATTTTCACCAAGGCTGGCCCACTTGAATGCAGGAGATAAATATATCTTGTTATAAAAATAACTAGAGCTTCAGTTTTCAGAAGTAAAGCTATAAAACTTCAGTTTTTAGAAGATCTTTATCCACTGATGAGGGAAATAGAATCTGATCCAGTAGCTCCATTCTAATATTATCCATTGTATCCTATTCCTACCCTTCCTCTAAGGGGATCAGTGTAGTTTACGTATCTTCTCTCCTCCACTTTAACCTTCACCACAAGTTAGGCTGAGACAGTGTGACTGCCCTAAGGTCACCCATATAATATAATGGTTGAATTAGAGTTTGAACAAGGATCACCAAACCTCTAGACTAGGGGTCCTCAATGTGGTGCCTGAGGACAACATGGTGTCCACTGACACCTTTCAAGTGTTTTTAGAAAGTGGGTTGGGTCAGGTAAGGCTTTTACCCAGCAAAGTTTCTGATTGGCCATTGAATATTTGATTGGCTGTGCAGATTTTTTTCAATGTTGCTTTCGTAGCAGCTGCCACCATAGCACAAGGATCTTCCTTGTGTAACTGAAAGTAAGCTACAACAGTCCTTTTGTGACTGACTTCATCTCCTGCAATATCCATTTTGTGGCTGCCATTTTGTGGCCACCCCCACCACCATATGTCAGACTTCCAAAGGTGCCCACAGCCTCAAAAAGGTTGGGGATCCCTGCTCTAGGCTGTACTTGCTCATTAAATTAAAACTTTCCTTGCTGGGTAGGATTTCTATAGTCAAAGGAGTAGTTTTCAAAAAAATGTTTTTTTCTTTTTCTTCAATGTTCTTATTTTGACTCTTTTGAATAAACTGCAAGATTAATAAAACAATTTATTTGGAAACATAAACCACCAATTACAGATACAATAATGCAACAAAGGAAATTCTGTAATGGACTAGCTGTCTCTGCCTTTACAGAGTATTATTGAGTAATTTTGACACAATTTTAGAGTGGGTTATGATTCCAAGGTCTTTTCTCCAAGGGATACGGAACAGTTTGGCATAAATATACTCCATTAACACCATGGATTTTTTTTTCTTGATAAGGATGCCTACAGGTCATGTTTGGGAAAATACACAACCCAGCAGCCAAACTCTGGTGGATAAATGAGAGAACTCTACAGCTATTATATACCAGCGTCTAGTGGTCGGTTGGCACAAAGGATAACCAAGTATTATAGAAGACCAGCATGTTGAAGGAGATAAACTTGTCCTAGTTTGAAAGTGTCAAGCAATGTCCACATAAGAAAAAGCACAATGATGAAGACGATGGCCAGGGATCCATGTAGCCCAAGACACTGTAAAATGTAATATACTGTCAAATGTCATCATCAATGTCTCAATACAATCCAATACAATTTGTTAAGGCATAGATTGTTTGTCAACCCAGGGGAATGGGTGAGACGTTGCAAAGCAGACAGCACAAGTAATTGCTTGGATTAAGGAACAGTGAAGAACCATAAAGTTGGCCAATCTTTTCCCCACCTACTTCCTCATGCAGGTTCCTGATTTGGTAGCCATGAAAGCCACTGCTTCACTGACAGCTTTATACTGGAGAGCTATGTACAAGGAAACTCTCAGGAACGCTATAACATATAGAAACATGTCTCACTTACTAAAAACATCAATGTACATTAGCGGCTTTGAACATTCCCCCTCATTAATCCTTCCTTCTTGTTTAACTTGGGATGCAGTAAAAGAGTATAGCATTTAGGGCAAAAAATGAAAAACAGAACCCCAGCAGCAGACACCAAGATAAAGAAGATCTCCACAGCCACCATGTGTTTCCCCTTAGTTCTCAAGTAGGTTGGAACAATTTTTAAGATTTAAAAAAAAAATCTTAGACAGTATAAATCAGGGCTCCAGGTACGATAGTGATCCTGCTTGTGGTTTTATGGGTACATCATTAGGGAGCTGGTGAAAGAGAAACTATCTAATGCAACAAAAACACACATCTGAATTGTAAAGTATAAGGAAGGATGCTTGTGTTCTTCAACTCTTTCTTTTCATTAGCTGTTCCCTGTTGTTCTGTTCAGGCCTAAACACAATAATATAAAGTTTGGGGGTAAAAATACAACCCAGCAACCCAGCACTGGAGGCTAAGATAGAGAAAATCTCCACAGCTACCATGTACTTTCCCTTGGTGCTCAGGTAAGTTGGAACAAAGGAGATCCAAACACTGCAAAACACCAACATGCTGAAAGTGATAAACTTGGCTTCATTGAAACTATCAGGCAATTTGCGAGCAAGGAAAGCTACAGTGAAACTGACCATTGTCAAGAGACCCATATAACCCAAGACGCAATAAAACATAGTAACAGATCCTTCATTACATTCCAGTACAATTTGTTCAACAACAGAATGCATGTCAACATCTGGGAATGGGGGAAACATAGCAAGCCAGACAATACAAATCCCTGCCTGAAGAGGAGAGCAGAAAAGAACAATGGAGTTGGCCAGTCTTTTCCCCACCCATTTCCTTATCCTGCTTCCTGGTTTGGTAGCCATGAAAGCCAGAACCACAGTGATGGTCTTGGCCAGGATGCAGGAAATAGCCACCGAAAAGATGATGCTAAAAGCAGGTTGTCGGAGCAGACATGTAATTTTCTCTGGTTGGCCAATGAATAGCAAAGCACAGAGGAAGCAGAGCAGGAGAGAGATGAGAAGTGTGTAGGTGAGGCCCCGGTTGTTGGCCTTGACAATGGGAGTGTTGTGATGCTTCATAAATGTTCCTAATACCAAAGCTGTAATGAAAAACAGTGAAAGGGCACAAAGGGCTAAGCTGAGGCCCAAAGGTTCTCCATAAGATAAGAAGCTGATATACTTGGGAATACATATATCACGGTTTTTGTTTGGAAATTTCTCTTCTGCGCATATATAGCAGTCACTCATATCTGAAAAATAAAAAAGGAGGTTTGTATCTCAAAATATGCCACACAACATAGTCATGTTTAGCTTTTCTTTACATACGTTTAAGGGTTAACACTTAACACTGGAGGATCCTTGTAATGCAGATCCTCTGAAACGTGGCAGGGGGGTGATTTATGAGAATTATGATTCTATAAAGGTAGTCCCCTGTGCAAGCACCGGATTATTTCACTACACAATTTTCTTGAAAGTTTTTAGGTTTGAAGATATTACAGATTTTTAGATCTACTGAAACAATGGTGAATCCAGTTGAGGTTAACTGTATATTTTGTGAACAGTTCTTATTCAGCCATACACACACTTGTTTTCTTTGAGCAGAGGACTCTAAGCAGTCTTCAAGAAAGACTCATTAACCTGTTGCACCGGTTTACAGGGCCTCTGCTCGCTACTAATTCCATTGAAATGCTCCTCAAATCCCCAGAGCTTTTATGCTCGCCAGGTTCAACATCTTGCCTACAGCAATCCTTTATGGCAGGTTGTTGAGAACTCATCAGGAGAGATATTGTCTGTGAAGAGCTGGGATTTCTGCATTTTTATCTCATGTCTTGCTATATTGTAGCTTTTATACTGAGTTGAAGAATTCCATAATGAGCCCTCTCCTACATAAATATCAGGGTTACCCAGACAAGAGGCTGGTCTTATACCTCTTATCTGACTAGAATCCTTACATTACCCATCAAATTGCTAGGTTTCTCCTAGCTGCTATGAGGAGCCATGGATTGGTTGAGAATGATCATAAATAATTTTATCTTACTTTCTGATGTGTATATTTGTGTTAACTGGCTGTGTAGTTTTTTAGATTGTTTAGTGTTTGTACCAAATGCCTAATAAAGTTTCCTTACTGGAGAGAGAGGGAGAGGGAGAGGGAGAGAGAGAGAGAGGGAGAGAGAGAGAGAGGAGAGAGAGAGAGAGAGAGAAAGAGAGAAAGAGAGAAAGAGAGAAAGAGAGAGAGAGAGAGAGAGAGAGAGAGAAAGAAAGAAAGAAAGAAAGAAAGAAAGAAAGAAAGAAAGAAAGAAAGAAAGAAAGAAAGAAAGAAAGAAAGAAAGAAAGAAAGAAAGAAAGAAAGAAAGAAAGATACTAGTTTAATGTCAGGTGTCGACATGGATTAATGATATGTATAAAAAAGGTGGCAATCTCCTTACATCACCCTCCACCTGCCAATCTGGGAATACTCCCAGAGTGTCAAGGAATAATCCAAAATTTGATATTCCAGTGAGAAATCCAGCTCCATCACTGAAACATTTCTTATTAGAACTATCTCCATGACATCCGCAGGATAGGGAATCTATTCACATATGTGTGTGTGTGTAAAGAGCCTTCAAGTCGCAGCTGATTTATGGCGACCCCTTTTGGGGGGTTTTCATGGCAAGAGACTAACAGAGGTGGTTTGCCAGTGCCTTCCTCTGCACAGCAACCCTAGTCTTCCTTGGTGGTCTCCCATCCAAATACTAACCAGGGCCGACCCTGCTTAGCTTCTGAGATCTAACGAGATCAGGCTAGCCTGGGCCATCCAGGTCAGGGCCTCTTCACATATATGCACATCTAATATGTCCTCCTTGGCGCTTCTCCTAGTCCATACCTACTGTATCGTTCAATCAAGATTTATAATTTAAAATGTTTTTAATTGTTCATATGTTAAAAGGTGGCATAAAATGTTTCAAACAACCAAACAAAATGGAAACATAGGCAATAGTGATCACTTGCATGATTTGAAATGCAAGTTCCTATGGACTTCAGCCAATTTGACTGGTCAATCGATACAGTGTGTTTCTTACCCTTCTGGTCTGATATCTTTCCTTCTGGACATTGGATGCAATCATAGCAGCAAAATGGCTCTCCCTCCTTCACTTGCTTGCTATAACCAGGGCAGCAACTCTCACAGCATTCAGAAATAGGTTGTATCTAATCAACAAATGAAAAGTGAGAAAGGTTGTACTCAGATCAATTAGCTGCAATCTTTCAAGAAGAAGAAGAAGAAGAAGAAGAAGAAGAAGAAGAAGAAGAAGAAGAAGAAGAAGAAGAAGAAGAAGAAGAAGAAGAAGAAGAAGAATTGGTTTTTATTCCCCACTTTTCTCTACCTTTAAGGAGTCTCAAAGCGGCTTGCAATCACCTTCCCTTCTTTTCCCCACAATAGACAACTTGTTAGGTAGGTGGGGCTGAGAGAGTTCAGAGAGAACTGTGACTAGCCCAAGGTCACCCAGCAAGCTTCATTTGTAGGAGTGGGGAATCAAACCTGGTTCTCCAGATTAAAGTCCTCCGCTATTAACCACTACACCACGTGGCCACATTACCATTGGAAATGCTGGCATTATGTACCTTGGGCTAACTAATAATTTCTTAAATATGTATTAATTTGATTATGCAAATGATAGAGATATAATTAAATACTTAATTACTGGCTCATTACTGAAGTCCAGTGAACTTCACTTTTGCACATGTGCAACTGAAAGACTTCCTAAACTTTGGACCATTGGATCCTACCTGGTTAAAGAATCTGGGCCAATGTATGTGTTCATTATTAATGGTGAATGCTTCATCAAGAGGAGCCTGGGGAACCTGATGATCCATTCTCCCAAATTTCACTCTATGGAAGGTTTTGTTTGGGGAAAAGACCCAGTTCATCACATCGAATCCAGTGACTAACACCCCATTCTCATCGAATGAAATTGTGTCCCCGGCACTGTTGTTAAATGCAACACCTCTGAGGAAGTGATGGAGCTAGATGGAAAAGAAAAAAGATTTTAGGGAAGTCAGCAGCTGTGCCACAGAGGATCTTTCTGGATGACATTTATAAGCTGTCCAGAATGGAGGCAGATTTCATTGGATTTCTGACACAAACATGGTTTACATTTTTCTACCATTTTTACATTCAAAATCCATTCCATTTGAAGAATAGCAAGTTCATAGACCACAAGAAAGACAGCTGGGACTGCTGATTGAAATATACACTAGAGGGAAATGAAGGAAGAGGAGAAATTGGGCAAAAGATGCATTTGGAGGGATTATTTACTACACAAATCAGAGCCTCCAAAAATTCTGCTTCCCATGTATTCTTCCAAAGGCCTTACCTGCCATTGGTCTCGACCTGGAAGATTCAGGCTCCCTGCATTTACCTTTCTTCTGTGCTTGGTTTGGAATGACAGCATAGCATGTACAGCATGGGCCAGAGCATATACAGAATTGTAAATGCTGTAGCTGTGGCCAGTCATGCCCATTTCAAAAAAAGACCCAGGAATTCTCTCCAGCTTCTCTTGCCCCGTGCAAATTTCTCCCAGATCTCTCTCTTCCTGCCCCTGATTCGGGAATTCACAGTCAAAGGCATGGTACCAGAAGTTCTGTATAAAGCCATCTCCGTTTATATCATATGGGTTTCTTCTCTCAATAAATTTCTGAAATCCTGGAGGATCACTGGAGTGAACTGCAAAGGCCAGAGAACCATGGATTTCATCTGTATCTAAAACTCTTTGATAAACATATACACTGAACTCAATTGGGGCTGTTAGTATCCACACTTTACCTTTTGCTTTCCATACAGTATTGTATTCTGATAGTCTCGCGAACCATAGCAAATCACTGACAGAATATGAGAGTCCAAAAACCAAAATTGAATTGGCCTTGCTGGTCAGGAGTTTTCCAGGCAAATCTTTCCCCTGTTCTAAGAAGTCTTCAAACTCAGTGACGAATTTTGGTCTTGGAAGTCTTAACACGAAGGCAAAACAGATACCATTCTTAGAAAACAGGGGAAGTAACGCTTGTACAATGCTTTCTCCATTGTCGTCATCCATCACTAAGATCCCAACCCATGTCCACTTGAAATGCAGCAGTAAAGAGACAAGCCCTGCATGCTGAAGGGCTTCATTAGGGTGCATTTGGTAGAAGGTAAGGACTGCATTTGTATCCTTTCTTGATGGAGCAAAGCCATATATGAGCTAAAGATTGTTTGGATTGGGAAAACAGAATAATAATAAGCCTTTTTTCATCCATTGATGCCCAAAGTAACTTACAATAAAAGCAATAACAATTAACAGTAACAATAAATTTAATCCAGGTAAAAGTATAACTTCATTAATTGTCAAAACCCTTCTCAAATAAATATGTCTTAGATTGCCCCCAGAACCTGTAAAGCAGAGGAGAGCTGTACTTTCTGAAGGAACGAGTGGCACCATCTCCTCTGTACAACCTTCACCCAATGATAAGGTCTAGTGGTTAAAGTGTCAGACTAGGACCTGGGAAATCCAGGTTCGAATTCCCATTCGGGCCATGGAAGTTTGCTGGATGACTTGGGGCCAGTCACACACTCTCAGCCTAACCTACCTCACCAGGTTGTTGTGAGGATAAAATGGAGGTGAGAGTGATGTAAGGTGCTTTGGGTCCCCATTGGGGAGACAGACAGACAGACAGACAGACAGACAAAGTCTGTATACTTCAGATGCATTCATTTCTTTCTTCAACCCAACAATTAATTCAGGAAGACAAAAGTCATCTTAAAGAGGCCTTTAATATTGAAGAAGTGTTTCCTCTTTTATATTCCCATACACTCAGGTGCTTTTCACACACTGTGCAGCTGGATTTTACTGTATGAAAAGGGAACATCTACTTGCAACCAATGGTTAAAGTGCATTGAAAGTGGATTGAAAGTGCATTATTCAGTATGTGTGAAAATGCCCTCAGTCATCTCACCTGAGGAATCTTATAGATGCTGGATATTGTTGCAACGTCAAAAGAGGTTTGGGAGTCCAGTCCACCAATGATGGCAAGCAGATCATTCTGGATGTCACATTTGAAGTTCGGGACAAATGTCCTTGGTGTGGACATTAGTTGCATCGTGGCAAGATAAGTCCACTTCGCACTGAAATAGCTGTCATAGATGTGGAAGCCCAAGGTGACATTGGGTAAGATCTCTGGGTTTTCATTGATTTCCTTTATAGCAAATGCCAAGGCCAGTATGTGCTGGTAATTCTTTGGGATGGTGCTAGAATGAGAGTTGCATGCTGCATCAGAAGGACATTTCACACTTTTAAAAATCAACCCACCATATTCTTCATAATTTTCCTTATTAATCTATATCAGAGCGCTTATAAACAAATTGACGCAGGCTTTTTCATGAAATAGTCTGTACAGTGATAACAAACTTTTAAAAAGCCCATTCCATCATTCCTCTAAGGATCTAAGGTTTCCCTTTTTATCTCTTTTTTTTATGAAACAGTAAAATGAGTTCAGGATTGATAAGAAACCGAGTATTGCTACTATTTCAATAATTTACCAAAATGTCAGAATCGTTCAGCAGTAGAACTGGCTGCCTAGAGAACTGGCGAGCGCCACCTCACTGGCAGTCTTCAAGCAGTGACTAGACAAACACTTGTCAGAGATACTTTAGGTTGATCCTGCATTGAGCAGGGGGGTGGACTAGGTGGCTCTATGGCCCCTTCCAACTCTTATTATGATTCTTAACCTGGGCCTCCTAAATCCCATAATGACACTGTAACCACTACATCCCACTGGCCGTGATAGTTCAGGGAGGTTCTTAAACTGCCTTTTTTTTCTGTCACAGAGGTGATATTTTTAATCCTACTGGTTTGTACTATCTGCCTTTTTAAATCGGTTTTGAGACTCCTGGCTTTATTTTTGGAAGAATTATACATGCCAAAACTGGAAGAACTATGTTTCCCACCTACCTCACCTTAGATTCCAGTTCATATAGTGGGGGGGGGGGTTTCCCACAAATAAATTGGGCCAGGATGTTCCAGTTCCCATTTTCTTCAACACTGCAACTCCCATTATCATTCTGAAGGTAATAGCAAATTTCAAGACTCCTAGCTTTAGTGTCAGATAGCGCCTGCCAGAGACTAGCTTAGCCTCCACTGCAAATACTTTGGGTGGGGGAGGCTTCTTCAGATAACCCAGGCCAGGATGTTCCAATTCCCTTCATGTTTGGCACTGCAACACCTGCAGTCTTCCTGAAGCCAGTGGCCAGTTTTGAGTTGCCTAGAATTATTTTCTGATGAGTTATACTGGGAGATGGACAAACGGTGGTGGACTCTAATCTGGTGAACCAGGTTGGCTTCCCCACTCCTACACATGAAGCTTGCTGGGTGACCTTGGCCAGTAACAGTTCTCTCAGAAATCTCCCAGCCCCACCTATCTCACACAGTGTCTGTTGGGGGGGGGGAAGGTGATTGTAAGCCACTTTGAGGCCCCTTAAAGGTACAGAAAAGTAGAATATAAAACCAACTCTCCTTCTTCTTCTTTTATTATTATAGTTCACACAAAAGTAATTGAACAAACCACACCTCCCCAGATGACTCAGGCAGCAAAAAAATGGAAATATTAAAATGAATTCTCACATAAGGTTTTCAGCCAGTTCTAAAGGGGGATATTCTCTGAAGTCCATTGGATTGAAGTGGAAGCTCTGGGAAGAAATGCCACCAACAAAGAGGTCTCCTGATTGATGATACTCTTGCACTGGAGGGTGAGGATCTCTAATCCTGCACTTAACAATGTGAGTCTTGCATGTACTGTGAAAAAGCAGAATCAGCTGCAACAGCACTAATACTACCATCTTCCTTCTGAACACGGACCCTGATTTTACTACCTACAGTCCTATCATGACAGTTTTCAGGATTTACAATATTCTGGTCTGAAACAACATTCACTCTGAACATAGAACCTCGCCTGAAATTGCAAATATCAACTCACACATCATAAAAAGATTCATCTCCAAGCCATTTCTCATCTCTAGACTAAGCTGTAGACACTGTCAGGTATATCTCTGCTTTCTTTCACATCCTGTGTTACTAGCTTTACATGGCAACACTGGAAGTCCCCTGTGGTTTTGGCCAGCTGCAAATTAAATTACAGTCCTTTTGATTATTAAAGGGAAAGGTAATGACCAAAGTTGGGGATTCCCAATGGCATTCCAGAAAAAAACATGTGTATCACTTCTCAACAGAAGTTTTCTATTTTGCTTAGCTGGATTCCAAGTGGGTCATGGCTTTGGAATGCCTCATACTAAACTAACAGTGCTTTCATAAGAACAGTTGCTCCAGTCTAAGCCCATTCATTTCAATGCGCTTAGACTGGAGTAACTCTCGTTAAGAATACACTAGAAAGGTCCAGATATACACAAATATGATCTAGACCCAAATGGGGTGATGGAGTTTCACCAAGGCTGGCCCACTTGAAGCTAAATATATCTTGGTATAAAAATGACTACAGCTTCTGTTTTCATATTTAAAGCTATAAATTTTCTTATTTGTAGAAGATCTTTATCCACTGATGAGGGAAATAAAATTTGATCCAGTAGCTCCGTTCTAATATTATCCATTTTATGTTCATCCTACCCTTCCACTAAGGAGCTCAGTGTAGTTTACGTTTCTTCCCTCCTCCACTTTTACCTTCACAACAGGTTAGGCTGAGACAGTGTGGATGCCCTAAGGTCACCCAGATAATATAATGGTTGAATTAGAGTTAAACAAGGATCACCAACATTCTACACTAGTGGTCCTCAATGTGGTGCTTGAGGACAACATGGTGCCCAGTGACACCTTTCTAGGAATCCACCAGGGTCATGTATGCATGGTCACTTTAACCTCCTTCATTCCCTGTTTCAGCCAGGATCAAATTTTTCAGCATACACGTTACCTCATTCCTTGTTGGCTCAACCCTGTTTCAACATAAAATGAACCCAGCTTTTCCCATTCCTCTTCTGGCCCGAATTAAACCGTTTATCCAGACTCATTCTAGAATCACTGAGCTAGTATACAGTTTTCTCGGGTTGAGCTTCGCCCCACCCTTTTCCAAACCCCTCTTCAAGGGAGCATTCAGATAACCAACAGGGGAAGCGCAGAAGATTGGCTTCTCTCACAGCCAATCACAAAGCAGTGTGTAAAGAGGCAGGGATTCAAGTGCTTCCTGCTTCCTTGGAGCTCTTTCTGAGCAAAAGAAAGGCTTTTTTTTAAACAAGGCTTGGGTTTCTCCCTCCCCCCTTCTTTCAGATTGCTGTGTTTTGTTCTTAAAATGCTTTTTTATGTGGCAGTTGGGTCTGGGAGGCAAGGAAGTCTTCTCTCAAGGTCAGTTGTGAAGTCAGCCAATTACAGAGCAGCATTTAAAGGGGTGGGACTTGATTTGCACTTGGGAGATGGCTTTTCTGTATTCACGCCTCCATTAGCACACAGTTTTGTCCCTGATCATTCCAGCCAATGCATACAGTTTTCCCCAACCCTGGTTACTTTGATCCTGGCTGAAATGGGGGATAAAGCAGGTTAAAGAGACCATGCATAAATGACCATTGTGTTTCCAGAAAGTGGGCGGAGCCAGGTGAAGCTTTTTCCCAGCAGAGTTTCTGAGTGGCAATTGAATATTTGATTGGCTGTGCAGATTTTTTTTAGACATTGCTTTGGCAGCAGCTGCCACCATAGCACAAGGATCTTGATGGTGTAACTTAATGTTATTAAATTAAAGCTTTCATAGCTGGGTAGGATTTCTATATTCAAAGAAGTAGTCTTCCAAAAAAATGCTTAGGTCTTTCTCTTTAATGTTCTTGTTTTGACTCTTTTGAATAAACTGCAAGATTAATAAAACATTTTTTTGGGAAACATAAACCTCCACCATTTAAAGATACAATAATGCAACAAAGGACATTCTATAATGGACTATCTGTCTCTGATTTTACAAAATATTATTGTATAATTGTGATACTATTTTAGAGTGGCTTATGATGCCAAAGTCTGCTCTCCAGGATATGAAATAGTTTGGCATAGATATTCCATTAACACCATGGATTTTTTTTTTCTTCATAAGGATTCCTGCCAGTAGTACTGGGACAAATAAGCAACCCAGCAGCCAAACTCTGGGGGATAAACAAGAGAAGATCGCTATAGCTATTACTGTATATACCAGCATATAGTGGTCGGTTGGCGCAAAGGATAACCAAGTACTATAGAAGACTAGCATGTTGAAGGAGATAAACTTGTCTTAGTTTGAAACTGTCAAGCAATGTGCACACAAGAAAAGCCACAGTGATGAAGATGATGGCCAGGGAGCCATGTAGCCCAAGACACTGTAAAATGTAATATGTTGTCAAATGTCATCATCAATGTCTCAATACAATCCAGTACAATTTATTCAGGCATAGATTGCATGTCAGCATAAAGGAATGGGTGAGACATTGCAAAGCAGACAACAATAACTGCTTGGATTAAGGAACAGTGAAGAACCTGTTACGAAATGGGTTGCCAATCTCCCAGACTGGTCATGGCAACCCCAACAGATGTGTGCCCCCACCTTTCCTGATGAAGCGGCAAGCCTGCGCCGCCATGGAAAGGGCTCCTGTGCATCCCGCAAACCCAGCAATCATGGAACCACGACCAGGTGGTTCACCTCCAGTGAACCAGAGGGACTCCATTTTCCTGTGTGCTTGTTCCAGCAGAAGCCATCTTGTACGGACGAGAGAAGCATGTAGCCGCCAACAACACCCCCCTCTCCCCTTGCTTCATCAGCATGATTGATAGCCCATCAGAAGAAGTTGAAATAGCCACGGAGAGCCGCTCCTCCGCCTATGCAAAGTGACTCGCCCCGGAGACAGTTATGTGCGTCTTTGTGAAGGATTATTAATTCAATCTGTGAGAGATTCCCGGTCTTACCAGAATTGCACAATTCAATGGAAATAGTATAGTTTTATGAAATTGCCCATTGCCTCACCCCAGCAGATGACCATTAGTCTTTTTGTCATCTTTTTTTTACCATGGGAATCATGAGGGTAATCTCATTACCCAGCCCCAAAGCAGGGTATATCTGGGGTCCCCTTAGTCCATACATCACCTTAGGTCTTCCCCTGGCTTCCTTGCCATCACTCTGTGATTTGGGTATTGCGCAGCCTGATCACAATCCCCTCCCGCCTCGCTGTTCGAGCCCACAGGAACCCCTGTTTCCCTCCTACTTACCCAGTAACTTAGTCTACAGAACTCAGGACAACTCCTCTACAGGAAAGGTGCAATATCTCCTGTCATCGAGGGCCTGCCACATGGGCAACTGTCTCTCTACTCCTCTCTTTTATTCTTAGAACTGTGTGTTAGTGTGTACATGTAATTTGAGTGCTTCTGCACGTACTATGGGCAAAGTAAAAACCTTTTAATTGAATCCATTGACTCTGTTCCTTCTTTTGTATCTCAGATTGGATTACAGTAAATGTTGGTTTAGATCCTGCAGGCTATGCCCAGTGCCGGTTATTGAATGCTAATTTCCGCATAAATAATTCATAACCAGGCAATTTGGCTAACAAACCATAAAGTTGGCCAGTCTTTTCCCAACCTACTTCCACATGCTGCTTTCTGCTTCACTGACAGCTTTATACCGGAGAGCTACTTACAGGGAAATTCTCAGGAACATTATATGTAGAAATGTATTTCTCACTTACTCAAAAAAATAAAAATAAAAACAATGTCCATTATCTGCTTTGAATATTTCCCCATATTAATCCTTCCCTGTTGTTTAACTTTGGATGCAGCAAAAGTACATAGCATTTAGGGCAAAAAATCAAAAACAGAAGCCCAGCAGCAGAGGTCAAGATAGAGAAGATCTCCACAGCTACCATGTATTTCCCCTTAGTGCTCAAGTAGGTTGGAACAAAGGATAACCAAACACTGCAAAACACTAACATGCTGAAAGTAATGAACTTGGCTTCATTGAAAGTGTCAGGTAGTTTCCTGGCAAGGAAAGCCACGGTGAAACTGACAATGGCCAGGAAACCCATATAGCCCAACACACAGTAAAAAAAAGTCACAGACCCCTCATTACATTTCAGTATAAGTTCTTCAGTGATTGTGTGCGTGTCAACATCTGGGAATGGAGGAGACGTTGCTAGCCACAGAGCACAAATTCCTCCTTGGACAAGAGAGCAGGAAAGAACAATGAAGATGGCCAGTCTTTTCCCCACCCATTTCCTTATCCTGCTTCCTGGTTTGGTAGCCATGAAAGCCAGAACCACAGTGATGGTCTTGGCTAGGATGCAAGAAATAGCCACTGAAAAGATGGTGCCAAAAGCAGTCTGGCGCAGGAGGCAGGTCACCATCTCAGGCTGGCCAATGAATAGCAAAGAACACAGGAAGCAGAGCAGAAGGGAGATGAGAAGAGTGTAGGAGAGGCTGCGATTGTTGGCTTTGACAATTGGCGTGTTGTGGCGCTTGATAAATGTTCCCAACACCAGAGCTGTGATCAAAGAGAGAGAAAAAGCAAAGAGGGCTAAGCTGAGTCCCAAAGGATCTTCATAAGACAAGAAGATGATGTACTTGGAAATACAAATATCCTGGTTTTTGCTTGGAAATTGTTCATCTGTACATTTATAGCAGTCATTCGAGTCTGAAAAACAAAAATTTAAGATTTCTTTCAAAATCTGATGTAAAACATTCCAGCACATTGTAACTGACCCCTACATACATGCCCCCCCTAAAATTGGAGTTCTTCATTGCTGATCTTCTGAAATGTGGCAGGAAGGTGATGATGGGAACTAAAGTTCAGGATGCTACATAGGTGCAGATTGGTAAGCTGAAGTACCGCAGTCATTGCTCTGCTCACAACCTGGGTTCGATCTTGATGGAAGTTGGTTTCAATTAGTTTAGCCAGCTCAAGGTTGACCCATCTTTCCATTCTTCCAAGATTGGTAAAATGAGTACCTAGCTTGCTAGGGTAAAGTGTAGATGACTGGGAAAGGCAATGGCAAACCACCCCGAAAACATAATCTGCCTAGTAAACATTGTGATGTGATGTGTCTGCACCCCTTTACTTTTTAAATCATGATTTGGGCATAATTGTAAATGTCATTTCCTCTAATGAAGAAGAAGAATTGGTTTTTATATGATGACTTTTCCTACCACTTAAGGGTGAATCAAACCTGCTTACAATTACCTTCCCTTCCCCTCCCCACAACAGACACCCTGTGAAGTAGGTGGGGCTGAGAGAGCTCTAAAGAGAACAGCGATACAGTATATGGATATTGTTGTACAATTTCTTACCCTTTTGAGATGAAATCTTCCCCTCTGGACATGGGATGCAATCGTAACAACAAAAAGGCTCTCCCTCCTTCACTTTCTTGAAATAACCAGGCTGGCAACTGTTACTACATATGGAAACAGGTTGTCTCTGTTCAACAAATAAAAATGAGTATGGTTTTATTGAGTTTAATTCATTGTAATAGATCACTTTGCTTATAAATGATTAGCTATGGGAAAGCCACTCATCCTTTGCTCCCCACAATTCTTCTTCAGTAATCTTTGAAATGCTGAGTTTGTGTACATTTGCCTAACTAATAATTCATTCTTTATTAAGTATAAGCAGGGGACCCACAAGGGCTTGCAAGGTGCAAATCATTCCCCCTGTATCCCTTCCCCACTATTTCCTCTTCCTTTTCACTGACAGCCCCCCTAACCCTCTCCTTTTTCTGCTTCCTTCTCGCCCACCAGCCAGTCTACCTTTAGTTGTTTCACTGTGTTTAGCTTTGAATTATCATTTGTAACATCACCCAAACACTATTATTTTCAATCCAAGCCCAGCACTTCACTGTGACTCATTGGTGTTCAAAGAACTTCACCTTTCACACTCAGTGCATATTCATATTGGAAAGACTTCCTCAACGCAATAATATTGGATCTTACCTGGTGAAACCAGCGTGGCCATTGTATGACTTCCTCGTTGATAGTGAACATTTCCT